>NC_140071.1:29115856-31559528 GCF_964194135.1 Talpa europaea
ACGCCTTTGTTCCTAGGTAGATAACCTAATTTCTTGAAGCTTAGTTTTCTCATCTGTGAGAGATACACAATCTGACTTGTACTGACACCATTTCTGTTTAATTTTACTAACATTTATTATACAACCCACAACTCACCTTTAACATAATCTATTCAAGAAAATTCAAGAAAAAGTGACCACACAAATATAGTAGGACCTTTAAGGTTAGTTTTCATTCATAATTTGATTTAAACCTATCTTCTTCAGTGTTCTTATTGCCAGTTAGCATTATTTCTCAAATGAAATAAATATTTTGCTGCAAGACAATTTTTTTATTTCTCCCGAACATATTTCCCTAAAGCTTCAGCATAGTAGTTATTGAAAACACAGCTTTAAAAATCAGAAATGATAAATGTTGGAGAGGTTGTGGAGAAAAAGGAACCCTCCTTCTCTGTTGGGGAATATGTAGATTGGTCTACCCCCTATGGAAAATAATATGGAGCTTCCTCAAAATATTAAAAAGAATTACCTTATGATCCAGCAATTTCACTCCTTGGCATTTATCCAAAGAATGTAAAAGTTCTAATTTCAAATGGTATATGAACTCCTATATTGTTTGCAGCACTATTTACAATAGCTGAGTTGTGGAAACAGATGCAAAAACGTGAGTGGAAAAAGAAGATGTGAAGTATATAAACACAATGGAAGAATACTATCAAATGTAAAAAGAGATGAATTCTTGCCATTTGCAACAACATGAGTAGAATTGGAGGGGATCATGCTAAGTGAAATAAGGAGAAAAACCAATATTGAATGATTTCATTCACATGTGGAGTTTAGACAAATAAAGGAAAGAAATATACAAAACTAAGCAAAATTAAACCCTAGAACTATGACTACAATATTGAGGCTGCTGGAGGGGGGAGGTCTGGAGGTGAGCACAAAGCAGGAAAGGGCAGTCTGTGGTGGCAGACTACTATTTGGTAATGAGTGTGGTGTGGTAACAGATGTAAAGAGGTGTGAGCTTATTTCCCTAAGTTATATAAAGTGCTGTAACCAGTGATACCTCAATACATAAATAATAAAAATAATAGATTTGTGGCTTTCTTCAATATTTAAAAGCTTATAGAATATGTTTTAAATGCTACTATTTTATATGTTACACAGATTTAATATTTGAGTAATAAAGTGGCAAAGGGACTGTTGCTTTATGAATGTTCTTTGATAGAAAATAAATTGCATAATATATTGCACTCTTTAACAAAGTTTTATTGCTAGATAAGAGATAAGCTGCTGGCCCAACAAGATTAGTTATACATTAAATAAATTCTGTAACAGGTCAAGATAAGAATTTTGTATATTTAAAATTAGGGAAATTAATATAACCACAAAACTTGTTAAAGAAATCACTTCTCACACACAAAGAAGTTTGTGAAGCTTTTGTCACCTTTCATGCTTCTCACACTTAGACAAGACTCTTTCTAATGAAACTTAGCACCAAAATTAGAGCCTCTAATACTGTCCTTAGAATCAGTTAAATCAATTCTTGGGACAAGGAAAGTCAAGATAACCCAGGGATAAACTGCTAGTGGCAGTAAACAAAGAAAATTTCAAAGATGCTAAAATCGTACATTTAAGTATGTCAGTTTCAGAGTTCCCAGCTGCCAGAGAGTGATAATTTAATATACATGAAAAGAAAATAGTAATTGGAGTCAATTCTATCAAATTGATTCTATACGTCTGAGTCTTCCATGACACTCATAAATGGCAAATACTTAAAATATGCTAAAGCTAAATCACACAGAATTTCCCCAAATATGTATACCCCAAAATTGTTACATGCTGATTGAAATGAATTATATGAGTATTTTTTAAATTTTGGTAATTTCCTACTTGAAAATCATACGGGATATTTAGCAATTTTAAGAACATAACAGAAGTAACTTTTCAAAGTATAAATTACTTGATGATGTTAATTAAAAGTGTTAGACTACATGGAGCCAGATAAAAGGTAACAAGTATATGCCATGACATCAGTGATATAAATGCCATAAATTATATATAATTATAATCAATAAACTAGTATAATAAAAGAGAAGACATTAGGAAAATTTACATCTGTTATATTGTAGTAATAAAAAGAGAGAACTCAACAAGCAGTTGATAAGTACTTTCTAAAACAATGGTATCTCAATTAATGTGGTATAATTTAGGATCCTCCCTGATGGCACAAGGGGGGTTAAGTCTCAGCACTGCGAAGCTATCTGCAGCCACTGCAGCATGAGTTCGATCCCAGGCTAGGGGAGGGATTGAACCACTGCACCACCACATGGTGCAGCAGACATCTCCTGACTCGCCCACTGCTCCCCTCAGCAGTGTATTTTAATAAATCTGCCTGTTCTGCTCCCCACTCTGTCTTTGGTGAATCCTTTCATCCCCTCTCCACGCCTCTGGCCTACACCTCAGCTCTTGTATGCATAAATAAATAAAATAAATCTTTTAGTAAATAAATAAATAAATATGGTCCTCCTTGGCGGCACAAGGGGTTAAGATGCAACCTATGAAGCTATCCGCAGTCACTGCAGCACGAGTTCCATCTCCAGCCAGGAAGCTACCCACATGGCACAGCAGACCTCTCCTGACTCACCTGTTGAGACCCTCAGCAGTATATTTCAGTCAATTTGTCTGCTCTGTTCCCCATCGTGTCTCTGGTGAATCCTCTCACCCCCCATACCTCTGGCCTGTACCCCAGTTCTTGCATACATAAATAAATCTTTAATAAATAAATGAATAAATAAATATATATATAATTTTAAAAAAGCAAAAGCTCAGTGTCTGGGTTAGTATCTCAGTGTCAGTGTGCAATTAATGTTTACTGCTTCATTCTTTTTAAAAAAGGATTAATAAGCAACATTAATAGGATGTTTACCAAAGCTTTCATGTATCTCACAAATAGTCAGGGTTTCATGTTCTCAATCTTGTCAAAAATAGACACATACTGAACCTCCTGCCGGCCTAGGGGTTTAGTCTCAGTGCTACCAACTCCCGTGGCAAAGCAGCCTGAGTTCCACCCATGGCCAGGTAGCTAATGTACATGGCACAGCAGACCTCTCCTGTCTTGCCCACTTCTTCCCTCAGCAGTGTATTTCAGTAGATCTGCCTGTTCTGCTCCCCACTCTGTCTCTGGTGAGTCCTCTCACCCCCCACACCTCTGGCCTACACTCCAGTTCTTCTATGCAAAAATAAATTTAAAAATTAAAAAATGAAAGTCTTATAATAAAGGAATGATTCTTTAAAAAGTAGAAACATTTATATAGAACTCTTTATTCCACAGAAGTTTTACGGAATTTTATCAGCTACTTTGTCAGGCATACAACACTGCTTTGTACTTAAATTTCACTGATATTTGCCTTATTTAATTCTTCTGAAAATTACAATGTCATAATTATTCTGAATAGCATCAAAGGCTGGGCAGTAAAGCAAGTTTCCAGGATAAACTAAAAAGGGTATTTGTAATATAATTTAATATCTGTCTTTTTCTCTTTCTATTTATCATTTGTCTACCTAATCTATTTTACTGGACTTATGAAGTGTTAACAATGTAACATATGTTCAGTCTCCAAAGGAGGTTATCTTCAGACATAATAACCAACAGAATAATTATCATTTTTTAACATCTTGAGGACTTTTGTATTTCTGCTGAATGTACTTTAGGAAATTGTTTTTATTTATTGCATGAAAATACATGGTATCCCAAGAAGTAGATTGATAATAATTTTGAAATTAATATTTCTGGTATTTCTAACATTGAAAGAAAATTCTGTGTTATATAGTGGGTTTGTGATGCTTTGGGGATTGTATTGGTATCACATTGGCTATCATAACTTATTTTAAGTCTATATTTTAAATATTATTTTTATATTGAGGAAACACTGGTTTATATCTCTGTGTTTGACTCAGAAATATAGATCACATCCCTTCAAATTATGTTACCACCTCATATCCACCACCACAGAGGAAAATTATAAGGAGAGAAACCTTTATGATATTGGGTACCTTTTTTGTTGTTGTTCTAATGCTGTTTACTTATGTTTTTTTTCCTGAATATAGTATTCAGTATTCAAATGCACACCATGCTTCATTTTACCTTTTCTAGAGCTTAACATGCATAGACAAATAAAGAAAAAGCAATTTCTCTTTGGATTCCTGATTTATTTGAGAACTATAATAGCAAAACAGCTTGCTTTAAAAGCATATTTTATATGTCATTTGAAGATGTTTAAAATGTTCTGAAGTTAAGATGTTTTTTTAGAAATGCATTATAATAGCATTGGGGAAGATCTAAGTGGAACATAATAAGAAGTCATATTAAAGAGAAGTAACATTGTCTCTTCAAAGGAAAAAAACAGTATTCATTATTGTGTGTTTGCAATTCCATAATGTTCTTCATCGGAATACTACAAATGCTCAGAGTAGGATTATAATCATGGCATATTTACCTAATGGTCTTGGGAGAAGGCTGTTGTGTAAAAACATTGGACGTTTTTAGAGAGAATTTGTTTTCACAGCACTTGGCTACAAGCTGGGAGTCCAGATATTTTTTATTGTGGGTATAGTAAAGGAGGATTTTCTTATTTTGCATAATAACTTTTAGGATAAAATGGGTCAGCAAAAATAAGACATTTAAATATTTATTCACCATGATAACAAACCTTTATTTATTTAAAATAATGTACTAAATCCAAAAAGATAAGTCAAAAGATGCAATCTAGTGAAAACTCTCGTGACTTCCTTAACCTCTTGTGGACATTTTGTTTATATGTCTAGTGAGATTCCAGTATCTTCAAAGAGTAGCCCCTAAGAGAATTTACCAGGCTCTTTGCAAGTCTTCACAATCAGGCAAGCACTGACACCACTGAATTGCTCAGCCATAGCCACGCTGGATGTCACCATGAAAACATATTCACGTCTCCATATATTATGATTCTTGCTAAAGACACATATAAGAAAAATAGGTGATTAATGAAATTGTTTATGAGCACAGTTAGACAATAATAGAGAGAACAGAGGAAGAGAAAGAATTTCTGAAGCTAAAAAACTTCAAGTGGTAAAGATTTAAGAAGCTCCTAAGAGTTTAATCCCATGTCTCTATGGAAAATCATATGGAAAAACCAAGAATTTTTGTCTAGCAGAATTCCCCCAAAATATTTTAATATAATACTTTCCAGTATTTTAAACTTCATGTGGATGTGGGCAAGGATAAAATGAGTAAGATTAGTGGAAAGTTCTCATCTTCTTCCCTTTCCATTCAGTCTGTGACTTTGCTTCCCTACCAGAGAATTTGTTGGGAATTGTGATCTCTGAGGAGTTAAACAGAAGATTATTGGAAATCAGAGGAATATTTGAGAGTGGGGACACCGTAAGGAAAATGTAGAGGTTACAAAAGCATGCACAAAAGGAAGTAAATAAGATGAACTCATGCAATATTGAAGAATATTTTTAGAACAAAACCAAGAATGTTTCCCTATGTATATATTTACCCTAAAACCCCAACAAAAATAAAAATAAATCCATTGTAAAAATATATATCAACTTACCTATTTTTTTTAAACTAAACTGGTTATGAATCTATTGTTCTTTCTCTACTCTTAGCACAAGTGCTGGCTGCATATAAATGACCCAGCAGAAGATGACCCTGTGGCTACAGGGATTTTCAGAATGACAAGATGGGAGGGGTCTGGAATACCACACAGAACACCTCTAAACAGACTGTTAGATGAGCTACAGCGTAATCTCTTCAGTGGTAAGTACAGACATTTTGGACTGTATGACAATATAAATATGCACTATTTCTCTAATCTATGTAGATATCTAGAATTGGAAATTTAGCATGTCATATATATATAAAAGAATAGTTGGTTAGAACAATTAAAACAGGTTGTGGTTACAGAAGAGTAATTGTAGAATAGGAATCTTTTTCTTAAAATTTCTTATAAAACTATTTGACTTTTAAAATTATATGTATATATTAGCTAAAATGCAGGACAAAAGAAAAAATATTCATGAAGTAAAGTGAAATATTCAGAAAGTAAAGATCATAAAGGATTACAAAATTGAGGAATCTAAAATAGAATGGAGAATTAGGGTCTACCTTAAGAGGAAACAATATCTCCTTTGAGATCTGAAATAAGATATAGGAAATTTTATATTCCTGTCTGTTGCCGTAAAAATTATGTGATCCAGATCTTATGTCCAAGCCTTTAATCCATGTTGAGTTAATTTTTGTATTTGGTATCATGTAGTGGGCTAGTTTCATTCTTTTGCATGTGACGGTTCAATTTTTCCAGCACCATTTGTTGGAGAGATTTTCCTTTTCCAGTGTATACTCTTGGCTTCTTTGTCATAGATTAACTGTCCATGAAAGTTTGGGTTTATTTCTGGGCTCTCAGTTCTATTCTATTTCTCTGTGTCTGTTTTTATTTAAGCACCATATTGTTTTGAATGTCATATTTTGTAATAGTATTACAGTTTGAAATTTGGGAGTGTGATCTTCTGATCTTTTTTGCCATTTGCAAAAACCTGGATGGAACTGGAGGGGATAATGATAAGTGATGTAGGTCAGAAGGAAAAAGACAAGTTCAGATGATTTCATTTACAGGTAGATTGAAGAAAAGCAAAGCAAAGGGTCAGACAATACCATGCCCCAAACCCTAGAAACCTGACTGTGGAATTGAAGGTACAAGATGGGGAAGGGATGAGGGGGAAGCAAAGTGGTGAGGGTGCCCAATTGAGAATGGTGGAAGATCATGTGTGCCTTGGTGGTGGGCATGATGTGGTAACATATATCTGAAGGAGTGTGATCCTGTACCTCTGAAATGTAGATAGTTTTACAAGTCAATGTTAACGGCATTAAAAAGAAACTTGATACACAATAAAACAAGTATGTGACCTATTAATATGTTAGATTTCAGAGAAAAGCTCCATTTGAATATATAAATGATTATATGAGAAAAATATATCAATAAAACATTTGCAAATGTAATTTTCTAGAAACAAAATAGTCTCAGAGAATTGATAAAACCCCCAAGTTATAAAAAGTTAGTGAACTGATTCATCCAAAAAGGCATTAAATTTTATACTTTTTCTAATGTGAAACAAAGTAAAATATTTTTCTTCCTAATTTGATCATAATCAATGATGGTGGGAGAACATTTCTTTCTAGTTGAAATGGCAAATTGTATGGAGAAGTATGTGCCTCCTTCTAAAATTTAGAAATGATCAATAAAAATTTTAGTTCTAGTATCATATAAATTTTAATAAATGTAATAGTTAACATTTTACAACTTCATCTATTTTTATTTGTGCTTCATGTTTAGTTTTCTGAGAGGATTTAATTCTGAGCACATTTCCCCAATAACCTGTGACACATCCTTTCCCCAAAGGAAAAGTCAGGGGCAATTCTGTTTTTCTTGAACAGTGCCCCCAGCATTCTGACATCATGCAGACAGGGGGTTATGCCAACACTTTTGTGCTTATTTTTCCATCTTTAGAATGTTTTCTGAAATTAACATTGACAGATACAACCTGGAGGTGAAGAACAAAACTTAATTAGTTGAAAGAAAATAAAAAAAGGTAACACACCAAATTCTCTATTAGTGAGCTAAAATGCAAAGCAATATTATGTTCTTCCAAGAAATCCTTGGCTTTCAATATATGAAAGTTAGAGATTAATGACCCTTTCGTTCAGTAACTCCAACAAAAAATATCTGTAAATCATGTGTAGGTTTCTAGAAAAATACCTTGAGAAACTTTCACTAGATATTCTATTTCATAATAGCATTCTTCTTTTTCTTCAAATCTTTTCTTCTTTCAGTGTTACTAACTTATAATCAATGAGGACATCTAATTACATTTCTCTCCAATGAGGCCTTTACAACACAAACCCTTTGGCTAGGAAATTATTCTAATGGGATTGCCTGACTGACTCATTCCCACAACCAATGAGATACACGTGAAGACTTTTATTTTTATTTTTAGGGTTTTTGTCTTGTTACATATGTACAAATATATAAAAATTGATTTCAAATGGGCTGTTATCCAAGCATTCTTCTTTATTAAAACAAAGAATCTTCTGTTTCTAAATAGGAGAAATTTCATTAGACAATTTATCTTTTTAAAATTACTGCTTTCTCCCTACCCCCATATATCAGTTTTCTTCAAATTTTTTAACTGATTTTCTTGGGAGTATGTGGGTTATTAAATTTTTTGATGATTTTTTGACTATTCAATAAAGATCTTAAATATTATTAGCAGTTTGGTGACTAATTTCTATGTGACAAAATCAGAAGGTAATAAGCTTATAGAGAAGTCATATATAAATGGATATCAGAACATGGATGAAAACCAGGGGGTAGAAACAGTGGATTTATTTTTTTAAGTTCATTTTCATTTTATACTTATTATGGCTGAATTTTCATGTCAGTCATTTATAAGATATTATATCCAGTTACAATAATAAAATTAAATGGAAGACAGTGTTTATCAGATATTTTTCAAAAGGTATGGCAGTGGATGACAATTTATTTTCCACATTACATTTTAAAATTTAAACCCAAACCCACCTCCATTTCTAGTCTTACTGTAACAGAGTAATCTTAAAAAGAGGAGGTTCCAGGTTCCCTGCTGTACTTAGTGAAAGGAATATTTGAGTGATCAGGTGAAGCTAGAGAAGATATGAAGGAGACACGGGAGGAGACATGGGGAGCTGAGACACATCTGAAAGAGGGTTATGCTTCCTTCTCTGCTGTAGACTTGCACCAGGTACTTGGGGGATTTGGAGGTGATGTGTGAGGAGACATGTAGAGACACATGTGTCAGAAGACATACAGGTGATAGACAAGGGGAGAGGTTGACATTCGCAGCCTTTATTTAAGGCTTAAGTTTTAATTTTGCTCCTTTTGCCCCAAACTTGTTGGTCCCTTATGCTTCTTTGCAGTCCAACTTCAGGCCACCCCTGTTTAGCTGCGCATATATTCATGAGGGGATGGATAACTGGGCATTTCATTGAGAAATTATACATCCTTTCTGTTTTTCACTCTCTATGCACAGTCCTACTATTTAAGATCGTATGTACAAAGAATGTGCTTTGTCTTTATGTGGCAGACAGCAAAAACCTTTTAAAGCCTGACATTACGGGGATCCGGGGCACCCATCAATCAACCCACTAACAAACCCTAATGAAAAATGGTTACTTGATTTTTTCTTAATTGAGGTAACATTGGCTTAAAACATTTGTATGTTTTAGAGGTTTAGATCTCCCTTTTCAGGAGTTGTTACCACATTACCCTCCCGCTACCAAAACATCTGTTCATTTTTAATAATTAAAAAAAGGAAGCAGAGGGCATCCCCGGTGGCGCAACAGTTGAGCGCTGGGTTGCGAAGCTGCCCGCCGCCTCTGCAGCGCTGGTTCGATCCCTGGCTGCTCCCCGGCCACAGGAGGAGGGTCCCACATGGCGCGCAGACCTCTCCTGCCGCCCGCTGCTCCCCTCAGCAGTGTCCTCTGTTTGTCTGCCTGTTCTGCTCCCTGCTCTGGCTCTGGTGAATTCTCTCACCCTTCCGCGCTTCTGACTGTACCCAGTGCTTGCATGTGTGTATAAATAAATAAATAAACAAACAAATAAATAAATAAATCTTTAAAAAAAAGGGAGCAGAAATATGTACTGAAAAATAAGAATGTGTTTAAGAAACAGGTGTTTAAGAGAACTAAATGTGTTTAAGAGAACTAAAAAGAAGATGGAAATTAATAACTTCTAGTTAGGGACAACTTTATTGTAATGGTAATCTTTGTTTCAGGAATGAAAATTCAATGAATTTGTTTGCTAGAGAAAGTTGTCTATTATGGAATTCGGAAGTTATTATTTATGTGTTAACATTTCATGTGTTTTTCAGTTACCAAAAAAAAAAAAAAAAGAAGGAAGATACAGGTCATAAATACAATAAAACTCTCATCAAATTTCAATAAATAGAACAAGATGTTTCTTAAAGTTGGCTTACCAAACAAATATAAGAAAAAAATATGTTAATACCTTTTGTCTGGTGCTACACAGAGATAAATATATTGTAATGTCTTTAATGTAAACAAACATACATTACACTCTGATATACAATTTTTTAAGCAAAGAGACTGAATTTAGTAACACAACATCCAAATTAGCAGAGTATTTAATATAAAAATCTCTATTTTATATTCCCTTTGAGCAGCAAACTTTCTCAGCATATTAATAACTGTGAAATGTTATCTTGTTTGTACTAGGAACTTATATTTTCAATATATATAAATTGCTGAGCATTTAACAATACTCTACCCACATATCACCACCCCACTTCCATGTGTCTCCCTCCTCTGCTCTAGTCACATCCTGCCCACTCCTCCCTCCCTGCAAGCTGTAGATGGATGTTTAGTCTTCGGGCTTGTCTCTTTTCTGGAAACTTATCCTTTTCCTGAGTGAGGACTACGCTCCTGGACCACAGCAGACCAGGCCACTTTGGTCTCCAGGAACACTCAGTACATATATTTTTTTTTCTTTTTTAAAAGATTTATTTATGCATACAAGAACTTGGGCGTAGGCCAGAGGTGTGGGCCATGAGAGAATTCACCAGAGACAGAGTGGGGAACAGAACAGGTGGACTGACTGAAATACACTGCTGAGGGGAGCAGCGGGTGAGACAGGAGAGGTCTGCTGTGCCATGAGGGTCACCTCCCTGGCTGGGAATCAAACTCTTGATCCAGTGGCTGCAGATAGCTTAATAGTGCTGATACTTAACCCCTTGCAGCACCAGGGAAGCCCCTTAGTACATATTTCTTAGCACAGACATGTGAGGAAAATTCTTCTGAGAAGTTCATAATTTGAGACAGAAGATGCTAGCTGCACTATATGCCCAGAACATTGTCTCTTCTCATCTCGGAGAATGAATTCATTTGTGGACTGGGGCCAGATAATTAAGTTTAAAAATCTAAATTAAAAGAGATCTAACTTACCACCACTACATCCAAAAAAAAAAAAAAAGTGTGAAATGGTCAAATGACAAACTTCAAGAGCCAATTAAGAGCAGAGAATGCAGACTTGAGAGATGAATAAGTGCACGAAGTTATGTGGTGAAAGAGACAAAAACTTCCATTACAATTTAGAAACAAAGGTGATAAATTCTGTTGAGCAATGGGCTAAGGAATTCTCAGGATGATAGAAATGAGGGTTTTTTTGTTTGTTTGTATTTTTCTTTTTTTAAAATTAGATGTGTCGGTCATATACAGGTCTCTATAACTTCAGCATTGCATGTTTACTCGTCTATACATGCACATGATTTACTCGCCTTCCACCAAATCTCCAGAGCCAATGCCTTATTACTTTCCTGCCCTCCTCCATTTCCCCCTCCACTGTGTTCCCTCTGGCAACCAGTAAATTTTTCACTAAGTCTAAGATTTGATTTTTATGTATTTTGCCTGTATAGGTTTTTCAGTTATTTATATTCCAGAGATAAGTGAAACTAATGCATATCTGACTTTCACTTCTGGCGTCCTTCACTTCGCAAATTACAAGTTCCATCCATTTTGTTCCAAAAGACACTATTTCTTCATTTTAAATAGCAGTGATGTATTTTATTGAGTATAAATTCCATGGTTCTTTTGCATATAATCCAGTTCATCTGTTGATGAGCTCTTAGGTTGTTTTCATGACTTGACAATTGTTGAAAGTGCTACTATGAACTTAGGAGTACACATGTTTTTTCATATTAGAGTTTTCATATCCTCTGGGTAAATACTGGCAGAGGTATTGCTGGACTATATGGGATTTCCATTTTTATTATTTTTTAAAGATTTATTTTTATTTATTTATGCATACAAGAACTGGGTTATAGACCAGAGGCGTGTGTGTGTGTTTGGGGGGGGCAATGAAAGGATTCACCAGAGACTGGGTGGGGAGCAGAACATGCAGATCTACTGAAATACACTGCTGAGGGAAGCAGCAGGCAAGACAGGAGAGGTCTGCTGTGCCATGTGGATTAGATCCCTGGATGGGGATCACACTCATGCTGCAATGGCTGACATAGCTTGATAGTGCTGAATCTTAACCCTGCACCACCAGGGAGGCCCTCCATTTTTATTTTCCTAAGTAATCTCATACCAGTTTTCATAGAGGCTGCATTCCAATCAACTGTGGATGAGAGTTCCTTTATCTCCACAGCCTTGTCAACATTGTTTCTGTTTTTTTTTCCCCAATATGGGGAAAAGAAACTCTAGGCTATGACTCTAGGCTATGACTGTCTCTGTAGTCACCACTGCTGCCACCCTGCCAAGGAACCCAGGTTGCAAACACTGTGTGCCTGCTAAGTGCTGTCTAAGGGAGTGTAGTGTTCTCTACTACTACCTCTGCTGCTGGACCCGTGACCATGGTTGGCTTGTATCTGCCTGAAGACTATGTTCTTCCTTGAGGTTGTGACCAGGGTGGTATTCCTTGCCCATGCTGCTAGGAAAACTCCTGGTGTTCTAGATCAGAACTGCATCTGTGTGTGACTGCACTCTGTTTCCAAAAAGTCCTCTGCCTTGAACACTCTATTGGACCATGGCTGACCAAACTGCAGCCTTTTCTGCTAGCCT
Source organism: Talpa europaea (assembly GCF_964194135.1). Taxonomy (NCBI): domain Eukaryota; kingdom Metazoa; phylum Chordata; class Mammalia; order Eulipotyphla; family Talpidae; genus Talpa; species Talpa europaea. The sequence continues at coordinate 29,128,491 of NC_140071.1, forward strand.
GCACGTCTGCACCCCCTGCTGTGCCCTTTACTTCCCCCTTTTCCTTCCCCACAGCAAGTCACCAACCTTAATGCAAGTCCTCAGTGTTCAAGTCCTGAGATCCTTTCAAGGAATTCCTAATCTCCCTTTAAGCAAAATTTTAAAAAAGATTTATTTATTTATCTTTTGGTGACTTTTTTTTTTTTTAATAGAGGCATGTTTTATTTATTTATTTATTTATTTATTTATTTATTTTTGTTTACACATGCCCTGGGTACAGTCAGAAGCGCGGGAGGGTGAGAGAATTCACCAGAGCCAGAGCGGGGAGCAGAGCAGGCAGAAGGACCGAAGTACACTGCTGAGGGGAGCAGCGGGCGGCAGGAGAGGTCTGCGCGCCATGTGGAACCCTCCTCCGGAGCAGCCGGGGATTGAACCGGCGCCGCAGAGGCCGTGGGCAGCTTCGCAACCCAGCGCTCAAGTGCTGCGCCACCGGGGAGGCCCAAGATTTATTTATTTATGCATACAAGAGCTGGGATACAGGCCAGAGGTGTGGGGGGGTGAGAGGATTCACCAGAGACAGAGTGGGGAACAGAACAGGCAGACTGACTGAAATACACTGCTGAGGGGAGCATGGGCGAGACAGGAGAGGTCTGGGTTGCTCCCTGGCTGACTGGGGTTGCAACTCATGCTGCAGGGCTGCGGACACCTTCACAGGCTGCGTCTTAACCCCTTGCACCACCAGGGAGGCCCCTAAGTAAAATTTTTAATAGTTGTTTTTAGGGGAGGTGTTTGTCCCAACCCTACTTTCTGCCATGATTTGGGTTGCTCAATATTAATATTGAGTGTGAGACATAGAAACTTCTAGGATATGGAGACTGGATGAGAATGCCGTTAAAGGGTAGATTCAATAGGACCTTACTTAGTATGAGCATAGAGACAAAATTCTGGGTAAGGAAAACAAAGGTAATGCTGAAAAATTAGAGAAAGTTTAAGTCAAACTGTCAGAATTCTATACCTGGAGGACTTGGAGTTCATTTACTTTATTTCTTCTTTTTAAAAGCTTTATTTATGTATGCTCACAAGAAGTGGGGTGTAGGCCAGAGCTGTGGGGGATGAGAGGATTCACCAGAGACAGAGTGGAGAGCAGAACAGCAGGAGCTACTGAAAAACACTGAAGGGAGCAACTGGAGAGACAGGAGAGGTCTGCCAGTGTGGCTGGTGATAGCTTGATAGTGCTGTGTCTTTAACCCCTGTGCCACCAGTGAGGCCCCTACTTCATTTCTCTTAATCACATTTCTTAGTACCCTAAATATAAAAGGGTAACTAGTAGGTGGAGAAAAGTGGGAGACTATTTTACTGCAATAATTAAATTTCAGTGCCAGTACTCATTTCTAATTTCTCAATTTTCCCTTTTCCTGAAAAGAAAATAGTTGCTTCGAAGGGGCATGTGAAATCATTTTCTCTTGAAAGATATAGTTCTCCTTCATACTCATCCCATTCCTCACATGTTTTGAGGTAACCACTAGAGATTGCACTTGCATTTTCTAAAATTTTACATAAATTCTACCATACAAATGTCTTTTTTGTCTGATTTCTTTCACTAGCATAATTATGTTGAGTTTCATTCATGTTGTTGCATGTAGCAGTTTGCTTCTTTATACTACTAGAAGTATTGCATTGTACTAATTATGCTGAAATTTGTTTATCCATTCATCTGTTAATAGAAATCCCTGTCATTTCCAGTTTGTAGCTGATATAAATAAAATTGCAATGCACATTTATGTGTTAGTCTTTATAAGTACATTATATATAGCAACTTTTCGTGGATGCTTCCTTGCCATCCATATATGTTATTTTAAGAAGTGTCTAATCAAAACTTTGTACACTTATTATTGAGTTTTGTACTTATTTCATTTAGGGAGTTCTTATATATTCTGGATACAAGAGGTTTTTCTTTTGTTTTTCTGAAAACAGTTTTCCCAGTATGATGTCTTTCATTCTCTTGAGAGTATCTTCCAATGAGCAGGGATTTTAAATTTTGATGCGTTCATTACTATGTTAATATCCTTTATGGAATAATTTTCTCTATCTAGAAACCAAGCATCATAAGTAATTTATCTACGTTTTTTCTGATCTTATTGAGTTTTAGCTTTTTATACATTTAGGCCTATGATCTGTATTGAGTCAATTAATTTTTTTTAATGATTTAAGGGCTAGATCAAAATTTACCTTCTTTTGCATTTAGGTATCCTCTGTGTTAATCCTTTTAATATTTGTAGACTAGTAATGTCACTGCTCATTTCTGGCTAATGTTTTCTAGCACTATTCTATCATTTTGGGGGCCTTCAATCTGACAACATGTAGGAATATTAATTTTACAATCTCAAAAATCATTTTTGGTTACATTGATATATTTTAATGATTTCATATTATGTTTTACTTTTTTTTTTTTTACTGCAATATTGACAGTATTATCTGCTTACTCTGGGTTAATTAGCTGTTCCCTAAGGTCAGACCAAGATCATGGGTTAAGAACTGTCTTGTTTTCTAGGAAAGGCACTAATGCTATAGATTTCTATTTTAAAACTAATTAAGTTGGGTCTCAAAAATTACAATTTTCTTTTCATTTAAATTCAATTGAAATATATTGCAATTTTCATTTAGATTCTTTTTGACCTTTGGGCTATTTGGAAATTTGTTTCATCATCTCTGATTTTGTGAATAATACATATAGCTTTCTTTTATTGCTTTCACATTTAATTCAGTTGTGGTCAGAGAACTTACTTTGAGTGGCTTGAATCATTTTCACTTAATTGAGCATGTTTTATGTTCTATCTTGGTAAATGTTCCACATGTGCTTGAAAAGAATGTACTTTTTGTTGTTGCTTGGGGCTGTTTTTACTTTATTTTGCCTACATATTGAGGGAAGGGATATTTACATTTCAAAATAAAATGAAATTTGTTTATTTTTCCTTGTAAAATATATGCATCATCCTTCGTCCCACTCTATTGCCAGGCCAACATTGAATAAAACATTTCAAATTTTTATTTCTGAGAATCAGTGTTTCTGAGTTCATAAGCAAAATGAAACATCTTCAGCATTTGTTTTTCTTGTTCTATGAAAAAAATATGATTTTTCTGTGTAAGAGATTATGTCAGTCAAATGACTGGGCAAAATTGTATGAATATAAAGTCATACATTTTTGATTTAATGGACAATTTCAGTTGAAATGTTTAATCTAAAGTTAATAACCAAATCCTTGTTTAAAAGTTGCCTTGGCACTATTTTTACATATATTGTATTATATATATATATATATATATAATTGTCCATTCTGTACCTGTATATATATAATTAGAAAGATATGAACACAGATTAACATAGTTTTCTCTACAACTTGAGAAAGTGTTCAATCTTTAAGCCTAAAGTCTTCTTCAATTGGAATTCTCATGAGAAGGTATTTCTTTCATTATTATCTTTTGAAAGATGGATAATATAGTTATTTCAAGAGAAATATTTTGCCATATCATTGAATATTATTTTTCCTCAGTATATTGAGTATTTTTAATTTGGTCTGTGGATCATTACTTCTGTCTTGATAGTGCTAGAAATCTATTGCTTTGAACTGTGGGTGTCATGCAGCAGATTTATCCTTTCTATAAAATAACTCTGGAGAATTAGCCTTCCCTTGTCTTACACAGAGAGGCACTTGATCTTTTACAACCTAAGTGACTTTTCTATTTTCTTCCTTGAGACTTCTGGGAAATATTTCTTCTTTCCCTGGATTTCAAGAGGACCTAGAATTTCATTTAACTTTGGAATAATGGGTAACCCTTCTGACATCTTATTTCATTGGTGTACTTGAAGGAAAGTTATAACTTCTCAGCACCCACTAAACTTCCTTGCTCTCTTCATGCTGCAATAAACATGGCAGAGCAGATTGCAGGTTTCTTGTCTGATATATCAATACATCCTTTCATTTCCTAACGAGAACCTTAATTTTGTTCAAACTATAATATATCATGCACGTAAAGAAAATCTGCAGTTCCCATTCTCCCTCATATTTGAACATTTCCTCCTCTTTCCAGCACAAAATTCAAACAAAATGTCTAGTGATGTGTGAGGAAAAAATACGCATTGTTGAGACTAAATCTGATGTCTTCAGGTCTTGAAACAATGTTGTTAGTTGCCTAACGATTATTTCTATTTGAAAAAGAGTAACACACTGTATTTTTTTTAAACCTTTATTTAACCTTTATTTAGCTTTTCCTTTATTTCCAGCAAAATTTAGTACTTCACTACTAGGGCAGATATTAAAAAAGTTTCTATTACAGTGGTTTGGTATAACCTCAAAGACATTTTGAATATTTTGACAGTTGCCATTCTTGGTTATTCTAGCTCAGACAAAAAGAAACTTTTAATTTCATATAACAGAAATAAAGAGGAAAATAAGCAATCTGTCTGGAAACCTCAAGGTTCTGCCTATGTTGCTACAAAATACTTTGTGTGAGTTTCATCATCAAGTTTACATGTAGAAAACTATCGTTATTCTAGGTTGTACTTATTTACACTCAATTTCCAAAAGAAAGGACAAAAATTATTTCCAAGATTTTTCAAAAAGAGAAGTAAAGGCCATCAGTAAATTTTCCCTATTACTGTTTTATGTGGCCAGGGAATTACAAAGTACCAATTAGCATAGATCTATCTTTGCCTGAATGAACCTTGAACAACAAAATGGTAGACTATACTGCCTTGATCAGATGACAAACTCATCAAGCAAAAATAGATATTTACATTATAAATCATTGGGAATAAAAAATACGTACAAATATATAAAAACACAAGACACATGGCAATAAAACTGGTTTTCAGATAAGAAAACCCCCATATTTCATTCTATTGAAGTACTGGCTAGAGCACTATAAATTGTTTTGATAAGTTGCAAATAGGTCAGAACTTGTTTCTAAATTGAAAGTGTATATATTTTTTTAGAAAATTTTTTATTTTATTTTTTGACAATCAAAACATATTCATTTTTTTTCTTTTTTTTTTCCCTTCTGGCTTGACTTTATTTTTTTTTCATCTTTTTAAAAAATTAAAAAAAATTTTACATCATTGTTCATTTTTAAACAATATTTGCTTTTCTCATACCTTCAGGTGCAGTCCCTATAGAGTTTCCTTGACCAGTGCACCCGTGCACCATCACCTCAGTCCCCTGTGCTCCTTCCTCCCTCCCTCTGATCCCTCTCCCTCCTCCTCCCCTGCAGGATGTCTCTGATTTATTATTGTCCATTTTTGCTGTGTAGTGTTTTGCACTGTTATTATTTTTTTACACTGATGTCTTATTGGGTTCCCCTATATTCCTGCTATAAGTGAAACCATCCGATATTTTTCTTTTTCCTTCTGGCTTATTTCACTGAGCATAATTCTTTCTAGTTCCATTCATGCTGCCAGGAATGGCATTGTTGTGTAGCCCTAGGCCACCAGGGAAGCTCCATACACCTTACTGTTTACAAACTACAGGGACTCACAAAATTCCTGAGTGTTCACAAACCATGGGACCAAGAAAATAGTTATCAGTAAAGGAAGTAACTTGAGGGGTTGTTTTAATTCAGTGTTTGTAGAAATTCCTATGATGCTATGTCTGTCAGAAGATATGTGTGCAACAACACATACTGAAGGTTGTGTTCAGTTTATTGGAAGCTTTAAAAATCAAATATGAAAACAAGAAGAGTCTTCTATTCACCTTAAAATTAGTTTTATCCCTTTGGAAGCTTATTGATTTTCTTATGTATGATAATAGGAATATTACTGAAAGTAGGGAAATGATGGTGGAAACCATATGTTAGCTTCCTTAACTTTGGAATGATCATGTCATGGAAAGTCACTAAATTCAGGCCAATGAGTTGTGGACAATGATTGGGACAACTTTGAATAGATATTGGTGATAAAAAAATTCCCATTTTTAGATTTTTTTTAAAACCCACAATAAATTATTTGCTGTGTTTTTTACTGGAGGCATTTTCCTAAAATTTGATAAGCAACAAAAACTTTGATGACTTGAACCCATAGTTTAAGTAACACATCCCTCTCTCCCCCCATTTTGTGCATACAGGACGTTGTATCCTTTGCTTTGAGTATGTAACAACAGGAAAGTTTGGTTACACAGTCATAACTTCATAAACTCAGGTGATATCTCTCTAATATTAAACAGTTATTACCTATCTTTTGGGGCCCAGCTCACTGTCTTTCTTACTCTGGGATTAACTATATAAAATACTGTCAATTTCTGTTACAAAAATAAAAGAACCTGACTCATGCACAAACTCTTAAGGCTTCACTCCAAAGAAATAACTGTTTCTTCCGCTCATGTTTAATACACCAAGTAACATGATCCAAATTTCAATGGTCAATGAAATATTCTACTATTGACCTATAAGGGAAATTGGAAATATACTATATATACTAGTGTCCACTTACTGTTTTTAAGAAAAAAAACTACATAATTTGGAGTCAAAGTGGATATACACACGTGATCATTGTAGTAATAAATCAGAGTAATTGGAATAATAGAGAAGTTGTGGTAGGATTTTTTTTTACTGAGGTAACATTGGTTAACTACAGTACTGTATATGGTTCAGAGGTATCGGTTTACACATCATCAGGTATTTGGTACCATACCACACCCACCACCAAGGCATCTGAAATCCTCCACCATAGTCCATTGAGCCTCCTCTAAATCTGCTTCACCATCCACTCAGAAAGTATATAATATGGGGTCTTTCAAATTGAATAGATTTTCTTCTGACACATCTAACGTTACTATTGTAACATATAACAATATAACATTAACTGTTATTAATGAATTTTTCTTTCCTCCAGGGATTTAGAATAACATGCTGAATTTTGTTTCTGCCAAGATTTTAGCTATCTGAAAAAATGTATTATAATTACCAAAAGTAACAACACTCAAATGTCTTTTCTATATTCATAAATTTATTACATTTAATGATTAATTCATTTCCTCTCAAATGAGTACCTCAGGTATTTAGGTATAGAGTAGAATCTTTTTATTTTCAGATCCATGCTATGCTATGTCATAAAGGCAAATCTATATTAATGAAAATATAATCTCTTCTTGTTCTCATATATGACATATACATCGAAATTATGCATTCATGTGCTTTAAATATATTGGCTAAAATTGGGTTATATGTGGCACAAATTCATGATTAACTTATTTATGAGAAGATGCAATTTATCATAAATTTTTGAGTAAATTAGCAAACTCAATTATGCCTACATTAATTTCTCTCATCACTCGAAATATTTTTTTCCTATATATTTCATTGGACTTTTATCAATTACTACTTTGTATTTATTAGCTGATGTTCATGTTGACTTTTTTTGTTCAGTTTGATTTATAATTTTTGTGATCATGGACTGAGTCTCTATGTTTCAGTATCCCATTACTTACACTTTGCTGGATTAACAAATCTAACCTTGGCAAAGTAGTCAAAGGAGGATAGTAAGACTTAGTAGATTGAAAAATCCTTCTGCTCATCATCTTCCCATCCACTCTTTCCTTCACCAGCTAGTGTATTTTACTTCATTTTTTAAAATTTTATAATTTTATTGCCCAATGATTTTTGTAATAAACAAAAGAATATTTTGACTAGATATAAAAAATTGTTAAAGAGTCTCTGCACAGCTGAAAATTTGTTTGGGTTATCAGAAGATACTCCTTATCTTTTTTATTTTGTATCATTTATTATTCCTGTAAAGTCAAGTATTTGGATTTTTTTTTTTTTTTTTTTTTGGAGCTGAACCATTAACATACAATCCAAATGAAGCAACTGAAGAATTGTTTAGGAAACAACTTATGTTTATACATATACATCGATACATATATACATATACACACATATGTCACCTAAGACATGACTACAGATTAAAACACATATACATGAAATGAAAGTTTCGAGATATGAAATACAATTATTTGAACCACAAAGATGCCAGTTTTCAGCAGAAAAGTAGTTTTCTAGTTTAGAACATACTATAATTGGTCTCTCCTATTATGAGAGTTGAAATTGAAAACAAGTGTGCTTTCCTTACATTTATATTCCTAAATTGTAAAACATAATTGCTTTTTTTTATTTCTTCAGGTAATTGACTTGTAATTTTTATGTTATTGCCATATATTTCTGCCTTGGAGTCTCTTTATAATCCATATCCCCTGCAAATTCTTCATTTCAAGGACTATAGAATGTGTTACAATATGAACTCACTTATATAGCTACACAAAAATAGTATTGTCTAAAAAGGGTCACCTTATAAATCAACTAATAAAACATTTTAGCACATTTTATTCTGGCCTCCCACCTTTTTTATTATAAACTCACCATAAAATTATAGAATATGTGAAAGTAAAAACAAGAGAGAATATGTAATCACTTTAATTTCTGGAATTTATATCTTTATTACACTAGTATGTCTTTAATTTGAAATGATTTGATTTTCAGATATAACATTTTTAAGGACTAGTCTGAAAGGGGAACATTTACTTCTTGAGGACCACAAAAAATTAAAAAAAAAGATTCATGAAGTTACTAAGTATCAAATTGAATATAATTTATAATTATGTTTTTGTAAGATAGAACAGTTGAGATTTGACTAGTTATACTGTTATAGGACAGGGAGAGGGGCAGCCCAAACCCTGCAAACCTGCCTATTCTAAATGGGTTCTGCCATCCGCCGCATCAACACAAAACATATGAGACTTTAATGGGAAGGATCTTTAATAAAACTAGGAAACAATACAGGTAAGGCAAAGAGTCTAGTTTCTAAATGAAGCACCCAAAGTTACCCGTCCCCTCGTGGGTAAAAGTCCATCCAAATGGGATTGGCCCAGAGCAAAGCCCCAAAGCCTGCCACAAGTCTAAAGCATCTTCCAGTGGGGACCCACAGCAAAGGGTCAGAAATAACCAGACAAGCCCGGAAGGAAAAGAGAAAAATCAACATCAAGATAAAAACTGCCATTGTCACCTCCCCATGGGTCTCACCCACATCTGTGTCACCCAGTCTACGACCAAAAAACAAGCGCAGTTTCTTCACGTGTCTCTAGGCTCCATGCGCCTCCTCCAGGTCTCCTGGCTCCATCCTGCTTCCTTCCTCAGTCTCTTCTGCAGCTTCTCCTCTTCCTGCTCAGCTCCACCCTCTCTTGGGTGGGGCAGGGAACCTCCCCCTTTCCTGGGGACCACCCTGTTGCAATACTACCAAATTCCACATAATGTAGAATTCTGTATCTTAAAAGAACAGAACTTTCATGTCTTTGTGATGGGGTTAAGGAGATTTGTTCTCTCTCTGTGGCATAGTAGATTCCTGTGGGCTCAGGTTTTTCATTTGTTGTGGGGTTGTTTTTTTTTTTTTTTTTCCATATTCCCATTATTTGCTTTCTGGGACTGCACTGATTTGGTGGTAGTGGAGTTTCTATTTGTACAGCCTATTTTAATATAGTGTGAAACTTTTCAGTGTCCAAACTGTTGACGTCTGTATTGGTCTCTGCTGTCTCGGAGATAATTAATTCCAATGTTATCTATACAGCTGTTTCTTAGACCTGTGTCCCTCTGGTTTGCTTTTCTAAACCTGCAACCTATGGAACCCAGACCCTGGTATTGGTTCCTGACTCGTGGCCAGGCTCTCATAGCTGGTGTTTTGAGGCTGGATGAGGCAGTGTTCTCCCAGGTGGACTTATGTAGCTAATAATTAGAAGCTGAGAGTGGCTGTATCTCACAAAGCTGATATCCAAGATATGCAAAGAATTCAGGCCCTCCCTGATGGCCTAGGGTTTAAGTCTCAGTGTTATCACCACTATGACCTGAGTTTGATCCCTGGTCAGGGGGTTAACCTACATATGCCAGAGCAGACCTCTCCTGTCTCGTCCGCTTCTCCCCTCAGCAGTGTATTTCAGTAAAACCCACCTATTCTGCTCCCCACTCTGTCTCTGGTGAATCCTCTCACCCCACACATCTCTGGCCTACACACCAGTTCTTTTATACACAAAAAAAGAACTCATACAACCCAAAATAAAGAAAGCAAATAACCCCTCAGAAATAGACAAAAAAAACTAAATAGGCTGTTTTCCAAAGAAGATAAATAGATGTAGCAACAACTCTCTTGACCACTTGAGACTATGTAGTTGTTTCTCTTCACCAAACTTCTCCTTTTTCAAAGCTTTCCTCCCAAGGCTGCCTGCCTATGATATTGCAGGCCTCTCTTTTAACAAACCTATTCCTTTGGGGGGAGAAGGGGCAGCTTTTTCTGCCCACTTGTGTCTGTGCAAGTGTCTTTTATAAGCTTCTCCCCATTTTTATAATAAACCTGTCCTTTTGGATATAACTAACTAAATGAAGACATACAAAATACAAATGCTCAATAGCACTTGAAAAAAATGTTTATCATCACTTATTAATAGGCAAGTGCAAGTTAAAACCACAATGAGATACCACCTTACACCTGTGAGCATGACCCATATTAAAAAGGCCAAAACAACAAACGATGGCAAGGATGTGGAGCAAAGGGAGCTCTCTCACATTGGTTGGTGTGAATATAGACTGGTCTAGGCCCTGTGGGAAATAGTATGGAAGTTTCTAAAAGATGTAAAAATGTTTCTTACGTATGACCCAGCAATTCCATTCCTAAGTCTTTACCTGAAGAATAAGAAACAGCAGTCTGAAGGGAAACATGCACTCTCATGATGATTGAAGAAGTGTTTATAATAGCCAAACTATGGAAACAATTCAAGTTCCCAAGTAGATATAATGGATGAGGAAGAATACTACTCAAGTGCCAGAAAATAAAACTTTTGCCATTTGTCGCAACATGGTTGCATTGGAAGGGATTATGCTAAGTGAAAGGAGTCAGAAGGAAAAAACAAGTACCCAATCATGTCACTTATTTCTGGAATATAGAGAAACCAAAGGGTCAGATAAAACCAAACTACAAAACTAACACTTGAAAGATAAATATAGAACTGAGGCTATCAGAGGGGGTGGGGATGGGGCAAGAACCAAGAGTCAAGTGAGCACAATGGACTCTAGATGTTTTGGTGGTGGGTGCAGTGTGATGAAATCACCTGCATAGGAAGCATAGGAGAGGACCTATGCTTCCAAAACACACGCAACACAAACACAACTATGTAAACCAATGTTACCTTAATGAAAAAATAATGCATTATGTGCATTAATAAATGCTATTTAGAATATTAGAATCAACAAACCACATATTTTAAAAGTTGAATGCTGCCAATAATATAGGAAATCACTTCACAATAATTCACATATTGTTAAATAACTTGCAATTGTCATGCTTAATACTGTTTTTCCTGCATATTTGGCTACTATAGAGTTTATTTAGTGTGACAGAACTTTAATGGGATTAGCATGCACAGACAAAGAAGAGAAAGTATAATAGTTTCCAATAAAACACCCAAAGTTACTCATCTCCTCATGGGCCCATGCTCAACCAAAAAAGGTTGGTTTGAAGTGGGATTGCTGAACAAGTCAGCTTGCCACAAGTCAGTCTAAAGCACTTTCTGGTGGGCAACTAAAGGTAAAGGGCAGAAGTAGTCAGGCAATTCTGGAAGGAAAAATGCAAAATCAAAGTACAAATCAAGGTAATAGCTGCCATTGTCAGCCTCCCCACGGTCTCTCATAGACATCTCTTTGATGACTCTAAAATCCTTGACTCTCTTTGGCTCCATCCATCTCACCCACATCCCTGGTGCTGCTATAAATTTTGACTCCCTCTTCATATGATGATAATCTTGACGTTATTTTATATGGTGGGAATAGAAAGATAATTCTGTCTTTACCATGATTAATTGATTTTTTTTATTATCAAAGTTTAGAACTTTTTTTTTTAATTTTCACAACTTGATTCTAGTATCATCAATTATGGTTTTTGGAATTTTATCACATTTACAAAATGTCTTTCAAATTTTCTTTTTTACATGAGTTATATGATATTGGGGTATTTCGCATATTCTAGTGCACTGATGAATATTTTGAATTGATGATATACATACCTGAAGCCATTTTCATTATTGCCCTCATTGCAGTCTCATTGATAATATCAATATTTTAGGCAAAATCAGCAGTCTTATGCCATGTTTTCCTAGCAAGAACATTTTGATGTCATCCAATTTTTTGCTTAAGTTAATAAAAATGAAATGTTTCAGATTGTAGATCTTTTAAATTTCAAATTGCATCTCCAATGGCTCATTTAACCTGAAATAACATGCACCCCATTCTAGTTCTTATCAACATTATTTAAAAGCTGAGAAGAATTATATATCATTTAATAATTAAACATGCCAAAACAAGTAGTAATTTCTAAGCTCAGATCAAGTCATTTTACAATAAAAGGAGTAGGTGTTGGGGTAGAGATTTTGCTTGATAGTATCTTTTTTTTTATTGCTGTGAGGAACTATTCTTTGGAAACTGGTGGAGTAGCTTGTTCTGATGCAAAAAAATGAACTAACACTGTTCTATATAACATTAAGTGTTAGGTTCGCTGTAAGTGAGACATTTTGCAAATTATGATGGTTTTTCATCCTCTTTATAGCTCTAGTATTGTGTGTTTGTGGGTCTGCTAATCCTAAGTGGCCTGTTCAGCCACCACTTTTTGTCACCTGCAGTTCTGCATTCCTATACAAGATCAGAACTGCTCAATCATAGCCAAACCTTACAAGGTACCTTTCAAATCAATCAAGAGTAAAAATTTGATCACCCTGGGAAGGCTATGCATCACAAGGTATGACCAGGAACATGGGGTGTAGGGGACTGCTGATGACTAATGTATGACAAGGGACCCCAGAAGATGATCAGTAGAAAGTCTTTAATAAAATTGAAACCATGCCTGGGAATCTAGGGCTGGATCTCAATAACAGTACCAAGTCATCAAGCAGATGAGAAGTGCCTGAGAGCAGACTAACAACCCTGATACTATGATGACAGAGCACATTTTCTAGTTCACCCCTCCCTTCTCTTTTTGTCCTCCTCACCCACAAAACTGATGCTGTATGATTATTCTAGCAATAAAAAGGCCAGGATCTTGATGTTAGCAGCATCCTGCATTGTGCAGCTTGCTCCATGACTCCATCTTATCAGTATGGTGTTCTCGATGCAACATGTGTTCAAGAATTATTAAAAGTGAACAGTGATGCAAAAAATTATTAAAAAATAAAATAAATCACCATTCAGTTCTAAAAAAATAATTATTTAAAATATTTGATAATTATCTATGTGAAGGATGGTGGAAGGAGAGAGAGGTTGAAAATAGTATCCTAAGTCTTGTGTCTCTAATATCTTCATTTTATAATGATATGAAATATACTTCTTTTCTGGGCTTTTTAGTGACATACTAATATGGAATATCCACAAATCAATCACTTCAGCACTTGCTGTGTGCATGTGTCAATGGCAGAGGGTCCACTGGTTAAATGGAAGGACATCCATCTTGTGATTTACCACAACACTTTCTCCTCATTCCATGATAGCAACATAAAATCTGGTTCCAGATAGACAATGAATAAACATATAAGCACCTATGTGCACTTTTTTTTTTAAGGTTTATTTATCTACACAAGCACTGGACACAGTCAGAAGCGCGGGAGGGTGTGAGAATTCACCAGAGCCAGAGTGGGTTGCAGAACAGGCAGAAGGACTGAGGTACACTGCTTAGGGGAGCAGCGGGTGGCAGGAGAGGTCTGCGTGCCATGTGGGACCCTCGCCGGTGGCCAGGGATTGAACCGGCGCTACAGAGGCTGCGGACAGCTTCACAACCCAGCGCTCAACCGCTGCGCCACTGGGGAGGCCCTGTGCATATTTTTTTAATAGTTCTTAAGAATTTTTCTTGAGGGGTATCCCTAGTGGCACAGGGGGTTCAATGTCAGCGCTATGAAGCTATCAGCAGCTACTGCAGCACCTGTTTGATCTCTGGCCAGGGAGCTGACTCACATGGCACAACAGACCTCTCCTGTCTTGCCCACTGCTTTCCCCCAGCAGTGTATTTCAGTGGATCTACCTGTTCTGCTCCCCACTGTCTCTGGTGAATCCCTTCACCCTCCCGCACTTCTGGCCTACACCCCAGCTCTTGTATGCATAAATGAATAAATCTTTAAAAAAAAAAAAGAATTTATCTTGAGCTCCCCTATGTTTAGAGGAAAATTTGGAGAGAACAGCTTAATGACATTTGCTCTTTGGCAAAACAATGCTAACAGAAATCTAAAAAGTTTTGTATGTCAAGAATGATAAGCTTTTCTTCTCATAATTTTGCTCTACCTATAAGCATTGTATACCAAACCTACTACTAATTGTGAGACATAAGAAGATATATGATTGATGTCATGGTTAAATTGGTAAATATTTTGAAAGTACAAACTTTAGTTACTTGATATCTCCATTTACCTAAGAGTATAGTGTGGTGATATATCTGAAGAGGTGTGAACCTATAACCTTAATTCATATATATTTTTGTAAACCAGTTCCTGTAATAAAAAGATTAAAATTGAAAAACTGTGAAAAAAAGTCACCTGTGAATGAATATCAATGGTTGCTTTTAAAACTAGATTATTTTCTTGCCACAGCATTTTCAGATTAATTCATAGCTATTAAAATAATTAAATACAAGTGACATGCTGGGGAAAAAGTGGAGGAAAGAAAGCATTCAGAATTACTCATTAGTTCTTAAGAGTGAAATCCAGCAGACTGGATTACTCCCATGTTACTAGTTTCCAAATCAACCAAATAATCAGAAAACCTGGGAGGCTTTTCCTCTTACAGCTTTCATTTCATTTAATTTTATTATCAAGATATGCTTCACTTTGCAATAAGTTGCACATATTCAAACTGTATAATTTATAAATTTTGACATTTGTGTGCACCCATGACACCCTCATCATAATCAAGATACTAAATATATTCATCTTCAAAATTTCCTATGCTACTTTGTAATGCCTCACTACTCCCACTCTCTGAGGTCTTCCTCAGATATTAATAGGTCTCTGCATTATGATATAATTTGATTTTTTTAAATTCCATATAAATTATATAATACAGTATGTCATTTTTCACTCAACAAAATTATTTTGAAACATCATCTCTTTTATGTTATATATCAATAGTGAATTCATTGTTGGTGACTAGCATAACATATAGGACAATAAGCTTATCTATCTGTAATTGAACAATTTTGGCTATCACAAAAAAAGCTGCTTTGTATTTTTGGGTAAGAGTTTTTATGGGGTCTCATGCTTTCTTTTCGTTTTGGTAAATGCTCAGGAGTAAAATGGTTAGATCATATGAAAGGTATCTGCTTAACATTTGAAGATGGAACAAACTATTTTCCAAAGTGGTAAAAACATTTTATAATTGCACGACTATGTTTAAGAGTTCCAGTTTCTGCATGTGATTAATAAAACTTCATATAGTATTTTTAGTTTAAATTTTTATATGCTGTAATTTCATTTTGGATTTAATTTGTACTTTCCTAGTAACTAAATATTGAGCACCTTTTCCTATGTTTATTTGTCACTTACATGTCTTCATTGGCAAAGTACTTACTTTTTTTAAAGATTTATTATTTTGCATACAAGAGCTGGGATGTAGGCCAGATGTGCGGGAGGATGAAGGGATTCACCAGAGACAGAGTGGGGAGCAGAACAGGTGAATTGACTGAAATACACTGCTGAGGGGAGCAGCCGGCAAGACAGGAGAGGTCAGCTGTGCCATGTAGGTCAGCTCCCTGGCCTGGGATTGAATTGGTGCTGCAGTGGCTGCGGATAGCTTCATAGTGCTGAGTCTTAACTGCTTGCTCCACCAGGGAGGCCCCGAAGTACCTTTTTAAATCTTTGTGTTTTATTCATTTGTTTTTGCTGTTACTTTTCAAAGTTGAGGATATAATTTAATTTTCGTGTGTTATCTTATTTTTCCCAGTTATGATAAATAATTGATATAAATCACTGTGTAATTTTAATGCAAACAACTTGATGGTTTGATGTACATGTTGTGGTGTGATTACTACATTTTCAGCCAACATCTATTTTCTCATATAGAAACTATTTTAAAAAATGAGAAAGAAGAAAAGAAAAAGAAGAAAAAATTTTGTGATGAGAATGCTTAGGATTTTCTCTCTTAATAATGTTCCTATAACTTGTGTTTCCATAATGTAGTGGTTATCATGTTTACCTAACAAATAAATGAGTTAAGATTTGATATGTATGCACAATGGAATACTACTCAGCCATATAAAGGTGAAATCTTGCAACTTGGAATTGATTTTGAGGGGATTGTACTAAGTTAAATAAATCACAAGAAGGATAATTGCATATGATTGCACATTTGTGGAATACAAAAAAAAAATACAAAGCAAACAACTGCCCTCCCAAAATAAAATATTCCTTTTTCTAACACAGAATGATGGTTGCCAGAGGGGAAAAAGGCAGCAGGAAATGGATGGTTGTTGAAGGTTGATGACTTGATATTTTGTAGTGCTCTTGGGGAGATAGATACAGTTGCTGAGGTGAGAAAATAGACTGCTCAAACCTCTACAATATAATAAACTAATGTTATTCAAAAACTTAAAAAGGAAATACGTACCATTTTGATGACATCCAGTTACCTTTCCCTCCCAGACATTCTTTTCCTTCCTTCCTACACGTTTTAAGTTGTGTCCTTCATTTTTTTTTTTTTTTACTGTCTGTGACAGAACATTTCAAAATTACTACAATTACAAGAAAATAAAGTGAGGGCTTGAATTTATCTTCACAAAATTTTTCAAAATAGTCTTGGGTATGCTGTAGCATGATAGGTAAAATTATCTCCATTTTGTTTCTTCTTTAAAGGTATAATTTGCCCCCTTTTATCTGGTTTTCTTTTTTTTTAAGAAATAAAAATATCTTTGCCATCTTTAAGTGGAATTCTCTGTGTAACTCACAATTAATGGATTTTACAGACATTTTAGCACTTTATTTTTCATCTTGTGTGCAAGCAGATATTTATACATCCCAATGAAAAAGGGACTGCAATCATCCAGGGGAAAAAAATAGTTTATTGCTTCTTGTGACAAGATATGAGTCTAGACATTTTTTAATTTAGATTTATTTACTTTTTTTTGTTTTCTTTTATTCATCTCTTTCTCTTTCAATAGAAAATAAAAGTGGAAAATAAGGAAAATTATTTAAAGAGACATATGCAAATTATTTTTCTAAATTATTTTTGCTGTATGTAGCCTAGTATGAGAATGAAAATACAAGGTAATTTCTGTCTTGGAACAATAGATCGGGACTCACCTCACAGAGGACTCACCTCACCTCTCTTAAGAGAGCAGTCTGACCTTACCAGATTGTGAAGCATTCAGGAATTCAGCCTTTATCCACTTAAGCCATTGACTTCTGTTACTTATTTTAACTCCTACATGAAAATAATTTTAAATGGAATTTTATTTTATTATTTTTTAAAGATTTATTTATGCATACAAGAACTGGGGTACAGGCCAGAGGTACAGGGGGTAAGAGGATTCACCAGAGATAGAATGGAGAACAGACCAGAGACTGACTGAAATAAACTGCTGAGGGGAGCAGCGGGCGAGACAGGAGAGGTCTGCTGTGCTGTGTGGGTAGCTCCCTGGCCGGCTAGTGATCACCTCATGCTTTAGAGGCTGTGGGTAGCTTCATAGTGCTGTACTTAACCCCTTGCGCCACCAGGAAGGCCCTTGGAATTTGATTTTAAGTAATGAATGTGGTCTGTCATTCACAGAAAGTCTCTTGCTCTCTCACTTTTTCACTCTCTTTTCAATAAACCAATGTGACCTGATTGTGTAAATAAAGGAAATACTTAAAACTTGGCCACTCTTATATTTCTGAATTTTTATTAATGTAATGATGTTTCCTATACAGACCATAAAATTACTAAATACCTGGTATGCTTATACTATTAGGTATTTTTTATCATTTTAAATGTATTTCTTTGAAATGAGTCTATACATTGTATATGAAGCCTTTAGACATCCTGATACTGTGTATTAATTTAGTATTGTCTTAGAAATCAAAATTTACCCTAATCAAAATCATAAAATTTCATAATGACCTTTTTTCTTTGATAAAACTTCAAGGCTTCATGCAAAACTTCATGTAATTTTTTCCTTTTGAATTTCAGTAGAAAAATTTTCCACTCTGTTCTTGACACTTATCTTGTAAGTCTCTGAACTGTAGTTTTGTTTATACAAGTCTATCTGTTTAATCAGACTGTAAGTACTTTAAAATAGCACCATAGTCACAGAATCTCTGTGCCCTCTAGCATATAACAGAGATGAGTAATAAAGTTTTGCAAAGTGTTTACAGCTCCAAAGTGACTCAGGTCATCTTGAAGCCTTGGTTTGATCATTATCTTACATTTTCATTTTAAATGCACCTGCATCCTGATATATGAGGCTACAATGAAAATTAAATAAGTTATTTTTTTCACTTGTTTCTCCCTTCTTAAGTCAGTCTTTAAGCTACAATAAAAAACATATTCAGTTATTTAAACATTTAAATATAGTGCTTTGTATCTCACATGTCATGTGACCAGTGTTGACTTCATTGTAGGAAATTGCCCTTCATCTGTGCACAAATTCCTCACAAAAAATTCGAATTCATTGAGTTATGATACCAGCTCTCACTGAAAAGTTTTTTTTTAAATTATAAATGAGTAAAATTATTTATTATCACTACTAATTCTATTGAGTAGTGATATATTTTACTCTATCCTTAAATATAAAGGCTATATTAAACATTATTAAATACGGTGAAAAGACACATTGCTACAATTGTTGGCATATTTTCCATGTGCTTTTGTGCTTTCATTTGTATGAAAACACATAAAGAAGTTGTGGGGTAAGTAAAGGGGAAAAGATTCAGGTTTTTCCGCCCTCCCACCACACACACACTTAGCCAAACGGCGAGGTGCAGTGTGACGTGGCGCGGAGGGTGTGGTGTGTGGTGCCCAGGTGGGAGGAGTGCAGTGGGGCGTGGAGGAGTGTGGTTGAGTGTGGCAACGAGCAGCGGGGAGCATGACGACACCAACACTGCTGCTAGAACCGGTAATAAACCTACCCAGTGTGGCATGGTTGCGCTGCAAAGTTGTTTGGGTTAGTGTTATAGTGCTTTTCTAAATAATCAGGTAATAGATTAAACTATCTTTATTTTCATCCACTCCTTTCAAAACCTGTCCTGGATATATAATGTCTATATATATTTTACAGATATCTAATATTTTTACTTTTAATCCTGATAATTTTACTAAATTAAGGGGACAATATTTATATTTGAGCCTACAGTTTACAAATGCTAAGATAGCACCAGGTAGTCACAGATATATATGTATTTCTTATATATATATATTTTATATAATTTCTTATATATTGTAATTGGTTTTGACAGTATATAATGTAATTGGTAAAAGGATGGATTAATCATTAAAAATAATTATATAAAGTTGCATCATTAATTTGAGATTAAAGAACTAGTCATATGCTTGAAGTTGATAAACTCATTAGAAACTTAAAACGGATATTTTCATCTAAGGAATATGGTTCAAAAGGACATACAAAAATGTGTTAATATGCTTAGGACCTAGCATAGTAAAAGCAGTGTAACATTTCATAATTATATAGAATCATATTTTCATTTTCTTCCTATTAAAACTGTTGTGCAATCATTTTAGGCCAGGTTGGTCATTGTCAGTTCTCAAATGAAAAGAAAATTTGGAGCATTTGCTGGATTATACAGTCCTTAATGCTGAAACAGAAACATATGCACAATCAGGTAGAGAGACTGAGAGAGACTCCAAGGCTGAGAGGCAGAATAGCCCTTTTACCCTCCTAAGTGCCCAGGGCCACACAAATGATACAGTCGCCAACACAAGGCCCATTTGATGTTTGCTGTATATCTGAAAGGTGAAAAACAGTATTTTAAGGTATGAGCTATTGTTTAGAAGACAAAAAAATAGCCTGATTAATTTTCCTTACAAAAACTATCAGGAGTTGGGCTAGTGAGAAGTATATATAGCAGTATTGTGGAAAGAGATTAATGAGGCTAACCTTAAAATTATATCATCATCACCACAAACTAGAAATACAAAGTGCTTTTGTAATGCAAATACTTTTTCTGAGTATGTCACAGCTTGTCAAGGATCTTTACATCTTGTAAGTAGAATCTGTACTTTTGCTATTCAATAGAAGCATGATTCATGATAAATACAAATTAAGGATTATATTTTATATAAAACAAAACCATGCTGCATGAATCAATAGATAATATATGAAGAGAAACAATTAGAAAGGAGAATTTCAGTCTCTGTGGCACTGGGCAAGTATTGGCATAGCTTCTGTTTTGCTCATGGAATATCTTATTTCCTCCCTCCCAAGTGACACAAAGAAGCTAATTCATCATGTGAGATTTCTTGGTGTGGTCTTTGTTTTTCTGACCCATATTTTAAATTTTAAGGTAAAAATCAATCTCAGATGAAATTCAGAATGTCACCTGAGCTGAAAGTGGGAGTCCCAATTTTAGGCTCTATCCCAGAGGTTTAATGATTTTAGTTTCAACATTAAAACTCAGCTACATACCAGGGGAGGCTGGGCACATGGTTCCTGCTATGGCAGTGCCCAGTCATGCTGTCTGCAGTCTAGCTGCTTCTGAAAAGCAGCTGGCATCTCTAGTGATGAGCCAAAGACAACATCAGAGATTTAACTAAACCTTTATATTTATGATTTCAATATGAAATTAAAACTGTATCACAAGAAAACAGGGGATCTGTTGACTAAATCAGAGAAAAGCAAGTATGTCAGTTTCTGGTTTCTTTCACACTTCTTTCAGCCTTAGAATTTCTGAGTAAGTTAGTATTGGCAAGGATTGTACATGGTAGCAAAGTGGCTTTGCTTTGAAGCCTTCAAATCAATTTTAAAATGATCACTGATAAATCACAATTTTGTTACGGAGAGCAACAAAATTAACCAAGGTGGACCATTAACATATGCCTGTCCAGTGCTATGACCCATTGAGCAATTATAGATGGTGGTAGGGCATACAATAAAAATGCAAGGACATTTGAACTATAGTTCTCAAAAACTTAAAGCCTGCTCACACTAGTTTGAGTGAAAGTCAGATTTAACTGCCACTTACACATAAACTTTGCATGCAAAATTATGGCATCACTAATGTATTCCTATTAGTGTTAATAAAATAACATTAAGACATTAGACATTAATAATTTATTCAAAATAATAAACTAAAGCATTTTAATTTATTATTTTCCCAATAATTTAGTATAAGTTGAGCTGAAAAAAATTGGCACAAACATTCAAAAAAATATTCAAATACAAGTCTTGGCAAATAATTTTTGCTTTTTACTAGGAAGGGTCTATAAGTATTTATTTTCTTCATGTCTACCATGTTTGCCATTACTATATAAGTGCATTTTTAATGCATTTATGGATATATGTTCATTTTTATTTTATTTTATTTTTATTTGTTTTTTTAAAATATTTTATTTATGCCCCAAAACTGGGGTATAGGACAGAGTGGTGCGGGGTGAGAGGATTCACCAGAAACAGAGTGGGAAGCAGAACAGGTGGATTGACTGGAATACACTGCTGAGGGGAGCAGCAGGTGAGACAGGAGAGGTCTGCTGTGCCATGTGGGTTAGCTCTCTGACCTGGGATTGAACTTGTGCTTCAGTGGCTGGTGATATCTTGATTGTGCTGAGTCTTAATCCCTTGCACCACCAGAGAGATCCAGTTCATATTTATTTTAAATAACTAACTCAGCAGATATGTTGGATTATCATAGAGTGGTATGCTTAAATAAAGACAATGACAGTTTTCTACAGGGAGTTATCCCATCTTTATCTTTCTCCCTTCAACATGAGCATTTGGTAACTCTATTTCTTCTCCTACTATTGTATTTGCATCATGATGCTTTTAATTTTCATTTTACAGATGACATATGAAGCAGTTTTTCATTGCTTATTAGACACTTCTATATCTTTTTTTCTAAAGTATTGTTTCAAGTAGTTTGCTCATTTTTTATTGGGCTATATTTTTTTTAATGTGACTTTGAAAGAGGTTATTGTACGAATACAAGTTTTTGTCAGATATATTGTTAGACTCTTTTGCCCATTCTGTCTTAACTGTTGTTAATTCCATTCTTACCTTTTATGAGCTGGACATGCCATTATGTTGGCATTAAATTATATAAAATTATCGCTTGTTTTATGGTTCATCATTTCTGTGTTAAATAACTACTGACCTACCCCACAGTTGAAAAACAGAAGAAAGTGATAAAGAAAAAATTTCTTCTTGTCATGAAAACTCTTAGGATTTACCTAGTAACAGCTTTTCACTGTATCATACCATAGAGTTAGCTAAACATCAATTTGTGTATTGCATTCCTAACTTATTTGTTATAACTGAAAGTTTATACCTTTTGACTCCCCTTTCTCAAATTTTTCCTCACCCAAATCTCTGCTTCTGGTAACCATAAATCTGATATCTTTTTCTATGAGTATTTTTTTTTAGATTCCACATATAAGTGAGATCATACAGTATTTGTCTTTCTCTGTATCTCTTATTTTACATAACATAATGTCTTCAGTGTTCATCCTTGTTATCTCAAATGGTAAACTTGCCTAATTTTTTAAAAGTTTTTTAAAATTTTATTTATACAAGAACTGGTATAAAGACCAGATGTGCAGGAGGGTGAGCGGATTCACCAGAGACACAGCGGGGAATAGAACAGGCAGACTGACTGAAATACACTGCTGAGGGGGGCAGTGGGTGAGATAGGAGAGGTCTGCTGCACCATGTGGATATCTCCCCAGCTGGCTGTGATTGAACCCGCACTACAGAGGCTGCGGACAGCTTCACAGCACTGCGCTCAACTACCTGCGCCACCAGGGAGGCCCAAACTTGCCTAATTTTTATGACTGATTTCTCTCTCTCTCTCTCTCCTATCTGTCATACTTTGTTTAGCCATTCATCCATTTTGAACACTTATTTTGATCATCACCATTATATTCATATCATATATCCCAAAGTATGAAACAACGCTTAATATGCTTTTAAATACAGGCAGGGCTTATAGACTTTTAATTTTAATAATTGATTGTTTTAGTTCTAGGCCTTAAATGCTACATATCAGTTATATGAGTCTGCATTCTACATTTCATAATAGATGCTATATTTTATAAAGATTATTTTTGGTTAACACCCAATTAAGCAAAGGGTTACTTGTCTGCTACATTGTGACACATCCAAAAGATAAATGCTCCACAGTTATGCTAAAGAATGTGTTAAAATGCCCATATTTAGGGGCTTCCCTGGTGGCACAAGGGGTTAAGCACAGCACTATGAAGCTATCTGCAGTCACTGCAGCAGGAGAGAAAGAAAGAGAGAGAGAGAGAGAGAGAGAGAGAGAGAGAGAGAGAGAGAGAGGAGTTGTGCTAAGTGGAAATAAATTTATACAATGGCAATATAATTGAAGATAAAATAAACACAGAAACCATGACAACTACTTCTTCCACTCTTCTACCATGGACCAATACTCGCTCTTTGCCATACAAACAATTTAGAGTGTTGAAGTGTACATTGCAAACATTCATGGAATAATCTCTTCATATTATAAACTATGAGAAGAAAAGGACACAAAAGATGGGTTAATTTAAGCTACAGAACATTCTTCTTCCAGATGCCATTACTATGCTATAGAAGAGCTTATAACAACATTGAAAAATATTTCTTATATAACAATTTTATGTGGCCCATAAAATGGCATTGATTCTGGCCATACTAATATTACTACTTTAATTTCTAACCATATTTGTTAGATTACATTGCTCCCTATATTAATAGCTAAATATAAATTGCAATTATCTTTTTATATTTCTTCATAAATTCCTTGTAAAAACAAATTGAAATAGAAAACAGTAGTTTTGTTTTGGCATGAGACTACACTAAAATGTCTCACTACTTTTGTAAAAAATTTTATTCTCATGATTTTTAGAAAGATTTTTATTTCCTATGAACTCAGAATACATTTTTGTTCTTTTCCTTTTTTCTTACTTCAGAATGCCAACATAAATAACAATGTGATATGGAAGGAAGCTTTCCATTCAAAATAAGTAGTGTTTATCTCGGCTCTGCCTGCCTTTTGCAAAGTTTCGTGTCAGATAAAACCATTTGGAAAGTTGTGTGTGATGCATACGTTTGTAGTCATTCATTTGTGACTCTGCACACTTCACCACGTAGCCTTCCTTCTGAGAAAGTGAGATGTATCACCTCTATCATTATTATGCCTCTGGCCTTTGTCCTTTGGTTGAATTCAAGCAATGCTGAAATCCATGAGAAATTTCAACAAGTGATAGCAGAGAGTGACGTGAAAGGGTTCATTCCTTTGACTGTCTCCCATCATGTTTGCATTAAGCTAGCTATTATCTTCCAACAAAAGTATTAATTCTTTCCTTATGAAATTCTCTCTCCTCTCCAACCCTAGTAACTGTCCTGCCCCTTGCCCCTTGGTCTTGTTTTAGCTACATTTGTATTCTCCCTAAACTCATTGGTGGAAAATAACCATTTATTGCTTTTTGGGATTCTGTGGGTCAGCAATCCAGACAGAGCCAGGCAGACTCAGATTGTCTCTGGTTTAGGCCTCTCTATGAGGTCCCTGATGAAAATGAAAAATTCAGCAACAGTAAATCACCAGGGACTGGAGGCTCAAGGCTTGTTCATTTTCATGTCTGATGTTTGAAGTTGATTGGCTGGGACTCTAGTGTATACTAGCACACCTTCATGGAAATTTCAAAATGACCCGGATTTTCTCACATTAGTGATCACTGGATTAAAATGTGTGTGTTCTGATTGTGAGACACACACACACAGGACCAGTGACAGAGCAAGACAGAGACAGAAGGCAAACAGTATAGAAACTAAACAGGAGTTTTACTGACACTGAAGTTTAGCCAAAAACCTAGGCTAGGTTTAGCTTCAGAAAGCTGTAGTATATCTCCACCCCTTTCTACTTATTGAGGCAGTTTGATTCAGTTTTAAAAAGAGAAAAATAAATTCTAAATTTTAATAAGGAAGTGGAAAGATTCTAGAAGTACACACTGGATCCCCAGATATTGCTGTGGATGTTTTGGAAAAATCTTATGTAATAGGCTGAGGCATAGTGCTTGTCTACTTCCAGTCCAAGGTTCCAATACTATCTCTGTGGTTCCTGAACTTTTATCATAAACTCTATGAGTTATGCTCATGCAGTGTGTTTTCTGTTTCTTATTGGAACCTTAAACAATAAAGTACACTAATCATGTATTATTAGAAAGAAAAAAGAATTTGTTTCAGCATGTTGAATTAACCATATTTATAATATATATGCCAACCTCTAATCATTTTAGTTATTAAGTTGAATTATTTTTTGTTACTTAGAAATTAGATAGAAAGCAAGTAGAATCAAACTAATACATATTTCTCAATTAATTCATGGTGTTGCTATAGAACATGTTAAGGAAGCCTACTATTGCAACTTTTTTTAGTATTATTTTGCAACTTTGGACTGATGTGATGGGAAAAAATAAAAGTAAAATATTACAAAACCTGGACATAATTATATAAGTGTAGATGATATAATCAAATATCTCTAATGTCTAGCATAATTCTAAAATAGCTGCAAATAATATGTAAGTTTCATGAAAATGTATTTTTAAAATGAAATTGGCAAAATATTTCTTATGATAGATTGAGCAATGACCCCAATCAATCATCTCCCTGTATGTAGATGTTTTACAATTTGGCTTTCAGGGTTCACCCAATAAGAGGACCTGACATAATCTCCATGTTTTTTCTCCTTGACCCACTTTCACCAAATGAGTATGGTGAGAAACTGATATAAACTAGTTTTAATTCTGGGCAGTGAGATGTCTGTGCTTTATTCTTTGAATCCAGTCTCCTCTTGAGAAAACAGGATAATATCTAAGAAGGTGAGAAACTGCATTCCAGCTCACTGATAGATCACAGTCAGAAACAGAGAGAACAAACCAGTCAGCAGCTGCTGACAGATATATGAGGAAGTTCTACTGACACCAGAAAATCCTGTTGCACCCACTGTAAATTACTTGCATTTGATGTATATGCAATTTTAATAATTTGTAATATATAGTATATTAAACAGTAAGTATCATGTATGCATGTTTTTAAAAATCATTTTTGTCTATAATATTCCATAGGAAACCTAAATGAACTATTATAAATTAGGCTTGAAAAAATGAAATGGAATATTCTTAAATAGGAAGACCTAAAAATATCACTTATTTAAAATGTTTATGAGCAGCTGAGTCAAATTCCTAAAGGAAATTTTGCTTTGTTGTTGTTATTCTTCTTTTAAAATAGTCATAATCTCTTGATTCCATGCTTAAGAATACCATGATTTTTTTTTTTAAATGAAGACAAAAATGAAAACTTGTGGGCTGGGTAATCATGTACTAAATATTAAAACTTACTATATCATCACTATGATTTAAAAGACTGAATATCAGGGAAAAATAAAAATAACTATGTACAACACAATAAAGTGTCCATAAATAGATATCTCAATATATGTGAAAGCTCAATAGATACTAGAAGTAGACTTTTCTTTTTTAAAAATTATTTTATTTATTTTTGCATAGAAGAACCAGGGTACAGCCTAGAGGTGTGGGGGCGGGGGGTGAGAGTATTCACCAGAGACAGAGTGGGAGTGGAACAGGTGAATGGACTGAAATACACTACTGAGGGGAGGGAGCAGCTGGCAAGACAGGAGAGATCTACTGTGCCATATGGGTGAGCTCCCTGGCTGGGGATCGAACTCAGACCTCCAGAAAGCCTTTGCAGGGATAGCTCTGATACTTAACCGCTAGGCCACCAGGGAGGTCCCTAGACTTTTCTTCAAGATAGTGAGAAAAAGATAGCTTAATAACTGAGATATTTGCCTATTCATGAGAAAAGGGAAGGAAAAAAATAAACCTTACCTTTCTAATTCATGTTATATACCAATGCAAATTTGAAGTGATTAAAAAATTTTTTTAAAAAAAGGATTAAAAACATCAGAACTAAATGAAGAAAGTATGCAGTCTCTAATGAATATCCCATGTATTCAACAAAAACCTTCCACTTTGCATGTAAATATTGGAAAATCTTGCATGAGCTTTAGAAATTGGCTGGCTTGTAACTTTCCAGGTAGTAGGTTTTTTTTTTTTTTTTTTTGCTTGACCTCACAGAATCTACTCAAGCATAGCCAAACATTTAACAGTCTTCAATGCAAATTTCTGGATATCTTACTAAACTTCCCTATCGCTTGCTGTCTTCCCTGCAAATTCTAACTACTTCAATCTCCCTGAAGACTAACCTCTGTCTCCTTAATGGATAAAAACACTCCCTTCCTTCCTGCATGTTCTCATTTGTATTCCCTCTGCAGGATCACAGCTCTGTGTTATTGCCTAGTTCCAAAAATCATTTATTTGACATATTTTATTCAATTTTCTAACTGATTTTAGACTGAGGATTTAGATTACAGGCACTCTGCCCTGGGCAGTGCCCAAATAATGTTTTTGTATCTGTATAGACACCAAATATCATGAAGTCGATGGATCAATAATAGACTGCAAAAAACAATTTGCAAAATATATAACAACAACAACAAAAAAGAGCTGCTATATAGACAATACAGGAACTCTTAAACTCGGCAAAAAAATGAAGGAAGACTCTAACAGAAAAACAGGCAAAATTTATATTAGGAAATTTATAAAAGAGACAGTACACATTGTAATCAGGATATAGAAAATACAGTATTTAGCTTGTGTTAAGGAAAATGAAAATGAAGAATGGGAAAAAAGAAAACCCTTAGAACAGAAAAAACAATGTGAATAGGAGGGAAGACATCCCATGCTTTTGAGGATGTGGGAAATAGACGCTTGCATTTATGATTGGTGGGAATGTATGTTTTTTGGGGGGGGCATGTAGAAGAACTGGGGTATAGGCCAGAGGTGTGGGAGGTGAGGGGATTCACCAGAGACAGAGTGGGGAGCAGAACAGGCAGATTTACTAACATATACTGCTAAGTGGAGGAGCAGGCGAGACAGTAGCTGTCTCCTGTGCCATATATGGGTTGATTCCCTGGCAGGGTATTGAACTCAGGCCATAGTGGTGATATCACTGAGACTTAACCCCTAGGCCACCGGGGAGGCCCTGGAATGTATGTTTTTATAAGTTTTTTTGATTAAGAATAACTTGATATTATATATTAACATTGAAAGATTGTAAATACTTTTATAATAATAAATATGTGTAAACCTCTATTGTGGAAACTATTCCATAAATAAGCAGAGATATGTGCTTAGCAGTATTCATTTCAGGAGTATTTACATTTGCAAAGTTCATGTAATAATTTGAATTTATACCATAAGGGCTATAGTTGACGAGATTGCAATACATGTATAACATACAATTTAATTAAATATAACCCATGAAAATGGTGATAAACCTGGATTCAAAGAATGTTTAAACTGTGACAGAATCACCTATGTTTGTAACATTTCATGAGCTAGCGAAAGAGATGAAGGATATTTGAAGTTGGTTGTCTTTGTTACATCAAGAGATCATTAATGGAATTGTAGGTGATGGGGCATTAATTTTCTAAAATATACGTTAGCTTCTTTTCACTAGTCACAATAAACTATTTTTGTAAGTTTAAATTAAAAATATGTGAAATTATAGTTAAGATGTTCCTCTCACATGAAAATGAAAAGTATTGTATGTGGTATACTGGAGGAAAAAAAAAACACACAAGCAAACCAAGTAGTAACTGAAAAGTATCTTGCTATTATAAAGATAAATACTTCAGAGATATCCACCTATCTCAGTCTGATGTATTAATTCTTCTAAAGACATATGAAAGAGATTCCTCTAGAGTGATAAATAAAAAGATAACAAAAAAAGAGATAAATACCACTTGCATTGCCAAGTGGTAAACTGACTACTCTAGATCCACTTTCTCTGAGTTCTAATATTGACACTAGCACTTGTTAATTAGCTCCACCTTAGAAACTTAATTTCTCTGAAGATAGCATTCCTGCTTCATCTGAACAAATATAAAAATTTCAAAACAGAGGAAAATGAATTACAAATTTACAAGATTTTCTTCACTCATCTTCAGATATATTCAAAAAAATATTAAAGCTTAGAGCTAATTTTTTCATTTTTCTGTTTTGAAATTTTTATATTTGTTCAGATGAAGCAGGAATGCTATCTTTAGAGAAATTAAGTTTCTAAGGTGGAGCTAATTAACAAGTGCTATTGTCAATATTAGAACTCAGAGAGAGTGGATCTAGAGTAGTCAGTTTACCACTTGGCAATGCAATTAAACCTATTCATTATATGGCCTGAAATTTCCAGTTAACAAAGCTCATTAGGTGGTATGTATATATAAATATAAATATATATATATATGAAAGAAGAAAATTTGGAAATATTTAAGTTATTGATGTGGTATCAGAAAAATATGTATATGTGCATAAATGCAAATAAGTTTAGCAACATTAAGACTAGAAACTTCTCTTTCAGAAGATATATCATAAGCTATTAACAAGTGACATTGGAGGGTTAATAATGTTTTGCTGCCTTGCCTAAAAGGAAAGAGATAAAAAATTGAAATTTGATAAATGTAATTCCTCCACTCCTTCTGCTAGACACCATGCTGAGTACTGAGGACATCCAAGGGCAGTTTTGATTGCTTCAGTAGAGCAGAGCTCTCTACCTTAGCCCCCGTCTGAGAAATCTTTTATTAAAGAATGGCCCACTTATTATAAATCATTATTCCTGTTCATGCACTGTTAGGAAGGAAGAATGACAATTCGTTCAAGATGATACAAAGCTCAGTGATTTCTTAAATCACAATGAGACAACATAGGGTGCTTAGAGTGAATTCTGGTCAATGTTCTTGCATTCATCTGTGTTTTATAATAAGGTAACACAAGACCAGTCATTATAGTCCAGAAACTTCTTTAAGTTGAAGTGAAGTTGCACAAGTTAAAATATCCCTGTATTTTCCAGGTTTCCGTGATGTATTACATATAGGAATATGTTATTCTTTTCCAATATATTGTATAGTAATCTTAACAAACACAAGTTATACTTATTTTATAACTATCAATACATTGTCAATGAAAATTTTATCTAACTTTTTCATTTCCTAGGGATTATTATGCTTATGTTTAATATGGCTACTAAATTGTATTTTTAAAGATTTATTTTTTTTTTATTTATGCATACAAGAACTCGGATGTTGGCAGAGGTGCAGGGGGTAAGAGGGTTTACCAGAGACAGAGTGGGGAGCAGAACAGGCGGACCTACGGAAATACACTGCTGAGGGGAGCATTGGGCGAGACGGGAGAGGTTGCTGCACCATGTGGGTTAGCTCTGTGGCTGGCGATTGAACTCATGCTGCAATGGCTAGCAATAGCTTGATGGCACTGAGGCATTAATCCCTGCTCCACCAGGAAGGCCCTAATATGTACTAAAATAATGAATTCATAGAAATATACTTGAAATTAGTCTCTCTTTTATTGAGATGATGTTATCCAGCATCGATTTATGAGTTCTCTTTTTTTATAGCAAAACTATCCATGATGACTTATGACTTTTGATTATTTAATATTATCAAAGCAAAGCAGCTAACTTTTTAATATTGTGAACTGTTTCAAAGTATAAACAATGTTCCTGCATTTATTTAAATATATTGAACAAGCATTTGGAAGAACCACTACATCTCAAAAGTAAAAATCTGCAGAGATATCTCTTTGAGCTTACTTTTTAGTGTATTCTGGAGTTTAAGAGAGAAAAGTGGACTCTAAATATGAAGTTGGCAATCACCAGCATATAGATATACTTAAAGCTATTCAAATGAATGAGATCATAAGACATAGAGAATTTTTTTTTTTTGAGAGAAAGAACGGGATTTGAGGCTGAGGAGAAATAAGAAAGGGGAGAAATTTCAAGAGACTTGATGTGAACAATGGATGGGATTATAGCTTATAGTGAGAATTTGCAGTTCTAGGGGGAAAGAGGTCAAATATTAGAAGGTAATGTGAAGAGGTTTATGAATGTGATATGATGAAGGAGTTACAGATATTAGCAATGATAGGGTCTAGTTTATGACCATGTCAGTGAAGAACTCCAATAACTAAAAGTCAATATCATCAGAGAAAAGGTCTATTGAGAAGACAGGACATTGGAAACATGATCTTGACTCATATTTTCAATTACCAAGAAGTAGGGCATAAGTCTCAAAAATAAAGGGCGTTATCTTCATTGGGAGCTAGGAAGCATCATTATGAAGACCTGAAGGAGAATGACTAGCTTTTTGCAGATAAGAGTGAAGTGAGGAAAAGTAGTGATATAGTGCATGGACAAGTTTTAGAACTTGAATTTTTGATGGGAAGGAAATAAAGATTGAGGGGGTAACTAAGAGGAACATGAACTACAAATCCTTTAAGTCCAATTTACCCAGAGATATGGGAAGACAGCAGGGGAAGGAGTGTCTTCCATGGAGAGTCAGTGTTCACTGAGATTAAAGAGGTGAAGGAAACATTCAGAGTAGATAACAAAGGAGAATTTTTTATTGATGGGTCATAAATATCAGAGGGCAAAAATGAAACATCTAGTATGTTGAGGATATATGAAAAATGTTCTAAAGAGAGGCCTCCCTGGTGGTGCAGCGGGTTGAGTGCAGTGCTGTGAAGCTGTCCACAGCAGCACGGGTTTGATTCCTGGCCGGCCAGGGAGATACCCAGATGGCACGGCAGACCTCTCCTGTCTCACCCGTTGCTCCCCTCAGCAGTGCTTTCTCTCTGCCTGTTCTGCTCCCCACTCTGTCTCTGATGAATTCTCTCGCCCTTCCATGCCTCTGGCCTGTACCCCAGTTCTTGTATAAATAAATCTTTATTTAAAAAAAAGAAGAATGTGCTGAGAGTTATTGTTTTAGTGTAGATGGCTAGGTGGTGATCTGGTAGCCTGAAGGTTCTTAGGATGACTCTTTACCTTGAGTTCTTCAAGACCAATGTGATAATGTTTCAAGATGTCAGAGTGCAACAAAGCTGCGATTGTTGGAGATTGACAGGGTAGTTATAAATGAGGCAAAATGGGGCTCTGGTTGTTCTTAATCCTTAACCATGCAGGACAGAAAGTATGGAGGTGTTGTATCAATCCTTTCAGAGATACTAGACTTGAGACCTGCCCATGATGCTGCATTTATTTCAAATATGTAAATTTTACATTGCTCTTTTTTGATGGAATTGGGGTCTTCTGGGAAAGAAATGTTACAAGGCAAGGAGAAGGCACCCCACAAGCTCCAAAGCTGTCCACTTTAAATAGGTTCTGACATCCACCACATCAAGACAAAACATACTCTTGTGTGTAAGACCTTCAATGGAAAGGAACTTTAATACAATTAGTGTGCAATACATAAAAGGGAAAAAATAAATTTTCCGAATCGAGCACCTGAAGTTACCCATTCCCTCCTGGGTAAATGTCCAGATAAACAGGATTGGACCAAAGCAAGGTCCAAAAGTCCACCACAAGTCTAAAGGGTCAGAAACAGCCAGACAAATCTGGAAGGAAAAGAACAAAATCAAAATCAAGATAAAATTTGTCATTGTTAACCTCCCCATGGGTCTCTCACCCACATCTGTTTCAACCAGCCCAAGACCAAAAAGCAAGTGTAGCTTCCTCACATGTCTCTCTGTTCCATGTGCCTCCTCCTGGTTTCCTTCTGGCTCCCCATCCTGCTTCTTCTTCTCTGTCTACTCTCTAGCTTCTCTCTCTCCTCCAGCTCCACCTTGGCTGAGGGAGGGAACCTGGGAACCTCCCCTCCCCCTGGGGACCACCCTCTTACAGAAAGACAAGTGAATGCATAGGAATTTTTGTAAAGGGCTTAAGCACACTAT
The DNA here is from genome assembly GCF_964194135.1 of Talpa europaea. Classification (NCBI taxonomy): domain Eukaryota; kingdom Metazoa; phylum Chordata; class Mammalia; order Eulipotyphla; family Talpidae; genus Talpa; species Talpa europaea. The sequence goes on from NC_140071.1 coordinate 29,161,542, forward strand.
TAATGCCCATAGAAAGAGATGCTTAAACCTGAAACTTGGGAGTTTGAAAAGTGATATAGACATTAGGACCTTGAATATTCATTAAAGCTAACAATAGTAATTTATAATGAATTGTGGTGCTCCTTTCTTTGGTGAAAATATATAAATAAGTGTTCTGTCTTCTGTTGTATGGTTACCTTAATCATATAATGTCCACCTCTGTCTCCTATTCCCTTTTTAAGTTAGAAGTCTATTTTATCTCATACAAGTATGGTTGTTCCTGCCTTCCTTTGGGTGCCATTTGTTTGTAGAATTTCCCACCCCTTTACTGTCAGGCAGTGTTTATCCCTGGAACTTAGGTGTATTTTCTGGAGACAGCAGATGGTTGAATTCTGTTTCCTGATCCATCTCAATACTCTGTCTTTTTATTGGTGAGTTCACTCCATTTATGTCTGGGGGGATTACTGATGTATGGAAATTCACAACTGCCATTTTGCTCTTCCCTCCCCAGGCTCTCTGGCTGAGGCTGCAGCCTTGCCATCTGTGTCCTCAGCCCTGTGTCATTGTTTCCTGGCACTTTCTTCTGTTTACCTCCTATACAATGAAATATAAATCTCATCTGTTCTCCTCTGGTGTAGTCTGTGTTGATTTTTGAGGTGTAAGGGATGCTTCAGTCTTACTTCTAGTCATAGAACTCTCTTGGTGTAATGTCCATCTAGCTGATTTTTTTATGCTTTTTTTTTTAGTCTGAAGCAAGGAATCTCCTCTATAACCATCTTGATGTTGTCATTGCCCCCTGTATGCTTTATATTCTTTAGAAAGTACCAAATATCTTTTTAAACATTTCTTATAGGCACTCCCACTACAATGAGTCATTTCTGATCTGTTCTCACTAACCCATGCATAAAACTTTGTTTTCCTTTGCTTTGTAATTATTTGTTTTTCCCCATCCAGTTATTCTGGAAAGAAATGAGCTCAGTCCATGACACGTGTTTGGAAAATGACAGTGACGCCAGGTCCACTTAGAATCTTCTTGATGATGACAAAACTCCCATAGAAATAAAGGGGCAGTGAGTTGTGCACAGGTATTGTTACAGTCTCCTGTATGCACCACACATTCACCTAGTGTAGATGAACAAACATAGTAGAGGCACAAAGTTGTCATTGTATTGAAATTAAAATCTTCGCTCATTCTTGATCACTATAAATCAGTCACCCTTACTGACTTGTATTTTCATTAAAAGGTACTGATCATTTGAAATACATTATTGCAATGAAATTGCTTGGTTAGTTATCTTCATATGCCCTTATCGTTAGTACAGTACAAAGACATACAACGTACACACACACAGTATTCTTGCAGATGAAGTTTTACAGAAGGTAGGAGATGTAATATTGATAAATGTCCGATTGTTCTCTGATGATTTCATAAATGACTATCAAAAATCTCAGAGAAAATTGACAGAATGTTGTGTTTGGTTCAGATCTTGGGCTGAAACAAGAATACAGTCAATGAAAAAGATCAACACTCCCGAAAGCTTTTTTAGCTTGAGTGGTTTCCTTTATTTCAGGTGGCAAAACTCCCTCCATTTCTCTCTCCATTCAGTTTTGCTAGGACTCAAAAGTTTTTAGGAATCTAGTGATAGTTTGGAAGTCAATTAACTATGCATCATTTTATACAAACATAGTTTTAGAAAAATATTTTAATTAAGCCAGATAATAAATGTAACCTTAGGAGTATTAGGATAGACTATCTTGTAAAATATATTTGTTTTTTGGTTTTTTTTAATATAAAATACAAATCTATTTTATTTCTTTATAGGCAGTTCTGAAATAAAAGGAAGAGGTTAATGGAGAAAAAGAAAGAATCTGTAGGACAATAGCCATGTTTCAGATCATATATGGAACACAAACATGCATTTCTCAAAAAAGATAATTCCATTCAGGTTCTGATACATCTTTAGCCCATAATTTAGAGGCAAATATCACAAATGAGAGCTCTGAAGAAAAAAAGAATTCCATTTGCAGCAATATGGATGGAGCTGGAAGGGATCAGATGCTCAGTGAAATAAGCCAGAAAAAAAAAAGAAAAATTCTGGATGGTCTCACTCATAGCAGGAATTTAGAAAACCCCAATAAGGGATCAGTAAAAAGACTAATTATAATAAAGTAAAAATGAAAATCAACAAGCAACTATAATAAACCCGGGTGGGGGGGCTGGGAGAAGGGAGTAGAATCTCTCCCCACTACAGTGGGGGAGAAGGGAATGGGATCAAAACAAGGGTGGTGGGAATTTTAAGGGGACTATAACCAAGATGAAAATGCATACATTGTACCAAAATGAAAAATTATGTAAAAAATATATAAAATTAAAAATTAAAAAGAATAATAAGAACAAAACAAATGTAACAAGTTGCTTGATTACAATACCGTTTTACTTGAAACAGGTTTCTGGTTGTGGCAATCCTAGATCATGAAATATATTTGAAAATCACAGAGATCCATTAAGACAAAATGTGGCCATTTTCCCTTTCATTGGGACTTGTTTACCTTCAAAATGCACTGCAAGGAAAACAAAAAATCTGTTACACTGATAACATTATTTGGAGTTATGGAGATTAAAATTGTTATTCAGGGCAAGTCAGTTAGGTTTTAGGAAGAGGAACAATGAGAAGATTGTCAAAAGCTAGTTTTCCCTTATGTGTTCAAGAAGGCAGAAAGGGCAAAGAGGCAGCACGAGCAAATTCTTTTCTTCTGTTACTGTTTTCATCTTAAAACAAAATGCTTTCTAAAGATCTTTCTTTAAATATCAATAGCATTTGATGCTTTCTTCATAAGGCCCTGTGAATTTCCTGGACTTGCTTGCCCACAGTGAACTCGGAGTATATGTCACAGTGAACTCTGGGAGTATATGTCACCCTGAGAAATCACTATCTGTTGAGCCTATTGATTCAGAAAGCATGACAGCTTGCTTTTTTGGTCAATTCCTACTGCATATCAAATACCTTCCTCTCCCTCACTAAAGCTCAGTAAATTGCAGCCTATTACTGGGACAGCAACCACCCTTGTTACCTGTCTTCAGGTGATGAGGATTCAGGCTATACAACAACAGAAAGCAAAGAACTCAAGACAATACCTTAGACAAAAAGGCTGCAACTTGCAGTACCTTCACAGCAATACTAGGAAGGAAAGCTGTTTAGCTTAACCTGTACAAATACATATTAAGTACCAAAGAAAATGAGAAGAAAGAATTAATGCCAGTTGATGGATTGAGACAAAAACTTGGTTAAAAAATACTAATGCAAGTATAGTAATTAAACTATCTGAAGATGAATTCAGAACAACAGTCTTAATGATTCTCAGTAATGTTTTCTGAAATTAGGAAAGAAATGAATTAAAAAAAAGAGAAATATAACAAGACAGTGAAAACACAAAGCCCATGTATGATAAATGTAAAGGTGGCAACCTGAAAGATTTTCCTCTAGGGTCAGGTATGAGACAAAGATTCCCTGTTTTGCCATTGTTATTCAACATAGTATTGGAAGTCCTAGATGGATGAATTAGACAAGAGAAAGAAATGAAATTAATCTATATTGGAAAAAATCAAATTCATAACTGTTTGCTGATATCATGAAAATATACATTAAACTCCTAAAGATTGCACTAAAAATCTATTAGAAACATAAACCAACAGAGTGAAATGGCATGCTACAAAATCAATATAGAAAAGACTGTTGCATTTCTATATGCAAATACCAAACTAAATAATAAAGACATCAAGAGACAATCCCATTTATTAGAGCACCAAAAATAAGTAAATACATGGAGCATTTGTAACAAAGGGGTAAAAACATATACCGCAAAATGATAACATATTGTTAAAAGAAATAGAAAAAGACAAAGAAATGGAAAGAAATCCCCTGCTCATAGAGTAGAAGAATTAATATTGTTAAAATAGCCATCATACAAAAACATACATATCAATGCAGTTCCTATCAAAATGCCAATGACATTGTTCAAGAAAATAGGGCAAAAATTACCATGATCAATATAGAAAAATATATACCCTTAGTGGTCAATGCAATACTCACAAAAAAAGGAAGAACAGTGGCAGCACACTCCCAGACTTCAAACAATACTACAAAGTTATAGTAATTAAAATAGTATGGCATTAGACTAAAAACAGACACATAAAACTACAGAATAGAATGAAGAGCCCAGAAATAAACCCACGTCTTTATGGCAACCTAATTTATAACAATGTAACCAATAGTATATATTGAACAAAGTATCTTCAACTAATAGTACTGGGAAAACTAGACAGGTACAAGCAAAAGAATGAATGTAGACCACTATGTCACAACATACACAAAAATTAACTCAAAATGGATTAAAGACTTGGACATAATACCTAAAGCAACCTAGTTGTTCTAGGAAAGATTGCTGAATTCAGAAAATATGGCCCATATGAACACTGGAATGTGACTCAGTTATAAAAAAAAAAGTCCTTCTTTTTCTTTGTTGTTTACTTTCAGGTATTTAGTTCTTTGTGATATGATTGAAAAAATGGTATTTTTTTTTTATTTCTTTCTTTTCTATCTCATGGTTTACATATAAGAATGCAACCAAAATTTGTAAATTGACTATCCCTGAAGTCCTTGTTTTGATGTTATATTTGGTTTATTCTGTTACCGTAGATTTTTCCAGAATTCTTTATGCCTTCAATTGATCTTTTTAAATCTGTATCTACATTATTTTATTTAATCTTTAATTTTTATCATCTATTCAATGATTTTTATGTCTTAGAGAATTCATATTTTTTTTCTGAGTTTTCTTGTATAACTGTGCACAGTTTTTCTGTATTTTCATGTTTTTTTTTATCATGGAAACTTTAACTCTGTGTCTAATAGGTAAAAAATATTTTCAATGTCTTTGTGGCTGGAAAGTTGTTCTATCCTTATGATGACATATTCCCTTATGAAGGTGCTATGTATTATATTTTTCCATCTGCAAATCTTGCTGCTTCGTAGTTCACTATTTTTTTTTTAAATGTGTCCTTAGAAGTAGCTTAAATATTTGCTGAAATTTACTTTTCTAGCAGGTGGCTCTGAGGGTTTCTTTTCTTTGTTTTTTATCTCTCTCTCCTTTTTCTTTTTTAGCTTGCTTGGCTTGATATGTGTTTGATGTTTGACCTTTTTGGGTTTCTGACTGTTTTGTGTTTCTGATGTAGTTTACCAAGGAGATCTGATATGTAGCTGCTGGTTCAGGAGTGAAGGAGGAGCCTGGAATGATCTAGTTACTGATGAAAGTTGGTGGAGGGCCTGGCTTGGGTTTGTGGTACCACCAGTAACCCACCTTGCTGGTTTCCAGACCCGAGTCTCTAAAGTCTGTGTGCTGTCATCAGACTTCATAAGGTTAAGTACTTATCATGAGGGGTATTGGAGGGAGAACACGGTTCTATGCATTATCTTTAATGTTTTCACTGGGGACGCAGCCTACTTGGCATACCCCAGCTCCTCTATGCATAACTCCCCTCAGTCAAGGGTGTCCCTTGATACCACTCAGCTTTCCCCCATATCATGGCATTGCCTAAATGTAAGATTATCAATCTTACATGACACAAACGGGTGCACAACACTGAGGTTAGCATGGCAGCTTCCCACTTGTGACTATATACTCTAGTTATCTCTTTCCACCCACTTTTTCCCTTTTTTTGAATAGATTTGAATCTCATAGTGTCCCTTCTGATGTGGTCTGTGCTGGTTTCCAATGTCTGTGTGGTGTTCCAGTTTCACCCTGAGTCATGGAACCCTCTGGATTTAGTGCCCATCTGGACTACTCAGGTTATCCTATTGAAAGTAAAGCAGCAAACCTCCTCTGACACCACTTTGACAGATCTCTCAGTTATAGAAATATTTTTCTCTCTTTATCAATTCGAAAGTCTATCTCCAAGGGAAATTGGTCTAAACACAATTGATTGACAATTTCATTTGGAATACACGTGAAACTGTGTGTCATTTAAACTTGAGCTGAGTATCATATATTCTTTCTAAGGTGTTTTATGATAGAACAGATATTAATATTGATCTACTATTACTTTCATTTCTTTAAAGCTATTTGATCAATAGATAAATAATTGAGATTACTGGTTATTTCATTACGTACTTATCATATCTTGGAATGCAATAAACATTTAAATAAACAGGAGAAAAATACACTTCCCACAGTTGTTATTCTTAAATAATTTGGCTTTTAACCCCATGATAGTAATGTAAATAAAGAATAAAAAGTGATAGAATAGGTGAGGCATTGCCTAAATGTAATATTATCAATCTGATAATTATATAGTTTCTCAAGTAGCATATTTTGAAAAAACACATTTTGTAAATATCTGCTTAATTTCTAAAGTTATTATCTTGCAGAGTTGTATTTTATTGGAGTCTCATGATTCATATCCTTTTTGAAGTCTCTTTTTTATATCTTTAACATTTTCAGAATAATAATGTTGACTGGTTGCCATGAAAAAAAATTCTATAATATGTTGCATGGTGAGATTTATTGTAATTCTGTTATATTTTCAAATGTTTAAATATACTAATCTCTGTAATATACATATTTAGATAGAATTGCCTGGATTACAAAATAGGTCTGCATTTCCTACAAAATTACCTAACAGTCTTATGGTACCTATCTTGATTTATGTGAAAACACTTCCACATACCTTCACATTTGAATATGAACTTCACTTCATTATTGCCAGTTTCCATCTTCCAGAAAAGTTAGACCCATCAAGGAGAATTCTCTGAATCAAAACTCTGACTTACTTATAAATGGCTCTACCTCCTGGTCTTAATTGCTTCTATTTATGTATAGTCTTTGAATATTTTGTTAAATACTATGCAGAACTCATGGCCATCCTGTAAGGAAGGGGTCAGGCCCTGTTATCTATTTTCTGGGCCAGAGTTTCATTTACCATTGTGCCCAAAAGGAAAAACATGGGTGTCACTCTGGTGTCCCATTGCTTACCATCTCCTGACAAAGTGACACTCATCACTTTAACCAATATATGTCTATCATAATTCCTATCGGTCATTGTTATTTTTTTAATATTTTATTTATTTGTTGTGTATAAGAACTGGGGTATAGGCCAGAGGTGTTTGGAGGGGGGTGAGAGGATTCACCAGAGACAGAGTGGGAAACAGAACAGGCAGATTTACTGAGATATACTGCTAAGAACAGTATATCAGGAGATATACTGCTAAGAACAGAACAGGAGCAGCAGGTGAAACAGGAGAGGTCTGCTGTGCCATATGTGGCTTAGTTACCTGGTTAGGACTTCAGCTTAAGCTATAGCGGTGACAGCACTGAGACATAACCCCTAGGCCACCAGGGATGCCCCCAGTCATTGTTATTCTCTAATAAACATTTTTCAGTGTCACACTCTGTAGGTGTTCTCAAGGAAAAATAATCCAATGTGGTACAGGTATTCAGAGACAATTTTACTTCATAAAAAGAACAATTTTCCTGAAGTTCACACATTGAAGTAGGTAAGAATGATTTCTATCATCAGTCATTGGTTATGCAGAACCATGAGTCTTTCACAATGTGAAGCCAGCTTTAGGCCTAAGGATTAATGTGTCACTTGTCTCATTCCTTCACTCGCCACATATACTCCATCTTAGCTGTTCCAGTCTGTAGTCATTTAACATCAACTATGGGAATCACAGTTCATCAGATGCGTGTAACTTTCGATTTTTTTTTTTTGTATTTAAACTGGCGTAGGGCCTCCCTGGCGGTGCAAGGGGTTAAGCACCGCATTATGAAGCAATCTGCAGCCTCTGCAGTGCGAGTTCTATCCCCAGCCAGCCAGGGAGCAACCCACACGGCACAGCTGACCTCTCCTGACTTGCCCACTGCTCCCCTCAGCAGTGTATTTTAGTCAGTCTGCCTGTTCTGTTCCCCACTCTGTCTCTAGTGAATCCTCTCACCCCCTGCATCTCTGGCCTATATCGCAGCTCTTGTATGCATAAATAAATGAATCTTTAAAAAAAATAACTAAACTGGCATAGCTCTGATTTTGTTGATGAAGGAAAACTTAATTCTGCTACCTCACAGCTCCACAGTTTTAGTATCAAATATTAATCTCTTATAAGTTAATGAATTATCTTTACTATAAATACGTGGACTTGCAGGTTCCTCTCCAAGCTTTTTTCCTTTCATTTATTTCAGGTCTAAAATCACCTGTGTTTGATTCTACTTTGCTTCATCTATTCATTGGGGTTTCTTCCCAGATCTACTGAAAGGTTTCAGTTTAATTTTCTTTTCATTGCTGCACTGTTCACAATAGCCAAGGCACTCAAACAACCTAAGTGTCCATCAATAAAGAATGTATAAAAGGATGTGATGTATGAATACAAAATGGAATATTATTCATATGTCTTTTAACAAATGAACTCTTACCATTTGCAAGAATGTAAATGAGCATGAGGTGATATGCTAAGCAAAATAAGCCAGAAAGAGAAAGACAAATATTTGATGATTTCACGCAAATGGGGCCTATAAAGATGTTACTGGAGGCTCATTAGAACTCTGTTGGTGTGTGTGGTATGGAATTATACATTTTAATAGGTGTGAAGCTGTACTCCAAAAATTTATACAGTGTTATAAACTAGTGTAACATATATATATATATATTTAATTATCGCTTTTGGGTATTTTGCTTATATAACTGCTAAAAGCCATGATCCATTATGATCCATTACTGAGGTCTTACTATGTGGGCCTCTTAGTTGAATCATAGTCTCTATTGTACTATCAGCTTTCCAATCCTCAGAGATATGGAGGAAATTTCTAATTCCATTTATACCACATCTAGGTCATGGGTAAGAAAATGTTTGCTCTTCAATTGATCTATATAGCCAACATCTGCATCACTAATCTAGAAAATCCTTGAATTTCCTCAACTTATGTCCTGGAAAAGACCCCTTGCAGTTATTTGATTGTTTTCCTTTCCGTTCCAGTTTGATTTGGCTAAGTTTAATGCCATTCCTTTAGAGAACAGTGGTAGAGAAAGAAATAGATTAGATATAATATATCACTCCTTAAGTCTTTTCTTGTAGCCCTAGGAAAATCAAGTGTTCTCTATGGTGGCAAAAAGAGGAGATTATTTCTTGATGCAGGGGCACTCACAATGTGTAATGGAAAATGCAGTTTTGAATTGCTATGGTTTAGATCCCTAGCACATTTTGGAATAGGGCCCAGGTCCTGTTTCATAGGCCAATATAACTAACCTGGGCCCCGGTTCCAAGGAGGCCCATGGATTTGTGGTTCATACACGCACACTTCTCTGCCCCACCAGGGGCATATTGTGGCACCACCCTTGTAGAGACTTTGGGCCCAATACCTGTTTCCTGTGGTTTCCTGAGGTGAGGTTCCCCAAACTGTGTTTGTATGGAATAGCTGTGAGCCATCCACAAACTTCCAAAATGGAGTTTCCCCTCATGTATTTAAGTTGTATTCTGTTGTATTGTGATTTGTGGATTAGAAAATGTGGCAGAAGTACACTGAAACAAGTTGATTAAGAGTTGATAAATGAGTGTAATGTAACAGAATTAGCTGATTGATTTATTCTCAAAATGTTTATACTTTAGTTTGAGTTACCATGTTTATCCCTTCATCATATTGCTCTGTAATATTCTCAAATAGTATCTCAGTTAAAGTCTTTTCTCCTTGATCTGCTTTGCAGATTTTCCAAACATAGACTGTCACCTTTTTCCAATATATTCTTTTAAGCATAGAAGAACTGGGGTGTAGACCAGAGGTGCAGTGGTTGACAGGATTCACCAGAGAGAGTGGGGAGCAGAACAGGCAGATTTACTGAAATACACTGCTAAAGGGTGCAGCAGGCATTACAAGAGAAGGCTGCTGCACCACATGTGGCTTATCTCCCTCATGGGGAATTGAACTCAGGCCATAGCAGTGACAGACTTAATCCCTAAGCCACCAGCAAGGCCCCTTTCCCAATAATTTCTCACTGCAGTATTGGCCATATAGAATTTAATATAAAATGAATGAATGTGTGTCTTTACTGATCAATGAATCATGTAACAGGCAAGTTTTAAATTTAAATTAACTTGTATGCATGTGTAAGGAATATATACTACTTGGTTGATATGAGCAGCTTTTCTGGTTTTTAAGTGACTCTGAAATTGAAAGAGTTTTTGTTAAGTGTCAAAGTTAAAACTAATTTGAAAATATTTAACCTTTCGTTCTTATTATAACAAAATGAAAAATAACAAATGGCAGGGTTTGCATGGTAGGCCCGAAGGATAATACTTTTCAGGTCCCTTTTATCCAAGTCTTAATAAATAGCTCTTCATTATCTTTTTATGTTACAAGTTTGCATACTGAACCAGATTGCAATGAAATAACAGTCTAATGAAAAACACTATGTTTGATATAGACATAGGTCATTCTGTGCCCATAAATTTTTAAATAAGTGATGGAAAATTGGTCTCTAAGTAAGAGATTTTTGTTTTATTTTCAAGTTAGGCTATAGCTTTGTATCTGTGGGCAAACCATTTACTCTATGTCCTTAACTAACACATTTATAAGGGAAGATTTAAACTTGATGACTATTAAGATTTTTTTCTTATTATTCAATGATATGTTCAATATTAAGAAAAGGAATCATAACTGTTGTAAGTGATTAGTGATTTTTTAATACAGTCTTGGCCAGTTTTTGACACATGTAATTTTAAAGTCACATTTAGTTGATAGATTTATATCATTATCTAGCTTTATCAGGCTGGATGAAATGTAAATCTTAAGATTAAATTTCTTTCTTACTGGAGTTCATTAGCAGTCTTATTTTACAACTGGTCTCAAGTCTATTATTAATATACCTGATTAGTAAAATAAGTTACTCCAAACTGCAAGAATCTAAGCATATTAAACAAACCTAAATTTTATTTGCTTTTTCTTTTTTGCACATAATATTCTCCAAAGATCATTGATTAACTCTTACATAAAATTTAATGTTAACTGAAATGCATATGTAGATTTGATAAGAAAATTATAAATAGCTAAGAAAAGCAATAAAATAGTTGCCTTAGCCATATACAGAAGATTTTGCATTGAAAATTTTACTCCATTAAAAACAAATTAAATCCAATTTGCCTTCCAGAACCAGTAAAACAAAGCAATTTCATGAGTTCTGGAATGTTGGGAATAACTTTTGAAGTAGAAATGGCAAAGATTAATACTGATACTTCCTAAAAATGTAAATAAAACTAGTATGATCAAAAGAGGAAAATGAGAGAATAAGAAAGTCTATTCTCTTATTACTCCTACTTATTCCACATGAGACAACCTGTGTTATTTATTAAACCAGGTGCCATTGATCAGTTGTTTCAAATAACAGGCAACAGATTATAAGACAGAGTTGAAATCATGATAGTTGTAAACTGATCAAAAACAAAGAGTACATTAATTTTGTTGCCTCTAATCTTAGACCAATTGTAGAATAACTTTCATTGTGATGCTTAATTTTCCTGTGCTCCTTGTTTTCATTTTATCTTTTACAATATGACTATGTCATACTACAATTCTTCCTACTCTGTGTCCAGAGTTACTTGCAGAATTGACATTGACTTTAACTCCTGCTACACATTTGGGGTTATGCATCAGCCCTAAGCCAATAGAACATCCTTGTTCGCCTGATTCATGGACTAGTATGTCATCTATTTGGGTCATCTTCTGTCAAGCCACCAAGTTAATTAAAACTTTTGGTAAAACAGTGTCTTTTTTATGAATGTATTGCTAGAAACAAAATGTAGATTGCATCTGCTAAAGCCAACATCCACTTGGAAGTGGTAATCACTTGCCTGAAAATGAAGGCAACTGTTGTTTAAACTATCTCACTTAGGATGATTCTATAACTTTACAAATAAAAATTCCTCACTCTATATAATTGATTTTATCATTTATCTAAACTTTATATTTTGGTCCTTATTGAGTATTGTGTTCCTTTAATTGATCTTGCTTTTACTGTGTTAACAATTGCTAATTTTAAAAATATATTTAAGAAGTACTTTAAATTCAGTTATTATTCCTAAAACATATGAAATTATTTCATAGGATTTCAGCCTTAAATTGATGAATATTAAAGGGAAAATGCAAATAGTGTAGTTGATGAAGTATTAATATAAAGATATAGTCTCCAGAGGGGGGAAAAATTGCAATTGATTTTTTCTCCCTTAAAAAAGTAACGCTTTTGTTATAAAGTAGCATAAGTTGAGCCACAGTTAATTATATAAAAACTTCCAGCTATGGAGAAGCTTTATTTAACATTGAACTTGAAATAGTATCTGAATCTTGCCAAGACAGGATTTTACCCATATTTTAACTGCTGTAGCTTTTTCAGCTTCAAAGAAAACACATCCTCTGCAACCCCCATTATGGTATTTTCCTTGGGATGAAGAGAAACTGACACAGTAATGGAAGAAGTAGTTATAAGTTGTTACTGAGTAGCCTGAGGCTAAAAAAGCCAGTGCTAGACAAATTTTTATTATCTGTGCCCTACAAAAATAAGTATGAAGGCAAAAGATTATTCATGCTACTCATTTCAAGGAGATTAAGTGTGCAAAGTTGAAGAAGTAGAGGCCCTTGATGCAATTTCTAAAAGTCTTTGAATCATGTCAGTAAGTTTGAAATACCAAGACAGATGAAATATAAGTAAAACATTAAGACAACCAGAAATCAAAAATCCACCCATTACTTATTTGTCTGTCTTAAAGTTTCAGGTATCCTACCACCCTGAGCAACCTAGTTTCTTGCTAGAAACCCTAATTTGTGTTCAACTGTGGATCTGGGAATTCAGTATCTCTGTGGGTGAAGGAATGTGAATTGTTGTTTGAATTGTAGTTATGTACCCTGAGGGGAGTCCTGTTGCACTACCTCTGGGATAAGAGGTAACTGAGTCAGCTGCATTGTCCCAAATTTGTACCAACCTTATATTCAACTTCTAGATAGTCCATACTCTCACACTAATGCTCCTGACCTTTTTAGAAACCAAATTGCTAATCTTCTGTTAATCAACTGATGAAGGCTATGAATGATTACATTATGATGTTGCGTATTAGCCAAGAGTAAAACTCCAGAGGCATCAACATCTTTGTCTTTGAATGCATTAAAATGCATTCACTATTTCAATACTTATTTGCATTTCTCCATTGTCTCTCTTATTTAGTAAAATAATTAAGAGGGGAATTAAAATTGAGAAAGAAATTCTTATCTGAAAAAAGATTAAAGACTATGTATTAAAAATTGTGATAATTTAACCTCATTCTGACTGTTACATTATATTTAAATCAATATTGAAAATACATGCTAGAAATATCTATAATAGGTAGATAGTTGATGATTGCATTAAGCAGTTCTTGGTATTAATAACACCTCATCCTTTTTTATTTTATATTTTTATTAAAAAATGAAAGAAATTGGGAGAAAAATTAGTATATTTAATACCAAAATATTCGTTTATTTTTTAGTAGATAAACATTTGTTAAGCACCTGTCTCATTTCTATCAATTGAAGCTGGGTATAATGTCATCATAAACCAGGAAAAAAAGATCCTATATGTCCTTGCATTCTGATTAGAAAAATTAAACATTAAACAATCAACTGAATATCTATCAAGAAATGATACTTGTTAGAAAGAAGAAAAAAAGAAAACACTCTGTAGAGGGTAGACTACTCCATGATGCTAACACTAGATCTGAAAGAAATGAGATGGGAATTATAGGATTACTGAAGAAAACACATTCCAGAAACAACAGAGAGAGAGGCTGGGACTCACATAGCCTGATTAAGGTACAGCAGGCAGATCAGTGCAGCTGAAGTAGGATGAGCAAAAGAATCCAGAACAGGACTAGCAACCAGTGGGGCTGGGTCAGAACACTGATATTTATAGGCATGGGTGAGCTGGAAAATCAGTGGGAAATTTGGAGCCTATTGCCAATATATTTTTTAAAGATTTATTCATGCATATAAGAACTGGGGTACAGACCAGATGTGGGGGAAGGTGAGAGGATTCACAGAGACAGAGCAGGGAACAGAACAGGTAGATTGACTGAAATACACTGCTGAGGGGAGCAGCAGGCAAGACAGAATAGGTCTGCTATGCCATGTGGGTATCTCCCTAGCCTGCCAGGATTGAACCCATGCTGCATAGGCTGCAGACAGCTTCACAGACCTGTGCTCAACTGCCTGCGCCCACAGGGGAGGCCCCTATTGCCAATATTTTAAGTTGGTATATAATTTTAAAAGATTTCTGTGGTAACTGAACTTGTAGAAGTGCAAGGATAAAAGTAGAAAGACCAATTTTGAGTCTACTGAAATACACAAGTTAGAGAAAAATCCGGATAACCTAAGGCAGTTATGGAGAATGTTAAATTCTGCATAACTGATGTAATGTTATTTTGAATAATTGCTAATGAAGTGTATGTGCCATGTGGAGAGAGGGAAATTTTTTCTCCAAGCATCTTAAGGAAGGGAATTGCCAGTTACTGAGATGAGGAATAAGAGGAGTTTCTTTAGTATGGGCTAACATGATTTAAAGTGTTTCATATAGGGACCTCCCTGGTGGCACAAAGGGTTGAGCACAGCGCTATGAAGCTATCTGCAGCCTCTGAAGCACAAGTATGATCTCCATCCAGCCAGGGAGCTACCCACAGCAGACCTCTCCTGTCTCGCCTGCTGCTCCCCTCAGCAGTGTATTTCAGTCAATTGGTCAATCGCCTGTTCTGCTCACCACTCTGTTTCTGGTAAACCCTCTCACGCCCTGCACCTCCTGCCTGTACCCCAGTTCTTGTATGCATAAATAAATAAATCTTTAAATAAATGTTTCATTATAGACATAAGAAATGTAAAATAGTGCCGCGGACCAGCCCAGCAGTGGCGGGAGATTGAGACAATCTCAGGGTTGAATGTGAATGAGCAAAAGGTGATCGAAGGAATTAGGGCGAGGGACAAGAAAGAATGACACACAGACACACTCAAGGGAGAGTGAAAATCTGAGTGCAATTTATTGAAAGCAATCTTCTCTTTTTATACATTTTTACAGTAATTACTTCATTGTGTTTTGCACAGTGTCTGGTTAATCATTTACCAAGGCATAAGTGCATATTGTGTCATATATCATTACATCTTGCTTATTATCTATCAAGAAATCAAGTGCAAATCAAGAACATTTCTTACTCTAATCTCCATACTGGAGGTTCACTCTAGCACATTTGCATTATGATTACATTGTTATTATTATTTTAGTATTATATTTTTCATATACTATTATTTATTCTTATACCTTTGTTTGGCTATATTATTTACTAAGTAATAGAATCAGTTTCCATGGCTGCATTCCTTTACTATGATCCTTGTTACTGGCAATGAGTAACAACATATTTTGGTGGTGCCTTAACAACGCCCAGGCCTAATTGTTCCAGTTATTCGTCATGGCTGAAAAGGTGGGAACCAAATTCCCCTCGGGGACTGCGTCTGTCTTAGGTTGTCAGAATTCACTTCCTGATCTTACCCGTCATTGACTGTCCAGTCCAGCGCACAGGGGCAGGGGGCTTATTATGCCACACTAGCACAGCCACCCAATTAATGCGAGATTGTGGCAATTGTCACATTGCTCTCAGGAGCCGCCACAGTTCCCCCTTTCTTTTTAAATTGAAGCTGCAAAATGCATATCACGACGAAGAATCTTCAGATTTTTGTTAAGTAGCTTTAAAAACACAGGCATTAAAAGGCAACCAACCAAAACAATGAGTGTAATCACTCCAAATGAAATTAAAAAATGCAGCCAATTTGAGGGAGCCAGAGAACGCAGAGAATCAGAAAATGTAGAAGCAAAATCAGACAATGCTGGTTCAGACAAATGCGCCTGGCTCATCGCAGAGATTTCTGCCTGAAGAGATGACATATCATGACTAGAGTCACTTTCACGCCAAACACCAAGCAGATTTTTAACAAAATTCCAATCAAGAGAAGAATTATAAGGTTTAGGTGTAACACAAATAAATTTAAATTGTGCATGACAACGAGTGGAGAGAAGTTTTTTGATTTGCTGTACTTCCTCTCCCAGTGCCAATACAGTTTTTCTAAGAGCATTAAGCTTTTGTTCCATTTTTCTATCTATGGAATGTTGCAAAGCAAGTGCCAAAGTTACATTTTGTGTAAGATCATTAACAAAATGTGCTGTATGTGTTTCCTGTACCAAGGCAACAGATGATGCTGCAAGAGAAGTAACAATTGCAATCAGGGCAGTAATATGTAAAATAAGCGTAGCAACAAAATGTTTAGAATGAATTAAAGCATTGACTTCCTGAATAATTTGTAAAGCAATATTGTCAAACCATGGGGTATTTTGTAAATCCACAGGTAATATAACATAAGAAGGTCTATTTAACATAACCATAGTAGAAAAATTATGAACAATATTAGGAGTTAGGCAATTAGACAACACACATTTAGAACAGGTGACAGAATAGGAATTCCCATGGCAGGAAATGTTCATTGTGTTGGCAGATCCAAAAAGCAATGTATAGGGGTATTCAATGCAGGCACGAAGATTGAAATTTCATACGGCGTAGATATTTTGTCTGGTGCTAAAAAGTTTGATAGTATTCACAGCAGCAAAAAGACGAAAAAGTTCAAGTAAGCACGAGTTCCATTGGAAGTGGTGAAGAAGTAGGTGATCTGTGACTTTTCAGGTTTCAGTCAGTGCAGAGGAGGAACCAAGGTGTTGGTTTAATTTAGCAGGGACCAGATGGGTGAATTAGCATCATTAAACAAGTATTAGATAAATTAATAAAAAGGAACAAAAAAATTAGAGTACCATATAGATACTTTGTACATTTTTTACATAGAGGTGACTCAATATTTTTTTTTTTTTAATAAACACATTTAAACAAAGTAAATTATTAATATTTAACATAATTTTAAGGCATATATGCCTTGAATTATATTATAAAATTTGAACTAGTTTTTTTTTTCCAAAAATTAAAAAAAATTTTTGATAGTGATTGTAAGATTTGTTTTTATGAGAATTTATATAGGCGCCATTTATAATTAGTCCTCTAGAGGTCAAAAACAAAACAAAATAAAACAACACAAAACAAAACACAAAGACAGACAAACAGATACAGAGATCTCTTGATATATATATTTAAAATTTTGGCCATATGTATATAATTTAAGAGATAGTTATTTTATTAATTTTTGTGACGTCACTGAGGTTTTTTAATGAGTTAAAAGCTAAAAACTGTGCAGAAAATAAGTATTTAATTTTAATTATTATTAAAGACCTTGGGCTCGAGACCACAACAATCAGGCAGTTTTATTAACTTTTTTAGATAAGAGAATATTTTTTGAGTTTATATTTTTAAGAAGTGATTATTTGGCTTTAGGTTGTCAATGTTTTATTATACTGAGAGCAAGTATATATTAAAACAAAAAAGAATACTGTTATTTTGACAACAGAAGAAGAGGGAAATTTTTACAGTTTGTTTGTTTTTAGGCTTTTATTAAAATTTGAGGTTTGAATTTAGCTCAAATATGTTTGTATTATTATTTAATTTTTTTTTTTGTTTAATTAATTTTAACAAGAAATTTAACCTTTTACAGGTCCAATAAGTAAATCTAAAAACTTTTATTCAACCAATAAGCATTTTGTATAGCTTGTTAGCAAATTTAAAATAACTCAGTATTTTTTTTTACTTAGACAATTTAGACTTTAAAATTTAAAAAAAAAAAAAAACATAGGGAAATAAAACCTTTTTCCTAGAATGAACCAAAACAGTTTAGTCCCCCACAGCAGGAAGGCAGTAGAGACTTGCCAGTGATCCCAACACTGGAGAAAAAGTCCAGGCAGCTGCTTGTTGAGATCAGGGGCAGCCCCCACCCATTCGTTGCAGTGGGTTTAGAATATCATTATAAAAACCTTTAGTTATATTATATAGTTATATTTAACCATTTTTTATTACCTTAGCAATAGTAAATGAACTTTAAATATTATTATTTAGAAATATTTTATTTATTTATTTTAAAAGAATAAATGGCCTAACCACATACTTAGAATCAGAAAACAAAGTTAAAGGCTGAGCAAAATGCTCAAGTGTCATAATGACTAATTATTTCAGCCTGCTGAGCAGAGACATTTTTAGAGACTTTTTGCAAAGGTTTATCTCTAAGACTATAAACTGCAAAGACTCCAGATGAAGAGCCATCAGTGAAAATGACCTTTGTATTGGGTACAGGTTTAGAATTAATAATTTTTGGAAAAATAAGTTTAGTTTTTTCTGCAAATTTCAATAATGGATGTTGACGCAAATGAGATTTAACTTGTCCTGAAAAATTTTGTATGGCAACTCCCCAATCATTATTATTTTGCAATAAAAATTTAAATTGTGTTTTGTTATATGGAATTATTATATTATTTGGATCTCTGCCAAATAATTCTCGAGACCTCAGGATACCTTTTATGATTAACCAGGCACACATTAATGGATATGCAGTGACCACACGTGTTTGTACATGTGACAAGTGCAGCCATTCCAGGATGCCGTCTTGCCATAAGCAAGCTGTTGGAGTATAAACAGTCTGAATAATTAATAAGTCCCAAGTTTTTGAATAATTCACTTGAATAACTTTTGCTTCAGATAATTTTTGTTTAACCAATTTAATACTCTGCAATGCTTCCTGAGTTAATTTACGAGGAGATTTAGGGTTTGAATCTCCCTGTAAAATTGCAAAAAGTGGATGTAAATTTCTAGTAGTAATTTTTAAGTAAGGTCTTATCCAATTAATATTTCCCAATAATTTTTGGAAATCATTCAAAGTCTGTAGTTTATCAACACGAATCTGTAAATTTTGTGACATAATGCAATTATTATATATGACTTTTCCTAAATAATTTAAAGGTCTATCTTTTTGAATTTTATCAGGGGCCACTACTAGGCCATATGTAGTCAATTGTCCTATGAGATGTTTCAATATTAGATCCGCAATTTCTTTCATAGGATGACTTAGGAGAATATCATCCATATAATGAACAATGTAGGCCTCTGGAAATTTTAACCTTGTCTTTTGTAAAGCTTGATCTACAAACTTTTGACATAAAGTAGGAGAATTTTTCATACCTTGTGGCAAAACCTTCCATTGATAACGTTGCCACGGTTTCTGAAAATTACTAGATGGAATACTAAAGGCAAATTTTTTACAATCATCTGGATGTAATTTAATTGTAAAAAAGCAGTCTTGAAGGTCAATAATAATAACATAGCTGTTTTTTGGAACTGCTACAGGAGAGGGCAACCCTGGTTGTAGGGCCCCCATGTCTTGCATTGTGGCATTTACCGCTCTCAGATCCTGCAATAATCGCCATTTGCCAGATTTTTTCTTTATACAGAAAACAGGAGTATTCCAAGGACTCGTAGACAGTTCCAAATGACCTTTAGCTAATTGCTCTTTAACTATAGTTTGAATAGCCTGGATCTTTTCTGAAGTAAGGGGCCATTGATCGATCCAGACAGGATTTTCATTTTTCCAATTAATTTTATCAGCATATTGTTGAGTTTCAATGGCCCCTATAAAAAAGCCTGTTCATCTATTACATCAGGGGTAACTAAAGACACTTGTAAAGATTCCATAATATCACGTCCCCATAGGGAAAACGGCAAGGCAGGAATCACATAAGGCTGAAACTTTCCTTTCTGTGACCCCAGTTGCCAAGACAACATTTGTGAGCTTTGAGCAACATTATTGGCCATGCCCAATCCAATCAGTGTAGAGGAAGAATTTAACACAGGCCAAGCCGCAGGCCAATCTTTACCTGCAATGCATGACCGGTCAGCTCCTGTGTCTAACAATCCCATAATTGGGTGTCCATTAATAATTAACTTTTTCAATGGTCTTTCTTTTGTAATATTTTGAGTCCAAGCAATCACATCTGTGGACCCAAAACCTTGTTCTCCTCTTTCTTCCTTCAAAATTGGGTTTGGTAACTTAATATAAGAAAGCACAAGAATTTGCGCAATACGCTGATTTTTATGAATTTGTATTGTTTCCTTTAAAGGTCTGATCATAACTTTAATTTTTCCAGTAAAATCAGAGTCTACAATGCCCGGAAGTACTTCAAAATTCTTTTTATAATTTGAACTACGGCCAATTATCAGCCCCACTGTTCCTTGGGGTAGTGGTCCCTTTAAGCAGGTTTCAATAGGTGTAACTCCATCGATGGCTGAAACAATAACATCAGCAACCGATGCAAGATCAAGTCCGGCACTTCCTGGAGTGCCTCTAGGTAATTCATGTATGGTTACAGTAGAGTCAGGCGCTTCAGTCGGTGTGATGTTGTTAGGCGCCGAGTCAGACCCTCTTTCGTTTACGGGGCTGAGGGCTTGCCCCTCTGAGAGGAGAGTTTTGTTTTTGATTCTTTTCTATTTGTTTTAATTTATGTCCATCCTTATGTCACTTACTGTTCCTGGAGGAGGGGTGTGCAGCCTCTTTGGTTTAGAGCATTTACATTGTTTTTTCTTGTTAAAATAATTTGGAGCCATAAGAGTATTCTGTGGCACGGGGTTTTGTTTTGGTTCTGTTGTCCTACAAAGATCAGCAAATGCTTCTTCAAAGTCACTATTATCCTCATCACCCATAACTTCTGCATATTCAGGATCTCCAGGGTGACAATCTACAAGTTCTCCTTCTGCAATAGGTGCAGTAGGGAACATAGCACCCGAATATGTTTTAGATTTATTGGCAAAAGGAACAGCTTCCTGATCACTACTTTTTTCTGAGATTTCTCCTTTCCATAGATCTGCTTCTGTAGTATCAACTAATAAATTTCTAATTTGTACCCATAGAGGAAAAGCCTGAACGGGCACCTGTGTAGGGCCGTTTTGAATATAAAATTTTTGAATTTCTTTTCCTACACGTATCCAATTTGTCAAAGACAAACTGCCCTCTTCAGGAAACCAGGGGCAGATTCTTAAAATAAACTCATAAAATTCACTGAGGGATCTGTTACTTATTGTCATCCCTCGGCTTTTCAACATGTGACTTAAAACTGAAAGGAAAAGTCCTCTATTTCTAGAGTAAGAGTGTCCCATAGTTATGGATTACTCGCCTTCTTTAACTGGTCAGCCTTTACCAGCGGGCCCGCGGCGCCCCGACGAGACTCCCTATCCTTCGATAATAAAGGAAAATATAAAAGTGAAGAGATAGCTTACCTAGAGCTCATTCCTCGCGAACACGTCTTCTTCTTAAGGAAAACCCTAGAGAGTGGATCGCTTAGAAAGCGAAACTAAAAACACTCAGCGATGCTCGCCTGACCGTACTCCTCGCGGAGTATTAGAAAGCCTTGGTATAGGGGTGACCGTATAAGCCCCGGTCTCGGACTCCCAAGGGAGACCCCACTAAACCGTGACGGCTTTCGCGGAACTGCAGGTACGAGCCCACACAGGCTCCGCGGCTCAAAAGAGCCTTGGAGCGCAAACACAAGCACTCACACTAACATACACGCAGGCACACAAAGCAGAGAAGG
The DNA here is from genome assembly GCF_964194135.1 of Talpa europaea. Taxonomy (NCBI): domain Eukaryota; kingdom Metazoa; phylum Chordata; class Mammalia; order Eulipotyphla; family Talpidae; genus Talpa; species Talpa europaea. Next base: position 29,183,125 of record NC_140071.1, read on the forward strand.
CCAAATCGTCCAGCTTCACAGAGCTCCCACAGTTTGGGACTCGGGCCCCACGTTTGGGCGCCAGCTGCCGCGGACCAGCCCAGCAGTGGCGGGAGATTGAGACAATCTCAGGGTTGAATGTGAATGAGCAAAAGGTGATCGAAGGAATTAGGGCGAGGGACAAGAAAGAATGACACACAGACACACTCAAGGGAGAGTGAAAATCTGAGTGCAATTTATTGAAAGCAATCTTCTCTTTTTATACATTTTTACAGTAATTACTTCATTGTGTTTTGCACAGTGTCTGGTTAATCATTTACCAAGGCATAAGTGCATATTGTGTCATATATCATTACATCTTGCTTATTATCTATCAAGAAATCAAGTGCAAATCAAGAACATTTCTTACTCTAATCTCCATACTGGAGGTTCACTCTAGCACATTTGCATTATGATTACATTGTTATTATTATTTTAGTATTATATTTTTCATATACTATTATTTATTCTTATACCTTTGTTTGGCTATATTATTTACTAAGTAATAGAATCAGTTTCCATGGCTGCATTCCTTTACTATGATCCTTGTTACTGGCAATGAGTAACAACATATTTTGGTGGTGCCTTAACAACGCCCAGGCCTAATTGTTCCAGTTATTCGTCATGGCTGAAAAGGTGGGAACCAAATTCCCCTCGGGGACTGCGTCTGTCTTAGGTTGTCAGAATTCACTTCCTGATCTTACCCGTCATTGACTGTCCAGTCCAGCGCACAGGGGCAGGGGGCTTATTATGCCACACTAGCACAGCCACCCAATTAATGCGAGATTGTGGCAATTGTCACATTGCTCTCAGGAGCCGCCACAAAATAGCTATTTAACTTACAGGTGAAGACCAAGAATTTCATGAGTGGTTTTTCAGAGAGAATTTGGGGTAGGTGGGATCCCCGGCCCTCCTTATTCTTAGGGATATTTTCTTGGTGCCCAGATTTCTTCTTGTCAGCCAGGTGTAGGGTCATTCCGGGACCTCTCACCAATGGCCAAAGTCCTGATATGAGGAACATACTGGGAAACCAGTGTCTGTTGAGAACAGCAGGCAGATATTATGATAGCGACAATATGCCTAGACTGGCAGGAATAATGGAGCCCTCAGGCAGTAGCCCCTGGTCACTCCACCCTAGCCTACATCCCCAATATTATCCCCCATGCATGCACACTCCCTACATACTTACCCCACCTTTGTACCCAACTCTAATAAATACCAGACTGCCATTGGACTGGGCTGTACATTCCATCCCTGTGTAGCCCCTCCAGACTTCTCGTTGTTCTATAACGGACTTTGAGTAATCTCTATGATCCTACACCACTCCCATCGCTGCATCCTGTGAGGCCACAGGGATAGAAATATAACTTTATGATCAGTTTTATATTTATAACCAAGATGGTAGATACGATCACCAATGGCAGAGAAGACATCCAAGTATTTATCTTGTGGCAAGCTAATGTTTGGAAATTAAAAAGTGGAAGAAAATAAATCACCATTAAAAACAAGAAATAAGCACTAATTTGACAAGAAATTGGGTAATTTTTTTTAGCCATCAAAAATAAAGATGATGAGCGGAGAATCTAAATGATAAGGAGTTCTAAGCCTCAGTACCTAAATATTGGTGATGACATTATTTGTGATACTGGACAAAAGAGAGGAGCAATTTGTAAAATATCTAAAAAGGATAAACCTAAATCGATATAGCTCTTTGTTAAGGCTTGCAGCATATTTCATTTGTGTTGGGAGAGACCCTGCGCAGTGAGCAGAACAGCCTTGACCTGAGTTCCTAAGGCATGTGAAAACACATGTGTCTCGGAGGAAAACCTCTGGGTGACAGGACCTGGTATAGAGTGCCTGGAAAGTGACCTGCATGGAGTCAAGCCTCTACGTCTCCACAGTCTGAGAATAACAAAAGTAATTAGCGAATTTCCCAAGCTCTAGCTAGAGGGCGATAAGATTATGTGCGTGAGAACTAACCACCTGGTATCCTACCTTCTGAAGTAAATAGATAATAGTAAGAAAGTAGACTAATCATTCATATATGTTATCATTATATGGTACGCTTTGATGTTACATCTGCTGCAATTAAAATAGTACATAATGAGCACTAAGACAATAAAGATTTACTGCATGCTGGACATGACAGTCACCATGTCTGATTTCCCTCACCGTCGCGTCCCAGGTCCAGGACTCACTAGAAGTCCACACATTTGATAAACCAGTAGAACCTATCAAAAATTGTTGAGATAGTTGCTGTTCCTTTGATAACTTTAGATCATGATTTATATAACAGATGACACATAAAGCTGAGTTTTTGCACATTGTAGGACCCATGCTATAGTCTCATACTCATAGCGTCTCTTATTTAAATCAGTTATACAAAAATAAATAAGATTTTTTTGTTTATTCTACTTTGAATTAGAATGCTTTTGTAATAGCTGAGATATCAATCACCGATAAGAAAAATAAATTTTGCTATTTTTAAATGCTACCTTTAAAAGTATACAATAATTTATTTATATTAAATGATGATTCCTGAAATTTTAATGATGTGTGATTTCCAAATGTTAGTAACACATGTTCTGGATTTAACTGATAAGTTACTATACACTAAATGAACCAACTTGGACTCCTCTCTCCGTGTAGTGAATTGGAACTCCTACTCTACTGAGGTGGTACATTTTGATTATAAAATCACAAATCCTAAAAAGCATTATCCCCAACCCTGTTTACTGATTATATCATAGCAGCTGGACTTTTCAAATATTACTTGTAAATTTAAGTAGCCCCTTGGATTTCTTTATCAAATTTCTAAGAATTTCATTTACAATGATCAAATTTCAGTACTTTCACAGAGGATAATGATTCTGAAGGGCAACAGCAATTGGGTTTACTAACTGAAACCGGCGTAACTCTGAGCCATGCCCCTGCAAACTTGCTATTAGGGAAGCAGTTTTCGGCAAGACCTGTCCCATATTATACTCTGAAGAAGTATCTCCGATTTCTTATGGACGTTTTCGCATAAATTTTCCAGCTTAACCCTGAGACAAAACCAAATTAAGTATTTCCTCCTAACTGTCCTTTGTTTTATCAGCATCCTATAATGAAGTCACTTATATCCCCAAAAGTTATACTTAAAATTTCTGTATCATCTTTGATTTCTCTGTTTCCTCTTGGTACTGTACAGTTTCCAAAAGAATTCATGTCAGTTATTTTTTTCAGCTTAATTGAAGCTGTCCTTAATTCAAAAACATTAGCTTTTTATCACATAAAATTATAATATGTTCATTGTAGAGACTTCAGAAAATGCAGATATTCCAAGAGAGTATTAATGCTTACTGATAATCCTACAAAGCCTGGAGAGATAATATTAACATTGTTATCAGTACAGTATTTAGTATTCATATTCATGCATATGATTTACAAAATAGGAATCATCGTATATAATGTTTTAACCTCATTTCATTGTTTTCCATCTATTTTTCTTTTTTTAAACATTTATTTATTTATGTTTACACGAACTGGGGTGCAGGCCAGAGGTGTTGGGGGATAATAGGATTTGCCAGAAACAGAGCGGGGAACAGAACAGGCAGACTGACTGAAATACACTGTTGAGGGGAGCAGCAGGAGAGATAGGAGAGGTCTGCTGCGCCATGTGGGTTAGCTCTCTAGCTTTGGATACAAGTCAGCCACAGTGACTGGCAATAGCTTGATAGCACAGAGGCTTTAAACCCCCAAGGAGGTCCCTGAATCTATTTTTCATTGCATTAATTACTCTTCCAAAAAGTCTTCTCCATTTTAAGAGGAGCCATAATTTCTTCATTTGAAAGTAATGCTTTCTTAAAATTTGTTTTCATATTAGCAATTTAATACTCCATTAGCAAATGATCACAATTTACTGAATCCATCCCTACTGACAAGTTTATGTTTTGTGATCTTTTTAAGTATAAATAATGTATATGAAATCAACATTTTTGTGGAACTTTTCCACCTCCATTAAGATTTCTTTATATGTCCCTAAAAGTAGACTTGCTAGAAATGAACATTTGTGTGGCATTTAAAAAATACTATGTAGAGACCTGCTTTGCCTCCCATTTCCTGCAGAGAGATTACATACTCTTCAGCTTGGCTTTTGAGGCTTTCAACTATTCGGTTTCAACTAGTCATTAGCTTTTCCAGTCTGTGGTCACTATAATGGAATCCATTCACACAGTTACAATGCAGTTGTAATAAGCCCTTTTGGGCCTTTCGATTCTAATGCATTTTTCTATCTTTTGTTTAAGTCATCAGGGGTTTTGGTGCCATTGAAAGTTAGGTCTTCTGTGAAACTTGCCCAGGCTTGTGTCTCTTTGGATAACAGTTTTACTTCCCTCTTTGCAATTCAGTGGTATTTTACATCTCTGATGAACACTTTGCATATACCTCCTTGTAATAAAAGTGTTTGTGGCTATTTTCATTCCAGTCACTTTGTTAGCAGCTTAAGGCAAAGTATGTTTTAGTCATGTTTGCATGCATTGCTCAAAAGAGCAATGTATATACATATGTGTATATGTATATGTCTGATGTGTTATCTGATGTGTTAAAATAGCTCATTTGATAAGAGTAGCTACTACCTTGAAGAGTATAGCATAGTTGTTTTTGATATATTCTAAATATTATTTCGTGAATAGTTTCTATATTTCTAAAAAATAATGTTTTATCCCAAAAGGCAAAGGGAAAATATTGAATAATTCTGATACTTTTGAGAGTTCCATGCATCTAAGCATCAGAGAGCTTTCTAGTACCAAACATGTCCCAGAAAGCTTGATTTTCTATCAAATTCTACACAACACAAATGATCTTGGGGTCAAAATTTTAATCAGTGAGATTTTTAGTTGTCAAGCTTTATTTCTTATTTTATCCATTTCTTCTTTATCTAACATTTTATTTTATTTATATTTTTTAAAGATTTATTTATTTATACAAGAACCGGGGTACAGACCAAATGTGCAAGAGGGTAAGAGGATTCACCAGAGACAGAGCGGGGCACAGAACAGACTGACTGAAATACACTGCTGAGGGGAGCAGAGGGCAAGTCAGGAGAGGTTAGCTGCGCCATGTGGGTTGCTCCGCGGCTGGCCGGGATTGAACCTGCACTCCAGAGGCCGCGGACAGCTTCAAAGCACTGCGCTCAACCGCCTGTGCCACCAAGGAGGCCCCCTAACATATTTTAAATGCTCAATAATTTTAAATTATTTCATAGAATTTTATATGGCTATATTAAACACTAAGTAAATTCATATTCATTGAAATCCTCAGGACTCTGTAAATTTATAGCAATGACAGTGTGTTACAGGACAGGAAGAGGGACAGCCCAAACACTGCAAACCTGCCTATTCTAAATGGGTTCTGCCATCCGCCGCATGAACACAAAACATATGAGACTTTAATGGGAAGGAACTTTAATAAAACTAGGAAACACTACAGGAAAGGCAAAGAGTCTAGTTTCTAAATGAAGCACCCAAAGTTACCCATCCCCTCGATTGTAACAGGGTGGTCCCCAGGAAAAGGGGAGGTTCCAGGTTCCCTGCCCCACCCAAATGGAGGGTGAAGCTGAGCAGGGAGAAAAGAGGCTGCAGAGGAGACTGAGGAAGGAAGGAAGCAGGATGGAGCCAGAAGGAGACCTGGAGGAGGCGCATGGAGCCTAGAGACACGTGAAGAAACTGCGCTTGTCTTTTGATGGTGGACTGGGTGACACAGATGTGGGTGAGACCTGTGGGGAGCTTTTATCTTGATTTTGATTTTGCTCTTTTCCTTCCGGGCTTGTCTGGTTGTTTCTGACCCTTTTCTGTGGGTTCCCACTGGAAGATGCTTTAGACTTGTGGCAGGCTTTGGGGCCTTGCTCCGGGCTGATCCCATATGGATGGACTTTTACCCACTAGGGGACGGGTAACTTTGGGTGCTTGATTTAGAAACTAGATTCTTTGCCTTTCCTGTATTGTTTCCTAGTTTTATTAAAGTTCCTTCCCATAAAGTCTCATATATTTTGTGTTGATGTGGCAGATGGCAGAACCCATTTAGAATAGGCAGGTTTGCAGGGTTTGGGCTGCCCCTCTCCCTGTCCTGTAACAAGTGCTTTATGCAACAAACTATGTTGTATACAATAATTTATATGATTGCATTGAATTGGACATTTTTTCCTTTTATAAATGTATTATTATACTCTGAAACTATAAACAGAACAGGGCCTCCCTGGTGGCACAAGGGATTAAGCACAGCACTGTGAAGTTTCTAAAGAATGGAGTTTGATCCCCGGCCAGCCAGGGAGCTACCCACATGGCACAGCAGACCTTTCCTGGCTCACCTGCTGCTCTACTCAGCAGTGTATTTAGGTCAATCCACCTGTTCTGTTCCCCACTCTGTCTCTGGTGAATCCTTTCACCCTCTTGCCCCCTGTACCTCTGGCCTGTACCCTAGTTCTTGTATGCATAAATAAATAAATATTAAAAAACAACAATAAATGGAGTACATCTTTTAGTAGTCAATAATGCCTTTTATTATTTCTTAAGTTGTATTATTTTTTATTGGGGTAACATTAGTGTTAAACTACGTATGATTCAGTAGTATAGGTGCCCACCTCTTCAGATGTATGTTACCACACCATGCCCATCACCAAAACACATATAGTATATTGGACCCCCAACCTTCTTTGCTCCCCATATCCACCCAGCCCTTATTTAATTCATTTCAGAAGTAAATTTTCTAGGCTTTATTTGGTTTAGTTTTGTCTGATCTTTTGTTTTGGTTCTTTATATTTTGCATATGATTGAAATCATCTGGTGTTACCTTTCTTCTAACTAATGCTGTTAGTTATTGCAAATAGCAAGATTTAATCTGGTGGGTTTTTTTTTTTTTTTAGTAGCTGAGTAGTATTTGTGTGTGCGTATGCCATATCTTAACCAGCTCATCTGTTGCTGGACCCTTAGGTTGCTTCCATAACTTTATTATTGTAAATACTATTACAATGAACATAGGAGTGCACATATCCCTTCAGTGTTTTTGTTATTAGTGTTTTTGTTATTAGTGTTTTTGTATACTTCAGATAGATATCTAAGAATGGGATTGCTGGATCATTAGGTAGAACTATTTTTAGTATTTTCAGAAATATCTATACTATTTTTCTAGGAAGTGAAACTGTCTACATTTCCACCAACAGTTGAATAAAGACATGGATATAGTTCTGAAATCACAAAATACACAGGAAAAAAAATGACTGAGTTCCTTAATCAGCCTTACAGATGACTTTTGTAATTTGATTACATTGGCAAAGGAAACAAAAGCAAATATAAACAAGTGGGACAATATTAAACTAAAAAAGGTTCTGAAGAGTGAAAGAAACAACCATCAAAAAAAGGCAAGCTAATGATTTGGAGAAAATAGTTACATATGTTAGACAAGGACTTAATATAGAAATTTTATGAAGAACTCATGAAACTCACCACAAAAAGATCTCCATTAAAAAGTGGACAGAGATGTTGAAGAGCGATTTGTCCACAGTAGATAGAGATGTCCAGCAGGCACATGAAAATATGTTCATCTTCTCCTATTAAGAAAGCAAATCAGAAGCAAAATGAGCTGTCATCTCCTATCTGTTAAGATGGTTATTATCAAAATAGACAAGAAACAAGTGATGGTAAACTTGTGGAAAGAAAAACTCTTTGTATATTGTTGTTAGGAATTTAAATTGTTGCAATCATGGAAAATAGTGTGGCAATCCCTCAAAAAAATTAAGAATAGAAATATCACATGACCCAGCTATTTTAGTTCTCTTTAGTTGTCAAGCTTTATCAGAAAAATATGCAAACTTAAATTCAAAGAGATATGTGTAACACCATGTTCATCATAACATTATTCACAATAGTCAAGAGAGAAAAACAAACTCAGAGCCCACTGTTGGATGATAAAATAAAAAAAAAACAAAAAAAAAAAACCATGTGATGTGTATATACAATGGGATACTACTCAGTTATAAAGAAGAGGAAATCCTGCCATTTGCAACAACATGGATTGACCTAGAGTATATTTTGCTATATAAAATAAGTCAGGGCCTCCCCAGTGGTGCAGCGGTTGAGCGCTGGGCTGCGAAGCTGCTCACAGCCTCTGCAGCACCGGTTCGATCCCTGGCCATCTGCGAGGGTCCCACATGGCGTGCAGACCTCTCCTGCCTCGCCCACTGTTCCTCTCAGCAGTATATTTCGTCAGTCTGCCTGTTCTGTTCCCTGCTCTGGCTCTGGTGAATTCTCTCACCCTCCCGCGCTTCTGACTGTACTCAGTGCTTGTATAAATAAATCAATCTTTAAAAAAGAAATAAATAAAATAAGTCAGAGGGATAAAGAAAAGCACCATATGATTTCACTCCTATATAGATGATAAAGAAACAAAACAAATGAACAAACAAAACAAACCAAAAACAACATCTTAGTCTATAAGAATAAAATATTTGCTACCAGAGGGGAGCTAGGAAAAGGGGCTGAGTAATTTGGGTAAAGGAATTCTTATATGGTGAAGAATAGAAACTGTTTATTCAAATGTTAATTTTTAATGTACACCAAAACCTATCAATATATAATGGTACAAACCAGTGGAACTTCAGTAAAAATTAAAAGAAAATGAAGTGAAAGACAAAGATGTTTATTAAATCTCATGAAATTTTTGATAATTCCTAAACTCCATTTTTATATATATGTAAAAAAGTAAAAGCTATTCTGAGATACTTTTACTGGCTCTCTTATATGCAATACTCATACTTTTTCTTTTTTAAATTTTTTCACCCTCAGTTAATTTTTAAAAACAATGGAATAAACTGATGGCATATCAAGATTGATGAGGGTTACTCAAAGACCCATATTTTGATGCAAATTTCCTAAGTCATCCTAAATTCCATCAACTTCAAAATTCATGGAGCAAAGCCAAAGATGTAGAATTGTGGAGAAAAAGGAAATCATTTCCTTAGAACAAGGAAACTACAACCCTCAGGCTAAGTTCAACCTTGTAAATACAATGAAAAACCAGCCACATTCATTTGTTAATTGCCCTTGGCTATTTACTTGCTATAGTGCAGATTTTAGTAGTTGCAATAGAAACTACAATATATGGTAAATAAAGTTTGAAATATTTATTCCTTGACACTTTACAAAAAAAAAAGAGAGAAATTTGTCAATCCTTGTTCTACAGTCATGATTTGTAAATATGCAAGTGCTGCTTTTCTGGCCCAGGGAATGTGAAGAAAGAGATTTGAACCTGAGTGTACTTCTTCCCTTATCAGGTCTCTGAATCTGCAGAAAATAAGGGAAATTTTTAGAGTTTGAAAATCAATGAATTTATCTTTAATAGCCCAATAAATATTGGCTTGATAATGCTGTTAATAGCATATCAGAAATAATAATAATTCAGGGTCAGTGATATAAGTAATGATTGGATAGCATTAGTTAAGTTTAACAAACATTATTAACACTCTTTGTGATGGAACAATAGCTGGGTGAGGCTTGAGGTATGGGGGTGTAAGATTGTAGCAGAGAATGGAGTAGAGAACAGAAAAGGAGGATTTATTGAAATATCCTGCAAGGGAACAGGGGGCAAGAGGGAGCTATACACCTGTGTGTGAAGAAGGATTTGAGACTTTTACACTGGGTTTTCATAGGGTTTCTTACTTGGGGATCCAGTTTGCACGGGTTATCTGCTGGGATGTCTGCTCTTGGGTGCAGACCTTTGACACAGAAACATGTTCAGGCCCTGCCTCTGCATTATGGAACTGGGCTGGTTTACCTGTCATGGTGGTCAGTCTAATGGCCCAGTTCCCATGGCAGCCTTTTTGATGCCCTTATCTGTTAAAGTCTCTCAAACATGTCTATTGGGTAAGGAGTGGGAGCTTAATTTTTAACCTTATTAAATGATACCCTGACACCATGTTGTGCCAGATGTATACTGCAGGAGTGATAACATAGTCCTTTCTCTGGAAATCACAGTATTTTTCTTTCCTTTTTCCAGGATTTATACTATTTTTGCTGATTTGATGGGCACATGTTTTAATATTTGGTAATTAATAATATGGTTTTGACAGGGAATTAGCAATAAAAAAATAAAGCAACCCCACTCAACCCCATTTTGCTGCTTTTGATTTTACCAATTGTCAGAAATTCTCTCTTAAGAAAATTTAGAATTGCTTCCATGTTTAGCCTTTGGGGATTTGGGGTTCTCTTTTTGGTAATTTATTTGACACTTATTCATATAAGAGTGTTAAGTCATAAAATGTATGCTTTGAATTGTTTCTGTCAGTTGAGACTTCCCAATTTAATGGATGCAGACAGGTGAAGAACAGGAAGAGGGAATGTAAATCACATGTAGGAAAGTATCCACTGTTGCAGGAAAACAGAAACAAAATGTTATCTGGTGGGGTATTATTTAATAAGGTAAAAATTAAGCCCCCACCCCTTGCCCAGCAGGAAGGTTTGGGAGGCTTGAACACATAGAGAATTGATAAGGTTGCTTACGGTACCAAACCATAAGATGGATCCCTTTGACCAGGAATGTAGAGGCAAGGCCAGGACACATTCTGTGTCAAAGATCAACCCCCAAAGATCAGACACCCCTGCACTAACCAGCCCAAAACTAACTCCCCAATGAAAAACTGGCAAAACCAGTTATAAAAGGGAGACCCAAATCTTTCTTCACTTGCAGATCTTTCCTGTCTCCCCAGCTGCTTCTCTTGGCAGTGTTTTTGAACAAATGTGCCTTTTCTGTTCTCCAGTCTGCCTCTGGTGAAATTTTTCACCCCTGCACCTCTGGCCTGTCAAGGTATCATTAAGAATTTGAAAACCAAGCCCCCATTCCTTGCCCAGCAGGCAAGTTTGGGAGGCTTGAATGATAAAGGGAGTGGATGGGACTGCCTTGGAAACATGGACCCTAAGCTGGTGATGCACAGAACTGATGCTCCATTATGCTAATTCAGATCATCAGTCAGGACACACCCAAGACTAGTCACCCTAACCAATCAATGGTGCCTAGAGTATAAATAGAGACTTGGGACCCAAACTCTGAACAGTATACCCCTCCTGTTTCACCCTCTGTTTCTATTAGCAGTGTATTTCAATAAATTCACCTGGTCTGTTCTTGTCTGTCTCTGGTGAATTCTTTCACCCCTGAAACATGGCCTACACCATGATTCTTCCCCACAACATTATATATCAATAAATCTTTGTTAGATAGAACGGTGTGATTTCTTATAAAAGAAGATGAAATCTAACCTCTTAACTACACCAATCTTCTGTTTACCCAAACCTCTACTCTTTGTTCTTTGAATTCAGCAAATAAAAATAAAACTTAAAAAAAAGGAAATAGCAACTACATCTACCAAGGTGCTCTGGAAGAAAGTTTGGCAGCATCTTTAATTTCTGTCTTTCTCTCACTTTCTATACCTATCCAAATCAGTCCTATTAGCTAACATCCTAAGCAACGTACCTCTCTGATCCACTCATCTCTCTTTGTCTACTGCAAGTTTCTCAGTTGTTTTCCCTGTTGCATTCTTGTTCTCATACAATCTAGTTTCCCCAGTGCAAGATTTTTCTCAAACGCTAATTATTCAATTCATTCCACTCTCCAACACCTCTTTCCATTTTCACAATTAGCATAAAGTTCAGGCCATAACCCTGAATTATAAAGTTATGAGTGACTACTTTCTGTGAATATCTTTGACCTTATCTCACAATTCTTTCTCCTTTGTCCACATGAAACACTGACCTTCTTTTTCTTACTGAAGGGTGATTCAGTCATTTCTGCCTCTCTGTGCTCCCCTCTGCAATTGTGCTTTCTCCTAAACTTTGCTGTATGCATCGTGGTCTGTAAATAGAGTTTATATTGTCATTTATTTAGGTATTATAATTTCAATTAAAGAACACTGTTTTATAGCTTTAAATATACATACATTTTATTAAAAATATCCTTAAGGGTTTCATATTTTGATGTTATCCTAAATGGTATTTTAAAATTCAATTGGTTTGTTTTGATCCTTTGTACAGATCCTATCACCATTTGTTATTTCTCTGTTGGGTTATTTTAAAACTTATTTATATTGCTTTTTTTCTCCACTGAAAAGTAAGTTTCATCACAACATTCTCTTTATATCTTGATCACTACAATCAGTTCTACAAAAGTACAGTGTAGTTTCTCAACAATTAGTCATTGTTTATTTTGAGTGAATATAATATATATGTAACCTTGGAAAAAATGATTAACCTCCCTAAATCTCCTTCCTCATATACTTATTAATATATTTGTAAGTGCACATATTTATATATGTAATATATATAGAATTGAAACAATAATACTTATACTTCCTGATATTTATCACTATTAAATCACTTTATTTTGGTAAAAGTGTTAAAAGCAGCCTAAAAAATGAAGTATTCCGAATTTCCTAACATTTTTGTTTAGTTTTTAAGCACATTGGTATTGTTATGACCTATTGGGTTTATTAGTTTATTCCTTCTCAAAGGAACTATTGTGTATATAATATTATTATTTAATTATTATTTTTCTACTAAACTAGACTCCATGACACAATTATAGCCCCAAAAAAGAAAGACATGCTGAAAAAGAATCCTGAAATTACCTCTTGAAAATTTTATAATTTAAAGCTTACTAGTTTACTCCAACACTAGTAACTGTGCCTCCTTTTTTTTTTTTTAAGATTTATTTATTTATGCTTACAAGAATAGGCCAGATGCGTGGGAGGGTGATAGGACTCACCAGAGACAGAGTGAAGAGCAGAACAGGCAGACTGAAAGTACATTGCTGAGGGGAGCAGCGGCCGAGACAGGAGAGGTCTGCCACGCCATGTGGGTCAGCTCTGTGGCTGTGGATCGAACTTGTGCTTCAGTGGCTGTGGATAGCTTCATAGTGCTGTGTCTTAACCCCTTGCACCACCAGAGAGGCCCTATTTGCTATTCTTTTTACAGTTTTAGCATGACAGTAAAGCATCTTACAAGGCAGTGACAGTATGGGGAGACCTTTAAAGCCAAAACCTAGGACAGTATTTCTCAGTACAAATGAAACGGCCTCTTGAGCATTCTACGGGTTGTCATTAACTGGGTATATTTCTTTTCTTTTCTTTTCTATTTTTTTAAAGATTTATTTATTTTTTATACAAGAACCCGGGTACAGGCCAGATGCACAGAAGGGTGAGAGGATTCACCAGAGACAGAGTGGGGAACAAAACAGGCAGATTGACTAAATACACTGCTGAGGGGAGCAGTGGGCGAGACAGAAGTCTGCACGCCATGTGGGACCCTTGCCAGTGGCCAGGCATCGAACCGGCGCTGCAGAGGCTGCAGGCAGCTTCGCAGCCCAGCGCTCAACTGCTGCGCCACCACCAGGGGAGGCCCTCCTGGTTTCCTTCTGAGCCTTGTAAGAACAGGTCTGTGCAGCTCACCCTGGAGGGATTTCGCTGGCAAAAGAGCATCCTAAACAGGTAACTGTGCTTGGGCTTTATTGGCTCTTCTCTTCTACTTCAGTCCCGGATGGTGCAGGAGGCGGCGGCTGATGGACAGACTGGCTCCCCACTGCAGGGGGAACCTCCAGGAGACCTGCTCTGCCTGCGGGGCACTGGGGCATGGAGGCATCTCAATGCTTTTCTCTGCCTGCAGGAGACAGTCAGAAATGGATTGTTCTGTTAACATGTCTATCCCATGAAACATTAAATCAGTGTTTGTTTGATAACCGACTGCATTTGCTTCTCATGTATGAATGCACCCACACTTCCAACACATGGGTCATCAGATACCTGGATTTGCTTGAAAATTTTAGAAAGCATTTAGAAAATTTTAGAAAAGTCAGATGGGCCGCATGGTGATGCCACGGTGACATGAGATAGTGAAACAGACCTATCAAGGAGTATGTCATTAATTATTTGAATGATAGAATATAATATGCAATACATATTATGAAATTTTGACTTATTATGTGAACTTGAGGAACACAAATACTTCTTGAAAATAGTTTGAGAAACTGAGAAACTAACTCTTGAAAGCTGACTGTGGAATGAGGGCAACTGGAGGGAGAAAGGGAGTGTTACAGGGCAGGGAGAGGGGCACCCCAGACCCCGCAAACCTGCCTGCTCTAAATGGGTTCTGCCATTTGCTGCATCAACACAAAACATGAGACTTTATGAAAAGAAACTTTAATACAATTAGTAAACAAAACAGGAAAGGCAAAGAATATAGGTTCTAAGTCAAGCACCCAAAGTTACCCGTCCCCTCATGGGTAAAAGTCCACCCAAGCAGGATTGTCCCAGAGCAAGGCCCCAAAGCCTGCCACAAGTCTAAAGCATCTTCTAGTGGGGACCCACAGAAAAAAGGGTCAGAAACAACCAGACAAGTCTGGGAGGAAAAGAGCAAAATCTAAAAGCTGCCATTTGTTATCTCCCCACGGGTCTCTCACCCACATCCGTTACACCCAGTCCATGACCAAAAGGCAAGCACAGTTTCTTCACGTGTCTCTCTGCTCCAAGTGCCTCCTCCAGGTCTCCTTCTGACTCCATCCTGCTTCCTTCCTTCCTCCATCCCTTCGGCAGCTGCTTCTCCCTGCTCAGCTCCACCCTCTTTTGGGTGGGGCAGGAAACCTGAAACTTTACCCTTTCCTGGGGAACACCCTGTTACAGGAGGAGTGAGAACAAAGAAAGAAGGGCTCACAGGGGTCTAGGGTGGGGGACTATGAGTTCTTTGGTGGTGGGTGCACTGTGGCTGCAATGCCTGAAAAGGGGGAAGGATATTCTACAATTCCATTATGGAAATGATGTTGAAAATCAATATTAACTCAATAAAAATATATTTTAAATAAGTAAAAGAAATAAAAATAATAGCTCAAAAATATATTTGCATCCTCATGTCCATTGCAGCATTATTTACAATTACCAAGTCAAGGAAATAACCTAAGAGTCCATCAGTGATGGATGAGGAGAAAATGCAGTTTGAGATCTTTAAAATGAGTTATAAAACAGTTCTACTCTACTGTACTTAATATAAGTATATAAAATCAATTATTAATCATATAGGACCAAAAAGAATGTAAATAAACCTGACATTTATACTGTACATGTATCTGGGGGGCACAAACTTGGGTTTTTTATGTAATATTCTGTTTATACACATGGGTGTTGGTTAATAAAGTTGAAGATTGTAATGCAAGATACAAAGTATTTGTAAAGAAAGTATGGTTTGTTCCTTTTGCAAATGTGACAAAATGCACTTACATTATCATACTTAAAATTCTACAGAATAAATCACAATGGGTGACTTAGAAGTACAATTCCTCAGAAATAAATTCTTCATGTGACTAGAAATCTGTCTATGCCACATATTTAAAACATTACAAATTTTTGTGTGGCGTATAAATGATTTGAATTTTTCACATGCCTCTTTTCTCTGTTGTTTTTAAACAAGGAGAAACAAAGTTTTCAGTAAATGACAAAAATTTTAACTATAGGTTTTTCAAACCACACTGTGACTATATTCCACAACTACAAGGGTGCTGGGGGGTTGGGGTGCGGCGGAGGAAACATTTTTCTTTTGTTTTTTACAAATTGAGCTTGAAACACTGTAGGCTGTCGGGGATTAAAATGTAACCACTAGATGGCACGCTGTATCCTGAACAGATAAGAAAATTCAGAAAGTTGAGAGAATGACAAATTAGAAGCAACCTAGTGTTACCATGGTGAATTGCTTGCCTTGGTCTGGTTGCTATTCCCTAGGCCATTTCCCCTTTGTTCTTTCTAAATGCGCAAATTTGCTCTTTTATGAACATGGTTATATATTGTGCCAAGGGAAAAATAAATAAGAAACACACTGACTATTGTTAGAACACAGCTATGTATAATGTCCTATACCTATAAAGTTTAAGGGAGATTAAAAAGGAAGTTTAAACCATGGTAATTGTCATGATGAAATTTGCAATTTAGGTAAACAGAATCGGTGAAGATTAAAAAACAAATTAAACTAGTAATTGTGTATTAAACAAGAACTATTCTTTATAACTGTGGCTGAGTTTATGGCGTGAATTAGAGGATATGTGTCTTTAACCTAGCTCTCTCATAAATTTGTTGTGCTAATTGAGACATCATTCTAAATATCCTGTTGTTAGTGTTTTCAAATAGGTAAATTGAATAGAGTGTAATCTCTAAAGTCCTACTCAATTCTAATATATGATTATTCTAATGCTTTGGGAATGATATGAAAGGTAATCTATATAAGTCAGAAAAGTGCGTATGTGTGTCTGGATGTGTACTCTATATTTTAAATGTAAAATTTTCAAGCATAGACAGGTGTCTTATAGGAGAAAGGAAGGAAGTCTTTCGACTTCCTTAATGGACCTAGCCCATTTATTTTGGTGTATATCAAAGTGTAACAAGTGCTTGCATAGAAAATGTCCTGAGAGCACATAAAAATATTACAGTTGAAATTGATTCTCTATAGAGGTACCTTTGTATTTAGGTGACTCATAAGCCAAAACAGAAGAGAAATATTCAGAAATCTAATAATACAAATATTATATATATACATATATAATGTTTATTTATTTATAACTCTGTTTATCCCAGTGTAGGTATAAGAAGCCCCTATATCTGAATCAATTGGAGTGTATGTTAGAACTAGAAATTCCTGAGCACCACCTGCAAAGTTATGGTTCTCTCTGATTTCTGGACTTTGAATTTTTCTCACTTTGTAATAAATTTCTGAACAGATGAATAAATGAAGAGGGAGGAATGGAGAAATATAAAAATTTATGTCTTCTAGTAGAAAAAAATAGGTGACTTCATGATAAATTATCACAGTATCTTTTTTGTACAGGAGTCCTAACATTCTTTTCACAGTGCTCTAGAACTCTACACATAGTTGACTTTATGTGTTTATTTATTTTAAACATCAAATATTAATCTCACAGAAATCAATTCATTAACCATCCTGCCTGTACTCTAAAACCAGACAGTTGTTTTCTTCTTTCTTTTCTGTAAGGCATGTGTCTGGAAAGTTCTGATTATTGCTGAGGCATCCACTTCAAAGAGGCTTCATACCTCTGATATGGGTTAGTATCCAAAACAGAAAACAAAGCAAAAAAAAAAAAAAAAACTTCATCAAACCCAACAATAAAATAACAAACAACTGATTACAAAATGGGCAGAGACTCTGAATAGACACTTCTCTAAAGAAGACATACAGATGGCCAATAGGCATATGAAAAGATGCTCATCATCTCTTATTATTTGGGAAATGCAAATCCAAAGACCATTGAGATATTATCTCACACCTGTGAGAATGGTTATCATCCAACAATCAAAAAACAACAAGTGTTAGAATGTGGAAAGAAGGGAACCTTTATGTACTGCTGAGTTTGTAAATTGTACAACCATTTTGGAAAGCTGTAGGGAGATGTCTCAAACAATGAATGATAGAAATTCCAAATGATCCATTTATCCTACTTCTGGGTACTTACCCAACAAACAAAAATAGTCATTTGAATAATGTTTGCATCCCCATGTTTATGGCAACTGTTTATAATAACCAAGAACGAAACAACCTAACTGCCATGGTTTGATGAATGGATAAAGAAAATGTGTATAACGCACAATGGAGTAGTATTCAGCTCTAAAAAATATGAAATCCTGCCATATGCAATAATGTGGATAGACCTAGAGGGAGTTATAGCTAGTGAAGTGAACCAGAGAGAGAAAGAAAAACACCATATGATTGCACTCATATGTAGCATGTAGAGAAACCAAACAAACAGAGGAAGATGAGCTTAACAAAAATAAACTGCTTATAACACCATTGGCTTACCATAAGGAATGAGGGAAGGGAGGTTGGGTAAGTCAGGAAATGAAGGTGATGGTATGGTAAAGGATAGAAGTGAACTTTTAGTTGTAAATTAATGTACTCTATATGCATGTTGATTCTCAATGAGCCACATCTGAAGTTTACATGTTATAATGTGATAAAGAAAGAAAACAAAATCAAAGAGACCTCCACTTCAAAGATAGCTATTTTGAAAGAACCAAATTGCCAGCTACAGCGTTTACTGCCAGCTCTACCAGGGATCTCACTTTAGAGATCTTAATTGGTCTTCATAACAAATCATTTTAGCTGCTTATTTTTTTCTCCTCCCATGCTTTAAACTCCTACTCTTAAGTTTTAAATTGACCAATAAAGCATGAGTCTTTAGGTCCCTACCCTCAGCTCCAGTGGAAGTAAATGCAAAGGTAGAACCCCAGTGCTTCTGTCTTTCTCTACCAGAAACCTTACTCTGTGCACCCAAATGTGCCAACACTTGTAATAATCTGTGTCTCTTAGTTTCCTCATAGTTGGCTGAGGGTGTTTGCAATTATAAGACCCACAGGGTCATCTATCTAGTTACAATGCTAGTATGATAGATTGAAACCAGTAAAAATACTATCTTAAGTGATTTGCTCAAAATTTTCTTTCTTGCACTTCCACTAATATCTGTCCATTTGTGAAAGTTTCGCTTATACATTACTGTCCTTTTCCCTCTAGAATGCATGCTCTTTGAGGGTAGTACTCAGTGATATCCTTGTTTCTTGTAGTTAGTCTCTCATGAGACTGGAGCCAACACAGTTTCCCAGGGAAACAGCTTTCCCTTAAAATGGCTTCTGACAGTGTAATATTACTGGGAAACAAAGAGCTATATATAAATATAAATATCACTCTAAATGACATCGACTTTATCAAGAAATTTTCCTAATCATCTTCATTTTAAAAAATAAAATATAATAAGCTTACAGTTTATAACACATCCAAGTCAAAACCAGAAAACTTAATCTCAGATAGCTCTTCATGCCTCTTCAGAAGTTAACTAGTGTTCTTATTTCTGTAACAATAGATCAGTTTGCACTGGTTTTGAAACTTTTTATGACTCAAATCATAAAACATATGCTTCCTTGACTATAACTTCTGTGTTGAAAGCAATGGTTTTGCGATTCATCAAACAGTCTGTGTATCTGTAGACCAGCCTTTTTTTTTTTTTTTTTTTTTTCAGTCTGCCTGTTCTGTTCCCCACTCTGTCTCTGGTGAATCCTCTCACCCCTGCATCTCTGGCCTGTACCCCAGCTCTTGTATGCATAAATAAATAAATAAATCTTTTTAAAAATCTATCTTTAGTAATACAAGGCTCAAACAAAAGTTTAGGAATAAGTCCGAGGAATTTGTAAGCTTTATTGAGGAATTTGTAAGATTTACATAAAGACAATTGTAGCATATTTATTTTTTTTTTTATCCCTATATAAATAATCCATACTGAAGGATATGCAGTCTTTCCATCCTAGAGATCCTAAATCTTTTTTTTTTATAATAAATTTTATTGTTATATTCCCCATACAATTGCAGCCCCCCCATTCTGACCCCAATCCCTACCCTCCCGCCCCCGCCCCCCTAAAAGTGTCTCTGGTTCATAGTTTTTTGTTGATTTTGATTTTCACTTTCTTATAGTTATTCATTTACCTGGTCCCTTATTTAAGTTTTCTAGATTCCTGCTATGAGTGAGACCATCCGGTATTTTTCTTTTTCTTTTTGGCTTATTTCGCTGAGCATGATCCCTTCCAGCGCCATCCATGTTGCTGCAAATTGCATGTGTTTATCTTTTTTGAATGCTGAGTAATATTCTATGGTGTATATGTACCACATCTTCTTGATCCAGTCATCTATTTTTGGGCATTTGGGTTGTTTCCAAAGCTTAGCTATTGTAAACAGTGCTGCTATAAACATAGGGGTGCAGGTGTTCTTTGGAATTGATGTTTCTGTGTCCTTTGGGTAAATACCTAGGAGTGGAATTGCTGGATCATATGGAAGCTCTATGTTTAGTAGGCCCAGAAATCTCCACACAGCTTTCCACAGTGGTTGGACCAGTTTGCACTCCCACCAACAGTGCAGGAGAGTTCCTTTTTCTCCACATCCTCGCCAGCATTTGTTGTTGCTAGTTTTTTTAATATGTGCCATTCTCACTGGTGTAAGATGGTATCTCATGGTAGTTTTGATTTGCATTTCCCTGATGGCAAGTGATGTTGAACATTTTTTCATATGCCTGTTGGCCATTTGCATTTCCTCTTCAGAGAAGTTTCTTTTTAGCTCTTCTGCCCATTTTTTGACTGGATTCTTTTCTTTGTTGTTGTTGAGTCTCATCAGCTCTTTGCAGATTTTTGTGATCAGTCCTTTATCATTAGTGTTGGGTGCAAAAATGTTCTCCCAGTCGGTGGGGTTTCTCTTTGTTTTTGTTATTGTCTCTTTTGCTGTGCAGAAGCTCTTTAATTTGATGAAGTCCCAGCTGTTTATCTTTGCCTTCACTATCACTGCTTTGGGTGATGTGTCTGTAAAGATGTCTTTGATGTGCAAATCACGTAGTGTTTCGCCTATATTTCCTTCTATATATTTTATGGTTTCAGGTCTTATGTCTAGTTCTTTAATCCATTTTGAGTTGATTTTTGTGTATGGTGTGAGGTAGTGGTCAAGCTTCATTCTTTTGCATGTAGCGACCCAGTTTTCCCAGCACCATTTATTGAACAAACTTTCTTTGCTCCAATGCATAGTCTTTGCTCCTTTGTCAAAGATTAGTTGACCATAAATCTGTGGATTTATTTCTGGATTTTCTATTCGATTCCATTGGTCTGTATGTCTGTTCTTGTTCCAATACCATGCAGTTTTGATGATTATGGCTTTGTAGTATAGTTTGAAGTCTGGGAGTGTAATGCCTCCATTCCCTTCTTTTTTTTTCAGGAGAGCTTTGGCTATTCGGGGTTTTTTGTGATTCCATATGAATTTCATCAATAATTGTTCTATTTCTTTGAAGAATGACATTGAAATTTTGATTGGAATAGCATTGAATCTGTATATTGCTTTTGGAAGGATGGCAATTTTAATAATGTTTATTCTTCCAATCCATGAGCAGGGGATGTCTCTCCATTTCTTTGTGTCTTCTTCTATTTCTTTTAACAGTGTTTTATAGTTTTCTTTGTATAGGTCCTTTACCCCTTTTGTTAGATTTATTCCCAAATATTTGATTTTTTTTGTTTCAATAACAAAAGGGATGGTTTTTTTGATTTCTTCTTCTTCAGATTTATTGTTTGTGTATAGGAAGGCTACTGACTTTTGCGTGTTGATTTTGTATCCTGCCACTTTACTGAACTGATTGATGAATTGAATTAGCTTTTCTGTGGAGTTTTTGGGGTTCTCTATGTATAATATCATATCGTCTGCAAATAGTGATAGTTTGACTTCTTCTTTTCCTATTTGGATTCCTTGGATGTCTTTCTCTTGTCTTATTGCCCTGGCTAGGACTTCCAGTATTATATTGAAAAGCAGTGGTGAGAGTGGACATCCTTGTCTTGTTCCAGATCTTAATGGAATTGCTTTCAGCTTTTCACCATTGAGAATGATACTGGCTGTTGGCTTGTCATAGATGGCCTTTATGATGTTGAGGTATGTTCCTTGTATCCCAAGAATTTCAAGGGCTTTTATCATGAATGGGTGTTGCACTTTGTTGAAAGCTTTCTCAGCATCTATTGATATTATCATATGGTTTTTATATTTCTTTTTGTTGATGTGTTGGATAACGTTGATTGATTTTCGGATGTTAAACCATCCTTGTGCCCCTGGAATGAATCCAACTTGGTCGTGGTGAATTATCTTATGGATACATTGTTGGATTCTGATGGCTAAAATTTTATTGAGGATTTTTGCATCAGTGTTCATTAGGGAGATTGACCTGTAGTTTTCCTTTTTTGTGTTGTCCTTGTTTGGTTTTGGTATTAGTGTAATGTTGGCTTCATAGAACGTGTTTGGTATTGTCCCTTCCTTCTCAATTTTTTGGAAGAGTTTGTGAAGGATAGGCACTAATTCGTCTCTGAATGTTTGGTAGAATTCATTTGTAAATCCATCAGGTCCTGGGCTTTTGTTTTTGGGGAGGTTTTTGATTACCATTTCAATTTCGCTAATTGTAATTGGTCTGTTTAGGTGTTCTATTTCTTCTTTATCTAGCTTTGGGTGATTGTAGAGTTGTAGGAATTTGTCCATCTCCTCTAGATTGTTAAACTTGTTTCCATATAACTGTTCATAGTAGTTACTGATTATTCTTTTGATTTCTGCTGTGTCCGTTGTGATTTCTCCTCTTTCATTGATGATCCTGTTTATTTGTGCTTTCTCCCTTTTTTCCTTTGTGAGCCTGGCTAGGGGTTTGTCTATTTTATTGATTTTTTCAAAGAACCAGCTCTTGGTTTCATTGATCTTTTGGATTGTTTTTTTAGTTTCAATTTCATTTATTTCTGCTTTGGTTTTTATTATTTCTTTTCTTCTACTGGTTTTGGGGTTTTTTTGTTGTTCTTTTTCTAGATCTTTGAGCTTCGAGATTAGGTTGTTTCTTTGAGTTCTTTCTTGTTTCTTGATGTGAGCTTCTATTGCTATATATTTTCCTCTTATTACTGCTTTTGCTGCATCCCATACATTTAGGATATTGGTGTCTTCCTTGTCGTTCAATTCAAAAAATTTTTTAATTTCTTCTTTGATCTCCTCCTTAGTCCAGTGGTCTTCCAGTAGTGTGGTTTTTAATCTCCATGAGGTAGGAAAGTTCCTTGCCTTCTTTTTATGGTTTATTTCTAGTTTGATGCCTTCATGGTCAGAAAAGATGGTTGATATGATTTCAATCTTGGTGTATCTGTTGATGTTTGTCTTGTGCCCCAGTATGTGATCGATCCTGGAGAATGATCCGTGTGCGCTTGAGAAAAATGTGTACTCCATTTTTTTGGGGTTTAGTGTTCTATAGATGTCTGTTAAGCCCAATTGCTCTAGGTCCTTATTTAGAGCTTTGGTTTCTTTACTTATTTTTTGTCTTGTTGATCTATCCATTGTTGATAGTGGTGTGTTGAAGTCTCCCACTACGTATGTGTTTTCTCTGATGTCTGTTTTCAGAGAGGACAACAGTTGTCTGATATATTTTGGTGCTCCTTCGTTTGGTGAGTATATGTTAATGAGTGTTATTTCTTCTTGAAGTATTGTCCCCTTGATCATAATGTAGTGACCATTGGGGTCTCTTTTTATCTTTTTGAGTTTGAAATCTGTTTTATCTGATATAAGTATAGCTGCTCCTGCTTTCTTTTTTGGTCCATTTGCTTGTAGGATTGTTTTCCATCCTTTAACTTTGAGCCTATTTTTATCTTTTGTAGCTAAATGTGTTTCCTGGAGACAGCAAAAGGTTGGGTTTTGTTTCTTAATCCAGGATGCAACTCTGTGTCTTTTTATTGAAGAGTTTAGTCCATTTACATTTAGAGTTAATATTGATATGTTAACATCTGTATTTGCCATTGTGTTTGTCTTTCCTTTGATTTTATTTATTTATTCTTTTAATAACTTTTTTTTTTTGGCCTTCTTTCATTGTTATTCGTCCCTCTGAGGTTCTGGCTTTAGGACTCCTTGTAGTATTTTTTGGAGTGGGGGTTTAGTTGCAATGAAATTCCGGAGTTTCTGTTTGTCTGGGAAGGTCCATATTCTTTCTTCAAAGAGGAAGGAGAGCTTTGCGGGATAGAGTATTCTTGGTTGGCATCTGTTTTCTTGGAGTCTGTTGACTATGTCCCTCCACTCTCTCCTTGCCCGTAGTGTTTCTTCGGAGAAGTCTGATGTCAGCCTGATTGGCTTTCCTTTGAATGTTATCTGTTTCTTCCCTCTTGCCAGCTTCATTATTTTTTCCTTGTCCTGGATTCTAGGGAGCTTTACTATTATGTGTCTTGCTGTATTTTTTCTTTCGTCGTGGAAGTTTGGTGTTCTTCTTGCTTCTTGTATATCAATTTTCAGCTCCTTCTTCGCATTTGGGAAGTTCTCTTCAATTATCTCCTGGAATATTTTCTCTGTTCCTACATCTCTCTCCTCTCCTTCTGGAATTCCTATAACTCTTATATTTCCTTTCCTCATGGAGTCAGATAGTTCCCGAAGTCTTTCTTCATTCTTTTTCCTTCGTACTTCTCTTTCCTTTTCTGTTTTGGTTCTTTTTATTTCTGTGTCTTCATGAGCACTTATTCGTTCTTCCATTTTATCAATTCTGCTTTCATTGCTTTTCCCAGAATTCTTTAGTTCTTCCACTAATTCTTTGATCTCCTGCATTTCTTTTACTTCCCTCTTTAGGGACTCAATTTCATTCTTCTGATCGTTGATTATTTTTCCCTTATCATTGTTTTCCTTTATGACTTCTGTCAGTTTTTTAATCACGGCAATTTTAAATTCTCTTTCTGGAAGGCTCAGAAGTTCTTCCAAGTTACTGTCGTTGCAATCTGGGGGCTGGTTTTCTTTTTGTGGTGTGCTTTTTCTCTGGAGAGTTGCTAGGTTGCGTGTGGTTCTTCTCCTCCCTACTGTCTGTTTTCTAATTTGCCGTATGCGTTGGGACACTGTGTTGTTGGGACTGGCCGGCATCTTGGGTGAGCTTCTCTGCTCCCCTCTGGTTCCTCCAGGAGTCATCTGTCAGTTTCAAGCAGTCTTTATTGGAGAAAGGTCCCTGTCCTAAAATGTCGATGTGGGGACACACTCCCCTGTGCGCCTGGTCTGCCCCGGCGGTAGGTTCCTGCTCCCCTTCTGGGCTTGGACTGCAGGCCAGAGGGGGTCTGTCGTGGGTGAACTTCCCCCGCTCACCTCTGGCTCCTGAGGAAGCCTTCTGCAGGTAGTCTTTACTGAAGAAATGTCCCTGTTCTAAAATGGTGATGTGGGACACACTCCCTGCGCGTCCGGTGTCAGGCACACTCTTCTGCGTGCCTGGTCTGCCCTGGCTGTGGGTGCTCGCTCTCCCTGTGGGCTCAGACTACTTGTCCGGAAGGGGCCGGGTGTGGGCTAACTCCCCAGCTGGCCACTAGCTCCTTCAGGAGCCTGTGCTGGCTTCAAGTCGCTAGGTGGCGCCAGAGATCTCTCCTAGAGCCCTTGGGGAGCTTATTTTCCACCCCGTGGGACAGGGAGCAGAGTGGGGATGGTAGGGTACACCTCAACGGCTTTGGGGTGCTGTGTCTGCCTTGTGCCCCACCGTCGTGGGGAACCCACGCCCCTAATTTCGTGCCCCGGGTCTCAGTTCCAAAGCCCTCAGTTCCAGGATGCGGGCTGTAGCCCAGTTCAGTGGCGCGGGAATGGCGCCTTTTGCACCGCTCCCGTGCCTGGGCGCCTGGTTCCTGCTTACTCAGGGAGGGACCTTCACCTCAGTGAGGACCTCTGCGCGTCTCCCCGCAAGCCTAGGTCGTCTCCCAAGCCTAGGTCGCAGGCGCGGGGACCTGGGCAGCCGCTATCCCGGTCTGCACTTGCTTTTCAAGCGCGCTGAGCGCGCCCTTTTCTGCGCAAGCTTACTGGCAGCCCGGGCTGTGTGTGCGTCTCCCGGGGTCTTTGTTCTTCTCTAATGGCGCCCGGAGCCGTTCGCTCCCCGCCGCGGCGAATCCTGCAGGGTTCGCCTCAGCTCCCGTTCAAGGGGTGTGGTGGCTGCAATAGTTCCTTTCCACTCACAGTCCCGCTTGCTGCGTCGTTTGTTCTTGGTGGCTGTTTTGGTTTGTTGTTTCCCTCCTCTCTGCCGGTCGGAGAGTGCCGCCTCTGTGGGCGGGGGAGAGGAGCAGGGTTCTGCGCTTCCCTCCCTTCTCGTCCTCTTTTATGGCCACTTTCTTCTTCGGGCAGTTTGCTGGAGTCGTCCGTTTATCTTCCGTGTCCCAGTTCTCACTGGGACCTGCCGCTTTTCCTCCCTATTAACTTTTTTTAATGGGAGATCTTACTCGCAGCGTCTCCTCGCCGCCATGTTGCTCCGCCCCCCCCCCAATTGTAGCATATTTAGAAAGCTAGACCAGCCTTTTTTTGAGGATGTAGTGCATTCTTTTTTTTTTTTCCTCTTTATTTATTTATTTATTTATTTATTTTAATCATTGTTCATTTTTAAACAGTATTTGCTTCCCCACACCCCAGGTGCAGTCCCCATAGAGTTTCCTCACCAATGCACCCGTGCACCATCACCTCAGTCCCCTGTGCTCCTCCCTCCCTCCCTCTGATACCTCTTCCTCCTCCTCTTCCTCCTCCTCCTCCTGCAGGATGTCTCTGGTTTATAATTGTCTGTTTTGTTTTGTTGTGTTTTGTACTGCTATTATTTTTTTACACTGATGTCTTATTTGGTTCCCCTATATTCCTGCTATAAGTGAAACCATCTGATATTTTTCTGGAATGAATTCTAACTGATTTTTCATTTTATGAATTTGCTCTATATCAGCTATGCAGTTTATGTTGATTACTTGTATTTTTTCCACTTTGGCGCTAATCTGAGTAAAGATGCTGTAAACATTCTCAACATGCCTTTTTTTGTCCCTATATATTTGTTTTTTTAAGATATACATATTATATCTTAATATAGTGCTTTTGACAATGAGACATAACTTGCTCAAATCTGTCCTTTTTCACACTTCATTATTCTTTTCTGTCAGCTTCAGCTTGAGCACTTTCAATTGACCTGTCTTGGAAATTATTAATCATGTTTTCCTTTCTATTCAGACTACTGTGGAATCTATCTGTTGAAGTCTTAACACATTGCATTTTGCATTTTTAAAATGCCCATTTGTCTTTTTTTGTGAATTATATTCTTCCCTCTTTAACATTTTGAGGTCCTTGTATGCTAGTTCCAAACCTGGACCATCTCTGGATCTTTTCTTTTTTTGTGTACTATCTTTCCCCTCCTCAGCATTTAAAACCTAATTCCCAGCCACTTTGGTAATCCATGCAGAAACCTTTGAACTGTATTTTCCTGAATTGTGATTTGGAAAATCTCCTTAATGGGACAAGGGAGAATAAATATTACTTTGCATTGTAGTCCAATGTATGCAAAAATTTATTAAATGTATTTTGCCCAGATTATGTAGCCTTTTATAGAAGGTGAGTAAATGAATGATAGCCTTTGAGATTGGAAATAGAAGTTCTCTAATGATTCTAATTTGTAAATTTCAAGCCACAGAGACTTTATTTTGCCTGCTTTCTCATTATTTATTATTTTTGAACAAATATAAATGTACCACCTATTATTTGCCAGTATTGAGCATTGAGCTACCGATGCAAAAAAACAAATATGGGACATACCTTCATGGAGATTGGAAAGGAAAATGTACAATACATAATTAAAGTGTGGAAAAATAATCCATATCTTATAAAGGAAACAAAACTAGAAACAGAAGATGCTTTATGAATGCATACTGCATAAAGTCCCCAAATCAGGACATAATAAAATTAATTTTGTATTGTTGTTTCATAAATTCCCTATAGAACTGCACACATCCACAATACTGTGGGCAGTAGTCGCTGAAATAAAAGTGGGGACAGCATATTTCTTGCAACTAAGAATACGTGTTCTAAGTGCCTTGGGCACACTTTAATATTTGCAATGTGAAATGTCAACATGTGAGCGGAAAGATAGTCACCCAAAATACTATGTTTCTTGCAGAGACCATGAGTATGGATTCATTTATCTGAAGGAAGCAAGTAAATATATTTAAGTGAAATGATGCCCATGGGGACTACACGGGACATGTGAGTTTCCAATAGAACATCAGCTTTTCTCAGGGGAAAAGTCATTTCGTGTAAACAGTCTTTTGGCAGATGTTTTTAAAATGTTATTCATCAAAAAGTAAATTTTATTATATGAAAATGATAAACACTTCCCAGAAAAACTGAACTCAGAGGCACTTTCCCACAACCTTGTCCATCAGTATTAACAAAAATAGAAACTTAATACAAGGTTCACCAGGTCAAAAAATAATTGTTTTAATGTGATAACCCCAATTGAATGTTTTAAAGAGAATTTGAATCTTGATTTATTTAATTATTACTAAATGGAGTCACTAGTTCTTCAATTATTCCTCTACCATTAAATGGAGAGGCTTTTTTTTTTTAAAGATTTATTTATTCAGACAAGAACTGGGGTACAGGCCAGATGCGCAGCAGGGTGAGAGGATTCACCAGAGACAGAGTGGGCAACAGAACAGGCAGACTGATGAAATACACTGCTGAGGCGAGCAGCAGGCAAGACAGGAGAGGTCTACTGCACCATGTGGGATTCTCGCCCGGCTGGCCGGGATGGAACCAGCACTGCAGAAGCTGCGACAGCTTCACAGTGCGGCGCTCAACCGCCTGAGCCACCAGGGAGGCCCCAGATGGACAGTCTTTATTGAGTTTTGTTTTTGTTTTTTTTTTTTTTTTTTAAGAGCAACACTAAGTTGAGGACATAGGGTATAGTACATACAAAGATAACCGGTCCTGTTTTCAAGGGATGCAATATTTTGAAAATACTGAGACCAATTTGGAAATTAATAGTACCATGAGTTGGTAAATTTTCTGGCACCGGCAGTAAGTATAAGTTTAACGAATGATGAATGGTCACAAGCTTATGTAGCTCAGAATGATCAGAAATGGTTTGGTTAATGAGGTAGGAGCAGAGATGGCTCTAAGTCACATTATGACCAGAGGTTGAAATAAGATAAATGACAATGGGAAAAGTGAGGCCTTTAGGCTCATTTAGAAAGGTGTAAATGAACTTTGTTGAAGAACAGAGAGTAACCCAGATATTTGTTATCCATCCTTGCCACAAGCTACTCAAGAGAGGTTCATTTCAGGCCTCATGTATCCAGTATGATTCTTTATCATCTGATTAGCATCTTAACAGATGAGACTCATTCAAAACCTTTCAGGAAATCGTTATCTGAGTGGGAAGTGACATTTACTTGAAATAGTTCAAGTTTGTCTTGTCAGATATAACAATGCATGATGTTTGGACCCTGTAAACAAGAATCATAATCTTATCCTTAATGATCATTAATAGACTTGGAAATGTTTTTGTGGCTTTATAAAGGAATATTAAGAGTAAAGGTTAAATGTTATGCTTGCCATTCTAAAAATAGGAAAAAAGAAGATGTGTTCCATAGGATTATATGCAAATGATTTTGTAAATAACTTGTGAAATAGTCATTACTATACCTCTATTATAAGATATTTGATTGATAGAATATGCAAACTCTGAAGAAGCTATTCCTCCCACTGAGCAGTAAAAGTCCCTTAACCACAGGTGACAGAACTCAGCATTAAACAGGAAACATACTTCCAGAAATAAAACTTAGAAAACTGGATAATACAAATATCCATGTCAGAGTCTGAAATCAATTTCTTTTCTGCTCTTTGAAACAACAAATAATAGAATGAAACAGAAAGCTTGTTTTGAGAGTGAAGAGAAGATCAGCCTGGCAAGAGACAAAGATTCTTGGGTGTTTCATGGAAGAGAAAAAATTAAAACTCCAGCTTTCTCATGGGGACAGTGAAGTTTACTGCATCCCCTGCTGCTCCGTGTTTGGTGGCTGATAACAAGGCAGAATAAAGCCAACGTGGAGCCTTTTCTCTGAGTTGCTCATAGAACCAAATGTAGCTGTACAGCCCACTGAGCTGGCAACAGAGCTGTGCTACTTGAAGCTTGTTACCTTTTGTTGATTTTCCTTAATCTCAGTTGTCAGCTCAGTAAAACTTTGACCATGTGAGGCAATCCATAAACATGCAGGAATCAGGATGCAAGAGCAGAATTTTAGTCCTACTTCTTTTATCCTCTCTAGAAGCAGGAAAATGTCACAAACACTCTTCTAGAGGCTTCATTAGCAGAATTCCCACCAGTCACAATTTTCCATTATTATGACTTGTCCCTCTGCAAATATCATAAAACATTCTATATATGTACTCATCTGTAATACTACCCTGAACTTTACCTTCAGATATTTACTGTATATGATTTTATAAAAATTATCTAAGCATTACCAAAATGTTATATATATATATATGCATACATACACATTTGTGTGCATTTATGTAACACAAAATTAAAGTTGTATTGACTAGAATCTAGTAAAAGGTAAATCCCCCTTCCATCCTCTCTCCCCTCCTCCCATATTACTTGTATCATAGTAATGATATATCCTTCCAGAGATATTTTATGCATATGCAAATATCATCTATAATAATAGCTTTCTAGACACACTTTTGGTTTTCATTTAGCAATATAATTTGGGATTCCATTTAACTATATATAGAATATATTATGTTGTATTATTTCATACATGTATAGATCATGCTTTATTTTTTAACTAGTCCCATGTGGATGGATAGATGGATAACTTATTTATAGTCTTTTGCTTTTACATCTAATTATAAATGACTAAACTTTTACATATATATGTACCCATATAGAAATATACATGTCAAAAATATTTCTCAGATTTAATATCTAAGGAAGGTATGGTTAATTTATGATCACACCAGTGAGTGTGTAAGAGCATGACTACCCATAGCTACTTTCCTTTGCTTCTGTAATTGTATAGCTCTTCATAACAGCAAATATCATGGTGGTTTTTTTTTTCTTTTTTCACCTCTATAATTTTTTTCTCTATCTACAAACTCTGCTTCAGAATCAGGTCTTTAGATTTATATCAAATACACCTTCCATCAGAATATTTACTGATATTTCACAAAGGCTAACTGTAGAACTTCAAGCAGTCTAAGGAAAAGCATATATATCCTTACCACGTTTTTTCATTTCTTAGTATATTCCAAATCATGGAAATGAGGATAAATTCAGTTCTTTGAATTTTGTATAGTTTACCTATTAACATCATTTTGATATTTGTATTATAATTATCCATTGGGTTTCAGAAAAAAATTAACAACTCGCATTTATCACTTCCATTGTGTTATTTAAATTGGTATATAACTACCTCTTTAAATGCCTCTTGTTGGCATTTGTTTCAACCTCTTGCACATCCTGGAGTTGACAGTGAATTTAACATTTCATTCTCTATATATGAAAAGCAATAGTCTTTTCTAGCCTGGAAGGACGACATCTAATATGTCACAGCTTTTTTCATCAATGCACATAAACAACAAGCAAATAAACAAAAAGTAGAGAATTTTGTGAGTTTGTTTATCAATACCTATTCTGTAAAATGGCAACTGCAGACAAGGAGCTGCATCTTCTCTTACAAAAGTTAACACAGTTTAAGAAATTTGTAATCTTTATAAATGTCAAAGCAACCAGGTGCTTGGTTCTCAAAATCTATATATGCAAATTTTACTGAGTGAATTATGTGAAAGAGATGGAAAAAGATAATTATAAGATTTGATGTAATTTCTCAGATTTTAATGATAGTAAATTTTCTTAGCTTTGTCATATTTAATCTTTCTTGGCACTTTCTTCCCTTTTCCACCATTCCCATAAGAGCAAGAGAGTTGAGGATTCTGCCAGTCAGGTTTCAGATAAAGGATTAGAACAGTTAGAATTACAAACCAGCAGATAACCTATCATTCATTTATCTATTATCTATCTATCTATCCATCTATCTATCTATCTATCATCCTACCTACCTATTATCTATCTGTCTTTTATCAGTAAGCTTGATAGCAATGAATTGGTTTACATAATTACTCAAGTTATCTGAATAAGCAAGCCTTTACTTCACGAGCAGGCAGTCAGGAAAAGAAAATCAAAATCGGGCCTCCCCGGTGGCGCAGCGGTTGAGCGCTGGGTTGCGAAACTGCGCGCGGCCTCTGCGGCGCCGGTTCGATCCCCGGCTGCTCCCCGGCCACCAGAGGAGGGTCCCACATGGCGTGCAGACCTCTCCTGCCGCCCGCTGCTCCCCTCAGCAGTGTACTTCGGTCCTTCTGCCTGCTCTGCTCCCCGCTCTGGCTCTGGTGAATTCTCTCACCCTCCCGCGCTTCTGACTGTACCCAGTGCATGTATAAGCAAAACAAACAAACAAACCAGCAAACAAATAAATAAAGCATGCCTCTCTAAAAAAAAAAAAAAAAAAAAAAAAAAGAAAATCAAAATCAGATTATAACTTCATAAGCATGAACAGACAGAAAGTGAGACCCATCCTGAGGAATTGAAGAACTATTGCAAACACAAGGGTGGTTGGAATGTTTGAACCCAGTGAAGGACTAAAACATTCTTTTAAAGGCTTTCAACAGATTAAGTCAGACCAAAACAGAGTAATCTCCCTTTCAATTAAGTCAGCTGATTAGAGGCCTTAATTGCATCTGCCAGATCACCACTGCGCTATGTATATATTTTCATGAACAACTGAAAGAAGGTATGTGCATTTTATAACACATCTGCTACTGCCTTCATGGTATTCTCTAAGTATAATAGAGACTCTCTTCTACTTTACTCTACATGGATAATTTTAGAAAGGGAATTCTGACCACCACAGTTCCACATAGCCAAAGTCATGACTAGTAAAATTGTTATCCATTCATTATCCTGCTTTTGCTTATTGATACTGGTGTTTTTAAAAGCATGTTTTAAAATAAATTTTGTATCCCAGAGTCCAAATATTAATGATTCCAGGAAATATCTCTAACTCCACACTGTCAAATATGGTACTTACTAACTAAAGTTAAATCTGTATCAATCAGAATTTAATATTCACATTTGGAAAATTTAATTTTGTGGAATCAGTCACATTTGAAATAGTAATAGAAACACATGGATAGTGACTACAATGTTGAATAGTGAAAAAATAGTGCATTTTCTATTTTTATCATTACAGAACATTCTACTGTCTGATACATGGACAAACTTTTCTAAGAACTATAAGAATATTTCATTTATGTGTGTTACTTGAAATTTTCTTACCCTGTTTTTAATTGTTTAGACTAATCTTTCACATAAAATTTAAAATACCACCAGATAGAAATTTTTCTTACTTAAGTTGTAGTTATAGCAATGTATCAAACTGGTATAGGTTGCTGGGGGTAAAGGGCATTGTTTGAGTCAGGGAGAGGTGCTGGGGGAACTGTCTGAACTTTCCACTCAATTTTGTTATAAAAGTTGCTCTAGAAATGCCTACTGAT
The DNA here is from genome assembly GCF_964194135.1 of Talpa europaea. Lineage (NCBI taxonomy): Eukaryota > Metazoa > Chordata > Mammalia > Eulipotyphla > Talpidae > Talpa > Talpa europaea. Next base: position 29,216,100 of record NC_140071.1, read on the forward strand.
AGTTTTTTCCTTTAATTCCTAGTGTTAAAAAAATCCTCATTTGTGCCCCCTCCACCCTGCCACAATTTCACATCTACTGGCAGACAAAAATGACTTTGTGAGAGCTGTGAAATACTGTACTATAGGACAAAGGTACAGTAAGAAGTCTTGCCAACCTGTAAAAGGGTAAACGGCCTACATAACTTGGTCTTGATTGTGGACTTTGTAGTAGCCTATGATTTAGCCTCATTCCATCACAGTCCCCAAGAGCCTTTTAAAACCTTGTCTTAGACAATCACCCACAGATGAGAGTCCTTGTGGAATTCCAGATTTCCAGTGGAAATTTCTAGCATACAGTTGGTTTAAAAATTTTGAATTTGGATGTTTTGGATAAAATTAATAAATAGTAATAATAAGTTTGTACCTATCAATTATACTCTAAATCTAAATGAACTAAATTCTCTAATAAAAAAATAATTGTGGCTGGATGGATTTTAAGTATGATCTCACTACCTGCTACCAAGAGATCATATTTCAGAGCACACATAGGGTCAAGATGAAGGGATGGAAGTTTTTCCATGCAAAAGAAAATCAAAATAGAACAGGTATAACTAAACTTCTGTCAGAAAAAATATATACTTTACGTCAAAAGTGGTAAAAATGAGACAAGGCCATTAAAATGACAAGGGGATTAACCAATCAAGTAAATAGGGCAATCATAAATAAATTGTCCACACAATAGAATACATAAATATGTTAAACAAATTGTTAACCTATCTGAAGGGAGACATATACAACAATACAATGATAGCAGTGCTCTTTGATATTCCAATTTCAACAATGGATATATCATTCAGACAGAAAGTCAATAAGGAAATGTTGAACTTGAACTATGCTTTAATACCAATGCATTAGGCCAAATACACCTAACACTTTCTTCTCAAATACATATGGATCATTCTCCACTATAGATGATATGACAGGTCACAAAAAAAACATCTTAAAAATTCAAGAGTATTAAAAATATACCAACTGTCTTTTAAAAAGCAGGATTTTTTTTTTAAGGTGATATTATATAACACATCCTCTTATCAATGACTCAAGGAAGAAATCAAAAAGGAAAAACAAAGAATATGTGAAAACATATTAGGAAATAAGAAGGAGCACCTTCCCTGATGGCACAAGGAGTTAAGTCTCAGCACTATCAAGTTATCAGTAGCCACTGCAGCACAAGTTCAATCCCCAGCCAGGGAGCTACCCACATGGTGCAGCAGACCTCTCCTGTCTAGTCTGCTGCTCCCCTCAGCAGTGTAGATCTACTGTTCTGAAGTAGATCTGCCTGTTCTGCCCCCCACTCTGTCTCTGGTGAATCCTCTTACCTCCCTGTACCTCTGGCCTACATCCCAGCTCTTATATGCATAAATAAATCTTTAAAAAAAAAGAAAGGATGATTTCAAATAAACTACACATCCTTACAACTTAAGAAACAAGAAAAAGAACAAACTGAATCCAAAGTTAACACATGAAAGGAAATAAAGACCAGAGCAGAAATAAATGAAATAGAAATTAGAAAAAATATTATAGGTCAACAAAACTAGAAAAAATATTATAGGTCAACAAAACTAAAAACTTAAAAAAATAGTAGAATTGAAAAATCTTTAACTTAACAAAGTAAGAGAGATGACAAATAAAATCAAAAATGAAAGATGAAACATTACAACTGATACCATAAAAATACAAAGGATCTTGACAGCATTGTGAACACTTATAAATTTTTAGAAACATACAGCCTACTAAGACTGAAAACAGAAAATCTAAACAGAACAATTTCAAGATTGAATCCAGTATTCAAAAACATGCCAACAAAGACAAACTCATAACTAGATGGATCTACTGGTGATGCTGCCAAAAATTTAAAACATTAATGTCAATCTTCCTCAAATGTTTCCAAAAGTTAGAAAGGAAATGCCAATCTAGCATTACCTTCATACCTAACTTAGATAAAGATACTACAAGAAAAGTATAGACTTATTTCTCTGAAGAACATAAATGTAAAAGTCCTAAACAAGATATAAACAAACCAAATTCAACAGCATATTAAAAGTATCAAACACCATGATAAAATGGGATTTTTTTAATCGTTAGGATGCAAGATTGATTCAACTTTTGCAAATCAACAAATGTGATGTACTATATGTATAGTGCATATATACATACATACATATATAGTGTGTATATGTGTGTGTATAGGTATACATCTATATATTTATATAGTGTGTATACATATATTTTTTTTTTCTGTGGCTGCAGTACTTGTGCAAGTCTCCCTGTACATGGCCCTTGAGTTCTTCAACGATTTGCTGGAATTTGGAGTTGACTGCCCACCAAAGCATTTTTTTACTGCTGATGAGCAAATTTCCCTCTACCCAAGGCCTTCTATGTATACTTTGCTTCCTATCATCTGCCAAATACTGTCTTTCCCAGTGGCCAGCAGGAGGCCCAGACTAAGGAGATGCAGAACCTGAACTTGATCCTAACATGGCATCAAGCACCTGCTACAGGCTCCCACACCCGCCCCAGATCCTTGTCCTAGTCATCCTCTGTCTACTCCTGGATATCTTTACACCCAACCTGTGTCCCCATGAACATGCTGTTGTATAGCACCTGTGAGAAGCAGAAGTTTCCATCCTCATGGAGACCATGCTTGTTTATAACTTAACCTATACCCAGGAGTTATGCATGATTGGCAGTATCTCCATTGGCACAGAGAAGGTTTGCTGTTTTCTTGATTTGCCCATGGGCTAAACTCAAGCCCATCAAGCACAATACAATACAAAAATCGTAGAGTTCTTTACTACAACCTGGTGACAGCAGGCTAGGATCAAGTTCAGGTTCAGTATCTCCCTAGTCTGGGCCTCCTGCTAGCAGCTGGGAAAGTCAATCCTTGTCAGGTGATAGGAGGCAAAGTACAGATAGAAGGCCTTGGGCAGAAGGGGAATTAGCTCATCAGCAGTGAATAAAATGTGCAGAAGCTGAAGTGTATCCAGAGAGTGACTCTGGGAAAGAAGCAGAAAGTGAATTCTTAGGTTGTGTGGTCAACAGGAAAGCAAAAGCTCTGAGAGAGCAGAGGAGGTGGCGCCAGGAGAACTATGCCTAGTAAGTTAAACCACTGCTTGAGCTGGAGGGATTCTGCTTCTACTTCAAGGAGGATTTCTCAAATATGCTGCAGATAAATCTGTATGTAGGTACCCTCCGTAGCCTGGTTGTTCAGGTCCATTCTAGACACCCCATCCATCTTGGAAACTACAAAGCCCACATCGGGAGCCTGGAATGCATGTCAGATACTCCAGAGTCCATGCAGGATACAGCAGGGTCCACACCAGATGCCCCAGATCCACACCAGATTCTGAGAGTCCCATGCTGTATGCCAGGGATCCTGTTTCATATAGATAACTTAGCATTTTCTTAATTTGAAATGTAATTCTGTGGGGATAAGAACTTAAATGTAAGATCCTCTTAACAGATTTTGAAATGTGCATTACAATATTTTTAATCATAGGCTCAGTGCTGTACAGTAGTACTCTAGAATTTATTCATCTTGCTTTACTGAGATTATTCATCTTGCTTTGTACTGATTGATTAGCAACTCATTTTTGACACTCCTCTCATCACTTAAGTCACCATTCTGCTGTTTGCTCCTATTAGTTAATTATTGTAACTATTGTAGATATATCATAAAGCATCATTAGTATAATCATGCAGTATTCCTCCTACCACTTGCTTAGCTAGCTTAGCATAATGTCTCAAGTTTTATTTTTCTGTTTGCATATGGCAGAATTTCCTTCTTTTGAAGGCTGAAAAATATTCCATTATATGAATATATTACCTATTCTTCATTCATCCATTGATGAACATACATAGGTTAGAAGCTTTTATCTTGTACCGGAATACATGCAGTTTATATAATGATTTTTATCCTCTCTGAAAGAATAACAATTTTAAATAATCTAGATTAGTGACTTCTATTTCAAAAACTGCTGTAAATTAATAACACTATATACTTAATTTTCTTAGGAATACTGCCTTAGATGTGAATATTAAATACATATCAAAAATGTAAATATTATTTTGTTTTATTTTTAACCTGACCTTATTTTCTCATGAATGATATGTACACTTTTGATTAGCATCACCAAGCACACTTTCTTAAAATGAAATCAATAAAAGAATTTAAGCCAAAAAGCAAGATATATTAGAAACTAATCCAAGTCAAACAAAACATCAGATAATAAAAAGAGAGTTTAAGCACATTATCTATTCCCTAAATAAAAAGGAAGGCAAGCTGTTTAATACAAAAGTTAATTGTTTGTGACATTGAATAAAGTCAATGCAAATAAGCAAGTCTATGTTATTATCGAATATTTACATAATTACTAATGAGATAATTTTAAGGATACCAGCTGATGTAATATTCATTAGAAGCATTAACTGGATGACTTTGGTGAGAATACGCCAAAAGTGAAAAGCAGAGAATAATGTGAGTATACTACCAAGTTTTGAAAATTGATACTTTCTTTCTCATACTTACATTGAAAATGTATTTTAGTACATATTCAATATATTTCAAAACAGATTTCAAGGGAAAATATATTTTTTTCTTTTTTTTTCCCCCAAAGATTTATTTATTTATTTCTATAAGCACTGGGTACAGTCAGAAGCGCAGGAGGGTGAGAGAATTCACCAGAGCCAGAGCGGGGAGCAGAGCAGGCAGAAGGACCGAAGTACACTGCTGAGGGGAGCAGCAGGCGCCAGGAGAGGTCTGTGCGCCATGTGGGACCCTCCTCCGGTGGCTGGGGAGCAGCCAGGGATCGAACCAGTGCTGCAGAGGCTGTGGGCAGCTTCGCAACCCAGCCCTCAACTGCTGCGCCACCGGGGAGGCCCATATTTTTTTCTTAATTAAAGAAATGTTCTTTTATTTTTTTCACTTCCTTCAGTGCCTTCCCTCGTATTCTTCTTTTCTAATTCACTTATGTCCCATTTTTTCCTTCCCACAAAAGATGGAAATTGCTTTGGTCTATCCTAGGTTTTATTGTTCACCTGATGCAGGGTTCTAATGTCTTACCAGGGAGTTAAAATTTATCAGTAAGTTGAATATGAATGAATAAATTCTATTAGCTCAGAGGTACTTATCTGACTTCTTTAAGATTTGCTACTATCTGCTTAATGTTTGCATGAATCTTGATTCTCTCCCAAAGTAAGAGCTAGACAGTAAATGGCAAAACTAAATAAGAGTCCATTTAGATACATAAGTAGTAATACACTGATAACAAGATCCAGCTGTGAAAAGCCATAACACTCTTTAAAAAATAAAATAGAATATGAGCAACACAAATTATTTGTAAATCTTCATTTATATTTGGCAATAATCCTCAAGACATGGTGTATGTATGGGGTATTTTTTATAATGTTTCCTCATAAAGAGCTTCAAACTCTAGAGAAATAAATGTTTTCATAACTATATTTGTGAGATAGATACATTTTTTTCCATTGATAGAAAATTGTATCTTATGCTTGACAACTGTGTGTAGTAAATAGTCTGATTGTTTTGGAAAAGTGGATTCAAAAAGCAATGACTGATAAAGAGTTTTGTGACAGAAAATATACACCCAATTTCATAATTCACAGGTGAACCTTGAATACTTTTTACAAGACTCATTGGAGCTTGAAAGACAATTGTTTGTTTTTGTTTTTAGGGGAATGATCTCTTGTTGGTGAGCTATCAAGTCAGTGGCCAACTGCGGTGATTTCTTTCAATTCTCAGTCCTTTTTCCACAATGGATGTATCTTTAGTGAGTCCACCTTAGCATATGCTCCCACTACAACTGTTTGTAGACTGGACCCCTTCAGCCTCTGTGCCAGTGGTTATCTTTTCTGACTAATGGAAACCAGGCCACAGGAAGCTTATTTTCTGTGCTGTTAGTGCTACTATAACATCTTTCATTACTTTCTTTTCATTAACTACTCTGAATTTTCATGTTAAATAAAGCCTAGAAAAAACTTTGTCTCTTTGACAATCCCAAATGATTTATGTATTTATAAACAGAAGCAGAGAATCAAATTTATGAAACTCAAGATCTTCATAGACATGAATGTGTTTAATTGAAACTAAGCTAGAGATCAAGAATTAGAGTTTTCCTACTTTTGCGATGACTTGGAATCTGAAACAGTCACACCAAAATTGGTTCTCTAATTAATCCAATAAACTAATTAATAATCTAATAAATAAATTCATTAATCCAATAAATATGGGGGTGTTTTATTATACAGCATAAGTTAACTGATATAATCTGGTAGGTGCATCATCATGTTCATAATTCACAGGTGAACCTTGAATACTTTTTACAAGACTCATTGGAGCTTGAAAGACAATTGTTTGTTTTTGTTTTTAGGGGAATGATCTCTTGTTGGTGAGCTATCAAGTCAGTGGCCAACTGTGGTGATTTCTTTCAATTCTCAGTCCTTTTTCCACAATGGATGTATCTTTAGTGAGTCCACCTTAGCATATGCTCCCACTATGCTAAGAGAAATAGCATAGTGGCACACTATTATTTTTGGACTGGGTACTGTCCACAAATGATTGTCAGGCTTTTCTGCCCTCCAGCCATTAGGATTAATGGTGGATCCCTGCAGTCCTGAATGCATGACTGATGGCGGGCACCTGGATTTTGCTACATTGTTATATTCAGTTGTATGTTCTTTTATTTATTTATTTATTTAAAAAGATTTATTTATTTGCGTACAAGAACTGGGGTATAGGCCAGAGGTGTGTGGGGGTGAGAGGATTCACTAGAGACAGAGAGGGGAGCAAAACAGGCCGATTGACTGAAATACACTGCCGAGGGGAGCAGTGGGCGAGATAGGAGAGGTCTGCTGCGCCAATGTGGGTAGCTCCCTGACCAGCAGGAGATTGAACTCATGCTGCATAGGCTGGCAATAGCTTGATAACACTGTCTTTAACCCCTGCACCACCAGGGAGGCCCTGTGACAACTATTCTTAAAAATGGAATATGATAACTCTAAGCATAGCTTGGATAAGAAAGATAGGTCATACATTTCAACAACTAGGCTGTTGCTAAAAATTTGGTTGAATTAAGATCTTTTTATGATAATTTCAGAAATACAAATACAGAAAGTATTTGTCTTTTTTCCCCCGTCTTCTGCATCTTTTCAGTATTCACTTAATTTTCTTGAGAACAGGGCTAGTCATTTTGTTCAACTTTTAGACAAAGGAAAGACAATTTCTCATTTTAGCTTTTATTCTATCAAAAATAATTAAAGATGATTGTGTTCACTTAAAAAGTTTACTCATCATCTACGTAATTCAAAATCTTCCCAGGATTTAAAATATGGAGAAATTGCAGAGAATGTAAATTACTTTTATACATAGCTTTAGATGTAAATATTCTGAAGATGTAAGCTATTTTCATTTTAACTAAGTTATTGTAGCTAAGATAGTTAATCTCACAACTCTTAATTAGAATGTTCTCCATTTTCAGGTAGTTGTGATTTATATTTTTATGTAAGCATGATAAAATGCTGACATTTTCATTGTACTGTTGCCTATTTCTAAAAGTATGCTTTTTTATTTTTCTCTGGACAATTCTTTACATATCATTAGGAATACCCTTAAAATAACTAAGACATATTAAACCTTAACAACTACAATAGAAATCACCAGCAAGATTTCCTTCTATGAATAGTTGAGCATTTAGGCTAATATTACTTTAAGGCATTGAAAGGTAAATACTGCTTTAGACAAAACACAAAAAAGCTAAAAGTAATCAGAAACAAAGGTCTCCCTCATGGCACAAGGGGTTAAGTCTCAGCACTATGCAGCTATCTGTAGGCCACTGCAACATGAGTTCCATCCCTGGCCAGAGAGCTAACCCACATAGCACAGCAGACCTCTTCTGTCTGCCAGCTGCTCACCTCAGCAGCGTATTTCAGTAGATGTGCCTGTTCTGCTCCCTACTCTGTCTCTGGTGAATTTTCTTAACGTCTGCACATCTGTCTGGCCTGCAACCCAGCTATTGAATGCATAAATAAAGAAATCTGAAAAAGAAAAGTAATCAGAAACAATTTTTTTTTAAAGATTTATTTATTTATCATACAAGTACTGGGTACAGGTCAGAATTGCAGGGTGGGGGGGGGCAGTGAAAGGATTACCAGAGACAGAGTGGGGAGCAGAACAGGCAGACTGACTGGAACACATTGCTAAGGGGAGCAATAGGCCAGACAGGAGAGGTCTGCTGTGCCATGTGGGTCACCTCCCTGGCTGGGGGATCAAACTTGTGCTGCAATAGTTGCAGATAGATTCATAGTGCTGACACTTAACCCATTGCACTACCAGGGAGGCCCCGAAACAATAATATTTTTAAAATTGTCTTAGTAGATACCACGTTACACCAATTAAACTAACAAAACAAAAACAAAATGATAATCTCCAATGAAAATAAACATTTAGCTTTGTTGAAAAACTGCTTCAAAATATGTAAGCTGTACACCAAATAATTTGAATTAGTGTTGATCAGCAATAGTTAATTTTACATAAATTTTCTTTCCTATCCTGATTGCAAAAATAATTGCTTTTCTATATATTAACTGGACTCTATATTCCAGTGGACTCTATGTTTTAGATTAATTTTTAAAACATGGTTGTTTATTCTGTTAATTAAATTATTCAATATTGGATCTTACAACTCTTTGCAGAACTTGGGAATATAGATGAAAGAATGGATTTTTGGACATTTTGCAAAGTTAAGTTATTTTGGAAAATTTTAAATGTGAATTTAATTTTATTTTACATTGGATAAAAGAGAAAAATTTGGAAATAAAATTTTAAAATATATGTTTAAAATAATAAACTTCATTTTACATGGTTTCTTTCAGAGCTTGTTTAAATAATACATAAAAATAGGAAACAAGTTTATGAAGACTTTTTAAATGATTGAGACACTGTTTCTTTTTAAAATTGTTATAACCTCTAAATGGAATTATTAATAACTACTTAATATTAAAAAATCAGAAAGAAGATAAGCAATAGGAATAATATAGAAGTTAAGCATATAAATGAATGGTTCATTTTTTAAGTTCAGAAGCAATAATGAATATATTTTACAAAGCTCAGAAAAACTCTATCACATAAGAGTAAGTAGCAGGAAGTTGATCTTACTGGTGCAGATCATGGCTCTGAGTAACCCCTGTGATTCCAGAAATACTGGGCTGAGAATGTCAAATACTATTGTTCTATTCCTAGAATCTGGTCTGTCTAGAAATAGATTAATTGAATATTATAGTTTAATAGAAACATTCCTAACCCTAAAATTTCTTAATGCAGTTTTGAAAATCCTCCAATATGAAATATACTGGGTTCAACAAAGATGCATAAAAACGCTCTTGAAATTAACAAACATTCAAACTTCAATGTATACTAATGTAAAATTTTTCCAGATGGCAGTGAAATACTAGTAATATAGAAGAAAAGAGGTTACTGTGATGAACAAAGTGTGACATGAGGGATTTAGGGTTGCCAGATGCTTCTACAGATGCTGCAACAATTTCAGCATTTGCTGTGGATGAAAGAACGCCAGGATGTCAGGAGAAATCTGTCCGCTCCTGTTAACAGCAAACTTCTGACTTTACGCAACTTATTCAGAAGGTTGTATATCTTGATATTCAGAAAAAGGATGATTGTAGTAGACAAGGAAAGTTAAGACACTAGAAAGGATTATAATATTTTCAAATGTTTCTATGATTCTGTGAAAGAATACAGTGAGCACCTTACAAAAGGTAACTCCAAAAAATAAAATGCAAACATTTTCTAAAACTGTACTTAAGCAAGCAAATATTGAACAGAATGAATATTTAAATAAAAGAACAGGACCTCCCTGGTGGCACAAGGGGTTAAGACACCACCTATGAAGCTTCAGCAGCTACTGCAGCATAAGTTCGATCCCCAGCCAGGGAGCTATCCACATGGCACAGCAGACCTCTCCTGTCTTGCCTGCTGCTTCCCTCAGCAGTGTATTTCAGTCAATCTGCCTGTTCTGTTTCACTCTCTGTCTTTGGTGAATCCTCTCACCGCCGCCCCCCCCCACCTCTGGCCTGTACCCCAGTTCTTGTATGCATAAATAAATAAATTTTTAAAAATAAATAAATAAATAGATAAGCATAACTATTTTAAATTAAGAAAGGAGTTTGCACCTCTGATTTCTGGGACTTTTCATGGATTGAATTGTTTTCCCCTAAAGATGTGAAGTCCTAATCCTCACTATCTGTGACTAACCTTATTTTGAAGAAATCTCTTTGCAGACGATCAAGTTCAAATGCAATCATGAAGGTGGACATTAATCCAATCTGAAAATATTTAATTTGGACACAGAGACAGACATGACCTGAAGAAAGAGTATGTCAAGAGGAAGTTCAAAAATTCCATGGTGCTGTTAGGATCATGCTGCTATAGCTGAGGGGCATCTTCTTGAAACTGTAAGAGGTAAGGAAGGACCCTTCACTGGAGCCTTCTGAGGTAGCATATTCCTGATCAAACTCTGATTTTGAACTTCTGTCCTCCAGAATTGTGAGATGATAAATTTCTGTTGGTCTTATTAAATCTATGGTGTTTTGTGATAACAGCCATAGGAAATTAAGCTGGGAGTGCTCTAAAAACAATAATAAAAACAAAACAGTTGTTTATGGAAACAACTAAATTTAAATTTATATTCATTAACATGTGGTTAATGTCTTTAGATTTGTAAGGTTTGCATTTTTAAATTCTTTAATTACATGGTTGCATTTTCTTTCTTATTTAAGGGAATCTATAGAACATTCTGAAGATGTGTGGCATTCAAGCAATATGTGATACACATTCAAAATGAAATAGCTAAATAAGAACCAAATAGAGTTATATAAGAAATGAATTCTCCTCAGTTTTCTAATAATTTTACCAGTGTTCTCTTGGGAGCATAATATATATTTTCTCTATATCTCTGAACTCAAAACACTCAATGATATTTGTGCTTCCTTAAAACCCTCTTAATGTTATGATGTCTGTGCTGGGATTTCTGTGATATTTTAGTCACTTACAAATATATGATCAAACAGGATTATAAATGATCCTTCTTTTTCAAGTCCCCCTATTTTTATTACACAGTCTCCTCTTCCCAGTCCATCAGCCCCCACATACAATTTTAACAGGGACTTTTTGCAAAGAATCACATTCTCAAAATACAGATTAGATAGATGATAGATGGATGAGGGATAAATGGATGGATAGCCAGCACAATGATATGCACTAAATTGAACATCTTTCACTATGTATAGTGTTAGGAAATTTTGACTTTTAAACATATATCAATTAGCTCCTAGAAGTTTATTATTTGAGTACTTGGTTTTTATTATACTTGTTGGCTATTTTCAGTATATAATGATTGTCAGTGTTGAGCAAATATGTGTATTTAATGATACTGGAAATATTTAAAAAAGTAATAAACTAGAATTTTTCATAGAAGAATAGGGAAAATGACATAAAGGAGATTTTAAATTGAAAAGAGCTACTAAGATGAAACATAGCTGATGGACAACTTAAAAAAAAAAAAACAGCGTGAACATGTGCTGTTTTGATTTCTTGAAAGAAAGTCTTGAGGGAATGTTATTAGGGTGAAAATTATTTTGTCCTATATCCAAAATAGTAACAGCCAACCCTCTCATACAGAATAAAAAGTAATTGCTTTTGGTTTATAAATTCTATTGTTTTAAGCATCCTGTCTCTCTTTCCTACTAATGAAAATAAAATTAACATTTTTCAGGTAAACAATATTTCCCTTACATGTGTCTAAATAGCCAAAACACTCTTGTTGCAGATGTTTTTTCCATCAAGAATTTCACGTAAGAGTTTCCAACCTTTCTTCAAACCCTGAGAGTTTAATTTCAGTTTTCTCCAGTTCTAACATTTTGTATTAGAAAATGACATTGTGCCAAGTATTTCTAATTGACATTTGTGGAATATCCTGTAATTCTTCCCTCATCTGTCAGGTAATTCAACTTTTGTAGTCCTATTTTTAAATCAATGAATTAAAAGAATGCTGTTTTTCCCCTTTGTGAAACTGAAAAACAAGATGAACTTCTTCACAGATATATTAGGAACACAAGAAAATTCTCTTGTAGTCTTTCTCTTGGCAAATTCTGTAAATGTTCAGAAGAAGATATTCAATGATCCAAAATATGAAAGTGGAAATGTGCGTTCAGCAAGATGATAGAAGAATCAGCTTTCTAGGCTGACTCCTCCACAGATTTACAACCAAATTAACCTTAAAGACATAGTTCCTGGAGGATGATTGAATGGCCATTATGTACATAAAGAGGAGTGACATGGAAAAGAGGGTAGGAAAAATTGAAATGTAATTGTGTTTGGAGCAACAGTGGAGAAACACAACCCTAGAGTGGCACGGGAGGCTAAATGCTATTGTTGACTGAAGTACTCACACCCACATCAAAGACTTTAGAACCTGAATACTGCTGTGGAAAGGCGGGGGCATGCATGATTAATATGGACAAAGTTTTTACCTCTGGAGAATTTTAGAAATAGAACAACAGAGATCTTGATAGAGTGATCAAGATAGAGTGATAGAGTTGATAGAGTGACCAAGTAGTAGATCAGTGCTGGCAAAGGCAACACTATACTTCCAGATATCAACCAGGCAGCCCAAGATGGGAGAATGAACACCTGACATCCCTAAATAGGAACTTGAGAACAGCAAACAATCTTGCTGACCGACAGCGTAGAGTTTATAAGTTCTAAACTTAGAAACTGCAAGGGAGACATTCTTTTGTGGAAGTTTCCTTTTATTCATTCACCTGCAGATAGAACTGGAAAAGTGGCCTATTCTGTTGAGTCAACAGCTCTCAAATCACTCTGCTCCTGCCCACGACGTGGAAACAGATCCATTGGTTCAAAGATGTGGCAAGCAATAGTAGAATCACAGTTGAGAAGTTGATGATAGCTTAAGATTAGTTGGGATGCTCTGACTGCAGCAGCATAGGAGGCTAAATTATTGATACTTGATGTCATCAAGTTTCCTGTTTCTTGTCAGTATTAGAACTCTGGTCATCCAAATACAAAGGTTTTAGTGTATCAAGAAACCTACAACCAAGTATATAGTAAACAATCTAGGGTTATACTCTTCAATCTGTAAACATGATATATGATCAAATCAGTAAGACAAGGAAAGAAAGCTGTTACCTCCACCAAAAAATATTAAATATGAAGAGAAATGGTAATATAATATAAATGATGAAACAAAAATACTTAGGAAAATCTGAATCCAGTAAAATTGCATTATTTGCCTAATGAAGTTTATAGAAAATGTCATAACAAATACTTATTGAAATAAGAAAAACAATTGATGACAAAAGCAGGAGGAAAACAAAAAAGGACATAGAATATGAGAATGCTTGAAGTGGAAATAGTGGATGTAAAACAATACCATAAGTATAGCCACAAACAAAAATCTATAGAAGCAGCAAGTGAGACAATGGAAATCACACCTAAACAAAAATAAAAGGAAGATGTTAAAAAAATAAAAAGACAAAGTATAAAAGCAAAACATACAAAGACATTAAATGCATATATTTCAATAAATATGAATGCTTTGAATTTACTAATTGAAAGGTATGGAGATGCTATATGAATCACTGCATACAGTCAAACCTTTGGTTGTCTTTAGGCTATTCATCTTACTACTAAAGACATGCACAGTTTAAAGTAAAATGCTGAAAACAATCCTACTAGCAAATGGTAATCAAAAAAGTCAAGAACAATTATATTTATATAGGATAAAACATATATTTTAGTCAAATATGGTAACAAGAGGTAGAGGTGGACATTATATAGTGATTAAGGGCCTAAAAAAATGGGACAATATAACACTTCTAATGATATGTTCACAAAATGGTAAAACATCAAATATAAAGTAATCACTAATAGAATTAAATATATAAATCAGCAGCAAAATGATAATAGCCAGGGATTTTAATATTCCAGTTACAGCTGTGGACAGATTAGCAAGACATAAAATAAATAAGGAAACAATAGCTTTAGATGATCAGATAGGCTTAATAGACATCTACAGAACATTCTTCCCCAAGTAGCAGAATATACATTTCTCAAGTATCCATGAAACATTCTCAAGAACAGACCATATTTTGATACACAAATCAATTGTCAATAAACTTATGAAGATTGAAATCCTACCAATCATTCTTTCTGGTCATAATGCTGTAAAACTAGATATCTATATATATGTATAAAGAAAGCCTCAAAAAATGGATTAACATGCTGCTCAATAACCACTAGTTTAAAGAATAAGTTAAAGTATAAATTTTATAAATCCCTGAAGACTAATGAAAGTGAAGAAACAAGCTGTCAGAATTTACGGGATAGACCTGAAGTGGTATTAACAGGGAAGTTAATTGCAATACATGCCTATATTAAGAAGCAAGAACAATTCCAAATAAGTAATATGACATTACATCTAAAGCAACTTGAAAAAAAAAAACAAGCAATACTAAAAGTCAGTAAAATGAAGGAAATAATAAAAATTAGAGTAGAAAGAAATGAAATAGAAATTAAAAAGTTTGTGCAAAAGATCAATGATTCTAAGGGTTGATTTTTCAAGGAAATAAATAAAATTGACACATTCCTAGCTAAGCTTAAAATGAAGAAAGTTTTGATAAAGGGAATTTGAGATGAAAGAGGAGAAATTACTACAAATATAGAAATACAAAGGATCATAGGCGATTGCTATGAACAAGTATGTCAACAAATACAATAATATTGAATAAATGGATACATTTTTGGAACAATAAAAAATTAAACCAGGGAGAAACAAAAATCTTAAATAGACTAATCACAATTAGGGAAATTGAAGCAATAATAAAAAAATTTCCAAAAACCAAATGTCCAATACCAGGTGATTTGAAAAGTGAATTCATCAAAACTTTAAAGAAGAAACTATGACCATTTTATTCAAACTATTCAAAAAAAAATTGATGATGGCATACTTTCGAGTAAATTCTATGAGGCCAACATTATCCTAATAACAAAACTAGACAAGCACAGCACACTAAATAAAACTGTAAAACAATATCTCTAATGCTGATGTGATCATCAATAAATGATGATTTCACTTTATGTAGAATCTAGAGAAACTCAGCAGAAAACAGACAAAGACAGACTGTAAGACTGACCCTAGAAAGCAGACCTTAGATTTGAGACACTCAGGAGAGAAGGGAAAAGGAGGTGGAGGGAGAGAATAGAAAAGAGGAGGGGGGAGAATATGGTGGAGGACTGAGGGCAGTTTGGTGGTGGGAAAACTATGGCTATGGCACCTGAGGGGAGAAATCCTATACTGTGAAAAAATAAACAAGGATGCGTAAATAAATAAATAAATAAATAAATAAATAAAATAACATTTACTGAGACACACAAAAATTAAAATAATAATATTGATGTGAAAATTCTCAACAAAATACTGGCAAGTCAGATTCTACACTACATAAGAAGGATCTTAGAGCATGATTAATTGGGGTAAATTCTAGGGAATGCAAGTATGATTTAACATATGCACATCAAATGTAATTATATCAATATTATAAAAAGTTAAAATCCATGTAATAATATAACATATGCAGAGAAATAATTTATCAAGATACAGCACCCATTTATGATAAAATCTCAACAGTATGGGAATAGAAAGAAATATTCTGACATAGTAAAGTCCATATGTCACAAATTAATATAAACACCATATTTAATGGTTAAAACTTTCCCTTTAAGATCAGGAACAACACAAGGATAACCACTGTAACTACTTCTGCTTACCTTTTATAAAAAGGTTTTATTTAGCTGTAACAATCAGACAACAAAAAATAATTTGAATCTAGTTTGGAAAAGAAGAAGTGAAATTATCATTATCTTTAGATTTTGTGATTCTTTATATAAAAACTTTGAATATTCAACCAAAACACTTCTAGAAGTAATAAGTGAATACTGCAAGTGGCAGGTTACAAAACTAACACACAAAAATCTGTTGCAATTTTATATAAGTAGTAAGCAAGAAGAAAAGACATTAAGAAACAATTTACAATTGCATCAAAAGTAATTTAATGCATAGGAATTAACTTCACTAGGAGATGAAGGATTTAAACAGCAAAAAAAAAAAGAAGAAGACATCATTAAAAGATGCAGAACAAGACATAAAAATTTGGAAAGATGGTACATTTTCATAAATGAGGAAAATTAATATAGTCAAAATGATGATTTTATCAAATGCAATATCTAGACTTAATGCAGTACCCATTAAAACTGTAATGATATTCTTTAAGGAAATAGAACAAAATTAGTATAGTTACCATAAAGGACCCTGAAAAGCTTAAAGCAATTTTGAGGAAATAAATTAGAAAAATAGAGGTGTTAGGTTACCTGATTTTAAATTACATTATAAAGTAATAGTAATAAAGCAATAAGGTATTTGGATAAAACACACACACACACAAATTAATGTAACAGAAAGGAAAGTCCAAAAATTAATCATCTATATATATATTAACATCTAATTTATGGTAAAGAAGGCATGACCACACAATAGAGAAAGGCATGTCAGTTTAACAAATGGTGTGGGGAAAACTGGATATGCAAAATGAGTAATTCTCTACTTTATACACAAAAATAGATTCAAAATAGGTTAAATACTTAGATGACACACATCAATAAAGCACATAGAAGAAGCACATGTGATATGTTTCATGGCATCAGTGATAGTGATGTTATTTGAGGACTTGACCTTTATGCAAGAGAAATAAAAACTAAAATTAATAATTAGGACTTTCTCAAATTAAAAAATCTCTTATGCAGCAGAAAAAAATATTAGTTTTAAAAAGGCATCTTACTGAAATGGGAGAAGATATGTATACAGCACGACTGACAAGAGATCAATATTCAAATATATAAAGAACTCATACAACTTAACAACAAAGTCAAACATGTTAAAAAATGTTTCATAGAAAAAACGTTGATTCAAAAGAACACCCGCACCCCTATGTTTATTGCAGCAGTATTTACAATAGGTAAAACCTGGAAACAAATGCCCCAAAATAGATGACTGGATCAAGAAGACGTGGTATATATACACAATGGAATATTATATAGCAATCAAAAAAGATAAACACATGCCATTCACAGCAACATGGATGGAGCTAGAAGGAATGATGCTCAGTGAAATAAGCCAGAAGGAAAAAGAAAAATATCGGATTGTTTCACTTGTAACAGGAATATAGGGGAACCAAATAAGACATCAGTGTAAAAATAAATAATAACAATACAAAACACAACAAAGCAAAAACAATTATAAATCAGAGACATCCTGCAGGGGAGGAGGAGGGAGAGGGATCAGAGGGAGGGAGGGAGGGAGGAGCACAGGGGACTGTGGTGATGGTGCACGTGTGCCTTGGGGAAGGAAATTCTATGGGGCCTCAATCTGAGGGGGTGGGAGGAAGCAAATATTGTTTAAAAATAAATAAATAAATAAATAAATAAATAAATAAACTGAAAAATGAAAAAAAAAATGTTTTGTAGATATGAATTGACAATTTTCCAAAGAGGATATGTGCCGGGGACCAGCCTCCGGCAAATTGTCATGTCAGGGGTTCCTGAAAGGATGAGACGGCCTCGGCGAAAACGAATGAACTGAAACTTAGGGGCTGAGGGGAAGGGAATGAGGAGACAGCGACACTTGGTGAGGTGTTAGTATCTTCTGCCAAGAGGCTCAGCAGGTTCTTTATTTATACATTTTTGGCAAGCATTGAGATTACATTATCAAATGCATAGAAACAAAGCAGAAACAATTAGTGCATCTCTTTTTCTATGGGCTTTTGGCCACTACGTGCTCTCAGCAAGAAGGCAACCTTCAAGGCTAATAAAAAACTAAGCCTTACATTAGAACTCATTGTTTCAGCTAAACAATAACCTAAGACAGTAGATAGCCGCCAGTACATCCCTATCAGCCAAAGCCTAAGCAAGAAAAGACTCCTCTTATTCGCCTGGCCTTCAGCTGGGGACCAGCTGCTACTCAGCTATCAGAACTTCCTCTACCTAGAAACTCCTTAACTCAAATAACTTCATTTAAAAACTTTCCCAAGAAACTTCAAGGGAAGGCAAAGGAAGGACTTACAATAATAGTTGTATTGTAATGCTTGTCAGGCATGTTCAATAAGTTGTCTCCCATTGTCAAATGGGCCAAACTGCCCAACAACTAATTTTTATTTATTTATTTATTTATTTTTAGAGGCATGTATTATTTATTTGTTTGTTTGTTTGTTTATACATACATGCACTGGGTACAGTCAGAAGCACGGGAGGGTGAGAGAATTCACCAGAGCCAGAGCGGGGAGCAGAGCAGGCAGA
The DNA here is from genome assembly GCF_964194135.1 of Talpa europaea. Taxonomy (NCBI): domain Eukaryota; kingdom Metazoa; phylum Chordata; class Mammalia; order Eulipotyphla; family Talpidae; genus Talpa; species Talpa europaea. Next base: position 29,234,596 of record NC_140071.1, read on the forward strand.
AGGACCGAAGCACACTGCTGAGGGGAGCAGCGGGCGGCAGGAGAGGTCTGCGCGCCATGTGGGACCCTCCTCTGGTGGCCGGGGAGCAGCCGGGGATCGAACCGGCGCCGCAGAGGCTGTGGGCAGCTTCTCAACCCAGCTGCGCCACCTGGGAGGCCCCCATCAACTAATTTTTAAACAAACAATTTTGTGTGCTATTTACTTACAGTATGCTGATACATATAATTTATTGCCTAATATACTTTCTGATAAATTTTTTTTCTACGACCAAGAACAAAAAGCAAAGGATGCCAGGTCTTCAGCCCCATGGTGTGAGGCCCTTTCTCTTAGCTGCTTGTTAGTATCCTATCTGGCTGGAGCAACAAGGCCTCCTGCAGCAGATATGTTCCCAAATGCTGGTCTCACTTTCCCTAAGCCAATAAAAGGAACAGATATACAGAAGGCCAAGAGATATATGAGAAAGTATCATCCCTCTGACAAGAGATGTGAAAATCAAAACCAAATTGAGATCTCTCACACCTGTGAGAATGGCATACATCAAAAATATTCTAACGAATGTGAGAAGGGAAGTAGAGAAAGTGGAAACTTTGTACATTATTGGTGGGAATGTATATCAGTGCAGGTATTTTGGAAAGCAGTCTGGATCCTCTTAAAGAAATGGAAGTTGTCATATGATATTTCACTGCATCAACTCCACTTTCTATCCAAAGAGTTTGAAATTATCAACTCAAAATATATTATGCTCCACAATGTTTATTGCAGTACTATTGAAAATAGCTTAGAAGCATCTTAAAGTGTCTACTGATAAAAGATTGGATAAAGAAGATGTAGGATGTACACACAATGGGATACTACTATGCTATAAGTAAAGATTAATTGTTACCATTTACGGTAAAATGAAAATTAGTTGAGGAATCCTGCAAAATAAAGCCAGAAAGATAAAGCCCAATGTTGGATGATTTCACAAATATGAGTAATATAAAGAAACAAAAGAGGTGAACTCACAAAGCAAGACAATTATAAACAACTGATGCATATTGGTCATTGAGCTCAATTGTGGTTTCTGAGGTTAAGAGGGAAACAAAGCAAGACAATTATAAACTGGTGCATATTGGTCAATGAGCTCAATTGTGGCTTCTGAGGTTAAGAGGGAAGGGAAAAAGAAAGGATCAAGGGGTTCTAAGAGTCGGTGGTTGAGTTTTTTGTTGTTTTTTTTTTTAAAGCCTGTTGTCTATGTGAGCACTTGTTACAAAAAGATCCAGGGGAAAGCAGTGGGATGAAAACACCAAGTGGTATTGTAAGCCCGTTTTGATTATTGATTTGCACAATTAAAAAGGAAAGAGTGGAAATATATGATTTTGCTGAAAGGCTTTGCTGATACACTTATTGTCATAACTTGTACTTATTATAAAGCTTTGTGTTTTTCTTTTAGCATGATTTAGCATCATTAGTCATGCCTCACAAAGTTACTGCAGGGAAGATTTAGATTGTCAGTATCATTTTTCAGGTGAAGAAATTCAGAAGAAATATATAATGTTTGTGAGACTGAATGACAATTTTTTTTTCAAACTATTTTGATCATTCTCAAGAATGCAAGGTAGTTTCTTGTTGTGCTGTGTTAAGCCAACATACTTTTTTCCTGCCCTCTTGAATCATTGTTTCATTTGTCAAAAGGAAACAGAAAACCTAAAATAATCTCTCAGATGATTCATAAAACAATAATATTAATTTCTAAACAAATTATGTAAATTCATGATGGAATTGTTTTAACAGAATAAATCCAATTACAGAAGAATGAAGATTTCAAGTTACCTGGGAGAGATCAGAACTTGGAGTAAGGAAAGGAATAGAAACCTTGGAGTACCGAACTTGACAGTTTCCATAGCACTGGGCAGTTCAGACATAAGCAATATGCTTCAAGCCATTTTAATGGGATCTAAGCAATTACAGTAAGTCAGCTCTTACAGAAAGGGAAGCTTGTGCTCTCGCTGAATGAGTTGGAAGAGGTCATTTTAGCTTCAGTTTTCCCTCAGGGTCAAACATCACATTTCATTATTAAGCAAATGATTAAATTCTCATAAATGGGTTGTAATGTGTCATATAGCTACCTGTGTTAGAGGTGCCAGAAAAGGACCTCTATAGGCCTAACTTATGCACTTAATTATGACAATATTCCTCTTAAGTCTGAAATGCTGCAGTCAATATTTGTCACTGCTGCAATTTTTTCAATGAAAATTCTGACTATGAAATGTATTCAATTAAAGAAAACATATTAATAGCAGTAAACCTACTTTGAAAAGTCCAAATGTAGAAAATTTCCTTTTACGTTACTTTAGGAAAAGGATATGGTTGCCTAAAAATCAAAGGCCAAAAAACACCAAAAACGTGAAAGGTATTATTGATCAAGTTGTTCCATTATCACAAAATGAAATAACATTAAAATCAGTATAATTAGCAATTTCAACCAGATGATCTGAGTAATCAGTAAATAAACTCCTTCATAAATTTAAATCTGTAATCTAGCTTCTCACTGCCTCTACCAATTTGAAGATGGATAGGTTTTCTTGAAATTGATTGACAGGGTTTATTTTTCTAATTAGCTATGCAGTTTCATGAAAATTTTGCAGGGCCTCACATATTTCTGCTTTCTTTGTTTAATATTTTATTTTATATAATTCTTACATCATTTTTCATATTTGCACAATGTATGCATTTTCATTTTGGTTATATTCCCCATATAATTGCACCCTCATCCTTATTTTGACCCTAATCCTTCCTCTCCTCCCTGCCCCCTGTAATGTGTCTCTGGTTTATAGTTGCTTGTTGATTTTGATTTTTTCTTTATTATAGTTAGTCTTTTTTAATGTTACTATGAGGATAAATATGATGGAGGAAACTACATAAAATGCTTAGAATGTTTGCAAAGATATGTAGTATTTAATGAGACAATTGCCACTATTTTGACTACTTATTTCCTATTTTGGTTCAGTCAAAATATTTTAAGTTGTGTGAGCAAATTTGTCTATTAAAATAGATGGGAAGAGAATACACCTTATAAAAATAAATTAACTTAAGCTTAATGAAACAGATGTGGAAATAGTTAATAGGAGTATATTATGATGGTAAGAAAGCTGATGACATATTTGGGAAAATTACCAATAATATGGTCCTCTCTTAGAATTTTATTGTACAAATTATGTTGGTGAGAAAGGGTGTTTACACAGGCGCAAGGGGTTATGTCTCAGCACTAAGAATCTGTCCACAGCTACTGCAGCAGCAGGGAGTTCTATCCCCTGCCAGGGAGCTGACCCACATGATGGTCAAAACAAATAACCTTAATATTATGGTATTGTTTTATACCTACTGATATGTCTGTATTCATTTTTGGAGGGAGCGCCCTACATGAAGACAGAAGTGTTATACAACTAACTGCTTCAAAGGGTCATTTCCACCTGATCTTAATTAGCCATTACAGACACATATTTACTCAAACTAAATTATATGAGAGTGAAATTTTGAAGTAGTTACATGAAGGCTATGACTGAATATAATTAATTGTACTTTGGATTGTTTTGAATCATGCTGCTGCTCTTGTTTCCTTGCATATCTCTCTGTATTCTCAATTCAGGTACTTGTTTGTCCATTTTCTTTTCTGATCACCAGGTTGATTTCCCAAATAATTTGTGTTCATTAAAATGAAGGTAGAGAATGTCTTTCTTTCTTTGTTTATTTTCTGTTTTATAGTTAATGTCTCAGTTGTTAAACATCAACTTACTATGCAGTCTTAAAATGTTAGGTAAAGTGTTCGATTGAATTTGACAACAACAGCAATATGACAGCATGCTCACTGGGGAGTAAAGTGCTCTAATTATAACGACTCAGATTGGTTTGAATCTTAGCAGTGATTAAGTTGTGTGGTTCTATTGGGAACTTTACAATGCCTCTGTTCTAGTGGATCAATAAACTTTGACCTTGAAATGAAATGAGATCTAGTGAATATATACCTGTGAATATGAATGGCTACCCTAGCACTGAGGTTATGGTGAAAGAGTGACTCCTTTACATAGGGTCATAGAATGCCTTATTAAACATGCCAGGGAAATTCCTGACACTGAAAGTATATGAGAAAATCTGAATTTAAGATAGGTCTCTTGCATGTAAACATTGAGTTAGAGATTAAGTATACCACATTCAGTAGATTTCTTTCGTGATGTTAGAAGTCATATAGAGACACAAGTGATGTGTAAGTTACCTGTTTGTATGGTACTAGACAGGAATGAAGATTAAAAGTGTGGAGGATAGTAATACTAGATTCAAGAAGTTTTATGTGCCTCCCTGGTAGCCTAGGGGTTAAGCCTTAGAGATATCACCTCTATAGCCTGAGTTCCATTCCTGGCCAGGGAGCTCACCCACATGTGGTATAGCCAACCTCTTCTGTCTTGCCTGCTGTTCCCCTCAGCAGTGTATTTCAGTAAATCTGCCTGTTCTGCTCCCTACTCTGTCTCTGGTGAATCCTCTCACTCCCTGCACCTCTGGCCTGCACCCAGTTCTTCTATGCATAAATAAATCTTTTAGGAAAAGTTTTCTCTGTTAATTCATACTACTGCTAACAGATTGAAGGGATTCAGAGATACGGATATTACTGTATTAACTACGCGGGGAACAATATCAGATGACAATGAGATGGAAATAAAAGTAAATACAGAACAATCAATGAATAGTTAATAAAAATGGTATTTGGAAAGCTAAATATTTATAGACACAGAAGGAAGAATGAATGGAATGCTCTGGGGACAGCTGGTGGTAGGAGTAAGGAGTACCTCCCCTGCAAAGGTGTGTAGAGATTCCTCACCCAAGCTAAGCTTAGCTAAGCTAAGCTGCCTGAGGGAAAATAAAAAGATTTTTGACCACCTTTTATTTTTCATGAGCCATATTGCTTCCTAGCTTTTTGGTTAAGATCAGGTATAGTTTTTTCACGAGCCTGGTGGTATGAAAAACAATATTATGCTTCATTATGTACTTGTTCGTATAATAATATCATTATAAAATTGGGTATTCTGCTAAAAAGATATTATTATTAAATACATTGGGGAATTGGGCATTTAAATTGGACATTTAAATAAGAATGTCTAGAGCTGTCTGACTATATAGTCAAACTTCAAAGAAAGTAGTAAAATGCTCTATAACTCTGAGAAATAATCTGTCCATGACAAGTCAAATATGAATGAGTGAAGCTGGTGTTCAGGTCATGACTGATGACTTGTTGAAAGGTTTATGTATTCATTCATAAATTCACGTAAAGAGATATTTATACATTTTAGAATAGCTGAAGTTTAGATATATAAAATAGTTTTGTCTGATTAACATTTTTCTTTCTTTTCTTTTTAAAGGTTTATATATGCATAGAAGAACTGGGGTGTAGGCCAGAGGTGCAGAGGGTGAAAGGATTCACCAGAGACGGAGTGGGGAGCAGAACAGGTGAATTTACTGAAATGCACTGCTAAGGGGAGCTGCAGTCTGTTGTGCCATATGTAGGTTAGCTCCATCGCTGGTGATCAAAATCAGGCCACAGTGGTGATCACATTATAGCTCTAAGACTTAATCTCTATGCCAGCAGGGAGGCCCACTTTTTTTTTCTTTTATTGCTATTTGTCCCATGCAGTAATTATTATTGGATGATTTCTCTGAGGCAGACTATGTATCAGTTATTCTAAGAAAACCAGAGATGAATTGAACAGAGTCACTGCCTCCAAAAAAAACCCCAAATTATATCAATGCATGTGTACAAACATATGTATCCACACCTGTATTGCATGGCAAGACATTATCAGTGTTATGGTAAACTCACAAGTGATTGGCAAGCTCATTAAACAATGACCATGATAGATATCTCTCTTTTGCCCATATTGGTTCTTCAATATTCAATAATGGTTGCCCTTTCTGAGAGGAAATCATGGCCTGTATTGTGTATAAGAAAAATGTCTTACTTCAGAACTAAAGTGGTCTTTTATCTGGTGGAACTATAGGATCAGGAAATATACTGTGGTACAGCCTGATCAAAGGCTCTTTGTCCAGACATTAGACACAGCATCTCAGTGGGTGTGCAGAGGCCAGCACTAAGTTACCACAAGGGTTTGTAGGTATTCACGGGGTCTGTAAACATTTTGAGAATTTCTCATCAATGTTGGTTATGATTATAAATTCAGTTGCTCAAGGATAGAAGTGCAAATTGATAGCTACAACTTAGAAGGCAAATAAATAAACACTTGCCACAGACTTTATTATCTTTGCTGTTTGTCATGTTTGAAAATTTATTTAGTGTTTCTGAAAGATACCAGATTGAGAAAAGACACTAAAAAAAAAAAAAAGAAAATTCACAGTTTATTCACAGATGACTCATTAGCATTTTGATTTCCTAAGGAGTCTTGTTATCACTAGACTTCTTATCAGTCCAATATAGGTTTTGTCTTGTTTTGTTTCTACTGCAATACACAATATTCTATTTGTTCTTGTGGCATGAGCATGCATCACCATGAAACACATCAGTAATGAGATTCTATTGGTCAACTTCCTGCAAGCAAGTCACTTAATTTCTCTGTGTCTCATTCACTTCATCTGTAAGATACAGATAAATGGCACTACCTTACAAGATTGTTGTGCAGAGTAAGTTAATAGATGCAGTATTTGCAAAATTGGTATATATTTTATATTATCTATAGGTCTTAGCTATTTTATATATTTAGTTGAGCATATAGTTTAAATCATATAGTAGTGTCGATTCTGTGATTTAAGATTCTGTAGCAGTAGTGATAGTCCTATAATCTATAAGCAGTGAGAATGAGTGGGCAGATGCATTCACTCAGTATCTGTAGTATCATAACTTGATGATAATTCATCATACTTCCCTTTAAACACCCATCCACTCTACCTTATCGTCACTGTTGCCATATTGGCTAACATTCTTTTTAACACCACATTTTTTATAGTGACTATTTGAGACTGAATTCAGCCAAGACAAATTTTCTTCCATTTATGGGGAAATGAATTCTGACATTCTCTCAAATGCAAAATGCCCTGTAGAGATTTGTTGCTTTGCTCTCAGGGACGTGATGGGAAAGTGTTGGATTATACAAGTTTTTTCCTAAAAGAGATAGGTTTTTAAGCTCAAAAAGATCATGCAAATATTGAGGGTCACCAGTTTCAACTTTAATCATTGCAATATGATTGTAATTCCTTTCATTTTAATTTCAAGGGTGTGCAGATTTATAAAGGAGTGTTTTCTAAGCTTCTCAGAATCATGAATACAAAAAAATTATGGGATCTATCCACTTTTGGAATACCCTGGTTTGAAGTTGTGATTTTAATAAATGCAGAGTGATAGGAATATAGTAAACATGGAACTGTGCTCCTGGAATTGAACACATAAGTAAGAAATTGTGACTCATACATGAAAATCAACTGAATTCAACAAATTTTGAAAGGTTTAGCACTTATATGTAAGAGATCAGAGAAGTAGATAATATGTATGCACAAGTGAATGCTGTATAATATGCTCAGGTCCTAAGATATATATCTCCTTAATAGGTACTAGGTAGTTAACTCTTTTTTTTAATTTAAATTTTATTTTTATATTCCCCATACAATTACAACCCCCTTATTTTGACCCCAATCCCTCCTTTCCCCCCCACCCTCCCATAGAGTGTCTCTGGTTCATAGTTGTTTGTTGATTTTGATATTTTCTTTCTTATACTTAGTCTTTTTCCTGGTCGCTTATTTAAGTTTTCTAGATTCCTGCTATGAGTGAGACCATCCGGTATTTTTCTTTTTCTTTCTGACTTATTTTGCTGAGCATGATCCCATCCAGCGCCATCCATGTTGCTGCAAATTGCATGTGTTTATCTTTTTTGAATGCTGAGTAATATTCCATGGTGTATATGTACCACATCTTCTTGATCCAGTCATCTATTTTTGGGCATTTGGGTTGTTTCCAAAGCTTAGCTATTGTAAACAGTGCTGCTATAAACATAGGGGTGCAGGTGCTCTTTGGAACTGATGTTTCTGTGTTCTTTGGGTAAATACCTAGGAGTGGAATTGCTGGATCATATGGAAGCTCTATGTTTAGTAGGTCCAGAAATCTCCACACAGCTCTCCATAGTGGCTGGACCAGTTTGCTCTCCCACCAACAGTGCAGAAGAGTTCCTTTTTCTCCACACCCTCGCCAACATTTGTTGTTGCTAGTTTTTTTTAATATGTGCCATTCTCACTGGTGTAAGATGGTATCTCATGGTAGTTTTGATTTGCATTTGCCTGATTACAAGTGATGTTGAACATTTTTTCATATGCCTGTTGGCCATTTACATTATTTCTTCAGAGAAGTTTCTTTTTAGCTCTCTGCCCATTTTTGGACTGGGTTATTTTCTTTGTTGTTGTTGAGTCTCATCAGCTCTTTGCAGATTTTTGTGATCAGTCCTTCATCATTAGTGTTGTGTGAAAAAATGTTCTCCCAGTTGGTGGGGTTTCTCTTTGTTTTTGTTATTGTCTCTTTTGCTGTGCAGAAGCTCTTTAATTTGATGTAGTGCCAGCTGTTTATCTTTGCTATCACTAATACTGCTTTGGGTGATGTGTCTGTAAAGATGTCTTTGATGTGCATATCATAGTGTTTCGCCTATATTTCCTTCTATGTATTTTATGGTTTCAGGTCTTATGTCTTGTTCTTTAATCCATTTTGAGTTGGTTTTTGTGCATGGTGTTAGGTAGTGGTCAAGCTTCATTCTTTTGCATGTAGCGACCCAGTTTTCCCAGCACCATTTATTGAACAGACTTTCTTTGCTCCAATGCATGTTCTTTGCTCCTTTGTCAAAGATTAGTTGACCATAAATCTGTGGGTTTATTTCTGGATTTTCTGTTCAATTCCATTGATCTGTGTGTCTGTTCTTGTTCCAATACCATGCAGTTTTGATGATTATGGCTTTGTAGTATAGTTTGAAGTCTGTTATTATTTTACACATATATTGTGCTTACTATTATATCTATTTTTTAAAAAGATTTATTTATTATTTATGCATACAAGAACTGGAATACAGGCCAGAGGTGTGGGAGGTGAGAGGATTCACAAGAGACAGAGTGGGAAACAGAACGGGCAGATGTACTGAAATATACTGCTGAGGGGAGTAGCGGGCAAGCCAGGAGAGGTCTGCTGTGCCATGTGGTTAGCTCCCTAGCATGGCATATATACTTTCCCAACACTTGTCTATCATTTTCATGAAAATAGTACAAATTAGTTGTGATTTTGAGTCTCTTGCCAGAATGTGTGGTAGTAAACAAGTTTAGGCAGTAGATTAAAATCATCAACATCATGATCTTTATCCTAACTCACAGTCCCTTTTGTTAAATACTTATAATAAGCACTCTACTAAACAGTTATAATTCATTGAATCCTCAGAATAAGTACAGGGTACTTATTACTGGTATCCCTATTTACATCTGATGACACAAAAGCATAGAAGAATAAATAGAATTATCCAAAGTCAAAGAGCAACTGTGTGGTGAGTCATGATTTGAAGCCAGAGTTTGAGTCCGAAGTTAAAACAAAAAACAAAAAAACTATACCCAATTGTCCCAATGGACAGTGAAAGTAGGTACATAACAGTATAAAACCTGTTTGCACAGCTAGAAAATTTTCACCTGTGAGGGAAGGCAAGAAATTCTCCATGTTTTAAGTCTTCAAGGAGCATCATTACTGCAGGCTAAAGAAAAAAAAAATGTGAATTTTGGCTGTTATTTGCCTTTGAAAATATAAAACATTTTATATTTTAAATATTTTAAAATATTTAAAATATAAAATTTCCACTCAAATTTCTATAGGAAGAGCTATATACTGTACCACAAACTATCTTAAAATTTGCTTCTCAGCAATTTAAAAGCAAAAATATATGTGGAGTTTGATGTTTATGTTTATATGCTGTCAGCCACTGTGAAAAAATGTCCTTGCAAAGGATATGCTTTTACTAAAAATGTTATTTTTACTCTTTTTTTTAAAATATGTACTGATTTTCATATAATCGGATACAGTGTTAACTTAAAGGAATACATATAAAGTGAAATGACATCCTTTAGCAAAATAATTTTTAAAATTCAGTTGATTATAATATTAATTATGCAGTGCTTAATATTTTATATAACTTGTTATAGTAGTGAATATTCTTGAAAGATTTATGTAGGCCTATCAAGATAAAATTGTTCATATTTATTTTCTAATTTAGGGTACTTGGTGACACAAAATTAAAATAACTTGTGTAAGAGCAATACTGAGTTACAAGGAATCCAGAAGTAAAACGTCTGCATCTTAATTTCTTGTCAAAATTTATCAAGTTACATATTTTTATTTAGTTATAACTTTCCCTCTTTCCCGAAACACATGTATTTAAGTTACAGTGTTAAATAAACAAAATCTACATTCTTGATAGCTTTTCCACATTATTATTTGCAATTAAAATTTACATGTAAGTGGCATTAAGAATAGTTTCTGTCTGTCTTGCCAGTGTTTCAAAAGGTGATTACCCACTGGGCAGAATTTCAATGGTCTGGTAAGAATCTTAGGTTGAATTTACCCCATCTTTAATCATTAGTTATTTCTTATAGATAGTTTTTCTACAATTCTACTTATATAAGAACAATCTATATAAATATCATGAGTAGGTCTAATTCAATTTATAAATTATTGGAATAATTCTTTGAGTCTGTATATTCATTTGAAACTAATTGTTACAGACATGAGATATGTGATTTTCTTTAGGGAATGCTGATAAGGAAAGGGCATGACAACTTTCTGAGCATCCAGTGAAGGTGACATGAAGACTGAGGCGGAGACTAGAATGATGTGGCCATAAGCTGAGCAAGCCAAGACATGACAATAAACATCAGATGGGGAGGATAGTAAGGGAGGATTCTTCCCTAGATTCTCCAGAGGCAATACAGCCCTAAAACCTCTTAGATTACAGACTCTGACTTTCAGAAATATGAGAAAAAAATATTCTGTTTTAAGTCACCCTTTTTGTGGTAGTTGGTTCTTCAAAGTAGTCACAGGGAACTAAGGTGACTAGTCAGAACTTTGTTCCTATTTTGCTTTCCTGATGCTCTTGATCATTGATTCCTTGATGACATGTTACAGAGAATAGAGACGGTTCTGTTCTCAGCTCAAGATCTTGTGGATTTGTATAGATACCACCACACATATTTTATCTGATTCAGCAGCAATTATGATGCTCTCATTGTGAACAAGATTATCCAGCACAAATACTGGAATCCAGCACACAGAGGCAATGGCAGGATTAGTAAAGGGAAGAGATAAGAAAAGTCAATGAAATTGACAGTAAATACAATATGCCAGAGGGTTAAAAAAGAGAGCAAAAATTGTCTGTGTTCAGTGCAAAACATGATAAAAAACATGGAATTAAAGATACCTGGAATAAAGTCTCAGCTCTAAGCTTTCAGAGTTGTAATAATTTAGTCAATTTGTTAAATCTCTCAATGTTTTAATTCCCTGTTAAAGCGTAATATTTTTTAAATTAAATGTGATAAAGAATGGTAAATGTTTAGTAATATTTCTAATATGCAGTATTTAATAACTTTTAGCTATTACTACATTTTTATCTTATTATTATCATCCTCATATATTACTTGAATGAAGCAGATTTCTTCATGTTCTACTCATAAACCTCACAGATAAAGCTGTTGGAGTAGAACTTAATAAAATAATATTCTGATCTAGCATGCTCAAAAGAGATTTACTCATAAGTAGCAGATTGAAAATAGACCAATCCATCATAAAAAATTCCCAAGACAATTGTTTTTTAATATATTACACAGAATTTTGAATTAGCGATATGAATTTGAACAAAATAAGATCATAGGAATTTTAAAGGCAAGCATTCTTTTCTAACCGCTATATGAAAACTCAGCATTAGAGCAAAGTAGTTGAATGGTAGCAGGTCTCACGAAGAACTGTGGAATCTGGGCACCTGCTTTTTAAAATATGTGAATTCCAATAATTTCCTTTAGTCATTTTTCACAAATTATGATAATTATTTTGCATATACTTGTATTTCCTTTATTATTTGATATACTTAAGAAATCATCCTGTCAATTTTCAATCCACTTTTAATCTTTTTTGTCCCAATGAATATCTTGTTAAAATATCATGGGGATAGATGAAGAATTATATCCATGATTTTATTTCATTTTGTGAAAAAGAAGAAAACTATGTGTGCATGTGTCCATGCTGGAGATATTTTTTTCCCAATTACTTGAAAATGAACTTAAGCAATTTTGTCACTTTATGGTATATGCTTATAAAATATAGTGCTAAAATGTTAAAATGCACAATTTTATTTTAGTGAGAAATAATTTATATACTTACTTTTCCCATTTTGTGTTAATTGGGATTACATGAACAAAACACTGTGCATTAAATAAGAATTCATTCTTTGTTACTATAACTGAGAAAGTCCTTCACTACAGATTCTCCAAAAACCTACGAGTTAATTAAGTTAATAGTGAAAATATCACATAAATGACTAGATTCTAATTACATGTGGCTAGCAAGAAATATGCCTTTCTTTTTAAATGACAGACCCCAAAAACCTGTTTTTGAAGTTTTATTTTTGTGGTTTTATTTATTTTGTTTTTGAAGTTGCTGTCTGTTGTGTTGTGTTTGTTCATCCATGTTTTGCGAGAGGGGATGGAAAGTAGGTTATTATATTTTTTAAGGTAATGATTTATACACAAAAAAATATGTACTCTACAGTCATTGGCTGAACACACTAAAAACCCTATTTATGTGACATTCTGAAGGTAGATGAGTATGCTCAGTTCCACCCAGTCTTTTGGATTCTAGACTATAAAAGGTGTGGCATCTAGAAAAGTAATTCTCAAAATGCTCTGAGTATTTGACACTAACTCTGAAATGAAAAGAATAAAAGTGAAAAAGTTACTTGTCCTTCACAAACTCTGATTGAAATTTGTATGTTTTGCTTCTGCTATCATTGAATGGATTAGAAGGGATGATGCAGTTCTATATAAATGTAAGACAAAGGAAATCCAGGAAGTATGGTCCTGAAGGAGCAGTCCCTAGGTCCCCCAAATTTGTTGATGTACAGGATAATCATAAACCTGCCACAGTCTACCCACTAAGAACTAAATAGTCATGTATATACATTTCCCAAAAACTCAGAACACAGTCCTGATGATTTTATGTCCTTCCATTCCATTTTCTGATATTTCAGTTGCTGATTTTTAAAACTTTTAATTGAGACAAATACATTATCATGGTTGCATACTGCAATACCCTTCTTCTGGTAAAGGGGTTATAAAGCAAGCACAAATTCAATAAGGATATAGATGACTTGAACAGCTTATTCAATCCCATTGATTTAATTGACATATATATGGGATATTTCATCCAACAACCGAAGCTACATTTCATGCTTCATTCTCTAAGTTAGTCCTACCAAATATCAATCATAGGGATACATTACACAGAAAAAAGATGATTATCCAATAATTCTCATGAACAGAGACTCAAAAATCCTAAATAAATTATCTTCAAATGAGTTCAAAATATGTACATAAAAAGTTATACGCCAAGGAAGATATATGCCAGGGAAGCAAAGCAGATTCAGTATTTCTCAGAGACATGGTATAGTGTTTGCAAACTCCTGAGTTTTTCTATGTTTGAAAAGGCCCTTATTTCTCCTTCATATCTGCCTTGTAAGGCAGAGTATTCTGCCTGGTAGTTTTTAATGTTCAAGTATTTGGAACACGTCATTTAATTCTTTCCTTGTTTGTACTTTCTTCAGAGAAGTGTAATGTTAGTTTGACCGGGGCACATTTATAGGTTGTTTGCTTCTTTCTCTTGCTACTTCAATATTCTTGCTACTTCAATATTCTTTCTTTGTCTTGAATTCTTGGATGTTTCATTAGTATATGTCCTGGTGTAGGTCTCAATCTGTTTAGGTAGTCCTGGGTTCTTTCTACTTCCTGGATTTGTATAATTATTCCTTTATTTAAGTTCAGGGAGATTTCCTCTATTATTTTTTTACATTTTTTGTGTTTCTTTCTTTCTCTTTTTCTTCTCTGGTTCTCCCATTAATCATACATTGCCTTTCCTTATGGTGTAGGATAATTCTTGGAGTGTTTCTTCATTATTATTATTTATTTTTACTTCATGCCTCTCTTTCCTTTTCTTTCTGGGGTCTCTGAACATTTGCATCATTAAGAACACCAACTTGTTCTTATATTTGATTTCTACTTTCCTCACTTTCTCCTGAATCTTTCATCTCCTATATTTCTCATTTTAAACCTGAAACTCCATTTTTAATTTATTTTTTCTATCTTCATTTTCTTGATTATTTCTAAGATCATTCATTTTTTATGCATTTCTCAATAGCTTTCCATTTCTTTGAATTTTTTTTTTAATCATGGCAATTTTAAATTTTGAATCCTTTAGAGGCACATTTCTTCTATGCCCTTGAAGCTGGGTTTTGGGTATTTATTCTTTGTATTATTTCTCCAATGACTTATGTGACCTTTTGTTGGCTTTTTCCTCTTCCTATTATTTGCTTTGGGGCCCAGCTTTTGTAGTTGGGTCTTTTCTTTGGCATGGCCCCAACCCCTTCACTGGTCAGGAGTCTTACTGCTCTAGGATGGTGTATTTTGAGGTCTTGGGGGAAGTTGTGAGACTTGGGGCCTTTCATGAACCTGCCTGGTACAAATCCAGAACCTCACCAGTTGGGCAGGTAGCTGACAAGGTGTTATAAGGCATGTGGCTGCTTTATCACTTCATTTGTGCAAATATGGGAGTTCACAGTCCTGGGCAGGCAGCTGGTAGGGTCTCCTGGTAGTTCATTACACTTGGGACCATTCTATAACTTCCGTGGTAAAAATCTAAGGCCTCGTTATCTGTGACCTCACTGGTCCTGGTGGGCATCTGGGAGGATTTCCTGGGATGTAATGAGAATGTATGATGCTTTAGCACTTTCCTTGTGTGCATCTGGTACCTTTTAGTGAAACAACTGCAAAATGTAGTCATACAATTATTGTATATGACAGAATAGCTATAAAGTACCTTTTCTTAATCTCCATGAATGTACAAATGAACTTCATTTAAGGTGTGAAGTCCTCTCTTAAGTAGCTTTTCAATGGTAAAAAAAATGCTAATGGATCTGCTGCTTTAACCAGTGTTTGGTGTTGTGATTAAATATCATATTGTAATATCCTCAGTGAAACCTTCATTTGGTGTAAACGAACCCAGTTCAGCAAGGAATTTGTATCACCATTTTAAAGAATTATATTTTACTTTTCACTTAGAACCACTGACAAATGACAGCTTCCCCTCCTGCAAAATGTTCTAGAATTCTACTTATTTTTGAGATGTGTCAAGATTAGAACATTTTATAGATATTTTTCAGTAATGATAAAAATCTTTGCCTTGCTAGCAACATTTTAGGAGAGAACTGACCTTAAGTAAAATGGTGTTTTTCAGCCATTTACATTGTTATACTATTTCTCTGTGCACAGGTATAAAAGTGTTTTTAAGTATATGTTTTAAAGGAAAGACAAGGCTCAAGTTCTGGCTATGACAAAATAATTTTTTGAGTACAACGATTTTATATAGTTACTTTCTCTGTTTCTCAAATTTCTAGCTATAAGATAGGAATAATAATTTTACTTCTACTTTTTCCTTTTGTAAACATTAAATTAGGTAATTTGTGTAAGGTATAGAAGAGTGCTCTTGTAGAATCAAGTCACTCAAAAATTGCTGCCATCTCAGCTACAGGAATCTTCAAAATAACCTCACATAAATGCTCTGATAAAATATCCTACTATGCCATTATTAGCTATTCATACTTTCATATTCAGTCAGTTGTCCCTATAGCACAGCTAGTGAGAAATATTACTATATCTAAAACTTGCTGAGAAATTTTACATGTGAAGCAAATCTTATAGTGAAGAGATTCTGAATAACAATCCATTGATTTAGGAAAGGCAGATTCATGAAAGGAAAATAGGAGTAACTGAAATAAGATTTACAGACCTCAATGTTGTGATTAAACCTGCCTATATGCTATTTTAAGTGTATTAAGCTCAGATATTCCTGGGCAAATTTAGTAGTGCTAAGTATGTGCAGAGATATAGGAAATGGAAGCAGAGAAATATGCTTATTATTAGATTTGATGAAATGAAATATGAGTAAAACGTATAATGTTTTAAATATGTACCTATAATTAGGTAAATATAAACTCATATTCATGTTCATATAGTTGGTAATAGCGCTCTTGATCAAAAATACTCTGTTCAATTTGAATGAATTTTTCACTAGCTACTCATATTTTAATATTTTATTCCATTGTACTTCTAATTGATAAACAAGGCTTTTAATAACTTAATAACTTTTTAGCCTTCCACTGATATCTTTGCTTGAACTTAAAATAATTATGTAAAGTTGTATTTTTATAATGTAGTCAAAACGTTCAGGGTTTTTTTTAACATTTTTTATGGATTTACTAGTAGTGTGAATTTTCTAATAATTGTATATTTTATTATATTATAGGCCTTCTCTGATGTCATTAAGAGTTACATTGCTTATTTGAGCAGCATTTTCCTCAGACACTATCCATTTTAAAGCATTTTGTTTGCCTGAAGTCCTTTACCATCTAAAATTTCATAGATTGTTTTTATTGCTCACTCTATGATGTCACACTTCCTGACCCTCTAAATTGGTCTTTTGTGTGCTGTACTTTGTTAAAAGTAGTGGCAAAGTAGGGGCAGATTAGTCCTCAGATTTTTTTCTGCTGACTCTGGACTGTCTTCAAAATTTGCCAGATTTATTAGGCACTTCCCTTTCCTTTTGTGATGCCAAGTATGTTACTATAATTGGTAATTCTAAAATTTCCTCTTACAAAAGTTCTTTTTGATTTTCAGTAACCTGTCAATGATAGATTTTTTTTTTTTAACAGTATAATGACTTCTAATTCTGCCCTCTGCAGTGTGGAATTGTTGGGTTTGGTCAAGGTGGGGGTTTTACAGGAGGAATGTGTTCTCAAGAGTGGCAAGGAGGGAATTAACACAGATGGAAGAACCTCAACTTCAGGAACTAGCCAAAACACCAGAAGGGCTGCCTAAGAAAGACTATTTTTATAAATTTTTCTAACTTCTAATCAAAGAATATTGTACTAATTAATTTTTTGTACTAATTTATTTTTTCATTCATAAACATTTTAAATATTCCATAATCAATCAGATATGGAATATCTGTAATAGCAATACCAATAAGATAATTTTGAGTTGAACTCAGACCCCATATTTTTGTGGTTATAATAAACAAGTAATCCCATATTTTTCTGGTTATAATAAGCAAGTGATTACTGCAGAATAATGATGGCAAAAATTCTTGTACAGGACCAGCATTTCTTTGTAAAATTGATATTCATAACTTTATCAATTACCTCTGGAGAAAAAAAGAAAATCTAATCTAATTTATAATTTATATTAGAAAGTGGAAAAATATTATGTTTTGTGCAGAGAAACTTCAGAATTTTAAAGGTGGTGGAGTACCTAATGTTGAAGGTAGTTGACCCTCAAAGTGTGAAATGTATGTATAATGAAGCCATTAAATAGTGGAAACAATTAAATTTTAAGATAAGAAGAAATATTTGTGATCCCAATAAGATAGCCTAGGTAAAAGAAATAGTCAGGGAATAGGATGAGTTGCCCCAGTCCTGTTTGAACAGGTAGACTAATTCATGGATTGGCTAGTCCTGTCCAAACAATTTGGCCCACCACATTGACCAGGCAGTACTGTGATACACAAAAACATTAAATCCTAACTAATGATTATCTCATATTTCCTGGAGGGAAGAGATTGAGAGTCCAACCTGTGCATGCCTGTGAGTGCTTAGGCAACCAGAACAAGCTATGACACTGTTCCTTTTCTTTCTGCTTCATAGATTTATCCTGTCAATATCTTCTCCTAACTCCCCTTGAAGAGCCACACTAAATTCTCCTTTCCTATTCTGACTTTCTCATGCATGAGTCTCTAATAAAGTCCTGCCTTGTTCAATTATACCTAGAACTTTCTGGTGAATTCTTTCCTTAGGGAGCAAAGAACCCATTCTTTTGGGTTGAGGCCTGTAATACAACTACATTTTAGAACAACAAATAAAAATAGTTATGTACATATGTAAAACTTTAATTTCTTTGCAAATCAATACATAATTATTATTATGACTTGGTTCAACCAATATTTTTTAAAGACCTACTGAATATTGTTCTGTGATAACCAGAAATAATGACCTAAAAATTATATCTTGGCCTTAAAATATTAAAATGACTTAAAATAGCTTAACTATGGTTCAGGCATTGGATAAAATAACTGACTACATATTTCAAATTGCATGTCTTACACAGTGATTTACATTCTGAAACAATTATCACAGAAGCACATTATGAGTAGCACATTCCATACAATAATATGAGTATCAAATAGAATGATGCTTCTTAATCATTTTTTAATCCAGTTTAGTACTTGGAAGACAAAGATAATTTTTGAGTCATTCTTCTTGTTAATTCACATTTTCAAAAAAAAATACATTTGCAGGAAACTTTAATTGCTGCTCTTTTGGAATATTTGTAGAAAATGGAAAGCCTGCTTTTAGATCTGTGGGATTGGTCTACTCAAAAGTTCAAAAAGTTTTTCTTTGTTTCCCCATATTTAGTCTTTTCCAATAAGTGTCACCTGGGTAAGGGGTACTAAAGGCCATTGGGTATCCTGTGAGTCAGAGAAATTAATTTACCATAACTTTAAAAAGGCACATTATTTTATATAAGAACAGTAATGGGTCTAGAGGCTAAATGTTTTGTCCTTGTCTCAGTTGTTTGTCCTTCCCTAACCAAAGAAGTAATCTTTGCTCCCTTTTATTATGACTTAGAAGAATGTAGTTTGGAGGATATTATCCAAGTGTAGGTTAATTAATGAAGATGTTCTCCCTATATAAGAAACTTTTCTTTTTACTATTACAAGTAAAACGATGAAGGCATCCTGTCCTTAACATGTTGAAACCCAGACAACCAACTCAATGTCCTCTGTGCATAAAGTCAGTATTATGACACTGACATTTTAAAAGATGAAAAGATTTATTGCATGTCAACTGGCAAGAAGACAGGAGTAGAAAACTCAAATCTGTCTTCCTCCCAGGAAATGTAATGTGTTTATATAACTTTTTTAGAGAACAGAGGCGTTAAACTTTATTGCCTAATGAGTAGGGTAAGGCACAAAGGGATATACACATGTCTGAGTCCATTTTGTAGTTACAAAATGTCCTATTTGCAGAAAGACACTTTTCAAATGACCAGATGTTCCTGGTGGACAGAGCCCTCCCTTCTAGAAAGTGATCTGAGCAGTCCTTCTTGCTGGATTGATCCTGTTTCTAAATGTGGTAATGGTGGTCTTGCTACTTGTCTAATTTGTTCCTGAAAATTAGTTTAAGTTCAATTACTTCTGCAGGGTATATGATACATAGGCAAACATCACTGATTTATTGCTTCTGTAAAGACATAACAAAAGATAGTTAACCATGTTGACATGAATTCACCATTGTTACAGTGTGAAATATCCCTCTTTTCTCTCCTTGATACCCCAGGTCCTTTAACCCAGTAATATATATATATGTATATGTGTATAATATATATATAATATATTATATATATATGTATATATGGTCCACCCTATTTTACTTTAGAATTTACAAGCATACATGTTATTAATTTTGACTTTTTATCCTACTAATCATGTGATATTAATTTGTTTATCCTCTAGCCTCAGAAAAACCCAGACGTTATGGGAAATTTTTTCCTCTGTACAGTGACAGAAATCTTTTTCAATAATTATGTAGCAAAAGTT
This sequence comes from Talpa europaea, assembly GCF_964194135.1. Lineage (NCBI taxonomy): Eukaryota > Metazoa > Chordata > Mammalia > Eulipotyphla > Talpidae > Talpa > Talpa europaea. The sequence continues at coordinate 29,254,553 of NC_140071.1, forward strand.
GAAAAAAAGCTGTCTAAAACTCAGTATTTCTTTTTTAAAAAATGCTTACAATGTAGATACATGTCATTAATAATTCATGAATATGTGAGCTTTGAAAATGAGTTTAGCACTGGTCTTTAGTTCTATCTAAAAGAATGCAACAAGAATTGTACTAAATATAGAAGTTTCAATGGTTTCTGTAATTTAGAGCAAAGACAAAAAACAGTACCTGATTTTCCATGCTAAATAGTGCCTCTTATGGCAACATATAATGCCCTAATGGTAATTCTATGGGAAGTTATTTAGTTTTTATCAACTCCTGAAATCATGTTTGGGTGGTGTCACTAAAAATAAAGTGGTATATAGAAGCATCAGACATTTCAGTTGCAGCAGCTCAGTGTATGCCTGCATGGATATAGCTCTCTGCAGCCTCCCGAATGGGAATGTGGATTTATAGTCTTGTCCCTCACATTAAGGAAAGTTATTGACTGCCATTCATTCCATTGTTTTTACAAAGGAAGCAAAGGGAATACCTGAGGGAAAGAAAGTCAGGGTGAAAGACTTAGGGGAGCATAAGAAAGTTCTATCCTATTTATTTATTTATTTATTTAAAAGATTTATTTATCTATTTATCTATCCATTCATTCATTCATTCATTCATTTATTTATACAAGCACTGGGTACAGTCAGAAGCGGGGGAGAGTGAGAGAATTCACCAGAGCCAGAGCGGGGAGCAGAGCAGGCAGAAGGACATAAGCACACTGCTGAGAGGAGCAGCAGGTGGCAGGAGAGGTCTGCGCACCATGTGGGACCCTCACTGGCGGCCGGGGATCAAACTGGTGTTGCAGAGGCTGCAGGCAGCTTTGCAGCCCCACACTCAACTGCTGTGCCACCAGGGGAAGCCCCTATCCTATTTTATTAAGGGACATCCAGTGATTTATTTTTATTCTTTTTCTTCTCATTCCTATAGTTATGGACATCTGAATTGTGCTGTCATTGGAAATGAGCTTGGAAATGGATACTACCCTATCTGGGTAAGAACTCTGCCCAGCTGACATCTTGACTTTTATCTTGGGACAGCCTAACCAGAGCCATTCAAGTCTGCTCAGACTTTTTATCTACAGAACTAGGTCAGAATTGATGGATGTTGCTTTAAACAAGTAAGTTTGTGGTATTTGTTACATAGCAATAGAAAATTACAAAAGACAGGTATGAATGGTATTTCCTTGCTCTTAACTTAGACAGTTAAATTTGTACTGTTTTCTCAGATGGCATTTCACAATTATTTCTATCTCCCCCTCCCCATTTTGTACTTTGTTAAGAGTTGTGAGTCCTTGATATCTTTGTAGTGCTCCCCCATAATGGCAATGAACTAATGTGATATGCTCTCAGCAAGTATAGTAAACATTGGTTGTTTTGAAAATGCTCATGATAAGCTTAGAATCTGGAAAATTGCTCTTTAACTTCATGGGTTATTGTTTATCATTTTAGATAAGATACTGATTTACATCCTTTTGAAACTCTTCAATCATAAATGCTCATTATACTTTTTCATTGCTAGTTTGATCAAGCAGTATGCATGAATATCTTTAGCACCTCTTGAAAGGGCTACAGTCCTTTGAACAAAGTAAGTATTGAAGAAAATGAGGACTGTATTTCCTTGCATCTTGTTTTCAGAGATGGATGTACTCTTCAATTGCAAATGCCTAACAAGCTGAACAGTTTCAAGGACTCTGTTGATTGAAAAACATTATCAGACAGTACTTTGTGAAGCATCCCTCCTAAATGTGGATGCAATATTATTTGAATGAGAACTATCTCCTAGTTAAGATTAACAAAGGACTTACATAATGTAAAGAAATCTTAGTATAAAAAGAAATAGTGTATATACATTTTTTCTTTAAATTTTAGCACTAAATCCATGCATTGCCATAAGAAAAACAACTCAGCAATGTCAAGGACAAAATTTCTTAGACACTAAGAACTTCATAAAATTACTTCTGGGAACATATTTTTTTAATCAAATTTTCTTTTTATTTTTCTAAATTGAGTAATCTGGATTATCTCTAACTTACCCATTATAATCTCCCCCTAAAGCACAGTTTTAGGGGGAAAACCCAACATGTAAGCATAATTTAAGAAGTTTGTGTAAATTAAAATGAGTCTACAGATTCTAATGTGCCATTATTCTCTTTTCTGATACCAAATTGAAAAAAGAAAAGAGGAAGATAAAGAATCTAGACACAGCACCTCAACGAGAAAAAAAAAAAAAGGCAAAATGCATGCCTAGGAAGGAGCATCTGAACACAAAATGGAAAATCTAAAAGAGAAGACGTTCAGAGACCTATATAAAAGACACAGGAACTAGCCAGAGATTTTAGAATAGCTGTCAGAAAAAAAAATCAATAAAATTCTGGTAGAGTAATTAAAACCAGGGAGTTTCAGAATATAAGAAGATATATACAGGAACAAAAAGTATTTTTCAACTAACGAGATCGAAAATATTAAAAAATGAGAGAAATGCTGAATGACTTTAGAACAAATATGGAAAGCATACTTAAGTAGACTTAAACTTACAGAGGGGGGAATTTCAGAAATTGAAAATAAAAATGTACAAATTACCCAAGTGGAGGAAGAGGCAGAAATAAGATAAAAAAAATTCTATGAGAAACTCATATCAGACTCCTTTAGAAGAGAACATCAGGATAATGGGTATTACAGAAAGGGAAGAGAGAAAGAAAGAAAGATTCTATTCAAAGAAATAATGCCTGAGAAATTCCCATACCTCCAGAAAGAATTATGCCTGAAGATTAAAAAAGCCAAAAGACACCCAAATTTATTTTTTTTAATATTTATTTATGCATACAAGAACTGGGGTACAGGCCAGAGGTGTTGGGGAGGGGGGCTGAGAGGATTCAGTAGAGACAGAGTGGGGAACAGAACAGGCAAATTGGCTGAAATACACTGCTGAGTGGAGCAGTGGGTGAGACAGGAGAGGTCTGTTGCACCATATGGGTAGCACCCTGGCTGGGGATTGAACTTGTGCTGCAGTGGCTCTGGATAGCTTCAGAGGTTGACACCCAAATTTATTAAGTGCAAAATGACCTATATCAAGACATCATTGTCAAATTTTCAAAATTCAAAGGCAAAATATTTAATACTGCCAGGGGAAAAAGCAATATACACTTTGATCAGACTTTAATAATTTTTCTCAGAAGTTATTGTCAAGTTTAAAGAAAGTAGAATGACATATTTACAATTCTAAAAGATAAAAACTGCCAAGAAGAACACTTTATCTTGTAAAATTGTCATTCAAATATTATGGAGACACAGACTTTTCCAAACAAACAAAAGCTAATGGAGTTTACCACAACTAGACTGCCTTACAAGAAATGTTGGAAGGAGTTCTCATACATGAAAAGAAAAAATAATAGGGAGTACTTGAACAAGGTGATACAAAATCAGAATCAGAAATATACAGAATCAGAAATATAAATAATAATAATGAGACAAAACCAAAACATTGAAGGAGAGGAAGAAAATGACAGAATGTGGATAGCCAAATGAAGATGAGTTGATACTGGCATAAAAAGGATTGTTTTAGAAATAGAAATAGAAAGTTTGATTCAACCCTCATGGTAACTATATTTTTGGGGATTAAAAACCAACAATAATAACTTTAATGATAACAAATGTAATGGAATGAACAATCATTAATTACTACTGTTCTTTCATAGGCTGAACATGGAAATAAAACAAAGCTATATGACAAATATTAACTTATTATTAACTTATTACCTTGTTAGATGGTGTGTAAAGCTATTATTATAAAATATTAATTTTTAAAACTCACCGAATCCTTGTAGATAGATATTACCTTACCTAGATTATAAGGAATCAAGCAAATTAATTTGCTCTTAATTATGTACGATTGAGTGTTAGTGTTGATTTGTTTACCTCTACAAAAATGAACAAAACAGCAAATATGTGCTAGTAGAGACTTCATTCTACTTGGGAACACACACACACACCACACATATATGCACACACACTATACTGGATCATGATGATTGCTATCAAAAAAAGCAATCAGGAAATTAGAATAGGAAATATGATGGAAAAATAATTATTTCGGATAAAGCAGTTAGGGAAGAGTACTGAGCAGAGATCATTTGTGCAAAGGTCTGATGGAAGTGAGAGAGCAAGACAAGGTAGATCTATAAAAAGAGCTTTTTAGGCAGAGGAAATGTCAAATGCAAATCACTAAACCAGAAATATGTCAGTTAACATGAAGCTTCAATAATGGAGTGAAGAACAGAATGATATGAGATAACAAGAACATAACTGCTACTTGTGCCTTAAGTGGATTTCTGCTAGATTTCTTAATCATGGTGATAGATAATCAATACAGACACATCCACTTGTTTCATTAAACGTTTGGAGGGGTAGAGTGAATCAATGTTGATTCATAGAACAGGAAGCATAGATGATGATATATGTAGGTAGAGAATTAAGGCACAAATAATTCATGCAAAATAATAATTATGGAAAATCATTAGAAAATTTAACAGAAAATAATGTTCATGAATTCTCTTCTGAAAACAACTAAAATTTTGCATAGCACAATTTCATTATATGTCAATTGTCTTATCCTACCTTAAAGCACAATAAGTTTATAAACAATATGCTTTGATGTTTATTGTCATTTCCCTTGTCCAGCTCAAGACCTTACTAACTGAATGTAGCAAACGTCTTTATGGGAAAATTAGGTTTCTTACTAAAATATGTTATGCGCTAATATAGTACATACTTTATAAAAGGAGACGTGAAATTTATAATAATCTGATGACTTAGAATGAAGAAGCTATTCTGAATCCAGAATGAAAAACTTAATGCCTAAGAGCTAACAGAATATTATTGCATGGTATTCCAAGTTCCCTGTAGTCCATTAACAAATAGTGAGCAAGAAACAAAAGAAAGAAGATTCTGCCTTTACAGAAGAGACATGGACAGCAGTCTTCTGTCATAAAAGAATTACACTAATGCTTATCATAAGCTTGAAAAGAAAAAAATCTTCCAAATGTTTATAAGAAGTAGGGGGCTGACTGAAGTGACTTTTTAAGCTTTAAGTTCTTTACTAGAGAAACTAGCTAACTAGATCATTGAAGTTTAAAGTTTCAGGTTTAGTAATGTCAATGTATTGTCCAATCAGTTTTCCACTATAATTTTTCATATGAAACCATCTAAAGAAGAAAATCATTCTTCATATTACGGACATGTATTATACATTTATTACATAAACTTTGATAAGCTATGTAAATTATATGAAACATTGTAAAATTATTCATTTCATGAATATGAAAAGAAAAAAGTTGTTCACTATTAATATTGAGCTATTTAATTAAATCCTGAAGTATTTTTAATTTCATTTATACAAACCAATATGAAACACTGCCAAACAGCAAACTAATAATTTCTATTCTAAAACATTGATTTCCACATTTAGGATATACAGTATGGGAGCTGTAGTTCAAAGTCAGATTAAAGTTTTGAGAAAAAAAATTACATTATCCGGGCCTCCCCGGTGGCGCAACGGATGACCGCTGGGTTGCGAAGCTGCCCGCGGCCTCTGCAGCACCAGTTCGATCCCCGGCTGCTCCCCGGCCACTCCCCGGCCACCGGAGGAGGGTCCCACATGGCGCGCAGACCTCTCCTGCCGCCCGCTGCTCCCCTAGCAGTGAACTTCAGTCCTTCTGCCTGCTCTGCTCCCCGCTCTGGCTCTGGTGAATTCTCTCACCCTCCCGCGCTTCTGACTGTACCCAGTGCTTGTATAAATAAATAAATAAACAAACAAACAAACAAATAAATAAATAAATAAAAAATAAATCTTAAAAAAATTACATTATCCTAAAATATTAGAAAGTAAAATAATAAAGTTTCTATTACTTGTTTTAAAATTTCAAAGTTAATAAGAATATTTTAAAGAGAAATATTTATAACATTTATGTGAATAAATTACAAAAATATAGACTAATTTAAAATTGTTTTAGGGCCTCCCTGGTGGCTCAAGGGGTTAAGATGCAGTCTATGAGAATGTCTGCGGCCTCTGCAGCACAAGTTCTATCCCCGGCCAGGAAGCACAGCAGACCTCTCTCTCTTGACTCACCTGCTGCTCCCATCAGCACTGTACTTCAGTCACTCTGCTGTTCTGTTCCCCGCTCTGTCTCTGGTGAATCCTCTCACCCCCTACATCTCTTGCTTATACCCCAGCTTTTGTATGCATAGGTGAATAAATCTTTATTTTTTTATAATAAATTTTATTTTTATATTCCCCATACAATTTCAACCCCCCCATTTTGACCCCAATCCCTCCCCTCCCTCCACCCCCCCCCAAAAGTGTCTCTGGTTCATAGATTTTTGTTGATTTTGATTTTCACTTTCTTATAGTTATTCATTTTCCTGGTCCCTTATTTAAGTTTTCTAGATTCCTGCTATGAGTGAGACCATCCGGTATTTTTCTTTTTCTTTCTGGCTTATTTCGCTGAGCATGATCCCTTCCAGCACCATCCATGTTGCTGCAAATTGCATGTGTTTATCTTTTTTTGAATGCTGAGTAATATTCCATGGTATATATGTACCACATCTTCTTGATCCAGTCATCTATTTTTGGGCATTTGGGCTGTTTCCAAAGCTTAGCTATTGTAAATAGTGCTGCTATAAACATAGGGGTGCAGGTGTTCTTTGGAATTGATGTTTCTGTGTCCTTTGGGTAAATACCTACGAGTGGAATTGCTGGATCATATGGAAGCTCTATGTTTAGTAGGTCCAGAAATCTCCACACAGCTCTCCACAGTGGTTGGACCAGTTTGCACTCCCACCAACAGTGCAGGAGAGTTCCTTTTTCTCCACATCCTCGCCAACATTTGTTGTTGCTAGTTTTTTTTTAATATGTGCCATTCTCACTGGTGTAAGATGGTATCTCATGGTAGTTTTGATTTGCATTTCCCTGATGACAAGTGATGTTGAACATTTTTTCATATGCCTGTTGGCCATTTGCATTTCCTCTTCAGAGAAGTTTCTTTTTAGCTCTTCTGCCCATTTTTTGACTGGATTCTTTTCTTTGTTGTTGTTGAGTCTCATCAGCTCTTTGCAGATTTTTGTGATCAATCCTTCATCATTAGTGTTGGGTGCAAAAATGTTCTCCCAGTTGGTGGGGTTTCTCTTTGTTTTTGTTATTGTCTCTTTTGCTGTGCAGAAGCTCTTTAATTTGATGTAGTCCCAGCTGTTTATCTTTGCCTTCACTATCACTGCTTTGGGTGATGTGTCTGTAAAGATGCCTTTGATGTGCAAATCACGTAGTGTTTCGCCTATATTTCCTTCTATGTATTTTATGGTTTCAGGTTTTATGTCTAGTTCTTTAATCCATTTTGAGTTGGTTTTTGTGTATGGTGTGAGGTAGTAGTCAAGCTTCATTCTTTTGCATGTAGCGGCCCAGTTTTCCCAGCACCATTTATTGAACAGACTTTCTTTGCTCCAATGCATAGTCTTTGCTCCTTTGTCAAATATTAGTTGACCATAAATCTGTGGGTTTATTTCTGGATTTTCTATTCGATTCCATTGGTCCGTATGCCTGTTCTTGTTCCAATACCATGCAGTTTTGATGATTATGTCCTGAAATCTGGGAGTGTGATGCCTCCATTCCCTTCTTTTTTTTTCAGGAGAGCTTTGGCTATTCGGGGTTTTTGGTGATTCCATATGAATTTCATCAATAATTGTTCTATTTCTTTGAAGAATAACATTGAAATTTTTATTGGAATAGCATTGACTCGGTATATTGATTTTGGTAGGATGGCCATTTTAATAATGTTTATTCTTCCAATCCATGAGCAGGGGATGTCTTTCCATTTCTTTGTATCTTCTTCTATTTCTTTTATTTTTTTATATAAATTTTATTGTTATATTCCCCATACAATTGCAGCCCCCCCCATTTTTTAACAGTGTTTTATAGTTTTCTTTGTAAAGGTCCTTTACCTCTTTTGTTAGATTTATTCCCAAGTATTTGATTTTTTTTGTTTCGATAATAAAGGGGGTGTTTTTTTTCATTTCTTCTTCTTCAGATTTATTGTTAGTGTATAGGAAGTCTTCTGACTTTTGCATGTTGATTTTGTATCCTGCCACTTTGCTGAACTTATTGATGAGCTCAATTAGTTTTTCTATGGAGTTTTTGGGGTTCTCTATGTATATTATCATATCATCTGCAAATAGTGATAGTTTGACTTCTTCTTTTCCTATTTGGATTCCTTGTATGTCTTTCTCTTGTCTTATTGCTCTGGCTAGGACTTCCAGTATTATATTGAAAAGCAGTGGTGAGAGTGGACATCCTTGTCTTGTTCCAGATCTTAATGGAAATGCTTTCAGCTTTTCACCATTGAGAATGATACTGGCTGTTGGCTTGTCGTATATGGCCTTTATGATGTTGAGGTATGTTCCTTGTATCCCAAGAATTTCAAGGGCTTTTATCATGAATGGGTGTTGCACTTTGTCGAAAGCTTTCTCGGCATCTATTGATATTATCATATGGTTTTTATATTTCTTTTTGTTGATGTGTTGGGTAACGTTGATTGATTTTCGGATGTTGAACCATCCTTGTGTCCCTGGAATGAATCCTACTTGGTCGTGGTGAATTACCTTATGGATACACTGTTGGATTCTGAATAAACCTTTAAAAAAATTGTTTTAAAGGTGTCTGATCATTTAAATAGTCAAATAACAATGAATCAATTTCCTTTATTTTTGGAACACAAATAGCATATTCCAGGTGAGTAGTCAGATATTTGCTAAATGATAAAAATGGTTTCATTTAAAATAGTCAATAAATTTATAAAAGTGTAAGAGTCAACTAAAAATATACACTGGTGACTCACTGAATTTCTTCTGAGTATATTAAATGTGTGTATGTACCTTGGGGACTCAAAAATATATTTTCAAAAATATCCTTTCAAGAAAAAATATATAGCCTTGTGGAGAATAAATAAGAAAAGAATAAACTTGAAGCATTTTTGTGCTCTTTTTACTTCATTGATATGTTGTTAGAAAAATTCTTCAAATACCTAAAGAGAATCTACAACTATTTTCTTGTAATTTTGATCTTTTTTCCATAGCTGCTAGAAGATAGACCAGGACATACATAGTAAATTTGATGGCCCATTAAGTATTTGTCCCACAAATATTTGTTGAATGCTTCCTGGAAACATTCAAGATAGGGAACTAAGATATAGAAAGAGGAACTTAGAATTTCTTAAAAGTATGCAATTGAATAGATGACTTGGTATTAAACAGATTCTAATAGCAAACAAGTTATTATCTCTAAAGCTATGAGGACCCATTAGTATGCCCTTTATGTAGATAGTACCCCTGTAACAAAGGAGAGAAAAAAATCATGGATTTATTAGAAAAATTCTGTTTTTCAATTTAAAGAATAAAGTGCCTGGGGTTACTCTCAACTGACAAGTTTAAGTTATCCATGCTATATGAATTGACAACTCTCACAGCCTGTCTAATCAAGAGATAGAAATCATCTAGTATGATAAACCAGAGAAGTTAATGAAAAGATTTGTTAATTATGATTTAATAAAAAAGTGATTGTCTATTGAGAGACAAATTCTCAAATGAAATGCTTGTTTGCAAATATGTTTTTAGAACAATATTCTATTGAGGTTATTATTTTTAAGAATCATTATTTTCAGGTGCTCTAACACAGTTTATTATGAGAAATAAGTATTGCCATGAGAAGAGTATTCAAAAAGGAGTCAAAAGATCTGGAATCAAGCTCTCCTTTTCTTAGTATTTCTTTGAGAGCTTCTGCAAGTCTCTTAAATGTCCTACTCTCCTTAAACTTTAAATTAAACATCCCTCTTTTTCCTTATAACAGGCCCTGTCCTTCCTACTGGGTAGTTTTACATATGGTGTTAAATTTTAATTTTATTAATTGCTCCTCAGTATGTCATCCAAAGAAAATCTTGACTTTTTCCTGGATATGATTAAAAGCAAATGGATTGATGTGAGCAATAGGCTTACAAAGCCTACAATGTTAATATGAGATTTCATTGATAATAGTTGGTGTCAGTGGGTGTTTAAGTACTCTATCAGAATATGGAAAAGCCCAGATATTCAGTATTAGAATCACTATATATATTCTTTAAAGTCCTATAAAGTCTATAATTATAAGCACGACTACCATCTCCACTCTTCACATGAAGTGACTGAGGCAAAAATATGTTGTTAACATAGACAATAATGTGGGTCAGGAAATGTGGGTCTAGCAAAAATTCTTACCTTTTTCTACAGACTCTTAATTTTTTTTAAATATATTTATTTATTTATTTATTTATTTATACCAGAACTGGGGTACAGGCCAGATGTGTGGGAGGGTGAGAGGATTCACCAAAGACAGAGTGGGGAGCAGAACAGGCAGACTAACAAAACACACTGCTAAGGGGAGCAGTGGACGAGACAGGAGAGGTCTGCTGCGCCATGTGGGATTCTCGCCGACCAGGGGGGATAGAACCAGCACTGCAGAGGCTGCGGACAGCCTCACAGCGCTGTGCTCAACCGCCTGCCCACCAGGGGAGGCCCCAGACTCTTAATTTTGATGGATAGAATGTAGAGCCTGGAACATTCCTTACTTTTCTGAATGCCACAAGTACCATAAATTTATCACAGTTATAAAGTGTCCTTAATTCTTAGGTTGCTGGGTTGATTTTCATTTCAGTAGGATCTCTGGTGGATGCTTATTAATAAATATTTTACCTAACAATTCTTTTTGCTTCAATTTTCTCCAGGGTTCCAATAATACCTATGTAGATCTCTGAACAAAAATTTCTTACATACCACAAGGAACAAAAATATCGGTATTTTTTCCTTAATGAAACATTTTTTTATTCCTTTTTTTCCTATTTGTATGTTTTGTTTTTTTCCCGGAGTGGGTGGCTAGCACCTTACTGTAAAATTACTCTTCTCTTCAACTCCATTCCATACTACATTGTTTGGAAGGAAGGCACTATGCAAAATCCAACTTAAAGGTTGGGAATTATTTTCTCCCTGTTTACAGAGTATATCTATAAATCTGCACAACAGACATACCTATTTTCTCACATTTATTTGCTTACTACTCAATTATAGATTTATATCAGAATGGATTCTTGCTTGTAAGGGCATTGTTTTTGTTTTTCCTAGTGTGGCTACATTTCTGTGGATATGGATGTTTTCTGCTGGAATTTACTCAGAAAATAGAAAAAGTTCAGCAAGTCTATAGTTGATTGGCCAGAGTAATATTCTCAAGGAAACACATTATCTGATCTACTTGGTCACTGGGTTGTTGGGACACAAAATCAAAGCTATATCATTTAATTTGCTTTCTTTACCATTTAGGAGTTCATCCTTGGTTTCAGTATTGATATATTTCAAATTTAGAATTGTATTCCTTTACCTTAGGGGTTTTAATTCTCCATGATAGGCATAAAAGTCTCTTCTGTTCATTGTCATTTACTACTTACTCTAAATGATTTCTGGGAGGGTTCTAATTGTATATTGATGAATGGTAGAAGGCTGTATTTTTAAAAATCATATGATCACTATGTCTAAATGGATTTTATCCTGTTTGTCAGCAATCTCCTCTGTTACTTTGAAAGTTTTTGATTTGATGTTGGCCATTTTTATACCTGTAATTTTCTAACAGTTATTATGAGGTTTAAGTTTTATCTCTGATCCCCTCCAGCAGCTGTTTCAAGATTGACCTTCTTTGACTTCTTTATGCTTATGAGACCTTTGAAGTTCTTTTCTTCTTAATTCGTTTTGAATATCATTGAACTAAGTGTTAAAAGTGAATTGCTTATTGTGATAGTCACCTTGATTTCTCCTTTGAACTTTTAAAGTTCTATTTTTCCAAATCTTTTAACTAATAGCTTAAATTTAAATGATTTTTTAAATCTCTATTTTCAGTTAACTAATACAACCAAAATAAATGTTGGTTATTTACCAGTACAAAGATGACTTTCTACTACAATATTGTCTTAATGAAGATTATAAATTTGCTTTGATCATATCGAGTTTTATTTTGACAATCTATACAACAGTGTGTGATTTTTACTATGTCTCTAAAATATGAAAGAAATGTTTTCATTAAATATGTATTTGTATATATGCATACACTATATATTGTGCTATTTGTGTATATTTATAATGTAAAAAATCATTTTACATATGCATTGTGATATGTAAATTGTTTTAGAAAACAATATTTTGCAGAGAGAATACACTTTACTCCTCTTTGTCTCCCATATGCTCTCTGATTTTCTTTCTTTTTTTTTTTTTTTGGTGGGATCCTACCGGCGGCCGGGGAACGAACCGGTGCTGCAGAGGCTGCGGGCAGCCTCACAGCCCAGTGCTCAACTGCTGTGCCACCAGGGGAGGCCCTCTCTAATTTTCTACAATTACTGATGTTATCATTTGTCCCAAATTACCTTTGCTTCCTTCTACAGTAATGGTTATATTCAATACTATCACTTTTGTGTTCAAAAATGTTAAATTATGACAAAATTAAGTAAAATTAAGCTCTATGTTACAAATGTTTTCAATGTGAAATATTAACACTAGTATAAACTTCTATATTGTTTATATAATGCTTTATCAATATTGGAATAAAATTTCTGCTTTTGCTTACCCATCATTTTATTATCTTTTACATATCTGTTACATAAAATTTAATATTTTCCATGATGTCCTACTATAAACATCAAGTAACTAAAGTAACAAAGAATTCCATCTCATTTATTTCAATTATGACTAATAAAAGCCAAAATCCATAGTATATTGCTATTTTTCAAGGAGTAGTCTTAAGCATAGTAAGAAACATTACACAATTTTAATGGCATTGAAACTTCAAATGGCAACAGATGTTATTTTATTTTTTCTTATCCATTATGTTTAAAAGAAGCAAGTTGCTATCTACATCTGTATTTCCAAAGTGTTTTAGGAACTTTCATTTTTTTAATGATTTGTTAATTGTCACAAAACTGCTGAGGACAACATAAATGATGATTCTATGGTTGAATCATTTTATCTGTGAATAGTATACACATTAACATACATTGATATTTATTGAAAACTTATTTGCAATGAAAAAATGTGCATTATATTTTTCAAGGGATGTCACTAAAATTGTTTATAAATTTTTATAAACTATGTTATTTAAATGATTATCTTTTAATCAAATACTCACCTGATCTTTATTTCATTTCTAAAGTTCTACTATGTACAAAGGAATCTCCATCATGCTAATAAGATGAAATCTTACTAAAACCAAAAGTATTTACCATCTACCAAGCATTAGTTGCCATATGACTTCAAATAACTATATTATTAAACTAATATTCTTAGACATGTCTATTCTTAAATCAGTAGCAAATAAATTTCCTAAAATCATTTAATTAGTGACAATAGAAATTTGAATCCATTTATATTATTGAGGAATATATAAATGTTGTTGTCATTATTATCATTATTTTTATTATTGTCTTTTATTAACTCCATATGTTTGGTATCCCAATTGTCTTACATATGTTCCTCCACTTGTTACCTACAAGAAATCTTAGATTTAAATTTATTATGTCCATGTTATAGATGAAAAAACTGGATCTCAAAGAATTAGATAACTCATTATATTAGTTTGTAATTTAGGATTTAGACTTAGATTTTCCTCATCCCAAACTATGCGCTATCAACTCCGTGACCAATAATTCAAATCTATTAAATTACAGAATATAAAAAACCTGATATGGGAGATAATTTGTGTAGTGCAGAAGACAAGTATTTTCCATGTTTGAACTAAATATTGAATGATAACATATCTAAATTGCATTTAAGTGCAAAAAAAAAATCAAAATTAAGAAAGTACAAAGTAGCCTGAGCATAATGAATCTCTGTGGGAAGGGAATGATCAAAGCAATTACATCTTATGAAACTATGTGAAATATCTTTTAGAACTTAGACAACTACCTAGAAAAGTAAGTTGAAATGGCATTGCCTAATTCTAACAGTATAGTAGTACAGGGGGATCAATTCCTTTCAACAAAAAGAAAGTATACAATTGTGATAGAAAGGATTTGGATGGAGGTAGATTCAAATGATTTATGAAGGATACTATGATAAGATGCTAATCAATTTTTCTCTTAATATCTTGCAGGTATCTGGTTTATTTATATTTTTTAATCAGTGAATGTGGAAGTTTAAGGACTAATATGTTAAGGACTAATATGATCTGGGTGTTAAAAGAAAACTTTTTCCTACTTATCATGATTAAATAGCTCATAAGTTAGAAAAGTAAAATATATCACCTCTACTTCATTGAGCCTCAACTTTTTCATCATCAAAATCATACTTAGGGCCTCCCCAGTGGCGCAGCGGTTGAGCGCTGGGTTGCGAAGCTGCCTGCGGCCTCTGCGGCGCCGGTTGGATCCCCGGCTGCTCCCCGGCCACCAGAGGAGGGTCCCACATGGCGCGCAGACCTCTCCTGCCGCCCGCTGCTCCCCTCAGCAGTGTACTTCGGTCCTTCTGCCTGCTCTGTTCCCCGCTCTGGCTCTGGTGAATTCTCTCACCCTCCCGCGCTTCTAACTGTACCCAGTGCATGTATAAACAAACAAACAAACAAATAAATAAATACATAAATAAAAATACATGCCTCTTTAAAAAAATATTAAAAAAAAATCATACTTAACATTTTCATGGCCACTTTCATAAAATATCTGTAAGTCTGCAAAGTCACATTGAATATCATGAGGGTATATTGTTATTTATATCCCAAGAGTCTAAATAAGAATTTTTTAGAAAGAATTTGAGAATGTAACAATTTCTTAATTAGGAGTGTTAGAAAAGAGGATATTATTTTGAGTAATTCCTTCAAGAAAGAACAATTTAATTAGAGTAGCTATGACATTCACCAGGTAATGTAGATGAAAAGTTGAAGTTTTACAAGATTTTATGAACTTAAATTATTAACAATGACATAGTCATTACATAATTTTAACTAATAGGAACAAATGTATAATGAGATTAAACTTAAAAAAAGATGGTTGTACTTAATGGACAAATAGAACCCAACAAACAAAAGAAGACCAACAATTACCAGGCACATCACATGTAACAGATTTCTCCATGGATGATCTACTGAAAGACCAGGTCACAGAGGAAGGGCAAGGAAAGTTGGGTACATTTACATATTGAAGTATGGACAAAATATGATCAAGATGTAAAACATTTAGATCTGAAAACATGCTGAACGGTAATTGCAGGTCAGTCTTATTGAATAACCAGTGTGGACTGAAGATGCTCCTTTGTTGATTCTCTAAATCCTACCCTTTTACTAGACTCAATAGAATAATACTTTCTAAGGTTTAGACTTGGTAGAGTTGCTAAGGGCACAGTCATTGATTAGTTTTGCAAATAGATCCATAAATGGAAGCGTTAGCTTTCATATATTACACAGCTCTCAAATTCCAGGACCCAAATTTCTTTATCTGTGAATATAAATTAATAATGCCCATCCTTCATATTTATTGACATCTATGATCAGGTTTGAATTAATTTATATAGGTAAAGCATTAATACTATACATTAAACAATTATGAGCAGGGAGCCTTCATAGATACTCAAAATCAACTGAAATTTTGGTTATAGGAGACCAACCCATTTTTGCTTTGTCTATAGAAAATAATTTCCTCTTTGGGTGATTTTTGGAAGGATTTTTATATGCACTGCATTTGACCTAGCATCGTTACTAATGAGTAATGAGAGTTACATAAACTCTAGATGAGGTTGCTTAGCTTAGGTACACAGCTAGTAAAATGGAAGAGATATTTAAAAAATTAGACTACCAGGAAGAAACTCTAAGTTGTGAATGATGGTGCATCTATCAATAAAAATTAGAAAAGAGGTTAGGGGCCAGTTTGGGGAAAGTAAGAATTGTTCCATATGATAATAAAGTACAACAAAAGGTATTTTTAACTATCTATTGCAGTGCATCATTTTTAACACACTACGGTTGAACCTTTTAGCCCATGTTTAAAATTATCTTGTAAGTACAAGAAATGTATGTCATTTTGAAGAAATGAATATATCTCAAATCTCTGTGGACCTGCTGCTTATCTAGTAAAGAGGAAACACAGAGAGCTAAGAAAGGTTCTCTATGTCATAAGTGATGAGATAAAGAATGCATTTTGCTATCTATTAAGAGCAAATATATGCTGCTAAATGTTTTCATGTGAACTTAAATGGTATTAAAAGCTAATAAAAGGCTAAGAAAAGCACTGCATGCGACATACCAAATATGACACATTCCTACTGTGTATTTCAGGTAATAATTTCTAAAAATAGAAGGGCCATAAAATGTATTCTTTTCCAAGCAACTTTTCGAAGAAATTTCAGAATCTTAAATGGCAAAGGTAAATACATTTTTCCCACCTGAAAAAATCTTTGACCAGTTATGTATGATCTGTTCTCACAATAATTTGCTTCTAGGCATAATGGTTTTCTTTTCTTCATTGGATCACTTTATTTTATGTTATTTGTATAGTTTCAATCATTCTCTTACTCAAGAAGTTTATAGACATTTTAAGCACATTGCCAAAGGGAAGGATATTGAGAGGGATAACAGGATAAAAGAAGTAAATGTACACATGAATGCTAAGTACAGGACAATAATAGATTTAAGAGAACAGCCAAATATTTCATGAGAATTATTTGTTAGGCAAAATACTGTTCATTTATATAAATGTATATAACATGCCCTACATTTTTTTCTATTTCTATCACAATTATAAAATGTTATTTTATCTCTAGTAATCTTATTTGAGATACGTTATCTTTAAACTCAAGAAGAGTTAATATATTCAAGATCTCAAATACAGCAAGAATTGATAAAGACCTGTAACTCAGATATCTCTACCTCTAAAGCTTATAATGTCTCCACGGTTCTGGAAAAGAAAATAATAGCAAAAATAATCCTTCAACTATATAATCATGAAAATATCCAAGCCAGACATTTTTTGTGCCTTATTCCATCTACAGAAGCCCAAATTTCATCACTGGATTTTAAGAAATGCACATCATTTAGCCAATTATATCTTCCTATTGAACTTGATTTTCTTCTCATGTATCATGTGGTTTATTCACACCAGTCCCTTTACTGGTCATAAATCATGTTTTTTTTTTCTCCATTTATTTATGTACCTTTATATCTTACTTCAACACTCCCTTGTGTGAGTTGTGGTGTTTATTTATTTTTATAGATTTCATGTATTTTTGCATAAAAGAGCTGGAGTGTAGGCCAGAGTTGTAGGGAGTGAGAGAATTCACCAGAGACAGAGTGGGGAGCAAATCAGGCAGATCTACTGAAATACACTGCTGAGGGGAGGAGCTGGTGAGAGTAAGTAAAGGAGAGGTCTGCTGTGCCATATGAGGGTTACCTCCTTGGGTGGGGATCTAATTCAGATCACTGAGGTGGGCTGTGACAGTGACCCTAGGCCACCAGAGAGGGCTGAGTCATGGTGTTTAATGCATTTTTTAAGTTATAGTCACACTTTTAGACCTATTCAAGTCCCATCTTCTCAATCCAGATTCTTGCTTTATACCCTAGCTTCATGGTCTACCACACTCAGATACATAAATTTTCTCACAGGTATTGTTGGCAGTAAAAGGATAAAAGAGGACTGTCATCTTTCTGGAGTTGTACTTAGACTATTCCATTACTGACTGCCTGGACCTTTACTCAGTTTCTTTACTAAATACATTCCTATTTCTCTTCACCACAGCCTCCAGAAATTGGTCAGAGTTCTTTTTCTTTACTACTCTCTCACTTCATGTTTTCTCTTGCTTGAGATGTACAGCAGTTTTCACTAAATTAAAGTCATTCATACCTCAAATATGTTTGCTCTTCCATGCGTGGGTTCTTCTTTCTTTCTTTTTTAATTAGAGTACCATTGGTTTATATCATTTATATATATATATATTTTTTTTTTTGAAAGCATAGGATCTCCTCCTTCAGGTGATGTCTCCACAGCATACTCAAAACCAAGGTATCCATAATCCTCCACATAGCCCATTGTTCTCTCTTCCCACCCTGTTCTCAACAGGTTCTTTTCATTTTTAAGAGTTTATGTTAATATTAACCAGAAACACAGATAAGAAAAATAAAGTAGCATGTATTTTAGACTCCTGATAAGTGAAAGAATTATTGCTAGACCTAAAAAAAATCCTCATATTTGGAATAATAGTTTAATATTTAAATTCTAACCCCTAAGTCTTCCCGAAGGCCATAGTGCTACAGAGAACAATGGTGGACCCCATCATGCTGTGCACCTAAACTGTCACTCAGCTGAACCCTGAAACTGTGTCTAAGCAGAAGTCACTGTTTTCCGAGATCATGATGAACTCTAATCGATTGTCTTCTTTTTGGGGTAATTTTCCCCAAAGAAGCTAGCATTTGCCTATAGTGATACTTGTGACTTCATCAATGATAAAAGAAAAATAGTGCATCAAGACAAACAATGGCTAGCCAAGGAACCCATACTCAGCAATATATTATTCAAAAATAAACAATAAGTAACATTTTCAAATAGAGCCAGTCTGTAAGTGGGTAATGGAACCATCTATCTTAATTTTTCTGCTCATTTCAAGCTTAAAATAAAGCTGAATTAATAATCTTTAAACAAAGAAAACTGTATACAAGTAGTCATGGATGCTTACAATATTTATATATAATATATATTTATTCACTATAACTTATTAATCATAAAACATTTTATATTACTCTTTCTTAATATATATCTATCTAAAATGACCTTTTTAAAAAAAGATTTATTTATTTATGCATACAAAAACTAGGGGACAGGCCAGAGGTATGGGGGGGGTGAGAGGATTCACCAGAGACAGAGTGGGAAGCAGAACAGGTGGATTGACTGAAATACACTGCTGAGGGGAGCAGTGGGTGTGTTAGGAGAGGTCTGCTGCACCATGTGGGTTGCTCTCTGGCCAGCCAGGGATCGAACTCGTGCTGCAGAGACTGCGGATTGCTTCATAGTGTGGTGCTTAACCCCTTGTGCCACCAGGGAGGCTCTCTAAAATGTCCTTTTTATGCAGGTGGAAACTATGGTTATATAGACCCTATCACTTTCATCCTAACAACCAAAGTGTTTCTTCATTCTTCCAAATCCATCCTGGACTTCACAGCCAGACCAAATCACGCTAAGAAATGAACTTACTTGTCATTCTCTTTCACACACACATCACACAAACACACACCATCAATAAAAACTGATATTTTGACAGAAGAGGTTGAGTCACTTAGCTTAGTATTCAAAATAATTTGATTTTGTTACCAAATTTTCCAATTTCCTTTTCTGTTTCTTCATATGAACTCTTCAATCATTATAGTCAATAGCATCATTTAAAAAATTTCTGTATATGCCAAATCCACTTTTACCTATTAGTGAGGTGAAAGTATTTGCTTACAAAGTGCCTCCAATCTGCAATATGATCCCCTTACTCTCTGCTTAAGTTTATCTTCCTCCATTCCTCAGGACTCAATTTACTGGCATATAACCCATCTGCCCTCATCCTTCATGACTTTCTTCCTCTGCTCTCTGTGCCATTTTATGCAACTTGCATTTCATTGAGTGATAGTGCTAATTGTATAGGTATATATGTATTATCCCCTTAAGTAGAAGGAAGTGTGTTTATATCGTGCTTTCACTGATTTCTATGTCTAATACAACTCTAATTGGTTTCCTGTCTACAGTATCTTATCAAAAACTATTTTAATGTGAGATAACT
This sequence comes from Talpa europaea, assembly GCF_964194135.1. Lineage (NCBI taxonomy): Eukaryota > Metazoa > Chordata > Mammalia > Eulipotyphla > Talpidae > Talpa > Talpa europaea. Next base: position 29,274,416 of record NC_140071.1, read on the forward strand.
CATCATGAATTACTGATAGTCAGTGGGAAAATGTTGCTAGGTATTATGAGTAACTAAATTCTTCCACAGTTTCCCGTATTTCTTCTATATGATTGTTGGTAATGTACAAATATATGTTAGAGTCAGTTATCAGCATTTAAATCATGATCAAAGTTGTCAATAATTACTCTGATAGGTTCAATATTTAATAATTAACATTAACATTACACTATTCTATACAATTCATATGAATTAAATATGGTATTTTACAGTGTTTTATTAAATATACTCATGATAGAAATCTTTTGTATTATTGAGTAAAAATATCACTCCACAGTAAGAATATATATTTGTACCATTAAAAGTTATCACAGTTTTTTTTGTTATTAAATATTTAAAGATAATTATGACTGCAAAGAATTTACTTATGCATCTCTTCCCATAAATTTTCTAGAATATAAATCATATTGGACAACTAATGAATGCAGTCCGACTTTATTCATGACTCTGTGAATGAGAAATCAGGTAAGAATTTGAGTTTTCCAATTTTGTCTTGAGGTTCTTGAAAGAATGTATGAAAAAATTTATTAGCGATGAGATAAAGTTAAGGGAGACTTAGAAAGATTTCTTCATGTGAACAATGTATTCTTTTTCTGACATGAACAGAGGTGACTTGACCTAGCTTTTCTAGACAGGTCTGCTGTAACACCCATTCTCATCTAGTCCTTTTATCAAGGCTCACCTCTGGGGATTCATTTTTAGCTTCATCACAGAAGTGTCTTAGTGGCGCTAGGTGATTGTTTCCTTGAACAGTGTGAAAAGCAGAGATCATACAATATTCATGGAGACCCCAACAATGAGAGCTGTGTTGGAAATGAGGGATAAAATTCCACAGATGAAATAAATCTACTTTATTTCCCTTTGATTCCAGGCTCCTGAAGACTTCTTATAAATGCTTTCCTTTGTCATTGTACTAATGGTCAACCTACCTACTTTCAAAAAGCAGAAATAGAACAGTGAGTGTATTATGCAATGATCTGACCTCCTGTTTTTGCAATGGATAGTATATGACTAATAAATAAATCCCACCCTGCTGTCTAAGTACAAAGACATTCAAGGGTACTACCATTTAATTGGAAGCCATCTATTGTAAGTATTCTTCAGTCACCTGAATCTTGCTGCCCATTCAGTTCAAAAGAAAATGGTTTCTAAAATGTTAGAACATTTATTTAAGTCACAATTAAATGTTCAGCAGCAACAGTCCAGAGGGGTAAATGGTGATTTAAGTTATATAGGATCACATTTTCAATGTCTAAAATTTGAAGAATTTTTTCATCTGAAATTGAAGATTTTATTTTTATTTTGAAATATTTGCAGGATAAAGAAAGTTTCTTGGTAGAGTGTTCAGGCATTACTTATTCTGTTGACTTGAGAGTAGACATTCTCAGAACTGAAACATTATTTTATTTATTTTTTATTTTTTTAAAGATTTATTTATTTATGCATACAAGAGTTGGGGTAAGGCCAGAGGTGTGGGGCTTGAGCGGATTCACCAGAGACAGAGTGGGGAACAGAACAGGCAGATTGACCAAAGTACACTGCTGAGAGGAGCAGCAGTGTGTCAGGATATGCTTGCTGTTACATGTGGGTTGCTCCCTGGCCAGCCGGGGATTGAACTTGTGCTGCAGAGGCTGTGGACAGCTTCATAGGTTGCGTCTTAACCACTTGTGCCACCAGGGAGACCCCTGAAGCATCTTTCTTTTTAAAGATTTATTTATTTATTTATTTATTTGTTTGTTTGTTTGTTTATTTATTTATTTATACAAGAACCAGGGTACAGGCCAGAGATACGGGGAGTGGAGTGGAGTGAGAGGATTCAACAGAGACAGAGCGGCTAACAGAACAGGCAGACTGATGAAATACACTGTTGAGGGGAGCAGCGGGCACGACAGGAAAGGTCTGCCGTGCCATGTGGGACAATCTCTGGCCGGCCAGGATTGAACTGGCACTGCAGAGGCTGCGGACAGCTTCACAGTGCTGTGCTCAACCACCTGCGTCACCAGGGGAGACCCTGAAATATCATTTTAGTAAGAAAGTTAATTTTAAAATTTTGTTAAAGATAATAATATGTCGTTATTCAATTAATAAAGACAACAATGATTTCCATTTAATGAAAGAGCCAAAGTTGTGTTCTATTAGAGCAATAAAAATGTTACACATCTCAGTGTTAAAATCACACTTTTTAAAACTTAAGTATTCAATGAGCTTCATAAAATAAATTGATAAATAACTCAACAATGGGAAATGTAATTTGGAATATATAATTGGTAAAGTTACCATTTTAATTCCCCAAAGCCATTTTTACTTGCGTTCATTTGTTTACATTTATCTCATTTCTGTGATCTCCGAGATGTTACGACTTTTATTCTGGAATCACATCACACTCCTCTGCCTTCTCAACTTAAAATTCTGTGGTATCTTCTGTATCTTTCTCTCAGAGATAGATTCTCATCGAACTTTGGTTTTGTAATTTGAAGTATCTACTCTCACAATAATGAAGTTAATGTCACTTCCATGGTTATACTCATGTCTTTGATAGATCTCATCTGGATAGTTGATCTTACTCCTATATCCAGAAAAAGTAAATTGGGAGAAAATGTACTTATTGGCAAGTTAATAGGCACGACATTGTCATGAATAAAACTGATATTATCCCTAATTTGTGGACATCATTCTGAGGAGAGAATTTGTAAAGTAAATCTTTCAAACTTCCATAATTACCTTTATTTAGCAATGAATTCCTGAACCATTGCAAGCAATGATTAAAGACATATATGTGATATTAGAAGTGTTATGGTGATATTTGGTGAGACCTGGAATTTATATTTATGTGGATACATTCCAAATCTAATTCCATCTTCTTCTCAGAACCAACAAAAAAACAGACTACATTCATGATAAAACCCCCTTCACTCTATGTCACACTCATATATAAGGAGACTCAGGCTGCTATTGCTACTGACACAAGCATTCCCCAAATTCTAAAATTCCTTTCCCTGGAAGCCTTTTTGATAAAGGCTGTGATTTCGTATACCAATTTATTTTCAAATTGATTTTGTGGCCAAAATCTCAATACATGTGATCACTCTAACAATGGCTGGCGGATAAATTTTTGGATTGGAAATAAATGAGAAACTTTCTATACAGGAAAAAAAAAGTTTGTTTTCAACCGCAGCAGCTATGAGTGCTGTGCTCTATTTTATACTGACTTTCTGTTCAGGCCCAAGTGTCAGTAGAACAGTAAAATGGACTGTGCTCTTTTCAGCCTGACAAACAATAATTTGGTACAAGTTAGAACTTCTTATTAAGCCATGGTGGGTTAGGAAGTCCAGGACTAATAGAATTCTCCTAAATGATTGGCTGAAACATTTGTGTTAGCTTAATTGTACATTTGCCCTTTGACTAAAATTAGGGATTAAGTCTCTCCCTGGGTTCTGCATTTTAAGTTAGTAAGTAGTTAGACTGCACATTCTAATTAGATCTTTTCTACTTCTTACTGCCATGGGATTTTCACCTTGACAACAACATACAGATCCTTTATGTTAGTTTTGAAAAGAGTTTCTCTTCATACTCTATGTGAAATTGTCTCTGTCTTACATTAATATTAACTCACTGAATGAAACCTACAGTGTGTGAGAGGTTGGCTAGCTCTTGAGTTGTGGGCATCCTGCATGGCACATTTCACTGTCTCTTTTTCATCATATCAGCTTTAACACAGCATGGCTTTGGCCTAAGAAAGACAACTTTCTGAGGATCTCAATGCAAGGTCAGGTGATTGATCAAAAATGTGGCTGAAAGCTTGATCCATCCCTGTGTGATGTTTCACAGTTATCACCTGGAAATAATTTCAATTATAGTATTAGTCTTTTTTCAAATGCCATTCTTGGACATGAATATCTTTCACCATAGAAGCTAGGAATATGTGATACAATAACATTAAAAGAACCTAACACAAAAAAAAAATCTCAAAATAACAATAATCATGATATTCAAAACCACATAGTTTATTATGTTCCTCTATAATATATATTTTTCTTAGTGAACAATCGAGTACTGATTATTGAGGGTTATTTGTAGGAACAGTACTGCTTTCCTATTTTTTTTTAATTACTCAACCTATATTATGTTAATGCCATTTTGTTCTTTTGGAGCCTCTGTAAAGGGTTCCCAGAAGAAAAGCAATGGAAGGCATTTCCTCATAATTGACATTGAGTTATGAGGAGCATGTGGACTTGCTCCTAAATTCCTCTGACTGAAGCTTGCCTGATTATCATGGTTGTGTAATGAGCACATGTAAATGTACTTAAGAAAATATTGCAACGTTTTAAAGTTAACCAAGACCTCCTGCGTAATGGTTAGGTAGAGAAAGTGGAATATTCCTTTTGTAGAAATAATTGCTTTAATTTTCAATCTGTAAAATGTGGAGTTGAGATGACTCCTTCTAAAGCAAACTTTATTCTATGAACCAATGATCATTTCTTTCCACAAAATGAGACAATTTCACTAAGTTTTACTGTGCCTAAGAAACAGTGAGTTAGCAAGCTGTAGTCATAGGGAAAAAAAGACTATCTCTATTTTCTAATTTGTTATTAATTAAAATCAACACTGTTTAATAATGTTTAAATTATACATTTTATTGCATGCATGAGTGCAATATGTTCATTTACTTTCCTTAGGCTTTCTATGGCAAGTTCTCCCATGTGAGGACACAGTATGAAATGCAGCAATGCTGCTTAAACCCTCTAAGCCTATTCCCAAATTCAGGGCTTATCTTGTAACCAGGCTATGGAGTCATTTCACTTTTGTATTATAATAACTCATATAGAAACTTTTATCTCTTTGAGTTTTAATAACTTGAGTTTATGACTGATATTCCAAACTCTAAAATAGGATGCATTTTATGGAGTTCAGGAGTAGTTATTACATAGCAAAATGAATAGCAAAATCAAATACTGTCATACTTTAAAGTCAAACATAGTTGAAAGTATTTTATAAACTCAAAGCTCATCAGATCTGCAGATAGCACAATAATGGAAGTTAAAATTGCATTTTTTTAAATTCTTACTTGTGATTTGAGGGCCAGTCTTTTCTAACTTTCCTATCTCTTTTTTCTATCAAGTGCCTTTGTAATATGTTGCTAATATATTGATAGAGGTTATCAACGTTTCTAATTGGTAAAATATTTCTGCAATATAACTTAGAATTATAATCTCCTTATGCAATAAGATACATTGCCTTAAAAATCTACTCTGGAAATCAGGAAGGTTCATAGAAAGGTTGCCTGTGATTTGTAAAATAATAACAATAATTAAAAAAAAACATGTTAAATACCTCCCATAATACTATCTGATTTATTGGACATTTTTCCTTTTCAACTGTCAAATTAATAGAAAACCTTATCTACTCTCTGGTAAATAACTGCAGTCCACAAATATTCAATAATAAGGAAAATGGCACAAAAAATTTTCATTATTTTCTTCCTTCTACTGACTTTCAATTTTGTTCTTCATTTCTTCTTCCTTAAGGTAAAACTTAGAATATTTATTTGAGCCCTTTCTAGTTTCCTCATGTTGGCCTCAATTGCTATATACTTTCCTCTTACTGCTACTTTTTCTCTGTCCCATAGGTTGTTAGAAGTCTTCATTATATTTTGTTGCCAGGTACTTTGAAATTTTTTTTTAAAGATTTATTTATTTGTACAAGAATTGGGGTACAGGCCAGAGGTGGGGGAGGGTGAGAGAATTCACCAGAGACAGAGAAGGGAACAGAACAGGCAGACAGACCAATAACAGTGCTAAGGGGAGCAGCAGGTGAGACAGGAAAGGTCTGCCACGCCATGTGGGCTTCTCTCTGGCTGGCGGGGGATCGAACTCATGCTGCAGAGGCTGCGATAGATAGCTTCACTGTGCTGCGCTCAGCCCACTGCGCCACCGGGGAGGCCATTTGTAGCAACATGGATGGAGCTGGAAGGGATTATACTGAATGATGTAAGCCAGGAGAAAGATAAACTTCAGATGCATCACTTATATGTGGAATACAAAAATGCAAACAAAGGGTCAAAGACAAACTTTAAAACCAACACCAAGGAGAAGAGAGCGGGGTAAAGACAGGAGCATGGGGAGAATGCAATGGAATATAGTGGAGGAGTATGGATATATTTTATGGCGTATGGATATATTTTACATTTTATGGTTTTAGATCTTACAGCCAAGTTTTTAATCCATTTGAATTAATTTTCCTATCCCATGTTAGATATTTCCATTCATTTGCATGTGGCTGTCCAGTTTTCCCAACACCATTTATTAAAAAGACTTCTAGCTCCTTTGTTGTAAATTAGTTATCCACATACATAAGGTTTTATTTCTAGACTTGAAATTCTGTTCCATTAGTTGCCATCTGTTTTTATTACAACATAAACTGTCTTATTTTTTTTTTTCATTTTGTGGCATAGTTTGAAGTCAGGGAGAATTATATTTACATTTTCTTTTCCTTGTGAGTATTTTGTAATTCAAGGTCTTTTGTCGTCCCAAATAAATTTCATGTTATTTTGTTGTATTTCTATAAGAATGCCATTGAGTTTTTGATAGGGACTGTATTGAATATGTGTAAGGTTTTAGATAATATAGTCATTTTAATAATGATAATTCTTCCAATTCTCATTGGAATTGTTAAGCCTGGAATACCTGTTCTCATTGTTGCTTCTGTTTCTTTCTAATAGTATCTCATAGATTTCAATGCACAGATCTTTCACCTGTTGAGCAAATTTTTTCCAGGATATTTATTCCTTTCTGATGATATTGTAAATTGGAATATTTTCCTGATTTGTCTTTCTATTACTTAAGCATTTGCATATGGACACATGACAGATTTAACATTAGTTTACATTGTTTGTGTTTTAAAACTAAAGGATTTCCCACCCGGTGTTGTTACCACTAGGAACCCACTACCAAAACATGCATAGTCCATTATGTTCCCTTCTGGTAGCCTCTGCTATCTATAATCAGCTTTCTAGGGCTATGTGACCTTTGGATTCTTTATAATCCACATATAATTGACACCGTCCAATATTTGTCTTTCTTCCTTTGATTTCTTTAACTTAGTATAATCCCCCCAGTTGCACCCATGTTGCTCAAATTTCAAGGATTTATCTTTTTTAATTGTTGAGTTGTATTGTAATATATTGTGTATACATGCTACAACTTCCAGAGCCACTAATCTGTATTTGGCACTTAAGTTATTTCCATAGCTTGGCTTTTGTAAATAGTGTGGTAGTGAACATGGGAATGTGTGTATCACTTTGAATTAGTGTTTTGTTTTTTTTTAATTCTTCAGGTAGATACCTAAGAGTAGGATTGCTGGGTTTTATGGTAGATCCATTTTTAATTTTTGAGAAACCTCCATGACATTATTATCTGAAAAAATGCTTGATATTTCAATCTTCATAAATTTATTAAGAACAGTTTTGTAGGGCCTCCCAGGTGGCGCAGCGTTGAGCGCTGCGTTGCAAGCTGCCCGCAGCCTCTGCAGCGCCGGTTCGATCCCCGGCCGCCGGGTGAGGGTCCCACATGGTGCACAGACCTCAGCTGCTGTGCCTGCTGCTCCCCTCAGCAGTGTACTTCATCAGTCTGCCTGCTCTGCTCTCCACTCTGACTCCGGTGAATTCTCTCACGCTCCTGCACTTCTGACTGTACCCAGTGCTTGTATAAATAAATAAATAAACAAACAAACAAACAAACAAATAAATAAACAGTTTTGTATATCAACATATGATGTATCCTTGAGAATGCTCTGTGAGCACTTGAAAATAATATGGATTCTGCCGTTTTGTGGTGGAATACTCTGTACATATATATTATGTTCATCTAATCCCATCTGTCATATAAAGCCATTATTTCTTTACTGATTGTTTCTGGAACATCTGTCCCTTAATGTAAGTAGCATGTTAAAATCTGTAACTATTATTGTGTTGTCAATGTCTCCCTTTAGTATTTGGGGGCTGCTATATTGGGGGCATATATGCTGATAATGGTTTTGTGTTACTATTGTACTTATCCCTTTATTAATATATATTGTACAAGGTTGTCTCTGTCTTTTTATAAATATAAAATCTCTTTAAAAATAAAGTCCCTTTTGGGCCTCCCCTGGTGGTGCAGTGGTTGAGCGCTGGGCTGCGAAGCTGCCTGCAGCCTCTGCAGCGCCAGTTAGATCCCCAGCCACTGGTGAGGGTCCCACATGGCGCTACAGACCTCTCCCGCTGTGCTTGCTGCTCCCCTCAGCAGTGTGTTTCATCAGTCTGCCTGTTCTATTCCCCACTCTGGCTCTGGTGAATTCTCTCACCCTCCCATGCTTCTGACTGTACCCAGTGCTTGTATAAATAAATAAATAAATCTTTAAAAAAAAGGTCTCTTTTATCTGTACTTTTAAATTGTCCATTGACTTGGAGTATTCGTTTTCCTCTAACTGACTTTTATTTAATTTTTTTTTAAGATTTATTTATGTATGCATATAAGAACTGGGGTACAGACCAGATGTGCGGGAGGGTGAGAGGATTCACCAGAGACAGAGTGGGAAACAGAACAGGCAGATTGACTGAAATACACTGCTGAGGGGAGCAGCAGGCGAGATGGGAGAGGTCTGCTGCTCCCTGTGAGTATCTCCAAGGCCGGCTGGGATCGAAACCACATTGCTGAGGCTGCAGACAGCTTCACAGCGCTGCCCTCAACTGCCTGCACCACCAAGGAGGCCCTCTGATTGACTTTTAGTCTGTTTCTCTTTACAGTTAAGTTAATCTTATAAAAAGCATATAGCTGGATTGCTTATTAATCTACCTGGACACTCTACATTTTGATTGGTAAATTCAGTTGACTTACATTAACGTTATATATTGATATATAAGGACTTGCTACTGTCATTTTCCTTTTGTTTTCTGGTTCTATTTTCATGTTCAAATACTTGTGGACTTTTTTTCACTTTCACCATTTCTTTTAACAGAGATCAAGTGTTGGCAACTTCTTTAGTTTTTGTTTGTCTGAGAAGACATTTATTCCCCATATTTGAGTATCTTCCAGGATATAGTATTCATCATTGGCAGTTTTTAGTCCTTGAATATTTTGAATATATAATTCCATTCTTACCTGATCTACAAATTTTTTTGGGAAATCTCTTTTTTTAACTTTTTTTTTAAAGATTTATTTTATTTATACAAGAACCAGTTGTGCAGGCCAGATGTGCAGAAGGGTGAGAGGATTCAACGGAGACAGAGCTGGGAACAGAACAGGCAGAATGACAGAAATACACTGCTGAGGGGAGTAGCAGACAAGATAGGAGAGGTCTGCCGTGCCATGTGAGTTGCTCTTTGGCTGATGGGGATAGATCTGGCACTGCAGAGGCTACAGACAGCTGCACAGCACTGCGCTCAACCGCCTGTACCACCAGGAAGGCCCTCTTGTGGGAAATCTTAAGTAAACCTAATTCTTAAATCATTTGATGAAACACAGTGTATTTAGATAAGCCATAGCTAGCTGTATGCTTTTGTTTAAAATATTTTATTTATTTATTTTTGCATAGAAGAACGAGGGTTTAGGCCAGAGGTGTGGGAGGGTAAGAGGATTCACCAGAGACAGATTGGGGAGCAGAACAAGCAGATCTACTAAAATACACTGCTGAGGGGAGCAATAGGCAAGACAGGAGAGGTCTGCTGCACCATGTGGGTCAGCACCCTAGACGAGGAATCGAACTCAGACCATTGCAGAATGGGCCTTCTCAGTGGTAGAACTGAGACTTAACCTGCAGGCCACCAGGGAGGCTATAACTATATGATTTTTAAATTTGACTTCTGGAAATATTTTCTGTTTAGCTTTATGCTCTCAGCAAGGTCACAGTTTACCTATATAATGATACACCTAACAAATAATACATTTATTAAATTTAAATTTTTTTTTTCTCTTTTTTTTTTTTTATAAATTTTATTGTTATATTCCCCATACAATTGCAGCCCCCCATTCTGACCCCAATCCCTCCCCTCCCGCCCCCGCCCCCCTAAAAGTGTCTCTGGTTCATAGTTTTTTGTTGATTTTGATTTTCACTTTCTTATAGTTATTCATTTTCCTGGTCCCTTATTTAAGTTTTCTAGATTCCTGCTATGAGTGAGACCATCCGGTATTTTTCTTTTTCTTTTTGGCTTATTTCGCTGAGCATGATCCCTTCCAGCGCCATCCATGTTGCAGCAAATTGCATGTGTTTATCTTTTTTGAATGCTGAGTAATATTCCATGGTATATATGTACCACATCTTCTTGATCCAGTCATCTATTTTTGGGCATTTGGGTTGTTTCCAAAGCTTAGCTATTGTAAACAGTGCTGCTATAAACATAGGGGTGCAGGTGTTCTTTGGAATTGATGTTTCTGTGTCCTTTGGGTAAATACCTAGGAGTAGAATTGCTGGGTCATATGGAAGCTCTATGTTTAGTAGGTCCAGAAATCTCCACACAGCTTTCCACAGTGGTTGGACCAGTTTGTACTCCCACCAACAGTGCAGAAGAGTTCCTTTTTCTCCACACCCTCGCCAACATTTGTTGTTGCTAGATTTTTTAATATGTGCCATTCTCACTGGTGTAAGATGGTATCTCATGGTAGTTTTGATTTGCATTTCCCTGATGACAAGTGATGTTGAACATTTTTTCATATGCCTGTTGGCCATTTGCATTTCCTCTTCAGAGAAGTTTTTTTTAAGCTCTTCTGCCCATTTTTTGACTGGATTATTTTCTTTGTTGTTGTTGAGACTCATCAGCTCTTTGCAGATTTTTGTGATCAGTCCTTTATCATTAGTGTTGGGTGCAAAAATGTTCTCCCAGTTGGTGGGGTTTCTCTTTGTTTTTGTTATTGTCTCTTTTGCTGTGCAAAAGCTCTTTAATTTGATATAGTCCCAGCTGTTTATCTTTGCCTTCACTATCACTGCTTTGGGTGATGTGTCTGTAAAGATGTCTTTGATGTGCAAATCACGTAGTGTTTCGCCTATATTTCCTTCTATATATTTTATGGTTTCAGGTCTTATGTCTAGTTCTTTAATCCATTTTGAGTTGATTTTTGTGTATGGTGTGAGGTGGTGGTCAAGCTTCATTCTTTTGCATGTAGCGACCCAGTTTTCCCAGCACCATTTATTGAACAAACTTTCTTTGCTCCAATGCATAGTCTTTGCTCCTTTGTCAAAGATTAGTTGACCATAAACCTGTGGGTTTATTTCTGGATTTTCTATTCGATTCCATTGGTCTGTATGTCTGTTCTTGTTCCAATACCATGCGGTTTTGATGATTATGGCTTTGTAGTATAGTTTATAGTCTGGGATCTGATGCCTCCATTCCCTTCTTTTTTTTTCAGGAGAGCTTTGGCTATTCGGGGTTTTTTGTGATTCCATATGAATTTCATCAATAATTGTTCTATTTCTTTGAAGAATGACATTGAAATTTTGATTGGAATAGCATTGAATCTGTATATTGCTTTTGGAAGGATGGCCATTTTAATAATGTTTATTCTTCCAATCCATGAGCAGGGGATGTCTCTCCATTTCTTTGTGTCTTCTTCTATTTCTTTTAACAGTGTTTTATAGTTTTCTTTGTATAGGTCCTTTACCTCTTTTGTTAGATTTATTCCCAAATATTTGATTTTTTTTGTTTCAATAACAAAAGGGATGGTCTTTTTGATTTCTTCTTCTTCAGATTTATTGTTTGTGTATAGGAAGGCTACTGACTTTTGCGTGTTGATTTTGTATCCTGCCACTTTACTGAACTGATTGATGAGTTGAATTAGCTTTTCTGTGGAGTTTTTGGGGTTCTCTATGTATAATATCATATCGTCTGCAAATAGTGATAGTTTGACTTCTTCTTTTCCTATTTGGATTCCTTGGATGTCTTTCTCTTGTCTTATTGCCCTGGCTAGGACTTCCAGTATTATATTGAAAAGCAATGGTGAGAGTGGACATCCTTGTCTTGTTCCAGATCTTAATGGAATTGCTTTCAGCTTTTCACCATTGAGAATGATACTGGCTGTTGGCTTGTCATAGATGGCCTTTATGATGTTGAGGTATGTTCCTTGTATCCCAAGAATTTCAAGGGCTTTTATCATGAATGGGTGTTGCACTTTGTCGAAAGCTTTCTCAGCATCTATTGATATTATCATATGGTTTTTATATTTCTTTTTGTTGATGTGTTGGATAACGTTGATTGATTTTCGGATGTTAAACCATCCTTGTGCCCCTGGAATGAATCCAACTTGGTCGTGGTGAATTATCTTATGGATACATTGTTGGATTCTGATAGCTAAAATTTTATTGAGGATTTTTGCATCAGTGTTCATTAGGGAGATTGGCCTGTAGTTTTCCTTTTTTGTGTTGTCCTTGTTCGGTTTTGGTATTAGTGTAATGTTGGCTTCATAGAACGTGTTTGGTATTGTCCCTTCCTTCTCAATTTTTTGGAAGAGTTTGTGAAGGATAGGCACTAATTCGTCTCTGAATGTTTGGTAGAATTCATTTGTAAATCCATCAGGTCCTGGGCTTTTGTTTTTGGGGAGGTTTTTGATTACCATTTCAATTTCGCTAATTGTAATTGGTCTGTTTAGGTGTTCTATTTCTTCTTTATCTAGCTTTGGGTGATTGTAGAGTTGTAGGAATTTGTCCATCTCCTCTAGATTGTTAAACTTGTTTCCATATAACTGTTCATAGTAGTTACTGATTATTCTTTTGATTTCTGCTGTGTCCGTTGTGATTTCTCCTCTTTCATTGATGATCCTGTTTATTTGTGCTTTCTCCCTTTTTTCCTTTGTGAGCCTGGCTAGGGGTTTGTCTATTTTATTGATTTTTTCAAAGAACCAGCTCTTGGTTTCATTGATCTTTTGGATTGTTTTTTTAGTTTCAATTTCATTTATTTCTGCTTTGGTTTTTATTATTTCTTTTCTTCTGCTGGTTTTGGGGTTTTTTTGTTGTTCTTTTTCTAGATCTTTGAGCTTCGAGATTAGGTTGTTTCTTTGCGTTCTTTCTAGTTTCTTGATGTGAGCTTCTATTGCTATATATTTTCCGCTTATTACTGCTTTTGCTGCATCCCATACATTTAGGATATTGGTGTCCTCCTTGTCGTTCAATTCAAAAAATTTTTTAATTTCTTCTTTGATCTCCTCATTAGTCCAATGGTCTTCCAGTAGTGTGGTTTTTAATCTCCATGAGGTAGGAAAGTTCCTTGCCTTCTTTTTATGGTTTATTTCTAGTTTGATGCCTTCATGGTCAGAAAAGATGGTTGATATGATTTCAATCTTGGTGTATCTGTTGATGTTTGTCTTGTGCCCCAGTATGTGATCGATCCTGGAGAATGATCCGTGTGCGCTTGAGAAAAATGTGTACTCCGTTTTTTTGGGGTTTAGTGTTCTATAGATGTCTGTTAAGCCCAATTGCTCTAGGTCTTTATTTAGAGCTTTGGTTTCTTTACTTATTTTTTGTCTTGTTGATCTATCCATTGTTGATAGTGGTGTGTTGAAGTCTCCCACTACGTATGTGTTTTCTCTGATGTCTGTTTTCAGAGAGGACAACAGTTGTCTGATATATTTTGGTGCTCCTTCGTTTGGTGAGTATATGTTAATGAGTGTTATTTCTTCTTGAAGTATTGTCCCCTTGATCATAATGTAGTGACCATTGGGGTCTCTTTTTATCTTTTTGAGTTTGAAATCTGTTTTATCTGATATAAGTATAGCTGTTCCTGCTTTCTTTTTTGGTCCATTTGCTTGTAGGATTGTTTTCCATCCTTTAACTTTGAGCCTATTTTTATCTTTTGTAGCTAAATGTGTTTCCTGGAGACAGCAAAAGGTTGGGTTTTGTTTCTTAATCCAGGCTGCAACTCTGTGTCTTTTTATTGAAGAGTTTAGTCCATTTACATTTAGAGTTAATATTGATATGTTAACATCTGTATTTGCCATTGTGTTTGTCTTTCCTTTGATTTTATTTATTAAATTTAAATTTAATAAATTTAATTCTGACTTTTATTTATAATATGGCAACCAAGATGAGTCTGCTAAAATAAGTCAGATTCTGTACTTGGTTATACCAAACACCCCTCCCTACCACCACCCAGGGCCTCCCATTTCTCTAAGATTAGTGGTTAATATTCTTAAAATGATCTATAAACAAGTAATATCTAAATTTTTTATTATCTCTTTGTGCTCATCTCCTATTATTCTCTTTCTCCTTATTTTAACCAAGTGATAGGTCTACCTACATGCAGATCTTTAATCAGATTAGTCAAATGCCTACCTTGGAGTGTTGTATTTGCTCTTGTCTTTGTAATTTTCTTTCCCAGAATGTTAGCATGACTTGCTCATATATTTCTTTCATTATCATTTTATTATCCATTACAAACACTCTCTGAGACAATGCTAACGTGAAATTAATTTAACAACCTTTGGAATTGTGCAGAAAAATTACCATAAAAATAGGGAGAGTGTCTATCTTGTTCATTGTCTATTTTATATTCTCAAAATCAGTACATAGTAAGTTAGAAGAACTATATACTTTTGGCTAATGAATAAATATTAACTGTGGTAGGAGAACTATTATATATTAGAAGATGTTAAAGATGGTGAATATGAATGAATAAATAGCTTACAGTATTTTTGTGTTCAGAAACACAAAAAGGTTAAAAGCAAAATTATTTTTTGAAATTCACTTATTAATGCAAAGATCATAAGACTGAGTGAGGGAACATGACTGAAAATTGTTTTTATTAAGAAATATTATTTTTATGCATTTTATGTATCATGGAGATTCTGACATTGGGAGAAGAGTTTTGAGTGAGACAAAGGTAAAACAATAAACATATGTCAAATCTGTACTGTTTTATCAATAATGTGAGCAAGTTCCTTGCTGTGTTAAGTGATAATTTTTGAATAGTAGAAGGATGTATTCTATAAAAAGTTGTGCTATACATATATTATAATTATGCTTATAACTATAGTTATAACATTTCATAGTTGAAAACATGACACATTTCATTTTAAGATATATTCTTAACTTTTGGAAGTCTGGACTACCAACAGTGCAATAAACTATGCCACAATTTGTACCATTTGTTAGCTTTTGTGGTGTAAATAAAAATGTAGTGTAAATGCCAGATTTCAAGCAATCGACATGGCATCACAAACCATGGTGTGGAAGGGCTAAATGGTGCAGTAGCAGACCATTTAACACAACATTTGCACCAAACAGATGCAATAGATGTAAAGATAAAAATGCAGTTAATAATAAAATGTAAAATAATTAAGAATGGCACAGTCTGAAGTGTGATAAGATGCTTTCTCAATGATGTGGAACTATTCCTTTGCTTTATGACATTTTTTTCTGAATTTTTATAGTGAGAAAGATTACTGACTTTGTCATAATGTGGCATTTTTTTCTCCATATGCTAAAATGTGGTAGGCCATAAAGAAAATATTCTGAAATTCTGATTTTTTGGTAAATACTGTGTTTCTAGTCAGATGAGAGAAATTCTGCATATGGCTAAAATAGACAACTTCACAAACACAGTATAGTCTGTCAGAACATGAGATCCTTTAAAATTGACTTACTATAACCGTATTTTCTGTTTTTTCTTTAAAGACAAACTTCTTTTGCTTTAGAATTATATTGAGGTCTGCATGATAAAACATAGACTTTTTTTAGAAGCAAATACATCTATAAAATTGTTGTAGTCTACAGAATGGCTTAGTAGCAATTTATCAGTTGAACCAATGTGATTACACATTCAATTTTATGGCTGTTACCTTCCTTTCCCAAATAAACAAAATAATTAGAGAAAACAGTGAAGTCACAATCCATTTAATACTCATAAAACCTTCCTGTTGATGTAGGTTTGGAACTGGGCAACTGAAGTAACCATAAATCTTGCTTTTAGAATAATTGCAGTTTAAATGTGATCTCAGAGCAGAACAACCCTAGTAATTAACCACCTTGCTTTCGGAAGACCTTTTTATCAGTGTGTCTTTGAAACAGAACTAAAATGAAACAAAATAATTTTAAGCATACTATTTTTTCCTGAAGTTGTTTATCCCAATTAATTTGCTGAAGATAGCACATTCAGTGAACCAGAACATTCACTTTATTTTAATCCAGTAAAAATGAGGTTCCGATTGGTACACACTGCATTTATTTCAGCAAAATAAGAATTATTATTAGCAAGAATTTTCATAAAGCTGTGGTTTTCTGAGTATTTTATGGAAGTTTTTATTATATTTTACTTTAATCAGTCTTGAGAATTATGCTGATATAATGTTCTCATTTCATTGAGTAGCTCAAAATATAGATTTTAAATGCATTTACAAAATATACTCTGTTAAGGATTAAAAGGATTATTTGGGGGCATTTTTTGAAAGTGCATTTATTAATTAGTGCTACTTTGTACAAGTCAACAAATAAAATGATTGCACTTTCCAAAGAAAAGATATATTTAATCATGTTAATTCATGTTAGTTCATTTACAAATATAATTATTATATTATTGATTTGGCTTTTAAAATGCCATACTATGTTCTCAATTTAAACATTGTTCCTGAGAAAATTTTTTGGTGAAATTTTATAAGGAATGGAAAAAATTAAATTAGTTCTTTATGATTTCAGAATTAAGTGTAATAGAGGTGGGAGATAGGGTGGGAGTGAGGAAAAAGTGAAAGGGGGGCCATTGATCTATGGCCCAAGATTATGGGTATTTTGGTGTGAGTGTGAAGTATCGGAGGACATGTGAATCTATTCCCCCAAATCAAATCAAATGCTACCTCAATAAAAATTAATAAGTAAATACAAATTAATGCAAGTTTAATTGCAATGTGGATATGAAATTATATCAATAAAATTACTTATCTTGAAAAAAAGTTACAATCCATCAAATAAAATATAAATTTTGGTATGTTGAAAATTTTTTTATTCCAAAGTGTTCTGACCATAGGAATATTTAATGTTTTTATATTAGTAGATATTCATAAGTATCATATCTGACTTGCATAGGTTCAGGTCTTTGTTGTGAGGTCTCTTTGTCAGGGTTAAAAACTTGTATTACTCTTCACCCAAAGCACTGATTTAGGACACTCAAATATAGCTGAGTATTGCTTTTTCCCCCATGAGGTAACTTGCATCTATCTATATGTTAAGGGATTGGACGAGTGATAAACACAGCCTTGTTTTCTCTCTTGGGATTTGAGATCTAGGCATTCTCTGCTCCCTAACAAAGCTGACTTATTAAACAAACTTCAGTGATAACTGGCAATTTCAGACATGCGAAGACAGAGCATTGCCATCTGGAAAGTGAACATTGCCTTTGCCCATCAATCAGTTAGGTTTGGTCCCGTGACCCAGGCAGCTAAACATGTAAATCTGATATATTAAAAAATCCCTTTTTCTCAACTAATACATTCTCTTTCCAAATGTTTCCTGCCATGCTCATTTCTTTTTGCAGGGAGGAAGTGTTGGTGTTAATGTTAATGTAGCATAGTTGGCATAGTTGGATTTTTTTTTTTTAATGGAGACTTTCATTTACTGACTTCCGCACAAATACAATTTGGGATATTTCATAAGTATGTGTAATTTTCGTACTGCTTAGGAAAAGAGTGCCAGGGTTATGGTCCTTATGTCACTATGCAAAATCACATTTTAGTTTCTGATTTCTGTGAACACAATTCACGTGTTTTTCAGTAAAACACATAAGATAGGGGCCTCCCTGGTGGCAACACTAGTTTGATACCTAGCCAGGGAGATATCCGCATGGTGCAGCAAACCTCTCCTGCCTTGCCTGCTACTCCCCTCAGCAGTGTATTTCAGTCAATCCTCCTGTTCTGTTCCCCACTCTGTCTCTGGTGAATCCTCTTACCCCCACACTTCTGGCTTGTACCTCAGTTCTTATATGCATAAATAATCTTAAAAAAAAAAAGAAACCAAACACACAAGATAGCTTATCATTTGCTTCTGATATTTATCACCTGTTAGCAAAACAGCACACAAAGATGAATAGGATTTGGGATCAGAGATACTTGCAGTAAATTGGGCCTCTTCTCCATATTAGCTGTGAGGACTCAAACCAGATTTTATTAACTGACCAAGGCATTTTCCTATATAAATGAGACATTTCTCATTAACTTGGTAAGGATAGATGTGAGAAATAAACAATGTATGTTTATCACTTAACAGGATCTCACACTTAGCATATACTTGATAAATGGACTAAAATTCATTTATATGTTTAGTTTTGGATTCATTAAATATGTATTTAGGTACATAGTCAATCGTGTTTGTTTATACATTCACTTTTCCTAATGATATTTTAGTGACATATGTATGGGAACAATAAATATTACATTTCACTTAATG
Organism: Talpa europaea; assembly: GCF_964194135.1. Taxonomy (NCBI): domain Eukaryota; kingdom Metazoa; phylum Chordata; class Mammalia; order Eulipotyphla; family Talpidae; genus Talpa; species Talpa europaea. The sequence goes on from NC_140071.1 coordinate 29,292,842, forward strand.
TGCTATACTCAGATGTTGATTTATAGTGATGTACATCTGAAGCTTTTATGCTATAATTCAATGTTATGTCAATAAAACAGTAAATAATATAAATAAATAAAACCAAGGAGATGTGAAAAAAAGGATGCTTGTATTTCTAATTATAATCTTTATAGTAATTTTCGTCTTTTGATCTTGGAGGAAATCCTAGATATTTAATGTAAGTCTTAACAGAAGAAAGAAAATGAAGCAAAAAGGGACTTTGTTAAATATTACTAATAAAAATTTACATGAGTGACTATCTCTATGCTACCACCTTAAAGACCATCATAAAACCTGACCACTAATTTCTTAAATTATAAATGTAATCCATTCAGTGATCTAAGAACATTAATTAAATAACCACGTGATTCAGTTTTTTTCTTTAATAAGATCCCTAGTTCAAAAGCTCTCAAACGAGCTAACCAAAAATTCCTGAGCAGATGATCACATAACACTCAAAATCAACTGAGCTACACAAAGTGAAATTAAACACCATATCTTTCTCAGCTCTTTTTTTATTAGACCTGCGTTTACTCAAGTTACAGAAAATAATGAAAAACTTAAATGATACCAGGCTTGTTATCCCTGATTAAAATAAAGAACAACTTCAAGAACATTGCAATGAAAATGCTGTTTTTTTCAAATAATTTTGAGCAGCACTGTGTCAGATTAGCAAGATGCTACTTCTGAGTTCTAATCTTTCAATGTCATATACATTGCACAAAACAAAACAAAAAATGAAAAATTTAAAGATGTCTGTCTAGTCAATGAGGTAAACCTATATCTTGAAATAGATGAGAATATTGAAAATAAACAATATGTCAATTGTGTTGAGTGGAATTTAGAGAGAGGTGGTTTAAAAAATATTTTATGTTGACTGATAATCTCTGAAGATGTTGTATTTGAACCTTTGTAGAAATGGCTTTAAAAAAAAATGCCAACTTACCACATATTTAAGTATATTTCTTTTCTTCCAGAAAAATACATCTTTCTTTTCTCAATTTGTCAAACCATTTCATTTTTAAAATCAGCTTCCAATATCTTCACCTGATCTGAACCTTGGCTTCACTGCTAGCTGGATAAATGCACTTTTTCACTTTCAGAGTAAATGATTTAATGACTTCTATGCATCAGAGTCAATATAATATATGATTAAAAACTAGCAGGTTATATACAAAATTTAAAGAATTATTTGTCATAAATAATAAAATACAGAGGAAAAAACACATTTTTCAGACCTGGGTTTGTTTTTACAAGTTGTTTAAAGATTAAATATAGTATTAAATGTAGTTATCCATGGACTCATTCACCTGAAACATATTTCTGAAATGAATAAATTATATAAAATTATGCCCAGTTCCTATAGTTTTATTTTCACTGTTAGAAGACACTGTTGAAAATTAAATGCTTAATCATATGGATTCAACAATTTTTTTCATTCATTTCAGAGATGGTGCTGGATTGCACATATTAATCTTTGATTGGCCCCTCCTAAATACTCTGACATTCTTTTAGCAGGACATGCAAGTCTAGAGACATCTCCAGTACAATATTTGTTGAACACTGTCTTCTCACAAACCTCAGCAAGCAAGTTGAGGTTCTTGGCCTTGAGGTACCTGAGAAATTTTAAATTTCCGATTCAGTTCTGTGTTATAATTGTAAGTGCTTGTGAGAAGTGGATAGCTCAAAATACCAGGTCAATAACCCTTTAGAATTAGCATTTGGTCTATAACCCTTTAGAATTAGCATTGGTTTACTACAAGTCAATGCAACTTAAAGAGTTGATGCAGAATTTTTAAACTAGCAAATAGTGTTACATCAATTCAGTTTTCTAGCAGGAAGAGAGTACAGAACAGAAAAGGATGGTTGCTACTGAGATTTACTCCACATATTTAATAAATTTTACTGAGCCAGTGAGTTCTGTAAATACATTTTAGTTTAATATTTACTAAACAGTTTATGACAATAACAAATTCACCATGTTCTTTAGGAGATTACATTAACAGATAAAGTGTATGATTTTTACTGATAAAAATAATTGCATAGGAAAACTCTATTTCTTCAAATATCTTATAATTTATAGTTTAAAGGGTAACATTAGTTTTTATGTCCTGCTTACAGTTATTTTGCTCTATTGCCTTCCTTCTGCAACATTTAATATATTTTAATTTTCCAACTGAAGGGAACAGTTAATTCATTTATGTGATGTTTATATTTAGAAATTACTTTAAAAGAAAATCATTCATCATGCAACATAAAGAGATGTGATCATTTTTTTTTATATTTTTACAGATTTCCAAGGAAGTATATTCATAAAATAAACTCTTAAGTACACAGTAGATGATACCAATTATTTTAAAGGGAGGTCTTTGTAGCTTACTCTGAAATTTACTAACCTATTGTTAGGAAAAGATTAGATCATTGATATTAATTCATGAAATTTAATTTGAATAATTATTTTGCTAATTTATTCATGAAGCAGAAAGATAATGATGAGTTCTACTTAGTGTTTTTTACATGTCATTCACCACTGATAGACTTAAAAAAATGAAAATGGATAAATGTTCATTAAAATTTTGATCTCATTAAAACATTTTAAATCATTTTTAAAACTTTAAAAAAGAACTTACTGTATTCTATTTATATTGTTCTAACATAAAATAAATTTAAAGTGTAACTATAAAAAGGTCTAAGCCTTTCCTGTACTTGAAGACCCAACTCATATTTCTTGTTCAGATTCCATTTGAAATCTCCTGTGAACAGATGTTTGTGACTACTATTTTGTTTTTAACACCCTGTACATTTTTCTGCCAATCAAATTCTAGATTGTATTTTATATATTTGTATTTCATGATGTTGCTTGGATAGCATGAGATTTCTTAGAGGAGGAAATATTTTTTATAATCTTTCACTCAATCAACCCATGGAGTGTGGAACGTTTGTAAATATGTGTTGTTGATTGAATAAATAGTTATCATGCATTTATAATTATGTCTTCATTCAGTTATGATTTAGGTTTTTTTTTTAGTATTGGTATTTTTCACCCAGTATTGAAGACACGCATAACCCATCTCTCATGTCTTCAAATATTTGTTATGCTTTTTTAAAAAAATATTTTGTATGCATATGTCTATACATATAAACATATATATGTTATATATACAAATATACAGCTTTAACCTATATATGCTTTAAATATAAACCAATACACTTTAGCTTATCTTTTTTAATTGTATTTTTTTATTATGGTAACACTGGTTTACTACGAAGATTTTTCTTAGCAAAACCAACAGTAGAAGTTATAGAAAGCATTCATAAATACTAAAATGGATAAGTAAATTGCTAAATATTTATATAAAGGAGGACAAAAGCAGAACATGGCAAATAAAAACAAGCAGGCCAAATAAATAGGGCCTGCTTCCTTTTTTTGAAAATTAAACAGCCACACCCTGATGTTTACAAATGATCTAAAGCTGCTTTAATGCAACAAACAGTATCTGTATGACTTGCAAAGCATAAGAAATTGAGTATCTGTCCCTTTACAGGAAGAGCTAGCTCACCTCTGCTATTCTAAGTGGAGGATTAACTTATTACTCCTCTGCCAGCAGCATAGATACATTTCTAAAACAATATTGATTAAAAGGAACTGACTTACGGTGAAATTTCCACATCTCAAAGTTCAAAAAACAAAAAAATTGAATAGCTGCTATCCTTGTCAGCTTATGCTTATTTTGGTGGGGAAGTATTAACTAGAAGGCATTTGAGGGGCATTACTTAGGTTTTGGTAGTATTTCATTTTATTTTAGTTGACAGTTACTCAGATGTGTTTACTTCGGAAAACTTTTGAGCTATATATTTTTGATTTGTGCACTTTTAAATATGTATGTTATAATTTAGAAAAAGTTGAAAAGAGAGGAGAAACAAATTGTCATGGAAGGAGGATTTAAATCTATTAGTGCCCTCATATTCCCAATGTGAGACAAGAGTGAAGTTGTAACTTGTATAGGAACTGACAACACCGTAAATGTGAAGAATTTGTCTGTGTCAACTGTGTGAGTGTAGTCTTAGTTGAACATCCATTCAAGTAGCCCACAGTAGCTTCAGTGATTCCTAATTCCCTTCCAAACAGTGGGTACAATGGTTGGAGTAATATGCAAAAATAAAACATTCGCAAGTTGTACTTTCTGCTATATGTGAGAAAAATTCTAGATGAGTGTAGTGCTGATTAAGGAACATTAGGTTACTTAGTTTGCCACTCTAGTTTGAACTGTCTTACCAGACAAACACAAAACCCAAACCTCAGAGGACCAATTCTACCTGTAAGTCAAGCAAGAACTCAGAATTTGTGACCCAGATTCACAGGAAGAGTAATCAGACAGGTATATTCTGAAATTAGCTGATAGCTTCAGAGAATTGAGAAGAAAAGGAAAAAAATTGTAGATTCTGGAGCTGTTGGGAACAGTACAAATTGTTCAATAACGAGCATGCCAAACACAGAGAGAAAAGCAGATTCTCAAAGAGAATATTCCCCAATTGATGTCAGTAAGAAAATGCTAGTTTGGAACAAAAGGTAGAACCAAGATGTATCAGTGCACAAAGGGTAATGCCTTTTTGTAAATTTTTTAATTTTCTATTTCATTTCTTACATTGTTCATTTTTGGACAGCACTTGATTTTCCCCCTCAAGTGCAATCCCCATAATTCTCCCACCACCATAGCACCCGTGATCCATCACCACAGTCACAAAGGGAAAAGTATTTTGAAATACTTGTGAATCTCCTAAGAGCAATCTTGTGTCTGCTAAGGGACCTGTAATGGCTGTTTAATAGTGATTCACTTCAGTTATTGTTATTAGTTAGTTAACATACTTTGTGGTAAAATAATAGAAATATTTTAAAATACAGGGCCTCCCTGGTGGCACAAGGGGTTAACACGCAGCACTATGAAGCTGTCCACAGTCACTGCAGTGCCAGTTCGATTCCCGGCCAGGGAGGTGACCCACATGGCGCAGCAGACCTTCTTGACTAGCCCGGTGCTCCCTTCAGCAGTGTATTTCAGTCAATCCACCTGTTCTGCTCCCCACTCTGTTTCTGGTGAATCCTCTCACCCCCTATACCTCTGGCCTGTACCCCAGTTCTTGTATGCATAAATAAATATGTCTTTTTTAAAAAGAAATATTTCAAAATTCATATTTTAATTCTAAAAATGTATTCAAATTATAACAATTTTATCCATATAACTGTGGCAGCAAGTAAAAAATATCTTCAGACAAGTAGAAGAGAAAAATGTACATTCATGTAATAAAGTAGAAATATTTATATCCCACTAGTATAATTTAAGAAATTTTTAAAATGATCGTTGTGCACAATGAGGTCTAATTATTGCCTACCAGGACATTCATTTTTATTTAAGTAATAACTTAAATAATGATACATGTTTAATAAATACATTATGTTCTACGGTTTCAATTCTAATATAAAACTCCGGAGAAATAACTAAATGCAGAAGATCGTTAAATGAAGAGACAGACATGCAACGCTTTGTAGTAATTCTTAAGATTTCCCTGTTATCACACCAAATATAAAAGCTAAAATTAACAAGATCGACATCAACAGTATGTTGAGGATGGAGAGTAAATGGAATTGTCAGATTCACGCTGGGAGTGTGAAAACAGTATTCTCGTGGAGAGTCTTTGGCAGTTTCCTTTTAACTTATATTCACAATACTCCACAATTCATCTCCATGAAAATAAATCTTGTGAAAGAGACTTGTACAAATATATTCATAGCAGCTTTATTTGCAAGAGCTAGAAACTGCAAAAATAAACAAACAAAAAGAAAGTAATTGTCCATTAACAGGAGAATGGTATAGTCATACAATGATTACTATGTAGCAAATAAACGAAGGAACTTGTGATGACCAAACCACAAGGCCACAAGAGATAATATTTTATTTTTATCTATCTGTCAATCAGTCATTAATTCAGTCATTTGTTCATTTTACATAGAGGTAACATTAATTTACAACACTATATCATCCATAGGTATAGGATGTCACCTCTTCAATATGTGTTACCACACCACACCCATTTCAAATGAAAGAAACCAAACAAGAGAAAACAAATAATACTTATTATTGGCGGGCCTCCCTAGTGGCTCAGGGGTTAAAGACAGTGCTATCAAGCTATCGCCAAACACTGCAGCATGAGTTTGACACTGCAGCATGAGTTTGATCACCGCCTGCAAGGGAGCAACCCACATGGCGCAGCAGACCTCTCCTGCCTCACCTGCGCTTCCCTCAGCAGTGTGTTTCAGTGGATCTGCCTGTTCTGTTCCCCACTCTCTCTGGTGAATCCTCTCACCCACCATACCTCTGGCTTACACCCCAGTTCTTATATGCATAAATAAATAAATCTTAAAAAAAAAAACACTTCTTATTGGCAACAACATTTAGAAAGTTGTCACTAGTTGGACCAAGGTGGAAAAATAACAATAAGGAAGTACTGAAGATAATTCTAAGGTAGTGCATATAGTCTATGTGTTATTTTGCAAGGTAGTTAAATGGGACTATGGAACTGTTAATCTCATCCAACTGAACACAAACCTTGTATATTTTATTGAAGAAAATATATATCTCAATTGAAAACAGATTGATAAGTTTTCCATTGTTTAGTATATAAAAGAACTAGTGTGTACTTCTTGGTAAACTGTGAATCAGGAAAGAAATCTCACTGATTCCTGTATCCATAGTCATGCATTTCAGGTCTCAAGTAGGTACCTAGTTTGCACTATCTAGCTAGTTTCTTTCAGATATGATAAGCACAGAAAGGACAGCTATAGTGGAAATATAATTAAACTATTCCCTTAAGGTGAAGTGACAAAATAGATTTATTTTTCCTTGAAGCTGATGAAGGATATATTATTTAACTTTACTTACTGTTGTTAGCTATTTTAAAGAAATATTGCCCTATTTTAGTGTTCAACAGTCTGTAAAGGTTTCAAGGTTGGGGGATAATAATTCTCTCAACAAAATTTACTTTCTCAATACAATTTGGCCATATGCCAACATTAAATCATTCAGGTATACTTTATTGGCAAGTTGTTTTGATAGATCTTTGAAATCTACTAGAACAAAAAAGTGTTGCTGATGAACAGAGGGAAAAAACTGTTTCTGTGGGATTGCTCTTGACTGTCTAATTCACCATAGAACTTAATTAGCTGATCAGTAGTTTGAGCTTCACTAGGTATAAAACAATGTAATTTAATTAATATTTACTTTTTTAAATAAATGAGATATGATGATTGATTTTAAAGGAAGAATTTTTAAAAAATAAAATTCACTAACTGTATTATTTTTTGTTTTCACAAAAAATACCTTGTATATTAAAGGTTACAAAAATTATGAAATGCCATCAACATACAAATAATAGATCACTAATTCTAAATTGATGACTACTGTGACATAAAATGATTTCAAGTTCCTTAGCTAATGGATCTCAAATCTATCTGATGTTTAGACAAACACAGAGAGATTTTGAAATATATGCATACATGGGTCTCACTCTACAACAAAAAAATGTAGATTAGAGACAATCACAATTTATTTTAAAATATCCTTAGTTGGTTCTAATATACAATCAAGTTGTACAATCCCTAGTAGTTGTGAGGAAATTTGAAGCATCAATTCTAATTCCCAAACTAATATAAAGTGAGCTAAGATTTGGATTATGATTTGGTGTGGACTTGGTTTACTTTTTTGCAAAAATATCATTTATCCATGGTAGCAAGTATATGAAAAACAAAAGTATCAGCAATGATACCCTTTCACATATAGTGTTTTCAGTTTTAATTAACTCCAAGAGAAGTCAAATAGAATGTCTAAACATACTCAATGTGTTTCTTTACTGGTCTAAGTCTTGCTACCAAGTTTTACTTAAGATATTTCCAGTTTAAATTTGAGAATGTTCTCTATTTTTGTTTCTGGACAGTTTTCACACCAAGGAAGTAAATGCCAAAGTTATATTTGCCAAAAATAAAAATTGCTCCTGTGTTTCCTGTTATTTGCATCATTGTTGGTAAAGCACATCTGTCTTCAAATGCAGAAACAAAACTGTATCATGTGTAAGGTGTTTAATCAACTATTTTTCACACATTTCTCCCAGATGCATTGCTGGAAAACTAGCCTTTTTTAAAGTTTCAAATATTTAGTACCTTCTTTGGCATAGGTAATAGTTTGAGAAAGACTATTAAATACTCATCTTCTCACTTTGAAGCTCCTGGTAAAGATGTCAAAAGCAGAGTTCAAGAAATGGATCACAAAAGGAAGAGGATGAAGTTGTAACTGTGATAGACAAAATCAGCAGCAAAATGGGTAGTCAAAATGAACAACCTCTTTAGAATCTGAAATATAATAGGAAAAGTAAATACAAATCAAAGAACCATATTTGTAAGTCCGTATTTGAGAACTATGTAAAAAGAGAGCCAATAGAAGAAAAATAATGAGTACATAAGGATTCAAAGGCAGACAACAATGCCTTAATAGAAATAGATGTGATCATACATCAACCAAAAAGAGAAAAAGAAAGTACTGAATAGTGTTAATATGAAAGGAGATATAAAAATAAAGCACTGAGTTTGTCATTCCTCAATCAAGAACATTCAGCTTGACCATATTGCTTGTATTGTTCTAAAAGAAATGTCTTCACTATAATCATCCCAATTTTATATATGCATGTCTGATATCTTTGATTTGGGTTCCTTCCTTTAAAGGAACACTGCTTAGTGTAATGAGCTAAGTCCAGGTTAAATAGAAGGCAAGTTTGCTCTTGGGGAAAATGTTGTGACTATAATTAAAGAATTATAATTTTAAGGTGAAATTTTAGTTTAAAAATTGTATTCACTTACAGATTAAGTATTTTTATTTATTTTATGTTTTTTTAAAGATTTATTTATTTATGCATACAAGAACTGGGGTGTAGGCCAGAGGTGCAGGGGGTGAGAGGATTCACCAGAGAGAGTGGGGAACAGAACAGGCAGATCTACTGAAATACACTGCTGAGGGGAAGCAGTGGGCGAGGCAGGAGAGGTCTGCTGCTGCCAAGTGGGTTGCTCCCTGGCCAGCAGGGGATTGAACTCTTGCTGCTGTGGCTGCTGATAGCTTGATAGCACTGTCTTTAACCCCTGATCCACCAGGGAGGCTGCAGATAGAGTATTTTTAAAACAACCATTTATGGTTTTCTTCTATTTACTTATACTTTTAAAGTGCCCTTTAACTTGTTCTGTAATGGTAAATATCTGAGGAAACTTAACAAGGTTTCAAAACTGCCTTTCCAGGAGGCTCAAAGATCATGAATATTTCTGTTACTATTCTTCTTGTCTTATCTGGGAAAAAGTCTTCTAAAAGCATTAATTAAAAACATGAAAATGCACTACAAATTTATTTGTATCAACAAAATTATGTTGTTTTACAATAAGTGAACATAATATTGTTGGCTACAATATTGACTCATGTTACAAAAATGTTTTAAATTATTTTTATTTATATCTTATTAAAAGTCTTAATTTCAACATAAATTCTCACACCTGCCTTGGTATATCACAAATCAATTTTTCCTTCCCTTGAGACATCAAATTAATGCCTCTTACATGTGCAGTTATATTGGTGAGAAAAAGAAAATAGAATTACCATTTTCTAACACTTTGAATTAATTAATGATAATAAAGTTAAAAATTTACTTTCCCATTTGTATTAACCACATTTCAAGTGTTCACTGCCTGATGGCTCTTATTGAAAGCACAGGTTTAGATTGTTAAAGTAATATATTGACTTGTTTTTGCCAACATTACTTTGAGGTAAATTCATTCTTGAGAAATTTACCTTGGGCAATTTAGATCTAACTTTTTTATACTTAGAACTTGTTAGCCATTTAAATCTATATTATCTGCTCCCAAAAACACTTGAGATGATACATGTTTAATAATTCACATTCTACAAAGTGTGAATTGTTAATAAATGTCAGATTTCTATAAATGACAATACTAGAGTAATTTATAGAGGAGAATTGGGGAACTTGAGAAAAATTTTTTTATTCAGAAGGAATTCAGAATGAATAACAGTATAAGAAGAATTATACATATTTTCAGAGTAAAATTAAGTTTTCTATACACACACAATTGATAGGACATCTTGTATTTAATAATATGTGCAGGGCCTTCCCTGGTGGCACAGGTGGTTGAGCGCAGCTTGTGAAGCTGTCCATAGACTCTGCAGAGCCGGTTCTATCCCAGTCGGCTGCCGGAAAGGGTTCCCCATCGTGCGGCAGACCTCTCCTGTCGCGCCCACTGCTCCCCTCAGCAGTGTATTTCGTCAGTCTGCCTGTTCTGTTCCCCTCTCTGCTCTGTCTCTGGTGAATCCTCTCACCTTCCCATGCATCTCGCCTGTACCCCGGTTGTTGTATAAATAAATAAATCTTAAAAAAATTATGTGCAAATATGATTTTGTGTAAAGACTAAAATTCCTCTGTATACCAATATCCCTTAATGAACTTCTGTTCATTTAATAGCACCTTTAGGCTTGTGGTCTCTTGGGGCTTTGATCCACTAACACCAATAGAGTATGAGGTTGATATCATACATGGGGACTTGTAACTATGGGAGCAGGTTAGTTGATTATGTGATGAAAGAAGAGGGAAAAGAGGACAAGATGGATGCCTCCTTATTATGTGCCTCCATGTCTTAATTCAACTCCTTAGATTTAGGGAACTAAGGGTATAATTGACTGAATTATTTTATTAATAATTGTGAGTAAATCTCTCAAAGAAGAACTGCTTTATTTCCAGTGATATATGTAGCACAGATGGTGAGAGGAACGTATAAGGGAAATATAAATATATAAAAACAAACAAACAAAAAACACAGAGATTAATTCCCTATGAGAGCATTCTAGGCTTAGTTGAAAGACTTTAACATACCCAACTAGGCAACTGACAAAAACACACTCTGAAATGTAGGAAAAGCTAAGTCAAACTCACAGCATAAAATATCCTACGAACACTACCTTCTTTAATTTGATTATCTTAATCATTTCACTATATAAATTTATATGAAATCATATTGTGTACCTTAAAATACATAAATTTATCAGGAAAATAAAATTAAAAAATAAATTTCACTATCAAATATAGTATATGTGCCTATATCTTATGGCTAATAAACTAACCTGCAGAATTGTGAAATGAGTTTTGGGGAGGATCCAAAAATGAAAGGTCCCCTTGTGTTGGGTTAGTTCTTTATTAAACAAGTTGAGTCCTTCAAACAAATATAATTTAGGAAATTTAAAATGTCTTATTTCAAATCAAAGGAAATTAAAGGTTATATACATTGCTTGTAGTTATAATAATCACTTTCATAATCAAAATAAGATGGTACATCTTATCTGTGGTTCACAAGGGAAGTGGGAAAGGGAAATGAATAAATTCAGCAAAAGCGATCAATTGTACAGAGTTGAACTCTTAAGGATAAAGTTAATATTGTATATGCACATATTGAATTCTAAATATGCATATCTAAAACATACAATGTTATAATGAAATTTTGCTTCAATAAAAATATATCACAAAAGAAATTTTTTTCACACAGTTTATGACTTATTCTAGAGAGTAGGATAAGCACTTTGAAGAAGTCTAATAAACTTTACAGATCACCTGGATTAAATAGTAGCCTAGCAATTGGGATAAATTATGTTCAGAGTAAATCTTATATTGCAATGTTCACATTGGCCATAATTATTCTCTAATTCAGTAATAGACACTATTAAAATGATACTCACTTTCCAGTATTTGATAATCAGTATCACAAAGACACTTAATATGACTTTGTTGATTTCATTCTTTTTTCTTTTACAAAATAAACACGCTACTGTGAAGGTTCAGGAAGACATTGGTAGAAAAGGTTGCCAAAGCTTTATTATGTTATGTAATATACTAATGTCAATTTATAGCAGAGATATAAAATAGCTTCATGTAGGGTAAGTAAAAAGCATCAGGCTTTTCAGCCCTTCCGCCATTAAATTAAATGCATGCCTGATGGCAGACACCTGGGGTAGGGTGTGGGCATGCATAGGTGGGCGCACCTGGTATGAGACTGGCTTATAAAAGCGAGAGAACAGAGAAGAACGAGCGAGACCGGAAGGAGAGCAAGTGAGAGACAGGAAGAGAACCAGCGGAGAAGCAGAGACCAGGAGAGACCGCCAGAGAGAGCCCGGTAAAGAGTGAAGGTTCGCTGGCGGCTCAGGAGGCCTGCCAGCCTCTCGGCCACCACATCCCTGCCTGCTGTGTACCTGGTAAAAAGGCAAATAAAGCCTGAAAAAGCCACCAAGGGCTCCAGGACTCCTTTCCTGTTCTGCTCGCGTCATAGAGATCCTGCACTGTGCCTTCCTGCCTTACACTTTGTAAGCATCAATTCAGAATGGAAAACAGACATTTTAATAAAAGCAGAAAATATTACCTTTTGAAGTATGAATCTAAGCTGTTGAATATATATATCTATATATGTACACTGCTCTTAATATATTTTTGTTTATCTTGTATAGCTCTGTAAAACTCTCATTTTGAATAATGGATGATAAACAATGAGAGATAGATGATGGGTAGATGGATGGGTGGATGGATAGATGAATAGATAGAGGGACAGATAGATAATCAACCACAGCTGAAACCAATCACGTTATAATTTGCTATTTTCAAATTATATTTCAAACTATTTTAAGTGAGAGGAGTTTTTGTTTTCTTGCAGCCCAGTAATCCAGTAATGCATAGGACCTGTCACAGGAAACTATTTGGACAATCAGGTAACACTTGGTAGAACAATGTTGTGGTTTTACAGTTTGTATTGGAATTGATTATAATATACAAGTATAATGGAATATCTGAATTGTACCAGGGGATAAGTCATGTGTCTTAAGAAATCACTTTTCCCCACATTTTTAATTCTTGTCTTTCAGTGGTTAGTATATATCTGACATGGCATAGACAAAAAATAATTAGGAATTTAGGTGTATAGTTTCAATACGATAGTAAAAACGCCATAGTTTAAGAAAAACATTTCTGCTAGATTTTTCTGAAACTATTATTTTATGTCATTTTTATTTTATGTCATTTTAGGACATACTGTATTTAGAACAAATGATATTATAAATGAATTGGATAACTAACTTGAGATTCTGGTAACACATGTTCAATAATATAATTTCATATAAAAGACTAACATCAGTAGTTTCATGAGTAATAGTATGTTTTTAAAGGGAAAAATCAATTTTTTGAATATTTAGTTCCTCAGTAGTCATTATTAGAAAAGTAGGTAAACACCATTATTCTCATTATGTAATAGTGACTTCATACAATTGATAATTTGATATTGACTGAGAACAATTATCCGCTATGGATTGGGGTATTTCTTTATGCCTATAGTACCTTTTGAAGTATGAAGTAAAAAAAAAATTAAAAAAAACTTAGTAGAATTATTTTATGTCAAGTATTGATCTTTTACATGACTTTTTTATGTTTAACATGGAGAATAGAACCTGGGGGTATGTTATAAGAGTTGGTACTAAGTACCTGATTTGTTCTATAAATACTGATTGACCATTTTATGATTTCGTACTATAGAACCTACCTGCATAGAAAGAAAAAAAAATCTTACTGAAATTATCTCTTTTAACATACAGGCACTAAATAATTAGTGCTATTGATTTGACTAATTAGATTATAAGAAATGCATTTAAAAGAAATTGAGGGGAAATGGAACAGTGTTTATATAGTGGGTGATATATGATGGCAAGGAGAAAATGGAAAGTTTTGTGTTAATGAGAATGTCGTATATATTTCAATGAAGTTGTTATGCAGGCATATATGTTTGTCAAAACTCATTAGCTTTTAATTTGAAAATTAATATATTTAATATAAATTACATCTTAAATTTATTTTCAGTGTATATTAAATACAGTGGAGCAAAGGATTTGTTACTGGGTAAATAAAGTAGTATAAATCTACATGATATACACAAAGAAAGGAAGTTAAAGAAAAAGACATCAGAGAAATGTGGGCCAGGGGTGTGAACTTTTAACATGTGTAATGGACTGATTTATCTCAAATTCGTGTGTCGAAACACTAACATTTTGTCTTTTGAATTGTCCTTTTATTATTAGGTAGGGCCTTTAAACAGGTGATTAAGTTAATAGGAAGCCATTAAAGTGGGTTCTAATCCAATCTTACTGGTGTCCTTCTGAAAAGAGATTAGATCACACAGATATCAGGAATGTACAGGTACACACAAACAGCCGTTTGTGGACAAAGCAAAGGTGGGCATCTTCAAGTTACAGGGGAAGACCTATGGGGAAACTAAATGGCCTTGATCTTGGACTTCTATAGATCCAGAAGTATGAGAAAATAATTTTCTGCTCTTTAGTCTTCCAATCTGCTGTATTTTGTTATGGCAGATATAGCAAACTAATAGAATGTTCGATTTAGAATTCTGAAGAAAAGTAATGAGCAGTCATAGATAAAATTGATAAACATCTAGCAAAACTGTCACCAATGAAAAGAAGAAAGCATAAATTAGCAATATTAGGAACAAAAAGTGCTTCACTACAGATGCTGAAACAAAAGCATTTTTTTAAAACACTATTTGGTGCAATAATTATGACAATTTGAACAAATTGCACAAATTCAGGAAAGCTATAACAAATTTGATAAAGAAGAATTATTTTAATCTCTTAAAAATTAAATTCATCTACAAATATTTCCTTAGGAAAAAAGTCAGCTCCTGATGGTTTCATTCATTATTCTTTCAAAAGATAAATATAAACATAATATTAACATCACTAAAACTATTGCAGGGATTTAGGGTAACTGTTTTCCAAATAATTTTATGAATTCAACATAATCTTAATAAATAGGCAAAAATATAACAAAGAAAACACTCAAAAACTTAGATACAAATATTCTGTGGAAAATATCACATCTATTCCAGTGATAAAATGTATTACACCAGGATTAGTAAGAACTTACTCTTAAAATGCAGGTGTTCTTAAAAAATTCAAATAAAATAACTTAACAGGCTAATGCAAGAGAGGAAAATATATATAATTAAATTAATACATATTCAACTATACATAATCAAAGTAGCATTTAAAATTTAAAATATAAAAAATTCAAATATATGGTAAACATATAATAGTAATAGAAGGGCATTTACTAAATTTCACAGAGTAACAACAATAAATCTGAAGCTAATTTACATCTAATAGTGAAAAATCTGAACACTGAGAATCAAAATGAGGTAAAAGCCTTTATCTTTTACATTATACAGAAGGTCTTAAAAAAGGATCTTTTGACTAAGGAAAAATAAAGGAAAGAAAAAGATAAATGCATGTAATTATAAAAGAGGGAAAAAATTCATTTTTTGAGGATGTTTTTCCTTTTTTTAAAAAGATTTAGTTATTTATGCATATAAGAATTGGGGTTTAAATCAGAGGTGCGGGTTGGGAATGAGAGGATTCACCAGAGAGAGTGGGGAGCAGCACAGGCAGATCTACTGAAATACACTGCTGAGGGGATTAGCCATTGAGACAGGAGAGGTCTGCTGGTGCCACATGGGTTGTTCCCTGGCCAGCCAGGAATCCAACTCCTGCCACAGTGCCTGGGGATAGCTTGATAGCATTGTCTTTAAGCCCTGCCACCAGGTAGGCCCCAGGATGTTTTTCCTTTCTACGTAGTAATTTTTACCTTTTATTTTTATTGAGGTTAGTTTGATTTATAACACTGTATGTCGTTCAAAGGTGTAGATAGTATCACACCATCTGAGAATGGTCTTGAACATAGTTAATACTAAAGCATCAATGAAACATAAATTGGGAATATAGTATCATTGGTGAATTAAAATATTAATTTATTTCCATATATGTATGAAAAAATTGCAGTAAAACTATGATATGCTATAATATTTTATGTTTAACACAACAAAGAGTAATATTTTAAAAATAAAAGGTTGCTGAGAAAAATTAGGCAACTAAAAATTTAGTAATATACCAAATTTAAAAATTAGGAGAATTTAGCAAAGTGATGATACTAACTTTCCAAATGGCTCTTCAAATTCAATGCATTTCTTATCTACATCTCAGCATGTTATGGAAATGGCAAGCTATTAGGAACATATATGGAAAACTGAAGGTAAAATACTGTCAAGGCAGTCTTGAGGAAGGACAACAAAGTTGGAGAACTTACACCATCAAACACCAAAACCTACCATAAAGAAAATGAACTGTAGAAATAGGATGTTGCAGAAACAGCAATCTCATTCATTGTCATAAGTTCAAAACCAAAGCATGCCTATTATCATAAAATATCATATACAAAATTATTAATTGTACACTTAACAAGTTCTAATTAATACATTATTCAATATTTATTAACAATAGGAAAATTAATTTTGAAGCACCCATAAAATGTAATCCTATGCCACAATAAAATGGAATTAATTGCAACTATATTAAACAATATGGATGTATCTTACAAAAGTAAAAGTTGAATAAAAGAAGCAAGACAGAAAAGAGTACTTAGTTGAAGATCTTATTTTGGTGTATAATAATGTTAACAATTAGGACAGTGATTTCTCTTGGGGGTATGTAGGGCATGGTGGCAATGTTTAGAAAGGGACATGAGAGGTGATTGCAGTAACCCACAATCTTATTCTCAATCTCAATGATGACTATATATCTATTTTGTCCTTTAAAACATTGGTCAGTTTGCATATGCATTTTCATAGCATATAAAGAAAAATACAGAATAGAACATTTATTTTTTTTAAAGATTTATTTTCATTTATTCATACAAGAACTGGGGTGCAGGCCAGAGATGCAAGGGGGCTGGTGAGAGGATTCACCAGAGACAGTGTGGGGAGCAGAACAGGCAGATCTACTGAAATACACTGCTGAGGGGAGCAGCGGGTGAGACAGGAGAGGTCTGCTTTGCCATGTGGGTCAGCTCCCTGACCTGGGATTAACTTGTGCTGCAGTGGCTGCAGATAGCTTCATAGCACTGAGACTTAACCCTTTGCTTCCCCAGGGAGGCACAAAATAGAACATTTAGAAACAAATGCAGTCATTTGTGGAATAATGTTAATGAAATCTTCTCATTCATATAGAGAAGATCCAAAAGTATTTGTTCCTGAGATATCCATAACTACAGTATAAATGAGACATCACCCAAGGATTCATTTATTAGATACATATTCATTGATTTTTTCTCATATTCTAGAAATATATTTCCAACTAATACTCACTTTATGTATTCAATTTTGGTAAATGAGTCTGTTATTATGTAACATAATAATCTAAACAGTCCTATAGTAAGTAGACATTTTTAAGGTAAGAATATTGCAAAAATAAAAGCATTAAATTCTTTATTTCAATAAGTCATGCTATGAAAAAATATATTTCCAAATTAACAAATAATTGTATAAATTTAGTACACATGATAAATATATATGAAAGTCCCCATTAATAATCTAAAAGAACATTGTAACTAATATTCAGTAAGTTTCTACATAATGGGATTATTGAAGGATTTTAATTGCTTGGGTTGATAGAGGATGGGGAAGTTAAATATAGTTTTTCAAAAAAAAAAACCACACAGATATGTATGAGGACTCTCAAAGACCTCTGTCAAATCTATGAATCTGTAATGTGATGCTTTCTTTTGGAAAATACTGGTGACAAATTATCCCCAACAAACCACTATGCATAAATATAAGTGTTGACTGTTAAGTAGCAAAACTGATTATGTTTGTCATTTTTATATTCTCCTGAATGTCATTTCTTATTTCCTAAAAAATCACATCTAGTATTCTAATCATATCACTGCATATTTGCTACCTAATCAACATATGATATTTTTAATATTATATATTTTGTCATATATGTAGCTATCAATTGTGAGGTTTTAATGAGGAAGTAATCAGTCTGAAATCTTTTCTACAAACCACCAAATGGAGAAATGGCATAAAAGCCAAAAAAAATAAATAAATAGAGAGAGAAGAGAGAGAGAGAGAGAGAGAGAGAGAGAGAGAGAGAGAGAGAGAGAGAGAGAGAGAGAGAGATAAATACAATCTAAATGTTTCTTAGGAAATTGACGCTGCTTTACCCTCCTGAATTAGTTACCAGTAATTCTTCTACTATGCATCTTCCAATATTTTACTGTTATCAACTCTATTGTTTTTTCCTCCTTTGGGATTTATACCTTCAAATTGTTATTTGTGTTGACACTCACAGGATATGGGTGTACATATGTGTATTTATTCCATCAATTTTAAGTAGAGATTTGAATTTTCAACCCAAATACTTTAGAAATATAACCAGAAGGAGAAAATTGATGTGGGAACAAAGTGCAGGAAGGAAAGGGATAGAAATAAATTTAACAAAAAACAAGCATATTTTAAATCAAATTATAGATATAAACTTACTTTTCTTCTAAATAGTGACACTTATTCCTGCATTTCAGCAGGAACTGAAGATGTTCCAGTACTTTGTTAGTCAAATAAAGTAAAAAGGAAATTTGTCAAGTTAAGATAAATTCTAACAAAAGGGAAAACTGTTTTCACTATTTTTTTTAAAGATTTATTTATTTATACATACATGAGCTGGGGTACAGGCCAGAGGGGTCAGGAGTGAGAAGATTCACCAGAGACAGAGTGGGGAACAGAACAGGCAGATTGACTGAAGTACACTGCTGAGGGGAGCAGTGGGCGAGTCAGGAGAGGTCTGCTGCGCCATGTGGGTTGCTCCCTGGCCGGCTGGGGATTGAACTCGTGCTGCAGTGCTTGCGTATAGCTTCATAAGTTGTGTCTTAACCAATTGCGCCACCAAGGAGGCCCAGTTTTCACTATTAATAACTGTCCTCATATTTTTTCTCTGGATGTGGGTGTATTTTACAAGGGTCATTACCAAAAATAAATGCTGAAATCTCTGGATAGATTTTCAAAAGTGTTAACAAACTTGCTTTATTGCTTTTGAGTGTTTCTAAAACACAAACAAAATGAGAATCTACCCATAAAAATTAATGTTTATAAACCTCCATTAGATCTTCAGTACAGTATAACTTGAAATTTTCTAAAAATAATTGCTCATATAATTATTTTGAATAATGACATGTAACATATTAGATATGTGCAGACATGTACATATACAATATACATATTCATATTTATATATCTAAATGTAAACCTCTAATGCGACATTTTGTAGATTAAAGAGAATACTCTGAAAGTCAATCTTAACAATAAAATAAGCAGACAACCAGAGTTCACTGTAATTTGGAATATTATGTAATAATTCAGGAAAAAAGTAACAATTTTAGTACATTTTTCTCTACTAATATTAATATGTTAATCTCTACTAACACTAATATTGCTAATCAGTTTCACTTTTTAATTAAAGTGAGCAGTGAGAACCTGATAATCAAATTATCCCTATTGCCAACATAATTAAATTCTATACTCTGTCAATAACTAGCTTTCATTATTTACTACACAAAAGACTTTTTTTGCTTAAGGTCAGTGAATAGAGTCATTTTATACAGGCAAAGTAATATAATTTTATTTATTTAAAAGTCTCAATATTATTGTATCAAAAACCCCACCTTATAATTATCTACCTTACCATTTCATTTGGAGAAATATGTTTCCATAATACAATAAAGAAAAAAATTAATGGAGTGCTGCTCTTGGCGATGTATATGGAGTGAATAGTATCTTTTCTTCCCTAGTTAATAATACTAAAACCTTCCCACCAATATCACTTAAGATATCACATTAACTAGCTAATAGGGCAGAGTATCATATGGATACTCTTAACTTGGAATTTGTCTCTTGATGCTTCTTCATATTTCCATGCCTGAATTGCTACTCATTTCTTATTCATTCATTCATTCATTTACTGGAGGTAACATTGGTTTACAACACTGTATATGTTCTAGGGTATTAAGTCACACCTCTTCAAATGCATTTTACCAACACCATACCACCACCAAAGCACGAACAATTCTCCACCAGAGTCCACTATGTCCCCTCCATACTCAGCTCAGTTCTCCATTCAGATCCTCAGGGTTTTTTGTTTTTTGTTTTTTTCCTGTTCCTTTCTTGGTTTCTTCTTATTCCATGAATTTGTCTTTCTCCTTCTGACTTATTTTCTTTAGCATAACCCCCTCCAGTTCTAAACATGTTGCTGTAAATGACAAAATGTTATCTTTTTTATTGCAGAGTAATAGTCCAGTGTGTGTGTGTGTGTGTGTGCATACTCCGCAAGTGTGCTTCTAAGAGAATGTGTTGCCCCTTTCACCATGAGTGCTTGCAGTAAATATACATCTACAGTGAGTCCTCACCAGACACAAAACCTACTAGTATCTTGATCTTTGATTTTCCAGCTTCCAGAACTGTGACAAATAATTTTTATTTTTTTTAATCACCAAGTAAAACAAAACTATAATTTGAGGTCTTTAGGGAATAATGACTTGGGAACACCATTAGTAAGGCAGCATAAATTTGCTGATTTGGGGAAAATACAAGATTATATAGGTAGAGCTGCCTCCCATAAGGACCTAATAAAATTCTTTATTTTTAATATCTTTTAACCTTACCTTTTATATTTATTTTCTTACATAATTGTTAATTTTTGGACACTATTTGATTTTTCCCCTCAGGTGTAGCCCTGGTAGCTCTCCCACCACCAAAGCACCTGTGATGTGATCCATGAATGCAGTCCCTTGTGCTCTTCCCTCCCCTGATTTGACCCCTCCAACTCCCTTACTTTGCTGTATGTCTCAGCTCTATGATCAGCTTGGAAGTTTGTCTTTTTTACTGATCCTTTGTTTTGATATCTCTATATTCTGAATATAAGTAAAACCATCTGATAGTTATCTTCTTCCTTCTGACTTATTTTGCTTAATATAATCCCTTTCAGCTCTATCCACATTGCCACAAATGGCACACGATTATCTTTTTTGATAGCTGAGTAGCATTCCATTGTGTGTGTGTGTGTGTGTGTGTATTCCATATATCACACACTTGATATTTATCACACACTTGATCTGTTCATCATTTTTTGTGGGCATGCAGTTTGTTTCCATATCTTGGTTATGGTAAGTAGTGCTGCAGTAAGCATAGGAGTGCAGGCTTCCTTTTGAATTAGTGTTTTTTTGTTCTTTGGTTAGATTCCTAAGAGTGAAATCACAGGGTTATATGGTTGATCCATTTTTAGTGTTTTGAGGAATCACCACACATATTTCCATAGTGGCTGGACCAGTTTACATACCCACCAGCAGTATAAAAGTGTTCCTTTTTGACTATACACTCACCAGCATTTATTATTTCTATATTTTTTTAATATGGGTTATTATATATGGTCGATCCATTTTTGGTGTTTTGAGGAGTTTGTGAGTGTTTTGTGAAGTTACACTCTCATGCTTTTTGAGTGTTTTGTGAGGTTGTATCTCATTGTGGTTTTAATTTGCATATTCCTCATAAGTGATATTGAACATTTTTTTCATATGCCTGTTGGCTATTTTCATATCTTATTTGGAGGAGTAGGTACTTAGCCCTTCTACTCATTTTTTTGACTGGGTTTTTTGATTTTTTTGTCAGTGAGTTGTATAAGTTATTTTTTAGATCCTTGATATTTTCTCCCATTCAGTAAAGTGTCTCTTCATTGGTTGGCTGTTGTCTCTTTTGCTGTACAGAAGCTTTATAGTTTAATGTAGTTCCAGCAATTTATAGTCTCCTTGTTTTCCTTGCTTCTAGAGTTTAGTCCCCAAAGATATCTCTGAAGTTTATGTCATGGAGTGTTTTGCCTATATTTTCTTATGTATTTTATACTTTTTTCTTTTAAATATTTTAGGATCTCAGGTCTTATATTTAATTTTTTAACCCATATTTAGTTAATTTTTGTGTATGACATTAAGTGGGAATCCAGTTTCATTTTATTTCATCTGAGTCTATGTAAGTTTCCCAACATCACTTGTCACAAAGGTTTCCTTTCTCCATTGTATGATCATGACTCCTTTGTCAAATAATTACTATCTACTGAGTAGTGTGGAGAGAGTACAGGTGAGGGAAATGGACTGTAGTGGAGGATTATTAGTGCGCTGTTGGTGTGAGTGGGCCATGATATATTTAAATCATATACTGTGATGTAAACTGTTATTACAATGATAAATTGCAAAAATTAAAATTCTATTGGCATTCCCCTTCTCACTATGTGCTAACCTTCTTTCAGGTGTCTCTTTATAATTTATATCTTATCATCTTTCCAGATGTCAGTTACTATCAAGACTGTTGAACTCTCCTTGAACTTTGTGAACACTACTTCATTATTTTAAGTCTCACCTTAAATATTCTTCCGGATGCTCTCCTTCATCGCAAAATCTTTTCATATTAGTAGCTTTTCCTTTTATAGCATATATCGTATCAATTATAAACGATCAGCAATTAGTTCTCTTTACTGTATTTGTTGAGTTAATAGACTAGGGTCAGTAATTATTGAAATGTAGAATGTGACAACCAGGGTTATTTTTGGTGATATCACTCATTTTGTGAAGTATAATAGAATATCTGATGTCAAATTATCAGCATGTTTAATTTCTGGTGAGAACTCTCTTCCCAGCTTGCAGATGGGAGACTTCTTGCAGTTTGCTCACATGCACTGTCCTCAACACCTCTGCCTGGGTAGAAAGAGAGAGAGGCAAACACTAATACCAATTTTTTAATTTCTGGTGCTTGTTCTTATAGTACATTTTTGTATCAAATAAGAGCTCTTTCCTATGACCTCATTTAACTTTAATCGACTCCTTAAAATCCTGTATCTATATTAAAAAGCATACATCAAGAAAGTGGTCATGTACAAGTTAGTAAAAGAGTTCTCACCAGAAATCAAACTTGGTAGTAATCTGATTATCAGACTTCCAACCTTCTAAACTGTATAAACTATAAAAAGTGATAAAACTAATATTATCCAATATTATCCAAAAATCATGCAAATTGCAAAAAATCTTCATGATAAAATTACTTTTTTATTATTTAAACTACACATTATATTTTATTTTGTAATAACATCCCAAGATAAGACATACCTCAAGTCCATGCAAATCCTCTAGGCTCCAGCAGATCATTTATTAAAGATTATATTGCTGGACTACTGATTTGAAGAAATTTTCATCTTTAGAAAAGTATATTAAGCCTCCTCCCCATCAAATGATTTATATGAGCCTCAAAAAGAAAAATATCCCAAAATTCATGGGGTACTACTGTGAAATATATGAAAGAACACAAAAATAAGTTGCATTCAGTACACATAAAAATTAAATAAAATTACAAGACTCAACAACAGCAAAGAAAATAATCCAGTCAAAAAATGGGCAGAAGAGCTAAAAAGAAACTTCTCTGAAGAGGAAATGCAAATGGCCAACAGGCATACGAAAAAATGTTCAACGTCACTTGTAATCAGGGAAATGCAAATCAAAACTACCATGAGATACCATCTCACACCAGTGAGAATGGCACATATTAAAAAAACTAGCAACAACAAATGTTGGTAAGGGTGCGGAGAAAAAGGAACTCTTCTGTACTGTTGGTGGGAGTGCAAACTGGTCCAACCACTATGGAGAGCTGTGTGGAGATTTCTGGACTTACTAAACATAGAGCTTCCATATGATCCAGCAATTCCACTCGTAGGTATTTACCCAAAGGACACAGAAACATCAATTCCAAAGAGCACCTGCACCCCTATGTTTATAGCAGCACTATTTACAATAGCTAAGCTTTGGAAACAGCCCAAATGCCCAAAAATAGATGACTGAATCAAGAAGATGTGGTATATATATACCATGGAATATTACTCAGCATTCAAAAAAAGATAAACACATGCAATTTGCAGCAACATGGATGGTGCGGGAAAGGATCATGCTCAGCGAAATAAGCCAGAAAGAAAAAGAAAAATACCGGATGGTCTCACTCATAGCAGGAATCTAGAAAACTTAAATAAGGGACCAGGAAAATGAATAACTATAAGAAAGTGAAAATCAAAATCAACAAAAAACTATGAACCAGAGACACTTTTTGGGGGGTGGTTGGCGGGATGGGAGGGATTGGGGTCAAAATGGGGGGTTGCAATTGTATGGGGAATATAAAAATAAAATTATTTTAAAAAATTAGATAAAATTACTACTTTAATGGGAGATGTTAATTCATAACCACATAGTTATACTTTTCTCCCAATATTAAAAGTGAAATTGTTTCATGTTTTCTAATTTTAGATATAGAATAATGTTGAATCTTAAAACTTAAATTTGTCACCTATCTTTTATGATCATCTTTTACTAGATAGTTAGCATATGAAATGTCAAAAATAATATTTTATAAACTATATACAAATTTATTCAATATGGGATTTTTTGAATAATTTTCCAAACTTAAAATGAATCAACATTTTCAGTGTTTATATCTGAATAAATTAAGAGAGTTCAGATGACTGTTGTTACTTTGCATTATTCCTCACTTAAGTACATCCAGATGATGAAAAAAATTATACATAATTATGCATAAAAGTGTAGGAACACACAATTAATACAATTAAATGCCTTTTCTTATTTTTTCCCTTAAATCACGTTTATGATGATAACAGATTGGGGAAGGAGAAATATGCCAGCTTCTATGTGTAAAGGTAGTTTATTAGGTAATATGTTCATCTGTAACATCGTATTCAATGATCAGTTTATTAATGCTGTGTTTCCCAATGGTATTAATAACACAGTATATAGGAAAAAAGTACTAAGGTGCTATATCCAGCACTAAGGTTTAGGAAGAGAATTTCATGTCCCTGATTAATTGTTGGTTACAATGAAAAGTTAACTCACAGATAAAACGGTTGTTACTTTTTTTCCAAACATGTCACTCTCATTGTCTTGCCATTCTGATATGGTTTCCCTAATCCATTATTTTAACCAAACACAAATTACATTTCAACAATGGAGAAGCATATTCCAGCTTAAAGGAAATTAACTAATTGTAGTTTGAAAAGCTGTTCAGAAAAGACAATGTTTAATGATCCTTTACTCTGCATGCTAGAGCTATTGTCAGCCATCTGCTGCGAGGGCGCCATCTCACCATTGCACACCTCCTTTCTCTATTACCAAATTGATTAGAAACTTCAGATCTAATAAAGACCCAATTAAAACAGGATGAACCTGAACAAACATTGCATTAGAGTTTAATACAGTAGAATAATCCCTTTTTTAACTGACATGATCCCTGAAGCAATTTTCACAATTTGAACTATTCCCCAGCTGTAACCAAACACTGATCAAATAATATGTTGTCAATGCCATAAAGATCACTGAAATCACTCCTCATGTACCCTTTTCCATTCCTTCTACCATTTGTTTTCACCATTTCATATAGATTATGTAGACAGAGTAGAAATAAAAATGGAATAAATACTTGTATGTAATAATTGAAACCATAAAATACTACAAAGCCATTATAATAAAAGCAGCATGGTATTGAAGCAAAAACAGACATACAGACCAATAGAAATGAATTTAAAGCCCAGATATAAAACCAAAAACATATGGTTGGCTAATCTATGACAATGGATCAAAGAATATACATTGGAATAAGGAAACCCTCTTCAATAAATGCTGCTGGAAAAATTGGACTGAAACATGTTAAAAAAAATAAAACTAGACTATTATCTCACACCATATGAAAAAATCAACTCAAAATGGATAAAAGACTTGAATATAAGACCTGACACCATAAAATATGTAGAAGAAACATAGGCAAAATACCCCATGACATAAACTTCAGAAACATCTCTGAAGATTCTTCTCCAGAACCAAGGAAAACAAAGGAGAAAATAAACAATGGAGACTACATCAAACTAAAAAGTTTCTGTACACTCTCCGACCGGCAGAGACGAGGGAAACAACAAACCAAAACGCCCAACAAGAAAAACGGATGCAGCAAGCGGGACTATGAGTGGAAAGGAACTATTTCAGCTACCACACCCCGTGAACGGGAGCTGAGGCGAACCCTGCAGGACCCACCGCGGAGGTGAGCTCCACGCGCAATTAAAGAGAGCCCCGCCCACCAGGAGGAGACCAGCACCAGCACACAGCCCCGGCCGCCCGGTAAGCTTGCGCGAAAGCGGCGCTCGGATTGCAGCTGCCCAGGCCCCTGCGCCTGCGACCTAGGCTTGCAGGCAGACGGCGGAGGCCCTCCCTGAGTGAGCAGGAACAAGGTGCCCAGGCAGGGGAGCGGGATTCAAAAGGCGCCATTCCCGCGCCACTGATCTGGGCTACAGCCCGCGTCCTGGAACTGAGGGCTTTGGAACTGAGACCCGGGCGGAGGCCCTCCTTGAGTGAGCAGGAACAAGGTGCCCAGGCAGGGGAGCGGGATTCAAAAGGCGCCATTCCCGCGCCACTGATCTGGGCTACAGCCCGCATCCTGGAACTGAGGGCTTTGGAACTGAGACCCGGGGCACGAAATTAGGGGCGTGGGTTCCCCACGACGGTGGGGCACAAGGCAGACACAGCACCCCAAAGCCGTTGAGGTGTACCCTACCATCCCCGCTCTGCTCCCTGTCCCACGGGGTGGAAAATCAGCTCCCCAAGGGCTCTAGGAGAGATCTCTGGTGCCACCTAGCGACTTGACCCCAGCACAGGCTACTGAAGGAGCTAGTGGCCAGCTGGGGAGTTAGCCCACACCGGGCCCCTTCTGAACAAGTAGTCTGAGCCCACAGGGAGAGCGAGCACCCACAGCCGGGGCAGACCAGGCGCGCAGAAGAGTGTGCCTGAGACCAGAAGCGCAGGGAGTGTGTCCCACATCACCATTTTAGAACAGGGACATTTCTTCAGTAAAAACTACCTGCAGAAGGCTTCCTCAGGAGCCAGAGGTGAGCGGGGGAAGTTCGCCCACGCCAGACCCCCTCTGGCCTGCAGTCCAAGCCCAGAGGGGAGCAGGAACCCACCGCCGGGGCAGACCAGGCGCACAGGGGAGTGTGTCCCCACATCGGCATTTTAGAACAGGGACCTTTCTCCAGTAAAGGCTGCTTGAAACTGACAGATGACTCCTGGAAGAACCAGAGGGGAACAGAGAAGCCCACCCAAGATGCCGGCAAGTCCCAACAACACAGTGTCCCAACGCATACGGCAAATTAGAAAACAGACAGTAGGGAGGAGAAGAACCACACGCAACCTAGCAACTCTCCAGAGAAAAAGCACACCACAAAAAGAAAGCCAGCCCCCAGATTGCAACGATAATAACTTGGAAGAATTTCTGAGCCTTCCAGAAAGAGAATTTAAAATTGCCGTGATTAAAAAACTGACAGAAGTCATAAAGGAAAACAATGATAAGGGAAAAATAATCAACGATCAGAAGAATGCAATTGAGTCCCTAGAGAGGGAAAACAATGGTCAGAAGAAAGAAATTGAGTCCCTAAAGAGGGAAGTAAAAGAAATGCAGGAGATCAAAGAATTAATGGAAGAACTAAAGAATTCTGGGAAAAGCAATGAAAGCAGAATAGATGAAATGGAAGAACGAATAAGTAATCTTGAAGACACAGAAATAAAAAGAACCAAAACAGAAAAGGAAAGAGAAGTACAAAGGAAAAAGAACGAAGAAAGACTTCGGGAACTATCTGACTCCATGAGGAAAGGAAATATAAGAGTTATAGGAATACCAGAAGGAGAGGAGAGAGATGTAGGAACAGAGAAAATATTCAAAGAGATAATTGAAGAGAACTTCCCAAATGTGAAGAAGGAGCTAAAAATTGATATACAAGAAGCAAGAAGAACACCAAACTTCCACGACGAAAGGAAAAATACAGCAAGACACATAATAGTAAAGCTCCCAAGAATCCAGGACAAGGAAAAAATAATGAAGCTGGCAAGAGGGAAGAAACAGATAACATTCAAAGGAAAACCAATCAGGCTGACATCAGACTTCTCCGAAGAAACACTACGGGCAAGGAGAGAGTGGAGGGACATAGTCAACAGACTCCAAGAAAACAGATGCCAACCAAGAATACTCTATCCCGCAAAGCTCTCCTTCCTCTTTGAAGAAAGAATATGGACCTTCCCAGACAAACAGAAACTCCGGAATTTCATTGCAACTAAACCCCCACTCCAAAAAATACTACAAGGAGTCCTAAAGCCAGAACCTCAGAGCGACGAATAACAATGAAAGAAGGCCAAAAAAAAAAAAAGTTATTAAAAGAATAAATAAATAAAATCAAAGGAAAGACAAACACAATGGCAAATACAGATGTTAACATATCAATATTAACTCTAAATGTAAATGGACTAAACTCTTCAATAAAAAGACACAGAGTTGCAGCCTGGATTAAGAAACAAAACCCAACCTTTTGCTGTCTCCAGGAAACACATTTAGCTACAAAAGATAAAAATAGGCTCAAAGTTAAAGGATGGAAAACAATCCTACAAGCAAATGGACCAAAAAAGAAAGCAGGAACAGCTATACTTATATCAGATAAAACAGATTTCAAACTCAAAAAGATAAAAAGAGACCCCAATGGTCACTACATTATGATCAAGGGGACAATACTTCAAGAAGAAATAACACTCATTAACATATACTCACCAAACGAAGGAGCACCAAAATATATCAGACAACTGTTGTCCTCTCTGAAAACAGACATCAGAGAAAACACATACGTAGTGGGAGACTTCAACACACCACTATCAACAATGGATAGATCAACAAGACAAAAAATAAGTAAAGAAACCAAAGCTCTAAATAAGGACCTAGAGCAATTGGGCTTAACAGACATCTATAGAACACTAAACCCCAAAAAAACGGAGTATACATTTTTCTCAAGCGCACACGGATCATTCTCCAGGATCGATCACATACTGGGGCACAAGACAAACATCAACAGATACACCAAGATTGAAATCATATCAACCATCTTTTCTGACCATGAAGGCATCAAACTAGAAATAAACCATAAAAAGAAGGCAAGGAACTTTCCTACCTCATGGAGATTAAAAACCACACTACTGGAAGACCATTGGACTAAGGAGGAGATCAAAGAAGAAATTAAAAAATTTTTTGAATTGAACGACAAGGAGGACACCAATATCCTAAATGTATGGGATGCAGCAAAAGCAGTAATAAGAGGAAAATATATAGCAATAGAAGCTCACATCAAGAAACAAGAAAGAACGCAAAGAAACAACCTAATCTCGAAGCTCAAAGATCTAGAAAAAGAACAACAAAAAAACCCCAAAACCAGTAGAAGAAAAGAAATAATAAAAACCAAAGCAGAAATAAATGAAATTGAAACTAAAAAAACAATCCAAAAGATTAATGAAACCAAGAGTTGGTTCTTTGAAAAAATCAATAAAATAGACAAACCCCTAGCCAGGCTCACAAAGGAAAAAACAGAATGAAAGAGGAGAAATCAATGAAAGAGGAGAAATCACAACGGACACAGCAGAAATCAAAAGAATAATCAGTAACTACTATGAACAGTTATATGGAAACAAGTTTAACAATCTAGAGGAGATGGACAAATTTCTACAACTCTACAATCACCCAAAGCTAGATAAAGAAGAAATAGAACACCTAAACAGACCAATTACAATTAGCGAAATTGAAATGGTAATCAAAAACCTCCCCAAAAACAAAAGCCCAGGACCTGATGGATTTACAAATGAATTCTACCAAACATTCAGAGACGAATTAGTGCCTATCCTTCACAAACTCTTCCAAAAAATTGAGAAGGAAGGGACAATACCAAACACGTTCTATGAAGCCAACATTACACTAATACCAAAACCGAACAAGAACAACACAAAAAAGGAAAACTACAGGCCAATCTCCCTAATGAACACTGATGCAAAAATCCTGAATAAAATTTTAGCTATCAGAATCCAACAATGTATCCATAAGATAATTCACCACGACCAAGTTGGATTCATTCCAGGGGCACAAGGATGGTTTAACATCCGAAAATCAATCAACGTTATCCAACACATCAACAAAAAGAAATATAAA
This sequence comes from Talpa europaea, assembly GCF_964194135.1. Classification (NCBI taxonomy): domain Eukaryota; kingdom Metazoa; phylum Chordata; class Mammalia; order Eulipotyphla; family Talpidae; genus Talpa; species Talpa europaea. The sequence goes on from NC_140071.1 coordinate 29,322,981, forward strand.
AACCATATGATAATATCAATAGATGCTGAGAAAGCTTTCGACAAAGTGCAACACCCATTCATGATAAAAGCCCTTGAAATTCTTGGGATACAAGGAACATACCTCAACATCATAAAGGCCATCTATGACAAGCCAACAACCAGTATCATTCTCAATGGTGAAAAGCTGAAAGCAATTCCATTAAGATCTGGAACAAGACAAGGATGTCCACTCTCACCATTGCTTTTCAATATAATACTGGAAGTCCTAGCCAGGGCAATAAGACAAGAGAAAGACATCCAAGGAATCCAAATAGGAAAAGAAGAAGTTAAACTATCACTATTTGCAGACGATATGATATTATACATAGAGAACCCCAAAAACTCCACAGAAAAGCTAATTCAACTCATCAATCAGTTCAGTAAAGTGGCAGGATACAAAATCAACACGCAAAAGTCAGTAGCCTTCCTATACACAAACAATAAATCTGAAGAAGAAGAAATCAAAAAGACCATCCCTATTGTTATTGAAACAAAAAAAATCAAATATTTGGGAATAAATCTAACAAAAGAGGTAAAGGACCTATACAAAGAAAACTATAAAACACTGTTAAAAGAAATAGAAGAAGACACAAAGAAATGGAGAGACATCCCCTGCTCATGGATTGGAAGAATAAACATTATTAAAATGGCCATCCTTCCAAAAGCAATATACAGATTCAATGCTATTCCAATCAAAATTTCAATGTCATTCTTCAAAGAAATAGAACAATTATTGATGAAATTCATATGGAATCACAAAAAACCCCGAATAGCCAAAGCTCTCCTGAAAAAAAAAGAAGGGAATGGAGGCATCAGACTCCCAGACTTCAAACTATACTACAAAGCCATAATCATCAAAACCGCATGGTATTGGAACAAGAACAGACATACAGACCAATGGAATCGAATAGAAAATCCAGAAATAAACCCACAGATTTATGGTCAACTAATCTTTGACAAAGGAGCAAAGACTATGCATTGGAGCAAAGAAAGTTTGTTCAATAAATGGTGCTGGGAAAACTGGGTCGCTACATGCAAAAGAATGAAGCTTGACCACCACCTCACACCATACACAAAAATCAACTCAAAATGGATTAAAGAACTAGACATAAGACCTGAAACCATAAAATATATAGAAGGAAATATAGGCGAAACACTACGTGATTTGCACATCAAAGACATCTTTACAGACACATCACCCAAAGCAGTGATAGTGAAGGCAAAGATAAACAGCTGGGACTATATCAAATTAAAGAGCTTTTGCACAGCAAAAGAGACAATAACAAAAACAAAGAGAAACCCCACCAACTGGGAGAACATTTTTGCACCCAACACTAATGATAAAGGACTGATCACAAAAATCTGCAAAGAGCTGATGACACTCAACAACAACAAAGAAAATAATCCAGTCAAAAAATGGGCAGAAGAGCTTAAAAGAAACTTCTCTGAAGAGGAAATGCAAATGGCCAACAGGCATATGAAAAAATGTTCAACATCACTTGTCATCAGGGAAATGCAAATCAAAACTACCATGAGATACCATCTTACACCAGTGAGAATGGCACATATTAAAAAAACTAGCAACAACAAATGTTGGCGAGGGTGTGGAGAAAAAGGAACTCTTCTGCACTGTTGGTGGGAGTGCAAACTGGTCCAACCACTGTGGAAAGCTGTGTGGAGATTTCTGGACCTACTAAACATAGAGCTTCCATATGACCCAGCAATTCCACTCCTAGGTATTTACCCAAAGGACACAGAAACATCAATTCCAAAGAACACCTGCACCCCTATGTTTATAGCAGCACTGTTTACAATAGCTAAGCTTTGGAAACAACCCAAATGCCCAAAAATAGATGACTGGATCAAGAAGATGTGGTACATATATACCATGGAATATTACTCAGCATTCAAAAAAGATAAACACATGCAATTTGCTGCAACATGGATGGCGCTGGAAGGGATCATGCTCAGCGAAATAAGCCAAAAAGAAAAAGAAAAATACCGGATGGTCTCACTCATAGCAGGAATCTAGAAAACTTAAATAAGGGACCAGGAAAATGAATAACTATAAGAAAGTGAAAATCAAAATCAACAAAAAACTATGAACCAGAGACACTTTTAGGGGGGCGGGGGCGGGAGGGGAGGGATTGGGGTCAGAATGGGGGGCTGCAATTGTATGGGGAATATAACAATAAAATTTATAAAAAAAATAAATAAATAAATAAAAAAGGATTAAAAATAAAAAAAAAAATAAATAAAAAGTTTCTGTACAGAAAGAAAAGACAATCATCAAAACAAAGAGACACTCTACTGAATGGGAGAAAATATTTGCACACCATACAACAGATGAGGGGCTCATATCAAAGATCTCCAATGAACTTACACAACTCAACAAAAGCAAAGCAAACAATCCAAAAAATGGGCAAAAGAACTAAAAGATACTTCTCCAAAGAAGATATGCAAGTGGACAACAGGCATCTGAAAAAAATGTTTAACCTCTCTAGTTAACAGGGACATGCAAATCAAAACCATAATGACATATCACTTAACTCCAGTAAAAACAAAAAAAAAATAAACAAGCAAACAAACAAACCAAAAAAACCCCACAGAATCAACAAATGCTGGAGATATGTGGAGATAAAGGAACCCTATTACACTGCTGGTGGAAATGTAAACTGGGCCAGCCAATATGGAAAGTTGTGTGACGCTTCCTCAATATACAAAAAATGGATCTACCATAGGAACCAACTATTGCACTCATAGAAATCATCCCAAAGGGCATAGAAACACTAGTGTGAAAGAAAAATTGTACTCCTATGTTTATTGCTGCACTATTTACAATAGTCAAGATATGGAAATAACCCAATTGCCTCAAAATAGGATGAAAAAATGGATCAAAAAGTTGTGGTACATTTATGCAATGAAATATTACTCGGTGATCAAAAAAGACAAACTCATACCATTTGCAGCAACATGGATGGAGCTGGAAGGAAATATGCTAGCCAGTATTAGTCAGAAGGAAAAAGGTAAATGCTGGATGGTCTCACTTATATGTGGAATATAGAGAAACCAAACAAGAGGTCAAGAAAAGTCAAAATTAGCAAGTGGACCACAGAACTGAGGTATACAGCAAAGGAGGGGGCCAGGGGAGAAAAGCAGGGAAAGGATGAACACAAGTATATGGTGCTGGTTCATGAGTGATATGGAGGCAAGAGAACTATGGGAACTAAAGTGATGTAAGAAAAAATTAATTTGCTGATGAAAAAAGTTGATTCTTAAAAACAAACAAGCAAGCAAACAAAAACAAAATACATAGAGGAAAACATTGGCAAAATATTCCACAATATAGGCTTCAATAATATCTTTGTGGATTTCTCACCAGGCAAGGGAGCCATCCACTGGACCCTTAGCCAATCCTAAACTCCCCCAACAACACAGGCACTTTATCTGAGAGCTAACCAGCTGCTGGACACCGCTCCACCCACTGGGAACTGAAGATATGGACCAGGGGCCCTGCTTGCAGGGAAAGGACTCTTCAGGCTCTCTGGTCGAGACAGAAAAGGGGATTCCAAATACACCAGTAAGGGCAGGCAAAAAGTCAGTGTTTATTGTTTAAAGAAAGAGTAAGGAAAAGACACTCCTAAGAGACCTATCTGAGCATGAGAGAGAGAATCAAGAAGGTACAGGGTATAAGGTTCTATATAGGGGTTTTTTGTTTTTTTTTTTTTTTTTTTTTTTTTTTGTGTGGGACACTCGCAGGTGGCCAGGGAATGAACTGGTGCTGGCAGCCTCGCAGCCCAGTGCTCAACCGCTGCGCCACCAGGGGAGGCCCTCTATATAGGTTTTTTATAAGACTGGGATTTGAGAACAAAAGAATTACACTTTCTTGGTTGAGAAATCAAGGAATGTAGACTAGGCTAAAGTTGATTTATTATTACTAGTTGTGAACATCAATCAGCTGCAGCTCAGTGCCTGTGCAAGGCTTATAACCATCTCCAAGGTGAATATCTCATGGAGGCATTGCCCGTAGCTCTAGCATGAACCAGTCTGTTCTCAAGGTCTGATATTATGTCTTCTGGGTCTGAAACTCCCTTTTCTTCCATAGAAATCAACGTAATAAACTGTGGAAAAATTGCTTGAAAATGGCAAAACAAACAAACAAAAGCACACACACACATACACACACGAAGCAAGAAAATGTATGGCGGCATGTGTCCAGGTATAGAGTCAGCAGTTTTTTTAATGACTTATTTAGCATCCCTTGAGAATAGTAAAATTTTGTCCTTGAATCCTATTCCTATCTAGGACCCTTTCTGTCTCAGATTCATCTCCAGAAACAATATAAACAATGGGACACATCAACTAAAACGTTTCTGCACAGTGAAAGAAATTATCATTGAATAAAAGACACCTTAGTGAATGGGGTAAAATATATGCACACCACACTTCTTACAAGGGGTTCATAACTAAAATCTACAAAGGATTTATGCAGCTCCACAAAAATAAATTGTTCAATCAAAAAATGGGCAGAGGACCTCCGTGGTGGTGCAGGCAGTTGAGTGCAGTGCTATGAAGCTGTCATAGCCTCTGCAGTCGGGTTCGATCCTGGCTGGCCACAGAGATACCTACATGGCGCAGCAGACCTCTCCTGTCTCTTCCACTGCTTCCCTCAGCAGTGTATTTCAGTTAGTCTGCCTGTTCTGTTCCCCGCTCTGTCTCTGGTTAATCCTCTCACCCTCCCACACATCTGGCCTATACCCTGGTTCTTGTATGCATGAATAAATAAATCTTTTTTAAAAATGGGCAGAAAAGGTATATGGGCACTTTTCTGAGGAAAACATGCAGATGACCAACAGGGAAATAAAAAATGTTTAGCATCATTTATCATCAAGGAGATGCAAATCAAACAACTTATACCTGTGACAATGGTCCATATCAAACAGATCAGAAACAAGAAGTGTTGGTGAAAATGATTTAAAAAAGGAACTACAGTATCATGGGAATATAGTTGTCCCAACCCCTATGGAAAATAGTATGGCGATTTCTCAAAATATTAGAAATAAATCTCAGATGTGATCTAGTCATTCCACTCCAAAGTATCTACCCAAAGAATGCAAAAACACTAATGCAAAGGGATTATACACTCCTATGTTCAGTACAGCAGTATTTACAATAGCCAGAAATACTAAGTGGGAAAAAAAGTAAGTGCCCAAAGACAGACAAGTAGATTTGGAAGATGTAGCATATATAGACAATGGAATACTATTCAGTTACAAAACAAGATAAACTCTTTGATTTTGCAGTAACATAGATGAAACTATCAGGTGTTGTGTTATGCAAAATAAGTCAGAGAGAGAAAGACAAATACTGCATTATGTCACTTATACATGGAATATAGAGAAATAAAATATAGGATCAGATAAAACCAAACTAGTTATTAACTGCTAGAAATCTAACAGTAGAAATTGAGGCTACAAAAGAGGTGTGAGGGGAAAGCAGAATAGAGGGCACAAGGAACTATTTTGGAGGACGATAGACACCTTGGTGTTGGATTTGGGTGGTAATATAGACCTGAACGGCTTGTCCCTATAGCTCTAAATCATATACAGGATTGTAAACCAATGCAACCCAATATAAAAAAAAAAAAAGAGTAGAGATAGAGAGAAGGTAATATGTCTCTTTTCTTTTAGCAATGCTCAGATTTCTTTAAGGGATGTTTCCTTTACACACCTCACATTACCTTTCAATCTTTATTACTTTCACATTTTCCTTGTATATCTGTTTCTCTTTCTGACCTCTGGCCAAAAATCTTAACATAATTGTGAAAAAAAAAAACAATTTAAATGTGTTGTGTTGCAGAAAGGCTACATTCTACCTAAAGCTACTTTTGTGCCAAGTTGGGTTACCTTATAGAAGAAGTGTTAAAAGTCACTGGATAAATTATAATTTTGCATTTTCAATATTTCCTTTTCTATGTTTCTTGATTTATCCATGTGCCCATATTGACTTCATCTTAATTTGAGAATTTTTTCAAATTTTTCAATTTTTTTACAGTTTTTTATGTTGCATGAGTGACTTACACCATGGCCCACACACTTTCAAATACATACACATGAATTTTCCCTGCAGCACTTGTTAAAATTCTGATTCAAAAGACACTTCTGGAAATTCTTATCCTATAATCCCTATATGCTCAGTTTGTTCTGACTAAGCCTAGTAATCTTACTTTAATTATTTAAACTTGATGCTTTGAATTAAGAATACAGAAAGATGCTTATAACACTATCTTATCCAAGGGGAAGATGAAGATGTGTTTATGTGAAAGACAAAAGAGACATTCATACATTGTATATATTTTATATCATTAAACACAAAAATTGTAAGCACTTCTAGAAATGTGTGAACATATTATCTTATGAAATGATGGCTAGAGAGATAGATGGATAGAAACTGAATGATAACCCTGAATGGATGAAACAGTGTAAACTGAACCTGATATAGATAAGGATCTCATAAGATAGAATACATTATAATGAGAAGGGGAGAATGCTTTTTCTGTACTACATGTTTTTCTCAATAATCAAGTAGATATATAGTATATTCTAGCAATAACAAAATTGTTGAATATTTCATTCCAAAAGTAAATCTAGGGTAGCCAAATGAAATAGGTTGTATAAAGCAGTTCAGGTATTAAAACGTTAAAAGAGATTTCACACATTTGATAAAATATTGACATCTTCTTTCCTGCTTGGTAAATGCACAGGAAAAACTTTTATAAAATACATATTTTAACATGACACTTTAGTCTTATTTTTTTCTACCAATACTGCTGTTCATCTATTATGCTTCTGACTATGCCCATTTAATTTGATAAATGTGTTTTTGACCAAAGGTGTATTTTTTTCAAAGTAACTGAAATGACCTAAAATGTCTAATCACACCAGTATGCTTTGAATTTACAAAAGCTTGAAGAGCAATATTGGATGAAGCAAGGAATATCTGTGGAATTGATAAAGTGAGAATACAAGTTTGGAGGCTACTTCACTATTGGACTAAATGATGGAGTATAACAATTCAAAAATTGTGATTTGTCCTTTTAAATAAACCAGCCCCCATTTTGGGTACTTTTTTTGGCATGAAAAATGGAGACGCTATAATAACTGAAACATAGACAGTGAAATGGAGTTATAAAATTAATTTTATAACATTGGTTGTGAGATAAACTGTCGAACCCAGTATGAGAAATAATGGATCTATTGTGAAATTTAAAGTATAGCTGGTAGAGAGAAACCATCATCCATTTTAAATGTCATAATTTATAAAAAAAAGAATTATCTTCATCATTTAAAAATATAGAAGAAACATTAGAGTACATAAAAGGAGAGTTCTATTAGGTGTTAATTCAATTGTTTCTTCAACAAATATTAATCACCCACTATTGGTTAGCTATTAAAAAGATGCTAAGGATGCAAAAATGGCTGGGATATAGTTCCATTTCTCAAATAATTTCAGTAGGTTAGGTTAGGAAAAATGTAAACATAAGGAGGCAAATATTGGTAGAGATACAAGATAAATATAGGTAGATGACTGATAGATAATACATAGCTGATAGCTAGAGAGAATGACAGGCCAGCACATGCAGAGTCAAGAAGGGGAGTTGAAGGGATTCCTCAATTTAAACAGAGGGAACGGAGCTCAAAAGAGCATTTTAAGGTGAGACTTGTGCTAAATCATAAAGGATGAATAAGTTAGCACATGAGAGTCATGCATTTAAGGGTGAGGCAAATGCAAAGCCAGAAATATGTAAAAAACTTGACACATTGCAAGCATATAGTTCAATGTGACTAGGATATAGCATGCAAATGATAATAAAATAATTCTTGGTTCTAATTCTACCTCTGACCTTGAAAAAAATTACTTTATTTGCAATATTCATGTATGTCTCTGGAAAGTAATGAGGATACATATACCTTAGGAAGAAACTCTGCTCCACTTTTTTATAATCTTATTCATTTTAAAGTTATCGATAAAAAATTGAATATAAGAACAGTTTGTAAAAATGTTTTCAGATGAGGTTCTCTACTTCAAACCATGAGGATAATCTAAAGTGATCTAGTGGGGCACTGGACCCAGTGTATCCTGTTTTAGGGTGTAGCTATTGCACCTCCTGTACAACTGGACAGAGGAGACACTGAGGAAATTCAACTCTATACAAAAAATGTGTTTGGTGGTTAATGGCTGCTAGAGACCATAGTGGGAAGAAATCAGGAAAATAATTCTATTTAAAATTATACCAAAAAGAAATAAATACCTAGAAGGAAACTTTAAGTAGGTGAATGACCTATACAATGAAAATTTTAATACAATGCTAAGAAAAAAAGATACAAAGTAACAGAAAGATATCGCTTGCAAATGAATTACATGAATTGCCATTGTTGAAATGACCATTTTACCCAGAGCAATATATGGATTTAAGACCTTGCTGACCACTTTCAGTTTGATTGCACCCAATTCAAATGACTGTTTACTCAAATAAAGTCTTCAAAATAGGCATATGTCACAGTTTACCTTTAACAATAGTGGCTAGTGTATTTTGATGAGATTGTGTTGTGGCTTTCATTTTGCCCATGAATGCTATTAACACTCATGAAAAAAGCAAACATTTTAAGATAGTATATTTATTGGCAGAAACATATTAGCTAGTTTGGACTAAAAGGGACAGAGACTGAACAAAATGAAGTTTATTGGACCCGTGAATAAGTATGGACAAATAGATGCTGAGGAAACTACTCAGCTGCAAATTTCAAACATTTCTAGTGGAAAAGAAATGAGAATTCAGAGAAGAGAATTAAATGCCTGGGATAGGAATCCAAGAGATACCCAGAAACATTCCTAGACCATGTGACTAAGTCCTAATTAAAAAGGTGACAGCATCATCTTGACTGAATTGTAAATTTGGTTCTAACAATCAATGTGGAAATGATAATTTATGAATTTCAAAGCTCTTTTGAAAATGGCAAAGCTACTTTATCTTCCTGTTCCCTCTTTAGAATACTTAAACTTTGTTACTAGTCATGAAATTTTAAAGAAGCAAAGAGTATGTGGAGAGGGCGGTTGTATGTTTTATCTCACAAACCCTCCATTTGATTTACCAGCCAACAGCCAATGCCAATCACCAGTCATGTGATTCAATTCAGTTACTGATATGCCATTTTGGAGAAATCAAAGGGGTGATTCCATTTGAAGGACTGACTACATGTGCCATTATCCAAAATGCTGATTTATAGTCAAGGAAGAATATTTCAATCCAAAGATTATTGAAGATGGCAAGAATATATTTCTTTACTACTGAAGCTCTTTGATGGCTTATAACAGAGATCAGCTCAACCCTAGAAAGAAAAAAGAAAAGTTATGCATATATTTGATTTTATTTCAGTAGAGCTGCAATCCTACTGCAATTTTTGAAACCATGTTTTTAATGTTCATTGAAGACTCACAAATATATTATGCAAAAATCAGCTTATATCTTACACAATTCAAAGATTTTTGTTTCGTTAAACCATAACAGTGCTATAGTTATATAACATAAAGATTAAAGTCATGTCTTTAGTTAAATATATATACTCCATATAATGTAAACAAGGAATAAAAGGCTCAGGATATTTATTAATATGAGGATTATAAACAGGATATTGACTACTGCATATTAGAATGAAAACAAGTAATCATTCTCTTCTGAGGGACACATAACACACAGAAAGAAAATAACTGAAAATGCTTTTTTGTAACCTATAGCTTACAAGCTCTTTGTTTAAAGAAAAAAATGAAGAGAAAGGACCAGGTCTTCTAATTTTTGTATATGTTAAAGTATTAGATAGTTTCTTGTTCAGTTTTTGAAGATTGTCTTCAAATAATCTCTCCTTTTAAGTGCTTGGAATTATCGCTTTCTCCCCTACCTTTTACCTAATTTGTGCACCTAATTTTCTTATTTTATTACTATTTTAAGCTTGTTTGGTACCAGGACAAAATATATGGTGTTATAGAATAACTGTGTATGTATAAACTTACAGCTCTCTCTCGTAAGAATCACTAAGCTCCTAATGCCTCCCATTTTCTATTTTTGATGTTATGTTATTGGTTGTCAATAAAAAGGTAGTGGTCAAGGGCCTCCCTGGTGGTGCAAGGCATTAAGATGCAACCTATGAAGCTATCCACAGCCCCTGCAGCACGAGTTTGATCCCCACTCAGGGAACTACCCACATGGCATAGCAGACCCCTCCTGCTTCACCCGCTGCTCCCCTCAGCAGTGTATTTCAGTCAGTCTGCCAGTTCTGTTCCCCACTCTGTCTCTGGTGAAGCCTCTCACCCTCCATACCTCTGGCCTGTACCCCAGTTCTTATATACATACATAAATAAATCTTTAAAAAAATAAGGCAGTGGTCAATAAAAAGGTAATCTGTTATACCCTAGTGTTTAAAGAAAACAATAAGTAAGCGTAGGAGGAGAGAAACTTGACTGGCTTTATATATATATATTTTATATATATAATCTCAAAGAGGACTTTGAGATTTCTCATTATGAGAAAAATGCAAGTGTTATACTGAAGTGAAGAAAATTTTTAGCCCCCAAATTTCTAAACTGACTCTTTTCAACCCAGCTTTGTGCTTGAGACACTTCAGTTTTCTTGTATTCACTCTTTTCATTTTCTTGTGTTCCCAGAACTACCTTTGAATTGGACAATGCTACTAGGATGAATTGATTCACTGTCATCTCATGTTTAGGAAGCACACATTTTAGATTTTCTAGATTCAGACTCTGTAAAGAAGAAAAGAATGATCAAAACAAAAACTGCTGAACTTAAATTTTTTTTAAAAAAAAGCTAATTCACAAGCAGTTGTAAATGGGTTTATTTACTTCAGGACCCTTGATTTCATCCTGTTGTTCTTAAGCTTCCTTACACTGATTTCTACATCCATCAAGTTTCATCTCTCTGAAATCAGCATAAGCACTTAATAGTCCAGACTGGGCAATCAATGTTGATTAAAATCAACTTCAAATTGATGCAAGAGGTCCACTGCTGCTCCAAGAACCAGCTGTGTAAATCTAAAAGAAAGCTGTCAGCTCTTTCCTTAATTATATGTTTCTACATTTTCTTGTGCTTACTACCATTATAATGGCACAGTAGACACTCGTGTCTAGAAAATAAATCACTGGGTAAACACTAAAGGTTATATCTTCAAATCCCACCACCCTGCCATGATATTTCACATAAGAATTTATCCCCGACTTGTTAGTCTAATAGATGTAATTTGATTTCTTGAGTAAAAGGATAGGATATATGTCACCGTGGTGTTGAAAGCCTTCTCTTCCCAAGGTAAACTCAGTGAAATGTGCCGTTTGTCTTGTTTGGAAGAGGGGCCTTATTGTCAAATTCTTCTAAACTACTATATTTAATTTCAGCTTAATATTGGTTTTACAGAAAGAAAGCTCAAAGCTGTGAGAGACAAGTTTGTGTCTATTTCCCACAATTGGGCAACCAATTGGGCACCCATCTATGTTTAGTTTTCAGAGTTGTGACGAGGGAAGTTACACTATAACCTTGTCATTTTGTTGTCCTGAGGTGAGTAGCACCTGCCATCTCTTTCCAGGAGAGGTCTTCATTTGCGCTGCATAGTTCTCTCTCGTCTGTCCTTAACTCATCTTAAATACCCTTGTTCTTTTTTTTTTTTTTCATTTGACATCATGACTGTAATTTTCTGTTTTTTTTTTTTTTTTACCAGAAATTGGAGATTTATTTGTTTTTTTGTTTTTTTGTTTTTTATAAATTTTATTGTTATATTCCCCATACAATTACTCAGCATTCAAAAAAGATAAATACCCTTGTTCTTAATGCCAAAAAGAGGATGCAATAGAAAATTTGTGTTTGTAATTTTAGTTCCACTTCATAATACATTTGTTGGCTTTATGTAACTTATTTTTAATAGACTTTGCATTTTAGAGTAGTTTTAAGTACCTGGTAAAATTGAGCAGAAGGTATAAAGATTCCACAAACACTCCTCTGCTTCCTCATATACACAAGCTCTCCCACAATAATCCCTTCTAGAGTGGAATATTTATTACCTTTGATGAACCTATACTGACATATCATTATCACCCAAAGTCTGCAGTTGAGAGTTTACTCTTGGGGTTGCATATTTTGTGGGTTTGACAAATGAATACTGACATGTATCCACCATTACATTGTTATACAAAATTATTTCAAGGCATAAAAATACACTGTTTTACTTATTTATACCACCCTCCGCTCTGACACCTGGAAAGCACTGATCTTATAATTGTCTCAATAATTTTGCCTTTACCAAGATGCCATACATTTAGAATAATATAGAAGCCTTGTGAGACTGGCTTCTTTAATTTAGGAATAAGCATTTAAGGTTTCTCCTTGTCCTTTCACACATACTTATGCTTTGGCAATCACAAATTATATCTATATACATTACATTCGTATTATCATAAGTTTATAGCTATTTCTTTACATATTTTGTGAGATTGAGTGCTGCCAAATAAGACAGCAGATACTATTGGTTCATGTCAAAAAATTATAAAAAGCAGAATTACAAGTTAAAAATCTAATACTGACTTTCTAGTGAGTTCATTGTTGACAGGACTTCCTATTTCTTCATATTTTTTCAAGTTAATGTCTAGATTTTTTAAAATTCAATTTGAAGCATTTCTTCTAGCATTTCTTCTAGAACAGACCTCAATCTAATAAATGTCCCTTATTTGTTCACAAAATCACAATGCTTTCTCCTGTTTGCCTATATATCTTTGTCAGTATCTCCTTAGATCTTTGAATGTATTTGAGAATGTTTATTTAAATAATTCTTTGCCTAATAATTCTAATGTCTGTCCTTCACCAAATCATTTCTGTTACTTTCCTCTGTGAATGGACCACATAGTCTTCATTTTTTGCATGATTCATGTTTTAGTTTAAAACTCTACATTTTGATTTTATATGGTGACTATGTATATATAATGGTTCCCCACTTCCCAGTGTTTCAGTTGAGTTGTAGCTGTTTCTTTCAGTGACTTTAATAAAGTGTCACAAAGTCTATATGACCTGTGATATTTTCTTGGGTTATAAACAGAGAGGGAGAGAGAGAGAGAGAGAGGAAGAGAGAGAGAGAGAGAGAGAGAGAGAGAGAGAGAGAGAGATTGATTGACAGATTTCCTTAAATATCTGCAGGGGGCAAAAAAGCAAGGAAAGAGAAAAGAATACTTTTCCCACTCTTTGCAGATTGACTCTGTTTGGATTTGCCTTCAATGCTTGGCCAAACCTATTAAAATTCTGCCTCAGTCTTCATTTTCTATTTGTTTAGAGAACAGATTCAGAAATGGATGCTTAAGTTTTTCTCAGAACTTTTCTACATTTATTTCCTACCCTGGTAATACATCTGACTTTCCACATCCCCCAGAATACATGAGAGTGTTTGAATAATTTTCCAAAGAATCATACCAAATTATTTTTCCAGTGTGGTGAATGCTTCAAAACTAATCATTTCCCCCAAACAGAGGCAGGTTTTTCATTTTCTATAGAAGACATTCTGGGAATTCCCACCAATCCTCTCTCCAAGTGAGTTCTGATTATATAAAACAAAGACAAGTACTCTATATCCATCCTTGAGTCAAAACATTGTTAGTTTTAGAAAAACTTATTTCTTATAAGTGAAGTCTATTCTATTTCCTCTAAAGCCAGAGGCCAAGATCACACAATGGGATCATGGGCCCTTAATTCTGCTGCCACGCTGGGGAATAGGGTGGTTCAAGGGCAGACCAAAATACCACAAAGATTTCCCACCCTATCAAATTGCCTTTTTCTTAACTCAGCATTCATTTCATTACTATAAACTTTAAATCATTTGCTGTAGTTTTCACAAATGTGACTGTGACGGTTTTTGATTACTAGTTTATATTTCTATGGGGGGAATGAACCCTTGGTGTTGTGTACACTCCTACTTTCATTTTACAAATTTATATAAATAAAATGAATTTCAAATAGTATACAATGGAAAAAGGAATATTACTTCAATTTTGATTACAAACGAGAAATGCCTTTGCCTAAAGAATCAAAATAACAGGATATTTACAGAAATAGTCTACCATGGATGCTAAAGGGATAAATTGGAAAACTGGTTGGATCTCTGAGATCCAAAAATGTTGGTACTTATAAAACATTAGGAAAAGGAATGCCAAGAAAATTACCTGAAGCCATACACAAATGACATGAGAAAAATGTGCAAGTGATTTGAAAATACAGTCATTTGTCTAAAATTCACATTATACATATTGCTGAGTAATAGTGACAGTAGGAAATATTGAACCAACAATTAGAAGGCAAATTCCAGAAGGCAGATTTTACTGCTATAGACTAAATAATGTCAACCCATATTTCTATGTTGAAGTCTTAATCCCCAATATTTTTGGAGTTAAGTCTTTTGGGAGACAATTGGGGATAAACAAGTTCATGGAGGGAGTAAGGGGTTTTTCTTATGGGATTATGTCCTTATAATAAAAGACACAAAATCACTCTCTGTCTCTGGAAACCAAATGAGTTCAGTACCTTGATCTGGAACTTCTATCCTACCAAAAAGTAAGAAAATAAATTTGTAAAATTTAAGAAGTAAATTTGTAAAATTGTAAAACTACAAGAAAATAAATTTGTTGTTGTTAAGTCACCCAGTTTATGGTATTCTGTTATAGAGTGTCCTAAGTTGACTAAGATGGTCCCCAATTTAGGTTTGGAAATAAGCATCAAATACAAATACCATGTGAAAAGATTTCCTGAGATCATGAGTTTTTGCTTAAAGATCAGTATATTATAGAATCATAAAGGGGGAATGTAAACAAATATAAAATTTTGACCCAATGCATTTATACTAAGTATCATCTTCATGTAAAAAAATATTTTGGGGGGTAAGAAAATGTGCTATGAGTTATCTTGGAAAATAGTTGAAGATATATTCTTACCAAATAAGAATATATCTAATTAGTTAAGAATTTTCAACCTGGCCCAATGTGGGGATATAGCAAACTGCAACAGAGGTGGGCCTCCTTGGTGGCGCAAGGGGTTAAGCACAGCACTGTGAAGCAATCCGCAGCCTCTGTAGCATGAGTTCGATCCCTGGCAGACCAGGGAGCAACCCACATGGTGAAACAGACCTCTCCTGTCTTGCCCACTGCTCCCCTGAGCAGTGGGTTTCAGTCAGTCTGCCTGTTCTGCTCCCAACCCTGTCTCTGGTGAGTCCTTTCACCTCTGCACCTCTGGCCTGTACCCCAGCTCTTGTGTCCATAATAAATAAATCTTTTAAAAAAATCAAAAAAAAAAAACAAACCCTGCAATAGAGGCTTTAAATGTACTGCCGGGCAACAGAGTTCTGCAGATCCCCCAGTAAGAGATGCAGCCCAACACATAGAAGGCAGCAAAACCCCAGCAAAGCCCATGAAAGCCCTGCCAGGAACAGCATCCTACAAACCTACTGGTAGGGCTCTAGCCCAAAATGGGGGTAGACACATAGCCCTAGCAGAACCCCCTGACAGGCACCAGTATCCTACAGATCTGACAGTATTACCCTTACCCCACCAGTGGGTGTGGAGCAAGCCCCAGTGAAGGTGAAGTACACAGCATCTTGGCCCCCAAAACAGAGTAGTGAGACAGAAAAACATAGTTAACAGCCAAATGAGTCCTCAGGGAGATGCTACAACAAAAAAGACAATAAATCTCCAGAAGTCAATCACAAAAGCATGGAAGATCTGTTCTTCCTGTTAGATACACAGTTCAAAATGTCAAAGTAAAGAAATTTTTAAAAAGTGGTAGAAAACACAGAAAATTGGATCAAAGATATATAAGAACATTAAAAAAACAAAAACAAATGAATGTCCTGAGAAATAAAATCAACAAACAGAAGATCAAAATTGAATCTTAAAATAAGAAAATAACAGAGTTGAAGGTTATAAAAAGATTAATAAAGGATTAAGCATTCTGGAGAAAGCTATGGATGTAGAATAGACAAAATAGATAAATCAATCTGTGAAATTGAAGTTGCAAGTTAGAAAAAAAAAGAAAATGGAGAAACACTTCAAGAACTATCTGACTTCATGAGGAATGGCAATAAAAGAAATATAAGTGTGTATATATATGTGTGATGTGTGTGTGTGTGTGTGTGTATGATAGAGAGGAAAGAGAAACATGGGGAGGCTGCTTTTGGTCCTTGGTCTTAGTGACTTTATTGTGTTTGCAGGCAGGCTTTTCAGAGACAATGGCAGCCATTACCTGCATCTTTGAAGGATTCAGCTTGGAAGAAATAGATTCACGGCTGCACACTGCCCCACCTGACACCAATAATTCTCAGCCATCCCTCCAGGAAGGGCTTCCAGCACTTGACAAATCCACCAGCACATCGGAAACCTGTGAGATTTTCAGAGCCCTATTATATGATGCCAGTGATCCTCAGCTGCCCCAAAGAACCCACCCCTGAACCCAGACACACCCACCAGTGCCTTAGGAAACTGCCCAGACCCTATCTGACACCAGCAGTCCTCAGAGATTGTGCAATGAGGGAGTGAGACTGAGTACAAGTGTGAAAATAAGGAAAAGTGTGTTTGTAGCCAAGGTGCAGGGTCTGGAAATTTAAGAGGAAACATCAAGCGTAAAATAGGGATTCCATTTAAAGAGACCCAAAAGGATGCTTGCTGAAGGTGATCAGATATCACCTGCAGGATGGTAGAGGATGAGGAATTTGATCAGATATCAAGAGTGATGAGTTATACAGATTAGGGGATTTTGGCTGAACTGACAGACTCTTGTTAAAATGGGACAGTATAGAGATGAATAGAAAAGTCAACAATTTGAGGAGTGCTTGAAAGTAGCTCAAAAGAACCTGATTAGAATCAGGTCAAGGAGAGAAACATCAGTAGAAAAAAAGGAAGTCAGATATGATCATAAAGCATTTTTACAAATGACATTTATGAGGTGTATAGTCCTCCAGAAGTAATAAACTGCTTTAAAGGGATAAAAGTCCAAAGGGAGTGATTTTAAATATGAAGATGTTTGTAGCACCGTGATTTTGTGATTTGTGTTTTGTTAGCAAAAATTCCCAATGAACTTGCACCTGCTAAATTGCATACTGCAAAACATATTCAGCATGCCATTCCATGTGCATGAATCATCAGGTTATACATTTCAGTAATTTCACATTTTAAAGATAATGTTGTTAATGTTATAAGTCTCTTCAAATGTATGAAAATCTGACATGGAATTCTGGGTGCTGAAGAGTTCTGTATGCATGTTTGCATTTTTTATCAATAGACTTTCTACCAGTTACTTTCATCACTCCAAACTTTTTTAAAAAAAAGTCAGAAATTGGTGTCACTTATCTGACTTTTATTTCCCGCTAGAATATAACATTTTTCTTGCTATAAAATATGTTTCTCTAGTAAGAGCTGTACTAACTCTAAAGATATTGTCCATGATTCTGGGATCTGTCTTCTATAACAGCTCAGATACTTTGGAAGTAGAGAGCTACTATTGCATTTTTGCCAAGTTTTTTTTTTAAGTATGTAAAAGCACAGACCTTAGGAAAAAGTGAATTACATGTTCTTTGTCTGTTAACTCACCCCACTAATAGATCACTTATCATGTGAATAATACTACTCACTCTACGTAGGCATTCCAGATATTTGCCTTTCTCAAAGTTGTGAAATTGACCCAGCTGGCCTGAATATTTACTGAATATTACAGCATCATTCCAGATTATGAATCCATTTTTCTTGATATTTTTCATGGTTAATAGATTTTTTTTAAGATTTATTTTTATTTATACAAGAACTGGGTTATAGGCCAGAGGCACGGGAGGGTGAGAGGATTCACCAGGAGAAAGTGGGGAGCAGAACAGGCAGGCAGACCAAAGACACTGCTGAGGGTAGCAGTGGGCACAACAGGCAAGGTCTGCCACACCATGTGAGTATCTCCCAGGCCGATCAGGAATCGAACCTGCATTGCAGAGACTGCGGACAGCTTAATAGTGCTGCGCTCAACCCGCTGCACCACCAGGAAGGCCTAGAATTTTTTTATTTTGTATTTCAGGGGAATATTAAAACCAGATACAATCTTACTGCCAGTGGCCATTGCTGGCTCATGGGGACCCAACATAGCATCTGACCATGGAATCTGTACACCCTACCACTGGCAGTCATCACCAGTACATGGAGGCACAACTCAACCTAAAGCCTCTGGCTGCAGGAGTTGTGCCACTGTGACCCCCAGAGGCTATAGCCAGTGATGAAGCCATGCATTTATGTACCAGCTGTGTGAGCAAGAACTGAGTAACTTGTGGTCCCTAGCTGCCAGGGGCAAGAGCTAGGACTCCCCTGGTGGAAGTATGTATGTTTTAAAAATAAATGCAATCAATTGAAAACAAACAGAAATATAAAACCAGATGCACAGAAGACACACACACGTTTGCAAAATTGGCTTTATTAAATGATTTATGAGTATGCAATATCTCTCTAGAAGACTAGAAGGATGTTCCAAATGTTTACAAAAAATGGAGGATTTTGAACATAGGGGTGCATAAATATTTTTGTACTGGTATTTTCATATCTTTGGGGTAAATAACTAGGAATATTACCGGTTCGTGTAGTATTTACATTTTTTTTTAAGGAATCTCCATGCCATTTCACATTATATTACCATCATCAGTGAAGGACAGTTTCTTTTTCTCCACATTCTCACCAACATTTATTGTTTACAATCTTTTTGATGTGGGACATCCACATAGGAGTGTCCATCGTTTTGATTTTCATTTCCCTTATAAAAAGTGATGCTGCAATTCTTTTTATTTGCCTGTAGGCAATAAAATATCTTCTTTGGAGAAGTATTTGTTTAGGTTTTGGATCGATTTTTTAAATTAAATTGTTTGCTTTTTGTTTTATTTGAATTGTATGAGTTCTTTATATATTTTAGAAATCCACCCCTTGTCAGACCTCTAGTATACAAATATCTTGTTCCACTTCATAGATTGACTTATTGTTGTGGTGGTTTCATTGACTGTACAAAAAGTTTTTAGTTTGATATAATCTCATTTATTTTTGCTTTTGTTTCACTTAGTACTGGAGTCCAGTACCCAAATACATCTCTGAGATTGATGTTCCAGGAACATATCACCAGTGCTTTCTTTTATGTATTTTAGAGTTTCAGATCTTAGATCAGAGACTTTAATCCATTTTGAATTCATTTTTGTGTGTGTAGCAAAATAATTACCTAGTGTCATTGATTTGTAGGTGTGTATTGAAATTTTCCAAAAACATTTGTTGAAGAAGCTTTCCTTTCTCCATTGCAGTATGGTCTTTGTTCCTTTGCCATAGATTAGCAGTCTGTATTTGTGCACCTCTGTAGTCATAGCATCTTTATTCACAATGCTCAAGGCATGAAATAAATGCAAATTTCCAATGATAGATGATGGGTTAAAGACATTGTGGAATATATTCTCAATGGAATACTATTCAACTATTAAAAATAATGAAATAACTTTTGGAATAAGTTGGATAGATGTTGAGGTGATTATTCTATGTGAAATAAGTCAGAAATTGAAATAAGTCAGACAGTTACTGGATTATTTCACTCATTTGTAGAAAATAAACAGCCAAAGGGGGGGGGAACAGGTAAAACACAAACAAAAAAAATAAAATACCTCATTGACTCTGAGTTATTGGAGTTGAGGTGGAGAAAGAAGAAATGATAGGGGAGTAACGTGATCATGTATTGGTTCAGGAGCTTTGGTAGAGGGTGATTGTAGTCTATGCAATCACCTATGCATCATCTCAATCAATATTGAGATGTGAAGTTGTCCTTGCAACATTATATAGTTATGTAAAAGTATGGTAAATCAATAAATTTGATTAAAAATAACAAAATTGGGGATTTTATAGGCAGAAAGAAGGTAGGGCATAGTAACTAGCAAAAAAAAGAGATTATTTCAGGTAAAGTCATTTTTCTTTAGGGGCAGGCAGGAGCATCTCATATTTTAATATATTTGTAAACAATATATTTAACATATATACATTTCCTTTCCCACAATTGTTTTTAAGCCTTCTTCCTTTCTATTGCACTGAAACTGATATTTCTATTTGTGGCATATATGATAATTATGTTTTTCTATCCATTGATCTAGTAGAACATAAGTGTTGTCAAAAATTTAGCATGAAAACTCTGTCTTTCTGGAGTATAGATTAAAATGAATTTTTATTATAAGGAAACAGGAAGAAAAAATGCTTTTAGATGTGTGTGGCCACGTACAACATATGGAATTAGTAGAAAATTGGCCTCTATTATAAGTGATAGTATGCTGAGTCACTACCAGAATGGAAAGTGGAAAAATTTTGTTGCTTTTTCTGCCATTGGTAAACTATAATGATAGAATAAAATTGAATTATGCTCACAAAAACACTTCCATGGCCTTCAGGTCTAATGATTTTTTAAGTATTCAGAATTTTTTAAACTAATTTTACTACAAGTTAATGGTGTCATAGAAGCAACTCTTAAGGAGTCTCAGTTTGACACACTTAAACTCTCATAAAATAGTGTGAGAAAGATGAGGCAAAATACATGATGCACATGGGTACTGTTAATGATTTGAACTGTGTCCCTCAAAAAATTCATATGTTCAGGTGCTAACCACCAGTGCCTCAAAATATGACCCTACTTGCAGGTAAAATTTTTTACCGAGGTAATTAGAATAAGTGATAAGCCAATATGAATGGTGTCCTTATAAGTGGAGGACATTTGAATAAAAATGGATGATGATGTGAAAATACTAAGAAGATGGGTATCTCCAAGCCCAAGAGAGAGACAGGAAACAGACACATTTCTTACTATCTTCAGAACCAATAATGACAACACCTTGTTTTTGGAATTCTAAGTTAAAGAACTCTGAAACAATAAATTTCTGTTGTTTAATGCAACAGTTGTAGTACTTTGTTATAATACCTTTGGGAACCAAATATAGTGTTTGAATATAATGCCACACTGTAACTTGTAACACTGTAGAAAAATATCTATAAACATCATGAAATCTAAGGGGTGATAATTCAATAATAAATAATTATGCATGCAATTCTAAGAGTATTACTATCTCTTTAAAGAAGTTTCTTTAAAAAAAAAAACTTTAATAATATGCTCTGTGACATATTCTGCACCAGAAGAAAAGTAATTCCTTGAAAAATAAATCCTCTTTATAATGGTCCTTTGTTTTCAGTTATTTCTTGACAAATATGAATCTCTTACTATTCCATTTCAATACACATAAGAGGATAATTATGTATTATTGATTTTTTTTTTTTAGAAAACCACCTTTCAGGCTTTTCTTTTTCATTGAACAACCCTGGGTAATAGTTTCTGAAATCTCTACTGTTCTCTGTAGGCAGGCTTTTTAGCATGTTGGCAGTTAAAACAAAAGTAACCTGATGAAACATAAGACATAAAATGATAATAGTTTTGCTAGATATGGATGAAAATAATTGATTTTAATTTGTGAATAATTCACTACATATAAGTTCAAATTTGAGTGAAGAAAGACTGAATATTTTTATTTTAAAATAATATAAAGACTTTGTTATTAAAATGAATTGTCTACCTCTAACAAATAATGTTAAAGAGTAACTGCATAATGAATAACTAGAAATGACTCAATTAGAGTACCTCTGTAAGTTAGATGTTATTATAAAAGACCTTTTTGGAGAGGAAGATCTACAATGCAATATCAGCTAGTATCAGATGTCAAAGGTACTGAATGCTTAACCAGCTTGGGCAGTGACCTGCTATTGATACTAAAATAAACCTCAATATATCTGCACTGCTTTATTTACTTTTAATTCACACAGCAAAGAATGTTTTCTCTAGGTTTGTTGAAACAATGGGTTATAATATTATAGAACCATTTTCTGTTCACTCTTAGGAACTGTTGAATAAAGTCAAACTCTTTTTATCATTATTACATTTATATGATTGTGATCTAAATCAAACTAGTAGAACATTTCCAATAACAGAAAGACTATTTCTATGCTTTCCACTATGATAGCCCTCACCATATGTCACTATTTGACCAACTGAGTAGGACTAGTGTGGAAACTGAAATTAATTAAATCCACACATTCAGTCAATTAATATTCAACAAGAGAGCCAGGAATAATCAATGGGGAAAGGAGATTAGAATAGTGGTTGCTATGGGCTTGGGCATGGAAGAAATGAGTAGATGGTGGTAAAAATGTACAAAATTCCAGTTAAAAAGATAAATAATTTCTGGACATCTAATGTATAACATGGTGATTGTAGTAAACAATATATTGCATACTAGAAAGTAATTGAGATTTAGATCTTAAGTATTCTCACCACACACACAAAAATGGTAGTTACCTAAGGTGATGAAGGTGTTAATTAACTCTATTATGGTAAGCATTTCACCACAGATAGCTATAACAATTATCACATTGCCACCTTAAATTGACATAATAAATTTACATAATATATATCAGTTACATTGTAAAAAAAACTGGAAGAAAGTGATACAAAATAAGTCACTATTAAATACCATTTAAACTTTCAAAAAATCTTTGGATTTTTATCAACAGATATGGAAATTGGAAAATAGTTACTAAAATATGGGAACATAGAAATTAAAACCATAGTTTTGCCACTTAAGAGACACTTAGTGCCTTGACAAGACAACACTCTAAAATGCCTTTTTCAAACAGCCATTTGATATGAATTTCACTTAAATGCTGATTCTTGACATATACTTATATATGTTGTATATACATGTATACAACATATATATATGTATGTGTATATATCCATCAGATAGGTAGGTAGGTAGGTAGATAGACAGACAGCTAGGACAGACAGATATTTACTTCCTTAAAGTAGTTGCTAAAGACTAGCCATACCTAGATATATGGGATATCTTAGCATTATTTTTTTTAAAGATTATTTATTTATACAAGCACTGGGTACAGTCAGAAGTGCAGGAGGGTGAGAGAATTCACCAGAGTCAGAGCGGGGAGCAGAACAGACAGACTGACAAAATACACTGCTGAAGGGAGCAGTGGGCAGCAGAAGAGGTCTACGCGCCATGTGGGACCTTCACCCGGTGGCCGGAGATTGAATCAATGCTGCAGAGGCTGCAGGCAGCTTTGCAACCCAGCGCACAACCGCTGCGCCACCAGGAAGGCCCCTTAGCATTATTTAAGAAAAATGAATTTCTCACAATTTACTTCATTCTTTAACTTCTTTACCTGCAAAATAAATGTGACAATACACGTGAAGTAGTTGCTTAATGATGTAGACTTATGGGGCCTCCCTGGTGGCCTAGGGGTTAAGTCTCAACACCATCACTGCTATGGCCTGAGTTTGATCCCTGGCCAGGGAGCTAACCCACAGATGGCACAGCAGTCCTCTCCTGTCTCACCTGTTGCTCTCACTGGCAGTGTATTTCAGTAAATATGCCTGTTTTGCCCCCACTAACTCTCTGGTTAATCCTCTCAGTCTTCCTACCCTGAACCTCTGGTCTACATCCCAGTTCTTCTATGGAAAAATAAAATGTAGATCTGTATGTTACAGGGACTATGGAAGAGGGAATGTAAGGCAATAGTGCCATTGATTTCCAGCACAGAATATCTGCAATCTTGGGTTAAGTTGACAGTCTCTCCATTTGCTCCTGAAATGTTGGTTTTCCTTTTTTGTTTCTCAAAAAGGTAGTATTTGAGGTCTGTAATGCAGGAAGGATTCTGTGTTTTGTGTAATAAGGAACTCGAGTATTGCTCAGTGTGTGGTATGAGCCAACAAATGGTGAAGTTGTTATTCCATCAATGTGAAGACCATGGGCACAAATATATGGTAGGGGATATTAATGGGGATTTTTATTTATGAGGTCAATTACCACAATGGTTTTTTTTCTAGTCTGTTATGCTGATGAATAAGTTAAATCTCTGATGGTACAGACATGACATATTGAGTAGCAAGATATGTTTCCTGTTGAAACTTGGGTATTCAGCTAAATGTCACTTTTCCATATTTGCCTATTATTATGTGTCATTGAAAGCACTTCTTTATGTTGAGATTCCTTGATGTTGAAAATGCATGGTTTTCTATTAACTGAAGCAAAATGAATGCAAACAACTTTTAGGACAATATTCTATCAGTCCTCCTTAATGGAAGGTGTCAATGATATGAACAATGACAAAAGAGACACAAGTAATTCAATTGTATTATATGAAAAAGTATTATAATTCTCAGTAGTGTGCACTCTGTCATCTGAAGCAGCATGCAAAATTCAGTGAGATTATAGTTTGTGACAGATACAACATAAGACAACAGTTGAGAAGGGAAGGAGGAGAAAGTGAGTTTATAATGAAAATGCTCTCTGTATTAGGCTGAGTCGGGGATGAAACCTGACAATGAAGTTGAGTCCCATGAAATATTAAGAAGGTAGTCACTGCCTTAAATACCTACAGAGACAGGTTACTTAAATGACTGACCAGGGTTGGGTATTAAAATTTAATAATTATATTAATTGAGGAAAATGGGTAGTAAAAGAACAAATATATATAGGGCAAAGTTTACTGCTTCCAACCTTGGGGAATCATATCATGTGTACAGATCTCTAGATTTCTTTTTGAGAAACTATAAGTCTAGATTTTTAATAAGACTCCAAAAATAATGTTCTTTAAGTTACTATCAATTTCAAGGGAAAACTACCTGTGGACTAGTGGCTGCCAACCTGCTCCCTATGCTGAGACTCTTCTTTCCAGTCTCCTACAAATTTATCATTTCAGTAACTGTGTACTTCCAAAGATTGTGAAATCAGTAATGCAGACATAAACTTACTGAGAATTCAGTTTGTACTTAAATCTAGCATATGCATTACAATGAAACCTTCCTGAACCTTTGAGTGTGGCAGGTATAATAGGTATAAATAAGCATCAATTCTTGGCAAAAATGAAGAAGGCCAAAGGAGGTAAATAGCACTTAGCCAGCAAACACGATTCCTGCAGGAGTCCTAGAGTGCTCTCTGACTTTGTATTCATACATGTTATTGTAAATATGCCTCATGAATGTCAAAAATTGGATGTGATCAGACCCTTAAACTGTCTTTAAAACATTTGTTGCTGTAGTGGTTAGAAATATGAGATGAGAAACAACATTGAGTTCATAAGACACTATTAAAATTGAAAAAGAAATAATGTCACATTATATAAATCATGTATAAATCACTTGTAAAATTGAAGTTTTTAATAGAACTTTAAAAGATTTCTATGCTACTGTTTCTCTGCCATCACAAGCTAGTGTTTGCTATCCATACTTCCTTTATTCTGCTCTCTAAAAAGATAGTCATATAGGAATGTAATGAAATATGAAAATTGTTCCATACAATCTTGTTTTGGGAATTCACATTATACAGCTAGAAATACTTTATAGCATAGAGGGTTCAGGGATATATTCCTGTATTCTATGTTTTAGAGAAGTAACTGGCACGCTGAAAGTTCAAAATAAATATAGTTGTGTTTATTATGAGTATATCCATCATCTTTTTAGGGATATATTTGATTTGCCATTTTGTCCTTTAAACTCATTTCAAGTATATTCAAAATGGCATGGGAAAACTAGCTAGTTAAATAAATGGAGATTTAGTATCTTTTTTCTTACCATTAAATCCTCCCTGATTGGTAAGAAAGCTTTACATCTATCTTCTTTAGCTTAAGAGCTGTTGGATGTAACCATGATTTATGATCTACAATGGAACAGTAGCCAATATCTGAAAACATCTGCACTTGAGCCATCTGTTTATGCCTAAATACCAGATGCTATATATGTTGAAAATTTATATTTACTGAAATTGCCTTAGTACATGTACTTAGCCCACTAACAACACTGCAGTGAATAAAAAATTAGAGGCTAGAAATGCTCCTGTGTCATGGATGAATTAAATGCATTGCAAAATATCTCTCAGGATAATAAGCATAATGCCTGTGCAGGAAATATAGGAAATGTAATGGGCCATTATCAAAGCACCTAGTGGTTTGTGATTGGTAAAAATATTGGGTTCAATGATTAGGTATATTTTTCCTCAACAGTGAAAAAAAAGAAGATTCTACATTACCAGTAGTTATAGAACTGATGAGAACCCTGAAAAGTATTTTTAATATGTTGACAGGCCTTTTGTGTTGGGGAAGGGGCAAGATATCTCATCAGATTGACTGTAGTTTTTAAAACATCTTTATCATGGTGGGTGACAGCAATAAATCTTTTTATAGCAAAAAACAGAGAGAACTATTTAAACTTCCAAATTTTCACATAAATACTTGACTAGAATTCATTTTCTCCCATAGTTTCATGAATAGTTGTCCTAAGTCAGTCATACCTAGGGTATTGATTTCAAGATACATACAACTTTTTTTTAAGATTTATTTATTTATGCATACAAGAACTGGGATGGATATAGGCCAGAGGTGCCAGAGATGAGAGGATTCACCAGAGACAGAGTGGGGGACAGACCAGGCAGAAGGACTGAAAGACACTGCTGAGGGGAGCAGAGGGCAAGACAGGAGAAGTCCTGAAATTGTTACTGAATTCAGAGACTGACTTTGCCTGTCTCACCCGCTGCACAATGTGGGTAGCTTCCTGGTCATCTGGGGATCAATCTTGTGCTGCAGGGGCTGCGGATAGCTTCATAGTGCTGTGCTTAACTCCTTGTGCAGGGAGTTAAGATACATATAACTTTCTGTTTAAATTTTAAGTAAGTTCTCTCCAACCTAAAATTTGAAATGTTTCCACATGGATTATGAAAATGGAAAGGTGGAAATTTGGAGGAGAAACATCGAATAATGTCTTCTGAGTAACCATTTTACAAAAGAAAGATCTCAAATAAATAACTGCACCTCACACTTTAAGGAATCAGAAAAGAAAAACAAAATCAAAGGCCAACTGAAAAGAAGTCATAAAGCAAATAAATGAAATAAATACAAAAAGATAAATCAAACCAAAATCTAGTAATTAAAAAAAAAGGGAGAAAACTCTAATAAGCAGAATCAGAAATGAAAGAGCAGTTACAGTGGACATCTTAGAAATACAGAAGACTATAATAGACTACTATGTAGACCTATGTGCCAATAATTTGGATTACCTAGATGAAATGGAAAATTCTTTTAAAAATATATAATCTCTGAGCCTGATTCAGGAAGAACTAGAAAATCTTATCAAGTCATTTACAAGCAAGGAAATTAAAAGAGTAATCAAAATTCTCCCATAAAGCAAAGCCCAGGACCAGACAGTTTCACTAGTGAATTCTGCCAAACCTTCAAAGATAAATTAATACCTATCGTTCACAAAATCTTCCAAAAAATTGAGAGTGAAATTTCCCAAACACATTTTATGAGAAAATATTACTCATATCAAAAAGACATCACAAACAAAAAAAAAAAAAGAAAATTGCAGACCAATATCCCTGAAGAATATAGATGCAAAATTCCTCAATAAAATTTTAGCAAATTGAATTCATAGCACATTGAAGTGATTACTCATCATACCAAGTGGGAATTATTTTGGGGATTCACGAATTGTTTCGTGTCCAAAACCTGATCCTTTATAATATCAACAAAATAAAAGATATAAATCATATGATCTTATCAATACATGCAGAGAATAAAAGCCCTCCTCAAAAAAAAGGGGGATAGAAGGAACATACCTCAAGTATTAAAGGTCATGTATGACATAGCCATATCCAACAAAATACTCAATGGTGAGAAACTGAAAGCTTTTCCTTTTAGATCAGATACAAGAAAAAGATGTCAACTTTCACCACTACTATTCAACATAATACTGGAAGTTCTAACTAGAACAATTAATAAGAGAAATATGCAAAGGGAACCAAATTTGAAAATAAGAAGTAAAATTATCATTATTTGCAGATAACATAATATTCATAGATAATCCTAAGGAACTAATAAAGAACTATTTGAAACAATAAATCAATACAGTGAATTGTCATGTTAAAAAAACAACATACAACAATTATTTTTGCATATGCAAACAATGAATTGGCAATGAAAGATTAAATAAACAATTGCATTTACAATATTATGTAAAAGAAATAAATATCTTGGAAAAAATCATATCAAGGGAAGTGAAGGATCTGTACAGTGAAAACTCTAAAGCATTATTAAAAGAAACAGAAGACCCAAAATGGAAAGAAATTCCCTGCTCATGGATTGGACATATCAACATTGTTAAAATGGCTATCTTGTCCAAAGTAATATACAAATTCAATGCAATCCCAAAAAATATGCATTCAATGCATTCAAAAAAAATAGAACAAACATTACTGAAGTTTATATAGACCCATAGAAGACTCTGAAAAACTAAATAAATACTAAAAAAAGGAAAATAATAGATATATGACACTGCCAAGCTTTACAAACTACAACAAAGTTATAGTAACCAAAATGGGGTGGTACTGAAACAAAACAGACACACAGACCAATGGAATATAACTGAGAGCTTAG
Source organism: Talpa europaea (assembly GCF_964194135.1). NCBI lineage: Eukaryota > Metazoa > Chordata > Mammalia > Eulipotyphla > Talpidae > Talpa > Talpa europaea. The sequence continues at coordinate 29,351,612 of NC_140071.1, forward strand.
ATATAAACCAGTCTTTCATGGACAATTAATTAGATATAGCCAAGTATATACATTGGAAAATGGAGAGTTTTTTTTTTTTTTCAACAAATGATGCTGGAAAATCGAACAGTCATGTGCAAAAAAATGAAACTACATTGCTATGCCACACCATATATAAAAATTAATTCAAAATTAATCAAAGATTTTAAGTAAGACCAGAACCCATAAAATATGTGGAAGATAATATAAGCAAAACACTCTGCAACACTGGGTTCAGTGATATCTTCAGGGACTCCACTCCCAGGGAAGGGAAGCAAAAGAAAAATTAACAATTGGGACTATATCAAATTAAAAAGCTTTTCACAGTGAAAGAAACTATCATTAAAACAATAGAACAATCTCTGGGTTCAAAAAATGTTTGCACATCATGTACCTGACAAAGGACTGACAGCTAAAATCTATAAGAACTCACAGAAGTTAATGAAAAGAAAACAAATAACCTAGTCAAAAAATGGGCAAAAAGAGCTAAATAGACACTTCTCCAAAGGAGATATATGGATGGTCAAAGGATACAAACAAAAAGTACTCATCTTCATTTATCACCAGAGAAATGCAAATCCAAGCCACAATAAGATTCCACTACAAATGTGTGAGAATGACCCATATCAAAAAAAACTAGAAGTAACAAGTGTTGAAGAGGGGGTGGTAAGAAAGGAATCCTGCACACTGTTGATGGGGAAACTACACTAATCCAGCCCTATGGAAAACAGTATGGAGAGTCCTCAAAATATTAAAAATAGAGCTACCATATGATCCAGCAATTCACCTTCTAGATGTCTATTCAAATAATGTAAAAACATTAATTTAAATGGATGCAAATACTCATGTTCATTGCAGTTATTTTCAAAAACCAACTTATTTTTTAAAGACTTATTTATGCACACAAGAACTGGGGTGTAAGCCAGAGGTTACAAGGATTCACCAGAGAGAGTGGGGAGCAGAACAGGCATATCTACTAAAACTGCTGAGGGGAGCAGCAGACGAGACTAGAGAGGTCTGCTGCATCATGTGAGGTTGCTGGTGATAGCTTTATAGCGCTGTCTTTAACCCCTACACCACCAGGAAGGCCCACAAAAAGCCAACTTATTGAAACAACGTAAGTCAAAATATAGATGAGTGCATGAAGTTGTGGTATACATACAAGATGGAATACTTATCAGCTATAAGAAAGATGACATCTTGTCATTTGGGATAACATGGATTGAATTGGCAAGGACTATGCTAAGTGAAATAAATCAGGAGAAATGCAAATACCAGATTATTTCACTGTATATGGAAAAGAGAAACAAAGAAAGAAAAAGAGAAACTAAATGAAAACAAATCCTACAAATCTGACTGCAAACTGAAGCTATGAGAGGAAGATGGTGGTGAGGACTGCAGTGTGGAGGGGCCCCATGAACTATGCTTGAGGACAGAATTTCGTGGCAGTAGCTGTGGTGTGATAATACACATCTGAAGAGACCTGAACCTATAGTCATAAATTGTATATGGTCTTGTAAACAAATATGACTTCAATAAAAATTAATATATTTATTAAAAGATAATTTACTCTCCTCCAAAAAGTTATATAGAAAAATTCTCAGAATCATGTCTAAAAATAGATTATCCCTTGCATTTTTTATTGTTGTCTGAAACTTGAGACATTTCTTTTAGTTAAAGAGCTAGCTCCCATTCATCTATAAATCCCTATAATGGAACAAAATTTGCATATTTTATTTATATATATACATATATATACACATGGGGGGTGCTGTTGCTGTTGTTGTTTTATATTGGAGGCAGGCAAAAGTTTTTTTTGTTTGTTTCAGGTTCATCTCTTAGATGTCAAGTAAATATAAAGTTAATTTGGTTTACCTGACGTATGATTTAAGCTTGCAATGCTCTGGTACAATAGCCTCCAAACTATGGCCCAAAATTTGACTGAACAAGATTCTTTGTTCATTTTATTTTTTATGTTTGTATAGTCACATATGTGTTATTATGAACATGTACATAGTAATATTTTTGGTTCAAAGATTTTGGCTAAATAATGTTAAAAACCTAAGAAAATATCCTAGAGAAATTTAGAATTATTGCAAGTAAAATAATAACAGCAAATAAGCTTGAAAATCATTTTATTTCAAATCTTATGAATTAAAAACATGGAAGGATTATATATGAAACTACTAACTTTGATGCATTGAACACTATGCATAAAAAAATCCAGGAAAAATCACTATTCCTTGCATTTTCCTCAATCCTGGCACATTTTTTGACATTCTATCACCTCTCAAGTTGTTTACCATCCAACTGGATAGAGAACAAAATAGCATATTGCTGCCTCGCAGAGCGGCAGCATTGGGAGCAGCGTGAGACAATAGAGATAATTCAAAGTCCAGGTGGGTTGGAGCAGGGAGAAGCCTAGAGGGATTGTACCAAGAAGACACAGACCCGATCCAAGTGCAGTCTTGTATTTAGAATCAGGTTCAGAGAAGGTGGGCCAGCACATAGGGAATGTTTGTGTGGAGATGTGTTATCAGGGATGTGTTATCCTCTGGTGCAAGCTATGGTTGAGTGACCGGGACTATTGCTTGTAGGGCTCCATAGTTCCCACTAATCAAAACATATTATCTCTATTCCCTATTCTTACCTAACTTCCTGCTAATTCTCCAAGTAATGTATTTTAGCTGATCTGCTGATCTTGCTAATCTGGCCACAATATCTGTCTGCTCTTTTCTGCAGATACAGGTTTCCTAGTGTATTCCTCATACCAGGACTTTTGTCCTTGGTGAGAGGCCTCCTGCCTGATTGTACATTTAGCTGACCATCAAGAACTCTGGGCACTGAGACAATAGCCCTGAGAACAAGGAGGATTGGGGCTCCCACAACATATGACCATAAATTGAAACATGATTTTCTAGCCTTTTTTCAACTGTGTGACCGAGAAATAAAAATTGCAAATATTAAATTTTGTATTCCCAGAAAAATATTTTTCCTAGTGGAAATACTTATGAAGATGAAAAAAAGTAATTTATTACAATTTACTTTTCTACTTATTAAAGTCAATACAGCTAAGAATATGAATGCACATTTCTGCTTTATGTAGGTGTTTCTTTCAGGAAAACAAAAATTTTAAAAACCTATATTTCTTGATAGTATCACAGTGAATAGCCTTTCAGTTACTAGCAAGTAAAGTGGAACTCTGCAAATAATTCTGTTTTTAAGTTGTTTATACTGTCACCCTGATGGCAGCTGAACTTAACACATCATTTGTTTCCAGGAAAATGATGTCTCCCATACAACAAACTGGCTGAAACCCTGCTTTCTTTCTTTATTAATGTGTTTCTAGCTGTACAAAAATCTCCATTAATGTGGCTGCTTTGAACATTTCAAGTGTCAGAATTTAGACATTTATAAATTTATCACAAATAAAAACATTTCATCATGTAGAGTTGGACACAGATAAATAATGTAGAAACCTTATTTTAAAATACTCTATTGTAATGTCAGAAACATCATGCTTATTTTTACATCAAAGTAACACATCACTGAGATGTTTCAGGGAAAATGATAGTGCTGGAGTGAGAAACATTTTATTCATATTAGAAAAGGTATGTTACTCCAATTGTCAAAAGTTATATGTTCTTATCATCAACTATTAAATGTCAGCAACCAATCTGATATATTGAGTTGATAAATGAGATATCTTCGGTTACTTTTATAACATTGACTATATCTTTGGTAAAGCAATCAGTCCCTTCAGGGGGTACAAAGTATTGGCTCCAATGTTCAGATGCAAGTTCAGAAAATGCATTGATAATCAGCTCAAGACACTGGCATGGGTGATTCTATGACAACTCATTTTTCTGTTTGTCCTTTTAAGTTTAACTTAGGCAATCTATCGGAATATTTAAACAATTGACCATAAAGTTTTAAAACTGAAAGTATGTTTAGAAATGTTCTATTTCTATTTCAGCCCATAGAAATTTTCAGCAGAAAGTAAGTCATGGTGGCAACTTACTGTTCTGGGAATATCTGACTAGATGAAAGAAATACTAATTGACAACTAATTGAGAAAGCTAATTACACTGGCAAGTCTCAGTTTATCTGCTGTGCTATCATAGTAACAGTAACATGAAGAATTTTTTATTCTTTTTTAGCCTCAGAGAGACAATGTCCTTGGTGAAAGAGAGAACATAATAGACCCTCACATACTAGACCCTGTGTAAGTGTGCCTTGAAAAAAATTAGAAATACACATACACACAGGAATCGTAATGTTGACATCTTTAAAACAATTTTTTCTAGTCAGCATTTCCATTCAGACATTTTGAGAACATTTTGATGAGAATGATTATAATATTGTCCTCGTAGTCCAATAAAGAAATGCTACTAGAATAATTAGCTTCCTCTATTTTCACCCGGAGTTTTATCCTGATGACAGACTTATCTCCCCTATTAGGTAGAAAGTTTAAAGGGACAAATTAAACTATTTGCCTTGAGACTTTGGTTCTATTTATTTATTTATTTATTTTGCAAGTAAGAGATTGTTTATTTTTATTCACTACACCAAACCATCCACACCCATGCAACATCTGCTTCCCCTTCAGCTTTTCCCCTTTTCTCTCAGGTAACCATTATCTTCTGCTTGCCAAGTTCGAATTTTACTTCTTCTATAGTCTACGTGCAATTGGTTTTTTTGGGTTTTTGTTTGTTTTTTGGTATTTATATTCTGCAAATAAGTAAGGCCATCCAAAATGGAAAGATATCCCATACACATGGTCAAGAATAACTACCATCATTAAAATGGTCATATTTCCTAAAATAATTTATAGGTTTAAACAATATGTATTAAAATACCAATGACATTTTTTAAAAGAAATATGACAACCAATTATCAAATTTACATGGAACCACAAAAGCCCTGAATAGGTAAAGCAATCTTGAGAGAAGAGAAGAAAAATAGAGTTATCACACTTCCTGACATCAAACAATATTATACAGCAATAGTAATTAAGCAGTATAGTACTGGAACAAAAACAGAAAATAAGATCAATGGAATAGAATGATAGCCAGAGATAAATCCATATAAATATGGACAGTTAAATTTTGAGAAAAGAATTTTGACCATATACTGGAGAAAAGACAGCCTTTGTAATAAATGGAGCTGGAAAACTTAGATAGCTATGTGCAATAATGATAATAATAAAGCAAGATTCATATCTAACACCATACACACAATTTAACTGGAAATGCATTAAAAATTTGAAATGAAACTATACGATGCTTGAAAGAGAATACAGGGGACACAGGTTAGGGGATATATAGGGAGAACTATAGGACTACTACCACAAATACGTATTTGGCAATACAACCCCAACAGCAAGGTGAACAAAACAAAAAAAATCAAATGGGACTTTATCACACTTCAAAGATTCTGTACCTCAAAAAAAAATCATCACAAAAACAAAATAACAATCTACAGAATAGAAAAAAAAAATGTATACCATACATCTGCCAAAGGATTTATCTCCAAAATTTAAAAAACTATTTGCACAATCCAACAACAAAGACACAAGCAACCCAATTTAAAAAATGACAAAGTACCTCAATATGCACTTGTCTAAAGAAGACATACAGATGGCCTATAGACATATGGAAAAATGTTCAACATCACTTATTATGAGAGAAATGCAAATTAAAACCACACTGAGATTCCACCTCACATATGTGAGAATGGCCCATATAAAAAATGGAGCTAACAAATATTGGCAAGGTTGTGGGGGAAAAGAAACTCATCCACTGTTTGAATGCAAGCTAATACAGTCACTGTGGAAAACAGTATGGGGATTTCTCAAGAAAATAAAGATAGAAATTCCATTTCACCTAGTAATACAACTGTTAGGTATTTATCCAAATAACATGAGAACCCAATAGGAAGAGATCTACCTATACCTAAGTACATTACTGCACTGTCTACAATTGCCAAATCATGGAACCAGCCCAAGTGCCCTTCAACAGATGAATGAATAGAGAAACTGTGGCGCACATATATTCAATGGAATACTACATAGCTGTGAAGAAAGAGGAAACAGTGACACCTGGAACAAAATGAATAGATCTTGAGGTGATAATGTTGAGTGAAATCAGTCAAATATTTATTTTATTCTTACTGTAGCCGTAGCAGTTACTATAATATACCACAACAGGTAAACAAGTGAACTCAGTTATGATAAACCTTCATCTTAGCATCCTGTAAATTCTGTAAGTAGACTATTTCAATTATGTATTCTTTGAACTAATATGTCTTAAAGATATAGAAATACAATGTATGAAAATAAGTGGGTATAGCATTAAGTTAAAAACATGGATTTGTCATGAGACAGGTTTGTGTTCAAGGTTGAATTCTTATTTAGAATCTGAGGGTTGTTTGCAAAGTACTTAATGTCCGATCCCATCATTTCATTATAAAAATAAGTAAAACATATTTTTAAAGAAATTCAAATTTAAGAAACAGCAAAATGCTGTACACAGTACACACTTGGAATTTAATCAATATTAATAACCTTGATAAATATTTAGTGTTTACTACATGCCAACTATTCTCTGTTTTACATAAAATAATTTATTATATCCAAACTTGGACCATATGAGGCTGATGCTATTATCTCAAAAATGCAGATTTGAAATCTGAAGTATAGATTTACTAGGTCACTGCTAAAGGTCATGGAATTTATACACTTTATAATTAGTGTTAACTCAAGCTTTGGCTATTTCAACCACTGTATCACATGCCACTCCACTCTCTTGTGCCTACTTTTCTACTGCTTTTATTTCTGCTATCATTACCTAGATGGAAAAGAAATTGTGAAAACTTAGAAATTGTCAATAGAAGTAATATATAATCCTTGTTTACAAAGAGGTAAAAATCAAGACAGACGATTAAACAAAATAGATTGGGAAAAGCAATGAGATATTCCATTAGATTTTACTGTTAATATCTGCAAAAATGAAATTATTTGTTAAAAATTTCTAAATATTGCCTCAAAAAGTGTGAGTTCTGACCAGTAAATCAGCCACAGAAATGGACAAAATATATATAATAGTTTCAAAGTGCAGTGATGAGCCTAAAGTTAAACACCTAAATATGCATTATATATTTACTCTTGATGACAGTTCTAGGATGAGGAGACTACAATTAGAAAGATTAACTATCATGCCCATGGTCATAAATGTTTTTTGTTTGTTAGGTCAGAAATTCCAAGAGTATTATTTGTAATTTTGAAACTTTCATTAGTCCTTAGGGAGAGCAAAGGGAAAACAAACTTGTAAGAAATCTTGTAGGGAAAATCATCGGTATTGTTTTTACATATGTGGTGGACGCCATCAGTCTTCTCTGTGGTCTTAGATACCCAATTGCACCGAGGATTTTGAGAATAACTAATTTGAAACTACTACAAATATGACTCTTAGAAACTCTGGAAAAAAGTACTAGAAAACTGACACACAAGTTGTGTCCAGAGTTTTGGAGTTAAGACTGTAAAGAGATGCCTGTGTTCTTGGCTAGTAATCACTTGGGAAGAAGGAAATATGTGAACTAGCAAGGGCACCAGAGAGCACATTTTTCCAACTAATCTGCAAAGCAGATAGATGAATTTGCAAAAGTTGGAATCCATTTAGTCTAGTCTATGCTTATTTAAGAAAACTGAAGCACAGAGATGACAAACACTTTTCGCAAGGTCACAGTTAACTAATGAAAGACTCTAGAATAAGAATAAGGTCTTCCCTTTCCTCATAATTTACTCTACCTTCTTTGCAGTTTGATCATCCATGTTTACTAGGTGTTCGTCTTTTTTACATCTGGACTATTTGACATGCAGGACTGCACCATCAAGCTGTGTAAGACTGATGTTCTTATAATTGCCACTTTTAAAATGGGCAACTATTATACTAGAGATTTGATATAAATCCAAAAATAGCAGCTGTAGGAACCTCTGTGCATTTTAGAAGATCATAAAGTAACAGTGACTCAGGTAACATAAATTTTAAGCATAGCTCTCATTGCTCACCTACTGGATTGCCTTTGGAGAAAAGTCCCTAGAGGGTTGTTGAATCCTTATATGTCTGGAACATGAATTATGAGAATGGGGGCAAGAGTTTATGCAGTTTATCTTGTAATTCAAACACTTTGAATTGCCATTTGTTTATTGTTATTGGTAATAGTTCTTGTCCATATATATAATTTGGCTATATGCCAAAATATTTGAGCATTTATATATGTTTTTTATCTTAACTATAATAGTAATTGTCTTTCTCCTACAAAAGGAGAAGAAAATATCATAATTATTTCAAACCCGGATAGACCATATGTGAGTTTATAAAACAAACCACGCTATATTTGAAAGGATTGAACTCATACAAATAATTCTCCAACTCAATGGAAGTCAGAAATCAATACCAAACCAAAAGAAAAAAGAGAGAATTCAAACTACTAAAAACAGGAATAAAAGAAATTTTTAATGACCTTAAAGAATTAAAAATAATTATGAGGGAATGCTTAACTATTAATTATAAAAACATTTAACATAAAGGACTTTAATAAATTCCTAGAATACACACAACCAAAACTGACTCAAAAAGAACAGAAAATCTTAATAGAACTTCAAATAAGGAGATTCAAAAAATTATTTTAAAATAATAGATAACTTGGATTTGATCAAATGAAAAAAATTGTGCATCAAGAAATATTCAGAAAGAAATAAAATATTGTGAATGGGAGAAAATTTGTCCAAATCAGATTTTAGTTAAGGAATTTTTACCTAGAATATGTAAATAACTACTTCAATTCAACCACACAATGCCAAATAATTATAATAGGAAACAAAAATTTATATAAATATTTCTCCAAAGAAGATAATTCAATGGCTTATAAAACATTAAAAATACTGAAAATCATTAGTCATTAGTGGAATGAAAATCAAAACCACAGTGGACTAACACTTCAGTCATTAGGGTGGCTATAATTTAAAAAATAAAAGTAAATAACAATTGTCAAAGATGTAGAGAACTTAGAACTCTCATACACTGCTGAAAGGAATGAAAGATTCTGTTTACAGTATGAAAAACAGTTTGGCAATGTCTGAAAGACTTAAACATAGAAAAACCCTGTGATTTAGAAATTTCACCTAACAATTCTATAATCTTTAAAGAATTGAAAACAGGTATTCAAATACAAATATAGGAATATTCATAGCGCTCCTACTCACAATAGTTACAAGATGGAAAGAACCTAAATAAGCATCAATGAATGAATGGATATACAAAAAAACCGATATATTCATACAACAGAATACTGTTCAGTCATAAAAATAAATGAAGGACTTTCTGCATGCTGTCATATACATGCACATTGAAAGTACACAAAATAAGGCATAAAGGATGACATAGTTGTATGATTTTGCTTACTTGAAAAGGGAAAAAAAGTATGATTTGTTTAGTTCAGTGAAATATGAACATTATTAAAATAAAATAAATTATGAAGACCTATTGTAAGTGCAAAGACATTTTGTGTTCATGGATTGGAAGACTGAAATATCATTCAATGTCCGGGCCAGCCGGGCAGATCAACGGGGTACCCGGGGGAGGAAGCAGGGGCTTGGTATAGGACAGGGGTATGCGAGGAGTGGAGACAAAGCCAGGATCATCGCCAGTCTCATTTATTCAGGAATGTGTACAATGTTATATAGGGTTCAGAGGGGGAGGTCTCTCGTTATCTCGAACAAGGAGAGACCACCAATGCAAACAAGCCACAAGGAGCAAGCAGGGGGAAGGGTTCAGTCGTCACAATAGGAAACTTGAAACCTTCACTGGAGCTAACATTCAGTACCTGCTTCAGGCAAGAACCTGGATGGATGTTCAGGTCTGGGCCCCAGGTCTGGGCCTGGACAATTCAAGTGTCAGTACATTCTAAATTGTTCTACATATTTAAAATAATTCCTATAAAATCTCATCTAGGATTTTGCAAAAATTAATAAATGATAAAATTCATATGGAAATGAGAGGGACTTAAATAGACCAAACTATTAAGTAGTAAGGTCAAATTCAGACAATCCCATTTTCTGATTTCAAAATTTATACAAATCTAAAATAATAAAGACAGAATGATGCCAGGATTAGGATAGATAGGTAAATCAATGGACTAGAACTGGAATAGAAATATGATCCTATCTTCTTAATTTTTAACAAGTTGCAGGACCATTAATAGGAGAGAAATTTTTTTTTCAATACATGGTTCTGGGTCAACTTTATATATGTGTGTGTGTGTATATATATATATATATATTTAACTATATATATAGTTAACTATATGTAACTATATGTAACTATATATATATATAACTATATATATTTAACTATATATATGTATTTATATATATTTAAATATATTTAACTATATATATATGTATATTTAACTATATTTAACTATATATATTTAACTATATATATGTAAAAAGTTGGATCCCTACCTCAAAACTTACACAAAATTTAATACAAAATGGGTCAAAACCTAAATATAAGTACTGAAATTATAAAACAGAGGAAACATAGGTGCATATCTCCCTGACCTGGAATTTGACAAGCCCCCTTAGATATGGCACCCAAGTCACAAGCAATGAAAGAAAGCTGGATCAATTGCACCTTAGCAATTTTTTTTTTTTAAGTTTTCCATCCGAGAGTATTGCTAACAAAGCAAAAAGACAACCAACAGAATGGGAGAATATATTTGTAAATTATCTGTTAAGAGACTATTTTTTTAATTTCTTATATATAATTCTTACATCATTTTTCATCTTTGCACAATGTATGCATTTTCATTATGGTTATATTCCCCATACAATTGCACCTCCCCCCTTATTTTGACTCTAGTCCTTCCTCTCCCTGCCACTCCCTCCCCCCACCAAGTGTGTCTCTGATTTATAGCTGCTTGTTGAGTTTGATTTTTACTTTGTATTGATTAGTCTTTTTCCTGGTCTCTTTTTAAGTTTTTTAAATTCCTGCTATGAGTGAGACCATGTGGTTGTTAAGAGACTTAACATAGAATTAGGCTTTCTAAAAAAAATTTTAGAAATTTTATAAAAATTTATTTAAAAAGGACCCAGTTTTGCCTCCCTGGTGGCACAAGGGGTTAAGCACAGCACTGTGAAGCTATCCGCAGTATCCACAACACTAGTTTGATCCCTGGCCAGCCAGGGAGCTACCCACATGTTGCAGCAGACCTCTCCTGTCTCACCCGCTGCTCTCCTCAGCAGTGTATTTCAGTCAGTCTGCCTGTTCTGCTCCCCACTCTGTCTCTAGTGAATCCTCTCACCCCCTACAACTCTGACCTGTACCCCAGTTCTTATATGCATAAATAAATCTTTTTTAAAAAAAGGACCTAATTTTATAATAGACATTTAAACAGACATCTCCCAAGAAGATATAGCAACACTCAATAAAGATATGAAAAGATGTTCAACATTATTAGTCGTCGCAGGCATGGAAATCAAAACCAAATGAGAAGAGGGGGCGGAGCAACATGGCGGCGAGGAGACGCTGCGAGTAAGATCTCCCATTAAAAAAAGTTAATAGGGAGGAAAAGCGGCAGGTCCCAGTGAGAACTGGGACACGGAAGATAAACGGACGACTCCAGCAAACTGCCCGAGAAGAAAGTGGCCATAAAAGAGGACGAGAAGGGAGGGAAGCGCAGAACCCTGCTCCCCTCCCCCGCCCACAGAGGCGGCACTCTCCCACCGGCAGAGACCAGGGAAACAACAAACCAAAACGGCCAACAAGAAAAACGGACGCAGCAAGTGGGACTGTGAGTGGAAAGGAACTATTTCAGCCACCACACCCCGTGAACGGGAGCTGAGGCGAACCCTGCAGGATCCGCCGCGGAGGTGAGCTCCAGGCGCCATTAAAGAGAGCCCCGCCCCCCAGGAGGAGACCAGCACCAGCACACAGCCCCGGCCACCCTGTAAGCTTGCGCGAAAGCGGCGCTCGGATTGCAGCTGCCCAGGTCCCCGCGCCTGCAACCTAGGCTTGCGGGGAGACTGCGGAGGCCCTCCCTGAGTGAGCAGGAACAAGGTGCCCAGGCAGGGGAGCGGGATTCAAAAGGCGCCATTCCCGCGCCACTGATCTGGGCTACAGCCCGCGTCCTGGAACTGAGGGCTTTGGAACTGAGACCTGGGGCACGAAATTAGGGGCGTGGGTTCCCCACGACGGTGGGGCACAAGGCAGACACAGCACCCCAAAGCCGTTGAGGTGTACCCTACCATCCCCGCTCTGCTCCCTGTCCCACGGGGTGGAAAATCAGCTCCCCAAGGGCTCTAGGAGAGATCTCTGGTGCCACCTAGCGACTTGACCCCAGCACAGGCTACTGAAGGAGCTAGTGGCCAGCTGGGGAGTTAGCCCACACCGGGCCCCTTCTGAACAAGTAGTCTGAGCCCACAGGGAGAGCGAGCACCCACAGCCAGGGCAGACCAGGCGCGCAGAAGAGTGTGCCTGAGACCAGAAGCGCAGGGAGTGTGTCCCACATCACCATTTTAGAACAGGGACATTTCTTCAGTAAAGACTACCTGCAGAAGGCTTCCTCAGGAGCCAGAGGTGAGCGGGGGAAGTTCGCCCACGCCAGACCCCCTCTGGCCTGCAGTCCAAGCCCAGAGGGGAGCAGGAACCCACCGCCGGGGCAGACCAGGCGCACAGGGGAGTGTGTCCCCACATCGGCATTTTAGAACAGGGACCTTTCTCCAGTAAAGGCTGCTTGAAACTGACAGATGACTCCTGGAAGAACCAGAGGGGAACAGAGAAGCCCACCCAAGATGCCGGCAAGTCCCAACAACACAGTGTCCCAACGCATACGGCAAATTAGAAAACAGACAGTAGGGAGGAGAAGAACCACACGCAACCTAGCAACTCTCCAGAGAAAAAGCACACCACAAAAAGAAAGCCAGCCCCCAGATTGCAACGACAATAACTTGGAAGAATTTCTGAGCCTTCCAGAAAGAGAATTTAAAATTGCCGTGATTAAAAAACTGACAGAAGTCATAAAGGAAAACAATGATAAGGGAAAAATAATCAACGATCAGAAGAATGCAATTGAGTCCCTAGAGAGGGAAAACAATGGTCAGAAGAAAGAAATTGAGTCCCTAAAGAGGGAAGTAAAAGAAATGCAGGAGATCAAAGAATTAATGGAAGAACTAAAGAATTCTGGGAAAAGCAATGAAAGCAGAATAGATGAAATGGAAGAACGAATAAGTAATCTTGAAGACACAGAAATAAAAAGAACCAAAACAGAAAAGGAAAGAGAAGTACGAAGGAAAAAGAACGAAGAAAGACTTCGGGAACTATCTGACTCCATGAGGAAAGGAAATATAAGAGTTATAGGAATACCAGAAGGAGAGGAGAGAGATGTAGGAACAGAGAAAATATTCAAAGAGATAATTGAAGAGAACTTCCCAAATGTGAAGAAGGAGCTGAAAATTGATATACAAGAAGCAAGAAGAACACCAAACTTCCACGACGAAAGGAAAAATACAGCAAGACACATAATAGTAAAGCTCCCAAGAATCCAAGACAAGGAAAAAATAATGAAGCTGGCAAGAGGGAAGAAACAGATAACATTCAAAGGAAAACCAATCAGGCTGACATCAGACTTCTCCGAAGAAACACTACGGGCAAGGAGAGAGTGGAGGGACATAGTCAACAGACTCCAAGAAAACAGATGCCAACCAAGAATACTCTATCCCGCAAAGCTCTCCTTCCTCTTTGAAGAAAGAATATGGACCTTCCCAGACAAACAGAAACTCCGGAATTTCATTGCAACTAAACCCCCACTCCAAAAAATACTACAAGGAGTCCTAAAGCCAGAACCTCAGAGGGACAAATAACAATGAAAGAAGGCCAAAAAAAAAAAAAGTTATTAAAAGAATAAATAAATAAAATCAAAGGAAAGACAAACACAATGGCAAATACAGATGTTAACATATCAATATTAACTCTAAATGTAAATGGACTAAACTCTTCAATAAAAAGACACAGAGTTGCAGCCTGGATTAAGAAACAAAACCCAACCTTTTGCTGTCTCCAGGAAACACATTTAGCTACAAAAGATAAAAATAGGCTCAAAGTTAAAGGATGGAAAACAATCCTACAAGCAAATGGACCAAAAAAGAAAGCAGGAACAGCTATACTTATATCAGATAAAACAGATTTCAAACTCAAAAAGATAAAAAGAGACCCCAATGGTCACTACATTATGATCAAGGGGACAATACTTCAAGAAGAAATAACACTCATTAACATATACTCACCAAACGAAGGAGCACCAAAATATATCAGACAACTGTTGTCCTCTCTGAAAACAGACATCAGAGAAAACACATACGTAGTGGGAGACTTCAACACACCACTATCAACAATGGATAGATCAACAAGACAAAAAATAAGTAAAGAAACCAAAGCTCTAAATAAAGACCTAGAGCAATTGGGCTTAACAGACATCTATAGAACACTAAACCCCAAAAAAACGGAGTACACATTTTTCTCAAGCGCACACGGATCATTCTCCAGGATCGATCACATACTGGGGCACAAGACAAACATCAACAGATACACCAAGATTGAAATCATATCAACCATCTTTTCTGACCATGAAGGCATCAAACTAGAAATAAACCATAAAAAGAAGGCAAGGAACTTTCCTACCTCATGGAGATTAAAAACCACACTACTGGAAGACCATTGGACTAATGAGGAGATCAAAGAAGAAATTAAAAAATTTTTTGAATTGAACGACAAGGAGGACACCAATATCCTAAATGTATGGGATGCAGCAAAAGCAGTAATAAGAGGAAAATATATAGCAATAGAAGCTCACATCAAGAAACAAGAAAGAACGCAAAGAAACAACCTAATCTCGAAGCTCAAAGATCTAGAAAAAGAACAACAAAAAAACCCCAAAACCAGTAGAAGAAAAGAAATAATAAAAACCAAAGCAGAAATAAATGAAATTGAAACTAAAAAAACAATCCAAAAGATCAATGAAACCAAGAGCTGGTTCTTTGAAAAAATCAATAAAATAGACAAACCCCTAGCCAGGCTCACAAAGGAAAAAAGGGAGAAAGCACAAATAAACAGGATCATCAATGAAAGAGGAGAAATCACAACGGACACAACAGAAATCAAAAGAATAATCAGTAACTACTATGAACAGTTATATGGAAACAAGTTTAACAATCTAGAGGAGATGGACAAATTCCTACAACTCTACAATCACCCAAAGCTAGATAAAGAAGAAATAGAACACCTAAACAGACCAATTACAATTAGCGAAATTGAAATGGTAATCAAAAACCTCCCCAAAAACAAAAGCCCAGGACCTGATGGATTTACAAATGAATTCTACCAAACATTCAGAGAAGAATTAGTGCCTATCCTTCACAAACTCTTCCAAAAAATTGAGAAGGAAGGGACAATACCAAACACGTTCTATGAAGCCAACATTACACTAATACCAAAACCAAACAAGGACAACACAAAAAAGGAAAACTACAGGCCAATCTCCCTAATGAACACTGATGCAAAAATCCTCAATAAAATTTTAGCTATCAGAATCCAACAATGTATCCATAAGATAATTCACCACGACCAAGTTGGATTCATTCCAGGGGCACAAGGATGGTTTAACATCCGAAAATCAATCAACGTTATCCAACACATCAACAAAAAGAAATATAAAAACCATATGATAATATCAATAGATGCTGAGAAAGCTTTCGACAAAGTGCAACACCCATTCATGATAAAAGCCCTTGAAATTCTTGGGATACAAGGAACATACCTCAACATCATAAAGGCCATCTATGACAAGCCAACAGCCAGTATCATTCTCAATGGTGAAAAGCTGAAAGCAATTCCATTAAGATCTGGAACAAGACAAGGATGTCCACTCTCACCATTGCTTTTCAATATAATACTGGAAGTCCTAGCCAGGGCAATAAGACAAGAGAAAGACATCCAAGGAATCCAAATAGGAAAAGAAGAAGTCAAACTATCACTATTTGCAGACGATATGATATTATACATAGAGAACCCCAAAAACTCCACAGAAAAGCTAATTCAACTCATCAATCAGTTCAGTAAAGTGGCAGGATACAAAATCAACACGCAAAAGTCAGTAGCCTTCCTATACACAAACAATAAATCTGAAGAAGAAGAAATCAAAAAGACCATCCCTTTTGTTATTGAAACAAACAAAATCAAATATTTGGGAATAAATCTAACAAAAGAGGTAAAGGACCTATACAAAGAAAACTATAAAACACTGTTAAAAGAAATAGAAGAAGACACAAAGAAATGGAGAGACATCCCCTGCTCATGGATTGGAAGAATAAACATTATTAAAATGGCCATCCTTCCAAAAGCAATATACAGATTCAATGCTATTCCAATCAAAATTTCAATGTCATTCTTCAAAGAAATAGAACAATTATTGATGAAATTCATATGGAATCACAAAAAACCCCGAATAGCCAAAGCTCTCCTGAAAAAAAAAGAAGGGAATGGAGGCATCAGACTCCCAGACTTCAAACTATACTACAAAGCCATAATCATCAAAACTGCATGGTATTGGAACAAGAACAGACATACAGACCAATGGAATCGAATAGAAAATCCAGAAATAAACCCACAGATTTATGGTCAACTAATCTTTGACAAAGGAGCAAAGACTATGCATTGGAGCAAAGAAAGTTTGTTCAATAAATGGTGCTGGGAAAACTGGGTCGCTACATGCAAAAGAATGAAGCTTGACCACCACCTCACACCATACACAAAAATCAACTCAAAATGGATTAAAGAACTAGACATAAGACCTGAAACCATAAAATATATAGAAGGAAATATAGGCGAAACACTACGTGATTTGCACATCAAAGACATCTTTACAGACACATCACCCAAAGCAGTGATAGTGAAGGCAAAGATAAACAGCTGGGACTATATCAAATTAAAGAGCTTTTGCACAGCAAAAGAGACAATAACAAAAACAAAGAGAAACCCCACCAACTGGGAGAACATTTTTGCACCCAACACTAATGATAAAGGACTGATCACAAAAATCTGCAAAGAGCTGATGAGACTCAACAACAACAAAGAAAATAATCCAGTCAAAAAATGGGCAGAAGAGCTTAAAAGAAACTTCTCTGAAGAGGAAATGCAAATGGCCAACAGGCATATGAAAAAATGTTCAACATCACTTGTCATCAGGGAAATGCAAATCAAAACTACCATGAGATACCATCTTACACCAGTGAGAATGGCACATATTAAAAAAACTAGCAACAACAAATGTTGGCGAGGGTGTGGAGAAAAAGGAACTCTTCTGCACTGTTGGTGGGAGTGCAAACTGGTCCAACCACTGTGGAAAGCTGTGTGGAGATTTCTGGACCTACTAAACATAGAGCTTCCATATGACCCAGCAATTCCACTCCTAGGTATTTACCCAAAGGACACAGAAACATCAATTCCAAAGAACACCTGCACCCCTATGTTTATAGCAGCACTGTTTACAATAGCTAAGCTTTGGAAACAACCCAAATGCCCAAAAATAGATGACTGGATCAAGAAGATGTGGTACATATATACCATGGAATATTACTCAGCATTCAAAAAAGATAAACACATGCAATTTGCTGCAACATGGATGGCGCTGGAAGGGATCATGCTCAGCGAAATAAGCCAAAAAGAAAAAGAAATATACCGGATGGTCTCACTCATAGCAGGAATCTAGAAAACTTAAATAAGGGACCAGGAAAATGAATAACTATAAGAAAGTGAAAATCAAAATCAACAAAAAACTATGAACCGGAGACACTTTTAGGGGGGCGGGGGCGGGAGGGGAGGGATTGGGGTCAGAATGGGGGGCTGCAATTGTATGGGGAATATAACAATAAAATTTATAAAAAAAAAAAAAACACCAAATGAGATTCCACTTCACATTGACTAGAATACAAAAGACACACAAAAATACATGGTAGTTTGGTAAGGAATAATGTGAACACTAAAACACTGCTGAGAGGAAAGTAAAATACTGTGGTGACTTAAAAAACAATTTTGAAGATCATCAAGTGATTGATCACAGAAATAGTATATGATTCGGTGATCTCATTCTAAAGTATATTTCCAGGACCATTGAAAATATATTTTGTAGACAAAAACCTCTAAATATGGGTAAGGGCAACATTATTTATAATAGCCAAAAAGTGGAAATAACCTAAAAGGAAATAACCTGAAAAAAAGGATAAACAACTGTGGCATATCAATATTATAGAATGTATTCAGATATAAAAATGTTTGAAGTACTGATACCTGGTATAGATGAGATAAAACTGGAAAATATTATGCTAAGTGAAATAAGCCAGACATAGAAAAACACTCATTATTATATGATTTATGTAGATGAAATGTGCAGAAAAGGTACATCCATAGAGATAGTAATTTAGTGATTCCCAGAGAATGAGAATCTGGGTATTCTTTTGGAGGTGAAGAGAATGTTCTGGAATTAGCTTAATGGTTGCCTGACCTTGTTAATATACCATAAACAATTGAATTATATACTTTTAAAATAGTTTTTGTCATGTAAGTTATGTTTCAATTAAAAAAAGTAACATTTAAATTAATTTCAAAGGAAATGAAATACTTAAAAACATAATAAAATTTGCCTAGAATGTATATGTTGAGTTAGCAAATTGCTGATATTTAAAACATCCAATAAGAATATTCTTATTTAAGAATAAATGGAGGCATATACTGTGTGTATGGATTCAAAAATTCAACATACTGTGATAGCAATTCTTCCCAAATTGGTCTACAGATTTAATTTAATACCTATTAAACCCTAATACAGTGTTTTCTAGATATGGACAAGATAAATTTTACATGAAAATATAAAGGAAATTGAATAAAGACATGTTTAAAGATTAATAAATTGGATGGAGTTACTCCTCTTAATAATAAGATTCACTGTATAGCTAAGATATCAAGGTGGTGTGATATTGGCAAAGAGCAATGGAATAGAATAAAGAATTCAGAATTATGCCCATAGAATTATACTCAACTGATTTCAGACAAAAGCAAAAACATTAAATAGAGGAAAGACAGCCACTTCAAGCAAAACTAACAAAAACCTCACCAAGGACTTACATGTAAAATGCAAAACTATGTAACATTTAGAAAAAAAACTAAGAAGCAATTGTAATTCTAGGCATGAATTTATACTTCACACCATTAGAATAATCTATAAAATGAAAAATTGATATACCTTATCAAAATGAGTAATTTTTTTCTAATGAAAGCCTATAATAAAAAGATAAAGTGGAAAGCTTTAAATTGGGAGAACACTTTTTTGTTGTTGAGGTAGCATTTGTTTACAGCAGCATATATGATTCAGAAGCACATGATCACACTCTTCAATTGGACCACACTACTCCCACCACCAGGAACACATAGTTCTCTATGGTAGCCCATTGGAACTCCTCATCCCTTTGCTCGCCAAGTATAAAATACAAAATATATAAATAAAGGAAATAAACCACCAGAAAAATCAAAAGAGAACTTAATAGAAACAAAAGCTGATCCTTTGAAAAGAATCAATAAATATGTAACCTCTATTCAGATTGAAAACAAAAGAAAATGAAGTAACGCTAAACACCGATATTTGTGAACATTTTCTCCTGTTTTAAATTATGCGTTACTGAGATTATTAAAACAAAAGCAAAGAATCATCTAACCATAGTAAACCATAATCAATCATATTTCATTAAAAAACAAATACTTGGATTGTTCAATTCCTATTTGTCAGTTTTCTTACAAAAACCTACTTCTGAAAATATACCAAATGTATTTTTTCTGGAATATTTTAAGTAAAAATTACTGTTTTTCTTCTAAAATGTATGCCTTTTAATTTACAGGTGTTTTAATTGATGACTTCCTATTATAAAATGGATTCAAAACTGAATGGTGACGGTATGAATATCATACTAATATAATTCAGTGGTTTTCATTAGCTCTTTACTCAGTGATTCCTTAGAACAAAGGGCTTTTCCATAATTTTAATTTCTAGTTTGTAAATGGTGTCAATACAATCTGAAGTCCCTATTTTAACTATGCTGAGCTATGCAAGTGGGAAATGAATTCTAAAAGTATAGTTAGTGGTCTCCATGGAGATTGGTAATGGGAACTGAAGGACTTGTCCCACTTGTGAATTGGACTTTTAGAAAAAATAAGTATAAAAAGAGTGATTAAATGTACACATATATAATATTATCTTTTTTTTTAATGTGGGTTTCTGATTGTTGATTTTATGCAGTTTTCCCCTAGAAATTTCTGTTTTACAATGGGTGAAAACTACAGTTTTAAAATTCTATAACAACTCTATAATTATCTAAATTAGAAAAGATTGTATTTAACATCATGAAATAATATACATAATTAACCAGCAGCTGATTTTGACTCTATAATCAAGGTCTAATTTAGATAATAGACTTATAAAGAGTTTAAAGAGATATAATTTTGAAAGATATTTAAGGTTGACTTCATATTTAACATTTTCTCTCAAATAAGATAAGTGCTTATGCAAAATATATTTAGGATTCAGTGTTTTCCACTCATGACTCTTTTTTTCAAGGCAGTAACTTGCCACAGTGAATGGAGCTGACCGAATATTCTCATGCAGATATTTACATAGATGTAATCAATCCTTGGGCAGAAAACATTTACATGTCAAAATAATTTTAACTGTAGGAAATGGAAAAAACAACTTCATAGACAGCAAAGCAGAATTTAAAAAGCTTTTCTGTTGGTTGATAACTTTATAGTATCTTCTCTGTCTTTACCAAGTTAAATATTTTAAATTAAAGTTCAATATTATTAATCATCATTATAAGGTACTTACCCAAGGCTGAAGATACTGATTCATGCTAAGAGGACTAAGGTGATAAATCGGTTCTTCCTAAATCCTAGACTTTTCCAGGGCAGCTCCAGTAACACATTCTGTTCCAGGGTAATTATTTATAACTCAAGTTTGTCCTCATTGTTTGGATAATAATTTATAAGGACCCTCTAGGTATTAACATACACTACTTTGCAATGAACCAAGAAGACCTTATTAACAGTGCCAAAATATCTAAGGAATTATTCTAGAGTTCAGTTCACATTGATTTTTTATTTTATTTTTATGTTTAAGTGCCTCCAAATTTTCTTGGTTATATTTTCAGAGCTCTGTTGTTTCCCTTATGCACAGCAAAACTTCTCACATCAAAACCAAAAATAAGTATGGGTATGTTACCCAAAATAATGGTTTAACAATAAATTCGACATACTTTGAATGGAGTCTGCAAAAGAGACTATCATAAATCAATATTTTTAAATAACTTTCCTAACATCAGTCTTCTCCTATTAAGCTTCTGCCTCAGTACTACTTTGATCTGTGATACTGTTTTAAATGAAAAATGAGTGAATTAATCACTAATTGTAGCTCTAATTACTTTCCAATTACTTTCTGAATTTTCAATAACACACTAGACATATCTACTTCAATGATAAATAGAACATTAAAGTGAGTATGTCTGAAAACTGATCTTCTACTGTAGTAAGATGTGTCTGATAGTTCCATTAGATCTGCTTTATTCTGCAACATATCCCCTTGTTAATAGGAGTTTTAGCTGCTGCATTCTCAGATGTGCCCAATTCCTTATACAGTTAATCTTGTCAGGTAACAACAGTTAAGAGTTTCTCTCCTGAATACCCAACCCCACTCATAATTAGGCCAAGCCAGACTTTATGTGACATTGTATCACTGCACATCTCCATCTACCCTAAACTGCCTCCTTCACTGCATCACATAATTTCTGAATAAGCACTATTTGAATAAACCAAGCACCCTTGAATTTCTTAATCAGACTTTGCTACTCAGTCAACAACCAAAGATTCCAATCCACTCACTTAACCCCACTCTGGATAACATAACTTCAAAATTCAGGTAAATTTTAGATTCTCTTTTTTAACCTTACCTAAAATCTGTGATAAAATACTCATGTGTCACAAAAATATATTGATTTGTTTATTCATCTTTATTTTTATACCTTTTTCCTTGTTTCAGATCAAATTTACTTTTATAACATTCTCAATATCTATAATATCTATTTCCAGTCACCATTCACATTCATTGGCAGCAACACTGTTAATTTTATTTTTAATGTTATTAATCTCAAAAGCCTACAAAGACCTTCCTGTTTTTCAAACATGTATTCTAAATATTTTATAATTTGACCACCCAAAATATGTCAAAATTGCAACTAACCTTTCGATAAAACTTCTGAATTATAAACCAAACATTATGGTCCTCCTTTGACTTCATCCATTGAAATTTCATCATTGATGGTTAACTCTATGAAATTTTCACCATGAATACTTCCCAGATCAACCGAGTCAAAAATAATTTCTTTCTAAATGACACTTGAAAGAACTCATGGCACATAATGTTTGATATTCTATTTAGTCTCTTTAGTCCTTTTTTTATGGCTTATTTCTCTTGTTAAATCAAAGCACATTGTATCACTCATTGTTTTAGCTTTCATAGCACAGTAGCAGTTACCTGTCAATATTTGAGTATCTCAGTATAGATAACTCTAATTCTGGAATAACATAATGCTGAAATATTTGCATCAGCCTCCTCAGTGGTGAAAAATTCACACTAAGTTTTTGAGTGACTCCTGGTTGTAATCACGAATGGTGATCTTAGAACATCAAATAAAGCAAGAACTTTCAAATATATTAAATAAAGAAAAGGCATTCACCTGAACAAATTATTAAAAATACAAGAGCCTGAGCACCATCTTCAGAGGTTCCAATTCCATCAGTCTGGAATAACTGTCCAGTGGTTCTAAAGCACCTTAAACTAAAAACTCCTAAAACTATAAGCAAGATTAGTTACATAAATCCTAATACAGTGTTTAAGAATTATATTTGATACCATTTCTTAGCATATAAGCCATGGTTTTAGTTGTTGATTTGTTGGGTCACAGAGCATTTTGTTCCAATATAAGCCAAAGTGGAATATTGATTATTTTGAGTTAAAGTTCCTTGAGAAACAGTCTAACCAATGGATACTTTGACTCACTTCTTTTAGTTTCCTATGTGAAAGATAACACCCCCTACTAAGAACTAAAGAGACTTCTTTTCATCAGTTATGGGGGGTTCTGGGCCAAAGCTGAGTGTAAACAAAATCTGCTTAGTCTCTTGCTAGTTTAAAACTCCAGCTGAAAACTTTTATTGTCTCATCAGTGCTTCACAAATTTATTTATGTATTTTTCTAAAAAATATATAAACTGCTCAGTTCATTTCCCAGGTCACATATTCATGAGACTTCCTTGGATAAGAAATTAACCTTTGATTTTTATTCCTGTTAATCTATTTTGTGTCGATTTTATTATTTGACCAAGTAAAAGAACTTAGGAGGGAAAGAAAAGGTTTTTTTTATCTATATTAAATTATCAGCAACAAGGGAGTCTCACTGAAGCAAATAGGTTATTACAGCATACATGTCACAATTACAGTACAGACATTATGAAAAACACAACTAAAATCATTTTTATTACACATTCAAAATAAGAGTTTGCTAGATAGACAAATGTGAAATTTTGACTTTTATGACAAGGGAATATTATAAATATAATTTCCCACTGTCAAGAAGGAAAAATGGAATTTTTTTCTATAAGAAAAATGTGGATTTGATATTTAACAGCATTTCCCAAAGATTAAAGGATTGTACTAGTTTTGTCCAAAATAAACTATCACAAAATTTCAAGTTAATTTGTGACCTGCATTAAATTTTATGTTGTATGGTATCATCAATAATTTGAGAATGATACAGGGCAACTAGGGGCCCTAAAACTGGCCAAGGACACTGCCCAAATAGTTTTCCAGTTAACATCTGAGTTCTTCAACCACAAGCACAACTGCAAGTCTACTCAGGTTCAGAGAACAACAATAATGGGATTTATTGAACAAACCAGGGATAACAGTTACTGAGGCCACAAATGGCAGTTTACCTCCCTCAAAGCAGTGTCCATTGTTTTAAAGTCCTAAAAACAATCGCTCCCACAATGGTGTCTTTCTGCAACTGAGGGTCTGGAGCACGTGGCAGCCAGACTATGGGCCAGGATCCAACTCATAAAGACAGCAGGAATCACAACAGGAGATGCTCACCAGAGCTGCCGAGATGCCCCAGCACAGCACCAGACAAGTGACACTCAAAACAGCAGCTGCAGCAGCCAACAATAAATGGACACACTCATGTAGCTCAGCGAGGTGCCTGCTCCAGGTCTTTCCCTTCCGTGCCCGGCTATAACAGCAGCAAAGCCAGAAACAGTTTCAGTCACTCGGCTACTTGCAAAGCCTCCAAACTTTTTCTCTCTGAGGTGGGCTGCTGGAAGCCTCTCCAAGTCCTTCAGAGGCCCACAACAGCCTTCTGGAAGACTGGCATGGTGGGGACAGAAACTGCTGACCCTGTAATCTCTGAAGATCTGAAAACGCTGAAATCTCAAAAGCTCAATCTTGTGGGCTGCTTCTGCAGTCCCTTGTATTTCTTATCAGAGTTTCCACTTCCACCCAGACTTTGTATTTTGCCTGTGGCTATTCTCACTAGCAACCCCTCCTGAGGGCTCCACCTGTAAACAGTCTTTGGCTTCAGTCACCAGTTACAGTAGGATACAGCTAATGTATCTGTCAACACCATTTTATTTTTAAAGTTATTTTATTTATTTGTGCATACAAGAACTAGGGTGGAGGCTAGATGTGTGGTGGGTGGGGAATGAGAGGATTCATCAGAGACAGAGTGGGGAACAGAACAGGCAGATATACTGAAATAAACTGCTGAGGGGAGCAGTAGGCGAGGCAGAAGAGGTCTGCTGTGCTATGTGTGTTAGCTCCCTGGCTAGGGATCCAACTCATGCCGCAGTGGCCAGCAGTACCTTGAGATAGCACTGAGACTTAATCCCTACACCACTAGGGAGGCCTGCAAAACCATTTTAAATAATATTGTTTTCAAATATTTTTCACAGCATCAAAAATTTACAAGAGCATAAATATCCTCGCAGGATTAGGTTTGGATCTTGTTTTACTTTGTAGAAGCAATCTGGAATCTCTTCATGTTTTAGTGTATTGTCCTTAATAATGTGCCTGTAGGAACAGATTTGAAATGCTATCTTTAGGCATGACATTAACTTAGTAAATTAAAAACAGTCCACAGACACTTAAAAGTATTCTCTTGGTATCATCAAAATTTTCTTTGATGTATTTGTAGTCTAAAATTTTCACCTTTAATTTTGTCTGTGCCATTGTGTTCAGACTCACAGTGCTATTAATATAACTAAAATTTTATTTTATTTTCTAATTTTGAATCATATTTTATAATGTTTTTCGTAACATGGTTGCAAATATTTTATTTTTAATATATTTTAATTTTTATTATTCAAGTAAATTTGGTTTGCTTCATGGTGTGTTTTAAGGGCTTCGGATCTCCCCCTCCTGGTGTTACTACACTGAACCAACCACCAAAACACCCAAACACCCAAACCAACCCCATTATTTATGTTGTGTTATCTCCCCATTTTGTTTTTGCCCACCCTTTTCTCACTCCCCCACTTACAGCTTCTGTTCTATAGTCAGCTTGCAAAGATTTGTTGTTAATTTTGCTTTATTGACCCTATGTTTGATATCTCTGTATTCCACATGTGACATCATCCCGTATTTATGTTTCTACTTCTGACTTATTTTGCTTGACATAATCCCCTCCTTCCAGCTATGTTGTTCCAAATGAAAACAGTTTATCATTTTTGATAGCTGAGTAGTATTCCTTTTTGTATATATACCACATCTTCCTGATCTGCTTGTGTGTATATAGACATTTACGTAGTTTCCATAGTTTGGTTATTGCAACTAATGCTGTAATGGCTATAAGAGTGAATCTTTCACTTGAAATCAGTATTTTAGGATTCTTCAGATAGATACCTAGCAGTGGAATTGCTGGGTTATATGATAGATCCATTTTTAATATTTTGAGTATCCTCTATACTGTTTTTCATTCTACTTCCCACCAATATCATAAAGTGATTTCTTTTTCTCTATACATTGGTCAGAATGTGTTGTTTCTGGTCTTTTAATATGGAATATCCTAACAGGTGTGAGGTGGTATTTTATTGTGGTTTTGTTTTATTTTTTATTTTATTTTTTTTTTAAGATTTATTTATTTATTTATACAAGCACTGGGTACAGTCAGAAGCGCGGGAGGGTGAGAGAATTCACCAGAGCCAGAGCGGAGCAGAGCAGGCAGAAGGACCGAAGTACACTGCTGAGGGGAGCAGCGGGCGGCAGGAGAGGTCTGCCGCCATGCGGGACCCTCCTCAGGTGACCGGGGAGCAGCAGGGGATTGAACTGGCGCTTCTGAGGCTGCGGGCAGCTTCGCAACCCAGCGCTCAACCGCTGCGCTACCGGGGAGGCCCTTTATTGTGGTTTTGATTTGCATTTCCTTGATGATAAGTGATGAATATGATTTAATGAGCCTGTTGGTTGTCTATATTTTTTCTTTGGAGAATTGTCTATTTACCTCTTCTTGCCATTTTTTGGTTTGGTTATTTGTCTTCTTTTTATTGAGTTGTATGTGGTATGTGTAGATCTTGGGTGGGTTATATGGTTTGCAAACATTTTCTCCTAGTCAGTTGGGTGCTACTTTGTTTTAGTGACAGTTTCCTTCACTGTGAAGAAGACTTTTACTGAGATGTAGTCCAGTTGTTTAAATTTTCTTTCTTTTTCCTTGTTGTTAGCGAAGAATCCAAAAAGACATCTCTAAAGCCAATGTCATGTAGTGTGTTGCTATGTTTTCCTCCTTGTCTTTTATGGTTTCAGGTTTTATATCCAAATCCTTTATCCATTTTGAATACATTTTTGTGCATGTTGTGAGATGGAAGTTTAGTTTCAGACTTTAGCATGCAGCTTTATAATAATTTTCACACCATTTATTGAAGAAGCTGGCCATATTCCAGTATATATTCTCAGTTCCTTTGTGATAGATTGAATGTAAATACAGGTGTGTGTTTATTTCTGGACTCTCAGTTCTATTACATTGACCTGGGTATCTGTTTTTGTTCCAGCATCCTACTGTTTTTTGATTATTATGGCTTTATAGAATAGTTCAAATTCTGGGACTGTAATTCTGCCATTCATCCCTGTTTTCTCAAAATTGGTTTGGTTTTTGGGATCTTTTGTCTTTCCACATAAATTTCAGTAACATTTGTCCTCCAAAACAAAATTCCTTCCTTTTAGAATAATATACCACCTTAAATGAGTCACAGTGAACCAACAACAACAACAAAAATAACTTTCAGAGGAACCTATGTATGCCAGTCAGAAAATTTAATGGTAGAAAGGAAATTTTTTTTAAGATTTATTTATTTATGCATACAAGAACTGGGTACAAGCCAGAAGTGTGGAGAATGAGAGGATTCACCAGACACAGAGTGGGGAACAGAACAGGCTGATCTACTGAAATACACTGCTGAGGGGAGCAGCGGGTGAGATAGGAGAGGTCTGCATGCCATGTGCCATGTGGGTATTTCCCCAGCCGGTTGGGATAGAACACTGCAGAGGCTGCAGACAGCTTCACAACGCTGTGCTTAACTTCTTGCTCCACCAGGGAGGCCCAGAAAGGAAATTCTTTAAAGAATGATAAAAATGCAAGTCATTTCTCCACAGCAGAGAAATACATACAGATTACAATACTCATTTGCAATATGCACACGTGTATAGTCTAGAGCTAAACATTTTCAAATTAAACCATTTCCTGTGTAAACTGAAGGACACAAGTATTGAACTTTAATTTTATTGGTCTAAAATATGTGAAATTAGTCAAATAATAGCACAAAGGTATAAAACCATAGAAAATTATGAAGATAACAAAGTTATAGATTTGGTGGGGAAAATAGGATGTACAAAAAGGAAACAAATGACGATGGATCAAAAGATTAAAAACATTTTGAGAAAATTTTCCTTATTTGAAGGAAACTCATGGTCTAAAATTCAAAACATTCTAATTAATCAAGAATGATTATCACACCTCTGAAAAAAATCTGAATGTATTGCTAGAGAAAAGAATCTTGCCAAACTGAGAGCAACGGTCAGTGAATATAATTTTTTTTTAAAGTTTTCTTTATCTTGTGTTCCTCATTAATCCATCTAGTATTTCCTCCAGAATTAAGTCATTTTCTCTAATTTCCAATGATAAGACTTATTTCCTGTATATGTCTCAAAATCTTCACTGTCTCATAACAAAGATCATTAAGCAGACACCCAAATAACAAGTTTTTTTTTATCTACCCCCTCCTTTTTCTGGTCAAGTGTCTTATACAATTATAATTTATGTGTGTGAAAAATAATCCTCTCACAGAACCAGTCTGTAATAACGGAGTGTTAGCAAGCCAGAGCTATATGCAATATAAAGCTTTACTAATAAGTTCAAAGATAGAATCATTCAAGAGACAACAGAAAATGCTAGGTGAGATGTGGGACTGATAGCACAGTGTTGCACCACATCCTTCCTGAAACAGAAGTTCTCTAAGTCAGGTTGATATATTAAATTTCTAAGTTGTGAGTTATTGTACTTACAGAGAAGGGACCACCTTAATCACCAGACATCTCTGTTTCCTAATCAATAAATTACGTGATTTATGGATGTTCTCCAGGGAACCAAACCCCAATCATGCATCTAGTCCAGGCATACTTGCCATAACAATGCTATACAATTAGGCACATTTTATGAAATCCTTACATAAGATGAGGTCTCTGTAACTGACAAAAATTATTTGGTTTGTTTGCCAGGACATCCATTATTTGTATATTTAAAAGAGATTAGGTAAATCAACAGCCTTCTCTCTCTTTCAGTAGGGTCTGTATCTCTTCCCCTCCCCACTATAACAGCAGAGAGATCATAAACTAAAAGCTTTCACTTTTCCTTCTCAATATTAAAAAGAAATACATTATAGGAGATGATGTCAACATCATAGCAGCGTAAGTTCCCATTCTTTTGTGTCCTCTCCCTCAACAACATACATTCAGCTTTCACCCACAAACAAAAGTGTCTTTTTATGTGGGAGTCGTGGGATCCAGAACCATATAACAAAGGGCCTGGGAGACATCACAGCCTCCAGAAAATCTTGGTAATTGGCAGATAGAAAGTTGTCCCTGTAATCACTTATTACATGGTTCCAATGTCTCTCAGCCAGGGTCTGAGAGCCCTTGGGAAACATTTCCATAGGTGGTCACCCACAGACCTAAGGGACTTTATAGAAATTCAGATTTCCAGAGACATTCCAAAACTCTGTTGTAGCATATACTACAAGTTTGGAGCCAGTGTAGTGAATAAGGACAGCTTGATTTTGTGTGTAGCAGTTCCCCAAGAAGGAAATGCTAAGGGCCAAGCACGAATTTCTCTTCAGGTGATTTGTCCCTTTGTGGAAGAGAAAACAGGTGAGGAGGCCTTCCTAATGCCCTACAGATTAAGTCTCGGCACCATCACTGTTATAGCATGAGTTAGATCCCTCTCCAGGGAGTCAACCCATATATGATGCAGCAGGCCTCTAATGTCTCCCGTGCTGCTCGCCTTTGCAGTGTATTTCAGTAGATCAGCCTGTTCTGCTCCCCACTCTGTCTCTGGTGAATCCTCTCATCCCTGCCCCTCTATACACTATACACACACACACACACACACACAAATCAGATGAGTGGGGACCCAGCCTACACCATACTACACACACACACATACACACACACAAACACAGAAAAAAACATGAGTGAGGACCCCGCCTCCCCATTAGTGCCTGATGTTGCTGAAGAGACACATTTCTTCTCTTGCAGGAAAGTATCCAGAGATACTATGTATCTTTGCCTTTATGATCTGGTTCATAATGTGGTGATTTTAGTTAACAATACTATATCACTCATTTGTGTATTACTAAGCAAATAGATTTTAAATGTTCTCACCACAAAAAGTGAAATGGTAATTATGTGATGTTTGGAGGTGTTAGCTAATGCTACCGCTATGGTGATGAGATTGCCATATATAAATGCATCAAATCAACCCATTTTATAGCTTGTATTTATATATTATATGTCAAGTATGTCTCAATTAGGAAAAAATTATAAATTATGTAATACTTGATACCACTTATTGCCCATCTTAGTTATCCTATAAACCTGCTTTGTGTATAATGTTTTCAGAAAAAAACCTGACAATTATTGTATTGTCTGTACAATTGTAATGTAATGTTAGAGTGCAATAAATATGCCTTAATGTTATTTGCCCTTTTCATCAACAGCCTTCATCCAGTCATGCTTAAATATGTCATAGTTGTGTTTCTCTGGTGTACTCCAGCTGAGTCTCAAAATGTCTATTCAGGTCTCCCAAAAAAACATACCTTGTTACTCCAAGAACATTCAATTTTTTGGCTTATTTTCACAAAGAAAGAAAACCTTTTTTATATGAATGTGTATTAATATATCGTGACATTATTCTTTCCAAGGACATTTTTTTTTTCTGAAAATTCTAACGTCTCATTTTAGTATTCAGTGTTGAGCACAGTTCTCTTTATTTCCAGCGGTTAGAACATTTTGTAACTTCAACCTCCAATTTTATTGTTTATTATTAAATATGTTTTCCTTTTCTTTCATCCTGAATGAATCATTCCCCAGAACCCACATTACTTCTACATTTGGGTAAAATATCTCATTATTATTTAACCTGTTTTCTCTGCTTAAGCAACACAGCTTTTATCCTTTCCTTTGATAGTGTCCTTTCCTTCTCTAGGTCTTTTCTGAATTTAAAATGCAATAAAGTTTCTTGCTTTAGCCACCTAAATTTATAGTTAACATCCTGATGTTTCAATTCTGATTTTTGCTACAAGCAAAGGAAAATAATAATTGCATGTCATGTTTGGATGGCATTTTAGGTTTTCAAGATGTTTATTTTCACAGGCACCTTTACAACAATTTGGGTAGCTTTGTGTATTTGTACCTTTTCTATTATTGTTTTATCAGTGTCATAAGCGAGGCCCAGAAAGGTTAGATGACGTTTCAGTGGCCTCACAGACCATTGAGATATTATTGCTATATCTCCATTGTGCTGCCTTCCAACCAAATCTCACAGACATTTGTTGTTTAAAGATACATAATACGCAAAGATTTTCTTGTATTCAGACTGGGTCCATGTCACAGTTTCTTCCAAGATTATCATTGCAAGTGTAGCTAAAGAGAATGAGGAAAAAAATGCCAGAAATTGTTAGCATTAAAATTATTTGTTATTTTTCCTCAGTTTTTCCATTTCTTCCCCTTTATTCATCTTTTTTTTTTTTTTTTTGTCCTTTCTCATCCAGGAGCCAGCAGAGAAAAACATAGACATCAAAAGACTCTGTGGTGCTCTGCACATTGCTTTCTTCCTTGGATTCCTGGAAACTCAGTTTTAAACAAGTCATGATGTTTTGGGCACTTTGATAGGAAAGTTTCATGGATTTTGGGTCTGTTTTTCTGCAGTGTTTATAACATCCAGGGGACACACTGCAGAAGAATCCATGGCTTCAATTCTTTAAGATACTTAATATCTTAGACCTTAGGATGTGTTTAGCATTTTCCATTTGTTAGATTGTAGCAACTTGCTACATTTGTAAAAGTTTGGGATAATAGAACAGTTGGTAGCATGATGCTCTTCCTTGCACATTTCAGGAAAAGGTTATAATGTTAGAGATCATTTGGGAACTATAAATAGAATTGAATTTACCTGGTTTTTAGATTTGTTTGTCCCAGAAGATTAATTATAAGTAAAATGCTTTTATGACCTGTCCTAATGCCCCAATATATCAGGTAATCACATCACTGTTCCTCTTCATGTATTTAGAGATGATTTTACATTTTATATTTATACAATTTATAAATTTTATAATTTATAATTCATTTTAAAGGAATGTTTTCCCTCTTTTATGTTTAAATAAACAAGAATAGAAGAATAAATCAATGAGATTTGGAGTGATTATTAACAGATAACAGAGATAGAATAATTGATACAAAGTAGAAAGCTATTGTGAATTGAATAATATAAGTCAAACCCTTTCAAACTAAAAATTCTTCTCCCTAGCTGGCCAATGACATTTCAATAATTATCAGCAAATCAAGTTCTAATACTTTCTGTTCAGTGTCAGCCCTATAGAAAAATATAGTTCAGTGTCACAAGTAGAGTTTGATGATGCCAAAAAAAACTTTATTCATTTCTTAAAATCTGAGACAGGATTTTGCAATAATTTACAATTTATATGTTAATATACATAAATTATATATTATACACATATAATTTCATTTTTGGGTCATAATGAAGTTTGTTTATTGTGTTACTGTATCTGCTACAATTTTCTCTGTAGGCTTAGCTAATGAGAATACCAATAAGCTTCTAAGTGTACAATAAATTTAAATCTCAACTATTTGATACATATATGCAAGAGGCCACCTTGATCTTAACAAGTAGCCACATTATAAAGAAAGTATGAGAATTATACAATATAAAAAGATATTTTAAAATTTGTTTTCATAATCAATCAGTAATTTGAAATTTGAGGTTTCAAATTAGCTCAGCAATGCTGTAGTTCTTCATTATCAGTAGTATGTGCTAACTGACTGGAATAGGTATGTGAGCATAGAAATTTCCAACCCACTTTACTTCGAGGCAGAGACTTTGAAAGGTTTGAGGAAAACAAAAAAGTACACAAGGATTGATTTATAACTTAGTTTCCTGAACATAGATCCTGATGTTGTTCTATTGTCTCGCTAGGATTTCAGACAGTAATCCTGGAATCAATATAAACTTCCTCTAACTAACCCTGTTGTCGAGTAAAAATGTAAGAATTTAAGAAGCTATTGAAAGTGTTTACAATGAGTACTATGTTTTATTCTATCACATTTGATGAGTTGACCATCATTATTACTTCTTTTCAAAAATTTATGAAACAAATCAGTAAAGTCATTGAAAAGAAATTTACAAGTCTCAAAACAGTGTAAAAATATAATCAATGGTCAAGGCAAACTAAGATGATTAGAAAGGTATATACATAAATTATTATTCTACCATGTAGGACATAATTAGAAGCCTAACAGCTTGGCCATCATAAAGACCTAATACAAATTTTGTTAACCAGCTGCCAAACTAAACTTTCCTGTATAGGAGGTAAGTTACAATCTACCCTGTTATTTTCCTTCAATGGGATTTCAAAAACATATTCTCCTGTTAGGTCTATCTAGATACTGACTGTATTCCCTAAGTTTTCATATTTTGACAAAGAATAATTTTATACCACTAATGAGTGAATATACATTCACTAACATACATGGCCTTTATGAATATGGGTAGAAAAAGTTATTATCAATTCATTTCTATAGTTGAGCAAAATCTATATTAATAGATAGTGGATATTATTAAATTAAATCACAGCTGGTAAATGGTAAAATTAAAACACAAATCTATGGTTTCAAGTTTCACTTCTCATTTTCTTTCAATGTTTTATTAATTTTCTTAGAAAAATATGTGTGGCTCTCTTGTGCTTACACATATATAAAGAATTATATTTCTCAAGAGTCAACAAGAAATTTTCAGATGATAATAGAAAGTTTACTTTCCAGATTTTTAAATAAATTTTAGTGAATGTAGTTACTAAAATGTATATATTTAATATGTTTTGTCATAGTTGCCACTGATATCCTCAATTGCTCATGTAAAGAATAGCTCAGGACAGAACCCTAAGATGACCTTGATATTATGGTCTACTCAAACAATTCATTCTATTAATGCATTTAAATCATATTATTACTTTGTCATTTTTACCTAAGAAATGAAAAGAGAATATTTGAAAAAAATTATGTAACCAAAGAGAAACAACATTAAAATCTTCAGATTACGTGCATATTAGAGATGGAAGAAACAAGGACCTGAAAAACAAGATAATTAAACATGAAATTGGCAGTTGAAGCTGAAAAGAAAAATGAAATATAAAAGGACAAATAAGTAGGTGGAATTACACATTGTTTTATCATAATCTATTGTGATTCATAGAGCTCCCTTGATAATTTCTCATGAAAACAGCTATTTTGGGCATTCAGTCACTTGGCTATTTAGGATATAAATAAAGAACTCTGAGAAGACAGGGATAAAGCTTACCATTTTAAGGTCATTAATCTCACATATATCCTTCCACATATAGTATCACTTCAGTGGGATCTACTACATAAATCTGATACACACATTTTACTTGAAATATGTGTGTTTGTGGCAAGAGTGGAAAGGTGGAAAAGTTGTAAGAGTTCCTTGAGTCTTCTAGGTTTTTTAGTACTTTTGGACATATGTTGTGGAATATAGTAATACTTTTGAACAAAATGAAAATTGCTATCTATAAGCGAAGACTTTCTTCTTAGTAACTCCTTTATCCATGGGAAGGGAGCAGAGGACTGGGCAAAAAGGAGGTCAAACTAGTTAGTTACTTATCAGAGAATCAGAAGACAGAAGCAAAAACAATTTCTTTTTAGTATTCTTCAGGGGGGCACCAAAATTATCATTCTCATTAAAATATTTTCAAATGGTTTGATTTTTTTCACATTTTTCCAGCTGTTCCACAGTCTTCTAAAAGAATATGCTTGACTAGCATGAGATACTTTTTTCTTGGAAAGAACTCTATGCTATTAAGTATATTTCTATAAAACTATAAAAAGAAATGATTTTATTTGAGCTAAGTAATATAAGTCTATATTCTCAAAAATATATACATTTGTACATTGGGAAAAATGTGCTGTTATGTGCTGAAAATTGCACCTGTGAATATTTAGAAATTTAGTGACTTTGTACCATTATAAATTTCTACCTTTCTTGGAAATATAGCATCATATAACCATCATGAGTTATGACATGAACAATATTATTTCTTAATGGTAATGTATGATTAAAATTCATTTTTTAGAAAATTTTTTAAAATATAAATTATCAATTATCATGCATGTAAAGAGAGCATTAGAAATGTACATTTGAACTGCATACTACTAATACTTATCTGTAAAATTGATAATTTAAATAATTACTTAATCTCGATCTGTCAACAATATATGGACTTTGTTAACTTTTTTTTCTGTCTGTCTTTTTTGGTGTGAAAGACACAGTAATTACCTTTGTGGCTTCAGCACTTAATGTTAGTGTGTAGAGATATTTATATCACTGACATAAGAATAATTGGTGAAAAATAAACATTTAATAATAACTACTCTTCCCTAAATTCTTGATAATTCTTTTGTAGTCTGTTCTGTATTTTGCTCTTATTCCCTGGGGATATAAAGCTAGGTAGCATTGCTCAAAGCAGCACTCCCAAGTCTACCTTATTTTCTATTCCTTTTCAGTGATGCACTTCTTACTTCATTATGTAATCATTTTTATTTGCTGCTTTTTTTACTCCAGAGTTTTAAAATTGGATACAAAATACGCAGATACACAGATTGTTAAGAACACTGATAGGTGCAGTAAAAATTATGGATTCCTTGTGAAATGAATTCATAAAATATCTGTTTAGAAAGTTTGAACATGTTTCCTGATTCCAGGTATCTCAGGGTATATAAAATATTAATGAGAAACATGATTTCCAAGAGAAAGATATAGCATGTCAGTATGTGAATCATTCATTAAAAATTTTTTGGCAGTTAAAAGCAGGAAATGAGAACCCTAATCTGAGAATTTGTACGCCAGTTATTTTGACATCACTGTTGTTTCTACACTCAATTAACAGAATTCAACACACTTTGTTCTCTGCATATAATTTTGGTCAGATAAAATTTATGTGTAAAACAAAATAGGTTCTATCATCAAAAAATGAATATAGTTACAGATTAAAGTTAATCAAATGAATATAGTTATGAATGGAGATTGCTTAATTGTTCTGAGAAATATCTAGTATTCTAGAGTAATTCTGCAAATAAAAAAATAGATATTAAGCAACTTGTTCCATTAAGCAGTGTAGTAAATACATAAATTGTAAATAATATCACTTTGGTTGAATAGATAGCACCTGATTCCAAAATTTAAATTTTTTGATAATATGTAATCTTCAGGAGGATTTATATGAGGTTAGTAAATTCATGATCCTAAGATTTCATAAACGTATCATTTTTATTAATGGTGAAATTGTACCTAACCATTTCTGGGTATTGTTTTTAGCATTTGCTTCTTGAAAAGTTTTCATAGAGAAGTTTTTTTTTTTTTTTAACAGTATGTCATAGTAGTGACTACCTTTTTTGTTTTCAAGCTAGAGAAGAAGAAAGAAAAATGCTATGACATAATTTTTCAGATATAGTATTACATTCCATGACCAATTTCTATCTATATGTGGCATAAAGCATGTATCATAAGATGTTCTTAATTCCTAGAGCTCAGTCTGTGATGCTACCCCTAGGTGAGCTCTGGTTTCTTACTGAGCCAGGAATTACCCTGAGGACATCACACAGAAAGAAAAAAAAATTACCAAAATGAATGAATAACTATAAAGAAGTTAGTCTAAAGAGCTCTCAAATATTAACATTTTCATATAGTTACATTACTGCTATTATAGGTATATGTCTAATATTTTTCACCTATGTAAGACTTTCCATAGAGAGATTTGTGTAAGAATATCTTACTATCTGAAGAGGTGTGAGCCTGTATCTTTGAATCATACATGACATTTATTATTTCATTAAAACAATAATAGAATAAAAAATTAAAACTATTAAAAAAGGATATCTTGCTTGTAATTTTGTACTTCAGTATGCTCTATTGGAAAGTGTATCCTGAAATACATAAAAACAGTGCTCTAAAAAACTAAATATGTCACCTCCATCCTAGTGTGTTATGCCCCTACCGCTTTGTCCTCTCCCCTGCCTCATGCTCTCTTTTCGGTCAATTCTACAGTCAGATTTCTAGGGTTTGTTTTGTAATATATATGTGAAGAGGTGTGTACTTGGGCATCTGAATTACATGCAGTGTTGTAAACCAGCATTACCTAAAAAAAACAATAATATAATACTAATAAATAAGTAAAATCGTAAGACTACCTTAAAAAAATAACTTTGACATAGGTGAATGTTGAATACATAAAGGCAAATTGAATATTGAATATAATATTGTATGTTGGGTTGCATACATATTATTTCTGTTAACATTAAAATCATCTATAATTCTTTAGTAGGAGACTATATCTGATAGTCTATTAAATATAAGTATATATAGAATTATGTTAGATATATTAGATATATTTAATATATATATTAGATATATAGAGATATATTCAGAATGTACATAAATTTAATAGTAAATGTCATTCTATTATTGCAGAAATAACTTTAAATACATACCACTTACCACCTTACTGATTTTTAAAGTCAAAGATGACAATGTAAGAACCCCCCATCAAATATTTTATTGTCTTATAAGAGAGTACACATTCTTAAGACAGATATGATTTAAAGTGAAGAAATGGAAAGTGAAGAAAGTTTTGAAAGTAGACAAAGAGGTGGTTATGGCATTATAGAGGGAAAGAAGGGGGAAAATATTATATCAGAGCACATTACGTATTCCCACATATTGTGGTCCATACTCAGAATCGTTTGGTCAAGTATGGATTAATCATGTGTTAGACCTTCCAGGAAGCTTGAAACAAAACAATGATTGTTCCTTTGTTCAATCAAGTATTACTCAAAAGGTAATCAATTTGTGAACCTACTTCTGACCATGCAATGAAGAGAGCCCAAAGAACAAATCCATTTGCTCACAAAGATGCTATTGCAAGTAAAGTTGTCATTTTGCTATGTATGATTTGTTGTAGGTTATTTGAATATCAGCACAAATTTCACATGAAGATTACAAAACATCAAAGCCTCCACATCATCTGCAGAGATAATGTCATAGTGTTACTCTAGAGAGAACAGCATTATTGATGAGCCAAATATTTTGAACTCTTATAAATTCAAGCTTTATTTTCTCCAAGTTTAAGCTATGAATTGTTTGTGATGATCAGATAATTTATGATTCAAATTTTTATATGGTTACTCAGAGCAGGGTAAAAGAATGTTAAGGAGAGTCAATGTCTATTTTCATTCTTATGAAACAATTAAGTCTTCCTTTGAAGTGATGACTGTCAGCTTTTCAGAAATTACTATTTTTGAGTTTGACTATCAATGTGTTTCAAATATATAGAGTTAGTATCTTTATAATATTGGAATGGCTTATATATATTTAACACATAACAGCTTGTTATAATCTGGAAGTATTAAATTATTCTTTTCACAAATTTAGTTCAAACTTTAATATGAAGTCTTGCATATATGAATAGTAAAATTATGGAATGATTTCTAAATTAAAATTTTATGACAAGATATTTCCAACTACATGCATATTTTATAGCTTCTCAATATATTTAACTTATCTCAGTATATCTCAGCATATTATTTATATTAGTAAAGTAATGCTATATATCTCAATGAACGACATCATATTTTTACTCAAATGCTTTACATCAAATTTAAAGAAAAGTTATAATTACTTAAAATTGCTATTGACACACCATAAATGCATCAGAAAGGGTTTACTCAGAAACTAGTAGGAGACTAATAGGGATTTGTTACAGAGAATTGTGTTATACAATTGTGGGGGGTTAAATAGTATTTCTAAAGCTATCGTTTCAGGTAGTGAAGCTTGAAATACACAGGGCAATCAGGAAATTGATTGCCTAGTCTGTGGATCCACTAGTTAAAAAAACTGAAAGAGGATCTAAGTAACATAGAGGAATTACAGACCCATTGTTGCTTCACTTGAATAAGCAAATGCACACTGGGCAAATGGGTTTGAGCACAAGTGTATAATGCACATATTGGGTACATTATAAAATAGTTATCACGTCTTCTGTCCTACAAATCCAGAAAGGATTTTCCATGTGCGCACCCCCAAATAAAAACATACAAGGAATGGATTTTGGAATCAAGTTGACCCATTTCAAAACCATCACCATGACTATGACATTTGACACATTTCTATACCCTCTTGCAAAGTACCTGTAATAATATTTCCAAACAATGACCTCTTCTACTGATTAATGCTTAGTCTACATTTTATATACTTTAGACAAGTCAAGTTATGATTCTTGTAATGCCCTCATCACTGATTTCTATGTTCTATTATAAAGGGTGGAAAACAGATAAAAAGAAATACAAGAATTATATTCGTGTTTTATAGCAATTATTTTTTCTGAAAATGAGAATTGGACTAAATTCCTGGTCTCAATAGTCAAAGCAACTCATTAAAATTGTATGTTTAATTTAATCACCTGTTTATAATTCATTATTCTGAAATAGTAATTATTTTCCCTTTGTTATTCAATGTATTTTAAAATTGAATTTGTTATGTAGAGATAATTACGGCATTACAAGCAGTTGTGAGAAATATTGACAGATTCCTCATCACAGTTTCCCAAAAATGCTAAAGGCTTTGTGCCTCCCTGGCTGCAGGGGGTTAAGCACAGCACTATGAAGCTATCCACAGCTTCTGCAGCATGAGTTCAATCCCTGGCCGGCCAGGGAGCTACCCACCTGGCACAGCGGACCTCTCCTGCTTCACCTGCTGCTCCCCTCAGCAGTGTATTTCCATCCTTCTGCCTGTTCTGTTTCCCACTCTGTCTCTGGTGAATCCTCTTACCCCCCGCACCTCTGACCTGTACCCCAGTTCTTGTATGCATAAATAAATACATCTTTAAAAAAATGCTAAAGGCTTCTAAAACTATTGTAAGATATAATATCTTTATATTGATACAGTCCACATTCAGAGCATTTACATCACCAAAAGAGTTCCTCAGGTTGTGTTTTTTTCTTTTTTTGTAAAGATTTTTATTTATTCATACCAGAACTGGGATACAGGCCAGAGGTGTTGGGGGGAGGATTCACCAGAGACAGAGTAGGGAACAGAACAGGCAAATCGACTGAAATACACTGCTGAGGAGAGCAGCAGGCGAGTCAGGAGAGGTCTGCTGCACCATGTGGGTAGCTCCCTGGCCAGGGATTGAACTTGTGCTGCACTAGCTGCAGAAGCTTCATAGGTTGCACCACCAGAGAGGCCCTCAGGTTGCCCTTTTATAGTCATAACCACTTTTGTCTCCCCCAGGCCACCCTTAGTCCTTTGGCACTAATCGTTTCCATTTTTATACTTTTATGCCAGTAATTTTATATAAATGGAGGGATAAGGTATGTAACTTTTGGGGATTATATCTTTTTCATTAAGAATAAATCACTGAAGAGTCATAAAATTATTGTGTGTATCATTAATTTGTTCCTTTCAGCTGGTAAGAACTAGTCAAGGGTATATAGATGCACAATAGTTTAATTCACACATTGAAAGATACCTGTGTTGTTTCCTCTTTGGACTATTGCAAATAAAGCTTCTATGAACATTCCTCTATATTTTTGTGTGTGATTTATTTCTATTGAACTTCCCTACAAGTTCCCTGCGCCTTGAATTGGATGGTTAGTTTCTAAAGAAAATACTATATGCTTTTCTGAATGGTTTTATAGTTAGGTTTCCATTCCCACCAAAGCTGTATAAATAACCCAATTTACCTGATTCCTTTTCAACATTTGTTGTTACTACATTTTCTGTTTTAATTTTAGTCATTCTGGTAGGTGATAGTGATATCTCAATATTTTTAATGTGTGTTTTCTATTGGTTTTACATATATTTTATACAATTATAACTATTTCTTCAACTTTCAAGTGTAAGCTGGAGAACTGAAGAGAACTCCATTCATTACCTGTATTTTTGCTTAGCATGGTATATCTTCCTTTGTATTGTTTATAGTTTCCTTCCTTTATTATTTCCTTTCTGGTTAAAGAACTTCCTTTAGCCAGTATATTAGCATCAGTCTTCTCTTAATATACTACTTTCTTGGATATCTGGCATATCTTGATTTCTTCTTCATTCCTGTAGGACATGTTTCCTGGACACAGGATTCTGAGTTGCAGTCTTTCTTAAAAGTACTGTGACACATCATTCTAGTTTCCATGTTTTCAAATGAGAAATTTCCTTTCATTTTTATTGTTTTTCCCTTTGTGCTAAGTTTTTCTCCACCTACTTTCAATATATTTTCCTTGTGTTTATTTTCATAATCTTAATTATAACTTGTGTTAATATGAGACTCCTTTTGTTACCCAAACATTTCTCTGGGTTTAATCTATAAGTTTATATCTTTTGCCACATTTGGGGCATTTCAGTCATTTTTTTCCTTGAATCTCATTTCTAGTTCTTGCCTCTTTCTCTTTCATTATACAAATGTCGTATCTTTCATTATAGTCCCACAGGTCTCCATAATTTGTTCACAAAACACCTGTATGTTTTTTGTTTTTCTGTTTTAAAATAACTATTGCTTTATTTTCCAAACCAATGATTATTTTATCTGTCTTGCTAAGCATGATCCCTTCCAGGTTCATCATGTCGCTGTGAATGGCATGAGTTTATCCTTTTTGATTGCTGAGTAATATTCCATTGTGTATATATACCACATCTTCTTCATCCAGTCATCTATTTTTGGGCATTTGGGTTGTTTAAACCCTTCGTCTTAAAGGGATTTGGGGCAGAAGGTCTCTTCTTCTGTAGATATTTCCTGCTGATTAGTACCTTTGTCCCTAAGTCATGGAATATTAAAAGTCTCTTGCTGCATGTTTTAATGAACACTAGGAGTGGCTGCCATTCTGGCTAGGAATGGGCTGGAACCCTTACATCAACATCAACTCTATGTGGAAACTGTTGCAAACCTGAAAGATAAAAACTCTGTAAATAGGTTAAGCTAGTAGGGTTCAAATCCTAATGTGGTACATAAAGCTCACTTTCCATTGGTTTAAGGCTCAAGAAAAAAATATGTAGTAGTTCTTACCTAAAAGATTTCTGTCACAGTCCTACTTAAAATAATAGTGGGATTTTTTTCTGAGATTTTTTTTTTGGCTGTACCTATTGGTATTTTTGTGTTGCCAACTTCAAATATGAACAATATGAGACAAAAATTAAAACCAGTGAACTCACTGTCTTGTCATTAATTGGCTCTTTTCCATGCTTTCTACTTGACCAATTTGAATTAAAGATTTGCATAACTTAAAAGTAAATAGTTAAAAGTGATTAAATGATAAACTGAATGGTGTAGTGAAGCAGTATCTATTACTATAGAATCCTCAAAGAGAATATGCATGAAGATATTAGGATACAAAATTTTTGCTAGTTTATAATTAAGGTAGGTTAAAACCAAACAGTTGTTGGATTAACTAAAAAAATAAGACAAAACTATTTTTAAAGGTATCTGCCAATTTGGTTCATTCACCATACACACACACACACACACACACACATCTGCTTCTGTTATACATACCTGCAACTGAGCTCCAAGGTTCATCAATTTTTTTCCACTAAAGTTGATTCCTATATTCTCTACCATATAAATTTCTGTAGTATATTAGTTATAACATTAGGCATTTATTCTGATGCTTCACTTTTCAAAGTATAAAATGTTAAAGGATTCATTAATTATAAGTACTGATCAACAGATATTTTATAGAATTTGAGTATAACATGAACAGTTGGAAACATTCAAGAAAATGCTGAAATTTGAGATAAACTGAATATCAAAGTTTTTGAAAGTTATGACATGTATGAATGTAGAACCAAAAATGATACTTTAATAGAAATAATAGAA
Source organism: Talpa europaea (assembly GCF_964194135.1). Classification (NCBI taxonomy): domain Eukaryota; kingdom Metazoa; phylum Chordata; class Mammalia; order Eulipotyphla; family Talpidae; genus Talpa; species Talpa europaea. Next base: position 29,394,543 of record NC_140071.1, read on the forward strand.
TTATTATACTAAAGATTTTCAAACTTTATAAATCTTAATCTGTGAATAAAATGATAGATCAAAGATTGAGTGTCTACAACTTGAAATAATTGTCAAAATTCCAAAGTTTGATATTATTTATTGGGAGAATAAGATCACTTAAAATTAATTGTACATTCTCTTTTATTCTAATATTTTTTGGTTATACTTTAAGAGCTTAAAGTTTTCAAAATTGCTTTGTTCAGAATCAACTTAAAATAATCAGTATAATTTAGTGAATTCATATGTACTTCTCAATCAAATGAATTTTGAAGTTATCTTATTTTCATTTAATGTCTACTAAAGACATATTTAAAAGAACAAGTAAATCATTTTGATAGTGTATTTACATTAATTCAATTCAAAGAAATTCAATTTATGCAGATTTTCTTTCAAACTGCAGATAAAATGAAGGAAAATTTAGATTACACAACTGGAAGGAAATGTTTTAATAGATAAAATTGTTAAAATAAAATCTTGAAAAATTTCAAACTAGAAATACATTTATACAAAAAGAATATTTAAGCTAATTCACTTAATTTACTCAGAATACCACCTATGCCTTGATTAGTTTCTCTTACTGAAATGAAAACATACTCCTAAACCTATTCTGATTTCAGTGAATTCAGTTCATATTCATTTTAATTATTGTATCTAAGTTGAATATGTTTTATTCTTTAGACATACAAACCTTTTTCCACAAATGTACCAAATTCTATTAACTTCCCTGAATATATTTCCCCACTTATTTTGTTTAGTTTATATATATGTATCGTAATATACTGAAACTCTTGAAAATCATACATTTGCTTTTTAGGTGTTTTTTCAGTGTATCCATCTTCTATATACTGGGAGATTGAACAAAATACACAAAACAACAAAAATAAGTTTTATGAAGACCATAAAGGAGGTAATTAAAGAATTGCATAATTTCAATTTTCTTATTATGGCATTTACTACTGCCATTTGGCCTGTGCAATTTATTTACTGCTGTATTTTGAGGCATGTATTTTACATATATTCCACAATTTTTTATATTTGCAATAATATAGCATAATGAACATTTCATAAACATTGTAGGTTGAAGAAATTAAAGCTCAGTAATTTGAATGGAAACGGTTTAGTAAATGGAAGACTTAATTCCAGTTTTGTTCCCTCTCTAAAGACACAGAGAGACATACACACACACACACACACACATTGTTGTCATTATCTATATGTGTCCTTTAGGATTCAGGTCAACAAACAGAAAGTGCCCCAACAAGGAACAATTTAGTAATAGTACTTAAGTATTATTACCAAATAGCTGGTGTAGAAAAAGTATTCAGTTTCAATGTCAGTGTTGATATAAACTAGCAAGAGAGAAATTGCTACTTCTTCAAATACAGTAGACACCAAAACTACCACAAAATCATGCAGCTTTTGACCAGTCTCTGGAACTTGGAAACAGCATCTTAGCTCCTATATCCAGCCCTGCTTTGGCGGCATAGGACATAGGAACTGATGACATTGGAACAGACAGAACAATCTGAGTCTTCTTTCAACTTTGTTAGAATAAATTCCTTTGGTCAAGAATCAGGCACCTAGATAGAAAGGGATTTGAGAAATGCAGCCTTTAACTCTATATATTCAGTGACATCTAGAAAACAGAAATAAATGGGAATGCTGAATTTTAATGGTCCTTATTGAGCACAATATGTTAATGTGTTTTCTTAGCTGACATTCGTAGTCTTGGTGGACAGCAAACACAAGTGTAACATAAATCTTGGCACCTCATTAATATTCAGTTTTTGTTGTTGAAATAATATAAAATTTGAGAGAAAATTTGAGACTGGTATAGATAAATATACATGTAATGTGTGAAAATTGGAAGGACACAGTCTTAGCCTATGCCAAAGAGAAGCAGGAAGACATCTGATTATTTAGTGCACTTCATATGTTTAAATGCTAAGACATAATTAATTTTTGAAGAAAAGCTGAACTTCAATTAGTGAAGTTTTATTTATTTAAATTTTTAAAAAGATTTTATTTATTTATGCATATAAGAACTGGGGTACAGGCCAGAGATGTGGGGGTGAGAGGATTCTCTAGAGACAGAGTGGGGAACAGAACAGGCACACTGACTGAAATACACTGCTGAAGGGAGTAGCGGGTGAGACAGGAGAGGTCTGCTGTGCCATGTGGGTAGCTCCCTGGCTGGCCAAGGCTTGAACTTGTTCTGCAGAGGCTGCGGATACCTTCACAGTGTTGTTCTTAACACCTTGTGCCACCAGTGAGGCCCAGTAAAGGAAAGTTTTAAAAATGAATAATCTATTAGGATTTGGAGGTACAATAACTTGATCTAAAAGTGTGTTATTTCAAATTTAGCAATGCTTGAATGTGCTCCCCACTATGCAGCACTGCTGTAGGTGTCATCTGAGAATGAACAGTAATGTCATCGTTTTTCTGGAGATCTTTCATTTTTTAAAAAAGATTTATTAATTTATACATAGAAGAACTGGGGTATAATCCAGAGGTGAAGGAGGTGAGAAAATTCACCAGAGAGAGTGGGGAGCGGAACAGGCAGATCTACTGCTGCAGTGTCTCGTGATAGCTTGATAACTCTGTGTCTTTAACCCCTGTGCCACCAGGAAGGCCCGAGATGTTTCATTTTTTTTGACAACTTGATCATGTATAATCTTTACCATTTAGCAGATCATTTTGACGGGTACAAGTATAAGTAAAAGTGAATTTGCATGTAGAAAATTTCATGATCTACTCAGAATAAAATTATAAAAAAATTATAAAGAAGAAACCAGTTGAAATTAGATTCTTCATCTACAACACTGGAAGCCCTAAGACTATACTAGGTGCAAACTACTAAGAAAATAGTACTGCAACCCAATTCTATCCTCAAACTACTGTACTACTCTTAGAGTTCAAAGATTTAGACTGTCACCCACAAACCAATCTTAGGAAAATACTTGAAAATGTGCTATAGTGAAAGTTAAATGATTTAGAGAAAATACCTTGTCATAGAGGAAGTGAAGCAAGAAAAAACAGGTGAATAATGAATTTTGGATTATATCTAGCTAAATCTAAATGGCTGATAATGACTATCATTGGGATTTTAAGGACCAAAAATACAAAAATATCTTCTTACCAAAAAAACAAAAAAAAAAGAATATTTAAAACTAAACTAAATCATATTATTTTGAATTGGAAATTATTTACTTGTATGATTGTGATGATTCACAATGATAAGTGATTCTAGTCTACTCTAGTAGATATTTGCTGATTTTTCCACTCAATATCCAGAATACAGCAGCTAGGATTCTCTTTGAGGAACCCTGTACACACATCCTCATGGGGAATAACAAGCAAAATACAACATTGCTTTTCATGGTCAAGTAATGGGCAAATGATCCAAATACAAGAATCAAACACGGTTCCTGGAAATTGTATTTTTAACAACTGAAAATTTTGACCATGACTTAGCCCTCTGAAAACCCTATGAAGAATTTACCCACTAGACCTAGTTTTCAAGCTTCCCAGAGTCACTATCTTGATCTTACTTATTCAGCTATACTTCTTTTATTCTGTGAACAATCCTATATGCCTACAACAAATTTCTTTTCTGTTTAAATTAACCAAGTTGGTTGCAATTTCTGCAGCAGAAACAAAATATTAATTGGTGTTATTATAGAAAAAGTTAGAAAGATCTGTATATAATTATGAATATTAGAAATACACAGTGTTTGCTCCGCTAAGAAAAACATGTTTCTAACTAGTTTATACCTGTAGTTTATAATGTCAAAGTTAATGTTTCCATCACAGTGTACCTACTATTAACTTGGTTCAAGTAGTTGGAACAAGATTTTAATTTGTAAAAGAATGAATATAGAGGGTAGAAAAATAGCAACACATAGTTAGCAGTAAGCAGTTTCCTGCCACTAAAGTTTGCTCCATTAAGAAAGAAAAACACCAGTTTTTAAGGTTAATATTTACTATTTCTTCTTTTTTATAATAAATTTTATTTTTATATTCCCCATACAATTTCAACCCCCCCATTTTGACCCCAATCCCTCCCCTCCCTCCACCCACTCTCCCAAAAGTGTCTCTGGTTCATAGATTTTTGTTGATTTTGATTTTCACTTTCTTATAGTTATTCATTTTCCTGATCCCTTATTTAAGTTTTCTAGATTCCTGCTATGAGTGAGACCATCCGGTATTTTTCTTTTTCTTTCTGACTTATTTCGCTGAGCATGATCCCTTCCAGCACCATCCATGTTGCTCCAAATTGCATGTGTTTATCTTTTTTGAATGCTGAGTAATATTCCATGGTATATATGTACCACATCTTCTTGATCCAGTCATCTATTTTTGGGCATTTGGGCTGTTTCCAAAGCTTAGCTATTGTAAATAGTGCTGCTATAAACATAGGGGAGCAGGTGTTCTTTGGAATTGATGTTTCTGTGTCCTTTGGGTAAATACCTACGAGTGGAATTGCTGGATCATATGGAAGCTCTATGTTTAGTAGGTCCAGAAATCTCCACACAGCTCTCCATAGTGGTTGGACCAGTTTGCACTCCCACCAACAGTGCAAAAGAGTTCCTTTTTCTCCGCTCCCTCGCCAACATTTGTTGTTGCTAGTTTTTTTAATATGTGCCATTCTCACTGGTGTAAGATGGTATCTCATGGTAGTTTTGATTTGCATTTCCCTGATTACAAGTGATGTTGAACATTTTTTCATATGCCTGTTGGCCATTTGCATTTCCTCTTCAGAGAAGTTTCTTTTTAGCTCTTCTGCCCATTTTTTGACTGGATTATTTTCTTTGCTGTTGTTGAGTCTCATCAGCTCTTTGCAGATTTTTGTGATCAATCCATTATCATTAGTGTTGTGTGCAAAAATGTTCTCCCAGTTGGTGGGGCTTCTCTTTGTTTTTGTTATTGTCTCTTTTGCTGTGCAGAAGCTCTTTAATTTGATGTAGTCCCAGCTGTTTATCTTTGCCTTCACTATCACTGCTTTGGGTGATGTGTCTGTAAAGATGTCTTTGATGTGCAAATCACGTAGTGTTTTGCCTATATTTCCTTCTATGTATTTTATGGTTTCAAGTTTTATGTCTAGTTCTTTAATCCATTTTGAGTTGGTTTTTGTGTATGGTGTGAGGTAGTGGTCAAGCTTCATTCTTTTGCATGTAGCGACCCAGTTTTCCCAGCACCATTTATTGAACAGACTTTCTTTGTTCCAATGCATATTCTTTGCTCCTTTGTCAAATATTAGTTGACCATAAATCTGTGGGTTTATTTCTGGATTTTCTATTCGATTCCATTGGTCCATGTGCCTGTTCTTGTTCCAATACCATGCAGTTTTGATGATTATGGCTTTGTAGTATAGCCTGAAATCTGGGAGTGTGATGCCTCCATTCCCTTCTTTTATTTTCAGGAGAGCTTTGGCTATTCAGGGTTTTTGGTGATTCCATATGAATTTCATCAATAATTGTTCTATTTCTTTGAAGAATAACATTGAAATTTTTATTGGAATAGCATTGAATCGGTATATTGCTTTTGGTAGGATGGCCATTTTAATAATGTTTATTCTTCCAATCCATGAGCAGGGGATGTCTTTCCATTTCTTTGTATCTTCTTCTATTTCTTTTAACAGTGTTTTATAGTTTTCTTTGTAAAGGTCCTCTACCTCTTTTGTTAGATTTATTCCCAAGTATTTGATTTTTTTGTTTCGATAATAAAGGGGATGGTTTTTTTCATTTCTTCTTCTTCAGATTTATTGTTAGTGTATAGGAAGGCTTCTGACTTTTGCATGTTGATTTTGTATCCTGCCACTTTGCTGAACTGATTGATGAGTTCAATTAGTTTTTCTATGGAGTTTTTGGGGTTCTCTATGTATATTATCATATCATTTGCAATAGTTTGACTTCTTCTTTTCCTATTTGGATTCCTTGTATGTCTTTCTCTTGTCTTATTGCTCTGGCTAGGACTTCCAGTATTATATTGAAAAGCAGTGGTGAGAGTGGACATCCTTGTCTTGTTCCAGATCTTAATGGAAATGCTTTCAGCTTTTCACCATTGAGAATGATACTGGCTATTGGCTTGTCGTATAGGGCCTTTATGATGTTGAGGTATGTTCCTTGTATCCCAAGAATTTCAAGGGCTTTTATCATGAATGGGTGTTGCACTTTGTCGAAAGCTTTCTTGGCATCTATTGATATTATCATATGGTTTTTATATTTCTTTTTGTTGATGTGTTGGATAACGTTGATTGATTTTTGGATGTTGAACCATCCTTGTGTCCCTGCAATGAATCCTACTTGGTCGTGGTGAATTACATTATGGATACATTGTTGGATTCTGATGGCTAAAATTTTATTGAGGATTTTTGCATCAGTGTTCATTAGGGAGATTGGCCTGTAGTTTTCTTTTTTTGTGTTGTCCTTGTTCGGTTTTGGTATTAGTGTAATGTTGGCTTCATAGAACGTGTTAGGTATTATACCTTCCTTCTCAATTTTTTGGAAGAGTTTGTGAAGGATAGGCACCAATTCGTCTCTGGATGTTTGGTAGAATTCATTTGTAAATCCATCAGGTCCTGGGCTTTTGTTTTTGGGGAGATTTTTGATTACCATTTCAATTTCGCTAATTGTAATTGGTCTGTTTAGGTGTTCTATTTCTTCTTTATCTAGCTTTGGGTGATTGTAGAGTTGTAGGAATTTGTCCATCTCCTCTAGATTGTTGAACTTGTTTCCATATAACTGTTCATAGTAGTTATTAATTATTCTTTTGATTTCTGCTGTGTCCGTTGTGATTTCTCCTCTTTCATTTATTATCCTATTTATTTGTGCTTTCTCCCTTTTTGCCCTTGTGAGCCTGGCTAGGGGTTTATCTATTTTATTTATTTTTTCGAAGAACCAGCTCTTGGTTTCATTGATCTTTTGGATTGTTTTTTTAGTTTTGATTTCATTTATTTCTGCTTTGGTTTTTATTATTTCTTTTCTTCTACTGGTTTTGGGGTTTTTTTGTTGTTCTTTTTCTAGATCTTTGAGCTTCGAGATTAGGTTGTTTCTTTGAGTTCTTTCTTGTTTCTTGACGTGAGCATCTATTGCTATATATTTTCGTCTTATTACTGCTTTTGCTGCATCCCATACATTTAGGAAATTGGTGTCCTCCTTGTCGTTCAATTCAAAGAATTTTTTAATTTCTTCTTTTATTTCCTCGTTAGTCCAGTGGACTTCCATTAGTGTGGGTTTCAATCTCCACGAGGTAGGAGAGTAACTTGCCTTCTTTTTATGGTTTATTTCTAGTTTGATGCCTTCATGGTCAGAAAAGATGGTTGGTATGATTTCAGTCTTGGTGTATCTGTTGATGTTTGTCTTGTGCCCCAGTATATGATCGATCCTAGAGAATGATCCGTGTGCGCTTGAGAAAAATGTATACTCAGATTTTTTTGGGTTTAGTGTTCTATATATGTCTGTTAAGCCCAAGGACTCTAGATCCTTATTTAGAGCTTTAGTGTCTTTACTTATTTTTTGTCTTGTTGATCTATCCATTGTTGATAGTGGTGTGTTGAAGTCTCCCACTACATATGTGTTTTCTCTGATGTCTGTTTTTCCTAGAGGATAACAGTTGTCTGATATATTTTGCTGCTCCTTCATTTGTTGAATATATGTTAATGAGTGTTATTTCTTCTTGAAGTATTGTCCCCTTGATCATAATGTAATGACCACTGGGGTCTCTTTTTATCTTTTTAAGATTGAAATCTGTTTTATCTGATATGAGTATAGCTGTTCCTGCCTTCTTTTTTGGTCCATTTGCTTGTAGAATTGTTTTCCATCCTTTAACTTTGAGTCTATTTTTTTTATGTAAATTTATTTATTTATACTGGGTACAGTCAGAAGCGTGGGAGGGTAAGAGAATTCACCAGAGCCAGAGCGGGGAGCAGAGCAGGCAGAAGGACCGAAGTACACTGCTGAGGGTAGCAGCAGCGGCAGGAGAGGTCTGCGTGCCATGCGGGACACTCCTCCGGTGGCCGGGAAGCAGCCGGGGATAGAACCGGCGCTGCAGAGGCTGCAGGCAGCTTTGCAACCCAGTGCTCAACCGCTGCGCCACCGGGGAGGCCCAACTTTGAGCCTATTTTTATCTTTTGTAGCTAAATGTGTTTCCTGAAGACAGCAAAAGGTTGGGTTTTGTTTCTTAATCCAGCCTGCAACTCTGTGTCTTTTTATTGAAGAGTTTAGTCCATTTACATTTAGAGTTAGTATTGATATGTTACCATCTGTATTTGCCATTGTGTTTGTCTTTCCTTTGATTTTATTTATTTATTCTTTTAATAACTTTCTTTGGCCTTCTTTTGTTGTTATTCGTCCCTCTGAGGTTCTGGCTTTAGGACTCCTTGTAGTATTTTTTGGAGTGGGGGTTTAGTCGTAATAAAATTCCGGAGTTTCTGTTTGTCTGGGAAGGTCCATATTCTTTCTTCAAAGAGGATGGAGAGCTTTGCGGGATAGAGTATTCTTGGTTGGCATCTGTTTTCTTGGAGTCTGTTGACTATGTCCCTCCACTCTCTCCTTGCCCCAGTGTTTCTTCGGAGAAGTCTGATGTCAGTCTGATTGGTTTCCCTTTGAATGTTATCTGTTTCTTCCCTCTTGCCAGCTTCATTATTTTTTCCTTGTCTTGGATTCTTGGGAGCTTTACTATTATGTGTCTTGCTGTATTTTTCCTTTCGTCATGGAAGTTTGGTGTTCTTCTTGCTTCTTGTATATCAATTTTCAGATCCTTCTTCGCGTTTGGGAAGTTCTCTTCAATTATATCCATGAATATTTTCTCTGTTCCTACATCTCTCTCCTCTCCTTCTGGGATTCCTATAACTCTTATATTTCCTTTCCTCATGGAGTCAGATAGTTCCCGAAGTCTTTCTTCGGTCTTTTTCCTTCGTACTTCTCCTTCCTTTTCTGTTTTAGTTCTTTTTGTTTCTGTGTCTTCAAGAGTACTTATTCGTTCTTCCATTTCATCTATTCTGCTTTCATTGCTTTTCCCAGAGTTCTTTAGTGTCTCCATTAATTCTTTGATCTCTTGCATTTCTTTTACTTCCCTCTTTAGGGACTCAATTTCATTCTTCTGGTCATTAATTATTTTCCCCTTATCATTGTTTTCCTTTATGACTTCTGTCAGTTTTTTAATCACAGCAATTTTAAATTCTCTATCTGGAAGGCTCAGAAGTTCTTCCAAGTTACTGTCGTTGCAATCTGGTAGATGGTTTTCTTTTTGTGGTGTGCTTTTTTGCTGAGGAGTTGCTGGGTTGCATGTGGTTTTTCTACTCCCTACTGCCTGTTTTCTAATTTGCCGTATTCCTTGTGACACTGTGTTGCTGGTACTGGCCGGCATCTTGGGCGACCTTCCCAGCTCACCACTGGCTCCTCTGGGGAACTTCTGCTGGGTTCACAAGTCTCCAGCAAAGAAAGGTCCCTGCTCTGTCTTCTTGGTGAGCCTTCTGCTGGGTTCACACAGTCTCCAGCAAGAAAGGTCCCTGCTGCAAAATGCCAGTGCAGGGGACGCGCTCCCCTGCACGCCCGGTCTGCCCCAGCGGTGGGTGCTGCTCCCCTTTTGGCTGGAACTGGAGGCTAGAAGGCGCCCGGCATGGGCAAGCCTCCCATCTTACCTCTGTCTCCTCGGTGAGCCTTCTGCTGGGTTCACACAGTCTCCAGCATAGAAAGGTCTATATATTTACTATTTCTTGATTTCTAATGTTTGAAAGGATTCAAGGAAACTTTTATGGGATTGCATTAAATCTGTTCTGCTTTGGCATAGTGCCAAATTTAACAATGTTAATTCTTCTAGTCTATGAGAAAGGAATCTCTCCATTTCTTTTGTTTTCTTCTATTTCTTTTTAAATGTCTCATAGTTCACTTTGCATAGGTCTTTCACATCACCTTTTTAAGTCTACTGCTAGGTATTTGATTATTTTTGACTGATTGTGAATGGGGCAGTTTTCTAAATTTCTTCCTCTTCTAAATCACTGATTACATATAAGAATGCAACTGATTTTTGTATATTGATTTTGTAATATGTCACTTTGTTGAACTGCTTCATTGGCTCAATTAGTATCTTAGTGGATTCTTTTTTTTTTTAAAGATTTATTTATTTATTTATTTATTTATTTATTTATTTATTTATTTATACAAGCACTGGGTACAGTCAGAAGCATGGGAGGGTGAGAGAATTCACCAGAGCCAGAGCAGGGAGCAGAGCAAGCAGACTGAAGTACACTGCTAAGGGAAGCAGCAGGCGGCAGGAGAGGTCTGCTCGCCATGTGGGACCCTCCTCCTGTGGCTGGGGAGCAGCCAGGGATCGAACTGGCGCTTCAGAGGCTGCAGGCAGCTTCGCAACCCAGTGCTCAACTTCTGCGCCACTGGGGAGGCCCCTTAGTGGATTCTTTAGGGTGTTCTGTGTATATGCTCATGTCATTTGCAAATAATGATAGGTTTACTACTTTTATAAGGACTTATTTTATATCTTTCTCTCACCTAATTATTCTAGCTAAGAATTCCAATACTCTGTTGAATATTAATGGTGAAACTGGACATTCTTGTCTTCTACTCATATTGCCTTTCCACATGGAGTCAGATAATTCAAAGTGCCTCTTCATTTTCCCCATCATATTTCTCTTTCTTCTTCCACCTGAATTCTTTGTGCATAACTATCTTCAGTATCACTGATTCAGTCTTCCATTTGGTCTATTCTACTTTCATAGCTTTCTCCCAAATATTTTATCCCTTCTATTGATCTTTTACATGATGCATCTCTATTATTTTGACATTTGAAACTTTAATTTCTACATTTATACTTATTGATTTTATTTCTTAGGACTGTCACTTGCTTTTCTGGGTTTTCTTGTCTATTTTTTATCATCTTTTTTTGGGTTTTCTTCCATTACTTTGAATTTCCTTATCATGACCATTATTACTCTGTAACTGATAGGAATTAATGATCTTCCATGTCTTTGTGACTGAAGTCTGGAGATATGTTCTCTCTCTGAGGTGAAATATTCCCTTGAGGATTTACAACACCATGCATAGAATTTTTCAATTTTTGCTTTTTTTTCCCCTCGATGTAGTGTCCTAATGGTGCAGAAATCTCAGTTTTACAGCAGATGGCACTGTGGGGGTTTGATTTGTTTAGCTTTTGCTTGCTTGACATTTCAGTGTGTTTTTTTGACAATGTATGTCGGGGAGAACTGATCTGCAGCTGCTAAGTCAGGAATGGGGAAGTGGCCAGAAGGGGTTCAGTCACTGTGTGATGATGTAGTGTGTGATGATGGTTGCTCTGTTATTGCTGATAGCAGCTTCAAGAACCAAATCTCAATAGTCTCTGCGCAGTGTTTTCCTGTGCAGCTCACAGGACCAGTTGGAGTCCTGACAGAGTGGTGGTGCACTCTATCCTTTTCAGTGGGGATCCTGCCTGCCTGGCTAACCACAGAACCCCTGCATGTATCCCTCTCAGTTAGAGGTGAGCCTCCACACTAGTCAGCTCTCCCAACCTCCGGTCCACCATCCAATCAAGGGAATCTAAGTTTGCTCTGCTGGTTACACCCCTGTCACATTCTTTAAATGCTGTTGCTACTCATCTTCCATTGTGTAGAGCTGAATTTCCTCTGTGTCTCGGTCAGCACTGGTCTCAGATATCCAAGAAGTCCTCTGGTTTTGCCCAAGTCAATGATCTTCTGGGTCCAGGGTCCCTCTGGACTACTTTATTTGTTTATTTAAAGATTAATTTATTTATACAAGAACTGGGGTACAGATCAGAGGCGGGGGAGGGTGAGAGAATTCACCAAAGACAGAGCAGGGAGCAAAACAGGCAGACAGACTGAAAACACTGCTGAAGGGAGCAGCGTGTCAGACAGGAGAGGTCTGCAGTGCCATGTGGGTATCTCCCTGGTCGGCAGGGAATCGAACCGGCGCTGCAGAGGCTGCAGACAGCTTCACAGCACTGTGCTCAACCCACTGTGCCACTTGGAAGGCCCTCTGGACTACTTTAGATTACCTTCCTGAGAGTAGAGCAGGACACCTCCTTTGAAGCTATTTTTCCAACTCCTCCTTCCATTAGAAGTTTTTAAAAGTAGTTGTTTGTTTTAAAATCTGGATTTAAAAAATGTGTTAATTTGATTATTTTTTAAATCATTTGCATAAATGAAACTTAACCAAAAGGCAACTGCAAGCTAAGCAAAAATGTAATTAAAAATTTAGTTAAAACAATGGGTGGAAATAATAATAATTATGTGACATGATGTAGATTAAGCCAGTTAAAATGATAATTATATTGTGATATATAAATGTATCAAATTTTATTTATTTTATTGATTTTATTCAACTATGGCATTTAAATAACTATGAAATTCTCACCATTTATTTTCTAATACTTAGCTGTTGTCATTGAATTGTAACCCAGTGGAGTTAAAGCTCTCTTGATTGGTTTTGGTGATTTTTTTGTTTGTTTTTGAAGAACATTGACTTACACATAAGTTGTATACCATTATACAACTTCACAGGTGTACAGCATTATAGTTAGACATCTGTATACGCTAAATTATGATCTCCACCATAAGTGTGTCACCATACACCCTCAACAATTGATCACTTTCACGTGTTTTACCCACTTCTTACTCCTTTCAACTCTGGTAACCACTATCTGTTAGAATATAAGGGTTTTGTTTTGTTTAGTCATTCCCTTTGTTGCTTTATCTTTCACCTGAGAGATAACATGTTATTTGCCTTTTTCCATCTGATTTATTTATTTATTTATTCATTTATTCATTTATTTAATTCCCTCAAGTTTCATTATTTTTATTACAAATGGTAAAATTTAATCTTTTTAAACTGGGTAGTATTCCAAGATGAAGTATTTGCTTTCTTTCTTTGATCTGTGTGAATTTTGACAAATAACATAACTTCTGTAGTATTCAGTTTTCTATTTTCACTGCAAAGTGATAAACAGAATAGCAGTCGTCTGCTGAGCATTAAATTCATTATATGTATATACAAGACAATACAGCTCATGATATTTAGAATTTTTTTCAAGTTTTTAACAATACTATTGTTGTTGCCATTGTTTGAAAAAATTAGACATCTAATTTGCTCTTTATTAATTACACCAGAATTAAAAAAAAAACTCTACAAAGTCAATATAAATTGGTCAACATGATACAATTGATTTTTATCTGAATTTCCCAACTTAGTTACAAATTGTTTTGTTTTGAAGTGTTTTTTTTTTAACTAGTATGTATCGAGAAAAGAACTTTTTAAGTGATACACTAAGCAAAAACAAAACATAAATATGAAGGTATAGGAAATGACTACTTTATCTACTCCTATAAATTAGTTTGAATCATTACCAAGAAAACAAACTAGTTTTCCACGAGGAATCAGGGATGGCTTCATAAGCAATGTCACCCTCATATTGTACGCAGTAAAACTTATTGGCAATAAAACAACATATTAAATCATAGCACCATATCAAAAGAGGTTAGAATGGAATATAAATATCATGAAATCCAGTCCAAACCCAGAGATGTTTTAATTGTTACAATTAGATAGAATAATGTGGAATTATGCTATAACACAGCAATCATGGATCATCATTGCAGCAAAATAATTTATCTCTTTTTTAAAATCCATCAGCTGCCATTTTAGTGAACATAGGAAGTATTATGATGTTCCAAAAAAAGATTCTATGTGCAACCTCAAAAGAAATTTATCCACTAAATTACATTGAAATGTTAAAATGAAAGGTCAATTTTCATCACCATAGATTTCATTAATATCGATCATATCAAAAATGATAACTAAATATCTTTGATCTAAATCCTATAAAAATCCAAAAATAATGGCTCTTAAAGCCCCAAATCAGTACTTTTTCTGAGAAATACTTTTTAAATGAACCTAGTTATTTCATGATAGGAAAACATTGCTGAAATTTGAAATAATGATCCTCAGCAGCATGCTGCCTCAGGATCTGAACTTGTAGTTCCTTAGTGAGAGAAGATGAAAAATTAAGAACATGATGATGACTTTCAAAATTTATTAATTTTCAAACTACTGCTAGAAGACTTCTTTAGCAGACAAAAGAAAATTGAAATGATTTTAATAAGAGGGGACAGAAATTGATACAATAGAATAAACTGAGCATGAACTGAGTGTTATATGACTGAGTTGGCCACATTTGAAAGCATGGGCTGAAAATAGATCAAGGACTCTGATAAAAATCTGGTGAATAGAACCATACTAAAGTATAAAAGTGGCACAAAACTTCTAAGCGAAGCAGTACTTATGTTACAGCTTCCTTTATTCGAATGAAATATGAGTTGGAAATACCCTGACCTCAATGATGTTCACAAATGATGGTCTGTGAAGCAATCTGGAAAATATATGGGTAGTCCAAAAACTAAAAAATGAAATCTCAATCTGTGTCATATCTTTGGCATATGGAGACAAAATGGTGTAGTCATTCAAATCATAGCCCAGGACTCCTATATTCAAATCTTTGTCTCTTAGGCAAGGCATCCAACCAAATATGCCATTTCTCCAGTTGAAAAAAGTGGCTAATACCACTTAATTTGAAGGTTTATTTACATAATTCAATAATGCCTATGAATAGCATATCACAGTATCTGAATAGTTTTTTAAAAAAGGTGTCTTGTGTTACTGCATCCTTATTACCTCACAATGCTCACATTCATTTTGAAGTCATTGTTCAATCGATGGAAGTTTAGTGCCTACTTTTAGTAAGGTAGTTAATATATGTATATATGTGCACAAATTATAAAGATTACATAAATATAAATATAGATAGATAATGTATATTGTAAAACTATGCTACGAAACTTGTTTGTTCATTTTGCTGATTTACAATGTCCTAAGACTTACTACTTTCATAAATAATTCCTACATTATATATCTCGCTGTTCTTCCAACCAGAACTATGATGACAAATACATGCTTCCAAGTGTCATTTTTCCAACATGTTTTCTGGGAACTCAAATAAATTTTGATAATATACATAATTCTAAAATGTTCAAGCATTATTTAACTCAGAAACTGGAAAATGGAGAGTAGGATTAATTTTTTTGCATGTGAATTAAAATAAAGCTAAGAGTGATAATTTCTGGGACACTAAAAGTATATAAAAGTTATTTAAAAGTGTAATCATTTATTAAATAAGTTATATAAATTTATATATAATTATATATATAATAATATAAAAGTATAATCATTTGCCCCATATTTTGGTAACTTTCAAGCCCTGCAATGTCACAAATAGAAGTCTGTTTATGACAGATACACTGTGGCTAATTTCCCCATTGTAAGCAACAACAAAATGGATAAAAAACACTAAACAATGTTTACAGACATTGTATCAAATAGAGAAAAAATACATGGAAGTTCTTTTACCACCCCAAGTTTCTGCTTATAGGCAAGGAATAATCCAAGCAAAGCAAATGAATATTGAGAGGAAAAAATGGGTTTGAAGAGGCATATGTAACTAGAAATTATGGGGCAGAGAACAAGAGATAGAATAATTAACATATAAAGTATGTCAGGAATTTGCTTATGAATAAAAATTAATATTAAAATTATATGTAAATATATTGAAGACACTTTAGAAAGTCAGGGAAAAAAGTGGAAAAATAATTTGAAATTGATGGAATACATCAGACTTTGGAAACATTTGCATTCCAAGAAATCAGAGCAAAGAGTCTTCCTCAAACTCCCCAATATTACCTCAATTAAAAAAATATTACTGAAAGTTTAAAATAAATAATAAATAAATAACCACAGTTTAAAAAAAAAGAGAGACAGAGAGTAATTGTGCAGAGACTTTAATAATGTTGAAATTGCCTACCAACACATATTGAAAAAACTAGCAACAACAAATGTTGGCGAGGTTGTGGAGAAAATGGAACTCTCCTGCACTGTTGGTGGGAGTGCAAACTGGTCCAACAACTATGGAGAGCTGTGTGGAGATTTCTGGACCTACTAAACATAGAGCTTCCATATGATCCAGCAATTCCACTCCTAGGTATTTACCCAAAGGACACAGAAACATCAATTCCAAAGAGCACCTGCACCCCTATGTTTATAGCAGCACTGTTTACAATAGCTAAGCTTTGGAAACAACCCAAATGCCCAAAAATAGATGACTGGATCAAGAAGATGTGGTACATAGACACCATGGAATATTACTCAGCATTCAAAAAAGATAAACACATGCAATTTGCAGCAACATGGATGGCGCTGGAAGGGATCATGCTAAGTGAAATAAGCCAGAAAGTAAAAGAAAAATACCGGATGGTCTCACTCATAGCAGGAATCTAGAAAACTTAAATAAGGGACCAGGAAAAAGAATAACTATAAGAAAGAAAATATCAAAATCGACAAACAACTATGAACCAGAGACACTCTATGGTGGGTTGGGGGTGGGGAAAGGAGGGCTTGGGGTCAAAATAAGGGGGTTGTAATTGTATGGGGAATATAAAAAATAAAATTTAAATAAAATGTGAAAACAAACAAACAAAATCCAAAATACATATACCAAAAAAAAAAAAAAGAAAATAAGTCATCAAGATTAAAAGTCAGCAAAAAAATCAATAAATACAAATTTTTAAGTTACAATTTCTTACTTTGTGTTTAAAGAAATAAAATATAATTTTCAAAATCTTTCAAGAAATAAAAAGCATTAAATATGACCAGGAAAATATAAAAACATTTTTAATGATATAAAATTCTAAAATCTAGTATTTGAAATTAACTTGGTGCATGGGTTAAGCAGACAATTATATAGACACAAAGAAAGATCTGAAGAAATTATTGTGAATATAGGAAGTAAGGGGATGTGGATAATAAAAGAACATTTAACATACATTTAAGAGTCATGGCAAATGAAAGTAGAGAGACTATTGGGAGTCAATTCAATGAAATAGTGCTTATGAGTTCTCAGAGGTAATAGGAGATGTGAATTCACAGAAACGTGAAGGTCTTACCTACATAAAATAACCTGAGATGAAATTGAAGAATACTAAGTATGGAGAAAGGACTTAAAACCATCCAGTAGGGGAAAAAAGTGACTTACAAAAAACAACAAATTATTGCCAGCATCAGTGGAATGATAGTTGAAAAAATATTTTTCCCAGAAAAACTTTCAAGAACAATGGAGAAAGAATAGTATTTTCAGAAAAAAGTAAAACAGAGAATTTACTTCTCACGGATTTTCAATATAGAAGCTTGAAAAGAATGTGCATTAGAGGGCCTCCCCAGTGGCGCAGTGGTTGAGTGCTGGGTTGCGAAGCTGCCCGCGGCCTCTGCAGCGACTGTTTGATACCCGGCTGCTCCCCAGCCACCGGAGGAGGGTCCCGCATGGCACGACAGACCTCTCCTGCCGCCCGCTGCTCCCCTCAGCAGTGTACTTCGTCGGTCTGCCTGTTCTGCTCCCCACTCTGGCTCTGGTGAATTCTCTCACCCTCACGCGCTTCTGACTGTACCCAGTGCTTGTATAAATGAATAAATAAAACAAATCTTTAAAAAAAAAAAAAAGAATGTGCATTAGAAATGACTCCAGATAGAAGTACCAAAGTGTAAAAAAGAAATGGAGGGAAAAGAAGTTGAAAAACATATAGGTAAACAAAGATGATCTCCGTGGATATTAACAACAATGTATATGCTATGGCATGAAAAAAGATGTCACTATAATCAGACATCAAATAATGAGAAATGTAATTTTAAAATACTTATTGTGATAGCAAGGAAAAATATGGTGTACCTAGAAATATGTTAAGTGAAATATATTTGTAAGATATTTATGAAGGAAAACAGTAAAAATATTTTTTAAAAAGTTTATAAGGTTGAATCAAGTGGGAGAGGCACAGATTTAGGGATAAGATTCAATACCAAAAATATATCAATCCTTGCCAAAAAGAGCTATAAATTCAATATAATTCTGATCAAAATTCCAATACAATTTTCTGAGAAATTTAATAAGCTGATCATTAAATGTGTATGGAGAAGCAGACACCAAAATAGCCAAGACAAGCCTGAAAAAGAGGTAAAATGTAAAGGACTTGTCTACCAGATACTGAGACTTATTATAAAGATAGAGTAAGTAATTCAAGTTGCTATTAAATACAAGGAAAGACAAATTAATCTGCATAAGAGAACACATAGCTCAGTCTGCTCTCATGATATGTATCAAAACTTTATATTGGACAAAAAATCACTGTGAATTCCTGCATTCTACTTTTTGTTTCCATGAGATGGGCTTCAAATGCCTCAATCTGATTCATAGCTCAACCTGCTTAAATTATGGTATGTAGCACATCTTGATAATTTCCTTTATAAAGTAGTCATTGACAAATTTCCCATTATGTAATATATATAATGAATAGAATTAAATATTTGAAAAACCTCAAAAAAAAATTGCCTACCAAAAAAATGCCTCTAAAATTGCCCTGTTAAAGTGGAAATAGTTTTCACTTGTGACTAATCACGAGCAGGTGAAAGTGAATGAACTGGAAGTTAATTGCTTTCCATAAAAAAATATTGCACATCTTTTAAAGAATAGAAAAAAGATAACAAAATCAGTACACAAAAATCTGGGGAAAACAAAATGACCAAGTTGTCAGTACATAGTTTTTAAAAAGAGATAAAAAGCGGGCCTCCCCGGTGGCGCAGCGGTTGAGCGCTGGGTTGCGAAACTGCGCGCGGCCTCTGCGGCGCCGGTTGGATCCCCGGCTGCTCCCCGGCCACCAGAGGAGGGTCCCACATGGCGTGCAGACCTCTCCTGCCGCCCGCTGCTCCCCTCAGCAGTGTACTTCGGACCTTCTGCCTGCTCTGCTCCCCGCTCTGGCTCTGGTGAATTCTCTCACCCTCCCGCGCTTCTGACTGTACCCAGTGCTTGTATAAACAAACAAACAAACCAGCAAACAAATAAATAAAGCATGCCTCTATAAAAAAAAAAAAAAAAAAGAGATAAAAAGCAAAATATGACTTCAAACCAGGAGAGAAACACTAAATGTAAATGTAATCCAGTCGATAAAAATATTTTTTTGAATCTCTGATAAAAATAAATTTTAAATCTATTGTAAATATACTCAACGCAATTAACAATTTTGTGTAAGAGATTAACTTAACAAGAATATAAATGAAACACATAAAATAGCCAATTGGAACTTCCAGAGATTAAAATATATATGAGCATTAATATTCATTGGAAAAAATTCACAAGATCAGTGATTTTACAGATCTAACACAAAGAGATCAACATGTTGACATGGGTCTCCCTGGTGGCACAAGTGGTTGAGCACAGCACTGTGAAACTGTTCCCAGCTTCTGCAGTGTGGATTTGATGCTGGCCGGCCGGCGAGAGTACCACATGGTGAAGCCGACCTCTCCTGTCTGGCCCGCTGCTCCCCTCAGCAGTGTGTTTCAGTCAGCCAGCCTGTTCTGCTCCCCACTCTGTGTCTGGTGAATCCTCTCACCCTCCCACACATCTGGCCTATACCCCGGTTCCTGTATGCACGAATAAATAAATCTTAAAAAAAAAAACAAACCAACAAAATGCTGACAGAATAAATATAAAACCTCACTGATCTGTAAAAAAATATTAAGTTGGCCAACAGACATGTGTCAGAAGCACCAAGAAGGTAAAGGGGATTAGAAAATATTTGAAGAAATAATGATCAAATTTTTCGGAATCCTGGGAAAATTCTAAAGTCACAGATTCACAATCACAAGAAACTGAAGACAAATACCCATAAAATATCACATCATGGAGCAAAAACAACATTTCATAACTTGTTGAAAATTTGTGATAAGAGAATGTCTTAAATAACTTGAGAAAAGATGAATCACAAAGACAGAAAAATAAGAATTTCCCTCCAACTTATTAACTGTGCGTGCAGAAAGCATTTGTAAAACTGAGGAAATATAATTACAATTTTAGATTCTATGAGCAATGACAGATCATTTTAAGATTGAGGCCACTAGAGCATGAGGGAGAATGGCAGTTGATACACAAGGGGGGAAGGGGCCCAGTGGTCTAGAGTAAAGGATTATGGGTGCTTTGGTGGTGGTGATGTGGTGACATACATCTGAGAAAGTGTAAACCTGTTCCCCTAAGTCATATATGGTGTATTGAAACAATGTTACCTCAAATGAAAAAAAAAGGTATATATTTTCAAACAATGAAAAAGCTAAGAATTTTCTTGGTCTGCGGACATTAATTTGAAAATATTAAAAGAAATTCATCGAGCCAAAGGAGAGTAAAGGCAGATAAAAATCTGGGTCTACAGAAGAATACAGAGGCCAAAGGAATGTGGCTAAATATGTGGCTAAACACAGATGTGTGATATGTTGAATATAAACTGTCAGTAAATAGTTTTAAAAATAACCTGTGGGGTTTAGCTATATAAAGAAGTAAATTCAATGAACTCCATGACACAAATGACTAGAGGTGGCAAATAGTTCATTGCTAAACACATCACTAAATAACAGATATAAAGATATAAAGGAAAAAGATATAAAGGAAAAAAATAATAAGCCAAAATTGATGATAAAATAAGATATGAAATTATTCCTCTAAAAAGGGTGGCAAACAGGAAAAAGAAAAGTAGAAAAACATAGGGGCAAAGAGTAAACAACATCACGTGTTAGATACAGACGTCATTACCCAGACATGCATTGTACATGCTGACAGCCACAACATTGACAAAATATATGAAACAACAGTTTGTAAGATAGGTTAGACTGTGGAAGAGAATGATA
The DNA here is from genome assembly GCF_964194135.1 of Talpa europaea. NCBI lineage: Eukaryota > Metazoa > Chordata > Mammalia > Eulipotyphla > Talpidae > Talpa > Talpa europaea. The sequence continues at coordinate 29,415,356 of NC_140071.1, forward strand.
AGTGTGAGATGGGGGCTTTTTATGTAGCCTATATAAGAATTCTGCCTTGGAGAGTTTCAAGACCATGACACAGAAAGAAGGGTTTTTTCTGGGCATTCTGGAAATGAAGCGGAGAATCTGGGGAAATTAAAGTGTAGTGAGTTTGCAAGAAGAGAACTGTAAAGTGGAGCACTGCAAAGAGAAAAAATTCTGGAGAGATGCAAAGAATCTGCTGGTGTATTTAACAGAGGACTAAGCACATCTTGTGTGCAAGGCCTCTGGGGGAAGTGGGGATTTTCAAAATTTTGAAAGAGTAGCTGAAATTTTTCAAATTTCAATGGAAACTATAAACCCACAGATCCAAGATGCTCAACATTCTCCAAATTTAAGGAAACTACATCAAGGCACATTATAATCATATTGCTCAAATACAGATACAGATTTTCTCAGGTTAGAATTACCTAACTTATCACCACCAGATAAATGCATTCCACCTAAAGACAATATGCCACTATCCTTTAAAAACAATGATAAAGAAATCATTAATAAAATTTCATCTGAGTTCAGCAAAGTATAATCAATATAACAAATCAGAATGAAGGGACACATCTGAGAAATTAAAGATTCATATGGCATCTGAAATTAATGCAAATTAATATATAAATGCCATAAAATAAAATAAATGATTTTAAATTCTCACAAAATTATCTTAATAGACACAGAAATAATTTGTATGGATTAAAGTGTTTTAATAGATGCAGAGAAATAATTTGAAAACAATTCAACACCAAGTCATAAAAAGAAAATTCAAATATCACCAAATTAGAAATAGAAGGTAAATGACTTCGTCCTGATCAAGCAATCTAACATTATAATTATAGGTAAAATAATAAATATTTTCCATCTAAGATTCTGAAAAAGCAGCAATATCTATTGTCATGACTTTTATTCAATAACAATAAGCAAGCAAAAAGGTCTTCATTTTGGTAAGAAAGAAAAGATAATTGTTTTGGGCCACCCTAGTGGCACAAACATTGTGAAGCTGTCGGCAGCCACTGCAGCCCCAGCCAGCCTAGGGAGGTGACCCACATGGTGCAGCAGACCTCTCAAGACTTGCCCGCTGCTCCCCTCAGCAGTGTATTTCAGTCAATCTGCCTATTCTGCTCACCACTCTGTCTCTGGTGATACTCTCACCTGCCGCATCTCTGGCCTGCACCCCAGCTATTGTATGCATAAATAAATCTTAAAAAAATGAACCGGGGTGCAGGCCAGAGATGGTGGGGGGAGAGGTTTCACCAGAGACAGAGTGGGCAGTGAAAACATAGATCTACTGAAATACACTGCTGAGGGGAGCAGTGGGCAAGACAGAATAGGTTTACTGTGCCATGTGGGTTAGCTCCCTGGCAACTCATGCTGCAGTGGCTGTGCATAGCTTCACTGTGCTGCATCTTAACCCCTTGAGTCACCAGGGAAGCCCTTCTAAGCTTTTTATATGGGGGAATGGAGAAATGAAAATGATTTAACTTTCCTAGAATCTGTCCATTAACTTTGGAATGTAAGATTTTTAATGAATCCACAAAGGTCAACCAGCCCTCCTTATCATTAATCATATTTATATTTTACACATTTGTTAAGAGATCTCTTTGAGTTAATAACTATTCATTCCAAATAGTCCACCTATGTTCAGTTATCCAATAGGCTAATGTTATTATACATTATAAATACAAATTTTAACTTTCATTTAATGAAAATATGTCTCTTTAGACATAGGCTAGACAGCATCATAAGGGTTTGCCTTTTATATCTACATTAATCTCCAAGTGCATGAAAGAAAAGTCCAGTGTAAAAATCCAACAGTTAAAAAAAATCCAACATTTTCCTTGCAAGTTTAATGGAGTGAAGGCCCATCCAAATAAAAATTAATTCACAGAAAAGTATAATGAACAGCAGCAATACATTTGTGCTGGGCTGTTCACAAATGAGGCAGTCAGCCCTGAGCAATTAGATGTCAGTGACATAGCACAGGAGATCTGAAAGTGACTATTTCCAAATCAAGTATTTTTATCTTTGCCATGTGTGTTTTGGATAAGTTCTTTTGTACTGCTTCTTTTTAATATTTCAACTACAATATTTATCTTCAGAGCTGTATCAACCTAATGATAGGGTATGTATGATAAATATTTCTTTCAATAATTTTAATAGCTTTTTTTTACTGTAGGCAATAAGTTACAAATCAATAAAATAGAAAATAAAAACAAAATAAAAGCTAAAGGGCACACCCAACCCCTGTTCCCAAAAGTTTCTGGATCACAATCCACATTTAATATGTTAATATATCAGAATTGATGCATACATCCTAGTAAGCTCACAATACTCTTTAAAATACTACACTCTCCTTATTTCCCAAAGGCATATCTCCATGAAAAAAATTGACAACTATATAAAGACTTTTAGTGTGAATACTAATCATTTGTGGGATCTTTACAAAATCAGTTAATGTTCTTCAATGCCAGTGACCTGATCCGTAATAAAAACTACTGAATGGTACATAACAAATGCAGGATATATGTGGTTATTTTCTACCTTTTTCTTTAAGACAGATGAACTGGAATATTTTAGAAAAATAATTTAAAATCTCTATGCTGCAATAATCTCTTGACAGAGTACTCTTGGTAATCGTATTTGGAAGTGGTGTGCAGGAAGCTTATAAATTAATACATAGTTTTCTTTACAAGCATACTATAGGTAAAATACAATGTAAATAGTTTTCTTCTTAAAGGTATAAGGTGAAAATATGGAATAAAGGTAATTCAATGAAATAAAATTTCAAGTAAAAATATAATTAAAAAATTTAATGATAAAATGATAGTATATTTGTAATCATCTAAATTTTGAATTAACATAAAAATAAAGCTACATACAATGATCCATCTATCATTAAAATTTATTTTGTAAAATTGCATTGGAATGTGAATTATATTAAATATTAAATCAATAAGAAAAGAACTTTTAATTTTTTTTCAGTTTGACATTTGTTTGTTAAGAGTATGTACTATGTATCAATAAAGCTGTTTCTTTATAATATAGTATGAAGGGTAGATTTAGAAAACCCTGGGATTAAGTTGATGAATTACCCTAATAATTTAAAACAGCACGTGTAGCACATTCTAAAATTTTGATTGGTTGATGATTCGGACAAAACGACTTAATTGTCAAGTTACATGCTTTCTTTAGAAATGTGGAGAGTGACTATTAAGATCTTTTAAATGTAAGCAGAGTGGTAAAATTCACTGCAATTTCATGGAAATATGAAGTATCTTCTTACCTTTGTATTTAAACATATTGTTTTTACCCAAAGAGGTGTTAAAATAACTTATCAATTATATCTAAAGCTGAAAGTGTTAGAAATTATTGGAATGCAGAAAACATCTAAGTAATTTTTATCTTTATCATTTAAGTATTTCTATTTCAATGTGAAATTGTAGAACTTGCTTTCTAAGGCCCTAAGTGTGGTTAAATATTGACAAAGTTTCAAGTTAAGTATTTTGATTGAGAAGATAATGTTTGCTTTCATTAAAACTCTAAAAGTGATTTTGAAATAATGTTAATTCCTCTATTATCATAGAGTTTCTGGGGTGTGTTAAATGCTTTTAGATGATATGTCCTACTCAGCCAGAAAAAAAAAATGAATTTTGATTCAGTAGTGAAATTAATGTTACCTATTCTTTACAGAATTTATACTGAATCTTGCAGAAACTTGATGACCATTTAGTCACCTAAGAATGCTATTATTAAAAGTAATTTGGTGGCTTCAATGTCCACTGATTTATAAGCCAATAATGCTATAAGTGAATACACACATATTTGTGCATTTATTATTTTTTGTTAAAAACAAAACTATTTCATGGAATTGATATGTTTAGATATATTAAAAGTTAAAACTAATCGCCAAACAACAGAAATTGAAAAGTTGTTCTTGAATAATTAATTATTATTTGTTTGTGTACATTTTCCCTGAGAATCAGTTTTGCTACTCAGGAAACTACTTCTGTTCATCTAGAATCCCTGAACTATCTTTCTCTAATGATTTTTCCAGACGTTTGTTTAAATGCCCACAGCAAACATTTTGCACTAAGTGGTACAAAATAGCAAATCCAAACTGGCCAAAAAAACTAATTTCTTTCTCAATTCACAGTAACTCTGAATATTATCTTTCGAACTCTCCTTTTATCTCTGTCACTGGAACTCAAAAACTGCTGTTGGTTAGGAAAGGCTAGGAAGAATTATCTACTGCTGTATATAATCTGTATTAGTAATAAGCAAAGAAATTATATCACAAAAAGCTTGGAAAAGTAAGAGAAGACTAGGTATCTCTTCTCAGTAATGAATAATCAATAAGATCACATCCTTCTGAATTCTGGAATGCTTATCAAGCTATATTGCACACACACTGGTGAGCCCAGCATTTACCTGCCCTCAGACAGACAGGATCTAATTGGAGAACCTTTAGCAAACTTCTTCCATTGATTCCCCACATTTTATAGACAGTGCTTAAAAGCAAATGCACACTACAGACAAGCAATCGCATATGCAATCAGAAATAATTGTAATGTTATTTGAGTTACCATGACCTTATTCAGTCTTGTTAGTTATCACCTGTCATTCCAGAATCCCACCTTGTTTATTTATTTCTGCACAAGGCAAAAATAAAATAAAATAAAATTTGAATTAGATGAATATCCAAAAGACAAAACAATTTTTAGAAATGATTTTCCTTCTCTAAATATATAAATATTTTTCTAAAATGTCTCTCTCTCTCTCTTTCTCTCTCTCTCTCTCTCTCTCTATGTATATATATATATATATATATATATATATGTATTTGAACAAACTAAACAGATATTACACATCCAAATGAATGAGATTTAAAAATTATAATACTATTTTGGGTGTGGGAAATAGGAAATAGTGTCCAATAATGGGCTAAATATATACTGAATCTTCTGATGCTCAAATTTTGTTATAATTTTTAGTCATATTAATCTTTGGATTCAATTTGTAGAGTAGAAAATGTCACTTTTTATTTCTATTTTTTCATTTATTTATTTATTTATTTATTTAAAATAATAAATTTTATTTTTATATTCCCCATACAATTGCAACCCCCCCATTCTGACCCCAATCCCTCCCCTCCCGCCCCCCACCCCCCAAAAAGTGTCTCTGGTTCATACTTTTTTGTTGATTTTGATTTTCACTTTCTTATAGTTATTCATTTTCCTGATCCCTTATTTAAGTTTTCTAGATTCCTGCTATGAGTGAGACCATCTGGTATTTTTCTTTTTCTTTTTGGCTTGTTTCGCTGAGCATGATCCCTTCCAGCGCCATCCATGTTGCTGCAAATTGCATGTGTTTATCTTTTTTGAATGCTGAGTAATATTCCATGGTATATATGTACCACATCTTCTTGATCCAGTCATCTCTTTTTGGGCATTTGGGCTGTTTCCAAAGCTTAGCTATTGTAAACAGTGCTGCTATAAACATAGGGGTGCAGGTGCTCTTTGGAATTGATGTTTCTGTGTCCTTTGGGTAAATACCTAGGAGTGGAATTGCTGGATCATATGGAAGCTCTATGTTTAGTAGGTCCAGAAATCTCCACACAGCTCTCCATAGTGGTTGGACCAGTTTGCACTCCCACCAACAGTGCAGAAGAGTTCCTTTTTCTCCACACCTTCGCTAACATTTGTTGTTGCTAGTTTTTTTAATATGTGCCATTCTCACTGGTGTAAGATGGTATCTCATGGTAGTTTTGATTTGCATTTCCCTGATGACAAGTGATGTTGAACATTTTTTCATATGCCTCTTGGCCATTTACATTTCCTCTTCAGAGAAGTTTCTTTTTAGCTCTTCTGCCCATTTTTTGACTGGATTACTTTGTTTGTTGTTGTTGAGTCTCATCAGCTCTTTGAAGATTTTTGTGATCAGTCCTTTATCATTAGTGTTGTGTGCAAAAATGTTCTCCCAGTTGGTGGGGTTTCTCTTTGTTTTTGTTATTGTCTCTTTTGCTGTGCAGAAGCTCTTTAATTTGATGTAGTCCCAGCTGTTTATCTTTGCCTTCTCTATCACTGCTTTGGGTGATGTGTCTGTAAAGATGCCTTTGATGTGCAAATCACGTAGTGTTTCGCCTATATTTCCTTCTATGTATTTTATGGTTTCAGGTTTTATGTCTAGTTCTTTAATCCATTTTGAGTTGGTTTTTGTGTATGGTGTGAGGTAGTAGTCAAGCTTCATTCTTTTGCATGTAGCAACCCAGTTTTCCCAGCACCATTTATTGAACAGACTTTCTTTGCTCCAATGCATATTCTTTGCTCCTTTGTCAAATATTAGTTGACCATAAATCTGTGGGTTTATTTCTGGATTTTCTATTCGATTCCATTGGTCTGTATGTCTATTCTTGTTCCAATACTATGCAGTTTTGATGATTATGGCTTTGTAGTATAGCCTGAAATCTGGGAGTGTGATGCCTCCATTCCCTTCTTTTTTTTCAGGAGAGCTTTGGCTATTTGGGGTTTTTTGTGATTCCATATGAATTTCATCAATAATTGTTCTATTTCTTTGAAGAATGACATTGAAATTTTGATTGGAATAGCATTGAATCTGTATATTGCTTTTGGTAGGATGGCCATTTTAATAATGTTTATTCTTCCAATCCATGAGCAGGGGATGTCTTTCCATTTCTTTGTGTCTTCTTCTATTTCTTTTAACAGTGTTTTATAGTTTTCTTTGTATAGGTCCTTTTGTTAGATTTATTCCCAAATATTTGATTTTTTTTGTTTCAATAACAAAAGGGATGGTCTTTTTGATTTCTTCTTCTTCAGATTTATTGTTTGTGTATAGGAAGGCTACTGACTTTTGCGTGTTGATTTTGTATCCTGCCACTTTACTGAACTGATTGATGAGTTGAATTAGTTTTTCTGTGGAGTTTTTGGGGTTCTCTATGTATATTATCATATCATCTGCAAATAGTGATAGTTTGATTTCTTCTTTTCCTATTTGGATTCCTTGGATGTCTTATCCGAAAATCAATCAACGTTATCCAACACATCAACAAAAAGAAATATAAAAACCATATGATAATATCAATAGATGCTGAGAAAGCTTTCGACAAAGTGCAACACCCATTCATGATAAAAGCCCTTGAAATTCTTGGGATACAAGGAACATACCTCAACATCATAAAGGCCATTTATGACAAGCCAACAGCCAGTATCATTCTCAATGGTGAAAAGCTGAAAGCAGTTCCATTAAGATTTGGAAAAAGACAAGGATGTCCACTCTCACCACTTCTTTTCAATATAATACTGGAAGTCCTAGCCAGAGCAATAAGAAAATGTCACTTTTTAATTGTTACCTATCACTATCCACAGCCTCTCTCAAGTTTACCTCTTAATTTCATCACCCAACTTATCCAATCATCAGACCAAAAAGATTTTTATTAGTTTGTAAAAGAATAAATATTATTTTCACAATGAACTCTATGCACAGTAATATAAAAACTATCAATTATCTTTCTTTAAATGTTTCTATAAGAGTATAATATATTGATATCATTTACTAAGAAGGAATTCTACTATACTCTTTCAGATGTACAATTCCTGGTATGCACATTAACGTGTCAGATTTTATATATAATTTATTAGTATACAATTATTTTTTCATTTTTTATAACAATTTAACAAATTACTATTTACTTTTAGTTTTATATCAAACAACGCTATGATATATATGGTGGATATTTTCTTCTACCCAAAACAAACTACAAAATTGTTTATTAGTCTCTTAAATACTGTGTTCATAATTTAAAATGCAGGCATTTTGGGCCTCCCCAGTGGCGCAGTATTTGAGCGCTGGGTTGCGAAGCTGGCCGCAACCTCTGCAGTGCCAGTTCAATCCCCGGCCACCAGGTGAGGGTCCCACATGGCGCAGACCTCTCCTGCCGCCCACTGCTCCCCTCAACCGTGTACTTTGTCACTCTGCCTGTTCTGCTCTCCACTCTCCGCTCTGGCTTTGGTGAATTCTCTCACCCTCCTGCGCTTCTGACTGTACTGAGTGGTTGTATAAATAAATAAATAAATAAATAAATAAATAAATAAATAAATAAATCTTAAAAAAAAATAAAATGCAGGCATTTTGATAAAGAGAAAACTACAATAGAACAGACAAGCTACTATGTTGTATAGAGTTAGAGATCTGATCTGTCTTGTCTCACAGTTTATATATGTATTAATTGAGTGCTGTTAATAAGATAAAATATAAAATTAAAATGTTTTCTGAGAAAAATCAGCAAATTTCTTTTTAATCTTGAGGTTGAAAGACTTCTTTAATCTTAAAGATTACTTAAAAGCACTAGCCATAAAATAAAAAAATATGTATTTTTATACAAAAAATGAAGCATTTCTCTTTAACCAAAGAAAGCATAAATTTAACAAGTGTATGAAGATATTTTCAAATTACATGTACACTTGGATGAAATTACAATATCAGATACCATGTGCTAGTAAAATGTAGAAAAATTGAAACATTTGCTCATTGCTATTAATAGTGTAAGTTAATATAACTGTTTTGGAGAGATTTCTGAATTTCCCTTCTATGAAACTGAGTAAGTGTTTCAAGGCTTAGCTCCAAAATACTATCTTCATGTGTTCATGAAGATATGTTCTTAGCTTGCCTGAGATGGCAAAAGTTGGAGAAAACTGAACCTCCATCACGAAGGGACTTAATAATAAAATATGCATTTATGTAGTGATTTACCATCATATGTAAAAAACATAAAAGACTAAAATATAAAAAAAGCATAAATTGATTCATGTAAATAAAATTGTAAAGCAAATTAATATATATTTTCAAGTACATTGTTATCTGAAGATATATTTTAAATGCATTTGTAAGATTCCCCACATGAATTATAGAAGAGAATAGTATTGTGGAAGAAGAAAGGAAAGGAAAATAATTAAATAATAAAAATGTAACATTTACTATATTAATGACAATAATATTTCATGACTAAAAATTTTGATTAATTCAATACTCTGTAAGGAAGATAAAAGCCAAATTAAAAATAAATAAATTAAACATTAATATTTACTTGATATAAAAATATTTCCAATAAAGGACATCCACCAGTCAAGAAAATAAGTCATTAATAGAGTCACTTGTTAATAAAAAACACATTATCTACCCATAACTGTCACACACACACACACACACACACCCCTAAAAAATAGTTTATAAATTGAAAGTAAAGAAAGTAGGCAGTAATTAGGTACATTGCAGGCTTGGGGTGAGTTATTAAATAACCAAGATTTAATAATGTCATTGTAGTCTGTATGGAGAAAGAAGAAGAAATGTGGTTTTGAATCTAAAAGCACTTGGGACAATTTGTCGTTATAGTCATGGGGTAGAATTAGCTGTCTGGTCAACGGCCCTGGCAGGAGATAGGGCTATCCCTTCAGTGATGGTAGAATCATTAAACCTCTACAGCTCATTGACTTTAGTCATTGGGATCACACCATGATCTTTACTTGCTCTATTTCCTGTGAATAAATTTTCATGTAGATTTTACCAATGAACTCTAATTTATCTGTCTCTTATGAGCTAAGACTTTGTGCCTCTAGAAAATATCAGATATGCTTGTCACATTAAGAGTCACCAAATGACTCAACTAGTCAGTATACACACTTGACTCCCATCTGCATTAGTGTACCTGACTCTGTCACGTATTGTATGTAGATTTCCACTCTCTTTGTTCTGTTATAAAGGTATGTAATTTTATTGCAAATTGTTCCAATAATGCAGAAAGAAATAAAATCATAAAAACTAAGTACCATCAAAACATACTGATCACTAGTTTTGTAAGTATATAAATGTTCACTTAGATATTTATTCATTTAAAAAATGTATATACTCCACATATTTGTTAGAAATATTAGCTATTACTTCTTCCTAAAGCAATATATAAGTCTATATGGTCTTTTAACAGTTACATATTTCCTTTTATAAAAATTCATGCTATGAAAAGAACATTTGAATCTAAAGTTTATTACTTATGTCTTATTTCTCTTTAAGCTTAAAGTTTTTCTTTATTGGTCAAGTTATAATTATAATTTTTTTAATTTAGTTTAAGATTGTACATGTCTAAAGGGCATTTTTATTTTTAAAGAAGTTAATTTAAAAATCAGGGGTTGTATTTATTTTGGTTTTTGGTTTTGATATTCACAAAGATCTATAGTTACTTAAATTTGAGAAAGTGCACATTAAATTAAAGAGATTAATGTGTAGTGATTAAATTATCTGCATTTGGGAAGTCAAATAAAGGAGATATGTGTTGACTAGGTAAATTATTAAATCATTAATATTACCAGTTAGACAATGTCATTGAAGGAAGACTCCATGTTTTATATTGAGCACAGATCTTTATGGAGAATATATCAATAACTAGCTTGAAAAAAAGAAAAAATAAGTATATGATATAATGATACTTTTTCAAATATGTTAAGATAGTTCAAACTTTAAAAGACAAATATATCATCCTAAATTTTTGTATTTCAGAAGTCTGGTAAAGTTCTCACCAGTTTAAATTCAAGGTGTCAGCATGAAACTGTACTATTCTGGAAGTTACAGGAGATAATTTATCCTTGCTCTTTTAGCTTGTTGGCTGTATTTAATCCATTGTCATGGTAAGACTCAGATCCTTGTTTTCTTGTGGACTCTGAAGACAGTCTTTCCCAGTCAGACTGGCAAATATATTTGAAATAATTCTGAGGGATTCCATCAATGATATGATAGTACTAAGAGGGAAAAGCAGAAGCTATTCATTCTATTGGGGGTTGGGACGGACACACACACACACACACACACAAACACACACAGACACACACATACACTCACACTTCTCTTAGGCAATGTTTATGAGGAAATCCACTGGTCAAAATCAGGCAGAATCTCGACAAGGTCTTGTGTATCATGGACAAGCTGCTGATACCAATCTAATTGAAGAAAATAACTCAAATGAGCTAGGAAAAAATTAGTTTGTATCTTCTGTGGTATAATTTTTGTACAATCTTTCTCAATTATTTATTGGCTAAATAAAAGTGGTATGCAAGCTTTCACTAAAATTCAAAACTTTATCAGAGGCATTGGTAAGATTATGTAACACTGTAAATCATGTTGGCACCTCAGATGTCAAAAATAATACAAACAATTCAGAATCATTTTAAAATTAAAAAATCTGAAAAAATGATCTGTCATGATAATTCAGTGATCTACTTACTTATAAAAATCATTCTATTGTCAGAAGAGAAAATACTTTTCATTGGCTAGATTTTCTTCATTAAAAAACAAACAAAAACAGTAGTTTGGGCATCAATGTGTTTTAAAGGTACACTGAAATGTGTCCAACAGTATAATGTTATATTAAGAGCACAGACTATAAAACTTGACTTAGTTTAAGCCTTGAAAATTGGGGTTAGGATTGCTGAAGAGAGGAAAAAGTCAAAAATGGGGGAAAAGAGTAGCTTTGGAATGAGGACAATGAAAATTATGTGAAATAAGCAATGCTTCCCCAAGTCCACAGCATTCATGCTAAATAAATTTATTCATAGCTGGAAAATAAAGGAACATAACAAAACAACAGTTTTTGCATGATAAAACACAAAGAAAAAGTTAATAAGAAAACCTTGCTCTCTAGATTGGCTTTAATATCTAAACTATAAGTGTTTGATTGGAAATTACTCAATTAAGTTTCCTCTTGCTAGGGAAAATAAAGACTTAATAGTTTTATAAATATTATTTCAGTTATATAGAAAGAAAAACTACATTTTTGTACCCCCCATTTTGTGGTACTATGATTAAATGCAATGAAAACAATGATATAATGATATGTAAAGATGAACTAGCTAGATTTCAAAAGGATTATTAAACCAGGCATAACTTTATCGAAAGACAAAACAAAGAAAATAAAAATATATACGTGGAGATATTATCTTAAACCTTGGTGGTAAGTAGTCTCCATCTGAAAGTCTGAGTAGCTAACAGAACAGTGTTTTAGTCAACATTAAACCATTTCTGGTTGTAAGTTTGGTGACTGCAAATTGGAAGAGACAGTGCTTTTTTTGAGGCAGAGCAGTACTATGGAGGAAGAAATTGCAGTCACTCAGCAGACATTCAAGAAGACTTGGAGGTCTCAGGACCAGAAATTGGGGGCCTATTGGCCTCTTGGAGAGCAGAATCTTAACCCATGTCATATCCCTCTCAGATCTAGATGATTTAGCACGTAAACTTTCTACACTAAGCCATATTCTAAAGGAGAAATTACATGGTATGAAGTCATTTTTCCAATCCAAAATGAGAAAATAGCTTGATATGTGATAAAAGAGTGAGGATCAAAGTGAATATGTGTACAGAAAGCAAACTTCCTTCTGCCTGGATCCTTAATTGTCTTAAGGAAATAGATCACAAGATAAATTCACAGAAATTTTAAGGATGCTGGCATAAAGGTAAACTGTGCCCTGTAAACTAAGTGAAATTTGAGGAAACAAAGCTAAGTGTATTTATGAAAAATATTTACTTGGGCAATTGTGTTTGTAAACTATCAACTTTTTACTTGCTTTACCATGAAAACCTCTCATACAGTAATGATAATCTTTAATATACAGTTTAGTACTGTTGTGTGACAGCAGGACCAATAAGCTGTTCCTCACACTTTTCACAATGTTTGAATAAGAGGAAATACTAGGAAAAAATGCCTAAGAGAAGGAGAAAAAGAAATAGTTCCCTGTGAGTATTTAAATATTGGAATAGGGTAATTTGCAAGACGGTAGAAATGCCATCCATGTCAGCTTGAGTAAAATGAAAAGGGAAAAAAATAGGTACTACCTAGACTACAGTTATTAACCTTTTAGAAGGAAAGGGATTAAACCAGATGATTTCTGAAAGTACAATCTAAGACTGTCATTCTATCATTCTATGGCTCTTTGATGTCAGAATGCAATTCAGAGCTTTTGAAGTATATTAGAAAACCAAGTATAACTTGCTGTCTCCTGGGCCACAAGCCAACATGAGTCTTATGAAAGAAAGTGTCAAGAATGGCATTCACTACGGAAGCAAAAATCACCCAGAGAAATAGATGAAAACTGTGGTAAGATAGTGAAGGATACATTAGAAAGGCAAATAAATAGTGGAGATGTAAGAAGCAAAGGCAGAACCAACTTGAATTAGGAAGGCATATATGAAGAACAGTACTTATCTGCTTTCATTCAATTTAGATACCTGAATTTTGAATGTCAATAGATAAATATGTTTCTGAAATAACACAGGAAACTAAAATGGGTTCAGTGGAATTTAGTACAATATAACATGCTTTGAACAAACATCTTTTTTTTTTTTAAGAGGCATGTTTTATTTATTTATTTGTTTGTTTGTTTGTTTGTTTATACAAGCACTGGGTAGTCAGAAGCGCGGGAGGGTGAGAGAATTCACCAGAGCCAGAGTGGGGAGCAGAGCAGGCAGAAGGACCGAAGTACACTGCTGAGGGGAGCAGCGGGCGGCAGGGGAGGTCTGCATGCCATGTGGGACCCTCCTCCGGTGGCCGGATCAAACTGGCGCTGCAGAGGCTGAGGGCAGCTTCGCAACCCAGCGCTCAACCGCTGTGCCACCGGGGAGGCCCTGAACAAACATCTTAAAGGAAATACAAAGAAAAGCTATGTTGAGAATAGCTCAAATTCTGGAAATAAAGTATGTGTATATATATATATGTGTGTGTGTAATAAAATATGAATATGTATATGAGGACAGAGACATCATTGATCCTTTAAATAAATATTTATAGGTACAGTCTATGAATTAGGAACATGGCCACATTCTTAAAGTAAATAACATAAACAGTCTTTCTCTTCCCAAAACACCCCTCTGTCAAAAATTACATTCAGTGTTTTATATAAGTCCCCTCCCTTCCCTTCACCCCCTGTACTGCAGTTGTGCTGATGCTCACAGGCAGTGAATTCCCTGTCACCAGGCTCCAGTTCAGGTCCTGCAAGAGAGATACTGGTGAGTAAAAGGGAGGGCAGGAAGAGAGAAGCTAAAGTATTTCTTGCCTCTTTCTCTATTTCTGACCACACTAGTGACAGTAACTGCATCTCTTCTTCAGTGTTCCTCTTATTTCAAACAACACTTTGCCACAGTTTCATATGGAACCTTGGATCCCTAGCACTGGCACATCCATGTTACCAGCTCTCATTCTGTCATCTTGGATTTAGGCTTTCATCGTACCATGTTTCCCCTCTTTTACTCAAGATTCCACTTGCTGCAAGTATCTAGATAGTCCTATTTTCTGCAGCACTTCCAAAACTTATGTTAAGCTGTGTTATATAGACTCATGTTTGCTGTCTGAAGCCTGCAGATCCCCTGCCTAATAGAGTAATTTAATTAAATGGGATTTTAGGGAATCTTGGACTCTATGAACACATTTATCAACTATGGGGCCTGAAGATGTGTGGGCATCAGCCAATTAAAAGAAAGGCAAATTTCAGAGCTGACAATAGCACCCTCATAGTTATTATGTGAATGTAAATGTGTGTGTGTGATGAGAACATTTACAGTCTACTTTTTTAGCAAATTTCTTGCATACAGTAGATCGTGAACTACAGCTAACAGATAGGCCATTGGATTGTTACAACTTATTCATATTATAAGTAAAAGTTTGTGCCCTATGACCAAATAATTCCCCTTTTCCCATTGACCAGCCCTGGCCAACCACCATTTTCACTCTATTTCTCTACTTTTGACATTGTTAGATTCCACAAATAAGTCACACCACCTAACATTTTCTTTCTGTGTCTGGTTAATTTCACATAACAGTGTCCTCCATGTTCTTCTCTATTATAGGACATAGCACAACTTTCTCTTTTTTAGGATAATTTTTTTAAAGAATTCATCTTATCAGGCTTGAAGAACATGGGAATGTAAGACAGAACTGGTAGAGTGCTAGACACAATGCAAGGCAGCAAGTGAGGGGTTTCCACACTGAGAAGAGGGTGAATAATGAACAGTAAGGAGCTCTGAATTTCTCCTCAATAAGGAACTGGAGAAATGATAACCTCTGTTACTCCTCATAAAATCTCTATTATAATCTTTTCTAAAATTCATCTTTCTTTTCCCCATATAGCAAGATGGCTTACGCCTCCAAATCATTGGGTGAGTTCCTTCTTTCTTTCCACCTACTCCTTCTTTCTTATCCTATTAAAATCTCAAACTTCACCCAGCATAACCCATCCTTTTCTTTACCTTACTTTTCTTCCTTCATGCTTATCATCAGTAATAAGTCAGATTAAAAAACTTTACTACTTTATCTCTAATACCTAGAACAGTGCTAGAAAAATATAATAATTTAATAAACATTTCTTTGAATTCAATTAAATTATCCCAATTCTCTGATCTTTAACTTCATGACAATAATTTTATGAGCCATTACCACTCATTTAGGTAGAATCTACATAAATTGATTCCCAGACACTTTGCTTCCTTGTGAGATATTCTGCATTATGCTGACTATTTTACTTGTTTTCCACAGCAATGGTTTCTATCTGTCTGCTTAGTCTGCAGCTCTCTTGATCCTAAAATGTCCTACTTGCATTGAGTCTTTCCCATATTAAATTTGAGGTCAAGGGGAAGAGATTTTTCCCATTTGGGGTTGGACATGAAAATGGGCTCCCCTTCTTATACAACTTTTCTTGTGCAATCCCACTGGATATTCCTTGGAAACTATTTTGTATAATTAGTTTGATATAATCCCTGAAAAACAGTCTATGACACAGAGATGTGTATACTAAAAGTATATGGGCTATTTTCTCAGGGAAGATATCTGAAGTGAACCTAAAGAATGATTTGGAAGAGAGGAGGGAGGAATTGAATGCAATAGGAACAGAGGCTTCAGACAACTGCAAACTATCTGAGATGGGGGAGGGGGAGGGGTTCTTAAAAGAAGCCCTGACTCTAGGCAGAGGGGTTATCATCCTTCTGGCATCCTGCATTCACCACCACTGCATGATGGTCATTCCTGGAGAGGGATCTTCAAATTTTAGGTGACTTAATACCCTTTAGACAACAGTTATGAGGGTGGAAACACTCAGCTTCCAGAAATGATCATGCAAAACTCCTGACTTCTAATGGAATGAGTGTCTCCTGCAAACACTCAAAATCTACTTAAATCCTATACTCATTTATGGGACTAACAAGAGAAGATTATATAGAAAGAAGTTAGAAGTAGAAGAAAGAATGGGATTACTTTATTGGAAGTAAATAGAAGTCTGTAAGATGAGCAGCTGATCTGGGAATTATAACATTTATAAGATATGATATATAGAGCCTCCCTGGTGGCGCAAGTGGTTGAGTGTCGCACTGTGAGGATGTCTGCAGCCTCTGCAGTGCGGGTTCAATCCCAGCTGGCCTTGGAGATACCCACGTGGAGTAGCAGAACTCTCCTGTCTCACCCACTGTTCCCCTCAGCAGTTATTTCGTCAGTCTGCCTGTTCTGTTCCCTGCTCTGTCTCTGATAAATCCTCTCACCCTCCCGCGCATCTGGCCTGTACCCCGGTTCTTGTATAAATGAATAAATCTTAAAAAGAAAAGGATGCCTGAGACTGAGGTTTAAAAAAAAAGATATGATTTATAATATACAATATTTTACTACTACTAGGAGATATAATAATTGGTTAATGTTTGTGTCTGATAGAAAAAATATTCTTCTGTTGAAATAAGCAATAATCCATATGGTATATATTAAATAATTCATAAATATATTTTTTCTTTACAATCATTAAAGAATAATTTTCTTGCAATTATCACTGTCTTATTATAATCATCATACATATTCATAATGAAAAAATTAAAGAGCACACTAAGGAAAATAAGAACACATTATCCCACCACTCATGTGATGCTTTTTATCTCTTGGTTATAATTCTTTCATGGTGCTAATTTGCTGCTTTCTCTTCTATCTCATTTTCTACAAAAAAAATTATATATGTACTATATATACACATTAAATTCACCCACATACACATTGTTTTATAAAAACTACATTTTATTTGTTATATCAGAAAAATGTTAGTAACTTTAAATATTCTTTTAAAGGCAAGTCTATTGGTTTCACATTATTCTAGTACACAGATACATCTTAATTTCTGTATTTGTTTAACTAACTCCTGTGTTCATTTAATAATCTACTGTATTCATTTAATAAATTTCTTAATTAACTTAACAAATGAAACACTGCTTTTGATGTAAACAAATAACACTTTCAACTCTTATTTATCTTAAACTTTAGGGAGGTTTTCCTGAAACCCATTTACTGCAGAATATATGACAAAAAATTTTACATCACATGTTTATAATACTTTATATGTTCAACATGTAAGGAAGTTTTGAAGGAGAATATTCCTGTGAAAGTAATTAACACATTAAAATGTTGACCCACTTAAAATGTATTATTTATATTTTGCAGGATCCAATATTTCATTATTATAGAAGTTCAGCAATTACTATCAACATCTCAAAGATAAAATATGCACTGCTTTCATCTTCCTTCATTACTGAAGATTGTCAGATACAAAGTTCCTTTTACTTTAAATACTTCCTTTAATAAAAATGCACAATATTATTTAAATATTTAATTATTTGCAGTTTGACAACATCACATGCTATTGAAGGCACATTCACAGGGGTTTAATAAAGGAATTCATGAGGCCCTAGATGGGAATTTTTGATGTTCCATTACAGTTAAATCATTTTGTGTAGTATTAAGCTTTGTCCTTCTAAATGAAATGCATCACCTGGCACAATTAGCCTTCTGCCCCCTTTTTTTTTATTATTATTACACCTCAGAACTCTAATACAATGTAATAATTTGCATTGTTATGGCTCAATCAAAATGCTAGAACTTGATTAAAAAATGTCTTTGATACTAGGGTCTGCATCATTTAATTTTTCATAATCCAGATAGGTGATATGAGCTTTTTAAGGACAGCTCAGTGTTGGTAAAATCAGGGCATAACTTTATAAAAAGCTAAAACTTTTAAATTAGTGTCCCTGACTCATATTATCAGAAAATTTAAAAGAATGGTCTGTTCAATGAGCACATCCTTATTAAATTGAGAACCGCTCTTATGAATATAGCACCGTAGCATTAAATTTAAGACAATTATTCCAATAAAATAATTGTCAACAATACATATAGTAAATGTCTCAATTATTTGGCATGTTACTAATTCAATTATAAGGCACATTACTATCTCATTTTCTACTTCCTAGATTATATTAAAATCACTATGGAATATAGAATTTAGAAAAAAAACATAATGCCTCTGAAATTCATTTTATTTATTTATTTATTTATTTATTTATTTGAGGATTTATTTATTTATTTATACAAGCACTGGGTACAGTCAGAAGCACAAGAGGGTGAGCGAATTCACCAGAGCCAGAGCAGGGAATAGAACAGGCAGACTGACGAAACACATTGCTGAGGGGAGCAGCGGGCGAGACAGGAGAGGTCTGTTGCGCTATGTGGGACCCTCACTGGCGGCCGGGGATCGAACCTGTGCTGCAGAGGCTGTAGGCAGCTTTTCAGCCCAGCGCTCAAACGCTGCGCCACCTGGGAGGCCCAATGCCCCTGAAATTTAAGGGTAAAAATAGGAACGTAATAGTATCAATATGAAGAAAAATATTTTCTTAAGCATGCAAATTGAAAAAATCCTATTGATGTTTGATGCAACTGAAAATTTCCAGTATAATACCCATAACTTAGAATGTATTATATTTTGCAATTAAATGGTATTCAATCACAGGTCCTTTTTATGATAATTAGTTTTACCTTTCAATGAAATGAATCATTTTTTCCTCAATATTAAGCAGGGGAAAATGGCAAATTACTTAAAAATTTAATAATTTGGGGGGTGATTGATGGTGATAATAGGGCCTCCCTGGTGGTGCAAGGGGTTAAGACGCAACCTATGAAGCTCTCCACAGCCACTGCAGCACAAGTTTGATCTCTGGCCAGGAAGCTACCCACATGGTGCTGCAGACCTCTCCTGACTCGCCTGCTGCTCTCCTCAGCAGTGTATTTCAGTCGATCTGCCTGTTCTGTTCCCCACTCTGTCTCTGGTGAATCTTCTCACCCCTGCACCTCTGGCCTGTACCCCAGTTCTTGTATGCATAAATAAATAAATCTTTTAAAAAATAGTGATAATAAAGGAAAAATAAGAAAAAAGATGCAACTATATTTCTTTACAAAGAGAAATATGACATTATACTAAATAATATTTTTATAAAATTTTCTTGAATGACTATTATTTTAGGTCAAACCCTGTGCTTGGTTCATTGGGGATCACAGCAACATAGACAAAATCTTATACTTACTCAATTTACAATGAAACTAGACATAAAACCTAACAAAAAAGCCTAATAAAAAACTATAGACTTTCACTGTCCAATATCGTGACCTCTAGCCATGTGTGGTTACTGAGTACTTGAAATGTGGTGAGTCCATATAGATATAATTGTAGTAAGTGTAAAATGCAAATGGATATTGAAAAATTTGTATCAAAAAAAGAAAAAATCTCATTAATGAGTGTTCTATTGGTTGAATTTTGAAAATCCTATTTTGGATTTAGTAAAATATATTGCTGTTAGAGGTCAATTTATCACCAGTCTGGTAACCATAAGTTCCTTGTCTTTGCCTTGTTTATCTTTGCTCTTCTGTTTATCTTTTCTTGCAAACAAAACCACAGAACCAGATGGAGGTAGAAAAAAGGTATAGCTTAAGCCACAATCTCATATCATAGTACAAAGCACACCTTCCAGCACTATGACAGACCCCAGATCCAGTCAAGAACAAAATTGGAAGATTATGGGATGTGAATGCAGCTCCTGGAAAAACCTGCCTATTTCTCTAAAATTCTACTGAGTTTGACATTCTGCCTTTCCTCTTCCTTGACACTCCCTGTAGGGTAAGGTAAAAGGTATCAGGCTTTTCTGCCCTCCCGCCATTAGTATAGATGAGGGAACCCTGCGATCCTGAATGCATGCCTGATGGCGGGCACCTGAAGTGGGTACACCTGGGCTGAGAGACTGGACTTTTAATGGCGGCGTCATGGGGACGCCAGCAGCAGCAGAAGCCGAAAGAGAAGCCGAGAGAGAAGCAAGAGAAGCAGAAGCTGAGAGAAGGCCGGAGAGCCCAGATAGAGTGAAGATTTGCTGGGGGCTGGGAGGACTGCCAAGCCTCCCGGCCCCCCAGCACCCCTGCCTGCTGTCTACCGGGTAAATCCCAATGAAAGATCTGCAAAAACCACTGAGGACTCTGACTCCTCCTTTACCCGATCTGCATGGGATCAGAAAACCTGCTCAGTGCCCTTACTGCCCTTATACTCCCCCATGCAAGTCCCTGTTTCTCCCCTGTTGGGGAGATGCACTTTGTGACAATCATCTGCCATGTCCTCAGGTTAACCAGTACATGATTAACTATGATTTCCTTCCACCGACACTTAATGTCTCAGGTTTGGCTTATTAGCACCAACTAGCCAGACCCAACCAAGATCCTTTTCCAGTTGAGTTATTTTACCCTTCTAACACCTGAACAAAAGAAAGACACCTGAAATGAAGATGTAAGCAGTAGACAAGGTTATTCCTAGAGCAAGGAATGGAGAAGGGAGCCCTCAGGCTCTAAAGTCATTCTACTGGGGAGTAGCTGGAATTACATAGGGAGTTCAGAGGAGCGAAACAGATTCAAAGTCTTTATCAGCAAGATTTCAGAGAAACAGGTGATGGTTTCCACAAGCTGTTCATAAACCTGTTCCACGTTTGGCCTTGACTGGATCTGTCACACCCATGTTAGGGCTTTTTACTGTGGTAAAAGCAGTGGCTTAATACTTCTTCATTTCTACCTCCATCATTGCCATTTTTTGTACATCTATCTTCAGGAACAGAGCAAGGGTGAAAATTTTCTGCAAAAATTAGATAAACAGGGCAAGGATGAAGGATTATGGTTAAATAAGATAACAGGGCCTCCCCGGTGGCGCAGCAGTTGAGCGCTGGGTTGCGAAACTGCCTGCAGCCTCTACAGCGCTGGTTCCATCCCCCACCGCCGGTGAGGGTCCCACATGGCGCACAGACCTCTCCTGCCACCCGCTGCTCCCCTCAGCAGTGTCCTTCGATCCTTCTGCCTGCTCTGCTCCCTGCTCTGGCTCTGGTGAATTCTCTCACCCTCCCGCGCTTCTGACTGTACCCAGTGCTTGTATAAATAAACAAACAAACAAGAAAGATAACAGACACATAGCAAAGATAAAGAAAATATGGATACCAGGACTGGTAACTATTAAAATTAGTTTTGTCTCCTTTCTTTCAATATGATTATTAAAATATCAAAAAGACATGTGTCTTATATTTGTGGTTCATATTACATTTCTAATGAATATTATCACTATGGAATATTTGTCTTTGTATCATGTATTTTATAAAAAAAAGATGATAAGCAGGTTTTCCCTGCTATTCCAAAGTAGAGCTTTCCTATGAAACCTATCGGCCAAAATGGCATAAAGTTAACAAATAATATAAAAATGAAAAATATAAATGGAGCCACTCTGCGTGGGAAGCAACCAGAGTCCAGACACTGTTGAGGATTTGGCCCCAAGCCCACACAGATGCCAAGGTATGTGTAGACATGGTCAGAATCACCCACCACAGAGAAGAAAATGAAACCATGCTAACAAGCCAAGACCACCCAAAATTGAAATTGGATCAATCACAGCTTGACAGACTTCCCACCAATCACAATTACATTGACTTAAACTCACTTGCATAAGGTGGACCTGAGTATGATGCTTAATAATCATCTTTCCCATAGGACTACTTTGCACACAGGACTCGAGTGTTTCATGGGCCTGTGTTCACCAAACTGCACTGAACAAATATCTCCTGTAATATTGGAGTTGCAACACTTTTGCTATAACATGCCAGCTGCAACACAGGAGCTATTAAAACAGTTGTTGCAACTTCACCAGACTTCAGTAGTTCTAGGTCAAACAAAATGAAGTAGCAATTATCATTAATTTATGTGGAAAAATTTTCGAGTGTTCCAGAACCCCAATAATTTACCAAATTATACCAAACAACACATCAAAATTAAACACACATTCCATAAATTAGAGGAAGGAATGATAACAATAAAAACAGTTCATATAAAGCAGTTCTAGGGAAGGAGTGTGGTGGTCACTGGCTGCTGCTGGGCATACACACTGACTCTTGATAATGGCTTATTGCAAAACAAATGCTAAAGCTGCCTTTCCCTTTTGTTGTATAAGTGAAAGCCCCTTTCAGATTTCTTTCAGTTAGCAAAAATACATACTAATGCAGGTACTTTGTATAAGTGAACTGGCATATCTCTAACTTCTGAAAAGAGTTGTAGTACCAGCAAGGCACAGAGCAGTGACTCAGTGGATGTGGGCAGACGGGTAAAGAACAGTCCTGGAGCCCTCAGTGGCTTTTTCAGGCATTTAATGATCTTTCTACACCAGTTGTAGTGAGGCAACCAGGCTCAGAGTAGGCAGTGAGGACAGGGGCCCAGGAGGCTGGCAGGCCTCCCAGCCCCTGGCAAATCTTTACTCTCTCTGGCGTTCTCTCTTGGTCTCTCTGGCACACCGTCCTCTGCCACACACAATCCTCTGCTGCCCTTAAAGCCTCAGCCTCCCAGCTCAGGTGCGCCCATTTATGCACACCCGCACCCTGCTCCAGGTGTCCGCCATCAGGCATGCGTACCACGAGCCCATGCTCCCAAGCACCGCCTGCATTCAAGGCTGCAGGTGATAGCCATGGAGGCCAGCAAGCTTTGTGGATGCCACCCCCACTCCATCAAGACACTGGGAATTACAAATCCCATGATTCCCAAAGGGAGGTCCTGAGGACCTCCAGGCAGAGTTAAGCAGCCATTTTTCTCTGGCTTGTGTTTATAACCAGCCATTTGGGGGGGGGGTCTCCCTCTTTTGGCTCATGCTCTTGGCCAGGCAGGTTTGGTCTCGGCAGATCATATGGGATTCCAGGTCAGCAGAACAGGTAGGATGCATTGAAGAATTTATCTTCCACATTTTCTCCCTGAGTTGTCCATTTCCTCATTTCCCTTTCCCTTGTAAATAAACCTTTTGTTAACCTTTTGTGTGTGCCTGCAGTTTAAGTGCGTGGGTGAGGACCCACAGTCAGGCAACCCATTTTATATTGTGGTTGCCCTGTAACACAGGGACAACTAAAGAAAACAAGGGGAAGACAAGAGAAGTAACAGAAGTTAAGCAGAGAACAACGCAACTAGCACTGAAAAAATTAAGCATCACCGCAGCTAATGATGTTTATTCAACACTATCTTTCAATGGTTTGTGAGTTTTTTCTGTTGATAGGCACAGTCCATAGCTAACTTGTTTGGAAGTCAAGAAATAAAAAAGAAAAAAAAGCAAGATTGTGGCAAGGAGAAGAAAGTATAGGCTCCTCAAATTGGAACTGGCCTAAAGAGCAATTTCTGCCCATTGTCAAGATTAAGCTAGAAAACTGAATTTGAAAGGGGTTATTCCTAAGGTTCTACATGTCAACAGAAGAAAAACTATAAAATGACAAAGGCATGCAATGAGAGGTAACATTCTTTTAAATCAAGATCACACAGAATTTTTATCCTGTCTGAATGTTCTTCTTCAGTTTGGTAAATTATATTTATCTTTGTGGTAGATAGGTTACATTGTTGCCTCTAATATTTCTCCTTCCCTATATTTACTTTAACATCCCTTAGCTGAAATATAAAGTTATAAGGAAATAAATGAATAACAATTGTAATATGTTATTAAAAGAAAATTTGCCCTAAATTGAAAAGGTGCTGAATTTGCATTGAATAAGAAAAAAGTGCAAAAAATAAAGTATTATATCAATCAATGCTATTGCCATAATGAAACAAAATAAATGTTTCACCTTATAGAAACAATGTTTAAGAAACATGTACATAATTTATTAAAAAAAACTTTAAAACCCAACAAAGAAAAATTTGCAGTCTTACCATATACTAATAACATCCTAAGAAATTATAGTAAAAAATATGGAAAACTCAAATCCCAAGAGCACAAGGTAAAAAATGGTGATAAATATGTCAGACCACTATAGCAAATTCTCCAGGCTTACTATAAAGTTTCTGATGCCAAAATAAATACAAGCGTACATTTTAGTACTTTTTCTTTTAGTATCAGTCATTGGATCAATACAAAGTTGCATACAATTTCTGCAACTATATTATGTTTAAATAAATGTGTGCTTTATTAAGCATAATGAATCATGAATCACACACAACTAAATGTTAGTACAAGCACATTATTATGCAGCCTACAAAAAATAGCTGATATCCAATTGGCTTTCAGGAATTCTCAGTGGTGATGTAAATCATCCAGGGATAAATGTCATATAGATGCAAAATTTATTTAAGATAAAGGATATTTTAAGATGGACAACAGAAAAAAAAATCACAATCAGAAAAAGCAACAGATTTGACATTACATAATTTTCACCTACTGTATGAAAATCTTTATCCAAAATTAAAAGAACAAACCAATACTAAATTACTATGAGTGTTATAGGGCAGGGAGAGCAGGAGCAACTATTACAGAATGTAGCTTAATAGCAAAGACCACATAGATCATAAAATCACCAGGAGAACCACAAATGTTAAATGGAGACAAAAAGCTAAAAGAATTAAATGTAGCCATTTTAACAACTCCACACCATTTTAAAAATTATAGACTAAGGCCATGAAACATCTACTTTGCTATCCCTAAAGTAGTAATTTTTTGAATTATGATGTTAACACTCAGTATTCACAATGATGAGATGAATGGATAGCCTCATATTAATATTGTAGACAGTATTGCATAAATTTGGCAAAATTGTTTGATTTAAAATATTGTGTTCTCTCACCTACTGAATGCAATTCTAAAATTTCTTTTTAAAGAAATAACTTGCATTGTGCTAAATATGAAAAATATCTGCAAAGCATTACTATATTTGCTAATTTACACCATTTCATCTTCACTACTATAGTGCTATTGTTTTGAGTTATTTTACAGTTGATGTTTGAACAATGCTGAGATCAGAGCGCCAACACTCCTGCCCCCACAGTCAAAAATCCATGCATAACTTTTAACTCCACCAAAACTTAACTACTAATAGCCTGCTGTTGACTGAAAATACTACCAATAACGTATATAATCAACACATTTTATGTTATATGTAACATACTCTATTATAAAAAATAGTTATCTGTAAAAAATGTTAAGAAAATCCAAAGGAGGAAAAAATACATTTATATAGTTATTTAAAAAAAAAAATCCCTGTATAAACTGACCAGTGCAGTTAAAAACCATTATTCAAGGATTAAATAAAATTGACAATTTTTTAAATATGTAACATTTAATTTTATTGGTGTTTTAAGTAAAATTACTCCAGAGTTGCAATGTGGAGAGACATACATATTTATACCTACATGCAGATATATTTGCATGTAAGCACATACACATTTTACATAATACACATGCTGTGTGTACATGTATATTAGTACATGTGTATTTACTTATTTCCACATAATTCTGCCCTTTGTGTGTGCATAAATTTAGTCAAATCTTATCACTGGACATTTTTTCTAATTTTTAGCGCTACTGAACATACTACACATGTAATGTTAAACTAATGTAAAATAAAGTATTCAGTTTACATTTTAGTATTTTTTTGGCTCACCCCATTTCTCTTCTTTACTACTCCAATCAAAACCACCTAGGATATAATAATCGACGTTTATCCTTTCATATTTTTCTCCATATTTAATCTTATAAACATGGATACACATACATCCTTTATAAAAATTATATTAAAACATTGAAATCATGTTACAATGTTTGTGAGTTGTTTCTTCTACATAGCAATACCTTTGGAAATTTGACTATGGCAAAGGATTAGTTTGTTTTCAGACTATATTCTTTTCTAAAATAGAAATATCATAGTTCCTCCACATACTCAGATTTTTTTAATGCAATGAACAATTCTTCAGTAATCATATAAAATCTTACTTTGTCATACTTCAGGGGAATATATTCCCAAGTGTGGGATTACATGGTTGAAACTCATATGTGTCATTATAAGAATACTTTTTTCACAACACTTTATGCCCCCTTTAATTACTTTTAGAACTGCACGTGTTTTGTTCCAGTTGATATTGCCCCACAGAGGAATGAGTCTCTCTTTATATTTTTTGCCTTTTTATTCACTTTGTGATTTTATATGTTTATACACTTTAAATTTTAGTGCCATAAAATTTAGTGACACAGTATTATTGTCTTCGATCTCACTGATTTTTTTTTTCTGTTGCAGAATCTACTAATCTACAATAATTTCAATGTCCAGTATTCTGCTTTTCTCTCTAGAATTTTCATTTGTTTCTTTTTTACATCCCCAATGCTCTCTTTGTTATGTTGTTCTTTTCTGTAAATACACAAGAATTGTGTGCATTGTAATTATAGCTATTTTAAGATATGTTTTCTGTTTAAATCATGTCTGTCAATTCTAAGTCTGTTTTTCCTAGGTATAGATGTTTTATCTTGCTTCTTTGTATAAATATGTTTTGTAAATTGTTTTTAGCCTTATTTAGATATAAATGATGGATAAAATTGTAAGATATTTAGAGCGTGATGATTTGACACATGTATACATTGCAAAACGATTCTCTACATTAAGTCAACTAGCAAACCCACCACCCCAGATATTTAATCTGTGTGTGTGTGAGAGAGAGAAAACATTTAGTTTCTAACCTCTTGGTTCATTCCAACTGTACAATAACAGTGTTATCAATTATCACCATGTTATGTACTTGTTCCTCTATGCCTCAGAACTTGTTCCTATTATAAATGAAACTTCATATCCATTAACCCAACTTCCCAAATTTTCTCATCCCTAACCCATAGTAACCACTTTTGTACACTGTGTTTTTATCAGTCTGACTTATTTTAATTACACATACAAGTGACATTAGATCATATTTGAATTTCTCTGTATGTCATATGTAACTCAGCATAATATCCTCCTGGTTCATGCACATTATTGCAAATGACTTTATTTTTCAGGCTGAATAGTATTCCATTATGTATATACACCATATTTTTGTGATTTATTCATTCATTGGTTCTTTCCCTACTTTGGCTATTGTGAAACTTGCTGTGATGAATATGGGATTCAGAAATCTCTTGAAAATAGTGCTATATGATTTCATTTCCTTTGGATAAATACCCAGAAGTGGAATTACCTGAACATATGGCAGTTCTATTATCAAATTCTATTTTAAAAACTGGTTTGCTGAAGATATTAGCCTTTCCTCATGGTATTTTACAGACTCCTATGTCCTAAATGTATTGACCATATATACTTGAGTTTATATCTGGATTTTCTATGTAGTTTCATCTATCTGTATCTTAGTTTTTTAACCAGTACCATACAATTTTGATTATGACATTGTAATAGTGTTTAAATTCATGAAGTATTTTGCCTTCATCTTTGTTCTTCTTTCTCAAGATAGCTTTGACTATTCAGAGTCTTGTGGGTCTACCCTGATTTTAGGATTGTTTTCTCTATTGCTGTAAAAATATCATTGGAATTTTAATTATTATATTTTTGATATGGCTAATTTCTTATTTACTCATATGTAGGAGACACTCAGATAGCTACTGGATTTCTTTTAGTCTGTACCTGTGCATTCATTGTGTCTGTGAAAGGTTGCTATTTAAGAACTTTCTTTACTGCCATTTTGGCTGAAATATGAAAACACTTTTTTTTTAAAGATTTATTTATTTATGCATACAAGCATAGGAATACAGGCCAGAGGTGCGGGTAGTGAGAGGATTCACCAGTATCTATTTTAAATATGATCTCTATCTCAACTAATCAACTTTTTTTTAAAGCACAATACTCCTCAAGGTAATATGGAAATAAATGAGAAATTTTATTTACTAAACCAGACAGTGGGTCAGATTTGGTTCTTAGTTCGCTGAACTAGAGGTTTAGAGTAATCTAATTTAACTGGATTACTTTAGTCCAATTACTATGCATTGCCTTCCTTACATCTTTACTAGATGTCCCATGTATTTAAGGAATTTTCTTTTCTTGGTTGCTGGGTCTGATCTGAAAGGATCTGTGCCCCTCTGGGAGGTATCACAATTGTGTGCTATTATTATTCCCCAAAAAGGAAATTTCCATTTGATAGTTCTCATGGAGCTTCACCTTACAGATGCAGATTGATATTCAGCTGAAGTCTCCAAATAATCCTGTGCAGATTTCCAGATTCTTCTCTGTGTAACTTCCTCCTCATTATTGGTAATCTATGCCCAATGATTCCAGTCATCCCAAGTTATCCAAATACTAGATTCTGACTCCTGTGGAAAAATAAAAATAGAAACAGACCCAAAATGGAGTCAAGTATGCCAAGCACCATTAAGAATAAATACCTAACCTAACTAATGCAATATGGCATTTGTGTCTCTCAAAAGAAGAATTTTAAGCTAATAAGTCTGCAATTTCCTGATCAGCAATAACAAGGTGCCAAATAAGGCCCTCCTGACATCATAAAAGAAATAACCTTTCTTTTCTTATTCCACTCTCTATAATAACTTTACATTCTGTACAACTCTTTGTATCACTTTTCCACTTTCTAGATGGAATGTTGCCTGATACAGGAAACATTTAATAAAACTAATCAGATCATTAAAATCAATTCGCTTAGATTGTTATTTAACACTCCTCAAATCAAAAAGTTCACCACAGCTCTATTGAGAGGGTTCTTCTTGCTCCAGTATTTAGAAATTGCCTGTAGGCAGAAAGGCAGATCACCCCAGCAGTTAATTATTTTGTTTCTTATCTTATTAGTGTTCTGTATTGACTGCCCTACAGTATCTGATGACATTTGTTTTGTCTATTTTTTTTTTTAGTTATTTATGAAGGGAAGTAAGATTTTAAGTTGAAGCTAAAGCCCTCTATGTAACATTTTGGAAAAGTTTATTATCAAGTAACTGGTTACCAATGCACACTTTTTTTTCTGAAGAAAATTGTTAAATAAATCTGGGGGTCGAGGTCGGGGCAGGGAGGCCAGAAACAATAGCATTATGGTTATATGCAATCTATAATAGACTAAAGTACTGTAAAAGTGTCCTGGTGTTTTAGGATAGCCTAATTCTACCTATCATACATGCCTTAGGGTCAGTTGTTATAGTCAAAAATACCCATACATATTAAGTTTGTATGTCACTTTAACTGAAATAAAAATCTTAATAATAGTTAGAAAAAGAGTTTATTACATAACCAAAGTGAGTATTTAAATATGGGAAACTGTCTGACAGAATTTATTCTGTGCGAACTGTTCCAACAACACAAGCTGGAGTTTAGTTCATAGAGCTAGATATAATGAGTCATTGATATTAAAAAAGGTAATTACTGGGCTTCCTGGTGGCACTAGGGATTTAGCACAGCGCTGTGAAGCTATCTGCAGCCTCTGCTGCACGAGTCCAATCCTGGCTGCCCAGGGGGCTGCCCACATGGCACAGCAGACCTCTCCTGTCTCACCTGCTGCTCCCCTCAGCAGTGTATTTTCAGTCAGTCTGCCTGTTCTGTTCCCCACTCTGTCTCTGGTGAATCCACTTACCCCCTGCACCTCCCGCCTGTACTCCAGTTCTAGTATGCATAAATAAATAAATCTTTAAAAAAATAAAAAAGGTAATTATTCTTGTGGAGGGGGATGGGGTTTCTGGTTTACTGTAGTCTTAGGTATTTCCATTTCCTTAGTTATCTTGACCTAAAAATATGTTGATTATATCTATGTGCAAAGGAGGGAAAATGCTGGCTTGAAGCACTTCACTGGTTTCTAATGAGTGCACTGTGAAGAACCAAAGGCTGGGTGCCATTGTTTAAATCTTTTTTAACTCCTTTGTTTTTAGTGGAGATGGAAAGGCAGCTTTACCTGCAGGCAGTAGATTTTTGGATAGCAGCTGCACAGAACAGGAAATACGCCAGTGCTGTCTTCATAGTCTAGGCAGACTGTTTTGCTCATTTGTCTATTAGGCCAGAACACTTAAAACTTGTTCACAATCTACCGCTTTTGGTCATGTAATCAACTTTCATTTCATGCATTTCTGACTTAGAAAGACTTGTAGGTGGGTGCAAATAATAATAAGCATTTCTATGCAAATAAAGGAAAAGATAGGGCAGGCAGGCAGTCAGACAACATTTTTAGGTGGCAGTTGAAGTATTTTTAGGTGACAGGTCATTCTGGGTTGCAGTATCTCTGATGTCATAAGTATGTAGAACATAGCAATCAGTCAAAAGGATGGTTGGTGTACAGACATCATGGTGTTCTCTCTAAAGTTCACATTAAGTTCTCTATTCCCAAATTGCAGGGTGGTCCCCAGGGAAAGGGAATGTTCCAGGTTCCCTTCCCCACCCAAAGAAGGGTGGAGCTGAGCAGAGAGGAGGAAAATCTGGAAAGGAGATGGGAGAAGAAGGAAGGAAGGACAGAAGGAAGGAGGGAATGAGGAAGCAAGCAGGAAGGGGATCAAGAAGGAGACGTGAGGAGGTACATGGAGCAGAGAGACATGTGAGGAAGTTGTGCTTGCTTCTCAGAATTGGACTGGTCCTGTGACTTTATGCAAAAATAGGTAAAATGGATTGGAATCAAATTTAGTTTGCAAAAGTATTTTGCTGTACTGTTGGATAGAATTGGGATTGAAGTGGAGAAAACTTGATTTTAAACAAACTGAACCAGTTTTAAGATTTTCCTTGCTGTGATTTTTTGATATTTTGTTTGCTATTTGTTTGACTAATGCCTCCAGATGTTTTTTTTCATTTTGGTTTAAATTGATGGACTATTTTCCTGGAATGGAGGACTTGGCAACAGTGGACAAAGACTGGTGACTTATTGTTGTTTCTCTTACACACTCTGGAATCCTGGAAAACAGTGTTTCCTAAGGCTGACCCTCGAGATCTTCACCACCATAGATATAGTGGGAAAAAAATTAAAAGGAGGGATTGTAACAGGTGGTCCCCAGGGAAATGGGAGTTTCCAGATTGCCTCCCACACTCAAGGAAGGGTGGAATTGAGCAGGGAGGAGGAGAAGCTGGAGAAGAGACTGGGAGAAGGAAGGAAGATGGACAGCAAAGAGACCTGGAGGAGGCACATGGATCAGAAAATCATGTGAAGAAGCTGTGCTTGCTTCTTGACCTTGGACTAGTATTAGGAACTTGGGAAACATGGAAGGTGACTTGCATTTTGATTTTGCTCCTTTCATCCCAGACTTGCTTGGCTTCTTCAGCCTTTTTCCCATGAGTCCCCACCAGAAGGTGCCTTAGCCTTTCAGAAAGTTCCCAGGAGACCTCAGTGGCCCTGCTTTGGCTGGGTATTTTTCCACCGGGGGATGGGTAACTTTGGGTGTTTCCTAGGGAAAATTTCAAACTATATTCTTTCTCTTCATTTCTCTCTATCTCACATTAATAGTATTAAAGTTCCTTTCCATGGAAGGTCTTTTGCACTACAGTGCATTTTGTCTTGATGCAGCATATGGCAGAACCTATTTAGAGCAGACAAGTTTGGAGGTACTGGATGTCTCTGATTCTTCTCTGTTGCATTAAGAAGGTTAAATAAACATTTGTTGTTATGTGACTGTTTTCCATGCAGTTTGAATACACTCATATATGCTTAATTTGTTTAACAGAACAAATTTTGTGGCATGTATTAGGGCATCTTATAAGACTTCCCATATTTCCTTTTCTTTTATTTAATCAAAAATCTCATTATTTTAGAACTTTGATTTTGGGAATGTTTCTCATGGGTAATAATAAGAGCTTTTAAAACACTTACATACGTTTCTTAATTATCCAGGGTATCAATTAAAATTTTCAAGAACAAATATCTCTCACAAGGCTCAGCTAAAGGCAAATTAGGACAGGACAAGGCTTCTCTCTAGCTAATCAGAGGCCTTGAGGCAACAAATGTTTAGATTACTTAAACAGTTTTTAATCTGCTATTAAAAACTAACAGTTTAAGAATACTTTTGTTCCTTCAGCAGATGGGAAGCCTGTCTTAAAATTTCACTCTCTCATGCCAATTTTTTTTTACCTTCCAATTTTGTAATCAAAATATCCCATATAAAATAACCACTTTTATCTTGAGATTAAATTTTCTGATCCCTTAACAAAAATATATTCATTATTTATATCTTTCTCTCCCCTCCTTTTTCCAAACACATACATTTTACTATCTTTACATACAGAGTTATTTCCCATGATATTTGCATTAGCTTTGATTTCATACTTAAATTTGAATAAACACTTGTAACCTTAATTTCCAATTTTTGACATTGTGAGCAATTACAAAATTGTTATACCACTATCACTTTATAGTAGAAGACTTACAAATAACTTTTCATAATAATTGAAGAACAAGGTTCATCAATTTTTCCTAGGTGATTTAAAACATTTTATTCATAAACCCAAATTTATTTAGTTCCCTTGAAATAAAGAGCTAAAACTAAGCCAAAGCTTAGTAATGTCAGTAGAATAATCTAGATAATCAATTAATTTTCACTACTAAACATAGCAAAACTTTTAATTTTCAAAAAGTAATTTGGAAAACTACTTAGGAATTGTAAAAGGATTAGATTAAAAATGGAGTCAGGGAGCCTCCCTGGTGGCGCAAAGGATTAAGA
Source organism: Talpa europaea (assembly GCF_964194135.1). Classification (NCBI taxonomy): domain Eukaryota; kingdom Metazoa; phylum Chordata; class Mammalia; order Eulipotyphla; family Talpidae; genus Talpa; species Talpa europaea. The sequence goes on from NC_140071.1 coordinate 29,448,190, forward strand.
AACAGCTATTCACAGCCTCTGTATCACAAACTCAATCCTCAGCCGGCCAGGGAGCTACCCACATGTGCAGCGGACCTGTGTTTAGATTACTTAAACAGCTTATAATCTGCTACTAAAAACTGACAACAGTATAAGAATACTTTTGTTCCTTTAGCAGATGGGAAGCTTGTCCTAAAATTTTACTCTAAGTAATGTAAACACAGCGGACCTCTCCTGACTCACCTGCTGCTCCCCTCAGCCTTGTACTTCAGTCAGTCTGCCTGTTGTGTTCTGCACTGTCTCTGGTGAACTCTCTTACCCCCCACACCTCTGGCCTGTACCCCAGTTCTTATATGCATAAATAAATAAATCTTTAAAAAAATAAATAGAAATGTCAGCTATGTTAAAACATCCATAAACACTTAAAGTCCAAGATATTGCAGTTTCAGTTTATTCCAAGGGGGCATCCCCAAATTACTCAATCTGCAATGAAACCAGTAAGGTCATTTTGCATGAAACAATCCTTTATTTCCTTACCTGCTAAAAGATTTATCCCATTTATATACATATCTATTTGTTCAAGCAGGTCAACCAGTTGAGAAAAATCCATGTTAAATTCTTAGGTCAAAACTGTGTTTGTTGACTTGTGTTTAACATAAATGACTCCCATCATGTATCTGTTGCTTTTTAATATTAGTCATGGTATCTCATGAAACCAAGTCAGCTATTTTTCTTATTAGATAACATGAGCTAATTGTAATTAACAAGCACAGGTAGAATAAATGTATTATACAATTTACAAACTGTAAAGACACAGTGTTTCAAATTATAACATTAAATTTTTAGCTAACTTCTATTATATTTTTGAGTTTAGAAATATTATATAGGCACTTTTGTACATCAGTTATATAAGAATTAATCCTAATGTTGTCATCTGGAGTCAAAATAAAACATGAAGGGAAGATGCACAAATATACTAGAGACATAAGGGTCTCTTAGTTTTCATTTAAAATTCCATCCATGTGCACCAGTTTCAAAGAAATAACAGTTGGACTACCAATATATATGTGAAGAATTTTCATTCATTCAATTTTTAAATAGTTCTTTCTCTTTATTGTTCTTTAGATAAGAAAGCTATACCTTAAATTTGCATTTCAAAGAATGACTCTTTGGGTCTCAAGGAAGTGGGGGCAAAGAATTTGCATCACACAGATTCTAGCTTTCTAAGGCAAGGATTTTTCTATCTCTTTAAATTGGAGGTTTTTCTCTTAGCTCTCAAAGTTTTGGGAACTCAAGAGTTCCCTAGTGGCCCCTGCAACCTTAACGCTATCTTTTATATTAATGACCAAATTTATTGAAGTGAATTTGCAAAAGCAAGTCTATAATCTTTTTTGAAACATGTTTTTAAGTCTGATTTCTATACTTTCATCTTAAAAATTCTCTAAGAATAACCAACGTAATTCTCCATATTTCGTCTCTCTCTTTTTCTTTACAATTCAATCTTTTCCAATAAGTTTACATTGATAATTCTCTGGGTTTTTCATAGGTGCAAAAGTAATTTAGAAGTTTTCCAACTCAATAGAGACTTGACCAACCAACAAGCATTCATTATATCTTACCCAAAGATCCAGAATTTCACTCCAACCATAAAACACAAAGAAGGGGGAAAGAAGCTCAATACACATCAATAATATTCAGCTAAGCCTGGCAGCTACTAGTGGATATGTAACAATGTAATCTACAAAGGGGTGGCCCCAGGTTCTCTGCCTCACCTATGGGAAGGTGTAGCTGATGAGCAAGGGAAGTTACAATGGACTTGGGAGAAAGAAAAAGACCTGGATGAGGCCTGTGGAACAGAGAGACAGTGAAGATGAAGATGTGATTGTTGCTTGTCCTTGCACTTCTACTAGGGACTTGGGGGACTTGGAAGGAGAAACTTGGAAGAGATGTGGGTGAGAGACTTGTGGGAAGGCTGAAAATGGTGGAGTTTACTTTGATTGCATTTTGATTTTGCTCCTTTCCTTACAGACTTTCCTGACCCTTCTGACCCTTTCCTATAATTCCTGGCCAGAAGGTGACTTAGACTTGTGGTAGGCTTTTAGGACTCAGTTGCCCCACTTTGGGCCAACCCTGTTTGGTTGAACATTCACCCATGAGGGGATGGGTAACTTTGGCTGTTGTTTTAGAAACTATATTCTTTCTCTTCTTTTTATTTACTCTAATTCTATTAAAATTCTTTTCTATTAGCAGTCTTAACCCAGTGAGAGTAGCTTTATCTTTATGCCAGGAATGGCAGAACCTATTTAGAGTGTGCAAAGTTTTAGGGGTTTCAGGGGTATCCTTCAGTCTGCCTGCTAACAGATACAACAGCATTGTTGAAATTTCTGTACTTTTAGGTATTAAGTTAGTTTCTGTGTTTTTTTTTTTCTTTGTCTTTTGTTTTAGTTCTGAAATGGCCTCAAATCAGGGTTTATTAAGTTCCCATGAGGAATCTATTTTATCATTTCCACTTTAATGCTTCCAGGTACCACTTAAAGCATACATCCTGTTAATTTTGTTTGATTTTTATAGTGGATTTTTCTAATTGTTAACTCAAATATATTAAAATGGACAATTCATATGTGTGCCATTGTTACAGAGTGCAATCTCCATGAAAAGGGGAGGTTCCATGTTCCCTGTCCCACTTAAGGAAGGGTGGAGCTGAGTGGCAAGGGAAAGCAAGAGAAGAATTGGAGGGGAGACTTGGAAAAAGACTTGGAAGAGCACATGAAGCAGAGAGACATGTGACATGGATGTCCTTTTTGTCCCTTTTCCTATAGTTCCCTGCCCAAATTTGCCTTAGACTTATGGCAAGCTACTGGACTCCAGTGTCCCCACATTGAGCCAATATGGTTTTTCCAGGCATTGTCCCATGAGGAAGATGGGTAGCTAGGAGTGTTTCATTGGGAAATGATTACACTTTCTTCTTTTCTCTTTCTAAGCATACTGATCCTGTTGAAGTTCTTTCACACTTTAATATTTGTCTTTGTACAGAAGATGGCAAAACCTCCTTAGAGCATGCAGGTTTGGAGGTTCTGGGGTACCCTCAATCTGCATGCTACTAGATTTGGCACCCAAAGAGGGGCCACTGAGGCCCAAAAACTTTGTCACAAGTTTATGGTATCTTCTGGCAGGGAGCCATAAGAAAGGAGCAGAAGGGACCAGGCAAATCTGGGACAAAAGTAGCAAAATCAAAGTACAAATCAAGATAAAGATAAAGGCTGCCATTGTCAGCCTCCCCACATATCTCTCACCTACATCTTTTCCAAGTGTCTCTGCATATCTCAACTCCAGGAGTCTCCTTCCATGTTCTCCAAGTTCCTACTCTAAATCATGCCTCCTCCAAATCATCTTCCAAGTCTACACTCCAAGTGTTCTCCCCAAGTCTTCTCTTGCTTCCCCTCACCCCTTAATTCACTTGGAACCTCCCCACTTTATGGAGATTATGCTTTGTAACACTACTTGGTAACTTTACAATATCTCTTCTAGCAATATTCTCCCATTTAGTGGGTGTCTTGCATGTGTGTGACTCATAAGCATTATTCTGTTAAACTGCTGACAGATGACAATGGGATGCAAAACAAAGGTTTGAACCACAATTTGGCTCCCTTTAGTATTCTGGTTTAAGAACCAGGAAGACCTGAGTACCTTAGTCTAGAATTCTCGTCCCTTTTAGGACAGAGGATAAAATGTCCCACCCAGACAAAATAACAAGTATCTTGTACATTCAGAAATCCTTAATCTATCAATCATTAGCCAGTTCTGAAATCTAGGAAGAACTCTAATGAAAAAGAAATGTATAAGTAGATAATATATAGATACAGATGCAAGGACAGAGAAACAGAAAGACAGAGATTATGAAGAACAGGAGGCTGGTGAGTTCAAAATCTGAAGTGTGGATGAGAAAGTCCAAGACAGTAGAGCAGATGCCGCAGTTGAAATCCGAAGGCAATCTACTAAAAACATCCCTCCTGCTCAGAGAGTCTGATCTATTTACTCTACTAGGGCCTTCAGCTGACTTGACGAGACATACCCACTCTATAGAAAGGAATTTGATTTACCCATAGTTCATCAATTTATATATTACTTTCATCTAAAAACATCTTCCAAGTTGGCACACTGAATTAAGCATCACAATGGCATTTATATCAATTACTTAGGTGTTACTAAAATATTAACAAGAAGATAGACAATTTACAATGAATATGTTTGATAAATTAAAAATTACACATTGTTTTATGGGATGTAGCAGAGAAGAAATATTATGAGGAGGAAGTGGTAGAGATTCTGGAAAATTAATTAGAATGGGAAATACTCAATGGGAAAACTGCATATATTTTTTATAGTCATTATTAAATCTTAAGAGTGTTTACTCTTGTCCCAAAGGTCTTCCATGCTAGTGTCACATAAGGATTGCTATGAAGACTCATGAGCACTAATGACTTCAAATACTTCAAAGAATCATGTGAAAACACTGCAATTAGTGTGATAATTAATTAGCAGTTTTAATCACACAAGGAATAAGAGATTCTTCAACCTTAGCCTTTAAAATAGAAACCATTATTATATACAACAATGCATAAATAATTAAACTCTGTTAAAGGACTTCCAATTCTGTCTCAGTCCTCAGGAATCAATTGATTTTTTTGGGTGGAAGCTTTTTCTGAATCTCTTATAGGTCCTAAAACAAGAACCAAATAATTAGTGTGTTCTTATCTGAGGAGTCTCCTGTGCTTCTTTATTGTATTTCTTTTCTTCTCTCAGGATACTTAACATGTGTAAAATTCCTTTCCTGTCTTCATTCTTATACCATACCCTCAAAGCTAAATTTTATTCAGAAATAATAGGAATATTTCACACTGGGTGAAAGAGGAAGTAAGGAAGCAGAATCTCCAATATTGTTATGTCAAAAACAGTACTTTTCTAAGTACCAAAGGTAATTGAGCCATCTCAATTTTCATTAGGTTCTAAAACACTTATTCAAAATCCATCTTTTAGCCCATGAAAAAATAACTAAATGTCTTCTAAATCATTTGTATGTTTGTTTCTTAATTCTTTCAGAATTACCTGTAAATTTTTCTTACAACTCATAACACATCTTATTTTTATATTTGGAGGCAATGCAAAGACCCATGCAAACATTTGAGTGAGTAGATGTTAGAATAATATCAACTAGATCTATGTTCATTAACCACACATTCAAATGTGTGCTTTCAGATTTTGTATGTGAATCCATCCCACAGCAATATGAAAACATTTAGAGAAGTGCTGCTGAGCATTATGTGCAACTGTGTTTTCATTAATGAACATTTATATGAAGTTTTCATTGCCCATTCAAATAAATGCCATGCTGGTATTCAATATGTTTGCATGTGCAATCTCTAACGAAAAGAAATCACAAAATACACACAACCCTTTCTTCAAACCAGGCTGTCATACATTACCTTTCTATGAGCCTTTTAATATCACATTACAGGATGATTCTGCACATATCATCCTTGGGATTTTGTGTTATGAGCCATGGTATGTTCTATGCAGTGGTGCCTGGCTCAATGGACCTGGGCTTGATTATTCCACTGCAGAGAAAGTAGAGCACAGGTGCTTGACACTTCCATGAGTGTCTCTTATTGTGATTGTTTCACTTAGACAGTAAATCTCAGTGGCATTAAAGGTGATCTGAAAATTAAATACTGGAGAGGATGTCCAAAATTAACAAAAGGCTACTACAAATAGCAAGATGAACAAAATCCACTTAAAACTATAGGTGGAATTTATTTTTTTTCTTCACTGCTTTTTATTTTCCATTAAACCTCCAAGAATTAAATAGTTGATTTTTTCTAAAGCTTACAGAAATGTTAGGCTTGTTAGCCTTTGTAAGAGGGATCAGAAATAAGCTGCATTTTGCTATAACATTCGGAATTTCTGCAAAGAAATATATTGTAATTCTCATTAAAAAGTTAAATCATAAAACTCCAACATGTATCACTTAATTTTTTTAAAGATTTATTTATTTATGCATACAAGAACTGGGATACAGGCCAGAGGTGCAGGGGGGAGCGGTGAGAGGATTCACTAGAGAGAGAGTGGGAAACAGAACAGGCAGACTGACTGAAATCCACTGCTGAGGAGAGCAGTGGGCGAGACAGGAGAGGTCTGCTGCACCATATGGGTAACTCCCTGGCCAACTGGATATCAGACTTGCTGTGGATAACTTCATAGTGCTTTGTTTAACCCCTTGCGCCATCAGGGAGACCCCAATATGTATCACTTAAAATAGCCATCAAGTGTATCAACATTAATGACAATGCACAGTAAACCAAATGAAACCTGAACCAACTTTTATAACAATCTCATCACCTGATGGAGTTGGAAAGAGATTCTGTTTAGTCTGCTGCTGAACTAGTCCTAAGGAGGAGTAGCCCTCAAAGGTAACAGTGATAAGAAATCTTTTGCAGAGACTCCCTGGTGGCCTAGGGGTTAAGTCTCAGCACATTATCACCACTGTGGCCTGAGTTCTATCCCCAGTTAGGGAGCTGACCCACATGGAGAAGCAGACCTCTCCTGTTTCACCTGCTGCTCCCCTCAGCAGTGTATTTCAGTAGATCTGCCTGTTCTGCTCCCCACTCTGTCTCTGGTGAGTCTTCTCACCCCCAGTTCTCACCTACACCCCAGTTTTTCTATGCAAAAAGAAGAACTTCCTCTTACTCCCTTTCCCTAAAGTGCTTGTGAAGAGATATATGCAGCAACCTTGTCCTAGGAAGATATGATTAGCAAGGGGTCAGAAACCTCGCAAATGAAAGTGTGGGCCTCAACACCAGATAGTCACCAAGGACTTTATTTTTTGAATTTTTTTTAATTTATATATTTTTTACATCATTTTTCATTTTTGTACAATGTATGCATTTTCATCTTGGTTAAGTCCCTATGAAATTCCCTCCACCCATTAAACCATGAACTATCACCATGGTCCCGTGTGCTTGTCCTACCCTTGTTTTGATTCTACTCCCTTCTCCCTAAGCCAGAAAGAAAAGAAAAAAAAAAATACCGGATGGTCTGACTTATAGCAGGAATGTAGAAGAACCAAATAAGGGGAAGAGAGGAGAGAGCATAGGGTATGACCCTGACCAACATCTGTGACAGGGGCTGTATTTGTTCAACCATCCACCATCTAAGTTCCCTCTCAGAAAGAGAGGCCCATGAGAATTACAGAAGTGCTGTTTCTAGAACCTGTACATAGGAGGGAGGGGTGCAAAGATGAGCGGGAGTAGTAAAATATACCAAAGACAACAAAAAAATGTACCAAGAAAACAAAGCCCTACAGCCCTTCACATGTCCTGCTGCAGAAAGTATAGCTGATAGAAAGCCCCAGGTACTATGTGCTGAATTTACTGATCTAACCTGGCAACTTCATACTTCCTTCAGGCTACTCCCAACAAATAACTTATTATGGTAGAAATGCTAATGCCCTCTGATGGGCAACTTTATCTTAAGGATTCTCCATATGCTTCACTGACACTCATAAAATTGTACTAGAAGCTGAGATAAAGGCCTATCTCCTTCTCTATTCAGTCATAGAGCTAAGACACACATGAGCGCACTATGATCTGCTCACCTCTTCTGGTTTTCCGTGTATTCATCATAGTGCCTCCTCCTTTTTATTTTTTTAAAGATTTATTTATTTTTGTACAAGAGCTGGGGTAAAGTTCAGAGGCGTGAAAGGGTGAGAGGATTCACCAGAGACAGAGCGGGGAAAAGAACAGGCACACTGATGAAATACACTGCTGAGGGGAACAGCAGGCGAGACAGGAGAGTTTTGCTGCGCCAAGTGGGTTAACTCCTTGGCCAGGGATCAAACTCATGCTATAGCGGCTGCAGATTGCTTTGTAGTGCTGAGACTTAATCTCTTGTGTGACCAGGGAGGCCCCATAGTCTCTTCTTCTAATACATCTTATGCATGTCTAATCCTTCTGCTTCTCAGAGGACATAAACTAGGATTTATGTGATCCCGAAAAGAAGGGAATGTGAGATCAGTCCCATGTTCACACTAGTTTCAGAAGGCATGTCCTGTGTAGGTTGAAATGCAGGAAGTTAAAGGCCAAACTGCAAACAGTCTTTTGAACTTCAGCGCAGCTATTAAAGTGCAGGATCCATGAATAGTCAGGAATTTGCCGATTAAGCAAAAGATGAATTAAAAATACCTGTAGCCCCAGAATTCTTTATGCAGTTCCCCATCATTATTGCTTGAGGGCAGGGCTGCACGATACACAGCATCTTAGTAAGACCTGACAGAGTAACTGCTGCAGGGTGAGAGCTAATGGAGACACCAGAGCTCATGTAAGGATGTAGATGTACAGTTACAACATATCCAAGACTTGTAGATAATATGTTTTCTATCCCCAATTGCCTCTCTACAATAACAACAACACATTGTGAAGTATGAAAACTATGCGATCAGCAACCACAAGAGTGTAGTGAGATATCCCAAGATAACTCAGCTATAAATTATCAAAAAAAACTTTAAAAACAGTTGTAAAAAATATGAAAAAGATGTGATAGGTTAAAGTGGACATGATGAGTGGGCAGATGAGGACTGAGAAGTGATTTTAAAAAAATCTATACAAGTGAACCAAGCTGAAATATTAAAACACAGAACACAATATCTTAAATGAAAAATTTATGGAGCAAAGTCAGTAGAGGATAAAACATATGGATAAAAGTATTAGTGAGTTTTAACAGGTGTAACAGAAATGATCACATTTAGAGAAAGACAAAAAAGTTGGGAGGAAAAAGCAACTTTAGTGAACTGTTATCAGTGTATGTGTCGTTGGTCTTTCATAGAAGTAGAAAGAAAAAAGTGGGACAGAAAGAACTCAAGAATGATGACACAAACTTTTCTAAACTTCATAAAAGAAATCAATCTACTGATCTACACGAAACTTGTGAAACAACCCCTGGACAGATAAAAATCAGACTGCTGAAAATATTAAAAAAAAAAAAAAGTAATTTGAAGAAAGCTAAAATAAAAGACGTGCTTACATAGGAACAAATATCTGAATCCCACCTGCCTGAGAGAGAGGGGGATGGGAGGGCAGGTGAACGTATTAAATTTGTAGACGGTATTATCTACTCAGTATTCTATATCAAACAGAGGTAAACAAATCAACCGGAGTTGGGTGAAATGAAGCACACATTGCCTGTATAAGAAATGATAAAGGAAATGTTTCAGGTAGAAGGAATATGACACCAAATGGAAATTCAGATCTGCACAAAATTATAAATGAAGATTATTTTTAATGATAAATTTGTGACCAGATATAAACAAATACTTTTATTTTGTTCTATCTTTTTTTAAAAGATTTATTTATTTGTGCATATAAGAGCTGGGATGTAGACCAGAGTGTGGGGCTTGAGAAGATTCACTAGAGACAGAGTGGGGAACAGAACAGGCAGGTTGGAAGAAATACACTGCTGAGGAGAGCAGCAGGCAAGACAGAAGAGGTCTACTGCGCCATGTGGTTTAGCTCCCTGCCCAGGGATCGAACCCATGCTGCAGTGGCTGCTGATAGCTCCCCACCAGGGAGGCCCAATATTATTTTTTAAAGTCAACTAACAGAAACATAAGCAGTAACACTGTATTGTACTATGTATAAAATATGCAAAAGGCAAAATATATAACTATAGCAGAAAGTACAGAGGTAAAGATATAACTATAGCAGAAAGTACATTTTTTGGCAAATTTCCTAATATTATTTATTTGCTTAGGAATAAATATTCTTATATAGACAGTAGTCACTCAAGTAATAAATAGAAATATGACTAAGTATATAAAGAAAAGAAAATGAATATTAAAAGAAATATTGGTATAATATGAAAGTGGATGGGAAAGAAGAAAATAAGAACAAAAAAATGGATCAAGTAGAAAGCAATATCAAATTAGTGTAGCTAAAGCAACATTTATTAACTATTGCTTAAAATTAAATGCATTAAGAAGTAAATAGAGGGCCTCCCCTGGTGGCACAGCGGTTGAGCATTGGGCTGCGAGGCTGCCCGCAGCCTCTGCAGCGCTGGTTCATTGCCCCGCCGCCAGCAAGGGTCCCACAAAAAAAAAAAAAAGAAAGAAAGAAAAACCTAATTAAATTTTAAAATTATAAATTTTGATTTAAAAATTCAAGATCTAATAAATGCTAGCAAATTCTCTTAAATATAAAGGCAAAGGTAAGCAGAACTTAAAACAAAGTGGGGCCTCCCCTGTGGTGCAGCGGTTGAGCACTGGGTTGCAAAGCTGCCCACAGCCTCTGCAGTGCCGGTTCGATCCCCGGCTGCTCCCGGACTGCTCCCCGGCTGCTCCCAGGCCCCTGGAGGAGTGTCCCGCATGGCGCGCAGACCTCTCCTGCCGCCCACTGCTCCCCTCAGCAGTGTACTTCGTCCTACTGCCTGCTCTGCTCCCCGCTCTGGCTCTTGTGAATTCTCTCACCCTCCCGCGCTTCTGACTGTACCCAGTGCTTGTATAAATAAATAAATAAATCTTTAAAAAAAAGAAAAAGAAAAGTGGTATACTAAGCAATCTATCGATAAAGCATTGACAACTCTCAAAACTTATCATAAAGTGTATGTAGTAGCTATGTTCATTCCTATAAATCTCAAAAATATATCAATGGTGAGATAAATAAGATTCATTGCCTGTAGGAGATGGGCATGGGCTGGAGAGGAAAAGAGGACACTTCTGGGATGAGAGGAATGTTCTATGTTTTGCTCAGAGTGCTGATCACTGCTGAAAGATGTTACCAAACTCCTCGGATTGCATCCTTAAGAACAGTACATTCCACAAGACGTAAATGATTACATCAATATATAAATTGACTTTGGTTAAAGTTCACAGTGTCCAAATGAGAATAGCTAAACTCATTTTTAAGCCTTTGTGATCAATTCTATTTTCATAGTTAATTGCCCTTTGTTTGATCTTGCCTTCTGCCTTGCTCAAATGAATATTTTTGTTGTTAATTTGATATTCTAGAATTTGAAACTTTCTTTTAAATATGAACATTTTACTGATCTACCTACCTACTTACCTACCTATTTATATATTTGATATAATTAAAGGAAAATTTGATCTAGATTAAAGTTCAGGAATATATATATATATTATGTAGTTTCTCTGGAATAATAATATAGTGAGGTGAACCCTCTAAATTTTTATTTATTTATTTAAAGATTTGTTTATGCATACAAGAGCTGGGGTATGGGCCAGAGATTGGGGGTGGGGAGGGGTGAGAGGATTCACCAGAGAGAGAGTAGGGAATAGAACAGGCAGAGTGACTGAAATACACTGCTGAAGGGAGCAGCGGGCAAGTCAGGAGAGGTCTGCTGCGCCATGTGGGTTGCTCCCTGGCTGGCTGGGGATCGAACTCATGCTGCAGAGGCTGGGGATTGCTTTGTAGTGTGGTGCTTAACCCCTCGTGCCACCAGGGAGGCCCTAAACCCTCTAAATTTTTAGATGCAACTGGGACAATATTTGCCTTCTGAAAGAAATTTTGAAATTAAAGTGCAGACATATACTATTATTTGAAGGAAGTAAGATAGTTACACAGCTGTAGTTCATTGTGTAGATGAAGACTCCTAAAGAAGAAATGTGCCAATCAGAAAAGTTTAAGTGAGAAATTCTACCGAAAACAAAAAGCTTGCAATTTTGGCAGTTCATAGCCAAGTACCATCCTGTGGAAAGAACTTTGGCCATCAGCCTTAAGATACATTAGCCCACGGGCAAAACCACTCCAAAGCTGAGATGAATAAAACAAGGTATTGGATGCAAGGCCTCAATAATGCAAGTCTGCTGTTTAACAAACGGTGCATTTGTGGTGTGATGATAAAATCATTTATCTGACTGAGTCAGTAAATTTGATGACCAGACAGTGGGTCATGAAAAATTTACCATAGAATTACCTCTTTGTGAGGGTTTTATAGATATGTGCTAGTTAACCTTTCTTTTCTACAAGTGTTATTCCCATTGCTTCACCTGTTTTTGTTTTCTCTGATTTTTATAGAAAAGCATAATGGCATTGATTCTGTCTTTAAATATTCTATCCCTTTGGACCCTGCGCACTTTGTCAGCATTTGAATGCCTCTCCCTGGGAGATATATGCCCCTTGGCCCACTGGGTTTCTTCTCTATTAGCCTTTAAATGATTAGTTCATTACATTTTTTTTTTATCTTGTGTGAGGTATCAGTGATACATGACAGCAGAAGATCTTAATTTTTCTCATAAATATTTGTTTTCTTTTCTTCCTAGAAAAAAAAAAATTCTCTTGCCTCATTTATGGGCACCTAACACCCATGGACCCTTCTAAAAGAGACTGTACACAACTGTCTAATTGATTTGGGACTTAGTCAAATTGTAAGCTTTGGCCAAAGAAATATAAGTGAACATAAATACAGAAATATTGAGAAGAAACTTTAGAGGAATCAACAGTTTCTGCCAGCTCTCTTCCCAGATGTCCAACATTAGATCCATGTCATGAGATTGGAATTTAGAATGAGAAGACATTTAGAGCAGAATCACAGAATTGACCCAGGTCACTGGCATCTCTCATGAGTAACAAATAATGTGTGTTGTAGTAGGAAACTGTAATTTGGGGAGTCATTTTAGAGGACATGTCCAATAAGATTGAAAAAATATGTCTAAACAAAAATAAAAATAAGATTATAAAGTTATTTGAAATTCATATTAGTACAAAATAAGAAAAAAACTCTTAAGATGTCACGTGTAATCCAGAGTTACTGAAAAACTATGTCTTTGCATTTTGTTTATAATGATTTAAGATTAAGTAAATTAGTCTTCCCATCATTTAATGATAACTTTCAAGAATTTGAGGAGAGTTGGTGAAGCCCTTACAAGTGAGGACTATTTTAATTTGCTATCCCATGCAAGCTATGACTAGTAATAGAAAAGGCACCATCATTGGTTCCCCAATACATACATGAAACATCTCTCCATCTCATTGGAGTTTATGCCACCAACAGTATCTCCTTCTGCCGCCCCTCATGAGGTTATCATAATTAGTGACTTCAAAAAATTCATATGGATGATCCATTCAAAACCCTAGTCTTTCCCGCCTTCTTGATTTTCTCAAATCTTTAAAAAAAAATTTGGTTTCACCTCAATTTAGTTTCCCATTCCCATAGAAAATCTGTATCTTGCACCACCATCAACTTATTTTCCCATGAATTCTAAGTTGCAATTATCTCACTTTGGGCTCACCATTGCTCACTTTTTCAGCTAACTTGTCTGGTAGCCCCATAGCATTGCTGGATGGGTGTTGAAATTTCCTTCTGTTGGGTTGTAGATTTTGTCTTTGTGAATTTGTCTCTTTTTCACTTCCCTTTTAACCCTCTTAGATTTAGTGGCTCATCTTAATTTTCATGAATTTTTAAGCACTTTCAATTCTTGTTTTCTTTCTCTTTGCATACTTGTCTGACAAAACCTCAACCACAATCAAACTCAAGTACATACATTCTATGTCTAACCTCTGTATAACTAAACTGAACCGGAAATAGTCAGACAGCCATACTGACAGGTCTGTTTAAATTCTTGAGCTCAACGCTGGGCTGCGAAGCTGCCACAGCCTCTGCAGCGCCGGCCGGTTCAATCCCCGGCAACCAGCGAGGGTCCCACATGGCGCCCAGACCTCTCCTGCCGTGCCTGCTGCTCCCCTCAGCAGTGTATTTCATCGGTCTGTCTGTTCTGTTCCCCGCTCTGGCTCTGGTGAATTCTCTCACCCTCCCGTGCTTCTGACTGTACCCAGTGCTTATATAAATAAATAAATAAATCCTTAATAAACAAATAAATAAATAAATAAATAAATAAATAAATAAATTCTTGAGCTCAAGTCTCAAGTAGACAAGTAACACTGACTAAAAAATAATACACATGTCTAGATTAAGTTGGCTCTCCCTGGCTTTAGTATAAATATTTCATTAATTTGTCTTCAACAAATACTTTTTATATGATTTTTGATTGTGCTTAATTTATTATGCACACTATAATGGCTTCCATTGTATTTTTATTTTCTGACATTTCTGCCTTGCCATTTTCTAATTCCTGGCCTTTTCACTTGCTTTTCTCTCAGCCTATAAGGTTCTTGCCCAGTTCTATGCATTGCTAACATTCTGCAAGTCTAACTTTAAATGTCACCTCCTCAGAGGATATTCCATGACTGTCTTATAAAAGGAAGAAATATTTTTTTTACTTTCTGTTACCTTGTCCTGTTGACTCTTTCACAACACTAGTCACCAAATGTGAATAACTCTATTTATTTTATTTTAATTTTCTACATCTAGAAAGTAAACTCTTCAATAGGAGGACATTTGTCTGTTTGTATTATGCTGTGTGTTCAGTGCCAAGTATAATGTCTGGCAAAGAATAGATACTCAATAGGTATTTTTTGACTAATTAAAAAGTGAATGAATACCATGGGGAAACACCCTTGAAAACATTTTAATTTCATTTTTAATCTGTAAAGTCAGATGTTAGATGATAATCATGTTTTCCAAAGTCTCCTGTGGGATACTACTGAGTCAAAGGAGAGTCATCATAAGAGTCATCAACTGTCCAAACACCTCTGTTCACTTCAACAGAGATACAACAGGTAACTAATACCAAGAACACATAATGAAAATCTTCATGGATTCTAGGTTAGTCTTCATAAGAATTTTACACATCAGATGTGTTATAATTTATTCACTCTTTATAATTCCTTGTAAATTTACTCCTCTGTCAAGAAGATCACAAGTAAATAAATCTGTATTTTTCATATCTCTTATACATGTGGTCAAAAGATAGTTTTACTCAGAGGTCATGCACAGAGGATGTATAAACCTCCTAAATTTTGAATGGTCACAGTGGAATTTTAAAATGATATTTTGATATTTTCATCCTAAAGTTAAGGTCATAATTGTAATTAACATAAATTATCACAATTTACATATGATCCACCCTTGTAAGCATGTGTTTAGCCATAGTACCTCTTATTTATAAGTATTTACATAAAGTTTTTTTGGAGAATGTAGGGTACTATGGTTCTTACAATGCAAAAGAACAATCAGTTATTTATATTGTGAAGCAAAGGTTATATGTGAATTAACTCATTATTTTTCCTTTATTTCCATGGGTTCTTTCCAATAAATATGTACTGATTCATTGTCCCAGGGCAACTTTCTACTGCTGACAGATTAGGCTTCTCTAGACCAAACATTCAAAATTTTAGTTCATAAATGCATTATTTTGTTATTTGCTCAACTGTTCACTTTACAAAAAGTCAAGATTATCAATACTTCAATTCATTAAGCAGGTAAATCATGAAGTATGTATCCTGTAATGGAATTAATTACTTTGGGGACTGCAAACTCAATACATGCGGGAAAAGTAGAGAAACTAAATAAATAAAATATTCTGTTACAAACAAAAATTAGAGTGAAAGATGAAACAGTTGTTTAATTCCACTGAATTATTACCCTCCAAATTAAGTGATCCTGGTATTAACAAGTCTTATGAAAACTTTGGAAAGAAATGTAAAGTGCTGGCAGTGTGTGCGCACACATGTGTGTGTGTGTGCATGCATGCACATGCACTCTATTTCATCTCAAACTTTTTTGTTGGGAACTAAAAGTCTTCTGTGGGTTAAAACTATCTTTAGTTTGTCAGATAATAGTGGCTTCAATGTTATTTCTCCTCAAATTGCCAAGTAATAAGCTTGATAAATAATTTAGGGGCCTCCCTGGTGGCGCAAGGAGTTAAGCACAGCACTATGAAGCTATCTCTGCCTCTGCAGCACGAATTTGATCCCTGGCCAGGGAGCAACCCACATGGCGCAGCAGACCTCTCCTGACTCACCCATTGCTTCCCCTCAGCAGTGATTTCAGTCAATCTGCCTGTTCTGCTCCCCACTCTGTCTTTGGTGAATCCTCTTACCCTTCACATCTCTGGCCTGTACCCCAGTTCTTGTATACATAAATAAATAAATCTTTAAAAAAATAATTTAAAAATATTTGCTTCACAAAATTCAATATAGATAGAATTTTTCCATGTTCTAATATGTATACCCAAGGAATATTTTAGAGATACTCATAGGATACTATTATAAGTATAGAAGCAATTATATAGATTAACGTATCTAGAAAGACCTACATAAAAATCTTCTAAGTCTTAAGTTACATTGCCATTACTCTTTTGTCTTTAAGGGATCAATTAGAAATAATATTAAAGAAAATGGGCTATATTACAGAAGAAATTAAGTGGATGAATGCTTTGGACAACATGAGAAAATAAATTAATAATAGAGGAAAAGAAATGGATTTTAAAAGAGAAAGACATTTAAAAAGTCTGAAAGATTAAAGAAAATAATACCTCAAATAATAAAACCCTAGACCGACACAATAAATTGTTAGGTAACTGAATACTATTCAATGAGAGAGCAGTTTGGAATAATAATTAATGGCTACTCTCTTCCTCCATCACCATTGAACACAGAGACAAAGAAAGAGGAAAATACAAAAAATAAAATAACACTAAATAATAATGTTAGGGCAACTAGTACTTCTCAAAACATATATTGGAGATTGTATCTATTTAGATTTTAGGGGTTATGTTACCTGGTAGGGAGAGGGGCACCTCAGATCTCCCAAACCTGCCCATTCTAAATGAGTTTTGCCATCTGCCTATCAAGACAAAACATATGCTAGGGTGCAAGACCTTCAATGGAAAGGAATTTTAATACAATTAGAGAATTAAGGTTTTAAGTCAAGCACCCAAAGTTACCCATCCCCTCTTGGGCAAATGCACAGTCAAACAGGGTTGACCCAAAGCAGGACTGAAGCCCAAAAGTTTGCCCCAAGTCTAAAGCACCTTCTGGTGGGTACCAAAAAAGAGGGTCAGAAACAGCCAGACAAGTCTGGAAGGAAAAGAGCAAAATCAAAATCAAGATGAACTCTGCCATTGTTAACCTCCCCACAGATCTCCCACCCACATGTATTTCAAGTGTTGCTGTGGAGTAAGTAAAGGGGAAAAGCTTCAGGCTTTCCTACCCTCCCACCATGCATGCACACTTGGCCAAATGGCGATGAAGTATGGGGAGGAACAGTGGGGAGCATGAAGCCTCCAACATGGCTGCTAGAACTGGTAATGAACCTACCCATTATGGGATGGTTGTGCTATAGTCACCTTCCATGTTCCCCAAGTCTCTGGTACAAGTCCAAGGCTGAGAAGCAAGTGCAGCTTTTTCTCCTGTCTCTCTGCTCCATGTGCCTCCTCCAGGTCTCCTACCTTTTCATCTCTCTTTCTTCCTTCTCCAGTCTCCTCTTCTGCTTTTCCTCTCCCTGATAAGCAACACCCTTCCTTGGGTGGGGCAGAGAAGCTGGAACCTCCCCTCTGCCTTGGGACCACCCTCTTACAGTTACAAAGTATAGCTTGGGCTATAGAATTAATTCATAAGGAATTACAATATGGACTGTAAGCAATTGAAATGTCCATTACCAATCAGTGTATATTTGACTAGCAATAGTTAAAAGATTAAATTAGGAACATTTCAAATGAGTATTACAACTTGAAGATTATTTGACTAAGAGTACTTAAGAATTGTGTCTCCTAGGGACATTCATGTTTAAATAGAAATTAAATACTAAATGCAAAGAATAATATAATTGGCATGAGTTAAATAATGGGGAATAATTGAGAATGAGAAGCCTGGAATTTTTCCTGTTGTTCCAGAAATTGTACTAGATTCAAGATTGTGTTTTATACCTAAAGTCAAGGTCACCTTTATTTAATAGGTTTGTTATATGTGATTATTATGGATTAAAAAATAGGATGATGAATATACATATTGAAAATCAATGTGCTTTATGTTTATTTGTATAAACAGAATAAATTTATTTTTAAAAACCGGGTACTTTGTGTAGAAAAACATAAAAGGAATGGAGGTATTTAGTAGTGCTATTTGAGTTTTCTCATTAATATGTTTCTTGCTTTTCCTGATCATTGATTCATGGGTAAAAGACTTTTCATAAGGTCACAAACAAGAACTTCAGCCAACCCACTTGTGATGGCTGTTTTATGTGTTAAGTTGATTAGACCATGACACCCATATATTTGGTCCAACACCAATCTGTATGATGCTGTGAAGGTGCTTTTTAGATGAAAGAAATATTTCAGTCAATAAACCATGAATAAAGCAGATTGCCCTCCGTAATATAGATGGGCCTTATCCAATAAACTGAAGGCATTAAGAAAAACAGACTGAGAGTCCCCAAGGAAGATGTTCTCTTTTAAATGCCCTCAGACTTGGACTGCAACATCATATCTTCCCTATTTCCAGGTCTCCAGCTTACCAATTTACCTTGTAGAGTTGGGCACAGCTGATCTCCACAATTATGTGATTAATTCCTTAAAACAAACTTCTTTCTCTACATTTACACACATCTTTTGGTTCTGTTTCTCTGGAGATTTCTGACAAATTCATGGATCAAAGAGAAATTATATAAATTAAAAGACAATATTTATAGATAGAAAGTTTCAATATTATAAATATGTCAATTCTTTTTTCCTAAGATTTCATTTTTTATTTATTTATACAAGCACTGGGTACAGTCAGAAATATGGGAGGGTGAGATTATTCACCAGAGCCAGAGCTGGGAGCAGAGCAGGCAGAAGGACTGAAGTACACTGCTGAGGGGAGCAGCGGGCAGCAGGAAAGGTCTGTGTGCCATGTGGGACCCTCACCCGGTGGCCAGGGATCAAACCGGCTTTGCAGAAGCTGCAGGCAGCTTCGCAACCCAGCGCTCAACCGCTGCGCCACTGGGGAGGCCCCTAAACATGTCAATTCTTCCCAATTTGTTCTACAGATTAATTGCATTCCAACCAAATCAAATCCAGCAAGTTATTTTGTAAATATTGACAAACTGATTTTAAAGTTTATAGGGAAAGACAAAAGACATAAAATACCAGTATAGTATTGAAAAACAAAGTTGTATAACTGACATTAACACACTTCAAGAGTTACTATAAATACAATAACTAAATTAAAATAGATTATAGACATAAATGTAAAATAAGAAACTATAAAACTTCTATAAGTAACACATGAAAAAATTTAGATGACTTTGAGATTGAAGATGAATTGATAGCAAAATCAAAGGCATGATCAACCTAAGAAATAATTTATAGCGGTGCTTAACTTTTAAAACTGCTCTATGAAAGACACTGTCCAAAGAATAAGAAAACAATTAATGAACTATAATAAAACATTGGCAAAGACATATGTGATAGAAGACTTATAAAAATTATACAAAGAACACTTTTAACTCAGCAGTAAGAAAATGAACAACTGTATCTAAAAAAAAAAAAAAAAAAAACGGACAAAAGATCTGAACAGACATCTCATCAAAGAAGATATGTGGGTGGCAGATAAACTTATGGAGAGACATTGCACATCACACATGGTCAGGAAAATGCAAGTTGAAATGGCAATGAACTATCACTATATATCTATGAGAATGGCAAAATCCAAAACACTGAAAACACCAAATGCTAGCGAGGGTGTGAACAAAACAAACTTGCTCATTGCTGGTAGGATGGAAAAATAGTACAGCCACTTGGAATGGTCAGGCTTTTTAAAAAGCTAATCACACCCTTAACATCAATCTTATCAGTAACTGCATTACTTGGTATTTACCCAAATGAATTGAAAATGTATGTACATCAAAAAACCTGCACATTGTGTTTTTAACAACTTTATAATTGTCAAAACTTAGTAGAAAGCACAATATCCTTCAATGCTATTTGGATAAATTGTGGTATATCCAGACAATGGGATATTAGTTGGTATAAAATACAATGAGCTTTCGAGCCATAAAAATATCCAGGTGCATGTTTCAAGCATATTGCTAAGTGAAAGAAGCAAGGAGTTTCCTTTGAAAGGGCTAAATACTATATAATTCCAAATATTATATATGCCTTCTGGAAAGGAAAACTCTGAAGACAGTAAAAAGATAGTGGTTGGTTGCCTGGGGCTCTTGGGGAAAGGAGGAACATAAATGTTCACAGCACAGAGGATTTTTAGGGCAGTGAAACTACTCTATTCACAATGTGTCAGAGTTTATGAGGGATAGGCACTAGTTCATTTCTGAATGTTTGGCAGAATTCATTTGTAAAACCATTGGTCCTGGGTTCTTGTTTTGGGGGTGGGTTTTGATTACCATTTCAATTTCACTGCTTGTAATTGGTCTGTTTAGGTGTTCTATTTCTTCTTTATCTAGCTTTGGGTGATTGCAGAGTTGTAGGAATTTGTCCATCTCTTCTAGATTGTTGAATTTGTTTGCATATAACTGTTCATAATAGTTTCTGATTATTCCTTTGATATCTGCTGTGTCTCTTTCATTTGTGATCCTATTTATTTGTGCTTTCTCCCATTTTTCTTTTTTGAGCCTGGCAAGGGATTTGTCTATTTTATTTATTTTTTCGAAGAACCAACTTTTGGTTTCATTGATCTTTTGGATATTTTTTTTAGTTTCTATTTCATTTAGTTCTGCTTTGATTTTTATTGTTTCCTTTCTTCTACTGGTTTTAGGGTTTTTTTTTTTTTTGTTGTTGTTATTGTTCCTTTTCTAGTTCTTTGAGTTGTGTGCTTAGGTTGTTTCTTTGAGCTCTTTCTTGTTTCTTGATGTGAGCCTGTGTTGCTATATATTTTCCTGTTATTATTGCTTTTGCTGAGTGCCATACATTTAGGAAATTGGTGTCCTCCTTGTCATTCAGCTCAAAGTATTTTTTAATTTCTTCTTTGATCTCCTCATTAGTCCAGTGGTCTTCCAGTAGTGTGGGTATCAATCTCCATGAGGTAGGAGGGTTCCTTGCCTTCTTTTTATGGTTTATTTATAGTTTGATGCCTTCATGGTCAGAGAAGATGGTTGGTATGATTTCAATCTTGGTGTATCTGTTGATGTTTGTCTTGTGTCCTGGAGAATGATCTGTTTGCACTTGAGAAAAATGTGTACTCAGATTTTTTTGGGTTTAGTGTTCTATAGATGTCAGTTAAGCCCATGAGGTCTAGATCCTTATTTAGAGCTTTAGTGTCCTTACTTATTGTTTGTCTCATTGATCTATCCATTGTTGATAGTGGTGTGTTGAAGTCTCCTACTACATATATGTTTTCTCTGATGTCTGTTTTCAGTTGTCTGGTATATTTTGGTGCTCCTTCATTTGGTGAATATATGTTAATGAGTGTTACTTCTTCTTGAAGTATTGTCCCCTTGATCATAATGTAGTGACCGTTGGGGTCTCTTTTTACCTTTTTGAGTTTGAAATCTCTTTTATCTGATGTAAGTATAGATGTTTCTGCCTTCTTTTTTGGTCCATTTGCTCTTAGGATTGTTTTCCATCCTTTTACTTTCAGTCTATTTTTATCTTTTGTAGTTAAATGTGTTTCCTGAAGACAGCAAAAGATTGGGTTTTGTTTCTTAATCCAGCAATTGTGCATCTGTCAAAGCCCATGGAATGTACAATGTCCTAATGTAAATATAGACTATGGGTGACAATAATCTGTCAATTAGTTTTATTGATTTGAACAAATGTAATCCTCTTGCATAGGATGTAAATAGCGGAGGAAACTGTGTATGTTTAAGGCTGAGATTATAATGGTAAATCTCTATACTTTCTACCCAATATTGCTCTGAATCTGAAAATGCTTTAAAAAAATAACATGCCATGACTCATTAAAAACCCTACTATTGTTACCAAATGCCGGCCTCAGTTTCCCTCAGCCAATAAAAGGAAACTAAGTTTGAGGAAAAGGAAAGCGGTTTTATTTGTCGACAAATGAAGAGGGAAGCAGACTCATGTCCGAAAAACCACCGTAGTCCTCTTTGGCAGTGGGCAGGGGTATTTATACAGGGGGAGATGGGTAGGCATCCGTGAAGGGGAGGGGGAAGGGGTCTGCACAGAGACAAGTGGGCGCCAGCTCAACAGGGAGATGGATGGGTGTCAGCGAGGGGGAAGGGTCTACAGGGAAACTGGTGGGCGCCAGCTTTTTTTTTTCTTCCCAAGGGGAGGGGAAGCTGCAACAAATGGGAAAGACAAGTCATCAATCCTGTTAATGCTAGATAAGGGGAATTGCAAAAAATGGGGGAAAGACAAACTTGTTAACTGTATCACTATGTGACTGCAAGTGCCTACCCATTGTTTAATAGCTAAAGCTGAGGGAAGAGTCAGCAATTAAAACTTGATTTGCATTAAATAAAGGATGAGGGAGCATTTTAAAAACAGTTGCCATTACTTGCATTATTTATTCATAGGGTACTGTGTAATTGCAATTTTTGCTGAATAAAGACAAATGCTTTCTCTTTATTGAAGAACATATAGTCCAAAGATAGAATGGGAATTTAGAAACAACTTCAACTTCTCTGCATCATTAAAACAGACATTCTAAAGGCAGGAAGAGTGCAAAACACTTTAGTATAGACAAAACTTCTTATCAAGTATTTTGGTTCTTGTATCTATTGCATGTTGGAAGAACTAGGATGTCCACAATTTGGCTGACATGTTAGCTTATCTTTTTTTTTTTAATTGAAAATTGTTAGGGATGCATATTATATGAATCAAATAAAACTAAACAAATGACACTAAGATATACTCAAACACTGTATTATTCACTGAACTATGACAGTCACTCAAAAGTGTTCATGCCACTATAAAAGATGCTGTGCTTAACAATCCAGAAACAGCAGCATTACACAATTGAAAAGGTCACTTTTTCTTTTCTAGGCATTTAAATTTGCCTTGTGTTTCATAAATAGTTATTATTGTGCCTTAGTTTTGCTGTTGATGGAATTGCTTTATCTTTTTTTTTGTTTGTTTGTTTGTTTGGGCCAGATGAAAAGTTTTCCCTAATTTAACCTAAATTTAACCAGTTTTCCTCAGGAAGAGGAGCTTTCCCATTAGAGAAGACATTTTGACCTTGCAAGGCTATATTATAATTACACTGAAAATTCCATCCCACTTTCTCTTCCCACTTCCTGTCCTAACAGTACTGAAGTACTTCAAAGATTTCCCAAAGGACCAACATTTTATTCTTTTTTGAAATTCCTATATATTCTTTCTTCTGCTTGCAAAATTCTATCTTCCTTTTTTCCTGGCTTACTCCTTTCCAAGCTTACTCTGGTTCCTAAATACCCACACCCAGGAAGTTCACATTCCTTGCCTCTAATACTAAAACAACACTGTGTTGCTTCTACAAACAGGAGCAACCTACATACTTAAGACACTGCTGTTAGTTAGTGGGATCATATTGCAACTCATATCTTTCATGAGATTTATTTTTTTTATGCATACAAGAACTGGGGTATAGGCCAGAGGTGTGGGGGGAGGCAGTAAGAGGGGAAAGGATTCATCAGAGACAGAGGGGGGGAGCAGAACAGGCAGATCCACTGAAATATACTGCTCAGAGAATCAGTGGGCAAGACAGGAGAGGTCTGCTAAACCATGTGGGTTATTGCCCAGGCTGGGGATCAGACAGAACTTAGGCACAGTGGCTGGTGATAGCTTGATGTCTCGGAGACTTTAACCCCTTTCTCACCAGGGAGACCCAAGCAACTCATTTAACAAACTATCTACCCTCTCCTTCCCGCCCCCCACACAGTGAGTTGAGTTTTTCTGTCTGATTAAATATACTTTATTCTTCTTTGTACATCCATGATCTCATACACTGTCTGACTCATAGTAATTGCTCAAGAAATGTCACATGTATTTAATTAAGTGATACATGATAGTCTATAGCTCTTAGTGAGCAGTGTTTTATTTAAAATCTAAAATATATTTGTTTACTCTTAAAAATCAAAGGCCAACCCAGACAGTTCAGCATCCTAACCAGGCATTCCCATCCCTTCTCTGTCCCAGTCAGTTTCCTTTTAAGATAAGTTAAAAAAAACTGCTTTATTCTCACAGTTTCTGTTAGTTGAGAAGTCAGTGTGATAGAGATGCATTAATGCAAGCAGGGTTTGCCTAGACATCAATAAACTTGAAAGGACCCTAGAGGGCCACTTGTAGTGTCAATAAAGACTCATAATTACTTGCTCCTTTGAGCATTTTAGACACAATCCCCTAGTTCTCTTTGCAGTGAATATGAAGCTCTGAAATTGACAGGTTCTTAAATTCCCAAACCTTAGGCTAAGAATGGCAAACACCAGCAGGAATTTCAGATTTTTCAAGTAAAGGTCCTAGCTATTATCCTTGTTATTTTAAAAAGTCAGGAACTTGGAACCCCTCAGGCTGAGGGGTTGGCGTGGGCCTCACCATTTGCAGGCTTGGGAAGATGCAAACACTGGTCAAGACCTGGAGCCACCACTTAAGGAGAAGCAAAAAGGAATTCAATTGAGAGGGTGGGGAAGGATTAAGAATTTGGGAGCCACTTATGTAGATGGAGAAATTTTGCCACCAGGCACCACCTCACACTGCCTGTGCCTTGTTAACTATATTTGCCAGCATCAGTGGCATAAAGTTACTGGCACGGTAAGCGTCTCTCATGCTGAGGTGAGGACCAAGGGACTGTGGAGAAATACTCAGACTGAACACAAAACCAGGACTTGAAAGTGCTTCTGCCACACAATAGCAGAGAAATAAGAAAAATTTCGATAGTAGGAGGGAGGAGAATCAAAGGCTAAATACTTATGATTGAGGCTTTGGGAGGAGAGCTTTCTCTACTGGCCTCCCACCTCTCCCTCACTGTCCACCCCACCTTCGTCTTTCCGTTGTGTTCGCGTGTGTATACACTTGCGTTTAAAAGGGGCGGAGGGGTGGTTCCCAGTGGCTGCTTTTTCTCAGAATTCTCCGCAGTGAAGTTTAAGTGGAATTGGAGTTTCCTTGACTTCTGCGTGAGGAGTTTTCAAATAGCAACGAAAAAGCGTCACACAAATATCCGCTCATCTCTTTCCCAGCAGGAACCCGAGTCTGGGTCACCCGATCTGAGTGGGCAATCGACTAATCGGTTCATGTGTGTAATTGTTACTTTCCAGACTGAGTTGTGCCCGGAAAATAAAACCTCTTCCTCCTGTCTCCTCTCTTCCCCGTTCATTCTGCCTGAGTAGGGTTGTGTGTGCGGGTGCCCGCCTGGGAGCGTGTTTAGCAAAAGGCACTTGTAAGAGGCTACACCTATTGCAACCCACTTCTACATGTATTCAAAGCCTCTCCCGAGCCGGACGGGGCTCTGATCTGTCTCCAGAGGAGGTGCCCTCTCCTCGCTAATGTAGACAGGGTATCTCCGCGCTCCCCTGTCCAGAGAGCTGATGCTTTCGCGTCCCGGGAGGGTGACCTGACTCCCTCTTAGCGCATTGCGCTCAGCCCAGTATGTGCAAGCGCTGGTGCGTGCGTGCGTGTGTGTGTGTGCGTGTGCGCGTGTGCGATTGTAAAATTGTGAGCTTCCTCTCCCGGCACACTGAAAGGAGCGCAGGCGACGTTACTCTCAAAGCAGCAGTTAG
This sequence comes from Talpa europaea, assembly GCF_964194135.1. Taxonomy (NCBI): domain Eukaryota; kingdom Metazoa; phylum Chordata; class Mammalia; order Eulipotyphla; family Talpidae; genus Talpa; species Talpa europaea. Next base: position 29,473,720 of record NC_140071.1, read on the forward strand.
CAACGCCAGGCAACAGCAGCCTCCGCCCCTGAGTCCAGTGATTGGCTGGTTTTGCTCATCATTTCCCTGCTAGCAAAAGGGAAGGGCCAGTGACGCCCCCGAATCCAGCTGCAGAAGCGGCCGCCACCTCCAAAGCACAAGGTGTCTCGTCTGAAAAGAAACATGAGCCCCAGGGAGGCTGAGCGACCCCGGCAGGGCTAGCGGGAAGAGCTCCGGGCAGCGCTCCGCGATCAGGGGGTGCTCCGCCACAGAGGATTCTCACGACCTGTTCCTGAGATCCTGGCTTCACGTTTTCCTTGCCTTTCACTGCTTCCCCCCCAGCAACTCTGTCTCCCCAAAACGGAGCCTTTATATCAAGAGAAGGCGAGGGAGCTGGGGCAACCAGGACTTTCCCGGGCACCCAAGATGCGCTCCATTAGGAAGAGGTGGACCATCTGCACCATAAGTCTGCTACTGATCTTTTATAAGACAAAAGAAATAGCAAGAACTGAGGAGCACCAGGAGACGCAACTCATCGGGTAAATCGAAAGCTTCATTTCAGGATATGACAAAAAGTCAAGCCATAAGTGAAATGTGAATATAGACGCTCGAGTGAGGGGTGAGCGTATGTGTGTGTTCGTGTGAGAGTGTGTGTGTTGAGTCTCGTGAATTAAATAACAAAGGCTGTTGTTGAGGTGTGTACACTCCCCTTTATGCCGTTCCCGGTAGGAGTTCAACTTGCCCGGCGTGATGGTAGCGGCGTTGGTGTTGGCTGCTGCTCTCCTGCTGAAGGAGAAGTCACAGCAGAAGTGTCAACAAAGAACGTGCGTCTTGTCTTTTCTAATCCGTGGCCAGAACTAAAGCGGGATGTCTTTATTTACCATCTGGTTGCCTTTCTTTCTCTCTGCCCTGTCACTCTAGGGGGATATTAGAGAAAACTGACTCTCTGAAAAGCTAAAGTTAAATCCGAGAAAGCAGAAAATGTGTCTCTTCTAGGTTTTTTTTTTTTTTTTTTTTCCTCTGGCGTTGCTTAGATCTGGTGTTGGTTCGTTTGAATTAGGAACTTATTTGCTCTTTCATGGGTAAAACACACGGGCGTCATGGTTACAGGTTTAGAACCCGGCTACTGTACTTTCACAACGACTATATTTGTTATTTCTTTAGTTTATCAAGATGAGTTCAGCATCTACACCCCTCCCCACCACCCCAGTAAGTTCTCTAAATATCACACTTCCTTCCTCCTTCCCCCCCAGCCCCCACTGTCTTTGGTCTTTGAAGTTGAACCAGGAGATGGCTGAAACTTTGTGTTGCTTACATAGCTTGGAAGCGTTTTCTGAGGATGTGAACCTGGTTGCTGGTTGTCAACTCTGTTCAAAGTCCTGTTTCGGAAATCCTCCCTCATCCGGAGGCGTCTGCGATCGGAAACTCCACACTGGCAGAGATGCCTGCCAGGTTTTTTTTTTTTTAAAATTTCTCTGGGATCTTTTTTCTGTTAAAAAAAAAAAAAAAGAAACCGTGTGTGTGTGTGTGTGTGTGTGTGTGTGTGTGTGTGACATAAGAGTGCTTAAATACGCCTGCTCTCACACACACATACACACACACACAAACTTAATTTGTGAATATTCCTGCTCCTCTTTAAGTAATGAGCATGCACGTGAACAAGACACAGCCTTATCCTTACGGAAGGAATCATTATTTTATAGAAAACTACGACAAACCGAATTACAGTAGAAAGGAACTGTTAGAGAAAGAAAAAGCTTGCGAGGAATGGATGGGCTGGATGGTGGTTATGCATCAACAAATCCAGAAAAGGGTCTATCCTGGTGGGGAAAATGCCGAACTATATTGGGTCCTTTACACAAGGAATGGGTGGGTTGAAAATGCAGCCGAGATCAATTGACAGAAAAGGACTTCGGGTGGGGGTGTGAGTCTCCCTGACCGACCTGAGCTTCGCCAGCAGACAAAGGGGTCTTTAGGAAGGTGATGAACCGGCGCTTGGGGGAGAAAGGCAGGCTGGGGCGTGGAGGTCGAGCTTCTTTGTTCCTTTGCGGTCTGGTGGGCTCAGAAGACGAGCCCCAGTCCAGACAAAGCGACCGAGCCTCCCCAGGACTCCGAGGGTTGCGGCCCTGAGCTCCGGACCCTGGAGAGCAGGAGTGGGCGGGGCGCGTGAGAGGAGGTGCCAAGGCTCGCTCTCCTGGCCTCCCTAAATCGCTGGCTGGAAAGCGGAGAGCACCCCAGTACCTCCAGGGCGGGGGGATTATAACGACCCGGTATTCTCCACGGTTCAGGGGCGGCATCCTCCTGTGGCTCTGCCCAGGACTCCGCGGGCTGGTGGGCTCTGAGGGACAGGCTGAAGGCAGCTGGGCCAGGTCGGGCTGGGTTTACTGTGCATTTCGGCCTGGGCGGCGGTTTCCACCTATAACCCCTGAAAAAGCTTGGGGCGGGCGCTGCAATTAAAGAGCAAGCGAGGTGCGCACCCAGTCTACTCTTCCTCCCCGGGCTGGAGCGAGGGTACGAGGAGTGAGGAGATCGGGAAGCCTTATGGCAGCATTCCGGCCCTTTTAAAAAAAAAAAAATCGTTTTTACTGCTCAGCTGACAACCGGGCTCCTCCTCCTTAATTAAAACCCGCAATTACAGTCCTGCGGGGCAAAACCGAGAGCCCGCTGCCGGCGTTGTGCTACCAGCGGTGCCCAGCAGCGTCCTGGCTGCAGCGACTGCCGCTGGAAATTTGGAGTTGAAACTGCCAGGGGCAATGTGAGAAGGACAGTTACTCCCCCCTGAGCGCTCTTTTTCTTTCACTCTGGATGAAACGTTCAATAGATAAAGCCTGTGATCATAGCTCATGGTTTCAACTCACAAATAGTGCTTCTGGTGGAGAAGTTGACTCATCAAAGGATCTAATTATGTCATTGACTCTCTTTCTACCCAGCCACGTGGAGAGCTAGTTTTGAGATTAGGGCTCCCCTGTGGAGGTTTGGCCCCAGAACCCAGTATTCAAAAGTGTGGCAAAAGAGGTAATCTCTGACCTTTGGGGGGCACTGTGTGCTTTAGGACAAGAGATTCAATTAAGTGTTTTCCATAGTCCTTGGATTTTAGAACAATTCCCCTACATTCATATTTAGGGGAAATGCTACCATTTTGGAATAGGCAAGCAATTTCTATGTCTGTTGAACTGTCCTAATCTTCTCTTAACTGGTGGTTTCACCTGTACATATAATGTTGAACAGTCGTTCCATATAGGAGACAGAATGCCAGCACAACTTTCCTACCAACCAGCCACATTCTCTTATCTCCAGAGGAATTGTAGCAGCTCATTTTTTTATAAGAGATTTTTCAGGAGTAGGTCAAGCATTTATTGAGCTTTTAAAACTTATTTCCTTCTATGCAAGACCATTAATTGCCTAGAGGTATAATGACTGGTTAGTAAAGTTTAACTCAAAGGGCATTGGGGATATTAAGTGTTCTGTTCTTGACTGATACTGTTTTCTCAATGGGAAAAATAACCCTCACAAATGACCCATGGTTTCACTGGATCTGTGTGTTATTTGGATTTAATTGAAAATGTGTTAACTGAAGGGTCTCTCATACACAAAAACAAACAAAACAAACTGTGGATATGCTCATTTAATGAAATAGCATTTAAACGTGTGGCATGGATTGTAATATGTTATTTGTTTTGGTCATCTTTCCTTAAAATCTGATTGTAACTGAGATTTTAACTTTTCTTATCAGCTAGAGATCTCCCTTCTAATTTGACTATGTGTTTTAAATTGTTTCACTAAATGATCAACAGCATTAGTAATGAAAAGTATCAAAGAGTTGACAGTGGAGATAAACATGCAAATATAAAAGTATCACCATTGTAAGCAAAGTTAATTCCTGTGTGTTCTAGGGCAAAATACACTCATCTAAATTAGGAAACCCCGAATTTGCACTTTACTTCATGATACATTTGTAATTCTACTAAAAGCCATAAATACCTTCTGAATTTTTAGATGTTTGATACCTGGGTAATGAAAAGACAAAAATTCCTGTTATTTGTGTTCAGATTTAATTTAAGTTCTTTTCTTGCAGATTACCTTTATACGTTTATATTGAAAAGGAAATTTAAACTAGTCCAAAGGGAACACATTCATTCTAAAGTCAAGTCATAATTCCCTTTTTCATTGGGGTTGAACTAAGGCTTTGGGGACATAATTTCATGAAATGAAATTAATCATGTTTGTTATATTCTATAGAACCAATAGAATACATTTTATTCTTACCTGGCTACTCATATTTCAAAAATAATATTTGTAAATACAAGTAATCTAACTAAGAGTTTGTAACTAGTATTGTGTAAATGACTATCTAAATGGGTTTTTTCTTAGTTTCATATAAGCAGGAATGTTTTATAATACTTACTGCTTTTTGCTGAATTATTTCCTTGATGCGCTCATTGCAATTTTCCCTTTAGGAGCACTTATTGAATCTTCCTGTATATCCCATTGCAAGAAATGCTTTCAGTGCAGCTGTTTAGCAATCGTGTCCAATCTGGAATGAGAAAGTAGTAGGGGGTGGCAATATCCTTCATGCCTTGCATTCACGGGAGGGACAAAACTTTTCTAGGACAGAATACTATCAAGGTCACCAGTGAAAAATACCATGAGTTTCATTTAACTTTATACAAAGAAATTTGTCCCAGATCATCATATTGCACTAAGCTTGGCCTTCTCTGACATGAATTCATTTTCTTCAAGGTGAAATGTTACTAGTCGGACCTACTTTCATTCAAAGTTCTTCCTAGAAATAAAAGTCTGAAAGTTGGCTTATCACCATCACTGAAAACAAAGATCAGAGTAATGTGGTATCATTTCATTAATATAAATCTCATGTAAACATTTTAAATGCTTTTTAAAAAACCTTAGGAAGTTCTGAAAAGACTCTTACAATTAAGTGCAAATACAGCCTTCATTCTGCTTGTAAAGCTGTATCTGTATCCACCTCAATAAGATAATCTTCTGTAGATAGCTAAAATGCCAACCCCTGTTTATTTTTACTTCTATAAAGGTTTAGTGCTGTTGAATTATTATAATAATAGCAATCTTCTTAGAAAAATATAATATTGACAGGCCACATTAAGGAAATGAAGATCAAAAAGAACCCTCCTAGTAATCATTTGTGCCTATATTCTTGAAGGCATATCTCCAAAAGCATAAGATAAACTTTTGTGTATTCCATATTTTCATTCAGAGATAGCCATTATCATTAAATATACAAAACTTGACTCCCGGACTGGACTACAGAATAGTAAATTGTACTTAAGTTTCCTTGCCTTCTAAATGACCTCTATAAAATAATTATTATGCATGCATACGTATGTAAGTGTATACTTTTCATCAGTAGGACAGTTTAAAATGTTGATTTTACAGAGTTCTAAATTTCACAAGGATTAGTTGATGCTTTGAGTTGCTCCAAATTAGAACTACATGTTTAAAAAAGAATGCAATCCAAAATAACAAACTATAAGCCTCCAATTACAGAATTCATCTAACAGCTGTTATACAGGCAATGTTTCCATTGATAGTAGGAGAGGATTGCCTACATAATAAACACAAATTTAGCCTGTGTAACTGAGAAAATAGTCATGTTACTTTTAACTATGTTTTTGAGATTCTAAAAAATTAAAATGTAACATGTAAAGGAACAAATACATATAGTGAACATGCCTTTATCACAAAAAGATGACTTTTCAACCCGGTAGGTATGTAAATCTGCACAGAATGCTTATATGTAAATTGATAATGTTCATCTATAAAGTATGAAGAAATAATCTATCGAACAATAAATTGGTCCAACTATAAATGTCCGAATGTCCTTAACAGCATCATAGGTATCTGCCACCACCATCACTTCCAGCAGCATCACTGCTACTCCCATGTCACATGGTACATTTGCCTAACATTATTGATTGGAGAAGGTAGCATAGTTGATTTTTTTTAATGTGATAGGAAATAACAGTAATAATGGCTACTGAATGAGCTGTCTGCATACTGCAATCTCTTTCTCTTCTCCACTACTAAGTGTCAGGAGAATGTCACTTGGTATGTCACTTTGTGGAGGTATTTTGAGACCTAAATTAGTACTTTAATAGTGCTTTATAAGTTGCTTTCATGTATAGAGCTCTACTTAATCCTCACAAGGTCATTGCATATTAGATAATGTTGCAGTTTTCAAGGAAAAGTAAATCCACTGGCTTAGAAAGAGAATATTTCCAAGGACATATAGGCTGGTAAGTTATGGAATCCTGAACATGAGCAGATCACCTGATAGTCTGAGGTTTTCTTACACCAAAACAAAAACTCATTCCATTGTATCTATGCATCCTCTGTGAAAATGAAGTTAGAGTTTTGAAGTAACAATAGAGAAGCAGGGGAATTGACCAAACATCCTGTCTCTATTGTCTAAGCACAGTGGGGTGGGACAGGCCCAAGGGGTGCAGACCTTAGATGAGAAGTGTTTTGTCTTTAAATACCAGAGTGCCTTTTTTTTTTAAATATGAAGTGGCCTTATTACAAGAATAATTGAAAATGATTGTCCTGATATGTCATTTTCACTCAATCTTTATGCATTTCATCATGTTCTGCCTCTTCTTCTAACATAGAAAGTGTTGTATCTATAATTTGTCACTAAAAATCTTCATCAAATTATATATTGTGCTACTTACCAAAATATGTCTTACTTTAATGAAGCTGAAATTTTTGTTTGATTGTTTGTTTCAGAGACGGTGAAATGTGTTTGAGTCGATCACTTGTCAATAGTTCTGATAAAATTATTAGAAAGGCCGGTTCTTCAATCTTCCAGCACTCTGTAGAAGGTTGGAAAATTAATTCCTCTTTGGTCCTGGAGATAAGGTGAGTTTCTTTTATAAGGAATAATTTTCATACTGTGTTCTCGAGTACATAAGACTTGGCAAATGTATATTGACTGCTTCATTTATACTTTAAGTATGAACACTTTAATAAAAGAGGAAACCAGCTCTACTTAATGTTGCTCACTGAAGGATGTGAAAACATAAAACCTGAAATCGTTGGACAGAAGTTTAAGATTTATGTGAGTTTTGAATCTATATGTGAGCTTTGTTTTTAATGGAATAACATATACAAGTGAATATGAATTTTTACATGCATGCTTTATTCTTACTCAAGATGGACATATATTTTAAGAAATATCTTTATTTCCTTATAGTCTTATAACTTCTTGTAACCTTGTGTTTTCTCACACTGGACAAAAATGGAGTTTATTAAGCTCCTATTTTGCTGATAATTATAAATAAATTTGATTTACTGTATAGATGGGTATTTCTATGTGAACTCCTATAATTAAAGCCTCAACAATTATATCCTAAATAAGTAAAAATCAGAAAATAAGTTTTCTAGATTACTGACTGATTCTTTTTAATATTTTAGAATTTTAACTTAAACATGCTCTTGAAATCAAACTCAGTGCTTTATATATATACATATATATCCATTGTCTTATTTTATTCTATTATAACCCTATAACTAATAAGAAAGCTAAAGATAGACCTTCCAAATTATGGCAGAAGCAAACATCATTTTTTTTTCTATAGTTTTACTGCTGCACTAGTTGGTATTATTAAGAATATTATAGGGATCTCCCTGGTGGTGTAGGTGTTAAGTCTCAGTGCTATTAGGCTATCACTACTGAAGCCTGAGTTCCATAGTGGGAGCTAACCCATATATGGCACAGCAGACCTCTCCAGTTTCTCCTGCTGCTCCCCTCAGCAGTGTATTTCAAAGGATCTGCCTGTTCTGCTCTCCACTCTGTTTCTGGTGAATCCTAACGCCCCTGCACCCCTGGCCAACACATTCCCAGTTCTATGCATAAATAAATATATATTTAAAAAATTGTTTTAGGAGATCAGAACTTTTTTTTTTAATTCAAGAAAACATCCATCCTTATAGAAAAATACTATTTTCCCCCTAGTATTGGCAAAATCCTAATTATTCAATGATTGGTTATTAACACAAAAAATTGTATAAGAGATAGTGGTTAAGAGGAAAAGCTGCTGCTTAGGTTTCTGCCTACTCACTTCTAGGATCACACCTGTAATGTACATAACGTAGATATAAACAACTTGAAAAAAGAAAAACCTGCTACACTCATCTTTTAGAGTATGGGTAGCAAATCATAGAATGCATTGCAGCCAAGGCATTCGTGATGTGTTGAAATATACTTGAGAAAATGTCTGGAAATTAAAGATAGGGTATCAGGGAAATGCAGGAATTATTATCTTTTTGTCTCTTTTTGAAGTTTTGACAGTGATTGGAAAGGAAAACAGGAATCAAACCATGGCCATGTCAAAAGGTTGCTTTTGTTTTAGGGGGAACTTTGTTTACTTGTTGGTGGAGTACAAGAATGAGGATATGAGTAGAGTCTGATGACAGAGTTTTAGATGGTTTTCTTAGTCAGTCAGTAAGATTTACTTCGTCTGTAGAGAAAAACAACTTTAAAAACCTTAAAACCGGGCCTCCCTGGTGGCGCAGCGGTTGAGCGCTGGGTTGCGAAGCTGTCCGCGGCCTCTGAGGCGCTGGTTCGATCCCCGGCTGCTCCCCGGCCACCAGAGGAGGGTCCCACATGGCGCGCAGACCTCTCCTGCCGCCCGCTGCTCCCCTCAGCAGTGTACTTGGGTCCTTCTGCCTGCTCTGCTCCCTGCTCTGGCTCTGGTGAATTCTCTCACCCTCCCGTGCTTCTGACTGTACCCAGTGCATGTATAAACGAAACCAAACAAACAAACAAATAAATGAATAAATAAAAAGCATGCCTCTATAAAAAAAAAAAAACCTTAAAACCACTATGAAAAATTAGACATTTTCTTACAAAAGTATAGCTTTTAATATACTCTTAGAAAATTGGACAACTGAACCTGTATTCCTTCTAAGAACTACTTCACTGAAGCCAGCACTGGCCATGATCACTCCAGTTTGACTTTTTTATACCTGGGACTCTGTTGATATCTACCTGACATCTTCCTCACCATCTCACACCTGTATTCTGAAACTGATTGAAAGATTAGATAGTTTTGAAGAAAAAGTAATAGGATGTGGAAAGAGATAAGGTCATAACTATAGCTGTTCTGTGTGGAACAGAGTCAAGTATTGCTATTATTTTGAGGAATATTGGAAGGAAAGAAATATAGCAGGTCCTCAAGAACTTCTTTATTCAATGTTATTTCATTATAACATTAGGGAGAAGAAGAAAAAAAATGGAATTCCTAGCTGGGGTCAATAGCTATGTGGAATTTGCATGGTACCCTTATGTCTATGTGGGTTTTCTCCCCAATTCCAGAGACATACATGTTAAGAGTCACTGGCTTGCCTTAATTGTCCCAATATGAGTGAGCGTGGGCTTGTGGGAGAGTGTACCCTGCAATGAAAGTGTGTCCTGTCAAGCTTGGTTCCAACTTATATCCTGAGCTGCTAACCCCAATTATTGGATTAGAAAATGAATGCATGAATACAGATTATCATTTCACATGAAAAGTGTTTCAGATATTTAGAAATTTGATGACATTTTCATAAACAGAAATATGCCACTGGAGCTTAACTCTTGTTTATATTAATTGGTCTGTGGTAAAAATTGTTACATCATAATTTGTGTCGTTTAGTCTGTTTCTAAGAACCTACCCACTTTTAGGAATTACTGGATGAGTGATTTTTTTTTAATTTGATTTATAAAGATATCTTGGAAGAGAACATTCAAATTGAATTATTTGCCAAGAAGGGAAGCAAATTAGGTAAGGTGATACATATCAGGCACAAGAAGATAATGAAAGGAAGCAAAATAAGAAATTGTAATGGTTTAATTAATATCTCCAGCCATGCTAAATAACATATCAGATAAAAGAAAATTTAATAAATGAAATAAATGGTCAATAATAATTAATATATCTACTCATGCCTTTCTAGTATCTCTATAAAAATTAATACTGTAGATGTGCATGAGTCTACAGATAATGTTTTACCATTTTTAAGATAATCAAAAAGTATTAAACATAAACTGACCCAAGAAAATCATAATTTGTGCAAATGAATTGCATTCATATCTTTGAGGATGATGTATTTTCAATTATAATAGCTAATACTATGAATGAAGTGTTAGTATTGTCTTCATATGATTCTCCTTAACAGATAAAGCAGTAAACCAGAACATACCGAGCAAATATTGAATAATACATACAAAGTTGTCACTTCCTTACAAGGAAATAATAACTTGTGAAACCATTATTGTACAATGTGTAAACAGGTCATACAAATTATAATTGCCTACAGTAATAGTGACTAGGGAGCATTAATCAGTTTATCACCTGTAATAAAATAGAGTATGAAAATGTCTTATTGTTGGCTTAACATTTGTTCATTTTTTAAAGTCATTCTGGAATCTAATTATAAAGTATTTTAGATTATTATTTTTCTTTGTTTCTTCTGCAAAGCTATAGCATTTATGAGGAACTGTATTATTTTGTGTCTGTGAGTGGGTGTGGACATATTTTATAAGTACTTTCAAAATTCTACTTTGAAATTTATGATTTAGACATTGCAACTAATCATTTTTTATTTTACATTATTGAACTATGTTTACAAATCCTTCTCATTTTTAAAATCCCATTAAACTTAAAATGCTCTTGTGACATTCCTAATAAATTATTTATCTATTTGCATTAAAATGTGAAACAGTCACTGAAGATAAATTGTTTTTCCCTTCATTTATAGACATGACTTTCCTTCTTATTACCATTTTCCTTAGCCCTGTGTGCACTCTGCAGCTTTCACCCCAAAATTGATTCATATACATTCATCAACCAACACAATTCCAGAGAGTTGGCTAAGAGAGCTGGTTCCACGTATTAGTTCTTTGTATTTTGATGAGTCATTAAGATTTAGGGAATTTTATTTGTTCTACAGTTAACTTCACAAATTAAAATAATTAACTTCATTAAAGGCTTGGTTTTATGGTAGTAGTAGTTTGATTTTTGTTTTTGTAATCAAAGAATTAATCCATTTCAGATGCATTTAGGAGATCAGAGGAACTCATGTGGATTCACAAGGTTTATTGGTGGCAGAGCCAAGCTTCATACCAGGCCTTCCTGTAGAATCAGAGCTCACATTAGGAAACTATATTTTAATACTAAAAATGCATATAATTAAATGCATCTTTTTGAAGTTTATATAATGGGGGGCTCTAAAATGATAAAATAGAAGATCATAGTTGTCATAATATTACCACATGCTAGACCAAATATCAAATGGCAGCCTGAGAAGTAAATTAACCTGAAAATTCTTTTCATTTTGGAACAGTTTGAACTTTTCATTTGGTTTTGATTGCTGAGGATGTTTCTTCTGACATTAGAATATCTTTTCTATACAGTTAGGACTCCAAACTCGGAATTTTAGAGTACAAGTTGTAACTTGAGCCACACTACAACTTATATAGCTTTGAGGCAACTTGCCTTGCAGAAATAAACTTTTGGAACAAAAATATTTGTGTATTGGGCCTCCCCTGGTGGTGCAGCGGTTGAGCGCTGGGCTGCAAAGCTGCCCGCAGCCTCTGCATCGCCGGTTCGTTCCCTGGCCGCTGGCGAGGGTCCCACAAAAGAAAAAAAAAAATTGTGTATTCCCTCTGCATATTCTAGGCATAATAAAACACTTGACATTTTGAAAACTTTTCTTTTTTTATAAACTATGTCAGTAACAATTAAATTGATAAAATTATTTTTTTAAGATTTATTTATTTATGCATACAAGAACTGGGGTACAGGCCAGAAGTGTGGGAGGGGGTGGCAGGATTCACCAGAGATGGAGTGGGGAGCAGAACAGGCGGATCCACTGAAATACACTACTGAGGGGGGAGATGTGGGCAAGACAGGAGAGGTCTGCTGTGCCATGTGGGTTAGCTTCCTGGCGGGGGCTTGAACTCGTGCCTCAGTGGCTGCGGATAGATTCACATTGCTGCATCTTAGCCCCTTGTGCCACCAGGGAGGCCCCTTATAAATTATTTTTGTCTGGAGTAGAAAGTTCAAAAATGGATTCCTGATACATACACATGTACATTATACACACACCCTCACACACATACAACCTCATTTGCTTATCAGCTTATTATGAATTTTAATCATAAGATTAGTCTAAGGATTCTTTCTGTTGGAGTCAGCAGTGTTATTTAGATTAATATTTAGTTGCCACAGCACTTAGCTGGTTATTGACAAGAAACCTACAGAGAAGAAAGAAGGGCACCTGGTGATAGGTTAGCTTTATTTCACAATTGAAAACAATGTTTAGTAAATTAATTATCTGGGACTCTGCAGCTGCTATTCCAAGTGAAGAGTGCTGTTGAAAGGGAAGTTCTTATTGAGACTTCAGTTGAAAAGTTTCTGTACTTCTGTACTGACAGGAATCTATTCCTGTCAGTTTAACAGTCTAAACCAATCTTTCAGTTTAAGCCAAGAATGGGTCTGATGACTAAAATTTTAGTCTCATTGAAAGTGAAACATTTTCAGATTGTTTCATGTATCTTTAAAAGGTTGCTGAATTTAGTTGTTTATCTGAATGGGGTTTCACAATTTATTTTATGTTCATAAAATGACAAAGATGTAAAAAGGTCATTATTCTACTAAGTCACATACCCCTTTCTTTAAAGATCTGGTAATAATTTGACCACAGAGTAGGAAAACTTGTATTGGTAACACCTGCATAATATTAAATGCTAGCTTTAGTGGATTCATGCTCCTTTACAGTCCAGAAGTTAAACTGAATTTTCGTTTTTTCTCATTCTGAAGTCATTTTTATTCACCTGTTGTCATTCGTAGCAATTATCTTCAGAGCAAAAGCATGTACATTCAACTTGGTTATACTTAAAATACTGTTTCAGTTTACTGTAAGTACAATAGTATTTTCTGCTTCTAGAAATATTTAAATATATTTAAACATTAGGGTTTTTTTTCTTTTCCCTTCAATGTACAATCTAAACAACATCTAGACTGAATGACCTTACAGAACATTTTATAGTCCATTACATCCATAATCTGAAAATAAATAAATAAAGCTTTCAGCTGCTAGGGGGAAAAAAAACTGATTTCTCCCCTTAAAGTTTCCAAAAAATATTAAGGTTTGTCATAATATTATTCACTCATTGTAATTGTCAGTCTTTCTCTCATCCTACACCAGGAATCTTAGCTTAGATAATTCTCCATGCATAGATTTAAGTCCTAAAATAGAAACAAAAAGTTTGGTTGATTATAAGAAAAAGAACATACGGGAGATTGTGCTGAGTTTTGCCTAAGGAACTTACATTTTTATATTTTGATTAGTTCCTGTGAATTAGTATTGAATGGATGAATGAATGAATGAATATGATATGAATTAGTAGTTTTTATTTTGTCTTGGAAAGCATTTTTCCTATTTTTGTTGTTGAGTAGATTCTGTTGAGCCTATAACAGCATTGAAAGAATGCATATAATAGCATCATCTATTTTCAATAATTATCTAATTAAACATTAAGAGTTAAACCATATGATGTCTTTCCAAACTTTGCAAGCCTGATAGACTCTAGTTTTTATTATCAATTTTCCTTAAAAAAAAAGTAAGTTAAAGATGTCCCATTACACTCAGGAATTTAGAAGACTTCAGATTTTAAACTTTTTGCAGACAACTTTCTATAACACTATAAAGATGCTATTATTGGAAAGTCCCGCCTGTGCTCAATAGACGTGCATTAAGTGTTAATTTTTTTCATGAGCAAAGGGATTTTCCCTTTTGGATTTCCTAGCAGAAGAGTGTGCTTTCAAATCTGGACATCTAATCTATTCACTCCAAGCTTGCAAGCATGGCACTACTTATGAGTTACAACTTCAGATATCTATAGCAACGCCTTTAAATTATGTTCAAAGGAAAATGATAATACCTTTTCGTGTGGTGATTTGACCACATCCGTGCAGTCTTTTAGCGCCAGTTTACCGTTGTCACAGGAAATGAATTTTTCTGGTTGAAACACAGGTGTGGTTCGTTGCTTTTTCTCTTTAGACAAGTAAATGATAGTTAATACGTATATACTAAAATTAAATGGATTGTTGTTCTTGGTATTATGGTTAACTTTCATGAGAGTTTTTAACATTTGTCAAGAATCACATGTGCTACCTTAATAAAGAGCTGCTCAATTTTCTGCATTTCATAGACTCTATGGTTACTGATTTTATCAGATATTCTTACATCATCTGTACATTCTTAAGATGAACTATATGATGATATCTGATAGCATTTCTATTGATTTAAAATATTCATTTGTAGGGTTCTTATATGTTATTTATTGTGCAAATCCCACTCTTCATTATGAATCTGATATTGCAAATATTTGAGGAAAATCTCAAAAAATATTTTCATTTTCAGAGAGCTGATGGACATATCTGGCCAAATGTAGTTTTCAATCACTTGGTTTTCTCATTACATCACACATCAAACTGGGACATATTTAAAGCAAACTAAAATAAAAACAAAAGGAAATATATGTTAGTTATTTTTCAACCCTCCTTGCTAGTAATGCTTCTGGTTTATATGTGTAATTTGTAGAATTACCCTTTTGGCAAGGTGATGAAAGGAGGTGATATTTTGTGTTCAGTAATGAAATTTATGAATTGTCATGGAGCTTAAGCAATAATACCACTGGTGGAAAAATACATCTGTCATAGTATGAATATTATTATAATGGCAGTATTTTTAGCAATCGGAAAATACAAGCTTGCAATAAGAGTGTATCAGTAAATAATATCCAACTTTGAACGTAGTATAGAGAGTTCTCAGATTGTTTCTAACTGGTATATATTTGGTAGCATTAGGATCCAGCAATTCAAGAGTTTTGTAAGATTTATAGTTTCTTCGGTTTTGCAATTCCTTCAAAAACTCACTTGACTGCTGGGCTATTTCCTAGTTACATCAGTTATACCAGTTATGTCCTGGAATAAATAACTGCCCAAAGATTTCTTCTAATATGTGTCTTTAGCCTTCTGACTCTGTGCCTTTTTTTGCCTCAATTTTATGGTAACTATAAGTAAGTCATTTAAAACCACAGACATAGGTGGGAAGAGAGTATCCCTCTTGCTGCTGGGATTTATAGTTGATGTCTTTCTAGTTGGAATATTCAGAACATTTGGGAGGTCACAGCTATTAGTCTGTCTCCTAATTCAGATTACAAGCCTGGTGGAGATGTTGTCCTCCATCTCAGTTTTGACTTGGCTAATTTCATGACTGACTTTACCTCATTTTAGGGTTTTGCTAAAAGAAGCAGCCAACATAAAACAATATGCACATGCTTCTTAGCTAAATCTTAAAGAGCAATAGATAGTAGATATAGGGCATGACTCCCAAATTTTCACAGACAACAGTTTAATCTGGTGTTCTGTTATGCCATGCCAAAGATTGCCAGTTTTCCAGTTAGCTATTTTCTCACTGTCATCATCTAAATACTAAGCCTATGTTTATATTTTATATTTATGTAGCATCTTACTTTCATAATCAATTTTTTTACTAGGTATGGGGTAGGTTAAGTGTCTATTTAAAAGATGCCTTAAAATATAGTGGATCAAAGAAGTTGGAAGTTTGCTTCTCTCATGACCCACTCATACCCCATTTAAGAAAATTACATATCCAATACCAGCTATACTTGGGTTTGAAAACTTGGAAATATTCTAACCAACTACTCATATGTGCAAGAAAAACTTAGCAGGCACAATTTTAAAAGGAAGAAAAGAGAACACTAAGAAGCAATTTCCTATGTCACACAGTGTGCAGTGTCTTATCTGTCATCTTTTCCCATAATATCCCCATTCCTGGGCCTTGAAGTAGGAAGTTCTTAAGATTTAACTATTTTTCAAATAATTAAAACATGCACAGGATTTAGATAAATGCATATGAATTTATTTGGGTGTTTCTATGCTTTAAATAGAGTTAACTAAGTTTTAATTAAAAACAAATTGGGTTATTTGAAGTTGCCTTATGTAAAGCAAAATTAAGTAAAATAGATGATTGTACAAATATTGATTAAAACAATCAGAATATCTACTTCTGTAAAGCCATGTCATAGCAATAGTACTTTAATTAATAAACTATTTTTTCTATTTGTTTTGATACTTTTTCTGTATAAACAGACATATATATTCTAAATTTAGTTGGAAAATCATAGAGAAACTATGTGGAGATAACTTCATTTAATTTTTTTCACATTACTTTTTATTGAGGTAAAGTACGTTTACATTTATTCTGTTCTAGAACTTGTTGATTTAACTATCACTTGTCAATTTAAGACATTTAAATAATGTACCTATTTACATTTTACATATGCTCTTTTGTAAATATCATCTGTTCTTAGATTATGTTGTAATTAATGAAAAACTTTCCTTGTATTTCAAATATAGGAAGAACATTCTTCGTTTCTTAGATGCGGAACGAGATGTCTCAGTGGTCAAGAGCAGTTTTAAGCCTGGTGATGTCATACACTATGTGCTCGACAGGCGTCGGACACTAAATATTTCTCAAGATCTGCATAGTCTCCTTCCTGAAGTTTCACCAATGAAAAATCGCAGATTTAAGACCTGTGCAGTTGTTGGAAATTCTGGCATTCTGCTAGATAGTGAATGTGGAAAGGAGATTGACAGTCACAATTTTGTAATAAGGTAAGCTTTCTATGTTCTTATTGATTGTAATGTCTTCAAGGATGTTTTACTTAGGAAAAGAAAACTGAAAGAGACATTTAAATGTAATACCAATATTAAGGACTATTAAAAGCTCAAACAGATATTATGAGATATATTTTATATGTAGAATCTACATTTATAATATAAAATTTAAATTAGTGTGCCATTGAAAAAGATGGTGATCCCTGTACAGTAAGATTCATATCTGCTTTGTTACTTTGTTTTAACCAAATGGCAGATTAGCACATGGGAAAATAATTTTTCTTCAAATTCAGTAGTTTAACATTCATTAAATTTACCAATGCATTCACTATTTCTTTATATTAATAAAGCAATTAGTTCATTTACTAATATTTTAGAGTTAATGAATAATAGTAATTTACTTATTCATAAATATGATTATTATACAATAATGTAATATAAGTTAACATTACTTTTTATTACAATGATTTAGCAGATGCTAAGAAGATAATTTAACAATTTTCTATCTATCTATCTATCTATTTATTTATTTATTTTAAAGATTGATTTATTTACATATCCAAGAACTGGCATACAGGCCAAAGGTGTGGGGAGTGAGAGGATTCACCAGAGACAGAGTGGGAAACAGAACAGGTGGAGCAATAGAAAGACACTGCTTAGAGGAGCAGTAAGCTAGACAGGGGAGGTCTACTGTGTGTGTGGGTTAGCTCCCTGGCTGGGGATAGAACTTGTGCTTGCAGTAGTTGTAGATAGCTTCATAGTGCTGAGATTTAACCCCTTGAGCCACCAGGGAGACACAAACAATTTTATATTTCATATTTTGTACCAAATTGCCTTTGTTATTCATTATATATGGTATTTGTGTATGTTAGTATGTATTTTGGCTTTGATATTTCTCACATAATTAAACATGCCTATTTGGTTTTTTTATTGGTGGCCAACAGTTATTTGATGAGTCATGTGTTTGGTTTTACTTTTGATTAGCTGAAACATGTCAGTAAAAATGGGATTGTAATAACATCATAAATACTAACAGTTTTTAGTTTCTGTTCATTTATCTGATCATTTTTGGTTTGTTTTAGTCCTTCAGAAAAATTTGCTGAATGCATGAAACATGTATATTGAAATATGAAATTGTTCAAAATAATGGTAGATAGGAATGTATGTTGATATGTCATGTTTTCAAATAAACTGAATTTCTTGAACACAGGTGGAAATGCAGCCTGTGAAACTGTGGATCTTGAAAATATGTTGAAATAGTCTTAAAAATAAAGATAATTATATGGGTTCGTGATAAATATGCAACATTTAAAGAAATTCAGACACTAATATCCATAAAAATTTTACTAGTGCACTAGCCAATGGGAGTAAATCACTTTATTATTCTACCTTTTGTCATTTGGATGCAGGGTCAGAGATTGAGTTGATATTGGTTGAGGTTTTAAAAACCCAAACTACTTTTTGTTTAAAAAAAAGATTTATTTATTTATGCATACAAGAACTGAGGTACTGGAGGGTGAGAGGTGTGGAGGGTTAGAGTGGGGAACAGAACAGGCGGATTGACTGAAATTCACAGCTGAGGGGAGCAGCGGGCAAGTCAGGAGAAGTCTCCTGTACCATATGGGTAGCTCCCTGGCCAGGAGTCAAATGTGCTACACTGGCTGCAGACAGCTTCATAGGTTGCATTTAACCCCTTGAGCCACCAGGGAGGCCAGAAACCCAGTCTTAAATTGACTGGACACGCATGTCAGCATGTAGATATACAAACCAAATTATAGCCAAAGGGAAAGTAAAAATATTTGGTGAGGGAATGACAATGGTAGTAAAAATAATGGGTTTTGCAAAGTATGGTGATAAAGGAAAAGCAAGATTTCTAGAACTTTCTAAATTCAAAGGGCAGGTAAAATAAAGAAATGAAGTTTTATACCATAATGGTATTGTTGCAAAGTGAAGAAGAGAATTTTAAAAGTTGATTAATACTGGAGTCATTATCCAAATGAAATTGACTTCTTCTAAGTTCCTTTACAATTTAGCATCTATGTCTTTATAACCTATTACATTCAGCCTCAACTCTGAAGTGAGGACTGCTTTTATATGACACAGACATGAGGTAGAGAAGAAGGGTGGATAGAAAATATGACAGGGAAGAAAGAGTGATCTTGTTATTTTCTATCTTTTGTCATTTTGTATAAGTAGAAAACCCTCATACTGTCTCAATGTTGCCCTCACAATGTTCTTGGTTACCTAGTCTGAAGTGACCATCTCATCACCGTCCTTAGAATTTTAGGTAACCAATTCAACAGGGCAAGATGAAAATCCTTCTTCTAGGAAATGCAAATGGTATTTCTCTTTTATGGGGTAAGGGATAATAGATTGGTGTCATGTGTCTTCCTTTTACCAAGTAGATTGTGAGGACTCCTGTTCTCTCTCTCCATTTCCTCTCCTTAATCCCACAATAAACTTATTATATTTAAAACAGAGAATATTAATGTCTATAACTTGAAATTTGTAGAGTGTGCCTTATAGAATAATTTGCATAAGACTAAATTTACATAAATCTGGTGTTTTATAACATATTGTGCCTTCGTGGCTACCATACATGTTAACATTAAGAGTCTTTTTATAACTAGTTTTCCCCTATGTTGTAATCATACCTACTATATTATTCCTGCAAAAAGCAACATATTTAAAGATTATGATAAAATTGAGGAAAAAATCAAATTTTATGAGATCAACTTTGAAGAAAGCCTTCTAAATTGTTTCCTAAAAACTTTCATTGGTCATTAAGCACAGAATTCATTGACGTTTGTTTTTTTCCTCCCCATTTACAAATCTTGTATGTATGTATGTATTGCTAGAAAGAAAAAAAAAAATCTTTGGTTTATTTATTTTTAATATTGAGATATAATTGACATGTAGCATTTTGCAAGTTTAAGGTTGATTTAATTTAATACATTTTTATAGTAGTACGGTAATATGGTTACCACTATAGTGTTGGCTAGCAACGCTAGCAGATCACATAATTATTATTTCTTTTTTGTGGTGAGAACTGTTAAGATCTAGTATTTCAGTGGTTTTGAAGTTCATAATACGATATTATTGATTGTAATCATTTTGCTGTGCATTAGATCCTCAGAATTTAGTGTTATTAACAATCTTTAAAATCAGATTTCTCTCCTTTTCAAAGATGTATTATGTATGTATTTGTATAACTATGGATTGTTTTTGGTTGAAAATTAATCAGTTCATATGTTTCCCACTTTTCCTGTGAAATACTATTAAATAGTAAGTTTGTTAAAGGAGAGATAATTTATACCAGATATGCTTGCAGAGGACACTGATTGGTTCAGTGATCCTTCAAGGAACACATTCACACAGGTATTACATGCAAGTTGGTCTCTCGCTTTATAAATTAATGTATTATTTGGAGAGCAAATCTTCATTCAATGTTAATTAGAATTTAAACAGTACTTTTACTTTTTTCAGAAGCATTTTTAAAACAAAATGTTGTCTATTTAGTGATGTACAAAAATGCATTATTACATGGAAACAGGAATCTCTTGCTCAGTTGTCTTATTGGCACAGGAAGTTAAGGGACTATACAGGAAATTATCTGTCCTATGAAATTTTAGAAAATGTAATTTTTTTATATAATACACAAATATTTTTAGATAAACCTATGAAAAGTGCCCAGCTTCTTTGTTTTCACATGTAATGGAATAATGCATAAATATAGACAAATGCACACACATTCCCACGCATTTCCTTGAGAGATATTGCCTCAATAACTGTTTCATCAATTGATCAATTAAATTGAAGTTGGTTTCAGTGGAATATTGTCTAAAATATGAACCATGGTCAATATAATTACATCATACTTAAAGTAAACAAAACATAGAATAGGATCATCAATGAAAGCTTAATTTTGATTCCCTAAAGAATGACTAAGTACTGAACTGATTTGTAAAATTCATATCTCATACATATGTACTTAAATAACAGAAAAAATAAACATAAGAGGAATGTTTTACTTTTAATAAAAATGCATAAAATCATAACTTTAGTTCCCACTTAATCAGTGGTACTTTTTTTTTTTTTGTGAAACCCTCAACCCACGTATATGGGCTTTAAATTAGTGAATGTCATATTACAGGAACAAAAGAACCAAAATAGAAAAATACAGGCAGTCAATAATTCACTGAATTTGAAAATATCTTACATTCCTGGACCTACAATCCTCTCTGATGAGGAAGATTCATGAAAGGTGATAAAGCTCCAGTGATGTTAAAAATATTGTTCATATAGATCCATATGAACAAAATTTTGCTTCATTTAATCAGACATTGATGTCTAGTTACATACCTTCACTTACTTTTTGAGGAGAAAATAAAATGGTGATATAAAAAGATATATATTTTACTTTTTCCAACATTATTCTGAGATAACTGACATATAACATTGTGTATGTTATATATATATATATGTTTATATGTATATGAGTGTGTGTGTGTATGTGTATGTGTGTGTGTGTGTGTATATATATATATACATTTGTACACGTAACATGTACAATAGTATTGAGTTGATGCCCTAGTATATTGCAACATGATCACCACCATAGTCTTAAAGTCACTTACATTTGCTGACATAATTACATTTCTTTTAGTGAAAATATTTAAGAGCTACCCTCTTAGCAACGTCCAAACACAGCACTATGAACTATAATCATGTTGTGCATTAGATCTACAGATATTATTCATCTTCTAACTGCACTCTTTGACCAGCATTTCTCTATTTCCCTAACCCACATCCCCTGAAAAAAATCATTTTACTCTCTGCTTCTGCAAGGTTGGTTATTTTATATTTCATCCACAGAAGTGCCGATATATAGTATTTGTCTTTCTCTGAGTTTTTCCACTTAGCATAATGCTTTTCAGGCCCATCCATGTTGTCACAAATGGCAGGAGAACAAATATGATTTTAATACTTTTATTAGACTTCTACTTCACATATTGATAGGCATTTTGAATTCTCTAGACGTGTTACCTCGAAACTGTAGGAAAGTGTGACTTCACTTAATGTACTTCTACATCCCTAGAGTAGGCACAGGTCAGGACCTTTACAAAAGAGTGTTTCTGCAGGATATATAATTTTTATCTCCAATATTTCCTCTTTCCTCTGTGGGATAAGTTCTTTGTTTCTTTGACTAACATCTTTGTCTATATTGTTTTTGGTAAAGAAAAATGCAATTTTAGATATTTGTATTACTATCTAATAGAAAAGCATCTCAAATATTCACTTAACTAATGTTTTATTTTAACATCAATTGTAATGAAGTGTGTGGAGCGCTACTTTATTCAAGGACTCATGGAACCAGAAAATTTTAAATGCCTCCATAAATATTCCCTAAACTGCACCTCCCATCCAGGTGCCATAGTAACTACCACAAAATTAATGTAAAAAAATAAAAATGTATTACTTTATGATGATTTAGCTTCCTAAGATAAGAGATTATATGCTTCACAAAAGAAAAAGATTGAAGAATTTAATTGAATTGACCGATACAAGGCATTTTTATAACAATCAATTTTTGATTCTCCACTGATAGATAATTTATGGTTAACTTTAAATAATCCTCTTGACCTTCTATGAATGTTAACTCTTATAGGCGAATAAGCCTTTTTCTGAGAGAGGAAAAAAGGTCTTTTCTACATGTTCACAAAAGTGGCCTAAATCTTTCCCCTCCATTCTCATTGGGCATGTTTTTGCCTTAAGATTAATGCTAATCAGAGACATCCTGTAGGGGAGAAGCACAGGGGACTATGGTGATGGTGCATGGCTGCATTGGTGAAGAAATTCTATGGGGACTACACATGAGGTGGGGGTAGGGAGCAAACATTGTTTAAAAATGGACAAAGATGTAAAAATATATCAAAATATAAATTTAATTAAAGAAAGATTAATGCTTTGGGAGCCTCCCTGGTGGCACAAGGGATTAAGCACAGCAGTGTGAAGACTGTGAAGCTATCCACAGCCTCTGCAGCAAGAGTTCAATCCCTGACCAGGGAAATACCCACATGGTGCCGCAGACCTCTCCTGACTTGCCTGCTGCTCCTGTCAGCAGTGTATTTCAGTCAATCTACCTGTTCTGTTCCCCACTCTGTCTCTGGTGAATCCTCTCACTCCCAACACTTCTGGCCTGTACCCCAGTTCTTGTATGCATAAGTAAATAAATAAATAAATATTTAAAAAAAAATTAATGCTTTGCTGTAAGCAACTAAGTTTCTGATGAGGACCATGTGTAGGGGACTAGAAATATTTTTTAAATTCTTACTGATTTAAAAATCATTTTATATTTTAGGAATAATATCATTGTTTATATAACATTTAGTGCAAATATTTTCTAGCCTATCTTTTATAATATTTGATACATATTTTGATCTATGAAATTTTATATAGTTTTCATAAAACTAATTATCTTTGTGATTTCCACTTGTTTTAATCATAAAACATAAATCATTACTCTAATGTTTTGGGTAGAAATTAAAATTTCATTTTATTTTGATTATAATTTTTATAAATTTTACTTAAAATGCAGTATGAAATTTACTGTAGATTTTGCTATGAATTAAAACTATAAATTTTTCATTCCAATCCTGTCATTTCTTGAATGAAAAAATTTATAAGAAATAATCTTCTAAATGAAAATTATGACTAATAAACTTTTAAATTTTATAATGTTGCTTTAAAATGCTTATACCATTTTCTAAAAATGCATTATTAGAAGCAGTTACACTTTCCATCTACCAACCTAGTAAGATTATAGATTCTTAATATTCAGTGCACATTTGCATTGATATAGGCACTCCTTGAAATTCTTTAAAAATCTAAATTGTTACAAATTTTCTAAAAATTAGGTTGATAATGTCTATTAAACCTTAAAAATAATTGCATTCATTTAGTCACTATTTTCAGTTCTAGGAATCTATTCAAATGTAAACAAGTATAGAGGCATTTTATAATGCATAACAAGAAAGGACAAGTAAATCATCATGTCTGGATGATTAGTCATTCAATACGTGAAAAAGAGCAATCTGAGGCAGCCAGTGGGCATAAAGACAGACGCTTTTCATGGTCTTAGGATAAAAACAATCTGAGACTCTCTTCTCTGAGTTTCATAATAAGGAGCGATGTGCAAGGAGAAACGGCCAGGTTTGTTGGGCTTATGTGATGAAGGACTATTACTCTATGTTAAGGATTTATATGACATCCTGTGGTCCTAGAGAAGACTTTAGGATTTCTAGAAATGTTCTTTAATGTTCAGGTGGTGGTGTTTTTATAAACATGAGGGGAAAATATTTAGTACTATAGAATATAAGCGTATTTGTAGAAGGCAGGACCGGGATAAAATAAAGATAAAAGGGAAGAAAGCATGCAATATACAGTGAAATCCAGGTCTTAGGAGAGAGTAAGATGATAAAGCAAGAGTAGATGACATGATTCATATTGATGCAAAATGTCATGAAGGTCATCTTCCCTGGCATCCACTGAGCATTAGCAAATGGGCAGTTAATCAACCCTTCCACAGATTTTTAAAATATGACTTCAGTTTTGGGTTTAAAGTATTTATTTTTCACCTATCCAACTCATTTCTAAGTGGACCTAAGACCAAACTATGGAGTTCAAAGTCAAACACAAACTTTTCAATATGTATGTGTTCAAGTTACATAACACAGTTTTGATCTTTCTTATAATTTATTCATTAAGTCCCTCACTCTTCTGTTTACTTACAATATTTATCAGGAATTGAAGATACAGAAATGGAAACAATGTCTCTGCTTTTCTGATAACAGTCTAGTGAAGGAGATAAACCAAAGAACAAATAATGGGCAAATTGCTTTATTAACAGTACTGATGGAGTGGGCCCTGGTAATTAGACAGAGAGGAGACAGACTGTAGGTCATGGATGAATTCTTTTTTTTTCTTCTTTTTTTATTTTTTGTACTTTGTTCATCGTTCTTCTTCTTTTTTTTTTTTTTTACAATGTATGCCTTTCTCATGTTGGTTACAGTTCCTGTGAAATTCCCACACCAACCATTCACTTGTGTACCATCAACATAGTCCCCTGTGCTCTTCCCATAACTGTTTTGATCCTACTCCCTCCTCCCCCACTGTAAAATGTCTCTGGTTTATAGTTGCCTATTGATTTTGGTTTTCACTTTATTATAATAACTTCTCCCTCAACCCTATAAGTGAAACAATCCCACGTTCCTCCTATAAGTGAAACAATCCAGTATTTTTCCTTTTTTTTCTGTCTTATATCACTGAACATGATCCTTCCAGCTCCATCCATTTTGCTGCAAATGGCATGAGTTTATCTTTTTTGCTTGCTGAGTAATATTCCATTGTTTATATATACCAACCTTCTTGATCCAGTCCAGGGATGATTTAATGAGGGAAACAGCACTTGGGTTGAAATCATGAGACTGAGATGGAAAGTATAGAGGAGAGAGAGTGAACCATAGGCAGACTGGAGCTAAGACCACAGGTTGGCCTTGGGCATGGGGATGAGAGGCTTTGCCAGGTCTTTGAGTTTCAGGATGCTGAATAAAATAAATTAAAATAAATTTTTAAAAAATTAGGGGCCTCCCCATGGTGCATCGGGTTGAGCACAGTGCTGTGAATCTGTTCGCAGCCTCTGCAGCACAAGTTTGATTTCTGGCCAGCCAGGGAGAGTCCCACATGGCACAGCAGACCTCTCCTGTCAGTCCGTCTGCCTGTTCTGTCTCCCCTTCCATGCCTCTGGCCTGTACCCCAGCAATTGTATAAATAAAAAATAAATCTTTAAAAAATAAAATAAAAAATATGTATTTTTATGGGAAAATGGAAAGAGTTTACACTGACTGGGGAGCCTGAGAGACAAGTAACACAAGATTTATTATGCTTTGCCTTGGAGGTAATTTTTCAGGTATTTTGTGGTGCTACCCAGGAAAGGACTGGCATGGTTAAATTAAAATTTCAGGAAAAATTTTAAGGGGTAGAAAAATTAGAGGGGGACAAAGATGTAACAGAGAAAACAGTCTTAAAGTGAAGATAATGAGGGGCCTTGTAAGGTAGTGATGCTGGGAATAGACAGTGGGAGGCAATATAAGAAAATTAGTGAATATTTATAATAAATAAAACAAATGGTAATGAATATGTCATGTTTTAAAATGTAATTTTTTTGTATGACAGAAAATGAATCCCAGAGAATTCAAATTGGTTTCCTTTTTTACTCTTGTGGTAGTTATGTTTAGGTTAACAAACTACGTATTTCCCTATAATAGACATTTTAAGTGATTTTTCCTGAATGTACATAAGTTAGAGAAGGATACAACAACAGAGCTTTTACCTTGCCTCAAAATCCAACACTTTAGTTTCAAATACAGATTGGAAATACTTTTTTTTCTCAGAAATAAGTGTTAATGCTGTACTTGGTTTTAGTTATGTTTTCTCTGAAACATGAAGACTAGTGAGAGATTATCTAAATTAGGGTAATTTCCAATTTTGATGACTTAGTATAAAAATTATAAGCAGGAATGCCATTTTATCATCTGCTGTTTTCACAAGGTACCAGTTATTATTGAATGTCTAGGCTAATAAAGCAATCAAACAACAAATAAAGCCCCTCTTTCTCTCTCTCTCTCTATTTCTATCTCAAACACACACACACACGCACACACAAACACACACACACAATGGTAATTAAGTAGATCTGAGTTGATGGATGTTTTAACTAAGCTTGTTGAGGCAAATCATTTTACAATATATAGGTATACAAAATAATCATGTTCACTTTATTTTTTTAATCTGTTTTTTAAAATTTATTTTATTTATATATACAAGAACTGGGGTATAGGCCAGAAGTATCAGGGGGAGGGTAAAAGGATTCACCAGAGACAAAGTGGGGAGCAGAACAGGTGGATTGACTGAAATACACTACTGATGGGAGCACTGGGCAAGACAGGAGAGGTCTGTTTTGCCATGTGGGTTAGCTCCCTGGTGGGGGATTGAACTCATGCTGCAGGGTTGCAGATAGCTTCATAGTGCTGAGACTTAACTACTTGCACCACCAGGGAGGGCCCATGTTCACTTTAAATTTATACAATGTACATGTCAATTAGATCTCAATAAAGTTTGAAATAGTTAAAAAAATCAAAGAAATACAAAATTAAAATTAAAAAACAAGCTGATTATAATGTTGAATGGTTTATCCAGCTGTAGCTTATGGACCATCTTGTGAGATTTGATTTTATCAATTACTTATTTTGTGCCCAAAAGTATGTCACAGAACTCCAAGGCCACATAAATGAGCAGGAGACTCATGACCTTTGCTGTCAAGAAAGACATGTCTTAATCAGTTGAGATCAATCTTTAAATCAAGTAGATCAAATTTGAAGTTCTAACTTTTTCAATTAATGGATGCTTAAAATTAAGTGATTTATTTCTTTAAAGCCAGTTTTATCATGAAGAAAATAATCCTCATCTTCCATTTTTTGTGGCTATAGAAGTAAAACATGTTAAGTGTGAAAGTGTCTAGTATAATCCCAAGTGAAAATCATTACTCAATAAATATAAATACTTCTTTCTTCTGATGGCTTGGAACTAAGGAATTTGCAGTATATTCATATTCATGGTATGAAAATTGTGGCAGAAAAATATAAAGATTTGCTATTAAATGGTCATTATTGCTTATTTATTCTCTCATAAGGTAAAATTGAAATAATGTTCATTCAAGAGTTAAAGAAACATGGATCTTTCTACTGGCATTGATATAAATATATCTGTGTGACTTTAAACAAGTATTGTAAAGCACTTTGGGTGTTAGTTTCCCAATATGCCAAATGAGACAGTTGAACCACAAGTTCTCATAAATTACTTGCTGGCTGAAACTCTATGAATCTGTTTTCTTGTGATTCGATAGATAACTGTGGAATAGATCCTATCAACTTGTATTGTTGCTTAAATTTCTTTCTTTCCAATTGCCATGTTTTATTAGTAAATTTCCTCATCGGTAATCTTGTAGAAATATTTTCCTTATAATTCTATATCCTGTAATCTGGCCTTTTGGGACAGGAATGTTGCCTTTTCTCCTAATATGATCAAAACAAACAGTAAGACTTATTATCAGGAGAAGAGAATCATAGTCAAAGAAAAACGAAAGTCATTTTCAGTGATTCATATGGATTATTATAATGTGATGAGGTCAGGGTCCTGGGAAGTCAGAGTCTTTGCAAAATATTTAAAGAAGAACCGTGAATACAGTCTGACCAAAAAGGAGAGAAGCTATTTTACATCAATTGTTTTAGTATAGCTTGGGGAAAGGACTGTGACCTTATGCTGGAAGATAAGTCCTCCCACTTCCCATATCTACTTCACCAGCAACTGCTAAAATTCTTGGAACCACAGAATGCTCTGTTTTCAGTGAATTATTTCACTATGTTGCTACTGGAAACTTTAATTTTAAAAGAATATTATTAGTATGATACCAAATGATTTTCTTTTAGAAGGAGAATTAAAAGTGTTTTTTGTTAGAAAATTAGTCGAAGTTGGTTTTGGTAATGCTTGTCAGTGTTCACTTGTGCCTATATATTGACCTCTGTTTTTAAGTTGGTAATGAAAACAATCGTATTTTAAAAAGTTCATTAAAAGGGAAGGAGATATCATTCATGCTCTAGCTTGGATGCTACTTGATAGTGAGAAATTTGTTTTGTTTTTAAATAGACACATTAAAATTCAACTTTTAGAGTTTTGTAGTCTCTCATTAGTGACAAGTGACAAGTGTTTTGTTTGTTTTGTGTGTGAGAGAGAAAACACACATTTTGGACAATGAAACCATTCAGAACTGCAATATTGGACAATATATTTTGGATTCAGAGTGTTTTAGATTCAAAGTTGGGTTCAAATCCTAGCTCTGAAGATTTGTAAACTGAAGTTTCCACAAGCTCCCTTTATTTGTATAACAAATTTACTGACATTCAAATTATATGGATGTCCCTTAAGGTTTGAATAACTTGGATATTTATAGTATCTGTATAATTTAATTGATATTTCTTATTATCTTTTTTTTTTTTTAATTTATTTATTTATTTATTTATTTTATACAAGCACTGGGTACAGTCAGAAGCGCGGGAGGGTAAGAGAATTCACCAGGGCCAGAGCGGGAAACAGAACAGGCAGACTGATGAAATACAATGCTGAGGGGA
This sequence comes from Talpa europaea, assembly GCF_964194135.1. Lineage (NCBI taxonomy): Eukaryota > Metazoa > Chordata > Mammalia > Eulipotyphla > Talpidae > Talpa > Talpa europaea. The sequence goes on from NC_140071.1 coordinate 29,502,671, forward strand.
GCAGCAGGCGGCAGGAGAGGTCTGCAAGCCATGTGGGACCCTTGCCGGTGGATGGGGATCGAACCAGTGCTGCAGAGGCTGTGGGCAGCTTCGCAGCCCAGCGCTCAACCACAGAGCCACCAGGGAAGGCCCTATTTCTTATTATCTCTACTAAATTGGAAATGTTCAGACAGAATAGCACAGTCAGTCTTCAGTCAAAAAGTAATTCTATAACTGAATTGAGAATAAGTTTTCTTTCTATTGTGTTTAGTTTAGGAAAGGAGTTCAAAATTAGCATCCCATGTTTTTTTTTTTTTGAGATTTATTTATTTATGCATACAAGAGCTGGGGTACAAGCCAGAGATGCGGGAGGTGAGAAGACTCACCAGAGACAGAGTGAGGAGCAGAACAGGCAGACTGACTGAAATACACTGCTGAGGGGCGGAGCGGGTGAGTCAGGAGAGGTCTGCTGCGCCATGTGGGTTGCTCCCTTGCAGGCCAGAGATCAAACTTCTGCTGAAGATGCTGCGGAGTGCTTCACAGTGCGATGCTTAATCCCTTGCGCCACCAGGGAGGCCCTGTATTTTTTTTTTTTTCTTTTTGAGCACTGAAAATATATGTCTCCTAAATAGGATAATTTAAAAGATTTAAAAAAAAAATTCTTTAAAGTTCAAAAATGGAAGGAATATTTCCATTAATTTGTTGTCACATTGATTCACAGCAAGTATTTCTTCATTCATCAATTAGTAAGCAATCACTGGATGCCAAAATCTGAGGAACTTTTGTGGTTATGGGGGATATAAAGATAAATGTTCTGTTTGGAGGTTGCAGACTGCTGGAGGAGATAGACACATACAAAGTAAAAACAAAATAGAATAGTAGCAATAATGATAGATCTAGGAACAGAGTGCTAATGCTAGGAAGATGGAAGGAATTACAAAAATACATGAAAATAGGTTTTAAGTCAGTTCTCTTTGGGATAAGAGAATGATTCCTTTTCCAGGGAAGTTTTATTTTTTAAACATATTCTTGCCCTTATTCTTTGTGCACATCATCTTATCAAAACATTCCATGGAGGGCCTCCCTGGTGGTGCAGGGGTTAAAGTAAGCACTATCAAACTATCACCAGCCATTGTGGCAATAGTTTGATCCCGAGCCAGAACTGGAGATCTGCCTGTTCTGCTCCCCACTCTGTCTCTGGTGAATCTCACACACATACCCCACATCCTGTACCTCTGGCCTACATCCCAGTTCTTAAGTGCATAAATTAATAAAATAAATCTAAAAAAAAATCATTGTATGGATGTGCTTGTCATAATTTTTAACCTTGATGATTGAGCTGATTAGTAATAATCCTACCTAATTTTCTAAAGTATATATATAATATATATTATAACATATATATTATATATTATTATATAATATATATTATATAATATATAATATTATATATTATAATTATGCATCTTATTATGCATCTTTATTAAGCAATATTATATATATATAAATATATATAAGCTTTGCTCTTCACTTTAATATTTCAAATTCCCCAGCCGTGGTCTTCTTTCTCTATGTCATTTAAGAAAACTATTAATGTTTGAGATGCTTAATTTGGTACTTTTTATATTAAGGATATTTCTTTTCTATTTTTATCTGGCAAAAAGATTTTCAAGTCTTAGACAATTTTAATGACGTATAGCAGGCTTTAAGCATATCTCAATATTTTATGTGATGATGGACAAAAAGCAGAACAGTCTTAATGAAGGTAGAACTGGAAGTTTCATTTTTATAAACCACAAACTGAAACTTTTACAGCTTATTAAAATAAAACAGGGAGGGAACTTAACAGTTTTAAGTATGATGAACATTGTAGTTTCTTTTTTCTACTATGTAAAAACTCTTATTTTTTTAAAGATTTATTTATTTATGCATACAAGAACTGGGGTACAGGCCACATGTGTGGGGGGCGAGAGGATTCACTAGAGACAGAGTGGGGAACAGAACAGGCAGATTGACTGAAACACACTATTGAGAGGAGCAGCAGGCAAGCCAGGAGAGATCTGCTGTGCTTAACAACCCTTGCACCACTAAGAAGGCCCCAAACTCTTATTGTTAAATTTTGACAATTTGGGTGTTTTAAAACATCAAGGTGAAAATAATATCAGCCTTTAGATCTTCTCTATTATTGTTAACTTGTTTTGAGTAACAATGGCTCTGCTTAAAGAAATCACTAGTCGCCTAAATATGGTACATTAATGAAACAGATCATGTTTCTTGTTTACTTTAAATAATTGCAACTTAAAAGGTGATTTTTTTCAGTTTTAGTTTATTTTAGTTAGCACAACTTCTAAGTTAAATTTTTTTTAATGTTTTAACAAGTGTAATTAAAATGCAGTTTTCAGTTTAACACATTTATTATTGTCTTTTGTTTTCCTTAGCTCACTTTCCAAAACACACACTATGTCATGCCTGTGAAACAGTTTCATGATAACATCTTAAAATATCACAACATCTTAAAAATAAAATTGAAGTGATTATATAGCAATATCAGAAATTTAGGGCAGAACCTGGAAACTGACAATTTTCAAGCCTAATCTAGGTGATTTGTTTTGTTTGGAACCGATCACAAGCCCAGGCAGCATTGTCCCGTTCAAATGGGGAAATATAAAAGCAGAATCACCCATTTTTCAGAGTTGCGTCAACCTCCTATCCAGGGGTCTATATGTTTTTAGGGTTGGGTTTAGTTTATCAGTTGTGCTCCAAGAAGGCTGAGAGATCAAATGTCATTGTAAACAGGTTCTCAATGCATATATCAATATGTTACAGATTAACTCATTATTATTATGGCCAGTTTTATTAAAGCTATTGACCCTACATAAGAATATGACAGTTTCATACATGGTAGGATAAATATTAGTAAATATTTTACAACAGTGCAGTGGAAGCAGTTAGCTCTGTCAATTAGTTCTGTCAAAAAAATAATTTAAACCTTTGCAATGGACATTGACCTTTGAGTTTTAAGAACAAACATGACGTTCATATTTGGCGTTTGGAGTGGCTTGGAGAGGGAGATCATTTCAGAGAGAAATATTGTCACAAGCAAAGGGACACAGACAGGAAGCACATGGAGTAAATGGATGTCATTTGACTCTAAATAGACAAAAGGTTATTTACAGAGAAAATTCTGGAAGGTGAGGTAGGGACAAGTTATGAAAGCTATGTACTAATATCAACTGAAGATTTTTGGTTAGGATAGTAATAAGATTGAATATGCATTTTAATAAGATGATGCCATTCTTGAAACAGAAAATGATACATTTGGAATCTTTATGTTAACTGGTTAGGACAATGTTTTTCAATATTGCTTAATAAAGATGCATAATAAGAAATTCAACCTAGTTCCTGATATACTTGTACTGTTGCTTCTACTGCTACTGTTACTACTCTCACACACACACACACAAATCTGAAACAAATTTTCATAAAATTATGTGCAAGGGTACTGTCTTTTCTGTTATAATCTATTTTTGTCATTCTTTAAAAATTGCTAACTAATGACCTAAGCCTAAATTTTATTCATGATCCACTAATATGCTTAGCTAATAATCTGTAAAAGAATTAATTAGGGTAGTGTTGTAATGAAACATGGTGGTATCTAACCTGAGAAAATATCAATAGGAATAAAGAAGTGAGAATATATTCAGAAAAGTTTTCTTAGAGGAGTTAGCAGGGTTTTGTGGTGAATCAGATATGGAGGACAGAAGAATTGTGGAGAGATCATGGCCTTTAAGCTAAGTCAAAATATAATTCTCCAATAAAATAGAGCATGGAAAAGATCTACTTACAATATGATATAACGAACATGATGTTGCCTCAGCCTATCTTGTGATATCAGAAAATAAAACATTGAGTTTTCTCCATTCATAATGTGATAATTTTCTAAATGATTAGTGTCAGAATGCCTAAATTTTTTGAGTATTATACCAACATATATCCAGGACCAAATATATACTAAGTTAGAAATCATTACTCAACTTTGGACAATGCTTTCCAAAAGAATTAAAAGAATGTGTGTGTGTACTGAAATTTAGAGTTGTTGTTTTTGGAGTTAGTGCGTTTGGAGTGCAGCGTCCTTGGTTTCACTCTGGGAAAGGTTTCTCCAGAGCTCCCCTTTCAGCAGCATGCAGAGAGTTTCGAGTTTCTCCACGAGCAGAGACGTTAGTTATGTTTAAAGAGCAGGTATTAGGGAAAAGGACAGAAGAATAATGGACACTTGCATAGACACAAGTGGGCAGGAAGAGCTGCCCCAAAAGGGACAGGTTTGCTGAGAGAGGCCTGAAATGGGCGGCCTTGAGGAGAGCTGCCTCTGCTGAGGGAGGTCAGCGAAGAGAAGCCCCAGCAGGTACAGGTCATGGGCATGCAGGAGGCTGCTGCCCTGCAAAGGAAAGAGTTGGTGAAAAGAGGCACCTGCTTAGGCACAGGTGGGTAGTCAGAGGGCTGCCCCGAGCCTGTGCAGAGACTGCACTGATACAGTCCTCTTCTGTTTGGGAAAGGTCACTCCTTGTGAGCCTTTGGTTTGTTGCTGATTTTGAATAACCTTGCAGACTGCGAAAGGGACCAGAGATTCCAGGATGGGGACTGGAGACTCTAGGATGGGCCCAATCTCTATATCTTTTGCCTCAGGTCTGTGCTATGGGCACTCCTTACAGCATCTGATACCTGTTTGTGCCTTATGCCTTGTGATAAGGCACTGGAACCTAAGTATCTTGATTTCTATAGCTAGGTTAATGGTCGCATTCATTCCCTCTACCTCCACCTCCTTGTGTGAGTCAGGTTTTAGTCTTGAGAGCCCTTCTTTCCAGTTTTTTCACTCTTGTCCCTCCCCAGAATGACAATCAGTCTATTTATTTTTTAATTTTCTTAAACAAGAAAGTAAAATGCCAAAGCAATAATAGTGACAAGCTTGGGTGGCACAACCATTAAAAGAAAATCCAGTTGTGTTTCCCAAAGCCACTATAATGACCCTAGTGTCCATAACATGTTTAACACCATGATTTACAAAGAGAAAAAGTTATGGTTTTTCTGCCTTGATTTTCAAGCATGGGTGATTAAGGGTATCAGTCATAATATTTCATGAATACTGCTTCCCTTTTTTAATGCACAACATAAATTTTAAGGACATAAATTTCAGGCTGAATCAGATCTTCTCTTTATAATACTGTAGTAACAGCTCAGCAGCCACTGATCAATGGAAATGGCCATTCCATTTCCTTGTTAGTGACAGAAGAGCCGGAAAATACATTTCAAGAATTCTAGCTTGGTTATCCTCCCTCTTCACTTAGTATGCCAGCCACAAATATTTACATAAAGAAAAATAACAGTGAATTTCACACCAACTGTTAGAACTTTCTCATAAAACCCTCCTCAGGAAAAAAATCCTTTTTTAATTACAAAGGAAAGATATAATGGGTATGTTTGGTATTCATTCTATATGCACATTCAAGGAAGGTGACACATAATGATTCAAATAAGTATTAGCCAGGTAACTATACATAGGAGTATATATCCATATTCACTTCATGAAAAAAGAAATATATGTTTTTTTGTGTAAATTTTTCTTGTAAATACAGGAATAAGTTATATATATTCACTTTTATAAAAAAAGAAACAACTTAATTCTTAATTGTGATAGTTAAATAGCTCAGATTTCAATTTATTTGAAAGTTTGTGTAGTATAATGACACATTTTTAGCAATTTTTATGAAGTTTATTAAGTTCAAGAAATTCACAATATAAAATATTTTATCTTTTTAAAAAAAGATTTATTTATTTATTTCTACAAGCACTGGGTACAGTCAGAAGCGTGGGAGGATGAGAGAATTCACCAGAGCCAGAGCGGGGAACAGAACAGGCAGACTGACGAAATGCACTGCTGAGGGGAGCAGTGGGTGCAGCAGAAGAAGTCTGTCGCACCATGTGGGACCCTCGCCATGTGGGACCCTTGCCTTTGGCCAGGGATCGAACCGGTGCTGTAGAGGCTGCGGGCAGCTTCGCAGCCCAGCTCTCAACCACTGCACCACCCAGGGGAGGCCCAAATATTTTATCTTTTTAATGTCTACGTATGTATTTATTTAGCATATGTTAAAAATGTCTGAGCATAGTCCAGGAGTTAAACTGCATGATTTTGAACCTAGGCCCTAACACAATCTAAATGACCTTGAACTAATCAGTCACATATGGGTAGCTCATTTTACTTATCTCTGAAATACTGATGATAATGGCAGCACTTCCTGGTATTGTGAAGGTTAAATGAGGACATTTATGTATATATCCATAATTTTAAAGAATGCCTGACATTTTGTAAGACTATTAGAATAAAAATAAAAGGTCCTCTTAATACTGTTTTGTGGAAGAAAACATAATGTATGTTGAATTTGGCTCAACTCCAGTTTCTTTCAATTTAATCTTTGAAAGAAAATTTATGTTATCCATGATAGGAAAATATAAAAATTTAGATATACATAGTTGATCAAGAAATGGCATCCTCAACTTTCATTATTTCTATTTATTTTATTGAGTAATTTATCTTAGTACTTGTATATGTTTGGCTTTTAACTGGTAGTCCCTGAAGACATGAAGAGAAATTAGACATGATCTAAGGAACCCATAGATTAATAGGAGAAACTGATATAAAGACAATCAATATATGATTTGATTAACTCAATACGAATATGAGAGCTAAACGGACATTTATCTGGGCTATAATTTTTGAAGTGATGTCTCTTGCCCCACCCACTCTTCTAATACAACACTTCTTCAAAGTGAATCAGAGTTGGTTTCTGGCTGTTGAATACAAGCAGGCAAAAGAAGTAAGAATGCAAACAAAAAACCCAGACATCACTCATTCAAGAAAAAGTATAAATGTCACAGGAAGTTAATTTAAGTAAGGGATGTTTCATAATTTGTTGTTTTGTAGAATAAAATTTTGGCAATAGATATATAGTCATCATGTCTACATTAAAACTCACTGACATTGCCACATTACTGCCTTTGATAAATGGGGGCAGCCAACTCATTGGCAGTAATTACTGAGCACCCCCTTATGAAACTGCTTAAATAATGAACAGCCTGATATTTTTTATAAATAATACAGCAGCAAACCAGACAAATCAACTTCCTGCACCGGTAGCACTTGCTCTGATGCCATTTCACATTTTACTGTTGCTTTTTATAAATATATTTCCATACCCCAGGAAGAGAACAGCAGTTAAGTTCTCTCTCTCTGTATTGCTAAGTGCATACAACTACGCATGGACAAAAAAAGTGTTAGACTTTATTTTTAATTTAGAAAAATGTATTTACAAATCAGCATCCTTGTGATGTCTTATTCCCCCCTTTCATTCCTGTTATTCCTTTGAACATTTCTATTTTGTTCATCTCTCTTTAAAATAGTTGATGACTTCAAAGTTGTCACACCACTCCAAATTCCAGTGTGTTCCAGGAAGAAGGATGATAAATGCTAAGTTTGAGCTTGATTTAAAATATGGAACCACAGTGTAAACCCCAACTTTCGGGTTGGTGTGCTTACAGAAGAGTGAGAGGGATGAACCTTCACAAGACCAGACAAGACAATCAATGGGAAGATGGAAGAGATTGCCATATCACAGTTGCAAACAACTAAATTTGTGAACAAGTCATGTAAATTTGTTGGTCTAGTACTTCCTTTACATTCACAAGGAGTAAGTAGTATACGATATTTAGGAGACTAATGACTCTCTCTACTACTTACATCTATGTAACCTATAATATTTTATTGTAACTCAGTTTCTTCATCAGTGGGTAAACATAATGATCATTTCATGGGTTAACTGAGAGTTATAGATGATATTACATGCAAAACAAATGGGACAGATTTTGATGCAAATAAATTGCTTAATAAAATAGCTATTCTTTTTTTACTGTCATAATTAAATATCTTTACTACTTATAGGTGAACTCTCTTGAAGTTCTAATTTTATGACCTTATTTTAATTTCTTCTGAACACTGTGTCACATTTTTCTTCCTAAGTACACTGGGCTGTCTATGAACTTCTAAAGTTTTCATATTACATGTGGAGTAAAATTCATTTTATCTTATATTCAAGAAGCTTGTGATTTGGCCTCAACTAGCATTTCAATCACCAATTAGTTTTGGGAGGGAGATAAAATCCAAATAAAATAATTTATTTAATGTGCTATAAATAAATGTTTTTTACATTGTTGTTTAGTAAGTTTTTCCTATAGAAAATCTTCCTTAATTTGTCTGAAAGCACTTCTTCTGCCTCTTTAGCATAAGCAAATATTTCTTACTAATTTTTTTGCAAGCAATTCAGAGAGAAAATTTAGATATCTTCATTCAGGTTTCTCAGTAACATTCCAATTAGTGTTAATAAACTCACTTTTTAGAAAAAAGTTGAATCTAGAGAGGTTAAGTAGCTTACTTAGATTACATAGATTAGGAAAATAATATCAGTGCTTACATAGTTACTGCTGAAGAGATGACTAAGGACAGAAACTAAATTCTATGCCTTTTGTTCCTGAAAGCTTAAGCCAAATTGGATATATATTAGGTGCACATGTATCATTTTCTCTGTTTGAATTACAATATTTCCAATCCTTGCCATATCCTCCCCTTCAAAACAAACCAAGACAAAACAAAAACTAAGTTATTAAAATGGTATCAGTGCATTTGTAACAAATTTACCCAATGATGCCATTTTGGTTTTGACTTATGTGTGACGTGACATAAGCTATTTCTTGGTATTTCAGATCTTGGTCTTCTAGAATGGGTTTGAAAGTTTTTTCATCCTGCAATTTCCTTAGAAATAACATGCCACTGTTTTTCCCATCCTTACCAGTAATGTAAACAAATCTGGGTTTGTGAAAAAATTTCCTCTTCTGTTTAGTCACTTAGCTATTTTCACAATATGTTATATTTATTTCTATCAAGTTAAAGATTGTATTGTTATCAGCAAATATAAAATGTGAAATGTATGAGTTGGTTTGTGTGTCTTGGTGTCTATTCATTACCAAAACACGCTTCTCCAAAAGGTTGTTTCATATCTGTTTCTTATACTTTGTTTACTATATAATGACATGCCACATATAAATCCAATGCTTCCTATTTCAAAGAATTACATCAATTCAATATTTAATTTTTTACCAGAATTTTGAAAACTCTTTCCCTTCAAGGTAGCTGAGATGTAACTATTACTTTTATGTTTTAGATACTTAAAGCCTTTTGTTTAATAACTGCCCAGGATTTAGAGAATGTCATGACTGAGTGGCTTTGTATACAACGTTTATGTCTTGGAAGTCTGTGACTAAAATCTGAGACTAAATACTAAAGCACTCTTTCTCATACACAAAGGTTGGGATGACCATGAAGATATTTCTTTGATTCTGTGCAAACTGTACCAGTTCAAACTATTATCCTGGAATCATTCTAAAGTAGCTGTGTGTTTCTTTCATTTATACTGTTTCCTAGGATACATGTCCTGATCATTTTGACCCCAATTCCTTATCTCTAAAATGGAGATGACTCTGTTCCATACCACCACGTATTGCAGAAATTTTTGGTTTTAGGTCTATTTGGAGCCTACTAACCTCACCCCTGAAAGTAACAGAGATTGCTAGGTTGCATGCATCAGTTTCCCTAGCAACTTTGAGACATTAGCCACCATGCCAGTGAAAGGACAAATACCAGAAGGTCCTTGTTCTCTTGACTCTTCAAACTCAAAAGCTGGATGGGAGTAGATAGGAACCATTGGTTTCCTCTGGGGAAAGAAAAGAAAAGAGGCTTTCTCCCATTTCCCAGTCGTTGGGGCATAAGTATGGTCCCACTGGTAATGATGGCTGAAAATGAGGGAGGGAATTCAGTGCTAGTTCAGAAAGACACACAGTGGAACTGGCCAAAGGAAAAAAAGAATGCTAATCTGTGTTAGGAACTTATCTGAATATTAACTTATGGTGCAAAAGAATAATTTAGTCTGTAATTTATGCGTATTGTTTCTTTCTCATTTAATCTATTATATGTGTAAAGATGTAATTTTTAGCTTCCTATATCACAGTGCATACTGTTTTACTTTATTATTTTAGATGAGTAATCCTGTATCTAGCACAAATTTATAACAACACACCTTGGCATGGACAAATACATGGCTAAATAAATGAGTATTACTTTATATCACTAATAAAAACTATTAAGACTATATTTTGGCCAGATTACATCATTGTAAAATAGCACAAATAGTAAAATAGCTGGAAAACAAATTTTGAGCACCCAATATTATATTTGCCCAGTGAACTCTGAAGTCTTATCTGTTGGGCCATTGAAAGAGAGGCTAGTTTTTCAGAATACTGAGCTATAAGTTAAGGCAAGTGTGGAGAATATTGACAAATCTAAGACATATATCTTTCTAGGGAATTCTGTGACCTAGAGAGGTTACATGTGAAATTAACATTTCTTTCCTATGAATTAAAAAATTACATTGCCTGGAAATAAATGGAAATACTCTCAGTTCTGCATAAAAGGAGTGTTAAGAGGCAATCACGTCTTATATAGATCACAAAAGAAATTTCAGAGAGTCCAAGTACAAGCAGAAGTAGCTATACTCGTGCAGGTGTTTAACAATGATGGAAGATGAGTACCAGTAAACTGATAATTGGGCAGCTTCCAGGAAACAGGGTTTGGACAATACATCTAACTCACTATATTTGTTTTCATGCTTTTGATATGTGAAAAATACTTGGATGGCACCAAATTTAATTTGGCAAAAGAGATAGTGCTTGAGTGTATTAAATATTCTTATTCACCCAGTAGTTTTTTTTTTTATAGCAATCTGTCATTTTAAAATTGGCCAACTTTCAATTTTATAAGATCAAGAATAACATGTGAAATAATGTGCTACTGCATAAATGCTTTATGACACACTCTGGCTACTTTTGAATGTTATAACTTCTCAGAAGTTTTTTTTTTTAAAGGATGAAAAACATATGATTGCAAATCTATTCATAATCTTGCTCAATCAGCAGTATTGCTGCTTGTAACACTATGAAGTTCATAAGTCTACTGAATTTCTGGAGTGCAGCACAGCTGGTTGGTTATTTTTGCTTCTTTAGTCTTGTCCTGATTTTGAGTCAGTAAGTTAATTATATTACTAAATATCTGACTCAAGCACAGATTAATTTACTGACCACATGTGGACATGATGTTAATCTTTCTTTCCAGAAAACGAAGCAGTTGGGCTACTAGTACTAGCATGAGTTATATATTGTAATGTGTCCTTTTGTCTATCCTCATTGCCTCTGTGTTCATCCCTCAGAAATCCATATTAGGCTATGCTTAGGTCTTAAAAACTTTACAATCAACCTCATATGGATTGATTATTTGATCTCCTGGTGCTTTTTTAGTTAGCATCACAGTCATTGAGCATTCTCTGATTGCATCAAATATGTGGCTTGTCTCTTAGATTGACCCTATTCTCCAGAAATAGTTTTATTCTGTTAGTCTACTTTTGCTTGCACAGTGGAAATTGCCTGATTTCTAAGATCAAACTTTATTGATGGGTATCTTGCTAGCTTTAAAAAAGACAGGTGACTAGACAATCATGTTTTAGAACATACTGAGTTAATCCTATTAGAGGTATTGGAAAGTTGAGGGTAGAGGAGCTGTTAATAAGTGATAACAAAAAGTAATGTAAAACATAAAATGCCTTTTCCCTGATAATGCAATTTACTAGAATGCTATTTTTCTGTTCTTTGAATGGGTTGGCTCTGGTTATTTTATAACTATAGAGAAAATGAAGTATATATATATATATATATATATATATATATATATATATTGTTTTTCTTTTTTTTAAAAGATTTATTTTATTTATTTATGCATACAAGTATTGGGGTATAGGCCAGAAGTGCAGGTTGTGAGGGGTGAGAGGATTCACTAGAGAAAGAATGGGGAGTAGAACAGGCAGATCTACTGAAATACACTGCGGAGGGGAGCAGCGAGCGAGACAGGAGAGATCTGTTATGCCATGTGGGTTAGCTCCTTGGCCAGAGATTGAACTCATGCCACAGTGGCTAGGGATAGCTTGATAACATTGAGACTTTAACCCCACGGCCACCAGGGAAGCCCTTATTTTTTGAGGACACATGAAGAGTGGACCTAGAGAGCAGGTAAATATTGTGTTCAAAATGAATTAGCAGCAACTATTTATGTAATATACATAGTACACTATTCTCAGTAGAAGCTAAATATGACAGTAAAAGACACAGTAATTAGCCAAATATTAAGTAGCTTCCTGGTGGGGATCAAACTCATGCTCCAGTGGCTGGCAATAGCTTGGTAGGGCTTAACCCCTGCGCCACTAGGGAGGCCCGATATTGCTTTTCTTTAGTTGAAATTATCTGAAAATAATTGCTGAGGAATTGTGAGCTCAAAGATATAGCTGAAGTCATCTCCCCTGACAGGGATATGTTAAATATATTGTTAGTTAGCATTATCTATTTTCTTAATCTGAGGAAGCAGTGTCTGTAAAAATGATTTTCAGAATTCATTTTCCCCACAGTATCCAAATTTATCTTAAAATCAGGTTGATTGGAATTTGAAGTATTTTTAAAGTATGTGTAGAGCTCATTTTAAGACTTTAGAAACTATAAATTCCTCAGTCTTCCATGAATTCCACAATAGGATGTCCATTTGGCCTTTGTTTCTGGTAGCTGTTCTTTCTCAACAAGATCCCATTCATAATATTCTCACTGTGGTGGGATGGATAAATCTAACTTTTTACAGAGGCAAGAATCATGGGTGGAGACAAATAAGTACTCTATAATATAATGTAGTGGACATAAAGATATATAACATGAAAAGATTATTTCTAAGTGAATGTTTTAATTTTTATTTATTTTTTCTATTTGTTTATCTCATTCTTAATAGCATAGATTTGGCTTAATTGTTTATGATGAAAGTTTTTTTGGGGTAGTTAAATGTTGTCAAAGATCTAGGAAGTAATATGATGTATTAATTAAGGGAGATAAGAAAGTATATGCATACTACTGTTTTTAATAGCAGAACACACACTTTGCTTTTTAATTAAATTTAACTTCCTTGAGGATTTTGTGTGGCAAGTACACAAAGAAGAGAAACTTGAGAAATTTTCATAATGCAATTGAACCTGCAAAATTATAGAAAAGGAAATAAATTTACCCTTTTAGAGAGGGGAGAAAAAGATATGACTGACATAAAGAAAGAAAAGGAAAAGAAAAAATTTTGTGTGTTCAGTGAAGGTGTTGTTTGAATAGATGCAAATATTTCTTTTTCCAGATTAGCAAGTTTATGATCGTTAAAACTACAATTTTTCACTTAACTAAAACTTACACCTTTCTAGCAAGTTAAAAATAGTAAAAAAAAAAAGATAAAAAGAATATTTTAAAGCCAAAAGATCTATGAGAAAAAAAAAATCAAAGAAGCAATCATAAGTTGGATGAAAACTAAATTCAAGGTGCTTTCCAAATTGTTCTTGTAATACAAGAATGAAATCAGTTTACAAGAATAAAATCAGCCCCAAGTGCTTTGCAAGGCTCTTGGAGTGTCAGTGAAGAAAAGAAGACAAAGTCTGTCCCTTCCCCAAAGGGCGTAGATGGCATTTAGCAGGAAAAAACTTGCATTTAGAGAATGTCATTGAAAAGAACAGAAAAATATTTGATCTTATGTAGGGGCTTTCCTGCATTACTTAACATTCCCAAAAGGCGTATTAAATGTGTTAACTGTATTTTCTTACCTTTCTTTCCCATTTAGGCCTATAGAAGGCAATTGCAAATATATTTGTGGAAAATGCTATAAGGAATCGTGCTTTTCTCTTGGCCTCGTAGTACAGAAAATCATCTTCATTTACTAATGCTTATAGAGTTTTTGAAATGAATTAAACTTGACAAGTGATGCAGATTGTGTATTAGTCTAATGTGCTTTATTTGCTCACAGAAGAGCATCTAGTTGAGATTCCCTACTTCAAGGCAATAGAGCCCTTATGAATTTGCCTTCATAAATTCACTTATTAGTAATTCATATCATGTGGTTTTATGAAGATAAAGCAGAGTATTCTTACACAACACTTTGAATTAATATCAATGAAAATATAAGTCCTATTCTTGGGGTGCATCCTTATCGAAGGCAATATTCCTGAGTGGGTGGTGATTATTGATAATATAATTTTACTAGACAGATAATCCTTTTTTCCCTACTTAGTAAAAAAAAAGCATATTCATTCCCCATTCTGCTTTTCATGCACAGCATTTAAGAATGAAATATTTGATTTTATTTTTCATTTGTCCTTTAATTTTTTCCTCTTCAGGTGTAATCTAGCCCCTGTGGTGGAGTTTGCTGCAGATGTGGGTACTAAATCAGACTTTATTACCATGAATCCATCAGTTGTACAAAGAGCATTTGGAGGCTTTCGGAATGAGAGTGACAGAGAAAAATTTGTGCATAGACTTTCCATGCTGAATGACAGTGTCCTTTGGATCCCTGCGTTCATGGTCAAAGGAGGAGAGAAGCACGTGGAGTGGGTTAATGCACTAATCCTTAAGAATAAACTGAAAGTGCGAACTGCCTATCCATCATTGAGACTTATTCATGCTGTCAGAGGGTAAGTGTCTGGAAAGGACCAGTCTGTCCTTCGCACATTGGAACACATAACAAAACATTTTCCCTAGACAGAAAGGAACCCATTTAGAGCTCCCAATAGATATATGTTTTCATTATTTTATCATGGTTACTCTATTCATCAAGTTGAAATTTTGCTCATGCACTATGTTATTTTAGCTTAATTAGCTTATTATTGTTCTTGAAAAAGCAAATTGTTGAACTTGACACTTATTTTTGTTGGCTCACAAAAACTACTGAGTTTTATATTTTTTCTGTGTTAAAGAATAATAAGAATTCATAGTAAAACTGATGAATTTGGGATAGAAATCTACCAACAGAAGTGCTAAATGGCTAGTGGGTGATATTGTGGAAGTATAAATGATAAATGTATTTAGGCGGTGATTAAGTCCCATCAGAAGTTAAGAGACTGACTAGTAATAGAGAAAGCTAGTTGAAATAATATGTCTTAATGTGTCTTCCCAGAAGTCACAAATGCCATATTTATGAATTAATTCAATATTTCCTTTACATTTACACAAACTTAGAAGAAAAGCTAAGGACTAGACTCTTGTTTAAAAGTGGCAAATGACCAAACTCAGTGATGCACACATATCAGTATGTAAAATAGATAATGTAAAGATAAATTATAATTATATTTATTAAATATCTACTGTTAGTTACTGTAAGTATAAAATTGAAGAAGAGTTTTATAAAAATACGTAAACTTCTATGGCAAAATAGTGTGTAGAATTTGTCCCTCAGGTTGTCAAGGATGTCTTAAAAGTGTATCTCACATAACTCTTCTTTAAAACAAGAATAACCTCATCAGGTAAAAGAGAGAGACAATCACAAAGACATGAAAACCAACTATACTTTTTGGTTAATTTACTCATTAGATGATAAAGATGTATGGAAAATTCAATAGAATTGGAAAGGTAGGACAAATTCAGAGGAATAACTAAATATAATGTCTAGAAGTTCTAAAAGAAAAAGTTACCAAGTCTTATGCTAAATGTAGTTTGCTTTATGTACTGTGATTAAGACTGGGCTATTGTGCTTTAGTTTTGTTTTATTATTGAGATATTCTCCTTCAATGATTTACCATTTCCTTTTTAAAGCCTTTAGACCATTTCTTGGATTATGTTATTCTGTGAGCAGTTAAATTGCATTCTCATAATTAAGTCATGGTTATTCAACATTCATACTCTTGCTGTTTAAGACGAAGTTTCAATAAAGTAAGATAAAATATATGCACTTAGAGAATAAGTATTTTTTTAATTGCAAAGATTCCTGGTAATTATAATTTGACTCTGAAAAAAAAAGATGCATTCTTAACAGAGCGTAAGTAATGTGTTAAGAATGCATCTTGTTTCTTGATATGTTAATGTATCATTTGATTCAGAAAAGAAGATATTACCATGTCCCATCTTAAAAAAAGTACTCAGGAACATAAATAAACATTTCAGTGATAGCTAATTAAGTTTCAAAAACAAATGTTTTGATGCACTCCTTAATTAAAGGAAACTCTTTTGAAAATTTAATACTACTCTGAATTAGAACTTTGTATCAACTATTTTTAGAGCAGTTTTAGGTTTACAGCAAAATGGAGAAGATACACAGATTTCCCATATACGACCTGCACTCACAGAATAGCCTCTTTCATTACCAACATCTTCCACAGTCATATATTTGTTACAATTGATGAAAACACATTGAAACATCATTATCATCCAAAATTCATAGTTCATACTATAGTTCCACTCATAGTTTGTATATTTTATGAGTTTTGACTGATGAATAATGGACTATATCCACTATTACTGATCATTTCCTGTCCTAAAAAACCTCTGTATCTAGCCTTTTCATCCCTCCTGGCCCACTAACCCATTGCAAGTACTGACACTTACACAATTCTCATAGCTATGCTTTCTCCAGAATGTCACATAGTTGAAGTCATAGTGCACAGTCTTTTACCATTGATTGCTTTAACTTAGTAATATGCGTTGGGTGTTCCTCCTTATCTTTTCATGGCTATAGATCCTATTTCATTTTAGCACTGAATAATATTCTATTGTCTGGACATTCCAGGTTTTTTTTTTAATCCATTTGCCTATTGCTTCTAAGTTTTGGCTTCTAAGTTATGCATAAAACTATTTAATATCTGTATGTAGTTTTCAGCTCATTTGAGTAAATAAGTACCTGAGGAACATGATTGCTGGATCTTCTGTTAAGGTTACACTAGTTTTATAAGAAATTGCCAAATTATCTTTCAAAGTGGCTGTATTGTTTTACACTCCCCCTAGTAATGAATAAGATTTCTTTTTGTTTCCATATCCTCCCTAGCATTTAGTGTTTTGTCATTCTGATTTTCACTACTTGAATAGATGTGTATTGGTATATCATTATTATTTTAATTTGTATTCCTGATAATGTATGATGTGGAACACCATTTAATGTGCTTGTTTGCCATCTATATGTCTTTTTTTAATGCGATGTCTATTAAAGGCTTTGACTTTTTTTTTCCAATCAGGCTATTTGTTTTCTCTTCATTGAACTCTAGGAGTTCTTTGTTTATTTTAGATAACTGTCCTTTTTCAGATATATCTTTTGCAGATATTTTCTTTCAGTCTGTGGCTTAAATCCTTATTCTCACGATTTTGTCTTTTGCAGAACAGAAATTTTCATTTTTTTAAAGATTTATTTTATTTCTTTATGCATGCAAGAGCTGGGATCCCAGTAGGCCAGAGGGAGTGGGGAAGTAAGAGGATTCACCAGAGACAGAGTGGGGAACAAAACAGGTGGATCTACTGACATATACTGCTGAGGGGAGCAGCTGGCAAGACAGGAGAGATTCCTCCCTGGGCCGAATCTAACTCTAGCTGCAGTGGTTGCCAATAGCTTCATGGTGCTGAGACTTAACGCCTTGCACCACCAGGGAGGCCCAGAGTTTTCATTTTTAATGATATCTTTATCATCAGCCATTAATTCTTTCATGGGTCATGTCTTTGGTGTTCTATCTAAAAAGTCATCATCAAATCCTTAGCTGTTTATATTGTCTTTTATGTTATTTTCTAAGATTTTATAGTTTTGTATTTTACATTTAGGTCTGTTCTCTATTTTGAGTTGGTTGTTGTGAAGAGTGTAAGTTCTCTGTCTAAGCTCATTTTTGCATATGTGAACATCAGTTGAGCTATGCAATTTGTTGAAAAAACTGTCTTTACTCCTTTGCATTTTTGTTCCTTTCTCAAATATTAGTTGAGTATGTTTATGTAGTTCTACCCCTGTGCTCTTTATCCATTCCATTAATATAGTTGTCTATTTTGCCAATAACAAGCTTAATTTCTGTAGCATGGATAAGGCTTGAAGTTGTGTACTGTTAGTTCTCAGATTTTGTTCTTACATCAGTATTCTGTTTACTGTTCTGGGTATTTTCGCTCTCCATATAAACTTTGGAATTAGTAATTTTGTCACCTAAATTCAGTTTTTTATTTCTCTATTTAATATCAACAGCAAAACATTAAAGAAGAGTGGTTAAAATAGAACATTTTAAACAAGGTTTAATCCAAGTAGAGTATACATGATTAACAGTAGTGCTTTGGGTGTTTTGGTTTTGGGTATGATGTGTGACAATCAGCTGAAGAGATGTGAACTTATATCTCTAAATTATATAGGTGCAGTATACTGACATTAAATTAATTAAACATAATACAATTAAATAAACAACAACCAAAAAAGATGAAAACAAATTTCTGAAATAAGTGGCCTTTGGTTTGTACTTGAAAATTTGTTTTAGATATCAGAGCTGCAAGCTATAATCATATTTATTATACTAGTTCCTGACTTGAATTTTTCCTTTGGGAAATTACCATTTTAATAGAATAAGTCCATCTCTAAAAAATAGCCTAGTGAAAATTTAATATGAATAAAATTTTGTCATTCTTTCAGAATAACTATTCAGGAATTATAAAAGTACTAACCAATTATTATTTTGTAAAAAATCCAAGTGACTTCATATGGGATTTTAACAGATATTTTAAACATAAAAAGTACAGAATTTTTTTAATAATTGGCTTATCAGTACTTACATTTTATGATTTTTCTTATCTACATTTCTTTTATAACCATTATAAATATAAATGTCTTCATTAATTCCTAAGTATTTTATTCCAAAAAGTGCAAGGCCAAACTTCTGACTACTGGTGGAGTTAATGGCATACGTCCTTTTGATTACTGTGGTTCAAGTATTTTGACAAAAAATGCCAGAAAGAAAATATCTTGCTACTTCCTGCTCATACATCAACATATACTACTTTAAATATCCAGTGACTGAGAACTAATCTGTGGCCCCAAAAAACAGCCACTCTCTCCTTTTAGATGCATTGGAAATTTATACATAGAATGTATGTGGAATCAATTTCATTTATGGAATTGAGGAAATTAATAGACTACTGTACCTAGTATATCATTTCAGCATAATTTTGTACCCTGCATAGTTACTAGAACCTTGCAAGAAAATAAGGAAGTGTGACACTGATCTAAGAACAGTATCATATGATATTAGTAGATGTTTTCAAGTATCTTTTTTACATCTCTTTTGACCTATTTCTGAAACTCTGATTAATAAAGTTCAGGAAAATTATTTAGATAGTTTCATATCCTCTGTTGATTACTGGAGTTTGTTGTTTCTCATGAAAGTACAGAGGGCCCAGTGCATACGTTTTAGTGCATAATTGCAATGTAAAAGGTTCTTCCAAGTATTGCAATTACAAATAGAAAGTTGAAGTGATATAGGAAAACAAAGGGTTCCTGAACACAAAGAGAATCATTTAAATAATTTTCTGTCTAACCATTGTGCCTTATTATTTAAACTATTTCCTTTCCAAAAATTTATGATGATTTATTAACTAAAAAAATGTATTTAATTGTAGGGTTTTTTTAAGCTCTAAAATTTTAACTTCTCAATCGTAAAATTCAGAGAGAGTCAGAGTATGTTTTTTTTTTATTTTTGAAGAATTTATTTATTTATTTATTTATTTTTAAATAATAAATTTTATTTTTATATTCCCCATACAATTGCAACCCCCCCATTTTGACCCCAATCCCTCCCCTCCCGCCCCCCAAAAAGTGTCTCTGGTTCATAGTTTTTTGTTGATTTTGATTTTCACTTTCTTATAGTTATTCATTTTCCTGGTCCCTTATTTAAGTTTTGTTTTTGAGTATGATCTTTCTTTCAAAGTCATATTAAAAGAATAAGGAGGAGGGGCCTCCCCGGTGGCGCAGCGGTTGAGCGCAGTGGTTGAGCGCTGGGTTGCAAAGCTGCCTGCAGCCTCTGCAGCGCCATTCGCTACCCGGGCGGGGCAAGGGTCCCACATGGCACGCAGACCTCTCCTGCCGCCCGCTGCTCCCCTTAGTAGTGAACTTCGTCAGTCTGCCTGTTCTGCTCTCCGCTCTGACTCTGGTGAATTCTCTCACCCTCCCACGCTTCTGACTGTACCCAGTGCTTGTATAAATAAATTAATTAATTTAAAAAAAAAAAAGAATAAGGAGGAAAAATAGCTAAATTTTTATTTTAGAGCAATCTTTAAAATAATGAGAGGCTAATCTAATGTGGAAAAATAAAAGTTGTAACTACAGGTTTAAGAGAATATATGAATGTATAGAGTCAGTTTGGGATTGTAAACTTTTTATAATTTTTTTTAAAATCCCAGTGGTTTACAATTTTTATTAATATTTTTAAACTTTTCTTGTGAAGATTGGGATAATTTTCACATGACTTTAACAGTAAAGAAGAGATTTTAAAATGATTTGTTGAAGTTTCATATATGTGGCTACAAGATACAAAAATCATAGTTTGTTTTAGTATTAATAAAAATATCAGTGTCCAACCTAAAATTTCTTGAAAAATAGTTTAATACAATGGCAAAATTTAATACACACTTTAAATTATCTATAATTAATATAAAACTATTCTTATGAAATATTTAGTATTTGCCCAAAAATTTTAAGTTCATAATTAATTTGTTTTATCATAACCAAGTGATTTTTTTTGAGTGAGAAGGTTATAGTTATTTTCTTATATTTTAACATTGTAAAAAAAAAAACTACAAAAAATAGAATCTCAGTTCCACTTTCAAGGTGTCATAGATAATTTTTAAAGAATTTTCTCAAGAAATAGGCAGATACACAAATAAGTATATTTTAAATTTCCATTTATATGCATAAATTGCCATTTCTAGATTGGAATCCTATGTACTCTTCTGCACTTTTGTTAGACATTGGCATTTTAGGAAATTTATCATCTTTATTACCTTTCCTTTTGTTATAAGACCCTTATCTCTATTCAGATAGTAATATTTAAGAAATTCATTGATTTAAACCAGTCTATTTAATTATTATATTAATTTATATGACCCATTAGTTTTATTATTTTAATTCTATTATAACAAAGATAATGAATTTGTCCTATTTTGTCAACATATTCTAAGAAATAATTTGTTTTAATATCAATATGCGTAAGATAGGAACTATATTTTCATTAAATTGATATGCTGACACTCATTTTTAGTTACTGAAATGTTTTTAAAGGGAAATAAAAGTGAAGTTCATATAGAGTTGTAAATTTTATATAAGTTCTACTTGTGACTTTTGTCCTTTATCTTTCTGTGGAGAACACATATGCTGTTGTTATACTTGATAAATTTTCCAAATGTTTTTTAGTGGAAAATAATTTGGCTACAAAATAAATGAGCAATTATAAGTTAAACTAAATTCACAACTATTCTAAATTTGTTTGGAATTAAAAATTTTCACTTGAGATGCTTGATATACTCCTCATGGCTTATAGCAGTGTTTCTAAATCGCAGTTCACATATATTTTGAGAGAATATTCTTATTTCCTTTAAGATCAGTCTTATTTCCTTTAGATCAATGTTTTGCAGTGATCCAAACTGAAAACATGGTCATTAAAAACTTTTAAGTATTTAGGAGTCTGAGCTCCAAGGGACGTAAAAACAATCACTCCTATTCTGACCATGAACAAAAATTGAGTCTTAGATTTGTATTCTTTAAAATATGAGTATTGGTATAAACAAATGTTTCAATTACTATAGAATCTGAGTTTAAATTAACCCACCCTCATGCAATTATTTCTTATGGTTAGTAAAAGATAGACATATGTACTCAAAACACACACAATATGTATATATCTATATAACTGAATAGATCTAGAAACTATATGTAGATTGGTTTGTTATGAGGCTGTGGGATGTTGAATTTACTCTTTTTTGGATTTCTGCAATTTTAAACTAGAAAAAGCATAGCACTGTAAAAACAAATTATGGAAAATTATTTATGGATTAATATTTATATATTGTATATATGAAAAATAAAAATAGCATGTAAGTATAAAATAATAACACATTGATACTAATGTATATGTATAACATGAATATCATTGTTTACTATATCATGAATACTTATGCACAGTAATCATATACATAAGATTACATGTATATAATTATTGTTTATTGTATAAAACATATAACATATAGTACACTAATAGAATATATGTGTACAAAATACAAATTAATCCTTGCAAATTGCTTTGCTATGTCTTTTGTTTTTTTTTGTTTTTTTTTTTTTATAGAGGCATGTTTATTTATTTATTTATCTGTTTGTTTGTTTGTTTTTGTTTATACATGCACTGGGTACAGTCAGAAGCGCGGGAGGGTGAGAGAATTCACCAGAGCCAGAGCGGGGAGCAGAGCAGGCAGAAGGACCGAAGTACACTGCTGAGGGGAGCAGCGGGCGGCAGGAGAGGTCTGCGTGCCATGCGGGACCCTCCTCCGGTGGCCGGGGAGCAGCCGGGGATCGAACCGGCGCCGCAGAGGCCGCGGGCAGGTTCGCAACCCAGCGCTCAACTGCTGCGCCACCGGGGAGGCCCTTTGCTATGTCTTTTGAATGTCAAATACAATACTAGTAATACATTGACTTTCCTTATAAAAGAAAAACAGCCAATCATTTGGGATTTTTCACATGTTTATTTGGGCATGTTTAATATATAGTAATTATAAGTTTGTTTAAATTAATAAATTTTCAGGAAAAATTAATGTTAAAAATATATAGCAAAAGTCTCTCACTTCATGTTTATGCTAGTGCCTACTTGAATTTATTCCGGGTAATAGCATATTGTATTTGGGAGGATAAATATTGCTTTACACTATTTATATAAGTGACTTTATAAGTTATTCCTTTTATTCAGAATATAAGGTCATATTCTTGTTATTCTGCATATTTCTTGAGCAGTATACTCATTTCTTCATTTCTACCATTAAATAGCATATGTTGACCAATGTAGTATCCTTAATACACTTTCTTAAGTTTCCCAGGGTTTTGCTACATCATCGATGTTTTATTTTGGCATGCATCCCATAAACTAGCTGAGTACCTAATTCACAATGCAATGAATGGTCAAGGTCAGAATTCTCAGTTTGTCCATTTAAATGTATAAAGGAATAAAAAGCTTTACAGGAATCATATCTGTGACACCCTAGCTTATATTTCACTGGTTAAGTATAGTACACTCTGCTATTGAAAGAAAAGAAGCACACAGGTTATATTTTCTCATATCTTCCAGCATTAACCTTTTTCTCCACTTTTAAGACTAACACCAAGCATACTTGGATCTGAGAAGGTGTGTTCCTATGCCTTTGAGTAACATAAAGTATTGCAAACCAGTGTTAACAGCAGTAAAAGAAAATACCATTCTCAGACTGTTTGCTACCCTCACCTTTCGGATATGAAAATTTATAAATTTTAAAATAGTGTAAAGATGAAAGGACTATGTAAAATTAAGGGGATACTCTGGAGGCTAAATTTATGGAAATGTCATACGATTGCAGAGGAATTTGAATCAGACTAAACTCTAAATAGAATCCTCAGTAAAAGTATAGCCTTAAAAATAGACCATAATAGATTTCTGAAAATTTGGGTTCATTGCTGTTATTCAAATGAATTGTTTTTGAGTCTTGACTCAACTCAAAGTCACATAAGGAAAAGCAATTAAAAAAAAAAAAAAACAACTTTAAAAATGGACACATTTCAAATGCTTTCTGAACTGGCTTGCTTGTTTTAAATTTAGTCTTATGCCAAAAACATTTCCACATGGTTTCTATTTCGGCTAATGAGGAACACAACTGTAATACTGCTTTGTAAAACATGTGTCCTTGTTTAATGCTTTTCAGTAGCTGGGCAATACCTAATCAGTATTTTCAAGCTCATAATATTGCCATGATGGGATATTTCTTTCCTTTCTATAGACCCTGATTCCTACCCTTTTATATTATAGTGTTTCCTGAAATTTTATTCAATTCCCTTTAGTCACAATATTATTTGCTAGCAGCTCCTCTAATTCCTGTTTCATTGCAGAATGTGAAAACATAAATGATTTATATCTGAGAAGACATTCATAGGTGTGTGGCTCATACAGGAACCTGTGGGAAACAGAAAATGACAGGCTGTCCTTGGCCAAAATAGGCTTCCAATACTTGGTTTTCTGCCACTGAGACTAAAAGGCTCTGCAAATCATCTTAAATGTCTTTTGAGAGGTGTCTTCATGTCACTCAGTGACCTCGACCTTTCTCCTTGGTATGCATTTTTCTCTCCTTTCCACCTTCATCATTTCTACTCCTCTTTCAAATCTCAGTAAATTCCATTTTGAACACATTTCCTCACTCATGAACCTTCTCTGAGAATGCCCTGCTTGGCTTGTCTCTCTGTTCTCTTTATGGATCATCTGTCTCTAACAGAATAGTAATCAGAATGTGTGATTATTGTTCATTTTATTCTCTGTTTACATTGTAGTTTTCATGATATCAAAAATTGATTGATTCATCTCTTTATATACCTAAGAAGAAGCATGAAAGACCTGTAGATGTCATGGGGGGGGTGCTGCATGTACAAGGGGTGGAGAATGGAGTCATAAAAAAGGGCAAAACAGTGCTAAAGAAAAAACTCATGTTTGATTGAGGTTAAGTTTTCCAGAGCAATCAAAGAAGTAGGACAGCAAGCAGAATGTAGCAAAGGATTTTTTTTTTTTTAAATCAGTATGGTACCACTGGAAGCCATATTCACCAGTCAGGAATGTGAACAGGGAAACGTCAACAAGGAAAGCTTGAATCTCAATGGTGAGGAAACTGGAAAGCTAGTCTCTCTTCAATTTATTAGTTAATCAGCTGATGTTGAGAACCAACCAATACCCTGTATCTATAAAATTTTGAAAACAATACTTACTAATTTTTTCCTGCTTATCATATTGATTTGATAAAATAGAAGATTAAATTCTAGTAAAAAAGAAAAGGATTCTAATAGTGAAGTGTAACCCTTGGGAACATCCAAACTGATCACCTACAATTTCATCATGAACACCTGAGAATATTGCCTTAGTTCCATCATTTACTAACTTAGTAGTATTTCTTGATTGTTATCTCAACTGCTGTCTTTCAAATCCTGCTAGAGTTGATAGTTTTGGAAAAATATATGAGTTTACTTCATGTTATATTCATTTCATACCTTTGGATAGTTTGTTGCTTTTTCTACTTTCATGACTTAATCTTGTAATGAGTATCAGAAAATACATAAATATGGAGACTCCCTGGTAACCTAGGGGTTAAGTCTCAGCACTATCACCGTAATGGCCTGAGTTCCAACCCAGCCAGGGAGCTAACCCATATACGACATAGCCAACCTCTCCTATCTTGCCCACTGTTCCCCTCAGCAGTGTATTTCAGTAGATCTGCCTGCTCTGATCCCCACTCTGTCTCTGGTGAATCTTCTCACCCGCCCCCCCCCCCAGCTATGGCCTACACCTTAACTCCTCTATGCAAAAATAAATAAATAAAATCTTTTTCAAAAAAGAAAGAAAATACATAAACAACCTTAGAAATGCCCTTGTTTCTGGAGAAAAGAAGAACACTGCTCAATATGCAAAATACGAATTGAATTAGTCCCCATGACATTGTTACAATTTAAGTCCAGGTGATGGGTTAATTACTAGAGTCAGATTATTTATATACATTAAAATAATGTGAATTTGAAACAAAAGGCAAATATATAATAAATTTTTAAGCAGCGAGCTTAACTAGATAATATCTCAGTTTGCTGAGGAAGGTTTTTGAATCAAATGTACAATAAATCTTTATAAGTTTACAGTTTCATATATCCTTAGTATGAGTTAGATGTGGTTTAGCTTGAAGGGGATAGTTTTGATCAGGAATTTCCGTATGATTTATCATAGTCAGCTAACTCTAACTCCTAATATATTTGGTCCTATGATTATGACCTAAGGTTACAAATTCCAAATTATGGCTGTAGATATTTGAAATACCAAATCAATTTTCCCATACTATGTATGAAAAGAATAAGGCAAAAGACTTGGGACTTGATCACTAGAATTTTCATATAGGAAAGAAGTTATTGGCAGTCTGTTAATATAATTCAAAAGTTAGGGCCTCCCTGGTAGCCTAGGAGTTAAGTATCAGTGCTATCACTGCTACAGCCTGAATTCCTTCCCTGGCCAGGGGGCTACCCCACACATGGCAGACCAGACCTCTCCTGTGTCACCAGCTGCTCCCCTTAGCAGTGTATTTCAGTAAATCCTCCTGTTCTGTTCCCCACTCCATCTCTGATGAATCCGCCTACACTCCAGTTCTTCTATGCATAAATAATAAATAAATAAATCTTTTTAAAAATAAAAAAACAAAAGTCAGTGTTCTAATACATTCTGATTTCTATTAGTAAGGGTTCAAGGCAATAGCTATTGCTGTTCCTTTTTTTTTCTTTCTTCTTGACAGTCTTACACCAAAATTATTTAGTAATCTAGATGAGTAAATATATTGTACCAGATTGTTTCAGGACTTTGACTATGAAATATTCATAAAGTAACTTTAACAAATCTTTTTAGTTCTATATTTACAGACCCTGGCATTTAAAAGCATATTGACCAGGGCTGCCCTGACAACTGTGTGTTCTACAGATTCCAGTTTGATCATATACCAGGCACTGACATCTCAGAAACAATACATTTAAGCTTTCACATTCTTAAAGCAAGTCAAGAGGAATATTCAGAGAGACAAGAGAAGAATCATTGTAAAACCCTAGTAAAGACCAACAGTCAGTGGTCGAAAGAGAAATCACATTATAGTGGTTTGAGTCTGATACCTCTGCACCTCCTGCCCATCGTTATTCATCCCAAACATCAATCCTGGCTCTCTAGCCCACTGAAATGCTAAGGAATGTTCTTTTTTATGTATGATATGGGAGTGTATTTTTTCCTTATGATAGGACATGGACAGTTCAATGTGGGCTTCTGAGAACTACATTTAATTACAATACATACCTGTTCATAGATATCAAAGTTGACAAAAGTTCAGTTGTTCATTCTGAGACCTAATCAAATCACATGATATAAGTTGCAAATTCTTACACTTACTCTTCAGATAGTGCTCATATTACAATCATGTCCTCCAAATCCTGAAGTATTTTTTCAGTTCTTAAGAACAGATAGACTCCAATATCTTAAGAATTTTGGTCTTCTACAGTACCACTGTTACTACTTTTCAATAATTTAGGGTCTCTCTCAGTGGAAGAATTTTTGTACATGTCATTAATATTCCCCATCCTTCGAAAGATCTTGTTTCTATATAATTTGAACAGTTAATTCTTAATAAGAAATAACACCTAAACTTCAAATATTCAGGACAGATATAAACTAACTTTAATGTGCAGTAAGTCATACAAAATGGGTAGTCAGTTCTTACTTAAGGATAAATAAGTTGTTGGGGTTCAAGGAAAGTAATCATAAAGGTCCAATGAATAGACTTTGAAGATTAAGGAGTGCAAAAATTGTGCGTACACTGTACTGCTGATTTCTGTGTCTCTCTTGTCTTTTTCTTGTGTCTTTATCTTCCTGGATCGTAAAGGTAGAGTCACAGTTATTTTCAGCACCAAAAATGACAGGTTACAAGTCACTGCGTAATACTATGTAAATATCTATTGTTTGCTTATTTTTATATGACTTTTCAACATAAAACCTCATGACCTCAGCAATGGTATTATTTAACTATAATCCCTGATTAAATTTTTTGGAGAGGATATTAGCCAGTGCTAGCATCAGATGTCAGTTGTGATCATTCAATTCTATTCTGCTTCCTCTTTTATCCTCTAAATGATCATCCAATGACTATGTTGGTAGTCAAATGGAATATGTTGCACAGAGAGCTGAACTGGCAGTTGTTATATTATCATTAATATTCTTGCCAATAATAAACTGGTTTTGTTCCAGGCAGTATAAATTTTCACTGTCAACACCAAATTGTTTTCATAATGAAAATATGGTGCATATTACTCATAACATTTTCCTTTTTTCCTCTTCTTATTGAGGTTATATTAGTTGATAACACTGTATAGGTTTCATGTGTATCATTTCTCACCTCCTGTCAAACTAATTACTCATTTAAAGGACGTTGCTATATTTTCAAAATACAAACAATAATGTAAACCCAGGTGAACTCAATTAAAAAAAAAACTTTTGAAGGAAACATTACATTTTGATGTCACTGAAGAGATAGTAAGTAAAATCAGTGAAATAATTTATTTCTATTTGTATAGAAGATAAAGTAATAAAGTTACAGTATAATAAAGTTCTGAGGAATTCTTAGAATCTTAACTTATATGTATATTCTCTGTAATGAATTAGGCATTTCTTCAGCCTTTATAGCAACATCAGAGGTATTTGCCAAAATTAAGCTTTGTCACCAAGCAATTGAGTTCAGCTTTAAAACGTCCTTGTTTCTAATAGCCAATAATATTGGTGTCAGTTACAAACTTGGATCAAATTAGATAGTTACAACAATCATGAGACATCTTGGTTTTCTTATGTAATCTAAAATGCAAGGGTTTCTATATAATAGTATTAATATTTTTGATAACGTGGTCCACTAGATGTAACTTGTTTTCCCTTTGCTCTAGTGGATCTGTCTTACAGTAAGATTATTACCTGTATTATTTTGTATTATAGTACAATGATAATCTTCTTTATGGAATTCTATAAACTTCCTGAAGAAGTTTGATAGACTTTGTAAAAAAATTTACAATATGACTAGTTTGATCATATACCAAAATATATATAGTGCTTGAGAAAATTGTATAGTCATTATAGATGTTTGACAACATATATTTAAAAATGATAAAATATAAAAAATAAGGTTAAGATGGAATGTGGACACTTTACCAAAGCTCTCATCCCTGTTTGCCTCTTAATAGTTGGCATTTTTTAAAAAAAGAACTTGATTCTTCACAGCATGCAAGTGTTGTAGTCAAATAATTCCTCAGCAGGTCCCCAATAAAATCAACACACGAAAGAATCAATACGCCTGCCATCTTATAGTGTCTTCATCTGGCAAGTATTTTCTTTCTTTTTTCCCATAGAAGAGCCTATTATAGAATTGCTGTCACTTTCAAAATTAGTAAGTTTATTATTTTACAGGAAAAATTAATACAGAATGTTTATATAAATATTTTATTAATACACAAAGCATAGCATTTCTATCAGACTGGACAAAAAGATGAAATAGAATTTTTCATTAAAAACATTTCTAATGAAGCAGCAAAATACTTTAAATCACATCATTCCACATTGGAAAATATTAGATATGTTTCTGTACATTAAGTGCTTCAAAAATATTGTAGAGTGCTATTTTGTACCAGGAGCTAGACTAGTCCGAAACTGCAAAGGAGGTAACAGAAGAAGGGTCTTGGGCCTCCCTGGTGGTGCAAGGGGTTGAGATGCAATCTGTGAAGCTGTCCGCAGTCACTGCAGCATGAGTTCGATCCCCAGCCAAGGAGCTACCCACATGGTGCAGCAGACTGCTACTGACTCGCCTGCTGTGCCCCTCAGCAATGTATTTCAACCAATCTGCCTGTTCTGTTCCCCACCCTATCTCTGGTGAATCTTCTCACCCCTCCCCCCCCACACACACCTCTGGCCTATACCTCAGTTCTTATATGCATAAATACATAAATCTTTAAAAAAAAAGGAAACATGGTCTTCCACAGATGATGGAATACCCACCTAGATAATCCAGACGTTTCTCTAAGAACAGGGCATGGCAATTCTGGAATGTTAGTGCAAGGGATTTGGCAAGTGCATGCAATACTTGTAGTGAGATATGTGAGCCAGCTGATTAAGACAGAAGAGTTTCTACACAGGATTAGAGGTGAACTAAGAGGACAGACCAAGAATTTGGTGTGTATTCACAAGTTGTATGACAGTTATATGCTACACATTGTCTATTCTTAAAATAACTAAATATAATGTCTGCAATATCTTAAAGCTTGATTTAAAAAAAAAGAATTCCAATTTACTAAAGGCTTTGGGATGCAAAGAATGATACTAAATGCCGAAATTTATTCTAGAAAGTGTTGGAAAGTGGTAAAAAGAATCAGTTATGTAACTACCAAAATGAATAACCTGTCTAGAAATAATTCAAGGTGATAGAACAAAATTATATTCGAGTAGATTTGTGAATCTCTATTCTTACTTTGCCATGATCTATGTTTTGCATTTCTCTTATATCAATACTAGTTTTCTCATATAACTTGGTATTCACAAGCACTAAGTCCTTGGATTTCTCACCGTGACTAAGACAGTAAGTATGAAAATGAGGAGGCATACTATGAACAGAGCAGGTAGGGCTTTCTGGCAAATAGAAAAGGAAAAGTCATTACATATGAAAAAGGTGACATGCTAGATAACCTTCATTTTATTTCATTCTTGTGTTTTTTATGTAATAAATCTTTGGAGATTGGTTTTCTCATATCCTTAAGAACCCAAGGGCAGGAATGTAACAAAAACAAAAATAGACAACTGGAAAAGAGAGTCGAAGGCAGACAAAACTATTCAAAGGTGATGAATGCCCCAGCTAGCCCATGTGACGGAGCCTGTGGCTTCCTCTCCTGCCCTGCGTGTGTCAGGACTGACTGCTGTGCCTAAGCATTGTGACTCACCGTGGATTGAACTATTTGGGGAATTTGTTGTCCCTCCCCTTTTATGTTCTGGGCATTTTAACACTTAGATTTGATTGGGGACTTTTTAACCACGATGGTTGATGCTATTAGGGGACATTTTCATATCTTGTTCTTTATTCCATTATAGTAACACAGGGAAAATTTTGTCATAGTTTTTTTCTCTTTTTGAATATTATCCATCTCTTACCCTAAACGTATATTGACATGTATTTGTGTATGTTCATCAAA
Source organism: Talpa europaea (assembly GCF_964194135.1). Classification (NCBI taxonomy): domain Eukaryota; kingdom Metazoa; phylum Chordata; class Mammalia; order Eulipotyphla; family Talpidae; genus Talpa; species Talpa europaea. Next base: position 29,533,644 of record NC_140071.1, read on the forward strand.
CAACTATATCCTCTACTTTGGATTACTTTACAAAGTAGCACTATAATCTCCGAAATCAGTAGAAAATATTTGAAAATGTTGAAAAGGTGTGAGCATATTTATTTCTTCTTAGAAAATGTAAACCCATTTGAAAATACTGAAGATTCTAATTTTGTGCTATAGACACTTTGTTTTTAAATTTTTAAAAAAGATTTATTGCATTTACTTATGCGGGGCCAGGGTGTGTGTGTGAGAGGATTCACCAGAGACAGAGTGGGAGCAGAACAGGCAGATTGACTTGAAATACATGGCTGAGGGGAGCAGTGGGGCGAGTCAGGAGAGGTCTGCTGTGCCATGTGGGCTAACTCCCTGGCCGGGCATGGAACTCGTGCTGCAGATATCTTCATAGTGCTGAGACTTAACCTCCAGGGAGGCCGTGCTGTGTCTTTTTTTATAAAACCATCTATAATGTCAAAGTTCAGGATCAGCATAGCTAATACATATTTTAGGCTTAATGGAAATATTAAAATGATAAAATTATCATAAACATTAATATGTTGTGCACAACTAATAATAAACTGGAGAGTATTTAGTGATTCTTTGACATGATTTTGTTAAAATTCATTTTTGCAGAGCAGGCTATTGAGACCCAGTATCTCATCCAAGATAAGACACTCAACTAGTAGCAGAGGCAGAATTGCTGATTCCAGGGCAGCTTTCTTTCCACCAATATCTCTACAGAGGAGCACAGCTTTATAGGTAGTTTGATAATATATGTGTCATTATAGCATTCCTTTTTCCATGTCCGATTTCCTATATATTTGATCTATTAATTTATATTGCATTGTACTTTTCACCAGAACAACGTTCAGAAAGTGAATGCATTCATATTTATACAAGTTATCAAAGATCTTGAGCTGTTTCTGGATCGTGTTTCCTGGCCAGAGATAAAATGATTATTTTTCAAAGACAAAAAGAGGAAACAACCAAATAAATAGTCTATCTAGACAAAGGATTTATACTCCAAACATCAGCGACAAGTTTTAAATAATTCTGAAGTAGAATTCTATTATTTTCAACTCTAAAAGAAATAACACAAATCTTATATATGGGTTCTGAAGCATTTCATTAAATTTAACTTCATTTGTCTCCTCAGGCTTTCACCTGACATCTGCAGAGCAAAAGCAAGATCTCTTTTAGAAAAATGATTGATGATGTGCCATATTATTTGTAAAGCACAAATCATCTAAACTTGAAATATTTATTTTATATTAAATATGAAACACAACAGGAACTTTAAAATTTACAAGTCAATGTTGCCTTAATAAAAAATATTAAGAAGTGATAAAATATCAAAAAAAGTAATCAGATAAATTTGTATTTTGCTAGAGAACAGTGAAATTAATCTCATAAATAAATAAAAATTTACACACATTCTAAGTTGGTGAAATGTAGGGATAAAAAAATCTATTTTTAGAGCAAATTTTATCAATAAGGTTTAAATAATGTTGCTGGGAAGTTTAAGGTGAATCACACAATGTTAAGAATCAGAATGTCATTGCCTCACAATTTGCTGAAATTGCTTAGTGACAATTTTACTTTCTTCATATTTATTACTCTATAAAAGCAAATATTCATAAGGATATACCTGAGAAAATTATCAGGGAATACATGTATTTTAGTTACCACACTGTGGATTACTTATATTTGCATCTCTGAAATTAAAAAATATATATATTAAGTATTTATTTAACCAATTGATTATTATAGGTAAATAAGGAAACTATTTGTAATACTGCAAATTTCATATTTAACTTATTGTTTTTTTTCTATAATGCACCCTGTAGTATTCTAAAAATAATTAGTAATGTTTGACTGAAATGGGAAAAGTATAGTCATAGATTATTTCTGATCTAGAGAGAGTTTTATTTTATTTTATTTTTTTAAGATTTATTTATTTATGCATATAAGAGCTGGGATACAGGCCAGAGATGCGGGGAGTGGGGGGTGGTGATGAGAGGATTCATCAGAGACAGAGTGGGGAACAGAACAGGCAGATTGACCGAAATATACTGCTGAGGGGAGCAACAGGCAAGACAGGAGAGGTCTGCTGCGCCATGTGGGTTTCTCCCTGGTGGGCCGGGGATCAAACTTATGCTGCAGAGGCTGTGGATTGCTTCATAGTGCGGTGCTCAACCCCTTGTGCCACCAGGGAGGCCTCTAGAGAGAGTTTTAAATTATATTGATATTCAGGGTCTATTAAGCATTTATCTGTTAATTAACAGTCTAAGTGATACAATGTTGATCTGCATTAAAATCCCTGATCTCTTTCATTTCTCCAGTAGAAACACCCTATTGCTATTTTGGTTCCTCTTCCTGATAATAGAAAAGGGGTAGCAAACTGATGACTAACAATTTGATTCCAATCTAATGGCCTATTTAATAATACGCATATTTTAAAATAGTATTTATTGCCAACATTTAAGAAACCATAAAATCCTTAAATCTTGAAATGAAAATTGCAATTTTTATTGATTCTTTAAATTAATCAGAATATCTGACAATTAGCAAAATAGTCATTTGTGATAATTGTGATCCAGAGCTAGGTTATTCTGTCTTCTATGGTCTGGATATTGCTAAGTTTTCAATAATCCACATACTACTTTATCTCTTCTAACCTGAAGATCAGCCTCACTTATGCATCCTAGTATTCTACATCATCTTCATTTTTCTCTATTTTGGGAGGAAAAAGAGGGGTAAACAATTGTGTTGATGGATTCAGATAGTCTTAACATTGGAGAAAACTTTTGTGTCATCTAATTGAAGGTCTCATTAAAATGATGACTCTATAATATATTTGGGCAGCTTCAATGATTTATTAAGTCTCTATAGACAATGACTTGGTCTCAAACACACATCATTTGACACCAAATACCATGCTCTTTTCCTTGGTTTAGGAAAGAAGATCTGAAATAGTTGCATAAAATTGCACAGCATTTCTCCAATAGAGGTTCCATTCAGACGCACTAATATTTGTTTAACAAATCAGCTCTTCTAGAAAACAAACAAAACTGAAGTACAGCATTTGCTTTTTTCCATAGTGTAAATACTCCCACCCAGTTCAATTTCAAGTTATTGAGACATTAACCTTCTTTAAAAGTACTGAAATATTTAACAATGCTTTTCTGAATCAATAAGTCCCATCTTCCGCCTATTACTCCCCAGATTAAATGTATGATTGAAGGAAAATTTTGTCTGTTTTAGGTAGAGATAAATTGAAATATTAATACACAGACTTATTAAATGAAGTCTTTTCTGTCACACTGGCATCTTTATCAGAAATGTCTATCTCATTTATTAGAATTTTTTCCTTTATTATATTTGTCAATATAAATTAGATTGCTCAAAACAAATATTCTGATAACATTGGCAAAAACAATGTTTTATGTAATGTATCTCTTGGGTTTATTATGATAATCAAATATAAGCATCATGATGGATATTTTATATAGTAATCTCTACAGTGGCATGGTATTAAGTAAAGAAAAAGTACTGAAATCCTTCACTTTGATAGTGAGTTTGTCCTGATTTATAGTTTTGGATTACTTTTAAATTTTATATATGTCAGAAATGGATATTTACTATAAATGTATTATATATTTATATATTTTTATAAAATGTCAAAATTCCTAATTTTATTAATAACTCATGATATAGCAAAATTCTTATTGTAATTCCTCTATTTCAAATATTTGAAAACATTTTGATGGGAATCAAATTTTTCCATTTTTTCTAGAAAAACAATTTAACAGGGAAAAGCAATGTGAATTCTTTCTACACTGGATTATTAAAAGGACTTATACTTCTTTGTGTATTTTCATCATTTAACTACAACACCCCTAGTAGTTTTGACATTGATTTCTATAGATAACAAATGTTTATTTATGTAATTATAAAAATATTAATTTTTAAATACTTAGCTTAAAAAACAAGATGATATTAGTAAAAATGATAGTATGTTAAATTACATTGTCATCTCCTCTGGTTATAACTATATAAGAAAAAAACATTTTTGGTAAATGTTTTACACAAAAGGTTTAATGCTTTATAATACATGCTTAAAATATAAAATATATAAACATGTGTATAATATGTGCATGTAGTGGCATGTTTGTATATTTTTGTTTTTGTGTAATCAATTCTAATTCTATGTTGCTAATGTAGCATGTTTTAAACTAAGCTAATTGTAATACAGATTAAGATTAATTTATAAATAGAAAAAAATATATATTCATAGAGTAGCAGTTGAGATTTCTAGTAAAAAATTTATTTTACTTGTGATATTTTACTACAGCTCTCAGTTATCTAGTTCATAGATATTTTAACTTAAGAAATTGAAGTATTGTTTCTTCCTCATTCCATAATAAAAAGTATCTCATTAGCAATGATAATTAAAATCAAATATTTTTACAATACCACTTGAGATCATATACAATTCATATTACTTTATTTTCTAACAGTTTTAATCTCACAATAGCAGAAACAGATTTTGTCATGAAAACATATTGTAGAGTTACACTGTCAAAATAAAATAGTGGATGTTTCATCTAAAACCTCTTAAATTCATTGCCATTGTTGAACATGTCTCCACTGCAACCTCTGCATCTAAAATGTTTCACCCCTCTTGTAGGAATAGGACTCTTCTTGTGCTATAGACTATTAAGTGTTACAGGTGGTGAGTCTGTTATTTATTTCCATTATTTTCCTTATCTGAGTGAAAGGTGAAAGAAACCACAAGAAAACAAGCAGATATAACACTTGATTTAGGGAAAACAAGAAAAAATAAGATTTGAAGATGAACATTCAAATACCAGTAAAAAATATTTGCTGCTCATAGGAGTTACATGCCCTACTTATTTTATTTATTGCTAGTGAAAAGACTCACTAAATGGAATGTTGAGTGTGTGTGTGTGTGTGTGTATGTCTGTCTGTGTGTGTGTGAGAGAGAGAGGCATTAGTTGGATCACTGAGTACAGTCACTGAACTCTATCTTCTGTTAATTATAGCTCTTCACCCATAACATAAAGGAAATCATCTCTTTTGTTCAGTGGTTTAGAGAAGGTTAGGACTTTGGGTATGGGGTGAGTAGTATGTAAAAAAAGGAAAGGACATAAGAGAAAAGAAAAATAGCTGGTGATCTTGTATTCCAGAACTATTTTTGAGGCAAAATTTGGGGGAAGAAATGAGTGAATATACTCAGATATGAATCAGCTTATTATTTTATGTATTTTTTTCTAAATATGAAGAAATAGTGTGGTATGAAAAATAAATCTGCAGGTATCTATCTATCTATCTGTCTATCTATCTATCTATCTATCTATCTAATCAATCATCATGTATCTCTCTTTCTTTGTTAATTTCTTTCTTCCTTTGTTTGATTTCCAAAGCACCTGACATTCACATTTTACAAATGAAAAGTAGAGCCAATCATCAGAATGCTCTCTTATTTCCCTCCTGGGTATGTATGCACGTGTCTGTGTTCTGTGTTTGTGTTTTAGCACTAATGAGAAAATTCCCTAGATCCTTTAGGGACCTTATGGGTAAAGTCAGTAGTGATAATAACTGACATGGGAGTATTTTTACCTGGAAATTGATAATTAATTCCCCAAAGTATTACATTTTAAACTCCACACAGAAGAGTAACAATTTTCTCTGCTATATCTTATTCTTTTCCAAGCATTAATGTTGTTTCTGCCAAAATTAAGTAAAATTAGAATCTAGAGATAACATTATTCTGGACGTATTTTTATAAGTATGATAGTTCAATTTGATTGTTTAAATTACATTTTACTGTTAAAAAGTATCTGTCACCCTGGGAGTTGTGGAATGGTAACTTTGACAAATTGAAGAAGTATAACATTTGATATATAGATATGGACATTATTTAATACCAGTTATAGGTTGTTGAGATTACTATTTAACTGGGAAAAACAATTTAATATGGAAAAGCAACATGAACTTTCTACATTAGATTATAAAAACAGGTTTTATACTTCTCTGTGTATTTTTATCATTTAATACAACACACCTAATGTGTTACTCAGAATCTATTTCCCAAGAAAGTTATGAAACAGAGTATTGGGCCCTCGGTTACATTTTATGTATTAGTAATTTAACTTTTATATTTAAAATTAATGTAATGGCCACTGGAAGTGGCATGGTCAAGTTTATAGCATTACTAATATTCAAATAAACATGGTTTTAGGGCTCAGAGTCTGGAGGAAAATTCTTAATTCTTAGTTTCTTAATTCTTAGTTGCACAACTCTAACTTTAAATTCTTTATTTTTCTCATGCTTCAACTTTCTGATCTGTAAAGAGCTGTCTCATAGGGTTGCTTGAAAGGACCATTTGAGTTATAAGTAAAACATCTAGAACAATGGGAAATAAGGTTTAACTATAATTAATTTATCATTGAAAAACAGGTTCAATAAATTTTCCTTTGGCTAATTAAGCACAGATCATTCTGTTTCCAGAATTACCCCCTACTCACATGTGCCCCCTCCTATTCCTGCTCGATTATTTAAATTAATAATGGTGGCTTCTGAAAAATATATATATTGAAATAAACAAAAACTTTGGCCAGAAAAAACAAATAGGACCAATTATAATTGTATCTTAGACCTTACCCTAGCATCAGAAATAACTCTATTCCAGATCTCTGAGTTTATCTTCCTCTCCACTTCTGTATTGCTCTCATTTGATTTGAAGTCAACTTGGCAGATAAAACAACTCTGTATTAGTTGTTAATAAATCTCTTCTGTCTTTTACTATGTTATTTCTGAAATACCGATTGGCACTTAAAGTTATAAATGAATTTTCCATTTTCAACTTCATCCTATGCATTTCCCATGAGTGACAAGTACAGTTCTTGGTGAGAAATTTGGTATGAATGAATATGAAACATTTCACTACCAATAATATCATCACTGCATGAAGCAAATTGTCCTGTGTTTACACTTTATAATGTTGTATATGTTCTAATTTCAAGTTATTTATTGTGATTGAAAAATAATTTAATGAATATTTTTCCATACATTTACATACATGTATGTGAGTATAATATAATTTGGTTATGTTTGAAAAAATGGCAACATCTTTCAAAATGAATAGAAAACTATGAGTGACTATCAGAATATCCAATGTTTCTGTGAACAACTGACCGACTCTTATGGTAATCTCTAAAGTTTTATCTGATATAAACACCTAATTTCCCAAATCTCTGGACATAACTGGGTGATCAACAATTCAATACCATTTTGACACAGGTACCTGGAATAGGTAGCATCAAGTTAGAGGGCTTAGTTCCATTTGTCTGATATTACTTCAAACACACCCCCAAGTATCTGACCAAATATATTTCCGCCAGACTAGCTATTTTGCAAAGGTTCCCATAACCCCTTCCTCAGATTTATGATGTGTAGAACAACTTACAGAAATCTAGGAAAGCACTTATCACTAGTATATATCACAAGCGATGTAACTCAGGAACTTTCAAATGGAAGAGAGGTATTGTATGCTGGGAGAGTATAAAATGGAGGTGGCAGGGAGTTTTCACCACCCTGATGTGTACACTCATCAGGAAACTATGAATCTTTTTCTCAAGAGTTTTTATAACCCAATCTCCAGCCCTCCTCTCCTTTCTAGAGGTCAGAGAAGGGGCTGAAATTCCTGTTTTTTAATGAATTGAGCCTAAAGGGTTTAAGGGCCTCACCCAAAGTCATCTCATTAGGATACAATCAGGTGTAATTAAAGGGAATCTTTAAGAATAACAAAAGACACTCTTAATACTTAGAAAATTCCAAGGGTTTTAAGTATTCTGTGCCAGGAATTGGGGATAGAGACCAAATCTATTTCTTTTTATACCAAATAATCTAAGAGAAAAATATCACTTTGTACCATTAATGAAATGACCCTTTGGTATAAATTTATGGGTCTTTTTAGAATTGCTGATTGAGAATTTTGTGTACAAGTTGAAAGCATCAAATTAGTATCATATCAGATGCAAGTGTTTTATGGATGTGAAAATATAAACTGGAAGATTTTTTTACCACTTCTCTCTGTTTTATGATTTTGAAAAAAAATCCAAGGATAACTAGATTTCATCAAAAGTGACAACTTGAGAATGAGAAAAATATCTAAAAACAGAAAGATATTTGTAAGTACTCAGAAATTACAAACCATTAAATTAAAGTAAGTCACATAATATTTCCTTCCAGCATCCATGTTTTAATGACACTGTTAAATACCAAATTACAAACATTGTCACTAATATGGGCATGTCTATTTTGGTGAAAGAAATAACAGTCAGGTTACTGTACTTAATATCTAAGTGAAGTTTTAGGAAATGGTGAATCCTAAATTTTCTGCTCTCTTTCCATGTCTCCCAAACTACCAATTGCCCCTTGTGTTATTATAAGATTTTATGCTTTATTTCCTTTTATTATTCTTTCACTATTGGATTTTTCAAGTTCTTAACATAGGCTTCAATATTATATACATCAATGCAATATATATTATATGTAAGTTGCATTTTATATTAATCTATTATGTTAGTGCTCATTTGATTAAATGATTTCCTAGAGTCTTCAAATTTACTCAATTCTTTCATCTATTCATTCAGCTTGTATTGAACATATGCATTATTGACATAATCATTTGAGTGATTATGTCAAGACCAGTAAGTTAGAGTATGTTATAACAAATGTTGTGATGGGGGTGAATGGATACTAAAGGATGTTCACTTCTAGAAGTGAGAGTCAGGGATTGATTAAAAGAAAAGACTTCCTGAAGACAGTGATGTTTTTAGTTAATGCCAAGAATATTGAAGAATTGTTTCATGCATAGAAAATGACATGTGTAAAGACAGATGCCTTTAGGCCATCACTTCATTGTATAATATTAGCTCAGTCATGTAACACTTTCTCTGTGCCAATCATCATTACAAGTGATTTTCACACTCTGTAAACAACTCAGCTACTTCTGTTATTAATTCCATTTTCCATATAAGGACACTGATGGAGGAAATAGTTAAGGAACTTTCTCAAGTTTACAAATGTAGCCAAAGAAAATGCCTGAATCTAAGCAAAGCTGTTTGTACTTTCCCTGTCAATTTTGTACTGCCTTTTTACAAAAGTAATGAATCTCAGTAAACTTATTACATGAGGTTTTCATTTTGAAGCCCAATAAAACCAGTGTAATTACCTTAGAGATCAACTTACAATAACTAAAATAATATAAATCACCAAAAACCTCTGGATGTCATTTATCTTGAATCACAAATCCACAACAGTCTAGGAATTCACTTCACTTCCATAAAGATTTATGTCTTCCTCTAAATGCTAAGTTCCATGCTAGGTTTCAAGGACATAAAGATCAGTTATTTTAATCACTGCCATACATGGATTCTCAATTTTGTCTGCCAATTAATATGCTAACCAATTAGAATATATAATATTGACCACAAACACACTAAGTAGAACTATTTAATGAAGGCAGAAGAGTTCACCTTATTTGCCTTTGAATTCCTAGCAGGTTACAGCATCTGGTTAAATATGGAATGAATGACTGAGTGCAACAGTGTGCTATAAAGGGAAGATTACTTTCATTAGGGTTAATCATGACATATTTCATTAAATGGAAATGTTAGGGGACCTGGACAGTGAATTGAATTTCCCTAATGTAGATAATAGGATAACAGGGTAATATGAAATGTATTTGGCACATAAAGGCAGGGATGAGCAAAACTACTGGAGTAGAAAAGTAGATAGATGAGTAAGAAGAATGAGATGATATACTAGTGAGTGTGAATAGTGTAAGATACCAGAAAACCTTGAATTATGTAACAAAGAGATATAGGTTTTTTTGAACGTGTAGAATCAGTATAAGTTTTTGAGAAAGAAATGAGATCAAAGGTGTAATTTCATAAAATCAGTGTTGTTTTAACTTTACTGAAAACTAAAAGAATATTTCGGAGGCTATTTGTTAAACTGTGTACAAACTAGTGATGACCTAATGTGTCCCACACAAGCAAGAAGACAGCAGAAACATGTGGATATTAGCTTCCGTGTTGAATTTTTAGAATATTACAACACATTTGACTGCACTAATGTACATTAACTTAGAAGATAACCGCTTTGAAAATAGCAATTTTCTTTCACTTCGTTGATGGGTATAGCAAAACTTTCTTTTTTCTTATTATTATGGTTGCTGTGGTCCAAAGTATGTTTGAAAATGAAACATCTGTGATACTGAAATATCTTCAATAGTGAAACAACTGTGATACAGAAATATCCTCAATATTTGTAAGGATTAGAAAGGCTTCCTTCAGGCATATGTCCCAGATATTCAGCATCACATTTTATGTATAATTTCAAAATCTTTGGTGCTCCAAAAGGAAAAATTAGACTATGTAAAGTTAAGTACAAATAAAATAAAATCTAAAGCATGCATTGATTTGAATCAACTCTCTAGCTCTAAGTACGAATGAACATAATTCATTTAATTTATCCAAACGTGAAGTCATTTTTACTGATATTTAGACAAAGTTTAACAAAGCTATTTTCTATTTAGAACTCATGGATAACTCTAAGTCTTTCCAGAATTAATGATTTTAGCAAAGGTATGGATCTAGGACCTGATAGAATATCAAATGATTTTTACTTGAATATACAGATTTTCATCATGTCTTAAGTTCTATGTTACCATCCATCTTCCCTCTCCCACAAATAAAAATAAAAAAAAATAGAAAATTTAGATTGCAAGTCAGATAGGAAAACTGTAAAAGATAAAATTATTTGTTTAGGGTCCCCACAGAGATATCAAACTTAACAGGAGAGGTCTGCCATGCCATGTGGGTATCTCCCTGGCTGGCCAGGAATCGAACCCGTGCTGCAGAGGCTGCAGACAGTTTCACAGCACTGTGCTCAACCCGTTGTGCCACAAGAGAGGCCCAAAATGAGTTTTATTTATAGAGGAATATGTTGCTAGATGGAAACTGATAGTTCTAAAGAAAGTGTTCAAGCATTTTAGAGGTTAAGGACACAAACAATTTATTATGTCCATTTTCTGTTGACTTTATGACTTTCCTGACTCTAGATCTATCACTGTCAATACCTTTTGTTTTTCCACCTTGTCTTTATTACTCTAAAACAGAATTAAGGCAAAGAAAAACTTCAAGTAAATGAAAAGATTGATCAAAACCTTTAGGCAATAGCTTGGAGGAGTTAAGGCAAATGGATAAAAGAGGATAAATGTACTTATGTTTGTAAAAGGATTATGGTTGCATTTTGAATATTTGGCAGGAAAAAGACAAAGGAGAAAGTGTCAGGCCTAAAGCAATTGATCTTCCATTGGAGGATCATTGTTACATTTTGGGCTCATATTTTGTCTGTATCAGAATTCATTTGTGTTTCATGGCAGGTCATTTGACAGGACTTTTTCTTTTCCTGACTTATCATTAAGCTAATGAAAATTCTTCTCAATCTCAGACTTAATAAGAACATTTCACAAGAACCTGGGTCTTTGGGAAAATTTAACTCTTCCCTTCCTTGCTTAGGGAGTAGGATTAACTGAAGATATTTACCTTTTTTGACTTGAATGGATGGACAACTGTGGACTAAGGATTTTTTCCAACCCCATGCAAATTACTGAGGCTCCTCCACTAGAATCTAGGGCTTTCAACCTAGATTTTCAATAGGCTACATGCAGGTTTAATTATGGCACATGTCCTAGATGCCTCTAAAGTACAGAAGTGAGAAAATCTAGGCTACAACTTAGGTTTTTGATCTAAAAGGAGCCTTTGCAAAATGCACTTAGAAATCATAAACTCAACCTATGTTTTTCTCTAACAGAAAAACTTTTGATCCATTATGAGAAGCATTCAGAGAGATTTTTAAAGAGGTATTGCTTTTTGAGGTCTCAGGGAATGAAAAATGGAGTTTTAAGACCACAAAAGAAGTGGCAAAAAGTTGCTCTCTAAAGTGCCTTGGGTCATTGCCCTTAAAAGCTGCTTGTCTGGCACAAAGGACTCTGAAAGGCTGAGAGGAATTTCCTCATGTCAGCACAGATTAATTTATCTCCAATCAGCTCATTAGAATTTGGCACAGTGGTTACCTTATGCAGGCCCCATCTGATAATGGATTCAACCCCCAGAAGGGAGCAAGGGCTCACCTGAAACAGGTAACTCACTTTCTAGTGAATGCAAACAGCCTCATGTTTTCTTGTTACAATCACAGATTTGCTCTGGTTGGTAAGATGTCTGAGAACTGTAAATTAGGAATTAAGTTGTCTTATTTTCAGTTTCTTTATATATCTGAAATGGCTGAAGAAATAGATTTCAATTTGAATCTCTTCACCAGCGTTTAACAATAGTATATAAGATGTGGGTGCTGCAGGTCACATCAGGGAAAGGAGCTACTACAATGGGCCTCAGGAAATCTGTGATCATTAAAGGCAGTTTGTACTGGTTTATTTTTGTTTTGCTTGTTTTTAAAAAATATTTATTTATTTATGCATACAAGAACTGGGGTGTAGGCCAGAGGTGTGGTGGGTGAGAGGATTCACCAGAGACCGAATGGGGAGCAGAACAGGCAGCTCTATGGAAATAAACTGCTGAGGGGAGCAGACAGGAGAGGTCTGCTATGCCATGTGGGTTACTCCCTGGCTGCCCAAGGATGGAACTCCTGCTGCAGGGCCTGGCAATAGCTTGATAGTCCTGTGTCTTTAACTGCTGCACCACCAGGGAGGCCCTGTTTTGTTTTGTTTGTTTTTAATCCAAAAGGGCAGGTTTATTATATAAAAAAAGGAAAGGAGAAAAAGGATTCTTGCACAGACACAACCAGGCAGAAAGAGCTGCTGCTCTGCTGCTACTGCTTTGCAAAGTGAAATGGTTTGTGAAAAGACCTGCATACTCAGAGGTGGGCAGGAAAGGTGCTGCTTTTTTGTTTCTGTTTTTGTTTTGTTTTGTTTTAAATTTAGATAACATTGGTTTACAACATTGTTTGTACTTTAAAGTATTGGATCTCTCCATTCAGCTGTTGTTACCACATCACACCCATCACTCAGTCACCCATGTTGCAGCACAATACTCCATTGTGCTCCCTCCTGGCTTTGTTCTCATCCTTCCCTTTTCTTCCCCCTCCTGTAACCTCAGTTTTACAGTCATCTTTCTAGGCATTGTAATTAGTTTGGCTTCACCTGATCCGCTGGTTTATTTCTTTTTACTCCACATGTAAGTGACACCATCCTTCTGACTGACTATGTTTAGCATAGTTCCCTCCAGTTTCATCCATATTGTTGCAAATGGAAAAAGTTTCTTTTTATATAGTTGACTAATAGTCCATGGTATACATATACTGCATCTTCATACTTTGCACTCTGCTTTTAGGCACTTAGGTTTTTGTTTCCATGGAGCGGCTATTGTAAATAGTACTGCAATGAACACAAGAGTGCATATTTACCTTCAAAGTCATATATATATATATATATATATATATATATATATATATATATATATATTCTTCTGGTAGATACCTAGGAGTAGAATCTTTGGATTTTATGGTAGATCCTTTAAAAAAATCCTAGTTTGTTTTTTTCACAACATAGGGTTTCTCCACTTAGATGTGGTCACCATAGTTTCCCCACCACCATAGCACCCATAGTCCTCAACCACAGTCCAATGTGCTCTCCATTTTTAACATTTCGAGAAACCTGTTGCATTGGAGCTGGATCAGTTCACATTCCCATCAACAGTGTAGGAGGGCTCCTTTTTCTACACATCCTTGCCAACACCTGTTGTTTCTGGTCTTTTTGAGATGGACCATTCTCACAGGTATGAAGTGGTGTCTGATTGTGGTTTTGATTTGTGTTTCCCTGATAATAAGCGGTGATAAACATTTGTTCACATGCCTGTTGGCCAGTTAGCATTCGCTCATGATTGCTTGGGTAATTTGTTTTTTTTTTGTTGATTTTAATGAGTTGTTTATAGATCTTGGATATCAGCTCCTTGTAGGATATATAGCATGCAAATATTTTCTCCCATTCAGTTGACTGTCTTTTTTTTTTAGTGACACTTTTTTTCACTGTGCAGAAGCCTTTTGTTTGATGACGTCCAAATTGTTTCTATGCTTTTTTGTTTTCCTTGCTGCTAGAGAAGAATCCACAAAGAAATCTCTGAAGCTTATGTCATGGAGTGTTTGCCTGTTTTCTTCTATGTACTTTATGGTTTTATGTCTTACATCTGAGTCTTTTATCCATTTTGAGTTGATTTTTTGAGTGTGGTATGAAATAGTTGGCCAGTTTCATTCTTTAGTATGTGGCTATCTCGTCCTTTGCACTGTTATTACGCAGTAGCAGAGATTTGCTGCCTTGAATGTCACTGCTATTTAGGGAGCAACTAGAGTGACAAAGGTTCATCCTGGACTCTCATAGTTCAGCTTGTCTGTCACCACATGTTCAGCTTGTCTCCGAAGCTAGGGAGGCCCTGATTAAACGCACGGCCCACCCTCTGTGAGAAAACTCTCAGGCATCCCAGCTGCCATTCAGAATGTGAAATCCAGGATGTGACCTGTCAAGATGAGCCACTTCAGCATATTGTGGCAATGCAGCTGTCACTGAGATACATAAGTCTCTGGAGAAAAGCATTCAAACTGTTTCTATGATGGAATGAATACAAATGCACGGCTCCAATCACATTTCAGTGTGATTTTTTTCCTACTGCATGGTCTACACTAAATATGCATACAATTGGAAGTGACCCTAATCCCTCTTTTCATCTTTGCTAAATATTTTCTGGAGTCAGACTGGTTCAAAAGTTCTCATGGTCTACATTTGATAGTGACAGGGAATATTTGAAAGTCATACAGTTTAAGACATGCTGTTGTCCTCTTTCCTCAGTGAAGACAAAATACTTCTAGATCCCCCAAGGTATTTTAATGAACAATTTGAAAAATATAGGGTTCAATAACCTAGATTTAAAATAATTTCTTTTCGTATGTATTCCTTGATGCAGAATTTATTTTTTCAACATTCTTATCAATTTATAACACTAACACCAAATTTTATACTAGTATTTGCAAATTTCTAACATGTACCATTATGTTGAGAAATTCAGTGAATAAGATTAATGATCATATAAACATTTTCCTCATAAGGAATTAACATTCATGGTTCCTCAGGTATGTCCAGATAGGTGACAATAAGTTAATTATGAACTAATTTCTTTTCATTTAATTTTTATATTAAAGCATCTGAAATGTAGCAAATAGGGTCAAGTAGCAAGTTTAGTGTTTAAGTTGGTATATTTCTAGACTGCTTGAAATAGATCTCATAACAAAATTGACTCATTGTAGGAAGAATTTTATCAGGATTGTGCATATCTGCACTGTCAAGCAATTTACTATTGTAGTAGCAAAAAGAAAATGACAGAAATATTTAACTCAAATAACACAATTTAAAAGATCTTGCTGCCTGAAACTTTTATACTTGGATTTAGTTGTCAACTATATATTGTGAAACTTAGATATTTGTCATATGAGTTCTTTGTGTAGCAAACTAGAGATATATATTTATGTATGTATATTACAGCTATTTACATATGTGATTCTATATATTAATATGGTATTTATTAATATGATTACATATATAAATAATGTCTGCAATATATAGCCTGAGGTAGTATAGTCATACTTAATGTTTATATAATCACTTATTAATGGATGAAATACCATATTTTCTACTCATAACCTTTAATAATTGTTTCAGAAACTCTTGATTCCAAAAATTCGTTAATTTCTTTAATGAGTATATTCAGTATATTAATTTGCTTGATAGGTTTGTTAGTTTGTATGTAAATAAATTCAGAAATTGTCTATCCCTAAATGCCTGAAAGTTCATCACTGAACTATGAGCTAACCTTGGGGCTTTCACATGTCATTTCCTCATTGCTCTGTGGCAGATTTTTTTTCCCCACACACCTATCATATTCCCCAGATGACTTAGCCATCATTACTGGCAGATTATAACTAATGTTTTGGGTTGAACAGATGTAGGCAATTTGTAATTTTTCCCCTTTCTGAACCAGCTTTGTTTTGATGAATCAACTGGAAATTGAAACTTATGTAGAACTTCTGTCTGAAAGGGAATGATGTTTTCACACATAGAAATATGTAGTCAGCTTTTAAGTATGGGCAAGAGTCATGATAGAGGGAAACAGGCCAGCATGTGTGACAATAAAAATTGGAATTTCATTACTTAGCATTACAGTGAGGCGGATAGAACCTCATCAAAATAGTTTTAGATCATTCCAAACCAACAAAATTTTGACCACATTTTCAAGAGGATTTTAAACCAGTGTGTGTGTGTGTGTGTGTGTGTGTGTGTGTGTGTATATACACACACACCCATATATACATATATATACACACGTATACATACATACTTATATGCATGCTTATGTCTGTGTATATATGTGTGTGCCTTTATTTCTTTCATCAAAATACTCCTCAAAGAGCTAGAGTTTTAGAAATGCAGAAAAGTGCTGATGAAAAGTTAAGAGAGAAGGAACTTAACATTTTTTCTGATAAAGATTTGTTTATTCTGCTAAATTGTATATTTTATAAATTATACAAATTAATATTATATTTTTGTCTATAATATAGCCAAATGCAACCTGACTAGCAATTCAATTTTAAAGAAAACTCTCTACAAGCTACAAGAATTTAATTAAATTAATTAAATTCTCTACAATAATTTAAATTCTCTCTCACTTAAAAAAATACTAACATGCATAGATTTTAATTCTATAGGTATAAAATGTGTATTGACTTATACATTGGTGTTCCACTTATAAACAATGTAATTTACTTTCTTCACCAACCAGTGGCCAGGCTAAAGGACCACTTAATGTTTAAAGCCAATCATTGCCTTGCTCATCCAGAGTCTGTCTCTGACCGCGTAATTCTTGTTGTGGGAAGAAGTCAGTGGATGATTTTAGCTGTCTTTATTTCTTTAAAACCACTAACAATAAGATATTTATTGATTCCTATAACTACAATATGTATATATTCAGACAGCTACATATTGTGGTATAAATAAAAAATGTGTATTTCTTGACTTTATATGACTTTATTTTAGTCCTATTTTTAAAAATTGAGTTAATATTGGTTTACAGCACCTCTCTATGATTTAGAGATATAGGGTAGGTATAGGATCACACCCTGCCACACCCACTACCAGGGCAGCAATAGGGCCCCACAGTATTTCTCCCCACTTTGCTCCCCCTGCCTCTGATAGCTTCAGTTCTAGAGTAGCATTTCTTTTTTTTTTTTTTTAAGATTTATTTTTTTATTTATACAAGCACTGGGTACAGTCAGAAGCATGGGAGGGTGAGAGGATTCACCAGAGCCAGAGCGGGGAACAGGCCAGACTGACGAAATACACTGCTGAGGGGAGCAGCAGGCGCGGCAGGACTCTCGCCCATGTGGGACCCTTGCTGTCGGCCTGAGATGGAACCTGTGCTGCAGAGGCTGCAGGCAGCTTCTCAGCCCAGCGCTCAACTGCTGCGCCACCAGGGGAGGCCCCCTCTACAGTTGCATTTCTAAGGGTTGTTTTGTTGGTTGGTTTTATCTGATCCTTTATTGTCTTTTTCTGTATTCCACATCTATGTGACACCATCAGGAATTTATCTTTTTCCTTCTGATTTATGCTTAGCATAAACCTCTCCAGCTCTATCCATGATGCAGGAAATTAAAAGACTTCATCTTTAATAGCTGATTAGTATGCTATTGTGTATATTTACCACAAATTAAGGTCTGTTAGACCAAACTAATAGGCAATTGGTCTGGATTAGATAACTCAGAATTTTCGAACACTTAAGAATTTGGGAACTCCTTATGTTATAGACAGAACTTAATAACCAAAATATGAACTATTAAAAAGTTATCAATTTACTTCTTATTTCTGTTCTCATTATATTACAAGATCGCTAAATTAAAATGTTACTGTTATAAAATCTTTTATGTAGAACTCATAGACAATCTTCAAAGCTTTTTACCCTTTGCCTGCTTTTACAGAACAAACCAAATTTGAAATGGGTTGGCCTGACTGTGGGTCCTCACCCTCTCGCTTAAAAGGGACTTATAATGAAAAAATGAATAAATAAAAAGGAATTATAATGAGACTTAACTGCAGGCACACAAAAAAAGTTTAATAAAGTATTTATTTACAAAAAGAGGAAATGAAGAAATGAATAGCTCAGGAAGAAAGAAAGATATAAATTGGTGAATGTGTCCTAACTGTCCCCCTGTGCTGGAACCCAAATAGCATGCTGAAACCCAGCAAAAAAAAACAAGGGCCCCCAAGGCCCACATGCCTTCTTATATACCAACCCTGGCTGCTTAACTCTACTCTCAGTTTTCAACAGTCTTCCCTCTTGTGGTGATGACATCGTGGGATTTATAGTCCTTTGATATCTTGGATCCCTGGTCTGGAATGGGGATGGGGTCCATAAACCCTTTTGTGGAGTTCATTCAGAACATCCTTTCCCCCAACATTTCTTTAATAAAATAAGTGGAATTTCAATATAAATTTTATATGACTTAACCCCCCCATACCTATAATGTTTATTATATTTCTATTTCCGCTCCACTCCAGAAGTCCACCTGTTTTTCGTTCTTTAGTGACTGATCACCGGTTTTAAGTTGCATAAGGTGGTTATTTACCAAATCTCTCATGTGGACAACCATTTAGAAGAACTCATTAATATACTTTCTTATTTTATTAATGTACCCTACAAGATGGCCTACATTGGCTACTTTTTCCTCTTAGATTTTATAATTTAATATTCTTCAACTATATACCTCATTTTCTGAGTTGTGAGTTTGTTTTCACACACAAATGTTATGCTAAGATTAAAAGATTTGCTTTCATGTCTGTACAAAATGCAAGCTATGAACAGCTCTTACAACCTACACACAAATCATGAATTTTAGTGCTTTGCAACGTCCTTTGGTGTTGCATTCATTTATCTTTATTTGAATGGATAAATATTAGATAACTACTAAGACATTTTAGAGTTGTTTTGTTAGTTAAGCAAGCCATTAGAGATTCAGTGAGAGATGTCTGAATATTTTAAAACTTATCATTCATTTCCTAAATTTTAAATGTAACTTATTCACCTGCAGTGTTATACATTTTCTGAACCTGTAGAGTCCCAGATTCATCTTTTACTTTAGCACACTCTGTATGTTTATGCATTAAGGAAGTTTATAAATGAAGTTTGAGTCAGCATACAAAACAATATTACTTTAAAGGACTAACACAAAGAGAAACAGATGGTCAAGAATACTGTACACATGCTTTGTAAACCAACTCCCACAGATTGCCTATCTTCAAATTTTTTCCTCCTCAAGTAGAATCAATCATCAGACAAGTGATTTAAGGTGCTTTATCATGGATGTATTCTTCTTGAACAACAACAACAACAGAAGATATTTCAATTGTATTTTCATTTTAAAGAATGTTGTATCACCTCTTGATAAGTTTATTGTTATGATGTCTATGCTAATTACTCCATCAACTTGTATACTTATTCAGACTGAGAAAAAAAAAAAGTCTTGTGACTCTCATTCCTGAATGTCTGCATCAATAGCGCTAAAAGAAAGCAAATAGTATGAAATAAATGGTTGTCTTAAGCAGTGCCTCAAAATTTATGGAATTTGATGATAACTATATTCAGTTGAGTTGTATAGTTTATATTCCAAATGGAAACCTAATGATCATTTCTCCCTGATATTTTAATTTTTGAAGTCCAAAAAATAACTAGTAGGTTTTTGTTTGTTCATTCATTTTACTTAGCTTTTCTAGATGATTTTCTAGCCCTAGTTGTATGATGTGGGCAATAAATTATCAAATTCTTTAAACAAAAATAAGAATTAAACTAAACTGAACTCAGTTTTTCTAGTTGAATGTTGTATAAGTATCATCATAGGTAATGTGATTGAACCTTCTTACTATGGTTGCATCAACTAATAATACTGTTTGTATATAGATGAATAGTTCACGGTGATCTGTTATTTGCATCATGTCATTCAGTTCCTACAAAGCTTCAGAAAGATGTTTCAGCAAAATTTACAGGTCAAAAATCTGAAACACAGACACGAGAACAATTAGCCTGATTTTACAAAGCAAATGAGAAATATTTTTCACTGTTGATAGCTGGCTCCATATTAAGTCCCAGGATTTCCCATTATAGTAAAGCTGCTCAGTTGTACAACACATAGGCCGATTTCACACTTACTTATGTTTCATTTTTCAATTTTTTTTATTTTGAGGACAGCTATATAATTCACATATAAAACAATTCACCCCCTAAAGTATACAATTATATCATTTTAATGTATTCAAAGAATCAATTAACTTTAGGACATTTTATCTCCCTCAAAGAAACCACATGTACATTAGCAGTAACTCCTCATTTTCCTCTAAGTTCTCAGCCCCTGTTTTTGGGACAACTAATATACTTTCTATCTCTATGGATTATTCTATTTTAGATAACTCATAGAAAGGATGACATAATATAAGCTCTTTTTGTGACTGCTTTCCCTTGCAAAAAATGCTTTCAAGGTTTATCTGTATTGTAGCATCTATTAGTTCTTATTTTAATTATCATATAATATTCCATTGCATAGATATACAACACATATTTTCATTCGTCAGTTGATGCAAATGTGATTTGTTTCCATTTTTTGGCAAATAGTGTTAGTGGCAGACTGAGGGGCACCCTGGTAACCCCAAACTTGCCTGCTCTAAATAGGTACTGCCATCGGCCTCATCAAGACAAAACACAGGTCTAGTGTGTAAGACCTTCAATACAAAGAACTTTAATAAAATTTCATGCAATAGAGAGGAGAGAAAGAACA
This sequence comes from Talpa europaea, assembly GCF_964194135.1. Taxonomy (NCBI): domain Eukaryota; kingdom Metazoa; phylum Chordata; class Mammalia; order Eulipotyphla; family Talpidae; genus Talpa; species Talpa europaea. The sequence goes on from NC_140071.1 coordinate 29,554,599, forward strand.
CAGTGAAACATTTCCAATTAAACACCCAAATTTCCCCATCCCCTTGTGTAAATGCCTAGCCAAACTAGGTTGGCCTGACGCAGGGCCTTTGAGGTCCAAAAGCTTGTCACAAGTCTAAGGCACCTTTTTGTGGGGAACCACAGTAAAGGAGAAGAAGGGGCTAAGCAAGTCTGGCAGGAAAAGAGCAAAATCAAAATACAAGTCAAGATAAAGTCTGCCATTGTCAACCTACCCACAGGTCTATCACACACGTGTCTCTGTCATTCAAGTGTCTCCTTCTATGTCCCCAAGTCCCTGGTACGAATCCAAGCAAGTGCAGTTTCTTCGTCACATGTCTCTGCTCCATGTGCCTCCTCCAAGTCTTCTTTAACCTTCTGTCTCTGCTGCTTCGTCCTCTTCTTCAGCTTCTCATTCCTGCTCTACTCCAGCCTTTCTTGGGTAGGGCAAGAAACCTGGAACCTCCCCTTTCTATGGATATCACACTGTTACAGCAGGAATAATGTTATATATGCCAATGTACCAGTTTTTGTGTGAACATATGTTTTCAATTTGGTTGAGGATTGTTAAAGAGAAACAGAGCCAGGCGCTGTTAAAAATAATAAATACAGATTTTATTCAGAAGATATTGCAACAGGGTAAGGAACTTCAAAATATGACCACGCTCAATTCCAAACACAGCAAAGAGAAGCAGGGATTTATATACAGGGACCAGAGTAGCATATAAAATGTTTCTAAAAGAAGACTAAAAGGATAAGGGGATTTTTGACAAACATGCCAATTAGACTCTACTAAACCCAGGCCAAGGATTTAGGCATAAGTATTGGGAATGAAGAATTTAATCATATGTCAAAGATAGTCAAATATCTAGGATGGATAGATTTTTGCAAAATGACTTAGCAGTATTTTTGTTAAAATGTGATAAAGATGGACATGAAAGTCCAAAGTAGAGATCTAATGAAAATAGACTTAGAGAAGACTAGAATTTAATAAGAAGAGAATCTTATTATACCTAAGAGTGCAAATTTTGCATCTGTGGTAACTCTTTGATGAACTTTTACACCAATTTCCCAGAAGGCTAAACAATTTTACTATCAGACAAATGCAAGCAAAAATGGGGGTTCTAATTCCATCTCATCACCTATGTTTTTATTATATTTCTTTTGTTTATAAACATTCTAGATTTTTGTAAAATAGCATCTCACTGTGGTTTTGACTAGTTTTCCTGATGGCAAATGATGTTGACTATTTTTTCATTTGCATATTAGACATTTGTATATCTTCACTGGAAAAATTTCTATTTCTTTGTTCATCTAAAAAATTAGGTTGTCTTTTTAGTATTGAGATGTTGGAATCATTTATGTATTTTGGACTAAAGGCCTTTGTCAGATATTTTCTCCCACTCTGTGGGTTTATCTCCTTTTTTTTGATAGTATCTTGTGAAGCATAATACTTTATTATTTCATCACTTGCATTTCTGCTGTTACAAGTAAGAAATGTTTGCCTAACTTCAAAATACTTCACTCATGTATTTCCTGCTAAGATTTTTAGTCTTAGTTCTAAATAAGGATCTATGATTTATTTTGAGTTACTTGTTACATATGTATAATGGAGTCCAACTTCATGAATATTGTCATCATAACAGTGGCAATATCAGGCGAGGTACAGCGTAGCCTGATTATTGTAGCATTGGTTTTATTTTTATACATTCCTACTGCAAAGAATGGCATAGTAAATAATGTAAGCATCTTTACAGCTACATTTCTGATTGTTTTCTTTTTCATATGAAGAAGATTATGTTTAAAAAACTCCACTAATGGTCTTTCTTTTAGCAATTATTTGAATGATGTGTTTTAATAAAATAAGTGATTCTACCTAAAAATATGTTGAAGGTATTACCATAAACTATGACTAAAAAGAGAAAAAGGTGGGAGGAATTAGAATTGATTCCATTAGATTGCAATTTCATCAAATAGAAATGAACACCTAACAGCACAAAAAAGTTTTAATTAATAGCTGACTTAATGGAAAATATAGTAGCCACCTTATAGTCCTACAAAGTTGCAGGGATAAACACAGTAATTATTACTCAATTAATGTTGGGGAGCAGAAATATAGGAGTAGCATTTCTAGTGATGTTTACCATTGAAATGTAATTCAAATTCTAAAATCTGTATCTCTGACATTGCCTCAACATCATTTCTTCATTGGCATTTCCCTCAACTAAGAACTCATTTCTCAACTTGCATGCTCATAGAAAATCCTTTATTAAGCAACAAATTTATGCTAAGGACAAGGCTTATTGAACCAGGCAGTTCCTTCAGCATTATGCTCTACATGGAGGAATAAAATTAAGAAATGATGATTTTGATTTGACTAACCTTGCCAAAGACTATTATTTTGATACTTGATAGGAAAGCTTTAAACAACTTCTTTGAACTTACTATGCTGGCTTGATTCTATTCCTTTGCTGAGATTTGAGAAGAACTCTGATCTTTGATGTTTGCTCTGTACATTTTGCTAGCACACATTTTACATTATTGAATGGATTATAGATTGCATTTGTTGGTTCTTACCACTGTTGAAGTAGATTTTAGCACAACTTCTATCTGGAAGGTTAATTTAAATAGACTTATGATGTAAACTGGGCATGTCCATTTGTAAATAGTACAAATCAAGCAAAAATAAGATCATAAGACCATTAAAGGAGTCATTTGCTTTTTGTTGTCATAGTAAAATGGGTTTTTATTGAAAAATTGTCGCGCTCTCAGCTGGAGAACATTGAAATATATCTCTAGTGCCTCTTTGCACTTCACATGCTTATGTAAAAAAAATGCCTAGATAAAACACCTCTATCATTTTTTGTCTTCCAACTTCTAGCCATTTTTACTAAGCTTTAGAATCATCTACCCCCACTTTTTAAAAATTTTCCTTTCTTTTCTTGAGAAATCAATGTCTATGATAAAAAGTTTAATTGCTTCCTTCTAATCTTAATGAAAAAATATAAGGTTACCATAATTTTTGATTTTCAAAAAGTGATCTAATCTCATAGGAAGAATAATACACAAGGCACCTTAGCATTAACCTCATTTAACTCCCTGATCATGCTTCAAAAGACTGTCCTCCTTCTTTGTTTCTAGTATTTAACCTATTAATCATCCCACTTCTTCATTTTAGTATTTTATATAAAAAAAATACTTCAGTTGTCTCTCGGAATTCACTTATATTAAAAGAGGTCATTGAAATCTGGGTCATTATGTCTGCTCATATTTTCATAGCTTTCATGCACCAGTTGAAGTTTTTAATCATTATCTTTCACTTTGAATGTCACAAAAGATACATTCTTACATAATGTTAGAATCCATCTATAGATGATAATTATTTTTAAAATTTTCCTGCACCAAAATCAAGTCAATATATGATGTATTTTGAAGCAATCCATTTCAATTCCATTTAACTTTCTGACATGGTAAATAAAGTATAGAGAATTTATTTTCCTTTAATTTATCTTCTCAATAACATTCCCTTTTCCTTTAACTTTGTTCTCTTCCATTTCATCTTTGAAATTATAATGGGATTTTTTTAAATTTTTAGATAGTTAAATATCTAAATTGAATTTATAAATAGATAAATTTCATGATATATTTATAAGTACTACACAAAGCTGGAAATGTTTTGCAGTTTTTCAGCAGGGGATATTGGATGAACAACTCTATAAAGTTATGGAAGAAAAATACTGCGCTATGTCAGCTCTCGTTTGCCTGTTCTGTTCCCCACTCTGTCTCTGGTGAATCCTCTCACCCTCCCGTGCATCTGGCCTCTACCCTGGTTCTTGTATAAAAATAAATAAATCTTAAAACAAAAAGTAAAAGTAGATAATAACTACAAACAAAATGTAAAAACTAGATTATGGCTACAATTAAATAAACTCTCATATCCCTCATTATGAATCGAAAATACTTGTAACCTTTCATAAATAAAAGTTTTTAATATAGTAGCAACCTACTTAAGAATCTCAATTTATGGGTGAGTAAACTGAGGCTGAATAAGTTTGAGTAGTTTCCCAAGATCATATAGTAAGCTAAAGGTAAAGCTATCCCAGGCTACGGTTTTCCAGTATCTTCCCCACTATTAATATAATCACTCAGAAATTGCTAAGTCATGAGTACGTTTATGCCATTTTATTAACAATACAAATCTCAAAAATGCCAACAAGGATAATGTAAATAAGTACTCATTAAGTATCTACTGTGTATCCAGTACTGTGTTACATATAAGAGATAAAAGTAGGTTGTAAATGAAGAATTTGATCATATATTATTCTATCTTTAATTGTATAATAACATTAAACTTCTCTAAGAGTATGTAGTAAAGTTATCTTTAGAAAGATATGAATTATACCCCTATCTTCTGTCTTAGAAATAGTACACAAGTAAACAACTACTGAGAACTTTTTCTCATGAAAGTTTCTTTAATTTTATTTTTAAAGATTTATTTATTTTATGCATACAAGAGCTGGAATACAGGCCAGAGGTGCAGGGCTTGGGGGGGGGGTGGGGGGGTGGCTGAGAGAGGATTCTCCAGAGACAGAGTGGGCAACAGCACAGGCGGATCTACTGGAATACACTGCTGAAGAGTAGTGGGCAAGACAGGAGAGGTCTGTTGTGCCATGTGGGTTGCTCCTTGGCTGGCTGGGGATTGAACTCTTGCTTCAGAAGCTGTGGATAGCTTCACAGTGCTGTGCTCCCTTGCACCACCAGGGAGATCTTAAAACACAATAAGTTTTTTGTTCTTTTAAAAATGGATTCCTATTAGGTAGCATACTGCAGACTGGGAATACAATGAAAAGACTATTTGAACGATTGAAAACAATACAGCAGAAATAGTCCATATCAATAGGTCCAGGAATGATTGCTTTAAGTTTTATATTCTAGAGTCTGTACATATATACTCCTCCTGAACGAACCAGCACATTGAAAAATATGGAGGACGGAAACTCTGAAACTCAATGTTATTCATTTCTCCATGTTCTGATTTTTGATGGGATATATAACATCATCATGGATGGTCTCTTAACTCTTTGGGGTAGAGTGTAGAATTAGGAAGTCACAGGCATGTTCTGCAAAGGCAAATTGTAGAAAATAATTATTTCATTATACTTCAAATTACTGTAAAACCAGAAGCCACATTATTTACCCTTGATAGAGTCTTTCTGTAGAACCAAGTATAGAGATCAGCCATGCAAAAATAAGTATGAGAGGAGAAACAGAATATTCCTGTGAACTGAGACCACACAGGTGCATTAGGCTATGTACTTCATCTCATATTCTAGATAAAATAATCTTTAGGCTCATGGAAAGGAATTTTCTGTATATATACTATTAAGCTAATATTGTTGATACAGTGAGAAACCTCCATACTGTTTGTGGAATGTAGAGTGGTTCAACTCCTTTGGAAAAAAGTATGGAATTTTCTCAAAATAGTAAACATGGATCTACCATATAACCCAGCAATTTTACTCCTAGGTATGAACCCAGAATACAAAAACACTAATTCAATGGGATGTATATATGTTCATTGCAGCCCTGTTTACAATATGTTCATTGCACCTCTCTTTACAATAACTAAGCAATGGAAACAACTTATATGCCCAAAGACAGATTAATGGATTAGGAAGATGTGGTATATATACACAATGGAATACTACTCAGCTATAAAAAATGATAAACTCTGGCCATTTGCTACAACGTGGATGGAACTAGAGGGGATCATGCTAAGGAATATAAGAAGGAAAAAGACAAATATACAATAGTTCAATAGTTTCACTTATATGTGGAATATACAGAAACGAAACATATGTTCAGTTGAAACTAAGTGAAGAACAAACCTTAGATATCTGACTGTGGAAATGTTGTTATAGATCAGGAAGTAAAAAGGGGGAAAATAAAGAATGGATTATGGTACAGGGCTGAGGGTACCTTGGTAAAGGATGTGATGTTGTGATATGCATCTGAGGAGAAGTGATCCTATATCTTTGAATCACATGCAGTGTAGTAAACCAATGTTACCTCAATAATTAAACAAATACATAAATATATATAAATAAATAAAAATACTCCGAGTTGGTAAATATATTGAATGTGAACTGTTATCAGTACATTAAATACTATGGAATATATTTTTTTCTTTTTACAAGTTTGGCTCCTTGAGCTATTCATATATCTGACCATCAGGTGACTATATTCAATTTTTGTTATACGATAAAATTGGACATATTGCTGGAACATAATGGGAAAGAGGAAACAGGGTAGAACCAAGAATGAGTCATGCAATTTCAGGGAATGTACAGTTACATGAAGAGAAGATTTGAATCAGCAATGAAATCTTACATAGAGAGGAAACCCGAAGTCATACAATCAAATGTTTTGTTTCTCAACTAGGGAAGTATTCCCACTGTGGTTAAAAGGCATGACCACAATTGTCCAGCCAATGTTTAGTTCAGAAGGCACTAATAGAGAAGTGGCTATGCAAGTTGAATTGAAGAATGAGTTGTTTGGGGATGTTGAGAGTCAACCAATATATTTACAAAGTATGAAGCTTTATGCTTTGTTCTTTTAACACCTACTATCTCTTTTACATCATCCTAAGACTCTTGTGTGTTGAAATTTACTAGCCAAGAAACACAGAAGTAAGTATTTCTCCCTCATATCACAGATTCACATCCATTTCTGGTGATGGCCTTTTGTAGCACAAATATTTGGTGGGTGAAAGTGTTCCAAGTATTGTTTGAAATAAGATATGAAGCTAACATGTTGGAGAAAGAGTAGATAAGACAACTTGTTTAGCAAGAACAAAGATTCCATGCTGGGAAATAGTGAGATCTATGGCAGCTATGACATGTATAAAAAATTAGAAATGTTTGACTTATATATAAAACTCAAATGCGAGTCTGTTTCATACAACAGTATAGGGTATTATAATATGAAGGAAAAGAAAAAGGGAGGGAGGGGGGAAATTAATAATATCCAAAATAAAATACAACCTATTTGATGAAAAAGATTTATATATTTCTATGAATGGTGACAATATGCTAAGATCCAAAATCACCAAATAAACAAAATGATGCTCTATAACAGTAATTAATCCTATGTGGTTTCATAATAGGTAATGTTTCTTTTCCTCATCCATGTAGGTTCCTGACAGAGACAATCCCCGTAAGAGAGACTGATTAACAGTAGAAAAACAAATTTAATTTCATGTATATGGGAGCCATGAAGACATGTGACCCAAAACAGGCAGCTTTTGCAGCTTTTATACTTTTTTTTTTAACAAGGAAACAATGAATTGTACAAGAATTTGCAAGACAAAGAAATTTGGTCTTGGAGCAGTAAATTAGTAAAATTGCAGCAATTTGTTTACACAACCTTCTAGGCCCCAAATTTCCTGTCTCTGCTGATAAGGTTGTCCCTTTAGCTCCTGGTATAGAGTGGGTAACTTTCCTGTGGGAGATTTATTTCCTGCTTTCAAGGGAGACAAAGGAGGGTTAGAGTGTTTTTCTGGTACCAGCTCATTCTTAAATAATTTTAATTTAAATAATCAGTATGCCAAAGTGGTATATTTGGGGGTAGCCTGTCCTGAATTCCATCAATTTATTTTATTTTTAAATTTTCTACAAAGATTCTGCATTGATTTTATATTTTTAAAACTCAATTTGCATAAAATAAATGCATTCATGGGAACTAGACAATTTGCTGTACTGAAAACATTACTAAATTTTAAACTATAACAGATATGAATTTGAGATAAAATTGAAAAGAATTTGTATTGACTTTGAGTATGAATATATCATTATTTTATCAATTGATTGTTTTCAAAGTTTTCCTAACTAGGATAAAAAATTTAAAAAATAGATATGCTAGTTTTGATAACCTCCTCACAAGAAATTTTTAGTTTTTAAGCTTATGTGGATGTACATATAAAGTAGATACTTTCAGAGTCGGATTTTAAATTATACTATAAGTTTTCTTTATCTTGTAATATTGACAGATACTATCTAACTAGTTATACTAATAGAATTAAAAAGGAATATACATTTTTGTCCTTTTCACCTGTGACATATGTTTCTGGTAAATACTGAATCTCAATAATTTAGATTGACCTACACAATTTCAAGTACAACATTAGAATTTAAGATATATGCATAGTAAGCTCTTACTGAATGAAATAGCATCAGCTCCTGTGTTTTTAAATTTGTTTTTTTCTGCATAAAGATAAGTATTGCAGCATTTATTACAATAATGATAAACTGGAAATTAGTTGTGTCTTAGTTCTTGACCTGCTTTCAAGTTTTGTCTGAATTTTTCTGTTACATATTGATTCCATTTATTAAAGTCTGTTTATCTGTGAAATTTTTAGAAATAAGTGGCATTTATTTTGTATAGTTTCTCCAAAATTGTCTTGACAAAAGGTGATTTGTGGGTTTTTTTTTGAGTTATTTTGAGTTATTGTTATAAGCCAAGCATCATGAAGCTTAATTTCTTTTTCAGCTAGCATGTCCAAAGCAAAGCTAACACCAGTATTTTAACTGGCATATAGATTAATTTACAACCAGTTTCTAAAGTCTCTTTACCCACTCTTTTTTTAATAGGGTGCTTTGTGATCAGAGTATAGTTTTCAAATAAATTTTCTTAATATCAATTAATTTATAGCCCAGTATATAAATCCCTATTTACAAATGCACAAATTTATTTTTTCCATAAAATTCTTACTACAGAAGCACCACAGACTTGAGAATAGTACCAAGAATTACATTTTTCTATTTTTTTGAGATAGATGTCTCTATGATGCTCATTTGCCAGTTCCTCTTTTGGGATACTAGCTCTTTGAGAATTAAGATGTCCTCACTGTTTTTCCATTTGGGGAATTTTTTTTTCATTTTGGGGAATCTTATAAAGTACACTGGTTCAAAAAATGTTGGGTAATTGTACATCTTTAACATTGTTTTGAAACATTTAAGATAACAATTTTGTCTTCAGGGCCTCCCTGGTGGTGCAAGGGGTTGAACACTGCACCATGAGGTGATCCGCAGCCTCTGCAGCATGGGTTCAATTCCTGGAGGCCAGAGAGAAACCCGCATGGTGAGGCAGGCCTCTCCTGTCTCGCCTGCTGCTCCCCTCAGCAGTGTGTTTCAGTCAATCTGCCTGTTCTGCTCCCTGGTCTGTCTCGGTAAATCCTCTCACCCCCTGCATCTCTGGCCTGTACCCCAGCTCTTGTGTGCATGAATAAATCAATCTTTTTTTTTTTTTTAAAAAAAAAACAATTTTATCTTCAGCATGTATTTCTAACATCACAGTTTCTAATGTACTATATATGTAAAAGTTGCTTTGATATTTGTCTATGACCAACCATCGTTGAATTTCAAGGAAATCTCTCCAGAATTAGGAAATGGAAAACATGTATTTATAATGTGATACTGGAGTCTCATATAATGTGACCTTGGTGTTCTGTACTAATAATGCAGCAATATTTCATTTTCTGTTTTTTAATTTCCTGAGAAATTTATCTGTTATGCACTTTAGAAATGAGGTAAGTTAGCATGACCTCAGTGTCAAACTAGTCACAATCACTGACATTTTTGAAGGAAATTATCATTTTTAACTGAGTTTTAACTTGCTTCACCCATCTTAAACATTTATAAATAAATTTATAAGCTAACCAACTGCATCAACTGACATTTGTAGCCACATACATATCACCCTCAAAAACTGTCTCATAAGAATCAGTTCATGTTAAGAACACCTACTTCCTCAGAACTGAGAAAGTTTCAAACTGTATTAGTTTGTTTGATGCCTTTTTAAAAAAAGATTTATTTATTTATGCATACAAGAACTAATGCGTAGGCCAGAAGTGTGGGTATGAGAGGATTCACCAGAGACAGAATGGGGAGCAGAATAGGCAAATCTATTGAAATACACTGCTGAGGGGAGCAGTGGGTGAGACAGGAGAGATCTGCTATGCCATGTAAGGTTAGCTCCCTGGCCTGGGATGGAACTCATACCTCAGTGGCTGGCTATAGCTTGATAGCACTGAGACTTAACCCTGTGCAGTCAGGGAGGCCTCTGTTTGATGCCTTTGACTATGCTGTCTGTATGGAATCAGAGTCTGGCTTCTTCATGATGTTAACAATATGAAAGCTTTGGGATTTGCTTGTTTAGCTATCTTTGGGTTGTTCTCTTGTGTTTGTTTTTTTTGTTTTTTGTTTTTTTCTGAAAATTCCTTATGAACTTTATTTAGATTTTCTCAAAACACTTGTGATAGCAAAAGGTATCTCATGTTTTTCACATTGCTCAAATCATTAACTTTGTGGCCTTCACCCAACAACAACAACAAAAAAGTGAAAGATCAACTCTGCTATGAAGAACTGGGGAACAAAGGGAAACAGGGCTTGTTAATGACTAAGTATATTTTTCCTGGTTAAGATGTTAAATATCCAATTTTTTTAATTTTATTATTATTATTTTTTTAAGATTTATTTATTTATACAAGAACCAGGATACAGGCCAAATGTGTGGGAGGGTGAGAGGATTCACTAGTGACAGAGCAGGGAACAGAACAGACAGACTGACTGCTTTGCCATGTGGGTTGCTCCCTGGCCGGCTGGGGATCGAACTCGTGCTGCAGAGGCTGCGGGTTGCTGTATAGTGCGGTGCTTAACCCCCTGTGCCACCAGGCAGGTCCGTCCAATCCATCAATATTTTTTAAAATAGATAAAATATCCCTTTGGCTTTTTCATATTCAGTAGTCTACATAAATTAAAAAAAAACAACAAATTAAAAAACAAACAAACAAACATGTAAAATCCAACACAAGTGTTGAAATACAGCTATAAACAGAACCTAATATAATCTGCCCCTTCTGTTTGAATGGAACTGTATATATTTCCCTAAATAAGAGACAATAATAAAAACAAAAATAAAATAAATTACCTACTTAATTCTATTTTTAATTGGAGAACTTTGAAAGTAAGAGAAAATCTACACCCTTCCTCTTTTAGCTGTTTCCAAGTCAGATAGGGAATAGGCTAAGAACCCTGGAAACCCCCGTCCCTCCATAGGGGATGATTGACTCTTGAGTCTACAGGCTTCTCAGGTGAACATATTGGGCAACAGTGATGTATGTGAACATTTTGGAATGTAGTATAAAATAGTTATTGGTAATGAAATGCATTTTACCTATTTAACAAAATTTTAAATTATGTAGTGGTAAACTAGTATATGTTATTTGTTTTGCCATTCATTGAGTTGCGTTAATGTTTTAAATTAGCTTTAGTAAAATGTGACTCAGACAATTCAGGTTAAATAAGTCAGTGTAATTCAGGCAAAGCTTTTATTAGCTTACATTTTTTAAAATTTTATTTTTATATTGCCCGTACAATTGCAAACCCCTTATTTTGACCCCATCCCTCCTTTCCCTGCCCCCACCCCCCATATAGTGTGTCTGGGGTTCATAGTTGTTTGTTGATTTTGATTTTTTCTTTCTTATAGTTATTCTTTTTCCTGGTCCCTTATTTAGGTTTTCTAGATTAGCAGGAAGCTTGTATTTTTAATTGGAATAATTGAGATTTTTGAAAACCCAATGCTATAGTTTCCAATTTATTTTTAGAGTTACTTAATATTTGACTGATTACTGTGTCTTTTACTGTCATATTTAGCTTCTTCTGAGAAGAGTCTACTATGTATATTATATAAATAGTTGCTGATAATTCATTTTGAATACAATATCCCACAGTAATCCCACTTGCTCTCTAGGCCCACTCTATTTGCCCTCAAAAATAAGCAGGAAGGACTTCCCTGGTGGCGCAGGGGTTAAAGTCTCAGCACTATCAAGCTATCTCCAGCCACTGCTGCATGAGTTCGATCCCTGCCCAGGGAGCTACCCACACTGCACAGCAGAATTCTCCTGTCTTGCCTGCTGCTCCCTTCAGCAGTGTACTTCAGTAAATCTGCCTGTTCTGCTTCCCACTCTGTCTCTGGCGAATCCTCTCACCTCCCCCCGCCCCCCTCCACCTCTGGCCTACACTCCAGTTCTTGTATGCCTAAACAAATCTAAAAAAAAAAAGCAAGAAAATGAAGTCTAGAGAAAAATAGAAAAAATACATCAAATTTTCTAAACGATTAAGAAATATATTATTTCTCCAGCAATCTTTTGAATGTTACTTATTAATATATAATACAAATTAATTTTCCTTTAATTCTACATAATATACTTATGTGATATGTTGTGTATTTCTCTAAATTTCTAAATTTTCTCCTTTCCCCCACCTTTTCTTTATAGTTACTGGCTGACAAACAAAGTTCCCATCAAAAGACCGAGCACGGGTCTCCTCATGTATACACTTGCCACAAGATTCTGTGATGAAATCCACCTGTATGGATTCTGGCCATTCCCTAAGGATCTGAGTGGGAAAGCTGTCAAATATCATTATTATGATGACTTAAAATATAGGTACTTTTCCAATGCAAGTCCTCACAGAATGCCCTTAGAATTTAAAACATTAAATGTGCTACATAATAGAGGAGCTCTAAAACTGACAACAGGAAAGTGTGTAAAGCAATAAAGCACATTTGAAGACTTACAAACAAACTGAATATGCACTTCTTTTCTGAAGATGCTTCCTAAGATTTGAAAATAGGATCCAAAACAAGACTGGGTTTCAGCATCCACCAATGAACCGGAAGGTGATTAAGGACGTTCATGAGAAATTCACTACCAGCTGATGAAATGCCTGCAAAGTGCTCTAAAAATTAAATATTTTGACTTCAAGGGTCCTAGTAAGTGCCACTTCCACTAAGAACACAGTTTGAATGTATAATCAGTAGTGTTTACAAGATCCAACAATGCACTTGTCATTAGTTAATGAAGCAAATATGTTCATCACTGTTGGACTGCCACTGCAATGCCAAGCACATCAGAAGAGGAACCCAGGAACACAACTCAGCCCTTGGGGAAATCAAACCACCATTGTCAGAAGAAATCAAAATGGAAAATATCTGAGCAGTGAAATTCACAAGATTAAACAACTCAAGCAAATGCCTTCGGTCAGGACGCTAAGTCTGATCATGAATTTTATGTTTTGTTTCTGTTTTTGCTTTGTCTTCTGGAATCTCTTTTGGCTTAGATATTGGGGTGCTTAGAAATCATTTCTGAGATAAAGATGAATGAGATAAATAATCTTCAAGTATCATTTTTAAAGTTCTTGTATTTTTTTAAAGATTTATTTATTTATGCATACAAGAACTGGGGTACAGGCCAGATGTGTGGGGGGTGAGAGGATTCACCAGAGACAGGCTGGGGAACAGAGCAGTTAGATTAACTGAAATACAAGGCAGAGGGGAGCAACAAGTGAGTCAGGAGAGGTCTGGTGCGCCATGTGGGTAGCTCCCTGGCTGGCCAGGGATTGAACTCATTCTTCAGTGGCTGTGGACAGTTTCGTAGGTTGCATGTTAACCCCTTGCGCCACCAGGGAGACCCAAGTTTTGTTTCTTAAAGAGCAGTCACACAGTGACTTTGTAAAAAAATTTATTTTGCACAACTCTAGACCTCCAGATTTTTTTCCCAGTGGTGTAGAGGGTACCAGCTAAACTGTACCACTCAGTAATCTTGAGCCGTTCTGATGGAATGGTGTTCTGTCATCTGAGATGGTAAAATTAGCAGAAAAATGTACTTTTGGTACCAAAGATTATACTGGTGTTTCTACACAGCCATTCTTCTTTCATGAATATATTAATATATTATTATGCTACCAATGTGAAAGTTTTCTCTAGATACTTAAATTTTTTCAAAGTCAAAATTCATTTTTGTTCGAAAGAAGGCTTCCATAACTTTTACATTTCATAATTATTTTGTGGAAGCATTTTATCCCTTCTAATAAGTGTTTGATTAATAGAGCTGAAAGGTGACTTCCAGTTCTTTGATATTCCTCTTATTATTCAAATGGAAAGATTGTCATGCCCTTTATATCTTTGTTAAATTTCTTAGTGCAAAAATAATATGATTAATAGAGTGTTGTTTCCATACAGAGGGGATTCATCTTAAGAGCTTTGACAATAGCATTCTGTTTCTGTAATTTGCACTTCAAATGAATTAGGTTGACTAATATTTTTTCTGTAGTTAAATGCATTAACATTATCACGTAAATGTGTTTGCAAAGAAACACATGACCTTATTGATGAAGCGATTTAAAAATTTTCTGACATTTGACTGACCTATAGGTCAGTTTTCTGGTAACTTATACTATGCTGGTAGGTCATTCTAGTTGGTGTATTCTTTCTTTAGAAAGCAGAAGCACTGTGTTTCCACTTCTACTTTTGGCCTGAAATAACTTAAATGACTTCTTGTTTCTTAGAGAAGGCATCTGAAAAAAGAAGAAATAGCATGGGGAATGTGTATGTTTTGTTTCTTAGGGAGGACAGTCTGAAAAAAATAATAAAAAGCATGGAGAATATAATATATATGTATAGACATATATATACACACACACTATCATAGAAAAGGATACTCACAGTAGTATTGTTCTCAATATGTTAATAATATGCAGTATTATTCTTTAAAATTAATAGACCCTTGGGATATAGAAAGCTGTACTTTCTGACAAGTCATATGTCTCTAAGAAAACAAAATGGACTAAATAAAGGGGGGATATAGCTTAAAATGGATAGACCATGATATAATTTCATCATTAAGTCTTTGAGCTAGGAAAATATACAAAAAGAATTGGGTACATGTTCCGAATGTACCAAGATTGAAAAGTCTGATTTTCTCAAATCAAAAGTAGGTGAGTTAAAAACCGTTATTTGACTAACTGCGAATAAGTTGGTTGAGTAACCTTTAACTTGAAGTCAAAGATATCTTGAAGTCACAAGTACATTCTTAGGTAAAATCCATCTCAAAACTCATTCCAAGTATGTCTTAAAAAAAGCAGCAGCAGGTACCTTGCCAAATTTACTGCTTTTTCAGCAAATGTATTTAAACAATTTTAAGGCCACAACAAAAGTATCCCAGTCATTCACTTTTCTGTGCATTGGTGTTTATCTCATGGATGCATTGAGTAGTGCCTTTTTAGCTTCTCATTGCTGTGTTGCCCTATGCTTTGTGTTCTCGAAATATGTTGCCCAGTTCTGAAAACGTTCAGCTTCTAAAAAGGGCTTCAGTATTGACTGAGACTACTTTTGTTCATCTCAGGGAACCTACAGTACTCAAGAATGAATTCAATTAAAGGCATTTAGTGTTCAAAGAAGACAAACTGTACAAGACCATTTCATTCCCTACTGTATATCTTTCCATCTCCTCTCCTCCTTTCTAGCTACTGTGGCCTTCTTGTCGGAGAGGGCAAGGAGATCATGGAAGGCTAACAGCAAGAATAAGAAAATAATTGAGATCTAACTGGCAAGGGGGCACTAAGGAGCATGATAAAATCCGATTATAAACACGTAATTGAACTGTCTGGGTTTTATTCTTTTAAAATTATCATATGTTCACAGGTTTTTTTTTTTATTTCTTTTTATATTTAACCCTGTACCTGGCAATGCTCAGGCAGCTGATCGTGAAATATTCCTGTCCTTTAGGGAACATGATTGTTATTGTGCTGTTAACATGAATAGGCCATGGAAACATTTCATCATTATTACCCAGCCTGTTCTATACTTAAAATTAAGTTGTTGAAATGAAAAAAAAAAAGAATCAGTAATAGATTTTATGGGCAAATCTAATGATTCAGCCTGTGGATGATTGATTCAATTATTGTGGAAGTTTTTCTATCTGAAAGAAGGTGCTGGGCATTCAAATGTCTTTATGTATTGTATATCATATGAAATGTATAGCAATTGCTAATGGGAAATTCTATGCTTATAGAAGCAATTTATTTAAATAATGCTATGGGTAGTGTACATACCAACTAGTTATTAAGCTACTACATGGAAAAGGGTGAACAAAGTAATTTATTCCTTATTGAGCCAGTTAGTCATAATGCATACAATGTGTTATTTGGTTCATAAAAGAGTTGTTTTTATGTGGTTATTGTAGGGAGTATCTATGCTTGTGAAAGGGTGTAAGAAGAGTTATGTATAGTTAGTTGTTACCTCTACAAGTTTGAAAATTTTCCCATCAGATATTATTAATATAGTAATGTTTTAAAAATTGAGAGGGATATTGTTTGTATTTGATAAAAGAAAATCCAAATAAAGCCCATCTAGAAATAGATATTTTATTATATATGTGCTATAGATATATCTATATAGTACAAAGGACATGTGTGATGCATATATACAATGTTATATATGTTTGTGTGTACACACACTGAATCTGTAATGTGCACACTCTAGATTTGTGTTAAGTTAGCATCTTTAGAGGCTGCACAGTCAAGCACTCTGGAGATAAGACCACTTTAGAATAAGAAGTTCTTTGAGACTTCAGTTACTAACCTGCTTTAAGAGGGATCTTCTTTATAATGGAATTCATGTTGTTCATATCTAGAGTTACAGTAAGGGTCTAGTCTGTCCAAATCTTAACAAAGAAAAAAAAGAAAAAAAAAGTCTTTAAATCCAGTTTTCAGATTGTGGCTCCAGGCCCTGTGTCTCCCATTTAATCAGCACCTTTTAATAAATACTATTTCTTTGTGTAGGCAAAAGCACAAGTGTTTCAAATGTATATAGCAGGAAAAAAGAGTTTACAGAGATAGCATTGCTGCACAGGAGAATTGCTACTGAGTAATTGTTGTATCATTGTGGCACTGAAAGGTGAGGTTTATTCTGTCAAGTACATTCTGTTTAACACTGTTGCCCTATTGTTTATGTATAGCAACTGGGTGTTATTATTTTATCATTTGTAAAATTGTAAAATAAATTAAATATTGTTTTTTTTCCATTTTTCTCCTATCTCGTATATCAAAACTCTTGGTTTCACTTGATAAATCAATATAATGTGATAGCTTTTAATAAACTTTAGCTAGTGTGTGTGTTTTTTTTTTTCTTTCCTGCCTCATTTACCACCAACCATTGGGAATTTTTCAAGTAATTTATTATAGGTGTATACATGGGAATCGGAATAATATCAAAAGCCCCATGAACATTAAGAAAACTGACAATTTTGGTGTAGTGCATTTTGTTTATTGTGGTGCACAGAGTATTAATAAATAGTTTCAATTTGTGTTTTCAGTAATGTATACAAATCCAATTTATATTTAAATATAACTGGGTCTCTTCAGCTTCAAAGCTTTTAAAGAAGTTCTTTACACACTACACATTCATATGACTGCCTTTTAACTTGTGATTTCAACTGCTTTTATATCCACTTGTTACTCTTTGCAGTTTACTATCCAGGAGATGATTCTGTAAAACTGCATGTTTAAACTTTTTCATTGGCTTTCTATAACTGGCAAACTTAAATTTCCAACTCCACACTATTTTCTCTGGAAATTATTAACTACTTTCATGAGGTCAGTTTTAGCACTCTGCAATTTTGAAATTTGTGCTAGAAACCAATCATGAGCTATTAACAGTGGTGAATGAATTAGATGTTATCAATATATGTACACATAAGGTAATTTGTGAATTACCTACTCCTTTCAAAGTTCGATAGACAATAACTTAATTCATATTTATTATTAGAATACAGTCATACCTCATCATCAACCTATGAGAGTGGCTCTCATTTACAAATGAGATTGAGAGATCATGTAACTTGCTGAAGGTCACCCAGTTCAGAAGCAAGAGAACGGGATTTGAATTCAAGGAATTTGACTTCATTGTCTACCCTCTTAATCATCTCATTTTGATGTCACCTCTTTTTAACTGGCAAGAAACTTCCCAGGAAACTAAGTTTGTAAATAAGATATTATTTATTGAGCACAGATCAAAAGTATAAGTAAGTATAAAGGAGAGATATATAATTTAGGCTTTGGGACAGTCTAATAAAATAATCCTTATTCCAAAGTAGAACAGTCATCACAAGTAATCAGGATCTATACCTTCTAGATCAGGACTCTGCTCTGGATGTCGCAGGATAAACATTGCAAATGTTGGCCCCAAACTCTATATACTTTTTTCATGTAGGCTGGATTACCCATTTGTTAGAACCTGGTTTTATGGATCACATAGTATATTACATCTATTTCAAAGTGTAATTATAAACTCCTATATGAAGTTTTTGATTAAATTTGGGTGTTTTATTCATCTCCATCTGTAATTATTTACAGAAATTTTAAGGTTGAACTTCTGCAGATGGCTGTTATCTATTTTATATAGATTTTTATTTTTACTAAGTTCTCTTAACTTCCTGGGAGTGGGATTAACCTAACTCCAAATGAAGAAACAATTTCTTCTATTTACTAGCTTCATGGTGTACAAGGCCATGAAAACAAATATATACACATATTAATATATACACACACATGTAAATATATAAATACATGTGGGTGTATATACACATATATATATAAACACACATATATATAAATATATATACTTATATGTGTATACTTATAAATATCAGTTATAAAAAAATAACATTGTTGTTTGACCTATTCTCTTTCAGTCTTGGTGGTTAATTTCAGGAATGTCAATAAAATTATGTGAAAAAATTCAATGCCAAAATGAATTTTATTTTAATTTTGTGCTTCTAGATTTTTGGTTTCTCTCTTAATTACCAAAGGAGAATTTCTTAGTGTGACACAAGAGAGTACCAATCAAGGACATTCTCCATAAAAATGCACTCTGTCAATGACAATTCTATATAAATCTTCCTTGCAGAGGAGGAAAATATATTAAGATAATAAAAGATCTGAGATACCTTGTAATGAAGAAAGGAATGTCTTCTTGTTTGAAAAAAATCACAGGTTGTATATATATAATATATATATATATATATCACTCATATGAGTATGAAATTATGTTCTAGAGATCCAGGTGAGAGTTTCAGTTAGAAGTGCTTATGTTTATTTAGTTCTTTCCTTGAACAAAATACTTTTTTAATACTGTTTTCAAATATAAAAATTATTTCAACTGATATATTTATTCTCTAAATATTAATTTTTGCATTAACAATGACTTTTTTCTAAAAGATCATCATTCCTTGGTTGTATTCTTAAGAACAATGCAAACCTGAACTTTATTGCACAAACATTAGTTAGCTTTAAGCATTAATAGTATAAGAAGAAAGAAATGCAATGAGGTGCTAGTTTGCATTTTCTAGAACAACTCAGTATGTTATAATATGTTCTCTCTATACTGTCTGTCCAGCCCTGCTTCCTTAACTCCAGCCTTCTAACACCACACAGATGGGCTGTCCACAGCACATCTGCCAGCACTGCCAAAAAATAAACACTCTCAGCTGGTAGCAGATGTTTTCCAGGGAAGATCACTACCACTGGAGCTATTTTGCTTTGGATTGTGTGTTAGTTGCTCTCCATGAATGGGCAGAAGGTCACTGTGTTCAAATGCATCATTTGTCTCTCAGGTATAGCGTAATAACTGAGAAGGTGCGGGCTCAATTGCCCCCAGCCATATGCACAAATACATGGAGAAATGTTTTGGAAGTCTCTCCTAATAAGTCAAGATTTTTCTTTTCTAAAATATGGACTTTTTATTCTACATTAAGATTATTTGCTGAGCTCTTCACAGGTAAAACAGAAGCTTAGTATTTTAGTATTAGTACAAGAAAAACAAACTACATTCACTGCTATATTGTAATCATTGTTAAAGTCGCTGGAGTTCTAGTGAATAATAACAATTTTCTGTATTCATACTTCTCAGTCCTACTTTTGTCAATACACTAGGTATTCATTTATGGAGTAATTAATTCCATAGATACGGTGTTTTTCTTATATGAATTTATATACTCATATATGTATTTGCATATATTGATGGCATATAAAATCTAAAAACACTTCATCTTATAAAATAGTAACATTTGTCCAAAATTTAAAAATAACATTAGCTACTACACATCATACTTAACCCAAGGAATACGTTCCTCATGTTTATCAACACTCAGATATAAAAGATACATAAGAAAATAAATAATCATATTCTTTAGGGCCGGTACTGTGGTCTCAGAGCGCTCTGAGAGTTAGTGAAATGTAGAAGAGTCCAGACAAAGAACACAGACTATATTAAGCATGGTTCATACCCTGGTGGGAAAATCAATACAAGCACTATTCATTCACACAGAAGACACAGAGAACAGAAAACAGCTGCACTTTCATTATTTTTTTTTTAGCTATCTAAACATACTTGTGAAAATATTATCCTAGAAAGCTAAAATTCCCAAAAACCTCTACTTAAGGAAATGTCACGATTTCTACCCTTGCTCTTTAAAGTATTTCCCCTGAATCATTGTAAATTTACATTAATTTAATTGTAAATCAAATAAAACTGAAATCTACTCTAAACTATGCCCTTACCACCAAGACCACATTGCTGCAGACCTATTGAAATTGCCCATTGTACACTATGTCTGTCTAAATATTTATTTTGTGTTTCCAGCTTGAAAGAATGTACCATCAAAGAAAGTGTTTTGTGCTTGCTTGCAAATAATGGCTTTAAAAATTATTTACTTCCTTCACCTCAATACATGCTTTCAAATTATCATATATTTTAAGGTTGATTTGGGGATGATCCTGATATTTGAAAGTACACCTATTCCAAATTTCCAACATATAGAATGTGGGCATTCATTCAGTTCATTCAATGGCCATATCTTCTTGCTCCTCCGTAATCTCTTCCTCTATTTCTTTTTCCAAAATGTGGTCCTGTAAGATTTTTCTTCAGCCTTCTTTTATTTTCACATTTCTGGAGAGCTTATCTATTCTGACGCTTTACAAACTAACAGATGTATGGACACATGGAGATAATAATAACATTAGGTAATTTATACACAGAAAAAATGCATATTCATATCATAATTATAGTGTAGGCTCACTTAAAAATACAGCTAAAAGGAATTTTAATGCAAAATGTATATCTGGCAAATGTTCCCAGGAGGTAGAAGGAAGAATCATAGTGCCATAGAATGTTTGAGTCCCTCCAAAATTTCTATCTTGAAACCTAATTCAAGGTGACGGAATTCAAAGTAGGGTCTTTGGGTGGTGATTTAGTGATCTGGTGGTCTGAGGGTGAAGCCATCTGACTGGTACTAATGACTTTATAAAAGAAATCCCGGAGCTCTACCCACCTCTGCATCTTATGAGGTACAGCAAGAAGATGGCTGTCTGAATCGGGAATCGGTCTCTCACCAGACATTAAATCTGCTGGCACTTTTAAGGAAAACTTGTGAATATTCAGATTTGTGAGAAATAAGTATCTGCTGTTTATGAGCTGCCTAGTCTGATAACAGACTGGATGGACAAAGACATAAGGAAGAATAGCAGGAAAGAAAAGAAAACCTAAAAGTTTCAAATTTGACTGTTTTTGTGGGTAATAAGTACTCTATCCCATTTTGACTATCTGACAAAATAAATAAGGATCTCAAGATTTAAGATTAATTAGGAAATAATTACCCATCCATCCTTATCCTCCATAGTTTCCCCATAAACACCTTGACCATCTTCATCACACATGTGAATTTCAAGCTAGTTCTAATAACTGTGCCAAAGTATATATTAGGGACGAACATATACACTATGTTAGAGAGATCATGCTTGACAAGCTTGACATGAAGCAGTGTCTTCTCTGTCTGTTCTGATCATTGAGTTAATTGAGAGATGAGGGCAAAGAAATGAAGCAGTTTAATCTAAAGAAATGAGGGGCTTAATTTAGTCCTTCTAGTGCACCATGAATTCTAATCCGTAACACTCCAAACTGCTACATAGCTGCAATTTCACAGAAGAGTTTATATAAGAGAGCCAGTCTGGCAACTATTGTCCCACCATGCATAAGCCATTTTAGGTCATAATTGGTATTTATCACCTCCTTTCTTGGAGTCCCTCATATCAGCAGTATGGTTTTCTGGCCTAAGGCGTGACTCAGATCTTCAAGGTGTTAAATGTTTACTTTACTTGACCTTGGTGGGATTGATGATTGCACTTGTCTATTCAGATTCATTTCTGTGCTCTGAATCACCAAAAGACATCTATTTGTCAGTGAATATTGGGCCCCAGACAAAGTCCCTCTTTTACCCATGATATAGCACCAACTCTAAAGTTTAGTCATTATCAATGTCAGTTAATTCTGACAGTAAAATGCCTTTCCTTGTCTATTGGCTCACTTATAGAAGCAATTAAATTTGATGAGGTAGTAATCTTAACTTCAAATTCAGAGGAATCTTTATTATGTTCTCTGGAAGAAACACCCTGCCATTAGAAATCAGGACTTATGATCTATTAGGAGTAATAGGAATAAGAGCAAATGGTGCTGTTATTACTTGGTTATGAGACTGATATTCAACATATTAAGACTCAGGACTATATATTGATGTATTTTACATAGCTTAAAGGACAGCATCCCCAACATGTCTGTTTATCTTGACTCTGAACTGTCACTTTACTGGGTGGTTATGAGGTCATTCTATTATCATATTGGATTAGTACTTTGTGGTAATAAGGTGTGTAGTGAGATGATCATATGAAAGACTGAAGATATCAAGATGGCAGTTTCATATGAGTCTGGAATTTAGGCAAAAGATTGGACATAAAAAAATAATATTGTGGAGGACACAGGATGTATTGCCCCAGCTATCGCCATGCAGACTCCAATTATCAGTCATTTGGGCTTTACTTCAGTTAACTTGAGCTGCCTTATTCAGGATGAGTCCAACTTCAGGGCAATCTCTATTCAGTGTCTGACTGAGACAGGGATATGGAGGCGCAACCATTTTGGCCCATGTGAGGCAACTTTGATAGACTATTAGCTCCCAAACTACCCACATCCATGGGGTGTCTGACAGTAATCATTAGAATTTTCCCTGTGCCCAATTATTCTTCCTTTGTCTGCCATTCACAGAAATTAGTCCCTAATTAGTCCCTATGTATAAAACTCCATATCAGCATCTGCTTCCATAAAACCCAACCTGTGACATTTTGTGTTGAAAAAGTCAGAGAAATCAGGCAATAAGATGCAGTAGAGTTGGAAATGAGGAAATACATCTCCTTACTATTGGTAGATGGAGCACAAATGCCTGTTGGCATAGGTTGATGTTGAGTTATTACAACTCTCACAGAAGGTGTATTACATCATATGACCAATATTAAAGACAATAGAATTAAACGACTATTATTTCTCACCCTAGAAATATAATTTAAAAAAATTGCTAATTGCTAGGTAGATGAAAAAGTAATATAAAATATAAAGAGACTCCCTGGAAGTTACACAACATACCACATTTCTTTGCAGTGGGAAGGCACAGAAAGCTAAGGACCAGGCCCAGAACTTAATCATCTGAATAACCCAAATCCCTAGAAGATAAAACTCTCAACTAAGGCAGCTTGTTTTATTAAAGTCAGGAACCTGTTTGGAGGGGGAGAGGGAATCATGGACTCAGGTCTCCAAAATATTGAATTTCTAGGTTTTCCTGAACCAATGTTTAAATAGTTCAATAATAACATAGAGCAAATGACTATTGACTTGGGCAACACATTTCATGGCATTCTGTCTTTGATAAAGTAGGGGAGCGTTTTCAGTCAGTGATCAGGTTATGTTTATGCAGGAAGGCACTGAGGGCTATAGAAAAAAAAGGCTTGGTTTAATCCTGGCTCCCTCACTTATCTTCTGTGAAATCTCTGATCTTCAAATGAGCTCTTAACTGGAGAGAAATTCCCTTGTAGAGCTTGACAATTTGATACTTAGCTGGAGAGAGTAATAATTCCTTTTTAGAGTCTAACATTTAGATATGTTAAAAATGTGAAAATGATAGAAATGGAATGTTGAGAAGAATCTGTGATGTAGTATTGGAAATGGTGTAAAAGAATGGATGTCTCACAAGAAATAAAATATGGAAACCTTTACGTATATATTATCATATAGTTATAACTGTGAATGTAGAACCCATGATTTTCCATGATTATTTTATCAGGATTTTGTAATTAAATGATATGCAATTTATTATGCATGGTTTAAGCTCAGTAAAAGTAGACCCAAAATTTATGTGTCATTTTGCCCTGATTTTTCTCTCAGTATGCTTATGCATTATATTGATATCGATACAAGTAGCAATATTTGATACATTTTCACTACTATTTGTATTTTATTGTATGAATATAAATTTTAACATGCTGTCTGCTGGAATACTCAGATCAAGGAATAATTTTCAGAAAACACCCTGCCTCCAGTTTTCCAGATGCAAAACTGAAGCTTCTCTGCATGTGTCAAGATATACTCCACATGCACACCTGTATGTCGCAAGTCAAAAAGTTGTGTTAATTACAGGTTGATTCTTCAGGTAAACATCTTCCTTACCACAAACATTTCATTTGAATCACTCCAAAGGTAGTGGGGTATGTCAAGGAGAAGATGAACAGAGGACGACTGTATTAAATGATAGCTATTATAGTTCTAAATGTAGTTTTCCATTACTCTTTGATAATTAACCCTTCAGAAACTTGTATCTTTTTGTTTCATTTGTCATATGTTGGACACTTCAATTTTATGGATCAAATAGTATGTTTTACCCATGCTAATGTTTTCAGCCTTGTCTTTTTTCTGTTACCACTTGTCTATTATTCCTGTTAGCTAGAACAACTTCCCAGAAACCTGCCATGTATTATTTTACTACCTTCTATTTATTATCTGGGTCTTAGTTCCAACATCTGTCTGTATTTCTCAAATCAAAGCACTGTGCAAACTTAATTATTATGGCTTACTTAATTTTCTATTTACTTCAAAGAAACTGATCACAGCTTGGGGACAGAGATTATATTATATCAGTTCAATCTGTTAGGACTCAGTGCTTCTCGCAGTACCTGGCACACTGTAGATCCATGATACTTTTTGTTGGATGAATTATTTAATTACTGTGTTCAATTAAGTCCATAGTGCACATGTTTTGATATTCTAACATCTCTAGTCAGTGATATTTACCATTGGTAGTATGTATAGATAAATTGGAATATTTGTTTTCTTCTGTCTTAATTTCTTTTAAAATAGTGGGTAATCTTACAACTGAGGATGTATTTGATTCTACAAGTGTAGCTGGAAATGGTGGAGCTGGGTTTCCTGTTGCTGCTAAAGCCAATGAGCAAAGACAGTGAATGAATCAGTAAGGCTCATTTTATTGTCAAAAAGTGAGCGATCTGAGAGAACAGCATGTGTGTTGCCCCTCAGAAACCATTTTGAGATCTCATCTCGATCTGGCTTTTTTCTAATAAGTTAAACAAAGACAGTTAATCATAAGCGACCTGTCTGTCACAACAGCACATCTCAGTTAGTGACCCTGGTCTTTGTCATGTTTGGCCTCCAGAGTTTGTTGCTTCCCTCTTAGTCATTTTGACTGAGGTAAATCTTGTTTTCCTGGGCCTGGTTAATTTCTGATGGTGTCAATGTCCATCACTTTCTGATGGCATCAATATCCAACACTTCCTCAGAGATCACTGGGGCAGGAATCTCAGTTCAAAACAAGAGTTTTAATTCAAAGAAAACAGATCATTACTCATACGGTGTTTGTATGAATCCTACACTGTGTTTCTCTACTAGGTATGGTTTCCTTTCCTTTATCCCTAACCCCAATCACAAGAAGATACCAATTTATGATGAAAATATTTGAAGTTTGAAATTATATTCTATGGATCTGTAGTGGTTAGAATTTTGATAAATAGTGAGTATAATAACAGTGTGAAAAATGAGTTGATTATTAATCAACAGTTGGTGGTGGCCAGATCCCTTTTGTCACCTTTGTATTCTCAAGAATAGTTGTTTAACTATTTTGTGCTGCATTAGTTTGTTATACCCCGAATTGTTACAACCCACTAAGTGATAAGCAGAATCCCAAAATATCTTGTTAATCAGCATATGTTGATATCAGTCTCTTCTTGCGAGGCAGGCACCTTCTTGTCCATATTGACCTAGGAGCTGTGTCAGGACACAAGGGTCCCTGGCAATTCTTTTTTTTTTTTTTTTTTAAGATTTATTTATTTTTATACAAGAGCTGGGGTATAGGCCAGAGGCACAGGAGGGTGACAGGACTCACCAGAGACAGAGTAGGGACAGAACAGGCAGACGACTGAAATACACTGCTGAGGGGAGCAGTGGGTGAGACAGGAGAGTCTACCATGCCATGTGGGAATCTCCCTGGTTGGCCAGGAATTGAACCCGCGCTACAGAGGCTGCAGACAGCATCCCAGAGCTGTGCTCAACCCGCTGCACCACTGGGGAGGCCCAATCCTTTGTTCTAAAGTCAGCCCTCCGGGGCTCAATGGGTAGGAAGCACTGCTCTCCTTGTTCTGGACTATCACTCTCAAGCAAGTGCTATTGGTCTCCAGACTTTTCCTGAAGGTCAGATATCAGGAATCCAGATCTGATTCTGCCTCTGAGGAGAAGGTCTAGACTCTCAGTTATTGGCTCTCCACTTCTTTTCCCAACTCTCTGATGATCTTACCATATCAAGAAGCATCTTGGAAACTTGGATGGCTGATCATCAGTAGAAGAAGTACATCTAAGTTTCTAGACCTCATCTAAATTGTTTTATTTCTGGTGACCTTCATCCATTGTGCATACTTAGATAAAAAAATAACAATATAGAGTGTTATGTGGCAAAATAAAATAAAACCCTCTTCTTGATTCACAGAGAATGCTGAGGTCATGATGATTTGCCTTGCTTTAAACTCAAGTTCCAAAAGGAGATCTGGTGATTGAATCTTGGTGACAAAGTAAAATTTATGTTTCTAAGTAGTGGGAATTATAAAGTGAAAGTACTATCCTTCCTATATCACTCAGACATAAAGTGGGTGGTAACCATGACCCTACATGATCTGAACCATTCACATACTTCTGTTCTACTTCTTGGCTCCAGCTACTCTTACCTCCTTGCTATTCTTCCGACACATCATTCATCATTCATGTTTCAGTCTCCTAATTTTTCCTCTGCTACACCCTCTCCTTCATGTTCCTTCTATTCCTGGATATCTACATGGCTCATTTTAACTTCATCTTCTGTTCTTTCTCAAATATCACATTTTCAATGGGCCTTAAACTACATTATAATAAATTCATACCAGGTATCCTTTCCTGATTTATCTTTTTCCCTTAACATACCTCACTACCTAAAATATTTTTGTTACTTCTTTCTTGCTTATTGTTTACTTCCCATTCCTAAAGTGTTAGCTTTGAGAAGACAGAAAGTCTTGCTCATTTTCTAGAATTGAAAGCAGTATATAACACACAGTAGTTATTAAAAGATAGTTTTTGAGGGAGAGAAATATTTTTAAAATATTTGAAGTCTCAGGTCAGCAAGATATTCAGTACTATATTTTTGATTGCTGATAAAGAGATCAAAGTGGAAAAATATCTTATGTCTGATTCACAAATCATTACTTATGACTAAAATTTGTATTTTTGTACACTCAAATTCAATGTAACATTAAATATTGATTTTAAAAAAATTCTAACGCTATAAATTAAAAAAATGAGATTATCCTTCATATTTTCATAAATTTCTTTTTTAAAAAAGATTCATTTAGTTATGCATACAAGAACTGGGGTACAGGCCAGAGGTGCAGGGGGCAGGATGAGAGGATTCACCAGAGAAAGAGTTGGGAGCAGAACTGAAAAATTGACTGTGAATACACAGCTGAGGGGAACAGTGGGCGAGGAGAGGTCTGCAGCACCATGTGGGTCACCTCCCTGGTCGGGGATGGAACTTGTGCTGTAGTAGCTGTGGATTGGTTCATAGTGCTGACGCTTAACCCCTTGCACCACCAGGGAGGCCCTTTTTTCATAAATTTCTTATGCTTTAAAGATTTTTTTTTTATAGAGGCATGTTTTTATTTATTTGTTTGTTTGTTTGTTTGTTTTGTTTATACATGCACTGAGTACAGTCAGAAGCGCAGGAGGGTGAGAGAATCACCAGAGCCAGAGCGGGGAGCAGAGCAGGCAGAAGGACTGAAGTACACTGCTGAGGGGAGCAGCGGGCGGCAGGAGAGGTCTGCGCGCCATGTGGGACCCTCCTCCGGGGGCTTGGAGCAGCCGGGGATCGAACCAGCACTGCAGAGGCTGCAGGCAGCTTCGTAGCCCAGTGCTCAACCTCTGTGCCACCGGGGAGGCCCAATTTCTTATGCTTTAAACAAATTATACTCAAGATATCACTCACTCACTTGTTCACTCTTCATATTAATTATAAAATGCTCCTTTGTATCAAATATTCTGACCAGTCTCTTGGCACCCTAAGCTTTATGGCTGATGAGTAACTATGAAATAAATATAACAAATAGTAAATATAGACTTTCTGATCTTAGAGTATCTCCCTATGTAAAAAAAGTTTGTTTTACCAACTTTTTCTCATTCATAATGCCAAATATGGTCTTAGTACATCTAAATGCATAAGAACCTTTTAACTTTCTCCTAGGCATTCTCCCACAGGAAGGACACTGGAGTGCCTCCTAGTTAGTGGGAACATGTGTTTCATTTCACACCAATAAATAAATGTTAAAACCTTGTGCCCACACCAAAGATTTTGGCTGTGTTTCTATAGTAGATTTGATTTATTTTTATTTTCTGCATTTTAAGTTTTCACTCTGAAACATCTTCGTATGTTTTCAACCACCATGGGTAAAAGTAACTTTTTCAGTCAGATCCAGTTATGAACATAATTTTCATAGCATATTCAAATGTAAATTTAGAGTTTATCTTAGAATAGGGGAAACTAGAGTAAAAGAAACGAACAATTTTTTTTTCATGAAACATATTCTTCCAGCAATGTTTAGTTTCAGTGAGGTGCCATTAGTTTTTATTTGTGGGGGAGGGTCTAACAATTTCAGATGAGTGGGGTTTCAATTTAATCAAGCTTATTCAGACATTTTGACTGGATGGTAAGTGGTTCTGTGAATTATTAAAATAAGTGCAAGAATAGGTTTAGGGGTAGATTTTACTCCAATAGATAAATCCTACCCAAACACATCTACATAGCATTTAATTTAGTGTACTGTAGATATAAATACATACTATAGATATATATAAATTGTAAGGTCGAGGCCAGGGCAGAGATGGGGTAGAGAAGGGGAAACTTGAAATTGCTACCACCTGCATCCTGGGAGCCAGCTCTGCCCAGTTTGCACTGGCACTGAAAGAACAACCAGTTCTGAGGGAAAAAACTTCTTTGAAAAGCAACTTTGACTCTGCATTCTCCATCTCCCTCCAAGGCCAGACCCTGCCCTAGAAAAGGTTGTCCTATTCCCACAACGGGTGCAACTTCTCCGACTGAGGGGGGGCGGGGGCGAACCTTGCCTCATGAGCACAATAAATTTCTTGCCTGTGAGAAACTTAGCCTGGCTTTCCTTTTCTTTACCATTCCAACCCTCTCATAAATATATCTCTACTATAGGTATATTTGTTTCACTGATTTGTGTGTTGACACACAATTTCTTTGAGATTTTTAATCAAGGGTAATTGATTACAAAGTTTTACACCCAAATCAATTCTTCAAGTTTGTTTTGACATTTGTACTTGGAATCATTCATAATAAAGTGATTTTACAGTAATACAATTAAATAGAAACCATTCCACTTGGATAAATAGATATGATATTTTAATTACTATCAGCTAGATTGAGATGGTGTTTCCGTTCAGGTTGTAAAGAAACTAGTGTGATACTATTTATGGTCTCTGAACATACGATGCAACCATGTTTTTCTATTTTCTATAGCTCTTGCAAGATGACTAGTTCCAGGAGCTCTGCAGTTGGTGGGGGGGAAAATTAAAATGTCCTTAACTATTTCTAATTAAGATTAAAGGAATTCTTTATCACATTCAGTGTATTTAGGCATAAAATTATAATCATTTTGACATTAAATTCTCATTGCTGTTTTCCCCAGTGTGATCTTTTCATAGATATTTGTTGAAGTGTTGGCAACAATTACGCTTTAAATGCCATTCCCTTGTCTACTTTTTCTTCTTACCTCCACTTTCATTCCTCAATGCCAACACCCAACCTCTTCTTTGTTATAATCTTCAAAATTCACTCAAGAAGGAACTAAAAAAAAATGAAAATTATTTTCAGGAAAATTATTTTCTTGCTGGTTTATGTAAGATGAAAAATGAAGACAAGAAACAACTGGTAAAATTACTCTCCTACTGAACAGATTCTGAGAGCCATTTCAAGCATCATGGGACTGAATGACAGCGGGAAGATACATCGGCACTGCTTTGTGGTGAGCAGCTCTAGCAGCTGGTCGATGGCTGCTCTGCGCAACACAAGCAGCAGGGATGTATGAAAGGCCCCAGTGGTATAAACCTGCCCTACCTTGAACCTGCAGTTCAGGTAAGCACTGAAGCCTGTAGTGCTGCAGATGGCCCCTTGAGCAGCAGAGGCAACTTCCTAACATTGTCCTGCAAAAGGGCTTCCTTCTTCTGCACACAATGGCCCTGAACTTCTCTGCCCTTTGCTCTTTCAGAGAAGCTGACAGGCACAACCTTGAACAATGGAACCAAAACAGATGCCTGCTGGCTCCATTGTCTCTTTTAAAAGTCCCTTCTGAAGGAAGTCAGTTCACAGTATCATCCAGCTCCCTCTAGGACCAACTGCAAGGTCAGCACTGCAAACAAGTCCTGCACTGGAGACATAAGAAAAAGATAAGAATATTTGACTTCAAACCTCCTGGCGATTTTCATTAAAAGATAAATCTACCTCAATCTATTTTGAGCCTGGTTTTTATAACACAATAATAAAAGGGGAAGTGTGAAAAAGACTTCATTTCATCTGCCACATTTTCCTACTGCTCGTTCTCAGTCTATAAATGTACTTAAGCGGTCCAAAGGCAATTGGAAACTGTGTAGCATGGGGTGGCTTTGCAGCCAGGTGAAATACTGCTCAGTCAAGTTAGAAAATTCAAGATCTTCCTCTCCCGGAGAGGGCTTCTTTGTTCATTTCAGAAAGGACAGAAAAAGTCAACTTCCTCTCCATCTGAGTCTCTTCATGTGAAGTGACAGCATGATCAAGGGCTTCATTGTGTGAAAACACAATAAGCAGCAGAATGTCACCTACCATTTCAAAGCCATACTTCAGTGCCCCTAGAGGCCATGCAATACCTAAGAGGTGATGCAGGGGGGAAAGTCTACCTGCAGTAGGTGATGTTCTCTGAACACATTGCTATGAATTGGATATCTACTTCCAGAAGGTCTCTGAATGAGAATGAAAGGTCACAAAGCATAGATCACATGGGGAGAATGTGATACTCATGGCATCATCCAAGGTTCACACATATGGGATTACATATAAACTTGACAACATATTTGATTAAAATTATTGTGCAATGAAATTTGAATTGTAACTAAAAAAGACTTGTTACGATAGCATCAATAAATTCTATAATGTGGATCCTTCAAAGGCAATGATTGACATTTTGTTTCATCTCTCAGGGATCTATCTGCCTTGTTATTTCTGTCTCACAGAATGTAATTTTTCATGAGTTATTTCTTTTTCTATGTTTTTTCTATCACCACTCTAGTACCCAAAAAACAAAAGGGATTTTCTCAGGCACCCACGAAAATGACATTAATGCTTATATAATCAGCCTATTATAAGCTTATTATTAAGTGGACAGATTGTCTCTGTATGGCCATTCTTGGAGTTATTGCCTCCAGGTTCTGCAGCAGGTACAGGGAAAGAAGCACCCCTTCTCCTGTCCTGCTTAAACTCATGGCAGGCAGTCCTGCGACTACCAACTTACTTCTTCGTGATGGGGACAAACTAAATCAAACCTGAAGCTAACACTAAACTTTTAAAGGAAATGAGTATGAAGACATTTATCTTTTGTACCAAGACATTAAAATATCAAGGTGTCATTCAGTTTTTCTCAACTATGAATCAATTTTGGGCTTGTTGACTATCAATCATATGGATGGTATACTGTGCAAGTTACTACATGCAGATGCATCATAATCCTCACTTCTCAAGTTGTATATTCTCTGTAGACAATCTGCTCCATTTCCAAGGCTCTTAACACTTATGGTCAGGGGCCTTTTTTATCATACCTGTAGGCTCATCTTGGAGCCTAGACCCATCTCCTTACTCCAGACTCATATAAATGGCATTCTATTGGCAAATATACTTTACTTAAAGCTAAGATTCCCCTCCCCCGACTTGACCTATTTTCTTCTTCTGATTGTATCATCATCTACCTGTTAGTAAGATCAAAATACAGTTATCCTGTTTTCTTCAGTCCCTAAAAATAATCAAATAGTATTCATTAATACCACTCAAATACATAAATTCTTCTTCAATCTCTTTGTGACTGTAATAGTCTGAGACACTACAAACTTTCACCTGAACAACTGCAAGAAATTTTGGGCCTGTCCCACTGACCCAAACTCTAGTCTTACACAGAGACAGATTCAAAGACAAAGCAGATTTATCTACCTCTTATCCACAACATCAGACTTCTGACAAATTCAATACTCCTTGACCTGCTTTGTGATAATCTCTATAATCTAGACTCAATAACTTTTCCCTCAGGATTTTTTACTCTTCTTCTGTAATCTGTGCATAAATATCCAAAAGCAATTTCTAAGCAGAACCAAATTCACCATCATCTTCACATACTATTCTCTTTCTATGCTCTACTCCAACTCTTTAATTCGACATGACTTTGTTCATTATTCAAAAGTCAGTCTAAGTATCACCCTGTTTTAATAATTCCCACCCCATTCTTGAACATGTTATAGCTTCTAGATATTTTTTAACTAATAATAGGCAATTAACATAAAACCTCCCTAATAAAGTACCCACATAAAACTTTCAAGTTATCAAAGTTATTTTTTAAGATAATAAAATGAACACGATTACTTTCTGTTTCTGAACTCTTACTTGGTGCTAAGTGTACCTTAAGTGTTTTACATGATGAATTTAGCCTTTAGTATTCTTTTTATCTTGAAATATGGTTGGTATTTGGAGGACAATCTGAATGCAAATGCACTAAATTCTCCAAGCCCAGCATGGCCAGAAAGGTCTGGATGTCAGAAAAATAAGATAAGATGTAGATATGGAATTCATAAATGGGCAACTGAAATTGGAACTGGAATCACAAGCAATGGGGAAAGCAGTTCTCAATTTAGTAGTAAAAATATGTGAAAATCATAAGATCAAAAGCAAAGAAATAGAATGGAAACTTGGCAGAAGCACCATTTTTATAGTGAAAGGGGGAAAAGGTGATGAAACAGGAAATGAAAAAGGAATGTCAGTGAGAGAAAAATTAAAACATCACGGTACTTGAAGGTAACTGAGGTAACATTGGTTTACACCACCATACCCATCACGCGGTCACCCGGAGTCCTCCACTGTGCTCCACTGGACCCTCGTCCCCCTTAGCTTTTCCCCCTACTGAAGAGGTTTTCCTTCAGCAATGTATACTTTTAGCTCCTTTATTATAGATTGACTGTTAATATAGGCGTGAGTTTATTTCTGAGCTCTCATTTCTCTCCCTTTGGCCTGTGTGACTGATGTGCTGAGTACTGTCAAATGCTTTTCTTGACATCTATTGATATTGTCATGTGACTTTCATCTTTCATTTTGTTGATGTGGTGATTTACATTGATTGATTTTCAGATGCTGAACCATCCTTGTGTCCCTGGAAATATTCCCACTTGTTTATTATGTATGACCTTCTAATTGTATTGTTGAAGTCAGTTTATGAAGTTTTTGTTGAGGATTTTTGCATCTATGGTCATCAGAAATAGTTGTCTGTAGTTTTATGTTTTGGGGTGTCTTTGATTTTGATATGAGTTATATCATCATAAATATGTTTGGCAGTATTCCCTTTCTTTCAAATTATCTTAATAGTATGAGAAGGACAGATATTAGTCCATCTTTGAATGGTACAACTCACTAGTGAAAACATTTGGTCCTGTACTTCTGTGGGTATTTTTTTTTTAAGATTTATTTATTTATTTATACAAGCACTGGGTACAGTCAGAAGTGCGGGAGGGTGAGAGAATTCACCAGAGCCAGAGCAGGGAACAGAATAGGCAGACTTGATGAAATACACTGCTGACGGGAGCAGCGGGTGCGGCAGGAGAGGTCTGTGCGCCATGTGGGACCCTCGCCGGCGGCAGGGGATCGAACTGGCACTGCAGAGGCTGCGGGCAGCTTCCCAGCCCAGCACTCAATCGCTGCATCACCAGGGGAGGCCCACTTCTGTGGGTCTTTTTAGAAATTTTTGATTACAACTTCAAACTCTTTGCTGGTAATCTGGCTGTTCACGTTTCCTGTTCTATCCTTACCACTACCATATACATACTCTAAAATCTGATGAGTTGCTCTCTATATATAATTCTCAGAAATTTTCCTCATCATGCCTTAAATATGAGACAAAGTAGCAGACTCTAACATTTTAAAAATAAACATTTCAGATGTTCTCCTTTTTTTTGCAGTAAAATGTTTCAATATTGATTGCTAACATTTTCTTGGAAGTACAAAAGAAATTCCTTTATCACCATGATAAAAATGGCTTCTTTTCACCAGTAGAATTCCTAGTCACTAGTCTGGAACTTGAGGAATCTCTGTCCCATTTTTGGCTCCATCTTTTCATACCCACTCTAATTGCAAAGGGCTACACTAATAGTACTTCATTTGTAAACTATGAGAACAGAAGTGAATTATTCAATACATTTCATCAAGGTCACTTCAAGAAAATTTCTACCTTAAAGTCTGTGTAGTTCAAGGTTGGGGATGATGACTTTATACTCCTTCCAATTTTTCCTCCATATGCTTTGTACATTTTAAACTATAGGAGGTGTAAAGTAGAGAAGAAACAGAAAAAAATACATATTTTGAGCAAATGACAATAAATGGAAAATAATCATCACCCCCATCAAGAGGTTATCTGAACATAAACAGATCCTAAAATGGTATGGACATCTTTGTAAATGCTAGAGCTATAAATGTTAATGAATAGAAAGCATGAATGATGAATGATATCTTTAAGTTTGAATCAAGCAAACAAGTCTATTCTCCATGGTATGATCCTCAGAATCCCTCTTTTCAGCAGGAACATGAGCAAGATGGTAGATGAAATAGGTCCTTCACTGGTTACTCAGGTTCAGTGAAATGCTTTGGGTGAAATAGGTTTGCCAAATCACTTCAACAGAGTCATTTAATTCTTCCCTGATCAAATTTTACAGGTCTGTGATTCAAATTATTCCACGTTGTCAGCTGCAAGACTTCATCAGGAATGAATTTGTTCTGCTTGGAATCCTTAGTTAGTATTCGAGAAAGACCTCTGTGATTAGCCAAATCAAAACCTTTCAGCAGCAGCAGCAGCCACATTCACACTGAATCTATGCAGCTGACTTTTCCAACAAAACATTATCTTTTTTTTAATCAAGGGCTAAAACACATGATTGTGTTTCTCACTTTCAGTAAATAATTGAACTGTGAGCAAAACGAGGAATCTGCAGAAACTAAGAGCCACACCCACACTACCTTCTCATGGGAGCAAGGTGCCTTTTCTCCAACACCACTTTTTTTTTTAAAAGATTTATTTATTGATACAAGAACAGTGGTACAGCCCAGATGTAGGGGAGGGTGAGAGGATTCTCCAGAAAGAGAGCAGGGAACAGAACAGGCAGACTGATGAAATACACTGCTGAGGGGAACAGAGGGCAAGACAGGAGAGGTCTGCCGCATCATGTGGATTGCTCCCTGGCGGGCCGGGGATCAAACTTGTGTTAGGGAGAGTGCGGATTGCTTCTTAGTGTGGTGCTTAGCCCCTTGGGCCACCAGGGAGGCCCTCACCAACACCACTTTTCTAAATCACCTTGATCCTCTCAATACAGTTGGAACTCAGAATAAAAGTGAGACCTTTAGAATCCTTTACCAATGGAAGCAGTTGCGCCCAGGCAACTCAAATTTGTGTGAAAAATCCCAACAGGAACACATTAGGAAAGTCTTTGCCTAAAGGCACATCTCCTTATTTAGCAGCCAAAATCTGTTTTGAGTTAATTGACCTGCTTACTGCAGAGAGCTCATTTTCCACAGCTTCCAAGAACCTTAGCTTCCTTCTACTATTGTAAAGCACTAGGCATGTTTCCCTGGATATTGATGAAGATTGTAAATGCCACTTTTCAGTTTCCTCAGTCTTTTTTAAAGATTGTTGACTGGCATCACTCCTTAGTTTATATACGCATATAAGTAGAAAATTCTGATTTCTTGTTTCATGCATGGTTAGCTGTTTATTGTTATCATTTGCTGGTCTGCTAAACTCTTTGATGACTTTAGAAGGCAAGTAAGTACCTCCACTTTACAGCTGAGTACCTTGGCTGGCATGGAGCTGTGCTGGCTGTGAACTTATTTGGACGTCTGGTGTTTGTTCATGGTTTTGTGATGTTCTTACTTCCACTTCAATAGCAGCAATTAATCAAGGCAACTGACAAGTCCTCTAGGATTGCTTTGGAACATCTATTTGCCCAGAACCACCTGCCCCCTGAAAATAGTATTACTTACAAATGTCTCAGTAAATTCATTTTTGATCATGATCTTTGTACAACTTTATTCATAACTGAGATTTTTTTCCCCTAAACATTCATAGCCTCTGCCTGATACGTTTTGTGACAAACAGCCATCAATTAACTTGATGTTAAATGTAAAGTCTTTGGCTATCGGTAAGATTAATGATAACAGTTAATAAGTGCTATGGTTCTGTATTTTTCTTATTTAACCATAATAACCATGACAGCTAGATAGGACTGTCTTTATTTCATTAATGGGGGAGATAAATACAAAGAAGTTAAACTCTAACTGGGTAGTGTGCATTGTTATTAGCAGAATTTTTTTCCCTCTTATCATTTTCAACTTACTCTTCCAAAACAAACTTTCTGTTCATCATTGGAAAATATAATACCAGGAACAGAAACAGTCAGTCTCTGACTTTTGTGTACACTCAAGCCTCAGTTTAGTAATATAGTATTTGATGAAAATATCACATTAGAAATTGTAGCTTTAAGGGAAAATGCCAAAAAAGTAGATGGATGGCTTTCTATGAACAAGATGTATGTTAGATACCTTACTTATTTGTGCAACAGAGACTATGATTTGGAGGGAAAGTAAATTTTAATTTAGAAATATTGAGTTTGTGGTGACAGTAGGGAAGGAATCCAGGAGGAGCAATCTAGAAAGTAAATTAGAAATGCATCATAGAGGGCCTCCCTGGTGGCACAAGTGGTTAAGCACCGCACTGTGAAGAAATTTGTAGCCTCTGCAGCATGAGTTCTATCCCCGGCAGGCCAGGGAGTAACCCAGCAGACCTGGCCCAGCAGACCTGACTCACTCACTGCTCCCCTCTGCAGTGTATTTCAGTCAATCTGCCTGTTCTGTTCCCCACTCTGTCTCTGGTGATCCTCTCACCCACTGCATCTCTGGCATGTGTGTGTGTGTGTGTATGGAGAGGGAAGAAAGTCAGATAAGTGGGGAGAAGAAAACCAGGAATGTACAATGACTGAAATCTCATTGAATATTATGATAATTTTTGAATAAAATAATACAGATTATTTTAGAGATTTAAACCTGGCTATATGTTCATATCACTTAAAATAATAGAACAGAAGAATGCCTGGCAGACCACTTAAATCCCAATTTCTTGCAGTGGGTTAAGGTATGAGAATTTTTTTAAATAGTGTTTGTGGGTTCCTATGAGCTGGCACTAGCTGAGCACTCATGGGTAACTGTGACCTATCTGCTATCTGCAAATCACAACAGAGCAGAGACTACCTATGGAGTCACCAGGCAGGCCTGGGGACACCTAGGCTGCAGGTTGACCTGATTGTGTGACTATCTCCATGGTGGTCTCAGGATAACTCTGCCTGTGATAGCATCAAATAATTTACTGACACAAATGTCTCTTGACATATGGTCATGATGTTCCCTTCTCTGTTTATTGTAAAACTTTGTCCCCCTATTCCAATCCCACCCTCCGGACTTTATTTCTCACACCATGGTCGCATGATCAGCTTTTACTAGCCTGCATGTTTTCAATAAATGGCACAATAACTTCTGCCCAAGCAGTGGAGTCTTGTCTTGCAAACCTGCTCCACAACTGTTGTGTCCCTCACGGAGTTCCTGCTGCAAAATGGTCAACAAAGTTCCTGTTGCAACAGTTGTACCTCATCTGATGCAAAGATTCAGCCAGAGTCAAGAACTGCTGAATTAGATGATCTCTTTGATCTCTGAAATCATGAACATTCCAAATTTTAGCAAAATTTTTATTGCTTGTTACATCAAATAATTTATTTTTTGCCCCGACTTTCCCAAAATGTCTTAGTTGATATCTTACTTAAATGCATCTTTATCCTTCCAGTAGTCAAAGTCATTTTTGACCCTTGTTTCTCCACCACCTCCATCCCATAAGAACAGATACCACTGATTATGTCCTATAATTTACATTTTCTTAGCCATGACGTTCATTTACATCTACACTTTTGCTTGCTATAGTGTTAATTTGTTAAATGATTTCTTCAGTTTGAATTTCTTGCCTCTGTAATCTATTAATCTCTTTGTCAACAAATGTATCTTCCCAAATGCAGGTCAGATTCTGCCACACCCTGGTTTGGGAAGCTCTTGTGGCTTCTTATCATTTGAGAGTATAGTCCCCAGCTCCAAAGTTCCTTCATGATCTAATTTCAACGTCACATTCCAGTCTCAATTCTAATTATATCCTAGATCTTTTCCAGTGTTTTACTCTCTACCAAAATATTCTATGATCAAACTATACCAGGCATGTTAACTCTTTATGTCCCCAAGTTTTCTTCTCTCCTTTATCTATCAAAATCTATTTTTTTTCCAAAAGGAATTAGATCAAAAATCATCTTTTTCCTTCCTTAGTTAGAATTTATACTTCTTTTTGCTCAATTCTCCTGTCATGTAGTATCTACATTAAAGTGCTTAATACATTATGTCTTACTTTATCATTAATTACAAAGCTTTTTTTCTCCCACACTAGATCATGATCCCTTAGAGGCCAGCTGTCAAGTCCTAGTATCTTCATATTCCACATTTCATGTACCACTGTATTTTGTAAAAAAAAGAAACAGTTACTATTGGCTTATTGCTTTCATTTGAAGTAAATTGACTAGAAAGATGTTGAAAGTATTTTTTACATAAAAATTTTAAAATATGTCCTGGGAACCCACTAAACACTTTTTCATAAGATGAATG
Source organism: Talpa europaea (assembly GCF_964194135.1). Taxonomy (NCBI): domain Eukaryota; kingdom Metazoa; phylum Chordata; class Mammalia; order Eulipotyphla; family Talpidae; genus Talpa; species Talpa europaea. The sequence continues at coordinate 29,593,932 of NC_140071.1, forward strand.
CATTGAACACTAATACAACTACTATGGTTCAGTTTCAGTTTTAAACATTTATTATTGTTTTGCAATTATGATGTTTAATAAAGAAATTCATCAATGTTTTATTTATTTGACCCTATTTATCTGTCAAACCAGAGGCAATTAAAAAAATATTCCTGAGAGAAAATGGTTCTTCTAACAAAATTGCCTTTGTTCTTTTGAGACTTAAGGTAAATTGTGTTTGGGAAGTAATCTGTTTGGATTTAGCCCACCTTTTTGTAAGTTAATGGACTTCTCTTTCCATTTAATAATTATGATAAAGACTATTTCTGAATAACCATGAGTTTTAATTTTTAAGTGACAGCTCTGAAAATCTTCCCTTTCCTCTTTTTTTATAAAATGAAAGTAAAAATTGTTCTCACTGTGTCTCCTTGGTTGTACCAAGGATTAAGAAAGCATTCTACCCTAAAAACCAGTAAATGACTTTTCTAGCTACATGCCTCTGCTTAACTCATGACCTGCTTAAAGAAGCTTTATCAGTTCTTGCTTCCCTACACATATGTGTGATATAATTCATGGAAATTATAGTTATAGTATTCAATTTTTATTTTTCTAATGATTCATAGAAAATAACCTTCCTAACCTGGTTACAAAAAATTATTAATGAGGCTCTCTAAAATCAAATTGCAACCTATAGTAAAGAAAAAATCAATCAAATATCCATTATTTTCTTCTAATTTAGGGTTTCTTTTCTGATCTGCTGGTCTCATTACTATTTTGTTCAAGGGCACACATACTGTTTGAATACAATGAATGAAAACATATCATATATCTGATAAGGGGTTAATACACAAAAATATAAAGAACTCATACAACTCAGAAAAAAATAACCCAATTAAATAATGGGCACAGAAATTGAATAAACATATTGCCAAAGAAGAAATACAACTGGCCAATGGATAAATGAAAAAGTCTCAACATCACTTCTCACCAGAGAAACACAAATCAAACCATAATGAACTATTACCTCACATCTGTTAAAATGAAAATAAAAAAGACAAGCTATAATAAGGGTTGGTGAGGAGTAAAAGAAAACTCTTGTGCACTATTGATGGGAAAAATTAAAGATAGAATCACCGTATGATCCAGCAATCCTTCTTCTGGGTTTACATAACAAGGAAATGAATACAGGATATTGAAGGGATAGTTTCACTCCCAGATTCACTGCAATATTATTCACAATAGTCAAGCTATGGAATCAAGTTTAGTGTCCACCAGTGAATAAATGGATAAAGATGTACATATATAGAGAGAGAAAGATTATAGATAAATATAGATAATTAAATAGAGATATGTATCTATATATGTGTGTGTATATGCATATAGAGTTGACAAATAGATAAATATAGGGAGATAATGAGAAAGACAGATATAGATTTAGATATACAATAAAATAATTTTAGCAGTGAGAAAGAAAGAAGTCCTGCCATTTGCAACAGTATTAGGGCTATATGTTAAGTGAACTAAATGAGACAGAGAAAGACAAAACTGTATAATTTCACTTATTTGTGAAATTACAAAGTCAAACTTGTAGAAATAGAGAGTAGAATGGTGGATAATAGAGACTATATGCTATCAAAATGGAGAGATATTGGTCAATGAGTATAAACTTCCAGTTATAAGATGATAAGTATGGACACCTAATATACAATGCAGGCAAATATTACACATGATAACATCAATAATAGACTATATCTTAAATGTGTTCACTACAAAAAATACTTGGTAATTATATGCCATGGTGGAGTTGTTAATTATAGTTATGGAGTTATCATTTTGCAACATATTTATGAATTCAACATGTGCTCATTAAACTTATACAATATTATGTGTAATCACATCTGAATTAAGCTTGGAAAATACATGGAAAATAGGTTTTGGGTGATAAAATAATATATATATTATTAAAAATACAAATAGTTAAGAAAAATACACAGAAAATAAAAATCTAATCACATAGATAATTCTGCCAGTGATATGTTTACATCATCTAAAATCTAACAGAAGATTACAATCAATCTACAACCTCAAAATGCAGGTTTTTTCTATGATAATGGAAAAATTAACAATATGAAAGACAGAAATGAGGAAAAGGTCAAAAACGTGCCTCAACACCAAGAATATTGCACAGAGAGGCTGCAACAACAAAGTGGGAAGAAATGGTTTCATTAGAGAACTGTTATCTATTAAAGTCAAGATAACTCTTCGGGGCTTCTCTGGTGGCGCAAAAGGTTAAGCACTGCTCTGTGAAGCTGTCCGCAGCCTCTGCAGCACAAGTTCGATCCCTGGCCGGGCAGAGAGAAACCCATATGGCGAAGCAGACCTTTCCTGCCTTGCCTGGTGCTCACCTCAGCAGTGTATTTTATCAGTCTGCCTGTTCTGTTCCCTGCTCTGCCTCTGGTGAATCCTCTCACACCTCCATCTCTGGCCTGTACCCCAGCTCTTGTATGCATTGATAAATAAATCTTTAAAAAAAAAAACTCCCTTTGATTGTACAGTGATTATGATTATATGAGTGTCTGTGATGACTAGACAATGATGAAGTCGGAGAAGAGTATGTGAAAGTAGGAAATATGAAAAATGTTATGCTAATTGGAGTCAAATCCATGTCAGCTGAGATGATCCAAAGAATTCCCTGTGGCAATCATGAAATACTAGGTAAGCCAGCCTAGTTAATAAAGGCTTTCAAGAAATTCATCTCATGCCTTCTTCATAACTGGTGGACACATAGGTCTCTCAGAGGTCAGCAATCAGGGTGGCACTCATTCTTTCTCTCATTCACTCAAAAATAAGTTAAAAGTTATAAAAAATACTCAAGTCTATGTCTTTTGATAAGCCTCGGTAACTTTAACTGGTTTATAGATGTCAAATGTTTAATTATTTTGCCTTATTTTTTCACTAGATAATTAACATAAATACTCAGGAGTGCAAATATTTTAAACAATATTGAGAAAGGGAATATATCAAGATGCATATATGAAAGCTTGAATCTTCTACATATAGCTATTAAATATAATTTAATAGAAAAATTACTTTAATGTAATGTGTTACTGCATAATCTCAGACATATGTATAAAAGATTCAATGTTTTTTGTGTTTTAATTTATTTTATTATATTCTTTTATTAAGGCAACGTTTGATTTGCAATATTGTTTGTATTTTATAAGTGTAGGGTCTCCCTTTTCAGGTGGTGTTGCATCAGTACACTGCCATCTACAAAGCACCATAGTCTACCACCATAGTCCAAGCCTTCCCTGTTTGTTCTCATGCCTCCCCTTTCTATCCACCCCCATCCTTTCTCAGTTCAGCTTTCAAGGGTTAGTTTTTTAGTTTGACTTTATCTAACTCGTTCTTTGTTATCTTTATTTTCTACATAGGTGACACCATCCAGTATTTGTCTTTCTCATTCTGACTTATTTATTTAGCATAATCCTTTCCAACTAAATCCATGTTGCTGAATGACAAGAATGTATTTTTTTTTACAGCTGAGTAGTATTCCATTGTGTATATACACCATATCTTCCTGATCATCTCATAGGTTTTTAGGCACTTAGGTTGTTTCCATAGCTTGGCTATTGTAAATAGAGCTGCAGTGAACATGGGAGTTCAAGTTTCCCTTTGAATTCGTGTTTTTTGTGTTCTTCAGGTAGATACCTAGGATGGACTTGCTGGGTCACATGGCAGATCCATTTTGTAGTCTTTTGAGAAACCTGCATACTGTTTTCCATAGGATTATGCAAGTCTGCATTCCCATCATTAGTGCACAAGAGTTCCTTTTCCTACACTTCTTTGCCAGGACTTGTTTCTGATCTTTTAGATAAGGGCCTGTGAGGTAAGTGATGGTTAGGTTTTCATGCTGCTGAACTCTGTGGGTGTCACCTGCATCCTTGAATACAGAAGGCACTTGGGAGCCTGAGCTTGGGGCACACATTCCTAGAGTGTGGTGTGGGCGTGCGTAAGTGGGGACACCTGAGCCTGGAGGCTGGGCCTATAAAGGCAGCAGAGAATGGCTGAGAGAACGAGAATGGCTGTGAGAAGAAGAGACCGCGAGAGAACGCCAAAGAGAAACCAAAGAGAAAGCGTACAAATTCACTGGGAGTTGGGGAACCTGCCGGCCTCCTGGAGTCCGGCCCCTCTGCCTGCCGTGCATCTGATTGCTTCACTACAGATGGTCTAGAAAGATAATTAAAAGCCTGAAAAAGCCACTGAAGTCCAAAGGCTCTTCTTCAGCCGTCAGCCTGAATCAATGGAGAGCTTGCCCCGTGCTTTGCTGCCACTACAGGGCCATTCTTGAAGGTAGGTGGTATCTCATTATTGTTTTGATTTGCATTTCCGTGATGATAAGCAATGATGAGCATTTTTCATGTGCCAGTAGGACATATGTTTGTTTTGTTTGGAGAAGGGCCTATTTATCTCTTAAGCCCATTATTTTATTGGGTTATTTGTTCTTTTGTCGAGTTGTATGAGTTGTTTATAGGTCTTGGATATCAGCCCCTTGTCGGATATGTGGTATGGAAATATTTTCTTCCATCCAGTGTGGTATTTTTTGTTTTAGTCAATTTTTTTTCCCCTGTACAGAAGTTTTTTCAGTTTGATGTCGTCCCAGTTGTTTATATTCTATTTTGTTTTCCTCACTCCTTGCGATGAATCAGCAAACATCTCTGAATCCTTTGTCATGGAATGTTTTGCCTGTGTTTTCTTCTATATAGTTTTTGTTCTTAAGTCTAACATCCAGGTCTTTTAACCCATTTGAGTTTATTTTTGTTTATGGTGTGTGAGAGTCTATATTGTTTTGTTTGGATGGATGACAATGTTAATTCTTTCAATATATTAGGAATTGTCTTCCCATTTCTTTGTATCTGTTTTGTTTTGAACAATATATTATAATTTTCTTCACCGCCTTTATTAGGTTTGCTACTAGGTGTAATTTATTTTGGTGTAATTGTCAATGGGATTGTTTTCTTAACTTATTCCTTTTCTAATTCATTGTTTGTATATAGGGATGCAGTTGATTTTTGTGTATTGGTTTCATTACCTACCACTTTGCTGAACGGATTCATTGTTTCAATTAGGTTTTATAGTGGAGTCTTTGGGGTTCTCTGTGCATGTTATCTGCAAATAATTATAGATTTACTTCCTTATTCCCAGTTGGAATTTCTTTTATATCTTCTCTTGCCTAAATGCTCTAGGTAGGACTTCTGGTACTGTATTGGGAATAGTGGTGAAAGTAGACATCCAGATATGAGTGTGAAAGCTTTTAGTTTTTCATTACGAGACTGATGTTTGCTGTGGGCTTATCAAGTATGGCCTTTAATATATTGAGGTATGTTCATTTAGCCCCAGGTTTTTTTTTTTTTTTACCATAAATAAATGTTGATTCTTTTCAAATGCTTTCTTGCCATCTCTATATATGACCATATGGTTTTTTATCTTTTCTCAATGTGCTGAATTGCACTGATTGATTGCTTTGGGGATGTTGAACCACCCTTGTGTATGTGGTAGAAATCCCACTTGTCACTGTTTTTTTTGAATTATGATTCATTTCACAAGGACACAAAACATGACTCTGTAAAGCTATAGAAATCCCATCCTAACAGCAATGTCAATAAATGAATACATGGAGAATTTATTAATATGTTTCAATAAATGTGTGCCACACCAGAAACCCCTAAAAAGCATTTATGAAAAATTCTCTTTATTAGAAACTGTCTTATTTCTGAAGATTTTTTTCTTCAAAGATAAAAATTATAACACCCTGTCAAAGAATAATCAATAATTTTATACATTTATAGTTTTTCTTTTCATTTATTTAAATATTTTTAAAATGGCCTTTAATACTGAAGACAGAGATTCTTAAACTTCTACCAGCATGATTCATAACATAAGCTAAATCCATAGGTGGTAATTTTTTCTTTCATTTTTAAGAACTGATGGACTGTGGTTGAAAGATAGTTATTCTGAGCCTAAGAAAATGTGATATGCTAGCCAGTAGCAGGATAAAAAGCTTTTCGGTTTATTCCAAGACAACTCTATTACAAGCAGTTATGCTCCAAGCTTTAGTAACATTTCTCTGAGAACAGGCACGGCGGGGAGAGGATTTGCAGATGGAGAGTGGCAGTTACATTTTAGCTTCACAGAGTGAGGGCAAGTGCTCACCTTTGTGGGTACCTGCTCCTGTGGCATAAGCTCACATGTGGTCCCTATGAAGAGAAATTTCCTCACTTACCTTAGGCTTTGTAAATTAGAAACACACTCTCCATAGATGAGAGTGAGGGCAAATGATTGAGATTTTTTTTTTAAATCTAATTTCTGATTGCCAATGGCTGGGAAGCCAGTCTTTAGATAACTAGTTTAGGATCAAATAGCAAATTTCTCTTTGAATGGAGTGTATATAGATTAACCTACCTAGTCAGGGAGCTATTTTTTTTTCACCTGGGGATAGTTATTCATGCCAGAAAGTAGTCATAGCTTTAGGGGTATTTGCTGGCAATGAGTTTCATTCTTTAATTCCTTTATACATCTGTAAAGGCAGGAAGGCTACAGGGCAGGTTTTCCTGATCAAGCAGACTGGGATAAAGGAGGAGAGAGTCCTGGAACCCTCAGTGGCTTTTGCAGGATTTTATTGGGATTTACCAGGTACATGGCAGGCCTCCCAGCCCCCAGCAAGTCTTCACTCTATTTGGGCTCTCTGGCATCCTCTCTCTCTCTCTCTCTCTCTCTCTCTCTCTCTCTCTCTCTCTCTCCCTCTCTCCCTCTCTCCCTCTCTCCCTCTCTCCCTCTCTCCCTCTCTCCCTCTCTCCCTCTCTCCCTCTCTCTCTCTCTCTCTCTCTCTCTCTCTCTCTCTCTCTCCTTCTGTTCTGCTTCTGCTGGCATCCCCATGACGCCACCCTTAAAAGCCCAGTCTTAGCTCAGGTGAATCCCATCTACCTATGCTCACACCCTACTCCAGGCGCCCGCCATCAGGCATGCATTCAGGACCACAGGGTTCCGTCATCCATCCTAATGGCGGGAGCACAGAGAAGCCTGATACTTTTACCTTACCCTACAACATCCTTGATATCTTGTTTCAGAAAATAAAAGTGTGACTTTGGATATAATAATGTCCATAAAAGAAAATTCTGGGAATAATTCTATCCAAAAGGCAGAAAGGGATCCTCCTTAAACACACTTTTAGTTCTTCTCCTTTAGTATTTACTGTTGTTACATTTTTTCTTCTAAAAGGTTGCCATTTACAAGTAATTATGATATCACTAGCTGCCCTGAATAATTTTTGAATTATTGTGCAGAAAATTATGATAGTGAATGACTTGAATATAGGATTATATAAAGGAATGATTTATACCTTAGTTAAAATTGCTAACATATCTGTAAATGTATAAGAATATCTTGGATACTGAAAAAAATCTTTCCCAGAATGTCTGTTGATGATTAACTTCCATCCAGCTTTCAACAGAGATGTAAATGCCTACAATCTACTTAACAATTCAAATTAATTAAAATTTTTAAACTGGGTAATTTCTGGAGAGTAAACTCATTATTTATGGAGCAAAAGCTGCAAATTCTACTTTGCTGAAATGGTTTGTTCGTATTATGCACCTTTATGGTTCATTAGCCCCATTCTTCATGCTATTTTCATACTTTCATTTTTTGTTTCAAAAATGTTCATCACCTGAATGGTCAGAGTGACCATCATGCTGGACAATGGGCCAAGCTTTAGAAAATGTTTCCATCTTCAATTTACTCAATTCTTCTAAAGCAGGAAAGCATTCAGAATATCAGATATAACTGAGACAGCTACTACCTGTCCTACCAGAGCCTAAAGCTATATTAGCTGAATCAGAGACAAATTCTCCTCACAGCCTGATTGCAAATTTTTCTTGGAAACTACCCACTCTCACATTTTTCTTTAAGGATCCTTCTGTTTGGCTGGTCATAGAATATTGAAATAATAAATTGGAAGCTATCTAATATTGAGACTATGTTGAATGCTTAGGAAAATCATGTTTAAAATGTTACTCTGACAAAGCTATATTAGTTATATTCTAATTACTTTCTACTCTTAGGAAATGATATTATTTTGCCTCTTAGACCTTAATGGAAAAAAACTAATAAAATGCTCAAAGATCAGGATAAAATGTCATGAAAATAAATTACTCTTTTTTTCTTAAAACATGTCATTTTTAGGCAAATTTTTGGTATGTATATACATCAGACTTACTACATAAATAACAATGCTAATATGCATGAAACACACATTATGTGTCAAAGACAGGGTTAAGTTCTTATATGATTACCTCATTAAATCTTTCTCTCTTGTCTATGTATTAGACACTGTTGAATATAAGTAAAATGAGATATAGAAAAATGACTTGTCCAAGATCACAAGGTTAGTGACAGAGATAGAATTCAAGCACATGGAAGTCTAAGACTGCCCTCAACCAATAGGTCATAACCCTCAGTGTCTTATAGAGAAAACCTTTTCAGTTAGCACAAATACACATAGAATGTATATACATTCTGACATATAGAATATGCATTATATAAAATTTGCATTGAAAGAGGCTACTTTTTTTTTAGTTTTGTTTTCTTTTTAATTAATTTATTTATTTATACAAGCACTGGGTACAGTCAGAAGTGTGGGAGGGTGAGAGAATTCACCAGAGTCAGAGCGGGGAGCAGAACAGGCAGAAGGACCGAAGTACACTGCTGAGAGGAGCAGCGGGCGGCAGGAGGGGTCTGCGCTCCATGTGGGACCCTCCTCCAGGGAGCAGCTGGGGATTGAACCCTGCTGCAGAGGCTGCGGGCAGCTTTGCAATCCAGCGCTCAACCGCTGCGCCACTGGGGAGGCCCCTTTTTATCTTAAATATTTAATTTCATAATTTTTTAAAACTATGGACATCACTTATCATCAAGGAATTCAAGTAAAAACCACAATGAGATATCTCATAGCTGTGTGGATAGCCAATCAAAAAGAACAGAAATAAAGTGTTATAAAGGGTGTGGAGAAAAAGGGAACCATCACACACTGTTGTGGGACTCTACACTGATCCAACCTCCATGGAAAATTTTACAAATAGATCTACTATACGACCTAACAATTTTACTCCTAGGTATCTACCCAAGAATGCAAAAGCACTAAATTTAAGGGATATATGACTCCTCTGTTCATTATAGCATGATTAGAGCAAAGTTATATAATCAACCTAAGTACCCAAGATCAGAAAACTGGTTTCAAAAAAATGTGGAATACTACTTGGCTGTAAAAAGGTGAACTTGTGACACTTGCAACAACATGGATGGAATTTGAGGGGATTGTGCTAAGCAAAATAAGTCAGATGGAGAAAGACAAATGCCAGATGATTTCAATTATATGTGGAATATAGAAAAAATAATAAAGGGTCAGACAAAACTAATCCATACTCTAGAAATCTTACTGTGGAATGAGACTACAAAACAGGGAAGAGGGGAAACTAAAAGGTAGAAGAAGGTGAGGATGCCATTGGTGTTGGGTGTGGTATAAGGACATATGTCTGAGTATGCAGGATCCTACAGTGTTGTGAGCAATTAAAGAAAAGAAATAACTGGACAATATAATATATATAATGTATACCATATATATATATATATCATACATACACCAGATATTATATATATATATATATATATATATATACCATTTACTGTGGCTTTGGAATTTTGTTAGAAGCAATATTGTTGGAAACAACAATATTGAAAGAAAAAGTCAAATACATATATATCCAGTTACAATTTCCAACTGCACAGCTGTATGTTTCATTTTGAATTAATGGAAGTCAAATATCATCAGCGATAGTCATTCCACTGAGGAAAAATTCACCTTTAGAATGAAGGAATTTGTGCATTGCTTATGCTGATTGAAGAGGTACAAACATGAAAAGGAATCCCCATGGTGTTGATCTAATCTTAACTTGGACAGTATCCCCCAGATCTATTGTCAGTCACAGCTCAAAGCTGCTGCCTCAGGAAGAAAAGGTGCTTTGATAATTCATTGTGTCAAAGAAAAAGATTTCACTCTGTGAAATATTGATTAAAACTTTAAAATAAAATTGGTGCTTTCTGAAAGACCTTATAAAGGTAACAAAATGAATAACAAAGAAAATCCAAAGGGTGTTCTTAACATTGTTTTCAAAAAGGTTGATCTTTAAAGAAAATCTTAGGGAAAAAAATGTGCATTACCTTTTAAAACATACATCACTATAATATTTTCACTAACAATGACAGTATGCTTTCTTCATATCACTGTTATTACTTTATATTTTAAGCTCATGTATTTCAGTCCTACCCTTCAGATTATTTTTTTTCCTGAAGGTACAAACAAATCAAGCGACAGTCAATAGTGCAAATAAATATTTTACTGTCAATGAAGAGAGAGGAATCTATATAGAGTGTTCAATTGTATAATATATTTTTAAAATACTACATGTTATAACAATATTTTAGAGTATTTGTTCTATTAAAGATGTGGGAAACTATACAGTATGATATTACTAAAAACTGTAGTCGCAAATATATTGGCCCCGTATTTATGGGTATTTTAAATTTCCAAATTTAAATTTGGAAAAGTCACCCTAGATAAATTTGATAATTTGGGGAATATGAGAATGACTTGTGAAGAAGGCAAGAAGATGGATTGAAACACAGGATCAAGTTGCATCGCAACTAAATTGCTGTAAGCTTTTCAGGGAGCAAGGTAAGAGCAAAGCTGCATGCATCAGGTTTTCTGTCTCCTGGTGACATTTTACTTAGTCCATCTACATTTATCTTTATCATGTACCCAACCTGATGACTATATAAAAAGATCTAAACATATGACTCCTGTTTTTTATAATGGAGATTTCCAATGAAGCATTAAAATTCATAATTTGTCTGACGAAAATGGCATTTGAGAGGCAATATGATGAGATGAAGTTAATTATATTGTTACAGTGCCTGGAAAACAATAAACTTTGTAAGAATAGAAAGGAAATTTCCACCAACCCTTCTGGATGCTTCTTGCACTGGTCAATGTTAAATTAACATCAGACAAATTATTAAGAAAAAAGAACAAATTTAACTACATATGTGTGAAGAATCTATATGGCTATAGATTCTAAACCAATGCAAAAATGAGGATATAAATAACTTTCACTAGGAATAGGACGGGGTGTAAGGGCTTCAAGGATGGAGAGTGGGGACCCAGGATGAGGAAAGGTTTGACTCATACGATCAAAACCAAGCGCTCCTGAATTAGACGTTTGCCCTGCAATATAGACAAGGTTGTGTGATGGAAAGTCTATTTATGATAAAAAGAAAAAAAAAATAGAGTAATACCCCTAGTTTTCACCTCGGTAGTTAAGGGAGTGTCAAAAGTTTCTCCTGAGTCTGCAGGGCCTCTATTGACATGCCAAAATAATTCACATGCCAAAGCAACTTGTCTTAGGGGCCTGTTTGGAATTTCATGAGAGACTTAACTGAGAATAATTATCACTTGATATGGAATAGGGACCACTAGCAATTCTGAGATATGGGTTGGGATCTGGTCCAGTTCCTTCTTTGATACTTAATTCAACCTGAGACTGTTGGTGTAGAACTTGTCTTTCATTGATAAAATAAAATGTCAGAAGCACAATGGGCTATGATGGTGGACTATAGGGGTTTTGGTGTTGTGTGTGATATGGTCACACCTGAGGGAGAGCCCCTACACATTTAAACCATTAATAGTATTGTAAATGAGCATTATCACAATTAAAAAAAAGAAATCAAACAATGCCAAAAAAAGGCAAGGAAAGATTTCTCTTCTCACTTTAGAAATTTTCAAATATGTCTAAGGGCTGATTCTAGTGCTAGCAATATTATATGAATTTTAAGTAGGGAAGTATTTCTGAGAATTTTAGATGCCACATAGGGTGCATAGTTAGGTACTATACCTGGAAGTCAGACACCCAATGAGGAAAACACCTTATCTGAAACATTAAAGCACTGGTTCAAATCCTGTGCCTACCACTAGCTGTATGACCTTGGGCAAGCTACTTAGAATTTGAGACTGAGTTTCTCCTCAACAAATCAGGGATATAATCATGCCTTTCTTGTTGGGCAGTTGAACAAATTAAGAGAGCACATCTAAGATGCTTAGGATTGTCTATGGAACATGGAATATGATCAAAACAATTAAAAGCTGGTAAAAATGGCTCAAGTTTATAAAATCCCAGAAAATCAAATATCACTCTGATTTTAACTTGGTAATTTTGTAATCATAAATCTATTTTTTTTCCATGAAGCTACACAGTCCCAAATCAACTTGATTTTTATAGACGGGCCTATATTTATTCTTCTGTAAGAACTGTAGACCCAGAAGCAGTAAGTTACTTGCCATAGAAAATGAAAAAAAAAAAATCATTTAACTCATTCAAAGACAGGCACTCCTTTTCCCCATTTTTCTCTCCCCTGTTAAAACAAATTTATCTAAAATATTCAAATATTCAGAATACTAAGGTCAAACTAAAGATTTTCCTTTGCTTGGTTCAAGATCTTTGCTTAGGTAGTAAATATAACATTGCCCCAGAGACCTGTAATGTGGAATGAGAAAATAGCTGTTACTTTCCCTCAACCTGGAATTATAATTTTTTTTTTTGGTAAACATTTTTTGAGGGGTCAAGATAAATTTCTGTAGCTACAGAAGGATTATTCTGGGGAGAAAAATCAAACATTCTCAAAACACGCCTCTGTTTCTGAATAGCTCTTTCAAACTATTCATCCTCTTTGCCCTTAGAATCATTTTTGATGGAATCTCTAGATAAATTCAATTATTTTTCTAATGCTGAGTTCTGTGACTAACACTTATTCCTTTGAGATTTGGTCAGAAACATTAGACGGACATGCCATACTGTGAGGTAGCGCGTATTTACTAGCTGTGCCCTTTATCATACATGGTATCAATAAGTGTTTTAAACACAAACAGTCGTGAGAAGGTCAGACTAAACATAGAAAAGCTGTTCTCAAAGAAAAGCCTTTAGGTGACTATTTTACCTTAAAAATTATGGAGACTTTACCCTTTCTTCACAGGCCTCTATGTGTCATCCATCCAGTCTACAATTCTGGCTGCAGTACAATTTTGCATATTTGTGATTCTAAATGTCAATTTTTAATCATGTTGCTATATTCAATGACACTTTCTAATATATTAAATAAATACCCCTTTGGTTAAGATAATTAAGTGTGGGCAAATATATGTAAATACATAATATTAATATTTCAAACTTTAACTTTCCTTCAGCATTCCTTAGAATGTGATATTGACATACTGAATTGCTCATAAACTTAGCTATCCCATTACACCATATTCATTTAACCTCTGGTTTATCCACATTTTGGGGTACGAAGTATTTATTCCCATCAACTTAACCTGTGTTTCACATCGGTTTGACTTTCCTGAGCTGACCTTATTTTTTTAGCAGTTGTTACAAACTTAAATGCTAACAGAAGTCAGGCAGATAAAACTAGTGCTTGAAGCAGGTATAAGGTTAATATTGGTATGTATTAAAATGTATTTTCATGGAACTGTATAATGCAACATAAAATTAATATTACTCTGCAAAGTATAGCCTATAATTTTTGACAGTCAAGGTTTCTTTTCTTAGAGCAATTGTTTTGCTTACATTTGAATGATTAAAAACACATGCCTGGTTGTTTTGACCATGTCAAAATTCCTTCAAACCACTCTCTATATGGAATTATGACCTAGAAAATAATAAAACCTAAGTGTATGGTACATGTCTAAGCTATGTGTTTATGTGGCAGAACTTTGAAATCATTTGGTTTTTCATATATTATTTAAGAAATGGACTCTGTATACTCCTCAGTCTTATAAGTTTTGTGATTAAGTAGGTCTGTCTTAATCCTTCAAAACTCCATGTCCTTTGTCTAGTCATATAGAACACACTACAGCCTGCATGTTAGGAGAACATGAATAAAGTTAAATTACAGAATCTGTGGAAAGTTCCCCAAATGTACCTCATTATTTTGGACAAAAGGAAGTATTGGTGAACTACCTTTGAGAGTCTTAATGTTGCTTATTGTCTACTACATCACAGTTGCCATCACAGAATTATTTTTTCTGCTTCAACTTTCTACTCAAGACTTTGTTTCCCAGAATAAAAAATGGAAGTACTGTAAATTTTGGTATCTACATTCTGGACAGTAGTAATACATTTCATAAGTGAAATTTAAAAATAAATGCATTCATAAAACAAATAGTCACTTTACTTTCAGTAGAGTTGACAAAATCCCTGGCACAAAAATGCACACCTTTGGCTGATATTGTAAAGCATTTGTTATATATCCGTTTCCTTATCAGGCAGGGAAAATTCAGAGATATATCCAAAGGCTAGAGTATTCTACTGGAAGAAGTCAAGGTGTACAAGACAAACTACATTATAAGAGAACTCCTCTCTGCATCACCCCAATCATCTGTCTCATCTGTCTAGAATGAACTGACCTAAATCCAAGGCAATTTGATTACTTCCCTATAAAAACACCATTTTTGCACATAATTTCTTCATTCTTGTACTTACTGTACTAAGATGCAATCATCCGTTAACATGCCTATCTTTGTGACTTTGTTGAAATAAAACTTTGAATAAAGGGTTAACTTTTGTTGAACGTTTTACCCTCAGTACCCAATACAGAGTTTGGTTTGTAATGGGCATTCATGTTTTCTGGAAGAATGAATGAATGAATACTATAATCATGTTGTGAACTGTCTTTAAAGAGCATTAAAAAGCAAAACATTAATCCCAGCAGAGAGGAAGGCGTACTAAAGAAACGACCTTCAAGTTGGATTTGAAAGATGAGATAAATTATGCTACCATACAATCAGACAAAGCTCAATAGATTTTGAAGCTGATTCGAAATACTTTCAGCTAAATTGCTTAGAGTGTCCAAACACAACCTAAAGAGAGCTTGTCAAAGTAGACTAGAAATTGCTTAGGGAAATATGTTGAAGCTCCAAGCAGCAAGAGTATTTATTTTTCAAGCAGTGTAAGCAAGAATTTATGGGAGAGAAAATAACTAAGAGAATTCATTGCATGAACTTCTTTAAAGAACACCACACACCATGTTGTTGCAGGGCCTTTTCCCTGGATTTCAGGGCACACAGCTGGAATTTGCATGGGGATGTGATGCGACTAATCCTTTAATAGCACACTGAAGGTGAGCTGACAGGACTGCAGCAGTGTGTCATATGGTTGACAAGATTTTTCACACTTTGGGTTCTCCTCACATGAGACTTGTCACTGGTTCTTAAAACTTCTCTCCTTGCCTGGAGGGGGCAAATCATCCTTCTCATATTTTCCCGGATATTTCCATGCTGAGAGCAAAATGATGTGTGAGGAAATCTTGCCTAAAAATAGGAAGAGACATGTCAGGGCATTATTATTGCCAATTGAACTTGGTGTGGTCCTAGAAAACTAAATCTCCTGTGAAATAAGTTAGAGCAGCAGGTTTACTATATTTAATGATAGTTTTTGTGATGTTTGACTGTAAAAATGACCAATTTTTGTGTATGTCTTGACAAGTAGTGAGCCAAAGCTCTCTGAGAATTAATTCACAGAAGAATAGGAATATCATAAATATAATTTTACTAAAAATATTGCTTTATCTCTTTTTAAAGTAATAAGATTCATTCTAGCAGTAGATTTGGGTTGTATTTGTATCTTTTTTTCAAGAGTCCTATATTTTTTTTTTAAGAGTCCTATATTTTTTGCACCTACTTTTGGTAGTCATAGAAAGAACATCCATAAGGAAAGTTTGCATGTCCACATTAATTACACATTATTGTATATAAATATAGAACAGACTAAATTTCATTATAGCTTCACCAGATCAAATCTAAATTATTTTTTTTCCAGTTACACATTACAGTGCTTCCAAAGGATCAAAGACCGAATGAAGTGTGTACAGAGGAGGACAGCTAGAACTAAGATTTGTCTGTTATGAGGGCAGCTGAAGATATTAAAGTAGTTGAGGATTAAAGAAAAAAATACTATGAAGATTACAACAATACCTAAATAATTGTCATGTATTAGATGAAGTAAATCTTCTGTTCCAGAGGAACAAAATGTGGTGAAACAAAATATGGTGAAAATGTGGGGTTACAAGGGTAAAGATCATGCATTAAAATAACTAGTCAACAACAGGATGAGTTACATGGAAACCATCATTATTTAAAGAGAGGCTGAAAATGGTCCATCAGGGATATTGTAGAAGGTTTTGGCATTATATGGAAGTTTGAGACAATGACCTTATGATCTCTTCATATCTATAAAATTAGACAACCAAATAATGAGTAGGTTTACAAAGCCAAAATAATAGATATGGTATAGTATCAGAGAGAAACAAACAATAGTACAGTGGATAGAAGAGAGAGCTCAGAGACAGAAACATGACTATATAGAAAGTCAATTACAGTAAAGAGACCCCCCTGATTAAAGAATAGAGAAAAGTTGTTAATTATATAGTGTAAGTTAATCTCGCTCTTTACATGGAGAAAAATAAAACTGGATCACTACCCATTGGCACGTTAAAAAATTGGTTTCAAAAAAATTAAACAGTAAATGTTAAAGGTAAACACTATTAAATGTATTAGTAGGAAATGCTGCAGAGTATTTTCATAAGGAAGCACTTATTAAAAATACAAAAGTATAAATCACAAGGTAAAAAATTTAAATTACATAAAATGAAGAATTAATGTTCAATATGGATTCTGAAAAAGCTAGCATATATAAAAAAGAATAGGAAAACGTATTTGAATCTATAAATAATAGAGTAAAAAAAGTAGAATTCCTGAAAATCAACGTTAGCCTTCACAATATGTAATTAATAGCAATATGTAATTAATAGCAATAGCAATAGGTATTTAATAGCAATTTAATTTGTTACAGAAAAGGTAACAAAATAATTGAAATTGTGGCTTTTTTAGGGTTCTCTATGTGTATTATCATATCATCTGCAAATAACAATAGTTTTACTTCTTTCCCTATCTGGATTCCTTGTATGTCTTTCTCTTGTCTTATTGCCATGGCTAGGACCTCCAGTATAAAATAATTGGAATTGACAAACAAGAATTTTCTAGAGGAGGAAATAAAAAAAGCTAAGAAACAAAGAGTTGCTCAAAATAATTAGTAAACAAACAAATTTAAAGTCAAGGAAATACCCTATTAACCTATTAAATGGCTCTGAAATAAAAAGTTGGAAAATACAAAGTGTTGATATGGGTATGAGCTATATGAATTTCCACCTTTTGCTGGTGGTGGAAATATTCATTCAGGAGAGACTCTAATATTTCCTAATAAAATAAAACTATGCCATATGGTTCAGGACCTTCAGTCCTTCATGTATTTTTCTAGGAAATTCTTGCATAATCATCAGAGAGACACTACATAGATGTTTACTGCAGCAATATTTATAGCAGTCGAGAGTCTGAAGCAACCTGGGAAATACTTAGTGCTGAAGTACAGGATTCGAGGATATACAAGGCAACATGGATTTTTTTAAAGCACAGTAATTAATATAAAAATGAGTAATGATAGTAGAGATCATTATATATCATTCAATACCATTTGGTACATTAAAATACATGCAAAAATGATGCACATTTACCAAAACATACACATACAAAATGCACATTAAACATAATAGTGCAATGACTGTTGGGTAACTAGAGATAGAAATGGAGTGTGGGAATAAGAACAGGAGAAAAACTCTGCCTGAATCCTGATGATAATGTGTATTAACTCAGCATTATGTCAACATTATGCATCTGAGAGCCAGACAATAAAATGATAACACAATAAAATATTTTGCATTAAAGTTCCCCACAATCTGATGACATATGACTGTAAGTGGTGCTACAAATTTTAGGTGTATTTAAATCATATCTTTTACAGACATCTAAGGAAGGTAGAGGATTTCATTTATCCCTTCCACTATAGCAGGTTTCAAGTTTTTGCCTTGTATATGGGTTTTTTAAAGGAGTTTCTTCCAACTTATTATGGGTGTGTGTGTGTGTATGTATTTAATAGCAAGAAAATTATCTCTGACTTTTTCACTTTGAAGCAGTTTTCAACTGTGCATTAAAATATTTCAATCATTTTTAAAGGTTTCATTTTTTAATGGAAGAAAAGTTTAATTTGAAGATAATATGGGACTGTTATAATAGCTTATTAAATATGAAAGATAAAAGAACTAGCGAAGCTTTAAAGTGGTAATTAAAAGAGCTGATGTGTGTCAAATGCATTTATTCGGCGTCTTCTAGCAGTAAGTCCAAATAATGTTAAAAATTTTGCCTATATATTCAAGTTACTATTATTGCTGACATTTCTGTCTCCGTAATTGTCAAGGTCCTACACTATCAGTGCTTTTCAGACACAAATGCAGTAAAGAATGTGCTGAGAACGTGGGCAGGCGTTCACACTGCCCAGGCTTCCCAATCTGCCTCTCACAGGAGAGGGGCACGGAGACTGTGTCACTAACAGAGGTGCAGAGGGTGGTTACATGTGGCTTCCAGATCAAAGTGAAATGAGAAGTTGCAAAAAATTATTTAATAGTTCTCTATGTATAGAGGATTTATTCTGTTTCATGATGCTTTCAAGTTGGTAGAGAAATTTGCATTGTGCTTGCTAACTGCAGCCTCACAAATAGCTGCCTTTGAGATAAGTAGGCTAGCATGATCTTGATTCTAAAAAGGAAGAAACTGAATCTACAAAGACATTTTCATAAATATGTCAAAGGTCACAGAGTTCTTATGGGAAGGTGTGATTTGAACATGACTTTCCTGGTTCCCAATCAGAATCATTTTCTGTAACATGATTTAAAACTAAAACAATTGCACTGCAATTTAAAAAAAAAATCCTTTCATCATACCATAAACAGCTTCCTCAATTTATTTCTTGGTTTGGATCAGAAGTCACATTTCCCTATGCTGGCCATTAGAGAAAAATATAATTTATACTAAGAGGTTGAGGGGGGAAGTCTGATTGCATTATAGTACATTTTGGTACAATGGTCTGGTGTAGTAGTTTCAGGCTGAATTTATGTTGATTTGCTAGTGTTTTATGGGCATGGCCAGTAATCCACGTAGAAGGATAAAAATGTATATTTCACATAAAATAATAATATGATGTTGGTAGGCTGATTATTGCATATACTGCCTTATCTTTATAAGATCCTACTGGACAAGAGGTTAGAAACAGAACAAAAATCACAGAAGCCTAAGCAATGAGTAATAATATATGCAATTTTTAATATATTGTGTTGAAGTCCCTCTACAAGTCAGGATAGGTTTTGCATGTCAAAGATAAGAAAAGTCATTACAACCTGAATCTATTATAGGACACTGTTTTGCTTGTAGAGAGGGAATTTTAGTTAACAGACAGAAGAGGAACCCTAACAATTTCTTGAATAGAAATAGAATCTTAGAGGGGCCTCCCTGGTTAAGTCTCGGCTATCACCAAGATGGCCTACCCCAGCAGCCTGAGTTGGATCCCCGGCCATGTAGCTGATCCACATGTCGCAGCAGACCTCTCCTGTCTCACCTGCTGCTCCACTCAGCAGTGTATTTCAGTAAAATCCACCTGTTCTGCTCCCCACTCTCTCACCACACCGCCCCCACAAAACCAGTCTACCTACTAGTTCTTCTATGCAAAAATAATAAAATCTTTAGAAAAAGTAAAATCTCAGAAATTTTTTTTTTAAGATTTATTTATTTTTATATGAGAACTGGGATATAAGCCAGATGTGTGGGAGGGTGAGAGGATTCACCAGAGACAGTGGGGAACAGAACAGGCAGACTGACAAAATAAACTGCTGAGGGGAGCAGTGGGTGTGGCAGGAGAAGTCTGCTTCACCAAGTGGGATTCTCCCTGGCCTGCCGGGATCGAACCTGCACTGCAGAGTCTGTGGACTGATTCACAGTGTGGCACTCAACCGCCTGTGCCACCAGGGAGGCCCCAAATCTCAGAAATTCTTTCTCAGAAAAACCTCTCATACTCCCTATAACTTATGATTAATTTGACTAATGGCTTCTTTTAACAATTGTAAATAGCCCAGGATGCATGGGGGCAGAGTATGGTGATGGAGGGAGAAGCTAGTTTATAGAATGTTCACAACATGATGTCAATCACTTTAATTAAATCAGTTTTTTTTTCAGATTGTAGATGTTGACTTACTAAATGAGATTCCATGAGCATTTTTTAAAAATAGAAGTAATGTAATGGAAAATGAGTAGAATAGAAAACAAAAGTAGATTATAAGTGCTATAGGTAAAATCTGATTTGTGAAATGTGTGTTTAATTTATTTCATGTGTGCATTTATGTGTTCACATTTAGGATGCAAAGTGTTTCTTGTGTTCCTAAAAGCCAATGTATGCTATAAACTTTATACTGAAAACTATGAACTCAGCATTAAAAACGCTGATTGAGATGAATGGGAAAGAGGGTGTAATTGAGGGAGCAGATGTCCTGGGATCTGGTGCCTCATGTAGGCTGAAAGGGGCCATGGACACTGACAAGCCAAAGCTCAGAATATTCGGGTGCAACATAGGAAAGTAGACACTGCTATGTCAGGACTAGTTAAGAAAGCCACTCAATCCAGTTTCTCAAGTCTACTCAATTCTCTCCCAGACCAGGGATCTGCAAACTATGGCCTATTTTTATATTGTGTGTATCTTGCAAGGTAAAGATTGCTTTGGCAATTTCAAATAGTTGGAAGGCAAAAAAAAAACAAACACAATGCTTTGCGATATTTGAAAACTGAAATACAAAATTCAGTATCCAAAAACTTACCTGTGTAGACACGGACTTTCAGTTACATATGGTTTCTAACTTCTTTTGTGTTGCATTGGCAAAGGTAAATTGTGACAGACACTGTATGGCCAGAAAAGCTTAAGATATTTGTTAGGCAGCCTTTTAGAGAAAAATGTTGCTGACCCCTTATCTAAGTTACTCTCCATGGATCTCAGGGTGCTGATCTGGTCCCTTCTAGTTATTTAAAGCATATGATGAGCATCTCTTCCCAATTCAATGTTCAATGATGTCATGGAGGTTACCTGAAATCAGCAATGTTAGGAGTGTTTGCACTATGAAAATGAGTTCCAAATTATGGTGAGCTATATGTTAAACTTTTACCCACATATCACTACATATTATACTCATGTAAGAGCTGTGTGAATCTATGTAGTTAATGATCTAAGTACTCACAGGCTGCATTGATTAGTTTTGACCATTCACACACAGAAGATTGCTTTTAAGAAGAAATGAAATGAAGCAGTGGCACCTTCTATTTTTAAAAGGCCAAATCTGGGCAAGCGGCATATGGGAAATCTCTGTCAATCTTCCTATCAAGTTTGCAATGAACCTTAAACTTTTAAAAAATTTAGTCTCCATTAAAAAAAAGAAAATGGTAACAAACCAACAACAAAACCCACTGCAAGTGTAAGCCACTATTAATAATATCTCTATATTTCACCTCAAATATTATAAAAAAGAAAAAAGAAAAATCTAGGATAGTCATTTAGCATTGGGAGATGTATGGTCATCTCCAAACAACATGGCCTGAAAATTTGGAGGAATTGAAGTGTGAACTTATCTAGAGTGCACATAGAAGAGCTGATATAAAATCTTTGACATTATTCTCTGTGAAATTTTCTTCAATTTAAGACTGTCCCCTTAAAGACTTTGTGTGTGTGTGTATGTGAGAGAGAGAGAGAGAGAGAGAGAGAGAGAGAGAAAGAGAGAGAGAGATTGATTTTAGGAATCTTTTTACTCAAGAGGTTTACGTAAAAACATTTGTTTATAGTCCTTTAATACCAAAACAAGCCATCAACAGAAGGATATACACAGACTCTGTTAACTTTTTGCATTACTTTGTAAGTTCTTTCCAAAATAATGTTTGCTGTCTCATTGTTCACTAATTCCAACCATCCTTAGAAACTATGAATTTCATAGGATAACTTCTATGCTTCAAATCTCTAAACATAATGTAAGTTTTCTTTACATTGTCAAAATCAAAACATTATTTACTCTTCTGAATATTTTAATATAGAAAGAGTTGTGCATTAGTAGTGTTATTTTATATGGTGGAAAATACAGTTTGG
This sequence comes from Talpa europaea, assembly GCF_964194135.1. Lineage (NCBI taxonomy): Eukaryota > Metazoa > Chordata > Mammalia > Eulipotyphla > Talpidae > Talpa > Talpa europaea. The sequence goes on from NC_140071.1 coordinate 29,616,134, forward strand.
AGTTATACACAAATGGGAATCCTGACCTCACTTTTACTTTTTCAGTGCCTTTGCATCTTAAATTGGGCACTGTAATGTCAGCAAGGGAGGGAGCTGGGATTTCCTTGACAGCTTCTAAGTCTCCAATATGCATGAATTGGACAGCAGTCTGCATGACCTGGGCTGAATAGACTCTTCTCTGTCAAATAGTAGTAGAATTTTTTCACTTTCTGAACGACCATTTCCATATGGGCAAAATAAGAATAAAGATGATACATACCTCGAAGTATCCTTTTAAAACTAAATAAGATAAAAAGGTAGTACACATGATAAACATTTTAAAAATATGAACTGTTGCCATTTGCAACTGTAATCCAGGTTATGTTTGTATTTTCTCACCATGTATAAGTGTTTTGGTTCTTATGTTTACTGATATTCATTGCACTTTAAATATTAATTTTGAGAATTAAACTATTGTCTTCTTCCAGAATTTAAAATACAATATTAAGCCACATATTATCCACTAATTTTCAGTCTCCTCTTTTTAAAAATTTATTCATTTTCCTGCTATTTGAGCTATGCAGTAGATTAGCATTTCCTTCCAGAGGTTAAAAAAGTCAAGGAATGTCTAATAGTACATTTTGTTCAATTATGATTCTGGAGTTCTTCTTTTCACCTATAAATGTCTGCCTAGAAATACCTCTACATTAGGACTTACTAAATAATTTGGCTCAAAGCAGACAAATAAGAAAAATAACCAACATGACCAACAGTTTGTGAAGAAATCCCCCTAATTTCTAGTCAACTGATTTCTCTTAGAATTTGTAATTCAGGTCAAAAGGCAGGATAATGAAAAACAGACACCTTAGCGTCCACATATATTTATAAAGAGTTTTATATGCATAGAGCTTTGTAGGGATAATAGAAAAGTCAAAATTACCTGTTACTTTGGAGAAGCTCCAACAAAGAACTTTCTTCGGGTAGGTCTACAAAATCAAATTAACTGTCTCTGGCAGAATTTTACAGAAGGCCAAAGCAACTTGCAAGAAAGAAAAGCACATGTACCCGGGCCTCCCAGGTGGCGCAGCGGTTGAGCGCTGGGTTGCGAAGCTGCCCGCGGCCTCTGCGGCGCCGGTTCGATCCCCGGCTGCTCCCCGGCCACCGGAGGAGGGTCCCACATGGCGTGCAGACCTCTCCTGCCGCCCGCTGCTCCCCTCAGCAGTGTACTTCGGTCCTTCTGCCTGTTCTGCTCCCTGCTCTGGCTCTGGTGAATTCTCTCACCCTCCCGGCTTCTGACTGTACCCAGTGCATGTATAAACCAAACAAACAAACAAACAAATAGATAAATAAATAAGACATGCCTCTAGAAAATTAAAAAAAATAATAATAATAAAAAAAAAAAAAAGAAAAGCACATGTACCCTATGTAACAAGTTGAATGTAGAACCCAGCATGTATTCAGAGATGGGAGTCCCTAATGTACCCTGGAATGTGTTATTCCATAATCTGTAGGGACTGGAAAAGAAATGGTTCTTTGCTTTAAAAGATGCATCCATTAGAGATGCTTTCTAGACCTATGTAAAAATAGATTCAAATCCTCAAAAACCACACCTTCTTATTTGTTCTTAGTTCCTAAGGAGGGGGCTTAAGAAATAACTATTTAAGTTGAAGCTGCTTCTAGGTAGCTGACTTGAAAGGATAAAATTAATAGGGCCCCCCTGTTGGCCTAGGGGTTGTCTCAGCATGAGACAACCTGTGTTTGATACCCTCCAAGGGAGCTAACCCACATATTGGTACAGCAGACCTCTCTTGCCTTGCCTACTGCTCCCCTCAGCAGTGTATTACAGTAGATCTGCCTGCTGTGCTGCCCACTCTGTCTCTGGTGAATCCTCTCACACCCCTAACCTCCATCCTACACCCCAGTTCTTCTACAAGAATTAGATAAGCAAACAATCTTTAAAAAAAAGATAACAGAAACAAAAAGTATTGTCTCCGTTAAATTTTAGGAAAATGATTGGTTATTAAACTGACAGTGACTTTTGAAACTTTTTGTTATCTTGTGGGTAAAAAATAGGACTCCTATGGTGTCATGACTAAATGATGGTAATTAATTGTGATGGTGGCTTAGTGATCTTTTTAAAAATTAGTTGCTTATTACAAAGGCTCTGTCTAGAATATCTAGCTTTCTCATAATTGAAATCTTTTGGCTAAAGTTATCACTTTTGTATAGTTGTCATTTTTCTTACATGGCAATATAATTTGATTAGATTAGGGTTTTATTGTACTGATACTTTGAAATAAGATTTAATAATAGCTATCAGCAGATACTTGAAAAATAACAAAAAATAATAAATTCTCATTTTTAAGTAATTTTAAGTTCAGTGATGATAGAAAAGTAATTGTTTAATTTTGAGTCTTAAGGTTGTTTCTTAAATAGTAAAACTGGCATTTGTTTTCCTCATGTATTATTGAATCATTATTTAGAAGCAGAGTTTAACATTGTCAAATCATTTTGAATGTTTTTGCTCCATCTTTTTAATTTAATAACTTTATCACCATTTCTGTAGAAAAATGATTAGATATCAAGCTAGCACTATTAAAATGTTTTAGTGATTTGATGTACATTGGTTTGGAAATACAGAATTTATAATTTGGTTTATTATAAACCCATGTCACAAATAAAAAAATTCTCTATACCAGTTAGGTGACAACATTCCTCATTATATTTTTAATCTTAATGTCCTCAAAATCAATTGCTTTTCCAAATATGTATTTGCTGAAAATATTTCTCTTCCCTTTTGGCTATTAAGTGTAAGGCATACATTATTCTTTAAAATATCAATATATACTGTCTAATCTCAATATATACTGTCTAATTCACACAGTTGTTAAGCTAAAAGCTGGAAGAAGCCTGAAAAATTTGAGATCAAAGGAAAACTAAATATGACATCCATAAGTTAAATCCTAGGTCCATTTTTCAAGATGTTATTTATTTCATAAATTGAGTTTTCTGAAAACCAAAGTAAGATTAACCCTTGATTGAGATAAAAAAAAATTTGCGACTCCTCAAACCACCATAAAATATCATCATGTAGACCTGTCATAATAATGATGGCCCTAATTAGGTCCCTCAAATGGTTCTGTTTTATATCTGATATTCTAGTATAATTATTAATAGTATTCTGTTTACTTCAAACTCTTCCTGGATTAGAAGATAGATTATACTGTCACCAAATCATAATTCAATTAAGCAAATGACCATATTTCACTTATGGACATACTGCATATGAGAAAAAAGACTAGGGTAGGGTAGGGGGCATGTTTATAATTGCTCACAACCATCAAAATCAAATTACAGTGAAATTAAACTTTCAACAACTTGTGAGAGGATTATTTCATTATTCATATTAAAACATATGCCTAACTTTTTATAATTATTATATAAAATGCTTAATCTACTTTGGGTCAAGTTTACAATTATGAAGAAAAGTAGTAAAGCCAAATTAGGTCAACTAAAAAAGTTGATAATATTCTCTTTTTCTAACCATAAAGGTATACAATTGTTCAACAAAGCATATGTAGTGCAACAGCATATCATTTCCTTTCTTTATAAGGACATCAGCTACAATATTTTGCTGAACCACTTTTAATTCAAGGTCATCTTTGTAATTTGATTTCTCTATTATGGCAAAATTACTCTTAACCAAGAACATCAATTCCTTCCCATGATACCAAAAGGATACTTTTGATATACGTCAGTGTCTAGAACTTTTTACCACTAAGAGTTATAAATTGCCATGGCTGACAAATTAAAGTTTTAGAGCTAATTACTTCAATTTGTTGTAAGTGCATTAATTTTTTATGAAAGGAGATACATTGACATTTCAAGTGCAGGCCTTTTTTTCAATATCTAAAGAATAAGCTATTCTTCATATCATGCCTTAGAGGTATATTTTATTATGTAGAAATCTATCAAAACAAATTCAAAATGAAAACAAACTTGGACATTAAAGCCCACTTGCAATTTTTCAGCCTTTAAACTTTAACTAGTGTTTGAAAACAGTCCTGCCAGATCAGATGTGTTTAGTTCAAGATATTTCAGTAATTTATTTTGTTGAATCTGTGTGCAATCTTTCTGTTAATCACTTTTATTTTCTTCTGCCCTAAATTTAAAGAAATGAGTACTTGAAAATGTCATTTTTATTCTTAATTTAATGACAGTGAGAAAGACATTTACTTTAAATCTATTTATAGCACATGTTTAGATATAAAATTTCACTGGATATTAGAAATACAAAGTCAAAACTGAAATAATATGTTATTCTGTGTGTGGTAAATCTATGCTGTGGCAGGGGTGGGAAACATGAAGGAAAGAGGCTACTTACATCAATTTCACCCTGAACCATGCATGACCATTCCACCCCAGTCACAGCCATGTCCCTAGCAATTCTGAGAAGTAGGCACAGATCCTAGAATGTTAGGGAGGGGCCACTGGTGACACTGATATGCCCAACAATTTCCTCCATTTTTCCAAAACTCTCTTTTCACATCTGCTACTTAGGGTTCTTGACTTGACTCTGCTATTTTCAGAGACTCAGAGAACTAATTTTTTTTTTAAATATGAAACAAAACAAAGAAACAGACAAAACCAAACCAAAACAAACTCTAGAAAACAGGTTGTAGAATTGAGATGCCAGTGAGGGGGGTAAAGAGAGGAGAGGGACACTGGACAATAATGGAGAGTAGTAGAGGATCATGGATGTCTTAGTGGTAGATGGTGTGATAGAATACAGTTAAATGGTTTGATTTTATACCTCTGAATCATATACAGTGCTATAAACCAGTATTACCTCAATTAAAAAATACCCTCCCTTCAAAGTCCTACTATGATCAATTTGTTAAGAGCAAAGTGTGATTATGGACATTTTAATTTATTAAAATATTATGTGCTACATATTGTGTGTGTGTTTGTTACATACTCAGTTTCCTGGAAAAGAAATTTGCTTTTCTTGAAAAATCAGCCCTGATTTTTTGAATTTTGGTACAAACACTATGGATTTTTGCCTCTAAAATTCTCAGAAATAATTTGATTTTCAAAGGTAATGTATGATGGCATTTATTAAATTATTACCCATTTCCATCATTTCCATCTTTGGCAAGTTTCACAGTTCCTTTTCCTGCACTTAAATTCTCAGATAATTGAGCATAATACAATAACATGAAAATGAGATACTCAAAACCAATTTGAATTAATATAGTCAAATTTCTAATACCCCTATCATAAAAATACTTGTGAGATCTTCTTAGGCTCAGTTCCTAATGAGATTTTAAGATTCATTTTCTTAACTATATTCCAAGAACTTTGAATGACATTTATAGATGCCTTGTTGCCTTAGTGTTTTATATCAATTAGCATGACTGTTTTCTAATTTACTTTATGAATTTATGAGTCTAGTGATTTCATGTATATCATATGCTCACATTAACAAATGAATTTTGAATAAGTTTCTAAATTATTTTTATTCTTCTTTAATTAAATGGTCTCTACTGAAGGCAGCATAAATTTACATGTATTACATATGCATGCTGCACTTAATATGCAGGGTTTTTTAAGCAATACCCAAGGTAATTATTTAACACTCAAACTTTTTGGCAATTTCTCTATATCTTTTTGCTGACTTTTTTTGAACTAATTTCTCTACAGGCAAAAGTGTATGGCAAATATTAACTCAGAAGACTTATATGTTCATATTGTTTTATAAAATTATACCTTATACAATAATTGATTAAATGTTGAATAAGTATTAACATTTTAATAGGTGATATTATGAGAGGCTAAAATCAAATATATGTTGATTTGAGTCCAAAACAAACAAATAAATTTAAATGAACAGAACAAATAAAGCATAAAAAATATGAGAATCTAAGATTAGCAGTGGGAATCTGGGATATAAAAATTTTTTATTACATTTATTTATTTATGCATACAAGAACTGGGGTACAGGCCAGAGGTGTGGGGAGTGAGAGGATTCACCAGAGACAGAATGGGGAACAGAACAGCAGATCTACTGAAATACAATGCTGAGGGGAGCAGTGGGTGAGGCAGGAGAGGTCTGCTGTGCCGTGTGGGTAGCTCCCTAGCTAGGGATCAAACTCATGCTGCAGTGGCTGTAGACAGCTTCATAGGTTGTGCCTTAACCCCTTGCGCCATCAGGGAGGCCTAAGATTTATTTCTTGAATGCTGGTTTTCATTGTGTAATTTGTAAACACATGTATAAAATTTATATTACCAAGACACTATTTATATATCTCTACATTAATTAGTCAAATATTTATTAAATATGATCTGTATGCCAGGTACTTGTGTGGGTAGTAGATATGCTAAGATGAAAAATCTAATAAGCTAGAAAACTTGAAAAACAACTCTTCACCCTGTAGGAAAAAATACCACCTGTCTAAATTTTAATGTTTCTTTAGATCTCAGTCTATCCCTTTGTCTAGAAACTCATCCTTGAGCAACATTTCTTTACCACAACTGTATTAGGGACCTGTGTGAGGCATTTCCTAACAACCTTGCTCTCTGTTTACTGAATTACATGCTGTACTTTCTTGTGAGTAATTATTTTAGCATTCAACTCTCACTCCTTGACACAGAGGGCAGATAACATTATATCTTGCTCACATGTATATCTCTGTGCCTAGCACAATGCATGGCACATTACAGATGGCTAATACATAGTGGTTAAAAAAAAGAAGAGGGAGGTAGACAGAGAGACAGAGAGAGAACAGAACAAGTAAGAAAGGAAGAAGAAAAGAGGTAAAGAGGAATGGAGAGCAGAAGGAGCATTAATTTTACATTGGAAAGCTGTCTTATGATTAGTTTTGGGGAGAATTCTCAAATTTGGTTTGAATTTTCTTGTCTAATAATGACAACAGTTGTGAGATCAGAAGAAACTAAAATATAGAAAAAATTATGTATTGAATATATTGGGAATAGGGTGCTAGAGACATAGAAATATGAGATCTAATTCTATTTTTGATCTATCACCAACTATTGGCCCAAACTATAATCATTTGAACAGTTTGAAAATGACAGAGTCCCTAAGTCATAGCTAAAGATATGTACATATTTATCAGTCAAATATCTAACTGAGCAGGACAGGAAGTATGAAAATTACAAAATGTTTCCTATCTAAAAAGACTCTAAGGTGTACTAATTAGAAACATCAAGAACACATTTCTGACATAAAATAAACAAAGTTAGAATTTAAAATAAAACATTCCCACGTCAGTAGAAAAATATCTGGGAATTTAATGATGAAATTGTCATCTAAAATTAAATTAGCAGTTTTAATTTTCCTTTGTTACTTTTCTCGTTGAAACTGTAGTTTCAGTTTTCTACACTGAAAATTTACTTCAGTTAAATTTTAAAAATAAAGATAAATGTTAAAAATGGAAGATACTTTACTGAACTGAGCAGAAAATCATATAGCCAAGTGTGATCAGTGTCATCAGGAGTGATTATAGCTAAATATATATATATATCTATATATTGCCCATTCATGACATAGCACTGAATTATGTGCTATTTAAAAATTGATATTATCTTGATTTAATTTTTCTAAATTGATTGGGTATAGAATTGTCATATCCTCTCTTTTTTTTACTAAGATTTTGAATTTTTCTGCAAAAAAAAAGTCTTTTGGGAATATAATTATTATTAAAAAGTTAGAATAACTGGGTCAAAATTGTATGTATATTCTAGGGTTACACAATCTAAATATTGTTACACAATAGGTTATTCTTTTCATTACTTCTATAACAAAACATAATTATTATACTTGAAAAATATTTGCTAATTTGATAAGTAATGACTGATAACATATTCTCATTGAGCTTTTTGTTTCCTTGTTAACTACACTTTTAACTATTGTGATTAAGGGATTTTTTTTAACTTTTAGTCTATTTACATTATTTGTATTTATATTATTTATATTTGTGTTTCATCACTTCTTGCATTGCTGGTTTAAAAATATTTGCAAATCAAAACTAATTTATCCTCTTATTTTTTTTAAAGATTTACTTTATTTATTTATGCATACAAGAACTGGGATATAGACTAGAGGTTGTGTGGGGGATGAGAGGATTCACCAGAGACAGAGTCGGGAGCAGAACAGGCAGATCTACTGAAATACTGTGCTGAGGGGAGCAGCAGCCAAAACAGAAGAGGTATACTATGCCATGTGTGTTAGCTCCCTGGTGGGGGATCAAAAGTGCTTCAGTGGCTGCAGATAGCTTCATAGTGCTGAAACTTAAGCCTTTGCACCACCAGGGAGGCCCTAATTTATCCTTTATATTCAGCAGTACCTAAGTCCATTCTTTATATATATATATCCAAATTAATTTCATCCAGTGAAGAGAAAGATTTTGATCTTACCTTAACAAATTAATATACCTGAGTTATAAATAAGCTATATGTTTAAATATACATGCTGAAATTTTAATCAAAAGTCTATGCTCAAGCCATATTATTCTTTGTTCATCTACCAAGAGTTTGAAAAATTAAAATATGAAATTATCAAGTTACAACCTTTGCCAATAAATCTGTTATCCTTACTAAATGATAAAAGATAAACATTTGTGGTGCTAAAAAGAGTTTCTTTCAAGCTCTAAGATGCTACTTTTGAAATTGCATCATTGCAGTAGTGGTAGTAAATGGTTCAAACTGCCCCTAATACATTCAAAGCCAAATTCTTTGCATTTCCAACCCGACCCACATCGTATTTATTGAGCTATAATGACCATGGATCACAACAAATTCAGGATGCTTTTGGAAAAGCGAAACCTCTCCTATTAATAATGCAATAGTTGAACATTAAAGTACCATCACTACAGTAGTTTATGATGTGATAAAAATGTTAAAAGTACATTACTGTACAATTGCAGGGGTGCATTTGGCCATAAGTGTGTTTTAAGTACTAAAGAGAAACAGGAAAAAAGTAAGGAACAATAAGACTTTTCTTCAGGTAAAACAAAAAATATAATACATGTTATCAGACTGTAATGACAATATGTATTTATGTGTGGCATGTACATGTGTGGTGTGTGTGCATGTGTTCTATACATGTGCTGAATCCATGTATGTCTCTATACATATTGGATATAGTCATGTGTGTGCCCATATGTTTATGTTTGCTTTCAAATCTGCATATGTGTGTGTAAAGTTGGCCTCTAGATTACAGAGCTAGAAGTTGAAGGTGTCACATATTCAGTGGGTCAAAAGATGTCTGGGGAGGGTGTGAAGACAGGGTTGCATATTTTCGGAGAACAAAAAATGGAGTAGTAAGGTTGGAACATATAGCGCTATCAGTAAACCCTACAAAGGCTAGACTAATTGGAAGCACAGTGCTGATTTCTTTTATAAAGATTGTATATTTAAACAAAATTGATTTTTGAGAGGTGTCTGCATTAATTTTCTATAGGTGTGCTACAAACTATCAAGGATTATTATCTCAAACCAACACACATGTACTACCTGGCAAACACTGTATGTCAAGGAGCCCTCAGCTGAATTGAGTCCTCTGCTCATTGCACAGGATAACATTCAAAAGTTTGGACAGACTACTTTCTCACTGGTGAACTGGATGAGGGAAGAATTTACTTCTTAGATTTTTTTGCAAAATTTGTCTCCTCACCATGAAAGGACTTACTTGAGTATTTTAAAGGTAGCTACTGACTACAGAGACTGTCAACTCATACAGGGAACAACAGTCCTGTGCCTTGTGATCTCCTTGGGCCACTCACAATATGGCTGCTTGCTTCTTTTAAGATTTTTATTTATTTATGCATATAAGAACTGGGGTGTTGGCCAGAGGTGGAGGGGGCGAGAGGATTCACCAAAGACATAGTGGAGAGCAGAACAGGTGGATCTATACTGAAAAACACTGTTTAGGGGAGCAGTGGGTGAGACAGGAGAGGTCTGCTGTGCCATGTGGGTTAGCTCCCTGGCTGGAAATCGAACTTGTGCCACAGGGGCTGGTGATAGCTTGATAGTGCTGAGACTTAACCCCAGTGCCACCAGCGAGGCCTTATGACTATTTCCTTCCTTAAAGGCAGCAGGAGAATCTCTAAATCAGGAAGGGCCCAGCAGCTCATTTTATCTGATTAATCAGGCCTATGAAGGGAAAGCTTCTTTTGATTAACTAAAATTCAGCTAATTTGGAACTTTTGTTATCTGAAAAAATCCATTTGCCTTTGCCATAGAAGATAATCATCAGGGTGATGTCCTAATATGATTACAGTTCCCATATTCCAGGATGGAATTATTCAAAGGTATGTATTGTAGGGTACAGAAATCTTGAGTTCCAACTTAAAATTCTACCTGCTATAGCATTAAAACTATTTTAATATCCTATAAAATTTACTTGGACCAAATTCCTGTCTCCAATAACAAAGAATAGAATTTGTCTAGGAAATTTTTTTCAAATTTTGTGTTTGATCACTTTCAATATTTTTTTAAAAATTCAATTATGGTAGGTAAAAGCCAGCCTTGATTGTCTTTTATTATTATTTTTATTGCAGTGACATTTCATTATAACATTATATAATTTTGAGGTATTCATCATTGAAAAAAATCTACATATAATAAATTAAGTTTATCACTAAAAGTCAAATTCTACCCTTCCCCATATAACTGTCCTTGTTGCCTATAGTCCTCATTATCCACTCCATTGTTTCATCCCTGATTCTTCCTCTGTGCAAGGATCCTTTAGATTGACATCTATTACACGGTATTATGGTTTTGCCTTAATGTTTCTTTCCCCCTAAACCCATTCACCACTCCTGAACACTGTGTCTTACAGAAGAAAGGAAAAGAGGAGAGTAAATCCTTATCTCAGCATTAAATATGAGTTTAAATTTGGACCCTTCTACTTTTTTTAAGACCTTGTATTTGTATTTCACATTTCAAAGTCTCACTCTCCTTTACTTTCTAAAGAAATCATAATATTTAAGTACATTTAGTTAGGAGGAGAAACTATAATACACATGTAACACCTAGGAGAATGCTGGCTTATAGAAAGTGCTCAATAAAAGGAAACTTTATCCAGGTTCACAAATCATTTGACATTGGTTCTAGTCTCTATAGTATGAAGACTTTGTATGTAACTTCTGATTTTGTAAAGTATTTTATGTTTTAGCTAAGTGCATTTTTTACAATTTAATGTTGTATTAGTTTCCTGTGGCTGCTGGAACTAACTACTGTAAACCAATTGACCTAAATGATTTATATTCTCTTAAAATTCTGAAGGTCATAAGCCTATTATCAAGGTGTTAGCAGACTCACATTCCCTTCTCAGGCTCTAGGGGAGATTCCAATCTTTGCCCCTTCCAGTAGATGGTGATTCCAGTTTTTCCTTGACTTGTGGTCACATCACTACAATTTCTCTCTTCATTATCGCAGTATTTACTTCTCTTCTGTGCATCTTTCCTCTATGTGTCTCTTATAAGGAAACTTGTCATTTGCTTCAGAGCCCCCTCAGATCTAATCCAGAAAGAACTCCTCATCTGAAGATGCGCAAGTCAATTGTACCTGCAAAGTTCTCATCACATTCTGGGGATTAGGACAAAGACTTATTTTAGGGGTCAGCATAAGACCCACTACTAATATCACCACATTCTTAAAATTATTTAAATTTAAAGATAAAGGAAACACTTCTCAGAGATGTTTAAGTACATCTTGCAAGAGCACAAGCATCATTCATAGCATGGAGATGCAGGGACTACACTCAAGTCCTTGAGCTCTCAGTAAATTTTCTCCCGGAGGATACATCTGTCAGCAAAAGAAGAAAATTTTGCTCTTTTTTCCTTAAGAAAGTCTAACATGACTTTCTGAAACTGTCAAAATCATTTCTTCAAGGGAAAATTAACCTGAGAGTGGGAGAGAGAGTTGATTGCTTTAAATTTCAAAATGTCAATGTTAAGGTCGAGTAGATGCCTACATTGGTACTTTAATTAGAAGATCCCAGAGTTCTGTAAGAAGGTTTTAAATGTGGGTGAATCATTTCACCTTTCTACTGTGATCTCTGATGCTTTGTCGTTGACCCTTGTCACTGCAAATTACAGTGATCAGAGACAATTTAGAAAAGAAAATAAGTTGGGGAGAAAAACACATTGTTTCCCATATTTTTCCACCGTTCTTTTCTTGTCTTTCAACTAATCTGGGCTTCTCTCACTTACATACAATATTTGATTGGTGTTATGATAAGTGGTTAAAGTTTCTCAATTTATACATATGCGTTTATTTTTTTTCTTATTTTTAAAAGAGTATTTGCCCCCCACCCCCTCAGATTGAGTCCCCATAGAATTTCCTTCCCCAAGGCACCTGTGCACCATCATCACAGTCCCCTGTGCTCCTCCCTCCCTCCCTCTGATACCTCTCCCTCCTCCTCCCCTGCAGGATGTCTCTGATTTATAATTGTCTGTTTTTGCTTTGTTGTGTTTTGTGCTGTTATTATTTTTTTACACTGATGTCTTATTTGGTTCCCCTATATTCCTGTTATAAGTGAAACCATCGATATTTTTCTTTTTCCTTCTGGCTTATTTCACTGAGCATAATTCCTTCTTGCTCCATCCATGTTGCTGTGAATGGCATAAATTTATCTTTTTTGATTGCTGAGTAATATATTCCATGTTGTATATATACCACATCTTCTTGATCCAGTCATCTGTTTTTGGGCATTTGTGTTGTTTCCAGGTTTTACCTATTGTAAATAGTGCTGCAATAAACTTGGGTGTACCGGTACTCTTTTCAGTCAATGTTTTTGTGTCCCTTGGGTAGATCGCTAGTGTTTTTTAACTCAAACAAATTTCTTTTCTCATAAGACTCTTAATATATTATTGTGACAGTGTCTTCCTTTAACTCCAGCAACTAGATCACATTTTCATATTGTACTCACTACACACATGCACACACACACACAATATAAGTCACTCTCATGGAAAAGTCGTAATCTAGGATCTATAAAAATCTGTGTTCTAGTTTCAGTTCCACACTATTGATTGTATGACCTCAACTGAAGGACAAAATGATTTTTTTTTGCATTTACCTTATTTGCAAAACAGAGATAATTGCTATTTCCTAAGTCAAAGCATTGCTATATGTATAAAAGAACTTATAAAGTATATGTCAACATGCTCAGAAAACAAGACGTGTACTGTCTAAATTTGAATTAAAAAGATAAAAGAATAAGGCACAATTGAAATAAGTTTAAATTCTATAAAAATATCTAGAGCTCTTCCTCAGACATTTCTCTACAGATTCTATTTTAAGCTTTGGCATTTTCTGCTAATGACATTTTGGGCTAGATAATCAAGATTTCAGGAGGCTTTTAATGTTGTTAATGAAATATAAATTTGATTCCACTGAAAACACTTCATTCTATAATGGTGATCCTGCAAATTCCAAGAAGTACCTTGGAAATTTATTCTACTCTCCCTTTCCCCTTAGCCTTTAATTTCCAGATGTGTTACAATACTTACTCTCTGTGAAAACTCATCAGCCAGCTCTAGGGAGCTTTAATTCTCAGGCATTTACTTCACTAGATAAGTGGTTAAATAGTAACCAAGTGTGTAGGCCTTTCCAAGATAGGGTAAAGACATTTGTAGGGAGAATGCAGGGCTGTTGAAAAGTACTTAAAGTCAAATGATTAGTGGAGTTGTCCAGGGACCAAAGGGACTTCTGTTGAGTGGATAGGAAAAGATTGGCCTGCTGTTTTCCACAGATAGTTTGCATTTAAAACATAAAGTAATTAAGTGTTTTAATTTTGATCCCCATGGTGCCTCTCCTTTTCAGAGCACAGCAGGAAGGGTGAACATAATTGGCACCATTTGGAAGGCTGAGTGCCTCAATTGTGGCAAGTCTTTGTTTGTAGTTTAAAACTGACATTTTGGCATACAATCTCGCTATACTTGTCTATACTCTGTTCCTATTCAAACTATTAAACAGAAAGATTGTGTCAACTGCACCTTCAAAAAGCAGCTTGAAAACTTCATAACTATGATAAAATATGTCTGTTATCTAAGAGACTAACTGTGTTCACCTGGGCAGATGCCAAAGATGAAAATATCTGTGCAGAGTGTGTGTGTGTATTTCTGTTGATTGTGTAGTAGAACAAGACAATTTCTGTAGTTAAAATCTATTTCAGAATATGTTAATGTACACATCCAAGGCCTTGTATTGTCTATTTGATTTGCTACTTAGCATTTGAGTTAAGCTCACATACCAGTAAAAACCAAATAACAGAAAAGATCCTTTTTTATTTTATTTATTTTTTTTATGGTTACCTTTTTTTAAAAAAATATTTATTTCTTTATTTATACAAGCACTGGGTACAGTCAGAAGCGCGGGAGGGTGAGAGAATTCACCAGAGCGGGGAACAGAACAGGCAGATGGACCGAAATACACTGCTGAGGGAAGCAGCGGGTGGCAGGAGAGGTCTGCACACCATGTGGGACCCTCTCCAGTGGCCGGGGATCGAACCGGAGCTACAGAAGCTGCGGGCAGCTTCACGGCCCAGCGCTCAACCACTGCGCCACCGGGGAAGGCCCAAAGATCCTTTTTTAAATGAAATAATGAAGTTGGAGAATACAAAAGAATATGATTTTTAAAAACAGTCAGATCTGTTTACCACTGACAACTCATTCCCAGACAGTGCCTGTAATATGTTCCTTACACTTTGGACATTCAGAAAATGAGACTGCTACAGTTTTATTCCTTTTCAGATAATACAGTATGGCAGCTCTGACCCTGTCCTAGGCTGGATTACCTTGAAGATATAGTGATGTACATGTATTAGGTTAGATTTAGTGATTATGTGAATATTTCTACATTTCATCCATTAACTCCAAACTATTTTTTCTGTTTGTGTTACAGTTAGAGGTGTGTTGAACTAAGCAGCTAAAGATCTGAATTCTAGGCTGAAGATCTGAATTTTGCATTTGTCACAGATGCAAAGCGAAGATCTTAGTTTCTTTCCCATCTGTATTATAGGCTAGTCATGTAAAGCAAAAGAGATAATGTATACCATCCTTTTGCTACTCCAAATATTTTATACTAGCTGAGTGTCAGAGGTAAATATTAAGGATAAATTAATAGTGCAATACCATGATGAGCATCTTTGATCACTAGAAAATAAATGAGGATTGATAGAGAAATATTGAAAGATTTTTATTTTGTGTAAGATTAGATGAAAACACAGTTCTATAAACAATATGTATATATTATCAGAGTATATTTGTGAATGCAATTCACCTATTATATTGTTTTCTAATTAATCAGAACTATATGATTGAAAGCCAAGTATTAAAAGCTGAATAAATTTGAGATTTTTTACCACATTCCATTAATATTTTAACTAGGGATAATATTCTTACCTTTTATGCGTTTGTATGTAAATATTGCATATTTTTGTAACCCCTGTGTGATTGAATAGAAGATAGTTAAGCACAATAAGAAGTGTGACTGGCTTTTTTGTACCAAAAGGAAATGATACTTAGAAATATATAAAATTGAGAAATAAAAATATACTGAATAATATTTTTAAGAGCTATTTCTTTAATGTAAGATTATATTTATTTCATTCATTTTGCATGGATGAACTGGGATGTAGGCCAGAGGTATAGGGAGGTGAGAGAATTCACTAAAGACAGTGGGGAACCCCAGGTGGAGCTACTGAAATACACTGCTGAGGGGATCAGCTGGCAAAAGAGGAGAAGTCTGCACCATGTGGGTTAGCTCCCTAGCTGGGGATCGAACTCAGACCATAGTGGTGGTAGTACTGAGTCTTTTTTTTTTTTTTTAAGGTTTATTTATTTATGATTACAAGAACTTGGGTACAGGCCAGAGGTGCGGGGGCGGAGGGTGAGAGGATTTACCAGAGACAGAGTGGGGAGCAGAACAGGTAGACTGACTGAAGACACTGCTGAGGGGAGCAGGGGGTAAGGCAGGAGAGGTCTGCTGCACCATGTGGGTAGCTCCCTGGCTGGGGATCGAACTCATGCTGCAGAGGCTGTGGACAGCTTCACAGTACTGCACTCAACCCCTTGTGCCACCAGGGTGGCCTGGTAGTACTGAGACTTAACCCCTAGGCCACCAAAGATGCCCACAGAATAATATTCTAAAGTGAGAGGGAAATGATAAGTCAAAGAAAATATGCACAATTTTAGAAATTGTTACAAGTAGAAATGTTCCAAATCAAAGTTGTTTTGGGGGAGAATGCATGAACAGGGCACTGGTACACCAAAAAGTTAAAATATCCAAGGTATTTCAAGTTTAAAACATAGCATCATTGTAACCAGGTGCTCAAACCGTATAATCAGAAAATGTTCATTCTCCATATTGGACTCTGTTTGTGGAGACATCAATCTCAGGAAGGAAATTTCCTTAGTGCAAAATGGCCACTTGCAGACTCAGACTCACTTCTGATATCTAGCAAACTCAACCACAGTTTGGATTTATATCAACATTTCAAACAAAAGCTTTGAGGTTTATCTTTATGGGCTTTGACTGATCAAAAGTGGTTCACAGTTATATTTCCAAACCAATTACTGATGAGAGGGCAAAGTGGGAATCTCAATGGCAAGTTGTAGATGATGCCAATTCCAAACGGGAAGATTGAGTTGGGCTTAATCAAATTACAATTCCAGAGAGTCAAGGAAATGAGCAGTTACACAAAGAAGAAACAATCAGTGCTGAGAAGGCAAAAATCAGTAAATGTCCTCTGAAGAAAGTGGTACAGTCATGAGACAATTTGCTGAGAATGCAGAGAAGTATTCCAGAAAAGGGAGTCATGAAAAGAAGAAATATAGCATAACAGGAAAGCATTGTCGTTGTAATGGGAGTTATCATATCCTCCTTATAATTAATATTTGATATTGGATCAATTAAAAGTGAATATTGCAAGAATATTACTTGCAAGATTCTCAAGAAAAGGCCTGAAAAATTCATTGTGCAGTGAGGGGGTGGGAAGCACAGGGAAAAGATGGTAGCTGAGTGAATGAATGCACTGGGCTTAACTCCTCCACAGACTTGCAGCTACATTTTATCAGAACAAAGCAAATAACTCCTGAAGGAGAAACAGATGATTACAGAACACATTAAGAATAATGACTAGAGCAGGGGCATCTCAGAAAAGAGTGGAATAGGGCAAGCAGTTAGCTGCCCAGGTGGTTGAGATGAGCCCTGGTGGCTGGCAGGCCCCTAAGTAGCAGAATTGAATGGCAAGGTCCTCACACAGTAACCCTTTGCTCTCCTCTTCCTATACATAGTGTCCTTTCTTCTTCAGGTTAAGATCTCTACTAACACGATAATAGTTAATAATTGCTTGATGACTTAAATAATCCTTGGATTAATTCAATTGCATTTAACCAGAACGTTCTATGGCTAGTTCTATTAACCAGGGGTCTGAGATAGAGTAGCCTTCAGTACTGGAGAGTAGCAGCTCATAAAGCAGGGATGCTATATGTTTGCCTCCTTTACTTGACTCTTTGGAGGATAAAGTCTCATATTTTTATTAACACATTCTGAACAAAGCCTGACACTGGTCACTGAATGACATTGAACTGAAATTAAATGCTAAAACGATTACTTTCTGGTAAGTACCAAGCCATAACATATTTAGAAATATATTGAGCATGAATTATTTTTAAATTTGGTTCCTGAACTTGGTTACTATATAAATAAAATCTTAAAATGAGAACTGAGGTTTATCTGTAAATAAAAATAGTACTGGTATAGCTTGGTTTTCTGAACCATTTAAAATGTTTCCAAAAATAAGTTGGACTCAGAATGTTAAACATTTTGTAGAACATCATTCTCTCAGGCGAAGTGAACAGAAACATTAAAAAATACAGTTTTTGAATTATTTCATTATTGCAAATCATAATTTTCCTTCACCTACAATTATTTATCAATAGTAAGTTTATTTTTTCATATTTCAAATGAATCTCATTTTATTTTTCATTGCAGTAATACTGTCTTGCATCATTGTTTATGTATTAGAAGTATAATAATAAATAAAATTCCAAAGGAATTTATATTGATATTACAGTCTTTCTAAATTTCCAGCATGGTTACCATTAGCCAAAAGCATTTTGCACAAAAACAGAAAAATGATCTTTAAAAATTTAGATTAGTTTTAGAAATTTTATTATCACATTTATTTTGTAAATATCTATTCTTCATAACTCCATTTTCCTTTGTGTTACCTGAAATCAATGGTGAAACAACGTCATAAAAATGAAACTACAAGAAGTTTCTGAGAAACTAGATTTTCCAAATAAAAAACAATAGATTGTCGAAGAGAAAACCCAATTCCACTGACTTTTCAAGCCTTTCCTAATTTTCACATTAAATTTCATTAGAAAACCGAAAGAATATCTATAGATTTTAATGGTGAGAATGAAAGGAAGATTTTTATCCAATTAATTACTTGAGTTTCTTTCATCCACTTATTTGTTAAACAGTGTTCTTAGTGCCTATTTGTTTCAGGGACTGTTGTGGGTACAAGGACTACAATAGCTAGCAGGCAATAATTGCCATCATAATGCATACACATAGAAAAGGAGGGATTAAACAAAAAATGAAAAAAATTCCAAATTGTACTTCTTTCTAGTGTTGAGAAGTTCTGAGATGTTCCTGTAATAGGAGGACTTGAAATATTGAGCTGAAATGACAAATACAAGTGGATTATGCAAAAGTGGGAGAGTATAGCATTTTTTTCCTTTTTAGAAATACCATTATAACCAAAGAATCATAAATATTTCCACTAACATATCTTTATGCAGAGGAGTATTAATTCACAACGATGAAGACTGGGGACACAGCCAAAACTTTTCTCCAAAAGAAAGATCTCAGTGCCTTGGCTTATTAGTTTAGTATAGGGTGACCTCACATTTCTGTTTGACCTGGGTCACCCTAGTTTATTCCTGTTATCCTTGCTTAAATGTTTAATAGCATACCAGTTTGCTCTCAGAAGTGTGCTTGTGAGGACAATAAATTATACTGTCAATACTTCTTTACACTCATATTTTACCCTAAATATTCATAGAAACATTTCATTGTGTGCCAACAAAAAAGCCTGTGTTATTTATATACAAGTAGGCAGTGAGAAAGAATTCTCAAGGGGAAATTATTAGTCTAAGTAACTGCAATTTGTGTAAAACCAATTTCAGTAGACTATTCAAATGCATAATTTAAAACTGGTTTAACTAATCACAAATAATATAGCTTTATTCTTGATAGTTCCAAGAGAAAAAAGATGAACAAAAACAACTGGCCATAATTACAAGAATTCTAGAAATAGAAACAAAGAGAGAGGATGAGTTAGCTACACAGTAATCAATGACAAGACAACATGTATTATTGTTATTGATTTTTAAGGATATGTCTTAAGGTATTTTTATTAACTTCCCATTTCATTTCATAATCATAAATTGATTGTATTATTTACTCATTCAGCAAAAATATTCTGCATGCCCACTCCACACGTCAGGTATTGTTATGTTAAAAGCTTGGGGGATTCAGTGGGGAGTAAAAATAAAATCTGTGTTCAGAAAAATCTACCTCCATTCAGAAAAAATATATACATATATAACTTCTTTAATATTTAACTACTTTTATATTTAAGCATAAATTTTAAATTTAAAAATAACTAAAAATAATGGCTTGCTATGTCTGTAGAGATTTAATCTACATGGGAGAAAATAGAGTCACTGTTAGGGAAAAAGCAGTTAAGTGAGCAGGATGTAAAGAGGCCTGTTATGATTAAATCTTGACTTCTTTCTGCAATTCCCAAAGCCAAAGGACACAGAGACTCAATTAGTCTAATCATTAATAATAATGATAATTAGTCAATCATTATTAATCTAGCTTTCTTCCCTGTTAGGGAAAAATAAAAATTTCTCAGAAATTCTAAGGATTTTTTAGCAACAATTTTCAAGCATACACACACAACTTTGAATAATAATAATAATAACAATCCCTAAGAAAAACTGTTCAGTCTTTCCAAGCTTCAGGTTCTCAGAGTTAGTACACATAAGAATGAAACAGAAAACTTTGAGAAATACCAATTCTTAGGGACTTTCCTTAGGGCAATTAGTTCTCAAATATAGTGTGACAATGGAATCACTGAGATGCTGGATCATTGTTTTTTCAATAAAAATGGAGCAAGTGTTATACAGTAGAATACATTTGAATGCAGAAATGAGATTTTTACAAATTAAAAATATATATACTACATATGAAATTATATGTGAATATTTTTGGAATCAATTTATTATATAAATTCTTAGTGATTCTAAAACATGGCAAGAAAAGTCCTAAAAAGAGAAATATATAGACTTGTTACTATTAAGAATAAAGATTTTTAAGTTCTTAACAAAATAATACAAATTTAATCTAAAACTATAATAGGTCATAATTTACAAAATACAGACAGTATGATTCTGAACATAATAAAAATATTAAAGGAATGAATGATATATTTATTATGTTGGTGGAGCGAAGAGAAATAGCATATCTTTTTCAAAATTAAAGAAGTGATATAATGCAAATCGATTTCACATTAAAAATAAAAATCTGGCACAAATTCTCTTCAAAAACACTCAGAAATCACAATTCTGGAAGGCTTACAACATAAACACTAGAGTTTAAAATTATATACATTGTCATCATCATAAATGACATCAGTAATTTAGTGCTTAAGTATGTAAGGTACAAGGCAAGTACTTTTTTTTCTTGACTTAATAAACTTAGATGTAAAATAACTACTATTTTGCTATTAATTTTCTATACCAAAATCAGAATGGTGGAGACAAAATTTAAACTTAGTTCTAATAGTCTTCAAAGCAAGAATTCATTATAAGTATGCCATATTGAGTTAAATCTACAAAATTGGAGTTATATAATAAAGGAGAAATTTAGGTAACTAAAATTGTGAGTATCCTTTTAAAATATGACAGCAAAAGATGATTGATAAATAAAGTGATATAAGAGTGGAAAACATGAACATAATTCTTTAAAATATAAATAACACAGACTGAGAAAATATGTGTTCAGTTAAAAAGTCATTGTCTTTCACAGGTTAAAATTCTCATACATTTATATATGAGATGTATTTTCTATACAAATATTTTAAAAATTGAGGAATTTAACTGGAAAATACTATTGCAGACTTATTTAACTCAATTTAAATTTATGAAATTGCAAATTTTTAAAAAAGCAATACTGTTTTTATCTACATATTTTCCATGAAAAAAAAAAGTGAAATGGGTGAAATAGCTCTGAGCTCTGTTTCTTAGCAGTATTAATAGGTATATCTTTCTGGAAGCAGATTTCGTAGTGCAAATCAAATGTCTGAAATATTTCATCATTTATCTAGTGAACCACTGTGTCTTAATAAAATAATCTGACATATGCCCAGATTACATGAAAACACAATGACTCCAGTGTTATTTATGATAATATAAAACTATGAAAAATTCTAAATGCACAAAAAGACAAAAGTTTTGTTAAATATTCATGGAATAGAATTTTCTGTCATTTTTACAAACCTATTAGTGAAGTTATGTAATATTTTAGCAACATGATCATTTTATATATATGAAAATAAAATTCATTCAAAAGTTGTAACAAATTATCATACAGAGAGAGAAAATCCAAATGGCATATACAATGTAGCCATAAATTTGAGGAGGAAAATAAACCTATAGATTCACACACTGGCTCAAAACTGAAAGTCCATGTAATTATCACAGAAGCGAGAACAGACATATGAGTAATTTTACATTTCTCTTTAACACTTCATGTATTCCTCAAATTATGCTGAACATGAAGTAATTTTATAATCAAACAATTTCTTAGTCTTAACAGAATAGCATAGCTGTAAAACAATCTCATAAAAACACCATGCCTATGTGCTTTAGCCACACAAATGTATTTCAGTAATGCAGACATAAGTGACTAAAGCATTGGTTTTAAGTCACTTAAAGAATTTTATATCCTCTTTCTATGTGAGCATTACCACTGGTTTTGATCAGATAGAAAGAGGCACCAATGATTTGGCAGCCATAAATCTCTAAATTTCTTTTTCAGGTAGGCATGACAGAAAGAGCATTGCTCACCAGTATTAGAGACTTGCCATCAGATCCATAATTTCTTGTCAATAAGATGTACACAGTGAATTAATCATCCTCCTCTTGTCTCTACAACTTGGCCTACTTTAAAGAAAAATTAAAATTGCCGTAAGCATAAAAATAAACACTGTGTATGAGATTTTATAAAAAAAACATAACATATATCTTCAGCTCTCAATGAAGTTCCAGTGTTGCTTTCTCAATGGTGGGCAGGATATGTTTTATTAAATGGCCACATGAGGTAGGAGAATACTTGAGAGCAAGACTTCAGAATGTTTTCCACAGCTAGCTGATTTACAAACCAGCTGAAGGAGGAAGGAAATTAGGTAACAGTTTACGATCTTAAAAGCCATCAGCCCTGAATAGATATTATCCTCAAGAAAAGGAAATTGCAGCTGAATAGCTTACACTGAAACTAATTTTGTTTTTGTATTGTGCAGTGAGGCTTTCTTTTTTTAATGGAGAGGACAGAGACATTTTCTCCATGCTCCATCTTGGGCTGTCTACAATCCAAGCTTATGTTTAATTTTGAAAGAGAAAACCTGGCACAGATCTAGTTTTGTGAATGATAAATATGCATTTTCTGTGTAGTTACATTTAGTCAACTGTTAATGTGAAAGCGTGTCCCAATAGCACATCAGAAATCTGTCACTACATAAGAATTCATAAGTAAGTAGAGAAAGGCATAGTGTTTGCCAGGTAGTGTGATAAGTCCAATTGAAGATGTGAAAAAAACTGAGGCATGACTCCTGCCTTCCAGGAGACTACAATTCATCTTGTATGACACTAATTTACTGGCTGCTCTCTTCCTGGAGCTGACCTAAGACACGGTAAAGGTTACCTCATTTAACCCATAATAGTGTCTTGAAATACATATTATCATGCTTATTTTACAAATTCTTATTTTTACAAATATGTATAGCCCTTTTATAAATTTCAAGGGATTAAATTTTTTATGTAAAACACTATATTTAGTAAGTGACAAGATTAGGATTTAGAAATCTTTCAGATTCCAAAAGCAATGATTTACCATTGCTAAACCACTTATTCAGACAAATCAGACAGGATTCTACTATGAGTTACCACAAATATTGGTCTTTACCAGTATTACTGTTTTGTTGAAATAGAAGAAATTTGTTGAGAATGTGTATTGTATTAGAATACATGTATTATTATTATTTGAGGCAATTATCATTATCTTCCTTCTGGTTAGAGACCTGAGCTTATTGAATCTCAAATAATAAAATTTAATTAATTTATATGAATTTGGAAAACTCCACATTAAGTTTTTGTTATATGGTCTGACCTTGCATCCAATTATTTTTTAAGTTGTGAAGGGAATTGTTTGCTAAAATGAAGATCTGATGTAATATTATTTCAACATGTATCTTTTCCCTAACATCATTGCTAGCACTAAGGTCAGCTAATGCACTACCTATTGAGAATATCAAATTGCAAACACCAAGCATCATAATCATTATATTTTAAATGACTACACATAGAACAGTGTCCCCAATTGATAAATTACCTATTAAACTTTATTTCACTGGATTTCTCTTTTTGCTATTACTATTTTATATTATTCTATTTATTAATTATGGCTTTTCACTATTATTTAATATATTTTCATTTGCAAATTTTAGCTAAACTAGTTCCTGGATTTGTGTGTGTGTGTTATAAACTTCATCCACATAGTAAGCATTCAGATACTTTTCTCTGTAAAGGACATACAGACTTCACTACAAGGTGGAAGAGAATATCTTGCGGTATGGAAAAAAGGGTGCAGAATTCCAAACAAAATGTTAAATAAGAGCATTTCATCTGGGAGAAATTTAATAATTGAAAACTTTGTGATTCAATGTATATCTCAATTTATAAACATTAAGAAATAGTAGCACCAATGAAGTAGTCATCAATTTCTAAGTGTACCAGAAGTGATATCAGGCAAACAAGAGGAAAATTTACATTCACTGAGGTACAAACATGAGTGTTGCATAAGAGGGTTATTAATCATTATTGATGGCAAACCTTGCAAATTCAATCACTAGTCACATAAGTCAAAATTTGCATGTAATAGAGGCAAGGCATGGACTCAAGTTACTACCCATCAAAGATTTACTCCACTGACATTCTCTACAGAACCATTTAGACAATTTATCCACAGTGACTCCTTCTAAATGCCAAAAGGGTTTCAGTGAAAATGATGCTGCTTAATAATCTGTACACAGATGCATCTGAGTGATTTTACCATCTCTGAAGAGGATGGGGAGGTGAAGGTGTTTATAAACTTAAAGCAAGATACCTGAAGTTTCATTTCTTCAATTGCCTTGTCATTATCCCAAATATACATTTCAGGCTTTGCTTCTGTTTTTAAAGATGTTTCATTTGATAGCTACACTATGGCTAAAATTAAAAACAAGAATAATAAATATTTTTTATCTGCTGAAGGAACCAACCCTCCCCACCCAGTCTAGATTTCATCTGGCTAAGGCCTGTGGGTGAGAAGTGAGACAGCTCTTGGTGGTGCTCTCTTTAGCAGAGTCAGGAGGGAGGAAAGGAAAGAAAAGGAAAACCAAAAACCCCAAATATGAAAAGAATTTTAGTGGGATGAAGTCCATCCACAGCTTAGAGAATATGTCTGGAGCTGCAGGAAACGCTGAGCCATCATGTTGTCTGTCTGAAATCCTGGGGTTGGTCTCTTGCGGCCATTCTGGAGTTACTGTTACCTCCGTACTCCAAGTTCTTCAGTTCTGCAGAGGAGAAATAGTTGTAGACAAACACTGAAGGAAAGACCTGATTGGGATGTCGTTCATCTTGTTTCTTTCTAAATCCACGACTGAAGAACTCCATTCTCAAGACTCATTGAATCTTTCTTAAGGACTGTGAAAATCCAGTCCCCAGAGTCACTGCCTCCGGTGCTTTGTGTTCATTACTGTGCCTGAGTCTGGAGAACTGGAGTTGTGATTGTTTTCTTACATGTCCTATATCTATTGATGAGCTGGAAAGAAATGTTTTAATTGCCTGAATATAGAATGGACTGGTTTGAGTAAATCAAAATAGGAAATTTCTTTATACCTATTCTAATATTTTAGTTTCCTGGTAGATGCCTTGACTGGCATTATGTTTGATGTTTCCAC
Organism: Talpa europaea; assembly: GCF_964194135.1. Lineage (NCBI taxonomy): Eukaryota > Metazoa > Chordata > Mammalia > Eulipotyphla > Talpidae > Talpa > Talpa europaea. The sequence goes on from NC_140071.1 coordinate 29,641,440, forward strand.
CAAGCATGATGCTTAGTATTTGAGACTGCATAGTCTAGAGGGGAAAGCAATTGCTTAGTAATAAAAAAGAAAACAAAACTTTTTCTTGGTGTGTGTGTGTGTGTGTGTGTGTATCCAACATTGCTTATAACAATATTTAATTTTGAAATATAAAAAGTAGTTAGCTCCCTTCAACAGCAGACCTAAGCCAAAAACCAAATTTTTACTTAACCCTTCAAAACTCAGTTAATAACCCATATTAAGAGACTGCACTGGTTCCAGACCTTAGGAATTTCCATTCTGTTTTTCTCTCCAAGATGGGTAATTTAAATAATTCTCAGATGTGCTCAAAAAGAGAAACATAAATATCGATGCCAGATTATGTAGAACTGAAAATCAAGCATCCATTAAGTGAAGGAAAAATATAACATCCTTCCACAAAGAATTGACTGACTTGACTGAGTCGACTGATTATAAACGTTGATATGGACTGGAAGTCAATAGGAAGTTTCCCAATATGGCTGCGTGAAAGAAGTCAGGAAGCCCAATGTTATCAGCCATCTTAAAATAATATCCTGATAAAATGTATTTGAGGCATTCAATAATGATAGAAGTTCTGTCGTGAACATATTTTCACACCTTTTTTAAAGCCAACTGTGGAAACACAAGATAATATTCATTTTGATAATGGAGCGGACTCTCTTCATTTTCTTAAATAGGCTTTGGAAAAATTTTACTTAAAATTCATATCTGTGGCAAGTATAGTAATTTACAGGCAACATACTCAGTTGTTCAGTACAGGCACTACATAAATCTGCTCAACAACATAACACCCTGCCTCAAAGCGATCTCACGAATTAAATAGCCTGTTTCCCAGAGAGAGAAAAGTATAGAACAAAATTAATAGTATAGCTACTGTATCTCAATGGGGAACTACCCTAAAGCCTGAATCAATGCAAAAGAAGAGACATTAGCAGAGCTGATTTTAGTGAGCATGAGACTGAAAATGCCTGTGAACTCAAGAGAGGGGAGTAGGAGAGTTGATTTGGAAGCATGTTGTTAATTAGCTAACTTAACAGAAATGAAAGTCATGTAAAAAGCTAATTAAGTGAAATTGATGTGCATAATCTCAGTCTTTATTTTAAATACAGCCAAAACAATCTCTGAGCCAGGGAATTCAGCTCCAGAGAACATGTTTCCATGGGATGGATGCCGATAAGAAGGGTTGATTTCACCTGTTCTTAAAGGTATGCTTTTCATGCGCTGGTGGTTTGCCAAACCCAGTCATCCACATCATTCCTGTCTTGAGAGATACCTGCTTTCTCTAAGACTGTCATGCACATTAAAATTGTGAAAAAGTTGATACCTCATTTTATTATCTAATTATACCCCCCATGGCCTTCACTAGATTGCTGACTTGAAAAGTGCTAGGGCTACCATTCCCTACATAGCTGAAAATCCCAGAAGGTAAAGAACTTCTGTGCTACACCTTGAAACTTTAAGTCTTCTTGATATTTTTCCTCACTGATTTCAGGCTGCACCATATCCACTTCATCTTCCACATATAAAATACATATTTGAACATTTATAATCTAGAGAATGTTTCCAAGAAAACTTGAATATATTTCCTGCGGGTTTGGTGTGCCCACATCCATTTTCAGCAAGTTTAATTATATATAAATCAGAGAAATAAACAGACTAAGTGCTTTAAGCTTTAAAAATTTGTACCTTTTTTTTTTTTTTGGTGTAAAGCCCGATGGAAATTCCAAAACAGTTAAAAATAAATATTTGAAGAAACTTTAATAAGGACAGTGATCATTAACTGAGAACTTTCTGAATGGCCATGGCTATGCTAAGCATGAAAAAAAAAACCCTCTGTGAAACTGTAGCTGCCGTTTATAATTCAACAGAGAGCTGTGGAGAATTTAAGTCATTGTATATGATCACACAGTTAGTAGTAGTAGTAATAAAAAGGGTTCAGGGCCTCCCTGGTGGTGCAGGGGTTAAAGGCAGTGCTATCAAGCTATCTACAGCCACTGCAACAGAGTTCTATCCCTGGCGGCCAGGGCAAAACACACATGGCTCAGCAGACCTCTCCTGCCTCACCTGCTGCTCCCCTGCAGTGTATTTCCTAGATCTGCCTATTCTGCTCCCCACTCTCTGGTGAATCCTCTCCGCCCACCCCCACCTCTGACTTACACCCCAGTTCTTGTATGCATAAAAAAAAAAAAAACTTAAAAAAAATAAAGATTCAAACTCAAGTCTTTCTCTAAAATCTATGCTTTAAATCATAAACCTAGATTGGAAAACTTGAGAACTGTTCCTTTCAAAGGCATTTTTCCTTAAAGGGGAATTTCCTGATGCTACCTATTTGGAACATTCCAGGCTAGGGGCATCTTATCTTAGTGCAACTATTTGAAATTCCAGGATTATTTTTATGAATTTTAGTTAATACATTATTGTTATTTTATTGCTTTTGTTATTGTTATTATTTGATATTTAGGTCCTAAGTACAGGTGACTATATGAAATACTAAAAGGCCAAAGTATCTTTTGTACCCTTTTTTAATTTTTAAGAATTTGAAAATTTGCTCAGTATTATATTAAATTTAACTATTTATGTTCTTAAATATCAAGTTGAACAATTAATAAAAGGATATCTTGTAAGATCAGAATTTAAACAATTTTGCAATAGTGTTTTAGCTATGATTAACCCTGGTATATTTGGGTATGTCTGGCACTTTAATTTGAGATAGATGGACAAAAAATATTTTGGGGATAAGGCACAAAGATCCTTTCTGGAAAAGAATTTGCCTCACAGAGGCAACACATAATTCTGCAGAATGGAAAAACCTCTGAGCTGTTAGAGAAATGTGAATTTAAAGTACAGTGTGATATATGGCATTTACATTTGTCTTCTGACCCATGTTATTTTGCTTGGGCTGAATCCCAAAAATTTCAGAGCTAAAGTATAATGCCTGAAGAAAATATTTTTCCTGAAAGCTCACTAAGATATTGAGGCCAAAAGACCTGATACACCATTAAAAAAGTACAATAGACCCACTAACACAGCTCCGGTGTGCTGACCAGACTACTTTTAGGTAAATGGTGTTTCTTTAACATACATGGGAGGCAGCTGCAGGGCCCAGTGTCAGGTATGAGGAGCTCAAGAGAGTGGCAGTGTCTGGTCCCTATTATTTGGTGGCAGCAGGAATTATGTCACTGATGACAGGTGGTCCTACTACTTTGGAACTCTTAGGACTCCCTGGCACATAAAGCAGGACACTCTCAGAGGATCTTCTTGAGTGTGGCACTGGTGAGGCAGTGTTTTAAATGTTTAAAGTGGATTTTTATAAACAGAATCAGAGGAGCAAAGTAGGGAGAATAGACTAGGCACTAATGTGGGTAATGAATTTTTTTTTTAATTCATGGGACTATCCTGCACTCAATCAGACCCTTCTCCAAAACTAAGAGTTGTTTTGAATAGAGAGAAAAGTTTTGATAACAGTGGGTAGTTTGATAACAGTGGATAGGTTTAAGGGGCCTCCCTGGTGGCACAAGGGGTTAAGACGCAACCTATGAAGCTATTTGCAGCCACTGCAGCTCGAGTTTGATCCCCAGCCAGGGAGCTACCCACATGGCGCAGCAGACCTCTCCTGACTCACCTGCTGCTCTCCTCAGCAGTGTATTTCAGTAGATCTGCCTGTTCTGTCCCCCATTCTGTCTGTGGTGAATCCTCTCACCCCTGACACCTCTGGCCTATATCCCAGTTCTTGTATGCATAAATAAATAAAACTTCAAAAAAAAAAAAAAGAGTGGATAGGTTTAAAACCAGAAAATATTGTTTGTTTTTATTATTCAGTCCATGAAAATTATAAGGAACTTTCTATGGACATTATAAGAACCATGCCAGAAGAATACCAAAATTATCTCTTGCTTTTCACTTTTGCGAATGAAAGTAGGTGGGGCTGAGGTTCATAATGTTGCCTCTCAAAACCTAGTTTGACATATGTTTGATTCTTGTGGAGTGAATATTAAGTAGTCTGTGAGCAAATCTAGTCTGTTTCCTTTTCTTTATTTATGTGCCCTATTCATAGTCATCTTATTAATTATAAGTTTTCAATTCTGTTTTTTAGAATATCTGGCATGAGGCCTAGTGTGCAGATTTTAATGGACCACTTTCTGTCAGGAACATGCAAATGTTGACACTGTCTTTATTGGCTTCACCCTAGTCCCAGTCCTGAATGACATCCCTGTGAAGCTCCTGATTTAATTGGAACGCCTTCGAAATTTGACTGTTAAATAAAAGGTTTGCTATAGGCTTTTGAATGGTACTCTTGATTCAATTAAGAAAGTTCTCTTGCACTTTTAATTTGCCTTTGGATTTTTTAATTGATAGGGAATTTAACATTTATTTTACCTTTATTCATAGAAATGCTCAAGTTTTTTAAATCCATTTTTTAGTTAATGCACTATTACATGAATAGATGTCTATGATTTTGATTCGTTTTTACATGCTTGATCTAATCTCCTTTTTTATAAAACACCATTCAAATACTACTTTTGATCTGTCAGTCAAAAAGAATATTTTCCTCCTCTAAATTGCTACAACATTATATTTACCTTTTCTATGTACTTCATCACGTTGTACCTCGAGTTATATCTAGATATGTACTTGTTGTCTCTCCTACACCAGTCTTCTTCAAAAAACAAAGAATGATAGATTAGAAGTCAGAGAAATCAAAGTGGATTCCAAATCTTTCACTGTAATAATTCTAAGGCTGTTTTCTTTTATACAAACAGAGATTGTAATGCAGACCCTGCTTGCCTTGAGAGTTAAGTATTTAAATGAGAGGCATTCTTTACAGTATACTATAAATGTAGAAAGCATCACATATTTCATGTTATTATTTGTTTGTTAAAATTCAAAACTTATAAAATTTTATTCAGTATTGGTTGTTGAATTTTAAAAGGTCTTCAGGTTCCTATTTTAATATCATGTACAACTACTAGAATAAATATTTAATGGTAATAATCATATTAATGGAGTATCAGTTATCCTTTATAACAGATTGCCTCGTGGCTCATCAAAGTCTGGGAATGCCACTTATCTCCTGCAAGAGATGGAACATACAGCTAGCACAAAGGCATCATTATTCTGCTGTAATCTTATTGATTATTTTCTGAGATCATAATGAATCAATCAACTTTAAGGGAGAACTTGTGAAAATGGTGAAAAGGTTTAAATTCTAAATATTTCCCATTAAGCTTACAAAGTTTGGTTATCAGCACATTGAAGATTATAATAGGTGTTTGATCTAGAAACTCAGAATATTATATAAATTAAATAAAACCGTTTAATTTTCATACAAAGAGATTGACAACAAATAATAACCAAACCTAGCATTTTATGACTTTTTATTTATAATAAGTTTACAAATTTAATATGAAATTACACTGATTTTACCTGTTCATATTCCTGTTTGAATTTTGCAATGAGGTCTTCTTAGAAGGTTCTGATATAGGGTGATCTTGACTGTTATTAACTAATTATGTTCCACATAATTTTCCATCCTTCAGCATTTTATCTCAAACCTCTTTTCATCATGAAGGCAGAAAACCAAAGAAAACTATAAAACACCTTCTAAAGCCTAGACTTGGGAATTTGCACAGGGTCCATTCTGCCAACACATTCTATTGATCAAATAAATCACATAACCAGCGTAAATTCAAGGAGTGGAGAAATATGATTGCATATTTCAAATATGCATATGCATACTTCAAATATGCATTGTGAATGACGTCAATGCAAAAGACAGAAATGGAGACTTAGGGATTTTTTGTTTTGTTTTGTTTTGTTTTTTGCAATCTATCACACTTACTCATGGGAAAACCCTAGAATGGGAATGTTAGATATGGTGACAGAAAAGTTAAAAACCAAAAAGATGTTATTTTACTTTCATTTTGTAATGTGGAGAGTGATAGTCACAGGGGTCCAATGTCCAGTAGGAAAATGTCAGTGGATTTTCATATGCCCCTTTCCCTTTGCTCCCAGATGTAGTGAAGTGAATGTGATTAGATTTTTTTCTTGTACTTTGGGAAACAAGGAAGTGATAATGGGGATGAAAATCCAGATCTGAAATGCAATCACACAGCAAGGTGCAGGCTACAGAAACTGGGGTTAAATATTCCAAGTGAGAATTGTATAGATGATACTGGTAACACAATCAGAAGTCTGCACCAAGGATAAACAAATTAAAGAAAAACTCTCAAATTCTTACAAGTGAAAAAACAATTTATATGATCTCTAGATCTAGACAAGTTAAGCAATTAAGTGAAAGCTAACAAACACCTAAAATAATACACCGATTTTTATGGCTCTCCTATCCCCTCTCCCGCATAACATGAGGTTAAGTACTACATATTGGAAAATAGAAAGATTACAGTCTTGGAAGGAAGAGGTTTGGGACCAGGATACTGGATTCAAGAGGACACATTTCCTCCAAAGAAATAGAGTGACAATATTTATCAAAAAAAGAAATTAAATGCATCTATCAGAGAATAGAGATACCACAATTTGGCAACTTAAAAAAGTAATTAATTACTCAATGTTTAGGAATTTAAGATTAGATGAAGTACATAAAAATAAAAAGTTGGTTTTTCTTTGCCTATCAAAAGATAGTAAGGGTCAGTTTTAAATTTTGTTTGGGTTCTGTTCAAGAGAGGGGAAACAAAATACATTACAATTATCACACCAGCATATAGTCCTGTGAACACTTATAAAGAGACTTTCAAGGTCTCTGAAGAAACATATCCAAGTTAGAGAGAACTAGAATGCTGGCATCATTAACTTCACTGTAAATCTGTCTTTAGTAACATTAAATATAAGAATTTCTGATAACTGTTTCATCAATTCTTTCTCTTTTGTCTACAGAAATGTATTAAATACATTTGTACCTATTAGATGGAAAACTAAAGGCATTAAGTTTTCTAGAAAAGATATTCCTGTAAGAATAAAAGGTTATTTATTTCTGTCTCTACTGAATTTAAATATAAATGATCACTTTATAGATCTTGATTAGAAATTATCTTATATACACTTTTCAAAAACTGTGAAAACTAGGCATCTTCGTGGTGGGTATGGTATTGTAACATATACCTAAAAAAGGTGATCTAATACCTTTAAATCACATAAAATGTTTTTTAAACCATTTTACATCAATTAAAAAAAAAACACAAAAAGAAGACCTTGAAAACTGAAGTATTAGATGCTGGCAGCAAAGCATATGAATAGGGTTGCTGAAGACCACAGGCTGGAGAGCCCAAGAATTTCCTCCAGCTCCTATAGGTCAGGGGGTTGAAGGACCACTGTCAGGTCTTTACACAGTTATTATTATTTTTCAAGCTTCTTGGAGATAAACATCTTGTCAATTCAACAAGTTCGTTGATGTGTTTTCCAGAGGCATGTTTACGACTTCTCAACATTTTCCTTTGATAGCCAGATGTAGTAGAATATCAGTTTCTTGTTTCTTGATGAGCCAAAATCTAAGTGCCACTTCCCCAAACTATGTTCAGTCTTTCACTCATCCGAGTGGTGAAACTGTGTTCACCACAACCTGTGTTTGTGAGTTAATGTTGTTATCTATATTTTACTATGGAATGGGGTCATCTGTCGTTAGTCAACTGACACCGAAACAACTCTTTTGTGACTTTAGTCTAGTTATCTAATAATAAATCATCCATTTTTACCTGAGTCACTTGATTTTTCTATTTTTATGTAATTCGAGTTTTCTATGGAACTTCCATTTACATCTTTCTCAATACTTTATAGCATGTCAAGATTTTAATGTAGGTTTGGAATCATTATTTTATATTCAAACAATTATATGAAACACTTCTATTTAAAACTCACACTTGTTCTACCTAGTTTCCATTTAATTAGCTGTATAGAATAACAGTTTTTAATTATGCATGCTAAAAATGACAAGTTTTCATATTCTCCTGTTGACTGACTAAACAGCTCTTTCTGTATGTTCCACCATTTTTTGGCCTCACATTTCAGTGAACTATGAAAATCTACTCATCTGTTTGAAATGGATTTTGCAATACTTACTAAGATCTAATCAGACAGTCATATCCTCTAGCATACCAGGAGCTTATTCTTAAAGTTTTGGAGAGATAAGAAGGTTGATGACTCTACAGAATTTATAGTGTTTTATACTACTCCTCCTTAAGACTGCTACATAAGGCAATGTACACATGTAATTTCAATATTCTTCTTCTGTGGTTCAGACTATAATTTGAAAAACCTATCAAAGTTTAATCTATCTTATATAAGACACCACTTTTTATGTCCTGATTGCCACTTCCTTTTTCTATAGCTTCCTTCCTCCTAAGCTAAGCTAATATGAATACAAATACTTCTGTGTCTGTGACAAATCCTATAAATGGATGTTTTCACAAGCCCTAGTTAACATGGTCTTCATTCTATTTAATGCATGTGTTGTATTTTTATAAAGTATGTTAATACTGTGTTTGAGGTCCCTGAAGCAAAGTAGGCCACATCATTGTAGAGGGGTGAAGCATTCATTGATTTAGACACAACTTTTAGAAACTAGAAATGTCTGCCCAGTCAACCATCATTAACCCTCCATTAAAAAAATCACCAGGCAACATGAATGAAAGAGAATGTTTTCAATGCACATTAAAAAAAATGAAAACCAATGCATGTTAAATTTTCTTGTAGAGAGAAACTATCATTGGGCTGAGAAAGTAGAGCTTAGATATGCAGATGTGAGGGTTAAATGTACTAGTCACTCACATTTCAGTCTGAGTCAGTTGAGCTGAATACTCTTTCTAGATCTCAGTCTTCTTCTTGTTAACATTCTATGATAAAGTACAAATAACATTTCCAAAATATATTCCATGACTTCTATAGCCATGAAATGATCTTTGCAAAAAAGTTTGAAAAAAACAAACATAAGAGTGTGTAAGCTAAAACAGTAGAATCACAATGCATGTTAATGAGGCACTGAGTATCTTGGTAGTAAAAAATGTCTGCAATTGTTTGAAAATTCTATTCTGAATGTATTTAATGAGAAAATTCCTTCCAAACTCCTCTTATATCTAACATGTATTAATATACCAAAGAAATACTCATGCAAGAGATACACATTGGGAGATTTTGATCTCTAAGATGCCTCTTACTTTAACATATAAAGTGTTTCCCTGAAAGCTTGTTTCTCTCCAAAAGTATAATTTCTGATCTTAAAGTTCCTGGATGAAGAATTTCCTCCTGCATGGCACTGCCCTTTCCAGTTTGGCCACACAGAACTTGTCATTATCTCGGTGTTATAATTGTCTTTTGGAGGGATAGCCCCCCCACCCCCCAGTCATTTTCTTATTTATAGCTCTCTGCTCATTCCCTGAAATATGCGCCCTGTCCTCTATTCCAGACTCATACCAACGTTCCAGACCAGCATGTTCACGCATGTTCTGTAGAGGGCAGGCTTGGGATAGGAGAAGACTCTGGGATCCTCCCCCAGCACACACCACCCTGTACACAGAGCTGAATTTGAGCTCTTCAAGAGAATATACATTTCACTACAACAGGACAAAACAGAAGTTTTTGCTTCTCTCTCACAGGTCCATAGATATTTAAGCTGCAAATGAGCAGAGGAGCTTCAAGAAGAACAGCTATAACCTATGTGTAACCTATAATCAATCCTTTTACTTAGTGCAATAACTACGAAAGTATCTATTAACACAAGCTGAAAGTTTTTAACCCCTCTCCCATGGAGCTTATACTCTGTCCCCAGCTTTCACAGAATGCACTGTAACTAACTTTATTCTCTTACCTTGTCCTGCTGTTTTCACAGCCTGGAATCCCTGTCCACTAACCTTTACTTTTGAAGAAGAAACAGCTTACTGTATATTACCTGTATAAAACATACTGTTTTGCTTAGAGTTAATCCTTCTAAAAACTAACCCACTATTCAATAAAATTTAAGAAAAAAGACATCAGACTCTATTATTTGTGTTACTCTCATTTTTAAGTAACCTACTCCCAAATGGGTTTTTATAATATAGGAAATTTATTATCTCAAGTAACTTAAATCTTTAGAGAAAGATATTCTAAGTGAGGCTTAATTAAGCAGTCAACAATGTTATAAAACATCAATTTCTTTTCATTATTTTCTTTAAGCCTTAGGTGGCTCGGGTTATATCATAAGGCCAACTGTTTTCATGGTAATTGATTGGCTATTTTGTGATGAAATTTCAGGAATTACTTGTCATAATTCATATCAACAGGAAGAGTCTCTGATTGATTTTATTGTGATTAATTCATTAGATTATTGTCCCACCCCCCAAAATTGAAATAACTGATTGCCTTAGGTCTCATGACTAATTGTTATTAACAAGGTATAAATCATTTGTAATAATCTACAACTCTACAAAAGAGTTTGTGTCACATGGTTGGCTTCCTTGGAATTGGTTAAGGGGAGGAAGTTTCATTGGCAACCATAATGTAAGTGCACACATGCGTGAGTGTGTGCACACATCCACTTTATGGAAAATAAAAACGAATTAATCTGGGAGAATCATAAATATTTTCAATAGATAAGCCAGACCTCAGAATGTCTGCCACACAGATTTCCCTACTGAGATCATCCCTTCCTCACTCAGAATATGCTGAAATTATAGCCTTTAAATAGCTCTTTTTTATATAACATGTAACATTACATAAGCAATGGATTGGTTTTAGGGTGAGCCTCTTGTCCGAAAATAGTGAATCAATATGTTATAAAATATGAAGAAATTGCCTCAGATTCTATCCTTGATGGTTGAGACACAGTTTGTGGCCAAAGTTGAGACTGGAAGGATGAGAATGAACTACATTTGGAATCATGAGATCTCTCTGGAAACTAAAGTTACGATTAATGAGCAGTTATGAGACAGAAAATTCTTTTTAAAAAGATTTATTTTTTATTTATGCATACAAGAAGTGGAGTACAGGCGAGAGGTGTGTGCGTGAGAGAGATAGTATTCACCAGAGAGAGTGGGGAGCAAAACAGGCAGATCTACTGTAATACACTGCTAAGGGGATCAGTGGGTGAGACAGGAGAGGTCTGCTGGGCCCTATGAGTAGCTCCCTGCCTGGGAATGCAACTCAGGCCGCACTGGTTGGCCATTGCTTGATAATGCTGAGACTTTAACCACTGTGCCACCAGGGAAGCCCCTGAGACAGAAAATTCTTTTTTGTTTTGGTGAGCAATATTTGTATTTAATATAGCAATAATAACATTTATTACACTAAATACAAATTTATTTGGATTTATTTTACCTTATTTTGTGCTTCCTCTTATTTTCCCACTTCTATTTTCTTGACCTCTTTTGGATTTATCACTCTTTCCTTTTTTTTTTAATATTAATTTATTTTTATTTTTTACACCATTGTTCATTTTTAAACAATATTTGCTTCCCCCCACCCCCTCAGGTGTAGTCCCCATAGAGTTTCCTTCACCTATGCACCCGTGCACCATCACCTAAGTCCCCTGTGCTCCTCCCTCCCTCCCCCCTGATCCCGCTCCCTCCTCCTCCCCTGCAGTATGTCTCTGATTTTTAATTGTCTGATTTTGCTTTGTTGTGTTTGGTACTGTTAAATTCTTAACTACTTGTAAAGAAAGGAATTCTGGCCTTAATGAGAGGAGGTCAGAAGATACAAGAGAAAGACAAAAATGCAAGAGAAAGGGACAAAAGAGTAGCCAAGCCTGCAGCACTCCCATTCTGGAAGGCTTTTGGTCCAATTTTGATAAGAGCAACTGCAATTCTTACTCTAAAATCCCTGTTCCTGCTGCTGCTCACATTTGGTTTATGTGCCTTCTATGTGGTATTTCAAATGTGTTTCTTTTCAGAAACAAACTGAAAATTTAGAAAAGGATTTTTTGTTAATCAAATAATTTATTATAACATCCTTTGGAAAAATGCACTCCTGTTATATTTAAATTTACCTTAAAATTTCACTCCTGTTATATTTAAATTTACCTTAAAAATTTATCTGACATGTCTAAAATCTATTGACTGAAACCAAGTATACTACAATAAACATTTTTAATGTTGTCTTATAGATTGTCTACCAGAATTTTAAAGAAAATGAAAAAATACAGTTCTCATCCCTCACCAAAATGTTCTAGCTTGTTGCTAATATAAGTCAGATACCAGTAGTCCTACAATGAAGATAATTGTGACCCAGGATCCTATGCCTCTTATTTAACATATGATGATTTTTTTCTCTGGCTAAATTAGGGAAAGTAGAAATGACTTATTCTCAACACATTAAACAGGACAGTTGATCTGCTCATTCCTTTAATATTATATAAGTATATGTTCTATTCTAATTCATAAAATCTAAAATACTTTCAAATGAAAATTAAGATACTCTCAAATAATCATTATTGAATTTAATAATTAACTCATTTTTTAAATTTTAGCTCTTTTGTGATAAATGAAACTTTAATTATATTCTAAAATGAATTGTTTAATTCTGCAGTACTCTTTATTCTGGAAAGAAAATGCAAATTTGGTAAGGTCACATAGCTTGCCAACAGAGGACAGTCATTGGCACAGTGCTCTGAGTCAGCATGGAAATTTGCCTAAGAAGCAGGGGTTCTGTACTCCTAATTGACCTGACAGTTTGAAATCTTTTCTTGGCAACTGTGTTTTCCTACAGAGTTGAAAATACTGTCCATCTTGAGCTCAGATAGCATAGTTAGTCTGAAGCAATATGTCCTGTTCAAAATAAACCCTTATATGAAAGGGAAGACTATGCATTTTTTAAGATTTATTTATGCATACAAGAACTGGGGTGCAAGCCAGAGGTGGGGGAGGTGGGGGAGAAGATTCACCAGAGAGAGAGTGGGGAGAAGAACAGGCAGATCTACTGAAATTCACTGCTGAGGGAAGCAGCAGGAGAGACAGGAGAGGCCTGTTGCACCATCTGGGTTGCTCCCTGGCCGGCCAGGGCTCAAACTCGTGCTGCAGTGCCTGGTGATAGCTTGATAGTGCTGTCCTTAACTACTGTGCCACCAGGGAGGCCCAAACTATGCACTTTTAATGAAAGAAAAGCAATTAAAACTGTTGGATTCAAAATTCTTAATATAAATTGTATTTGCCTATCTCTAAATTTTTATTGCAAAGGAAATGTATTGGTTGCTTACATTTTTAGAGAGTAAATTTTCATTTCTAGCAGAATAATCAACAAATTCAATTAGTGTGATAAATTAACTTGTAAGGTTTTTTCTTAATCCAGACTTCTCAGACACCATGGGAAGCTTCAAAACTATCGTCACAATATGTTGAGTTGCCAAGATTCTAGTTGTTATAGCAGTCATAATTGGTGGGTGGCTGCTGTTAGGGAGTCCATTCTTAGCTGACAGCAGTCTCTGTGCTGTTACTGCAGAAAGTCTTAGAGTCATCAAGAGTGAATATCATACCCTTCACATCCTTTGCTCATTCAATAATTTTACATGTAAAAATTCTCAGTTCCATAGCTTATATTCATTATGTTCTAATATTAAATGTTCCTACCAGAATAATATGATAAATTTGTGGTAATTTTTTAATTTACCCATTCTGACCCAGAGTTATTTAGATTAAATTCCTTATCCTAGCCAAAGTCATCTTATTTTTTTTTAACTTTTCCTATAGATATCCTGCTTCTGAGTTATAGTTACATAACCCAAAATTTATGTTACCTCCATAACTATAGCAAAGTCAGAGGCTCTTGTCCCAACTTCAAACTGTATTCTGGAGGCCCTGGGTCCTAGGAATCCTCTCAAGGCACAGTAATTACAATAAGATCTTCAAGTAGTTTACTCCCATGTAGGACAATTCCAACTCCATGCAAATTTCCATTATTTCAATATATGGAAACCCAGAGGAGTTTGAAATTTCTGGAGCTTCTCAGATAACAAAATGACTTCCTGAAGTGTCTTTGGATCCTCATATTACCCTTGTTTCCATATGAGACAGAGGCTACCTGATCTGTTGAAAAAAATTACCATAGTTTAATCCTAGTGAGTACATGAATAACGAGTACATATTAAAAGTCTCTTGGTTCTTCTAATAAGGTGGCAACTTAGAGTAGGGTGGTGAGATTTACCCATTCATTCATCGTTCACAGATAAATCACCTTGATTTCCTTCATGGAATACCATATATACCGTGTATATATATCAATCTTCGACTAAGTAGTTATTGTGGTGTTAATTCCATTGTCAATCTAATAGTGGATATAGAATTTAAATCTGCCCAATCAGAGAATCCATGACTCAGATCACAGTGATTGGTTCAGGGGAAATAAATGTGCTACTACAAACTAGTAACGCATGCTATTAGAGTTTTGTTATTTTTTTAAAGATTTATTTATTTATGTATACAAGAACCAGGGTACAGGCCAGATGCGCAGGAGGGTGAGAGGATTCACCAGAGACAAAGCAGGGAACAGAACAGGCAGAATGACAAATACACTGCTGAGGGGAGTAGCGGGCAAGACAGGAGAGGTCTTCCGTGCCATGTGGGACCCTCCTGGCTGGCCTGGGATTGAACCGGCGCTGCAGAGCCTGCGGACAGCTTCACAGAGCAGCGCTCAACCACCTGCATCACCAGGGGAGGCCTGCTATTACAGTTTTTTCTAAGATCTTTCCTCCCTCCTTCTCACTCTCCCTCCCACTTTCCCTCTTTCCTTCTCCTCCCTGCTCTTCTCTCTTCCTCATCTATTTAGCTCTTTTGTTATTTAGATTTGGAACTGTGAAGATATAAACCCAGGATATTGGCATCCATACTTCTACCTAAAAGGGAGCTTTCTTGGGAATAGGCCTAAGGTAGAGTAAGCAGAGGTATAAAATGAAGAAAAATTAACCTTGGTAACTTTGTTTAAGTATCAAGATCCAGCCATGCATAAAGTGTATCCTGCCTTTGGACTTTTCTGTTATGTGTTATGTAAGCCACTGTGTTTCCTTTGTGCTTAATCAGTATGTATTTTTGAACTTGCAACTTTAAAAGTTCCAATTTACACCAGGGCATAATTTTTTTTTGTAAATGTGAGCTGAAAAAATATTAGGTTTCCTTATTACCATGATTTCTAACCTTTAGCATCAGGAAGTTTAGTATCTGATATCATCTCTAGAAATAGAAATGAATTTAAAACCTATCAAGCAGAACTGATCCAACTGCCATTAAAGTGCTCCATTGCACTGTCTCTAGATGAGTGGCTACGAACATATTTGGCCCTGGAGACAGAATGGCAACAATTAGGTATCTATGAAAACTAATGCCAAGGAGCCCCAGTAGCTGCAGAGGACAGATAAACTCTCACCATTGCATTCATTAGCTACTGCAGTGAGTGCCAAGCCAGAAGAGAGAAAGATGCCTGAATAATAATTCTCCATAATTTTTAGTCTTCCAATTGTTACATGCACAAAAGCAAAATAAATAATATATCTGGTTTTTGGCAAATACACAGTAATTCAAGAGTCCCACCTTAAGTTATATGAAACATATGTACTTTGGCAGAAATAGTCTCTGCATTATTCTGCCTTGAACCAGCTGTGTTTGAGTGAGATCTGAAAACCCATTCAAAGGAGCACTTGATGGAATACACTTTTACTCAGATGAACCATTAACAGTAATGAAAAACTATAAATCTCACACACATTTCAAAAGAAAACTATCACAAATACTTAACCACTGGTCTTGTAAAATCCATGATGGAATCTTAAATTTGAGAAAAGAGTAAAAAGAAAATGTTAGTCATCATGTCCACAATTTTTATAGTCTGGTGACTTAGTATTTGTGTGCTTAAAGGGAGATGGGGCATCATCAAGAGAAACTTATTAGGTCAAACACTGGAAAAAAAGAAAACACGATTCTGTTTAACATGTTACAGCCCACATTGGGACTAAACTAAGCTACAGTTACCACAGAAACCTTAGGGGAAATTCTGTGGCAATAGTTTTGGAAAGTCTGAGCAATCCAGAATCTACTAGATTGAAATCATTCATTAGCATCTGTCGGAAAAACAGAAGCCTTTACCTCCATTCCTTAGCCATGAGCTAATTTTCTTTCCCAATTCTAATTCTACTATTCTTACATGCTGCTCTAGGACCAATATAAATAGCTCGTAGAGTTAGCTTCTAATTAAAAAATATAGAGAGCCTCTTTATATTAACCATTTTGAATTATAGGAAGTGTGATCATCTAAGAATTAATTTAATCAGCTATCATGTCCAAGAATTAAATAAATGTATTTGAACATATTCCATGTTACCACACTCTCTTGGAGAGATTAAAAAAAAAATACCCTTGAGGTGTCACACTTGATTCTATTTGCCAAGAGTTAACATCATATGATGGCTTCAATACATTTAGATAGGTCTAAAGTTTATGTCTGGATCAGGTTTATGTCATAAGCACACTGTTTTGTTACCAGCAGCTGAAACCCAAGACTTACAAGTGGCGGGAGCCTGGAGGGGGTACTGGGGAGGATAAATACCCAGGTGAATACAAAATATCAGTGGGGCTGGAGACCCTGATAAGAAATATAAAGGGGCCTTCCTTGTGGCACAAGGGGTTGAGCACCACACTGTGAAGCAATCCTCAGTCTCTGTAGCACTAGCTTGATTCCCGGCCGTCCAGGGAAAAACCCACATGGCACAGTAGACCTCTCCTGAATAGCCCACTGCTCTCCTCAGCAGCGTATTTCAGTCTACCTGTTCTGTTCCCCACTCTGTCTCTGGTGAATCCTCTCACCACCCACATCTCTGGCCTGTACCCCAGCTCTTGTATGCATAAATAAATAAATCTTAAAAAAAAAAAAGAAATATAAAGGACTACAGAAGCAGCCTCCAGGATTCAGGGTTTGGGATTTCAGATCTGCAGCCATTCTGGGGTCATCCTTTTCTGTCCCCACCATGCTGCTCTTCAAGAAGGATTATGTGGACCTCTGAAGGACATGGAAAGGCTTCCAGCAGCCAGCCTCAAAGAAGAAAATTTCAAAGGCTTTGCAGTTAGCTGAGCAAATGAAACTATTCCCAGCTTTGCTACTGTTATAGCCTGGAAGGTAAAGGTGAAGACCTGGAGTCAGGCACCTCACTGAGTTGTGTGAGTGTGGCTGTTTGTCAGATGGTTTGGCCGCTGCAGCTGATATTTTGAGTGTCGCTTCTCTGGTGCTGTTCTGGGGCATCTCTGCAGCAACATGACATCTCTTGTTTTGTCATCTGCTTTCCTTTTGAGTTAGATCCCAGCCTATTTTCTGGCTGCCATGTGCTGTAGGCCCTCAGTGGCAGGAAGACACCATTTTTGGGTCTGTTTATGTTTTGGACTTTAACACACTGAACACTGGGCTTCCCTGGTGGTGCAAGGGGTTAAAAAAAACAGCACTATGAAGCTATCTGCAGCTACTACAGAACGAGTTCTATCCCCGGCTAGAGAGATGACCCACATGGTGCAACAGACCTCTCCTGGCTTGCCCACTGCTCCCCTTACAGTTTATTTCAGTCAGTCTGCCTGTTGTGTTCTGCACTGTCTCTGGTGAACTCTCTTACCCCCCACACCTCTGGCCTGTACCCCAGTTCTTGCATGCATAAATAAATAAATCTTAAAAAAAAACCACACAGGACACTGCTTTGGATAAGGTAAATGACCATTTTTGGCCTCAGTAACTCTGTTTTCGCTGGCTTGTTAACTACTATTATTGTTGTTCTCTGAGCCTGAGTAGTCTTGCAATTGTGTGCACTGTTAAAGAATTCAGACAGTGAGCAGTGACTATTTGGGCAGTGTCCTTGGCTAGTTTTAGTGCCCTTTGCTGCCCTGTATCAGTTTTACTTATTTTTTTAAAGATTTATTTACTTATGCATACAAGAGCTGGGGTACAGGCCAGAGGTGTGGAGGGGGAGAGGACTCACCAGAGACAGAGTGGGGAGCAGAACAGGCAGACTAACTGAAAACACTGCTGAGGGGAGCAGTGGGTGAGTCAGGAGACGTCTGCTGCGCCATGTGGATATCTCCCTGGCCAGCTGGGGATCGAACTTGTGCTGCAGAGGCTGAGATAGCTTCATAGTAGTGTGCTTAACCCCTTGTGCCACCAGGGAGGTCCCTTATTTTTTTTTACAAAAGAAAAACATACAAACTTACATAATAAATTTTAAATGTCAAAGGAGCCTTTTTAAAAATTGTATATTTTTCTATTGAGATAGAATTGGTTTACAAAACTCTATGGTATAGTGCATAGGTGCACAATTCTTCAGCTTATATGTTAACGCCACATCCATTGACCAATCACCCATAATCATCTTCATTTATTAGGCCTCTTCCTTTAGTTCCTCACCCCCACTCCTCCTTAGTAACCTCAATTTTAAAGCTATCTAGGTTTTGTTTTATAATAGTTTTGGCTGTTCCTTTGTGCTGTTTCTCTATGTTTCATATAAGAGAGAAGTTATCTAGTTTTTGTCTTTTTCATTAACATAAATCCCTCCAGCTCCATCCATGTTGTCACAGATGGCAAAATTTCATCTTTTTTTCCTCTATGCTGAGTAGTATTCCATTGTGTTCATATACTTAATCCACTCATCTTGTGTCCTTGGACACTTAGATTGCTTCCATAATTTGGCTAAGGATTTGAGGGTTTTGCATTTATGTTCATCATGGATATTGGTCTGTAGTTTTCTTTTTTCCTGTCTTTGTTTTAGGGTCAGGGTAATCAAAAATTAATTTTTTTGGCTAGCATTTCCAATATTATGTTTAATAATAGTAGTGACAGGGCCTCTCCTGGTGGCGCAGCGGTTGAGTGTTAGGCTGTGAAGCTGCCTGCAGCCTCTGCAGCGCCAGTTCGATCCCGGGCCACCAGAGAGGGTCCCACATGGCGCACAGATCTCTCCTGCTGTGCCTGCTGCTCCCCTCAGCAGTGTATTTCGTCGGTCTGCCTGTTCTTTTTTTTTTTTTTTTAAAGATTTATTGATTGATTGATTGATAGATTGATACATACATACATACAAGCACTGGGTACAGTCAGAAGCGCAGGAGGGTGAGAGAATTCACCAGAGCCAGAGCGGAGAGCAGAGCAGGCAGGAGGACTGAAGTACACTGCTGAGGGGAGCAGTGGGCAGCAGGAGAGGTCTGCGCGTCATGTGGGACCCTCCTCCAGTGGCCGGGCAGCAGCCGGGGATCGAACCGGCGCAGCAGAGGCTGCAGTCAGCTTCGCAACCCAGCGCTCAACCGCTGCGCCACCAGGGAGACGGTCTGCCTTTCTATTCCCCACTCTGGCTCTGGTGAATTCTCTCACCCTCCCACACTTCTGACTGTACCCAGTGCTTGTGTAAATAAATAAGTCTTTAAAAAATAATAATTATAAATAATAATAATAGTAGTGACAGTTGACATCATTGTCTTGTTCCTGATCTTAATGGAAATGCTTTCAACTTTTTACCATTAAATATGATGTTGGCTGTGACTTTGTCATAGGTGTTATTTATAATGTTTAAATAAGTTCAATTTATTCCCATTCTATTGAGAGTTTTATCATAAATTGATGTTGAATCTTTAGGCAAATATTGAGATGATCAGGTTAATTTTAGCTATGTTTTTTGATGAGGTGGCAATAACAATGATTGATTTGAGTATGTTGAATGAGTCTTGCATGCCTGGGATAAAGTCTACAGCTTATGAGGATTTTCTGGAGGATTTACAACTATTTTCATCAGAGATATTGGTCTACAATTTTCTTGTTTTTTTATTGTCTTTATTTTGTTTTGGGACGAGGATGATCTTGTTTTCATAGGGTGTGTTGTAGAATTTTTCCTATGATATTTTGGAAGAGTGAGTAAAATACATTTTAGGTATTCTTTGAAGAATTGGTAAAATGCACTGGAGAAGCCATCTGGTCCTGTGCTTTTGTATTTAGGAAAAATTTTTATTACTCTTTTAATTTCATTACTTGTAATTGAACATTTTTAAGTTTTCTATCTTGCTTCATCTGGGGACAATTTGTCTAATTCTTCTAGGTTGCACAGAGACAATTGTAGTAACATCTTATACTAAGTACTTCTGCAGTATATGTTGTAATTTTGTCTCTTTGATTTATTTCTGTTTCTATTTAATTGGGTTTGATTTCTTCTTTTCTTCGTAAGTTAATTGAGGGCTTTTTTATTCTTTTTCCAAAGAACCAACCCTTGATTTCACTGATCCTTTGGATTAACTTTTTTGTTTTCTATTTCATTTATCTCTGCTTGAATTTTTATTATTTCTTTCCTTCTACTGATTTTTTGGATACCTTTGTTCTTTTTTCTAGTTGCTTCAGCTGCAAGGTTAGATTATTTACTTGAGATAGCATTTCAATCTTTATTAACTTATTAACACTTGTTTTGTGAACCAGTAATATGGTCATTTCTTCAAAATGTTCCATGTGCATTTCAGAAAAATATGTATTCAACTTTTGGAGAGTGTAGTGCCTGATAAACATTTATTAGGTCTATGTGCTCTAATTGATCATAGTTTCCTTTTTAATTTTCTCTAGGTTAATCTGTTATTGTGTAAGTGAGGAGTTTGATCAAACTCACATTTCCAGTGGTACCAAATTATTCAATGTCGACTTTAACTTAATTCTAAGTTAATTATAAAATTATTATTACTGCCTCCCTTCCATGCAAGATATAAAGCTAGATAATTTTAGGGCATAGGGTGAAATTTATAAACTGGTATACTTCTTTCTTTCTTTTATTTTAACATTTATTATTTTTTACATTTTTTTAGGCAATATTTGGTTCCCCCCACTCCCTCAGATTAAGTCCCCATAGAATTTCCTTCCCCAAGGCACCTGTGCACCATCACCACAGTCCCCTGTGCTCTTCCCTCCCTCCCTCTTACCTCTCTCTCTCCTCCTCCCCTGCAGGATGTCTCTGGTTTATAATTGTCTGTTTTTGTTTTGTACTGTTACTATTATTTTTTTACACTGATGTGTTACTTGGTTCCCCTCTATTCCTGTTATAAGTGAAACCATCCGATATTTTTCTTTTTCCTTTTGGCTTATTTCACTGAGCATCATTCCTTCTAGCTCCATCCACATTGCTGTGAATGGCGTGAGTTTATCTTTTTGATTGCTGAATAATATTCCACTGTGTATATATACCACATCTTCTTGATCCAGTCATCTATTTTTGGGTATTTGCGTTGTTTACAGATTTTACCTATTGTAAACAGTGGTGCAATAAACATAGGTGTACAGGTGCTCTTCTGAATCACTGTTTTTTGTCCTTTGGTTAGATCCCTAGTAGTAGAATTGCCGAATCGTATGGTAGCTCCATTTTTAGTAGACTGTGGAAACAGCTTTCCACAATGGTTGGACCATAAACTGGTATACTCCTTTAGTTATATTCCACTAAGTATAAAATTTTTGCCTTGCAAATTTTAAGTGATTTCCTAAGTGATATTTCTAAGAGAAGAGGCAATGTATACAATGACTTTTAAGTGCTAAGATAACTCTGTATCTTCACAGATTTTTGAATATTCAACTGGAAATATAGTTTTAAATAAACTATAGTTTATATTATAAGAGGTTGGATAAGTTTATATATGCACACACGAAGTAGTTCCATACTTATTTAGTTTATATTGTCTTTTCTATTTTAATAAGCAAGCCAAGTAAAGACTGAGATTGAAATTTATTTTCTAAATTTTACCAGGAATGGTTTATCATTCAGAAATAACTATTTCAAATGCAAACAGTATTTAAGCTGCCAGTACCATTCACTTGCATCAGCTTATACTTGTGTATGTTGAGAGAGAGAGAGAGAGAGAGAGAGAGAGAGAATAGAAACACAGATGATATGGAAATGCAGATTTGTGTCCCTGCTTAAAAATGTTCAATAATAAGAAAATCTGACTATTGTTATGGGAATGCTTGAAATTTGATTTCATAGTTCTGACTATAAAATAAAGCTAAGAGTCTTCTGTTAAAAATGTGTTTTCCTGGGCCTCCCCGGTGGCGCAGCAGTTGAGCGCTGGGTTGCGAAGCTGCCCGCAGCCTCTGCAGCACCATAATAAATAAATAAATAAATAAATCTTTTAAAAAAAAAAATGTGCTTTCCTAATGAAGCCAGTAGGAAAACAAACAAAAAAGAAAATGAAATAATTTTGCAATGAACTTGGTAATATTATATCATACTTTCTCATTTTCTCCAGTTCAGTTTATAATTTATCTTGCTACATTTTTGCTTCATTAAAGGAAAGTTATTTCTTAT
Source organism: Talpa europaea (assembly GCF_964194135.1). Taxonomy (NCBI): domain Eukaryota; kingdom Metazoa; phylum Chordata; class Mammalia; order Eulipotyphla; family Talpidae; genus Talpa; species Talpa europaea. Next base: position 29,663,710 of record NC_140071.1, read on the forward strand.
AAACTTATATCTTTGAATATTTTAAAACATTTTTATATCACTATCAAAATAATATTTTTTTAAATTCTTCTATAGTCTGTAGGTAGAATGAATCCCAATCTTATTTTTCTAAAATCAAACTTATTTATTGCAAATAGATGAAAGAATTTGACCCCTTCATTAAACCATCTCTTAGGGCTGTGCCTAAGCATTTGACATATTTACATATTTACATTCCATAGTATTTCTCTCTTTTCACTTATATTTTAATAAAAATATTGAGATTTTTAAATTAGGTACATAAGTATCTTGCTTTTTCTGTGAGTTCAATTTTGGGATAGTAAAAAGTCATTATAAGATATGTGTTATAAAACAAGGCATTGAATTTTAAAACAGTGAGATTCACTAACTCACAGATTTAATATATCTTAAACAAGCTATATGTAAAGTAACAAAATAATTGACATGTAACACATGCTCAATAAATCTGAAATTTCATTAAGATGAGATCACTTCTGACTCTAGTAGGAAATATTTTTAATGCCACCAAAATAAAATATAATTCAGAGTGAATGTGAATCACAATTAGATTTTTGGCAGGAATCACAGCAAAAATCTTAATAAAAATTTCTGAAAAAGGTATAAAGATATAAAATCACAAGTTATATAACATGTTCAATTTTCTTTCTATGACAACTTGGTGAGAATAATCTAGTGTTTGGAACTTTAGTTAGTATGTCTGATGTGAAAAAACAAAGTGAGTTAGGCTAACCAACCCAGAAAAATAGATTAGAAGAACAGATAGGAGGATCTGAGTGCCAGAAATATGGATGAAAATATGATAAATATGTCAAGTGAAAAAGTTAAAGTGTAGATGGATAAAAATATATAAGGAAGTTACTTCTTTTAAGATGGTACCTAGAACTAGATAAAATTTATACAGCAATGTTGATGGCTAGAGTAGATGACAGGAAGACCAAAAAAACTTCAAAAGAAAATGATTAATATGGTAGCAAAGATGAGCAAATATATATTGGATAAATAATAATGATATCTCCATTTGGGTGAAATACTGAATTGCTCAGTTTCTTTTGCCAATTTTTGATTTGAAATATCAGGTGAAAAAAAAATCCAAAAAATGTAAGTTATGTAAGATGGCAGAATTGAGGTTACTAGATAGGGAAGTAGGATGGGTGGTGGGTACAAAGGGAACAGAGGACCAAATGATCTATGGGGAAGGGTCATGGATACCTTAGTGGTGGATGTGGTTTGGTGACATACATATGAGGAGGTATGGATTTATCTCCTAATTCATATATAATATTGTAAACTAATGTTACCTAAATAAAACAAAAAAAAAATTAAAGCAAAAAAAAAATAAAGTAAGTTCAGTTACTGGACCAATGAATTAAATGGTAATGAACTTGCATGCATGTAGTGTGTGAAAGTTGGTCTGTGCTAACTTTAATCATGGGAATCTAGTTAAATAATTACTGTTGAAGAAACAAAATAGTATTGTGGTTTTTATTACAAACCCTGGAACCAAAGTAGATTAGAATTCTGATTATAATACTTATTAGCTGTGTACTACCATGGATAAGGTAGTCTTAATACCTCATTTTCCTCATGTATAAAATAGAAAAAGTTAATAATTCTTTTTCACAGGGTTGTATTAAATGTGTTGGTATTTTAAAATTACCTGAGTGGAAGAACACAAAACAACATCTGTTAAATATATATGTATCATATTCCAGTTTAGCAAATGTATACATTTTATATTTTGGTGAATATTTATGCATTTCTATTTTTTCCAGCATACATTGTGTTGCACTCTATAGCCTATTGCACATATTTGAAGATGTATTTGTGTGCACTTATTCAATAATTCTTCCAAGGTATGTGTCATGATGTAGAATTACTGAGTCATAGAAGACAGATGCTCAGATTCTGTAGCTATTGCATCAGTACTCTCCAAAGCTGTTTTTGATACAACAGGAGAATGACTTTGATTAGTCATTCAACAAAAGTTTAAGTTTTAATGAAATAAAATTTAGTCTTATTTTCTCTTAAAATTTAATCCCTTTTATGGTTTTATGGTTTTGATAATAAATTATCCCATATTCTCAAGTTATAAGGATATGAGTTATGAATAGCTGATCTATTGACTAGATTATGAAAATAGAATAGTTTTCTTTTTTAACTTGTCCTCTATTTGTTGCATGTCATTATTAAAAATATATTTTAATGAGAAAAAATAATAGAAACGTTTCCATTTAGCGATAACAATAAAACAGTGAAACATGGACCTTGATAATAATCCCATTTGAGGAAAATGTGCATTCATTTTTGGGGAGATGCAATGTTCTATAGATATCTGTTAGGTCCATGTGGTCTAGATCTTTGTTTAGGGCTATTTTGTCCTTCTTTGTTTTTTGTTTGTTGATCTGTTCATTGGTGAGAGTGGGGTATTGACATCTTCTACCACATATGATTTTCTCTAATATCTGTTTTCAGAATTGATAGTAATTGTCTAATGTGTTGTGGTACTCCTTCATTTGGTGCGTATACGTTAAAGAATGTTATATCTTCCTGGTGTTTTGTCCCCTTTATTGTTATATAATGTCCATCAGTGTCTCGTCACATTTTTTACTTTGAAGTCTGTTTTATCTGCTATAACTCTGGTTGCTCCTGCCTTATTTGATGGGGCCATTTGCTTGTAGAATTTTTTTCCAGCCCTTTAAATCTAAATTTATATTTATTTATATATATTTATAATTTAAATTTATATTTATTTTATTAAATTTATATTTATATTTTAAATATAAATCTATATTTATTTTTGGTCCTTAGTTGTGTTTCCTGGAGACAGCAGAAGATTGAGTTCTATTTTCTAATCCAGCCTGTTACTCTGTGTCTTATTATTGGTGAGTTTAGTCTATTTATGTCTAGGGTGATTATTGATACATGGGAGTTGTGGTTGCCATTGTGTTCACTGTTTTGTGGTTCTATTCAAGAGTACTTATTCATTCTTCCATTTCATCTATTCTATTTTCATGGCTTTTTAAATAATTCTTTACCCTAGCTCCCCACTGATCTTTTAACATCCTGTAGTTCCGTTATTTTCTTGTTAAGGATTCAATCTTGTTGTTCTGTTTATTAATAATACTTCTTATCGCATTCTGTTCCTTTATGTGTATTTAAGTTTTTAATTTATAGTGATTTTGAATTCTTTATCTAGCAGGCAGAGAAATTCTTTTGTGTCAGTGTTGGTTCTGGAGGCTGATTTTCTTTCTGTGGTGTATTTCCAGGAGGGCTTGCTTGACCAGTTGTATTTTTATTTCTCTCTATTGTTTGCTTTTGGGTATGTTCTAGGTGTGGGATCACCATACCCCCATGTTTAAATGAGTGAAACAATACAAATGTATCCTTTCTGTTAGGAAAGTCCTTTTGGTCGTTGGGCTGGCTATTATTTGTAGCTCCTTTTTTGCTTGCACAATCCTTCCAGTTTTGTTTTACTGCATGTCTAATTGTGGGGGACTCCTTGCTGCTATTATGGGTCTCCTAGCTATGAATACAGATGTCACATCAATTGCAATTTTGTTACAGAGATTGTATGGACATAAATTCTGCCATCTACAAGTGAGCAGCTGCTTGCCATGCACAGAGTGTTCTATCTTCCAATGTCATAACAAAGCCAAACATACCACATTAAGGGGTAATGAGGATAGGTTTCAAGGCATGGCAAGGACTTTACTATGACTCATCATTGCTGAGAATTTAGCATTACTGTTTCCTGATTATAAGAACAATTGGGCACTATAGAAAAAGTATAGTATAGAAAAACATTTCACTTCTGTGACAGTAGTATTTGGAAGTGCTTCCATAGCAAAAGTCTTCCTAATTAAATTTCTTAGCCACAAAGCTCTTCCTATTCATTTAATTTTATTTCAAGGGAAAAGCTGTCTCTGTATTTTGCATTTTTAAAATTATAGCAATCATAGAATTTTGCCAGTGGACTGTAAAAATCAAGCCTCATTTTTAAGGTAGTTAGGTGATACCAAAAAAATCTACAGGGCCTCCCCGGTGGCGCAGCGGTTGAGCGCTGGGTTGCGAAGCTGTTCGCGGCCTCTGCGGCACCGGTTCGATCCCCGGCTGCTCCCCGGCCACCGGAGGAGGGTCCCGCATGGCGCGCAGACCTCTCCTGCCGCCCGCTGCTCCCCTCAGCAGTGTACTTCGGTCCTTCTGCCTGTTCTGCAACCCGCTCTGGCTCTGGTGAATTCTCTCACCCTCCCACGCTTCTGACTGTAACCGGTGCATGTATAAACAAAACAAACAAATAAATAAATAAATAAAACATGCCTCTATTTAAAAAAAAAAAATCTACAGGAATCAATGTAGTATGGTGGATATACACAAAGAAACTCAAGTAAAATCACTGGGTCCAAATCTTCTTAATTTCTTACACCTAAATAATTGTGGATAAATCTCCACTTCACAATACCCTAGTTTCCTCATTTGATATGTGAATAAAATATAACTGTTTTACTAACTTGGTAGAAATTAAATTATCTAATACCTGAAAAACTCTTAGTATAACAGCTAGTACATATAAAACTGACAGATACTATTTCATGTTAAATCCTTGATGTCAGTTCTACATGCAGTGTAAATTCATGTGCAGTTTTAAGTTTTGATTCATTGTTTCCTTCCTACTGTCTTTATATTCTGTTGTTGATGTTCATAATCAAATACAGTTCTTTTTCCCCCACCCCAACGCTATGTTTGTTTATTTTTTCCAAAAATGTATTCACTTACACAACCTTTCAATCAAGTGAAAAGAATCTCACTTTTATTGCCCAGAATAAAGAGGATAGAAGTGATAGTTATTTTTTTGCTAAAGGTGAAAACAAAATTAAGAAGTTTGATGAAGTAAAAATCATAAGAAGGAGTGGGTCCTGGGATGATCGTGTTTATTATATGTTTTTTCCTTAAAAGAATCAAAATAAGATACATTTAAAAAATTTAACTATTTAACTATTTAACTTCAAGCCACTAAAATGTCAAGTTAATGTCTAATGTGTTAGTCTAGAAATTATCTCAAAAGTTTAAGATTTAGTAACTTTAAGGGGAGCATGGAATTAATATTGACTGTGTGACTATTTTTGTGTGCTAGGTCTTCAACTAGGCAATTCAAAATAATGTAAGGGATGAAGAGAGAAAAGAGAAGATGAAAAGGAAGTAAATTATCACTGTTTGAGATTCTGCTATATGTACCGCAGTCCCCAAAGACAAGCAAAACATAATAATTTTCTTCAAAGTAAATTGAAAGTAACACTGAAACCTCATTCTATCAGGTGACTGGAAAACTCAAGTTCATGCAGGGATCTGTGGTGCTCGAGCTTTACCCCTCCTAACAAAACAAGCCTGAAACCTGATTCCTTGTATGTTCCCTTGCAAACAAGTAGCTCTGCAACTTTCAAGTGAAAACTGGATCGCTGGTGATAGGTTTCAATCTCTCTAGGTGATTGAATGTAGGTTTTCAATGTGTGCATTGTAGGTTTTAGGTGTGCAATGTAGGTTTTCCCATTGCAGAGATGTGTTAAGAGTCCACACCAACCCAGGAAACTTGAGTCACACAGTTGTGTTTATTTAAGCAAACAGCCATCTTCTTTTTTGTTGTTGCTTTCATTTGCTTCTCTTTTACCCTATTAAAATGACACTTTTAATAAATAAATTTAAAAACACTTGAAGGTAACTTGGAAATATCTTTAAGTAGCCTCTTAATTTGAACTACTCCTCTGACACAAGAAAGCACAAAGCCTGGCTAACAATATAGAAATGAAAAGGAACAAATCCAGAACACAAAATATGAGATTTATTTATTTATTTATACAAGCACTGGGTACAGTCAGAAGCGCAGGAGGGTAAGAGAATTCACCAGAGCCAGAGCGGGGAGCAGAGCGGGGAGCAGAGCAGGCAGACTGACGAAGTACACTGCTAAGGGGAGCAGCGGGCACGGCAGGAGAGGCCTGTGTGCCATGTGGGACCCTCGCCGCGCGGCCGGGGATCAAACTGGCACTGCAGAGGCTGCGGGCAGCTTTGCAGCCCAGCGCTCAATCGCTGCGCCACCAGGGGAGGCCCCACAACACAAAATATAAATAGCTATTTGTTTTGATTCTTTGGCCACAATAAAAACAATAATTCTCTTTATTATCCTGACATATGCTTGGTATTTACCACCTGTTAATTGATATAATTTGTATACCAATTCAGTTTTACAAAAAGAAAACAAAGCCTCAGAATTATTTGAACCTACAATATAACTTAGATAACTGGTTTAGATAAAGTCAGAATCTGAGCCTATCTGCTTGCAAAGGCCAATTTCTTATCACTGGATCTGTCTGTTTCGAGAGAAGAAAGCTTGTGGGGTGGGGATCTGAAATCTGCTATTAAGACTTTTGGCGAGACATGCACTAAAGAACAATGACAAAAATCATATCATAGAAGTGCTCTGCTGAGTATCTCACTGCAGCTGGGAATCACTAGACCCTGCTGCTCTCTCTGGATACCTCCTTTCATCTTGCAGTGGCTGCCACTGCAGAGATGATGGTTCTCTGTGAGTCTTGAACCTCTGAACTGGGTGCTCCGATTCATGGAAACAGTCTCCTGTCCCACCTGAGAGGAGGGCTAAGAAAACATTGGTTAGCCTTTTCAGTTTTAATAATAGAAAGCAGTTTTCTTAACTAACAAGATGCACAAAGAGGAAAGATGTCTAAATATTGGAAGTGGTTCAGATTCAGGCTGACTGAAATGAAAGACAAACGGCCTCTATATTGAATAAAGTACAGCTTAAATACTGGCACCTTGATAAAAAAAAAAGTTTAATTTGGTGAAAAGTGAAAAGGCCTGAAATGAAATGGATTGGCTCCCTTTAGAGTGGCAGCTAATAGAGTGGCTTTTGGCGAAATCATTCCTAAGTGTATTGGGCTGCTGCTTCTTGCTTGCAGAACAGAAATTACTGGCTATTGGTTGAAATGCCAGGTGAATTAATTTTCAGCCTCATTTATTCTCTGGCTGAGCATAACGGCAATTTCAAAAGGAGAAAAATGGCCCCAATATATGTTGCCACAAATCTTTTGAAAGGTGCAAAATATTAGCAACTAAAATAATTTAATTCCAGATTCAAACAATTATCATTATTGTAGTTAAACAATTCTGGATGTGTACATTTTCAGATTAAAAGAAAGGTTTGTTTGATGTTAGATTTCAGTTATTTCTTATGGAATCTAATTTGTTTATAATTGTTCCAGCATAGAACAGTGCATTTGAACATTGAATCTACGTTCTTCACCAGGAAAATAGGAGACCAGTTTTGTGTTGATTGTTGGTAATTGTAGGTATTGTTTTAATAACTCCTATGGATTATGATAGCTTCTCTATTTAAAATATTTTCACTTTATAAGATAGTTCTTAAGAAGACTAACAATGCCTAAGAATTGTGATGAAGCAGGTATACTTATTTCAACTACTGAACATGAGTGGAAAGTAATATGGCAGTGACAACCTTTGCATATTTCATGTAACCCTCATAATAGTGAAGTAAATCAGCATACATTCATTTCTGGGTGATTTCATGTCAACAAATTAAAGATAAATAATGAATCTAAAATAAAGGTGTTATTTACCATGTACTGTAAGAGCAGATTGCACTGTGTAAGATAATCCTGCTCTATTATTTCAGTTTTTTTATATCATTTAAGTTAGTCATATATATTTGCTTTAATGCCATCCTCAGAGAACAAAAGCCCACCTTTTTATTGCATAACAGAATATTTTGCATGAACTTTTGTTGGAGTAATAGAAAAGACTACAAAACAAGTTTGAAAAAAAATTTTAATTGTGAAGATGAATTGAAGAAGACATAATATTCTTTAACTTGTTTGTAACTATACTTCCAACTTCTTTCTATAGTGTTCTTTTTTATAACGAGGAATACAAATTTCTTCCAGTCACTTTTTATATCATTAGTATTCTTAGACAATCTTGAGAAGTAATTATAGTATTCCCCAAAATTGATGTTGATGTATGTCTTTTAGAAATTAATTTAACAATTCTAGTTACTGAACTTTAAAAAGGAAATTCTGGTGTGTGCTGATGAGCTATGAATTGTGATCACAGCATGATGCTCCTTTTATGCAAGATTTCCTATTTATTTTCTAAAGGGATATATTGTAAAGTATATTTTGGATTTTTGTGCTTAAAAGGCCCAATTAAGACTAACAGATCAAAATGATGAGTAAAATTTGAACCACTGAATTCTTGTACACAATAGGGAATGAAAAAAGGAAATGCCTGCCTTATAAATAAAAATAGAGAGGTTACTGCTGCCTCAGAGACCAAACAAGATTTTGTCTACTTATACTGCATCTCAAAAGAATGAGTTAATCCATAGAAAAATGCATCAGGTAGCTGAAGCATATGATAGCTAAAATGATAGAAAGTAAAATAAAATAAGCCTTATTTAGACATTTGATTTAAAAAGCTTTTTTAGAAAAACCCAACATCTCACAACCACAATTATAAACAAAGGGAATTAACTACAATGAAACTTTTCTTGACAATGCAGGTTATTATCATTATTTCCAAGTTCAATATTATATAATCACTGAACAATGTGTCAGATTCAGTTTTTCTGTCTCCTTTGTTATGAGACTATGAACTGTTCCTTTTCACACATTTGTTATTTGTGTATCAACAACAGAATAAAAATAATGATTGGGTAAGAAGATTTAAAAAATAAATTATGATAAGTCAAAAATATGAACTTTATGGATTATCTCAGATGTGTTCTAAAATTCTACATGTGATCTCTGGAGACACTTCTCTAATAAAAATGAAGTCATTGAAAATGTTTTAAACAAGTAGAAAAAAACTCATAAAATAACTTTGTTCAAGAGGATGAACAGTAGAAAATATAAGTGAGTGTTCCACAGTGACAGGAAACAAGAATCAAAATTTTCTAGATTCTTGCTTGGAGATTTTATAAGTCAAGCCCACAGGAGAGGGATTCCCGTTGGATCCCAGTGGGTCTCCCAAGTTGAGGAGACAGAAATGAAAGCCTGAGGAGAGCAAGGTATCAGTTAGAATTCACAGGACAAAGGACTAAATAGAAAAAAGCTACACATGTATAGAGTTCCAACTCATTTCTAAAGGATGTTCTTGAGTATTCCGCAGAATATGTAGCTGAAAATATATAGGAAATTACCTGAGCTTGAGGAAAGATGCACAAAAGAATTAGAAGGAATAGTTCCTGGTGCATGCAGAGAGCTGAGAACAGTGCCTGTTCCCACAAAGCAGAATGGAAACACATATAATTTATGGAGAAGTGAGTAGAGTATCCAGAAGCATTTTGACTCAATAATGGAATGATTAAATCTATAGTGACTTGTTTTTTTTTGTCTCACCTGACAAATCCTGAAAGCAACAACAATTTCTGGTGACTTAGTCATACCCAGAATATTTGTACGCATGTAAAAATAAAGAAAGTGGTGACCTCTAGAAGCTAGAAACAATCCTTAACTTGGAGTCACTAAGAAAATGAGGACATTGGTTTATAGCACAGAAACTGAATTATACTAACAATCTAAATGAGCAGGAAGTGAAATCTTCCCTAAGGAGGGATGTATCTACTAAATCCTAAATTTAGCCCAATGAGATTGGTGAGATTTTTGACCTATAAACCAGTAAGATAATGAAATTATGTTCTTTAAATCAGTAATTTGGTGATAATGTGTTGTAGTATTAATAGAAACCTATAATAATAATCAAGTTGCTCAAAGAGATAGAGTAAAAACTCCATAGGATCCAGAGGAACAGTTAGAACAGCAAAAACATAGACTCCTTGTGAAAAACAATGAAAATTAGAAGATAGTGGAGCAACATTTTTATAGTACTAAAAGGAAAGAAAGAAAGTATTAATTCAGATCTCTAAAATACTCAGTGCAATTACAAATGAAGTAGACTTTTCCAGCCATGAGAAAACAGAAAGCATTAATCTTTAAAGACTGTCTCTAAAATAAATATCAAGGAATGTCCTAAGGCAGAAAGAAAAGTGAGACCACATCAAAATATAAATCTACACAAGAAATGAGGGTTAGACATTTTAACTGCATGTGTAAATACATGAGCAGTTTTTACAAGTATTATTTCAATATAGTCAACTGATGTTAATAATGACAGTTATGGTATACTACAGAAATTATACTGTAAAATTCTGACAAAAAGTAACACAATTTTGAGAAAGGGAAAAATGAAATACCCCTGTCAGTAATTTTCATGTATATTTAAATTGATATAATATCAATGAAGGTAGATTGTGATAAGTCGAATCTATATTGAATGAATGCTATATACCCTCAAGCAACCACTCTATTAAACAGTTAATAAAAATAAATGTCAGATAAATAGGATAAAGTGATATCATAAAAAAATTAATGCAGATGAGGGCAGAAAATAGGAATAATGTAGAAATGTAAAAGTAAACAGGGGGAGATGGAGTATGATGGTGAAAGAAGAGGTTCCTTGCTTTGATTCTGAGATGATTTAATGCTTTACCAGACATCACACCCAGTGAGACCTGTAGGTTCGGGTAAAACTGGAACATCCCTTGGATATCAGAGATCAGCATAGATTGGGAACCAGAAGAGGAGAGATAAAATAATCAGGCTTCACTGAACAGGAGGTGGGTTAAGGAAAATGCTTGGAGGCTATAATCCAAGCCAGGGATTATATAGAGACACACATCATTGACTGAGGGGAAACTCATTCAGAGGAGCTGGCATGTTCCCCATAGGGTAGGCCAGATCCCAGGGTAAAATTAAAAGCAAAAACAGTGCACAAACTCAGTTAAAAATGCATCCTCTACACTGGTATTGACCTAGTGAAATGCATTGATAGCACAAAGACTGCAGAGTCTCTGTGATATGAATCACAGAGAGGAATAATATCAGCAGTGCCAAATCTATAAGCCATGCCTCCCAAATACTCAGCACATTTGCAGCAATGACTGGACACCTCAAGGTCACTGCCCCATGCACTGACCAAGTCACTGCAAGATCAGGTCTCAGGCCCTATTGAAGGCAGCAAAGACAAAAAAATATAAAAAATAAAATAAAACCATAGTGCCAGCTGCTAGAAAAGTAAAATTAGTGTAGCTCTCTACTTTACTGATTAGTTTAACCCCTAAGTTACTTCCAAGTTAAAAAAAGAGACATTTTTCTTTTTAAACAGAGAATCTAAAACACCAAAATGGACAGACCAAAAAATATAGCAAGTTACACTTTCAGAGTCAAGTTATATATTACACTAAAGGCAAGGACAACTCTCTAGAATACAACCATAAGCACATGGAAAATTTTATTTCCCTAGTGTGTAGAGTTAAAGAAATGGAAGAAAACACAGAAAATCAAGTCAAAGTGATATACACATTTCAAAAGAACACATGAATTACCTGAAAAATTGAAATATGGAAAAGAAAATAAGTATTGAAACTTTAAATATGAAAATGACAAATTTAGAATATAAAAAGCTCAATAAATGAGATTTAAAAATTCTAGAGAAAGTTATAGAAGCAGAAGAGAGCCAATGGAGTATTGAATCAATGAACTAGAATATAGTCATGTGCAAAGGACCCAAGTGGAAGAATTAAGAGAAATGTAAAGTAAAAAATAGAATAAACATTTCCAGAAGAACCTGCTGTCATTAGGAAAGACAATATAAGGATGTGTATCCCCAAAAGGGAAGTACAGAGTACTTCTTCAAAGTAATTAAAAGGGTATCACAAAAGGAAATTTTATACCTAGAATTCAGATCAAAGTGCAAAAACATACAGTTTGCCTTCTTCCTGTAGCTAAGATTGTGAAAATAGAATATAAGGGACCTTGCTTTTAAAATGATTGTCATCCTCAAAAGAATCAAATATCCATGAATGTGGTATTTCAAGGAGTAATGGGCAAGGTAAATTGGACTTATGGCTGCTTGCTAGAATGGTGCAAATTACACAGTGCACAACTCCAAGGAAACGTTTCATGGCACGTTTATACATGAGTGACATCTATGAATATACATGGTCGCCCTTAGTAGACTTCTATATAAACGTCTGCTTTAAATATAGCCATGTCTTTCAGCTTTCACATCCTGCAGTGATAATAAATAGGACAGGATGTACTGACCACCCATGTGGGATGCCAGTGCTTGTCAAAGACATAAGCTTTCCTATACAGGTGGTAGAGATGTTTCTTCCCTCTTAAGCCTCCAATATGGTAGTCTACTATATTTTGTCAGAGTTAGTGACACTAAGGTTAAAATGATGAATTCATCAGGCATCCAGAGAGCTGGAACTAGCAAACCTTTATGAGACTATGAACAATCTGTGTCACCCTTCTATATAAGCATCCAAAAGGCAGTTTTAATGTTAACACACTGAGTATGACTTCCAAAAGATTTCTTCAGTTACCATCACTCTTTCATGCTGTTTCTTGGATTAACAATATGAAGAATACTTTTGCACTATTTTCAAGTGTTCAACTGAACTTTAAAAAGAATACTACTCAGTAAATTTGAGAGTGCTTCATTGCTACTGGTACAGTTGTAATAAAAGCACTGAAAATCCTTCCATAATATTTAAATTTGCATCAGCCAAGAACTATTCTGACATATGAAGTGTATGAAATAGGTACCTGCATAAGTCTTCAATGGGTAATAATTTTGAAAGAACCTAAAAAAGTACATTTAATATCAAATAATGTGCCATGATTACAAACCTAGAGTGAATAAAAGCTGAGCAGGACTACATTTTACAGGTTTATCTGACCTAATGCTTTTAATAGATAATAATTACCCTAACCGATGACAATCTTTGCACTTTATATAGTGCAACTCAATGGTGCAAAAGATGTCTTCTTAAAGAAAATTATTAAGGTTATAGGGTACTAATGCTGAGAAAGACAAGGTAGCTGACAATCTAACAGCCATGGTATTGGCATCAATGCTTTTTAACACTACCAAGTTCTGGCTCACAGCTTCTATTCAAACTTTGAGCAAAAGAGTCAGGAAATTCTCTTTTCTTCCAATGTATTTTCTCATTCCTCTATTCTTTTCCTTATTCATTTCACAAATTTTAATTCAGAATCCTCTATGTGCCTGACACTGTGCTGGATAAAAGGATTAAAATGATCAGCAAAAACAGGCTTACAATCTGAAAACTAAAATTAACCTTCTTTATCATAAAAGACTTTTGTAAAATTAAATAGTAATTAGTCACTAATTACTTCAGATTGCTGACAACCCAAAATACTTTGTGTCTGGGGAGAACAGAAATGAGTGGAGAAAGAAATCTGTGAGGCAATCAGGTGAGAAAGGAGACCTAAAACCTGTTTCCTAGCAAAGATCTGAGCATGTAGATTAATGAAATGTCCCCTTAGTTTATTAAGTCTGAGGCTAAAATATAGATTTTAAATATTTTTTTAAGGAATCAGTATTTTATCATTGACCCTAACATCCAAATATGCACTATATCGTGTTGATTCACTGTATTAGTTACAGGCACTAAAATTTCACCAAATTTTATGGCATTGTAACAAACGCTTGGTTACAGTTGGCTGTTTTAATATAAATTTTAAGAATAGCTGATAAAGTATATGTAGGAAGGGAGGAGGAGAGTAAATACCCATAAAATGTTACCAAATAATACTTATTCGTTAAATATAACACTCATAAAAGAGAATGTTTACAGCACTGGTATTATAGTGGGCTCCTGTTCTTAAGAGGTTTTCCAGGTTATGTGGAAAGGGGGCCTCCCCAGTGGCGCAGTGGTTGAGCGCTGGGTTGTGAAGCTGCCCATGGCCTCCACGGCGCTGGCTCGATCCCCGGCTGCTCCCCGGCCACCAGAGGAGGGTCCCACATGGCGCGCAGACCTCTCCTGCCGCCCGCTGCTCCCCTCAGCAGTGTACTTGGTCCTTCTGCCTGCTCTGCTCCCCGCTCTGACTCTGGTGAATTCTCTCACCCTCCCACGCTTCTGACTGTACCCAGTGCTTGTATAAATAAAACAAAACAAAACAAATAAATAAATAAAACATGCCTCTATATATAAAAAAAAAGAATATGTGGAAAGGTAAGTGTCTTTGTGGTCATGTGCATGACATGAGCAAAGGGTGAAGAAGTATTTTTTTTTTCCTACTTCACCAAGGGAATTAATGTTTGGAAATTTTATGCAAGAATGTTGCTCAAAAGGAATGTATAAAAAAACAGAAATGTTTTATTTTTAAATAATAAATTTTATTTTTATATTCCCCATACAATTGCAACCCCCCCATTCTGACCCCAGTCCCTCCCCTCCCACCCCCCACCCCCCATAGAGTGTCTCTGGTTCATAGTTTTTTATTGATTTTGATTTTCACTTTCTTATAGTTATTCATTTTCCTGGTCCCTTATTTAAGTTTTCTAGATTCCTGCTATGAGTGAGACCATCCGGTATTTTTCTTTTCATTTTTGTCTTATTTCGCTGAGCATCATCCCTTCCAGCGCCATCCATGTTGCTGCAAACTGCATGTGTTTATCTTTTTTGAATTCTGAGTAATATTCCATGGTATATATGTACCACATCTTCTTGATCCAGTCATCTATTTTTGGGCATTTGGGCTGTTTCCAAAGCTTAGTTATTGTAAACAGTGCTGCTATAAACATAGGGGTGCAGGTGTTCTTTGGAATTGTTGTTTCTGTGTCCTTTGGGTAAATACCTAGGAGTGTATTTGCTGAATCATATGGAAGCTCTATGTTTAGTAGGTCCAGAAATCTCCACACAGCTCTCCATAGTGGTTGGACCAGTTTGCACTCCCACCAGCAGTGCAGGAGTGTTCCTTTTTCTCCACACCCTTGCCAACATTTGTTGTTGCTAGTTTTTTTAATATGTGCCATTCTCACTGGTATAAGATGGTATCTCATGGTAGTTTTGATTTACATTTCCCTGATTACAAGTGATGTTGAACATTTTTTCATATGCCTGTTGGCCATTTGCATTTCCTCTTCAGAGAAGTTTCTTTTTAGCTCTTCTGCCCATTTTTTGACTGGATTATTTTCTTTGTTGTTGAGTCTCATCAGCTCTTTGCAGATTTTTGTGATCAGTCCTTTATCATTAGTGTTGTGTGCAAAAATGAAAAAACAGAAATCTTAATAATTCATCTGCTTTGAACCAGACAGCCTCCTTCACTTATTCCTAGAATTTGATCACTGTAGCTTTTAGTGTCACATTAGAATCACAGATGATTCTTATTTTCGAGAACCAGTTTCCAGGCCTAAAGTCCATTCAAAGAATGCTGGCATGGGTAAGAATCACGACCAAAAGTTAGAGAAACTTTTATCTGGATAAGCAAAGAATTTTAAAATGCTTACTGAGGCAATGTAGAAATGTTTCCACAGTGATGACTCTTGTCTGGTTCTGCTTTTGATCTTTCCTTCTTAGAATTCAATATACCTATTAGAGAATCATTAATTTAGACTTCTAGAAGGTGTTAGGTGAATCACTTAGTGACAGTTTTCTTTGAGTTGATGTTTCCAGGTCTCTCTTGAACATGAAAAGTGCTCAAAAGACATGATTTTATAGAAGTCACAAAGGCTGACAAAAGGACTAGGTATTAAAAGGAATTTTTGTAAATCAGCTATGTTGTACACAAAAATCAGGCATTCTCTGAAGATTTGCAGAAGGTACGAAGTACCTGACAGCCTGGCTTTTCTTCTGTGACTATTTCATTTAGTGATATACAGGGAGACATTTCACAAATCTCTATAAAAACATGGGTTTGGGACACCAATTTATCTTAACAATCATCACAATTTTGTCTTTTGACTTTTTCTGGTACTTGTGTAATATGAGTACCGGCTCAGATGAGAGATTGAGTTGTGGTCATAAAGTGCCATGGATCACACTTAAAAAATACCTCTGCTCCCATGGAATTCAGCAGGTTGCAGGACAATATCACAATTCTCTAGTTCTGAATTGATTTTTTTAAATGATGTGCAGGAAGAGAATTAAAAATCATTTATGTTCATCACCTTTTTGTTTATAGTTCTTAACTTTCCCCTAGTGGATAATAACATCTTCTCTGATATGGGAAACATTTAGACTACCATTATCTTCATTAGATTCTGTTCATACTAGCAAAACATGGTCACAAGAATAAAACTTTTCAATACAGACTCCCAATTGAATGAAAATGCAGCTATTTTGACTGCAGTGTCCCTTGATGATGCATAATTGTACTAAAAATTGCTGAGGAGTTTGGAGCACATGTTCTCTGTCAGAATGAAATGTAACTCCGATGACATGAAACAGTATTTGAATCATGATCTATATGTGGAAGTTATCACCCAAATTTACCTAAGATCCTTTGTGTGATTGACATCATTACTTTAATGAAAATTTACCCTGTTCTCATACACTAGAGAGAATTTATTTAATTCCCTGGCAGTTCCACTGGGTTTTACATTAATTAGTCAATATCCATATATAATTTCATATCCCATAATTGATTTTGACAAAACATTCACACAGGTGTCGGCAGAACACTGTCTTCTGGAAATTCAAAAATCATTTCACACCTCTGCTTGCTGTGAAATTACCTGTTTTCTGGAAAGTAATGGTTACATCATATTGACCAACCCAAACTCTCTGAAAAACTATCTGAATGAAAATTAAATTATACTCATTTTAAATTTTAAATTAAAACTCTGCTACAGAATGAGACTTGATCTGATATTTTCACATGCTTTAATATTTTCACATTTGTAGTAAATAAATATAAGCAATTAATATGAGGCTAGAATAAGAGTATGTTGTTTACTCTGATTTATTCACTTATAATTTTCATAGCCCTCAGAAGCAACTAGTTTGGTGATGGAGAGTGAGTCTTCTGGTACATATGTATTTTTATCTGGCAAACTTAAGCGGAGTGTAAATTAAATAGCAATATTTTGACAAAGCAAAGCAAGACTCTTATTCAGTGAACTCACTTTCCTGTAAAAAAAGAAAACAAGCAGCCTTGTATTTATCAAAAAAAAATAGGCTTTACAAACAGCTCTCTACTCAGTTTGTAGCATGGATAATCCTTCAGTACTGATGTAGCATATGACTTCTGTATCAGTGTTGGGGTGGGCTGTTAGGGGGTGTGAAGGTCATTGGATGCAGTCATAGCGGGAGATGAGTGTATGTGTACACATTTACTTATATATTCTATAATTTTTCCTATATGTTTGCTCATTCACATGTCCTTTCCCATTTCCTATTCATTAATGCAGATAATGACTATTGTTCAATCGAGTACCATCAGCCACCATTTTCATCATCTTTTGCAAATCCTTTAGTTCTGACCACTATGTTCACCTAAAAATCACCTCGTAAATAATCTAGATGAAATAATCTTAATGTGTGTTGCGTGCCTCTAATGAAAATTATCTCTTTAGGAAGATAATGTTTTAGTTGAGATATGTTCAATTTTAAAGTTTTAATAAACATCCTCAATGCTATTATGAGAAAAAAAATTGCAGACTAGATTAGTAAAGAGCTTGCCAGTTTGCCATGGGCAATTATGCCATTAATGCAATGTGTAAAATTTAGTAAGTCATTTTATTACTCTGTTCCCCATTCTTATATAAGTAAAGTACATTTTGAGGAGTATAGGTCAGAGGTGTGAGGGGATCAGAAGATTCACCAGAGAGAGAGTGAGGAACAGGACAGGCAGATCCACTGAAACACACTGCTGAGGGAAACAGTGGGTGAGACAGGAGAGGTCTACTGTGCCATGTGGGTTAGCTCCCTGGCTGGGGATGGAACTCATGCCTCAGTGGCTGGTAATAACTTCATAGCACTGAAACTTTAACCCCGTGCCATGTGGGAAACCATAAGTCTGTGCCATAAGTGAAGCACTTGATAAGATATTTTCATAAGTCTGGAAAAGTTTCATCACTATTTCATTCTATAAATATCAAATGCATAAAGCAAGAATGCTGCAAACACTTCAGTATTAAACATCAGTCTCAAAATTTTTATCTAGTTCATAACTTAAGAAAAAAATGAGCAATATGAATCATGAGACAGGAAAAACATTTAAAAATATATTTTCAGATAATAAATTTACATAAATGGAAAATCAAGAAATAAGATACATAAAATCTATATATGAAATATCTATGAGTAAATCAACAAATAAGATGTTTTCATAAATTAGTAATAACTAATTCAAAATATAATTAAAATATTTTTCCAGAAATTAATATATGAAACAAAAAGTTTAATGAAAGCTATGTAAACTTACAAGAAGAAATTATAAAACATTATAGATGATATCATATTTTGATCTCCTTAATATCAAAATAAGTGTTCATTATTTCTGACTGTGAAATCCTAGCTCACAAAGATATCTGTTCGTCTCAGAATGATTTGTGGATTTTATGTAATCAAATATAAATCTAATAAAAGTCCAAGAATAAGAATAATAAATCAAGATTTGCCAGACTAAGTACCACAACATATTGTAGAGTTAAAAAGTTACCAGCTCAGGGGTGGATAGAAAGTTCAAGAGAAAACTACAGAGTCCAAAAATATGCCTTCCGTTATATACGGAAATCTGAAAAAGTTGACTCTAACATTTGTTTGCCGGTTTTCTCATTTCTTTCATGAAAGGATAATTTTTTGCTTTCCTTACCACACCATTTCCACAGACATAACTCCTTCAATGCAATTTAAAATCAGGCTTATAAATGTGGATGGTATCAAAAGAAAATCAATAGAGTGATTTAAAAGTTCTATATATACTTGAAAATGCATTCACAGATTTAGTTAAAACCAGGGTATATTTTTACTTAAATATTTTCTGGATTTCTTTCAGTTTTCAATATTCCAATTTTAACTTGCCTTGCTGAGTGTCCTTAGAAGACATTCATGAAAACATTTATTGTGTCTTAAATAACCTTCTTTGAAGGTTAAAATGATATTAGATATGAAACACAATGGAAAATGTATATATACTATAAAATGGAAAATGTTATTAGTAGACCTCAAAGTTTTTCCTGCTGGGCATCAAATAGCATTTTTCTGAAGAGAAAGGACCATGACACCCAAATCTCAAGAAAAATAAGTTTTCAGTTATGTTTTGATGGACCAATTCAGGATGTGAGACGTCTGGAAGCATTTTTTATAAACTTAAGTCTGTGGAAGACTGTTGTAGCATCAGAGAAAAGAAATGGAAAATAGAAGAAGAAAGACGATCTTTAATATACTCACAAATCTTTATAATCACTTTATAAATAACTCTGAAACTGTGATAGGGAGAGAGATATTATTTGAAAATACATAAATATCAAATTTTGATATCATGACCTAATTAATAATTTCTATCTTTTAAAATTTTAACATTTCTGTGGAAAAAAAATCTGCTGGAGTTTTTTTTACTACTTTTTAGGCATAAAAGTAATAGAAATTCCTGAAACAGCAGTCCTGAAATTTAATCACCAAGAATATGATAAAATTGATTATACCTATTCTTAAAACATTTTTAGAAGTGTCTGAGTATTTTTGAAAGTTTATAGTTACCTCTCCAGAATATGTTCACATGCAATGTCATAAATGCTAAAATTTTCCCTATAAAATAAAGGTGAGCCAATACAACTCATCTATTGATTTTGGCCAATTTAATAATCAGTAGGAATTGTTAAATATGACAGCAATGTGAATCAAAGATCTTGAAATAAGGAGTTGGCCATTCATGTATGACTATAAAGTCTGTTAATTTTAATAAGAAAAAATCTGATAATTTTAATTTTCCTCTTAATTAAAACACATTACATCTACCCTTTTCTTTGATGTGTCTTGTAATCATCTAGGAATATTATAAGCCATACCAAAATCAACTAAAGTTTCTAAATAGATAGTGATATAGTATAGATAAATAAAAAATAGGCTCAAAATCCAATAGTGACTTGAGATACTGGGTAAATTAGAGAACACTCAGATATTCAAGATATTAAAATTGTATTTCAATGTTTAAAAGAGGGAGTGAAGAACAGGACAGGAAAGCAAGAATGGAATTCAAAAAAATCTGGGTTCTGGCCCTAACTCTTAATGATTGTGATTTGGGGAAATTCATTTAACAATTTTGGCCTCCCCTGTTGGCACAGAGGTTGAGCGCTGGGCTGCAAAGCTGCCCGCAGTCTCTGCAGTGCTGGTTCGATCCCCGGCCACTGGTGAGGGTCCCACATGGGGGTCTCACATGGCGCACGGACCTCTCCTGCCACCCGCTGCTCCCCTCAGCAGTGTATTTTGTCAGTCTGACTGTTCTGTTCCCCGCTCTGGCTCTGGTGAATTCTCTCACCCTCCTGCACTTCTGACTGTACCCAGTGCTTGTATAAATAAATAAATCTTTAGAAAAAGAAATTCATTTAACAATTTTTTCTCTGTAATGTAAAATTATTGGACTAAAGAGTATATCGTGACAGTCAAGAATAAAACATACTAGTTGTTCAATATAAGAGTTGTAGAGTTTCATTCAACATTGCCTCATCATTTCAGATCTCTTTCAGGTCTAAGGTCTGTGCCACAAAGCTTCATGCATAACTACTATAACTAACTAACTAAGATGTGTTTTGTGAATAGTTGAAGTTGAGAAGGAAAAGAATGAAGTAACTTTTAGATTGAATCTTCTTACCTGGCAGCAGAATATTCCCACAATCATACTAAACACAACTTCTCTTTCAACTAAGTAATGCATTCTTTTTAAAGCATCTCAACTAGAATTTCAAAACACAACCAAGTTTCAAAAGCTGTTTGAAACATATGATTCAACTACTTATTGGAAAGTATATTTGTCAATTTCCAATAGGACGTCTATATTAAGAGGCTTAGTTGATTTTACAGAACTTTAGGGTAGAATCCCTTCAATCCAAATTGTAGGAAGAGCTAAGAGACATCTTCTTTTTCCTCCAGGGCACCCGGTAGTGTGCCAAGACTAATTTACATTGCAGAGACCTGGTTGTGCCCACCTTTTCCCACCTCTGGGTTCAGTCACTTTGATTTATAGTTCAAAATCAACCATGATGGGAGTATCAACTCCATGAAAATCAGTAAATTAGCACTTTTGAGGGCCAGAGAGTGATCTTGTTGGAGGAAGAATAATGTTACAAATATAACAGCTTACCAGTGAACTCTGATGGCAAGGAAAAGTGAATCCAATGTTGACCTTGTTGACAAAGAGAGCCACAGTGTTTCCTATCTTTGAAAGGAAAATCTCCTATCCAAGAGCCTCAGGATAGTGATTCTCTAAGTGCCCTGCTCTCAAAAGGAAGCCTTTTACTTTTGAAATTAAATGACAGAGACTCTTTTTTTTTTTTTATAGAGGCATGTTTTATTTATTTATTTGTTTGTTTGTTTGTTTTGTTTATACAAGCACTGGGTACAGTCAGAAGTGCAGGAGGGTGAGAGAATTCACCAGAGCCAGAGCGGGGAGCAGAGCAGGCAGAAGGACCGAAGTACACTGCTGAGGGGAGCAGCGGGCGGCAGGAGAGGTCTGTGCACCATGTGGGACCCTCCTCCGGTGGCTGGGGAGCAGCCGGGGATTGAACCGGCGCCGCAGAGGCCGCGGGCAGCTTCGCAACCCAGCGCTCAACCGCTGCGCCACTGGGGAGGCCCGACAGAGACTCTTAATAGACTAAAATTTAAGAAAGAGATAAACACTGATGTCCATTAAATGTTTTTGCCTTTGAGAACTCAGTCAGTGCGCGCCACTGAGGAGAGCAGGGAAACCTTCCAGTTCCCTCCTGCTGTTCTGAACCTCTCCTTTGCCCTCCCCACAGGCAAACACAAACTAACTCAGTAGTTTCCTGTTTCTTTGGGTTTGCCCCAGGATTTTAAGTGGCAGTTTAATTGGGCTAAGATAAAGAAATAGACAACAATTAATCAACTTTAATTATTAATTTAATAACTCAATTTTTGAAAGGCTTTTCAATTTTTCATAAAATATCATTGCAGCAACTTCCATTTCAATAATTTTTATTTTGTAAGTAGAGCAACAGATTTGTTAAAGTAGCCCCCACCTCCAAATATGTGCATGGGCATTTTTTGTTTGTTTTTTAACTAGAGAACTGAAGGAATAATTTTTGTCAGTAATGCTGATGTGTGATGGAAGTATTCAAGTAACAAAAGACCATGAATTATTTTTTATTTTATTTTCAAACTTTTGTCTTTCCCATGAACGGCCTTGAATTAACACTGTCACAATTGAAATAAAATTAAACTGGAAAAGTATAGTTCTGATGAAAACAGCATAAAATAAGGTTTTAAAACTGTTGTTTCAATTCCTTTTGTATATGGTGGCCAAAATAAATAAATAAATAAAGCCATTGCATACATCCTTAAAAAGGTAGAGGAACTAAGACTCTACATTATCATAACAAGTAAGAAATTTCAGAGTTTAAGGAAGGCCTTTCATTGAAAGTAACCTTTGTCCAGTTTTCTGATGCTTATAGTGAAGAATGTGAGGTTTTGAAATGAACTTGGGTAAGAAATTAGCAACCTAAAGAAAGTAAGAGGAGAAAAGACATGGATCAATTAATAACCTGGTCCACTAATAATCTAATGCTAACTATATTCACTGACACAGAAGAGTAATAAATGTTAAAAAATTTTCACATAGGATCTTAGTGCAGTGAGCAAAGGAAATGCATCAGACACTTGCATCCCGATAAGCATTACCATGAAAAGTGGCATTACACTAAGTGTGTGATACAGAATTCAAATAAAGAATACTTATTTTTATTTTATTTTCTACTGTTAAAACTTGCAGAAATGTTATTTATTTAATTTCTTAAAGCCACCTGACTTTAAGCATGATTTGAAAAAGATGTATGTGATAATTAGATCTCTTTCTTTGCAGTCACTCTTAGATTCTTCCTTGGAATCTTGGTGCTTGATTCTTACAGGTTTTATTTATTTAATTTAAGATTTTTATTTATTTATTTTTGGTAGAAGAATTGGAGTGTAGGCCAGGGGTGCAGGGGGTAAGAGGATTCAGCAGACAGAGTGGGGAGCAGAACAAGTGGATTTACTGAAATACTTTTGGAGAGTAATTACTGAAATACTCCAAATACTTTCACAGTATTTACTGAAATACTGCTAAGGAGATCAGCAGGGGAGACAAGGCAGGTCTGCTGGGCCATATGTGGGTAGCTCCCTAGCCAGGGATCAAACTCAGGCCATCGCAGTGATGACATTGAGACTTAGGCCACCAGGGAGGCCCTGATTCTTATATGTTTAATTATAGTATTATAGTATACTTAGTCTACTAGATATCTGAGTTCTAAAAAATGTTTGATGCCTTTAGGGAAGTCAATGACTAAAAAGAAAGACCATATATGATAATGGGCAAAGGCAACACTCAAGAAAGTTGAGCAGAAGATGCGATGTTCCATGGGCGGTACAAGAACCAGTTCTAAGAATTCTGCGAGTAGTACATTGAGAAGAAATGGAGTGAGATTTCAGGTAAATTTTTTTTTTAATATTTATTTATTTTATTTTTATACAAGAACTGGGGTACAGGCCAGAGGTGGAAGAGGGTGAGAAGGTTCACTAGAGACAGAGTGGGGAGAAGAACAGGCAGGTGGACCGAAATACACTGCTGAGGGGAGGAGCGGGTGAGATAGGAGAGGTCTGCTGTGCCATGTGGGTATCTTCCTGGCTGGCCAGGAATCGAACCTGCACTATAGAGGCTGTGGACTGCTTCACAGCACTGCGCTCAAACTGCTGCACCAGCAGGGAGGCCCGATTTCAGGTAACTTTGAGAAAACAATTTCATTATGAAATTCCAAGGAACTTCCAGAAGAACAGACAGAAAATTTTGTGCTTCCATAGATAACTTGAACAAAAGTATAACTGTGACGGAACTGAAAAGGACACATGAAAAGAACTTGGGTTTATAGAAGGAGCTGGAAAAATGACTGAAACTGGAAAAATGACTGAAACTGGGGAGTATTTGACTGAAACTGACTAATGGTTTAGCTAGTACAGATTTTGTTGTGCTTCATAAGTTTGTTCACTGTGTGTTCACTTCCCCAGAATTATGGGGGAGAGGGATAATGAAAAAATGAAAACCTCAGAAAGGTGTGAACTGTGAGTGTGGGAGCAAATTTACCTTGAAATTGCTGAAGTTTAAATTTCAGAACCCTCACTGATACCAGCCCCTAACTGAATTATGGAGATGCAATTAAGTTACAGATAAATTTAATTTGGGTTTAATAAACTGTATTTATCTATGCTTTGTAGTCACTTCCAATTATAGATATTGCTTGTCTCAATGTCAGAATGGGCTCCAGAATATTCCTTCCACTACTATGCTGATTCCTGAAATGATGGTGATGGGTCCAACATAAAACTTATAATCCTCACTATACTATTTGTATACTATTGATGAATGAATGACTGTTACAAAAATTAATTTATTCTTACTCCCTGCCCAAGATACCTTTAAATAGCTGAAATCTTCAAGTTCATAAAGAACTTGACATAGATTTGTCCAAATGTAAAAATAATTTTCCATATTAAAAAAATATAAATAGTAAAGAAATACTGTTGACCAGCCCTTCTAAAGGTGACAATAAGTTATCTTTCTCTTGCCTTTAAGGAAAACAAAATAAAATATTAGGCAAATGAAGAGATATTCCAAAACCATGAAACTAAAAAAATGAGGAAAACACTGTATTATAAAAGTCAAACAGCTAAATAGTAAAAATATGATGTCCCCCCAACTCTGCCCCAATTCCTGGACTTTGTGCTGCTTTGGATCATGTTTATGGAGGTACAATCCCCAGGTCCCTCTCAGAACAGAAGCCTTCATTTTCCAGGTGCTAGTAATAGTCATTTCTGTTGATTCCCAGTTACTGCACCTTCTAAGAAATTGCCCTGTGTGAAAGTAGCTGCCCAAAGTCAGGTCATAGCTAGGGTATAAAGGCCTGCCTCACTCACCCCTTGCCTGACATTGTGACAATGGTAATGGGTCATTTCAGTTCCAGAATGGAGTCTGCTCTGACCTCTATTTCAGCTGCACCATAGTATTCTCTCTCTGTCTAGTGTCTCTCTCTCTTTCCCCCGCTGCTGCCCTACCTTCCTCATGGTTGTTCTCTTTAGTATGCTTCCCCAAAATTATCCTAAACAATCAATTTCAAGGTGTAGAACTTCTTTAAAATGGAAATGGAAGAGTCCATCTTGACTCCAATTCCAATGTTGAGACATTTAGTTAAAAAGTAAACATCCTGAGTCTCAAGTACCTATCAGACCTACAAAAAAACACTTTCACTGATTTGTCCTCTGGATGATTCCAAAAGAAGTAACTGCAAAAGAACAACAAATGTTAGCCCTTTTTTAGAAGTTTAGGTCATTTGCATCTTAGACCCACATTCTATAGCGTTTTTCTGATTGTATAAGATAAATGAATTCTAAGATATTTAAGAATTTATATTTATTTTGTCATGTTTAAATTCCATTTTATGCCTTTTTGCAAGAGTACTACCAGATAATGACAGGAATTTTCCACTGTACTATACCATTACAAACATGACTTCTTCACAGATTTGTCTCATTGCTCCTGAGACAATGTGAGATAGGATTATTGTTAGCTATCTAAGTGTTATCTGAGTTTCCATCTTTATGATTGATAAGCTATCAAGTGATACCTTGAAACCAGATGAATATTCTGGCCTTGGGTTTTGTTCTCACAGGTTCTTAGCAAGTGCTGAGTATGTAAGCTGGACAGGAAAGAACATAATTCTAGAAATCCAAATTAGAAAGTGAGATCATGCATGCTGTCCTGTAATAAAATGGACCAAATTTGGGTGGTTCCTGTCTTGTTGGCTTTGGGATTTACTGACTGGGTATGCAGTGCCCTATACCAGGGTCTGGTAAGGATGATCAGCTAGGCCATGTAATTCATCTAACACTTGCCATCAGACCCACTGTTTTAACTTGAATAGTCATTTTTTCCAGGTTTGTACATTGCTCTTTGGTTGATCTGCTCCTTCCACTTAATTGTGCACATTCAAATTTTCCAGGAAATACTTCTGCACTTACTGAATTCATGGTGACTGTGTCACAGCAGGTTTCCAAAGTGCAACAGCTGCCAAGAGCTATCATAACAGCTGGGGTCATGTTTGCCTGAATGATGCATCAACATTGTTACGGATTCTGAAGGTCTTTGTTTGGCTTCCACAAATTAATCCCACAAAGACTTTGAAAGAGCCAATAACCCATTTCAAGCAAGAAACTTTTATTGTACATCACATAAGAGGAGAGGGCAGCAACTGCCCTGAGCTACTCTCAGCTGGAGAAGTGTGAGGACCTTGGATTCATGGGGCTGATCAGCAGGAGGGATAATAGGGAAGCAGGTTATTAGCAGACCAGTGTTCCATGGTTTTCAAGAAGGAACAGTTTAGTTCAGTGACACAAACAAGAAGCATGTTCCTGGGGCTCCCTAACAACATCCCACTTGCTTAGCTTGACAGTGTCCCTAGTGAAGAAAAGATTGATGATTGAGTGATTGGTTGATATTATAAGTTTAATTTTTTAAAAGTGTTAGCTAATGTAAGTTATTATTATCATCATTATCAGTAATTCATGTGACCATCTCCTTATTTTTAAAGATTTATTTATGCATATAAGAACTGGGGTACAGGCCGGGGGGGGGGGGTACAAGGATTCACCAGAGACAGAATGGGGAACAGAACAGGCAGGCTGACTGAAATACATGGCTGAGGGGAGCAGTGGGTGAGTCAGGGGAGGTCTGCTGTGTCATGTGGATAGCTCCCTGGCTGGGTTTTGAACTTCTGCTGCAGTGGTTGAGGACAGCTTCATAGCTTGCATCATAACCCATTGCGCCAACAGCGAGACCCCAGAAGTTTAAATTTTTGCACTTGGATTCCCAAAGGACTTTTCTTAACACTGTCTCTTGTCCAGGTGGCAGCATCTACCTTAGATGTAGAGGAGGGGACAACAATTTCTTTTAGGGACCTGTGATTTTTTACTATGTTTTTTAATTCTGTTGCCTATATTGCTAGAGCTGATTTTAGTCTTGGAGCATTATGTTCTAAAGTAATAAATACATGCCTCCTTTTTTAAAATATTTATTTATGTATCCAAGGACTGGGGTGTAAGCCATAGGTGGTTGGGGGGTGGAGGGGTTTGAGAGGATTCATCAGATCGAGTAGGGAGCAGAACAGGCAGATCTACTGAAATACACTGCTGAGGGGAGCAGTGGGTGAGGCAGGAGAGGTCTGCCGCGCCATGTGGGCTGCTCCCTGGCAGGCCGGGGATCTTGCTGCAGTGGCTGGTGATAGCTTGTTAGCTGTGTCTTTGATCCCTGTGCCAACAGGGAGGCCCCTTTCTCTTTTCTACTTTCAATTTTTCTGGACTGTTTTGAGTCAGGAGCTCTTTTCTATCATTCTTTATCAAAGTTATAACAGCTAAACATTATGGATGCTCAGTATTTCACTCAATATGGCACGTAAAAACACTAATTAGTTTGATTTTTTTTTAATTAGGCTATATTCTAGAGCAATTCATTTAACATGAGAGAAGTTTTTTCTTCAAAAAATTTAGGGATTATTTTAATTTAGTAATTTTAGAATAACTTTGCTATCAGTATATATAGGGGATTTGTATCCTACTGGAGTGGCAGCAAAGCACAGAGCAGGATCTCTATGATCTGGATGGATGGGTAAAGGAGAGACCTGAAGACTTTGGTGGCTTTTTCAGGCTTTTATTGAGCTTTTACACCATTTGTCCTGTGGCACCCAGGTACATGGCAAGCAGGGAGTCCAAGGGTCCAGGAGACTGGCAGGCTTCCCAGCCCCCAGTGAATCTTCACTCATTCTGGGCTCTCAGCGTTGTCTCATAGGCTCTGTCCTCTGCTTCTCTGATTCTCCTTTGCTGCTATGCTGGTTCTGTTCTTGTATTGCTGCTCTCCTGGCATCCCCATGATGCCGCCCTTATAAGCCCAGTCTCTCAGCCCAGGCATACCTACATACACATGCACATACCCCACTCCAGGTGCTCACCATCAGGTATGCATGTAGGACCACAGGGATTTATCATTTATTGTTAATGGTGGGAGGACAGAAATTCCTGATAATTTTCATTTACCCTATACCTACAAAATATTTTCTTTCACCCTGAGCCCTATAAGCATCCTATAGAGGAGCAATGGGGAGTAATATAATGTCACTTCTAATACAATTAAAACTATATTCCAGAGAGGGCGGAGCAACATGGCAGCGAGGAGACGCTGCGAGTAAGATCTCCCATTAAAAAAAGTTAATAGGGAGGGAAAGCGGCAGATCCCAGTGAGAACTGGGACACGGAAGATAAACAGACCACTCCAGCAAACTACCCAAAGAAGAAAGTTGCCATAAAAGAGGACTAGCAGGGAGGAAAGCGCAGAACCCTGCTCCCCTCCCCCACCCACACAGTCGGCACTCTCCGACCGGCAGAGAGGAGGAAAAAAACACACTAAAACGACCAACAAGAACAAACGACGCAGCAAGTGGGACTGTGAGTGGAAAGGAACTATTGCAGCCACCACACCCCGTGAACGGGAGCTGTGGAGAACCCTGCAGGATTCGCCGCGGAGGTGAGCTCCAGGCGCCATTAAACAGAGACCCCGCCCCCCAGGAGGAGGCCAGCACCAGCACACAGCCCCGGGCCACCCGGTAAGCTTGCGTGGAAAAGCGGTGCGCTGGAAAAGCAAACGCGGATCGGATCGGGATTGCGCGGACGCGGATAGGGATTGGGATAGCACGGAAAAGCAGCGCGGTTGAAAAGCAAATGCGTATTGGGATCACAGCTGCCCAGGTCCCGGTGCCTGCGACCTAGGCGTGCAGGGAGACGCGCGCGAAGACCCTCACTGAGGTGAAAGTCCCTCACTGAGTATCCAGGAACCAGGCACCCAGGCACGGGAGTGGGGTGCAAAAGACGCCATTGTGTGGACACTGAACTGGGCTACAGCCCGCGTCCTGCACCTGAGGGCTTTGGAACTGAGATCCGGAGCACAAAATTCGGGGCGTGGGTTCTCCACGACGGTGGGGCACAAGGCAGACACAGCACCCCAAAGCCGTTGAGGTTTACCCTACTATTCCCGCTCTGTTTCCTGTCCCACGGGGTGAAAAAAAAAAACAGCTCCCCAAGGGCTCTAGGAGAGATCTCTGGCGCCACCTAGCGACTTGAAACCAGCAGAGGCTCCTGGAGGAGCCAGTGGCCAGCTTGGAAGTTAGCCCACGCCGGGCCCCTGCCGACCAGTAGTCTGAGCCCACGGGGGGAGCGAGTACCCAAAGCCGGGGCAGACCAGGTGCGCAGAAGAGTGTGCCTGAGACTGGACACACAGGGAGTGTGTCCCGCATCACCATTTTAGAACAGGGACATTTCTTCAGTAAAGACTGCCTGCAGAAGCCTCCCTCAGGAGCCAGAGGTGAGCCGGGGAAGTTCGCCCACATCAGAACACCTCTGGCCTGCAGTCCAAGCCCAGAGGGGGAGAGGGAACCCACTGCTGGGGCAGACCTGGAGCACAGGGGAGTGTGTCCCCACATCGGCATTTTAGAACAGGGACCTTTCTTCAGTAAAGACTGCTTGAAACTGACAGATGGCTCCCGGAGGATCCAGAGGGGAGCAGAGAAGCTCACCCAAGATGCCGGCCAGTCCCAGCAACAAAGTGTCCCAACGCATACGGCAAATTAGAAAACAGACAGTAGGGAGTAGATGAACCACACGCAACATAGCAACTCCTCAGGGAAGAAGCACACCACAAAAAGAAAACCAGCCCCCAGATTGCAACGACAGTAACTTGGAAGAACTTCTGAGCCTTCCAGAAAGAGAATTTAAAATTGCCATGATTAAAAAAATGACAGAACTCATAAAGGAAAACAATGATAAGGGAAAAATAATCAACGATCAGAAGAATGAAATTGAGTCCCTAAAGAGGGAAGTAAAAGAAATGCAGGAGATCAAAGAATTAAGGGAAGAACTAAAGAATTCTGGGAAAAGCAATGAAAGCAGAATAGATGAAATGGAAGAACGAATAAGTTCTCTTGAAGACACAGAAATAAAAAGAACCAAAACAGAAAAGGAAAGAGAAGTACGAAGGAAAAAGAATGAAGAAAGACTTCGGGAACTATCGGACACCATGAGGAAAGGAAATATAAGAGTTATAGGAATAACAGAAGGAGAGGAGAGAGATGTAGGAACAGACAAAATATTCAAAGAAATAATTGAAGAGAATTTCCCAAATGTGAAGAAGGAGCTGAAAATTGATATACAAGAAGCAAGAAGAAAACCAAACTTCCATGACGAAAGGAAAAATACAGCAAGACACATAATAGTGAAGCTCCCAAGAATCCAGGACAAGGAAAAAACAATGAAGCTAATAAGAGGGAAGAAACAAATAACATTCAAAGGAAAACCAATCAGGCTGACATCAGACTTCTCTGAAGAAACACTACGGGCAAGGAGAGAGTGGAAGGACATAGTCAACAGACTCCAAGAAAACAGATGTCAACCAAGAATACTCTATCCCGCAAAGCTTTCCTTCCTCTATGAAGAAAGAATAAGGACCTTCCCAGACAAACAGAAACTATGGAACTTCATTACCAATAAACCCCCACTCCAAAAAATACTACAAGGAATCCTAAAGCCAGAACCTCAGAGGGACGAATAACAACGAAAGAAGGCAAGGAAAAAAAAAAGATATTAAAAGAATAAATAAAATCAAAGGAAAGACAAACACAATGGCAAATACAGATGCTAACATATCAATATTAACCCTAAATGTAAATGGACTAAACTCTTCAATAAAAAGACACAGAGTTGCAGCCTGGATTCAGAAACACAACCCAACCTTTTGCTGTCTCCAGGAAACACATTTAGCTACAAAAGATAAAAATAGACTCAAAGTTAAAGGATGGAAAACAATCCTACAAGCAAATGGACCAAAAAAGAAAGCAGGAACAGCTATACTTATATCAGATAAAACAGATTTCAAACTCAAAAAAATAAAAAGGGATCCCAACGGTCACTACATTATGATCAAAGGGACAATACTTCAAGAAGAAATAACACTCATTAACATATACTCACCAAACGAAGGAGCACCAAAATATATCAGACAACTGTTGTCATCTCTGAAAACAGACATCAGAGAAAACACATATGTAGTGGGAGACTTCAACACACCACTATCAACAATGGATAAATCAACAAGACAAAAAATAAGTAAAGAAACTAAAGCTCTAAATAAGGACCTAGAGCATTTGGGCTTAACAGACATCTATAGAACACTAAACCCCCAAAAAACGGAGTACACATTTTTCTCAAGCACACAAGGATCATTCTCCAGGATCGATCACATACTGGGGCACAAGACAAACATCAACAGATACACCAAGATTGAAATCATACCAACCATCTTTTCTGACCATGAAGGCATCAAGCTATAAATAAACCATAAAAAGAAGGCAAGGAACTTTCCTACCTCATGGAGACTAAAAACCACACTACTGGAAGACCACTGGACTAATGAGGAGATCAAAGAGGAAATTAAAAAATTCTTTGAATTGAATGACAAGGAGGACACCAATATCCTAAATGTATGGGATGCAGCAAAAGCAGTAATAAGAGGAAAATATATAGCAATAGAAGCTCACATCAAGAAACAAGAAAGAACTCAAAGAAACAACCTAATCTCGAAGCTCAAAGATCTAGAAAAAGAACAACAAAAAAACCCCAAAACCAGTAGAAGAAAAGAAATAATAAAAACCAAAGCAGAAATAAATGAAATTGAAACTAAAAAAACAATCCAAAAGATTAATGAAACCAAGAGCTGGTTCTTCGAAAAAATCAATAAAATAGACAAACCCCTAGCCAGGCTCACAAAGGAAAAAAGGGAGAAAGCACAAATAAACAGGATCAGAAATGAAAGAGGAGAAATCACAACGGACACAGAAGAAATCAAAAGAATAGTCAGTAACTACTATGAACAGTTATATGGAAACAAGTTCAACAATCTAGAGGAGATGGACAAATTCCTACAACTCTACAATCACCCAAAGCTAGATAAAGAAGAAATAGAACACCTAAACAGACCAATTACAAGCAGCAAAATTGAAATGGTAATCAAAAACCTCCCCAAAAACAAAATCCCAGGACCTGATGGATTTACAAACGAATTCTACCAAACATTCAGAGATGAATTGGTGCCTATCCTTCACAAACTCTTCCAAAAAATTGAGAAGGAAGAGACAATACCAAACAGGTTCTATGAAGCCAACATTACACCAATACCAAAACCAAATAAGGACAACACAAAAAAGGAAAACTACCGGCCAATCTCCCTAATGAACACTGATGGAAAAATCCTCAACAAAATTTTAGCTATCAGAATCCAACAATGTATCCATAAGATAATTCACCACGACCAAGTAGGATTCATTCCAGGGACACAAGGATGGTTTAACATCCGAAAATCAATCAACGTTATCCAACACATCAACAAAAAGAAATATAAAAACCATATGATAATATCAACAGATGCTGAGAAAGCTTTCGACAAAGTGCAACACCCATTCATGAAAAAAGCCCTTGAAATTCTTGGGATACAAGGAACATACCTCAACATCATAAAGGCCATCTATGACAAGCCAACAGCCAGTATCATTCTCAATGGTGAAAAGCTGAAAGCAATTCCATTAAGATCTGGAACAAGACAAGGATGCCCACTCTCACCACTGCTTTTCAATATAATACTGGAAGTCCTAGCCAGAGCAATAAGACAAGAGAAAGACATCCAAGGAATCCAAATAGGAAAAGAAGAAGTCAAACTATCACTATTTGCAGATGATATGATAATATACATAGAGAACCCCAAAATCTCCACAGAAAAACTAATTCAACTCATCAATCAGTTCAGTAAAGTGGCAGGATACAAAATCAACACACAAAAGTCAGTAGCCTTCCTATACACAAACAATAAATCTGAAGAAGAAGAAATGAAAAAAACCATCCCTTTTATTATTGAAACAAAAAAAATCAAATATTTGGGAATAAATCTAACAAAAGAGGTAAAGGACCTATACAAAGAAAACTATAAAACATTGTTAAAAGAAATAGAAGAAGACACAAAGAAATGGAAAGACATCCCCTGCTCATGGATTGGAAGAATAAACATTATTAAAATGGCCATCCTACCAAAAGCAATATACAGATTCAATGCTATTCCAATGAAAATTTCAATGTCATTCTTCAAAGAAATAGAACAATTATTGATGAAATTCATATGGAATCACAAAAAACCCCGAATTGCCAAAGCTCTCCTGAAAAAGAAAGAAGGGAATGGAGGCATCACACTCCCAGACTTCAAACTATACTACAAAGCCATAATCATCAAAACTGCATGGTATTGGAACAAGAACAGACATACAGACCAATGGAATCGAATAGAAAATCCAGAAATAAACCCACAGATTTATAGTCAACTAATCTTTGACAAAAGAGCAAAGACTATGCATTGGAGCAAAGAAAGTTTGTTCAATAAATGGTGCTGGAAAAACTGGGTTGCTACATGCAAAAGAATGAAGCTTGACCACTACCTCACACCATACACAAAAACCAACTCAAAATGGATTAAAGAACTAGACATAAGACCTGAAACCATAAAATATATAGAAGGAAATATAGGTGAAACACTACATGATTTGCACATCAAAGACATCTTTACAGATACATCACCCAAAGCAGTGATATTGAAGGCAAAGATAAACAGCTGGGACTACATCAAATTAAAGATCTTCTGCACAGCAAAAGAGACAATAACAAAAACAAAGAGAAACCCCACCAACTGGGAGAACATTTTTGCACCCAACACTAATGATAAAGGACTGATCACAAAAATCTGCAAAGAGCCGATGAGACTCAACAACAACAAAGAAAATAACCCAGTCAAAAAATGGGCAGAAGAGCTAAAAAGAAACTTCTCTGAAGAGGAAATGCAAATGGCCAACAGGCATATGAAAAAATGTTCAACATCACTTGTCATCAGGGAAATGCAAATCAAAACTACCATGAGATACCATCTTACACCAGTGAGAATGGTACATATTAAAAAAACTAGCAACAACAAATGTTGGTGAGGTTGTGGAGAAAAAGGAACTCTCCTGCACTGTTGGTGGGAGTGCAAACTGGTCCAACCACTATGGAGAGCTGTGTGGAGATTTCTGAACCTACTAAACATAGAGCTTCCATATGATCCAGCAATTCCACTCCTAGGTATTTACTCAAAGGACACAGAAACATCAATTCCAAAGAGCACTTGCACCCCTATGTTTATAGCAGCACTGTTTACAGTAGCTAACCTTTGGAAATAGCCCAAATGCCCAAAAATAGATGACTGGATCAAGAAGATGTGGTACATATATACCATGGAATATTACTCAGCATTCAAAAAAGATAAACACATGCAATTTGCAGCAACATGGATGGCACTGGAAGGGATCATGCTCAGTGAAATAAGCCAAAAAGAAAAAGAAAAATACCGGATGGTCTCACTCATAGCAGGAATCTAGAAAACTTAAATAAGGGACCAGGAAAATGAATAACTATAAGAAAGTGAAAATCAAAATCAACAAAAAACTATGAACCAGAGACACTTTTTGGGGGGTGGGAGGCGGGAGGGGAGGGATTGGGGTCAGAATGGGGGGGGTTGCAATTGTATGGGGAATATAAAAATAAAATTTATTATAAAAAAAATAAAACTATATTCCATAGTGTTTTGCAAAAGATAATGCAAATTATGATTTTCCTACTACTCATGCTGTATGCATTAATTTTCCTATCTTGATTCATTCTTATTTTAGGGTAAATGAAGTTGGTCAGGCTTTTATGCCATTGGCCTTGATCACCTATGACCTTGATCTTTTTCTTTCTTTGTTTCTGTTTTTTTAAAGATTTATTCATCTATGCATACAAGAGCTGGGGTACAGGCCAGAGATGGGGGTGGTGAGAGGATTCATCAGAGACAGAGTGGGGAGCAGAACATGCGGATTCACTGAAATACACTGCTGAGGGGAGCAGCGGGCGAGGCAGGAGAGGTCTGCTTCGCCATGTTGGTGGCTCCCTGGGTGGCCGGGGATCGAACTGGTGCTTCAGAGGCTGTGGATTGCTTCATAGTGTGGTGCTTAACCCCTTGCGCCATGAGGGAGGCCCCAAACCTTGATCTTTTAATGGCTTGTGTGTGTGGAGCACGCATACCTGACTAGAGACACCAGAGCATGAGTGTGTGGACATGTGCAAGTGTGCACACCTGAGCCTAGAGATCAGGGCTATAAGGGCAGCATTACTCAGAGATGGCTGCAGCAGAATGTCTGTGAGAGGACGAGCAATGGCTATGAGAGAAAGAGACCATGAGAGAAAACCAGAGATAGCCCAGAGAAAAGAGCATATAGAGATTTGCAGGAACCTCAAGTTGCTGTCTTCTGATGGCTCGCTTTACCTGCTTACCTTTAAAAGCTGTGAAAATGATGCCATAGTCTCCAAAATTCTCTTTACATTGCTAGAACTGATGGTGACTCTACCTGTCCTGGGATGGTTGCAAAACACATGTATTTCAGAAAAAGGCAGAGAGAAATAAATATATTTAGATTATCTTCCAGAATTTCTAAAAGTGAAGTGCTAAGTATATTCCAACTCTCATCCTCTGACTCATTTTCATTCACATGTACCATTGTTTCCCAGAAAACCATGTCACACATACTCCATTCTAAAAACAATCCGGACAGTCATGCCAAATTGGCCACCTGACTTAGAAGTACATAATGAAGGGTAATGGTATAATCAATCTGTATTATCCTTCTATCATAACACAATAGCTGAGTTGAAGAGTGACCATGTAATGATTCAACATTGCCTGTGTGAGGGAATAATTTGCTGTCTTTCTTAGATACTTTTCCTGGGTCATGAAGAAATAAGGTAAACCTATGAGTTTCTCGTAAGAAATTGTGCCAAAATAATAATTATATTAACTGTTTTTTGAGGGGTTGCTTAATATCAGTATGCAAACATAGCCGTTTTTAAAATGTCAATGTCTTCTTTTTATGTGTACATATTATTCTCAATCATTGCATTAAGTGTTCTCCAGAGAAACATAATATCTATGTGTGTTCTTCAGATGTACATGTGTGTACATATATATATGCAAACACACTATATGTGTACATATCTATGTAATATATTTAACCTGTAATACATTAGAATATATAGATTTTTTAACTTTTAAATTGAGATCATATTTGGACATTTCTTTTTTTTTTTAAGATTTATTTATGTATTTATTTATACAAGCACTGGGTACAGTCAGAAGCGCGGGAGGGTGAGAGGATTCACCAGAGCCAGAGCGGGGAACAGAACAGGCAGACTGACAAAACACACTGCTGAGGGGAGCAGCGTGTGCGGCAGGAGAGGTCTTTCGCGCCATGTGGGACCCTCGCTGGCGGCTGGGGATCGACCCAGCGCTGCAGAGGCTTCGGGCAGCTTCGCAGCCCAGCGCTCAACTGCTGCACCACCAGGGGAGGCCCCATATTTGGACATTTCCATCAAGTATTGCCACCATAGTGCACCCAAAACCCAGTCACCCAGAGTCCACCACCGTCGTCCATTGTGCTTCCTTCCCTCTTTATTCTTCCCCCACCTCTTCCCCTCCAATGGGTGTTTGGATTCTGTATTCAGCTTTCAAGGGTTAATGGTTAAGCTTGTCTTTACTGGACTCTTAGACTAGTTTCTCTGTTTTCTATATATTAGGACACCATCACTATTTATCTTTCTCTTTTTGACTTACTTTACTTAGAATTATCCCTTCCAGTTACATCCGCGTTGCCACAAATAGCATGAGTTTATCTTTTCTGATCACTGAGTAATTTTCCACTGTGGATATATACCAAATCTTCTTGATTCAATGGTGTGTTTTGGGGCACTGAGCTTGTTTCCATAATTTGGCTATTGAAAATAACACTGCAATAGACATGGGACTACAGGTCTTCTTTCAAATTGGTGTTTTTGTTTTTATTTCATTTTATTTTTTACACCATTGTTCATTTTTAAATAATATTTGCTTCCCCCACCCCATCAGGTGTAGTCCGCATAGAGTTTCCTTCACCAATGCACCCGTGCACCATCACCTCAGTCCCCATATGCTCTTCCTCCCTCCCTCTGATCCCTCTCCCTCCTCCTCCCCTTCAGGATGTCTCTGAAAAATATTGGGGGTAGAATTGCTTTTTTTTTACATTTTGAGATATCTCCATACACCTTTCCATAATGGTTGAACTGGTCTGCATTCCCACTAGCAATGTAGAAGGGTTCCCTGTCACCACCATCCTCACCACCACTTGTTGTTCCTGGCTTTTTTGAGATGAGCTATTCTCACAGGTGTGAGGTGGTAGCTCATTGTGATCTTGATTTGTATTTCCCTAATGATAAGTGATGGTGAACAGTTTTCATGTGCC
The DNA here is from genome assembly GCF_964194135.1 of Talpa europaea. Lineage (NCBI taxonomy): Eukaryota > Metazoa > Chordata > Mammalia > Eulipotyphla > Talpidae > Talpa > Talpa europaea. Next base: position 29,701,309 of record NC_140071.1, read on the forward strand.
TGTTTATAGTTTGTATGTTTTCTTTGGAGAAATACATGCTTATTTCTTCTGCCCAATTTTTGATTGGTTTATTTGTTTTGTTTTTATAGAGTTTTGTGAGTTCTTTGTATACTTTTGATATCAGTCCCTTGTTAGATATATGATGTGCAAATATTTTCTCTCATTCAGAGGGTTATCTTTTCATTTTATTTATGGTTTCTTTATGTGCAGAAGCTTTTTAGTTTGATATGGTCCCAATCATTTTTTTCTTTTGTTTTCCTTGCTGTTGGGGATGAATTCCTAACGATACCACTAAAGCTTAGGTTGTGAAATGTTTTGCCTATGTTTTCTTCTATGTATTTTATGGTTTCAAGTCTTATATCCAAGTCTTTAACCCATTTTGAATTGATTTTTCTGCATGGCATGAGATAGTTATCTATTTTCATTCTTTTTCATGCAGCTGTCCATTATTCTTGATACCATTTATTGAAGAGGTTACCCTTGTTTCACTGTATGTTTTTGGCTCCTTTGTCATAGAGCAACTGTCCATATAGGTGTGGGTTATTTCTGGGCTCTCATTCTATTCCATTATTCTGTGTATCTGTTTTTTGTTACAGTTCCAGGCAGTTTTAATATTACTAATTTATAATATAAGTTAAGGTCTGAAAGTATGATACATCCATTCTCCTTTTTTTCTGTCCAGATTGTTTTTGCTATTCATTCTTTTATAATTCTATGTAACTTTCATTAATGCTTGTTATAGTTCTTTGAAAAATGCCATAGATATTTTCATTGTGATTTCATTGAATCTGTATATTGCTTTGGGCAGGATGACCATTTTGACAATGTTATTCTTCCAAGCCATGAGTAGGGTATATTTTTCCATTTTTTTGTGTCTTCTTCTATTTCTTTTAACAATATCTTCTAATTTTTTTTGTATATACCTTTGTTAGGCTTACTCCTAGGTGTTTTTTTTTTTTTCTTGGTGTAATTGTAAATGGCATCACATTCTTGCTTGTATAAGTTTGTATAAGGCAACTCATATTTATGTGTTGATTTTATACCCTGACTTTACTAAACTGATAAATTGTTTTCATGAGTTTTTCCATGACATCTTGAGGGTTTTCTGTGTATATTATCATGTCATCTGAAAATAATGATCGCTTTACTTCTTCATGCCAAGTTCAGATTCCTTTTTTTTCTTTCTCCTAAACTCACATGATTCTGGAGGCTGTCAAGTCCCAAGATTTGCAGGCTGAGTCAGCAAGTCAAAGACCAAAGAAAGCCAAAGATAAAGCTCCAAATTGCTGTCTGGCAGACTCACTACCCTGAAAGAGATAGTGTTTTTATTCAAGTCTGAAAGTAAGAGAAACTGTTGTCTCAGTTTGAAGACAGTCAGATAGGATTAATTCTCTCCTACTCAGGGAAATTTTGGCTTTCTAATTTTATTCAAATAATAGTTTGCATGTGACCCACATACATTACAGAGGACAATCTACTTCACTCACTCTACTAATTTAAATAATGATGCATCCAAAATCACCTTCATGGGGAAAACTGTATGGTACCCATCCATTTATCTAGGTACTCCATGACCCAATTTTTCATGTAAAGTCATCTCTTCTCTCTAAGGATATTTTTTTACTTAAAATTTTATTTTTCAAAGTAACCTCTTTATTTTCACCCACCATTTTACATTTCATTCTAAATACTTAACTTTTATAGGGCAGGTGACTTGACTCCTTTGGGGGATGACAACCTAATTCAACCATCTCATATAAAAATCGTGCTGCTGGCAGTAGGTGTGATTCATACCTTTATGTTAGATTCTACTTAATATTGCTTTCCAGCTTTCCAGAGAGGATTCTGCTTTGTAAAAGATATACAGAAACTCAGCTGAAGTTATTTAACCCATATTTTTTATTCATCCATGCATACCATTCATATTCCTGAACAGGATCTGTCATGGTTTAAATTTGTACATTGTTAGGCAATTTTTTTTTGAGAAATAAATTTTGGGTAGAGTAATATTGTTTATTTATGTTATAGACAAAGATTCCAAACTGTGATAAAGTGCTTATGAGTTTGGTGGTGAGATGACTAGAAGTCAAATAGCTCTTGTTTCTCCGGGTGTATTGTACATTTATTTCAGTGTCATACTTTTGTCTCTGCTGACATAAGGAAATATCTGACAGAAATGCAACAAAATTTCAAACTCTCAAGTCACTTTTCCTTCCATATTTAATGCTTATCATTGTTGTCATTTAAATCATTAAGGGAACATATCAGTAAACTAAGCCCACCTCCAATAACAGTAGCTGAGTAAATGTGACCACAAATATAACAGAGTGACCAGTGCAAGTAGAATTCTTCCTTTCATGTTGTATAGGAAATAAGAGCTTCTACTACAGAATAATTCAAAGTTATATTGCTATTACCTCCAGAACAGAAATGTAAAATAACCCATAAAAGTGTTACAGGGCAACCCCAATATAAAACGGGTTGCCTGACTGTGGGTCCTCACCCACGCCCTTAAAGGGGACTTAAACTGCAGGCACACACAAAAGGTTAATCAAGGGTTTATTTACAAGGAAAGGGGAAATGACAAAATGAATAACCCACAGAGAAAAAGAGGGACATAAATTCTTAAATGAGCCCTACCGGTTCCGCTAACCTGAAATCCCAAATGACACCCTGAGACCAAGTGCTGCCTAGCCAAGAGAGCAAGCCTCACTCACATGGCTAGTTAAATATCCAAAACAGAGAACATGGCTGCTTAATTCTGCCCTCAGGTCCTCACAACCTCCCTTTGGGGATCATAGGATTTGTAGTTCCCAGTGTCTTGATGGAGTGGGGGTGGAGTCCACAAAGCCTGTATGGAGTTTGCTCAGGACATTCTTTCCCCCTAACAAAAGGGATAAATAATAACAATGCCTGCTCAAGCAATATGTCTTTCTTGTAGAAATAGTTACATAGGAGCTGACCCTAATTGAAAAAAAAAACATCATCATCATCATCATCATCATATATTCCAACTTGAGGGTGTTGCCAGAGGTCTACTTTATTTTACAGTGAATTTGTCTTAAACTTAATAGACAAGGAAACAGAATAGAATGAGGAAAACTATTTCAGTTTTTGCGATCTATCTCACACTATTCAATTAAACCTATTTGTTTAAAAACAAGCAACAGCTGTGAAGATATAGGATAAACCATTGTCTAATTTAGCAGCAAAACTAGATACTTCCCTCACTTGAGTTTTCCCTTCCTTTCTTTATGTACCTACGTGTTCTCAATTAGAGTCACTTAATTTGAGCCAAACTTTGAGCTAACACCTAAAAATGAAAACATGTATTAATACATAGTACCTAAATTCAAAGTTTTCATATCTAATGGACAAGAGAGATTTGAACATTTCCAGACAGCAAAAGTAGAGAAAATGGCCAACAAGAAGCAGCGCAGTAGCATAGCACATAAAATTCTCATTAAGTATTGGCATGCCTAACTTATTTAAGATTCAAAGTATTGACATCAGCAAGGATTATTTTGTCCCATCATCCATCATTGAAGACACTCTCCAAAAAGTTAGAAACAATGAACAAATACAACATAAACCATGAAAAACATTTATGTTGCTCTAAGAAGCTTGAATTTTCTCCTATTTTATGTTTCAGATTTTCACATTTCATGGTTTACTTAGATCCTGGGAATCAGATGAAACATTTTTTAAAAATCTATTATCATCTACTTGTTTGCATTTATTATTTTATAAGCTTAGAATTTTCAGATTAAATTTGACCCAATAGTGAAGCCACATGATAGAGTATAAACATATTTAATGATTTTTATAAGCCCATATTTAAAAATAGTTTTATTCTTAGTACACAAAATGTCCAAGTCTACAAAAATAGTAGACTGAAGTATACTTTGAAAGGGACACGGATGTTAAATATTGGAAATGTCGACGATGTTGCGTGGTGGAACTCCTTGGGGTTCTAACCTCTCTGGATCAGACTCTCTAAAGTATAGCTCTACTCTTGGGGCTTATTTTGGGCTTTTTCACATCCAAATTACAATAGATACAGTTTGAAAACAGGAATGTGGGTAATGAGGGACTTTGGTTCAGAACATTTTTTTTCACTTCGTATACATATAAATAGAGGATATCTTCTCATATTCAGGAATTTCATTTAAGATTTTTTATTAAATGGTTTTCCAAATCTTTTTTTTAAAGATTTATTTATTTATCCATAGAAGAGCTGGGGTACAGGCCAGACATGAGCAGGGGTGAGAGGTTTCACCAGAGACAGAGCTGGGAACAGAACAGGCAGACTGACTGAAATACACTGCTGAGGAAAGCAGCGGGCAAGACAGGAGAGGTCTGCTGCACCATGTGGGTTTCTCCCAGGGATCGAACTAGCTAGCTGGGGATCGAACTGGTGCTGCAGAGGATGTGGATTGCTTCATAGTGCAGTGCTTAACCCCTTACACCACCAAGGAGGCCCTTCCAAATCTTTGTGAATCCAAAATATCCACATGCAGTTTTCAACCCATATAACATAAGCTAATCAATGTGAAAAAGAAAAGGCTTACAAGTTATACAGCTAATTCATAAAAATATGCATAGCTTATTGTAGAAAATAACACTGTTTTAAGATTGTGAGTTAAGTTAAAGTACTCAATAACAGCCTTTCAAATGACATTTCAAGGGTGTTTATTGGGAAGAGCTTGTCTAATTAGAGAAAGTTGAGGAGAGATCAATGAGCTTTGTGGAGGAAAGAAGAGAAAGGATTTTCTATGTTCCAGTAAAATGAAATTGAGACAGGGAACAAGTAACAGGCAAATGAAGACTTAGATATGTACATGTGAGAGATCATTTGAAATGCAATTCATTCAACCCAAGAAATAAAATATTATAAGGGAAGTAAAGGAAAATGTGATACATCAGTATAACAGGAAAACTGCTACTGTAAGCACTAAGAGTTCCAATAGATCCAGAACTATTATTTGGAGGAAAAGGTAAAAGCAAAGGTGAACAGTTAGTCTTTCATGTGCAAATACAAGATGATCATGATCTGGAGAACTTTCTGAAATTAGATGTATATCAATCAGGCCTTTATATTGCATGATATTTATAATGTCATTGTATTGTTTTTTGAAGATAGTTACTGTTCAAGCATTTCTTAAAAGAAGCAAAGTAGATAAGAAGAATACTAGTTAACGAAGCATTAAAAATTTCATATTCTAGTGTTTATTTTAGTAGCACATATGTAAAAACTTCATATTGTACCATAAGCCAAAAATGTTATCAAATGTCCTCATCTAACAAATTAAGACCTGTTGTCCTTTTATTCTTTTTCTCTCACATCACATAGGTAGAGAATAAAACATATTTCATATGAATATTAATATTCTGTAAAACATAATGGCACAAAATAACACCTAAAGTTTTATATTTACATTTTTATCCATCTGACAGAAATCTAGGATTCTCTTGATTCTGGTTTATGCTAAAAAAAGATTTTATTTTTACTTGAAAACTCCAGATAACTAAGTTTTTAAAATATATAAAGATTATCACGCTTAACTTTTAAAGTAAGTTGATAAATATTTTAGAGCTGCATTCCTCTTGAGAAAACTCAGTTCATGCCAAGCACGGGGCTAGATTTCAACCCTTTGTCCCTTGGTTTATATGGTCAATTGCACATTACACATCCTGCATAACCATCTATGATTATTATCCCAGGACTCCACAGAATATTTTAAAGGAAATACTGGTTTCTCAACTAAATCAGATTAGCCTAAACACTTACAAATATGTACAGATCATCATATGCCATTCATAGAATCAGAGTACATTAATAGTTACAAACTCAAAATTCTGGATGTCTTGTTTAAGTAGCTCCCTTTTAAAAGCACTTTCTTTATGCAAAGTATTCCAGTAGGCACTGTGTGTGTGTGTGTGTATAATTTGTCAAAAAACTCCTCTGAGAATGGTTAGAAAGTTAGAGAGCTTTCCTAACTTGGTAAAAGAAATTATGGTATTATTTTCTCTTTTAAGTGCATAACTGCTGTACACAAAGATAGAGGTATTCAGAGATCTTTCGTGATCCACATATATAATTGTGATCTGTATTTTGATTCAATTTCAAACTTTGTTTTTGGACATGAGTATATACTGCCATGCCATTCTATTCCTACATATCAAGATATCTGTGTCAGAGACACTATTCCAGTGTGAATGCCTAAAAAAATTAATCTGGATGGGTGAGTGTGTGTGCATGTCCCAGAGTGATGAATTAAAAACAAAATTATATACACATATTTTCATTCTTTATTTTGTTCTTAATTCATCATTATAAACATCTGACAATCTTGTTGATGTCGCCCTTCTATAATACTCACATATAGATAGCGTCCATGACTTAAATCAAAGTAATTATTTAGCAACTGTCATTATTTGTTCATCATCAACCTCCTTTAATTCCGTAGAGTAAGGCAAAACATTAATTTCTTCCTGGGTTACTTTTCAGTCTGTACAGACTCAAGGAAAGTTTCCTTGAAATAACTCTTAGTTTTTGCCAAATTTACGCTTCCATGTTCTGTGATACTCTACCCTTCTGCCCGCCTCAATTTTATCCCTAAACCCAGGCCCTAATGCTATCCTCAGGAAATGTGGAGAGTAAAAAACACGATGATCATCTTATGGAAACGTCCCCAAATACTTTGAGCTAGTGTAAACAAATTTTAATAATTTTGCTTAAATGCTTAAAACAACCACCACGAAACAGTTTTTTCAACCAGAGGTGGAATGAAGAACAAACCCAGTGGGTGAAACAGGTAGAACGCTTTGTTCTACAAAATGAGAGAACTGAAAGAGAATTCTTACCAATAGCTTGCATAGACTAAACCATTACCAACAACCAAAAATTTGTATGATCACTAACATCATGAGAATTCTATCATCCTGAAAAAAATAAATTATGTGAAAAGTAGAACTGTGATCAGAAAAGTTTCCTGTCAGATTTCAAATAACACTCTTTCACTGCACAGCGTCAGGCTTGTTGGCCAGAGAAATCATGTATGATTATTTCACAGAAGAAAAAACAATTGCACTATTATCATCAATGCTGAGCTATGAAATTCTAAAAAGCAAGATTTTTCCCCACCTAATGTGTCAGACTGCTGCCAGAAACATTCTAATCTTGGGGTTTTTATTGCTGCTGCTGATGTATGAAGTAGAAAGAACATAGCTTGATTTCCTAATAAGTGGTTAAGCTTGCACTACAGACTACATTATTAAGGAAAAAAAAAAAACTCGATAACTGAATATGATAGAAAAGTCACTGATGGGGAAGAAAACCGGAGCTCTAAAATGTGTTAGCTTTAAAAGGTCACATTTTGGGAAATATTGTACTTTAAATCAAAGAAAGCAGGTTACATGAGGTTTTTCAGTGAGTCACTATGCTAGCATTTTAAATAAGATGTTATATTCTCCTTAAAATACTTCTAATGGAAAACATTTGTTATTTTTAAAAAGGAAATAGACTATCAAGAAGTATCTATCTCCAGTCAATTTTCTTGCTATAAAATGTAATTACATTTAATGATGATTTTAATAATGATAATTTTTTTAAAGATTTATTTGTATTTATTTATGCATACAAGAACTGGGCATGTAGGCCAGGGGGTGAGAGGATTCACCAGAGACAGAGTGGGAAGCAGAACAGGTGGATCTACTGAAATACACTGCCTAGGGGAGCAGTGGGAGAGACAGGAGTGGTCTGCTGCACCATGTGGGTCAGCTTCCTGACAGTAGCTGGAGATAGCTTGAGAGTGCTAAGGCTTTAGCCCTTTGGCCAACAGGGAGGCCCCATAGATTTTCTCAAATCTCTATTTCTCATTCTCATGATAACTAGTGGTAGGTTCTCATGAGAATGAGAAATAGAGATTTGAGAAAATCTATGCTTTTAAAAAGTTGTTTTTTAGGTTAACTTACATATACTTGCATTTACATATAATCAAACTAGATAATAAGTAAGATTTGGTAATGTTCTAAGTCTTGAGACAGAGTTGTTAATTTCTGGGAACTGAGTAGTTAAATAATAAGATAAAGGAGAGTAGATCACCCTCCCACGCTTCTGACTGTACCCAGTGCATGTATAAACCAAACAAACAAACAAATAAATAAATAAATAAATAAGACATGCCTCTAGAAAATTAAAAAAAAAAAAAAAAAAAAGGAGAGTAGATTAGAAAAACAGATGATTATATTTACTGTATAATTTTTACAGGCTTTCTATCTATAGTATATATGTAGTTTATCATATATATGGTTTAATATATATGCAGTAAATAATATATATATAACCCAATATAGTCCTGTTTTAATATATTCATATTATTACATTTTTTAGGTCTGTTCTATGTTTAGAATATTGCTACATCTTCACAGATAACATTAATATTTCCTCTTACAGATTTACATTTTCCTTATAGGAAATGACTACATTATGATTACACATCATCAGGTTTAAATTAAGAGAGCAAAAACGACAGTAGTCCCTTTTAATTATAATTGACTACTTTATTCTGGATTCTTACACATCCACTTCGGTTGGTTCTCTTTCCCTCAAGGACTCAGTTTGATGGAGCAGGCCCATCTACACATGCTAAATTTGTAACAGAGAAAAAGGGCCATGGTAGGACCATCTAGAGATTCTTAATGACCGTATGGAAATAGCATATCTCACTACCACTCACACTCCGCTGGACAAAGTAAATCACCTGACTATGGCTGATGATTATTGGAATTGGTGGAGAATAGCTTGAAATTTTCCCAACTATGCAGATTATTCCAACACACAAATATAAGTTCTCAAACAGTACTGACTTTATCTGCTAATCAATTATTCACTTTGGAACTTTCCCCCTTATTTCTATACTAGAACTGTTCCTGCTGAGATCATTTCAAGTCTAGCATATCTAATGGATGCTTTTCTGTTCTTATGGTTTGACTCCTTTCTTTCTTTTTTTTTTAATATTTGTTTGTTTGTTTGTTTATTTATTAATTCATTCATTCAAGCACTGGGTACAGTCAGAAGCGTGGGAGGGTGAGAGAATTCACCAGAGACAGAGCGGGGAACAGAACACGCAGACCGACGAAATACACTGCTGAGGGGAGCAGCGAGTGACAGGAAAGGTCTGCACGCCATGTGGGACACTTGCCCGGTGGCCGGGGATCGAACCAGCGCTGCAGAGGCTGCAGGAAACATCGCAGCCCAGTGCTCAACTGCTGCGCCACCGGGAAGACCCGATTTCCAGTCCTTTCTAACTCTTTTCCCAAGTGGTAATCAAGACTTCAAACTCTATTCTATTATTCCTAATTCTCATATTCTGTTTTGTTTTTTTTTTCCAGTCTCCTTTGCCAGTTTCTTCTTTTATATCTGTGTTCAGAAAGTTAGAATAACTCAGGGTTCTGGCCTATCATCTCTTTTTGGTTTCTTTTATTTTTTTCTAATCTCTCCCTGCTATTTTCCCCAGACTCATGGCTTCGTGTTACATCAGTATTTAGTTACGTCTTGGGTGCATGTCTTCAGTCTTGATCTCTTTGCTGAGTTCCATCCACTTGTATATCCCACAGGGATCTGAAACATAATAACTGTAAATACAAATCATGATTTCTCCCTACCTAAAATGTGCTTTTTTCATATTTCATCATCTTATTTGACAGCATTTGAATTCCTTCGGTTCCTTTTAGCTAGTGATCATGGATTTATTATTTGAAAATTTCCTTTACCTCATTTTTTAAATTTAATTTATTTTATTTATATATATTTTACATCATTGTTTTTAATACATCTCAGTACCTCATCTTTTCTATTATCCATCTAAAATTTATTTATTTATTTGTAAATGAACAACTTATAGTATTGGGGTGTCACTAACATATTTTAGAGTTTTATAATTCAATCTATCTAGAATTTCCTGTAATTCACTATCTTATTCCTAATAGACATTAGTCATATCATTTCTGTTTTAGAGTACTGATCACTTAACTGAAGGGACCTTTCTAACATATTTAATAATTAATATTTTTCTGCTATTATTTCTCATAGTGCCCAAATTTTTTCTTTTATAATTTCTGGGAGAGTACCTCAGACCAACAGCTGCACACAAGGGGTCAGGGAGTCAATGACCCCTCACTTGTGTGGCCATTCTAGAACATGCTCTAAATACTTGAGTCCAGACACTCCTTGTCTCAACAGCCCTTACTCTACATACTGTAGTCAATGAGTGATTCTGTCTGCTCTGCCTTTCAGAGAAGAGAAAACAAATTTCATGACGAGATGATACAGCCTTTCAGCATTCCAGAATCCTCACTTCACTATAGTGACCTCTCAATATTCAGTAATGATAAACACATAATGAGTACTCCCAATCATACTGACTTGCTTATCATATTTACTTGATTATTTTGATAAGAAGTATGGAAACACCTAATTAGAAAAAAAATGTCTAATGACTTAAGATTTTTTTTCCTTCTTGGAAATTGGTTCTCTATTAGCACATGTACCTGGTTTAAATACTTAGCATACATTTATATAGCAAACTACTCCCTTCAGTAAGGATGCATAACCTTGTTGCTTACTTTTAATAATGTTGGATTATATATTTAAATGTTCTAGTCATAGTACCATGTATATATAGCCTTTACTGAAAATATTACATTTTCCAATGTACAACAACCATTGAATATACAAATTGAAAGTTCTAATTGTTGGGTATTAGAGGCAGTTTGAACCCATCCTTCAAGGTATAGTTTGTATTAATTTGATTACTTAAAACCATTTTGACTTTCCCCCCACCATAGCCAAAACTAATTTCAGAGATTCAGCATAAACAATATTTATCTAATTCCATTTTCTTCCCAATATCTTAGACTTTATAATAAAATCTTAGTTTTTATAAAAAACATTTTCTAATGTAACAATATATTTTAATCAAAACTCTCAAAATTATTAATACAGAATTAAGCATAGCTTTCTCTTAATTTTAATATCTACTATTGATTATAGTACCAACTTCACACTTAGTATTATTTCCTTTATGTTGACTGATTAAAATTGTCAAAATTTTCTCTAATTTTATTATTAGACAGCTGTATGCTAATTATTAATAAAACATAATTTTTTCCAAATCATTCAATTCTTCTGCTTTTTCTAAATTTGTATGGATTATTTTAAAACATATGGAATCAAATGCTTTAGGAGGTTATTAAAAAATATGTCTAAGTCTATACATTTGTTTTAAGCACAGATTTAGTCAGAACACATGATTTGAAGCTTAAAATTAATTTTCAAAAAATCTATAATTTCAGTTGTTTTCAACCCAAGAGAATTCTTAAAGTATCATAAAATTTTGGATTATTTCTGGTATTTTTTAATCATAATTGTATGGTATTTTGGTGATGAAAATAGCCCATTATAATGTTTTCTTTTTTTTTTTAGATTTATTTATTTATTTAAGCACTGGGGTACAGGCCAGAGGCACAGGAGGGTGAGAGGTTCACCAGAGACAGAGCAGGGAGCAGAACAGGCAGAAGGACTGAAGTACACTGCTGAGGGGAGCAGCAGGCTAGACAGGAGAGACTCTGCCTCACCATGTGGTTATCTCCCCTGCTGGCCAGGAATCAAACTGGCACTGCATAGGCTGCGGACAGCTTCACAGTGCTGCACTCAATGCACTGCACCAGCAGGGAGGCCCCATTATAAAGTTTTTATACTGAAATTTTTTTTTTTTATATATTTTTTTTTAAGAGATTTGTTTTTATTTATTTATTTATACAAGCACTGGGTACAGTCAGAAGCGCGGGAGGGTGAGAGAATTCACCAGAGCCAGAGCGGGGAGCAGAGCAGGCAGAAGGACCGAAGTACACTGCTGAGGGGAGCAGCGGGCGGCAGGAGAGGTCTGCGCGCCATGTGGGACCCTCCTCTGGTGGCGGGGGAGCAGCTGGGGATCGAACCGGCACAGCACAGGCTGCGGGCAGCTTCGCAAACCAGCGCTCAACCGCTGCGCCACCGGGGAGGCCCTATACTGAAATTTTTTGAGGTTCCTTTTATGTTGACATGTTTCTACATATCATTTATGACTCATTTATGTCTCACATATGACTCATTTATGTAAATATTCCTTGGGCACTAAAATAAGATATTTCCTCTGAACTGGTAGTTAAAATGACATTTAATTACTCTTCAGCTATCTCTTACATGTTACAGTTATTAATTTGTTATCCATTTGATGATTATAATTGAATATTTATTATGCTACTCAGTATATTGTGACTGTAACACGATCACTGAAGATGATTCAAGCACTGCTTTCATAGTCACTATTCTTGAAAAATCCACCCTGTAAAGAAGCAAATGGGGCCTCCCGCAGGGTGGAAGGGGTTGAGCACAGCACTATGAGGCTGTCCACCACTTCTGCAGCATGAGTCAATCTCCGGACAGCCAGGGAGCTACCCACATGGTGCAGCAGACCTCTCCTGTCTAGCCCGCTGCTCCCCTCAGCAGTGTGTTTCAGTCAGTCTGCCTGTTCTGTTCCGCAGTGTGTCTCTGGTGAATCCTCTCATTCCCTGCACCTCTACCCCAGTTTTTATATGCATAAATAAATTAATCTTTAAAAAATAAAATAAAGAAGCAAATGACAAATAATCAGACAAATCACTGCAGTGGAATGATTATTTTGATAGGGGCTGTGAATGCACATCAGAGAAATTTATAATGCAGGGTTAGAAGTCACTAACTTCATATCTGAAGAGTGACATGAAAACTAAGAGTTAGGGAAAGTTAAGGAGAGAATTTCTGGAGTAGATTATAGCACAGGAGGGATGAAACGACATGGTAGTTTTGAGTAACTTAGAAAAATAGAAAGGATAGAAGTAGTAACAGAAGTATATGGTAAAAATAGTCCCAGAGAAATAATGTAACATTAGCTTTACTAAGTACTCATTAATGAGTTTAAAATAGGTTGCTAAGATAATCTGATTTTTAGGGAAAGTAGTATAGGTTTTAAATCAGAAGGCTAGATAAAGAAACACCATCAAGAAACTAACTATTATGTTAGCCCAGGAAAAAGATGAAGGGGGACTGAATGAAGTTACTGACAGTGAGTAAAAAGAACAAACAGGTCCAATTTGAGTGATGTTTAGGAAGGATAATAAATAGTATTTGATAAGGAATTATTAATTTTATTTAAATTTCCCCATAGTGATATTCAATATATCTCTGTGTATTTATTGATAATATGCATTTTTTCTTCAGTAAATTGTCTTTTTCAAGGCTTTGTTAAATTTCCTAATGATTTGTTAATCCATATGTTTTCAATGGGTATAGCATTTTGAATTCTAAGGAAAGTAACCTTTGTAGTATTACATGTATTGCAATATTTTTCCAAGACTGTTAGTTGCACTTTGGATATTTTCCCTTGGGCTCTTCTTGCTAAATAGCTTATAGTTTGTTCTTTCATTCATTCTGTGAGAATTTACTAACTCAACAAGGCAAGGAAAGAAATAGTCTCAAGATCACATGTTGAAAGAAGGTATAGGTGGGTAAAGATTTAGTTTAATGTAAAAGTATATATAATATCATTTTATCCTACAGGAAGGGTAGGAAAACACTTTTCCATTTTGCCACTTAATAAATAAAGATGCAGTGTTTAAGTAATGTCACTGGGATTTAAAATAATATCTGAGTAACTTAAAAAACGTTCATTAAACCATGCTGCCAAAAGTGGTGAGATTGCTGCAAATATGTTTAAATTTACCCTGTGATTCTTTCATCCCACATAATTCAGTTTTGCTGATCTTTCATGTTTTTATGAATGGTGAGAAAATTAATGAAAAAATAGATATATTAATAAGTAGACTTATAGTTTAGATAAAATACACAAACTTCTGATTTTTTCCCTTTAACTCAGATGTTAGGGTAACTACAAACATACTAATACTGTGTATGCCAAAATAAAATGTCTATAAATTACTGAAATCAATAAGTATATAAATTCATGTAACATATTAACATGTGTTACTGAACTCCTTGTTTGGCATGTCCCAGACAATTGACGAGATCAAGCTGAGAATCATGGTAAAGAGAACTTTATCTCTTGAATCAAGTAGAAGACAAAGGTATCACTTCAAAAGAACTGTCTTGCTTTCCTAAAGGGAATAGGATTTTTATAGGATTATTGATATTTGTGTAGCTTGGGGGCAGGCAGGAATGCATAGTTTCATGACTAGAGCAGGGCTCTTAATGGGTCCTATGTTCAGAAAGTGGCAACCAAGGTAACTCCCTTGGGCAGGGATTTTCCTAGGAAATGAATGTCAATAGGACTAAAGTAACCAAGGGTCCTCACTGCTCTGATCCTCTGAACCAGTTTAAACAGAATAGATGTCTGATTCTTAATTAAACAGCTGTGAGATAGCACTACAGTTTTGTCTGAATAGCACTACAGTTTTGTTTTGTAAGCCTTTTGGGTAACATATCCACTCTACTATATAAAGCAAGTCATTGCACCACGTCTCTCCTTTCACTGAAAAAAAAACTACCACACTTGATTGGTCTGTTGAGAGTTTAGGAGGCAATGTTTACCACAGTTGTGCATGTTGACTCAACTCATTTATCAAGTGATTCATTGGGTGACCCAGGAGATTCTCACTCGCCCTTTAACCTTGACTTTAAGCTGGCAGATTTCATTAAAATCTCAATAATTCAAGGAAGATAATTAATTAGGAAAATTCAAATTCCCAAATGAGGAGATATAAAATATTAATTTCACTATTGACTTAATCATGATAAAATGAAACAAGGTGATGTACGTAAGAAAGTCATTGGAGCCATAAAAAAGTAAAAATTAATAGATGAATGAATTTAATTATAAAACATGATTAAGGGGTTAGCTCATGACAAAAAACATACACCTCTGGGCTTCTCTGTTGGCTCAGGGTGTAAAGTCTCAGTACTATCAAGCTATGGCCAGTCACTGCAGCATGAGTTCCAGTGGCCTGCACAAGTTTGATCCCCTGGCAGGGAGCTAACTCACACAATGCAGTAGACCTCTCCTGTCTCTCCTGCTTCTCCCCTCAGCAGTGTATTTCCTTAGATCCACCTGTTCTGCTTTCCACTTTGTCTCAGTGAATCCTCTAACCCCCTGCACCTCTGTCCTATACTACAGTTCTTGTATGCATAAATAAATTAAAATAAATCTTTTTAAAAAAGCATGAATATCTATTGAACTTAATACAGAGGGTTACATTATCCCCTCAGTTACTCAGTAGTGTCATACGAAGAGGAGAAAGAACAAATAAGTAAGATTACCTAAGTTAGACATTGGCAAGGGGAGAGTAAAAGGAGGACAGTGTGAGGTAGGGAGTGTGGAGTTTGGATGACTTGAGTGAAACTTAACTATATATCAAATAAGTGCCATCCCCAAAGGGAAAATATGCAGCTTTTGAGAACAAATCAGACTGGACATCATTAGTGACATATCCCTTGAAGATAAAAATAATTAAAAAGATGTTATATAGTTTTGTCAGAAGCCTTATTGTTAGTAAAAGTATTGTGTAGTAAACCAATATACATTGTTTGAGATTTTGTGTCAATTGTTTCAAATTGCAGGCGAAGGCAAATACTATTGATTTTAGTGACAGATTTTTTTTTATGTAAGAGGAAAGAGTGCTATAAAATTAAAGAAGTTAAGAAAAAAATTGTTCCTTGTTAAATTTCAGTTAGACATATCAGTATGAATGTAATATTATTAAGTGACTGGAAGTACAAGACACTCAATTAACAAAGAGTACCCTTAAAACCCAGCACCCAAATCTAAGAAGGCATGGCAGGAGTTTGGGACTTTTGTTGTGCAGGAAAACAACAAAGTCTAAGGGAGAATAATGTCAAAGGACACAAAGGTCAGTTTGAAAGGGTTACCAATGGTGAAATAATTTATCACAAGTGATTGTACTTAAAGTTAAAACAATAAAGTCCATAGATCCATCTTCATACTAAAAATAAGAAAAGATAGAAAAATTTACATTCATATAACAGAATATATCACAAAAATAGAGCTATTACAATATGAATATTGAATAAAAGTGAAATCATTACAGGGCAGAGAGAGGCGCACCCTTGAACCCTGAAACCTGCCTGCTCTAAATAGGTTCTGCCATCCTCCACATCAAGACAAAACATGTAAGACCTTTAATGGAAAAAAAAAAAACTTTAATACAATTAGTGTATAATACAGAAAAGACAAAGAATATAACTTCTAAATCAAGCACCCAAAGTTACCATCCCCTCATGGGTAAAAGTCCAGCCAAACAGGATTGCCCCAAAGCAAGACCTGAAAGTCTGCCACAGGTCTAAAGCATCTTTCAATAGGGACCTAGAGAAAAGGGTCAGAAACACTCAGACAAGTCTGGGAGGAAAAGAGCAAAATCAAAATCAAGATAAAGTTGCCATTTATTATCTCCTCACAGATCTCTCACCCACATCGGTTTCAATCAGTCTAGGACCAAGAAGCAAGCGCAGTTTCTTCACATGTCTCTCTGCTCCATGTTCCTCCTCTAGGTCTCCTTCTGGCACTCCATCCTGCTTCCTTCCTTCTCAGTCTCCTCCCCAGCTTCTCCTCCCTGCTCAGCTCCACCCTCCTTTGGGTAGGGCAGAGAACCTGGAACCTCTCCTTTTCTTGAGGACCACCTGTTACAAAATCATTTTTACTATTCAGGAAAGAAGTGATTCCAAAATATATAAATCAGTTATCTGACAAATGTGAAGGGTTTGCTTTCTTGTCATGATTTTTATTTTGCCAAAAAGGAAAGATTGTAAACTATCTAAATTATACAATGTTTATACAATGTTACACTACTGTAACAAACACCGGTTGATTAAAACCTCTTACTATAGGAAGACAAATTAAATATATATGACTTGGTGAAATATTTTCATGGAAATTACAAACCATTTGCTAAAATGATAATATCTTAATAAAATATCATATTAGATATTAAGTGGTATGTGTGTATTACTATATGTACCATTTCATAAGAAATTTAATGTAAAAATACAAAAAAATGCATCATGACAGCCATATAAATTTTAGATTTTAAGGTACCAAACATCTGTCCAAAGGAGATTCCAGAAATAAACTCTCAAAAATTATTCATTTTTGCTGAATTTGTTTATTTTTAATAAACAACACAATCAGAGAGCCCTAAATCTTGGACAAATTAAAACACTCTTTTATTCTAGGACGAGCAGATCATAAATCCATGCCAGTGACATAAAAGAAATCACCACTGTTCAGTGTTTATTTAGCTGTAAAAGTCAAGATGGTGGTCTTTAAATAACTTATGTTGCTGGTTAGTCACTTAGGAAGCAGCAAATATGTTGTTTACAATATTTGCTAAGAAACTGCAGTTTCTCCATGAGAAGGTTTTGATTTCCTGTGAGAATTCTAACAGAACAGCATTTCTGATTGTGACCACTGGATAGATCTTCTGTTTCTGTGAGGTCTTATAAAATAAAATGCACATATTTACATCTGTAATTTCTTGAGATCCCATTAACTCAAAGTTATTACTCTTCCTTTCCAATGTACTTTAGAGAGGAAGATTTGCAAAAACAGAAGAAAAAGTATGTATGACAGAAAGATTTTTCCTTATACTTACATGCCAAGTGTAAAAACTAATTCTTGGTAATTTGTAATATATACAGCAAAAGGAACAGGGGATAGAGAAAATTCAAAGAACTTCTATTAGGAATTTAAGCATGTCAATGCTCATAATAATATTTCACTTCTAAAAGCATTTTGGAAATACCTCATGATTATAAAAATAATCAAAACCTGTCTATGGCATGTTATGAAAAGTAAAGAGTATAACATGTCTGTGTATGTGTGTGGTATGCATGTACACCCATATTCACTCAAGCATGTACCTGAGTATTGTGGTAGGGAGAATTCCTCCAATAATGTCTCTAGAACTGTTGTAGATTTCTAGAATGTAGATGATGGTATACATGATTTTTTTCAATGTTTTAAATGCCTGGAGCTAATGGGGACAGTAGAAATGGCTAAAAAGGATAAATACACAAATAATTCACATAAAATAGTACTTGTAAAAATATAAATTTTTTTAAAGATTTATTTATTTATACAAGAACTGGGGTACAGACCAGAGGCACAGGAGGGTGAGAGAATTCACCAGAGACAGAGCAGGGAGCAGAACAGGCAGACTGACTGAAATATACAGCTGAAGGGAGCAGCAGGAGAGTCAGGAGAGGTCTGCCGCGCCATATGTGTAGCTCCCTAGCCAGCCGGGACTCGAACCCATGCTGCAGAGGCTGCCCACAGCTCCATAGCGCTGTGCTCAACCTGCTGCACCACCAGGGAGGCCTTAAAGATTATTTTCTTTTAGAAAATTGAGGAACAGTTTTAAGCAATATGTTAAATATTTAATTTGCTCTAAGAATAAAAATTTATTTGTTCTCCTAGTGATGTGTTCTTTAGAATACAACCAAATTCTGATTCATTCATTTATTCATTCATTCGTTTCATGGTTACTTATTGGGAAATTCATTCATTCATTTCATGGTTATTTATTGATCCTAGTCTATGTGCCAGACACCATTATAGGGGCTGAAGACAATGTGACTTTCAGGCAAAAAATCTTGCCAACATGCAGTATGTTTCTGTGTTCATGTGAGAGGGAATGAGGTGTGCAATTAATATAAGTAAATAATACAAGTCAATTTGAGACTGAAACTAGCTATGAAATAAACACGATGTGGTAATAGAGAATAACCAGGCTGAATTATGGATAAAAATCCACAATGGAGACCTCATTGTGGAAATAACATTTCAATTGAATCTGAATCATTTGAACCTAACCATGTGAAGAACCGGTGATGAGTTCCTTAGGGTGACTAAATAACTTGGCTAAGGCCAACCATGCTGTTAGAATAAAGCTTAAACTCAAATTCAGTCTTCTCTCTAAATAGTTTATCTTCTCAAAAACTTTCTATACATATAATTACATCCTATCCCAAAGTTTCAGATCTTGTTTCCTCTCTATTCTCCTTGCCTCTTAGTGTTGAAATGCTCTAAGACTTGATCTTCAAAATTTCTTTTCTTCACCTCTGCTACCTTTATGCCCTTGCAATCTAGCTTTATCTCAAGCTTTAAACACCACTTTTAGGCTGATGACACCTAAGTGCTATCTCTGAAGTTTCGATGTCTTTCTGATCCTCAGTCTTACATTTCGGATTGCCTACTCAATAACAGTGATGTCTAGTAGATGTATAAATTTGAACGTATCTTGGAATAAAATACTGATAGTTCTCTTTCAAATTGACTGTCTGCATTAAATGCAATTCCACTTTCCATTTGCTAAAGCAAAAACAATTTGCAGTTAGTTTTTCCTCTTTTCTTTTATAAACTCTCTCCAATTCATGCACAAATCCTGTTAACTATACTTTCAAAAAATGTTGAGAGAACTTCATAACTGAGTAATTTCTTCAGATATAGATCCTGATTTTATTTATATATAATCTATTGCTTAATATATTGCCCATTTTCTAGTTCTATAATTGTATTTTTTAATCTCTGTAAGTTCTATTTTTCTTTAAAATTTGCCCATACATTTCCATTAATCATTTATGTCTTGGTCACCTTTGTGATTCTTTATTATGAAGAATTTTTAAAATGCCTTTTAATTCCTTAATTACTTTTTGTTCAACTCTTGGTACACTAAGTTTAAACTTTATTTCTATTAGTATACATATTACTTAGAAAATGCTTATATTTTGTCATCTTTGATTGTGTGTTCATTACTTTCTTTCATCTATTACGAGTCCTGTGGGTTTCAGTTGGGAAAACTTTCCTCGCAAGAGGATAGACAGAAATTCTGTTTCTGGTTACTGGGAAGCACATCTACCTTTTTCAGGTGAGGATTTTGGTCCAAAGTTCAGTATATTTGTGTCACATAATAGGATATGTGCTGAAAAATGCCTTGTAGGTGATCTTTGTCACCATGGGACATCATTGAGTGTACTTACTTACACAAGCATAGAGGGTATAGCCTATACAGACCTAAGGATTATGGTATAACCTATTGGGACCACCATCAGGTGGGTGCTCAGTCACTGACATGAACATTAGACAATGCAAGCTGCTGATGTCCACTCTGTCCTTCCTTGCTACTGCATCTCTAACACCAGTTCATGTTGTGCTGTTAGCACACTAGTTTGAGAGGGGTTCTCTTTGGTGACCATTACTGCCTTATCTGGGATCAACAATGCTTCAAAGAGAGTGTCCAATCTGTGATCTGGTTGTTTTGAAGTCAGACTAGAATGCAGGTAAAGGAAGAAAAGGTTTTGCTTTTTCTTTTTTACCTTTTGTTTATAAAAATGAATACAGAAATATGATGTAATCGTTAATCTGCTTTTTCCTCCTGTAATTCACTCAGGTTTTACCCTGTATTTTTCTAGACTATGTTTTAGGTATATACAAGTTTATGATTGATATTATCTTTCTGTTAACATTAAGTAAACTCCTTTATATCTTATTTAATTTGTCTTAAATTCATGTTCCAGTGCATCGCATAAATAAGTTCAGATTCAACCCATAAATATATTTTACCTCTTCACCATACTCTTCCTTCTTTTATTGTGTTCTTTTAAACTTAGACTTACTTGGATTTTAAAATTTTGGTTTATTTATTCATTTTTTTCACCATTTTTTTCTTTCTTGCTTTCCACTCCTTCTGGGTTCATTTTATATCTTGTTGAAATGAAACTTTTAATGGTTTGATCCCTAGTCTTCCTACAGCTTTTAAACATATAATCCTGTTTTGCTTGTGCATGAATTTATTTTATTTTCAATCTTGAGGAAAAGATTAGATGGAAAGGTTTGAGGTTTATATAAATATTCCTTTAGCAGTTTTAAAATATAATTCTGTTGTCTTTTGAGATATTTTGCTATAGATCAAGTCTCTTATAATTCAATATTTTTTGTTAGCATTTATTCTTTCTTTGATAGCTTTTATTTTGTCCTAAATACTAAATAGCTTTATTAGAATGTATCAAGTATAGGGCCTCCTTGGTGGCTCAAGGGGTTAAACACAGCACTGTGAAGCTATCAGCAGCCTCTGTAGTGCAAGTTTGGTCCTGGGCCCACCAGGGAGCAACCCACATGGTGCAGCAGACCTCTCCTGTCTCAACCACTGCTCCCCTCAGCAATGTATTTCAGTTGATCTGCATGTTCTGCTTCCCACTCTGTCTCTGGTGAATCTCACCCCCTGCACCTCTGGGCTGTACCCCAGATCTTGTATGCATAAATAAATAAATCTTTAAAAAAATGTATCAAATATAGAGTTTATTTGTTATTCTACTTGCTTTTATATATTATTTACTAATATAGCATTCTCAGCTTTCATTCTTAAAAGTTTTTAGCCATTGCAGGTTTGAATTGTTTCTCTTCCCAATTATTTCTCTGTGTCGCCCCTAAAAATTCAATTACACACTTGTCGAGTTTTCTTCTATGTCTCTGTTCTAAAATTCTAAATGAATTTCTCTGTTTTACATTTCAGTTTATTAATTATATGTTTGCATGTGCCCAGTTTACTAAAAAGCATTTCTATTAAAACTATATCAACCATTGTATTTTAGTTTCAGTTTTTTACTTGGTTAATTTTTACATTAGCATGTTATTAATAACTGAATGTTTTCATCCCATAATTCATTTGAGTCTGAGGATCCTAGATGCCCACTAGCAGATTATAAGTAAAAGAAACATGTGCCATCCATGCTTCCCCATGTTCATACCACTTCCAAGTGGCTTTCTAGATAGTGATAAGAGCAATTTTTGAAGTCAAGTACTGAAGATAGAAGAATATCTATAGGTCCAGTTCATGGGACAATTTTATGCATCAAAGCCAGTGGCAAACTAAAATCTTCCTCCCCTTGTATTGCTGGTAGGAAAGAAACATCTTTTCAGCAAATCTTAGCTTAAAAACTCATCTTGTATTGGAATGTTTCTCTTTTCACCATTTTCTGAAGTCATCTCAGTCTAGACACAGGGGTCCACAGCACAGAAATAGGTCAGGACACCACGGGACAGTAGCTTTTCCATCATCTGAGTATATTGAGTGGTCGGGGTCCAACTTGTACCACTGCCTCCTTTACCCTCTCCACCACATACAGTTTGTTTCTCTTCTAAAAATTTTAACCACAACATTCCTGTAGTTAACTTGGTTTTGTGACCCAAACATGCAAGGGCTGAAGTTTTAGACTCGGTTCCCGCCTAGAATTCAGTATGTCTTTAGAAATAAGGCTCCATTACTCATTGTGACTTCCAAAACATTTCTTGTTCATCTGTATTTTTTAGCACTATGACGTTCTTTCATCATTTCATAAGATACTCTACAAACTATCTGTAAAATGAGAGCAGTTATTCTTGCATATTTAATCAAATATGTCTTGTATAATTTATCCTAGGCAATGTGATCTACACTACACACACACACACATACGTACACACATGAGTATTTACTTTAGCATTCTTTCTAAAAATGATATAGCAGAAATAAAATAAATGATTGATAATAATGTGTGATTAAATAAGTTCTAGTATTCATAAAATGAAATACAGTCAGTAAAATGATTGTTAAAATATTAAAAAATTAATTTTTTTATTTTTTTAAAGATTTATTTATTTATGCATATAAGAACTGGGGTACAGGCCAAAGGTGTGGGAGTGACAGGATTTACAGAGACAGAGTGGGGAATAGGACAGGCAGATTGACTGAAATACACTGCTGAAGGGAGCAGCCAGTGAGTTAGGAGAGGTCTACTGCGCCATGTGGGTTGCTCCCTGGCTGGCTGGGGGATTGAACTCGAGCTTCAGTGGCTGCAGATAGCTTCATAGGCTGCGTCTTAACCCCTTGCTCCACCAGGGAGGCCCTAAAATTTATTTATAATTATGAATGTATGTATATACATTTGCATGTTTGAGCGTGTGTCTGTATACACAACAGATTATGGTGATAGGACAGCAAATTATTTTAAATTTGTGGGCTCTGAATTTGTATTTTCCCAATAGTTTATGATGAACACTTTTTTTTTTTTAACTTCAGAAGACAGGATAAAAAGTTGAACTTTTAAAGGTGATATTATACTTCCATAATGAAAAAAAATAGAGTTGGTATTAACTGTCAATGTATTTTAAAACATGTAATTGAATATCATACATTTAGGATCATTTTGTTTTACTGTGTCTGGCACAAAAACAATACTGATGCTTATTTATTTACCAAAATCTTGGGCTCAAATCTGGAATCTTGAGCCTGCTGCTTCATTTGCATGCCTTTTGAAGCTTCCATTATTTACCAAGGGTTTAGTAACTTGGGCTCTTTGAAGCAAAACAGAAACTAACAAAGATCAAAGACAAACTGTAAAACTGATCCTTGAAAGCAGATCTTAGATCTGAGACACTGAGGAGGGGAGAAGTGGGGAGGGAGAGAAGGGAGTAGAGAACAGGGAGAGAGGAGAGTTTGGTGGTGGGTAGTGGGGGACCATGTGTACTTTGGTGGTGGGAATACTATGGTATTGGCACCTGAGGGAGAAATCCTATACTGTGAACAAAATAAATAAGTATACTTCAAGGCAAAAATTTAAAAATTAAAAAGCAGTAAATTATATGTTAACTATCTCATGGTTCCATTATTAACCTATTGGATTAGTGCAGCAAAGAAATGTACAATGTACTACGTTGATGGTGGTACAAAAAGTTAATGAATACAAAGCGAAGAAACAAGTTGATCAAATAATCAGTAGAAAATTTTCCAAAATATTTTCTTAATAAAATCCTATGGGAAATATTGAGGTAATGAGAGAAGTATCAGAATGAGTTTGAAGATGTCTTTTTGATTGTGTGTATGATTAAAAAGTTAATATAGAAATTTCACACATTTGGAAACAAACTCTAGAGGGCTGATGTAAGTAAAAAAAAAAAATCTTTGAGGCGAGGCTCAATTGCTTTAAAAGCACTATATCATCAAAGTTCCTAAAGGATTGGGCAAATAAGTATGCTTTTATTTTTTCAACATGGAATACTTCATGAATTTGCCTGTTGTCTTTTTGCAGAGGCCATGCTAATCTTTTGTGTATTGTTCCAATTTTAATATATGTACTACCAAAGTGAGTGCTATCATTTTTATTTCCTAATGCATCTGCTTAGTGTTCCCATCTAATAAAAGAATGATCATTAAATTAAGCGTTGATGAATTGAATAGAATTGATTTGTTTCCAAAATCAAAAAAAGATGTAAAAGCAACTATATAGTTGCAAATGATGACAAAATTGAATACAGAAAACGTATTGTATATCTGATATAAGAATTTGTTCTCTATATAATAATTCTGTATGGAAACCTCCCTTGAAAAATTATGAGGTTTTAGAAGATTTATCCTTATTTTGATTTTTCTGTTCCAGTTACTTTTTTTCTTTTTAAGTCTAAGTCCAGTTAGAGTAGAAATGGATATATATATATATATATATATATATATATATATATATATATATTTTCAAAGTGAAGCATTTAAAAATACAAATTTCATAAATAATTAATGCATCTTGGCATAGAGTTTAACTGACATGCACAAGAGCTGGATTACCCAATAAGGCTGACTTTTCCTCAAGCTTTGAAGGCAATAATAGATAGCTTTATGCTATTTACAGGAAGAGAAAAAAGCAAAGCAAAGCAAGCTTCCAAGCAGGGGGCAGCTATGTTTATGAACCTTGATACTTGGCCAGTAGATTTTTTTGCATAAAACAAGGCCTGCTAAGCATGGAAACATGACATGTTAGTCAACTTTGTTGATCAAACACAGCTGTAATGTAGTTGTGCATTTTCCATTCTGTAGAGTTATTCATTCTGCAAGGGAGCATGCAGCCTGCTGAGGATCTTAAAAGCATGCTGCTATAATACAAAAACAAAAGAAAGGAAAGTAAAACAGAGCAAAATGTAGATCTCACTCAAAGAGTCCAACTCATCAAAAGTCCCTTCCTGAATCTGTCACATTAAACATTATACCCCCCTTTTATTTCTAATTCTCATTAATTAATTAAAAATGTTGATCGATATCATTCATTTTTTAAAGGGAATGTAATGATGACAAATGACTAAGTTAAGTAAGCCCAAAGTAATTTCTATATCTAATATATTTTAAGTCCATATAAGGTAAACCTTTTGCATATATCCTAAATATTAACACTTCATAGCCTTTTATTTCTACTATAACCCATAAAATACCTATTTATTCCTCCACCAGTATTATTTATGATAATTTCAACATCTTAATGAATTATATTTCATCAGTGTTCTCAAGTCTTTAATAGTCAAAATCTGTTTTTAAGTCCTATTTTCATAACACAGGGAAAAGTGAAAGCCTAGGGCTCTAAGACTGATTTTTAAACCACATTCTATCTTAATGAAATCATTGTTAGAAGGTTAATCATTAGCAATACCAGAAATTCTATAATTCTCACAATCATAATTTCAAATATCTCAAAATCCTGTACTATTTTCCATCTAGAAAACTTACTTTTAATTATGTTTCCATTTCTGCAATACTTCGATTTCCTCAAGATCACCAACCTGCTGATATCTTTAATTTCTCCCTGTCGAGTGAAGCTGTCTTGTTACCATTTCTCTCATTTTCCAGCTTAGATTTCTTTGTTAACCATTTTGATCATCACTTCATGAGAGTACATGCCAATACTCCCAAATGCCTTATTTTCCATTCTGTCTTTTGTACTTACTTGGCAAATTGAAAAATCTGTTTCTAACTACAATATAAATAGCATAACACTACACAACAGTCATTTCCCTGCTCTCTTTCAAACAGAAAGGGACTTTGGGAAACAGTTTCTTCATACTTAAAAAGAGATGGTGACCTCATGGTCCATCTACTTTGGTTAGGTGGTCTGGATGTGTTTCCTGAAAGTATGGCAGCCATTTTGTGACTGTGAAGGAAGCTAGTCATAGCAGAGAACAGCATTTGAAAATAGTCAGGGAAAGTTCATGAACTTGGGTGATCTTAAAACATTAACTTCACCAAAACTGGACCAGTGAATGCTATGCTGCAACTTTTCTTTTAACTTGAGATAATAGATCCCTCTTATTTGCTAAGGTGGTTCAGTATTCTCTTACTTGTGGTCAAAAGTATTCTGAGGAACCTGAGATACTTACTGTGATGTAATCACATAATTAATCCCTTTCAAATTATGATCAATAACTTTAAATAGAAACAGTACACTATAGAGCATTCATATAGTTCCTTTCCTAGAAATTTTGCTTTTTTACTGTCTCAAATAGCGATTTCATACCATCTCTCTTTCGTTATTTTAAAACTTTCCTTATTTTATTAGCTCCAGTCTTACTGATAAACTTATCAAAACCAGTTATAAAATCTTTAACTTTCTCATTGCTAATTTTTCAGTCCCATGGATGTCTGTATACATTTTCCCCCTTCATGTTACATCTGAAGAAATCTTTGTGCTCTTGTACTAACCTGTCCACTTGAGTGCTAGATTGCCTTCGCCTTGCTTTCTGAAGGAATGATTCTTTCTCTGAGAACTGTATCTCCACTTGTGTTCAATAGAAATAACACACTACCCCAACTTCATTCCATTCACTTCTCAACTAACTCTTATCTGATTTAAATCTCCATTATTTAGTGGATTCTACCTTAGTAAGTTGACCAGTTAATATGATGTTTCTGAACTCAACATATATAATCATATGTGACATTATTAAAACTTTCAGCTGTAGCTGATACACTGACCATCCCATCTTTCCTCAGGCACAGTATCATTTCTCATGCTTCTCCTCTTTCAGTGATTAGTTAGTGATTAGTGCTTTTTCACAAAAAAATTATTTTGTGGATTACCCATGAAACCTTTAAAAGTCAAACCTTCTCAGTGTTCAGTCTATGATCTACTTTTCTAAATCTACACACTGCCTTGAAGACTGGTGACCTCATCCATTTCTATGACCTTTTTTTCAATATCAAATTATTACTCGTACAGACACACATATTCTTTATAAAATTACATTGTAATTCATGAACACATGTAATTAAGGACTCTTCACAAATTCTGTGCATTGAGATTCTCTAGTCATTAATCTTATGAGTACTTTTTTTTCTAAATCTGTCTTTAGGCTGATAATGCACTATATATAGAGATATGGTGCACTATATATATATTTATATATCTATATCTATCTCTCTCTCTATATATATATCTAGCCAAGAATCATGGATATAAATACAATTGTATTTTGACAGTACTCGAATGCATATCTCACTACCTCTGAATTTGTGATCAATACCCATTCTCTACTTGATAACTTGCCCATCTAACTGAAATGTTAAATTCAAAGTCTCAAACCTAAACTTTTGTCAATCTTCTCTATTTCAGTTAGAATATTACAAGTGACCTAATTAATGAAGCAGTAAAGCTGAGAGTCATTTTGACTTTATTTTATTTCCCCTGCCCAATCCATCAACAGATTCAATTGGTTGTATATCTGAATTATTTCAGATATCACCCATCTAGATCCATTTCTTCTGCCACCACTTTCGTCCACACACAAACTATTTATTTGAAAAGCCTCCTAACTAGTTTCTCCATTCTTCTTTAAATTCACTGCAATATATTCTATCTAACAGTCAGAGGGACTTTTAAAACACAAATTAGATTAGACGAATTCCTTATTTTAAACCTTTCTATATCGCCCCATTTTCATTTCAGTTATAATAAAATCCAGGCCTTGAAATCCCCACATACTGGCCCACATGGGCTTCCTGACTTTGCACCTGTCTTTCCCATTAACTCAGTAATCCCCAGGCTCCCTGGAGTTATCTCAGTTTCTATAACGGTTCGGATTAGTTCCTATTTAGGCAACTTTGAGATTGCAGTTCTCCTGAATGCTTTCCCACTGTTTTTTCTTTAATACATCTTTCTGTTTTCATTCTTCCAGCTTTCATGTAATAGGCTCCTTCTTAGGGAAATATTGAATTCTATGTTTACTAGCACACCTTGCATTAATAAAACCATTCTAACATAGTGACTAGGCATTTCCTTCATAGTACTTATCAAAACCAGTAATTATTTTGACTGTGTGTGTGTGCTAGTTAACTGTCTGTCTCTCTTACTGGAATATGAGCTCTATGAGGGTAGATCTTTAAGTCTTTTAACTTTTATGTTCAGATAAACTAGAACATAGCAGGTATTTAGTAACATTTTTTGAAATAGGTGATAATTTATAAAAACTCAATAACATTATCCATAATTGAAGAGAAATATGAGGTGAAAAACTTCTTACAGAAGGCTTTTATCGCTATCTCTGACTATCCTGAGATACTTTATAATTTCTTTTTTTTAATGAAGGTTACCCATAGAATAATCTGTTTTTCAAAAGATTTATTTATTTATGCATACAGGAACTGGGGTACAGGCCAGAGGTGTGGGGGGTGAGAGGATTCACCAGAGAGAGTAGGGAGCAGAACAGGCAGATCTACTGAAATACACTGCTGAGGGGAGAAGCAAGCAAGACAGGAGAGGTCTGCCGCGCCATGTGGGTCAGCTCCCTGGCCAGGGCTCGCACTTGTGCTGCAATGGCTGGCGATGGCTTAATAGTGCCGGGTGAGGCCCACTTCATAATTTCTAAGTATTAATTTTTCATGCAACCCTTTTAATATTTTAGTACATAAAATTATATTTATTTAAGCCATGTCTCAATCCAAAAAGTAACTTCAAGAAATACTTCTTCAAAATATATCAGAAATACAAATTGAGAAAAAAACCTAAGTTAGGAGATTGCCTCTGGGTAAAAAAGTAATATATAATAGCTATAACTATCACTAGTGATACTTGGTGTTGTGTACCAAAGAACTATAAGTACTGCCCTATATAACCATCACATTAAGCCTATAGTACAGATATTTTCTTAGCTTCTCAAAATAGGCAGAATTAAATTTTTAAAAATTAAAGACCACTAAGCTAGTAGAATATAGGCCTCTGATGTCAGCGTACAACCTACTGTTGCACTGGTTAGGAGGTTGTTGTGGATGAACCTCCAAATAGGTGACATGACGTGATATGAGGAACCACAAACCTCAATCCACTTCAAAAAGAATTCAAACACCGCTTGCAAACAGTAGTAAGCAAGTCAAAGGAAGTTTATTCAAAGACAAAGCCAGCTCCAAGAAGCAAAGCCACAAAGGCTAAAGAAAAAGGCTAACTCCTGCCAGCAGCAAGCAAGCCTGAGAAGATTTACGCAAGGACAGATAAAACAGACAGCTCCTTCGCATGCATGGGAGGGGTGCTGAATGGGTTGCCGCTGGTGAAAATAACGCTGAGGGTGTTTTTTGTTATACTTAAAGAACAGGTTTATTAGAAAAGGGACAGAAGAGTAAAAGACACTTGCATAGACACAGGCGGGCAGGAAGAGCTGCCCTGAAAGGGACAGGTTTGCTAAGAGAGTGCTGCATGGTTGCAGGAGGGCGGCCTTGAGGAGAGCTGCCTCTGCTGAGGGAGGTCAGTGAGGAGAAGCCAGGCAGATAAAGATCACCGGCAGGCAGGAAGGCTGCTGCCCTGCAGAGAGAGAGAGCTGGTGAAAAGAAGCACCTGGTTTTTATAGTTATGCTCATGTTTTGGGTCTAGGAGATGAGCTGTTGTAATAGTGTGGTTTTTTGACTAGTCATCTTGGCCGATGTCCTAACATAGATTAACCACTGATAGTGTCATGGACTCTTCTCTTGTTATTGTCTTTTCTCCTTTATTATGCCTCCCCAGGATCCCATGTCTCTGAGGGTCCCAGTCTTTATCCTTTCAGTTATGGCTCCCAGGGCCCCAGTCTCAATCTGCCTGTCAGGGTCCAGCCCCTCACTAATATGTTGTATTTTCCTCTCAGTCATGTTGCCTCTCTGTCATGTTGCTTCTCAACAAGGAAGGAAAAATGCAATAAAAAGCAGGTGTGGCTTATTTTACATATCCTTTTATTCAATATTCATTTTTGCATCTTTTTTAGTTTGTTTTTCTGTAAAATAGAAACTGTAAGCTAAAAACTGCAGTTAGCAGACTACTTTGCAACACCAAGCAGAAGCTGGCAACAGAATGGAGAAACACAAGTCAACCTTTGGCCCAGGACACATGATCTGGCAAATGTAATCACAGAGGTCTGTTTATCTGGGTCTGCACTGCCAGTTTCTGCTGTCCAGTGCCTCTTGTCATAAGCATTAGGGGACAAGTTTGGCAGTGAAAACTTTTCCTTTGAACAGTTTTGTTTCTGGCTTTTCTGGGGATTTTATCAACTAACTGTTGCTACTTAAATTGGTTAAAACACATTGCTCTTGCATGTAAGTACTGTAATTGTTTCAGTAATTGTTACTAGAAATAGTTTGCTATAAGTAACGGAAATGAAAATGTGGAATTAATGGAGAAAGTAGAGAGATAAAAATTCAGGTGTTAAGATTCTTGGCACTGGAAAATTGATCACACATTATATACAATGGAAAATATTTGATCAAATTGCCACCTGATGAAACTTTGTGAAGCAAACTGTACAGTTGGAAAGAGAGGGAATCTACCAGAATGACTGAGTGCTGGCTTTATTGTACCCTTAGGAAAATTCTACAAAAGCTAGACAAATCCAGGTGGCAGAGAGATAATCTGTAAGTGCACACAGGAGGAAATTCACCTTTTCCCAAAGAGCGAACACTTGCCCTACAGTCTGAATTCTATATTGCCAGAGAATTGTATAATCTATAACCTGAGAAGGTTGAAAAATCACAACGTGGTTGGTACCTTAAACAGAAGCCATTGCAAAGGCATCAAAGCAGAAACCTTAGCAAGAGATATATTGGTAGAAGGCCAGGAATGCAGCTTGTCTAACGGCAAAAATGAAATTAAGAGTTTGGCCTTCCTCTAAATATATTATTTTAAATTAGGCAATAGGCATTAAGTTAAGGGCGATAAAGTGGGAAAAAAATCTAAGGATCAGTCTATTAAGAGAATATTCAAGGTTGTAAACCTTCATTAGATAAAAACTTGAGCTATAGTTATAACTTCAGTATGTTGACTGGAAAGATAACATACTAATGTGCTGACAGAAGTGTGTAGTGGTCAGACTTCATGTCTGGAATGCAAAATCTTGTGACAGTCATCCTGCCACTAAAAAAAGTTGTGAAACAATTCCCAAGTTCCCCCAACACATAATCACAGATGATTGTTTTTGAAAATTGTTCAAGAGCCTGAAGCATCTGTGCATCATCTCAGAGGGCAGAGGCAGGCACACAAAAAAATAAAACGAGAGCATTAAAACACTGTCCAACACAGATTTTTTCTGTCACTAGCTTAGAGATTCCTTTTTCTTCTTGTTTGGTGGCATTTGAAATTGCTGGGATTTGAAATTCTCTATATTTTCTTAATAATCTTTTTTCCCAAATGGAAGTTTTCATAATAGTTAAAATGTCTCCTCCAACATTCTCCATGTTTGGGGGACAGACAATTTGTCTTTTAGTTAATAAATCGTCAGACAACAAGGGACAACAAGTGGTCCCAAAGGTAAGATAACCCATCATGAGGATTACTTACCTTGAACTTTTCACTGGCTACCATGACTAGAACAAAATTTGGGATGTCCCTAGGGAAAAAGAGATAGTTATGTACTGCCACTTGAAAGAAGGTGTGTAAAAGAATTTTAAATAATCAAGGATGGTCTACAGCAAATGTTAATATTCTACCAAATACCTATACCCTGCTTCCTTCTTTTGTGGGTTTACAATGAACTCGGACAAAAAAAGTATTTTCCAGTCTCTGTGTCTTTCACTTACCAAACTAAGAAACAATCTGGCCAATGATAAAAAATATGTTAAAAATTTCTGGGAAATTTTACTTTCTGGATGTGGTAATCTCCAAAGAGAGCCATTAAGAGTTCTTTTCTTTATATGCTTAATCCTTTACACCTCAAAAGGTAGAGTTTAATTCCTATTTTCATGAATCTGTGACTGCCTTGGTAACTGATTTGACTGATAGGATATAGCTAAAGTGATATACAGGAACTTTGGAATTAGTTCACATGAAAACTTCATGACTAATGTTTAGTTAAAACATGCTATAGTAATGTAGAAAATAGAAAAGAGTCCTAATGAAATGAAATATTAGACTAAGGAGGTGTCTAGGTAGATTTTTACAAAGACAAATTGGTTTTTATTAGATGCATAATACACAAAGAAAATAAGAATGAACTAATGATAATATTCAATGTGTTATAGAAGAATTTAGAGGAAAAGGAAAAGAGGAAGAACTTACTGGTTTCAAGAATAAAAATTTATTATCTCCAATCTCTACAGGCAGCAATAGATTTCTCAAAGTAAGAAATGGTCTTAGGGCCTCCCCGGTGGCGCAGCGGTTGAGCGCTGGGTTGCGAAGCTGCCCGCGGCCTCTGCAGCGCCGGTTCAATCCCCGGCTGCTCCCCGGCCACCAGAGGAGGGTCCCACATGGCGCAGACCTCTCCTGCTGCCCGCTGCTCCCCTCAGCAGTGTACTTCGCTTCTGCCTGCTCTGCTCCTCGCTCTGGCTCTGGTGAATTCTCTCACCCTCCCGCGCTTCTGACTGTACCCAGTGCATGTATAAACAAGCAAACAAACAAACAAATAAATAAAACATGCCTCTATAAAAAATTAAAAAAAAAAATTAAAAAAAAAAAAAAGAAATGGTCTTAGGATAAAACTCAAAGCCAAAACATGTCTAGTAACACATACCATAAGAGTAAAGATGAACTCAGATGAGCACTTAGAGCACCCTTTACTGACGCCCAAGGAACATATATGGCAAGTCCTAATCATACAAAAAAGCTTTAATTATCATCCTAAAGTTTCTTATATATGCTCTTAATTAGAAAATAAGATTCCTAAGAAGGTTACTGATTCGCATTCTCAGCCCAAAGTAGAAAAGATCCTCTTGGGGTGGGAGGGTGGAGGGATGTGGGGGTGACTTTAGTCTAATGGGTTGTATCTCTTTAAGACAACTAAAAGGAATAGAGGTAGTTCTAAAGCAAAAGGAGATCTTGGAAGCTCCAACTTTCTAAAAGCAGGAAGAAGACTGAGAAAACTACTCATGGCAAAGGCAAACACAGGCCATTTCTAAATGAAAGAAGCAGAAGTTTTAGAGTGCAGAGCAAACACTAAAGGTCAAGTGCAGTCAAGTGGCTCATTCAGGCAGTGGGATTCAGCCCCAGCCAAGGACTAGGTGACATCTGCTCAGCTAGACTTCCCATTTCCTATGAATGTAATATATTTTGTATTTTGTAGTTGGTGACACCGTTAGAAATTTGAGAGTCTTAAGTAGAAAATTTGTTGAGCTTATTGAGCAGTAACATGTTTGTTTAGGTTGAAGATCTTTCATTAGAAAGAAAATCATGCTTGATAAATTGCATCTGAGAAAATGAATACTCCTATTCATCTGAACTTGATTTAAATTATGAATCCTAGGCTGTAAAACACTTACATAATGGCATGTAATTTGGGGGATATTTGGAGAGGAATTCGTTGATGTTGCATGTAGGAAGAACATGCAGAGAGCGACTATGGTAGATTGTCTGTGTCCATACACCCTGCTTCTCACATGACAATACAGACTCTAATTTCCTTCCCTTGAATTTGGTACAAGTCTTATTCTGCTTGATAAACAGAATGTGACAGAAATAATAGATTTTAGCATCTGAGACCAGGTTCTAAGAGGCCATGCTGTTTTCACTATTAACACTTCCT
The DNA here is from genome assembly GCF_964194135.1 of Talpa europaea. Classification (NCBI taxonomy): domain Eukaryota; kingdom Metazoa; phylum Chordata; class Mammalia; order Eulipotyphla; family Talpidae; genus Talpa; species Talpa europaea. The sequence goes on from NC_140071.1 coordinate 29,735,178, forward strand.
CTTGAACCCGGCAGCCATGCTATGGCAAGGCTAAGCCACAACCAACAACCAGCATCAACTTGCAGCCACCTCAGTGAACCATGTTGGACTTTCAGCCTTCAGAGGCCTCTAGTCCCAGGCCCAATCTGACAACAATCACATAAGAGATGATCAAGTAAAGATAACTTGCTGAGCAGAATCTGTACACTGAAACTTATATGATAATAATAAAACACTGTTTTAAGTTGCTAAGTTTTGAAGAAGTTTGTCATGAAATAATAGATGACAGGAACACTAGTTATCAGGATCAACCTTTTTTTTTTTTCCTCTCCCTTTCCTTCTTCCTTTTGCAAACAAAGACATGACACTTGCAGCTGAAACAATTACCTTGACACCATAAAGGAAATATCAAGACCTTTTTTTTTTAAAGATTTATTTATTTATTTATACAAGCACTGGGTACAGTAAGAAGCGCAGGAGGGTGAGAGAATTCACCAGAACCAGAGCGGGGAGCAGAGCAGGCAGAAGGACCGAAGTACACTGCTGAGGGGAGCAGCGGGCGGCAGGAGAGGTCTGCACGCCATGTGGGACCCTCCTCCGGTGGCCGGGTAGCAGCCGGGGATCAAACCCACACTGCAGAGTCTGCGGACAGCTTCATAGCGCGTCGCTCAACCACCACCCAACCCGCTGTGCCACCGGGGAGGCTCTATCAAGACATTTTTAGAGACCTTGAAATTAAATTTCCTGACTTCATATAATGGAAAGAAGAATCTTGTAATTGGGTTTTTGCTCACACATAGTCATGGAACCAAACTGACACCCCAGAGATCACCTGAATACACAAAATTTTATTATAAAGTATTGTACTTTGTTAGACAGGCTACTGGTTTAGCTTTGAGTTTTGTAGACAAAGAAAAAGAAACAGTTACACAATTAAAATGTTGCAAGAGGATAAAAAGTAAAATTTAAGCCAGTTCTTCAATGGGAACCCAAACGTTTTTGATTCTGAATTGAAGTAAATATATCTCATAGGTCCTTTTGTAAACAAAGATAAAGATAAAGAAACAGTGTACTGTAAAATACAACTTACTCGTTGTTAACAAGCTAAATATAACCTTATCTTTCACAGCTTTATATTTTGTAACACTGCTCTTAAGTGAGAGCATACTGCCAGACAGTCCAAAACAATTCTATAAAATGAAAAACAATGAAGTTCAGTTTTACAGCTGTTGGCAGTGTGAATTAATTTAAGAATAAAATTCAGAATATAGAGAAATCAGTGATTTCTACTAACAATCTTTATTAAAAAAAAACAACTTATTACTAATAAGAATTTGATGGATCAATCTGATAAAATCCAGCAATATAAACATCACATACAATTAAAGAAGGACTTACACAATGATATGCAGTTAGAGTTACCACCATCTTACAGAAACAAAAGAAGCTGATTAGGAAAAGTGCTTAGATGGAACACTGAAATTTAATCTGAAGTTTAATTGAGAGATAGTAGTGACAGAAGAATCAGGATTTTCTCATGGAACAATTCTATTCATTTCACAACAAAAATGGCAAACTGAGAGGCTAAAATTCTACATTGAGAATATATGCCCAATAATTTTAAGTTGGAAAAACAATTAAATTGGGTACTGCCAAATATCCTTTTTTTAAATATTTATTTATGCATAGAACTGGGGCCCAGGCCAGAGCTGTGGGGGAGGTGAGAGGATTTCACCAGAGACAGAGTGGGGAACAGAACAGCCAGATCTACTGAAATACACTGCTGAGGGGAGCAGCAGGCAAGGCAGGAGAGGGCTGCTGCACCATGTGTGTTGCTCCCTGGCCAGCCAGGGGCTCGAACTCACTCTGCAGAGGCTGCAGACAGCTTTACAGTGCTGCACTCAACCCCTTGCGCCACCAGGGAGGGCCCCAAATATCCTTTTTGATTGTACATGTGAATGAACAGTATTGACTTAGATTTGGAAGTCTGGGAGACACTGAGGAAGATTACATGACTTCTGGCTTGCGTATTTGATAGTGGGAATCTTCACTGAGTTTGGGAACCAAGTAAGACCTATTGCGTGAGGTTAAGTTTGAAGGATCCCTGGACCATCCATATGAAGTAGGAAGTACCTACATATGGAGGCTGAAATCTGTGTCATAAATGTCAGAGAAAATAGTCTATTTTTAAAAAATAGACATTTGGGAGTAATCTGCTGACTAAAATGACCATGACATTCTATTTAATTTGACTAAATTGATGGACTTTTCTTAATTCAAGAACCTTCACTTACTTTTAGCATTTACTTTAGAAAACTTGTAATGGTAAATTCTACCTTCATTCCTTTGAGATGCAAATCTTTTTTTAAAAAAATCTTTTGACAGTTTTACAGCTCAAATATCTTTCTCCGTGACCTGGGAGCCATCTATTAGAAGTGTAAATGATGATCAAATCAGGGACCTCCCTGGCGGTGCAAGGGTTAAGTCTCCCAGCTTTTATGGAGCAGCATTCTAACATTGGTGTGGCCAAGTTATAAAGCTATCTCCTCTCATAGAGATGAAAACTTTATTTTTCCTTTGGATAAAGCCAATTAGCTCCTATGACTTCCCTCTAACATCCTCTAATACTATCTGATTAGCTTATCCCAGCACTTATTTAGTGGAATGCAGCTTAGCTAAATTCTGGTTCAGATCAGTTTTGGCCTCTCCCCACTATTGCAATAGCCTGGAATAAATTAGACCTTTCATATATTACTTTGCTGGTGCAATTTTTGATACGACTCTTCCTGAATATGATAAATGAATTCAGGTAGGGTTATGCCTCGGCAGAGATCAATTTGTGAAGAAGAGAAGATCTGGTAAAAATATAAAAATAGATATAAGCAGAGAGAGGAGGAAAAGCAAGCAAACAAACAAGGAGGATATCAAAGGGTTACAGGGCAAGAGAGGTACCCCAGGGGCTCCAAACTTGCCCACTCTAAATGGCTTCTGCCATCTGCCACATCAAGACAAAATATACTCTATTGTATAAGACCTTCAGTAGAAAAGAACTTTAATGCAATTAATATGCAAGATAGAAGGGAAAGAATAGATAAAATAGTTTCCACATGAAACATCCAAAGTTACCCATTGCCTTGTGGGTAAATGCCCAACCAATAGGGTTGCCCCAAAGCAGGGCCACTTAGACCCAATAGCTTGCCACAAGTCTAAGGCACCTCCTGGTAGGAACCCATAGGAAAGGGGCAGAAGGGGCCAGGCAAGTCTGGAATGAAAGAAGCAAAGTCAAAATATTAGTCAAGGTAAAGGCTGCCATTGCCTGCCTCCTCATAGGTCTCTCACTCGTGCGTTTGTCTCTTTCAAGTGTCTCCTTCCATGTCTCCCAAATTCCTGCACAAGTCCAAGGCTAATACGCAAGCACAGCTTCTTCACCTGTCTCTCTGCTCCATGTGCCTCCTCCAGGTTCTCTTCTTGGTCTCTTTCCTTCCTTTTCCCAGTCTTTTCTAGCTTCCTTCCCTGCCCAGCAACACCCTTCCTTAGGGTGGGACAGGAAACATGGAACCTCTTTTTCCCCGGGGGATTGAAGCCAAGGCGTAATAGTAATTCTTTGTATAGGTTGCTTCTGAGACGATTTTGGGAAAGGTTGTGTTAGATATCATTAAAATTTATTTCTCAATGAATATTAATCAATAGGTGATTTCAATACAAACAGGATTATTTTGCTTCCTCACAAAAATTAATTTTACTGAATTGTACTGTAGTGTGAGATCACTAGTCTGTATTACAAAATATTATTAAAAAAAAGGGCTTTGGGCCTCCCCGGTGGCTCAGTGGTTGAGCGCTGGGTTGTGAAGCTGCCCTTAGCCTCTGCAGCGTCAGTTCGATCCCCGGCCACCTGCGAGGGTCCCACATGGCGCGCAGACCTCTCCTGCCGCACAGCTGCTCCCCTTGGCAGTGTATTTCGTCAGTCTGCCTGTTCTGTTGCCCGCTCTAGAGCTGGTGAATTCTCTCACCCTCTGGCACTTCTGACTGTACCCAGTGCTTGTATAAATAAATAAATCCTTAAAAAAAAAAAAAGGACATGATGTACTTTGTGGGTTTATTGTAAAAATATTGAGGACAGTATTCACTACTGTATACCAGAGAACCTTTATTAAATAACTCCTTGAGAACCCTAGAAAAGAAACTGGTCTCTGGTTTCTGTACTAACGATAATTGAATAGCTTTGCCTCTCTCCTGAGTGGCATTAATGGCACATTTATAGCATGTGTATGGAAATTCATAGTAAGGATGTGAAATAGTAAAATCATGGTAAGACATTTTCCTAACTTTTATTTCACTCTGCCTCAATTTCCTCACCTGTTTAAATTGATTTGACCTTTTTATCATATGTACACTTATGAAAAACCTTATCCTTTTTTTGGAAACAGATATTTTATATTAGCTTATATAGTTTTTCAAATTCATATTCAATAAGCCATTATACTCTAACTACAAATTTTCACTCTTTTTGAGCCTCAGTGTCCTTATTTGCAAAATAATGATAGTGATCTCTCTCTCTCAAGGAGCTAGTGAGAGAGAGGACTGAATGAATTAACAACTTCAAAGTATTTAGTACATTAGTGTCCAATTAATCTGAATTATGAGTTATATTTGAAGAATAAGAAATTGTGGAAAAAGAAATATTGAAGACAGTTAAATGGGGAAAATGATGGAGCTAGAATTCAATACAAGGTCTGTTAAGTTTCTGAAGTCCAGCTTTTAATCATGATTAGTTAATCTTCAGACTGACAGAGGATCTTGCTCTCAGATTACAATAGAATCACTTATGGAGCGTTCTAACTGTACAGAGGCTTAGACAACTTCCCATGCCAATATAACATGAACTCTTGAAGGTGGGACAAGAAAATGTATACTTTTAAGACATGTTCTATAGGTTAGGAACTATGACATCTCATGTAGAAAAGAAATCTTGTTTCTCAACATTTCTTCTACGAAGAGTCCATTTAGTCCTGGTAAGAGTTTCGACTTTCAGGTCCTCAGATATAATTGCTTTTTGTATCCTATATCAATATACCATAAAGGAATTAAAAATAACAACAGTATATTTTAGAAAGTAAGTAAAATTGTGAGTTGATATCTGGAATATGTGTTTTGCTAGGAATATTACATACTTGATATGCAGCAATATCAGGACAATAAGTGATGATGGCCCTTTTGGATGCAAGAATAAATTTGCCAACTCTACTACCTATTTGCCAAAGTCCATTTTACCATAGAAGGTCTGGATTAAAAAGGCATTGAATATTGTGAAATAAAATTCACTATCTGAAAAACAGAATACTGAAATTCTTTAGTCAAGACAATCCAAAGACCTGGATGATTACCTTTGAGTCTGTTTGCCATATCCCAGGAAAGAAAATGTTATCAGAAGAAAGGATCTGGAGTTTGTCTTTTCTGAAAGATTGGACCTATTGATTTCACCTTAGATCTTAGGATTTGTTAAATCCAAAGCTCTGGGCATGATATATTATAAATCTGACTAGCCAAGGGCAGCTAATCAAAGGTCACATGTTCATTACTTGGAAACAAGTAAATCTGCAGCTTTCCTGGGACATCATGACAACATTGATATTAATCTAACTAAAATGTAGCTGATTTATAGGTCTCTGAGAAGCTTACTGTGTAAAACAGTTGGGGAAAAAAAAAATCTATTTTTGGGAAGGAGATTAGACCTTGCTTGAATAAGTTGTAACAACAGATTCAGGAAGAAATCTGCATAAAACTAGGAGATAAGAACTAAACTATGAAGTTTAAAGATTACCATCTTTCTTGTTTTAGAGATAAAGGATTTTTGAAGAAACAACCAAAGTTGTGTTCTATGTTGAGCACTTTTTTCAGGTAAGGAGCTGAACAGCATCAAAGATGATTTGAGGGCCTCCCTGGTGGTCCAGGTGGTTGACACAGCGCTCTGAAGCTGTTGGCAGCCTCTGCAGTGCCTGTTCGATCCCTGCCGGCCTCAGAGCAACCCACATGGCACAGCAGACCTCTCCAGTCTCTCTGGTTGCTCCCCTCAGCAGTGTATTTAGTCAGTCTGCCTGTTCTGTTCCCCGCTTTGTCTCTGGTGAATCCTCTCACCCTCCCGCACATCTGGCCTGCACCCTGGTTCTTGTATAAATAAAAATAAATCTTAAAAAAAAAAAAGATGATTTGAACCCTTAATCCTTTTTAGGTAGTGACAATAGGTGTGGGTCCAGGTTGCCCAAAAGGGCCCTGATAAATTAAGAGAAATAGCTATCTGAGTTGTTTAGCTTACTTTGTTTAAATACCTATGTGGGAAAACCTAATTTTGCCTTATCCCTGATGATATTTCATGGGTACTAAAGACACATGAATAATAAGAATGGAGAGAAATTCAAATAAAAACACATATATTTATTTATTTATTTATTTTTGAAACACTAAGCTTGGTATTGCTTTATTTATTTTTATTTATTTATTTTATTTATACAAGCAATGGGTACAGTCAGAAGCGCAGGAGGGTGAGCGAATTCACCAGAGCTAGAGCGGGGAGCAGAGCAGGCAGAAGGACCGAAGTACACTGCTGAGGGGAGCAGCGGGCGGCAGGAGAGGTCTGCGCGCCATGTGGGACCCTCCTCTGGTGGCCAGGGAGCAGCCAGGGAGCGAACTGGAGATGCAGAGGCTGTGGGCAGCTTTGCAACCCAGCGCTCAACCGCTGTGCCACCGGGGAGGCCTAAAAACACATATATTTAGAGTCAGATGCAAAAAATAGATCCAGAAACCTGGCTTTATATCATATATTGTGGTTCTGTGATAAGATCTTTTTCCTTAAACTTTTATGCATGTAGGTTTATTCAACTTTTAAAAATCATTTCCTACTCTTTAAAAAGATACATTATTTTTATTGAGGTAATGTTGGTTTATAGCAATGTATGTGATTTAGAGGTACAGGTTCACACCTCTTCAGTTACCATATCATAGCTCGCACCATAGCACCCACAGGACACACGGCATCCAGTTTCTCAACTAGTAAGATTTGAAATGCCTCCCAAATATATTTCCTCTAACTTTCCCTCTTGTCTTGTTAGAACATGGGCAGCCATAATATATTGGAGACTAGATTTAGCACATTGAACTTTCAGATGTAAGGACTGAGAGTGTGAAATGAAATATCAAACATCTATCTTAGTAAATCAAGAATAGCATCTATATTGAGTGTATTTGTTGGTTGATTATTTTATTATATATTTTTAAAAATTTTTATTTATGCGTACAAAAACTGGGGTGTAGACCAGAGGTGGGGGGTTAGTGAGAGGGTTCACCAGAGACAGAGTGGGGAGCAGAACAGGCAGATTTACTGAAACACACTGCTGAGGGGAGCAGCAGGTAGGACAGGAGAGGTCTGCTGTGCCATGTGGGCCAGCTCCCTGGCTAGGGATGCAACTCATGCTGTAGTGGCTGGTGATAGCTTGATAGCGCTGAAACCTAACCCCAGGGCTACTAAAAAGGCCCAGTTGTTACTTGATTATTACATATTACTGAAGGTAAAGCTGTTTAAGAAAATCATCCTTGAAGTTGGTGAGGTAGTCAGAGGAATATTTAGGAAATAAGAATTCCAATCATTAGTATTTATAGAATGGATTATTTCACTATACTCACCCCTTAAATCATTTTTCTTCTAAGTTCATACCTACGAATATGAGAGCAACAAATTATCCTTCCTTTTTTACTTCACTTTGAAATATCACCAGCTTTTTGATAAATGTGCATATAAATTCATAAGTGAAACTCCTAACCATTTTATCACCAAACTTGTTAAGTGTCTAATGAGGCTAAAATTTCGCTTGCTGACACATTAATCAAAAATGACCTATTATGATGATTACAATAGATTTGCAGTTCAGACGGGACTATATGAAAATAATAAAATAAAGCATTTTTAACATGCCAGAAGTTCCACATTCAGCTGAAGTATAATCTTTTTAAAGTAGTCACAAAGGAGGAAGTTAGATGGGAAAGTAGGCAGTTAGAGTCACAGCGGAGGTTTCAGCCCTGATAAAACTATGGAAAACAGGAAATTCCACAGATTACCCATCCCCACAGCAAACACCTGTGTTGACCAAGATTAGCACTACTGGTCCTTCAAGAACCAGACATTATCTGATCATGGGGAACTGGGCCCCAGATGATGACTCTGTTCTATATGGTCTCTTTTATGTTCATTCTATACCCACTTTGAAATTTTTTTTAATCATAAGTGGATGGTGAATCTTATCAAATGCTTTTTCTGTTTCCAGTGACATGAAAATTTTATCTTTCCATTTGCTGTGGTGAATTACATACATTCCAAAGGAAAGTTTAATTCCTTTGGAATGTATCCATTTGTTCGTGTTGCATGATTTTTTTTTATTTAATGTTGAATTATTTATTTTCTTATATCTTTGTTAATTTTTGTATCATATTTAATACCTCCCCTCTGGTGTGGTTCCTGTAGTTCTCCCACCACCATAGGACCTATGACCCACCAACACAGTTTCTGTTCTTTCCTCCCGTTTTGACCTCTCTCCCCTACCTTCTCCTGGTGTATGTCTCAGGTGTATAGTCAGCTTTCAAATTTTGCAGATTGTGTCTTCTTTTTTTTTTTTTCCTTATACTTTGTTTTGGTTCTCCATATTTCACATCTACGTGAAACCATTCCAATATTTATCTTTTTTTCTCCTGACTTGTTTTGCTTAGCATAATCCCTTCTAACTCCATCTAAGTTGTTGTAAATGGTATGAGTTTATCTTTTTTGATAACAGAGAAGTATTCCATTGTGTATATATACCACAACTTCTTGATTCATTCATCTATTTTGGGGCATTTGGGCTGTTTCCATAGCTTAGAATTATTAATAGAGCTGAAAAAAAATAGGAGTACAGGTTTTCTTTCAAATGAGAAATGAATGTTTTTGTGTCTTTGGGTACATTCCTAGGAGTGTAATTGCTGGGTCATTTGGCAGGTCTATTTTCAGTATTTTGAGGAACCTCCGCACAACTTTCCATAGTGGCTGGGCCTGTTTTCATTCCTACCAGCAGTGTAAGAGGGTTCTTTGTACACCACATCCTTGCCAGCATTTGTTATTTCTGTGTTTTTTTTTTTTTTTTTTTTTGCAGTGTGGATCATTCTCACAAGTATGAGTATCTCATGGTTTTGATTTGCATTTCCCAGATAATTAGTGATGTTGAACATTTTTTTTATGTGCCTTTTGGCCATTTGCACTTCTTTGGAAAATTGTCTTCTTAGTTCTTCTGTCCATTTTCTTGATTGGGTTGTTTGCTTTGTTTTTGAGTTCTGTAAGGACCCTTGTCACATGTGTGCTGTGCAAATACTTTCTCCCATTCATTAAGGTATCACTTCATTCTGGTTGCTATCTCTTTTGCTGCACATAAGCTGTTTAGTTTGTTATAGTCACAGATACTTACATTCTCTTTTGTTTTTCTTGCTCTTAGAGATGAGTCCTCAAAGATATTTCTGAAGTTGATGTCATGTAGTGTTTTTCGGGGGTATAGGCCAAATATGTCAGAGGGTGAGAGGGTTCACCAGAGACAGAGTGGGGAACAGAACAGTGTACCAAGTATACTGCTGAGGGGAGCAGTGGGTGAGATAGGAGAGGTCTGCTGCACGATGTGGAAATCTCTCTGGCTGGCCGGGAATCGAACCCATGCTGCAGAGGCTGCGGAGGCTGCGGACAGCTTCACAGCACTGCGCTCAACCCCCTGCACCACCAGGGAGGCCTGTCATGGAGTGTTTTGCCTATTTTTTATATACATATTTTATGGGTTCAGGGATATATGATCCTTTTAATGTATTGTGGAATTCAGTTTGTTAAGAGTTTGTTAAGGTTTTTTTGCATTTATGTTCATAATGGTTGTCTGTAGTGTTTTGTTTTTTGTTGTTGGTTTTTTTTTTTTTTGTGATATCCTTTTCTGCTTTGAGAAACTGAGTAATACTGGCCACATAAAATTTGTTTTGAACAATTCCAGCTTCCTCAATTTTTGGGAAGTATTTGAGAAGGAATAACAGATATACCACAAACCCAGCTTAAAATTATATTACAAAGCTATAGTTATCAAGACAGCATGGCACTGCAATAAAAATTAGACTCACAGCCCAATGAATGAAGTAGAATCGAGGGCCCAGAAATAGGCTTACACTTATGTGGACAGTTAAACTATGACAAAGGACCCTACATATAAAGTGGAGAAAGGAAGAAAGGTCTTGAGAAAACTGGACATCCATAAGCAAAAGAATGAAACTAGTATGCTATTTCACAGCACACATAAAAATTACCTCAAAATATATTAAAGATTTGATGTAAGACTTGAAACTATAAAAAATACATAGAAGAAAACACAGGCAAAACATTCCAGGGCATTGGTTTCATGTTGTCTGTGGGACCTTGACTCTTACAAGGGAAACAAAATAAAAAATAAACAGATGGGACTACATCAAACAAGAACTTCTGCACAATTAAAGAAACTATCAATAAAGAGAAAATTCACCCTACCCACATGAAAATGAGAAAACATTTGCAAACCAAGGGCTTAATATCCAAAATCTACAACAAACTCACTAAAAAAAAAAAAAAATAGCCTAGTTGAAAAGTGGACAGAAAAGTTAAATAGATGCTTCTCCAAAGAATACATACATATGGCCAATAGTCACATGAAAATGTGCTCATCATCACTTTTAATCAGGGAACAGGATTTCACAACCACTGTGCACAGCCACCTCATACCTGTGAGAATGGAGAATATCTAAAACAAACAAACCAGAAAGGAACATTGATGAAGGAGTGGAGAAAAATTAAACTTCTACACTGTTGGTAGGAATGTAGACTGATCCATCCCCTGTGCAAAAGGGTATGTATTTTTCTCAAAATGTTTGAAATATTCTACGATATGATCCAGCAATTCTACTAGATATTTACCTGAAGAATGCAAAATCACTAATTCAAAGGAATATATACAGGTTTATGTTCATTGTATCATTATAAGAGTCATGTTATGGAAAGGTGTTTCTATATGTAAACATAGAACTAACAAAAAGAAAAATCAGGAAAACGTGCAATTTATCAAAAAGAATTCAAAACCTTTGAATAAACTTAACCAAAGAAGTGAAAGATCTGTATACAGAAAAGTATAAGACACTGGTAAAGTAAATGAGCGATACAAAAAAATGGAAAGGTATTTTGTGGTAATAGACTGAAAGCACTAACATTGTTAAAATGAATGTATTACGTAAATATATCAATTCAATGCAATTTCTATTAATATCCCAATGGCATTCTTCAAAGAAACAGGATGACACATCATGAAATATATTTGTAACTATAAATACCCCAAACTAGCAAAAAAACAATCCTAAGAGATAAGAACAAAAATGGAGGTATCACATTCCATTAACTTCAAACTAAAATACAAGGTGATAGTAATTATAACAGCTTGGTAGTGGAATAAAAATGCAGACACATATCAGTGGAAAATAACTGAGATCTTGTCTCACAAATAAAAACACACACCTATGAACAACTAACTTAGGATAAAGGAACTGAGAGCTTACAAAGAAGCAAGGAAAGTCTCTTCAATAAATTGTGCTGGGAAAACTGGACAGTCACTTGCAAAGGGATTAAACTAGACCACTACCTAACATTATATACAAAAATTAAAGCAAAATGGATTGGAGACTTAGCTGTAAGACCTGAAACCACAAAATACATAGAAGAAAACAGGCAATACACATCCACATCAACTTTAAAGATGTGTTTTGGGTCTCTAATGGCAAGGGAAGCCAAAATAAAAAAATAAATTACACATTACATCAAACTAAAAAGCTTCTGCTTAGCAAAAGAATCATATCATAATGAACAGACATTCTACAACATGGGAGAATTATCACATCATATGTCTGATATGGGATTAATATCCACAATATATGAAGAACTCATAAAAGTCAATAATTAAAAAAACACAATTTAAAATGTCAGAGGATCTGAACAGATGTTTTTCTTAAAAGAAATATAGACGATCAATAGAAACATGTAAAGATGTTCATCATCTCTTACTATTATATGAAAACAAATTGAGATATCACAATATGCCTGTGAGAATGGCTATTCTCCATAAGACAAGAAACAACAAGTAATGGAGAGCCAGTATGGAGAATATGAAAAAAAAAAAAACTAAAAATAGAAATCCTCTATCACCCAATTATTCCACTTCTAATTTGAAAAGATACTTGCACCCTCATGCCTATTGTAAAAATATTTACAATAGAAGAAACAGAAACAATATAAATGTCCATTGATTGATGAATGGGTATATAAGATATGGTATATAAACAAAACGGAATATTTTTGAGCAATAAAAAAAATGATGAAATCCTGCATTTGCAAGAATATGGCCAGACTTGGGCCTTCCCTGGTGGCTCAAGCGGTTGAGCGTTGTGCTGTGAAGCTGTCCACAGCCTCTGCAGTGCCAGTTTGATCCAGGCCGGCGGCGAGGGTCCCACATGGCGCTGCAGACCTCTACTGTCTTGCCGGCTGCTCCCCTCAGCAGTGTATTTCGTCCGTCTGCCAGTTCTGTTCCCTGCTCTGTTTCTGGTGAATCCTCTCACCCTCCCGCGCATCTGGCCTGTACCCTGGTTCTTGTGTAAATGAATAAATAAATCTTAAAAAAAAAAAAGAATACGGTCAGACTTAGAGGGAATCCGGCTTACTGAAATGCACCTGACAGAGAATGACAAACACCATATGATTCCACTCAGGTGTGGTACATACAGAAAAAAAATAAACAGATGAACTAACTAATTAAAGGAAATGATTTTGAACTATGACCAATTAGTGGTTACCAAAGGAAGGGGTCAGAGGGGGGGATATATCTGGCAAAGGGGGAGATATTATGGTGAAAGATAAATTGGACTTTTATTGGTGAACTTAATGTAGTATATGTTCATGTTGATTCTGAATGATGCACAACTGAAACTTAGGTAATGTTGCATCTTGGCTTTGCATGGAAATTAAAACTAAATATGTAGCAATACTGGGTATTTCCTCAGCATAACAATTAGTAAGACTTGAACAGAGTCTGATCCCTTTGTAATAAATGTATTTTCAGGTTAGTTCCTGCTTGCAAAATACATGAATATACTGACATGAGGAAGAGCTGACTTGTTATGTTAAGCCAGTCAGCACCCAGGCAAAACTAAGTTGGCATTTTGTGCCAAGTGTTCCAACTTAATTAATTGCTAAAAGATTACCTATCCATGCTTTGCTGAACTCTGGAGTGGCCTTAGGGTTTATTTTGGTAAATAAAATGCAGATGGAAATGAAATATATCACTACAGGATACAAATTTATGAACTAGTATGCAGATAGAAGTTTATGAACTAGTAGCTAAATGTCTGAACATTAAGCTATGAGGCAATATTCCAGGAAGAGGTTTTTCCATCTGCCTAGACCTGGAAAAAAGACAACAAATTGTAGAATCACAGAATAAAACAAATGGGCAGAATGAGTGGGAAATACATCTGTGCTGTGACCCCACTGTGATTTGGGGACCATCAGTTATTACTATGTGACCTAGCCAATTCTGACTGAAATTATCTCCCTGGCCCTGTAACCAAATGAATTAGTGAATCATGCTTTTCCTATAAATCTCCTCTAATTTTTAGAATGTGATAAATGAAGCTCAATGAGGTCAAATAATTTAGACAATAAAGTCAATTTCAGTATGTTGTGCTGTCTGACTCCAAAGTCTATGCATTTGCTTTAACTCCTCATTCTTCAACATCATACCGTAACTGAAACTTGGAGCTATACTGTATTTGCATTATTTATCTCTTTTATAATATTCTCAACCAATCATACAGCTAAAATTCACTGGTTTCTAAAATATCTAATCAAAGCAGATACCTTAATTCAATAAGAAAGTTGCTAAAATAGGGCCTCCCCGGTGGCACAGCAGTTGAGCGCTGGGTTGCGAAGCTGCCTGCGGCCTCTGCGGCGCCGGTTCAATCCCCGGCTGCTCCCCAGCCACCAAAGGAGGGTCCCACATGGCGCGCAGACCTCTCCTGCCGCCCGCTGCTCCCCTCAGCAGTGTTCTTCGGTCCTTCTGCCTGCTCTGCTCCCCGCTCTGGCTCTGGTGAATTCTCTCACCCTCCTGCGATTCTGACTGTACCCAGTGCATGTACAAACAAAACAAACAAACAAATAAAAAAAAAAGAAATGCCTCTATTAAAAAAAAAAAGTTGCTAAAATAGAGTTTACTTTTTTTTTTGACAGCTATTTATAGAAATTGTAAAGTACAGGTGCTAATATCTAAGTCTTTAATCTCAGGTTTATTATGTAGACACACTGTCTGGACCACTTTAATGGTATTTTAAATCATTTATTGTTTTACATACAACAACTCAGACATTTATTAATATTAAAAAACCCAAATGCAAAGTAATAAATTTGGTTTCTTTTTCCCAAAATGGGAAAACATCTTGGTAATGGCAATTTTTAATTAATTTTACATACCAGTTGGTTGTTGGGATTTACATTTTTTTAAAACACAATAGCAAAATAATATCAATTGATTAGTACATAAAAGGAAAACAGTTTACAATAATATGGTAAGCAAGAAACAAAACTGATCAGGAAATACCCTGTTTTAAAGTAATTTTCAAACATTTCTATTATAGTACACTTTTTTTCCCAACAACTTTATGCCCAGTAAGAGCTCTTCTATACATACAAAGTCATAACAAAAGATCCAGTATTCCTTTCAACGAAAATTAAAGATTACCATAATAAATGTAACTTAAATACCCCCCCATTATAAAGTGGCTTATTCCTTAAACAGAAATTCTGCTCTTCATGGTAGAAAGATGAAATCCTCTCATAAAAAGGCACATTCTTATCTGCAAGAAATAAAAAACAGTATAAATGCTCATTCTGAAATATATTTAAACAGATTTCAAAATATTTCCAAAGACTTGTAGTGGCAGGAAGAAGATAATGAAAGTATTTATCTAAAGAAATTTTAATAAATAACACAAATAAAACACTTGATTATTTTGTTTATATTAACTATAACAGACAACTATAAATCAGAGACATACTATGGTGGGGGGAGAAGTAGGATCAAAACAAGGGTGGGAAGAGCACAAGGGACCATGGTGATAGTTCATGGGTGAATGGGTGGTGGGAATTTTACGGGGACTATAACCAAGATGAAAATGCATACACTGTACAAAAATGAAAAATGACGTAA
Source organism: Talpa europaea (assembly GCF_964194135.1). Lineage (NCBI taxonomy): Eukaryota > Metazoa > Chordata > Mammalia > Eulipotyphla > Talpidae > Talpa > Talpa europaea. The sequence goes on from NC_140071.1 coordinate 29,750,474, forward strand.
AATATATAAAATGATTAAAATGAATTTAAAAAATTGACAGGGGGAAAAAACAAAATAGAATAGTCAAAGATGTACAGATTTTACTGACTTGCTAAATCTTCTTTTATTAACATTTATCCCATCATTTAAGATATAGAAGAAGGTGAGTAATTCTCTCTTCCAACTTGTTGTTTTACCTGAATCTTTAGTAAGCAGTCTATAATAAGCATCTAAGTGATTATTGGATTATTGTAAGCTAAAGTTTTAATAGTGTTCTGATACAACACCTCTGTCTTTCACATGCTTCAAACTCCTGATCATTTTGATAATGGATTTGTGGATTATGAAAAAAAAAAATCAGTAAAATAAAAATTACAGTGTCATTTGCCAGAATAAAAACACAACATGATAGGTATCCACTTTAGCAGTAAGTAGCTTTATGAACTTGGACCACTTGATAACCTAAGGAACATCTAGCTACAGCACTATAAGATGTTTCATGATCTAAAATCCCTAGTACATTATATATTTAACGTACAGTTTCAGAAATGCATTTTGAGATTCATAATCAATCTGAAAACATATGAAAACATGCGTAATTATCTAATAGTTTTTAAATTTACTTATATTTTCCAGACTGAACGATCCGCTTTCCTACTTAAAGTATTGCATTCCTGGAGTTGGATCCTACTCAGAACTCCATTCCAGATGTTTAAATATTGTCTAGCACTATGTGCTATGTGGAACCACCTTCTCCTAATCTCTACCTGGTATGGTTAAACTACAGACCATGTGATAAAGAAGATGTTCTTTATCTTCATGTCCCCTAGGACATACTTCTAACTCATCAAGAATCAAACCATCATCTTCCAGTATTCAACCTGGTCTTCTTTCGTATCCTCTTCATTGAAATAATAACACCAACTACCTAATCATCATTCCAATGGGAGTGCTGAAGTCCTCTCTGACTACTTCTTACCCTAAGTAATGCTGCTTATTATTATCTTGTCAAAAATGTTCATTTTCTTCCCTCCTAAAATAGTCTTTGCCTTTGCTTTGACACCTCTCACCTGAACAACTGAAAGAGCTTCAAAATATTGGAGCTTACTTTCTGCCAGACTCAAATTTATCTTTCACAGGGTCACCAGAATCATTTTCCTAGAACATCTATCTCATGGCATCCCTCCCTCCCTCCACAAAAGTCGATGATTTATAACAACTGTCACACATGGTAAAATCTAAGTCCTTAATATGTTGTTTTTTTTAACATGCTGTTTTTGTCTTGTTCCCAAATCTGACTGACCTTAGCATATATCCTCTGTTCTACAGACTCACAACATGCACACACTCTCACACTGGGCACCTTCTTAGCTTAAACTTTCTACTCTGCTGGAAATGCATCTTTCTGGCCTGTCATAAGATTTTATTTAAATTTATTTATTTTTTCTTTTAATTGAAGTGTTATTAGGATGCTCCCCATCAGGTATCACCATAGTATCTTATACATATCACCTCCTCAGTGAAATCTCCGGTATTTCAAGTCCTGATTCAATTTCTCAGTGATCTTACATCAGTCTGAACAATGTATAGCATTAGCAAAGAACAGAGAAATAACCAGGTTTCCTCAGCCTGGAGAGGTGATCAAAAGTTGTAGAAGGTGGAATGGCAGATTCATAGATACTTAGAGATAGAATCAGGAGTATAATGTGGATGGAACTTTTAAAAAGAGGCACTTTTAAAAAATAAATGAAAATAGGCATTTTGGACAGAAACAAAGGTGGAAGATCCATAACCAAGCAGGATTGCAAGTGTATTCTGTCCTATGGACAGAAGTACATTTCATAGTTTATGAAACAGACATTTTTAATAGGTTAATATTTCTGGCTTTGGAATGCATGTTTCAATTGCTGGCATTTTAGAACTGTTGTCCAAAAGGTGATAGTTGTTAAACAATTACCATTGCCTTTATGTGTACAAAATTGATCAAAGCTCTTTATAGTTGTCACTTCAGCTGAATTGTATGCATTGTTGACATTATAAGGAATAAGTTTTAGGATGCTTAAAATGCCCTCATGAAGATAATACCGGAATCATTACTGAAGCAAAAAAAAAAAAAAAAAAAAAAATCATATATGCTGAAAGAGATGAAAGAGGTCAGTACCAATTCCGTATCAGTGAAGCAAATGTTTATCACTAATATAATGGTGTCAATTCCAAATTTTTACACAAAAAAAGCCATGTTTCTTAAAATGGGAAGATATCCTAGATAAAAAAAAAACTACTAAATTCTGTTTTAAGAAACCAAAAAGGCATCTGAATGTAGAAGAAATTGCAAATTTTTTTGAAGGGATGAAAAATGAAAGTTTTTATATTATATATATGTATATACATAAAATATATTATTTAATAATGACAATGACACTGTCTTTTCCTTAGTCCTACAACTTAAAATTAATAGCATCTTTTCTTGAATAAATAATAGTGCACAACTCCATAGAACTTATTTCAACTTGAAGTGAAGGGAGAAAAAGGGTGTGAAGAATCTTTAATTATTGATGTTTACATTTTGAATTGACAATGTTTATGTCAGAAATTGACAAATTATTCACCAGTACAATTTAAGAAGTAAAAAAAATAAGAATCTTATATCTTCACAACCACAATTTATGATAGTGACATGTATAACAAGTGCAGACAAATCTATTCCAAAAGTATAATCTCACTTAATGACAGATATAGGTAACAACAGTTTTTAAGGCCTTGATGGTTTCCAATGCATTTAAAATAGGGCATGCAATATGTTGAATTGTGTGTGCTACTAAGATTAATAATTAAATACATTTAAAAATGACATTCATTCATTTATTCACCAAACATATTCTGAGTTTTTATTATCTGCCAGAAATATTGCTTGGTACTGGGGAGGATGTGATGACAGAAAAAAAGAAAAAAACAATGAAGAAAAATAATTAACATAATTCCCTGGCTCTCTTAATACAAAATCACAAGAAATTAGAAAAGGGCTTAGAGATGAGTCAAGGCATACCATTTGAAAGGTGGCTTGGTAATAGGAAGAATCAAAATTCAAGAGACTGATAGAAGATCATTTAGTGATCAGTAACAAAAACTCAAAAAACATTCAGTCTATATAATCACACTCTTGCTCCTTATTTTTCCACAATACTGTCATGAGGATTTAGCCATTGAAATTTAAAGTCTAGATCAAGTCAAATACTCTACTGTGTTACCATTTAGAAAGTTCCCACTGTACTTAAAAAAAAAAAAAGCTAGTCTGGTTATGACAATAGGTTTCGTTACTAAACACAAATAGACAACAGCAGTGGTATGCCACTGGCGTAATCTGTGCTCTATTTCATGCTCCTAGTGTCCCAAATGCCTCTTATTTCTCTCTACAATTGCTGCATATGAACAATAGTCCTCAAAAATCATGCTTTTATTCAGTGGTTCCCAAACATTTCTCTCTTGCCAGGTGCCAAATTTAACTTTCAGATAATACTTGGAATAGTCAGAATGACATATAATAAACTGTATAATAAATATTTGTTCCCTGCATTTTATTTTCTAATAAAAAATGCTGACATGTGTGTATGAGAGAGAGGGAGAGAGACAGGGAAAGGGAGAAAAAAGGAGGAAGGGAGGGAGAGAGATAAGAAAGAACTGACACAGAGACAAGTAGAAGAAAATTGGTTTCCTGATCGAGTTAGACATGGCATGGCTTCTTCCCTCCTACCTTCTTGTCATCCAGAACATGGGTGTGATGGCTGAAACTAGTAACCATATGACATTGGTAAGATAAACATGAAGAAAGGTTCCAGAAAACGGCATAGATTTGAACTTTGTCATCAAACAGTCATTGAATCAATGCCAGGAGTTAACCATTACACTTTTATGATGTGAGAAAAACTTTTGAGTGTCTATAATTCTGAGTATTCTATTACTTGTAAAAAAAAAAAATAGTCAAATTTCTAGAAGCAGAGTGGTGGTTACGAGGGGACAGAAGAGGAAGAAAACAAGGAGCTGTTATCCAATAGGTATAAAGTTTCAGTTTTATAAGGTAAGTTCTGGAGACTATTCTACTACATTGCATCCATGGTTAAAAACACTGTACTGTATACTTGAAAATTTAAGAGGGTAGAGCTCATTTCAAATACTCTTACCACAATAAAAAAAAAAATCACCATTATTTTCTGTGAGTTAAAGCAAGTGTATGGGACTAATAAATTTTATACAAACCTCTGAGTTATTTTCAAAGCTTCAAGAATGTTCTGTCTCTACACATTGTACAGTGGTACAATAAAAATACGTTACTTCCAAGGACAAAGAGCTAACTCAGAAAATACTAAACTATCAAAATAGCTATAAATCTAAATCAAAATTGAAGGAAAAATTGTTCTACACAGTCAAAAGTATTATTGATCTTTATGCATTTAAATAAATCAAATATTAGACCCTAGGGCAGTTATTTCCCTCAGATTCTTTTACAGAAGTATGTCAATGGATTTTAAAGCATGAGCACTAAGCCAAGAGTGCTGGGAATGGTGTGTACCTTAATAACTGTGTACCTTAATAACTGTGGTTCAGTCATTTCCCATCCATAAACTTGGAATAGTAACATGAGTACTAAGAGCTAGAGAAAGATAGAGAAAGTATACTTGAAATAGAGTATACAACAGGTAAATCACTGGAGGCCTGTGATGAGATAATATGTTTGAGTAATTAAAAAAAAAAGATAGGAAGTAGCTATAGATGTATGTGGTAAAAAGCATTTAATGACAGAAAAATAACTTTACAATAGTCTTTCCAAGTGCCCACTAATTAAATTAAAGTAGGTTGATAAAATGATCAGGTTTTAGGAAAATAATCCACGTTGCAAATCAAAAGACTAAAAAAAGAAACACCATGAGGGAATTATTATGTTAATCCAGGAATGAGATGAAGGTGGACTGAATTAAACTTATTGTCAGTGAATAAAGAACTAACAGGACCAATTTGAGTGATGTGTAAGAGAGATAATCAATAGTATCAATGAACAATTATTTCAATTTCCCTTTAGAGATAATATCTTTCCATGCATTTACTGATAATATGCATTTTTCTCTTAGGTGAATTGTCTATTTCAGTCCTTTGCTAATTTTTCTAATGACTTGTTAATATATATATATATATATATATAATATAGATATTCAACAGGTACAAGCATTTTGAATACTAAGGAAAGTAAAGTTTGTAGTGTCCCACATATTACAATTTTTTTTTCCATTTACAAATGTACTTTTGATATATTTTCTGGGACTTTTCTTTCTAAACAGCATATAGTTCGTTCATTCATTCATTCATTCATTCATTCATTCATTCATTCATTCATTTATAACTTACTCAAACAGAAAAGAAGGGAAATAGTCTCAAGAGCACATGTTGAAATGAAGTAAAGGATGTAAAATCCTACAGGAATGTTCTCTTTCATTACCTGTTTCCTCAGCGACAGAGACAGCATAATCCCCTTTAGAGGCATTAAGTACAGACTAGTGTAGGAGTAAAAAAGCACTAGAAAACCTAAAATTTGAATTTCTATCTAAAATAAACATTAATACTTTCATACATTGCTATATTCTATTTACATTTAATAACAATTTTTATTGTGACAATGCTATGCTCAATATTTAGAGAAGTGTTTTAGAAATTAGAACTATTTTCATATTGATAACTATTTTCAAGTTGTTAACTTGAATAAGATCTTCTTAATGATAGTTTCTGGTTAAATACTGATGTTAAATCTGCTTTTTGCTTCTGACATGCTGATGTTAATAACCAGAAAATATTTTGTGCCAAGTAACAATGGGCACATGTAATGAACAAATACAATATAATATTAAATGTAATGAAACAGAATACAGGTAATAAAGAGTAAGTTTAGAGTTTATTTTTAAAATCATATAGTTGGCAAAGTGAAGTGTTAGAAGTCCTAGCTTTTAGAAGCTGCCATCATGATTGTCCAAATGCCCATCAGCGAGCATCACTATAAAATAATAATAACAACAAGAACTGAAGTTGATTGGTAGAAATCAACATAATGGCAAGAAGGTATTGTTCCCACTCTTTTTATGCTATAAGGTTTAGCTTTAAGTTGTTTTCTGAGACTGGCTTTCTTTGACAAAAATGAAGGTAATTTTAATTAGCTATGTGCAGTTTCTTATTACTCATCAGTGTTTCTATCTAAAGGACTGAAATATCTTAAAGGATATTTAGAACTGATATTTTTCAGTTTTAAAATTCCTTTGTTTAGAAAAATGATTTTTCGTAACTAAATAAATTACCTCTAAAATACAAAATTGGCATATCAATAGCAAATTAAAAAGAAGTTATATTAACCAAGCTGCCCAAACAATTATTTTCAAATACTTACAACCTTTTCCAATTTGACTGTATTAACTTTAATGCTAAGATTAAAAGACATAGTGGTAGGCAGTAGTTATAGCGGTTAGTACTTCAATAGCCATTCAACCCCAAATGACACGTCTTTCTATCCCTTCCATTTTTCTTACAAATATTTAGCTTATGAATGATCACATAGTGAATTATATGGAAAGCAAAAACAAAAACCAACTTTGTTGAGAGATTTTGGGGAAACTGTTTTCATTTCTAAGAAATAGGACACAGAAGAGCTAGTCCCTAACTTCCATGGAGAGTTACCATTTTGCGTGTGATTATAAAACCTCAGGAACCATCTTATTATTGGTCTAAAAATGAAGCCAACAAAGAAAGGTGGGCAGAACCAAGGAATCATGAAAAAGAAGAACAGAAGTGCTGATTTACTGTGCCTGGAGTTGGCCAATCTATGATCTGTTACATGAAATAATAAATTTCCCTTATGAAATCAAGATAAATCACATATTGGCAGCAAATGGTTCATTCTAATATCAAAAAATCTGTGAAATAATGACCCTAAATTTCTTATTACCAACAATTATTATTAAATTTTGAATATTAAAAGTTACAATAAAAATACCCCTCTTACAGAGCTGAATACAAAAGGATAGTTTTATACTATGATAAAACTGTAAGCAAGGAAATTAATTTACCTCACTGGAAATGACTTACTTCCTGTTATTTTGTAGTTGGAATTTGGAAAAATTAAGAGAAACTAATTTTAGAAAGCATTTAAACAATGAAGGCAGCATCAGTAAAAGATGATCCAATAAGAATTGCCAGCAGTTACTTTGTAGACTAATCTGAATCTGCATAGCAGTTGGAAAACCAGGCAAATCAATATTTATATTCTTTATTTTGGAGGTCTTCACCTCAAAAATGAAAAGTAATAGCAAGTGTTACAATAGAAGGCAGAATGGATAGAAATTAGAATTATTCTCTTTAAGATATAAATCAAATCAACATTTAAAATGGAATGAGACTGCATCAGGAAGAGAAACCTACATTACTTAACTCTCTAAGGTTTGGCTTTCCTATTTTTAAAGTGAGAACAACAGGAACTACTTTAAAAGACTATCTTGATGATTTCATTCTGCGTGTAAGAAGTCTTGTCTGGTACATTTACTAACAAGTTACTAACAATCACTCTAACTGTAGTTCTGCTACCTGACTCTGTACAGGCTCCCCATATGGTTCAGTGATAGAACCCCAGAGCTTATTCCTCCCAATACATTCTATCACTATCATCCATTCTCTTAGCCTCTTCTGCCATTTCTATGGCTGTTTTGGAAGCCCTTGATGAAAGTACTCTTTTAAGATCTAAAAGACCTTATTATAATATACTCTCCATGTTAGGTATTGACTTTTCCCCTTTAATGGGAGAGACAAATACATTCAACATGATCACCATTTGTTATTAGTGTGAATCACAATAAGATCAATATGCATATTTCCTGTAAACATATTTAAAATGTTGCATAAATTGATGAAAAATGTTTAAGTTGATAGCAATAAAATATGCTTAATCTCTACCATTAACATTAGACTATCAGAAAGTCCTGGCAACTGAATCAGCCTCAAATGAAGTAATGGAATTTAGACTGTATATCTTGTCATAGAAAATAATCTCTAAGCTACAAAAGATAATAGGAATGTAAATGCACCTTCACTCACAACTCTTTGAAACTGCTATCCATTCCTAGAAAAGAAATGTGCCCACCTTCTCCAAAATGTGAAACAGAAAGGTGGTACCACATCTGACTGGCTTTCAAAAAATTGACAGATGTCTACAATCAGCGTGGATACTGTTTAAGTGATGTTTAATATAGCTTGAAGAAGAAAATAAATGGACAACAGAAAAACCATTTGGGCTTCATTTCTTGGTGTCCTGAAATATTCATCTTATTGATCATTTTAAAAGAGGTAAAAATAGGTCTGGCCTACCAGAGAGTGTTGCCTCTCCTACTGGCATTTTAACATACCTACAAAGTCTAAGATTTTTTTAGTCTATATTTCTGGCTTATGTTAGTCTACTACATTGTCAGCTACATAAGGCTGGACATTTTCTCCATTTTTGTTCATCACTGCATTCTTAGAGCTTAGCAAAGTGCCTAGGGACACATGGCAGAAAGTTTATCATGGCTTTTAATGAAAAAATGAATCCATCCAATTTTTATATTCACTGGGATACCTTACAGACACCTTCTATTCCATGGTTAAAATTGACATCATACTGCTTGAATCTGAATCTTACTCCCAGAAATTTACTCTGAAAATATACTTGAAAACAATATACAATAGAAAAATATATATGCAGAGAGTTACTCATCGTGGGATATTTTATAATTTTGAAATAATTATAAACTTTTTTTTTCTGATTTTTTTAAAAAGATTTATTTATTTATTTATACAAGCACTGGGTACAGTCAGAAGCGCGGGAGGGTGAGAGAACTCTCCAGAGCCAGAGTGGGGAACAGAACAGAGAGACTGATGAAACACAATGCTGAGGGGAGCAGCGGGCAGCAGGAGAGGTCTGCGCGCCATGTGGGACCCTCGCCGGTGGCCAGGGACCCAACGGGCGCTGCAGAAGCTGCAGGCAGCTTCCCAGCCCAGCGCTCAACCTCTGCGTCACCAGGGGAGGCCCTAATTATAAACTATTTTTTAATTTCAAAATGATTATAAACTATAAATGCATAGGCAACTGATTGAATAAACTAAGATATATACATACCATATAACATTACCGTCATAAAATGAAATTATCTCTCGGAATTGATACAGTATTTAGAAGAGATATTATAAAATATAACAGAAAGTATAAAACAGAATATTTGTATGCTCCCTCTTATGTAAGGAAGAAGAGAAACATAAGAATATAAGAAACACTTGTCAACATTTATTAAAATAACTACGGGGAAGATAAACTAGGAAATAATGAAGCTGATTAGCTTAGAGAGGTGATATAGAAAGAATGGAGTAGAAGAAACATTACAGGATACACATTGAGTGTTTTTAAACAATTTTTGAATAGTTTTTACTTTTGAATCATTCTTCATATCAAACAATGGGAAGGGAGAAATTGAAAACAGAAAGCAAACTTGACTTAAATAATATTTCAAATGACTACTATAACCGTACCAAAGAGTAGAGGAAAAAAGTCATTTTCAATACCTGACTGTATGTTCTCCATTTTGGGCAGGATGAGATTGCAAATAAATTCTAAACTATTCCTCGTAGGTTAGTTTATTATAGTGCTATAAGCAAAACTATTCTGAGATAATATTAATTTTATTATAGGAATGAGCAAATAAGCAAATGTGTTGGAGGTGAACGCCAGAATTTTGTTGAGAGACAGTCTCCTCAAAGAACAAGGAGAGTGCAATTCTGGAAAAGGAAGAAGGCAAGAAAGAAAGCAGTTTGAATATGCTGGGCTGGAAGAATGGTAGGTCTGAAGGAACTATCTCAAGCATGCGTATATCTGTGAAAACACACACACATGAGTCTGCGGACTAATGTTCACATACATTTCATAGGCTTGGCTACAGAAGGACCAAGATACAAGGACATCCTAGTAGCAAAAAGCTCCCCTAGTGCCCACTCTAAGAAACCAAATCTCCTTGGAGAGATGCCTGATTCCATGTCTGGAGCAAGACAGGTACAATGTCATCCTAGAATATCTTTTTAAGTCAGAATGTAAGGAAGGACTTAAAAAAATGGGAGCAAGTCACAAGGGCACAGAAGCTAGCTTAAAGAAGATCCCATTGGCAAACACAGCAATGGGATATAAACCTCTGAAAAAAAAAAAAAAAGAGATTTATTTATTCCAAACTGTCCAATAGAGAAATAAGGGAAGGAACGCGGGAGCACTCTTGCTTATAGTGCAGTATCAGTGCTGATTGGTAAATAGAGAGGAAATGTTTAAGTTGCAAAACTATTATTTGGAATGATCATAGTGAAGATTAGAATCATGATAAATGCTTTTTAAGCCTAGGGAGATATTTTGATAAGAAGTAGAATATTTTCATGAATTTAAAATGTCTTTTATTAGTAGCACAGGGGAGAAGTAGCATACTGGGAAAATGGACAAAACCTTGAACAGATGCACTAAACTACCACTGCTATTTAAGGACAGATGGATATTGTTTGTCTCCCGATATGATAATTTGAGGAGAGGGATGATCTATGTTGTATTTCACCTGGGAATGCATAACCTGAATCTAATTATGAGGAAACATTAGAACATCAGGTAAATAAAAAATGAGGTAGATGCATTTTTCTGTATCTGTATTATAAGAAAGCATACAAGGGTTTTCTTTGTATGATTTCTATCCTTTTAGCTTTTCTACACATTTGAAATTATTCCCATTTTTTAAAAAGCAATGAACAAATCAATGCTCTGTAAAGAGAAAAAAAATTAAATATAGGAGGATATAGAAGGAAAAGTGGAAATGAAAATGAAAATGAACTGTCAGCCCACCAATCTCACCTTTTCCACACTAGAAGTTAAGCTTCAGAAAGTCAGAATTTTTTTCCTTTCTGTTTTGTTGCTCTGTGTGTGCCAAACATATAGACCCGTGTGTGTCACTAAAAAATAGTTGCTATTTAAGTAGCTGCAACATTTATTGGATGGATGGATGGATAGATGAGTGAATGAGCACACAGGCATGCACAGTTCACAATTTGTTGTTCCTAATCTACAAAGGCATAGGTACACTACACATCTTCCAATTTTTAAATACATAGTCACACTATCAAACACCTGAAGATGATTTCATTATCAATCGCCATCTCCGAAACAACATTCTCCATTACTACCATTTCTCCTACCTTTTCCCTCTAATCACAAGACTAAATTTTGATAACAATATCTTTCCAAATCTCTTAAATAATTTATTCCTCGCTACCTCTCGATATCACTCTAGCACAGCCTATGCCAGCTCAATGATCTTCTTCCCAGTCATGTTACTCCTCGTCTTCCTCTTTCCTAATTCATAGAAAATAATCCTCAAAATGCAACTTTGATTATATTTCATGTTTTAAATTTCCCAAGTAGAAATATTTCCATCTGGTTAACACAGATCATCATATGCCTTCTGATCCCTTGTTCTGCTTACCCATCACTCCTTCCTTCTGTAACAAAGCTCAAAAATCATTTATTCCTTCCTTCTGTTATTCCGACACATATTAATATCGCATCTGCTTAACTTCTTTTGGTTTCTTGAATAGTTACACACTGTTTTGCCTTTAGTACTTTGTGCCTACTGTTCTCTGTCAAACCCTACCTCATACCTACCTTTCTATTAGCTAATTTCTACACATTTTCAGGTTTTAATTTACATATCGCTTCCAAGAGAATTTTCTGGACCATCAGTTTCTGATTAAGTGTTCTATGCCCAAGCTACAAGTTCTCACACTACTCTACACTTAATCTTTCCCTGTTTATGTAACTCTGATTAATGTCTAGCTCTCTAATGGAATGTAGCATTCATGAAACGTGGAGCACAAGACAGGGATTTAAGTGTTGGAGAAAGGTCTGTGTTGAGGTATGATACAAAATAAAAGATAGCTAAGCTACCTAGTGGAAATTGTCCCCTTTTTTATGCTCCTCCTGCCTCCTATACCACCTCTCCTACCACATAAATCTGATTATCCAATTACATACACTCTAGACAAATAACATCATACAGCTCTAATGAAAGCAAACTAACCCCAAACTCCTTAGCAGATTACAAAACTCTTCATATTTCTCTGAAAACAAAAACAAAAACTTGCATGCCCCCGTGCACACAGTTGAATGCCAGTCTTGCATGTATAGATATAGGTATACATATAAGAAGCTACATATTCCAGACATTTTTTGCTGTTTTCATTCCCTGAACAAATTACTATCTTTCACAACTACTGAAGTTTCGGTAGTTGCTTTTGCCTGTAACAGCCTTTGTCTTTAGTGAAACACATTTGAAATATATTAACTGGGATGCAAATTCAGTTCCTCTTGGAATCAATCCTGAGTTCATAAGTTAACTGTTCTTTGTGTTCTCTTTCTGTGTATATACAAAAGAGATGTCTCAAGTATTTCATCTTCTAAAATACTACAAGTACCATACATTTTATACTACAAAATCTTTGCATAATTTTAAACAAAAACAATAATGATATAAAAATATGAGTTTCCACCACCATTGTATTCAGTGGCACCTTCTATAGGGTGAGCCAAGATGAGAGAAATGCTGTGTTATTCCTTCAGTCAGACTTAGAAATTTACTGAATTTTACATCATTCTTCCTGTGATTCTACTGCATAAAGATAAGTATGTATTACACACATTGGCCTCCAAAAGCATGCTAGCCACTTCATCTGGTTCACACCTAAAGAAGAGTTAGCAACAGACAATAACTGATGCACTAAGAATTGTGCAATACTTTATAAGCAATTGAAGGGTTTTTCAGATGGTATGTTTGAATATTCCAAAATGTTTATCTTATACATTTTATTCATGTTTGTTTTCACTAAGAGACTGAGTCCTTAATGAATGAATAGATTTGGTTTTGTTCATATTACTAATCTCTAATACTTTTTAAAAAATTAAATTGTCTGTATAACCTTTGGGTTACATTTTTCTACACCAGATGTAAAAGTGCTTCACTCACCAGCCACTGTACCTTCCCGAACAATTCTCTACCTCTTTCCTTTTCATGCCCCCTCCATCCTTCCCTGTGTTCCCTCTGGTACCAGTACCCTTTTCACTGAGTCTAAGATTTGTATTTGCTGTATTTTTTTAGTATTTTTTTTTAGTGCTCGATAGTCCACAGAGAAATGAAAACATCCACTATCTGCCTTTCAACCTTACTTAGGTCACTTAGCACAATCACTTCAAGGTCCATTCATTTTGTCCCAAAAGACATTATTTTGTTTTTTAATTTTAGGTACTAGTCCATTGGCTATATGTTGCTTATTGAGTGGAATAATAATAACAATAATATAATTATTATTATTAATAATATATTGCCTATTAAGTAGAATATTGCCTCTTTTCATTAATCCATTTGCATTAAATCTAAGTCTATATCCATGTGATTTCTTAGGAAAAGTTCTAACACTCAGTTAGTTAGATTTGAGAACAGACTCAGCTACACTATCAGTCCATAGGCCATCAGTCCTATAATTTTGGCTTAGCCAAATGTCAAAATGAGCATTGTTTAGGTAGCATAAAGAATTTTATTAGTTCCTTAATAATAAAGTCTCATTCATTCTTTATTAAATAAAACTGATAAAATCTGTTAGGATAAATTTATTTTTTATCTGTTAAGCACTTGTATAGAATTAAACTGCTTGGCACTTACCTTCGAGGATGATTGGCATCAAACAATGTGTTATCATCATCCTCATCATCTTGTTCTAATGGTGTCAATTCCATGTTTTCTATGTTTGTGTCCAAAACTCCATATCTCCTAGTCTTTCGGTTTCTTCTTCTCATCCTATTAAATAGAACACATCAATGGAAAAAATATTTGAACACAGTTTGGTGATACTTATATTAGACTGTGTTCTCCTTTAGTCCTATATACAAATGCAATCTTCAAATCTGACTCCAAGCTGTTTAAAAACAAGAACCTATATTATAACAGCACATTTTAGTAAATGTTACTAATTCATACAAAATAAGTCAAATAAACTATATATTGCTAAACAGAATTTAAACTTGAAATGGAACTTCTCTGAAATATCTTTCCTAAGTTCAAGGATATAGACAGTGAAGGCCACATCGTCATGACAACTAAATGATGATTAAAAAAAATCAAATGTAATAAAATACATATATATCCATATGCAGTAATTTTGCTTTGGGAATATTGAAAACTCTTGAGAGGATTCAAAATTCTTGGTCTGATTCAATAACAATATATTTAAAATATTAAAAATTACATGTAAAATATAATGCACATGAACATATATTGACATTTTAAGTAAAATGCCTATATTTATCTTTTTTAATAAGAAATAAGCATTATTTTTAAGCAGAGTAGAGGAGACTTTAAAATTCATGTATTTTAACAGCCATTGTTTTTTTCCTACAAATGAATGCTTCACCCAACTCATCACACTTGTCTATGGGTGTAAATGATTACATACCTATAATTATATATAAACATATTTTTCTACTAGATGTAGTACATGCATATTGTAATCTGCTAATAAATTTGGTTAGGTCTTAGACAATAAAAAAGCAGGGACACATCTATAAATGTGTAGAAAGGTAAATATGGCAGGTGAAGAGGGTCAAAGGAAGTAACTATATGGTTTATTACATTGAATTATATTCAGGTAAATGACCTTGATCAGATCCCTTCTATGTGTTCAATTTACGATTCAAATACCTGCCCCATATAGATGCAAATTCCTCAATATTCCATTTAAACTCAGGTATGTAAGAATTATTTCTGTTTAAATAACATTAAAAGGAACAGTAGAAAAATAAAACCAGCCTACTAAAGTAAGCTTGATAAAATTTTATGTAAAAATGTATTATGCCACATAAAATAAACACAGCAGAATAAAACTCCATTTTACTATTCTATAAAACAGAGAAAACCGATCAATGTAACTTGTTGTACCTGTGGGAATTTATTCTTTTTGTTTTATTTTAACTGATGCCTATAAGGTATCATTAAGCATGCACTAGTATACATAATATTCTTCATTTATTCTATATCACATTCAAACTTAGATTGAGGAACTTTGTGTATTTTTTATATATATGTACGTCCTATGTGATTAGACATAATGACAAAGTTGAATAAATCTTAATAAATGAATATATATCTAATACAGAGGTTTTTGTCTTATTTTTGTAAAAGGGTGGATTAATGACTGAGCAGAAAACACAGAGGAGAAACCCATGTTAGGAAAACATCTCCATAAATACTCCAAAAAACAACTTAAGATCTCATATATCTTGCATATCAGCTTATTGCTGGAAGATGCCTACAGTCAAGAGCACATGGAGTTGGTGGAGTCTGGAGAGGATGCAGATATAGACACATAGTACACGGTACATAGCTCCACCTAGCTTTGCCAGAACCAGGAAGAGACTCAACAAAAAACAAAGTAAATAATCCAGTCAAAAAATGGGCAGAAGAGCTAAAAAGGAACTTCTCCAAAGAGGAAATGCAAATGGCCAACGGGCATATGAAAAAATGTTCAGCATCACTTGTAATCAGGGAAATGCAAATCAAAACTACAATGAGATACCATCTTACACCAGTGAGAATGGCACATATTAAAAAAACTAGCTACAACACATGTTGGTGAGGATGAGGAGAAAAAGGAACTCTCTTGCACTGCTGGTGGGAGTGCAAACTGGTCCAACCACTATGGAAAGCTGTTTGGAGATTCCTCAACCTGCTAAAGATGTAGCTTTCATATGATCCAGCTATTCCACTCCTAGGTATTTACCCAAAAGACACAGAAACATTAATTCAAAAGGGCACCTGCACCCCTATGTTTATAGCAGCACTATTTACAATAGCTAAGCTATGGAAACAACCCAAATGCCCAAAAATAGATGACTGGTTCAAGAAGATGTGATACATATATACAATGGAATATTACTCAGCAATCAAAAAAGAGAAACTCATGCAATTTGCAGCAACATGAATAGAACTGGAAGGGATCATGCTCAGAGAAATAAGCCAGAAAGAAAAAGAGAAATACTGGATGGGCTCACTCATAGCAGGAATTTAGAACCTAAATAAGAGACCTGGAAAATGATTAATTATAATAAAGTAAAAATCAAAATGAACAAGCAACTATAAACCAGAGACACACTACAGGGGGTCGGGGATGGGAGGGAGAGGAATTAGGGTCAAAATAAGGGGGCTGGAAATTGTATGGGGAATATAACCAAGATGAAAATGCATACATTGTGCAAAAATGAAAAATGATGCAAAAATATATATAAAGTAAAGTAAATTTAAAAAAAAAGAATACTATTGTATGGATACTATTGTAATTTTTACTATTGTAAAAAAGGATACTATTGTTACTGTCCCACAAGTCTCAAGATAAATTTGCCTTCAATTTCATAGGTTATAAGTACAGAATGATATATTAATCACATAATAATCTCAGCTCAAAAATACCTAAAAGAAACAAAGAAGATGAAAATGTAATCTAAACACTACACAACAGGAAGCTTACAAAATGGAAGGGGAGAGAACCAAAAAAAAAAAAAATAACAGAAACAAAGTGAAAAAAAAAAAAAAAACCCAGAAAACAAATAACAAAATGGCAATAAATATTTCTCTATCAATAATTTCCCTAAATCCTATTGGCTTGAATTCACCAATAAAAAGGTACAAAGTGACTGATGGGAATCAAAACTCAACTTTTTGCTCTCTCTAGGAGACCCAACTGATTTCCAAAGATAAAATAGACTCAAATCAATAGATTAAAAATATTTCTACAAGAAAATGGTACCCTAAAAAAGGCAGAGACAATCAAACTTATATCAGATAAAAGCAGATTTCCATTAATAAAAGGTAAGAACAGACAGGGAGGGACACTATATAATGATTAAGGGTTCAATACAGGGCCTCCCCGGTGGCGCAGCGGTTGAGCGCTGGGTTGCAAAGCTGCCCGCGGCCTCTGCGGCGCCGGTTTGATCCCCGGCTGCTCCCTGGCCACCGGAGGAGGGTCCCACATGGCGCGCAGACCTCTCCTGCCGCCCTCTGCTCCCCTCAGCAGTGTACTTCAGTCCTTCTGCCTGCTCTGCTCCCCGCTCTGGCTCTGGTGAATTCTCTCACCCTCCCGCGCTTCTGACTGTACTCAGTGCATGTATAAACAAAAACAAAACAAACAAATGAATAAATAAATAAAAAACATGCCTCCATTAAAAAAAAAAAAGGGTTCAATGCATTAGGGAGACATAACACTCATCAATATGTATGCATTAAACAAGAGTATAAAAACTGTAAATATTAATGAACCTAAAATAGATAAACAATAATAGTAGAGACTTCAACACCCAACTTTCATCAATGGACAGATCAACCAAAATGAAAATCAACAAGGAAACAAAAGTCTTATGCAAGAAGTTAGAACAGATGGATTTAATAGACATTTATAGGGTACCCCATGCCTCAAATACTGAATATGCAATATAAATGAACTCAGTGGTCAGTGGGACTTTATGGCAGCTGTAGACATATACTGATCTGACTTTAAGAGATGCTGTTGTGGGGAAAATAGTTTACTGGCAGCCTATAGTTTTGTTCTATCACAGCATCCCAGGGCCTTCCCAGAGTCTGTATTCAGTACAATACTGAGTATGGCCAAGTTGGCCATCGGTATTAAAAGAAGATTCTCTCCTATAATGGGCAGTCTTTGCTTGAAGGTTTGCCTGGTCAAAACTTTCAGAGTGGCGTTTCAATCTACTGTTCTTTTTTTGAATTATTATTTTTGTATTTTTTACATCATTCATTTTTATACAATGTATGCTTTCTCCTCTCAGGCATAGTTCCCATGAAATTCCTACCACCAATTCACCTGTGTTCAGCTCTGTAGGCCAAATATTATAGTTCACTGGAAATAATGTCATAATACAACTGCTATGGTCTGAATGTTTCTGTCTAAAATACCTGGAGAAAAACAGCACTCAAGGTAATGCCATTAGCAGGTGGAACCCCTGGGAGGAATTAAGTCATGAAGGCAGTGCTCTCATAATGGGACTAGCACTCTTGTAAAATTGGCCCAAGAAATGGCATATTCACCAGGTGAGGTGACATCCAGAAAGCATGCCTATGAACTCAAAGTGGCCTCTCACTAGACACTGAATGTGCTGTTACCATGAGTTTGGACATACTGCCCCCTCAACTATAAGAAATAAATTTCCTTTGTTTATAAGCTATCCAGTATGTAGTATGTTTGTTACAGCAGCCTGAATGGACTAAGGAAGTAAATATTCACAAGGAGGTCTGGGATAACTTTTCAGGTGATATTATTTTCATCTATAGACAACTAGGAGTTAGACAAAAGGAAGAAAAATTATACAATCCCTTTGCTTGAAAAAGGTATCCATTAAAATATGGCATACTTGAGACTGAAAAATAAGATATATACAAGAAAGAGGATCAGGCTTAGACCATTAAATGCTAAGCTAAGGAATATGAGCCTTATCCCATTAGAGGTCATAGACTAATACTACTCAATGGAATTTTTGGCCATGATGAAAAAATTGGTGTCTAATTATGTAGCCAGTAGACTCCTGATTACTAAGTCCTTGAAATGTGCCTAGTGCATCTAATAAACTGGATTTTAATTTAAATTTATTTTGTAAAAAGCACATGTTGCTAGGGGTACTATACTGTACAGCTATACAGGAATACAAGCACAAACAAAATTTACATTTCAAAAGGAACACTGTCTTTTCAGTTTAGAAGGTATACAAAAAGAGACATACTTGGAGAAAAAGGTTAGAATGACGCCATGACAGCCAAACGACATGAGTCTAAACTAAAGTGATGCTCGCAAAGCTCACCAGTGGTAATGTAGTGAAGAAATATTTAAAAATTAAAATTAGATGCCTGGATGTAGATAGTAAATAAAAGGGAAAGACTTGGGGTAGCTCAGGATTTTAGTTTGAGAAATTGCATATAGGATGGCATTATTTTTCTCTAGTGAGCAGTCCAGGGAGAGATTGGCTAGCTATACAAGATGGAAACTCAGAAGGCAATTAACAGCTTAAAAGTGGTAATTAAAGAAGTGAATTTTGGATGTATCATTCAGAGAATATGGGGCAAAGTGCAGAGTTAAGGAGAGGGCCAGAGACCACTGAAATTTAGGGAATGATTTGTAGAAGAATCTTAACAGTGGGAAGAAGAGTCCCTGTAGAAAAAATTTCATGGAGAAGATGGGGTATAAATACTCAGAGGTAAGAAGAAAATCAGAAAGTTAAGTAAAAAGCATAAGTCAAAATAAGAAATAAGGTATTGCTTGAAACAGGAAAGAAGTGTCCATGAAACGGAGGTGATGTGGTTATTAATGATCCCTGGCAAGGCCAGTTTTAGAGTTGTAGGAGACCACACTGCACCTCATAGAAGAGAATGAAAAGTATAGAAAAAAAGGACATTTCAGTGGAGGATCTCTCTCCCTTTCTTGCTTATGCCATTCCTGCCATAGTAGCTTTAGATTCTCTCTCTCCATGTCTTCTCAAAGGCCTTCCTTTCCCTAACTTCAACTATTCCTTTGTCTACTGGTTCTTTCCCTTCTACTCACATTTGAATATATTTAGATAGTTCATTCTTAAATGGACGTATTTCCCTCTTTCCCTCTCTTCTTTCTGCTTAAATACAATTTATCACATATGAAAGAAGAGAGTAAAAAGATAGCTTTAGAAGTACTCCCAAGAGCCTAGATTGATTATTTATACTCTAAGAGAAAAGGGATGACACTAGTGGGGAAGAGATCAGAAGAGATCAGAAATGAATAGTAAGAAAAGGAAAAAATTATAATTATCACTATGAAATTCAATGAGCAATTATGCTCCAGAAACTATGCTGAGTACTAGGTGTAGTTCCTTTGTTGGGAGCCTGCTGCCCTGCAGGGAGCTGGAGTTTTTGGAGAGTACCTGTTTACTCTGCACATGGAGTTCCAGGACCTTAGAAGTTCTGCAAACAGACTTCCCAGAATTGACTCCTGTTCTCTGAGAATGTGCTGGCTTGTGCGCATGTTCCCTACCCACCAGGACAACTTGTTTTCAGCAGTAACTTATTAATTTGTAGAAGCAAAAGCACAATTGCATGCTATTTTCTTGTTCCACTGTTCATATCTATAATAAAAGCTTGGGCTGGGAGAGCGAAAGGCAAAGCTGCTCTCAAAAGACTCTCCCCAGCCTCCCCTCACTGCAAATTCATTTAGACTCTGAGTCTTCATTAATGGCAGAGAACTTCATCGGCTGTCCTGTCTGCAGCAGTGGCGCCCAAACAGGGACACTAACCCTAGAACCTCAAGGACGTTGTGTGTGGTAAGTGTGTTCTCTAGTTAACCTCTATAGTCATTGGTCACAACTGACTAAGGGGATTATTCAAGGTTGGATAACAAATGGGGCAGAATTCGGCTCATCATCATTATACAACCCCTTTAAAATGCCTATTAGAACAGAGTGGAGCTGCTGTCTCCACTGACAGCTTAAATGAGCTGTTAGATTAGGTCATTCAGACCTCTCCATGGTTCCCGGAGATGAAGGTGTTTTGGATGTAGAAACTTGGGAATGAATCAGTGAGACTTTGAAAAGGCATCATAAACAAGGTATGAAAATTCCTACTATAGTTTTTTCAACATGGGCTTTGATATGAATGGTTCTGGAATCTTTTCAGGAAACTTTAAAAACAGAAATTAAACATAAATATGAAGTACCTGGTACTTCTCAGCCTTCGATACCTTCAGTACCACTAAATGAAAGGGAAAATTGCCCTGAAAATAAAAGCCCTAAAAATAAATGGTCCCATAATAATCCTTTTCAGAGGGAATCAGTTGTTGGTATAACTCCCTTAACCAAAGCTATAAAAGAACAAAAGACAATTTTTGCAGATGACCCAGAAATGGCTTCAGTATTAATGGCTTTTCCAGTACAGGAAATGCCTGATCCTAATAACCCTGATCTAGTGCTACGGCAACATCAATCTTTTGACCTCCAACTTTTAAAATCTCTAAGAGACAGTGTTTGGTAAAATGGATTCCAAACCCCCTTCACTTGGGCTATTCCAGATATTTTTCAACAAATTTGGTTGCCTCCTTTTGATTGGCACATGCTTGCAAAAGTGAGTTTAACTGGTGGGGCAGACTTACAACGGAAGGCAAGTTTTGGAGACTACGCACAAGAACAAGCCAGGATTAATCAGCAAAATAACATCAATATTTCTTTTGAACAACTTATACGTAGTGATGCATGGTTGGATTTAAACCTACAAACTTTATATGACCCCCCCCCAGGCATATCAATAGGTAACTTTAATAGCGCGTCGAGTCTTGTAGAGCTTGCCTGAACCTAGGGAACCAGATCAGTCTTTCTTGCATATATTACACGGACCCTCTGAATCTTTTTGCTGATTTCCTAGATAGACTGACAAAAGCCATCAGATGTTAGATTACTCAGGCAGGCGGCAGATATTTTGAGTAAGCAATTGGCATTTGAAAATGCAAATACGGATGTTCAAAAAGCCCTAGCCCCTAAAAGGTAAAAGAACCTAAGTGATTATATTCGACTTGCTCAAACCATTGGCATACAAGAACATAAACAAGAGGTTTTTGCAGCAGGCTCCCAAGATTCCTTAAATATGGCTTTCTGTAAATAGGTCATTTTCTCTATTTCACAAAGCCTGAGTTGAACCTTAGAGATGGTATGTAACTTAACCAAGAGTATACTATACTCTTGTGTAAAGCTGGAATTAGAACTAAGGGAGTCTGACTTCCCATCAGGTTACAATGAAATCAGATCAGGATAGTGAAATGAAACAGAAGTCAATAAAAGAAAATAATTCAAGAATGAATGAGAAGTAACAAATGCAGCCAAACGCTTTAGAATAAAGACTCTTCTGGTAGAATATAGATCATTTATTTTCTCAGTCTAATAAAACCTACTTCATTTACTAAATGTCTGAGTACAAACCCTGTGCTCTTACTGGATAAAAAATGATAAATAGCCTCTGTTCTTAAAGTTTTTCTGAGTTGTCCTTGAGAATATTATTTCATACCAAATCCTGACTTATCAGACTTTTATGCCATTGATACATGACTACCCTGACAATTTAGCCTTTGACCAAAAAGCCAAATTAATATTTGCTATTTTAAGTGGGTGACTAAATGTTTTAGGGAAGTTAAGTTTCATCTCTGCAAAGGATATGAATTCCTTAAGAACTTATACTTGTTATATACATTTGCAAGCTTCTGGGTCTCCCCCATATATGTAAAACATTAAATATATACTATGCAGCTGAATAGCTAACAGCAAACCAGATCCATTTAAACTTGCTAGGAAAACTACACTTTTCAAAATATATAAACAAATGGAATAGAAGGTCCATGAAGACAAGGACTTTTCCCATCTTGAGCACTGCTAATTCTCTTCACAGGGCCTGGCTGTAAGTGCTCAATAGCAGATACTGAACAAAGGATAGAGAATAAATAAATGCATAAACAAATAATCAAAGTGTTCTCCGGCTTTGCCTAAACTGAGTGATTTCTATTGATAGCTTACTTTTACAAGTAATGCTGACAACATATGTCTTCTGGGAGACATATGTTCTTGGTGGAAAAGATATTGTTACAAATCTTGCATTCATAATTCAGTAAGACTTGTTTCAGAAGACATGGTGCTAGAAATATGTATGGTCAGATTAACAGAAGTTGCTTTAAAATATCACCATTATTTAACTGTGTCTGGGACATTAAAAAAAAATCTTTCAAAGATGAAAGGGTGGCAGGGGGCTCAGTTAGGAAACTAAATTATTCAATTTGGTATGCACACAAACAATAAATTGCTAAGTTGACTTACTTTTTAAAAGTGAAATTTAGGGGCTTTAATAGTCACAAAACCCGTATATTTTTAATAGGCACTGTGTACATCTGTTTTTTTCTCCATAAATAAACTAGGCATCCTTATGTGCAATAAACTTCAAATTGGTTAAGCAACCACAGGAAGCAGCATGTTGGTAACGCATCTTGTAGAAGTTCAGACAGAGTTTGGTTTCTAAAACGGTTTTGCCTGTTATTTAACCTTGCTCAGTCTCACCAACGTCTTCACCTATACAGGAATATTACCTACTGGAAGGTTTTGGCAGTATGTATGTGGCATACTCATAATGGAGACACAAACAATTAATAAATATTAGCTATTATGATAGCAAGTAAGCATCTCAAAAATATTTCCATTACAAAGCAAGGTTCTTTTCCACAGAACTAATTTTGTGTCTTAGCCTATAGGTGTGGTAACCATTCAAATTAAATTAACATCATGCATTTATTATATATAAAGCATGAACAGGATAGGCTTTAATATCTGTTCATAGATTCTGTACATTCTTTATTATGTATGTGATTGATTAATGCTCTCTGAATGCCATGGAGACAGAAATGTCTATTTCACTCACAACTGATACCTAGTTTCCAGTTCTAAGCAGCTGAATAAAAATTGGCTGAATGAAGGATAACATATTAAATTTTCATCTCATCGCCACTATATAAAAAAACTTTCTATTATTCCCATTTCACAGTAGGAAATCAACTGGAGAAGTGAAGTGACTTATAGAAAATCACAGAAGGAAAAAGAGGCAGAGTTGGAATTTAAGCCTTAGTCTCCTTACAATACACCATATTGAATATAAAATGAAAAAGTGCCAATTCCAGGGTGAAAAAAATAAGTAATTCCTATGCTTTTAAGGCAAGTACTGTTATTCACCAAGTGATATCAAAATTGTTTTTATATAACCAACAGGCATTCTAAAAAATAATAATTCTACAGAGTAATATTTTCTTGCTTTATAGATTTTACTGTAAGATTGTCCTATAGAGAAGGAAATATAAGATTGAAATCTTCATACTTCTTTGTTCTACCAATAAGAGATAATTCCCTTGAATTTCCAAATATATATAGCAATATAAAGTCTATAGAACAATATAAAGAATTATAAGGAATATAAAGCAATATAAAGAATGAAGGAATGGGGGCCTCCCTGGTAGCGCAGTGGGTTGGGTGCAATGGGTTGACTGCAGTACTGTGAAGCTGTCCACAGCCTCTGCAGCATGGGTTCAATTTCCAGCAAGCCAGGGAGATACCCACATGGCGCAGCAGACTTCTCCTGTGGCGCCTGCTGCTCCCCTCAGCAGTGTTTTTGGTCCGTCTGTCTGTTCTGCTTCCCACTCTGTCCTGGTGAATTCTCTCATCCTCCCGCACCTCTGGCCTAGTACCCCAGTTCTTGTATAAATAACCTTTAAAAAAAAAAAGAATTAAGGAATGTGTATTCACTAGGCTACTATTCAGTGCCCACCTTATATTGTACATGATGTTCAGCCATGGGCTATAGTAAAGAATAAGTAAAAGACTTTGTTCAAAGATTGTATGTTCATCTCACTACTCTGTTCCTTACACATAATTTTCAGTTTCTACAGAGAGAATCTTGTTTGTTCTTTGGAGTATTTCCAGTCTCAGTTGGAAGTTATTTCTAGTCATTTATTAATAACAACTGAGTTAGATAATAACAATTTGGAAGTTTCACAGTACAAGTGTTTCACAAGTAAAATATCTTCAATGTGACCTCATATTAAGAAAATGATGGCTTTAGTCTGTTCTTCCTCCTTGGCACAAATAACTAATGCGAGTGTATTATCACACATATATTTTGGAGGTGGGGTGGGCAGTCACAAAATCATTGGTTTTCAGCAATATTTTAGAAGTCAAATGTATGAATTCTGAACATTGCCCAGACATTGCTAGCATCAAGCAAGCTTTGGGCATCAGGTAACCAACTCAGTTTAGGATTTGAATAGAAAGAGTATTAGATGGTTATATAGTGTGATTTTTCTTAACCATGGTTCTGAATTTGGTTGTTAACATACATTAGTCACACAGAATCTGAAAAGACTAACCTTCCAAGATTCACAGAAATGAAGAGAAAAATCAATGACAATAAAACTTCTTTATATAGATTATAAATAAGATAGAAGCAAAATGAAAAAGTAAAAATCATCCCCAAAACTTATCTCACTTATCTCACAAATATATGAAAAATAAGTAATACCTATGCTTTTAAGGCAAGGGCCATTATTCACAAAATGTTATCAAAATTGTTTTCATATAACCAAAACCAATTTTATATATGGTTTTATAAAACCATATATTATGAGAGACATAATGCTCAATGTATTCTGGTCCTTTAAAGGCACTATTCAGACTACAGTGACTAATAAAGAAAAATAATTTCTGCTTCAATTTCTTCTAATCTTTTCTTATTTTAATAAGTCTCAGTCTGGTGGTAATATTTCTTTTACATTGCACAATCTCCTACTTCCCTTTTAACAGGAAATGGACCTGGATTTGCTGACTTTTGTAAACCAATAGCATCTAGCTCAAATAATTTTGTTTACACCAGTGGTTCTCAAATATTTAGGTTTCAGGATTCCATCATATTCTTAAAAATTATTCAGGAGCCCAAAGAACTTATATTTTGTGGCATATATATACATATATATGTATATACACACATATATTAAACATGTTAAAGCAAACTTTTAAATATTTATCATTTCATTACCATAATTACATGTCAATATGACTTTTTATGAAAAATACAGTAAAAAATAGTAAAAATGGCATTTAGATTTTTTTCATATCCCTTTAATTTATTTAACCATATTAGATCTGGTTTAAACAGAATTAGATCAAAAATAGAAGTAGAAAACAGATGGATTTTCAGATTTGTTTTACAGTCGATCATTTCCAATGTAATATTTGAAGTATATGAAGAATATTCAAGTTTATATAAAAATGACTTTGGAAAAGGGTGAGCATTTTAATAATCTTTTCAAATACTAGTGGTTATTCTTTTTTGATACTATACCAAAACTTGACAAGTGGTGTTTCTTAAATGTTAGCTGCAACATGGAATTTGAAAGTACATCAATCAACTTTCTGTACCTGATAAACTTATATGAAAATATATTATTTGAAAATAGTCTTGCTCTCACAGATTCCCTGAAGAGGTATTATAGAACCCTCCCACCTCATAGGGTCTCCTGGACCACATGTCTACAAACACTGGCTTACACTGTACTTTTTCAGTCAGTTATTTAAGCTGAGATGTTGGTTTTCCATTCATGACAATAAATTTATTTAAAGGGGTTTAAATGATTTTAAGAAATATATTAAATAGGAGAGTAGGTAGTTATGGAGTGTGGGGGAGCAGTGGAATAGTTTGGAAAACAATGAACGAGTGCATTCCTACAACCTATTCTCTACTCTGTTTTACAAAGGAAGAAACTACCTAAACAGTGCTCCCTCATTGTTGGCTGGCTCCTTCCAATAGTGATGACTTGGCTCCGTAATTCATTTCCTCAGAGAGATGGTCCCCAATAACCCACTTCAAAAAAGTACGTTACAGACTTTTACAAATCAATTGTATTACACATCTGGGATATTTTAATATCATGATTAATGCCATAAGACAATTTACTTCAGTAATAAAAGAATATATCAAATTGAAGTTACTTTTTTTTTTTTAACTTAATAAGGCATTAAGGGTAGTAGGTAAATTAGTGGCAATCATCTACTTTTAGTTATAAATTGGTACTTGCAATAAAACAACCTGGTCTACTTAATCAAAAGTTTTACATGGTTAGGACATAAACATCTTTTATAAAGAAAAAATTCAAAGAAAGCAATTAGTGGACTGTAAAATCAAAGATTATCATTGGGCCCCATGTGACACCAGATAAATTACTTTACTTTTCTGGGACAGTTTCTTCGGATTAAAGTGGACAATGTTATTAGAATAGTAAAGATTTGCTCAAATATTAAAACTGGGTCATATTTATGACATTTCATTTATTTTGTTGTATAGGTATCAATTTCCCATCTTATCATGCAACTGATAACAATTTGCATTGAACTATTTTGTGCCATAAAAATGAATGATGTTTCTGATTAATGAGGACTAAAAAACATATTAGACTGAACCATACAAAACCATCACTTTTCCAGGTCAAAACAAAATGTAGAAAACTTTGTATGGTACAATCTAATTAGTTAGGTGGTAGGTTAAAGGTCAAAACTAAGAAATTGCTGTTAAGGAAGAACTTTTCTTATACATTTTATAAAGGACCCATAATAAGGTCCTTCTGCTCTATTAATCCACTCAAATAAAAACCGATTTGTGCAAACAACTCTAAGACTTAGAAAGGCTACCAAATAGGAATTCTGCTTTTAAGAAGTTTGCATTCTGATAGGCAAAATGTCAAAGTACACAACAATATATAGAGCAGAAAGAAAGAGGTATTACAAGATAGTGTGGTGGAATATACGATTACTTCCATTTTAAGGAAAGTGTGTTCATTGAGGCAAGGTAGAAATTTGGAGGCGGATACTAATTTATAATTTGTAAATGAAAGGGAGCAACTACTTGGTTTAAATTCTCCCGAAGGTAATCACAGACCCTCTTCACAAACTCTCTCAGGCAGCACCCCTGATACGAGGGGTTGGGAGGGGGTAATGCCTGGTCACTGAAATCTGCCTTGCTCCAAGGTTGCCAGGCATCCCAACTCTCAGCCCTGAGGGGGGAGGCTCATGGAGGCTTCGCCTCACCTGACTGTCCTGACGACGAAGTACACCAGCACCGCGCCGCTCACCACCATCAACACTGTCAGGGCTCGTTGGGTCATGGGTTTGTCGCCGGGGTTGGGGCTCACAGCGAGGCCACCACCCACTGAGCCTTCCTCCCCTGCCTTGCCTCCTTGGTCGTCCGCGGCAATCTCCGCCCCGGTGCTGCTGCCATTACCGCCCATAGCGCCCTGAGGCCCAGTGGCTTCGGTTGGAGCGCGGCCCTGAGAGTGGGCGGCTGTGGGGCCCGGCTGCAGAGGCCGCAGGGTTCGTGGCCCCCCATTGGGAGGGCCAGGGTCAGGCGCGGCCTCGGCCGCCTGCAGCAACACCGCCAAGGGCCCCCTTAACCCTGGCAGCAGTAGCAGCAGCAGGAGGGCGGAGGTCAGGAGGCGGCTGAGGCAGCTGCTGCAGTGCGGGGCCTTCATCGTCCCCTGACAGCCCTTTCACCACGCGGGAGCCGCCAGGCCCGGCGCCCTGGCTCCAGAAGGGACCATGGGCGCAGTGGAGAAAAAAGAAGGGGTGCCTAAATCCCGGGCTGAGGCCCGGCCGCAGCAAGCGGCAGAGGCAGCAGAGGCAGCAGCTGCCGGGAGAACCGGAAGTTCGTACATCTCAGCAGCCACTGCTACCACGGACGCTTTCAGTTGCCAACATGTAGGGGCAGGCGCATTCAGTGACGTCAGAGTCGCATGCGGTGTGCGCACGCGCCCTGTCGCTAGGCGGGGGCTCGAGTTCTGGGATGGGTCACAAATAAGGAAGTAAATAAAAAAGGGCTGCGTTAGCGATGCGACCCTGCATGTGGGGATCATCAGAAATTGGAAGCGTGTGATTTGAGTTTCTTGCTCCAGAAATGCAAAAACAGAGTTAGTTATTGATTAAGGTGAGCTTGTCATTTCCCGCAGTTCAAATATAAATTTTAGGCAGCTTTCCTCCTGTCTGCAGTTCTCTCTGGCTTCCCTTTTAGAATATTTACTTAGAAAATAAAGTTGTCGTAAATTTGTTCTCTGCTATTGTAAGAGGAAAGCCTTTAAAAAAAAAAAAAGATTTACCTATTTTACTGTCGTTTTTAAGGACCTGGGAGGCATCCTTTTGAAATGTAAGCAACAAAGAAGATAGTGTGCCCTTATCTCAGTCTCTCCAGAAAGGTAGGAAGGTAATATGAAGAGACACATAGCCTTAAGTTAAAGCTTCCTGTCATGATGCCAGGCGAAAAAGCTAACGTTTCCTTTTTGTAAAACCATTTAGTAAATATCGGGGGCTTGTGATGCTCCTTACCCCTGCTCTTAAAATCTCTTAGGTCCTTTATTTCTTTCTACGAACTTGAATTCAGACAGTGCTAGTCTAACTTCTGTACTGCGATAATCTTGAACAAAGTCTTTCCTTATCTTTTTAACTTTGACACCAAATAACTTGGAACCTAGGTTTCAGCAGATATTAACAACAGCAACAAAACCTGACCAGAAGCCGAAAATGATATGTAATTTTTAGAATTGTATTCATTTAACAAATTGTTTAAATTTCTTACTCCTGTCTTAGAATTGTACTAAATGCTAAGTATTGGATAGTAAACAAGTTGTGTTTCTATCCTCTTAGCACTTAGGTTCTAGTATAATTAATACAACACCTAATTGCCTCATTCTGAATTCTGAAAAGTGTGCTATAAATGACAAGTAAGGATCTACAGTAAAAACTTGGGACAGGACTATCATTGGTAGGCGGACAGGACAGGGTAGTGTCTTCTTGCAACTTGGATGTAGTAGTTACTCCTGCCTGATGGACTTGCAGGGACTAGGCATCAAAAGACAGTTCCATGTGAGGAAGCTGGTTGAAGACACACCTTCATTTCAGCTCCCAGCCTGGCATTTATTAGTGATAAAATAACTCCTTTTGATTTCCTATCTTCCTTACTCTGAACCTTATTTAAAGCTATACTTGGAAGACAGTTGTTATTTAATGCCACTCCCACCCCCTCAAAAAAAGTTCAATATTCAACATCTTCCCAACCCTATTCACTAACCTCCAAATGTATCACCTTTCCTTTCTTAAAATAACTCCTTTTACCATTGCTTCCTTGTCTTGATGAATAGTGTTATTCTTCTCTCAGTTGTTCAAGTATCTGCACCAGTCCTTGCCAGTAATCTGTTATATGGTACATGCTAAGTGCTAAGTGATTCTGAAGTAACAGATTCAAAGGAATGGTTCTAAATGATTAGAACATATCAAGTGCTAATGTTTCTCAAAATATAAATGTAACCTGAATCATAATCAGAAAGGGGGTATGCTAAAAATGAAAGTTTTGGATCACTACTCCAGAAATCCTGAGCCAGAATATTTGGGATTGAATATGATGACTGTATGTATTTTGAATAATCTTTCAGGGTAATTTCATTTACATTAAAGTATAAGAATCTTTGTATTCCTTTGTCACCTGCATCTGAGATGTCAGATAATCTCTATTTCCTAAATATATTTTTCATTATTTTAGTATTTTCAGTTCCCTGCTTCTTTAACAGGAAATAATCTTTATATTACTAGGGCTATATATTAGTCTGCTTTGGCTCCCAACCCTTTCTACCTTCTTTTAATTAAAAAAATATATA
This sequence comes from Talpa europaea, assembly GCF_964194135.1. NCBI lineage: Eukaryota > Metazoa > Chordata > Mammalia > Eulipotyphla > Talpidae > Talpa > Talpa europaea. The sequence goes on from NC_140071.1 coordinate 29,780,864, forward strand.
TCTACACACATACGTACATACATATATATATATGCATTACTATATATAGTAAATGTTTTTCTTAGGTTAAAAAGCAAACAGCAAACAAATAGATTTTTATTTTTCAGATGTTCTTAGTTCTCAACAACAGTGTTTTTAAGCAGGTAAAGCAGCTGCAAATTACTATTTCTTTCAGAATACCATATTATTTATAAAATGTCATGGAACAATATTTTCAAATCCATCAAAGGAGCTATGAACAAGTTTCCTAGGTGAAATATTTTATTTTGCTTGTGTAGTACAATGACAACTTTGGGCACACTTGTCTATGTAAAAGAGAAGCTGTCAAACCGAGTATAATTGTCATTTCTTAATTTTTTCTTTTAATTTTTTTCATCATCTTCCAGTGACAATACTTCTTATTCATTTATATGTTTTCAGTTGCAACAAATTGTACCAGGCACCAGAGATTGATTTTTTTTTCAAAGATCTAAGGCTAATCAGATTCTTTATTTCTTTTTGAATGAGTTTTGGCATTTCACCTACCTCAGAAATATGTCAATTTCATAAAAATTTTTTTATCATTAAGTGTTTATAGTAATCCCTTATTTTTTTAATATTTGTGGAATGTATAGTGATGTAGGCACTCTTATTCTTTTTTTTCCATTTTTTTTTAAGATTTGCTTGTTTATTTATTTATACAAGCACTGGGTACAGACAGAAGCAGGGGAGGGTGAAAGAACGCACCAGAGCCAGAGCGGGGAGCAGAACAGGCAGAAGGACCAAAGTACACTGCTGAGGGGAGCAGCGGGTAGCAGGGGAGGTCTGCCGCCATATGGGACCCTCCTCTGGTGGCCGGGGAGCAGCCGGGGATCGAACCGGTGTTGCAGAGGCTGCGGGCAGCTTCGCAACCCAGCGCTCAACCGCTGCGCCACTGGGGAGGCCCAGCACTCTTATTCTTGATACTGGTAATTTTTTTCCTTGATAAGTCTAGTGAGAGAATTATCATTTTTTTAATCTTTTAAAAAAAGCAGCGTTTAGTTTTGTTGATATTTCCTATTGCTTCTCCATTTTCCCATTCATTTCCACTCTGACATTTTTTTTCTGTTTAGTTAAAATTTGTTAAAATGGAATGCAATTATTATTTTTTTTCTTTTTCCCACCATCATCCCTTATACCTCTTTGGTGTATTCTCCCTCTTTACCTCAGTTCTGTTATCAGTGTCAACTTGTTTATAATTATTTTGCTTGTCAATTCATTCACTTGGCTCATAGATATGAAATCATCTATTACATTACTCATCGATATGAAATCATCTATTATTTATCTTTCTGAAATATTTCACTTCAGATGATTCCCTTAAGTTCCTTCCATTTTGCTGTCTATGGTAACATTTCATCATTATACTGACTAGTATTCCATTGTCTGTATATCCACATCATCTTTCTAAAGTCTCTTATTAGGTTGCTTCCATATCCTAACTGTTAAAAATAATGCTGCTATAAACATTGTGGAATATATAATTATTCAAACATGATTTTGTTTATTTTAAATAGCCACCCAAAAGTGTGATTGCTGGTTCATATTTAACAGCATGATGCCATTAAAATTTATTTGATCTATAATGAAATGAATGGTTTGTAAACCACTTTGGCATTGTTAATTAATAGCAGCAAGCAATTTCATCAAGTTAACACTTTAAATGTAATATGATGTAACATTTCCATAATACTCATCTCAAGGAATGTCAAAGGGGACAAGAATCATAGGGAAAATATAATAACATTGGTCTTTCTGTGATTTTGCTGGATATGACACTAAAATGATATACATCAAAAATGAAAATAAATAAATGGGTCTTCATATTAAATGGGTCTTCAACAACTCTTTTTTTTTTTTTAAAGATTTATTTATTTATTTATTTATTTATACAAGCACTGGGTACAGTCAGAAGCACGGAAGGGTGAGAGAATTCACCAGAGCCAGAGCAGGGAGCAGAGCAGGCAGAAGGACTGAAGTACACTGCTGAGGGGAGCAGTGGGTGGCAGGAGAGGTCTTTGTGCCAGGTGGGACCCCCCTCTGGTGGCCAGAGAGCAGGCAGGGATTGAACCTGGGCTGCAGAGGCTGTGGGCAGCTTCACCGCCCAGTGCTCAACCACTGCGCCACTGGGGAGGCCCTAAGCTTAAAAATTTTAACTCAGGTAGTGAGTGGAAGAGAATGAACTAGACCTGATATTAGAAAGTCTGTGAGTAAGGATAGTGGAAGAAAAAAAAAATGGAAAGGAATTTAGTTAAATATATTTTGGCTACTCATTTATCAAAACTAATGAGCAAATTATATGTAGGTGTTTTTGGAGATGGAATAGTCAGAGCTGTCTCTGAGTGATTGGTATATGCTGATGTTACTAAATTTGCAACAAGGTGGAAAAGCAAGTTTTATTATATGTAAAATTTGTTTTCATAGAATTTATCAATCAGATAATTCAAGTAGCTACTTGCTTTACTGGCTTATTGACTGCAATTTATTCGCTCTGATTCTTAGTTTCATCCAAGGTAAAACATATAGAGTATTTCCTCTTGACAGTTTATTATTAAATTAAAATATGCCATACATTCATGAACAAATTTAATGCTGGAGGAATTTTTTTTTTTATATTCAAAGAGCAGTTTTATTAGGGAAAGGGATGGAAGAATAAAGAAAACTTGTAAAGGTACAAGCAGACCAGAAAAGCTGCCCAGAGGGCCTCCCCGGTGGCGCAGCGGTTGAGCGCTGGGTTGCGAAGCTGCCCACAGCCTCTGCAGCACCGGTTCAATCCCTGGCTGCTCCCTGGCCACCACCAGAGGAGGGTCTCACATGGCGCGCAGACCTCTCCTGCCGCCCGCTGCTCCCCTCAGCAGTGTACTTCGGTCCTTCTGCCTGCTCTGCTCCCCGCTCTGGCTCTGGTGAATTCTCTCACCCTCCCGCGCTTCTGACTGTACCCAGTGCATGTATAAACAAAACAAACAAACAAACCAGCAAACAAATAAATAAAGCATGCCTCTATAAAAAAAAAAAAAAAAAGCTGCCCAGAAAGGGCAGGTTTGCTAAGAGATTAGCACAGCCATTGACACAGCTATGGAAACTAAGAGCCTTAGGCGCAGATGACACAGTTGTGGAAACTAATATCCTTAGGCAAAGACTAGTATCCCTAGGATCTGACGCCTACATTACAAAGCATAACATCCAAGCAGGTATTTTTTTTAGTTGATATCCTGAATAGGCTTGTAGAAAGATAATAGGAACAAAGATGTTGATCAAACATCAAGGAAAGAGAAGATGAAAAACTAATGATAAGATAGCCAGGTATGTAACAGTGAGCTCCACTAAGGAAAATCAGTAAAACATAGTTAAGTTGAAAAAGGGGAGAGTGTCTAGGAAGGTAGATATTACAATGGAATCAAAGTATAAATGTGAAAAATCTTTTGACAACCTGTTTTCTTTGCTTGATTTATTCAGTGACCAAATAGTTACCTATATGATTAATTTTACTTTTCAGTTCTATTACAAAATAGAATAAAAATTCCAATGATAGAACATAAATATTAATTAAGTAAAGGGATATTTGTGGAATCCCGTTGCTTAATTCTAGGTAAGCAAATTATTTTACTATATATTATTAGGAGAGCTCTAAATTACATTGTATTATTGGACAATTTTATTATGATTGGTCCTTATGAGCTTCAGATATCTTAATACTATCAACAGAGATAATTTAGAGTGTATAAAGCTTCATTTTCCAATATTGAGCTATAATAATGTAAAAAGTTTCAATTCAGTAGTCATATTAGGTCAATAGTCAGCAATTGCCATTAGTGAAAAGTGAAGCACCTACAAAAAGCCCCAAGTAGGTAAGACAAGCAAATCAAAGGGAGATGAAGTGATCCATAATGAGCAGAGAAAGATCAATAAAAGAAAAAAGTCTGTATCTTAAAATGAATGAAGATTGTACAGATCTTTAAACTACATTTGTTCCAGGTAAGTTGTTACCCTGAACAGTAAAACTTAATATACAAATGCTTCCCGCTTGTAACTTTCATTGACTGTGAGCCTATTCTAAAACTGTATACCTGGTCTATACTTAATATTTATTAAAAAAAAATGTGTCTTATTTAAAAAATCATGTTTAAGGAGGCAAACTTAAAAGCAAGATCTACATTTTACAAAGCTCTCTACAATAGTAAGTTATACACCTATTTGTTTTTTTTTTTTTTAAGGGAAGAAAGAGGGGTGAGCATAAAATGGAGAGCGAGTACAACAGACTATGGTAGAAGACTATGGGTGCTTTGGTGGTGTGAGCACTGTGGCAGCTTCACTGGAACAGGGAATCCTATACAAACAACAATGGCAACCACTACCTCAATAATAATAATAATAAAATCTGGCTTCATAATGTATATACTGATTTTGTATAAGCTTCTTTTCATATCAATTATTATCCTTTCATTTCAATTTTAATTAGTATTTAGTATTCTAGGTAGCAAAATATATGTACATATATCACCATTCTTATATTGTTGAAAATTTAGATTGTTCCTGGTATGTTTTTGTTTTTTGTTGGTCTTTTCAACTGAACTTGTGCATCTCAATGCCCACACATGGATTTTCCAAGTATTTTGAGCTTTTTATAGAATGATGCCTGGGTTCAGAAAGGGAGTTCTAAGAGCAAACATCCCAAGAAACCCAGTGGTAGCTTCAAACTTCAGAGGACCTAACCTTGATAGTTACAGAAAATCACTTCTACATCCCTGGTAAAGCAAGCCAAGGAGACCAGCTGAAAGGAAGAGGAAATAGACTCTGCATCTCAATGAGAGGAATGCCAAATAAGTTGCAGCCTTTTAAAATGTGCCTTAAGGTGAATTTAAGATAGTCATCATCAAACATAGTCCCTGCTAGGTCCTGTCCTGCTTGAGTAGAGCAGTGCAGGAATTATTCTGTTTGCTTTCTAATGAAAAAATCTTAGAAAGAGAATTTTACTGTGACTGAATAATGCTTTTTGACACTGAAAAGCAAATGCCCTCCAAAAAGAACAAACACCAGTAGTATGCATTTTCTTTCCCAACACCCTTACCAACAACGGGCTTTCTTCTTAAACTTTACTTATTTGAAAATAAAAAGTATTTTACAGTTGTTTTACTTGAGGTTGACTGTTTATCCACTCGTGTTTATAATTTGATATGTTGCCTGCTTTTTTCATTTTTTTTTTTTTTTTTTTATTGAGGTAATGCAACAGGATGGACCCCAGGAAAGGGGGAGGTTCCAGGTTCCCTGCCCCACCCAAAAGGAGGGTAGAGCTGAGCAGGGAGAGAAGAAGCTGCAGCAGAGACAGAGTAAGGAAGGAAGGAAGCAGGATGGAGCCAGAAGGAGACCTGGAGGAGGCACATGGAGCAGAGAGACACGGGAAGAAACTGCGCTTGTCTTTTGGTCGTGGACTGGGTGACACAGATGTGGGTGAGAGACCCGTGGGGAGGTGACAATGGTGGTTTTTGTCTTGATTTTGATTTTGCTGTTTTCCTTTTAGACTTGTCTGGTTGTTTCTGATCCTTTTCTGTGGGTCCCCCGGCTGGAAGATGCTTTAGACTTGTGGTAGGCTTTGGGGCCTTGCTCTGGGCCAATCCTGCTTGGGTGGACTTTTACCCATGAGGGGACAGGAAACTTTGGGTGCTTGATTTAGAAACTAGATTCTTTGCCTTTCCTGTATTGTTTTCTAATTATATTAAAGTTCCTTCCCATTAAAGTCTTATATGTTTTGTGTTGATGCGGCGGATGGCAGAACCCATTTAGAGTAGGCAGGTTTGTGGGGTCTGGGCTGCCCCTCTCCCTGCCCTGTAACAGTAACAGTGGTGTATAATACAGTATATTGTTTAGGGCTGTGGGCTCACAGTTCCTTAAATGTATGTTACCATCCCATCACCATTACCAAAGTACCAATAATCCTCCACCATAGTTCATGGGGTCTAGTCCTCCACTTTGCTTCCCACCTCCCACCTTCTCCTGGTTGACTCAATTCTGTAGTCAATCAGATTTCTAGGGTTTGTATTTGTTTAGTTTAATATGTTCCTTTATTGTTGTTTGTAATTTATATTCTACATATGAGTGAAATCATCCAGCATTTATCTTTCTCCTGAATTATTTTGTTTATAACCTCCTCCAGTTCCCATCCATGTAAATGTCCCAACCTTTTTTTTTAACACTTGATCTTAGCCAAAAAGCCGAGAAGCAAACCTTTTTTTTTTTTTTTTTTTAATAACTGAGCAGCACTCCATTATGCATATATGACACATATGCTTTATCCACTCATCTGTCCTTGGGTACTTAGGTTGTTTTGTTTTCACAGCTTAGCTATTATAACTAGTGTTACAATGATACTAGGATGCATATATCTGTTTGATTAGTGTTTTCTTCTTATAGACACCTAGGAGAGGGATTGCTGGATAATATGATAGATCTATTTTTAATATTTTGTGTAAGTCCATGCTGTTTTCCATAGGGACTTTACCAATATTCATTCCTACCAACAGTGGAACAGTGGGTATCTTTTTTTCTACACTCTTGCCAATTCTTGCTCTGTCTGGTCTTTTTGATATGGGCCATTCTTGTGGATGCAAGGTGATATCTAATTGTGGTTGCGATTTTAATTTCCCTCATGATAAGTGATGATGAGTATTTTTTTCACTGGCCTATTTGCCATCTGTATATCTTCTCGGAGAAATGTCTATTTACTTCTTCTGTTCACTTTTTGATTGGGTTGTTTTCTTTTTGTTTAATTGTAATTGTTATTTGTAGAATTTTGGTATTAGGTTTTCGCTGCTGAATGTATGATGTGAAAACTTTCTCTCCCATTTGGTATATCTTTTCATTTTAATGATATTTTCTTCCACTGTGCAGAAATTTCTTAGTGTGATGTAGTTGCATTTGTTTACTTTTGCCTTTGTTTTCTTGCTATTGGAGTTGAGTACCCAAAGATATCCCTGAAGGCAACATTATAGATAGACTGGACTTTCTAAATTTTCCTGTATGTATTTTTTGGTGTCAGGTCTTATCTGTGTAAGTTGAAGGTAATAATGGTACTGCGTTGTTGGAGAGTTAAAATGAGTGCATATCTGTAAGGTATTTTGTGTGGTGCCCAGAATTTTGTAAATACCATATACTTATCCCTTCCATATTTTCTCCCTGTCATCATCCTGACAATCAGGAATATTATAGAGGGATCTCAACCTTCCTTCTAATCAAATTTTATTGTCCCAAATATATTCTTCTGAATTCTTATTATGACCTTTTTGTTCTTAAGATATTCAGCTGACCACTTCATTATTTTAAGCTCATCCTTTTACCAGCACCAACTCATTGGATAAGTTTCAAATTCAAGTATAGGCTACCTATTAACTAAGAGTCCATTTCAAAGCATTTTAACCACAGAAAAGAAATATTAATAATCATTTGTATGTTTATGAGAAAAGTAAACATTGGTTGATTTAAATTGTACAACATTGATTAATCAAAGAGAGTAATAGAGAAGATACATTAGCAAACTAGGTTTGAATGCAGACTACCACATATGCAAGAAATATAAAATATAAAATATATATCCAATACAGATTTTCACTTCGTATATATCCTTTCTTTTAAAAATAGGTTTACTTCTTTTTGTAAAAAAAAAAAAAAAACACTATAATAACTGAAGCAGAAAGTACTAAGGAAATAAATTTATAAAGTTTATGTACAGCTAAGAAGTTGCACAAATCCTTATTCTGAATTTGGAAATGATCTTTTAGTTCTTAGCCTGATTGTATGTCATCAAATCTAAGATGCTATCAATTGCAAGGTGCTACCATTATGTTATGAACCATTATAAAAGAAAAAAAATATACAAATACTTCCATTAAAGCTATAATAAAATGCTTGCCTATGACATCAGTTTTATTTTCATGTATTAAAAGGGATTTTAAAAACACTAATTATATTTAACATTTGTAAATGCAGAAAAAAATTCAGGAAAACAAATTAGTTAAGATGCTCTTGAATTATCTTTACATGAAATGCTGACTCTAGTGAATCACTTTTTGTCTCAGTGGTCAGTGTGCATGTTTTTCCTGTAATTTCTTCTGTGACTACAAGAGAATAGATGATGCAGTATTTTGTAAAAGAATGCTCTGTTGTTTCTCTGAGATTTTCTTTAAAGCTACTGATACCCTTTCTGCAAGTTTTGATGCACATACACAGACAATTGCAAGTTAGTCAATTTTGCTATCTCATCAACAAAATCATAAGAACCACACCAATTTCAGACTGCTAAGACATCGAAACAATGTGAGTTTCAGTAAATTAGCACCAGCTTGGAAAGAGAACTGATGTTGAAAAATTCAGTAGAAAGAATTTATCACTTTTTTTCATAGTCAGAATTTTATTTTATTATTATCTTTTTAATTGAGGTATCAGTGGCTTATCCACTGTATATGATTTAGAGATGTAGGTTCATAGTTTTTCATATGTATGTTGCCACACCACACTTAGCACCAGACAGAGTGGGAAACAGAACAGGTGGATGAATGAAATACACTACTGAGGGGAGCAGCAGGTGAGACAGGAGAGGTCTGCTGTCACTTGGGTCACCTCCCTGCCGGGGATGGAACTCATGCTGCAGTGGCTGGGGATAGCTTCATAGTGTTGAGACTTAACCCCTTGTGCCACCAGGGAGGTCCCAACAAATTATAATTTTTCATAAACTGTCCATTTGTTAGTGGAAATCTCATGTCTGCATTTTAGAGTTATATGAATATATTCTGTAATTTTACATGCTAACAATTGGTTATTTAGGCGAGTTGTTTACATTTTAAATTTCAATTTATTCTGCTACCAAATGAAGTTAACAATTCTTAGTTCTTACTAGTGAAACTATATAAAATATGCCTGTCACATCACATATACTCAATGTTATTCCCCTCTCGCTATCACCAATCTTCAACAATTCCATGCAATTTCCTGTTCTGTTTTATGTTCAACAAATGACATGCTTGCAGTGAATTTACTCCCAGTGAGTTCAGACCTTGTTCCTGCTACAAAAATTTAAGGGTCTACCCAGAAGCAAACACCAGGAAATATATAATCTACAAAATGCAGAATGAGATCTACAGAAGTTGATTTGTTGAAAGCCACTGAATTGTCAACTCCTGTTTCATGTTTTAGTAAGATGCAATGGTACAGTCTAATCATGGTTTCCTTTTGATTTTGATAATGCAGCGCTCTGGAACTTGGAATGGGAAGTAATTATTCATAAGTAGTACTACTTTAGTGCATAAATATTAAACCAGCCATCCATTCTTTCATCTAGTTATGCACTCATTCATTTAACCAAAAAATGATTTAGTGGGCCTCCCCGGTGGCGCAGCGGTTGAGCGCTGGGTTGCGAAGCTGCCCGCAGCCTCTGCAGCGCCGGTTCAATCCCCGGCTGCTCCCCGGCCACCAGAGGAGGGTCCCATATGGTGCGCAGACCTCTCCTGCCGCCCGCTGCTCCCCTCAGCAGTGTACTTCGGTCCTTCTGCCTGCTCTGCTCCCTGCTCTGGCTCTGGTGAATTCTCTCACCCTCCCGCGCTTCTGACTGTACCCAGTGCATGTATAAACGAAACAGACGAACAAACAAATAAATAAATAAATAAATAAAAAATAAAACATGCCTCTATAAAACAAAAAATGATTTAGTGTCTACCAGTGTCAGGCAGTATACTGTGTGGTAGAGAAACAAAGGGGGAAAAAAAAAAAGAAAGCAAAATGGGGGTGAGAGAGAGAGAGAGAGAGAAAGAGAGAGAGAGAAATAGTACACTCATGAGAGGCAGTTTGTAGGAATGGAGGATATATATCACTTTGTCTTGAAAAGATACTTATGTTTGATGTCTATATTAGCCATACATGTGAGAAACTATCTATTTTCATATTTTGAAAGTTATAGCTTAAGTAGCTTGTTGCATTTTCTCTTGCTTTACTATTACTAGAGGTTCATGTTAGCTGTTGTACCCCAGGACATATATTTTGTATAATTTTTGAATTTGTTCTATTGTTTCTACCCTTATGTACCTTTGCCACAAATGCTTAATTTTTTTGTCATATGCATTTTGTTGTATTTCTTTGTATTTTATAAGCTTTCCCTAATCATTTCCAAAATCACTGAGTATACAAATATGCATAAATAAATACTAATACTGACTGAGACAGAATATAAATATTTTGTTTGTTTTGTGTATTTCTTTTCACATTGCTCACAATTTCCTTTCACATTTCTGGTTTCAGAAATGGTTTCTTTAATAGTCTCCTTTTGTGAGTATTTAATATTAAAGTTTAAAAGTTACTAAGGTATCCTTCTTAATAAAATAGTCAGAAAGCATAAGCCAACACTGAAAAATAAACCAAACTATCTTAACTTGAATGATGAATCAGAGAACCTCTTTTTTCCCCCTTAGGTTTAAAAACATGTTTTAAGCTTCACTGCTTTTGGTAGATGTACCACTTTGTAGTCACTTGTTCAGAAAATCTAAAATTGAATATGTTGTTCAGAATGGGACTACCCTGTCCTTCATTATGAGTTTTTGCCTCAGGATGTATTTTATTACACACCAGTCTACTTTTGTGTGTGCACAGTCACACATGTGTTTGTAACTAAGCTTTGTTTTTCAGTAAAATTGTAGTCATTGATATGATCTCAAAATAAAGATTATAAAATCCCTTTGTTAGTTCCTTTTAGTTTTGAACTTGTATTTGTAAAATGTTCACAGTAGATATTGCTGCTTTGTTGCTATTTCATACAAATGGGTTGTACTACCATCTTTTTTTATGGTATGATATATTGATGAATGAAGAAGAGTAATAAAGGAAATTGATTTTTCTTTTTATGTTCAAAGCAGGACTTCCCAATCTACAATGCCATCTATAGAGTAACGATTTGAATGTATGTTTAGTGGGTGGTTGGAAGTATAGCTAATAAGCAATAATAGCGTTATTTCAGCTTATCCTAACCTTCCCTGAACACATTTTAACTCTTTACAGAACATTAAACAAAGTTCCAAAAGATTTAAAAAACTACCAAGTCATCATCTGAAATTGAACCATAGTTATATTTAATAAGTAGGATGCTTTCTGAGAGTACTTTAGATTAGAAGTGCTCTTCCAAGAGAATAATTCTCAGTACAGTAAAATAGATCTCTCTCTTACATTTTTAAGGTCTGTGTGCAGCAGAATAACATTAAAATAAGATTCATAGGCCACATGAAAGAGATGATTCTTTTCATCCCTGCTCCTTCAAAATTAATGCTGTATTTTGTAACTACCTCTACAAAGGCCATGTCTATCAGATTAGTCCCAGACCACATGAAGACTCTCCACTAATCATCACACAGATGACCTGTGTTGTAGTACTATGCTGTTGAGGAATTTAGTGCCAGCTAACAGAATGACTGGCTGAATATATAGCTTTGAGGTACACACTAGTAATTCTATTTTTATTCTTCCTCCAGTGAGGAATATTGGTGAATGGCTTTTTAAAACTAACCAGTTTAGAATGAAGCAGACATATGGCTGATTACAATGATGCGATCCATTGTAATTCAGTTTTGGTTAAGTTAGAATCTCATACAATAAAATACTCTGTAATATAATAACAGAAAAACAAAGCCTAGGTATGTCAGTCATCCATGTTTGTAAATTTTGAAATTTCAAAGATAATATAAATGACAAAGCATTCTATAAATTTTTTATTATTTAAGTATTTCTTAAAACTTTATAAAGCCTACTTTAGTATATCAGGCTTTAATTTTTATATAATTTATTACTGGACTATATAAAGTAATTGAAAATTTAGCTGGAAATTGAGAAAAATAAATGAACGTACAATCCAACAGTTATTCTTTAGAATGCAATTTACAAGACAAAATTTAGTAATACAGGTAAAATTGGAATCAAGCAATCAATATACCTACATGTTGACATTTTTAGGTTCAGTTCACATTAATAAGGACATTAAAATAAATTATTTGGCCACATAAAAGAGATGATTCTTACTACCCTTTTTCCCGGTTTGTTGTCTCTCTACGTTATCTCATAAAATAAAAGATAAAGTTTTTAGATAAAAAAACAAAAAAACAGGGCCTCCCTGGTGGGCTAGAGTTTAAGTCTCAGTGATATCACTACTGTGGCCTGACTTCTGTCCCCCCGCCAGTGAGCCACCCATATGGTGCAGCAGACTTCTGTCTCTCCCGCTGCACTGCTCAGCAGTGTATTTCAATAGATCTGCCTATTCAGTTCCCACTCTGGCTCTGGTGAATCCTCTCACCCCCTGAACCTCTGACCTACAACCCAGTTCTTGTATGAATAGGTAAATAAAAAATAAATCTTAAAAAAAAAATTGAGATCTCTATTACTGCATCTTTTTTTATTTTATTTTTTAAACATTTTTTTAATAGAGGCATGTTTTTCATTTATTTATTTATTCAGTTTTGTTTGTTTATACATGCACTGGGTACAGTCAGAAGCGCGGGAGGGTGAGAGAATTCACCAGAGCCAGAGCGGGGAGCAGAGCAGGCAGAAGGACCGAAGTACACTGCTGAGGGGAGCAGCGGGCGGCAGGAGAGGTCTGCACGCCATGTGGGACCCTCCTGTGGTGACCGGGGAGCAGCCGGGGATCGAACCGGCGCCGCACAGGCCGCAGGCAGCTTCGCAACCCAGTGCTCAACCGCTGCGCCACCGGGGAGGCCCTACTACATCTTTTTTTAAATTAACCGAATGTTTTGTAAAACTGATTTTTCCCAATCATAAGTTCCAGAACAAAATATATCAACTAAGAGTAGATAGAAAAGTTTGATGTATTAATTTTAAAGTTTGCATTCTAAAGCTGCCTTTTGAAAGACATTGTATTATTGTCCCAATTTTGAACTATAGATATTAAAATATTTTGTGATTATTTAATATCATAATATCTCTAGCAGACATTAATTACTTACTACATAATTTCTTTTTTTTTTTTTATAGAGGCATGCTTTATTTATTTGTTTGCTGGTTTTGTTTGTTTGTTTTTGTTTATACATGCACTGGGTACAGTCAGAAGTGCGGGAGGGTGAGAGAATTCACCAGAGCCAGAGCGGGGAGCAGAGCAGGCAGAAGGACCGAAGTACACTGCTGAGGGGAGCAGCGGGCGGCAGGAGAGGTCTGCACGCCATGTGGGACCCTCCTCTGGTGGCCGGGGAGCAGCCGGGGATCGAACCGGCGCCGCAGAGGCCGCGCGCAGTTTCGCAACCCAGCGCTCAACCGCTGCGCCACCGGGGAGGCCCACTTACTACATAATTTCATTCTTTGACATTAAACATAATTTAATAGAAAATTTGTATGTTTGTATAAAATAGGAAAAATGTAGTGGGGATAAGAAAGATTTAAAGAGATTTCCATTACATTTAGAAATTTGTTTCACTGAAAACTCTTCAGTGATTGGTACTCCACATAACAAGTTTTTCAATTATGTTTGATATTGGAAATTTTTTTGCGGACCCTGTAGAGAATGGTGATCTTGAACACTCTTTGGGAAGTTCTAGTGTGTCCCAGAGTCAATCAGTTAATTTACATTTTACTTTCAGAAGGCAAAACTTTTTTTTTAAAAGAAGAAAAAGAAAGTTACAATATTTATTTTGTCAACAAAACCCGTGCCTTGGCCTCTATGATTAAACTTAAAATTCAGGGAACTGGAATTTAAGGTACCAACTTTAACATTCTATAATTGCCAGCCTACAAGTTACTAACTAACCAAACTATACATGATATAACTGCTGTTTATTGTTGCTATTATTATTAATGTTATTTGTATAAGAGAAAATGTCAAATTTCAGGCCTCAATACATCTCAAAGGGAGCCAAGGTTTCAGGAAAGATGAAGCATTCTAACCACACAAATATTTTCTGTTCAAAAGAAAAGCAAGAAAAGAAAACCACTAAATATCTTACCTAAGTTCTCCTCTCCATCTTCTCAACTTTATCACCAGGAGGAGGAGAAAATCTATCTCCTCCTTACCTCCAACTCCCAAGAGTCTCCCTTCTTACCAAAAATGCACACCAAGAATACTTGCCCTCTTGCTATACTACATCCAATATCTAGCTATTGCAATGCCAAGCTAGAGCAGTGTTATCTTTGTTCCTTGCCTTTACTCAAGACCCATTGCATGCAAAAGCACACATTAAATACATTCTGCCCACACCACTGAAAAGGATGAGGGTCTTCTCAAAATTTGCTTCAGCAGTTTCTGCTACTTTGGGCTGAGTCAGGTCTACAAGAGTAAAGCATCCCCCACCCCCAAATACCCATCTTTTCTCACAGTAACTTACCACTGACCCTTTTAAGGATTTTCTCCCTTTTAAATTCTTGCAAAAGCTTCTTGCAAACACAGAAATAGGGGGTCAAAGTCACGTCAGTCAGCTTTACGTGCCAATGAGGTTTACTCTTCTGACAGTCAGGCCCTGCCCCTGCTTCCACGGTGGAAAGGGCATTGTTGGCCATTAGTCTCTGACCCTGTTCACCTGCAAGCATCCTGTTCTCGCGGGAAGCACCTTAGCCCAGACCTTTGTTGTGGCCTCTCCCTTCCTGTGAGCCACAACCACGGAGGGAGCCTGGAAGGCCTCTGTGCCTGCTCCCTTGAGTACCAGAGGTCCTTAGTTGAAGATGCTGTCTCCCCGGCTGTGATGGGCTGGAGCGAGGTAAAGGAATGAAAATCAAAAGGAAAGGGTGTGAGGCAGGAGAAGGGGCCCAGGAAATGCATTCCCACCATGGCGCGAGATTCGGGGCAGCGTCCAAGAGGGAGGCCTGGCAGCCTTTACAGGTCCCACACCACTTGCGCAGACTCAACATTCCTTCTTTAGAGGGGATTCTTACCGTGCGACTTTCCTTATGGTTCCCCCCAAAAGTTAACCTTGTTTTCTGCTCTTATTTCCAGAACCTGAAGCTCATGCAGCACGTGAATGAAGAGTCGCTCACCCAAGGTAAGAACTCCGCCCCCCCCCCCCCCCCCCGGAAAATACCTGGATGCTCACACCAGACATCCCCTTGGGCATAAGGGAAATTCTCCTGCCTTGTGTAACTCGCAAATGGAGTGTTTTGAGATGATTTTAACCTGGCTACTGTATTTTGTTTATTTTTTCAAAGAACCATATTTTCATTCCTTTGATCTTTTAAATTTCTGTTTCATTTATTTCTACTTTGATTTTTAGTTTTTCCTTTTACTGGCTCTAGGATTTTTTGTTATTCTTCTTTTTCTAGTTCCTCAAGATGGGAGATTAGGTTGTTTCTTTGGGTTTAGTCTTCTTTCTTGCTATGGACCTGTATTGCTCTATACTTCCCTCTTAACACTGCTTTTGCTGTATTACATATATTCTGACAGGTTGTAGCCTTATTTTCATTTGTCTCAAGGTATTTTTTTGATTTCTTGTTCGATTTCCTCATTCACCCAGTGGTCTTTCAGTGGCTTGTTGTTCAGTCCATGTAATGGGGGAATCTCCTTGTTTCTTTGCATCGTCGATTTCTATTTTCTTTGCATCGTTGATTTCTAGTTGATTTCTAGTTTCTTTGCATCATTGATTTTTAGGTTGTCAGAGAAGATACTTGGTATGATTTTGATTTTCATGTACTTGTTGATGTTTGTCTTGTGACCCAGTATATGGTTGACCCTGGAGAATGATCCATGTGCACTTGAGAAAAATATGTATTCTTTTTTTGGGAGGTGCTGTGTTCTATATAGATATATTAAGCTCATGTGGTCTAGATTCTTGTTTTTTGGCTCTTGTGCTTTTGTTTATTTTCGGTCATATTGATCTATCCATTGATGAAAGTATGGTGTTGAAGTCTCCTGTTACATATGTGTTTTCTCCAGTGTTTGTTCTCAGAGGTTATAGTAATTGTCTAATGTCTTTTGGTGCGTCCTCATTTGGTGAATATATATTGATGAATGCTATGTGTTCTGGTGTATTTTCCCCTTGATTGTTATGTAGTATCCATCCTTTTCTATTTTTTTTTTTTTAAGTTGCAAGTCTATTTTATCTCATACAAGTATGACTGTCCCTGCCTTCTTTTGGATACCATTTGCCTGTAGGGTTATTTTCCAACCCTTTACTTAAGGTGAAGCATTGTGTGTTTCTTTGACACAGGCATATTGATTTTATCTTCCAACTAGATTGATATATTGCAGGTGGGGGTGATAGCGGAGACATTTTAATCTGAGAATAAAATGCTGACCCATAATTTGCTTGTTTCAAACAATTGCATTTAAATACTACTCTTATCATTGTTCCCATGCTATTTTGGGGATGGTATGATCTTGGGGAAGGCATTAAGATGTGATGCATTCAATACAAGATCCAAATTTGGGATCAACTGTCAATTCAACATGTGACTTTTTTGTAAAATCCAGTTTTGAGCCAATGACATGTATTTGCCAAAATAACCACTATACCTTAAATTCTAGAGTTCTATGAATTACTTCTTTATCTGTATCAATCTATAGAATAGTGATTCTCAGCAATTTGCTACAGTTTTATGGTATGTTTTCCAGTGTGCTAATTCACATTAATCATTGTTTAACTTTTCATTTTGTTACAGTTAAACTTACACAATATTTTAGTGAATCCCATCAAATAGATTCCTAAGTTAAGTGATTTTTGGTACAGAATTGGGTATAACTTGCTACAAATAAAACAGTAAGTAGATTAAGATAATATTAAATCAGTGCTAAAGAAACACATTTTTCTTAAAAGGGTATTAGAACAATCATATAAAGATAGTAAACAGTTACTGAAACAGAAAGTGTGAAATGTGTACTGTGGGGTAGCTGAATGATATCCTAAGTAAGATGATGAGAACTTGTTAAACTTGGTCATGACTGTGTTACATTTTTTTTTTAATGATGCAATTCTTTTTTTTATTTTTTTTATTTTTATTTATTTTTTTATTTTTTTACAACAGCAAGACTGAAATATATTGTCAACGACACACTTTGGTTAGAGTTCATCAATACTAACAAATATACCACTTTGGTTGTGTGATGTTGAAAGGGGGAGAGAATATGCCTGTGTGAGGCAAGGATTATAGGTGAATAACATTAGTCAGTTATTGTGAACACAAAAGTTCTCTTAAAACCAAAAATTTCTCTAAAAACTGTAGTATAAAAAGGGAATAAAAACAGATAAACCCGAAGCAGAATCTTTTCTTTCTGTAAGTTTAAGTGATAAAGGTAACAGTACAAAGTTCAATGAATTATTACTTAATTACAGTAATGCAAAATATTCTCATTTATCAATAAAATCCAGGCAAATTTGAGTTTGCTATGGGAAAAAAATCATGCCTAGTAATACTTATAATTAAAATAATCTCAAATATTTATATTTTGCCTGACGATAACAATTAAGTATGCTTATTGTAGAAGACACGACAACCAAAGACTAAACATCATACAAAAATCTCATAGTTTTGCTGAAATTTCATAGAAAGATGAGAACAGAGCGTTCAGGCCTAGTGGATATTTTTAAATGCCTTTTGAAAGTGTTGCATTGGGTCTTTACACCCTTTTTTATGTACTACCAAAATAATTGTAGCATTCATAGTTTACAAATACTAGAAATTTAAAATTTGCTGTAGATTAGATAATATAGCTGAACTAGAATAAATTCAAATGAAATTCTCTGAATCCAGTTGTAAAATTTAATAAAAATGAGAAAAGCATATCTAGAGATAGACTACTTTAAGTCCCCTGTGGCTCAGTACAGCAGATTTTCTGAATTTTCTGTCTCCCTAGAGCATCCTAAGAGATTAGGACAAAATGATGTATCCAGTAAAAACAAGGGCTGGATCTAATGTTTTGTTAAAGTATTTTGAAAAATGTACGTGCTGAAAAAATATTCCAACTTGCAATCATATCCAGAGTTTGAGATTGTTTTCTTGATTATTAAACATTTCCTGAAGTTACAAAATTCTTAAACTAAATATTATCAATCAGTTTTTTTTCTCAAAATTTGTAAAACTATTAATATGTATAAGGCAATACTTTCACTCAGAAAAGGAAAGACCAAATACATGGATCAAGTTGTACAGCACCTCTTTGACAGTTTGACATGAGGCTTTAAGCAAGTGTTTACACTAAATGTTTTTAAAATGCAGCCCTTAGTGTTATTTGATTTTTCCCCAAGGAAAATAAGATGTGAAATTTAATAATCCAGTCTGACAATTTTATAAAAATGGGTTACTATGCTTAATTGATGGCAGGCCTCTTCATCTGCCACCTCCAGACAATCACTGTAAGTTATTGATACATAGTTCGCAACCTCTATCCATCAGATCTTTGACTGCATCTGTGTTATTAACCTTTGTGTTGATCTGAGAGTGGCATAACCCCAACTAAATGGTTGTCAAGTCAGTTAGGCAGCAGAGCTTCTCATGTTGTCTTCCACTTTCACTTTGTCTCCCTAGATCATCTGAAGAGATATGGACAAAGTGATGCATCTAATCAGTTTGTAATTTTTAGATTGTCCAATTTTCCTCCTAAGATAGTACCAGGAGGAAATAAAGTTCTAAAATATTTGAGTTCTTGATGCATTAGAGTTACAATAGTTAGATGTCCTTGAGTCATACAGACCCAGGATTTAAAACTTAAGTTCCAACTCTGTACTTTTTGAACATTACCTAACCTCTCTGGACCTCATCGTAAAATAACAGAAATTATTTTGGTACAGAAACAGTGAATTTTCACCCAGAATTTATTGTCTTTATAGTCCTTTTATGAATAGATCCTATATATCAGGGCAGATTTATATTGGAATGGTTAAGCAGTAAAAAATAAACATTTTCCCATTTAAAATTTTGTTGTTGTTGTTTTGTCTTACAGTGGCAATGTTGGTTTACAACACTGTTTGTAATGTTTACAGTAATAGAGATGAAGGCCCCACCTCTTCAGATGTATGTTACCACATCACACCCACCACCAAGGCACCAACATAATCCATTGTGTGCCCTGCCTCCCCACTCATGCCCTCCCTTTATGGTAGCTTCAGTTCTACAGTCGTATTTCTAGGGTTTGTGTGTTTTGATTTTTCTTGTTCCTTATTTCATTTCATTATATTCCACATATGAGTGAAATTATTGATTTTTTTCACCCTCTGACTTGCTTTGCTTAGCATAATTCCCTCAAAGTCCATCCACATTGTAACAAATGACAAAGTTTCATCTTTTCCATAACTGAGTAGTATTTAATTGTGTATGTTATAAGCTTGCTGGCCCCCAGGGCCTTAGAATGAGTCTACATAAGTGAGGGCCTCTAAAGGGTATACTACATTAACTTCACAGTAAATCCCAGCAAATCTACCTCAACCAACTTCATAATATATTTTCATGACTCCTGTTCTCCCCGCTAGAGTCTATATTCCTCAACCTGCTTTATTCCTATGAGTGACCATCTGAACAAACATTGGCTAACACAAAAACATACATGACATATACAACTTTCATATTATAGACAACTGATTGGGAAGGTCTAATAATACAGCCCACTATGTCCTATTTCCTTGCTTCCTTTTTCTGCCACCTGAGAAATGGCAAAAGCTGGACTCATTTTTGAAGGATAGCACTGGTCTTAAAGTAGTGACATTAATGTAGTGTATAGATATGTTTATTTGAAGTGATGTATATCTGAAACTTATATAATATAATGAAATATTACTTCAATGAAAAAAATAAAAATTTAATGTTGCATTGGAAAATAAATATACATAAAAAAATCTTTGGAGGTTTAAACTAAGTCATTCCAAAATTTAATCCAATAAATGTTTATTGGATACCATAATTATACTAAAAAATGTGCAAACTTTGGCAGTACAAGGTTACATATAGTTTAGTGTGATAAGCATACTGATTGAGCAGGTTCATATAATAGTCTGAATGCACAAGTGAACTATATCATACAGTAATTCAGGCAAGAAATAATGAACTCAATGTGTGTTATCTCCTTGCATAACTGATTTATTTAATTTAAAACCTTATGTGTCAGCTTGTTATATTCCCAAATATAACTGATTTTCTACAATAGAAAGGACAAACATTTCAGTTACCATCAGGATCTGCTATATGTGTTTTTCACTGTGTCAATCATACCATTACTATTAAGTAAGAGAGATAATATATAGTATTCAATATGATCATGGTATTATATCTACCCTAAATAAAAATTGACTGAAATTTATTTTTTTGGTGTATATGTCTGTGTGTGTATATAGATATATGTATATAGTTTAATTTTTTAATGGTCTAAAAATAGTATCTACACAGATTATTAAGTATTGAGCATGCTTTCAGAGCAGTCTTTTATCCTGTAAGTTTATATTTTTTTACCCAACATTAACAGCTTTTTTTTTAAAATTTGTATACAGTTATGACCTCATAGAGCCCAACTATTAAATTTCGGGAAATAACATTTTATGATAGAGATGTACTCACTTTTATGTAAATGTTATCATTCTTGATATGTAAGGTGTAAGGCAAATGTCAATTTTAAATAAGAGGTTTAATTTTCCCTATGATAAATAAGGAAAGAAATTTCCTCCCCTCCAACTTTTAGATATTTATTTTAGAAACTTCTAAGTACTTTCTCTGTCTCTTTGAAAAGCTCGTAAGTCTTTTTAAAGGTTAAGTCAACTTCTCGTCAGTCAGTCTGACAATCCAGGAATGTCTTTTTCTAGAACTGCTAACCATCTCTTTGAAAAGTAATCATCAAGGAAGAAAGCATCTCAATTTCCTAGTTTCTCTGGGAAGGTAAAAGACTAACCTTGGCCAGATTCCAAAACTGCTTCCTGTCATAAAGCTATGAATTAATTTATTTTGGAGTAAATCCAATTACCTAGTACAATTTATCATTTCAATTACCAGGTAAATTTAAGAAGAACTATATTTGACAAATAATGCTGTCAAATCCTCTTACTTGAGCAACAGTTATTGTTTTTATTGACAACAAATATGAAATAGGTTGCATCTGCTTGGTTATATAAAAGGATGAAATTTCTTCTTATCTTTGCAATGTCTTAGTGGATTGTTTATAATGTTCATCATGTTCAAATTTAATGCTAATTGATTCATAAAACTGTTTTTTTTCTCTCATGATTTTGTGGAAAGTTTCTTTAGTTTGACAGAAGGTTTTTTCATTATATTTTTCCAAAGAAGGTGAACACAGACATCATTCATTCACAAAGCCATACACATTTTTAAAAAATTGTTTATGTTATTATTTAAATGAAAGTCTATGTGCACATATGTATTTGGTTGAATCATTTGATACTGTTGTTTTGTAAGTGATCGCATTGACCTTGATAATAACCCTATACCAAAAGTTTAAGCTCCATTTGATATACAAGAAGGGTTAGAAAGAATTTGGGGACAAAGGTCGGGTCAAGTAGAATTTTAGGTCAGCGCTGCAGATGGCCTTAGGGAAATGGGGGAGCCATATTTAGCTCACTGTTCTCTTCCTGTTTCTTTCTTAGTGAGAGTGGTGATACAAAGAACTCCGAGATCACAAGGTTCCAGGTCTAGCATAAAATTGTAGAGCAGTTTGTCTAAGACATCTCATTCTCTAGCTTACATATTAAACTTAAAAGAGACCAAAAAAAGTATGTATTTACAAACCTCATGTGCTCCAACCCATTCAATGAGGTGAGAGAACATTTAGTGGTTAGGAGGCAGTCATACAAACATATTCTGTATTCCTTGCAATACAGCAAAGGTGACAGTAGTCCTGACATATTAGGGATGTGAGGAGCCCTGATCAAATGAAAACTCTGATTTCAAGTAAATTGAGAAGGAATTTTTTTCCTTGATAAATTTAGGAATGATGATTTTAATTTTGAAAAAATTTAAACTTTGAGTAAAAAAGTGAGAAATCCAGCCTTTTTTTTTCTCCCATGCTCATGATATAAAAACTGCATGTGTTGTATTTTTGAAGTCTTAAACTGTGTACTTACTAAGGCATAAGTTCAAACATTGCCAAGCATGACCTTTACATTTCAGTTTCTCCTAAAACTAAAGAATGTTTCAAGTTTTCCAATACTTTTTCCATCAATCTCAATTTAAGCATGTAATGGCCCCTGTTATACTAGCATCTTCTCCTTAGACTCTGAACTTTCCCTAAACAGAAATAAAATGAGCCTCCTACAAAGCAAGATGATTTTTGAAATGCTTGCAAAGATTATGTAGGAGAAATAAATGACAAGATATCTAACATATTCAGATTTAAAAGCAAATAAAATAGTTGTTGTCTTTTCATAGAGTCAAAGGGACTGAGCATGGTTTCATGAACTCACTGATATTATGTAATCTCAGGTTTTCCAAAGTCTCACTATTAAATTGAACTCTAATGGCTCCTTGTCACCTACTCAGTGAATATGTTATTTTAGTGATCACATCATGCTAAAACTTTCTTAAACCTGTACTTTCTTTACCAATGTCAGTACACAAAGTTGTTTAAGTTAAAATCTTCAAAGCACTCTCATCTGTACCTTTTTTATTTTATTTTATTTTTTTTAAGATTTTTATATTTATTTATTTATACAAGCATTGGTCACAGTCAGAAGCGCGGGAGGGTAAGAGAATTCACCAGAGCCAGAGTGGGGAGCAGAGCAGGCAGAAGGACCGATGTACACTGCTGAGGGGAGCAGTGGGTGGCAGGAGAGGTCTGCACACTACGTGGGACCCTCTGGTGGCCGGGGAGCAGCCGGGGATTGAACCGGTGCTGCAGAGGCTGCGGGCAGCTTCGCAACCCAGCGCTCAACCGCTGCACCACCAGGGAGGCCCTGTACCTTTTTTATCGTCAAGTTTTTACAAATTATTTTCATTAACTTATTACATGCAAAAGATAGAGCAGTGCAACTTATTCTGAATGCAATTGCTTTCCCGATTTGGCTTTCCAACAACTTAGTGGGATTTAGCAAAAGTATAGAACTGTTATGAGTTTCTGCTTGGCAACGCTACAAGTGACTCTTAAACTAATTTACTATGCTTATTGGGTTCTTGCTAAGGGAGTTGTAATAATAATAGCTAGAGGCAAATCAACCTAGCCCTTTAAAACTGACTAGCTTCAATTTACTGGAATAGGTTTCTTTTAGTGTCTCTCATGAATTAGTGTTGTCTTAATCAGAGAACACATACTTAGCATCTGCTACTGTAGTTCAAATGGGAACTACTCCTTGGAAAGAAGGATGGTAATTTGACTAAGGAATGTGCTGCAGTGTATGAAATTATGTTGGCCAGTCAGTCCCATTTTTTCCATTTCTGTTTTCTCCTTTTGTCATAGGAGCTGGAATCTGGAAACTACATGTTCAAGAATTCCTCACAGAATATCCTAGGTTAGATTCTGCCAATGAGAAGAGCTAGTGTAATTATAGAAAGGCATAGGAAAGCAGAAATAATTATTTTGGCTGTGGCTGGCACTTACCAAACCTTCTGCATGAAGGTTTTTCTAGAAGTTTTGGTGTCTCTGAAGAATCACCTGCTTTAGTGCAGTGGGCAGTGAAATCAATGGCAGTGGCTTCTTGTAATTTGAGCATTCTCTTATTTCCTAAATGGCAGATTAGCCTCCTTAGTCTTTCTCCCCCTCCCCCACCCAGGGATTTTAAGTTTCCTCTATTATCATTTGTTGTTGGAAATAGTTGGAGTTATTTCTGGTTTGCTGACTGAAACCCAACTGATACAGAGTATCTAAAAGAAAAATGAAACATACTTCATTATTTTCTTTTTAAAGATTTATGTGGTCCTGACTGAGGAAGCACCAATTGCTCCAAATAGGAACTAACCAAGAGAAGACAGAGAGCAAGGACACTAGGGTATCTGTATGTGGAGGGTTTATTTGGCAATGAATAACTAAAGATGAAAACACATCTGCCCTAGGCACTTTGGCACAATAGCCACGCTTCATAGTAGCTGGACATGCAAATAATGTCTGAAAGTTGTAACTTTGAAAGCATGTGAAGCACCATTTCACATTTTCCTGCTTATTCAGTGAACTCCAGCTTTTTGCTATTCTTTCTTTTCCCTCTTATGTCATCAACAGTGATGTTAATATAAACATGCAAATGTGTTCCAGGATCCGAAAACTATACAATTAGATCTTTTAACTTTTTTAAAAAACTATTAAACACTTGTCAACTCATTCCAGTTTAGTTTCTTTAAATATTCACTATACCTTAAAAACTTTTTTCTGGCTATTGTCTCTCACTCATGATCATGTTTTTCATTTAACAAATATTTATATAGTATCATTAGGAACTGGTTATACATAAAAATAATTAAGAGAAACTGTCTTTATCATAATTAATGACACCTATGTTGCAAATGTAATTAACATCCTTTTTCTAATGAATTTGTGATTTGTAAGAAAGGAAAAGAGCAATACAAACTTATTGCAACAAGTTAAAAATATGAACATAGACATACAATTGTAATCTTTTCCCAAAAAGTTAGTTGATGTTAATGGATGCTTCCACGCACATCTTTATATTTATATAACTGAGACTGTGAACACATGAAATTGCTGATATTCTGCTATTTTTCACTTACAAAATAGTAGTATCAAGTGATTTGACATAATAGGTACATGTAGAGAGACTTTTACCTGACTAATATAATTTAAAAAGATGCCTTGTTGCATGAATGATATTCACCTTCATGCAATGTGATGAAGGCCAAATCTTCTGTCACCCTAGAGAAAACTTTTATTAATCAATAAGCATTAAAGTGAAACATGATAAGCATTATAAACAATCTACCAATAACTGAAGAGGAGAAAAGTCTCAAAAAGAGGTAAACAGAAAAAAAAAAAAAGTGAGAAAGCAACGAAGTAAGATAATCCAATTCCATTAAAAAATCTTTCCACTTTCCACTCTACATTCCTAAATTTTGTCTTCTGTTAATGTATCTTTTCTTTTAAATTTTATATATTTTTTACATCATTTTTCATTTCTGCACAATGTGTGCATTTTTATCTTGGTTATAGTCCCCATACAATTCCCACCCCTCTTTGTTTTGATCCTACACCGCCCCCCTCCGCCCCATGTAGTGTGTCTCTGGTTTATAGTTACTTGTTAATTTTGATTTTTAAGTATGTGTCTCTGGTGCCTCCGTGTTGCTTTTGATAGGGTGTCGAATGTGTGTGGAGATGGGAAAAAGTTCTAAGTCTACTTTAAGCTCTACTATACAACCATGAAACCATGATGAATTTTGTGATATTTGCATACTAAATGAAACATTTTTTTTAGTTTAGTAACTGAAAAGTTCTGCAATTTTGTTTTAAATGTTGATTTCATATCACTAAAGATAGGGCTTAGGATATGCTACACTAAAATATGACACCTTGGCATATTGAGGATTTTAAACTAAAGGGGTTTGAAGAAACAGTAGAAGCAGTAAGGATTCTCTATCCTTTCCCTGCTTTTCTCTCATGAAACAAGTTGTAAAATGCTGTCATATTTTTACATGAGAGCATGTAAACTATCATATTTTTACATGACATCCTAATTTTCATCAAACCTATCATAAAAGTGCATAAGTCTCACTTTTCTTCAGATCCTCATTTCCTCATGAATCCTTGTGTGTCCTGTAAAGTTTATAGGTAAGTTTGTATACCTTTCTCTGGTCAATCAGTCTGTCAATTTTATCATCAGATTAGGTCATGAATACTAAGAGGGTAGAGGAAACAGTTTCCCCTCTGCTATACTTGCATTAAAAAAAAAATACCAATATTATTTGGAACAAAAGAACATTACAAAAGAAAGTATAAAACAAAACAATATCTCTGTAATAACCTGAAATAAATTTTGTGAATCACTAGAAATTCATGGACCTCACTTTGGAGAACATGACATTAGAGGCTAGAATTCATCATAAAAAAGTTCTAAGGTGATTGATACTAGATAAAGCATGTATAGTTGCTACAAAATAATGATTTACTGTAATATTTGAGTATTGGAAAATAGGAATACTGGAAAGTGAGTAATCAGTGTTAAAAAAGGAGACTCAAAATTCAGTTTTTAGTAAACTTGTTATAATAATGAAAATACCAAGTGTATCATTAAAGATTATAAACTGATGGTATAAATAGTAAGGTTGGAGATATATAAGATTCCTTGTTCTCCAAATGATATTTGATAAGCCAAGAAAATAGGTTGTTCTTCTCTTGAAAGGAAATAAGAAACAAAATATGTGTATTTCATTATGTGATAGAATAAGCATTCCTGAAAAACCTGTACTCTGCAAAACTGTGAAATGCAAATAAGACTGCAACAGTATAATCATAACACATAAATATAATTAATCCTAATTTTAAAACTCTAGGTTTTTTAAAAGGCAAATTCCTAATAAAATTGAATCATAAAATGATTTTACAAAAAACCCCCACAAACCCCAAAACTTGAAGGATGGTGCTTAAAAGAAGGTTGTAGATTTATATGGACAAGATAAAATTACAAAGATCAGAGAGAAGTAGATAATAAAGACAAAGTAAGTGGCCAGACTGAGCCAAGATTAAGAACATGATGGAGCGTTAGAAATGCTCCTCAGTGGCTTGTGGTTTACCTGTGTGTAGTCAGAATCATGGGCGGCCCCCAAAGATATCCACACCCTAATGCCCAGAACTTGTGACTATCTTAGCTCACATGGGAAACAGGAAGTCCTTACAAGTAAAGACTTTGAGGCTGAAAATCATCCTGGGTTGTATGGTGGACCTAACTTCATCACCTAGATCTTATCTCCTGGCTGTGGTTAGAGAAAATATGAATGACAAAAGGTAAAAAAGAAACAACTATGTAACTTTGAAGATGGAGTAAGGGACCGCAAGGGGAGAAATGTAGGTAGTCTCTAGAAACTGGAAAAGGCAAGAAGCTAGATTCTGCTTTAACACCCCCTAAAGCAATGCAGCTCTGCAGATACCAGATCATAACCAGGCGAGAAAGAAGATCTATGTCCAATTATTACGGTTGCTGCTAGCTGCTGCTGCTGTTGCTGCTACCACTGCTACTACACTGAGACAAATAAAGAAAATGTGTTTAACTTGGTCTTATGTAAGGCAACCGGGTATTTGCAAATTAGTTGAGCAGCAGTGCATGTTCCCATGTTCCTGTTACAATGTGAGGTAGTAGTGATTCCAAAAAGAGCTTGGGGCTGACATTTCAATCACAACTACATACTATAGGTGATTTTCAACTTGAATTGCTTTCCAGTTAACATCTCAAGAGTCCAAAGATTATCTAAAATTCTAGTCATTTGAATTTTATCTTTGTGTTTCATTTATTTTTTTGTAAATTTTCTGTTTTTCTTAATACTTTCAGTTTTTAGACACTTCAATCTTTATTTTGCAAGCTGTATTTCCATTTAAAACAATTAGAAACTGTGTAGACATTATGATGTGATTAATCAGTTATTTTACTGATTGAGACAAATACTCCCAGGAAAATCAGAAATAAAATTCACAATGCTTTTTTACACTTTCCGTATGCATTTATGCAGAAATTTGCTGGCCATAAAATTCTTCAAATGAATTAGACTTTGAAGTGAACCTGAATAAATTTTCTCTGTGGTTTGTGTCATAGACTTGAAAGTGACAACGAATGCATCCTGCATACCGACATGACATGGTGGATGGAAATTTTATTTAAAAATAATAAATGGAAGATTTCTTTAGTATGTAAATAATTTAAGTTTCATCCAGTGACAGCCACAATTTGACTCTAAAAGACTGGATAAAAACTAGAGCAAACTTCTTAGATGATTACTAAAAAAATCGTGTAAATTATCAAGATAGTCTCTTTTAATGAACTGTGCATGAAGCTTGTGCATGAAGCTTGTGCATGAAGCTTGTGCATGAAGCTTATCTTTATTCATTCTGGCTATTTTTTAAATACAGGTAAAACACATGTATACATTTTTGTGGTATTTATTTGTATTTTTCTTTTGCCTTCTTCCAAATTTGTAGTTTTATTACAAAGCATAGTTTTGATATAAAACATAGATAACTTTTACTATTTAATTTAATACAAAATAGATAGCTTTTGTTTAAACTTGTATTATTGAGAAAATAACTTTCAATTAATTTGACTCTAAGTTGAACAATAATAACTCTCTCTCTCTGGCATATATAAACAGGGTCATAGAGTATAGGCCGAATTATAAAGGATCAAATCTCCCAGAAGCTATGAAGGATTAAAAATTATTTCAGTTTGTGGCATTCTATTTGGTATCATATTGCTTTGAGTTGCCTAAGGTTTCTTTTGAAAAAAAAAAAGAATTGCAATCTGTGTTTTCAGGACCACCAATACCTGTAGGAATTGTATTAAATGGTCAATAGCAGCTATGTTTAAAGGCAGGAAAATGACATTGAGTGTGTGTACTTTATGTGTTGTGACAATTTTTGCAACAGAAAGTTCCTTTGTACTTGTATGTTATAAATTGGGACTTTTGGTTTACAATCAAACGTATTCTTTCAACTCATATTAAGGACACAATCACAGCTATAAACAATCACAGCTTTAAAATGGTGTTTTTTTTTCAATTGTGGTTTGATTGGTCACAGCCAAAATACATGTTCACATACATTGAATGTGGGAAATCATGATAAGAGTCCAAGTCTAAAAAAGAACTTAATACATCAAACAACAAATTAAACTATGTTTTCTTTTTAAAGATTTATTTTTATTTATACAAGCACTGGGTACAGTCAGAAGCGCGGGAGGGTGAGAGAATTCACCAGAGCCAGAGCGGGGAGCAGAGCAGGCAGAACGACCAAAGTACACTGCTGAGGGGAGCAGCGGGGGGGGCAGGAGAGGTCTGCGCGCCATGTGGGGGACCCTCCTCCAGTGGCCGGGGACCAGCCGGGGATCGAACCAGCGCTGCAGAGGCTGCGGGCAGCTTCGCAACCCAGCGCTCAACTGCTGCGCCACTGGAGAGGCCCTAAACTATGTTTTTAATGGTAAAATATTTTAGAATTTTAATTTAGGATTCCAGAATGCCTTTTCCCCTTTGGTTATTTGATTAGTGCTTTACTCCCTTTTGTTATCTCATACCGTGTATAATAAAACATAGTATAGCATCTGTGGAAGAACAAGGACTTCCAAATAAAAAATATCTAGGTTTTGGCAAATTCCTTGCCATCTCTGAGTTCTTGTTTGTAAAGCATGGATAATGATGATAATGATGATGTACTTGTTGGGAGATAATTCTTAATAACTTTTTTCACAAATGTGTTGGCTTTCTGAGCAAAACTCATTGGAAAACTTTGTTAAAGGATGTTTAAGAGAAAACTTACCTTGAAAGTTTTAGATGGTGTAATGCTCCAAATATCTAGAGTTTTCCCCAGGCCATTTAATGTTCCATATTTTTTTTAGATTTATTTATTTATGCATACAAGAATTGGGGTACAGGCCAGAGGTATGGCAGTGGTGAGAGGATTCACCAGAGACAGAATGGAAAACAGAACAGGCAGAGCTACTGAAATACACTGCTGAGGGGAGCAGCAGGCAAGACAGGAGAGGTCTGCTGCATGTACCATGTGGGTTAGCTCCCCTGCTGGAAATGGAACTTGTGCTGCAGTGGCTGCAGACAGCTTCATAGGTTGCGTTTTAACCCCTTGCACCACCAGGGAGGCCCTAATGTTCCAGATTTGAAAGGCTGGATTATTACTTTTCCCTTCCAGAATATTCCCATCTTAATGACCTGTCTCTTTCTTTTAAAAGGAGGGAGGGAATGATATGTCAGCTCCTGAGTTTCATAAATTCAGTGTTCCTCTTGTGTAGTGCACCCCACTATAAGCACAGAATAACTTCAGACTTTCACCATGTTGTCCTGTGGTTGGGGAACTAGTACTAAGATGCTTTGTGTGTAATAATGATATATCCTCTGATCTAGAGAATTCTTTATCCAATGTTAAAGAATAATTTAGCTGTGAGCCAGAATTTCATTGCAAGTGAAAACAGTTTCTACTTAAGGTTGCTAGGGAATTGAAAGTCTGGAACAACTATCAGCAAGGGCACATAAGTGATCCAAGGTGAGGAATAATACAAAGTGCATATAGGAAGAGTTGCCTCCTCTACGTTAAAAAATATTCTTTAAAAAGGGAAGGAAAAAAACCATGCAAAAACAGAAAGAAGAATACAAGATAACCCTGAAAAATGGATCCTATCTCTTTGAAGCCAACATCAGGTAGCATTTATCAATCTTTTGTGGAAAGACTTGACTCTCTTTCTGTATTTCCCAATTCCAGCTGTGAAAATTCAGGTTTGCTGAGAGTGATGTGTACAGTTGTAAATTCAGGTACCAAGCAGTAAAGCAGGTAGATGTGTCTTAAGTTCTACTCTCCTAATGGCCTCCTGACTCCATTTTGGGCATTTCCTTCATCATTTTAATTTCATTACTTCTCAGTCATTTCATACCTACTGGAACACAAATAGAAATATGTAACTTAAATAGCCACTTGCCTTGTTTTCTGGCTAAGAGAACTTAGAACTTGTTTAATAGCAGTGTGCCTCAGTGGATGTTGTTTCAGTAGTCAGCATGAACTCAGACTGGTCCCCTTCTCTCTGCTTAATGTGGAGATAGGTTATATGTGGCCCAAAATATTAAAAGAAAAACCAGCCAAGTTGATGGTAGATCTGTGAAGTTTATGTGGGAAGGAATGATCTATTAAAAGAATGCTTTTCCCCTCAGAATTATTGTATTTTCAAGCTTAATGTATGAGGATGCTGATGCAGGGAGGTACAGCAAACATGTGACCCACAGAAGTGGGTCTGATATTAAACTAATAGAATGAGGATGGACAAGCAGACACATGTCAAAATATAATGTTCTGGTTAATATTCTTTTTAAAAAAATATTTATACGCACAAGAGCTGGGGTGTAGGCCTGAGGTGCGGAGGTGGGATGGGTGGGAAGATTCACTAGAGAGACATTGGGGAGCAGAACAGGCGGATTGACTGAAATACACTGATTAGTGGAGCAGCAGGTGAGGCAGGAGAGGTCTGATGTGCCATTCGTGATAGCTCCCTGGCTGGGGATCGAACTCGTGCTGCAGTGGCTGGTACTGCAGTGGCTGCAGATAGCTTGATAGTGCTGAGACTTAACCCCTTGCCCCCACCAGGGAGGGCCCTGGATTATATTATTAAATGTCGGAATCAACCCTGAACTCATTCCTTTGAAATTTTTAAGTATACAATGCGATCATTAATATACAAAAACCTTATTTATGTAAGGTGAGGATACTGGAAGAGAGTTCTCACAAATGCAATGAGTGCACACTACAGAGCCATCTGGAGAGAGATGCCTTGCACCTCCCAAGGACAATGAGCATCTTTCTCGTCACAGCAGCAGGCAGAGGCTCCTTTTTTAGCAAAGTTCAGCCAGTGAGACAATGACCTGACCAGCAAACGAGACACTACTTTATTTTGAACTCCCACTTCATTCTTCGGATTCTTCTTTTACAACAGCCCCTCTGAAGTCTATATATTGATAAAATAATTTCTTCTTTTGTTCTAAGGGAGAGTGTATGATCTTCTCATGAGATCGCATTTTCCAAACCGCTTTTTGTAGATTGTTTATCAATAAATGCATTTTACTAAAATAACTGACTGCTTATTTGTTTGTGGTCAGCTACATTAACTGCTTTCTACAATACAAACAAACTCCCATTTTCATTTGTTTAGAACTACACACTATTTTTTATTCAAGTTATATTTTATTATAACATTATATAAGCTGCAGGTGTGCATCATTGAGCATCAGTATCTGTATAAACTAAATTAAGTTTGCTGCTAAAAACATTCTAAGTAATGCAAGACTCTAACTCTGACAATGAAGATTAAATGAAATGAGATAAAGTGACTAAAATGAACCCTCATAGATACTCAGCTTAAAAAAAATGCTGTTGTGCTGCCAACGGAGAATATCCCTTAACAAATACATACTGGATTCTTGTATAGCTGTTTCCGTAATAGGTCAGGAGTTCTGAATTGGGAGGGTTTGTGAAAGAGGGCTTGTTAAAGCACAAGGGCAGAAATGATAGGAAATACTTTTCAGTGACAGGAACATTAGGGTGAAATACCAAACTGTAAAAAGTTAATTAGTGTAATTACACTCAAATATGAACTCATTCTACTCTTCATTATTTAGGAGTCCAAAAGTTTTGTTTATATGGGTTGTATTTGTCAATATGTATTATATTAGGATTTAAAACAAAATTTTATTTAATTTTAACACTGTACTTTAAAAGAATTTTACTTAACATATTTTATGTAAAATTGTTTTTGCTAAACTAGAAGTTAATAAGAAAAAGGCATATTTACATTTTAGCAAGTCATTTTTTAATTTATTTTTATTTATGCATACATATAAGAGTTGGGGTATAGGCCAGAGGTAGAGGGGATGAGAGGATTCACCAGAGACAGAGTAGGGAACAGAACAGGCAGATCTACTGTACCATCTGGGTCAGCTCCATGGCCAGTGATCGAACTCGTTCTGCGGTGGCTGAGGATAGCTTCATAATGCTGAGACTTATCCCCTTGTGCCACCAGGGAGGCCTTAAGCAAGTCACTTTAAAGGCTGGATTCTCATATCTGCTTCTATTACATCCAAACTATTATGCTGGTTTGATTAAAGTATAATGAAATTTTGGCTTTATGTAGATATGACCATAGAAAAAGGAGAAATACTGTAAAAATCTTTAAAGAAAATACTATTTTTGGAACTATTAGAAATATTGTCAAATCACATTTTCTTTAATGTTAATTATAATGTAGAATCTGAATCCATAGCAGCAAATATTTCATAGTCACAAATGTGAACTACATGATATGTCTTGCACCTCTCCTTTTGTCCATGCATAATTTTATAACTACATGTACTGCAAAATATTGGTTAACCGAGTTACTAGTATCACCCGAAAGCTGAAAAATTCATTATCTTTTTTTTTTTTTTTAAATCACTGGTGATATTATAACAGGGTGGTCCCAGGAAAGAGGGAGTTTCCAGGTTTTCTGCCCCACCCAAGGGAGGGTGGAGCTGAGCAGAGAGAGAAGAAGCTGCAGAGGAGACTGAGGGAGGAAGGAAGCAGGATGGAGAGCAGGAGGAGACCTGGAGAAGGCACATGGAGCCGAGAGACACGTGAAAAAACTGAGCCTTTTGGTCATGGACTGGGTGACACAAATGTGGGTGAGAGACCCGTGGGGAGGTGACAATGGCGGTTTTTGTCTTGATTTTGATTTTGCTCTTTTCCTTCCAGACTTGTCTGGTTGGTTCTGATCCTTCTCTGTGGGTCCCCACTGAAAGGTGCTTTAGACTTGTGGCTGGCTTTGGGGCCTTGCTCTGGGCCAATCCCATTTGGATGGACTTTTACCCACGAAGGGACGGGTAACTTTCAGTGCTTGATTTAAAAACCATATTCTTTGTCTTTTCTGCATTGTTCACTAATTGTATTAAAGTTCCTTCCCACTGAAGTCTCATTTGTTTTGTGTTGATGCGGCGGATAGCAGAACCTATTTAGAGCAGGCAGGTTTGGGGGGTCTGGGGTGACCCTCTTCCTGCCCTCTTACAATATCATCAGAATATTGTTTAAATATCCAGAGATTGTTAACTTCATGTAGGTGGCAGACCTACATTTCCCAAAATTCTCATTTTTCCTTGACAACTTGAAGTTTATCATTGCAACAAATATTGTCAGTTGTTTTCCTTGAAATGGCAGGTCCACTTCATTAATTTTCAAAAAATAAGTCTGTCAAAACATGTCTGAAATAATTATAGTATGTCTGTCAGTTGTGTTTTCCAGTAAAAGTGGTGTTGCAATAAAAAGGTAGCATCTCAAACAATCAGACAAGTGTTTTTACTCCAGCCTGCCATTATATTTTTAGAAAGTACTAGAATGTTTTAAGTATACCCCTCACATTGTCATGTAGAATTTTTTTTTAAGATTTATTTATTTATTTATTTATTTATTTATTTATTTATTTATTTATTTATACAAGCACTGGGTACAGTCAGAAGCATGGGAGGGTGAGAGAATTCACCAGAGCCAGAGCGGAGAGCAGAACATGTAGAACGACGAAGTACACTGCTGAGGGGAGCAGTGGGTGGCAGGAGAGGTCTGCGCACCATGTGGGACCTTCACTGGCGGCCGGGATCGAACCTGTGCTGCAGAGGCTGCGGGCAGCTTCACAATCCAGCGTTCAACCACTGTGCCACCGGGGAGGCCCTGTCATGTAGAAATATAAGGAGGTGTGCGTGCAAGGGTTATGTTTAATTAAATTAATCATTTTACTATGTTATGCAGACTGTTATGTAAAACTCAATGTTTTTCCTTTAAAAAAAAAATTGTTAGTACCTGGCAAAAAAGAATACAACTAATACAGAATACAGTTGTACACTACTGATAAAATTTTGTGTTGCTTAACTTATGTTAAAATGATAGCAGTTTTGGGCCTCCCAGGTGGCGCAGCGGTTGAGCGCTGGGTTGCGAAGCTGCCCGCGACCTCTGAGGCGCCGGTTCGATCCCCGGCTGCTCCCCGGCCACCGGAGGAGGGTCCCACATGGTGCGCAGACCTCTCCTGCCGCCCGCTGCTCCCCTCAGCAGTGTACTTCGGTCCTTCTGCCTGTTCTGCTCCCTGCTCTGGCTCTGGTGAATTCTCTCACCCTCCTGGCTTCTGACTGTACCCAGTGCATGTATAAACCAAACAAACAAACAAACAAATAGATAAATAAATAAGACATGCCTCTAGAAAAATTTAAAAAAAAAAAAAATGATAGCAGTTTTACCATTGTCTTTGTACCATTAATGTACATGTCAACCCAGTAAAAAGGGCAAATTTTATCTTAGTATTGTTATGAAATAGTTTGGACCTCGTTGCAGTTTTCAGGGCTATCTGGGCTCCACAGACCACACTTTGAGAACCACTGATGTAGGGAATAAGATGGTGAGAAGGAAATATCAGTGTATCTCAAGTGTCTCTAATATGCTGGCTTATGCAGAT
Organism: Talpa europaea; assembly: GCF_964194135.1. Taxonomy (NCBI): domain Eukaryota; kingdom Metazoa; phylum Chordata; class Mammalia; order Eulipotyphla; family Talpidae; genus Talpa; species Talpa europaea. Next base: position 29,815,924 of record NC_140071.1, read on the forward strand.
TGAAGAACTTCATTATGAGAGGGCTATTTATTTTAGTTCATTTGAGTTCATTTATCTCAATCCCCTCCAGTTTGTGGCCCTACTGGTAGATCTTGTGATTTAGGCATCTTCTATTTGGAAGGATGCTACTGGAATGGGTATGAGATTTGTGAATCTTAACCAATGGTTGAGGATATCTGGGTCTCTGGCTATAATTGAGAGTAGAAACCAAGAATGTTTTAGATTTCATCAAATCATCCAAGCAGTGTTAATAAAATGTAAATTCAGATTGTTACCAAAGCTTTATCTTTTTCTTGTTACTCCTTTTCTGTTATCAGATGCAGGGATCTGCTGCATATTTTTCCTTAGGTTCTCAAAATGTTACATTTGAAGCAGGCAGTGTTTGTTTGTTTGTTTTGGCATTATTTGCTTAAGCCATCTGCTTTCTAGAGACAAGGAATAATTCTTGTTGACTCAACTATTTTATCTTGCTTGGTGAGATAAAGTTCAGTAACACCCAAAGCGAAAACATTTTTGTGGTCAGCAGTTACTGACTGGAACAAAGTTATTACTTTTATATACTTATCATAGTAGTTTCAATTCATGAACTGCTGACATTTGTTTTTTCTTACCACAAGTTGAAATTCACACAAACCTTTAAGAACTATGCTTGATAGAGCAACTAATGTTAGGATTTAATTTCTAGAGGCTAAGGAATGGCATTATTTAAAGCATGATGTGTTTTATTAATGTATTGCAATCTTTGTAGACTAATAATAATAATGAGGTACCAATCTTTATTCTGTTTCCAATTGTTTTTTAACTTTTATATTTAAATCTATTTTATTTTCTCACATCTGCTATATTGTCCTGACTATATTTTCTCTATAAAATATTATAATTTATTTTCTGAAGCAGGTGTTCTATAAGTAAATAAATGAGTAAATAAACATATCACAATGACTTCACATATGATAGTCTGTTCTAACTCTCATTGTATCCTTGCTTTTTTTTTTTTTTTTTTTGCTAATGACAATTTTAAATGGCACAAGGAGTCCAATGGCGTGACACGGATACTTAATGTAAAATATTCCTGTACAGTCTATGATTCTCATAGATAGGTGATTCTGGAAATAAAAACAGGCATTGGCATTTTGGGGATAATTGATGGAATGGATAATAAAAACGTATAATAGTACTAGAGAGAATACTAGTAATATTAACTCATGGGTCATGAAATTCTAGTCACCAGTCACATGATGATTTTTATTAGTGAGAATAAGTAGAGAACACTAATACATTTTTAAAAATTAAGCAATGTATACTGAAGGTCACTGCAAAAACACTTCTGCATTTCATACTAAAGAAGAATGAGTAATGCTTTTAAGAACAATATAGTTATTTAGAGATTCACGTTTGCTTACAAAAAAATCTCCTTGCGTAAGATTAAACAAATCTCTTTGTATTATTTAAAGGATTTTATTTCAAAGGTAAATTATCTCTGTCAAGTAGTGACACTCATGACATTTTATGGAATAATATAGAGTTTTTAACTTTAGGTATGTTAATGTCTTTATTGTGAATAATATGTTCTTACTCAAGGTGACCAGTAATCATGTTTTATGGAATGAATATGTATATGCTCAATAGAGAACTCTGTTAACTCTTAACTCTACTGATATTATTGGTTATTGTAGTAAATAGTAAATGTATTAATATATTGCAGCATAGTCATATTTCAGCAGGTAGTTTCTGCTTTCCACATTTGTTCAGAGGCCACAATATGTTATGGTTCATACATTGCCCTGAATTCCTCTTCTTTCATGCTTCAGATCTCCACTTCTTTGGGGTTCTTTTCAGGGTTTTTTGCTTATTGTTCTGGCATTTGTGATATGTGCTTCTAACTCCTAATTTTTGATTTTGTGTGTGTTTAAAGGAGGATAAATTTTCAACTCTTGTGTCTACAGTTGTTTGAGGAGTCAGCAGACTGATACCAGTGAGGGACAGTAGGTTTAAAAGAGGACTAGGGCAAAAAGCATCAAAGGATCACTTCCAGTAGACTTAGGAATCTGAAGTTCCCGTTGTGAAGCATTTATTTGTCATAGTGTTTTAGATATTACAGTCTGGGGTCGAGGGCTGCGGGTATTTCAGATATCTCAGACTAAGTTCAGTATTAGTATCTTCTTTAAGAAAATCCATTTGCCCTGATCTAATTAACTCACACCTCTTCTATGTCATTGTCTCATATTCAAGCCAGTGTTCCTCATTCTGTGTCCACACCTCTATAACTCTTTCCAAATGCACCCTCCATCCTGGGTGACTGTGCATCCTTTCAGGATCCGTAACATTGTATATGCAGGTCAATAGCTGTAGAGGGATAGGAACCACAGCCACTCATCCCTTTTCTGAGTTGTACTGCCACATTATTACTTTAAACAAAGTTCACTTGGAGTTTTTCCTACCCTTTTCATTTAGCCCCTGTTGTTTATGCTAAATTTTTTTCCTTCATGGTTTTTTGGCTTATTTTTGCATCAGTTTTTGTGTTTGTGTTTGGAGGATGTGAACCCAACATCTTCACACAGCAGCCATCTTGCAGGACTCTCCTTACTGATATTTTCTATTATAACATTAGGATACTATTTATCTTTCAAACTTAGGAGTGCTGATGGTTTTAATATTGATAGTGATTCAACTTTGAAGCAACCATTTTTCTATTACATTTTCTGCAAGAATTTATTTCAGGTTAATTAATATATCGTGATTTTTAAGACAGCAGTTAAATCTACTTCTGGAATCAAGATTTCATTTATATTATGTAATCAAAGCAAATAGAATAAAACATTAGATTATGCAACATAAGCCTCATTTAGTATACTTTTTTTAGCTTTTTTTTTTTTTTAAAGATTTATTTATTTATTTATACCAGCACTGGGTACAGTCAGAAGTGCAGGAGGGTGAGAGAATTCACCAGAGCCAGAGGAGAGAGCAGAGCAGGCAGACTGACGAAGTACACTGCTGAAGGGAGCAGCAGGCGAGACAGGAGAGGTCTACGTGCCATGTGGGACCCTCACCCGGTGGTCGGCAGCTTTGCAACCCAACTTTCAACCACTGCGCCACCGGGGAGACCCTGTTTTAGCTTTTTTAAAATCTAAATAGCTTCAGTTTTCTCCACTGAAATGATACATGTTATAAATACCTCAGATGTATTTTAATACATGTTATAAATACCTCAGATGTATTTTAATAGCTCAAAATGTGTACTAATAAATATATTTTCATTTACTAAGAGTCTTTTGAGATTTTTTTGAAAAAAATCATTTGTCAACATGTAAATCTACTACTCTGAGTTACTGATTGAATTATACCTAAAAAATAGATAGCTAGCATCATCAGAAAGTTAGGAATACTCTGAAGGTAAGCTTAACTTTACTTATTTAGAGCTTGATGAAATGACATTAACTTATTGAATGTATTTGTACTTTATCATTATAAATTTCTCAGAAAAGTAAATATGGAAGAGTGCTCAAAAGATGTAAAAAAGGGGAAGAGAATATCAAAAGCTAAGTTTACAATTTAAAGTTATTTCATAATTAAAAGAGAGGAGACACTGCATAGCATAAATTGAATTTTTTTAATCATTAAAAACTCATTTTTGAGGTACACAGAGTTTTATAAATATATTTGCATTCATGCTCTAAAGTGCATTTGGTAGTTGCAATTATGGCCTATGTTGAAAACCCTAGTATATGTGCCATTACTGCTCTTCCATTTTAGAGATGGACTTTATTTTCTACCTTTTTGAATGTGCCCTTGGTCTTGCTTTGACCAATGGAATGTGACAGAAATTTTGCTGTGCAACTTCTGAGCTACTTGAGAGAAACTTTTGCACTATCTTGTAATGTAGAAGTCAGAACAGGGAAGATCTAGCTTTGTCTAGTCTCATTGAGCATAAAAGATACCTGGAGAGGGGCCCAGATATTCTAACTATTAATAATTAAACCCAACTCAGTCAGCTTCTCTCTCAGCTGGATGCAACAGCATGAAGGATTACAAATGAAAACAGCACAGGAATTGACCAAAGATATACTTGAAGCTACTGTGTTTTGGGATAGCATTGTCTACAGCAATGTATACACAGGGAAAAACAGGCACTTTTGACTGTTGAATTCACCAATTTTCAAATTCACATGTGTCATAAGTGATTTGATGAATAATCCAATATTTTATATGGGTTTCAAGGATAAATGAAACAAACAGAAATATTAATATTTATTTACATCTTATATGTGTAAAGGCACATTACAACATTATTCAGCTCAGGGATCAACTAAATTTTCTAGAACAAAGAATGTAATTTTTGGAGATGAGTGAATATATTTAAAGCAATAATTTGAGAAGAATTAATAACTGGGTGATTTTGATAGGCTATTTCATATTTCTGTTTCCTTCTTTGTTTAAAAAAATTTGATACAGATAGTTGTCAAGTTTGTGAGCATATATATTTGTGATGGTTCTTCTTTTGTTTGTTTCTGTGTTGCTGTCCAGTGATGTTCCTTTGAATTTGTTGCCAGGATTTCATTTCCTTAAATTAGTACATGTATAACTGAATATCAATGATGAACAGACTACTGAAAATATTTCCCCAAATGTTTTACTGGACACTATTTTAAGATTATTGAAACAATTATTATCAGAGTTTATCCTTTTTTATGCTAAATTAAAATAATAGTTTATTCATATTAACATTAAAATAATAGAATATTAAAGTTAAATAAGTGAAATTAATGCATCTCTGTGATTGTGGAAGTCACAAACTAAAGTCATGAATGATGAGGGAGTAGATGAGTCTACCTCAGTAAACAAGTGAGATAAATCCATTTGCTTTTATCAAATGGTATCATATTTATATGCTGAGAAGTCTCTGCCATAGACTTCTGGGTGTGGCATTTTATTCATTCATTGTATGATAATTTATCATCTTTTAACATATGTGTCAAGTCAAATAAGAAAGAAAAAAGTACTTGTCAAGTACTCAATTATTCAGAGTAAGGAGATTTATTCACAAAGAGATGACACCAGAAACCTATAATCTTGTCAATTTGAAAAATTATTAAATGTTGATCATAAGCTTTGGTTTTATTCCTGATGGTTATTATAATGTCTCAAGTGTACTTCCATCTGTATGACAAAACTTATCCTTTCATTTTCTGTTATTTGTTTACTACATTCAAAATTTTTAGTTTGTTCTGAATTTCCACTCAGAAGTTCAGGAAGATTTGAATAGTGAATAGCAAAATTGGGTGGAGCTCAGATACACAATTATTAGTAGTCTCCTTAACTACTTATGAAAAGTTTATAAACTATTGACAATTTAAATTAGAGAGTGTTCTTTTTTATGATATTCCTTAAGGTACTTTAAAGTACTAGATTGTTCAAAATTATGTATCAATTATCAGCAAAGAATGAAAATAACTTTTTGTAAGGTATATGTGAAAATTTTTTGTTAAAAAACAATTTACAGTGACAGTAGAAATAGTTAAAAAATAACTAGTCTCAAAAACTCAGTTTGGTCAATCCTGTATTTCTTATTTTTGCTTTATTTTCACCTCATAAATGTTTTACAGGCATATTTACATATATCTAAATATGATTAGATTAAATAACATCAGGAATTTTATGCAGCCATTAGGGTTTCTCTCAAAAGTTTATTTATAGAATTAAAGAGAGAAAAAGAACAGATGAGAAATAGAGGTTTATTATATTCATTTACTTTCTGTGAGGTACATCTAATATTCATGCCTGCTATGTGATTGAAGTAGTATTTATTTTATACTAATTTAGTTCATATGGTCAACTCAAAATTCATTATAAACCCGCTAATTCTGTGGATGAAGAATTCTGTATATTACAGTATTTTCTACAAAATTTACAAGAATTCTATAAATTTTATTGTACAACATTTCACTACGTAACTATACAACATTTCACTATTCAACATTTCACTATTTATTATACATTTCAGCAGAGATTTTATATGCTTTCCTCACATTAACTTATCAAAATATTTTAATCAGTTTAATCAATAGTTTGCATTCTTATTATTGAGACTGTAGCCAATCGATGATGTAGAATGTACTCTAGGTCACAGATGTATTTAATATAGTGCTTTATCAATCATTAAAACCTTATGGATGATGGGGCCTCCCTGGTGGTGCAGCGGTTGAGCGCTGGGTTGCGAAGCTGCCCGCAGCCTCTGCGGCGCCGGTTCGATCCCCGGCTGCTCCCCGGCCAGCGGAGGAGGATCCCACATGGCGCGCAGACCTCTCCTGCTGCCCGCTGCTCCCCTCAGCAGTGTACTTCGGTCCTTCTGCCTGCTCTGCTCCCCGCTCTGGCTCTGGTGAATTCTCTCACCCTCCCGCGCTTCTGACTGTACCCAGTGCTTGTATAAACAAAACAAACAAACAAATAAATAAAACATGCCTCCATAAAAAAAATAAATAAAAAAAAAAACCTTATGGATGAGAAAAATTTTTCAAGACACTGTAAACCTCCATGGAATATAATGCGTCAGTTATCTGAAGGCTGAGAATAGAGAGATATCTCCAGTTGGAGAAAGTAGAGCAAAGACTTACTCCAGTGATGGAAATAGCTCACATGCAGGATATAGAGAGGAAAGGAATTCCCCAATGTTTGAACACTGGTAACTAGCTTTTCATAATAAATTCACTGAAAGCAAATTTACTTCTATGAGTAACACTATTTAAGGTTATTAAGAGATGTCACATCATCCATAGTTGGGAGATCACTTAACCTGACTCTCTAAGGGCTATTTGGCCACTGGAAAATTATTCTTTTTTAGACCTAAGTTTTCTTATCTCTAAAATAAAGACTTTCACTTAGTGATATTTTTTCAATTTTAAATATATGATTCCTTATTGACCTTCACTTTAAGTTCAGATTGTTAAATCATATTTAAGAAATCAATTATATTAAAATCCCTTATTATTAAATGGAGTTAACCTAAGATAAAAATTTAATAGTAACAGAGAAATTTATTATTTATTATTTTTTGAGTATCCCTGCTATGCTGCTAAAAAATATTGTGTTCCTTCTTATTTATACCTAGCATTATTTGGGCATTGAAAAAAAAATCATTTTAGAATAAGAAATATAAAATACCAAATCTGTCCCCTTATTCTTTGTATTTTGGAGCCACCAGCTATAAAGTGATGATAGGAGCTATTGGAACTGGTAATTATGAATAGAGTGCAGGGAAGAAATATATATCTCACCTGGAAGAGTATACTATTTTATGATTTTTATTTCTAAATCGATCTTGATAATGAACTCCTTGTATAAGGTAGATTCAAAGTAAAAAAAAAAGATTAAAATTTGCTATCCTTAAGTATTTGATTACATAGGAGGTGAAAAATCAACTTCTTAAGATACAGAAATCTGAAGGACTTTATTGTAATGTGCATTGTTGGTACTCTGCTGATATTTATTGAATCAGTACATGTAAAATTCTACACTTTGTTGGTAAAATAGAGATGGCTAGTGTTCAGGGTCATGAACAGATAAAAGTCTTTAAAAAGAAATCCACATTATTTGGGTTTTGGTATGTGGGTTTCTGAAGGAAAATACATTAGAACAACAAGTTGATGAAGAAAACTGAAAACAACATAAATTTAGATGGAGAAGATGATGAAGGAAATTGTGGTTGTTGTGCATTCATTGTAAATGCCAAATGTATGATTCTATCAACAATTTATTTTGAAAAAATGCAAAAAATGTATACTTAAGATCATTGAAAAGATAAATTTATTTTTGCCCATTTCCAAAAATCTCTTGAAACTTGGGCTTGCTAATGGTTTTTGTCTGAAATCATCAGTATTCTATTTCACAACAAAAAGTTTTGTAAGGTAGAAATGCAGAAATGTGGAAGAGATATAAATGCAAAATGCAGTAGAATATATTAAATTATTTGGATCATTTAATATAGTTATAGGAAATACCCACATCAATTTTTTGAAGATGAATTGGTAATAGTCATGTCATGAATAATGTAAATGATATTTTAGCACTTAAATATGCGTGGGATGATGAGGCAAATAGTGTATGCAGCTTTCTAGTAGTATTTTTATATTGCTGTAATGTGAACTCCAAAGATCAGGAAATTTTAACAGATGAGGAAAGGAGACAATATAAGAAGCCGATGTAGTAATAAATGCAAAAAGTGAAGAAAATCTGATCTAAATTTGTGTCAGAAAATTGAAGAGTTAAAGTAGATTAAAGGGGGCCTCCCTGGTGGTGCAAGCGGTTGAGCACAGTGCTGTGAAGCTGTCAGCAGCCTTTGCAGTGCGGGTTCTATCCTGGCTGGTGGGAGGAATACCCACATGGCATGGCAGACCTCTCCTGTCTCGCCCGCTGCTCCCCTCAGCAGTGTATTTCAGTCAGTCTGCCTGTTCTGTTCCCTGCTCTGTCTCTGGTGAATCCTTTCACCCTCCCGCACATCTGGTCTGTACTCCAGTTCCTGTATAAATAAATAAATAAATCTTAAAAAAATAGATTAAAGGGGTATCTAAGAAACAGAATCTTCAGGATGTGATGACAATTGGGAAATGTGAGATATTTTAAGCATTTTATGTTTTAACTTCCTGTTGGTCCTTAAATAAATATGATGGCAGGGATTATTAGGACAAAAATACCCTTATGAGTTTGCATACTACTTATTTTTATATATACATATATACCCACACACATATGTACATATATACACAAACATATAAAAAGGTATGTGTATATATACATATACTCACCAGTTAAACACATAGTTTATTAAATTTTTCACTTTTCATCCAGCTTGATTGGTAGAGAAGTAGTTAATATGGTATTTTAAAAATAACAATAAAAATACATTAAAATCAATCAGTATGGATTTATTTAAATATGAAAGTTAAATGGCATGAATGGTTTTGTGATATGCAAAACTTTCTAAATTCTCCCTATAATCTTGAGAACATACTTCAAAAATTCCCACAAACATCTTTGATTTTAGTTCATTAATATGAAAAGATTAAGTCGTAATTCTTTTCTGGCAGAGTATGGAGATATTTTAGCCCCTTTTCTCATAGAAACAAAACCACAGCAACTTTTCTTCTTTTTTTTTTTTTGAAGTGTTTTTGAAGTGTGCATCTTTTTTAATAACTCCATCTGTGTCCCCTTTCACAATATAGCTAATTAAATTTTTGTTTTTATACACTGTAAATGCAGCTGTAATGTGCCAGTTGCTAAAAATGGTTGAACTAATGTAATTCTTGTTAGAACTTGTTTGATTACAGACTTGTTCACTGCAATCAGGCAACAGCAATTCCTTCTTGAGGAAAAAAAGGAAATATCTTAATTTATAATTTTTTTTCAAAATATTTCATTGTTCAATAATGATTTTTGCTGGGCACAGTCCTACCAGCTATTTTTTTCTTAAATAGAAAAAAAGGAAAATATGTTTTAGTAATTTAAAGAATATTTATAAGATATTTTATTAGTTTCCTTCTAAAATCAAATCAAGTAATATCTATGAAACTGGGATTTAATACTCATACACATTGTGTTTATAAATATGTGCATCTATAATTATTGACTATAATCAATAGATTTTATTCACTATATTTTGCTGCTTAATAAACAAACACAATATTTAGTGCATTTAACCTTGTTTAAGCTTCTAATCATGAACATCATCAAGTTTACTTAGAATCAGCTGGGAAGTTCTCATGATGGTTTGAGTTTGGTCCACTCATGTATCTGCAGTCAGTTACTGATCAGCTCTGCTTTTAAATATCGACTTGGTTAATAGGCGCAAGGAATTTATGAATCATCTTATGGGATAATCCAGGTTTGTTTCCATGATGATCGAAGATTTCAAGAATGGGAAGGCAACAAGCCCTAATGCTTAATCATTATGCAAGCATGTGCTTGTGGCACATTTGTTCCTGAACCATTGTGCAAAGTCAGCCAGATAATCAAGTCCAATGTCAGTGTAAGATGCAATTTTCCAAGGAATTTTGAATATGGAGAGACATGGAGATATGAACAGATTAGTAGCAGTTATTGAACCAGCTTACCAAAACATTATATTCTAAGGGTGTGCCTATCTATCTGCAATCTAAATCATCTGTCTATAAATCAATAGACTAAATAGCTAAATTGAACTCCCACATTTAATGGTACCACTACTGACCCCTGATTGGCCATTTCATTGATGCTAATGGCATGATTGGAAGGAAATTATGTGCCCAGAATATTATTACATGCTATGACCTCTTTAGCTAGCATTTTGTATCTTAAGAACTCTCTTTTTCCTAATTACTAAGTTAATTACTTTTCTTTCATCTGGAAGTGTGTATAATTTTGCTAACTGCCATTACAAACAGATTTTGAGTATCCTCAGTAATTTCTGTTTTCTAGCATACATATGGCTTTCTTGTATAATCCCCTTACATGCAATGCTTCTAACATATGAAATATAGGAGAAAAGATGTTGTTCCCATGATTACATTTCATTTTATAAGGCTGTCTTGCAACAGGCTTCCTCCCACTCTACTGCTACATTGAGTAAGTAAATTGTCCATGAAAAGGACATAGTAAAGGGTCCATGAAAAGAACCGTGTCATAGGGAACTCTGGGTGTCCTTTACGAGCTGAAGAATGACTGCTACTAACAGCCAGTAAGAATCTAAGAACATATGTCAAAGTTTGGAAGTTGATTCATACCCATTCAAATCTTCAGATAAAAATGAAGTCCTGGTGGACATCATGAATGTAGCCCTGTCAGAGTATGTCAGCCAAGCTGTGCCTGGACAAAGAAACTGTGAGAATAAGAGTGGTTTTAAACTGCTAAGTTTTTGGTAATTTGTTATAAAACACCGAAAAACTAATACAAAAGTGAATACCCACTTTAGTTAGCATCCTCACTGAAAAATCCTTAAATTTTATACTGCCTGTTACTGTTTATAACTAACATTTTACACGAAGCCTGTCAAAAATAAAAAGCAATGACTTTCCTTGTATTTTATGAAAAAAACAATGACTATCTTTGTATTTTGTGAATAAATAGAAATGTCTAAGTTTCTTGCATTACACATTTTCCAGACTGTCAATATATTTTCATGTATTATACTTCAGAACATGGCAGCGGTTCTATTTAATTTGCTTTTAGAATATATTTAATTGAAACAGTTTGAAAATGTTATTTTCTCTCTATGTTTAACACTTAAGGCTGACACAACATATGTGTTTACAATTTTTTCTTCCAAAATAGTAGGAAATAATCATTTTTTACTTTCAGTTTATAAATATTATAGTATACAATGGCTGATCTTTCTAAATTATGTATTTAACCTGGAATTATTTTAAATTATTGTGAAATTCCCCATGTCTTATATCAAGGATGTGTGTTTTATTCAGTTATCAAAGAATGAATTTCATGAAACGAAGAAGTAGAGCCAGTTTTGGTAATTATGGGCCTTAGTAAAATAAAAAAAAAAAGAATAATAAGAGCTCATATATTGGGATCCCGTATAGAAGATTATTTTACCATTTTAACTTACTAAAATATTTGATCAAAAGTAACATAACTTTTTCTGGTACTCAATTATTTTAATGGAAAATAGATCTTGCATTTTTTTTAATAGTCACTATGTTAATTTTTTATGTTGTGTGAAATGAATATCACCTGGTGAAAGAGTATTTTGATATGATCTTGATAATAAAACATTCTATGCCACTAACTTTCATTCTGTGGTCCCCAGTGGAATTGTAGGGGAAATGTTTGGAAGGAAAAGGCAACATATTATTAGGTTTAATATTGCAAGTACATTACAGCTATTTTCTCTTTAAAACTTTTTTCACTTTATTTTTCTCACTTTATTTCAAAAATTAACTTGTCATTTGAAATGGAAGTTTCAAAAATCAAGTCCTATAATAACATAGAGTAGTATAGGTAAAGAGAGCTTAGCAAAGGTGCATCTGTTTTGAAAAAGAGATTTCTGTTGTTTTCCAGAGTTACTCTCCTACTAGAAAGTAAGAGTGCATTAAGAAAAAGACAGGTGCCAATGATGAAAATCTTAGAACTAGTGAATAATATGCAAGTATTTAATTTATTTTTCAGCAGCTGTTTTACTTTTTAAGTTGTAAAACAATGTTTTTCTTTTGAATCTGTATAATGTGATTATTTAATATATGTATATAATAAAATGATTGCTGCACTCAAGTTAATAAATTATCACCTCACATAGTTATTATTCGTGTGGGTGTGATACAATCTTTCTGCAAAATTTCAAGTATACATTACAGTATTATTATTAAATAAATGTGCTTGTTGGCCACCTGTATGTCTTCTTTGTAAAAATGCTTATTTAGTTCTCCTGCACATTTTATGATTAGATTATTTTCTTATTGTTGAATTGTGCAAGTTATTTATAGATTTTATATATTAATTCCTTGTTGGCCTGATGATGGGGAAATATTTCCTCCCATTCAGTAAGTTGTCATTTTTTCAAAGATTTATTTATTTATGCAAAGAAGAACTGGGGTACAGGTCAGAGGTGTGTGGGGGGTTGAGAGGATTCACCGGAGACAGAGTGGGGAGCAGAGCAGGTGGCTCTACTGAAATACACTGCTGAAGGGTGCAGTGGTTGAGCCAGGAGAGGTCTGCTGTGCCATGGGGGTCACCTCCCTGCCAGGGGATAGAACTTGTGTATCAGAGGCTGCAGATAGCGTCATAGTGCTGTGCTTAACCCCTTGCGCCACCAGGGAAGCCTTGTCATTTTGTTTTAATGGTAGTTTTGTTGTTTTTATGATGAAGCTACACTTTTAATTTAGCTACATTTAGTTTGATGTAAACCCATTTGTTATTTTTCCTTTTTTATCCCTTGCCATTACAATTTGGTCCTCAAGAACATCACTGAATCCAATGTTTCTGAATGCTTTGCTTGTTTGTTTCTCTATATTGTAAGGCCTAAGACTGCTTTTCCTGTAATTCAGCACTTTTATTTTTAATTATAGCTTAGATTTAAACACTTCATAAGACTTTATCCAACATATCCAGTAATGTGTGGAATATAGAAAGGTTCAAACTAAGAGATAAGTAACTTAAAGGAGTAAAATTTAGTTAGCTGCATGCTGGATATCCAGTACATTTCTGATCTGTGTCTTCAATTTTAAAATTACTTTTCTGCTATTTAGGGCTGGAAGAATGAGGTTATAGAGATTTTCATTGTCGCCCCCCCCCTTCACTTATTTTAAACTAACTTCTGAATATCAGCTCTGACTTCTACACCTTTAATGAATTCATCTATCCTACAGTCATTATTTCATTTGATTAGGAGTTTCATTCCCTGTCCTATTGTGAAATTCTTTCTATACTTTGACCCTAGATCTCTGAGAAATAGTAATGTCTTTGCTTGAAACCAGACCTCTCTGTTCACTGACCAATTTACTTCTTAAACATTGTCATTTTTTGATCTCTCAGGCAAAGGTAAAAGTCAGCAAACCTTGAATTCAAAAAAGAATTGAAAAGCTAGCATTTCTTTTTTAGGGAAAACATTAGAAATATAATAGATTTGTTATAAAGGTTTATTATGCTTAGACTTGCCAGTTAGTTCCTACTATGTAACTAAAGTACACAAATAGTTTCTGTAGGGATGGTATTAATTTGCAACATGCGAGAAAATGAATGTAGTTGCTCTGTACATGAATCACATTGTTAAAATTTCAAATGGCTTGATTTACTTCAGACTTTGTGGTCAGTCATGAACTGGAGCAGAATTTTATGCATTTTTTTTTAACATAAAGGAATGAGACACCCAATTTAAATAATTCCTTCAAGACTTCATAGTTGTTTTTGATATAATTCATGTGATCTAACTAATAATGACACAAGATTGTTTTGAAAAGGTAGAACCGGCTCTATTTTTGAAACTATTTTCTGTAGCTGAAGCTAAAGACATGTTTTGTAATCCATGATAATTTACAAACCATAGATTAATGCATGTGCATATGTGTGCATAAACAAATATACAAAGGGTTAAAAATATTCAAAGCAGACAGTGCGTGCATCAGGTAATTACAACTAATATGTTGTTTGGAATTAAAGTCAAATCCTTTTAATTGGCACATCTCAGTGGGAATAGAAATACAAACTTGTAATTAGGTGATTGGCCTGATTATCAAAGCCTCATTGGCATAGATTGTGCAGAGAGGGGCTTTTTTTCTCCTGGCATGAGTTTCTCAAACAACTCTAGCATGATATAGGAGATGCATTCAACAGCCATAGTATGGCTTGATATTGCCTAAAATGAACAAATGTACAGAGTGGAATAACCTAAACAAGCCAATGTTATTTCACAACTGTATTTGAGAATCAGCAACTCTAGAAACAAAAATGCTGGTGTTATTTTAATGAAACAATTAAAATTATGTGTTATTTATAATCAGTTAGATACATTAAACTAACAAATACATTAAACATTAAAGTAACATAAACTTCTGCCAATTTAGTGAGTTTAACATAGGTTTGTTTGTTGTTTTTAGACACCGAGAGATTTCAACTCTGATCTATACTCAGGAGTACAATCACATTACTTTGGTGTATGCAGATGAAAGTGTATAAACAAGAATGAAAATTGCTTTAAAACCAATTAAAAAAAAATCTAAGGGAGGGGCAACTAAAATTAAAGAGTCACTCTAAATCGTTTTTATGAATGCTTTATAGAGTTAGTTAACAAATTACTGCTTTTTTGTATTCCTGATAGTAGAAATCAGGACTACAACAGATAAAGAGGTTGTCTCATTCATATGGTGATATAACAGGCCAAAAGAATTCAAGAACCTGGGTACAGGACAGATGTGTGGGGGGTTGGTGAGAGGATTCATCAGAGACAGAGTAGGGAACAGAACAGGCAGATTGACTGAAATATGGCCTGGGATCGAACCGGTGCTGCAGATGCTGTGGGCAGCTTCACAGTGTGGCGCTCAACTGCCTGCGCCACCAGAGGAAGCCCCACTTAGGCACTCTTAATTTGGAATTTAATTTGAAAAAGGGTGTTGGTATAATTTCATATATTTAAGAAAATGCATTTTAAATAACAATAATACACATAAAATCTTAAAGAATTTTTTTGAAACTTTTAAGAGTAAACATATCAAGCACATTAGAAAACTAATATATTTTATTTAGGAATTAATTTTTACATTTCCTATATGTTGTTTTCATGTCGTAATTCCTGTTGCTCTAAATGCATACCTATATAGATAGCTAAGTTTTAATGTTATATGTGCATGTTATAGAGTTAAACTACATTTCCTACAAATAAGAAATATCTTATAATCTTTATCAAATTGGAATATATAAAAACATTATTATATATAAGTTACTTTCCTTGTCAAAAACACTGAAGTGTAGTATGATCATTTTCAAGGAACTGCAAAGGACTCAACTTTAAAAATTATTAGAAAACAAAAGGAAAGCTAGTCTTACTATATTTATATAGTATAGAAAGGTGTTCAGGATGAGATAGATGCTACCTTACTCCCCAGTCATTCACATTAGTGCCCTAGGCAGTCACACACTATTTATATTGTGAAGATTGCTATTATTTTATAATGGGAATATGGTGTAATAAAGCTTTGTGCAATACCCTTTATTCCTTGAAAACAATGTTAAAAGACATACCAGCAAAACACACAGGTGAACTTATACTGTCGTTTAGGTTAAAAGGTCACCACAGGAAAATATAATCATTTTCTATTAAAGCTCAAAACATTGTGCACTTCACTGAACTAGATAGAAGGACACAATGTCTTATTAGAAGATCAGTTTACATTATAGTCTGACAAGAATGGCTTGTAAAATGTGATTCATGCTCTGAAACAACACACTAAAGGTAATTTCTCCTCTGTCTTGTCTGTAATAATGAGGATAGCCAAGAAACTATATTCAAGACTTTATAGGTTCATAAACATACATGCAACCCGGTCACCCCCTGCTACATAGTGATTCCCCATTCATATTTACTTTGGCTATTCCTTTATCTATAACCACACTTGTATAGAGGAGAGAATAGCAACATCCTTTTTTTTCCAGGAAAACTTTCTCATTTCCAGAGTAACAAGCTATCAAACACCAAATGCTAGCAGGAGAAATTACCAAATAAATATGCTATGAATTTAATCTATAATTTATCAGTTGATCTATTCAATGTCAGAATATTTTACCCAGTTAATATAGTTCCTGAAAGTCAAAAAATTAAAATGTATTAAAATATTTGGGAAACTGTCAAAATAGCCTAAAATAATGGAAACAATATATAATCCTTATCAGTCAGCATGTTAATAAGGAAGTATATATCAAGCACTGCATTTATCATTATCATTCATATAATTTTCGCTGTATGATTTACATAGAAATCTGGAGGAGGAAATTTATAGTATTCATAGATCCTATAAAACATTTCTACATAGCTAGAAATATATAATAATTATGAATTAAGTCAATAATATAGTTACTGGTTACTTAATGTGGAATTATTTATATATTAATAAATGAATAGAAATACAGGGACTTTTAAAATATTCTGCTAAGTATAATACAACTTAACTAAGATAATTAATATTATTTGCACATATATCTATATTTGATGATATCCTTCATCTAAAATGTATCATCTAATACTACTGTCATTAATATTAATAATATAAATATCATTTAAAATTTTGTTCCTTAAAAAATCCTACTTATACTTACTCTTCAAAACTCATGACATTTTGTTAATAGAGATTATTCTGACCCATCCTCACAATTAATTACTCCTTTGTTTCTTGTTCAATCTTCCACTATATTTTTCCACTAAAACTAAATATTTCATTTACATGATAGCTTCCTTTCTAGATAATGAACTTAGGGAACTAATCTATCAACATCTTTATGTGAGGAAAAAATTTGGTTATTTGGGACAAGACTTCATGAAATACACCACCATAATATGGTAATTTCCAAAAAAAGAGGTTACATTAAAAAGAGTTGAATTGATTGCTGATATCAGAGAAAAATGTTGAGGTAAAATGGGTTTTCAGCTATTTTCAAGGGACCGTAGATGCAACTTGCATTCACCTTGCTACAAGTGATCATAATTTAAGCCTAGTAGATTTACAACAGGAATGTACTCTGGGGTGAATGTTCCATGTAACTGGGAAAAGTTTGCATGTTGCTTCAGAAAGATCTGAGAAATCTTCTCTTTGTGCCTCAGCAGAGAGCCAAATTGCCTGACCAGCTACAACAGAAATATGTGGCTTTTTCCACTTGTTAAGTTTGCCATTGTGTTAGAGACATCAACAGGATAACCCTAATGAGTGCTTTGGGAACACCAAACTAAGTAATACAAAGATATGTACAAATCATAAAAGTAACATGAGGGATAAGTAACATGAGGGATAGACAATGGAATTTGCTGAGTCAAAATTGATGAAGGAAGTAGATGAGGATTTCTAGAATATATCAACAGTTTTGAAGAGAAGCACTTAGAGTTACCCCCACTCCTCCAAAATGCTTTGGGATTCAAAAAATATGCTCTATAAATTCAAAGTAATCACTGTATAAACAAACCAAAAAAATTCTATCGCTGTTGAGAAAAGTAATGTCACCAAATGAAAGAAATAGAAATATGAATATCATAAGAACTTCAGAACAAAATTTCCCACTTACTGGACTTTATGAAGTCTTTGAGCAGCTGATAGGTGTATGTGTACTGAAATATTGATTCCCCATAAACACTTGGTCAGCTGTGAAGGTCCCAGGTACCAGGCTGATACCATGGAAAACATGTGCCATTTTTTTCTATGTTATAAAATAGAAATGAAAGAAATTAGGTGTCCTGGTTTAGTACTCCAAAGAGCTCATACATACGTAATTCAAGCTCTAAAAGGAATATGAGGAAAAAGGAGATTTTAGTAAAAAAAAAACATCAAAATTGTACTCTCCATTTGAAGAATCTCACCAAAAAGCAAATGATATAAAGGAAACAAAACAAACCAAACACAGACAGTATAAATTTGTATATCCGATTTGAAAATATAAGAAAGCACTACAAAGTTTATAGCAGAACAATAAAGGAATTGTAGAAATAGGAAGAAAACTAAGAAATTATTATCAAGTCAATAATTGAATTAAAATGATAAATTAAGGGTCCTCCCCGGTGGTGCAATGGTTGAGCACTGGGTTGCAAAGCTGCCCACAGCCTCTGCAGCGCGGGTTCAATCCCCAGCTGGTCCTACATGGCCCGCAGACCTCTCCTGCCACCCACTGCTCCCCTCAGCAGTGAATTTCGTCAGTCTGCCTGTTCTGTTCCCTGCTCTGGCTCTGGTGAATTCTCTCACCCTCCCACGCTTCTGACTGTCCCCAGTGCTTGTATAAATAAATAAATAAATCTTTAACTTTTTTTTAAATTATACATTAATACTAGAATTAATATTACATATAAATATATAGCAATTACATGGCTTGGAATTCATATGCAAATATTGGGCAAACAAAAGAAACATTTGGAAAACATCTTGCTACTCTGATAATTTTTTTTTTTTTATAGAGGCATATTTTCTTTGTTTGTTTGTTTGTTTGTTTGTTTTTGTTTATACATGCACTGGGTACAGTCAGAAGCGCGGGAGGGTGAGAGAATTCACCAGAGCCAGAGCAGGGAGCAGAGCAGGCAGAAGGACCGAGGTACACTGCTGAGGGGAGCAGCGGGCGGCAGGAGAGGTCTGCGCGCCATGTGGGACCCTCCTCCGGTGGCCGGGAAGCAGCCGGGGATCGAACCGGCGCCGCAGAGGCCGCGGGCAGCTTCGCAACCCAGCGCTCAACCGCTGCGCCACCGGGGAGGCCCTACTCTGATAATTCTTGAGTTGAAGAGGTAATGTGGAGAGAAATGTGTAAAAATAAAAACATAAATATTAACACAGAAGAGGGGATTCAGGAAGTTAAACATTTTTGCATTGGGTTCAAAGCAGTTATTTAAATGTGGATCTTGTGAAGTAGGACTATTTAGGGTAGAAGATGTAACAATTTGTTTTAGTATGATACAGTTCTCTACACCTGCCTTATTTTCTTGCCAACGCAATTTTGGCAAAGGTTTGGGGTGATGGAGCCAGTTTGCTGCAGTTACTGCTAAATACTGATGAAGTGAGAAGATGGGTTATTGATTGAGAAAGAAAGAAGGTCACTGTGTTATTATTTCTTTTTTTTTTTTAAAGATTTATTTATTTATGCAAGTAGTAGGGTACAGGCCCCAGGCCCGGGAGGGTGAGAGAATTCACCAGAGACAGAGCAGCGAGCAGAATAGACAGAAGGGCTGAAGTACATTGCTGAGAAGAGCAGCCGGCCAGACAGGAGAGGTCTGCTGCGCCATGTGGGAATCCCTGGCCGGCTGGGAATCTAACCGGCGCTGAAGAGGCTGCAGACAGCTTCACAGCGCTGCGCTCAACCCATTGTGCCACCGGGGAGGCCTCTGTGTTATTATTTCTTGTAGTTGGTTACAGTCTCTTGTTTTGTGTGCAGGTTTCCTGCCTCTATCCCTGTCTTGAGTCCTGCACAGTATCACAGATCACAGAATCACACAGTATCACAGAGCTGTGGTGAGTTGAACTTCATGGAGCAAACTTTAAAAACAAATTTTGGTAGAAGAAGTATACATCTTCCATTTCATCATTTGTCAAGGATCTGGGGGCAATTCCTTTTCTTTTCCTGTCTCGTTCCTTCTTTTATTGTCTTTATGCTTGTGTCTCTAGACTACACTCATAAGTGGTTTGTCTTCAGTAGCATTCAGGTTATATCAGAAGATACACACTGGTGAACCCTGAAAAGAATTGTGGAACTTCCATATTAGTGTGGAAGTTGAAGCGAATCAGGCACAATCCCCAAATTACAAAACCAGGAAGGGAAACAAAAGCAATAAATGAACAGGTAAAACTACAACAAACTTAAAAGTTTTTATACCTCAAAAGAAACCATCAGAAAAACAAAACTGTAACCTAAAGAATGGAAAAAAATATTTCCATACCACACATCTGACAAAAGGTTAATCTCCAAAATTTACAAGTTCTTACACAATGTAACAACAAAGAAACAAATGACCAATTAAAAATGGGCAGAGGGCCTAATATAGACAGTTCTCTAAAGGAGACATTCAGGTGGCCTACATACATATGAGAAAATGTTCAATGATCACTTACTATAAGGGAAATGCAAATTAAAACCATACTAAGATACCACCTCATCCCTGAGAATGGCCCATCTAAAAAAAAAAAAAAAAGGAATTAACAAATATTGACAAGGTTGCAGTGAACATAGAAATAGAACTCTCATCAGCTGTTGGTGGGAATGCAAGTTGGTACAACCCCTGTGGAAAGTGGTATGGAGATTTCTTATAAAAATAAAGATGGAAATTCTGTATGACCCAGCAGTTTATCCTAATATATGTATTTATCCAAATAATATGAAAACTCTAATATGAAAAGATTTACCTGTGCCCGTGTACACAGCATCACTGTTCACAATTGCCAAGTCATGGAACCAGTCCAAGTGCCTGCTAATGGTTGAATGGATAGAGAAATTGTAGTACACATGGAACATATACACAATGGAGTATTATGCAGCTGTAAAGAAGGATGAAACAGTGGCATTTGGGACAGAATGGGTAGACATCAAGGTGATTATATTGAGCGAAACAAGTCAAAAGATGGGCAGGTATTATATGGTTTTATTTATATAATATAAATACCCCCCAAAATATATAGATAGTAAGAATAAAAATTGAATTTGGCAAAATGAAAATAATGGTTACCAGAGGGAACAGGGAAGAGAGTTGAGGGTAGGAAGGCAAATAGGGTATGAGCATGGATGTTTGATGGAAGTAAAATAAAAATGTAGAAAAATATATAAAAAAATAAAATACCTGGAATCTTAGGCAGTATCTGAGCCCAAAACCTCCAGTACTATCTTAATCCAAGTGACCCCAGGGGTGTCTCAGCTCCCTCATCTATGATATAAGAATAATAGTGATCCTTTCCCCAAGCTAAGGATGTGGAGCTGTGCTCCTGTGATGTAACTATACACCTAATAGTTATTATAATTATTGTTAATGTGGAATATAGAGGAGTCCCACAAGAATATGCAACCATAGTTGAACCAACATCTCACAGATATCTCAGAAATCAGAGGTTGGGTTCATAACCTCAGACATTTGTCCCCAGGAAGCCTTCCTCCTGGAGGTTTCCTCTGACCTAAGCTTATTCTGCACATGGGCATGTGTGTATAATTAAGATGTGATAAAAAAGGTAAAATAGTAAAAAAAAAAAAATCAAAACAGTATTATAGACAAATACTAGGCAATATTACCGATTAATGATTTTTTAAAGTTATAATTTCCCTGTTAAATGATCTAGACTCTAAGATTGTGTTAATTATACAAACTCCATCTATGTAGTTTCTATTATAAGCAAATCTAAATACTAATAACAAAATGGAAACAAAGGAACTGTTAGGCAGTTAGATCAAGGAGGCCGATTCCTAATAAAATTAAAGGACAATATACCAGGACCCCAGGACCCAAGGCATACGTGCCAGAGCCAGTAAAACCCACGGAGACCAAAGAGGCCTATAAAAGGGGAAAAGCAGAGACTCACACCCCAACCTGCTTAGGAGCTGATAAAACTACTTAAAAACTCTTGCCTAATCCAATAAACCAAGACTCTTGAAGAACCTGCACAGTAACCCCCAGAAAGGGATAGATTGAGGGCCCACTGTACCCCATTTATGCACGGAGTTCCCCATCATTCCTCCTAGTTGTTTGGGTGGGCAAGAACTTTGCCCACCCAGTTTTCATACCAGGTGTACTTTTTTTTTTAAGAGTCCATTCACGTTATTGTTTGTATCTTGAACGTAATACAATTCAAAAAGTATGCCCAAGTATGTAACTTATAAGGGGTAAAGGACACACATTCTCTTTTTTTTTTTAATTTTTATTGTGACTAATAAACATTGCTTTGCCTAAATGTAGATTTGAATTCTTCATGGCCGTAGTCAAGAACAGAGGAACACCAAAACCCAGAAATAAGATGGAGGAAAACTTTTCAGGTAATTGAAAACTAACAAAGGCAGGGATCACAATTAAAAATTAGGTAAAATTTAATTCAAAATGAAAAGTATTAATGAGACTGTTGAACTAAACAAGGAGCCCATTAGACTGAGAAATTCTATTATCTTAGCAGTCTGTGTAAGCAAATCAAAATCAAAACCTATAATGCCTTAAGCTTGAGAAATCAGGACCTCTCTGGTGGCGCAAGGGGTTAAGTCTCAGCACAATGAAACTATCAGGCAGCCACTGCAGCAGGAGTTTGATCCCCTGCCAGGGAGCTACCCACATGGCTCAGCAGACCTCTCAGGTCTTGCCTGATGCTCCCCTCATAGTGTATTTCAGTCAATCTGCCTGTTCTGTTCCCCAATCTGTCTCTGGTGAATCCTCTCACCCTCACCACAACCCCTGCACCTCTGGCCTATACCCCAGCTCTTCTATGCATTAATAAATAAAATAAATCTTTAAAAAATAAGATTGAGAATTCAAAATTTAAGGACAAATAATTTAACCATGTAAGCGATAGTCAATCAACTATTTCCTTCCCTATGACTCTTCTCTGTAACAATCTTGTTCCAGCTCTAGGTTTTTTTTTTCCAATAATATATTTTATTTCATATAACATTTAAAATATTGTCATTTCAACATGTAATCAATTTAAGCAATTATTTTTTTAATTTTATTATTATATTCCCCATACAATTGTAACCCCCTTATTTTGACCCCAATCCCTCCTCCCCCCCCGCTCCCCCCCCATGTGTCTCTGGTTCATAGTTGTTTGCTGATTTTGATTTTTTCTTTCTTATAGTTATTCTTTTTCCTGGTCCCTTATTTAGGTTTCTGGATTCCTGCTATGAGTGAGACCATCCGGTATTTTTCTTTTTCTTTCTGGCTTATTTCGCTGAGCATGATCCCTTCCAGCGCCATCCATGTTGCTGCAAATTGCATG
Organism: Talpa europaea; assembly: GCF_964194135.1. Classification (NCBI taxonomy): domain Eukaryota; kingdom Metazoa; phylum Chordata; class Mammalia; order Eulipotyphla; family Talpidae; genus Talpa; species Talpa europaea. The sequence continues at coordinate 29,839,032 of NC_140071.1, forward strand.
TGCTTATCTTTTTTTAATCCAGCTCTAGTTTTTTAACAGAACAAAAGAAAAATAAAAGGATAGGGCCTGTCTTTTAACAAAAGACAATGCAATATCAAGAAGTACAGAAAATATGCTATATAGGCTGCAGTTTGTGATGTTATTGTGCAGTTCTCTTGCTTAGAACTTAGAGCCATACCATAAATATTGCTATGGGAAAACACACAAAGAGTGCACATGGCATGTGCTCTACAAATCAGCAATCCATGATAGTGTATTTTTGCAGTCTCTCTTGTCCTGCTTCAGGTTACATTCATTGGCTATTAGATAACTAATGAACAATGTAAATTTGACACAAATTAGTATAATGCTATTACTTTTTATCTAAAGTTCTTATTTTAGTGGATGCTAAAATAGGAGCATTTAGTATATTTTTATATTTTATTTTTCCCTTACAAATAAATGAGAAACATAAAATGCTTTTAAGAAAAGAACTAGAATGGCTAAATTATGTGATACATACTTGTTTATTAGCCATGCATTGATTGATATAAAAAGTGACCTTTATATATCTATTTTATACCTGAAACACTAATAAAAAAAGTATCTATTTCAAAAATATTTATTACTTAGTTATCAAGAAGAGGTGGAATTTGTAGAGTAGTCATGTTGAACTCAGTTAGACACATAATACAACTCTAGCCTAATTATAAGTCACTTGGTTTCATGTCAAAGAAAGCAAAGAATTTTTTTATAACATTTTAGAAATATAGACATGGTGAGGAACCTAGCTCCATGTTAAAAATCTTTGTGATTTTTAGGCGTCATCACAGGCATGGTAAAAGCTCCACCTGGGCCTCACGGCAAATCTACCCTTCCCATGCAGGCTTGCACACCTGGGCATAGCAGTTTCTGAAGAGAGTAGCAGTCAAGGATTCAAGCTCGCCTCGCTAGTCAGTCTCTTCCCATATGTACATTGAAACTTCTATACCTTCATTCCTAGTTCTGCTTATCTCAGGCCTTGAGCAGAGGCCCTCTATAAGGGAGGAAGTATAGTCTTGAAGACACTTTACCCCACTCTGAGTTAGTACCAGTACTTTTCTACTCCTGGCTTTCCCCCGTATCCTGCCCCCCATCACCACAGTGCATAAAACTACTAGAGACTTTCTTAGGGGTTCCCTAAATAGTGAATAGCCCCGATGTCTCTTCTTCTCTACCCAGCCTTCAAATTGTTCAACTGTCCAGGGTGAAAATGGGAAAGGGAGAGTTAGTGTTTTCTCTGACTAGATTTTTTTTTAAAGATTTATTTATTTATGCATACAAGAATGGGGTGCAGGCCAGAGATGGGGGGGTGAGAGGATTCATCAGAGACAGAATAGGGAGCAGGACAGTGTGGGGAGCAGAACACTGCTGAGGGGAGCAGTGGGTGAGACAGGAGAGGTCTGCTGCACCATGTGGGTCACCTCCCTGGTCAGGGATCGAACTTGTGCTGCAGTGGCTGTACATACCTTCATAGTGCTTCGTCTTAACCCCTTGTGGCCCCAGGGTAGCTCCTGACTAGATTTCTTATATAACATCACAACAAGCAATTAAAAACTTAACTTCTTTCATTTTTTGGCTTGTTGTATTAGTTGATTACTCTGTGATCAGCTTAGCACACTCTCTGCTCAGTGGAACCACTAACCATAGGGGCTAACACTTAAAAAATTAAAAAGAAAATAACAAAGTAACATGATGTAGAACTATGTAGAATTCAATTAAGGTCTTGAAGTACCTATAGAAAAATAGCAGTGACTGGAAGGGATAGTTAAGTGAGATGTTGATATATCATCCTCTCGCCATATTTAGACCAAGGGCAACACATACATATTCTCCAAGAGCAATGATTTCTTTTGTGATTTGTTTTTACTTCAGTTATATTGAAACTAATTCTTTAGAGTACAGACTGTTCCCTCTTCACTGGCCACTTAAAACTTAATCAGAAGAAACACTACAAGAGGCTAAAAGGATAATGGGGGCATAGAGCTTATATCCTTGATATCCTATCTATAAAATTTCATAATCAGGCATTTACCTGAAGGTAAGCTAAATGATATATATTAAAAAAATATGCACTATATCTTGCAAATGTCTCAAAGTAAATTTAAAATGTTTTGCAATCTAATCTTGAAGTTATAAAATGTGGATAACCTTATGTGACCCTCTGTATTCTAACATATTTAATAGTGCAGCATATATACTTCATTCATTTTTAATTTGCATTTTTGTGGAATTATAGTTTGTGGAATTGTGGGTTTACAATTTAGTAAATCAAGTCACAAAACAACAAGGACATAATAGAGCAAAGGAATAATTGTTACCTATAGGAAATTTATTTTTCTACTTAGAACTACATACAGTTTTGTTGTCATGTTGTTTTTTTAACTGAATATGTTGGTGAAATGAGGCAAGCCAGAGGAAAGGAGATGACCCCCTTACTGGGCCATCGCCCTCCTGTTTACGAATGTAGAAAATGACCCCAAAACAGCCATTTAGTGAGAAACACTAAGGGTTTTATTCATGAAGTGAGTGAAGAAAGGGGAGCAGATTCAAAGCAAGAGAGAGAAAAAAGAGAACAAAAATTATTGTTAGCACTGTGGCCAGATGCTATCTGAGCTATCCCAAAAAACATCCCTTCTAAAGAGACAACAGCTCAGTCCTATCCCACATGTGGCAAGATGGCAGCTAGAGCCATTCCTTCATGGACGAAGGCCCTCTCGGGAGCCCACAGGGCAAGAGGAAGTCAGCAAGTGGAAGGGTATGTCCTTCTAGAACTCTTGGATCTAAGCTGTTGCACACATGGCTAAGAGGAAAAAGGAGCAGTTGTGCCTTGTCCTGATTTTAAAGTTCATATGGTAGCTACGCTTGGCCCCCAGTTCACAGAAGTCCCTGCTTGGACATCAGGGGAGTGGATTCCAGAGCATCTGGCTCAGAGGTAGATCTACCTTCTTCCTCTCAACTGTCACCTCTACCCTCCTGGTAACTTTGCTGAGCTGGACATTGCCAGATGCAGGAGACCTGGCAAGCCCACTATTAGAGTGTTTATGGAGGGGCGGCTGGCTCTTTTCAGGCACACCCTGAGAAAGAACCTTCTTTCCTACACTAGGTAGATGCATTGATATATGCCCATGTATTCCTTTTTTAAGAGTAAAATAAAAGTATATAGAATCTTGATTAAACTACAGATGAAGTTTTTTTTTTTTTTTTTTTTTTTTTTTTAAAAATTGTATTAATTTTTTATTGAGGTGATCTCAGTTTATAACATTGTATATGACTTAGAGGTATAGGCCACCCTTCTTCATAGCTATATTACCACACTATGTCCACCACCAAAGCACCCATAATTCTTCACCATTGTCCATTGGAGCCCCCTCCCCTTTTTTTTTTTATAAATTTTATTGTTATATTCCCCATACAATTGCAGCCCCCCATTCTGACCCCAATCCCTCCCCTTCCGCCCCCGCCCCCCTAAAAGTGTCTCTGGTTCATAGTTTTTGTTGATTTTGATTTTCACTTTCTTATAGTTATTCATTTTCCTGGTCCCTTATTTAAGTTTTCTAGATTCCTGCTATGAGTGAGACCATCCGGTATTTTTCTTTTTCTTTTTGGCTTATTTCGCTGAGCATGATCCCTTCCAGCGCCATCCATGTTGCAGCAAATTGCATGTGTTTATCTTTTTTGAATGCTGAGTAATATTCCATGGTATATATGTACCACATCTTCTTGATCCAGTCATCTATTTTTGGGCATTTGGGTTGTTTCCAAAGCTTAGCTATTGTAAACAGTGCTGCTATAAACATAGGGGTGCAGGTGTTCTTTGGAATTGATGTTTCTGTGTCCTTTGGGTAAATACCTAGGAGTGGAATTGCTGGGTCATATGGAAGCTCTATGTTTAGTAGGTCCAGAAATCTCCACACAGCTTTCCACAGTGGTTGGACCAGTTTGCACTCCCACCAACAGTGCAGAAGAGTTCCTTTTTCTCCACACCCTCGCCAACATTTGTTGTTGCTAGTTTTTTTAATATGTGCCATTCTCACTGGTGTAAGATGGTATCTCATGGTAGTTTTGATTTGCATTTCCCTGATGACAAGTGATGTTGAACATTTTTTCATATGCCTGTTGGCCATTTGCATTTCCTCTTCAGAAAAGTTTCTTTTAAGCTCTTCTGCCCATTTTTTGACTGGATTATTTTCTTTGTTGTTGTTGAGACTCATCAGCTCTTTGCAGATTTTTGTGATCAGTCCTTTATCATTAGTGTTGGGTGCAAAAATGTTCTCCCAGTTGGTGGGGTTTCTCTTTGTTTTTGTTATTGTCTCTTTTGCTGTGCAAAAGCTCTTTAATTTGATATAGTCCCAGCTGTTTATCTTTGCCTTCACTATCACAGCTTTGGGTGATGTGTCTGTAAAGATGTCTTTGATGTGCAAATCACGTAGTGTTTCGCCTATATTTCCTTCTATATATTTTATGGTTTCAGGTCTTATGTCTAGTTCTTTAATCCATTTTGAGTTGATTTTTGTGTATGGTGTGAGGTGGTGGTCAAGCTTCATTCTTTTGCATGTAGCGACCCAGTTTTCCCAGCACCATTTATTGAACAAACTTTCTTTGCTCCAATGCATAGTCTTTGCTCCTTTGTCAAAGATTAGTTGACCATAAACCTGTGGGTTTATTTCTGGATTTTCTATTCGATTCCATTGGTCTGTATGTCTGTTCTTGTTCCAATACCATGCGGTTTTGATGATTATGGCTTTGTAGTATAGTTTGAAGTCTGGGAGTCTGATGCCTCCATTCCCTTCTTTTTTTTTCAGGAGAGCTTTGGCTATTCGGGGTTTTTTGTGATTCCATATGAATTTCATCAATAATTGTTCTATTTCTTTGAAGAATGACATTGAAATTTTGATTGGAATAGCATTGAATCTGTATATTGCTTTTGGAAGGATGGCCATTTTAATAATGTTTATTCTTCCAATCCATGAGCAGGGGATGTCTCTCCATTTCTTTGTGTCTTCTTCTATTTCTTTTAACAGTGTTTTATAGTTTTCTTTGTATAGGTCCTTTACCTCTTTTGTTAGATTTATTCCCAAATATTTGATTTTTTTTGTTTCAATAACAAAAGGGATGGTCTTTTTGATTTCTTCTTCTTCAGATTTATTGTTTGTGTATAGGAAGGCTACTGACTTTTGCGTGTTGATTTTGTATCCTGCCACTTTACTGAACTGATTGATGAGTTGAATTAGCTTTTCTGTGGAGTTTTTGGGGTTCTCTATGTATAATATCATATCGTCTGCAAATAGTGATAGTTTGACTTCTTCTTTTCCTATTTGGATTCCTTGGATGTCTTTCTCTTGTCTTATTGCCCTGGCTAGGACTTCCAGTATTATATTGAAAAGCAATGGTGAGAGTGGACATCCTTGTCTTGTTCCAGATCTTAATGGAATTGCTTTCAGCTTTTCACCATTGAGAATGATACTGGCTGTTGGCTTGTCATAGATGGCCTTTATGATGTTGAGGTATGTTCCTTGTATCCCAAGAATTTCAAGGGCTTTTATCATGAATGGGTGTTGCACTTTGTCGAAAGCTTTCTCAGCATCTATTGATATTATCATATGGTTTTTATATTTCTTTTTGTTGATGTGTTGGATAACATTGATTGATTTTCGGATGTTAAACCATCCTTGTGCCCCTGGAATGAATCCAACTTGGTCGTGGTGAATTATCTTATGGATACATTGTTGGATTCTGATAGCTAAAATTTTATTGAGGATTTTTGCATCAGTGTTCATTAGGGAGATTGGCCTGTAGTTTTCCTTTTTTGTGTTGTCCTTGTTTGGTTTTGGTATTAGTGTAATGTTGGCTTCATAGAACGTGTTTGGTATTGTCCCTTCCTTCTCAATTTTTTGGAAGAGTTTGTGAAGGATAGGCACTAATTCGTCTCTGAATGTTTGGTAGAATTCATTTGTAAATCCATCAGGTCCTGGGCTTTTGTTTTTGGGGAGGTTTTTGATTACCATTTCAATTTCGCTAATTGTAATTGGTCTGTTTAGGTGTTCTATTTCTTCTTTATCTAGCTTTGGGTGATTGTAGAGTTGTAGGAATTTGTCCATCTCCTCTAGATTGTTAAACTTGTTTCCATATAACTGTTCATAGTAGTTACTGATTATTCTTTTGATTTCTGCTGTGTCCGTTGTGATTTCTCCTCTTTCATTGATGATCCTGTTTATTTGTGCTTTCTCCCTTTTTTCCTTTGTGAGCCTGGCTAGGGGTTTGTCTATTTTATTGATTTTTTCAAAGAACCAGCTCTTGGTTTCATTGATCTTTTGGATTGTTTTTTTAGTTTCAATTTCATTTATTTCTGCTTTGGTTTTTATTATTTCTTTTCTTCTACTGGTTTTGGGGTTTTTTTGTTGTTCTTTTTCTAGATCTTTGAGCTTCGAGATTAGGTTGTTTCTTTGCGTTCTTTCTTGTTTCTTGATGTGAGCTTCTATTGCTATATATTTTCCTCTTATTACTGCTTTTGCTGCATCCCATACATTTAGGATATTGGTGTCCTCCTTGTCGTTCAATTCAAAAAATTTTTTAATTTCTTCTTTGATCTCCTCATTAGTCCAATGGTCTTCCAGTAGTGTGGTTTTTAATCTCCATGAGGTAGGAAAGTTCCTTGCCTTCTTTTTATGGTTTATTTCTAGTTTGATGCCTTCATGGTCAGAAAAGAAGGTTGATATGATTTCAATCTTGGTGTATCTGTTGATGTTTGTCTTGTGCCCCAGTATGTGATCGATCCTGGAGAATGATCCGTGTGCGCTTGAGAAAAATGTGTACTCCCTTTTTTTGGGGTTTAGTGTTCTATAGATGTCTGTTAAGCCCAATTGCTCTAGGTCTTTATTTAGAGCTTTGGTTTCTTTACTTATTTTTTGTCTTGTTGATCTATCCATTGTTGATAGTGGTGTGTTGAAGTCTCCCACTACGTATGTGTTTTCTCTGATGTCTGTTTTCAGAGAGGACAACAGTTGTCTGATATATTTTGGTGCTCCTTCGTTTGGTGAGTATATGTTAATGAGTGTTATTTCTTCTTGAAGTATTGTCCCCTTGATCATAATGTAGTGACCATTGGGGTCTCTTTTTATCTTTTTGAGTTTGAAATCTGTTTTATCTGATATAAGTATAGCTGTTCCTGCTTTCTTTTTTGGTCCATTTGCTTGTAGGATTGTTTTCCATCCTTTAACTTTGAGCCTATTTTTATCTTTTGTAGCTAAATGTGTTTCCTGGAGACAGCAAAAGGTTGGGTTTTGTTTCTTAATCCAGGCTGCAACTCTGTGTCTTTTTATTGAAGAGTTTAGTCCATTTACATTTAGAGTTAATATTGATATGTTAACATCTGTATTTGCCATTGTGTTTGTCTTTCCTTTGATTTTATTTATTTATTCTTTTAATAACTTTTTTTTTTTTTGGCCTTCTTTCATTGTTATTCGTCGCTCTGAGGTTCTGGCTTTAGGACTCCTTGTAGTATTTTTTGGAGTGGGGGTTTAGTTGCAATGAAATTCCGGAGTTTCTGTTTGTCTGGGAAGGTCCATATTCTTTCTTCAAAGAGGAAGGAGAGCTTTGCGGGATAGAGTATTCTTGGTTGGCATCTGTTTTCTTGGAGTCTGTTGACTATGTCCCTCCACTCTCTCCTTGCCCGTAGTGTTTCTTCGGAGAAGTCTGATGTCAGCCTGATTGGTTTTCCTTTGAATGTTATCTGTTTCTTCCCTCTTGCCAGCTTCATTATTTTTTCCTTGTCCTGGATTCTTGGGAGCTTTACTATTATGTGTCTTGCTGTATTTTTCCTTTCGTCGTGGAAGTTTGGTGTTCTTCTTGCTTCTTGTATATCAATTTTCAGCTCCTTCTTCACATTTGGGAAGTTCTCTTCAATTATCTCTTTGAATATTTTCTCTGTTCCTACATCTCTCTCCTCTCCTTCTGGTATTCCTATAACTCTTATATTTCCTTTCCTCATGGAGTCAGATAGTTCCCGAAGTCTTTCTTCGTTCTTTTTCCTTCGTACTTCTCTTTCCTTTTCTGTTTTGGTTCTTTTTATTTCTGTGTCTTCAAGATTACTTATTCGTTCTTCCATTTCATCTATTCTGCTTTCATTGCTTTTCCCAGAATTCTTTAGTTCTTCCATTAATTCTTTGATCTCCTGCATTTCTTTTACTTCCCTCTTTATGGACTCAATTTCTTTCTTCTGACCATTGTTTTCCCTCTCTAGGGACTCAATTGCATTCTTCTGATCGTTGATTATTTTTCCCTTATCATTGTTTTCCTTTATGACTTCTGTCAGTTTTTTAATCACGGCAATTTTAAATTCTCTTTCTGGAAGGCTCAGAAATTCTTCCAAGTTATTGTCGTTGCAATCTGGGGGCTGGCTTTCTTTTTGTGGTGTGCTTTTTCTCTGGAGAGTTGCTAGGTTGCGTGTGGTTCTTCTCCTCCCTACTGTCTGTTTTCTAATTTGCCGTATGCGTTGGGACACTGTGTTGTTGGGACTTGCCGGCATCTTGGGTGGGCTTCTCTGTTCCCCTCTGGTTCTTCCAGGAGTCATCTGTCAGTTTCAAGCAGCCTTTACTGGAGAAAGGTCCCTGTTCTAAAATGCCGATGTGGGGACACACTCCCCTGTGCGCCTGGTCTGCCCCGGCGGTGGGTTCCTGCTTCCCTCTGGGCTTGGACTGCAGGCCAGAGGGGGTCTGGCGTGGGCGAACTAACCCCGCTCACCTCTGGCTCCTGAGGAAGCCTTCTGCAGGTAGTCTTTACTGAAGAAATGTCCCTGTTCTAAAATGGTGATGTGGGACACACTCCCTGCGCTTCTGGTCTCAGGCACACTATTCTGCGCGCCTGGTCTGCCCCGGCTGTGGGTGCTCGCTCTCCCTGTGGGCTCAGACTACTTGTTCAGAAGGGGCCCGGTGTGGGCTAACTCCCCAGCTGGCCACTAGCTCCTTCAGTAGCCTGTGCTGGGGTCAAGTCGCTAGGTGGCACCAGAGATCTCTCCTAGAGCCCTTGGGGAGCTGATTTTCCACCCCGTGGGACAGGGAGCAGAGCGGGGATGGTAGGGTACACCTCAACAGCTTTGGGGTGCTGTGTCTGCCTTGTGCCCCACCGTCGTGGGGAACCCACGCCCCTAATTTCGTGCCCCGGGTCTCAGTTCCAAAGCCCTCAGTTCCAGGACGCGGGCTGTAGCCCAGATCAGTGGCGCGGGAATGGCGCCTTTTGAATCCCGCTCCCCTGCCTGGGCGCCTTGTTCCTGCTCACTCAGGGAGGGCCTCCGCCCGGGTCTCAGTTCCAAAGCCCTCAGTTCCAGGACGCGGGCTGTAGCCCAGATCAGTGGCGCGGGAATGGCGCCTTTTGAATCCCGCTCCCCTGCCTGGGCACCTTGTTCCTGCTCACTCAGGGAGGGCCTCGCCCGGGTCTCAGTTCCAAAGCCCTCAGTTCCAGGACGCGGGCTGTAGCCCAGATCAGTGGCGCGGGAATGGCGCCTTTTGAATCCCGCTCCCCTGCCTGGGCACCTTGTTCCTGCTCACTCAGGGAGGGCCTCCGCCGTCTCCCCGCAAGCCTAGGTCGCAGGCACAGGGGCCTGGGCAGCTGCAATCCGAGAGCCGCTTTCGCGCAAGCTTACCGGGTGGCCGGGGCTGTGTGCTGGTGCTGGTCTCCTCCTGGTGGGCGGGGCTCTCTTTTTAATGGCGCGTGGAGCTCACCTCCGCGGCGGATCCTGCAGGGTTCGCCTCAGCTCCCGTTCACGGGGTGTGGTGGCTGAAATAGTTCCTTTCCACTCACAGTCCCGCTTGCTGCATCCGTTTTTCTTGTTGGGCGTTTTGGTTTGTTGTTTCCCTGGTCTCTGCCGGTCGGAGAGTGCCGCCTCTGTGGGCGGGGGAGGGGAGCAGGGTTCTGCGCTTCCCTCCCTTCTCGTCCTCTTTTATGGCAACTTTCTTCTTCGGGCAGTTTGCTGGAGTCGTCCGTTTATCTTCCGTGTCCCAGTTCTCACTGGGACCTGCCGTGTTTCCTCCCTATTAACTTTTTTTAATGGGAGATCTTACTCGCAGCGTCTCCTCGCCGCCATGTTGCTCCGCCCCTTACAGATGAAGTTTTTAAGGAACCCTGCTAGGGAGTTCAAATTATCTTTTCAGTTCCTAGACTTTTGTGTGGATAAGTTTGTTTTCCATGGGTGAGCTTACCCTCTCCCAAAATTAAAACTATCATTTTAATTCTTCATAACTTCAAATATGTCTCTACAGCATATACGTCTTGTTTAAAATCTTTGCCTGTTTTTCCACTTGTTTATTGGCTATATGCATTTGTATATCTTGGTAACATTTCAAAGTTACCCACTAACCAAGTAAATGGATACAAATATTAATCAGGTTTACTCTCCTTTTATTATGTACCTTTTTATAGTATTCTTCCAAAGCAATTACTCACGTCAGTTTTTCCTGCCTCATTCCATTGTTGGCTTCTTGAGTCACATCCTTATCATCCCACTTCTATATTCTTTCAATAATTTATCCAGTTTCTTTGCCACCTATACCCTCCATCTAATAGATCCTCTTAATTGCTGCCATTTATTTTTCTGAAACACGAAGTCTTGATAGCAATCCCTGATTTAAATGTTCCATTACATCTCCATTACTTTCCTGAAGGATGAACTAAAACATCTTAGCATGGCATTTGAAGTCTTTAAGAGTACCAAACTTCTATTCCTGTCTCTTCTGTGATAGTCGTCCTCACTAGTTTTGGCTAAAATAAATTAGTAAATGGATTGTAACATGAGGCCAAGTACTTTCTTGTTTTTTTTTTTTTAAGATTTATTGATTGATTGATTGATTGATTGATGTATACATACAAGCACTGGGTACAGTCAGAAGCGCGGGAGGGTGAGAGAATTCACCAGAGCCAGAGCGGGGAGCAGAGCAGGCAGAAGGACAGAGTACACTGCTGAGGGGAACAGCAGGCGAAGTACACTGCTGAGGGGAGCAGCGGGCTGCAGGAGAGGTCTGCGCCCCTCCTCCCATGGCCAGGGAGCAGTTGGGGAGCAGCCTGGGAACTGGCATTGCAGAGGCTGCGGGCAGCTTCGCAACCCAGAGCTCAACCGCTGCACTACCGGAGAGGCCCTACTTTCTTGTTTTTAAGTTTTCGTTTCATATTTCATTCCTACTTGTAATAATCAATGTCAGCTGTGATTTCCATGGCAAGTATTATATTCTAACTTAGAATATTGTGATCTATCAGTCATTCATTCAGTTCTTTAGCAAGTATTTCTTTAAAGCTGTTATTTACTAGGGACTGTGCTGGACATTGGAGCTATTGGTCTTTGCCTTCACAGGCAAGAACATCTAATTGTGACCTATTATTTCTAGTCTTATTTCCTATTGTCCTGCTGACGTATTGTCTGTACTATGAAACCACCTGTAACACTTTTTTTTTTTGCCAACTCAGCACAAGTATTACATATTAATGGTAGAGGAAGTATAGTCATATAGAAAAACATAGGTGTGGTACCTAACATGGATTTGGGAATCAAGAAACTTTACCCAATGGAAGTTAATATGACCTGAGATGTAAAGGAAATTATAGTAATTACAGTAATGAGCTGTGGAAAAAGGTATTCCAAGGAAAAGGATAGCTGCATAGAAATGACAGGAGGTAATAGAAATTTAAGATATTGAAAAATATTCTAAATGAACTCTTAGAATTATAAAGTGAAAAAATAGCTAGTTATGAGACTGAATAAAAGAGAAGTTAAATGCTGAACAACATTATTAGTCATAGTAAGGATAGCCATGTGTCATTGTGAGGTCTAGGTTGGTTTACAAATAACAATGTGATTGGATAATATACTCTATACAATAAATTTGTTACATTTGACATCTGGCCTGGGCATTTGACATTCATTGGATAATTAACATCCAATATTTAAATTCTGTGCTACTTCTAGGTTCTTATTTTTTTATTTTCTTTAGGTTGGCCCTAGCTACATTAAATTTTGGCAATGCATATATTTTTTAAATTTTGATTAGTCTTTTAAAAATCATAATATCATTTACTGTTTCATATATTTCTTTTCTATTTCATGTATTATTTGTATCACTATGTCATTGGAGAAAAAGAAGCACCAAAGAATGTTAGGGGTTATAAAGAAATCAGTTTCTTCAAGCCCATGGAGTCATTCAACAAAACTAAATCTTATACTAATTAATGGACCAAGAAGAAATTAAGTTGGGAGACATACTTTTAGGGATCTTCTAGTATAACATAAATTAAATGTTAGCATAATATTTTTTCTAAATATGCCTCCATGAACACACAATTAATTATATTTATAACTTTCCTCACACGGTGGTTATATCAAAAGAGAAAATTTAGACCAACTTGCTATGTAAGTTGCAAAGCACCCTTTAATTTTTATTAATTATTTATAATTAATACCAGCCAGTAAATACCCCACCTTTAGAAGATATTTGAATATATAGGTTGACATGCTATTGAAGTATGATCTTTAGAAAATTATCTTTTCCTTTAGAAATAAATCTATTTTTTTAAAGATTTTATTTATTTTGCATAGAAGTTGAAGAACTGGGGTGTAGCCCAGAGGTTCAGAGGGTGAGAGAATTCACCAGAGACAGTGTGGGGAACAGAACAGGTAGATTTACTGAAATACACTGCTAAGGGGAGCAGTGGGTAAAAAAGAGAGGTCTGCTGTGCCTGTGGGTTAGCTTCCTGGCTGGGAATTGAACTCAGGCCATTGTGGAGGGCAGGATGGCCAGAGGGGCCATCACAATGGTAGCACTGAGACTTAAGCACTATGCCACCAGGGAGGCCCCAAAGCCAATTCATTTCTACAGAGAAAACCAAGTCATGGTAATTAAGACCAGACTTTGAGAAAAAAAATAGATATGTCACTGCTTTCAAAGTGATAAGGACATATTTTAATTGTACTAAAGTACAACTAGAATCTTCATCCTTGACATTATGTGCATGCAAAGTAGTAGAAATGTCTATTATTGTCCTTGTTTTTAAACACAGATAAGATTACACTATCTGCTCAGAAATTCTAAATAAAGAGCATAATTTCCCCCTTTTTACACATTATTTTTCATTATATCCATCATAGTCTAATTCACCAGGCACCTGTTAATAAACACTCAGTCTCTTTCCACTCCTTTACATGGGAGTTATAAATGCCATTGTAAACAGTGTTGTACACGTTTTTGTGCACATGCCACTATGTCCCTGGGCTGACTTTCCAAACTAGGATTGCTCAGTGAAAGGGCACATGCCCTTGAATATTTATATAAATTATTTAAGTACCCTCCATTAGCATTCTACTTTAGAAATTGTATCATCTTGCAATGTGAAAAATGCTCTCTCAAGTTAAATTTAATTGATATTACACATATAATGGCTCAAATTAGTATCACATTTATATGTTGAGACATTTGCACTTCGTTTTTGCAAGTTTTCTGATATTCTCTATCTTTTTTTTTTTAGAGACATGTTTTTATTTATTTGTTTGTTTTTTTTTGTTTTTTTTTTTTTGTTTATACATGCACTGGGTACAGTCAGAAGCGCGGGAGGGTGAGAGAATTCACCAGAGCCAGAGCGGGGAGCAGAACAGGCAGAAGGACCGAAGCACACTGCTGAGGGGAGCAGCGGGCGGCAGGAGAGGTCTGCGCGCCATGTGGGACCCTCCTCCGGTGGCTGGAGAAGCAGCCGGGGATCGAACCGGTGCCCCAGAGGCCGCGGGCAGCTTCACAACCCAGCGCTCAACCGCTGCGCCACCGGGGAGGCCCTCTCTATCTTTTTTATTGGATTTTAATTCTATTTATTGCCATTTCCAAGAGCATTTTGTTTATTGTACAGTTGTTCACTTTTGACAGTAAGTTCATTTTTTCTTCCTTTTTTTATCACTTGTTTCTGATTTCTGTCTATTGTGGTTTGTTGCCAGGCAGAATTTGTGTTTATTTTAGTTTTGATGTTGTCATAGGTAGAAATTAAATTTATTTAATAAATAATTAAAGTATTCTATGTGTTTTTTTCTTTTACTACTGGTTGATGCTATTTTAAAAATTTTCATAGTTCAGTGAAAAGAAAGATGAACCCTACCAAATTATATATAAAGAAAAATATGATAAAGTGGAGGGAAGCTAAGAGTATATAAATCTGTATCAGTTATGAAATCTGACAAAATCAGTAGTGCTATACCCACTACATATATAAATAATACTATTATGCACTTTACACCAAATATTCACTTAGTTAATAAAATTCTTTGCAGTTGATTTTTTCCTTATATAATTCTAGTAAAGGTAGCTTTACTCTGATGTTCTTAGAGAACATGTGCATATACATTTTTAAACCTTCAGTGAATGTACTGATTTAATTAATACAAGGTTTGATATCTGTTTACATTTTAGGATCTAGAATTTTCTGTTTGACATTCACCAAATTAAGATATAAATGTGATAAAAAAAATACCTAGGTTTGCTGAATCAGAGTTTATTCTAACATAAGAGTTTATGGTAGCATTAGACTAATTGCTCTGACAAAGAAATGTGTGCCAAACAGAATTCTGAGAATATATCTCTGTTGGTAAGAATTCAGTGTAAGTTCCTAAATTTACTTAATAGAATGCTAGCCTTGCTTTATGTATTTTGGCATATCTTACCATTGGCTTTTTCTTCAATTACCAGCATAGTATGTACATTTCTGAGTTTATGTGTTCAGACATCTTAAAATACTAGCTCTGTTGCCAACTGTGACATATTGCTTTAGGGTAAATCCTTGCATAAACAATAACCATTACAGAGAAAAGTAGTAACAAATCTAAAAGTAGTTACCATTTACTGAGAAAATACAAATGTCAGGTTTCTTATTTTATCTCTATTGTCACAACAATCTTTAAAGCTCTTCAAATAATAAAACAGACCTAGAAATAGTAAATGCCTTTCCTATTTTAATATTAGTGTATCATAGAGATGGGATTCAAATCCAGCCTATTCTGACCCTAAAATTACTTTATATTCCTCCCTGAGTTCCTCAGAAAATTTTCAGAGAAGGTAATAATGGATCTGCAGCCCAGGATGAAGCACTATTTCACTATATTTTTAGTTAATAATAACCTCATGGCACAAGGTAGTTAAGTCAGAGAAATAACTATGGAGTAGGAAAGTAGCTGGGAAGAAGAGTTACACATTCTTCCTTTCTTCTTTAATTCACTTTTATTAGCTGACCCTAACTATTGATATAAAGTATCTAATCAGGGAACCCATATGAATCCATCCACAGGTGTGAGACTCCTAACATATGTGGAGGGTCAAAGTTAGACTTAGAACATTTTGGGATAGTGTATGGCATATATGGAGAGTCAAATGAAGTATAACTAGTATACTAGTTCAACTAGAATCAAAGTATAACCTTTGCTACTGAGAGCAAAAACATGTCTCAAAATATTTTTCAGATTGCATTATCCATTAAGAAAGTCTTAATTGGAATATCAATTCCAAAGAATACCTGCACCCCTATGTTTATAGCAGCACTATTTACAATAGCTAAGCTTTGGAAACAGCCCAAATGCCCAAAAATAGATGAATGGATCAAGAAGATGTGGTACATATATACCATGGAATATTACTCAGCATTCAAAAAAGATAAACACATGCAATTTGCAGCAACATGGATGGCGCTGGAAGGGATCATGCTCAGCGAAATAAGCCAGAAAGAAAAAGAAAAATACCGTATGGTCTCACTCATAGCAGGAATCTAGATAAGTTAAATAAGGGATCAGGAAAATGAATAACTATAAGAAAGTGAAAATCAAAATCAACAAAAAACTATGAACCAGAGACACTTTTTGGGGGGTGGGGGGGCAGGAGGGGAGGGATTGGGGTCAGAATGGGGGGGTTGAAATTGTATGGGGAATATAAAAATAAAATTTATTATAAAAAAAAAAGAAAGTCTTAATTGGGCCTCCCCTGATGGCGCAGTGGTTGAGCGCTGGACTGGGAAGCTGCCCACAGCCTCTGCAGCACCAGTTCCATCCCCGGCCACCAGCGAGGGTCCCACATGGCGTGGCAGACCTCTCCTTTGTCACCCACTGCTCCCCTCAGCAGTGTATTTCGTCAGTCTGCCTGTTCTGATCCCCACTCTGGCTCTGGTGAATTCTCTCACTTCTGACTGTACCCAGTGCTTGTATAAATAAATAAATAAATCTTTAAAAAAAAAAAAAAAGAAAGTCTTAATGTTTCTTCCTTTATCCAACAGTAATAATACAGTTATCTAATTTGTCTCCTAACAGATTATTCTCAAGTTGTTTGGTTTATTTCCTCTTTTAATTGACTTGTTTCGTGGTGCACTGAGTCTAAAAGATGATATAAGTTCCACTTAAAAAATGCAGAGTACAAAGAAAAAGTGGTAATTATATAAAATAAAAACAAAATAAAAATATGAAATTATATAAATAATAAAAAACTAATGCAAATATAAAACTTAATAAACAATTATTTTCACAGAACACACAATGTTATTTTAGTCAAAGCTTCAAAATGAGTATTTTTGTGATTATTAGAAAATCAATAATAATTATATTTTAATACTGGCAAAGTAGTTATCATTATCTTCCTTTTCTTTAAACTGAGTATATTTAATAAATCTCATTTAAATAAAACCACTAGATGATAGCATGTTAACTTGGTTATACTAGCCTTGAGAAAGGAAATACAAAAGCAAACTATAGACTGCCAAAGATAAAGTAGTAACTTCACTTGTTTTTACTAATGAAATAGAGACCCAGAAAAGTTGTATTACTTTCTCCAGTGTCAAATTTAAGATTAGAAACCATTCTGACGGTTATTTGTTACTTTGTCTTTAACTCCAACAATTACTGCTGTGTAAAGGTACTTTATAACTGGTTCCACAAAAATAATTCTAAACCAAGGTTCCATAGCATTAACAGACATCTCAGAACTGAGTGCTCTTGTAGTTTACTGTGACAGGAGCCTATAATGCTTGTTGGATTTTTCAAGAGAGCAAACTAAAACTGGTCTTCAAACCATAATAAAGTGTTTGGTTTTATCCTGATGGGTTCCAAATTGTGTAGTATTCAGATGATCATTTTTGTATTTTAGAATGCTCATTTTGGCTGTTTTATGAAGAAGTGATTCAGTACAGCAAGGCCAGAGGTAGTGATTTCGGACAGGAGAAAATGAATGTTCATAGGGTTGGAAAGAAGATAAAAGAACACATCATATTCAAGAAAAATTAGTTAAGTGCATAGAATCAACATAACTCGTTAGTTAGTAGAGGAGAGGACTGAAAGAAAATGAGGAAAGAATAACTCCCAAGTTTCTGGATTATAAAACAAGTTATGAGTCACTGAGATTGGAAATGTACTGGTATATGTAGGAATGAACTGAAGGTGGAAAATTCCATTCTAGACATGATGTACAGAGTCTGTGCAGACTATTTACACAAACATAGGTTTTGAGATAAAATAAAGAATTTTCAATCACTTCACACCTGACCCTGAAAACATGGATGCTTTTAGAAAATCCTTGAGAATACTGAAGTTGTAAATAATATGGAATGTATATGTGTATGTGTATTTCCAGGAAAGAGTTGGTTAATTTTCAGCTGTTTCTCATTGAATTCTGTAGTCCATCAGTGCTTTCTGAAGTCTTGCAAAGGAATGAAATCATGTAATTCTGGGGAAATTTGATAGTGCATATTTTTAACTAATATTTTTTGCATATTGAGAGATATTTTATGAAACTACTGAATTGATGAGCCAATGTGAAGTTTAATAAAAAGGAACATGTATGATATACTTTTAATTCTGATATAAATATTAAATATGTGGCCTCCAAGACACAAATGTTAGAGTACTCTAGAAAGGAGAAAATTCCTTTTTTATGATACAAGAGGTCTTTTAAAAGAAGATTCAAAATTATTAAACTTTTCCAAATGTAGCCCACCAATATGTGAGCATGTCAGTAGTGTGGTGTGGGTACTACAGCGATGTGCCTCAGCTCAAACAGTGAAGTCAGTTCCAGCTTCAATCTCCTCTTCAAAATGGTGGAAAATATATTTAATTTTCCATTTTAAAAACTCATCTAGGAAATGTTCTTTATGTGATATCTTTGATGATTTTAAAAATGAACAGACTAAAATACTTTAATATTTATATTCTAGATCTTGAAAATATGTTTTGTTTCCATCATATAAAAGTATTTTCTGGAGAATGTATGTAGTGCTTGAAAAAGAAGGATGATGTTTTAAAAAACATTAAAACTTTTTCATTACAAAGAAAGTGATAAAGTTTCATCTCTAACTTACACTGGGAATGGGCTAATAAAAGCAAAAGGGTTGCTGAAAGGATAACATTTTCTCATTCAAATCCTTAATCTTGGCAAATTCTTAATACAGTACGAATGCAAACACAGAACAATTGATGAAAACACCCAAGATTACAACTGACTATGATACCGTTATCAGGATTCAAAAAGAATTTTCACTGGTCACAAGATATATAGAGCCATAATAATTGAATGTTATCATTCAATGTTTGCTATTAGTGTGAGGACAAACTTGCTTTCCCAATCATCCTGTTTAAAGATGCCGTGTTAATCATGCAAGCAAATAAGGTACTTATCCAGTCTAATGTGGAAGTCTTTTTAATAGTGCTATTACTCCCTTTGTGTGTGTGTGTGTGTGTGTTTATAGAAGAAAGTAAGTACACATTTATTGAGATTATTCTGCAAGTTATACAATGTGCTCATCATAAGCAATAGTGAATACCACATGGTCTCTGATTTCATAGGATTTTTAATCTAATAGGGGAGACATACAAGTAAAGAAGTAATACAATAATATTTTGAATGTTTTAATATCACTAAATTTGTAAGGGTTCTAGGAGTATTATTTCAAGAAACCTCACTGTACTTTCTGGGGTTTATCACAAAGAAACCAGTATCTGTGTGTGGACTTCATGTGATGTAATTGTATAAACATTTAATGGTTTTATGTAAGATAATCACATGTGCATTTTAGAAAGCTAAGTAGCATGATAAAAATTCTTGCAACATTAGTACTTCTGTTTACTGAAATGTTAGAGTTTAATTTTCAATATTGCAACCTAATTTTTCAATATTGATATAATTTTCAATATTGCAAGCAACAGAAAAGGGGGGGGGGAAGGTAGTAATTCTTAACTTCAAGATATGTGAGGTAAATGCTAGGAAAAATTCTGATTCTATTAACATTGCTACCCAGAATTTCATTTGGGATTACATTTAATAACATATTTAAGATATGTACCAAATGTATGGGAGTTGGTTACAATCAACAGATTCAAAATACATGGTCACCTAAATAAAATCCCTAAATAACTGTGCATCAAACCAAATATGTAATCTCCTCTTGCCATTCAAAAAAAAAGAAACTAAATTAGAGATTTTAACACAAAAGAACTTAATGTGAGAATTTAATTGAGATATCACAGAAGTAGCATTTGCAGACAGCAACTGCCATCCTTGAAGTTGGGTCATGAAAGAAAGATGACTGAAGTTATTGCAATTTAGTACTTGGTGAAGAGACACACTGAAGTCATAAATCAGGCATCTGAGGAGGACACACTGACCAGTAGGTGCTGGTTTCTCTCAGGGCCTGTGACTGGCCTAATTCTTCAAATGTTGGGGGAAATATAATTTAGATTCATTTGCTAGAGCTACTAGAATAAATTGCCAAAAGTTAAAAGGCTGGGGTGTGGTGAAACTTCCAGCCCTGAAGTCTTCCTGTAGTTCTTTTGCACGCAGGCCTGCAAAACTGAAATGGATTTTGCTGTTCCAGCCTTTATGTCACATATTTACCGCTTAAATTGAAAAATGACAGTTATGTTTGATGTGATTTTAAAATTTAGGCCTGTGTGCCTGAGTATATCAGAATATCAGAACTATTAGCTGTGCTTTTGTTTCAAAATCTGTCTTAAAATACATTATTTTCAAAGGAATGTATATATCAAATGTTGATTTAGATGTTATGAACAAGTAAATGTGTTCTTGAAAGCATTTCTTTCACTAATTTACTTAATCTATCTTCCATAAATGAAGTAACATTTAAATTTAGTAAACCTATCCATAAAAGTGCTCTGATTTTTGAAAAATGAAAATTTGCTTTGCTCTGTTTTTATTACAGATATATATGCGCACACACATATAGATATGCCTTGAGGTACAAGCAACACATTAGTAAAGCTGACTGAATTTTCACCTTATTTGCAAGCATGGCCATGTTTCTTGCTTTGAATGTCCTTCAGGCCTCATCAGAGCACAAAATTCCAAATGACTTCAAAGGGTTTCTGTACTCAGATCAGTTCTATGGGGCATGGAGGGAGATGAGAAATGAACCGACAACAGAGGTGCAATGAAAGGTAAAAATCCTAGCATCACCACAGCTCTTGGGCTCAGTAACAGATTAAATTACACCTGAATATATGGATCTCATGGGCTCATGAAGGAAAAGATGGCAAGCATAAAATAAACGAGTTTATTCACTGGATTCTGGTAATGTTTTCTTCATCAAGTAGCATAGATAACATTTTTATTTTTATGGAAATCTGTCAACTTTCTTGTTTAAAGAAGGAAATACAAATGTGAATGATCAAAATTATAGTAGCTAACCCACAGTAGACATTCAATAGATGTTATTTGGTTACAAACAATTCTTAAAGTACAGTGTGCTTTTTAAAATCTTTATAATAGTGGGCCTCCCTGGTGGCACAGTGGGTTGACCACAGCTCTGTGAAGCTGTCCACAGCCTCTGCAGCATGGGTTCGATTCCCGGCCGGCCAGGGAGATTCTCACATGGCATGGCAGACCTCTCCTGTCTTGCCCACTGTTCCCCTCAGCAATGTATTTTGGTCGTCTGCCTGTTCTGCTCCTGTTCTGTCTCTGGTGAATCCTCTCACCCTGCTGCTTCTGGCCTGTACCCCAGCTCTTATGTAAAAATAAATAAATCTTATAACTAAATAAATAAAATCTTCATAGTAATAGTGGCATATGTTTTAGGGATATGGAGAAGTAAAGACAGACCTAAAAACAGGAGAAGAACTTTGTACCTATTTATACTAGCCTTTCTCCTTTTTTAATCTGAAAGATTAGCCTTGAGAAAGGGAAGAAAGAATAAGTAGAAAATGAAGACTGGATTCAGATACTCTTTCCTCTGACATAAATTCTTGCAATAATGTCTTATAACTAAACAAATATAAAAAGTAATACTGTTTTTATGTACATGTAAATATTCAGAAGATCATATCACAAAGTTAAGTGGTTTATAACTTTAGATAGATTATACATATACTTGATAAAAATTAGAAAGAATTGCATTTTTGAAAATTTAATTCTTCAAATAGTTTTTATTAATGTTGCTCAAACTGGAATTATTCTTTTAGAACTAGTATTTTTATTCTCTGTAGATTTACAAAATTTAAATTTACAGACATTTGAAACTTTTGTTTTTGGAAATATTCTCCCTTTCACAAATATCAATTTGAGGGGTTCTTAGTGCACATATTGATATTGCCTTATAGTTAATTGATAATGACTTGGGATTAGGAATCATCAGAAACTTCTGGAAAGCTACATAAGTACAAATATGCTTCTCTTTTTTTTTTTTAACTTTATGTCAAAAAGCAGCTGTTGAACACTGAACATGAGCACTACAGAACAATCATACCTCATTTGCTTATTATACACCTCTGTATGCTTATATTTACCAAATTTTCTGTTGAGATATTTCTTATGGAATGTCCTTTAGAGTACTGACAATAAAAATTGAGTGAGATATATATTAAACAAAATGCATTATAATTATTGATTCTTCAGTCAGATCTAAAATTATTATAAAACAAATTCTCATGGACATAGACTATCTTTTTTTTGGAAGATTTATTTATTTATGCATACAAGAACTGTGGTATAGGCCAGAGTTGTGGGAGGGTGAGAGTATTCACCGGAGACAGAGCAAGGAACAGAACAGGAAGACTGACTGAAATACACTGCTGAGGGGAGCAGCAGGCAAGACAGGAGAGGTCTGCTGAACCATGTGGGTAACCTCCCTGGCCAGGGATCAAACTTGTGCTGCAGTTGGTGCAGATAGCTTCATCATGCTGCGTCTTAACCCTTGCACCACCAGGGAGGCCCCAGACATATAATGTCTTAAAGCAAACCATGTCCCATCAAACTTTTTCACCATCAGGAAATTTTCTCTCAGCAATCACTTTGTCCAGTTATGTCTCCTATACACTAATTCTCTCACTCCATGTTCTCAGTATCTTAAATCTTTGATTTAAGAAATTACTAGTAAATGAGATGAAATTTCATGTCAACTTCGTGAGTCATTTTAACCTCAGAAGAATCTAGAACAATCAGAAAAGGATGAATAGGATGAAATGGGGTCATTCCTCCTTGTCTTATAGAGCACCACCGGCAATATATTAGTACGAATTAAATAAAACTCATTAAAACTAAGCTAATTTATATAAAAGCCTCTGACCCTGTGGTGTCAGAATATTTAAATGACAGTGCATGACCTTATTGGCCAATAAAAGCCCTAGTTGCAGAACTCCTTTATGTAGCCAGGTGTTAATCTTTTAGTTTTGGGGCCCTGGATATATCAGCATGGTTCCAAGGGAAAGACCGATGATGGTGGGGAGAGGGGGTACTCAGAAGGTGTTGGCCAGTGTCTATTTACTAATTTATAGGTACATTTTTAATAGGTTATAAACCACTATATAAATTGCTTTTTTTTTTTTCTTTCCAACTGGCAATGTATTTCCTCTTCTACACTTTCCCCCCCCCCTTATTTCCAGGATTTTGACCTCTGGATATCATTTGAAAATTTCAGTGCTATAAATACCAGCAATTAGCCAGATGCCTCTTAGCTCATCTGGGCCCTTATTGTAGCCATTGTTGCCACCTTGTTCTCCAGCCATTGTTTCTGGAACAATCCTCCTGCCCAGTTTCTTTGCAATCCTTCAGATCTGCTTTTCACCAATCAGCATTTGACCCTAAAATCCACATATTGAGAGCTGATCTCTGTTATCTATGCTCAATTATTTATGCTAAATTATTTGTTTTCACCATAAATTCAGCCTCTGAGATTAAAGGAGTAGTGTTAATCCCACCTCTGTGGTTCAAGGATAATATGTCTAAATGAGAGAGGAGTTATTTAAAGTTGAAAGCACTAAGATCATTTCTCAGTCTAATTTCTATGAATTAATTATTTTTATGCTGTAAAAATAAGAAAGGAAATTGTTCTAATTGAAGGATGCACAGAGGGTACAAAACATCAACAGTGTCTGTGCCAACAGCCTCAGAAACAGCAGAAGCCAGGGTCTTCCCCATTGGAGTTTGCTTTCAGACATCATTTGTAAGCAGTCTTGGCACTGCCATTGACAGCATTAGCTGTGCTCTCAATACTTTCAGAACCTATTAGCAAAAACAGTCCTTTCAGCAGACACTGGTAAGAATTTCTATGATTCACTTCAGAGAGCTTGGGAGCTTTAAAAGCTGAAAGTAACTAGAGAAAATGATAGCTGTCATATGACTTGGATCACAAGTAAAAGACCATATAGGAACTTGAAAATCTGGTAGTAGATTTATAGGCATTTTTAGAGCTCCTATAAAATTGCAAGAATGAAGTGAAAATAATACTATATTGTAACATTTATTATGGCTCCAATTTACTTCTTATCCAGTATATCTTGTGAGATGCAAGCCACATAAAATTCTTACACTTAGAGTCTGTTCTTGTTTTTCTTGCTGTGATCGTAAATAGAGGCTCAGCAGGATTTCATTTTCTGGAAAGATGCAAACAAGTGTCTAAAGTTGCTAATTTTTTCACTGAAATTCCTCCCAGTAGGTGATCTTTGCACCACTCTGTAGTAATTAATAAAAGTCTTTTCTTCATAGTCTTAATCTAAAATTGCTTTCGTTACCAGAGATATTCCTTCTTAATTTTCCCAAATCTGTTTGGTAATTTCATCCTCTTATTATTCAGGGAAAAAACTTTCCAGTCATCTTTGATTGCATCTCATTGTCATTTTGTAGCTCACATCTGTGAAACTCAGTACAGTATAATATCACAGGAGGTAACATGTAAATCTCTTCTTAACTCTCACAACCATAACAATTACTTATGGAACTAATTGTTTTCATTTCTGGATCGTAACGACATTTTTAGGTCCCTTTCTTTACCTGTTTTTTTCCCCCTTCTATAATTCCTTTCACCTACTACTGCTAGCTTAATCTCTCCTAAACTAAGTTATAGTAAGAGAAAAATGCTTTAAATCTTACTCAAAAACCTGTAATATCTTTATGTCACCTACCATATTCAATTTAATTCCTGTCTGATTTATATGATTTTTAAATATTCTCATCATAACTTATTTCTTTCCATTTAGTCTATTAGACACTCTTGGTGTTTTAATAAATATGGTAAATATGTACCACTAATTTGGTAAATCGTGCTTTCCCAATGGGAATGTGAACTTCACAAGGACAAGGATAATGTCTAATACTTGTCTTCGTCTTTCACAGAACCTATCATAGTAATGTATTAAAAATAGCTTCTAAGTAATCACAGTTATATATTTACTTTTGGAAAATAGTAAATGTTACTTACCTGTTTAAAATCAGTTAAATCATGTGAAGTCAAAAGAAATAAATTTCAAGACCAAATTTTGTATGGCCTAAGAATTACATTGTTATCTACATTTTAACATTTTTGCCCATTAACTCATCACATTTTCTTCAAGACAAAAAGCTTTTAAATTATAAATTGTTCACAGACTTCTTTTAAATGCTTTATCTCCTCTCATTTAATAGGAAAATTGCTTTCTATGTTTCACGATTGTGGAAAATCCAACGCACCACTTTTAACCTCTTTGGTAATTGCTATTGCATTGTTGCTGTGTATGTCAAGCTCCCTTACTAAGTTCAGCCTATTTAGAATTTAATGGAACGCAAATGGCATTACTGTTGTTTTGATTATGTATAACAAGTATTCTGTGATCTGCTTTTTTTAAAATACATTTTTCTTAACAAATGGCAACTTCTGCTTGGCAGAGAAACATCTTACTTTTCATCTCTCAGTGTCACAATACTGTAGCTACTTCTAAGATTTACTCACAGATTTCCAGCTTTCACTTTATGTTGTAGGCTCAAAAGTCTCTGTGACATTTTAAAACTATTGCTTTTAACACATTGAGATCTATTTTTTCCCTGACAGAGCCCTCAAGTAAATGTTCTGTTGACATCTAATACTTAACATATCCAAGAAAAAGTTCATATTTTTTTAACTGGAAAATTAAATTTCTCATTTCTTAAATACCCCACATTTCTCAATGGTGCTTTCTCCTTTTTCTCCTTCAGGTAAAAAAAGTTGTTGAACTGTCATCTCAAGATGTTATAAATGAGTGACTTATGTATGTGTGTGTGACATAAGAAAAGTCCAGCTATTTCTATATTTCTAATAGCTAGTTGATGGTGGTTAGTAAATGGACATAAGAAACTGTTCTTTCAGTAGAAACCTGGAAATCTATGATCTCCAACTCTACTCAGTGATGACTAGACGTATAATAGTTTAATCTCTGGTTCTCCCTTCCCTCATTTGTATAGGTAGGTTGTTGAAGTATCTCTCAGAGGTCTTTTTTACATTGAAACTGGTCATAATTAATTCAGTGGGTGGTGAGGAGTCTCTGAGGCACATCCTCCTGACCAAGCAATTATGGGTAAGCAACATTGGAATGTTCATTACAAATACTGCCCACAGATGTGGATTTGACTCAGGTAATCACCTGCCAACTTGCATATAAATTTTGTATTGCTGAATTAAAAGAATAATTGATAATGACTGGGGCTTTAATCATGGTACTCTAAGGTCACCTTATGATATTTGTTATATAAGTATGAATGATTATAATTAGCATTTATCCTCAAACACATTTGAATTTTTCAATCTCCTCTTTATTAGTGTGGAATAGGAGCTCCATTTTCCACTGTAAAAGGAATGAGTTAAGAATGAAGAAAGAATCTATTTTCTGTTGGCAAAATCCCCTGGGTTATGATGCCAGCTTCATTTTTACTCAGTGTTCAGTGTTAATTTGGTTCAGTTTTGTTTTCTGCCAGTACATTGTCATTTAAAATCCAGAAAACAAGAAAATTAACTCTATCACAGTAGTTCAATCAATTTAGCACTTGGAGAATCCTAGATTCCTAAGGTTTAATAATTTGCATATTTTATTTTTGATACACTAAATGAAGAAAAAAAGAACAATTTTTATTTAAAACAATTGAAGATATTTTTGTATATCTCCACATGATGTTGTAACTATCTAACCAGGTCTATTGATTCAGAAATTCACAACCATCATATTTTATTTTCTCATATGGAATTTTGGAAAATTTCCAGTCAAATGTAAGCCTAACTAGAAGAGATGATTCTATTTTTATAACTTTCCATGGAAATTAAGTTGTATAAACACTTAATTATCTTGGCATGGATTCCATAATAGATTTTATGAAGTACATATAGAAAGAGATACTTTTTGTAAACTTATTTTCTGCATATAATTATTTTGATATATGAAAAGAAAAGTATTTATAATGGTGTTTCTGCTAATGATCTATTAGTTTACTGCCACCTAAGAATATGAATCTATTTTTGGCTTTTATTTCAGTTGCATGAATTTCCTTCAGAGTTAGATGTGTTTAAAAGATGTTTTTGGAATAAGGATATAGTGATACTTGAGTACATATTGAAAGAGTCAAATTTAAGATAATAGGAAAAGATGGCATCATGACAACTAACTGCCCAGATGTCATTATCTTTATTGTCACTTGACAACTTTATCTTTTCCATGCCACACACTTTTCTTAAACTGAGGCTTAGAGGCAGATTTAACTGGAGGCTTAGATGACAGATTTAACTGGAATCCTTGTGGAGAGAATTGATACAGTTACAATTTTCCCCATGGGACTTAATAACACTTTGGACAAGTTGACAGATTTAGATTTAGGATCCAAAGGAACCAAATGGAACCAAACTGGCTAGCAGATATTTATGAATCCCATCCCCATAACAGGGCTATGGAGATACTGCTCCTGGAGTGTTTAATAAAGGACCACCTCATCCCTTTGTATTAGAGGAGTGGTGGTACCACTGGCAGGCTCTGCAAGATTCTATTTTCCTCTACAGTTCAAATATTTTACTTCTAGAACACAGGTAGAGATAGGAACAGCTTTTCCTTGTTCAAATAGACATGACATATTTTAGTCTTTATGAAGGTTAACCAAGTTGAGTTCTCAATACCCTTGAACAGTAGAGTGATGCAAAACTGAAAACTTGACTGTTATCTCTTCTTAGAACAGCGATGCATTATTTTGAACCTTACTGTACTATTTAGACTGCGCCTTAATAAGTAGGCAAGAGAACAATTTGCTAAGTCAATGGACTACAACATATAGAAGGAAGCAAAAAAAAAAAAAAAGAAAGAAAAGGCAATTTAACCATATACAGTGCTCTTAGGAGAAGATATTTTCAGCAAAAGTAACAGTTTTAATTTAACTTAAACACAATTTTAATTTAAACAAGTATTTTAAATCTGTGACTTGATGATTTTGAACAGTTTTGAAAAGTTCACAGCCACTGTTACTTCACCATTATTGTTCTCGCTATTATTTCTCTCATCCTTTAATGTGAATCTAATTATATGAAGGACTGGCCATTGGCTCTTTTGTTCTCTCCGTATTTTCATGAATATTTATTTTATAATGTCCTCTATTTCTCTGGTCTTTGTTACTCTGCTTTTAAAACTATTCATTAAATGTTTAATTTCAGTTATGGTATTACTCAGGTTTATAATTTCCAAAGGTTTTCTGTTTTTATAGGTTCTAATTTTCTGGTACCAATCTATATTTTTTATCTTGTCTTGAACAAGTTAATCACAGTAATTTAAAATTACTTGTGTGAAACTCTAATATATCTATCATTTCTAGCTCTTTTTTTTCAAGTATTATTTTCCTCTGAATTTCTGACATCGCTAACCCATCTACTGCAATCCTAGAAATCATTTATTTATTTATTTATTTATTTATTTATTTATTTATTTTGAAATCATTTATTTAATGTCAGTATTGTTTTTTCAAAATCATGCAGGCACAATTTTCATAGTTTAATTATTTTAATTTTAGAATGCAACTGGAAATGGGAATGACTTTTCCTTGCTCAAATGAATATTAGAGAGTTCAGATTTTATGAAGGTTTATCAATTTCTTGCTGGCTTTTGTTTAGGGCAATCCCAGTTTATGTTCCTTTACCTATCGTTTAAGTATCAAGAAACTCCCTTTTACAATTAAAAACATTTGGTTGAGACTAGGGACTAGCAAAAAAGTTTTTATAAATAGCCAAATAGTTAATATTTTAGGCTTTTCAGGTCAGATGGTCTCTGTCATGATTAATTAGTTCTGCCTTTCAGGCACAAAAGCATCCATAGAGAGAAAACATAAACAAATGATTTTTTTTCTTTGCTGCAATAAAACAGTATTTATAGAAACAGATGTGGGGCCTAATTTAATCTGTGAGCATAGATTGCTGATATCTCATTTAGGCTATAAATATGTGTTCCTTCAATTTCTTAACCTTTGTACCTTGATTAATGCTTCAATGGGGAAAAGCAGTGCAGGATGTTAGGCTCATTTTTCTGCAGTTCTCTTTTCTTGAAAGCCTCTTTGCTCCAGTATTAGAGCACCTTGTAGCCTTGAATTGCAGTTATTTGTTTCCCTGATCCTGTGAGACTACCATAATCTGAGTTTGCTTATGCCTGTTTACTAAATTTCTTATTAATCAATGAATAGCAGAAAGTAAAATGGTAGAAAATATCTGGCTCATGTTGACACTCTCCTCTCTGAAACTTTTGTCCATAAAATTATGGCTTTCTTAATTGTACTTTATTATCTTTAAAGACCTGTTTTTAGTATTTCTCATAGATTTTATACTTATTCTTGAAGGATAAGTTTGTTTAATACAAGCTAATTTATCATATTGGGAAGCTTAAGACCCCACAGGGAAGATAAAGCAAGAAATTTTAGTTTTTGAATAAATCAGCAAAATATAAAAGTAGAAACCATGCTAACAATGAAATGACATAAACGCAAGTGTGAAAGAATGAACTAAGACATATCAAGTATCACGCTATATACAGAAAACTACTCAATCCAAATAATGCAAAATAAAATCTGAGCAGTAGAGTGAAATTGTCAGTTAACTCTGAATTATATTATAAATTGAATGCACCTTACAATGGTATCACAGTAGTTAGTGAAAAAATTAATTAAACAGATAAATGTAAAATAAGGAATATTATAATAAATTGTAAGTGAATAGACAAACACCCTATTGGTTGGAAAGAATTTGAAAAACCTAGAAATTATGAAAAAGTGCTGATAGATTTATTTGACTATGAAAAAGAAAATGCTGCATCACAAAATATACTATATATAAAGCTAATATACCTAATATTGGTTACACCTAATATTTATAGTTAGGTATCTATAATATAGTATGACCACTAATTATGAAAATAGGCAAACATGCACAATAAATGATTTATTTATATTAAATTACAATATGTAATACAGGTGTCAGCCAACAAATTATTCTCTCATTAAAAATACCTAGTGTTGGGCCTCCCCGGTGGCGCAGCAATTGAGCGCTGGGCTGCGAAGCTGCCCGCAGCCTCTGCAGTGCTGGTTCGATTGCCCAGCCACTGGGCGAGGGTCCCACATGGCGCGCAGACCTCTCCTGCCTCCTGCTGCTCCCCTCAGCAGTGTACTTCAGTCTGCCTGCTCTTCTCCCTGCTTTGGCTCTGGTGAATTCTCTCACCCTCCCATGCTTCTGACTGTACCCAGTGTTTGTATAAATGAATGAATAAATAAATCTTAAAAAAAAAAAACACCTAGTGTTAACATCCAAAAAAAGGATTATAATATATTTCTAGTAGCAATATAAATTTTATGGTATTTAGAAATCTCTATAGCAAAGTATATTAAAATAAGAATGAATATTCAGTATTTTTTAAAGTTTTATTTATGTATGTATTCAAGTGCTGGGGTGTAGGCCAGAGGTGTGGGGGTGCAAGGATTCGTCAGAGACAGAGTGGGGAGCAGAACGGGTGGATTGCAAAGAGACCCTCGAGAATGATATCAGTTTTGATTAAATGAACAGAGATACTTAATATGATAGAAGCCATGCAGAAGGAATGCACCAATTCTAAAAAGCAAAATCTACCATTGCAGCATTTGTGTTCAAGGTTATTGATAAGATGGAGA
This sequence comes from Talpa europaea, assembly GCF_964194135.1. Classification (NCBI taxonomy): domain Eukaryota; kingdom Metazoa; phylum Chordata; class Mammalia; order Eulipotyphla; family Talpidae; genus Talpa; species Talpa europaea. Next base: position 29,869,448 of record NC_140071.1, read on the forward strand.
ATCAGCACAAAGTGCTAAGAGTGATAAACATAGAGTATATGTTCTATTAAGTGTGGTCACTTTCTTAACAAGAAGACAAAAGGACACCTCAGCGTGAGCCTTGACACAGCATTTAATCAAAACTGATATCATTCTCGAGGGTCTCTTTGCAATGAGCAGAATTTCAATATGTAAGAGAAATTAAAAAATAAAATTTTTGCAAAAAAAAAAAGAAAGAAAAAAAAAAGAAACACACTGCTGAGGTGAGCAGTGGGTGAGACAGGAGGGGTCTGCTGTGCCATGCAGGTTGACTCCCTGATAGCTTCATAGTGCCGAGACTTAACCCCTTGTGCCACGAGAGAGGCCTTGAATATTCAATATTTCTTCTGTGAATGTGCTCTATAGAAATACAAGTATCACTTATTTAATGAAAATTATATATGTATATATATAATTGAGATAACACTGGTTCACAACACTGTATGTGATTCATTATAGTATAGGTTCATACCTCTTCAGATACGTTTTACCACACCACACTCACCATCAAGGCACCCACAGTCCTCCAGAATTATCCACTGGGCTTTCTCTCCACTTTATTCTCCACCTTCACTCTCCTGCTCTTGTAGCCACAATTCTACAGTCACATTTCTAGGGTTTGTTTTATCTGACACTTTGTTTTGTTTCTCTGTATTCTGCAAATGAGTGAAACCAGCTGGTATTTGTCTTTCTCCGTCTGGCTTATATCACATGTTGTAACTATGGCAAAAATGAAATGAGATGAATTCTGATCTATGAGAAATTATTGATTGAAATATGGCACAGCTGGGGTATAGCAGATATAAGGATATTAAATAGAATGCTTATGCAGAAATTTTTCCATCTTGATCTACTAAGTGAAAACAGTGAAATAGATTAATATGATTTTTTTTTTCTGGAAAATGAAAAAAATTTACAAATCTGCTATGTGGAGGTAATGTGATTTTTATTAGCTTGGAAATGCAAGAGATGGATATATATAATATATAATATAATATAATATCTATATATTACTTTATTTACATGGAGATAAGATTGTTACATAGAAAGGGAAAATAATTTACTCACCCCTTAGGGATAGAAATCAACAATGAAATCTATATATCTAAAATATTTTGGAAATTAATGAAAACATTAAAGCAGCTTGAAAGAATTTGGGTATGAGCTCTCAGTATACTCTTAGAGGTATAAGTCCATGTGCAACACAAAGAAGAGGGTATTAAGTGGTGCCAAATCTATTCCTTTCACCACATTATAAAGTTTTTAGAGCTTTGCTTTTCAAAGTGTGGTTTTTGGTAGAAGAATCAGCATCACCTGGGAACTTGTTAGAGAGCTAGGTATCTGGTATAGAGATAGGTATCTGGTATGGAATCAGAATCTCTTTTTACGAAACTTTCTTAATGATTGATATGTACACTAATGTTTGAGGAGTAATTCCTTAGTGGTTGATAATGGACTGAAGTGAGAACTTTCAGCGTTTCTATTTAGTTATGTACAAGTATACATAGAAAAGTGGGACAAGTTCTGATTAAAAAGCTTTATAAAAGCAAACAGCATTTTATCAAAAACGATGGAAATAAATAAATTCAACAATAACTGTGACAGATTTGGGAGTTTATCAGTAGCTAAACATTATTGTATAGCAAGCATAGTACATAGGAATGAAGATATTAGGGCCTTAGTTCTCTCAATTGTAAAATTTAATTTTAATAAATAGAACCCCTTTCAATATTCAATCATCAAAACCAAAAACATGCAAATAATAATTTGATCATTAAAAAGTTATAAATATAAAAAATATTTCTCTTTTTTTTACTTCAATATTTTTCAAATTGTAATTTTCCTGAAATTAGAAGAATTGTAGTCAATCAGCAAAACCGAATAGGCTAACGCAAAGAAAATACATCAGAAGAAGAAAGATAAATCCCAGCGGTCTCACTTACATGTGGAATATGGAGAAATGTAACAAAGGATCAGTCAAAACGAACCAATACTAAACTCTTAAACCTAGTTGCAAAACTGAGGTAACCTCACGGGAAATAAAGTGCGAAGGGAGTGGGGGATGGAATTGGCTCAGTGAAATACATTAAAGGATTATTGGGGCACTGGTGATGGGCAGGATATGAATGTATGTATTTGTAGAGTTTTGAGTTTGTAACCCCTGGAGCAGATACAAAGATGTAAATCTACTTTAGCTCAATAAACATAATTTGGGAAAAAAAGGAAAAATGGAAGCACAAATATTATGTAACTATGAATTAGCACATATTTATAGATTCTTAAACTGGGTACTCTGTCCCCTACATTTTATGATTTATAGAAATATAATATCACTTCAAAAGTATACTATAATCTTTATTTTATATATAAATACATGAATAATAAATTATGTCCTATTGTAAGCTGGGTTAATTAATGATCTGGAAGACAAAGTGATGTGATATATGATTTTGTGTATGAATCAGTAAAAAATAAAACAAATCACATTGTAAAATATAACATCTCTTTAATATTAAGTGAAATAGTTCATAATTTTTAAAATTTTCAGTTAATAATAATGCTAGTGTCATTAAAATATTTGTTATGTAAAGATTCCTTTTTTTCTTTGTTTTTTTCTATAAGAATATTCTTACATCATGTCTAGTAACACCAAACTTTTCAAATCTTAGTTTAAAGAACCATCAAAACTGAATTATGGTCATTTTATTTTTTTTATTTTTACTTTTTTTGAAGATTTATTTATTTATGAAAAGAAGAATTGGGGTACAGGTCAGAGGTGTGGGGATGTGAAAGGATACACCAGAGACAGAGTGAGGAACAGAACAGGCAGACTGACTGAAATACACTGATGAGGGAGCAGCAGGCAAGACAGGTCTGTTCTGCTACGCCATGTGGGTAGCTCCCGGGCCAGGGATTGAACTCAGGCTGCAATGGCTGTGGATAGCTTCATAGCGCTGTGTCTTAACCCCTTGTGCCACCAGGGAGGCCCCTGTGATCATTTTAATAGACTCAAGAAAGTGCTTAGCAGTTTACAAATAATGGGCTAGAGAGCCACAATAGACTCTGATATGAAACTGAAGCAACAAATAACTATAACAGTAACAAAAATGAAATAGTGTTGGGTAAGTTAATAAAATGGCAAATGGAAAAATGTGAAGAAATCCATAGTAGCAGCATAAAGTTAAAAAAGAAGGAACAGAATTTATTCATTATTTCTGGTAAAATAGACAGTGAAATGCAAGAACTGGGAAGATATAATTGGGTTTTGATAATCTAGAAAGATCAGTTGCAAGTACTATAGAAGTACAGGAAACACATGAAGGCTAAACTAGACTCTACAGTAAGAAGCTTACTAAAGAAATATAAACCACTAGCCAAAATACATTTTAATTAGTTTAGTAAAAGTAAAGTATGTATCACAAAGATATTGAATAAGATGCAAAGAATAGAATCCTACTTCCATGTGATGCTAGAGCTAATTTTGTTAAGTCAAAAGCCTTTTTTTGTTGTCCTCATAATTGACAAAAATTAATCTAGGATCAACCTCAGATCTGTGTCCAAGTACTAGGATGGAGAATAAATGGAAAGGGAAATTTTTTGTTTGTTTGTTTTGCTTAAATATTTTAAACAAGGTTGTTAGGTATTTTGGAAGTATAGTATCTCCCCTTTCGGATGTAGTTACCACAGCACACTCACAGTTGGAGCACCCATACTCCCCCAAAGCTGTTTTTCTTTTAAGGATACTGTTCAGAAATTACACATACCATTTTCAAATTCATTTCATGTCATATATTCATTAAAATACAGTTATTCACTTTCAAGAGTCTGAAAAGACAAGTAATTGAGGCCCTGGGGCCAGGAAAAGCAACATGAATCCAGAAGACCATGCACGGGGGAGAGAGAACACCATCAGCCTCACAATGAGCCCACCATGGGCACAAGGGAAAGAGCCAGCAGGTGAGAGGCTGAGTGTGGAAAGGAATTGCCAAGGAATTTTGGTGTCCATCGTGCCTGCTGCTCCGTTTAACACTGTGCTGTGATAAGTGCTCTGATTATTTCCTAGCATCTTTAACTTTTGGGAAAAGACTGCTAATTACAATGGTCTTGTATTAATTAAGTTTGAGGGAAAAAAGAGACTGTACCAGCCCATCCCACACCCTCTACTCTGCACTTTAGATGATAACGTGAGAGAAGCAGGGTGACCCTTACCCAGGTGGTTGAGATTTGAGCCACATACAATACTGAATAAGCAATAGTCACTAGGAATTTAAGTTTTCACATTATCGTCTTCAACCACCAGATTTTACCTGGAAATCAAGTGAAATGTTTAGGAGATTGCTGAACTCTGATATTTTATAGTTTTTTTTTTTTAAGATTTATTTTTATTTATTTATACAAGCACTGGGTACAGTCAGAAGCATGGGAGGGTGAGAGAATTCACCAGAGCCAGAGCAGGGAACAGAACAGGCAGACTGACAAAATACACTGTTGAGGGGAGCAGCGGGTGGCAGGAGAGGTCTGCACGCCAGGTGGGACCCTCCTCTAGTGGCCAGGGAGCAGCCGGGGTTTGAACCGGCGCTGCAGAGGCTGTGGGCAGCTTCGCAACCCAGTGCTCAACCACTGTGCCACCGGGGAGGCCCATATTTTATAGTTTTTAATGAAGAAGTTAACAATGGGCATATAGGGTGTATGTAAAAATTATTTGAAAAATGCAATGTTCTCTAGAAAACAAACTGCCTCTAATCCCATATTTTAAAAACATCTATAAAGTATAAACATGATAAAGACACATTTTTTCAGTTTTGTTTAATCTTTGTATCTTGCCTGAAACAAATACTCAACAATATTTATAAATAAATGAATAATATGCAAATAAAAATATTCTCTTTTAATTTGTTAGTATATTTTGATAATTTAATAGGAATAGTCCTGCAGAAGACTCCCTGGTGGCTCAAGGGGCTAAGCACAGCACTGTGAAGCAATCCGCAGACCTCTCCTGTCTCGCCCGCTGCTCCCCTCAGCAGTGTATTTCAGTCAGTTTGCCTGTATTGTTTCCTACTCTGTCTCTGGTGAATCCTCACTACCCCGTTTCTCTGGCCTGTACCCTGGCTCTTGTATGCATAAATAAATCAATCTTTTTTTTTTTAAAAAGGAATAGTCCTGCAGCACTAAAATAGTTTTCAAATATTTATTTTCAAAATACTTTTCAGCATAATTCTTCAATTTCTATTTCACAAAGTATATATAAATCTTTCTTTGCATAAATTATTTTTAAAAATTGCATGTGATTAAAATCACATTAAATTGAGTGTACAGCTATTAAAAGTTAAGAAAAATGTGCAGATATATTTAAGTAAAGAATATTTTGTGAAACAAAAAAAATGTGATACACTTTTTTCACTTGGCCTAATATTAGGATTTTATCATAGTCTTTGAGTCTTTGCATCTGTATTTTTAAATGAATCTTTGCTCTTTACTTTTTCACTCTGGAGGCTAAGGTTTCTGGTATAGTTAACTGGTAACAATGTAAGGACTTTATTAGAAAATAGCTATAAGACCTCCCTGGTGACCTTGGGGCTGTCTCAGTGATATCACCTCTGGCCTGAGTTTGATCCCCAGCCATAGAACTAACCCACATATGGCACAGCAGACCTCTCCTGTCTTACTTGCTGCTCCCCTTAGCAGTGTATTTGAGTAAATCTGTCTGCTCTGCTCCCCACTGTCTCTGGTGATTTCTCTTATCCCCCACCCCTGCACCTCTGGCCTACACCCCAGTTCCTTAATACAAAAATTTAAAAAAAAGTATAAAAATAAAAATAAATTCTTTTCAGGGAAACTGGGCAGTGTTTCTTCTTTGGATCCCAGCCAGGATTGGTTAACATTAAGGAAAGGGCTGTATTTCTGTTGTTCACACATACAGAATTTGCCATGAGCAGTGAAGTACAACTGCATTGGCAACAACAGAATTTTGCCTGGCATTTTCAGCCTTGATTCTCTCAGCTGCAAGGGACAGTCTTACATGAAATGAACAGTTATTGTCACCCCTTGCCAAAGCCAGAATTTTGAATAACCAGAAAGAAGTATTTCCCCATTAATATGCACAAAGATAATTAGGCTCCAGGAAATGAAGTGCATAGAATGGAAATCAAGATTTTGATTTTTAATGTGAACTTGTTTGATACCAGCTTCCACTCTTCTGACAGATGGATTCTTCTTGGCAGATAATTATGCAAACTGTTCCTTTTGTCCCTGTCTACATAAAATGTATTCTATAAACACACTGAAGCACAGTGTTCCTCTGAGTGTGCAATGCTTGGGAATGTATTAGCACCATGATGATTTGGATGACAGGATTTAAAAGTGTGAGTAGAAGCTAGGGGAATACTAGTGATTGCTTTGATTCTGTTAAGGATCCTGGTAGATAATAACGTGGTTCTCTTGAGATTTTATATAGGACATTTTGATATCAAAGGGAAAGAAATGAACTCACAGATAAAATAAATTTCCAATGAGGGCCTCGCTGGTGGCACAGGTGGTTGAGCACAGTGCTGTGAAGCTGTCCGCAGTCTCTGAAATGCTGGTTCTATCCCAGCCAGCTGGGGAGATACCCACATGGCGAGGCAGACCTCTCCTGTCTCGCCCACTGCTCCCATCAGCAGTGTATTTCTGTCAGTCTGCCTGATCTGTTTCCTGCTCTGTCTCTGGTGAATCCTCTCACCCTCCCGCACATCTGGCCTCTACCCCAGTTCTTGTATAATTAAACATAAATCTTTAAAAATAAAAAAATTTCAAATGAGCAAAAATAAAAAAAAATTCAAATGAGCAAACACAAATTTGATAAGTGTTTTAACAGATACTAGAAAACTAATGCATTTGGAAAGCCGGGCTCAGGTAATTTAAAATTGCAAGTAGACAGTCAAAGGATTATCCTGCCTCTTATGACCTAATTACCAGGGTCATGTTTCCTCATGATTTAATACTTATGTACTGATTACTCTAATATTTCTATGATAAAGATACCTCCCTCTTTGTATTTGTGCAGTCAAGGATATCAGACATGATCTAGTAGTACTTCACATCCCAAATTTTACTGGGAATTTTCTTAAGGAACTACCACACACAGAGATGATCCATGTTTTCAGAGGAAAGACGGATGGCTTCAACTGGCCTGCAGATAACTTGTGTTAAATAAACAAGTCTGAACGTTCACTCAAATAACATAAGTGTGCTACACCATTCACTAGTGGATCAATGGGATGCTAACTCATCCTCTGGTCCAACACCTTACCTAAAATTCTGAAACTTAGTTTCCTTGAAGAAACTATAAGAACATTATTTATTTATTTATTTATTTGGTTTTTAACTGATATTTAAGAGTATTTTATGGGAGACAATGTGGGAGAATATGAAGATAAAAGACTTGCTGGTACCCAATCATGGTTTGGTGAAGACACACAGGAAACTTAGAGGAAGTAAAACTTATTAAGGACTATATCCTCTGGATTCCACATGAATGACTTACTTTCTGAAAGTTAGATTTTTTTTTCTTGAAATAGGCTATAACCTTTTATCTTCCACTAATTAAAGCCATATATCACCAAGAGATTATACATGGTTATAGATGCTTCTGAACCAGTATGGTGGTGATAGCAAAAATACCTAGAAGAAAGGGTGTATGGGTGTGTCTGTCGGTCTGTGTGTCCATGTGTTGGGGAGGTAAGTGGGGCATGCTATTATCCTACTCAAAATGTTTTGAGACAACTTGTAACCAGTCTATGAGAGATACTCAAGACACAGCTATGGTCACATATTAGCTTGTGATTGAATAGGGGATTTTGTGGTGGTGGTTCTAGTTAATCACTGCATACTTAAGCAGGTCAATTCAAATTTGCACTGGTTTGTGATGAACTAAATTGACATTATAGCTTTCTGGATATTTCACTTGCTAAAACATAAAGATTAACCTGATATCTGATTTAGTTTGATTCAAGATTCTAAAATGTTGGCTCAATATTTGAGAAACAATAAGAAAAACTTTTTTGGCTATAGATGATGAGCCTACAAGTTTCTCATATTTTCTACTTTTTTTAATCACATAATCACATGTAACTTGATAGTAATGTTAGAACAGAATTAATGATTAATTTTTCAATAAAGATACATTAAGCAAATGTATGTTGAGATTTGCTTTAGGTAAAAGAGATATGTAGAAAACAAGGTAAACATATTTCCATACTTTATAGAAATTGTGTTCCAATTTGGGTGGAAGTGGATATGTACAGGTAATAAGCACTTAACAAAACAAAGGGTAATGTAATGGGTTTGAAATAATAGGGATACCCACTACTAGCAATGGATGACTTATGATGTGGCATTTATGTAAATATTAAATGCTAAACAAACTAATCCTGCAAGAATTGGTGCATAAAGAATTCCATATGATTGGAATAGAAATATTCTACTCTGAGCAAACTGGTTTTCTTGGTATCCTTAGGGAACAATACTAAAACTGAGTAATTTAAAATATGAATCCTAGTTTGCTCATGCTTTTGTGGATGAAAAATATATACTGGGCTCTGAAATGTCCACATTTCTGTTCTGTGTGCTCTTGGTAGAGTTGACTCTACTAAAACTGGAAGATCTACTCACAATACATGATACATTTTTGCTGATTGATTTCTAGGAACTAAGCTAGAGCTATAGACTTGGAGCCTCGTCTTCCTCTTGTGGATCTCTCCAAGAACTTGTTTCAACATGGTATCAGCAAGCTTATTTCAGCATGGTGTCTGGCATCTAAGAGTGTTCCAAGGAACAGGAAGTGGAAGTTTCCTGTCACTTAGTATTTGACTTTGCTATACTCAGAATAGTCTCAGGGCTCAAGGGACTCAAGGGAAGTTGGTATAGACTGTCATTGTCAATAGGAGAAGTGTACCTTTGATCTGTTACTACTTTCTATTCAAAAATTATCTATATAAACCCTGCAAAATATACTCAATACAGCATCAGATCAAAAATCAGCATATAGTATTTCATAATCTAAATTAGGTTTACTTGTTGAGGTGGTACTTGTTGAGGTGGGTACTTACTGCCGGCTTATATTCTTCTGGAGGCAACTTTCGCTTCCTCACAGCATGGTTAACTTCTAAAACTCAGTGTTCCAAGAAACATAGAGTGGAATCTGCCAATCTCTAAAGGCCCGGAGGCCGAAACAGACACGACAAAACTTCCAGTATGTTCTATGAGTTGAAGCAGATGCAGAGATTGCTTCAGTTAAAGCAGTTATAGATGAAAAAAAGCATCAATGAATTTGTGACTTTCTTTAATTTTTACATCTGGCATTTTCAAAGGGCGGAAATATGAGTACTTATGTAGTATCTCATGCTGTCCTTTATGTATTTCAAAAAAATTTTATTTTTTTAATTTTATATATTTTTACATCATTTTTCATTTTTGCATAATTATGCATTTTCATCTTGGTTATAGTCCCCATACAATTACCACACCCCCTTGTTTTGATCCTACTCCCTTCCCCTCCCCATGTGTCTCTCTCTGGTTTATAGTAGCTTGTTGATTTTGATTTTCACTTTATTATAATTAGTCCTTTTCCTCATAGCAGGAATTTAGAAAACCTAAATATTTCTTTTTTTAAAACATATTTTAAAAGATTTATTTATTTATGCATATAAGAACTGGGGTACAGGCCAGAGGTGAGGGGGGTGAGTGGATTCCCCAGAGACAGCGTGGGGAATAGAACAGGCAGACTGAAATACACTGCTGAGGGGAGCAGCAGACGAGACAGGAAAGGTCTGCTGCACTAGTTGGATAGTTCCCTGGCCATGTGGGTAGCACCATGGCCAGCAGGGGATCAAATTTGTGCTGCAAAGGCTGCAGATAGCTTCACAGTGCTGTGTTTAACACCTTGTGCCACAAGGGAGGCCCCTTTATGTATTTCTAATTTATAATAAAATCCTTTCAAGTACTCAGAAAATGTTGATAATATTCTCAATGTTATCTTTGAGTACATACTAAATAGATATCTCTAGAAGCTACAAAATCATTCTGGGATTATGAAACGATTCACTCTGAATGTCAGCCAAGCTAATGGTGACAAAGGTTTTGCTTCTAGAGTGCAAAGAGAGAAGGACAAATGCATTAACTACAAGCAGTCAGGAGGAGGAGCAAGAGAAAAAAAGTACTTGGTCTTGAACTACAGGCAGACATTAGAGGGAGTCCGTTTTGAATGGACAGTGAGGCTAAAGCAGCAATTAAGTTAAAAGTTACAGGTTAGATTTCAAGTTCCTGGGATACAACATGAAATGAGACTAAGGGAAGGTGCAAAGTAAGGGAATTCTTATACTTTTTCATAGAAGTATTGAGGTACCAGTTTTCTAAAATTGCCTCCTAATTCCATTTTAAAATACACAGTCAGATAAACCTTGAAAGAAGATCATAGATATGAGGCATCCAGGAAGGCAGAGTGAGGGGGAGAGAGGAAGTGAAAATGGCAGGGAAGACCACAAGGGGATTATGGTGATGGACTAAGGGTGCTTTGGTGGTGGAAGAATTAAACTGAGCACACTCAAGGGGAGACATGACACATTGTCCCAAAATTAACAATTCAGGAAAAAAATACCGTATTAAAAACTAAAAAAAATAATAAATGCCCAACCTGAGAAAACATGCAGTCAAGGCAGAAACAATAAATGATTTTCTTCTCTGGGCATTAAACGTCGATAATTAGGGCATCCCTGCTAGTGCAGGGATTAAGTCTTGGAGCTCTCAAGCTATCACCAGCCCCAGCCTGGGAACTCAGTCACATAAGGCACAGCAGACCTCTCCTGTCTCACCTGCTGCTCCCTCAGCAGTGTATTTCAGTAGATCAGCCTGTTCTGCTCCCCACTCTGTCTCTGTTGAATCTTCTCATCCCCTAAACCTCTGGCCTAGACCCCACTTCTTATATGCATAAATAAATAAATCTTTACCCCCCCCAAAACCAAAGCAAACAAACAAAAAAGAGGATATAATTCAATATTGCTTGCGCTAAAACATTTCTTCAAATCCATGTGGAAAAATGGATTATCAAACTCCAAAATATTTAACCATATTTTTTGATATTCAAAAGGGAAAATGATCTTGCTCGATGAAGTATAAAACTAGATAGTAGAAATAAGTACCAATCACACTGATGCTTAAAACAGCAATCTATTTTTTAATAATTATGATTTACTCTTTCAATTGTGTTAACATGAAGATTCCATCAGGTATTACCACCGAAGAGTACCTACCACCAAATCACTGTAGTCTACCACCATAGTCCATCGTGCTTTCTTCCTTCTTTATTCCTAACCCTCTCCCACTCACTCCCCACCTTTGTATACTTTATTTTAAAGTGTACAAACATTGTCTTTCTCTGGTTCTCAGTTTGGTTTCTGTATGTTCCACTTATTAGTGACTTAGTGACACCATCTTGTATTTAGCTTTTTCTTTCTGATTTATTTAATAAAGAATTACCTCTTTAAACTCGGTCCATGTTGCTGCAAGTGACATGAGTTTATCTTTTATGATTGTAAACCATTCATCTGTTTTTGGGCACTTGGGCTGTTTCCATATCCTGGCTATTATAAACAGCATTGCGGTAAAGTTGGGAGTGCAAATTCCCTTTTGAGATAGTGTTTTGTGTTCTTTAGGTAGATACCTGGGACTGGGCTTGCTGGGTCATGTGGGAGATCCATTTGTATTCTTTTAATAAAGCTCCATACTGTTTTTAAAATGTATATGACTAAGATCATAATAATTGTCTCATTCACAAGTGCAGTAAAGGATCTAACTTGACTCTAACTCCTACTCATTTTTTCTTTTGAAAACTCTCATTGACAGGTTTTCTGTGTTCCTTTAGATACCCTATGTCTAATACTATACCTTTCAAACTGTAGTTAAGTCTTATACTTCATTGCTTTCTCCTAGTATTGTGAAAATATCACTGTTTTCATTGTCTCTTATTGCTGTAGATCTGCTGTGTTCCATATGGAAACCATTACACACATCTGCCTATTATTTAGATTAAATGTGCGTGATTTAATCATACTTAAATTGAAATGCAGTTTCTCAACTGTCTGAGTCTTATTTCTGGTATGTAATGGCTATGCAGAGCTAGTGCCTACAGCATTAGAAGGCTTAGATATATAGAACATGCCCATTTTCAGAATTTGGTTGGACAGTCTGCTGTGGTTAATCACTGAAATAAACTCTTAAACTCTTAAACTTTTTAATGCCCCATATTGAAGACCCATACTGAGCAAAATGGAATGGGTAAATCATCATTTACAATCTGAATTTAAGTCACACTATAAGGTACCTTGCTGTCTATTTAAATCTATAATAGCAATTAGGTTAAGGTAGAGTATATTTTAAAGAAGCAATCTGAGACAATGATATAATAAAGTCTGTGCTCAAGAGTTCCAAAAGTGCTTTGCAGATACAAAGAAGTCTAAATCATACTAAACAGATACCGGAATCAGCAACTAAGGTGAAAGAATTTTCTAATAGTCTCATTTTTAGCTGTTTGCAAAATTACAAAAAAGCTCTTTTAAGTTGTTTTCTTCATTGACTCCATAAATAAGGCAGTAATAATAAAACAGTTGCAGAAATGTGCTCGTTAGTACTAGTGAGACCTGTGCTCTTGCTCAGTGACTGTCTGGATTTATGCATTTTGCTTATTCAGCTGGAAAAGCATCTTCGACCCTTAATTCTAAATAAAGATAGGACAACAAACTCCTATGTTTTGGAAAATATGAGAGAGAGAGAATTAAAATTGACTATAAAGGAGTATGTCTAATTGAATGGGAAAAATAAATTCATTGTAGAATAGAAAATGAGACCATATCTGAAAATGGTCTTAAAGACATAAGCAGCACTAGTCATATTTTTCTATTATGGATTGCTGTATGGTGGGTTTAAAATTTTTTTATTTTAACATTTATCATTTTTTTACATTTTTTAGACAATATTTGCTTCCCCCCACCCCCTCAGATTGAGTCCCCATAGAATTTCCTTCCCCAAGGCACCCATGCACCATAACCACAGTCCCCTGTGCTCCTCCCTCCCTCCCTCTCAACACTGTCTCTCCTCCTCCCCTGCAGGATGTCTCTGGTTTATAATTGTCTGTTTTTGCTTTGTTGTGTTTTGTACTGTTATTTTATTATTTTTTATACTGATGTCTTATTTGGTTTTCCTATATTCATGTTATAAGTGAAACCATCTTACATTTTTCTTTTTCCTTCTGGCTTATTTCACTGAGCATCATTCCTTCTAGCTCCAGCACGAATGGCATGAGTTTATCTTTTTTGATGGCTGAATAATATTCCATTGTGTATATATACCACATCTTCTTGATCCAGTCATCTATTTTTGGGCATTTGTGTTGTTTCCAGGTTTTACCTATTGTAAATAGTGCTACAGTAAACATAGGTGTACAGGTGCTCTTTTGAATCAATGTTTTTGTGTCCTTTAGGTAGATCCCTAGTAGTGGAATTGCCAGATCATATGGTAGCTCCATTTTTAGTAGATTGAGAAACTCCACATGGCTTTCCACAGTAGTTGGACCCATTTGCACTCCCACCAGCAATGTAGGAGAGTTCCTTTTTCAGCACATCCTCATCAACATTTGTTATTGCTTGTTTTTTTGTTACGCACCATTCTCACTGGTGTAAGGTGGTATCTCAATGTGGTGTTGATTTGTATTTCCCTGATGATAAGGGATGTCAAACATTTTTTCATATACCTGTTGGCCATTTGCATTTCCTCTTTGGAGAAATGTCTTTTGAGTTCTTCTGCCCATTTCTTGACTGGATTGTTTATTTTGTTTTTATTGAGCCCTGTGAGTTCTTTGTATATTTTTGTGATCAGTCCCTTATCAGTTGAATGGAGTGCAAAGATTTTTTCCCAATCAGTGGGTGTCTCTCTGTTTTGGTTAATGTCTCTTTGGCTGTACAGAAGCTTTATAGAGAGCCCAGAAATAAAGCCACAATTATATGAACAACTAATCTTTGACAAAGGAGCAAAGAATATGCAATGGAACACGGACAGTTTGTTCAATAAATGGTGCTGGGAAAACTGGACCTCCACATGCAAAAAAATGATACTAGACCACTACCTCTTGCCATGCACAAAAATCAACTTGAAATGGATAAAAGAACTGGACATAGGATCTGAAACCATAAAATATATAGAAGAAAATATAGGTAAAACATTACAAGCCATACATCGCAAAAACATCTTTAAAGATTCATCACCCAAATCAGTGATAGGGAAGGCTAAGATAAACACTTGGGTTTATATCAAATTGATGTGCTTTTATGGCATGTTTTCTATTTTTTTCTTTTTATTTATGCATAGAAGTGCTAGGGTATAGGCCAGAGGCACTGGGGGAGGAGGGGTAAGAAGATTCATCAGAGACAGTGGGGAGCAGAACAGGTGGATTTTCTGAAATACACTGCTAAGGAGAGCAGCAGGTGAGACAGGAGAGGTCTGCTGTGCCATTTGTGGTTTAGCTCCCTGGCTGGGAATCAAACTCAGGCCGTACAGGTGATAGCACTGAGACTTAACCCCTAGGCCACTAGGGAGGCCCCCTCTTTTCTTCTTTCCTATATAAGTAGAAGAGAGACTGCTTCTAGTTAAATACAAAAAAAGCATTTTGTGTAATTTTAATATTTATATAAGCAGACATTATTGCTTTTGCTTACACTTGCCTGATATTCATGTACCCAGATCTACATTTTACTTTATATATTCTTCATCTTTATTGTCTTTAGTTTCATATTTCATAGTGGATCACCTGATCCAGTTTTCTTTCATATCGGCCCCTTTAAACTTTAGGCCATCCCAGCGAGCTTCAAAATAATCCTTTAACACATAGAACTTTTTTATTCCTTCCTGAGATTACCTGATGTGAATATTTGGATGCTGGACTAAACATAAAATTAGACTCCTACTATAAAAAAAATCCATCACAGTAGATTATACTACACAAATCCCAAGTCCTATATTTTGGGAACAATATATATAATGGGGATAAAAACAGTAAGGTTTTTTTTCTCTGTTGTTTATAATAAAATTATTATATGTTAACAGTTCATTCTATATTAAAATTCTCTAATGTGGTCATTACATTTAACCAATTTTCATGATCACATATATAATTTTCTCCATTTTTAGGTTCAGTATTATGGAATTTGACCTGGGTTTGGTTTGTCTTTATGTATTACTATAGTCAGAGTCATATTTTGTGTAATAAAAGTCATAAAATTTTCATTTGTTTTAGCCATCAAATCTGATTTTGAACATAGATGGAATGACTACCATAAAATTTTCTTGGCTATAAAAGTCGTTTTGTATGCTGCTATCATCAAAAATTTTTCAAGGTCATTTTTTACAGCAAATTTGGAGACACGGGTAATTGGACATTTGAATAGTGAAATAGTTACCTTTCAGCAAGTTTTCTATACTGGAGAAGGATTCTGTAAAGTTGTCAATTTTTGTAGAGAACCAATTAGCTCTTGAATCTACTTTTAAACTATAGTTTCAATGATATTTTCAGAGCAGAAATAGAATGTGAGCATGCCTGTACTCTGTTTAAAATCTTCCATGTTTAAAATCTTCTTTCTAGCATAAAGACCAAATTTCACAGCACAGTTTATACTTTTAAAATTGTGTTCTCTAATTTTTTTCCAATCATAGTCTAATCACTATCCCTGTCTTAGACTATTCATTTTATGTTAAACAACTGTCATTCTCCATATCACCATATTCTTGCAGTTTTAGAACTTTGAAGTATGCTTTCTCAAGGCTTTACCAACTTACACCGCAGGGCCTCTTCCAGTTCTAAAGCATATAAGGGACTTCTGTTCTTTTGTTTGATTTTTCAAATATTTGCTCAGTCTTTTTTCCCCTATGAGGGACTCTTTGACCACGCTCCTCTCTGCATGCATCTTAATAATTAGAATTGTGCCCTTAATGAAATGAAATGGGTAGCATGGAAGGAAAAAGGGATTTTTTTCATCAAAATATAAATGTATACATCATATAAATATTTTATATTTTATGAGTTGGATGTATGCTGTGAGTTTGGTGCTTCTTTCTTATTGGAAACATTTACTTGGTTGATTTCACAGGCATCTCACACCATACCTGCATGTAATGAGGGATCAGTCTTCATCTCTGCTGCACTTCACTCCTCAACTTTTTCTCCATACTACCAATATCTTCATCCTCTCTTTACCAAGAAAATCTTTCCAAATCACATTTTATTACTGATATTTCGAGTACTCACAACTCTCCCTTTACTTTCCTAAGATAAGGAGATGTGTAACTGTCATCTATCAGTAGCCATCCATGTAAACTAGGGACTGTCATACCCCAGGTAAAAACTTTCAAATGTCCTGCTTCCCAGAATACATATATTGTGATTTAGTTTGGCATAAAAGGCCTAATGTGAGCTATTACCTACTGATACCAGCTCTAGATATTCTGTCTGTCCCTTGCAATTTGGTAATATAAAACTTATAGAATTTCTTTGTTTCTTATCACAGGTCATTCTGTCTCACACCTATACATGTGCTTATACTGTTATTTCTAGTGGGATAGACTTTCTAAACCTTTGAAATTCAAAGTTCTCATTAAGAAGGCCCTCTCTGAACCTCCAAGTTGAGCTCCTCTTCTAAGTATCATAATTTAATGAAATTTGCTTATATATCCACTCACACCCAATACATGGTTATGGTATTTGAAGGGCAGTTTTCCAGCTCTTAATTTATGGCCACTCCATATCTAGCAAACTGGCCAACAGTGATTGGTAGCACCAGGGAGTTCAGTAATATGCAGCATCAGTTCTCTAAGGAATAACAGTGAAAAGTGGCCAGAGTGAGGGACTTTATCCAACCCTTTTTCCATTAATTTCTCTAAAAAATCACCTCAATGATTTATCAACTTAGTAAAAGTGTTTGTTTTTGGCATAAGCTGACATCAGTAATTTAAGGGGTGTCCCCCTCTTTGGCCTTAATGAAGATGCCCAAGATAAAGAGCAAAGGCAAAGCTGGACAAACCTTTCAAAGAAGCTGCATCAACAACAGCAAAAAATGTTTCTGAGCAAATCAGCATCTTCCAAAAAGGACAAAATTCAAATTTTAGGCAATGCTCAAACCCCCCAGTTTCTAGAAGAAAAGAGTCTAAATAGATAGGATAAATTTTGACAACTATATATTTGTTTCCTCAATATATAAACAGCATCAGATAGACACATTAACTTGATACCTCCTGCACTTTCTCTATGAAAGTCCTTGAAAATATAAAATGTCCTTGCAGACTGGATAAAATTCTCATTGGGTGGCTCAGAATTTGGATAGTTTCACAGTTATCTGGATGCTGAATACAGACTTGAGTCCTCTATCTTAATTCTTTAATAAAGTCACTTATGACTAGTTCAATTTAAGTCAACAATATAGAGTAATATTAGTAGATTATAGTAAATCCCTTAGCTTTCAACTTCCAATCAAAATCTGACCCATTCCCTTTGGAAATAGAAATTGCGGTGATATCACTGGGTATTGACTATTATAATTACTTAAAAGTGAAACCAAACTGCTTTAGGTGCTTTTAAAAACAGGCTAGTTTCTTTTATGATACTTTTTTTTTTTATCATTTTGACATTTACCATTGTTTCAAATCACAAATAATATTTAATCACAAATTTTTGAAGACAAGAAGCAAACACTATAAAATTAGTAGGAAATGTGCTCACAACACTTATCTACTACAGGTAACTTATTTCTGAATAATAAAATGTACTTATGAATATTTCACTATTTAAATAATGCTCTATCACCATCAAAATGTTCTGTCATTTACAAATATGTTAAGAAGACCACAATGAAAAAAATGATTAATTTACAACCTTACAACTCTAAATTTAAATTTACTTTATGTTAAACTTGACATTTATATATATATATAAATTAATATCTAAATTAATTTATCACCACTCAGTATCTAGCACACTGTCCAACAGTGATTGGGAGGGAGGGAGCAATTAAACTTTATTCTAAAAAGTTAATAAACATTGGTTCTTATGGTTTAAATAAAATGCTTACATTTATAATGATTAGATTGGTTCAACATGATGAAATATAATCAAGGTAATAAAAATAACCTTCATTGTTTTAGTTGCTTTTGAATTTCTCATCAAATGAATGCTTTCAAAGCTTGAAAACATCCCAATGAGTTATTTGAACTACTAAGTCATCTTTACAGTGCCTTCTGAATTTTTGTTAAAATCCCTAAATGGATTCACAACTGGTGTGTTGAGTCCATCTTCATTTATTGTTAGGGAGATATCCATTTGCAGAACAGGACTCAAACAAGCTTCCAATTCATGTGTCTCAAGACTCCAATTATGAGAAAATGTGAAATAGAACCACCAAACCAATTACTTGGAAAAAAATAACAGCATAATTTTAACAGCAGGAAAGAACAAAGGAGGAAGAAATTATTACGGTTCCATCATACTTATGTTGATTATAAAGAACAAATTGTTAGCAGCTATGAATCAGGTGCCTTGTTTACCTCATTCTTAATGGAAACATGTTAATATGTTTAAATTGTTGCCAAAGAACACAATCCCACTGATACTGAAACAAGTGACCATTTATCAATATTAATGATTATAGTGAAGACAGTTACTTGATTTCAAAAAATAAATCATTTGAGTTGATCATTCAAATCATAATGAAAGTGTTTATTCATATATTCATGTAGATAATCATGCTAAGTTCTTACTGAAAATATCTATTTTTAGTTAAGCTCATATATAATAATCATCCATAGCTATGCTTTTAAAACTGTTAATATTAAAATGAGATAGTACCACTTGTTAAAAAACAACCAGAAATTACACTCCATACCATGGAAAGATTTTCAAACCTACTTCATTTCTCAAAAATGAAAAGATATGATTTAAAATGTCAGGCTTTAGATGTATAAACAAGTCTCCCATAAGCTGTCATCCAAAATAAGCTACATTATTTAGGAAATTTATAAAGGCGGACAAGCTAAAATCATTTTTCATAAATGAAAGGGTTTACATAGTGTGTTAATCTGTCATGAACTTAAAATCATTTTTAAAGATGTATATGGGTACTTTTGTTTCTTATTTAGTGCTAACAATGTGGCTTCAAATTTTCAAACTCTGCTCCCTAGGATTACTTCAATGTCCATTAAAATCATCTAGCCAGTAAAATAAAACAGATAGGAATTTACATAAAGCCATGTTGATGGAGGACAAAAGAGTTACTGAACACTATATATAGGGTGAATCTATGTGGTGGGAGTTGGTTAAAAATAGATACAAACATCTGAATTAAAGGAGACTTTTATGGGGTGTGTTATATATGTCCATGTTATTTGATATTTTTAAAGAGTCAACCTAAATTACTTCTAAAATTAAGAAAAAAAACATTTTTTAAAAGACAGGTCTACAAATATCTCAATATTAAAATTCACTACTTTTTAGTAACTTTCCCTGTTACCTTCTCTAGAATATGCTCCCTTTTATATCCCATCTTCTCCCTTTATATGTTTCTCCTTAGCACTATGTACTACCTAAAATATAGATTTTTTCTTTTTTATATTTGTTTTCTGACTTCTCCTTAAAAGTTAATTCCACATGGGCCTCCCCTGGTGGCTCAGCGGTTGATCGCTGGGCTGCGAAGCTGCCTGCAGCCTCTGCAGTGCAGATTCGATCCCCGGCCACCCGCGAGGGTCCCACATGGTGTGCAGACCTCTCCTGCAGCACCAGCTGCTCCCCTTAGCAGTGTATTTCGTCAGTCTGCCTGTCCTGTTCCCCGCTCTGGCTCTGGTGAATTCTCTCACCCTCCCACGCTTCTGACTGTACCCAATGCTTGTATAAATAAATTAATTTAAAAAAAGAAGAAATCTAAATTAACCTCATTTAAAAAAAAGTTAATTGCATAGAAATAGAGGCTTTTATCTGCTTGTTCACTACTGAATATCACCAAAACATTGACATATAATAGGTGTTCAATAAATAATAGTTGAATGAATCTGTATAGCTTTATTCATTAATTTATTAAAAATATAAATACATGATATATTTATGTGTATATATAATATTATATGGCATATATGTATATATTAAACATAGAAAGAGTCATGGTCTCTTACTTTTGTCTAGTTCCCTAAGTGCCTTTTTAAAGAAGATGGAAAATGAGATACAAAATCCCCAAAATTCAAAACGTCATGAAAAATGCTGTTTATATAAATAACTTCCGTTTTTTATCATATATGACAAAGGTGAAAGAATATTCTCTAAGAACATTTGAAACAACATAAAAACAAATGAGGCATCTGATATATTTATGATTGCAGGCATAATTATTGCTGCCAAGAGTGCATACATCTGGGTTTTCAGAATTGATTTCATTTCTGTTACAGTCTGAAAAAAAGGTAGTTTTTCATGGCATACTGTTGCCATCCTACTGAAGACAAATGTGTTTTGAGAATGAAAAGTTTGTCATATATCAGGAGAGTTGCTCTTTGTCAGCATCATAAGACTTTTTGAAACTAAAGTATGAAATTAGTTGATTCACAGATATTCTTTATGTGCCAACAGCATTAAAATGTGATGAGTTTTCTAAATTTTATTGAGATAGTATTGATTTATAACATAGTATAAGTTTCAGGTGTACAGCTTGATATTGTTATATCTGGAGATACATACATACATACATATATATAATCATGTGTGTGTGTGTGTGTGTGTGTGTGTGTATGATCACTACTGAAAATCTCATTTCCATCAACCACCATTGGCCTCCTTTACCCTTATTACCCAACTCCAATTTTCTTTCCATTCTGACAACCACCATTTTGCTGTCAGAATTTAAAGATTTTGTTTGTCTATTTACTTTGTTTCTTTACTTTCCACATATGAGTGAGATCATCTAGTACTTGTCTTTCTCCAACTTTCTTATATACTTTAAAATAATCCCCTCATGTTTGTCCATGTTTTCAGAAATGGTGAGATTTCACCTATATTTTTTAAATACCTGAGTAGTACTATATTGTGTATATATACCACACTTCTTAATCCACTTACATATCTGATGATGGACACTTAAGCTTTTCCATATATGAGTTTCTTAAAATCAGAATCACATGCTGACATATTTACACACACATACACACGTTTACATATGCATATGAAGAAACTGCTATGATCCATTTTTGTTAGATTAAACAATTGGAATAGTTTAGTGAAAAATTATAAAGAACCAACTCTGGACACCATGGTTATCCCAAGGAAAACTAAGATGAGCACCATATGGTCTCTCTACATTAAAATCATCCCACCATCATCCTTAACAATAGCCATTCATAGAGCACTCCTGGATACTTTATGTGTCATGTTGTTTTTACACAGAATGACTGTTTCTTGAAATATCCCTTTGAACAATGGTTTGTAATCATCATTTTACAGAAGTATAAATTGAGATTCATAGAGTAATTCATTTCCAAATTATTTGATATTAGTCATCAATTGGTCTATGTGCCTGTTTCTATGAGAACTTCTTCCTTACCCATAACAGTTATGAACTATTCTTGCTATATTGATAATATATGATCCTTTCTCAAATACAATTTATTGCATCAGAAATAGATACTAAGGTCCATTTAAGTTATTAACATTCTCTTAGGAATTTGAAACTGTGATTGATAGAATACAGGTCATTTACACAGAATATTTAAAAATTCCTCTTTAATAAAGTCAAGATTTGTTGGATGACTCAGTCTACAAGGAGAATCAGAAAGAAAATCTATAAGGATTAAAAATGAAACAGGCATGTATAGTAAAGGTATGGTACCTTTACTTTAGAGGTATGGTAGGGTACCTTTTTGATATTAAAGTACTTTCAAAGAGGTATGGTACATTTTTGAAAGTACTTTAATATCCTTTCATCAAGGTAAAGGACATTCAATTATTTGGGTACTTTATTATTTTGAGAAAGATTCAGGAAATTTGTGCTTTTCAAAAAACATATCATTTTCCCCTCAAACATAGGCTATATGAATGTGTGTGGGTCATGGACATCTTCCCAGTGAATGTGAAGTTTAAGGTGAGAGAAAACTGGTAAGTTAATTAAGTAATGAGGGTCTGGAGAAGAATGTTTTAGCCATGGAAGCAAGCTTGCAAAGACTCTAAAAGAGGAAAAAACATGATGAATTTTAGATATTGAATAAAGGCTAACAGGGATGCATTTAAAAATAGTGGGGACAATTTTCAGACAACTGAGCAGCAGTTTGGATTTTCACTGTGACCAATTGAAGATTAAAATTTACATTGAGTACAATTTGGTAAATCAGGCTGATTTGTTTCTAAGTTATTTGTGTTTCTTTAAAATTTGGTAATCTGAATTCACTTGAATCAAATGTTAAACTCACTTTGTTTTTTCAGTGTAATGGAGGGTATGTGTAAAGGACTTCATCTACTCTTAAAAATACAAAAATATAAAGACAGGTCTCATAATAGAACAACAGAACATCAGGGAATTGAGGTAAAGTTCACCTTCCCTAGCAGTCAAAGTAATGCTGACCACAAGAGTGTGACTGTGGCATTGCACTCTTAGCAAAGATTAGATTAACATTTTGGAGTTTATTCTAAAAACTTGTGGGGGAACCTGGCACATACCTCCATTGCTATAGCAGCATAAATTAGTCTTTTGGAAAAACCACTTGTCAGGAATTATATAAGTGTCATATTGACCTTGTGCCTCTATTTGGGAATTGTATTTTAAAGACACCAAGAGAAGGTTAGGATGTGCTTTGCAGAAATGGGGTTTTTGAAGCCAAACACATTTAGAGACAAAAGACATTCAGGGATATATGGTACTCCTGTGTGTGTCTGTATATTGGAGGAAATGAACCTGGAAACAGGACAGGGTCCATATCATCCTCCTGGGGGTTGAAGGGCAAATAAAGGATTTTGGCCTCTATTTTATGACTAACAAATTCACTGAAGGATTTTGAGGCATCATGTTAAATTTGCATTTCATGCTCATTATGATTTCTTTTAACTATCAATTTATTTACCTGCCTAGTGTTCATGTATATCAGAATTGATGAAAGCATTTCCCTGAAGAGTACAAAACTATGTAAAAAAAATTGTGTGTGTGTGTGTGTGTGTGTGAGAGAGAGAGAGAGAAAGAGAGAGAGACAGAGACAGAGAGAGAGGGAATAGTGTGGAATACTGAAAGTACAGTAACCAGTAACACAACATGGAATGTAATAAAAAATCAGGTGGACATAAAAGATCAGAAACCCATATGTGTGATATCCATTTTTCACAGTGACAATTACCAGGGTGGATTTCACACTATAGTCAGTGCAGCTTATCCTAGAATTATAGTCAATGAGAGAAATAGAAGAGTAAGATTAGACTTCACCAATAAGAGTTTGACAAAAACAGAAATTTGTTTTTTATGGAGTGGCAAAAATAAATAAGAAAAGGTTAATGGAAAGGAACCAGAGTGAAAAGTGGAAATATATACCTTTTTTGCAGACAGAATTATTAGTAGAATCAGACATCAAATGTTTTTTTTTCTGAAGATAAAAATAAAGTTATAAAAATGGAATTCAAGGAATAATCATAAGGGCAAATCAACAAGAAAACATGAAAGCAGTTAAGTCAGGAACACCCAGAAACGAGGAATCAGATGGATTTCTTTACGTGGTGATATGTATCCAATGGACAAATTATATTATATTCCCACCAAATTCCAACTGAAAAGATACTCTTTCCACTGCTTTTTAATGGCAAATACCAAAATTGGGGGGATGGAACTAGCTCAAGTTTGCATCAATGCTACCAAATGTGATCATGAGATCATAGTCACACACCATGATGTGAGGCACAAATATGCATGTAACTTATATTTATGGTGAGGAATGCTTCAGCTGTGAGGAAAAGAGGGAACCCTGGTCAGAAAAATACAGGATATTTCATTTGAACAGAATAACTATTTTTTATCCTTCATGTTTTTGCTAAGGCATATCTCTTTTTTGACCTTCAAGTCTAGAATATTGTGTCTTCAGTTGTTCCAATACTTACCCCATTGTGATTAGCACAAAAGTGTATTTTACTTACTTGCTTCTTCTCTGATAAATTCCTTGAGGTGGAAACACTTTGATAATATGATAGCATAAAGACTAGCAATAATACAGTGTTAATAGCAATTGATCTTTAATTGGAAACATTTTTAAGGCACTGTGTTCATAAAATTTTTTATGTGAATTATCACATTTATTCCAGAAAATAACCCTATGAATCAGTTAGTATTATTCATTCCATTTTACAAAGAGAGAAATTTAGACTTTGATAGTGTATGAAGCTCAAGGAGATGACTAATGTATTTTAGAGCTGGCATTTGAATATAAGCAATCTGACATTAAAATATTTACTTTTAATCATGGTGCTAAAAACGGCAATTGTTCAGCTTTAAGAAGCATGAAAATTATAAAGATAAATCTGAAACATTTCATTTTGCTTTATAAAAGCTTCAATGTTAAGAATTTATTTTTATTCAGAGAACTTGATTAGCTCTAAAAATTGATGAATAACGGCATCTGTGTAGACAAAGTAAAGCAGAAACAATTATTTGCATAATATAGAAAATGAAAACAAAGTAAATGGAAGGAAGCTTTTTTTTTTAGAAGTTCAGTTAACTATGTCAGTCATTGCAGTAAAGATAAAGATACATAAAGGTATATAGGCATAGCAAAGGTTTAACATTTTTATCTCACTAAAATTGTAGATACATTGGATAATGTAGTTATGATAAAAAGGCTCTTAAGCTATTATAATTCAACTTAAAATTTATATTTATACAGATATTTGTATATGTATATATTTGTAACATAAATTTCCCAGATCTGTGTGACTGGTGGACAAGATAATTTGGATTAATATCCTGTGCATAATGAAATATACTGACACTCAGTTTGATTCATGATAAATACGATTCATAAATTTCTCTCTTGGAATGTTCTATGGCATTATTGTAAATTTGCAACTCCTTCTGAATGCACGATTACCAGATAATGAAATCAAAGTAACTGAATCATTAGATTGTTTTGGTATCATCTTATCAACATAATTAAAAAATTGTAGCTTTTTAAACTGATTTAATTTAATTGGAAATGAATAAAATTGAAATTTGGGTTTTGCTAAGATATTAGAAAGCAGAAATACGGGAATATTTATGTTGCTTTTACACGCCTACATCAAACTTAAAAACTTTCTGTGCGGTGAAAGAAGCTACCATTAAAATGAAAAACATCCTAGTGAATGGGAGAAAGTATTTGTACATCATACATGCATCAAGGGGCTAAAAATCAAGATCTACAAAGAACTCATACAGCTCACAAGAAGAAAACAAAGAGCCCATCAAAAAGTAGGCAGGAGAGCTAAATAGACACTTCTCCAAAGATATACAGATGGCTAACAGGCACATGAAAAATATTCAACATCATTTATCATCAGGAAAATGCAAATCAAAACTACAATGAGATAACACCTCACTACAATGAGAATTTCCCACATCATAAACAAACAAAACAGAAACATATTTTTGAGGGTTTGAAAAAAAGGAAGCTTGTACTTGGTTAGTGGAAATACAGACTGTTCCAGCCCTATGGAAAACAATATGGAATTTTCCTCTAAGTATTAAAAATAGTAATGCCACATTATCCAGCAATTCCATTCCTAGTTATCTACTTAGAGACTGCAAAAACACTAGTTAGATTTGCAATCACTCCTGTTTTCATTGCAGCACATTTACAATAGCCAAGATATGGAAACAGTCTAAGTCTCCAATACAAGTGGCTTAAGAAGATGTGTAGATACGTGATGAACAGTACTACCCAACTATAAAGAAAAAGGTTTACTCTCAAACCATTTGCTACAACATGGATGGAACTGGCAAGGATTCTGTTAAGAGAAATAAATTGATAGAAGGAGAAAGACAAATACTGGATTTCACTCATGGATTATAGAAAAACTAAACAAAGGAACTAATAAAACCAAACCAAAAAGATCCTAGAAATATGACTGCAGAATGAGGCTAATAGAGAGAGGGAGGTGGGATAGGAACAAAGGTGGGAGAGGCCAGTGGTTTGTGTTAAAGACTAAGGGTGGGCCTCCCCAGGGGCGCTACGGTTAAGCGCAGCGCTATGAAGCTCTCTGCAGCCTCTGCGGTGTGGATTCGATCCCTGGGGGCCAGGGCGAATCCCACATGGCACAGCAGACTTCTGTCTTGCCCGCTGCTCCCCTCAGCAGTGTCTTCGGTCCTTTTGCCTGTTCTGCTCCCCGCTCAGTCTCTGGTGAATCCTCTCACCCTCTCATGCCTCTGACCTATAAGCTATCTCTTGTATAATAAAATAAATCTTTAAAAATAATGAAAAAAAAAGACTAAGGGTGCTTTGGTGGTGAGGGTGGTGTGGTGGCATACAGCTGTGTAAGAACTTATTCCCCTGAATCATATACAGTATTATAAGCTAATATAGCCTTATAAAAAGTAAACACACATCTAGTACACAATTAGAATTAAAAAGGGGGATGAATCGTATTTCTACTGAAGATATGAAAATGTATATTGATGATTTTTAAATTCAGGGAAATAAATTGATCTTTCACAGAGAGTATGTGGCCATCCCTATTCAGATATCTTGTAACTCATTTGAAGAGTATAGACATGCATTTTAATAACCTTTAAACTTTTTCAGTCTATTAAAACCCACTGCAATATAGCTTTTGAATTAAAATCTCCTGAATTTTAGACTTTTAATGTATATCCTTATTTGGATCTACAAATCGCCTGATTACTGGTATAACACAATAATACTACAACTTTTTGGCAAATGCTAAAATTGAGATTTATTTTTCACCCTTTGTTAATTTTATACTCAAGATTATATACACTCAAACTTACATTCAGACTAAATACTGACAACTATTTTATGAAAATAAAATAATTTCTAGCAGTTATGTTTAGACCCTTCCCTTAACAAAATGTTGCAATCCTTATTGTTAAAAATAGATATCATGGTTATAGAAAACTCTTTGAATTCCACTCTGTGTACTCTGAGTGACTAATAACCTCACTTTAACTTGCATAGAGCTCTGGCTTCAAATACTTTCATAAGATTAACAGGCAATGTTAATTCAAATAAATGAAATGATCAGATATTAGAGAGCATGTGGAAAGGGGGGTGGTTTGGTATAAATACAACAAATTGAAAAGTAATTCTTTATGAAAAGGATTGGGAGTGCCCACATTCTACTCCAGGCTGCTTTGTTACTAAAACATTTGAAAATTCATACTTTTCAAGTTTCTTGATTTCTCTAATACTGGGTAGAACTCAAAGGCACACTCTCTATCCAACAGTTTGTATACCACATTAGTTATGACCAGGATAAAAATACTTTGAGTCCCAAAGCAATTTGCAAATTGAATCCACCACTTGAAAACTAGGGATAAAGGAAAAGTTGGAAGGAAGAGAAAGGAGGATATGAGGCTCTTTTATAAAGTTTCCATAGGCTTTCTTACTTGTGGTGCCAGATTGCACCAGTTATCTGCTGGAATGTCTGGTCTCAGGCATTGTTAGTGGGAAGATAGTGTGTTATGGTCCTGCTTCTGCAATTCTGGAGCTAGGTCGTTTTTTCTGGTAATGGTGGTCAGTTTTATGGCCTAGTTCCCATGGCAGCCTTATCAATGCCCTTACCTATTCAAGCCTCCCAAACCTGCCTGCTGTCCTAGGAGTGGGGCCTTAGTTTCTAGCCTATTAAAAGACAACAGGACAAATACTTCACAAAACTAACAGAGCAAAATGGAATATATATGTGCTCGATTATGCACACTGTATCAGCATACTCATTTTTAAATTCCATGTTCATTGATGTAAATTTTTTTGATAGTTACCTTTTTCTTGAAACTAAATTACAGCATTTACAATTTGAAACCTATGAATTGATATTATTCCACCTTCCACACATACGCACATTATAATTAGGTTTATACACACAGAAATGCCTATATTATATGCAGACTTGGCAAGGGCACAAAAAGTACTTTGTGGCACAATGGATATATTTCATATTGGGTTTAGCCTATCAATAACCAAAGTTGTGGTTAGACTGTGGTTCTTATTAAATAATTGATATTATTTTAATTTTAATGATATTTAATGAAATATTTTAGGTAATTATTGATACCAATTAATTCTTATTAATCAATGTGAATTGCAAAATGCCCTTCAGCAATGCCCATTACTTAGCCTGAGTATGATACACCATACGTCTGGGACCACACAATAAGTTTGGGGGGGGGGATTAGGATTGAGAGAGAGAGAGAGGGCACACTTGTGCAAGCACATAAGGTCTCTAAGGTCCTGAGATGATTAGGGACATAGGGTTTCATGGATTTGTTCTTTATTGGTAAATTTAACACATGAGGAGCTGGAATTTAAAGTGAAGGAAAAGGCAGAACAAAAAACACAAGTAGCTCCACAGGACCACGTATGTAAAGCAAACATGATCTGTGAAACAATGGAGTCTCATTTGGGAAATAGCTGGCTCTTTACCTAGTTATGTGGTTAAAAATGTGTCTATTCTAGTTAGCCCTTTTTGAAGTGGATGCCTTGGAATCAAAGTTTAAGACAAGAATCACAAAAAGAACTGTTCAGGGTTTATACTACAGATTAGCAATGAAATTCTTCAGAGCTTTTCTTCAGGTAGGTTTGATTTTATGTGTATGTCTGTTAAAAACTCGAGTGCAATCTTTCTGTTCAGTAAATCCACTTCTGTAGTTACTTAATTGATATAATGGTATCTCCTAATTAAGATTGTGTGCAAAGATTTGAACTATCAGATTATTAATTTATGTGTCATTTATTTATTTTTTTTTTAAAGATTTATTTATTTGTTTATTTATTTACTTATACAAGCACTGGGTACAGTCAGAAGCGCGGGAGGGTGAGAGAATTCACCAGAGCCAGAGCGAAGAGCAGAGCACGCAGACTGACGAAGCACATTGCTGAGGGGAGCAGCGGGTGGCAGGAGAGGTCTGCGTGCCATGTGGGACCCTCACTGGTGGCCGGGGATCGAACCGGCGCTGTAGAGGCTGCGGGCAGCTTTGCAGCCCAATGCTCGACCACTGTGCCACCGGGGAGGCCCAATTTATGTGTCATTTATGATGAAAGATAGGAAACAACTTAAAAGTTATTCAATAGTATGGGACTGGTGAAGTGAATCAAATATGTATTTGGAATCAAATATGTATTTTTGAAAATATTTCAATATGCTATTTATTGTCAATGAAATTATTTTACAATATAGAGTATTTTAAGGTAATATGGATTGTACATGTACTGTTAATATGAAGCCTACATTCCAACACTAGTACATATTAAATCTAATTTAGGCTAAGTTACATAGTTTCTACGGCTGTCATCAATAAATTGGGTATAAAATTATAGCAACTCTCTCATAGGGTTATTTGTGGGTTTAATGAACAAGCGAATACAAAATATTTGTTGAGCATCTGGGCACATAACATGCACATAATAAATCAGTAAGAAAATGATCCTCTTAAATTACTTATGAAGAACTCCATTAATTCCCCTTAAGTAATATAAACATGCAGAAAAAAGACATAATTAAAGGCCTAATTTATTTCAAATGTATGTTATGTGTATATTTTTGAATGAACCTTGTAAATATTCATGGTTAGGAAAAATAAAAAAAAAGGAAATGTCTAACTCTGAGGACTTTTAAATAATTTTTGAGTGTACACTTAGCTGGAAAATGAGTGCTAGGAAGAAATAGCCTACCATATACTTCACTTTTGTGTCTTCATTTTCCCTAGACTAGAAATAAATAACATTTTTCTAGTTCACAAATTGAATTGAATTTTGTGAGTTAAAAGAAAACACTTTTCATCATTCCTTTGGGAATGTTAACCTTTAAATATGAGGATTGAATTAATCTAACAATTGGATTGATTGGCTGTTTCATCCCCCAATGTGATAGAATTTATTACTCTACTGATGTAAGGTGTTGCACTAAGAGCTGGCAGGCAGAGTAAAAGCTAACTGACTTTTCTGGAAAAGTATTCAATGTAAGTGTATACACCTCTTATACCAAAGTTCTGAGAAAACTGGAAGCATGCAAATAAATCACAAAAGAACTGCCTAGTCACATAATACTGACAAAAGACCTAGCAAAAAGTACTTCATATTGCAGAGTTAGGATCCTGTTTGAAACCATGAATTGTTATTTACCAAAAACCAATATAAAGTGTAAACAGGGCAGATATGTGTTTTATAGAAAATTGAATCAACAGAAAATTGTAGTCTTGTCAATTTCCACCATTGATTTATTTCTGGGGGCATGATTGAAATGAACTTACTGGACCCACAGTCTTCTGTTCTTTATTTCATATTATGTCAAATATCAATACATATTATGACAGTCATATGATGAACCTATGCTTTTCTGAAAGTGATTACATTAATATAAAATTTATGTATAGTATATACTTTTCTTTGCTAAAGTGAAAGAATGGTCTATAAAATGATGACTGACTTTTTGTAATAATGATTCCTTTACACTAGACATGATTTAGGTTATGGTTCAACATAATAAACAGATCATTAAATATTGTATATAATTAAATTTATTTTTTTATTTTTTTAAAGACTTACTCATTTATGCATACGACAGCTGGAGTACAGACCAGAGGTGTGGGGGGTGAGAGGATTCACCAGAGACCGAGTGGGGAACAAAACAGGCAGATTGACCAAAGCACACTGCTGAGAGAAGCAGTAGGCAAGTCAGGAGGGGTCTGCTGCACCATATGGGCTGCTCCCTGGCCACCGGGGGATCGAACTCATGCTGCAGTGGCTGCAAACAGCTTTATAGGTTGCATCTTAACCCCTTTCGCCACCAGGGAGACCCTATAATTGAATTTAAATAAATTGCTCTTTATCAGGATTTCACTGAGCTTGCTTAATTGGGTTTATTAACAAAGACAATTTGTAATAATAGTTAAGGAAGATGTGAGTAACCTAATTTTTCACCATGAATATTGAGCCATTACTTTAATTGAATATTTGATTTAATGTTAAAATAATTCAGGGTAAACATGTAATTATATTATAAATATGCAGATAATAAAATTAAAATAACATGATTTTAAGTGTTTTCCTTTAAAATATGTAATTGATTGGCCCTCAGAGGAATTTCTGCATTAAAATAGCATTTATAGATCAGAAAAATGATAAAAAAGCAAGTTAATATAAAATGATAAGAACACACAGAGACATTAATATCTATGGAAGGAATGGCTGAGTAGGTTGTAGAATGAGAATTCGACAATTTCTCTTTATTGATCCTGCTTGGGTTTAGGTGGTGAAAAGAGGACTGAAATTGAAAGACATTTTAATATTAAGGAAAAGCCTCTAGGGATTTCATCCACTACCATTGTGGGTTATAAACATCATCATTCAATTAATAAACTTATCTCAGTTCTCTTAGTTTGAAATCTTCAGTTAAAATAAGAATTATTTGAAATAGTGCAGATTTCAAATAAAGGAAGGCCGATTGAGTTAATTACAAATGTAGACCAGAAACCATGGTAGTTTTAGTAGCAACTGAGTTTTTTACATTGCATGATTGTGGTAGGTATTTTGAAATATTATTTATGATCACCATGTAGTCACATTTTTCAGCTAATTACAGTCTTCCATGCTTCAGATACTGGTATATTGGCCAGTGCAGGTGGGCAATTATTGAGCACCTCTGCATCTAGATTGCATTTTCTGGTTCTCTTATTAAAGATTTAGACATCTCGCTTTCTTTCCTCTACTGGGTCACTTCCTCTGTTTACTTATATGTAAAAGGAGGAAGTCACTGTCTTTACATTTAAAACTTTTTCAAGTCTGGATAATTCAAATAAGAGTTATTCTTATTATTTGTAAGGAATTTTATAACATGCACAGTTATGGCTGCTGTAAGTATAAAGATTGGAATGTCCAAATATATCTAACTGCCGAGAAAACTTATTTGGGTCAACATTGAATTTATTTTTTTTATTGAGATATGATCAACAAATTATTCTATATTTATGGTGCACAGTGTGTTGTTATAAATATAAGTTATCAAATGATGCCACCACTGAAACTATTTATATACTTACTTTTCCTGTTGCTTATGTCTTTGGCCCTTGTTTTGTTTTATTCTGATCATGTTACAGAATAAAGAATTTCATATTGAACATAATGTGCAAATAGTGTCTTTGTATAATTTTTTTTTGAAAATACAACACATTTCAAAAATATCTTTACAAAAAATCTACAGAGGATGTCAGAACATAAAATTTATTGTTTCTAGGAAAAACCCAAACATATATCTCAGCCCAACCCCTTTATCCAACAATATAATTTTATTTCTATTGTGTCTTATATGATTTTTTCAGTGTTACATAATTTTATCACATAGATACATGTAATGATGCTAGTTTATAGGAGGCAAGAATAATAAAAATAACATTGGAATGATAAAACTATTAAAGGGCCTCCCTGTCAACACAGGGGTCAAAGTCTCAGTGTATCAAGCTATCACCAGCCACTGCAGCAAGAGTTCTATCCCAACTCTGGGATCTATCCCATATGGCATAGCAGACCTCTCCTGTTTTGCCTGCTGTTCCCCTCAACAGTGTTTTCCATTAGATCTGCCTGTTTTGCTCCCCACTCTGTCTCTGGTGAATCCTCTCACCCCCTATACCTCTGGCCTACACCCCAGTTCTTATATGCATTAATAAATTAAAAAATCTTAAAAAAAATAAAATAGCTTGAAATATAATACTAGTAAAATATAAGTTGATATTTTGAATGATGAATCATTTAAGTTTGAATCAATGTGGCTGATAAATAACAGGCTGGAAAGTATGATACAGTGAAAAATGACAATATATTGGGGATTTATTTATTTATTTATTAAAGATTTATTCATTTTTACACAAGAACCGGGGTACAGGCCAGATGTGCAGGAGGGTGAGAGGATTCACCAGAGACAGAGCGGGGACAGAAAAGGCAGACTGACAAAATACACTGCTGAGGGGAGCAGCGGGTGCGACAGGAGATGTCTGCCGCACCATGTGGGACCCTCGCACGCTGGTCGGCTGGGATTGAACCAGAGCTGCAGAGGCTGCAAACAGCTTCACAGCACAGTGCTCAACCACCTGCACCACCAGGGGAGGCCCTACTGGGGATTTAAAAGGACAGAAGGAGGAGCCTCCCTGGTGGCTCAGGGGCTGCATACAGCCCTGTGAGACTGTCATCGGCCTTTGCAGCACGAGTTTGATCCCCGGCCAGCCAGGAGCAACCCACATGTTGCAGCAGGCCTCTCTTGTTCGCCCGCTGCTCCCCTCGCAGTGTGTTTCAGTACATCTGCCTGTTCTGCTCCCTGCTCTCTCTGGTGAATTTTCTCACCCCTTCAACCCCGTGACTCTGGCCTGTACCAACCTTCTTAAAAAAAAAAAAAAAAAAGACATTAGGAATAACAGGATTTCTTAAAGTTTTGAGCTTTAGCCATTATGTTTATTGGGTATGTTTAAACTATATTGAACTATTATTCTGATATAAGAGCCTTCTATTTACTTCAAGACATTTGTTTAAGAGTAAGTATAAGGTTGACATCTAATAACCATCCATTAAGTTCTAATGTGACTATCATTAAAACAGACTTACTTTTGGTGTATGTAGGTTAATGATTCAATTAGTTTAAATTATCAAAGTCTGTCAGACAATAAACATGTGTGAAGGAATTCTTGCTTTATCCCTAATAATTTTACCTAGGAGTCAGAGTTGAAGGGAACAAATTTAGTTTGTACAGATCCTATGTAAGCAAAATGATACAATATATACATAAATACTGAAGAGAGTATAGCTTCTCATCATTATTTGACATATTTAATAATGCACCATTACTGTAATGCAAGACTAATGGTTTTCAAAATATCAATAAGAGACAAAAGACAATTGGTATAATGAAAATGAGAGCTGAACCAGAAAATAGAAGAAAGCAATTCTAATCCCATTTTAGCTTAACTGTCTGACAAGGACAAATTCACTTAGGACCAGTCTACTTAACTCGGTAGACTGGTTTGCTAGAGAGTGATGGGAGATAAGTGAGGGAGAAGAGAATGTGAGTTTTTTGGGGGGTCAGTGTCATCTTAAAAAACCTGATAAAAATTCCATGGGCTATCCACCCAAATAAATGTGCCTATGTAGACAATTTTCCCTATAATTTTAGTGGTTCAAAGATACCAAGAATTGCTATGTACCCCAGATTTTAAAATGTGTCCTTGAACTAACATCTTTTCTAATATGAGATTCATAGTTCTTTGTCAATTTCTAATGTAAATTTATTAATGATAAAACTTTTGTTATTTCTTTTGGATGGCGCATCATTGATTTAGCCATAAAATACCTGATATCAACCACTAGCACCAAAATATAAGTCCCACATGTATTTTCTTATAAGCAACCTTATATATCATTATCACTTGTTGCTTTTAAAGTCCAATTTTAATGTCCCTATGTAATTTTATTACTGTTGCCTAACTATCACAAAGTCTAAATATATTTGAAAATATTTTAGGCAGTGGTTAGGAAAAATGGTGAAATAATTTTCCTACAATAATTTAAAATATTTAAATAAGTATATATGGGTTTTAATTACTATGAATATACTTAAATAATCATACACTTTTAAAATTCATGGTAAAATAGATTTGAAAAATGAATTTAGATGAAAGGATGGTATTATTTAAAGTGAGAAATTCTGTTTGATATCAAGGTAGAATGTACATTATTAAAATTCAAGATGTTCTATTTTTTAATTAAAATTACAATGCATTACAACATTATGTTAGTTTCAGGTGTATAACATGAAAAATTAATATATGTATATACTACATTAAGTTTATCATTAAAAGTCCAATTGTATATTTCACCATTCAATTGAGTCCTTTTACCTGGTTTTCCCATCTCTGATAATCATTAGCTGATCCTATAGATTAAGGACTAGTTTAGTGTTATTTAATCCATCTATGTTTTTGGCTTCTCCATATACCACAAATGAGTGAAATCATACAATGTTTTTCTTCATAAATTCAGATATTTTGATCTGCATGTAAGTGATTGACAGTTTTTGTTCTATCTAATTTATGGACCTATCATCTATCACATCTTCCTTATTCATTCATTGTTGATAATTAATAGGTTATTGCCATACTTGGCTATTAAGAATAATGTTGCTAAGAACAGGAGGGTACAGCTAGAGCTCTGAGATCCTGTTTTCTTTTCACTGTCTACATACTTAGAAGTAGAATTACTGAGTTATTTGGGGGCTCTATATTTAATTTTTTTACCAACATTTTCTCTATTCTTCAAGTACATTTTCTCTTGACAGAGAATTCATGTTTCACAGTTCATTTTAGTTTTTCTCAGCACTGGAAAAATGTCCCACTTATTTCTATCTGATACATGCTACAACTTGGATAGATCTGAAGGGTATTATTTTGAGTGATAAAGTCCATTTCAAAAGGTCACAAACTGCTTGATTCCATTTACATAATTCTCTAAGTGACAAAATTGTAGAGCTAGAGAACATATTAGCAGTGCTCAGATTTAAAGGTGATGTATTTAGTTTCTAGGCCTACTTCCTAGGACTTCTGCAATGAAATACAACCAGCCAGATAAAATAACAGAAATTTATTGTCACTGTTCCAGAAGCTGGAAGTCTGAAAGGTGTCAATATGTTTCCCTCTGGAAGCTGAGAAAGAAATTGTTCTGTTCCTCTCCTAGTTTGTGATGGCTGTCAATAACCTCGGAATTCCTTGGCTTGCTGCTTTATAACTCCAATTTCTACTTTAAGGTCATTGTAATTTTACTTATGCTTTTCAATATATGAACACTAGTCATTAAAATGTTTATATCTTAATGTAAGAGATTTAATTGGAAATTCTTATATAATTCTTTCTCCTAAGACCCTATAACAAAATAAGCTTACATTCTGAACTTCTGGGTAGAAATAAATTTTTGAGGGACACTATTTATATCATTACCATGGAGGAGAAAAAAGGATGTGAGTGTGACTATAGAGGGGCAGTGTTAGGGAAATATTTATGCTAATGGAATCTTGACTCTATGTATGATCTCTGTATCTTGTTTATACGGTGTTACATAAGTTTGTACATATGATAAATGGCATAAAATTGTAAACATTAATTGTACCGATACTAAATTTCTCATTTTTATATTGTATTACAATTATAGAAGATGTTGTCAGAATTATAGAAGATTCACCCACAAGATGGAGGAAAATACAAAGTACATGAGACTGATATGTACTATCTCTGTAATTTTGGTGGCCATATTGTTATTTGAAAATCAAAGTGAAAGAGGAAGTCTTATTAATTTTCTTATAGATCATAACTTTTCCTTTATGTGCAAATATTTCTAGCTTTTATTTGTGTTTATGAAAGCGATGACCTCTACTTCTAGTAAGGAACAAAAAATGACAGTTGCTAGTGTGTCATGTGTGTGTCATGTGTTCAATATTATAAGGTTACTTGCGTTGTCACAGAGTTTATGAAATCTGCTCAGGAGGTGGTAAAAATTCTCTTACTGTCTTATCATGAATTGAATATCAGGCCTAGAATGTCATTTTTCTATATAATCATGCTAAATTAAAACCCAAATTAACTGTAAAATGTCATATTGCATCATATGTAGTCAAAACTCCTTCCTACCCTCAAACTTGTTTATGTATATTTAATGAGTTTTGTTGAAAAGAGGATAACAGAGTGATTAAAGATTTTTAAAAGCACAGAAGTTTTCCCCTAAAGGTAAAATGGGAACACATGCAATCTTTGTATTTGCATAAGCCTTTTACAAAATAGATGAAATAGAATATTGTCCAGGGAAAATCATTAGCATTGGAAATTTATGAGGAGGGGTGGAGAAATCCTCAGCTAAAGTTACTTTAATATACTGTTATTATTTGCTGAACTATTTAAAAATATTTTTTCTTACAAATAGTTTGAATTTCTAAAGCATACAGAAGGATTTCTCTATGGCTAAAAGCCACATCATAGTTAAATTTAGGTAACTAAAAGGTGTCTGTTGTATTAGAAATGAGATTCCTCCTCTTCTGTGCACCTCAAATTCAACACAAAATATGTTACCAAGGAGAATTTACTCCCGATTAGGATTGACACTTCTTTACAGAGCAAACCTCCATGGGTGGAATCATAATGCTGTAAGGGAAATAAACTGTAACAGAACAGAATTACAAAGAAAAGAAAAAAGAATCACAATTCAGCTTATGATTGTTTGTGAGAATAATGATGCTGTTTTCTAATTGGTTTTGACTTTCAAATTTTTATTTACAGACAGAAATGAGCCATGATTTTTTTTTTTTTTTGAACTACCATTCTCAATCTTAACAATAGCAGGCTTACAACAAAATTTTTTCTCCACTTAGTATCATAGCATTCATATTAATAACAAGAATAACATCCTATACTTATCTAGTGCCTTCACAGTCAAAACATCAAAAGATGTCTTACAGATTAAGTGCCTCAGGTTTGTGGTAGAATTCACTAGAAAGTTAAAAGCAGTTACAGTATTTTGCAAACTAGTCTCATATGTAAGGTGAAATGTATTATTTATTTTTCAAAATAAAATTAATTTAAAATGTCCAAGATAAAGTGTTAAATATATTTTATGTATTAATATTAAACCAAAAATGAAAAGTATTGCAATAATTAGACAAACCATTTTAAATTTTCAAGATATTATTCAAGATTCAAATATGTTCATGATCCTAAGTATGAAAATATTTTGACTTAGTTCAGGGAGTTATAACAAAATACCATAGACTGGTCTGCGGCTTAAACAGCAGACCATCGTGTCTCACTACTAAAGGTTGGGAAAACTAACAGTAAGATACGGAGAGATGCAGTTCTTGATGATGGTCCTTTTCCATGTTTATAGAAAAGTACCTTTTCGTTTTGTGCTCATATTGCTTGCACATGGAGAAAGAAGGAGTGATCTCTGCTTCCATCTTCTTATAGGAGCATTAATCCCACCAGAAGATTTTACTTTCATGACCTAATTTAACCTAACCCCATTTCTAAATATCATCACATTGGGTGTTGGGATTTGAATGTATAAACTTTGGGGGAATACTTATATTTAGTCTGTAACATTGACCATGTTACAGACTTAAATTTTAAGACATCTTTTGATGTTTTAACTTTGAAGACACTAGATAGGTATAGGGTGTTGTTCTTGATATTAAGTAGAGAAAAAATTCATTGTAAGCTTGCTATTGTTAAGATTGAGAATGGTAATTCAAAACACATGAAAATGATAGTCATTGGTTGGTCAGGAATGAGATTTTGCAGTGACTAAGTTTTGTATGAAATGTTTTCCTTTATGAATTGTAATACAGTAAACATCAGGGAAAGTTATTTTCTTTAAAAAAAGAAGTTTTTAAGGTAGCTGTGCATGTTGACTTAAATTTTAGGATGCTTCAGTTCATAGAGCTTTTTTAGTTCAGCCAGTGCAGAATAAGATTATGCATTTCATTTTCAGCAATCTCAGCCCTAAAGCTACATTATATAAAGAACTTCAGGGAACACACATAAGTCTTTGCTATGGACTAGCACTGCTGTCTTTACTACAAGAAATAGAGGTATTAACATCTTTAAATATAATTACCAGTCAATTCCACAAACTCCAGAACCAATTCATAAAACTCATCCATGAGATTCTGACCACAAGGACTGATGATTATGAATTTTGCCAAATGAAAGAGTCTAATCAATTTTGTGCAGTAAAAATTAGTTAAAGCTTGTTGTCACAATAACTTTTTCATTTAATCGTCTACTTCATTTTCCTCTTTTCTTCCATAAAAATATGTTTTACTGCTTCATGTTACATTTTATGTTTCTGCTGCCATGTGCATGCCCACTGGCAATTCCTTAGTCCATAATAAAACCTGATTGCCACGCATTTCAGTCTCTTGTGTTTGGGTTAACACCTGTATGGAAGAGATTCACTTTTTTTTTTTTTTTAAAGATTTATCTTATTTTTATACAAGAACCTGGGTACAGGCCAGATGTGCGGGAGGGTGAGAGGATTCACTAGAGACAGAGCGGGAAACAGAACAGGCAGACTGACAAAATACACTGCTGAGGGGAGCAGCAGGCGAGACAGGAGAGGTCTGCTGCACCATGTGGGATTCTCGCTGGCTGGCCAGGAACGAACCCGTGCTGCAGAGGCTGCGGACAGCTTCACAGTGCGGCGCTCAACTGCCTGCGCCACCAGGGAGGTCCAAAGATTCACTTTTGACATACACTTTTATTTCTTGGGACAGTATTACATAGTCATCATTAAATAGTTTGTGAAGAAAAAACAAGTTTACTGATTAAAAACAAACAGAAATTCATTGAGAGGAATTTAGATATATTATTACTTTGATGTGTGGATTTGATTTTTAACATAAATTTACAGCTAGGAAGTTATTTAATATTAATTTCCCAATAGTACCTCTCTGTGCATATTTTCTTGGATGTTGAAAACTTTTAGTTATTACTCATATAATTTAAATCAAGCTGAAATTCTACATTGAAAGAAAAAATAGCAATATTTTTTGTTGTTGTTGAAGGAAAAGATGTAATCAGGGCATTTTAAAACATTACTAGGAAACCAATAAAATGTTCCCTTTGTAAATTAAACTGAATATTTTTATTTATTGCTACTCTAACAATTTCAGGGAACTAGAAAACTATGAATGATTCATCTAGTTAAAAAGAATGTAAAATGCTTACACAATTTCTTCATTGAAAAACATTTGAGAATTTCAAGCAGTTAGATTTTTTGCAAATTCTGCTACAAATGGAATGCTTGAATTTTGACTATTATTCTTTCCTTTGTCTAATAAAGGAGTTCAATTTTAATACGTCAATTTACCTTTCTTATTTCCTTGAAAGGAGGAAAAACCCTCTTGAATATAACTCAAAATCATGAAGGGGAAGAAATGCATATTTTCTTCTTCCTGAATATTTGCAATCTCATAGCTATTAAATATTCAGTATTAGTCCTCAACGCCTATTGTGGCTGTGCCTATTTTAAAGTATACTCTATGTGGGCAGGAAGATCTGGGAACTGCATCATTGAGGTAGAATGAGTGTTTGTTTGCTATTTTGTATGCAGCATAAACCTCAAATACAGAACAAAAAACTGGGTGTATTGTCAAGTAATATTTAAGAATCTCAATGGTCTGGTAATCACATGAGGAATTTTGAAAAAGTCCTGGAAATTGATTTAATTTGTCTTGGGTATGGTCTAGCAACTGGGTACTTAGAAGTCTTCTAGATTATTGTATTCTACATCTAGGTTGAAAACCCTTAATACCATATTTAATTTGGGTTACTTTGATTTCTGAAACATTTTAGAAGAGAAATAAGTTGATATAATTGTAAGTTGAGCGTATTTAATTTTCAAATGTGATTCAGCTTTCAAATTGGATATAAAATATGATTAAAACAAAGCCCCAAAGGAAAACATAGTTAGGTGACTGTTCAAATAAAATGTATTTGGTATAATTTGCAGATCCTCAAATTTTATAAATATTAATTTCTACATGGAAATAAATGTGATGATATTTTTGATTATTGCTTCCTAGGGAAGAAATACTGGTAGGTATTACTTCAAAATTATTTCTTCACATAGAAAGACATTTGTGACACCAAGGAGAAAAGTATATAATAACTGTTAAATTCATTAGGATGTTCATGAGAGAAATTCTTTGTGCAGTATTTTAAAACAGTGTGTATAGTAGTCAATCCCTCTGTCAGATACTGGCAAATGCAGTAGACTCTAATCTTCCATTTTTTTAAGATAAATTAACATATTTTGTGACAGTTTTCTATTTATGCATAGGCTACTTTACTTGATTGCAATTACATGTCATATATAATTTGCAGCCTCATAAAATAATATATATTAAACAGTGCAGTTAACAATAATTTTCTAAAGAACTCTGGCAAGAGTTATTGAAAAGTTTGGGTCATAATTAATATATTTAATCAATTCACCTATAATTTACATTTAGTTAGAATACTTGTTGATAATTTCAAATATAAAAAAATTAAAGACACCTTTAAAAAATATTTTTCTCTTGCTTCTTTTATACTTGCTATTATTTCTATATCCTTGGAGCGGAAGTAAGTGGTTAACAGAAACAAGATAAATATGTATTGTGGGGCCCTCTCTGGTGACGGGGTTAAGTCTCAGCACTATCAAGGTATCCCGGCCAATGGGAAATGAGTTCAATCCCCTGTCAGGGAGCTAACCTACATATGGCACAGCAGACCTCTCCTATCTCACCCACTACTCCCCTCAACAGTGTATTTCAGTATATCTACCTGTTCTGCTCCCCATTCTGTCTCTGGTGAATTCTCTCACCCCCCTCTCCTCTGGCCTATACCTCAGTTCTTGTATGCATAGATAAATAAAAATAAATCTTTATAAATGTAGAGAGTGTGACTATACGTAGTCCTTAATGATTCATGAATCACACCAAGTGACTTTGATGTCTGCATTGGAAATGTGTTTTCAATGAAAATGAGCTTCTGCTATCTTTTCTCTGGCAGAAATGCAAAGAATAAGTTTATGAATAAATGAGTATGTAGGTATATTTTTAAATTCTGTCTTAAAATAAAACATGATAACTTCATAAAGAGATGATATATTTATAATCTGAAATAATCATTGCTGTGAAGTAAATTCAAAATTTGCTAAAGAGAAATTTCATAAGAAGGTAGTCAGAACCAAACTGAGGAAACTAGGCCTATTAGACTAAAGTCAGATTCTCTGCGTGACTGCTCTCCCACCCTTACCTTGGGAAGTTTGGCCTTGGTTTATATAGGTCAGTTATATACACAGAAAGGAAACATTATTATTCTTTAACAAAGTAAAGAGAACACCTAGCTAATTTCTAAGATTTTCAGTTAAATGCAGGTTGGTTCCTAGTATTCTTAGTTAATTGATAAAGGAGGAACACTATTCAAAATCTCAAAGCTATCCCTTGATTTTACAAAGTCACTTCATTTAGAGATATCTGTGTTAGGGAAAATGTATGAACCAAAAAGCAATTTTAACTTATTATGCTAAGAAGTACCCTTAAAATTGTGAGGGCTCAGGCAGGCTGTTATCTCATGCTCCTTTTACTAACTCTTAAACTTGATAGGGAAAGACTCCAGCTATAGACATTGCAGATGCTGCTTCTTGCCACAAGGCAAGAAGATATGAAGATAGCAATCCAAAGACATTGTCTTGTTGACTTCAGCCTTTGAGGAGGCTCTATCAGGGCAGAGGAGCAAACAGCAAAATTATATTTCCTTTGTTTCCTTCTTTTAGTCCACATATATATTTCAGATAAACATATTATCCTTAAAAAATTGCAACTGGCATTAAACAATGCATGACTTACAAGATGTAATAATAAAACAACTCAAACTGGCACAAAGACTTTGCTGATCATTCTTTGGACATATAAAAAACTATTTACCAATACTGTACAAACACAC
Source organism: Talpa europaea (assembly GCF_964194135.1). Taxonomy (NCBI): domain Eukaryota; kingdom Metazoa; phylum Chordata; class Mammalia; order Eulipotyphla; family Talpidae; genus Talpa; species Talpa europaea. The sequence goes on from NC_140071.1 coordinate 29,912,254, forward strand.
TATTAATTAAGAAATTAAATTATTCTATATAATTATTAAAACTTTAAACAATTTAAAAATTGTCACCTCCACGTCCCTCAGGGCATTTTACTAAGAAGACTTCACTTGGGAAAGAAATATAGTTAGTTGTTCGTTTAGATTCTTCTTTGGAATCCCAGCATTTTTTTTTTTTCATGTAGAATGTTTTTAAATAAATTTAGTAGATGCCTATGGTACACAGATAATTAAGGAATATTGACTAAGTCCCAGATATTTATCTTTTAAACTACTTATCTGGTCACCTATTTATATGCTTACTTATATTTTAAGCTCTCTTGAAATAGAATTTTTCTTAATTCATATTGATAATCAGTGAGATCAATTAAAAGTAGGTCAGCAAAAATGTCATCTAAATATAAATAAATGAATAAATATATAAAGAGGAGATTTTAGTACCAGTACATAATTGTGTTAATCATTTGCAAACTCTTAAGGACAAGCTGTTAAATACTTGGCTTTGAGTTTTTGAGTAAAGAGGTCAATGGAATATATTAATGCCCATAAAATTAAAACCAATGCTTTGCGTAGGAGAAATGAATAAATGCTTCGAAGAATTTTGTCCTCTTAGGATTTATAAATTGACATTAGCTAATGTAAAGGAAAGTGTTTTCAAGGTTAAGGTGTAATTATCAGAGATAAAAAACATGACTTTCTTGCAGCAGACAAACATTGAGGTTTCAGATGTCTTATTCCATTAATTCATTAATGAAGAACCAGTACAAGAAATGACAGCTTCAAAAATCAATTGAAAAACTTTGTGTTTATAAGTAGTGTCAGAATAAGATTATTCAGTTTGATATAAGCTGGTTGATGTTCAATAAGACCATACAATATAATCTGTAGGGTTATTTCTTTCCCTGGAAAGGAAGTATTTGCATCTCTACCCGACAAATTCTACAAGCTAATTATAGGCTGAAGAGGAGTAAAATAACCCAGGAGATAGAAATGTCAAGACCAGCACTGCACTGAAAATATATCAAGTAATCTCTTAATAAATCATTAAGGCTCAAGAGAGCATGAAAGGAGACTGAAGATGCCACTGGAAAAATAAGGAGTAATAGTAAAATGGATGAAGGTTATGCTGAAATCTAGGTAAGTGATAGCAAAATAAATGAAGACAAAAGTAATGTAATGCTGTTGAAAAGGGAAAGGAGGAAAAAATATTTTTGAAAATATTCAGTCTTTTAGTTGGAAATTGCTTTATGTGTAACCTTGTATATGTAATATAGCATATTCAAATAAGCTATGCCTGTGAATCTTATAGAGGAATTTATTTAATTAAAGGTGGCTTCTCATGCATAAAATCATTTTCCTTAAGAAATGAGGAAATGCATATTAAAAAATTCAAAGAGGTTTATTTTTGAGCTAACAATTTAAAATCCCTCAAGTCATCTTATAAGTGCTGATCCCTAATTAGGTTTATCTTGTTATATTCAGAATTCTGTATCTTTATTTGATTATATTAAATATAGTTATATGTATATCATAAAACTGTTAAGAACCTCCCTAGTGGTGCAAGAGATTAGCACAGCACTGTGAAGCTGTCCGCAGCTTCTGGCTGGCCAGGGAGCTACCCACATGGTGCATGCAGCAGACCTCTCCTATCTCCCCTCTGCTCCCCTCGGCAGTGTATTTCAGTCAGTATGCCTGTTCTGTTCCCTACTCTGTCTCTGGTGAATCCTCTTACCCCGCCCCGCACCTCTGGCCTGTACCCCAGTACTTGTATGCATAAATAAATAAATCTTGGGGCCTCCCCGGTGGCACAGCGGTTGAGCGCTGGGTTGCGAAGCTGCCTGCAGCCTCTGCAGCGCCAGTTCGATCCCAGGCTGCTCCCCGGTCACCGGAGGAGGGTCCCACATGGCGCGCAGACCTCTCCTGCCGCCCGCTGCTCCCCTCAGCAGTGTACTTCGGTCCTTCTGTCTGCACTGCTCCCCGCTCTGGCTCTGGTGAATTCTCTCACCCTCCCACTCTTCTGACTGTACCCAGTGCTTGTATAAATAAATAAAAAAATAAATAAAAATAAAACCTTTAAATAAATAAATAAATCTTGGGGGGAAAAAAACAAACTTAAAAATCACCAGTAATTACATATGGAAAAACAAAAAGAACAATACAAATTGGGAATCATAAAAATATTATTTCATAAGATGTGTGATATTATTTAATTATATATATAATCACAGTATAATTGAAGGAAGTAGAAAGTGGAGAGACTTCCTAAAAAATGTAAAATGGATAAAAAATACTGCATATATATTTATGCATATAGTTTGAAGTGAAAATAAGGACTATATATGAGGTACTAAGAAAAAATATACTATCCATTTAACCATTGTTAGGCTTTTCTTCCATGTGATAACACAGGTTTGTAACATGATAATCTCCTTTCAATAATCAGCATCTATATTTTGTCTCTATCTTGGTACTTACAGCATGAGAATATAAGTTGATTGAGTGACAGACATGCAGTTGCAATTGAAAACATAAAGCATTTTTAAGTGCATAATAAATGCTTTTCACAAATCTTGTAATTTTGATTATCTCCCATGTTTTCTGTTTTCGTTTTCACATACAGATGGTGACAACATTTCACCTACTTAATAATGGTTCTTTTCACAAGTAGAATGTAGATGATCCTATCAGTGGGTAAAGATGAACAATGAAGTGGTTAATACTGTCTTGATTTCCCAAAATAAAGATGAATTTCACAGGTTAAAAAATATATTTCAGTGTTAAAATCCAAGAAATCATGTTATATTAAATTTTTGTGATATGTCCCTCAATAATATAGTTGTAATACATATGACAGAATTCTAGGGTTTGAAAATGTCTTTGAAAATTATCTGACCAGACATTCCCAATAATAATAAAATATATTTAGTAAGATATCTTTTAACACCTTGTAGAACATATTAAGTCTTAACCTAAAAATAAAAAGTTGAAATGAGAGGCAATCAAACACTTATTGGTGATTAAAGAATCAAAATTGGGGGTATAAACTTTCCAGTAGAAACCTAAAATTATTACAGGGCAGAGTGAGGGGCACCCCAAGACTCCCAAACCTGACTGCTCTAAATAGGTTCAGCCCTCTGCCACACAAGACAAAATATACTCTTAGTTTGTAAGACCTTTAATGGAAATGAACTTTAATACAATTCATGTGCAATAAAGAGAAAGGAAAGAATATAGTTTCCATATGAAGCGTCCAAAGATGCCTACCTCTTGTGAGTAAATGCCCACCAAACAGGGTTGGCCCAAACCATGGGTACTGAGGCCCAAAAGCTTGCCACAGTCTAAGGCACCTTCTGTTAGGGACCCCTAGAAATGGGGCCAGACAAGTCTGGAAGAAAAAGAACAAAATCAAGATCAAGATAAATCCTGCCATAATTAACCTCCCCATGGGTCTCTCACCCACATCTGGTCCTAGGACCAAGAAGCAAGTAGTTTCTTCAGACGTCTCTCTGCTCCATGTGCCTCCTCCAGGTCTCCTTCTTGCTCTCCATCCTTCTTCTTCCCTTCCACTAGTCTCCTTTCCAGCTTCTCTTCCTCCCTGCTCATGTCCACCCTCCCTTGAGTGGGGCAAGGGACCTGGAAGCACCCCTCTCCCTGGAGACCACCCTGTTACAAAATGTGCTTGAGAAAGAGAAGTCAGTAGGTTGTATGAGAAGAAAAGGGAAAGATAAGAAAAGTGATTTATAAAAAAGGGTTAATCAATGTTAACAAGCTTAAACTATTCTTGGCTATACATAATTGCTTACTGATTTTATCCTCTGGCAAAAGTCCATAGTCGTCAGTGTATGTGATCAGTGTGGAAGAAAATCAGCAGACTTTGGGCACAAGGAGAGAACCTGCAGAGGTTTTAAAGACTGCCATAAAATAAAGCAAAGAGATACTTTCTGTGGAGATGCCCTGTGGTTTTGTCCACCATTATTTTAAGTCCCCACACTGCTACTGCTGGAAGAAACAACAGCATTTTTTTTTTTTCCTGAATACTGACTGCCCATTCCTCCCTGTCCCCTTCTGTTGACAGCTGTAGTTCTACCTTCTGTCTCTGTGAATTTGACTCTAGGCCTCTTATGGAAGTGGATTCACAGCTTTAGCCCTTAATGACAAACTTATTTCACTAAGCATTATGTCCTAAGTTTCATCCACTTTAGCAGGTGTCAGAGTTTCCCTCCTTTCAGAGCTAAATAATATTCCATTGTATGCGTATGTGACATTTTGTATATCTACCATTACATTTTTCTGGAGCTTATTTCTGATCATTTAAACATTTTGAAACAATCACAAAGTCCCCAAAACTGCAAGGATGGTGCAAAACACCCTCTTTTTTTTCTTGAACTCAAAATAATTTTCCCTTCATCTTCCACTACTTTCCTGTGCATTTCTTTTTTTTTTTAAATAATAAATTTTATTTTTATATTCCCCCATACAATTGCAAACCCCCCATTCTGACCCCAATCCCTCCCCTCCTGGCCCCCACCTCCCAAAAAGTGTCTCTGGTTCATAGTTTTTTGTTGATTTTGATTTTCACTTTCTTATAGTTATTCATTTTCCTGGTCCCTTATTTAAGTTTTCTAGATTCCTGCTATGAGTGAGACCATCCGGTATTTTTCTTTTTCTTTTTGGCTTATTTCGCTGAGCATGATCCCTTCCAGCGCCATCCATGTTGCTGCAAATTGCATGTGTTTATCTTTTTTGAATGCTGAGTAATATTCCATGGTGTATATGTACCACATCTTCTTGATCCAGTCATCTATTTTTGGGCATTTGGGCTGTTTCCAAAGCTTAGCTATTGTAAATAGTGCTGCTATAAACATAGGGGTGCAGGTGTTCTTTGGAATTGATGTTTCTGTGTTCTTTGGGTAAATACCTAGGAGTGGAATTGCTGGATCATATGGAAGCTCTATGTTTAGTAGGTCCAGAAATCTCCACACAGCTCTCCATAGTGGTTGGACCAGTTTGCACTCCCACCAACAGTGCAGGAGAGTTCCTTTTTCTCCACAACCTCGCCAACATTTGCTGAACAACAGCATATTTTGATCAGAGTCACAAATCCACAAAAATACATCCTTTAAGATAAATATTTTATCATCTAGTTCTTGCATTTCTCACACATAGATTATCTCAGAGATTGTCAATCCCCATAACGTAAAAGTGTACTCTCTTTTACACATAAATGTTAGGAGTTACCAGATTTGCACTTCTGAAAAAAATGCTTTGTTACATTAATGTGGTATCGCCACTATTGTACTCAGCTGCTGTAACCTGCTGTAATCTGTGAAGACACAGATGAGCAGAACTCACTCTCTCTTGCAGTGTTTCCCAGGGCTATTCCTTATCCTTGATTCTGAAAAGAAAACTCCTTTATTATTTCCCCCCCTCTTGGTCCCTCATATGGTTCCCCTATATTCCTCCTATAAGTGAAACCATCCAGTATTTTTCTTTCTCCTTCCTACTAACAATAAAAAACCAACAAAACCAAAAAACAATAAAAAGACAACTACAGGGCCTCCCTTGTGGTGCAAGGGGTTAAGATGCAACCTGTGAAGCTATTCACAGCCACTGCAGCATGAGTTCGATCCCTGGCCAGGGAGCTACCCACATGGCACAGCAGACCTCTCCTGTCTCACCTGCTGCTCCCCTCAGCAGTGTATTTCATCAGTTTGCCTGTTCTGCTTCCCACTCTGTCTCTGGTGACTCCTCTCACCCCCTACACCTCTGGCCTGTACCCTAGTTCTTCAAAGAAAGTACTTTTTATTATTTGAATAATCATAAAACTCTCAGTTGAGTCCTGATCTCTCCTGGTTTTAATAAATAAAGCTACATTTTGATAGGATAAATTATTTCATCTCATTTCCACAAATTGTTAAATATGTCAATGACTTATGACTCAGGTTAGATATAAATTAGTGACCTTGAGCTAAAAGGTTTAACTTCCCATCATAAATCAATCCTCTCTGTCTTCTTTCTTCCCAGTTGTTTTATTGTTTAAGCTAGTTTATGCATTCCTGAATACTGTGTTTAAAGATGCATTAGTACTCTTAAGCACTTACTACTTAGCAATTTAGTTGCTCTCTTGTTTCCAGGAGGATACACATTAAATATTTACCATCAGAATAAAGAAAGACTAATATACTAACAGTGACTCTAAAATAAATGTTATCATACAAGTATACGAGACCATCTGCCAGCACTCAGAGATACATTTTTATTTCCAGTTTAAAAACAAAATATATTAGCAAATTTGAATATTTAATTCAGGAAACAAGATTTTATCATTCTTCACCTAGTTAGCAAGGATATTCTGTATGTTTTCAGAAGAGTAAAGTCAGAACATGTAAAATTTTCTTCTTGAAAGGATTGATCCATTCTGTGCATCCATTATCCAATCATCCATCCATCCATCCATCCACCCACCCACCCACCCACCCATCCATCCCAGAAATTTTTGATGAAACCTACCATGTTCTGGGTAGAGTTCTAGGGGTACGGTAAAAACAAAACTTCAGTTCATATGAGGGGAATATATTTCCTGTAAATTTCATTTTTGATTGATTAGACAGAGTAACTTTTATTCATTCCAATATATAGAATACTAGTTGATACATTGGGATATTAGATATTTTTAATTCATTTGACTTGTTTTATTGGTGCCTGTTCTCTTTTCTCCCTTTGTTCCTAAGTCATACTTCCTAAGTCATATCTCTTTCCACTGCTTTTCCATTTTTATTTTTCAAAATACCTACAGTTTCACCAGTTTATTTTACTAGTCACATCTTGTATCATTTTTTTTTCTTTACTTCCAGCAATTATACCTTTCTTGCTGGACCTTTTTTTTTTTTCTATTTTAAAATGTTTTATTTATTTTCTTACAGCTTTCTTAAATTTTGTATAGTATCTGGGATAACTATAGTTCCTGTAGTAATCCCATCACCAGAGCACCCGTGATCCATCACCACAATCCCTCATGTTCTTCCCTTCCCTTGCTGTAGGCCTTTGATCTATAGACAGCTTGCAAGTTCTGTCTTTTTTATTTTTTTCCTGATGCTTCATTTGGTTTCTTTATATTCCATATATAAGTGAAACCATCTGGTATTTTTCTTTTTTCTCTTGACTTATAACACAAATTTTGTGGCCCAAATATTTTGATTTAATTTGATTGAAATTACATCTTATTAAAGTGTTTTTAATTTTTGTATCAAAATATAATTCATATAATTTTTTTCATTTTTGTGATCAATGCCATTTATTTGCTTTATTGCCATAGGTAATTTCCAATTGCTGATTTACCTTATCCTTTTAAGATTTTTTAAAAATTGCTTACATTTGCATATTATAAAATCTACTACCTTGTACTAGTAGCATGACATCAAATATTTTTGGCACATTTTGATTTTCCCTGCTAAGTCATGCTCATTCCAGCAGTCCATGCTGGTGGATTGTTGTGTGACTTCTCTAAGTCCCTTTAAAGTTGCCCCCCTTCCTTAAGTGGGAGGAAGAATGACCTGAAAGAGAACCTATTGTTCAGCTCATCTAGAGATTTCACAATCTGAAGGCAGGTAGATATGCTTTCAGTAGTCTGCTTCAGAGAGCAAAAACATGGTTGTTAACTTTTGTGTTTCTGTATCAGATCATTTTTTTAAGATTTATTTATTTATGCATACAAGAAATGGGGTATAGGCCAGAGGTGCAGGGGGTGAGAGGATTCACTAGAGACAGAGTGGGGAACAGAACAGGCGGTTTGACTGAAATACACTGCTGAGGGGAGCAGTGGGTGAGACAGGAGAGGTCTGCTGCACCATATGGTTCAGCTTCCTGGCTGGCTGGATAACAAACTCGTGTTGCAGAGGCAGTGGATAGCTTTACAGTGCTGTGCTTAACCCCTTGCAACACCAGGGAGGCCCTCAGAGCATTTTATTTTATTTATTTATTTTTTTAAAGATTTATTTATTTATGCATACAAGAGCTGGGGTACAGGCCAGAGATGAAGGGGGTGAGACGATTCACCAGAGACAGAGCTGGGAGCAGAACAGGCAGATTGAAATACACACACAGTTGAGGGGAGCAGTGGGCGAGACAGGAGAAGTCTGCTGCGCCATGTGGGTTGCTCCCTGGCTGGCTGGGGATTGAACTCGTGCTGCAGAGGCTGCGGGTCTGCTTCATAGTGCAGTGCTTAACCTTTTGCACCACCAGGGAGGCCCCCCTCAGAGCATTTTAATTGGTGTAGAAGGCAATCAGTTTTCCTCAAAATGAGGAAGCTGATGCAGCCATCCCAGGAATGGCAGCAAGGCATATGCTCTCACTGCCAGCTCTTGAAATTCTGGGTGAGACAGATTTCCCTTTCTCATTAGCTACACTTAGGAAAGCGGAAATATCAAGGCATTTTTCATGTCCTCTTACTGCAATTGCTAATTTTCGAAGTTCCTTCAAAATTAAAATAATAAAACTACAATAAAGTTACTATATACTTTTTTTTTTAGTAGATGCAATAGGGTGTTTGCCTAGTGGAGTACATTTCTTAGAAATATATATGTTATTGTCAAGCAAGTGGAAAAATTGTCTCCATTTATATATTGATGTCAGATAACTATATGTTTTAGAACACTGAATTCATGTGTCTTTCCAACTGATCTTGAAAGCAAAACTGTGATGAATGAAAGGAAATTCATCAATCATTTTCATTGTACTGCCATATTTCCCTGCAGGGAATTTTCTACTAAAGGAGAGCTAGATACCATATAGCATTTGATTGTTTTATTGGTAAAACAATAGATTCTTTTACTTCTTTTAAAGAGACATTTAAAATGATTTCTTTCGAACCCTTCAAGTGGCTGGCTGTGAGGGAGTCTGGAGGAGAGGTATGGAGGATCAATGTCCACAGAATGATTAGGAGATGAATAGTGAGACAGCCTGGACTAGAGAAATGATAATAAAAAATGAGAGGAGAGGACAAATTATGCAACATGGAATCGAATGTTTCTAAGTAAAGGGAAGAATCTAGGTTTCTTTCAGTATTCTCACTTGAAAGTGACATCTACAATCTAGTTAGGAAACACAGAATATGATTTCCATGGGAAGGTGACAAGTCTAATGAAAGCTATACAAGGAATTTCTTTTTCATGTTGCACTGTATAGAATTCAAGAGAGAAATCAGGATGGAAGTTATTAGTAGAATTTTGAGAGGATATATCAGAAGTATGAAACATTTAGGATGAAAAATTTTAATAAGTGAAATAACTACAGAAGATAAATGCCCACCCATTACCCATCTTTTCTCAAGCTGGAGAGGATCTGAAGTTATCTTGTAAAAAAAAGAAATATATATATTCATATATAATATAAATTATTTATATATAAAATAATAGTAATAATAGTAGTAGTAATAATCTCTTTTGGAGTCCTTGTGCCCATTGGTGACACAAACATTAATACTGCTCCTCAAGGCATATGTATCATTATTTCCAAGAGTTGACCACCAGGTATATCCAAGGAAAGTATGAAGTACAATTTTAATTTATTATTCAAAATATGCCGTATTATTATGCTGTATTTTTTATTTTGTGAAATTTGAGGCAGCCTCAAAATATAATACTTTATAAATCTTACTGTTTTAATTAAATATACATATTCTTTCAAACACTATTTTTTATTCTAACAGAAATATGCATCTGTGTCTTAGTATCATTCAAAATTATTCTATTGACTGTCTTCTTTGGTATGTTTATTTGCCCTGCATGATTCAGATGTCTGCAAATATCAATAAACTTTAGTGATAGTTTGAAGCACAAATAATTCATGTCTAAATTCATAAAACATGTTCCTGTGAAGGGACATATTTGGATGCCTGTGTTTGTATCAGTGAATCATCTTCTTCAGAGCATTTTTTTGCACATCTTAACAAACCATTATATTGAAACTTGGTCCAAACAGGGCCCAAAATGGGCCCAACTCTAACTGAGTCCATACAGGGTTAATCTATGCATCTTGATTAAGCCTTAGACCACCACTATTTATTCTGGCACACATTGATCTGTCTCTCTATAGGCCAAAAAAATGCACATTTGCAAAATTAATTAATTAATGTTTAATTATTTTTCTTTCCCAAGTTAAAAAAATACTGAAATAACATTGGTTTTCAACAATAGATATGATTCAGAAGAATAGGTTCATACTTCTTCAGATGTCTGTTACCACACTACATCCACCTTCATGACATCCATAGTCCTCCACCATAGAAGGACTGGTTTGCTTTTCACAAAACCAGTAAGCAATTACACAGATGAGGAAACCTGACCTCTTCATCCCTGTCCATGGTTCCTATGATTCTGAAAAGTCCTAATAATCTGAGTACTGACCTAGTTCTCATGACGAGACCCAAACCAGCACCTACCACCTTCTGTCTGTTTTTCTTATATACAACTCCCTAAAAAAATCCCATAATTCCTGGAGGGGGTGATGGGTTTGAGGATTGCCTTTCCCCATCCTGATCCAGATACTAAGTTATCTCCCTGCTTCAAACATTTAGTGATCAGTATTTGATTTTCTGCTGTGCTGAGCACATGAACCAGCCATATTGGTAACAATATGATGCTTAATGTCAGTTGATACTTTACATTACAGATATATTGTCTGTATTTGCAGGTATATCTACACACAACAGAAGTATTTTAATTAAAAATCAGGAAACTAAGAAAGTTGTTAGTAAACGTCCTGAAGTTATTGCAGTATATTGCAGGATAAATACACCCCCAAAAAATTGATAAAAGCACCGCTCAAGTTAAAAAAATGAAAGGACAGAATAAATTTCTCCAAACACTACATCTACAATAATATGAGAGATTATATTCTAACAAAGTATCAACATTATAATTTGCACGTGCAATTTGTCTTTGTTAGGGCAGATCACATCAACTCTGGAGGTGACTTTTCCTCTAAATGAAACAGATAAGTAATGTTGCAAAATAAATTTTTCTTTTCTTTCAGACGCACAACTAATCAACATTTCTTAACTTCCTTTATAGTTAGCTATGACTATTTGCCTGAGTTTCATGATTGCTGTGTGAATTGAAATAATACTTCTAAAATATCTAGCAGAATAGATTAAATATCTATCCAAGAAGTCAGATATATATATATATTTTTTAAAGATTTATTTATTTATGCTTACAAGAATGGGGTACAGACCAGAGGTGTCGGGGGTGGGGTGTGTGTGAGAGGATTCACCAGAGACAGAGTGGGGAACAGAAAAGGCAGACTGACTGAAATACACTGTTGAGGGGAGCAGCAGGCGAGTCAGGAAAGGTCTTCTGGGCCATATGGGTAGCTCCTGGCGGGGGATAGAACTCTTGCTGCAGTGGCTGCATATAGCCTCATAGGTTGCATCTTAACCCCTTGTGCCACCAGGGAGGTCCAAGAAGTCACTTATATTAAGGTAGGGTTACTGCTATAGCATTTAGACCTTCCCAAAGCAATACAATTTTAATGTCACCTGAAAAATATCCTACATGCATTCTTTTTTGTTTTCTTCCAACTTAATGCAGATAATGATAAGCCCCCAGGGAATGGTGGAGTACCCAGTTGAAAAGATCTCTAAATTCCTTATGGATTAGAACCACTTAAAGATTAATGCATCTGTATAAAACCTATTTGTAAACAAATAATTTTCTATTTTGTTCTAATTCGTACATTTTTGAGATTTTTTAAAAAATAATTTAGTATACATAGATGAGCATCTTTTTGGCTGAGGAGAGAGCCCCTTACAGTGCATTGTGTTGTTTTAGACTGCTTCTATAGTTTTTACCTTACTAGCTTCTGACCTTTTAAGAGGACTTTATCTGTAAAACATTTCAGTTTTCTGATTACATTCCTGATTCTTAAATGACTGTATTTATGTCTTACAGACTCCTGACTGAGTTCTGGTAACTGAGTAATAGTCTGCTTACCCCTAAAGCCCATGTGCATCTTGAATCATGAGCTAGACCCTCTGAACACTGCAGTAAATGCAAACTTCTGAGGTCTAGCCAGCAACTGTGTATAACATTTATATTTGTGCTCCAACCTGCCTCACAGTTTGGTTCCCCCTTACTTTTCTTGGATTGAGATTTATCTATGATTGTATGAAGTCCTACTGGGAAACTTGAAATGCCAGTACTTAAGGAACATTAAATATCTGGTAGAGTGCATCTATTTGCATTATAAAGGTGCAGAGAGAATCTCAGCATAGCATTCACAGAAGAAGGTAAGTTTTCAAGTCACATCACATGGGTTCCCATCTTGGCTTCATCACTTTTTACAAGTTATAAATTTTAAGTGAGCTAGGGAAAGTTTTTAAACTTACTTATTACCATGCCTTTTGAAATACAGGGTTTTTGGGTTTTTTTTTCAGTTTTATCATATGTAAAATGTATTTTCCAAGATTATAGGATTTTCTTATCGTGTGTCTAGAAAAATGTGCCTAGAAAACTGGCACTCAGGAATTGTTTGCTGGTATATTCCATTGCATATGCAAGTTTTTAAAAGCTTAACATTAATTTGAGTCATGCTAATGATTTCTAATGTTATCTTTGTTTTTAAGATTAATGTTCACCAGCTTCTCTAATAAATTAATCACTAACCACCTAAATATAAGAAAGGCATAATAACAGTATCAGAAAATGAACAAAGAACATTTTTCTTTATAATTTTCAAAATATTATCTCTTTTGGAATAATCTTGAAAATTTAAATAACATAATACTTTTTAAAAATCCATAGCACATTCATGGATGTATAATAGCACCTACTATGATATACCTAAATTGCTAAGCAAAACATGAAAATAAAACAAAGACCAAGCAAACATTAACAAATATTTTAAATTTTCCATAAAATGGCATGAAAATAATAGAAGTTTAGTCCTAATTTATGTAAAGCACTAGGCATGCAAAGAGTTGGCAGAGTGAAACACTCCTTCAGGTATTCAGTCCTGAAGGTACCCAATCCTGGTTAACACTGGCTTTCAGGGTCACCCTGAGAATAATCTCCATTCCAGCTACTGAGAATGACAAAGGATCATGGAAGAGTTTCAGGAGAATTTTATGGTATAAGCCTGGGGTAGGTGCATATTACTTCAGCTCACATTGCACTGATTAGCGGTCACATAGCCACATGGAAATTCAGTGGCTCTTTAGAAATATACTCTATTTTTCCAGGAAGAAGTGAAGCCCCTGGATTTTGAAGAGAAGCTAAAAACCTCTGCCTCAAAAATCTTGATATTTTCTTTCTTTTTTTTTTTTAAGATTTATTTATTTATGCATACAAGTACTGAGGAACAGGCCAGAGGTGTGTTGGGGGGTGAGAGGATTCAACAGAGACAGAGCGGGGAACAGAACAGGCAGACTGACTGAAATACACTGCTGAGGGGAGCAGCGGGTGAGGCAGGAGAGGTCTGCTGTGCCATATGTGGGTTAGTTCCCTGGGATCAAATTCAGGCCATAATCGTGAAAGTGCTGAGAACCCCTTGCCACAAGGGAAGCCCTTCAGTTCATTTTATAGTGATTCTTGTTCCACAGAAAATTAGTTCAATTAATTTGCATGTTGCTAACCTTAGATTTGTTACAATTTGCATATGTGAATATAATAAAGGTGGAATTATTAAAGCAAATTAATATGATAAACAATACTTTAACCCCATTAAAAAGTTAGCAACTAGTAGTATTTTAATCATGGTAATTACAAGTTATTAATGAGTGATATTTTAGGCAAGTCTCACATATTTTTTAATTCCAATCACTGTAGATAATTGAAAATTATACAATACTATGTAACATTTTGATGAAGGATTCTTCTGCATTTTTAGCAATGTTTCTTTTTTTATTTTAGGATTTATTTATTTTTATACAAGAGCTGGGGTAAGGACCAGAGGCATGGGAGGGTGAGAGGATTTACCAGAGACAGAGTAGGGAAAAGAACAGGCACACTTGATGAACTACTCTGCTGAGGGGAGCAGCCAGCGTGACAGGAGAGGTCTGCGGCACCATGTGGGATTCTTGCTGGCCAGCAGGGATCGGAATCCGCGCTGCGGAGCCTGTGGACAGCTTCACAGGGCTGTGCTCAATTGCCTGCACCAACGGGAAGTCCCATCTTTAGCAATGTTTCTAAAATGTATGTCTAGGTGGCATTTTAATTTAGTGAATAAATGAATTATTTAGTAAAAGTTGCTGGAACAAGTGGTGAGTCGTGGAAGAAAATATAGTTTGACCATTAATTCAGACATATTCAAAAATAAAGTTTGATAGATTAAACACTTAAATTAACAAAAAAAAAAACTTAGAGGAGACTAGGAGGGAAATTATATCTATGCTAAAATAAGAATTTTAAAAGCTTATGAGAAAAAAAAACTAATAAAATCTTACAGGAAACTATACCATTAAGCAAAGTAAAGACAGATTGAAAGAAACATTGCAACTCTAGGTTAGTTTATATTTGCAATGTGCCAATCTTTAGAGTTGATGGAAACAAAAGACAAAAAAAAAAAAGCTATTTAATAGAAGCAAAAGAAACTGGAAAAAGTTAGACATGTGCAAAGAATAGCATACATAATGATAATATTACAAAATCATACAACAATATTTAGCAAATTTTGATATATTGTAGCTCTCACTTTTAAGAATTTCTGTAAGTTATGTCTAAAAATACTTAGAATTATATGCTGTAGTATATTGTGGCTGGAAATGTGAATAGGTATAGATATTTTGGAATATTATCAGATTAAATCAAAGATGTTCATGATCTCGGAATTAGAACCATCCTCATGAGTTTCTAATCTATACAAATTGAGCTACAAACAATTAACATTACAGGAAAAGGCAATTACTACAGCATTGTGTCTAGAATAAAGAAGCTGGAAAAGGGAATTGGTAAATATGATGTGTCATACAATGAAATACTTTGCAGTCAAAACAATGATTTAAAGAGGTCTCACATTTTCTCAGAAGGGTTGCAACGCTGTTTTTTTTTTTTAATTTTGAAAAAAATGATGCAGAGTTGTATATGAAATGAAACATTTGTATAACTAATAAACCATTTGTACTAAATATATTAAAGTCTATATATTTAAAGTCTATAGATATATATTAAAGTATATATATTCTTTGTGGTCATTGAAATCTAAACAGAAAATAAGAAAGAAAGAAATATGATCATGTCAAAATCTTTATTAATTTCTGTTGCTGCAAAGCAAATCACCACAAGCTTCTGGGCTTAAAATGCCACATTTTATTTTCTTACAGATTCTGTAATTCAGACTATATGAGTTTGTGAGGTGTCTCACTTAGGTTGCAATCAAGTTTTGCCCATCACTTTGCTTCTTTCTGATACTTGGGTCCTTTTTGAAACCTTTAGTATGGCTATTGACAGAATTCAATTTCTTGTAGTTGTAGGACAAAGATCATATTATTATTAAAATCATTATTTTCTGAGTGCTGTTGGTTGGGGACCATCTGAGTGTTAGTTGTCATCCCTTTCTTTACCCCATGTCCCCATAGGTTGCATACAATATGACAGTTTGATCCTTCTTTTATGCAAGCAGAATAATGTCTCTCTGTTGCTTCAGTTTCCTTCAAAGAATTTATCTTATGGGCCTCTCCAGGTGGCACAGAGGTTGAGCGCTGGACTGTGAAGCGGCCCACAGCCTCTGCAGCTCCGGTGCGATCCCTGGCCACTGACAAGGGTCCCACATGGCGCCACAGACTCCTGTCTCGCCCGCTGCTCCACTCAGCAGTGTATTTCGTCAGTCTGCCTCTTCTGTTCCCCGCTCTGGCTCTGGTGAATTCTCTCACCCTCCCCACTTCTGACTGTACCCTGTGCTTGTACAAATAAATAAATAAATCTTTAAAAAAAAAAAGAAAAAAGAATTCATCTTATTAGGTTGGGCACACACAAATAATCTCTCTTTTGCTTCACCTAAAGAAAGCTAATTAGTGCCTAAACCTTAGAAATGATACATTCTATCAAATCTCAGGTCCTGCTCACACTCAAAGAGCAGGATAACATTTTATATAATCAGAAATAGGTTTTTATCATAAAGCTCTGTTTATTATGCTTACAATAAGGTTAATTTTTTTTTTTTTTTAGATCTTAGGAAACCCTTTCATGAGTATGTGGTAATATTTTGAGTAACATTTTTTTGGTACATTGTATACTCATGTAGATATAGTGAACTTTTAGAAGAAATTGAAAGTTTAACAAAATTCAGTACTGCTATTTAATCACAGTAGTTCTCTTTCACATTTGAGCTTCTTATACTTCTTCTTCATTAACTATTAAAAATAATATTGAATGGATTCTTAGTCTCATTTCATATTTTTCACAGAGTGGTTTAATGGCATTATTTCTTTGAAATTATGATCATTTAGTTATTGACAAAGAAAATTTTCATTTGCAGTGTATTAGTATATTCAATTTTCATCACTATAATATAGTTATTAAAATTGGTCATATTAATGTATTTGAAATATTTTTTAGGATATTATGAATAGTGAACTAAAAAGATTAAAATACATTTTTTTCTGAGATTAAATGATTCATCTTCTTGAAGTAGACATAGGTGATTTTATTTAAATTGAAAAATTATTTGTACCTCTGTGTGTGCGTGTGTGTGTGTGTGTAGTTTTCCTACCTATAGATTAGGCAGATTGATTTTTTAAACCAGAATTTACATACACACATTTGTATGTATAATCATGTAAGATTTTGACATGGATTTTGTCTCATATTATTTCCAACCCATGTTTTAAAATTTTATATAGTGAGCTAGAAATAACTTGGTAGTGAAAGGGTTTTGGTCTGTATTGTTTGTGCCTATTGAATAAGCTATTCTGTATTACTCTTTTGGTAATCAAGCCACAAGTTTTGCTTTGGGGATATATCTTCCCCATGGAGTGACTTTGGAGGCGCTATACACAAAATGCCCAGTGCTCCATATATGTAGGGTTAGTACTCTCAACTTAAGATTTGAATTCTCATTCAAGGGTAACAAAAATACTGAAGACCATAAGAACTCATTCTCTATAAGATCACCATTTTAGGCACTATCCATTTCTTATTACTTCTCTATTTTTTGAAAAGCCTGCCTCTTCATCTCTTCCTTCAGTGACCCTATATATCTATAATCTTTTTGCTTTTGTTTGGTAGTCTATTTTTTTTTTAATTTTTTTTAGAGTCATGTATTTATTTATTTATTTGTTTGTTTGTTTATTTATACATGCACTGGGTACAGTCAGAAGCATGGGAGGGTGAGAGAATTCACCAGAGCCAGAGCGGGGAGCAGAGCAAGCAGAGGGACCGAGGTACACTGCTGAGGGGAACAGTGGGCGGCAGGGGAGGACTGCGTGCCATGTGGGACCCTCCTCTGGTGGCCCGGGAGCAGCCGGGGATCGAACATGCACCGCAGAGGCCGCGGGCAGCTTCGCAACCCAGCGCTCAACCGCTGCGCCACCGGGGAGGCCCCTTGGTAGTCTATTTTTTAAAAAAGATTTTATTTATTTATTCATGCAAGAACTGGGGTACAGACCAGAGTTGTGTGTGTGTGTGGGGGGGGAGGATTCACCAGAAAGAGAGTGCAGAGCAGAACAGGCAGACTGAGTGAAATACACTGCCGAGGGGAGCAGCGGGCGAAACAGGAGAGGTCTGCTGCACCATACAGGTTGCTCCCTGGCCGGGCATCAAACTGGTGTTGCCGTGGCTGTGGATAGCTTCATAGTGCTGTGTCTTAACTCCTTGCCACCAGGGAGGCCCTGGTAGTCTATTTTTTGTTGTTAATAATCTTGTATAGTAAAGGAGGCTGTGTAGAAGATAGTTGGATTCCAATAAAATATCAACTTGGAAACACTTGTGAACTTCTGAGTCAAAAAGAGATCCAGGGAATGGTTACAATTGTCATATTATAAGTGAACCTAGTCCTAATAGAGACTTGATGAAGGGTTTTGTTTCTAAAAAAAAATTGTAGATGAAAATTCATTTTAATCATGTGTTCCTTTTTTTGTGGAGTAGTCACTAGGACTTTTCTGTTGATAAGCATTGCAGTTATAACTATGTGCAGTTATAACTACATTTGACTATATTAGTGTTTATTCATTTTTACTGTGCTTCAGGATATTTAGTGATCATTCAGCAGCATAGCAATCTTCAAAAAAGACCCCGATGGATGCTTTTTAGGTAACTTGTTTTGTCTATTACATTTCTGTAATTTCTTAGATGCAACACTTAGTAAAAATCCTGGTGTCCCTTTTACTTTAGAATATAAGATTCAATCAGTGTACTTTTGGAAAAAAAAATCACACTTTCAATCCAACTGAGAGTATTTCAGATATTCTCAGGAATCTTAATAGACACAATTGTTTAATTTCAAGTGCTTTTATGATCAAGTCACATATAGCAATGATACTACTTAAATAAGAACTTAACAATGAAGACAAGCTCTTTTGAAAATTAATTCCTTAGTGACTTTATACTGTTTGTTTAAACCACTGTGGAAAATGATATTAACATTTTTTCTATAGTCCAGGACAAGAGAGCTTTGTTAATTTTATGTTATGAAGAAAGGTAAGACAAACAATTCATGTCATAGAAATTGCAGAATAACTTATCTTTATAATTCTGAATCAGTTCCTTTTGTTATTTTCTTTTGGGCTTCTGATAAGTCATTGGGCCATTTGATTAAAGAAAGGACTGGAAATCAGCTGAGGTCCAGTATAAGCTAAGACCTGCATTGATATGCTTAATCTTGAAGGTTTTATTCTAACATGTAGAACATGTCTGCATGAATCTTTCTGAGGAAAATCAATTATTGGTCAATCATAATACAATAAATGAGCACATTTGAATGGCTAAGGGAAAATAAATGCACATATCTCAATGCACTTTTATAAAATGTTTGCTTTGATAGAAATGATAACTTTTATTTTTTACTCTCCATTTCCTTCATGTACCTATATCATTTTACTTTTTTTTAAAGATTTATTCATTTATTATTTTTGCATAGAAGAACTGGGGTGAAGGCCAGAAGTGCAGGGGGTGAGAGTATTCGCCGGAGACAGAGTGGGGAGCAGAACAGGCAGATCTACTGAAATACACTGCTAAGGGAAGCAGTGGGGGGCGACAGGAGAGGTCTGCTGCACCATATGTGGATTAGCTACCTAGAAGGGATGGAACTCAGGCTGTTTTGGTGGCATTTGTGGCAGTAGTGCTGAGACTTAACCCCTAGGCCATCAGGCAAGCCCGATCTGTATCACATTTTAAAAGTACATGCAAGAAGCAAAAAGTTAAAGAACAGAGAAGCATTTGCAAAAATGGTTTAAAATGTTTTAAAACTACATTTACATTTCTGTCCTTAAACTTCAGTTATAAAATGAGAAAACAGGAAAAATATATGCAATGCAAATCAACAGTTAACATGTACACAATAATGTCATTGTATTCATGAAAGACACTTATTCACTCACATAATCATTTTCCATCAGCCTGTTATAGAACCTCCTAATGACAAAATTTTTAGAAAACCAAGACACAAAACAAGAATTAACAAAAAATTTTAAGTAAACAAAGGTTATGAAAATGTATGGATGTCCCATTGTGGGGCAACAATGTTGAGAGTGGTGCAGTAAGAAGGAAAGACAACTCAAAGTCCAAGTAGAGAAAGGCCTAGAGGGGCTTACCCCTATAAAAGTGCCACCCCATATTTATTCTCATATTTATTTAGAACCAGGTTGAGAGAAGATGGGCATGTACTTGGAGAAATGTGCAGTCATGGGGGTGTGCTGATGGGAATATGTTATCCTCTAGTGCAAGCTAAGGTGGACTGACCAGGGGCCACTCCTTGGGGGGCTCCATAGTTCCCACCTATCAAAGCATACTAACTCTAATCCCTCTTCTTAAATAATTTTCTGCTAATCTTTGCAAGTAAAGTATTGCAGCTAATTTTGCTAATCTGGCCATAATATCTGCTTGCTGTTTTCAGCGGATATTGGTTTCCCAGTATGTTCCTCATACCAGGACATTTGCCCTGGTGAGAGGCCCCCTGCCTGACTCTACATTTTAGCTTGACCAGCAGGAACCCTGGACACCAAGACAAAGCCCCCATAACAAAGGGCTGGGGATTCCACATTTAAATATATTGAGAACTCATTGTGATGTTCTCTTACTGTGTAATTGACTCTATTTTCTTTAGTTGATATGGAGCTTAATAGAGTTTTATTAAGCATTTGCACCCCAGGATAATAAATATGAGTTTTCAAATAATAATTCTACATAGCTTCTAAGCACATGCCAATATATATGGCTAACTTGAAGAAAACTGCTTTCCATTTTCTATATGATATTCAGAAAAGAAATGCTATTTCAGGTGTGTTTAAAGTAATTTTGAATGCATATTTACTGTTTTCTCGCTCAAAGCTTAAAAGATGCCAAAACAAAAATATTTAAATAAGTAGATTTTCGTAATTATGAGACAAATTCCAGTTGTCAAGCTATCCTCCTTTTGTGTTAGTAATAATTTTTACTGATAAATATTCAGAATGCTCCTTTTGAATCTGACCCTGCTGGTGACAGGGTCAAAAATGACTGCTGCTATATCAGAAAAGATCAGGTATTTTCTATAGCTAACATCAGAGATCTCTAATGATATGGAAAAGCATCTCTTCTGTCAACTGAATTTGCAGTCAGCAAATAGTAATTAGAACTGCTGTCAGAAATGTCTCCCAGTCCTAATTCTACAGCATGCACAATTCTCCCTGAATGCCTTGTGAAACTCTGATAGAATCAGGTGTTTGAGTGTAGCATACATGGCAGCCACCAGTATTCAGTAAGCAAATACTGGTTATAAGCAGAGGCAAACATCTAGCTCTGCATGGGAACAGTCATGGAAAAATCTGACTGAAGAGTCACTCATGATTCTTAAATTGTGTAGAATAGAGTATCTCTCACTGCAACCATGTAAGGTCCTTTATGATAATATTTTATTTCCCATCAGTATGCAATATGATACCAAAGGCAAGATTGATGAACTAAATTAATTTCATTTAAAGGTGTTATAATACTGGTTAAAAGTAACTAAATTATCAGTACATAAAGACTTGAGATTCTTTTATCCTTCTTACAATGTATAGTGAATTCTTTAAAATTTTTGTTATTTAATCAAACTCTATAGAAAATACAAAGTAACTTTGTAGTAACTACAAAGTACTATGTGTTTCTTTTGGGTTTAGGAGTAAATGCCTAGAATAGTGCTCAGTAGTTATTGGTGAATTTGTATTGATTTTCAGAGTCAATGCTAAGTAATAACAAGATTATGAAATGCTAAACACCTTACATTTTTAGTAACTTTATTATTTTTTTTTCTTTTTTTCAAAGATTTATTTATTTATTTATACAAGCACTGGGTACAGTCAGAAGCACGGGAGGGTGAGAGAATTCACCAGAGCCAGAGCGGGAAGCAGCGCAGGCAGAAGGACCGAAGTACACTGCTGAGGGTAGCAGCGGGCGGCAGGAGAGGTCTGCACGCCATGTGGGGCCCTCCTCTGGTAGCTGGGGAGCAGCTGGGGATTGAACCGGCGCTGCAGAGGCTGCGGGCAGCTTCACAACCCAACACTCAACCACTGCGCCACCAGGGAGGCCCAACTTTATTGTTTTAATGTAATTTTTGTTGTAATAATATTTCCTACTTCTGGTAATCCTTACAAAGTTCAGTTATCAACTTTTATTCTAAATTTAAGACTAAGGGCCTCCTTTGTGGCCTAGTTCAGTCTCAGTGCTATCATTCCTATGGCCTGAGTTCAATCCCAGCCATGGAGCTAACCCACATATGGCACATATGGTGCAACAGATCTCTCCTGTCTTGCTAGGTGCTCCCTTTATCACTTTGTTTCAATAAATCTGCCTGTTCTCCTCCCCACTCTGTCTCTGGTGAATTTTCTCACTCCCCACACTTCTGGCCTACTCCCCAGTTCTTCACAAAAATAAATAAAATTAAAAAAATAATAATGAAAATAATACCAGCTTATAAAAAATGTAAGTGATGACTGAGATGACATGTGATTGTGATTCACTATATGTAGTCTATCCAGTACAGTTTTATTTGTGGGGATGTTGCAGAGAGAATATAGTAAGTCTGATTTGATTATTTTTGAAATTAAGTTCTTAATCTTCCTATGTCTCTATGATACATGAAGCAAAAATTAAATATAAGTTATGAAATTAAAAACAAAATGAATAAATAGCAGGAAGGAAGTTGTTAAAATCTTATTGGTATTTTCTTTAGAGGTAGTTTTGGAGTTTGCATTTCTGAGAAAAGCACTTAAAATTTGTATATGATGCTTTGTAATCAACATAGCTCCTCAGAAAGGAAAACCTATCTCAAGTGGAGTTCTCTTAACTTTTATGAACAACACTTTAATGCCAGTGGCTTTCTCACCACTTGCTTTATACAATATTAGTGAAGCATCTCCTGGCTACTCTCACCTTGTGAAATGGAAGCACAATGCTTTTGCTTTGCCACATAAACTATCCTTGAAATTTGGTCAGAGTTCATTATACTGCTTGTGCCTCATTTAAGCCCAGACGTGAAAGAACATAAAACTAAAAACTTGGCTTGAGGCAAAGACAGAATGGATTTCAGTTTTGTAAGGAATTAGAAATTGCTTTAGGATAGATGGATTTTATACAGATAGGAAATAAATGTCCTCAAAGAAAAACTAGCCAGTAGAGAGAAAGAGTGTAAAGCATGAGGAGAATGCTAGGAGGAGGGACAAGCAAACAAAGAAAATGAAAATGATAAAGAGGCATATATGAAAAACCATTAAGAAGGAATATTATGAAAATGTGCATACTAAAACAAAAACAAATGCAGCACTAGCAGTCTGAAGGGAAATAATGCTCATATATCTGGCCAGAACTACAAAAGGAAATAAATTGGAGAAAGGCAGTTATTACGGAGCATGTATATTAAAAAAAAAAGGCAATAAAATATATGACAAATGGAATTATATGCACTTTGTTAGGAGTGTGATCATTTGAGAGTAACTGAAATTTGACAGAGAAAGAAATAATTTGATATCAATATAACAAAATATAAGTTGCTTCAGAAATACTCAGAGGAGTATTGAGAAGATACAATACAAATAAACACATATTCCTTCCATGGCTATTACTTTCATATAAAAAGCTTGTTATATGTAAGTTTTATACTCAACTGATTGCCTTGCTGAAGTTAAATTGAAATTCTTAGTCAAAGTTAGACATGAAAACAACCAATACCATAAACATGCCTTTAATGGTGCTACACTTTTGTCCTTCCTAAATGTGCACTGTAATTTTTATTAACCTGTGACTTGTGAATATTTCTTTCATTCTTTTTCACCATTTATCTTGTCATTGTTCCCCCAATGTAACAACACAAGCATTGTCCCTTTTTCATAGGGTTTAGCCATCTTTCCATCTGACTATCATCTGTCTAGATTTCTATATACCATTTTTCTTTTTTTAAAGTGATTTTTTTAAAGATTTCTTTATTTATAAATACAGGAACTGGGGTACAGGCCAGAGTTGTGGGGGGTGAGAGGATTCACCAGAGACAGAGTGGGGAACAGAACAGGCAGATTGACCAAAGCACACTGCTGAGGGGAGCAGCGGGCGAGTCAGGAGAGGTCTGCTTCGCAGTGTGGGTAGCTCCCTGGCTGGGGATGGAAATCGTGCTGCAGTGGCTGTGGATGGCTTCATAGGTTGCATCTGAACCCCTTGCACCACCAGGGAGGCCCTATATACCATTTTTCTAATTCAAAACTACCTATCACTTTTTTTAATCCTATTTTTAATTTTATACATCCACACAATCTGTCTACATACAAGGATTTTCATTTATTTTATTTTTAACTTCTATTTGTTCCATTACAGAGTGAGAGACTTTTAAGCTCTTTATATAAAGGATATAAGGACAAGCTTTGGGAAGTTTCTTGGGTCCTTGAAGTCATCTGGTGAATAAGGTCTTGCACTAAGTTGCAAGACCTTTTTTGTAGTGTTACCCACAAAATAGATAAAATTTTATTTAGAGGACTGGCAAGCAGATTGATTTCCGGTCACACTCCACTTTCTTATTTTCTGAGAATAGACCTTTTTAAATCATCCACAGAACCAATATTGAGTGCTATCTTTCAGTAAGAAAGTAGAAAATTGTGTGTGTGTGTGTGTGTGTGTAGCTAGGGATACACATTCAGTCTATGTGGTAAAATCTGATAAAATTCCATTTTACCATTTTTAATTGTCTAAATGAGGCAAGTAACTTCACTCCTCTAATTTTATAGTATCCTCCTATATAAAATAGAATATATAGTAAACCTATTTAAAAGTGCTCTTTGTAATAAAAATAAATACAAGTGTTTAAACACAGTGTTTCGACATGTTAAATGTAGTCAATGAAATTTAACTACTATTATTACAAATGATCTGCATGTATATAATTGCAGAGATATATGGTAATATTATAAGATAGTTCATGCTAAAATTTCAGAACATTCCATTGAACACAGGTTAAAGGGGATACTGAGATTGGAGAAAGGATGACAAGTCTAAATACAATTGATACAAGGGCAGTAGTATATCCAAGGCATTATTAACAGCACAAGGTAGACAGTGCCACAGAAGTTAACATGCTATGACTCTAGAATAATAATAGAGTGCTCTGGATTTGTAACTTAATTAATTGCTTTATTTAAATTAAATATTAAATACTATGTAGTAATTACATGTGTCCTGGCAATTTTTATTTGGACCCAGCTGGAATATCTTGTATTGTGTTCAATAATGTTTTTTAACTGAAAGGCAGATGAAACAATTCTCCAGTTATTGCAGCAATAAGATATTTCTTAAATAATTTAAGCAGTCTGATTATGTCTTCCAAAATAGATTATATTTGAACTATTGCTGACCCCTGAAATTAAGAAAAAGCTCACACAAGTTTTTTGTTTACGATTACTCTTTTTGAACTCTCCCAGAACATCCTGGGGTTTTATTGAAATTAAATCTATTGTGAAAGTTGATCTTTGTTGGGAGTGAAAATAAAGAATATAAAGCTGAATGTTGGCAAATTATCGGATATTAATAACAGAGATGAAAAATACTGGTGTGAAAAGATGCAAGTAACATTTTAGCAACCACTCTGAAATTTGCTTTTTTGGTGATTTTTTTTTTTTTAAAAAAAAAGCTTTCTTGTTTCTAGAACAATGGTTATGGCATGCATCCCTTTCCTAAACTCCAAATTAAAAAAACTTCAGAAGTTTGTTTCTTTGTTGTTTATACTCTTGTGTTGTATTAGTTGCAAAAGCCTTCAAGTTGAAAGTAAATTGAGAAGTATTGATTCAGCCTAGGCTTAGAGAGAGTAGCTTAGAAAAATAAAATCATATGGTTGTATCATACATCTTTGTTATAAAGCAGTAATTTCTTTCTTTGAACCAATGCACTTTCTAAAACAGGTTTAAAATAATTCTTATTATAGCTCTCATAGTTCTGTTTTTCTCAAAATGTAGCCACGTTCTATTGTACCGATTAGATTACTCTTTAGAATCTTTAAAATATCATTTTAGCAATTTATAGCTTCCCTTTAAAGTAAAAGTACTTTGTAGAATGTGTGGTGCTCACAGTCCCATTTTGTCGGAGTCTTAGAGAAATCCTATCACACCATTTGGACAGTCCTGGCAAGGTGGTTACCTCAAATGTAACACACACACGTGCCATACACACAGACAAAAGCAGTGTATACAAAATACATGAACATTTTCTGTAAGGTCTGTAACTTCCATATAACCATATTTTAAATTTAACCAATAGAGGTTAGTTCAGATTCTTAAATGGAATTCAATGCAATCTATATTTCCTCATGAACATATTTCTAAGAAGCACAAATACTTTTGTGATATTTATGGTCATGTTTAAATGAATTATACTTACCCTAGGAGATCAACATTTACTATTAATAATAATGTTCATAAAGTTTTGGCTCATTTTAATTAAAGAACTATCATAATTGAATTTTGAATAAGATTAAAACTCAAACCTAGTATATGTAATATGAAACTGAGCACATAGTTATCATGAGTGCTAAGGAAGAAAAAATAATATGGAAAAACAACAAAATTTATCTTTTCCTAAACTAACATCCTACTTCATTTCTACAGGTCATTAAATTTTAAGGTAGCAATTCAGAAAAACTCAAGACCATCAGATGCTAATCTGGGATAATTTGTTTCAGTTGGAATATTGATTGAACCGTACAATATATGTAGGCAAATAGTTTGCATTATTTATGAGCATTAGCTACTAAGCATTTTGTGTATTGCTTTAACTATATGAATAAAGATAAAGAAAGATAAAGAAGAGAAGAAACACTAAACAGATGCTTTGAAAGTTCTGAAAATTATTTGGAGACAGAAATTTATATATATATATAATTTTTCAGATGTCCTGTAGACAGCAATTAATTATCCAGATATTGCACCATTTCTTTGTTTTCACAGCAAAACTTCTTACATGTATAATTCATGTTTTCAGTCATTAACGTTTCACATAACACATTATGCATATATATGCATATATTTCTAGCAATAAATTTTCCTATTTGTTCAAAATACATAAGAAAATATCCATGAACATATTACCATCATTATTTTGTTGTAAATAAGCATGTCCAGCATAATAAGGCAAAATATAATTTTAAAATAAAATGATTTAACATTGGTTTACAATACTGTATAAATTTCAGGAGCATAGCCTCATACCTCTCTATATGTAAAAATACAGTTTTGATCCAACCCAAGCCTCTCTCATCTCAGTAACATGAATCATTAACCACCTATCAAATGAAATCAAATCCAAGAGATACCATCAATTTCTTTCTTATCCTTTTCCTACAATATTTTGTTGTATTTAGTATCCCTTTAACACATTTGCTAAATCTCTTAATACTTATTTAATTATATTTAGATAAACATAAAAGTTGGAAACTGATTGTCTCAAGTATCTTTCCTAACAAAAAGAAATCACATTTAATTCACATGTCACATTTAATTTCACATTTAAATAACATTTTAGAGTTTATAAAACACTTTCACAAAATTTATTTGCTCATTTGCATAAAACCATATTGAGAGGATGCCAAAGATTGTAAACACCATGAAGACAAGACTATGTTTTATTTTTTATTTCTTATTTACCACTTGAACCAAAGATAATGCTTAGTTTATGTTTTTGGTTTTTTTTTTTTTTTTTTTTAATAGAGGCATGTTTTTCTTTATTTGTTTGCTTGTTTGTTTTGTTTATACAAGCACTGGGTACAGTCAGAAGCGCAGGAGGGTGAGAGAATTCACCAGAGCCAGAGCGAGGGGCAGAGCAGGCAGAAGGACCGAAGTACACTGCTGAGGGGAGCAGCTGGCGGCAGGAGAGGTCTGCGCGCCATGTGGGACCCTCCTCCGGTGGCCGGGGAGCAGCCGGGGATTGAACCGGCACCGCAGTTTTTTTTTTTTTTTTTTTTGAATGAACAGTGACTTCACATAAAAAAATCTCCCCATTGAGTGGAGTCAGCACACAAACACAGATCTTTGCATTATAGATGCTATGAGTTTGCTTTGAAATATTGCACATATACATATTTGAATATATACATACATATATATATGTAGAAAAAAAAAACTTGGCCCTCTAGAGTCAAACACCATGCAGCAAGTAATTTTTTTAAAGGTTTTATTTATTTATTTACTTTTGCGTAAAAGAACTGGGATGTAGGCCCGAGGTGTGGGGTAGGGAGTGAGAGGATTCTCCAGAGACAGAGTGGGGAACAGAACAGGCAGATTTTACCAAATACACTGCTGAGGTGAGCAGTGGGCGAGGCAGGAGTGGTCTGCTGCACTGTATGTGGGTTATATCCCTGTCTGAAGCTCGAACTCAGGCAGTAGTGGTGACAGTGCTGAGATTTAACCCCTAGGCCACCAAGGAGGCCCTGAAGCAAGTAATTTTTAATAGAAATCACCTGCCAACACTAGGGATAGTTTGTGACTAGGGACAAAATGGACAGTGGGTAATATTTAACAGGACGTCATTCATTACCCTATTGATACAATTATCTTCTGTCTAAATGGGATTTTCAATATTTACTTTTGAGTTTGTGACACAGATAATTCTGAAAATTAAGTAAATTATAATGGTAGAATTAGTAAAAAAGAGAGTAATTATGCCAAATTGCTAAAATCTAATGAGTATAATGAGTTTAATCCCATCTTTTTAGGCATCATTGCTCAGAAGAAAATTGTTGAGCTTTACTTTTAACATGAACAATTAAGTATTGAATTTATTCTGCATAGACTCTGATAATTTCAAATTGTTATTCTTTCATGTCTTACTTCCATTAACTGAATAGGGTAGCAAAACTGTGATGATGGAAACATTTTAATAGCCAAGAATATAAGAATTATATTTGTCTGAAATAATGGAGAGATAGCAAAACGTCAGGAAAGGTGAAACAGTACTCTTTTTTTTATGACTTTTGGTTTCACTGATAGATAATTAAAATAAAACAGGGAGGTTTTTTCTTGGTACACTTAAAATTTTGGGAAAAATTATCATAGCTGTACAGTAATGGAAATTCTAATAGCCATAGTGATGGCATAGGACTAGAATGATCACATTTTTCAAACACCAGTTTTTGAGATTGCTAATCAATGACCTATTACCTACATCACACTGAGTCTTACTTAATTTGATATGTTCACTAGTACATTTTTAACTGATAAATTACAATAAAGAAAATTTCATTTGAAAATTCCAAACTCTAAGTTTTCCTTGACAAACTGAATGGTATACACCTAAATCTTCATGTGTCAGAGGACAAGGCAAGAAGAAAAAAAAAAACAAAGCTGTGTGTGTCTTCAACCCTTTGACATTCTTTGGCCCTAGGCTGCTTCTTGCATTCTTACTTGTTGCCTGGACTAGACAACTTCTTGATGGGATATTAACTCACCAAAAATGCACCAAGCTTATACATAAACATTTTCATTTATATTTCAACAATAGTTAATTTACATAATAAAACAACACTGTAAACACCATATTCAAAACACAATACAAATTTGCTAAGATATGCAATCCTTTGCTCAAAATCAGATGTGAGTTTGGTGATAATGTGTAACACTCAGTTAAACAAGAGTCTCTTTAAGAAAAATTGAGTGGAAGAATATGTGCTAATAAGACAAAAAATCAATATATATCCATACATTAAAAAGTATTTTGAAATTCTCAATACTATTTCAGAAAAACATTTTTTTCCAATTAACTTAAAAATATCTATATCACCAAAGTACAAATATTCAAATATTTGTTTAATGGACATGAAAATATTTTGCATATGAAGCAAAGCATACGTGGAATGAATTGTGCTTGCTTTTAAATTTATATATGTCTAAAATTGAGAATAATAATTTTTGCCACCATAATATTAGAAAGAGTGAAAACAATAAATTCTGCTATATAAACAATTTAACTTGTGGAAATTTAATTATCTTTAAGTATAATTATAATGAGTTTACTCAATCATTTAATTTTCTACCCAGTCTTCTCCGTGCTGTGAACATTATTACTTTATTATTATGTTTATTCATTTTCCTAATGATCAAATAGACTGATGGTCAATTAATGTCCAGAATGACACTAACTTTGCATTGTCCCAGAAGGGAAGTAAAACAGACCATAGGAAAATATGTAAGATGGGAAAAAAATGAGTTTTAAAAACAAAGTTTATTAATGTGATGCTATCATTTGCAAGTTTTTCCCGATATCTATGGCTTTCATTGTTTTGACTATCTCAAACTGCTTTCTTTACCAAACTGAACTTTGGGAAGTCATCATTTATTGTGTTACAGCAGGATTCATTGTTAAACAAGTCAAAAAAGGGACCATTATATGCAATACCATGGTAACCACTACTAATATTAAACCCTTAAATAGACCCAAATAATAAATAATTTTATACATATTGTCATGACTTTCTCCCTTGATCTTTTTCTTTTTCTGTTGTCTTTCTTACAGACTCTTCCTCATTCATCTCAGCTTTATAGTGGAGACTTCCCAGATCCTGATCTAAGAGAACAACCTTATGTTGCCCCATGCTGCTCAGTCCTTAATTGCTAATAACTCCCTGCAGTCCTGCTGCTCTTTGGTGTTCCTCAAACCCACTCTCACTGAACCAGAATCTCTGTGTGCTCTCTGATCAGATCCATAAGATTAAATGTTATATCATTTCCTGTTAAAATCTCAGAAACCTCCGTTTTCTTTTCAAAAGTTACCCATTTCTCCAGGAAACATATTGATAATGTGCAGCCTGGCATACTGTTACAATGGCTAAAGCATAGTTTCAATGGCCAAATTAAGTCCAAAAATGACTGTATAAATCACAATAAATAGCAAATTTTGGAAACTCACAAATAGTGTAAGATCACAAATTCCTGAAAGATGTCATTTTTACAAATAACTCTTTCAACACTTTAATAATATTTTTCTTATAATTTGTGTGATTTCTGATTTCCTTATCAAAACAATTTTGTAATATTGTCAATGAAAAATGTAATGTGATTTTCTATCTTGGTTGATAAAGATTTCTATTATTTATTATTATTTAGTAATATTTCTCTCAGCTTTTTACTTGTTATTGGAAATATAAATTCCAGGATTGTTTCCAAATTTGCAAAAAACCTGATTTGAGTTTTTTCAAGTATGAACTTGAAATATAAAATATCGGCACTTTTTCTTTTTTGCTTTCTTGTATAATGTCTAGAAGTAAATATTTTTTGAACTGACCTGTTCTTGCCACTAAATCTTTGTTTTAATGTTTTGGACTTGTTTTTAGCTTTGTGTGTTATTTAGTCAGAAATTAATGTGAATTTATAAGATGTAATTAGGCAAATCATTTTAGCCTGAAATAACATGAATGAAGGCACAGTTAAGCAGAGAAAAGGAGTGAGGTAAAGTGGACAGGAGGGACAGAAGGGGGCAAAAGAACTGGAAAAATTGTACTCAGATAATGACATAGTGCCACATTCTAGAAGTGACTAGGGATCAACAGGAATGTTTTTAAGACAAATGACTTGTTGATTGATTACTAAACCTGATACAGGTGATATTGCTTATCATTAAAATCATTAGCATTTATTTGGCTTTTACCTGAGGTTGAGATTTATTATTAGTTTCTTCTTGTTCACTTGTAAAAACCTCTCAAGAATAACTGAACAATATAAAAATACCTTTTCTCTCTCTCCTCTTATTCTCTCTCCCCTCTCTTTCTTGTGCGCGCGCACACACACACACACACACCTCTAACCTAATTATGTCTCTAAGTTAACTCTCCTTTAGTGAGCTTCCCAAAATGCCTGTAGTTACTTCAGAACCATCTGTCAAAATAAAAACTGTAAGATTCAAAGTTAAATATGCAAAGAAGACTTTATGCAAGAATTGTAATAAGGGAGAGAGAACAGAAGGCAATCTGAACTCCGCTCTTCTGAAACAAAGGGTAGAAGAATTTTTAAGAACAGAGGCCTTATCCAATGGCAAAGAATATTTTCATATCTTCCTGGCAGGAAATAGTTTTATGACTTACATACAGCAAGAAGTCTACAAAGTTCCTACTCTCCCCGAAAGAGTAAGAAGACAGGAGCACTGCTTAGTTTGATAACTACAATTCATAGATAGATGGCCTCCACTTCCTTCATTAATACATACTGGGGCTGTAAGCCTGCCAAGAAGCTTCTCAGGGACAGAAAAAGAAATCATAATTACAAGTTTTCTATCTTAAATAAATAATTGAGGTTAAAAATTTTGCCATTTTTACTTCTATTCCTGACTTTGTAAAAGTATTGCACACAGTTGATGTTTGATTTAGAGTAGTAAATGAATCAATAGTAAATAAATAATTTCATCTGGCTTATTTGTCACTGAATACACACATACAAAGCTGATGATATATACTTAATAAAAGACATATTGAACATAAATTTCTAACAATATCAGAATAAATTGAAGACATAAAAAAAGAAATAGAGCAATGGAGAAATATAGCATACTAAATAAAATTGGCTTATTAGAATCTATGTTGACTTATATCTAAGTGTTCGGAGGAACTGAAAATTATTTGAGTAGAGCTAAAAGGAGAGAAAAGATGAAGTAAAATCACAAAGAGGGACAAATCTGGAGGTTTATATGTTGCAGTTTTGCAATTGATGAGAAGTCTGTGTTAACATCATGTCAATGTGAAGCATTTTAAATGGATACAGAAAGAGATGGTGAGTCTTAAGATTCAAGATAGACCATTGCAATTAACATACAAGAAAATTAATCAGAAAGCTGAGTTTTACAATGAACTACCCTCCTGGGATGAGGAACATAAGAAATGCATATTGTGATAAATATTGTAATAGCATTACAAATGGTAGAGAAAGCATAATTAATTCACCATGTCCATTTTATTCTAAATACATAAATTAAAATAGCCCCTTTTTTGAGAAAGTACAAATGGGAAGGGAAGACAACTTGACTGTATCCAAAGGTGAAAATGGAAAATTATTTTATTCTTTTACCCCGTCACTTCTCTATTCAACAAAGTTTACTGAAGGCTTTCCATATTTCATAAGTGTAAAGATTTAAAGAGTTCTCAGAAAACAAAATTGTGACTAATGTGAAATACCACATTTCAGTTGAATCTATCAAATGTAAGCATGAACAGTTTGAAAGTCTTGGAAGGGATTTACTTTTAAAAAACTTGGAGAATGCACATTTGTTCAAAAGGGAACATAGTTAAACACTGAAAAATTTATAAACCCTCTTTATATTAGAGATACTTCAAGTGGCTCTTTGATATTTAGCCTGGAAGAAGAGAAAGATGTCTTCAAAGCCAGCACCACAACTCTTCAAAAATACTGAAATCTATCATGTGAAAAAAGATCAAAAGCAGAATATATGAACCAATAGGTAAAAAGCTTTTTTTGGGTTCATTTAGAATCGAGAATAGTATGCAATTCTTCATTAAGCAATTCATGAAGAAACAAGAATCTCCTTATTGTTAATGATAGTATAATAGTCAAGATTAAATGCATCCATGCTGCCTTTAAACCTAGGATTAGCATGTCAAAGTTCTTTGTCTCTGATTATGTTTACTGAGGTAAAGTTGGTTTACATCTTTGCATTTGTTTGAAGGGTTATAGCTTTAAACCTATACAAATGTATGTTGTCACATCATGTCCACCACCAAAGCCCAAATAATCCTCCTACATATTACATTGGGGCCCCACCTAGCCCTGTTCCTACCTGCCAAACTCCCCTCTAGTTGACTCAGTTTATAGTCAGATATCAAAGGTTGCTTATTGGTTTGGCTTTGTCTGACCCTTTGTTTTGTTTCTCTGTATTCCACATATAAAAGAAATCATTGGTATTTGTCTTTTTCCAAGTTATCTCACTTATTATCTTCTTCAGTTTCATCTGTGTTGTTGCAAATGTCAAGAGTTCTTTCATTTTTCATAGCTTAATAGTACTCCTGTGTGTGTGTGTGTGTGTGTGTAGCTTATTAGTACTCCTGTGTGTGTGTGTGTGTGTGTGTGTGTAAAAATCACATTTTTTCTGATTCTCTCCTCAGTGCTTGGGCATTTAGGTTGTTTCCATAACTTGACCATTACAAATAGGATGGCAATAAACATAGAAGTCCTTATGTCCCTTCCAATTAGCATTTTTGCATTCTTTGGTTAGATACATAGGAATGGAATTACTGAACCAGATCCATTTTTAATATTTTGAGAAACGTGCATACTGTTTTCAATTTTGGTTGGACCACTCTACACACACTCACCAATAGTGTACAAAGGTTTAATTTTCTCCATATCCTCACAAACACTTGTTTCCGGTGTTTCAGATGTGAGCTATTGTCACACAGGGGTAGTCTGTAAAGTTTTAGTCCTATCTTAATCTCCTGTTTTAAAATTTACTTGGACAGAACATTGACAATGACTAAAATTTTTGAAATTTTTATAAAAATTAATTCAGATTTATATCATTCTGAAAATATATATTCAAGATACCAATAATTGTGTATAATTTTCAAAGTGATTTTATCTTAGAACCAAAGTTTGTTGATTCATAAGTCCTATTCGACAATGGGTTAAAAAAATATAGAGGGCCTCCCCTGGTGGCGCAGCGGTTGAGCACTGGGTTGTGAAGCTGCTCGCAGCCTCTGCAGCGCCGATTCGATCCCGACCACGGGGTGAGGGTCCCACATGGCGCACAGACCTCTCCTGCCACCCGCTGCTCCCCTCAGCAGTGTACTTCGGTCCTTCTGCCTGCTCTGCTCTCTGCTCTGGCTCTGGTGAATTCTCTCACCCTCCCGCGCTTCTGACTGTACCCAGTGCTTGTATAAATAAATAAATAAATAAATCTTTAAAAAAAATAGAGTATTCTACTATAGCAGATGAACTACTATTAAATTTAAGAATTGGGTAGCCCTGGGCCTCCATGGTGGCGCAAGGGGTTAAGCACCACACTATGAAGCAATCCGCAGCCTCTGTAGCATGAGTTTGATCCCCAGCCGGCCAGGGAGCAACCCACATGGTGCAGCAGACCTCTTCTGTCTCACCCGCTGCTCACCTTGTTATAGAGCAGCCCCGATATTGAACGGGTTCCTGGCTGTGGGTCCTCACCCGCGCGCTTAAAAGGGACTTACTAATACTCCACTACAGGCACACACAAAAGGTTAATAAAAGGTTTATTTACAAGGGAAAAGGAAATAAGGAAAATGTACAACTCAGGGAGAAAATAGGGAAATAAAGTCTTTAATGCGTCCTACCCGATCCGCCGTCCTGGAAACCCAAAGTCACTCTCAGAGCTGGCCGGACCCTGTGAGCTGGCGGAGAGCCAGAATGGGGGACCCCCTCCAAAGCCCACGTGTCTGCCTTTATATCATCCTGACTGCTTAACCCCACTCTTAGGTCCCAGCCACCTTCCCTTTGGTGGTGATGGGATTTGGAGTTCCCAGTGTCTTTGGCTTTGGCCTGGGGTGGGGATGGAGTCCACAAAGCCTGTATGGAATTAGCTTTAGGACATCCTTTTCCCCTAACACCCTCAGCAATGTATTTCAGTCAGTCTGCCTGTTCTGTTCCCCACTCTGTCTCTGGTGAATCCTCTCACCCCCGGAATTTCTGGCCTGTTCCCCAGCTCTTGTATGCATAAATAAATAACTCTTTAAAGAAATAAAATTAAAAAAAAAAAGAAATTACAGCCTTCAGAGAGAGGTTCTGAAGCTTTTGCTACAGGGGATCATTTATAATAGTAGAGCATCTCTTTGGACCTTTTAGAGAGTCATCTCACCATTCATGCTTCAGACACTATGTAATAAGGTATCAGCATGCCTTCCTGCTCCATTGCTACAGTCTGAAAAGTTCCTCTCGTATTTCATAATAGTTTGCATCTCCTACTGCAATTAAAGTAACTTTTCATTGGAAAGTAATGTTTTGTACAACTTATTTTATGTTGGTGGTTAGGGCTTTATTTTTGGTAAATAAAATCACTATTTCCTTTAGAGCATGCTGCATTATTTCAACAAATTCAACATCTATATATTCATTTAAAATATGTTCTAACAATATATGCTATGCTACTTTTGAAACCGATTATTAAATATTATCAATAATGCTCTCAAGAATATAAAGGATAATATTTTCTTAAATTGCTATCAAGTATCATTAAAATACAGCTGGAAGCAAAAACATTTTCCTGGTTTATTTTCATAAAACATAAACATTTTAAACCAATTGGACTTATTTGGTCTATAAAATAAGTATTTAAAGAAATTAAGGGGTGATAGAGCAGCTTTATATTGCAGACATAGCTTCCTACTCAGATATCTTTAAGCATAAGAAGCAAAATCTAGCTGATTGTTTTCTCCTTTAAAATTATATCCTGAGCTCAAATGAACAATTCCTGCTTATATCCCATGGGCAATAATAATCCATCATGGGCCACCTTGAGTTGTAGTATAATTAGGAAATCAGAAATCTTATACAGACACACTGTGTGCCTTCCTCTGATATACTGATATTAATGATAAAGAAGACAGCGAATATCAGGTAAACAAATAGTGCCCATCATACAACTGAAGGGCTCAAAAATACAAGGAAAACAATGGTATGTGAGGTAATAACAAGAGATGTAGGTAATCACCTGCTCTCTAATTCACAATTTTTTTTTCAATAAAAACAAAAGCATGCAGTCAATTCAACAAATATCAAGCTCCTACTACAGATGAAAAAATATTTCAGGGGAATTCTTTAAGAATGTTCATTATTTCGGGCACAGTTCAGCTCATAAATTAAATGAATATTTAAATTAAAAATAATGGCATGATGTTTTGGCCTTCATCAAGTTTGCTCAAAAGAAGTGACAAAGGAACACACAGAAATAAGTATAACAAAGTGACATAACTTCAAATAGATATACATGTAAGTTTTTATTGGAATGAAAAATAATGATTTATTCTTACTGGCATGAGGGAAGGTCATACAAATTGAAGGTAATGTGACATCAAAGAGTATAGGAATTTTTCAAATGGGTCAAGGTTTAAAAGGGGAAACCTTTCATTTTTCTAACAGATGTATGTGGACATGACTTCATAAATTTTAAAGGAAACTTCAGAAAGGTAATTTCAATAAATAGATTTTATGTTCAATGTTCACTGATCCATTAAATTGCATAGTCTCCCATGCCCCATGACTTAGTTTGTCATAATTATAATTTGAAAAAAATTTTGAAAACCTATATAATATTATTATAGTCCGGGAAATGATAACCTCACATAGAAGATTATAGAAGAAGTGAAGCAGATGATTCAGGGGTTGTGAACTTGCTTAATAGAATAAGTTAACTTTCATATCAAAAGACATATAACACATATCAAATGGGCATATGAACCCTCTAGCTTATTTTTCTTTGAAACATTACCACTGTACATCCTACATCCCAAATATATGTACACACACAACAAAGAAATCAAACATTTAATGTTGCATCAAAATAAGTAGTTATTTGCTGTTTATATAATTAATTTTTATTTGCAAACATATATATTTGCAACTCTATTGGCAACAACATGGATGGAACTGGAAGGGATTGTGCCAGTGAATATATCAGAAGAAGAAAATCATACTACATTATTCATACATGTTTGGAATAAAGAGAAACAAAACAAAGGAATAGACAAAACTAAAGCAAAACAAAGCTAGAAATCTGACTGGTAGAAATCCAAGGCTACCATGGAGGGCTGGAAATCAGAGACGAGGGGACCAGATGAGGGGGTGGAGTATTATGTGTGCTAGGGTGATGGTGTGGTGAGGTAACTTACATCTGAAGAGGTGTGGCCCTATATCTCTGAATCATACAGTGTTGTGAAACCTTACCTCAATAAAAAATAAAACATTCCAAAATAAATAAAATAAGCGAAAACATTTTTTTTAAAAATTGAGTATCATAGAAAATAAAATAGCCAGAAAGTTATGAGTGACAAGATTCAGAACAAAGAAGAAAATTAAGTATATTTCTCTTTTGCTTGTTTTTCTCCAAAAATATTTATATAAATTACAAATATCTACTTATTTTGATGTAAAATTAAATGTTTGGTTTCTTTGTTATTGTTTTTTAATTTACTTGAAATTTTATTCTCTTTACATTAACACTTAAATAATTGATTCCCTCTTAATACATATAAGATTAAGTGTGTAAAACAGTAGATAGAAAGCA
The DNA here is from genome assembly GCF_964194135.1 of Talpa europaea. Taxonomy (NCBI): domain Eukaryota; kingdom Metazoa; phylum Chordata; class Mammalia; order Eulipotyphla; family Talpidae; genus Talpa; species Talpa europaea. The sequence goes on from NC_140071.1 coordinate 29,950,131, forward strand.
GTACTAGTAACTTTGAAACAAAACATTGATGTGTTTGAAAGTTGACATTAGGGCCTCCCTGGTGGTGCAGCAGGTTGAGCGCTGCTCTGTGAAGCTGTCTGCAGTCTCTGCAGCCACGGGTTCAATTCCCAGCAGGCCAGGGAGAACCCCACATGATCCGTCTGCCTATTCTGCTCCCTGCTCTGTCTCTGGTGAATTCTCTCACCTCCCCGCACCTCTGACTATACCCCAGTTCTTGTATAAATAAATAAATCTTTGAAAAAAAAGTCGGCATTAATTCATAACCTGTGATTGTTAAATGCATAGGACTCAAATATTTATATGCCACATTTTAATTTTTTAAGATTGTCTTCAGCAATTATTAATCCAGGTTGTCTGCAGGATTTTACAAACCAGAGAAGTAGCTAGAAAATGTAAAAGCCAAGGGATGAATACTCACATATATATGTATATATGTGAATTATATGTATATACTATACACTTATATAAGCTATGCATATGTACAATGTACTTATGTATAATACATATCTGTGTGAGTTATATTAACTATTTAAATTCACAAACTATAAATTATGGCTTTTTTTCAATATTTAATCAAATATATCAATAATAGTTGTGGTTCCAATGTTGGTAAAAATATTCCAGTTTTTAATTTTCCTAGTGTCCAGGTTGAGTTGCCATATGAGTTAAAAGTTTGTTTCACATCCATCCCTTTTCAGGCGAGATCTCAGTTAGCTAAATATTTGCTGAAATTTGATTGAAATTATGTAACTGCTTAGGATTTAGAAGAGTTTGGGTTGGCACTGACATCTAAACTTGTGTTATATGGGGAATATAAAAATAAAATTTATTATTTAAAAAAATGTTGAAACATTCTCAATAAGAAAATGGCTGTCTTTTGTATATCTGTATTTATGGAAGGTCAAGATTCTCTTGACATGCATTTTATAGTATAGTGATCTATGAACTTTTCTGTTATATTTTTATATGTTTATCAAATGCATCCTCTTTTAAAAATATAAATAAATGTCTTTTAAAGAATTAAAAAAAATAAAAAAATAAACTTGTGTTATAAATAAACTTGGGCTACATGTGGTCATTGATTAACAGTTTCATTACTTGTACAATATATCATCCAGCAACTTTTTTTGTCTGTATCTTTCCTCAATATAGTAATTAATCTAGAGTTATCATAATATAATCTTCTTTGGCCAGTGTTGAAATGTACTATTTTATCATTTCTTTTCCAGTATTTTTGTGGAGGTATTGCTGAGATCTGACATTGTAGCTTCACTGAGTCTACCTTAAAATGTTTTACTCCATGATTTATGGATACATATGTGTATTATTCTGTTATTTTTCAGGATATCTAGTTGCACGGTGAAGTGGCATCTCCTGCTCTGGTTATATACCTCTTAATATGAAACTCAGAAAACCTCAAAGATGAGTGACTCAAACCTCTTCTCAGACATCATTTTGTGAAACTTATCTGATTGAATTGGCCTTCCATTTGAATAGCATAGCACTTTAGCGACTTGGGGTCCATTCACTTTGAAGGTCATTCTGCAGAATCTTCCTTGTTCAGCTGACACGTTCTCTGGCACTTGAGTGAAATGTGGTGAATGAAATTTCTCCTAGATTGCATCTGGATCATTCACATCTCCCTTTGTGGATGATGGACTTCTCACTTGTAACATAGCAGAGCCATTGATTTGCATTATGTAACAGGCTGTCTAACATATCAGCTTCCTCTTTAAATGCTGAATCAAAGCTTCTTCTTTCATTTTGATTCTTTCATCTTATGATTGTGAATATTTGGTGTATGGATGTAGTGTTTTCAGGTTTACAGATTAGACAATTTAGAGCAGTAGTTGGTAGGAGTCCGCCGTGGATTTAATTTCACTGCTGCTATGATCAGGCTTTGATGGCAATATAGAGCTGAAGAATCTGTGTGGGAACTAGATGAAGTTGGCTATAACCCACTGGCTCTGGTTAACACCAAAAAGCTACTGGGATGAAGCAGGGAAAACAGACGAGCACATGGTGATTTGAAACTGTTGAGGATACAGAAAATCTTCCTGAGGGCACAGGCAGGGCTGGCACACAGAAATCTGTTTGGTCTGGTTAGAGGAGCCGGAGTTTCCCACAAAAATGTACAGTTTTATATGCATTATTTGTCTTAAAGATTGTAATGCTAATTAAACAAAATGGAAACAAAGATTTTTTTAAAATACAGGTTAGTGTTGGCATAAAATTTCAAGTCAAATATTTAACAGGGCTCATTTAAACATAATTTAAAATAATAATCTGAGTGTGTAGAAGCATGCATTAAATTCCATAAATTCTTTGCTTTACAAATAGGCTATAATTTTTGGATAACAATAACTTCCATTTTAGAGCATTCAAATATTGTGATGGATGTTTTCATTTATAAATAGTCCAGTTCTCCTTGAAATGTTTATTTTAAAAGCATTCTGATTATTTATTTTGTTATGTGCTGTGGGGAGAAAACAGACCATATGTAAGGGAGGTCATTACAAATAAGAGGTTAATTTAAAATAAAAACATTTTTGTTTTGTATAGCATGGCACATCAGGACCTATAATCTGTTTCAAAAATATTTTGAGGGTTTTTGTATGTGTGAATATAAGAATGGGTAGTAGAGTGAGGGAGAATTTATGAGTTTTAGAATCAAATGACATAATGAATGCCCTTGGGCTTTTCAAGCTTTGATTTCTTCAATTTTAAAATGGTAGCACACACACCTACCAGTATTATCATCCATATGTGTGGATCTAGCTATACCTACCATGTTCCAACTCTCCTGGTCCTTGTTACACAATGGACATTTATAGTACATGTGAGCCATAGATGGTTTGCAATCACCTGACCTTATGCAATCACAAGCCATAGATGGTTTGCAATCACCACCTGTAGGTCAGGATATGACCTACACATATCCTGCTAATGTAGTCTACCAGTACAATTTGACCTCAAGACTTTTATTGATGTCTGTTTTCTAGAAAACATTCAAAGTGCATGATTACACATTTTCTTTTTTTTTTTTTTTAAGATTTATTTATTTATTTATACAAGCACTGGGTGCAGTCAGAAGCGCGGAAGGGTGAGAGAATACACCAGAGCCAGAGCGGGGAACAGAACAGGCAGACCGACGAAATACACTGCTGAGGGGAGCAGCTGGGGCGGCAGGAGAAGTCTGCGTGCCATGTGGGACCTTTGCTGGTGGCTGGGAATTGAACCGGCGCTGCAGAGGCTGCGGGCAGCTTCGCAGCCCAGCGCTCAACTGCTGCGCCACCTGGGGAGGCCCAATTACACATTTTCTTATAAATGTACATGTATAATATCATGAGTAGTTATTTTCTATTTCAATTTTTAACAAAGAAATCATGCCTGGGGGAAAAAAAAACAACTTTTTTTATAACACACATGCTGATATATAGGAAAGTTAGGGGAGTACATCTGAGTTGAATACTGACTCCTTAGTTTTATAAAGCACAGTTTTTTTTTTTCATTTAACCATAATCAGAAAAATAAGTGTGACTCTAACTCATATTTCACAGATGAGAAAACTGAGCACTAGAAAGCTTATGTGTTTTATTATCAAAAACAATATTTAAGTGATAAAAAAGTTTAACCTCAAGATGACTTGTGGTTAAATGATGCTGTTAGGAGCTTCCTTTCTAAACAACTACTCCATTATCTCGAAGCAGGTAAGGGTACACTTCAAGTGTGATCAGAGATATGTGCCTCACAACCCTTCAGTCTTCTTTCTGTCCACATCCATTGGGTTTTGAATTTCATTCCATCAAGAGGTGAAGTTTCTGTTTCCAACTGCTGAATATGGGCTGGATGTGTGAACTGGTTGGCTATAGCATGTAGTATATAAGGCAGCATGACAATTTTGAGCTTACAGCTTAGGAGTCCAGCACCATTTCTATTCTTTCCTCTGCCAGTTGTCATGCAAATAAGTCCAGCTGGCTTGCTGAAGAGTGAGAGAAAATTGAGCCAAGACATCATGCTCCCAGCTAAAGTCATTCTACATAAACAACTTCTCAGATGACCATTGTTCTGAGGGCATACTAATAAATGAGTCCTGCTGAGATGAGAATGTTTAGATAAGGCTAGCCCAACTGCCAAATCACTTCATCATGAGTTAAATAAACAGTTGTTAGTTTAAAGCACTAAAATTTGAAGTATATTTCATGCAGCAAAAGCTAACTGATACTCATGTTCAATATTCTCTTGGAGGAAGACTAGATTTCACAGGCAATTCCTACCCAACTATAGAAAGTCCTATCATATGAGATGAATTTGATTGATGCTTTATCCAATTCTAAGAAATACTTATTTTTTCACCAAAATGTATTAGACAAGTCATAGTGCTTAGTCTTGCTTTTTTAAAACATGAAACTTAAATAAATATGCATTGTAATTTAAGTCTCCAGTAAGTTCTTCTTCTTTCTTCTGCCATATGAATACCAGGAATTTTTGTTGTTTCCATGTTTCCTTTTAGAAGAATCATTATAAAACTGACTTCTGTTGTTAAATCATTTTACATAGAATGGCACTAAAATGTCAAAAATAATTAAGAAATTATGCATAAAACATTTTGTATATTTTTAGGTTCACTTAGAGGAACTCAAGATTGAGAAGCTTTGTAGCATTTCACATAGTTGCCTTTTTGTGCATAAACTGTGTGTGTGTGTGTGTGTGCACGTGCGTGTATGCACGCATCAAATAATGAATGGTAATATAAAGCAAATTGCCTTTCTTATAGTCCAATGTTAATTAAAACCAAATGTCCTTTCCACAATGAAACTAATATACTTTAATTATTTTGTCTTGTGCAGATGTGACAAAAGGGAACGTGCAATTATTAAGGGGGAAAAGTACACATTATACCAATAAAATACTATTGCTTTTCCCCTGTGAGTAACTTGAATACTGACAAATAATCCTCTATGCTATTTTTAAAAATCAAATTATTCTTTCACAATAATATATAGTTAGAATTACCTTTTTATTAAGTTTAACTGAAACATGTTTATTTCCATTTACCTTCCTTCCATAGCTTTAAAAAAATGAAAAGCCACAGGTTTTTAAATATATTCTACTAGCAAAAAATGTAAGCATAAAAAATGAGTCTTATTTTACAGAAGAAAGCCTTAGTAGCAATCATAATTAATTTTGAATACTAAACTTTTCTGTTTAATCTTGGACATATCTCTTTACCTTACTGAGATTAATTTCATTTATCTATTCAACTGGGTTAAGGTTGGAGGATGGAAAGTGGATTGAAAATATTAAGAGACAACATGTATACATTGGCCAGGTGAGATATGATATTTCTTATAATGCTGAATTCTTAGGTAAAAAAAATCTAGAAAAATAATCTTTTCAGGTGTTTTAATTGGTTCTTTCTCTCTCATTCTCCTAAATCATCTTTCTCTGTCTTTTCAGTAATTTACTCTACATAGAATACTTTCTTTCCTTCTGGATAATGGGATGTTATTATAAACATCAAACATAAGTCAATTATTTTGGATAAATGATAAATTAAAACAGAACAATTAAACAAATTAAAACAGAAGAGTTTCTAGAAGGACAGCTACTTCTCCCAGAGACTAAGTCTTCTCTACCCTAATGAACTTGATTTTCCTCAAGGTGATGATAAAAATATCATTGAAGGGAGGAAATGGAGAAGAACCTCTTTTCAGCCTAATTTTGGTGGTAGTTTTTCTGCAGCTCTGTTCCATAGTGTATTTCCCAGTGTTTGGACAGTCAGATGTTAGTAGGGTTTTGTTTGTTTGTTCCTTTGTTTGTTTCTGATATTAGCTCCTGTGGTGACTTCAGAGGAAGTGACTGCCCTAGAGAATCACTTCCTGGGAATTATTCCTGGATCTCAGGTTTTTGACCTTCAATGTTTTTATCAGCTGAATTTCTTTCTTTTTAGAATATCTAGAAAATTTTTTGTCTCTTGAATTAACCACTGACAGATAGTAAAATATTTTTGATAAAACAATGCATTTGTTGAACAAAGTGGAATTTTAGGAGAGAAATGTTTAAAAGGTAGGTTAAATTAAGATTATAGGGATTCTTAAATATGTTGGTGAGGAATTAGAATTCATTCTGACAACCATGACAGACCTTTGAGCAGAGAAGGAGCAAGATCAATATGTATTTTTTAAAAGATTTATTTATTTATTCATTCATTCATTTATTTATTTATATAAGAACCGGGGTACAGGCCAGATGCACGGGAGGGTGAGCGAATTCACCAAAGACAGAACGGGGAACAGAACAGGCAGACTGACAAAATACACTGCTGAGGGGAGCAGCAGTTGAGACAGGAGAAGTCTGATGCACCATGTGGGACCCTCGCAGACTGGCCGGGATCAAACCGGTGCTGCACAGGCTGTGGACAGCTTCACAGCGTGGCACTCATCCACCTTGCACCACCAGGGAGGCCCAATATGTATTTTTAAAGGATGTTTCTTGAATTTGTTAATGGAGCAAACGAAAGTATGTTAGATTGGAAGCAGGCCGTTTGTACTGATAGAAACCGTTGAAGCTGGGATTAATCACAACATGGACTAAGAGATGATCCTTTCAGAAAATTCCTTTCATAAGCAAAAGGCATAAATTTGAAGCTAGTACTACTAGAACAGTAACTAATAAGAACCTACTCTATTATTTTTTTTCTATTTTGCAATTAACAACTGTCATTTTGTTTCATATTTTGTCTACATAACAGAGTGTTATAACAGATTTCCCAGTTGACAATACGGATTTGCTGCTGTGAAGATGTACACATCAAATATTGTTTTTCTGACAGAGTACCCAGCAAATAAATCAGTTCTTAAGGTTAAATTTAGCAGTTGTTTAATGAACCAATGGAGCATTATTAGCAGAATGAAATATATCTCAAATATATCCCAGTAGTAAAGCCAAGTTCCTGTCCTTATATAAATGCTCAGTACACATTAATTCTCTTACTTTTCCTCATAACTACAATTCATAGAACATGATATTCCAAATCAAAGCCAGGCATGTTCTGAGTCTAGAAAGTGTTCTTTGTCTAAGGAAAACCTAAGCATCTGTATAACCATTAACACACTGACAATGTCATTTGACAAGATGAATATCCCGATGTGCTTCAGGAAAAGGAAAGATAAAATCCAGTTATAGAGAAGAAGGTAGAATGGAGTGGGAAAACCTTTTGGAGAATATGACACTTGAGATGGGCCTTAAAAATGGAAGCTTGAAATGAATAGAAATAGTTTGTAAAAAAGTGATCATCAGTATGAAAAGAGATGAATTTAAACGATGTTGCATCTATATTGTGGAAGACAGAGCACACCTTGCTAAGAAATCAGTTTTAATTCATAGAATTTTTTTTTTAAATGAAGGATTCTAGGTGGACAATTGCAAAAGTAATTTATAAAAATGTTAACAGATCATTTTCCAGTTGGATTCTCAAAAAGATGAGTTTAATTTTACATGTATAGAGGTGGTTTCTACAAAGTCCTTCAAGATACATTTTTTGTCAACATTTACAAAATTAGAGATAAAGTACAATTATAAAGTTCATAATTTTGTTTTTTTAAATAAATCCCAAGATATACAAGCAGAAAACATGAGTTCCCACTCAACAGTAACAGTAGATTTAGAGATGAAGATTTGTTTGATGTTATAGTTTAAGATGTGTAATGTCCAGCCACAACTCCCTTAGCTCTGAATATCTACGTGCCACTAGCACACTGCTCGTATTCATACCCTCACTGTATCTGAGAGAAATGAAACATGATTTATGGAACTTGTTGTATTCCCATTCCTACAATACATCACACCACATTTTAGTCCACAAAATAACTAAAATATCCCAATACATTTGGCCAAAAGAGGATTTTCAGTACAATCATCCATTTAACTGATAAATTATCTATTTCAGGTCTATTTTCTTTAACAATTTCCAAGGTTAATAAGTGAGAATAAATGTAGATAAAAGAAATGTAAGCATAGAAGCCAAATTTTATATTTCATCATACCTTCTTTTTTATTCTTTGGAAGAAAATTTAAATATATTATCTATATAACCAAAGTGAAGGGAAGAACTTAAAAAACTTTCTTTTAAAAATTGTATACTTCATCATTTATAATAAATTCTCTATAAATTTAGCTTCACTTAACACTTAAATATTATAGGCATATTTAGCACTATAGTGAAAGTTTTACATTAAAATAATTTCTTTTTTTACAATATCTAACAATTTAGCTAAATGGATATCTCTGTGTGAAGGCGCTTGCTTCAGGTATATATGGGTCCTTGATCATAAGAAGACTTGTGACATTTGGAGGTGCTTAGCTGAGACTTTAGAAGACTACAATTTTAACTCTATTGAGGTTATTTGATTGCTTACAGGCTAACTATACAGAAAAGTCAAGGGAAAGTCAGAAATAAAAGAGGACACAGCTGGGCATGATGCTCCTGCTGGTTGCAAATCAATTCCTAGTATCTGAAGACCACAGAGAAGGTGAAGGAATTTCCATCTCCTAAAGATATAATGTATCAACCAGAGGTTCAGGCAAACACAGGAGAAATGAAAATAGATGTTTCTGAATTTTATAACTTTCAAGTTCTAATTTGCTATGTTTGCACCAACATTTACATAGCCATTGAATCAGATCCCGCAAGCTTAAGAGTAATTATTTGCTCACTGAAATGGTTTCATAAAGTAAATCAAGCCTTCAGTCATTAAATCAAAAAAATAAGTGTTAAAATAATGTCATTTCTGAACATATATACATACAATCCATAGAATTAGGATTTTCTGGTGGTAGTTTTAGGTGATTTTGCCCCAGGATACCAGGAACATTTAGCCTACCGTGGTCCTCATTTGAAAACACACACACACACACACACACACCCCCATAGAGAGAGGGCTATATGAAAGGATTGACATGGCATCCAAACTGAAATGATGTTTTTAAGAAATAGAATGAGGGTCTCCCTGGTGGTGCAAGTGGTTAAGCACAGCACTATGAAGCTATCCGCAGCCTCATGTCGCAGCAGACCTTTCCTGTCTTGCCCATTGTATTTCCCCTCAGCAGTGTATTTCAGTTCTACATGTTCTGTTCCCCACTCTGTCTCTGGTGAGTCCTCTCACCCCCTACACCTCTGGCCTGTATCCTAGTTCTTGTATGCATGAATAAATAAATCTCTAAAAAACAGAAATGGAATGAACTAACATTATAACACAGGGTCTTGTAAAGGCTATGATGCAGTGCATAGTTTAATGAAAATGCTTTCTTCTTCTGATTTCTTAAACTTCTGCTTTATTTTCTTCATCTGCCACTCTAAGGAGAAGAGAGCAAAATGAGACAGTGGATATGTACAGGCTTCTTCAGTAAATTTAACCATATGGCTGTGGATGATACACATAGCAAGTGGGAGATAATGGAGGAAACACAATGGATTTAGCACAGTGATCTACTTTCTAAAAAGTAGAAGACTGAATGATTTGGGCTCAGGCAATTTGAATAGAAGCTTCATCTCGCCACAGCAGGGAAGCAGGGAGAAAGAAGCAGAAACATTATTCTAGGCCATCTTTTCATCCTTCTCTCTCAAATGAAATGTTTTCATTCATTTTATAAGTTCTGCTTATGTCTTAATTAAAAAGTCAACTTCCCTAAAACAGTCAGCACAGACACACTATTTGTTGCTAAGTTTTTAGATGTAAAATATGCCCTTTGAGAATGAATTGTTGAAAGAGAAAAAAAACATTTTAGAAAAAGTGCATAATGAAGATATAAAAAAAATTAGAAATTCACTGTCTCATTTTGAGATGCAGTTCTGGACTTTAGGAATTTCAAATCATTTCCCTGATTCACAGACAGAGCAAAATTCAGTGAGGCAGTATTCTTTTTTTTTAATTAATTATTTTTTATTTCATTTTTATATTCCCCATACAATTGCGACCCCTGATTTTGACCCCAATCCCTCCATTCCCAGCCCCCCCCCCAAGTGTGTCTCTGGCTCATAGTTGTTTGTTGATTTTGATTTTTTTTTCTTTTTTATAGTTATTCTTTTTCCTGGTCCCTTATTTAGGTTTTCTAGATTCCTGTTATGAGTGAGACCATCTGGTATTTTTCTTTTTCTTTCTGGCTTATTTCGCTGAGCATGATCCCTTCCAGCTCCATCCATGTTGCTGCAAATTGCATGTGTTTATCTTTTTTGAATGCTGAGTAATATTCCATGGTATCTATGTACCACATCTTCTTGATCCAGTCATCTATTTTTGAGCATTTGAGTTGTTTCCAAAGCTTAGCTATCGTAAATTGTGCTGCTATAAACATAAGGGTGCAGGTGCTCTTTGGAATTAATGTTTCTGTGTCCTTTGGGTAAATACTTAGGAGTGGAATTGCTGGATCATATGGAAGCTCTATCTTTAGTAGGTTGAGGAATCTCCACACAGCTTTCCATAGTGGTTGGACCAGTTTGCACTCCCACCAGCAATGCAGGAGAGTTCCTTTCTCTCCACATCCTCGCCAACATTTGTTGTTGCTAGTTTTTTTAATATGTGCCATTCTCACTGGTGTGAGATGGTATCTCATTGTAGTTTTGATTTGCATTTCTCTGATTGCAGTATTCTTTATTAAGAAACATTTAGCTTAGTAATGGTCTGGGCCAACAAGAGAATGAAGAAAAACAATTTAAAAGAGCACTGGATCTGTTTTAAGAATAATCATTTGTTTATAGCTGTAAGTCACAATTATAGGTGGGTAAAGGCAAATGGACACTGCATAATTTCATGGATACTAATTGCATTTGATTGAGGAAGAAAAATTCATGTGCTTGCTGAATTGAATTATGATATTAAGACAAAAGAAGTATATTTGCTTGTGAGCTCATCAGAATTTTACAGTGCGTATTGATCTATTCTTCTAACATTTAATGTTTTATAATGGAAATTATATAAATATGCCAAGCATTCAGCTTCAAAAACTATTAAACCAATATTGGTTTACCTAAATCCTACTCAATACCTCCAATGATCTCAAACAGATCATTTTGATACAGATTACACATCCTATCACTTAATCTATATATTTTTATGTTGATTTATTCCTATGCTTAGTTCTCATGTCAAGTCTGAGCTCTTCTCAATTTTTTCCCAAATGATTGAATAAAAGAAAGTGAAGCACATTTACCAACATATATCCTTATTATGTTTTTCTTTCAGAAATCATTATTGTTGCTGCTGCAATGATTGGTGAAATAAAGATACTTCAGACTGATATAAAGATATTTCAAGTTACCTGGTGTTTATAATCTTGCCTCTGTATTTTATTTACAATGGGAGTCAATGAAACTTGTTGAATAGGTTCAGAGATTGTATATTTTATGACCAATTACTCTTATAAAATTCAGATCAATATTGCATATGAGAAAATATTCATGAAATATATAATAGTGTCTACCGTGTACTACCTGAATAAAATATGACAATGCATGTGTAACAGCCCAATTCCTGGTCCATGGAAAATTAACCAAAAATAATTTAATATTAGTAATATTGCTTATAATTGAAAATGATTTTATAATAGTAATGACCCAGAAATGATGATATGCAAATATTTCTGGGGCAGACTTGTCTGCCCGATCAATCATAGAAAACAAAATCTTCAAAATCTTAGCAACACTTTAAAAAAAAAAATCTTAGCAACACTTTATAGCTTGGATTTATTTCTCCTATAATCATTGGTATCAAAAATAATAATTTTTCAATTATACTTATTGAGGTAAAGTTGCTTTCATCATTGTATTTTATTTTTGGGGTTAGGGGTCCAAATTTCTACAATTGTTCATTTTCATACCATGCCCATGAGCAAAACCCCAATAATGCTCCACCACATTCCAGTGGGCCTCTTCCCTCCCCTGCTTACACTCTGCCCCTCCATTTTTTGTTGTCTCAGCTTTGCACTCAGATGACATGGGTTGGGTGTTTGGTTTTATTTGACCCTTTGTTTTATTTGTCTATATTCCAAACATATAAGTGAGACCATCTGATATTTGTCTTTGTTTCTCCTTTTAACTTGTTTCACTAACATTATCCTCTCCATATTGCTGCAAATGGCAAGAGTTCATCTTCTGTTGTAGCTGAGTAGTATTCCATTGGATGTATATAAATACATCGTACTTTTCTGTTCCACCCCACTATTGTTGGACACTTAAATTTTTAATATCTCAGCTAAAAAGTTTTTAATATCTTGGCTAAAAATAGTCATTTTTGCAGACATAAAGTGAAAGACAATTACCAAATGGTTTCTCTTGAGGGTAGAATACAAATAATCAAAGCAACAAACTAACAAATTACAACAACATTAATTCTTAGACTCTGAATTAACAAAGAGTGGTTCCCACAGGGGGAGAGTAAGATGGAGCAGGAAAGGAGAGCAGGGTCAATTTGATTGTGCCAATGGCACTAGAACTTTGGTCATGGTTGAAGTGAGGCTTAAACAAATATAGGACTATGAAGCTGTACTAAAAAAAAAAAAGTAATTATAAATCAATGGTAAATCAATAAAATTTTATGTAACAAAAAGAACATCGCCAAAATAAAAAAAAAAAAACCTAGTTTCAATTATACTTAAATCATAATGATAGAGCTACCTATATTTCTCAATGTAGGACCTATAAATGGCCTGTGTATCCATTATGCAGATTTTTTTAAAGATTCATTTATTTATGTATACAGGAGGTGGGGTGTAGTCCAGAAGTGTGTGTCAGGGGGGTGGTAGTAAGACGATTCACCAGAGACAGTGTGGAGAGCAGAACAGGCAGATCGATTGAAATACACTGCTGAGGGGAGCAGCAGTCGAGATAGAAAAAGTTTGCTGCACCTTGTGGGTAGCTCCCTGGCTGGCCAGGGATCGAACTTGTGCTGCAGAAGCTATGGATAGCTTCATAGGTTGCATCTTAACCCCTTGCACCAGCAAGGGGGCTCTCAATTATGCAGACATTTTAAGGGTCATTATTAACAGCTTTGCTTCCCTTCCCCCTGAAAATATGCCTAGGAACCCACTAATTACTGAGCCAGTATCTCTTGCTCCCTACCTCTACATATAAGAGTGTCAAGTTGGGAGAGAAACTGGATATGGTAAATTTAATTCATTATCAAAATTATACATCAATCAAGACAAAAATAAGAGAAAACTAGATAGCACAAACTATCTCCTATGAGACACTAGTCGTCTACTTGGGTAAAACACACTAACACACAATGATGATTGGATAACTAAGTAAAATCACCTATTTAGTTTTAAAATATCTTATTAAATTCCATAATTAAAACTTAGCTAATATTCAAAAGTAGATATTAACACATATATAAGAATATACATATACAAGAAGTAAAATTATAAATGGCTCTACAATCAATATCATGCTCCCTAACAAAGGTATGGTTAAAATTCATCCCCAGGGATTAGATGCAAAAATGTTTTCCCTAGTATATATATTGATTTAAGAGATCTATCTAGAAGAATTTTAAAATTAATTTCAAAAATGACTTCTGCCAATCAGACTTGAAAATAAAATTTTCATTGTGCATTAGAAACTCAAGATTTGACTCAAATATTCTGTAATCATTTTAGGAGTTACCAATTTATATCAGAGTAAACAATTAACATCTTAACTAACTACACAAAAGTTAGCATCTCAGTAACATATTTTTCTCCTAGTATATATTCACATATAAACTTGTTTTGTTTTTCCTGTTTAATCAGAGGATTGAAGTGAATGTAAATATAGTGTGTCAATGTATAATCAGAATAAAATACATTTATCATGTAACATTTTCTACTACAACATGATAAACAAGAAAATAAATTAAATTTAAATAGGATAGTTTAAATTTGATGGTCTACATTGTTTGTAGTACCAAATTTCGGTGTGCTCTAATAGTTCACTTTCACATTGAAATATAAACCCAATAGAAAATCAAGTCTATAGGTGTAGGAAATGTACCAATTACTGTATATATAGTTTCTGCCTAATACAATAATTTAATGGAAACAATTACCTCCTAGTCTGGGACCATTTTCAAATGTGGATATGCAAATAAGAACTAAGTAATATCAGGCAAATATTTTATCAGATTCAGAACTGTGCTGATAAGTTGAATTTGTTTCATTCTATTTTCTTATTGAGTTGCCTTCATGTCTTTGTTAATTTGGGCATGATGGAGGTTAGGACTGATCTTTTAGAGAAATGTGCAAATATATATAATGACCTTTATTCTCTGTGTAAGGAAACATGATAGCCAGTGGCAACTCTGAATAGACTTTGTAATTATAGTGGAGCCTACAATATCCTCTAATGAGTTAGTGAAGTAAGCTTAATATAAGTTAAGTTCATCTATGTTCTTTCAGATATTTGACTCTAATGCCTCAAACAATAAATCAAACTCATTTAAATATTGTTAAAAATATTCAAGATATTGCTAAGCCCTGACATACTTTTTCTTCTAAAATGCTTTAGGTGTCAGTATCTTGAGAATCGTCTAAACCACTCCTTTACAGAAAGTTTCATGTAGGGGAGAAACAGACTATGGTAGAGTAGCAAATTTTCCCAGCCAGTTTGGTTTCTATGAAGAGAGAACATTCACTTAAGTGAAAAGAAATGTTATCTGCAGATTTTTTTTTCAGGTATGAATAATTTTATTAGCAAGATATTGAGGAAATCAATATACTGATGACTTATGTAATCATTTTACATATTTAAGTTATTATTTTATATCTAGTAGGGATAAGGTACACAATAAAGTTGTATAAACCACACAACACTTTATCCCTGCCCCAGAGAAGATTATATTCTAGTACAAAAACAGAAATATGTGAGGTAGAAGAGGAACTCCTATCATATACTGGAAACTTTCAGGATGACTTTTTACATGTGCTTTTTCTCATCAATAAAACCTGCTTCAAATATAATGGGTTAATTACTTATGTGATTTATTATTTCTAGACCATAAGGTACAAAAAAACAAGAAAAATAGTTTGCATTTTTAACAGCTTTACCTCCAGAGTCTACCATGTTAGATAGCACATAGTAAGTACTTTGTTAAGTAAGTATCAAGTAATATCAGTTCTGCCTAAGTTGTGATCGAAAGATAAATTAGCTGGGTATTTGCTGGGAAGAGTAAGGTGGAAAGGGAATAACCAAGGCATTTGTGATAAAGCTATGTGGTTGAGTGAAGACCTTGAGTGAAGGTGTGAAGCAGGAATGACTTGGGGCACCACAGGGATATAATTTCAAACAGGACATTCCTGGAAATGTACCTGGATTGTGGACAGAGTCTAGACCAAAATGTAATAGGCAGTTTGTCTGTAGGTAAAGAGCTAAAATTCATGTAAAGAGCAAAACTGGCATACATTTTCACTCATGCTATCATTACCTTCTCAGATAAACCAAACTGGCTTAATTATTTTGTCAGTGATCAAAAGTGCACTTCCACACTGAATTAAAGTGGTGTCTGAACAATTCGTGTAACCCAAGAACAGAAATCTTTTTGGCATTCCTGTTTAAGATGAGACACGTCTTACAGGTTTGATGCTAGGGAAGTAAATGTGTGGTTTAGCTTACTTTTGTAGGTAGCATATTGACAAAAGTCGCTGAATGCAGTTAGACGATTTATGAAACAAATCTAGTGTTTATATGAGATATAATATTGTATATTAAATTTCCATTCAGCTTTGTTTTATAACATTGGCTAACTTGTTTTACTGCTATTTTAGTTTAGGTTTTTTTTCCCACCATTTCCCCTTCATTATCATTGTAACAAAATCTTCTATATATAATACTTTTTCATTCTTCCATCAACAAATTTTTCAGTGTTCCAGAGTACAATGACATGCAAATAATCTATATCATATCATACTGTCACTCACAAATTTTAGCATCAATTGACTGATCTTTCCTGAAATATTTGTCTGGTGTCTGCCTAATGGTAATTTTCTATTTCTTGTATTTCTTCTATAGTCTACTTTCAAAAAGAACTGCTCTTCTCCACAATTTACTTATTTTAATAATTCATTACTGTAAGAAGCAGGAATATTTAATGCAAACCACAGATTATCAATAACTAAATTATATATAAATCAATATTATTTCTTTTTCTCAAATGTTCCCAAATTTGGGGGCTTCTTCAGGTTGGTATTTGTGTCCTATTTATGTGTACATCATGTTTTTTAACACTTAATTATCATCAAAGATACTCTAAATTAATCTACTGTCTCTAACCTTACTCTGGAATCACGATTTTTCTGAGACCTTTTTTTTTTTTAAATTGGAAAATAGTCTATGGAAACCAGTGTTGGGACAATAAGTGTGCTTATTGCTACTAAGTACTAGGTCCTATATGCTAACACATACATTTATGTATTCCTATAATTATCACTCTCTTTGTATCTTTGTATATTGTCACACTTATTAGTTCTGATTCAAAGATATCTCCACAGAGATCATTCTAACCTTCCATCTCTCTCTCTCTCTTTTTTTTTTAAGATTTATTTATTTATTTATGCAAGCACTGAGTACAGTCAGAAGCGCAGGAGGGTGAGAGAATCCACCAGAGCCAGAGTGGGGAACAGAACAGGCAGACTGACGAAATACACTGCTGAGGGGAGCAGCAGGCGCAGGAGGAGAGGTCTGCGTGCCATGTGGGACCTTTGCTAGTGGCCGGGGATCGAACCAGCACTGCAGAGGCTGCAGGCAGCTTCCCAGCCCAGCGCTCAACTGCTGTGCCACCAGGGGAGGCCCCCTTCCTTCTCTTTTTAATTTATAATTATTTTCTGTCAGTAGAAAACTTGGCTGTCATTATGCACACTATATGTTAATTATACATAACATATTTACTATCACACATAGGTTGCAGAATCACAAACTAATCGCCCTGTAAGAAACAATTTTATTAAACTGCATGAAATATCTGTGTGTAGTTAAGTTTAACCTTAAGTTTTAAAAATATATAGTAACTGCTATTTACGTAATATACACAGTTTAATTCTTTCAATGTTGTTTAGTATGCTGTTATTCACTTGCAATTAGGTCCCTTTGTTAAAAACCTAGGGTAATTCTTTTTCTCATCCTTGTTGATTTTAATTATTTATATATGGAGGGTAGGGATATGTAAAATATAGCCATGGTTCTAGCAATAAATGCTACACAATTGGAATAGTATATATAGTTTATTTAGGTAGAATATAGCTTGTTTAGTATTGGTGGGGGGTGTGGTGTGGTAACAAGGGGGAGATCTATGTCTCTAAATCATATACAACGTTGTAAACAAATGTTACCTCAATAAAATAAATAAATGGTACAAAATGATATGTATTCATATGAGAAGGAATAAATATATACATCCATATGATGTGTAAAATGCATAAGTATTATATCTATTCTTCTTATATAAATATATCTGTATATGCCTACTTTAGCATTAACGACTTAAAAATTAGTAACTGTAATATATGTATTAGTCATCGAGGATAAGGCACAGATGCCTTAGGATCTAGAATGGTATTGGGAAAATTTGTAGTGTGCATACTTCATACTTAAAAACAAATTTTTTTTGAAAAATAAAGAAGAAAAGTAATGGTTAGTTTATAGTGACTATTGAATGGGAGAATACAAGTTCCACTGGATTTTATGATATGAAAGATGTTATGGAGTTTACAAAATGTTTAGATGTAATTAAAAATCTTGTTTGCTGGGGATATAACAGTTGTATAATGACTAATGAAGAAATATAAGATGAGAAAATGGAGAAATTAATTTTCCTGCTTTATAAAGAAACATTTTTAAAACTAATATTTTTATTGAGCTAATATTGGTTTATAACACTATATATGATTTAGAAGTATAATACCATTCCTCTTGGTGTATGTCACCATACCACACCCAACACCAAAGAAATTTAACTTTTGTGTGGCACAAAAGCATATTAATCAGAGGGAGTAGGAAGAAGCAAGAAGGATTTCTATTTTATAAGTAAAAGAATATTGAACAAGTTAAATATATAAGTGGATCTAGTTTAGGGTTTCTTGTTGATTGGTTGATGGTAATTGAAAAGGGTGTTTCTTGTGCTTTGCAATTTAAACCAGAGTAAAATTATGTATGGAAGTGCATTGCAGCTAAAGCAATACAAAATCAAAAAGTTCACTATATAAAAACAAAGGCATACATTTAAAAAATAATATAATTAGCAAAATATAATTTATTTCTTGGTAGAAAAAAATTTTCTAGTTAAACTTAAGTAATATTGCTAATGTGGAGTAAAACCATACTTAATCATACCACTAACAGAATGACTTATACTTGGTTATATTTCAATAATTTTCACAAACTAATGACTCCTAAAAGTGTTTTAAATTATTTTAATAAATATGTGAAGCAAAGTAATCTGACTCTCTGATTACTTACACCTTCTGCTCCCACATTGTTAAAAATTTAGTTGAAATAACAGGGAATTAAAATGTAATAGAGATTTAAATAGATGGAGACATAAATGAAAACATAGACACAGGTGTAGGCACCAGAAAAACACAAATATGCACACACAAATAACATCTAAGAACACTCACACACATGCATGCATACAATGAGACAATGAAACAAGACCACAGTATGACATTTAAAAAAAAAATATTGGGGGCTTCCCCAATGGTGCAGTGGTTGAGCGCTGGGTCGTGAAGCTGCCCACAGCCTCTGCAGCGCTGTTTTGATCCCCGGCCGCTGGGTGAGAGTCCCACATGGCACGCAGACCTCTCCTGCCACCCACTGCTCCCCTCAGCAGTGTATTTGGTCAGTCTGCCTGTTCTGCTCTCCACTCTGGCTCTGGTGAATTCTCTCACCCTCCTGCGCTTCTGACTGTACCCAGTGCTTGTATAAATAAATAAAAATAAATCTTTAAAAAAAAATTGGGAAAAGGCACAAGCTTAAGTGCCATGTCACATTGAATAATGGAATAGAATTGAGATCCCAGTAATAAACCCACACTCATACAATTAATCTGTGACAATGGAGCCAAGAGAATGCAAGGGAGTGATTCTCTTCAACAAATGGCTTGGGAAAACTGAACAATCATATGAATAAGAATGATACTACAAAAAAATTGACTAAAAATGGATTAAAGAGTTGAATGTCAGACCTTAACTATGAAATAACCTTAAAGTGAACATAAAATACATAGAAGAAAACATTGGAAAATTGCTCCATGATGGAGTCTTCAGTGATGTGTATATCTCAGCTGTAACAGCAAGTGAAACACAAACAAAAATTAAAAAAATGGAACTACATGAAATTAAAACAACTTATGCACAGTGAAAAAAAACTATTAAGACCAAAAAACACTCCACTGAATGTAAAAATATATTTGCCCATCATTCATCCAAAAAGGAGCTAATATCTAATATCGATGAAGAACACATACAACTCAATAATAAGAAAACAAAGATTCACGGGCATCCTGTGAATGGTGGGCACAGGGGTAAAGTCTCAGTGCTATCAAGCTATCACAAGCCACTGCAGCATGAATTTGAGTCCCAGCCAGGGAGCCAACCCACATGGTGCAGCAGACCTCTCCTGTCTCACCTACGGCTCCTCTCAACAGTGTATTTCAGTAGATCTGCCTGTTCTTCTCCCCACTCTCTGGTGAATCCTCTCACCCCCTGCCCCTACACTTCAGGCTGACACTCCAGTTCTTTTATGCATAAACAAACAAAAAAACAAATAAATAAATATTACATAAATAAATAAATGAATCTTAAAAAAAAATTACTTGCTGCATGGTCTTTGACTCTAGAGGGTCAAGTTTTTTTCTACCAAGAAAAAAAAATAAGTAAATTGGTTGGCAAAGTGATTTTCAGAAATGGCATTTTTTTAAAAAAAGATTTATTTACTTATGCATACATGAGCTGTGGTACGGACTAGGGATGGGGGGTGGGGGGGATTGTGTGTGTGAGAATTCACCAGAGACAGAGTGGGGATCAGAACAGGAAAAATGACTGAAACACTCTGCTGAGGGGAGTAGCGAGTGAGACAGGAGAGGTCTGCCTTGCCATGTGGGTTGATCCCTGGCCGGCCAGGGATGGAACTCATGCTGCAGAGACTGCAGATTGCCTCATAGTGCGGTGCTTAACCCCTTGCACCAGCAGGGAGGCCCCAGAAATGGGATGTTTTATAAAGAGTAAATTTGTAATTCTTCAAGCAATTAATATTCAGATTTGCTGGAGAAATGACAATTTAAATATTAATTCAATTTCTTAGATTGAATTGTTAAGGGGAAATTTAAAGTGACAACATTTTCTCTGTTTTGGTTTCAAATCAGTGTTCTAATAAGTTGGCATTTTCTTCATGTGAATATTGATTTGGGTTTTTTTTTAAAAAGAGAGAGAAGAGGCACTCAAAGTACCAAGCAACTGCTAGCAAAAGAGAGGAATTGAATGAATGGAATATAAAACCTATGTCCCAGTACAAAAACCATTTATGCTATCATTGAAAACCAGTTTGTAAATGAAAACACACTATTTATAACCTCTGTAAAAAGTGCACAACATTTGTGGAAACTGCTTGTTGACCCTGCTTTAATACTTACTGAGAGTTAAGTTTATATATATATATATATTTTTTTTTTTCTCAGAAGATGCCAACTCCTCTTTGTCCTGCTGTGAACTTTTGGTAGTTAATAAACTGTCAACTCCTAAAATTTCCATTCCTAAAATTCCCATGAGTGTCATCTAATACAATCCCTCATTACACAGAGTTCTACAATATTAAAAAAATAGTCATGTTTCCCTGCCTACATGCTGGTTATCAGTGTTTCTAAATTTATTTTTGGAATATAATTTACAAATTATTTTTCAATTTTTATTGCAAAAACATCCATGGAAATAGCATTCATGCAAAAATTAATGCTGATAAAGGCTGTGGTCTCATACTTATGACAAACATACTTACTTTATGACCACAAGAAGAGGCATCTTTCTCAAAATTCTAGACTCTTTACTTTTTTTCCATGTAGATACTTCCCAATATAATTGAGGGTAGTTCCCTTCTAGACAATAGCTGCCATCCTAAAATATCTCCAGGGACTGACTACTGTCATCTCTTAGTGTCTATCACAGCAGTATTTTAAGAGCTCGTTTTTGTCTTGCCTAACTTCTCAATCATACAGAGCTTACAAATCTGCCTTTTAATAGTATCTCTGAATAAGTTACATCTCTTCATGCTTGCATACGTGTTTGGCTTTGCATGTTACATATACATCAAAATAGGTCACAATATAATTCTATTTGATATCTAACCTTCAAACAAGGAAGGAGGGAAGAAGGATGGAGAGACGTCTTAGGTCATTTTGACCTCATTGACGTTCTGCCCATTGTATTAATCTTTGGTTGGATAATTTGTTGGATGTGGAGATTGGTTTTCTGTCCTCACTTTCATACCACAGAGCACTGCTTACCAACTACTTTGGATTAGTATTATGTCTACAGATAATCCTTATGAATTCTTGGATTCAGAGTCAGAATTCCCAAAAGTAACAGCTATCTATTAACTCAAACATATCATAAGCCTGTGTGGGATTCTTCCCTTGTGTTCTAAATAGGCTTTTAAAAAATTGCACATAGACCGAGTTTCTTCCTTTTCAGCCTACCTAGGGATGGAAATGTGATACTTACCCAAGAAATAACAAGAATCCACATAAATATAAATTAAATGATAAATACAATTTCTGTCTATCATTCTATCAGAAAATAAGAAAGCAGAAAAGTAACTGAATTTTCCTCAATTTTTAAAAGAAGAGGAAATTTAAAGTGTGTTATGTTGTGAAAACACAAAAATTGCATTGAGCGGGAGTTTATTCTTTAGGTGTTCAAAATATAAATGTGTAAAAACAAGGGTCAGTGGAGTCAGGCTAAAGATGAAATGTTTCTTTTGTTGTACTACTGGTTTATTTGAAGTGTCAATCATTCCAAGGCTATGGGAAGAAATGATTGTTTAGGATACAAGGCAGACATGTGTAGATTTACAGGATAAATTACAGGAATCAGTTAATAGCTTAACCCTGGGTTAGTCAGCAAGTTCCACCTCCGTTGAATTTCATGGCTATGGACTGCATTGCAACGATATGATCAGGACATTTTTTTTTTTTTTTTTTTTTTTTAGTCTGCCTTCCAGCTGTTGGACTTTGTTTTTTTGTTTTGTTTTGTTTTGTTTTTTTATGTTACCATTTCCTTTGCCATAAAGCTAGTTTTCAGTGTCTCTGCTTCAGATTTAACCAACATTCAAATGCTATGTGATAGAGGTCTCTTAGGATCTTCCATGTATATGTATTAACTATATATATATATTTAAAGATTAATTTATTTATACAAGCACTGGGTACAGTCAGAAGTTGGGAGGGTGAGAGAATTCACCAGAGCCAGAGCAGGGAAGCAGAACAAGCAGAAGGACCGAATACACTGCTGAGGGGAGCAGCGAGGAGAGGTCTGTGCGCCATGTGGGACCCTCACCGGCGGCCAGGGATCGAACCGGCGCTGCAGAGGCTGCAGGCAGCTTCGCAGCCTAGTGCTCAACTGCTGTGCCACCGGGGAGGCCCTGATGAGGACATTTTTTTAAAGCAAATAATTCAGCAATGTGATATAAGACAAAATGTGAACCTAATGACATAATTAAATCCACAGGACATTTTTCAAGGTTGACATGCACTAAAATGTTTCTAAACCCTAGGCAGGTGACTAATATATATCAATTGATAACCATATACTCTACTTTTGCTTCATTTTAAAAATAAGGATGGTAATTATAAGAAATAAATATTGTACCAGAGATAAAATGATATTAGGAAATACAGAGGCCTGTAGTGCTGGCCAAGAATGTGAGAACTTTACTATATGAATGTTAAATAGGAATTTAATTGATTTAGTATTATAGGATACGTTTTGCCATTAAATTAAACTGTGATTCATATCCTTTAAAAAGTGACAAATCTGCATAAAATATTTAATTAATAACCTATAATAACTCCCATAACAAACACCACTCTCGGGCCTCCCCTGGTGGCACAGGCAGTTGAGTGCAGCGCTGTGAGGCTGTTCAGAGCCTCTGCAGCACAGGTTCGATTCCAGCCAGCCTGCAAGGGTCCCACTTGGTGTAGCAGATGTCTCCTGTCTCTCCCGCTGCTCCCCTCAGCAGTGTATTTCAGTTGATCTGCCTGTTCTGCTCCCCGTTCCTTCTCTGGTGAATCCTCTCACCCTCCCGTGCATCTTGGTCACTGTAACGTGGATGTTAGTTGTCTGACTCTTTCTTATTATCACCTGCTAACATAACCCATCATGTATTGACCCATCTTCCCAAATGAAACTAAGAGCACTAATAAAAAAAAAAAACTTTTAAAACACTAAGTTAGGTTTGTCTTTGTCATTGGAACTCAGAGTACACTGAACAGTAAGCGAACATTCCTCTGATTTTTATATTATTAATAAAGGTGGGAATTGGTCACATATGACAGAGCACCTAAGTGACTTTTTCATGGTGACCTTGATAAAGCAATTTTCTGCATAATAAATATCAGGCACACAGGAAAACTGAAAAAAAAAAAGAAGCAAAAGAAATCTGGTTTCTAAATACAATTGTTTATCTGGAATATGAAACTTCTGCAGCTTATGCTATCTCTGATAACAGTTTCCAAATAGTAATGTAATAGATATTACTTTAAGAGTAAACTATTGTGGAGGCAATTCAATTTATTGGTTCACTTCATTTGGTGATATTGGTAAGCTCTGTTATTGCAATTGCTAAGGTAAGATTAAGAACAGAATATTATCTGACTCAGTGAAGATCAAATTAAGTTATATGGCAAATTTGTACAAAAAGAAAAGCATAGCTTTGGTTAAATTTATGTTTTAACCTTTAAGGGTTTTTTTTTGTGTATTTTAACTTAATTCTCTCAAAGTATGTCATAGATGAAAAGTGAAAGTTAATGACGTTTTAAAGATTCAAACATCATATTACTGAATGAGGTTTTATTTAAAAGTTTCTGAGGTGAGTTTTGGGGTTCATTGCTTTCTGAAATGAACTTCAGAGCTGTCTTGAATCTTAGGCAAGATAACTGAAGTCAGTACACTTGAGAAATAGATGACAGCAGGTATTTACTACCCAAGTAGTTAAATAGATATTTGTAGACCAATTTTCTTTTCATTGTGCTTTGCCAACAATAATTTATAAGGTGTAGCCATCGATTAATTCAAATTGTACATGTCAGGTTGAGCAAAATATTATTTCATCAACTTCTAACACTGACATCTTAAATGTGAAATTGTCTCATAAAGAAGCTAAAGAGAGCTGTGAGAATATTTGAAGGTATATCAAATAAAAAAGAACTTTTAAATCAGAATCTTCTTTTAAAGAAGTTATGACCAATGTTATATTAAATGCATTTTCATTTAAATATGGTGGGAAATTAAATTAAATATGTAGTCTGATTATGCTTATTTTTCATTTTAATGTATTAAATTGGCAGTCTATTAGACCTCTGTTATATGTAACGTGCACTTAGGTGTTTGTTTTTGCATTTGCACACTCTATGAACATATTTTAAATGTTTGTTAATATTTTTATTCATGCCCTATATTTTTAATTTAGTTGCCTATTAATATTTTTATTTACAAATCTAGAATGTTGGAAAGACTGCTAATGATCTTACATTAATTATGCTGCTAGAAATTACTTGCTGAGGACCTCCTCTGGTGGCGCAGACAGTTGAGCACAGCGCTGTGAAGCTGTCCACAGCCTCTGCAGCGCTGGTTCGATCCCAGCAGCCCTGCAAGGGTCCCACTTGGTGCAGCAGACCTCTCCTGTCTTGCCCGCTGCTCCCCTCAGCAGTCTTTTTCGTCAGTCTGCCTGTTCTATTTCCCTCTCTGTCTCTGGTGAATCCTCTCACCCTCCTGCGCACCTGGTCTGTGCCCTGATTCTTATATAAATGAATCTTTAAAAAAAAAAAAAAAAGAAAGAAATTACTTGCTGGTACAATGAACAACTGAATTAAATATTGGATTTTATTTTTTTCAACTTTTTCAGTTTTAAATTGTTTATTTTTCACATCACTGTTCATTTTTAAACAATATTTGCTTGCCTTCCCATTTTCCCCACAGAATTTCCTTCACCAATGCACCAGTGCACCATCACCAGTCCCCTCCCTCCTTCTGATCCCTCTCCCTCCTCCTCCCCTGCAGTATGTATCTGGTTTATAATTTACTTTTTTTAAAAGAGTTATTTATTTATTTATACAAGAACCGGGGTACAGGCCAGATGTACAGGAGGGTGAGAGGATTCACCAGAGACAGAAAAGGGAACAGAACAGGCAGACTGACTGAAATACACTGCTGAGGGGAGCAGTGGACGAGACAGGAGAGGTCTGCTGCACCTGGCAGCTGTGGAACCCTCGCAGGCTGACCGGGATCTACCCGATGTTGCAGACAGCTTCACAGCGCTGTGCTCAACCACCTGCGCCACCAGGAGAGGCCCATAATTGTCTGTTTTTGTTTTGTTGTGTTTTGTATTGTTATTTTTTTTTTTACACTGATGTCTTATTTGGTTCCCCTATATTTCTCCTATAAGTGAAGCCATCCAATATTTTTCTTTTTCCTTCTGACTTATTTTACTGAGCATAACTCCTTCTAGCTCCATCCAAAAATACTGAATTTTAAATGAATTAAAAAATAATAGATTCTTAGATAAAAAATGACTTATAGCTAAAATATGACCATATCAGTAGATGCTGAGAGAGTATTTGACAAAGTCCAACATCCATTTATGATGAAGGCCCTGGAAATTCTTGGGATAGAAGGGACATAGCGTAACATAATAAAAGCCATATAAGACAAACCCACGGCCAGTATGGCTCTCAATGATGAAAAGCTGAAAGCTTAAAGCTTCCCTTTAAGATCTGGAACAAGACAAGATATCCACACTCACCACTGCTTTCAATATAATACTGGAAGTCTTAGCCAGAGCAATAAGGCAAGGGAAAGACATACAAGGAATCCAAATAGGGAAAGAAGAAGTAAAACTATCACTATTTGCAGACAAAATGATGATATATATAGAGAACCCTAAAAGCACTATAGAAAAACTAATTAAAACAATAAATCAATTTAGCAAAGTAGCAAGATACAAAATCAACACACAAAAATCAGTGCCTTCCTATATGCAAACAGTCTGAAGAAGAAATTTTTAAAAAAAAAAAACCTCCCATTTACAATTGTACCAAAAAAATAAAACAACAACTTAAATACCTGGAATAAACCTAACAAAGGAGGGCCTCCCCTGGTGGCGCCGACAGTACTGCAAAGTTGTCCACAGCCTCTGCAGCACCAGTTTGATTCCCAGCTGCCGGCAAGGGTCCCACATGGCATGGCAGACCTCTCCAGTCGCTCCCGCTGCTCCTCTCAGCAGTGTATTTCCTCAGTCTGCCTGTTCTGCTCCCCACTCTGTCTCTGGTGAATCCTCTCATCCTCCCACGCATCTGGCCTGTACCATGATTCTTGTATAAAATAAATAAAACAAATCTTAAAAAAAAAACAACTACCAAAGGAGATGAAAACCCTATGCAAGGAGAATTATAAAATATTGTTAAAAGAAATAGAAGAAGACACAAAGAAATGGAAAGACATCTAATGCTCATGGACTGGAAGAATTCATGTTTTCAAAATGGCCATCCTACCAAAAGCAATTTACAGATTCAATGAAATTCCAATAAAAATTTCAATGGCATTCTACAAAGAAATAGAACAAATATTGCTGAAATTCATACGGAATCACAAAAATATGACACTTCTCCAAAGAGGAAATGCAAATGGCCAACAATTATATGAAAAAATGCTCTACATCCCTATAATCAGGAAAACGCAAATCAAAACCACAATGAGATACAACTTTATGCCAATGAGAATGGTCCACATTAAAAAAAAAAAACTGGCAACAACAAATGCTGGCAAGGATGTGGAGAAAAAGGAACCCTCTTACATAGCAGGTGGGAATGCAAACTAGTCCAACTACTATGTAAAGCTGTGTAGAGAGCCCTCAGACTACTAAAAATGGAGCTTCCATATGACCCAGCAATTCCACTCCTAGGAATATATCCAAAGGACATAAAAATATTAATTTGAAAGGAAACATGCCCTCCAATGTTTACTGCAGCATTGTTTACAATAGCTAAGATATGGAAACAACCTAAATGCCCCAAAACAGATGACAAGATCAACAAGATGTGGTACATACATACATACATACATACATGTATACACACACGTACATACATACACCCACAATGGAATACTATTCAGCAATCAAAAAAGATAAACATCCTATTTGCAGCAACGTGAATGGAGCTAGAAATAAGGCAGAAGGAAAAAGGAACATATTGGATGGTTTCATTTATAGGAGGAATATAGGAGAAACAAACAAGGGATCAGAAAAAAAAAGACAAAATTAGCAGGCAAACTATAAATCAGAGACATTCAGCAGGATTGGGGGGGGTAGGGAGAGGGATCAAAACAGGAGAGGAAAGAGCACAAGAGACTATGGTGGGGGTTTATGGGTGACTTGGTGCTGGGAATTTTATGGGCATTGCACCTAGAGGAGAAATCAAACATTGTATAAAAATGAACAGCAATGTAAAAAATATAAATATAAATAAATATTTAAAAGAAAAAATTCTGTATTATTTTCATCTTATTATAACTAAAATTTCCTTTTATTTATAATAGTACACTAACATAATAATGAATATTAACCTATAAGAACTTAAACATATCATTTAAACATGAGAATAAGTGCATAATTCCATATTCAAATATTTTAATTAATTTATTATCTATTTTTAGGACTCATGGTTGAGAAATCATTTTTTGCTTCAGTAATTCAAGTACAAAAGTAGCATGTAAACCAAGAAAATACATGGATGAAACATGGATGAAACTGTTCAGAAAAAATTGAAATGCTTAAATGATTTATTAAAATAAGTTAATATATAGTTTACAAATAATTTCACTAAGTGAAAATAAATGAATAGTTCGGTGAATACATTGTAGGGAACTAATGTCACAATTTCTGATTTTTATTTAGATTAAATATCTGTACAACTTACTCAAGTTGTTAAAATGATTGTTCCTTTATAAAGATACTTGACTGGATATTATTTTTCTCTCGTCACTGATTTTCCAATCGTCCCAGTTTATAATTAATTGTCTTGTATCTTTAGAAACCCCAGCACTCATCCAGATTTATAGGTAGAATACTAGATTTAAGGTCATTAACTATGGCTACAGTGCCCGTGGCATCTTACTAGAGCACTAAGGGATTAACCCATCAACAATAATGTACTCTATTCAACTCTGTTAAATAAAAAGCCCAAAAGGCATATTAGTAATCTCGAAATTTAGGCATGGTTTACCAGGGTCTTATGTTTGTAGTAATAACCTGGACTAATTTGGCCTTTTTGAGAAATCACTAGGTACCCTTAGGGCAGGAGACAGGTATCCTTAGTAAAATAATTATTTTTATAAGAACTAGTCATAATTTATGTATATTAGCTTATTCGATATTTATCTCTTCTCATGATGGCCTTAAATTCAATTAATATTTTCAGTAGTCACATTCTGAGCAGTTAATCAAATTCTGTGCAATCCATACAAAATATCACAGAATAACCCGATTTTGCAATAAATGGCTATTGACCTTTAACATGAAAATTACTAGTCTGAGAAGAGTAAATGTGGCAGAAAATGAGTATGTAGATATTTTGCTCAAAAGCATTTATCCAAATGTTACATTTATGAATCACAGATAAGACAGAAAATTGTATCACATTGTTAGGTGTGATTAATTCCATCTTTATATTTTTAAATAAAATAGGAATTCACTTAAATTTATATTTTAACTATACTAATATATTTTTAGAAACCATTTCATAAAACAACTAAAAATAAGCAATGTTGAGAAAAAAATCATTAATTATTCATAAAAATGTTTAGGTCATTCTTATTTACTTTTTAAGAAAATAATAAATTTTTAAAGAAGCATACTGCATTACTTTCTAGGTCTCTATAACAAATTAGTACAAATCAGGTGCTGTAAAATAACAGAAGTTTATTCTTACACATATCAGAAGGCTAAGTCTGATTCTATGGTGTTGGCGGGGCCAAATCTCTGTGAAGTTTCCACACAATAGGGCTTCCTTGTTCTTTTTTATCTTCTAGTTGTTGCAAGATAACCTTGGCATTTGGTGCCTTATAACATCACACCTGTATCTGTTTCTGCCTTCTTATAGTTGTCTATCTAGTGCATCTGTCTGTCTTTCTATACTATTTATTGGATTTAGGACCTGTTCTAATCCAGACTGACTTCATTTTACCTTGATCACAACTGCAAAGATTCTACTTCCAAGTAACATCACGTTCATTGGTATTGAGAGTTAGGACTTCAACATTCATATCTTTTTTTGGAAAACACATTCAATTATAACATATACTTTAACTTTCATTAATGCATAACCTATAATACCTAACACACAAATGTTTAATAGACAAAATAATCAATGTTTTGGAAATACTGGCATGCATTACTAAGGTAGGACAGTATTCATCTTATGAGAGATTCCATTGATAGACTAACACTAAAAAACAGTTTTTTCAGGGGCCTTCCTGGTGGCGCAAGTGTTAAAGTCTCAGCTAATGCCAGCCACTGGGGCCTGAGTTCCAGCCCCAACCAGGGAGATAACCCACATAGCTCAGCACACCTCTCCTGTCCTGCCGGTGTATTTCGGCAATGTATTTCAGTAGAATCTGCCTGTTCTGCTCCTCACTCCGTCTCTGGTGAATCCTCTCATCTCCCCCTCTCCCCAGCACCTCTGGCCTACACCCCAGTTCCTCTATGCAAAAATAAATAAATTTTAAAAAAAACAGTTTTTGAAATGTAGTATCAGGTTTTCTTAAGTATGTTTCAGAAAAATAAATTGCGACCTGAGAAAACTATTCATTTTATTCTCATTTATTTATATGATGTATGTGGCTGCTAAATCAGTAGTGTTGATTCATTATTTGATATAGGTGAAAAAAATAGTAGAGTTAATACTGAATATTTGACTTTTTGAGAGTTCTACCATCATGGGATTTGTTCATATAAATGAGTAATTGCTGTCCAAATATCCTACTAGCATCCATTTCATCAACTTTTATTATATATTCTATTGAGGCAATATTAATATACAAAACATCTCAGATCTTAGCATATAATTGAATGAATAAAATAAATACAAATTAAGTGACAATCATATTCTCCAGTTAATACCACGCAAATTAAAGGAGATGAAATATTTATTGTACCAGAATATTTCTTTGTGTCCTCTTCCAGCTGACTTCATTTAACCTTACTTCCCAAGAAATAACTTTGTGAACTCTAGCATTTCAGAATAGATTTGTCTCTTTGAATTTCATGTAAATTAATGTACAAAGTGAACTCTCTTTGTATTTTACTTTTTGTTTAATGTTTTTGAAATTAATTTTGTTGAATCAGAAAATCATTTTAATTACTAATATTTTATAATATGATTATATATATTTTAAGGATTTATTTATTTATGCATCCAAGAACTGGGGTCCAGGCCAGAGGTGTGGGGGTGGGTGGTGAGAAGATTCACCAGAGACAGAGTGGGGAACAGAACAGGCAGAATGATTATATCTTAATTTATATTCCTATTCTCTTTTTAATCAGCATTTCTATTGGTTCTAATAATTTTCAATTTTGAAAAATAATGCTATAGTATTTCAATATTTTTATAAACACATGTTCTTATTTCTACTGAATGATTATACCCAAGTGTGCTATGGGTTGGTTATAGGGAAGATGCACATTATACTTAAGAAACCACTGAACAGTTCTCCAAGTGGTTATATCAATTTGCACTTCCATAAATAACATAATGTAGATTCTGCATATCATCACCAAATTTAATGTCACTTTTTTAAAAAACTATAGTCATTTTAGTAGGTGTGAAATGGTACCTTGTTGTAGTTTTAATATGTACTTTCTACAGACAAAATATATTGAGCATTTTCCATGTGATTATTTCTGCTTTTTTTTTTTAAAAAGTCTACTTTTACTGTATTAGTTATCCTTCTACATTGTCATAGACTATATATGGTAGGCTACATCTCTTCCATCATATATATATATATGTACTGCTTTTTTTTGTCCCTATATCTGTGGCTTATCTTGTGACACAGTCAGCAGGGAGATTATTTGGGTGTACCTACACTAATCGCATGAGACTTTTAAAAGCATCATATGTGTGTGTGTATATATATATATTTTTTTTCCAGATGTCAGGAAGAGGAAGTGAGAGATTCAAAGATCAAAGAAGAGTAGTATTAAACATTTTCTTGTTAGCTTGACAGTGGAAGAAACTTTAGGTGGTAAATAATGTAAGTTTCTAGTTGCTGAGAGTGGCATCTGGCTAACAGGAAGTTAGGAATGAGATTCTGCTAATAGAAGAATGAATTTGAAGCAAAATTTTCTCTAACCCCTCTAGGGGTTACTCAATTCAACTAAATCTTTGATTTCAATGTACCCTGATTTAAAAAATCTAGCTATAACTTCTGACCTACAGAAATATGATTTAAAAACGGACATTGGTTTAAACTGCTAATTTTGTAATATTGTAAATTTTGTAGAATTAAAAAAGTAATATAGCTTTAATACCAGGAATAGAGTACTGCCATAATAAAAATAAATGCAGTAGCATTTTTAAAATCAGTCAGTGAGAGACAAAATCATTTTCCTTATTGGAGTTGCATTATTATCTGACTTGGTCGCTTATGGTAAACCGTAAGAGGAGAGCAATAAGTGCCCCCCAAAACTTGAAATTTCATGTTAAAATTACTTCCAGAAGCATTTATATATGTGTGTGTTTGTGTGTGTGGGTGTCTGTGGGGTGTGTGTGTGTGTGTGTGTATGTCAAAGTTGTGTCTCACATATTTTATTACTCTAACCAGAGGGGCTCTAGGAACTTTAAAGGTATTTTCCTTTATCCGCCTCAGTAGGAGCAAAAGGTAGAGCAGTGTTTATCTTAGAATTATCTGTGGACTTGCTTTTTATGTTACAGAGTCAACCCAGGCAAGAGCAGCAAAAAGCACACACAGTTCTTGAGAAAATTGTATTAGTAGAAACATAGGTTGGAATAACAAAGTCAGAAAAATACAGAATGAAAGGAGGCTAAAAAGGTCACACAGTTTTACTGGTAAGGTGATAAAACTGCTAAACTTTAAACTTTTACTATCTTTTGTAAAATGGAAGGATGACTCAGAGCATGGAGCTGAGAGTCCAGAAGATGGAGCTAGTGCCCAGAGGTCAATAATGAGATCTTAAGAGGATTAGATCCAGATCTTGAAACCTAATCAATAAACCCTGGTTGTGTTT
The DNA here is from genome assembly GCF_964194135.1 of Talpa europaea. Lineage (NCBI taxonomy): Eukaryota > Metazoa > Chordata > Mammalia > Eulipotyphla > Talpidae > Talpa > Talpa europaea. Next base: position 29,982,691 of record NC_140071.1, read on the forward strand.
TGCCCAATTGAATTACAGAGTGCTTGGCAACAGTTATTCCATCCTGCCTTAATTTGTCCCTTTTTGAACAGTTTATTTATAGCTCTTGTCAATGGCTATCTTCACTGGAAGTGTTGAGAAAATAACTTGCCTTTTTACCATTAAAAGTCCACAGATAGAATAAAAGTGTGTCATGGGGGTGTCTACACATGAATTATACCCATGGAATTCATCCCACTAAATTGAGATGGTTTAGATTAGAAACTATTTTACTTTTGAGCCAGTGACATTGAGAAGAAATATTAGACTTAATGATATTATAGTAGAATGATACTCTTGGGAACATTGGAAAGATGTGAATATTTCTTTACTTGTGAGAGGCATGGATATTTAGGATGCATATGAACTTGATAGGCAAAATTCTAAAATTGCCACAAGATTACTCATCCTCTTGTCCCTCTTATACACAGTCTTCATTATTATAGGTAGATGGGTTTTATGCTTGTGATTATGCCATTTTGTATGAGGAAATTGACTTTAAAATAAGAAGATTACTGGGCCTCCCCGGTGGCGCAGTGGGTTGAGCACAGCGCTATGAAGCTGTCCACAGCCTCTGCAGTGTGGGTTTGATCCCGGCTGGCCAGCGAGAATCCCACATGTTGCAGCAGACCTCTCCTGTCGTGCCCACCACTCCCACTGCTCCCCTCAGCAGTGTATTTCTGTCGTCTGCCTGTTCTGCTCCCCACTCTGTCTCTGGTGAATCCTCTCACACTCCTTCATCTCCTGTACCCCAGCTCTTGTATAAAAAATTAAAAAAAATAAGATTACTAAGATGGATTTGACTACTTACGCCAACAATTTAAAAGAAGATATATTTCTACAGCTAATTACAGAAGTGGAAGTTAGAGATAACATGAATGAGAAGGGTTTCATGTGTCTGTTGGAGCGAGTGCACATGGAGAGAATGATGTAATAAGCATTCAGGTGAACTCTTGGAGCTCACAGTCAACAAAGAAATAGGAACTGTAGTCTCACTGCACACAGAACTGGATTCTTCAAACAAAAATCATCACGCAAGCAACATCTTCACAGTGTCAAAAACAAGGTAAGGTAAACATTCTAATTTCACCACTGTGATCTGCTGAGCAGAGACCTAAACATCTTATGCCAGATTCTGAAGTACAGAACAGTTACAGAAATGTATTTAAGCTACAAAATTTGTAATAAGTGATTACAACACAAAATACACATAAACTGTTGCCTTTTGATGATCACTAATAATAATATTAGCAATAATTATGATGAAGTTCTATTTAATATTTTTCCTGCATCATTTATACTTTTTGAGTTATGTCTGAGAAAACTTTGTGTACACTTAGGTCATGATTATATTTATATCAGGGTTTGCAAAAGTGTATTTTCTATTTATCACCATAAATTGACCCCATTTACCCATTTCACCCAACCCTGCATCCCTCTGGTAAACACAAATCTGTTCTCTGAGATTATTTTTGCTTCTTTTCTTTGTTCATTTCCTTTGTTCATTTCCTTTGTTGTTCATTTTGCACATATGGATTGAATCATATGACATGTATCTTCCCTGATTGATTTTACATAGCATAATACCTTCAAAATCCATCTATTTTTTCATAAATGGCAAGATTCCATCTTTCTTTTTGTACCTGAGTATTATTCCATTGTGTGTGTGGGTGTGTATGTATATATAATATATATATATTTCCATATATGTGTATATGTATATATATCTATATACATTTACCTTTTATATTGCTTTCAGATCTTAGGTATTGTAAGTAATGCTACAATGAACACAGTGATATATATTTCTTTTTTTAAATTACTGAATAATATTCCATTGTGTGGACATAAGTTCTATGATTTCTTCATTAGAGTTTTAAATATTTCTCATATATATCTATGTATTTTGCTAGAGTGGTACTTAGTTCGTACCAATTTTATTTTAAGTTCAGTGCTATCAAAATTAGAAAACTAAAATTATTTTGTGAATTTTGTACCTTATTTTTTAAAAAGCCTCCTGAATTTTTATGAAGTGAAAGGAATTTCTAGCATAGAGATTGCTCTTACTATCTGTGGTGATGCAACATGTGTTTCTATCTACCAGTCATATATGTGGTTATTAAATAGGAAATGGTTTTAGTGTGATAACAAAGTTGTTTTTGTTCATCATTTTAACCTAGGTATAAAAGGCGAGTTTAATTATTTCATTTTAGAGCAAAGTAAAGATTTTTCAGCTCTATTTTATACCTAAGTATGGATTCTCTTAAGTAAAATAGAAAAATTTGAGCTCTATTTTTGTAAAATTAAAAACTAGTGCCTGATATATCCAGTTCCAGTTAGGACATGTGATTGTACATATCATGCAATGACAAAACACTGGATAAAGACCCAAAAATAATACTTTGTTCTAAAGCCATCTCAGTGCAGCAGATGCAGCAGTGTCTAAAGAATCTAATCGCAAAGAAAGGTGAGTCCTTCATAAATGAGAAATGAGTGAGGACTACAAATTAATGGAGGTTAGAGAAGTAAGCATGCAATACAAGGAAAGACTTTTGTGGAATGAGAAGAAGCAAGCTAAACTTTTAATAAAAGCTTGGCTGATATGACTATTTGGAAACTGGAAGAGCCCCAGTGTAAAAATAAATCTCTTGGCCAGACAGTTATAACCCAGAAGAATTTGCTAAGTAAGCATCTCTGGGTATAGGGCGGAAAACATAAAGAGATATCACAGTGTTATCGGAAGCTTAGGTTCAAGAGCCCAGCTGGAATTCAATTCAGAATTGAATTGAAATTAAATAAAGCTTCAATCCAGTTTCAGCTCAGTTCGTCTTATGATTAGCTTTATCTTTGCTGCATGCAAGAGGAAATGACCTTACTGGGAAAAACAAAACAGAATGAAGCAAACATATTAAACAATTTAATCTTTATTGTTTCTTTACAAGAAAAACGGTTGAATATATTGAAAATTAAAATATATGTAAAGATACAAAAAATGCAAAACTCTAATGAAGATAAATAATAGAGGATTGTCAACTTCAGCTTAGGATATATAGAGCTAGAAAGAATGCATTCATCCTTATAATATGTAAAGGCTAGATAATGTATACAATACAACTTTTCTTGAACACATCAGAGAGTTGAGGTCACAAGACAACCAACTCATCTGACATCTAAAAGAATACAGAGTCTTCTACAGAGAAATGGGATATGAACACTTTCTTTGCTGGGACAGGTATTGAGAAAATCACTAACTGGTAGAATTCAGTAATATGTTTATACCTTGGCAAAGGCAATTGTTTTGGCAGTATAGGTATATAATCTCTAGGAACAATATACACAAGAATGTTGGTAAACATTAGCAGACTCTTCTCTAGAGACCTGACTGTGCATTCAGGAGAAAAAGTGGGATCATGCGAGAATTTGGAAAAGTCTTCCCATGGAGAGGGTTGTGAAGAAGCCACAATTGGAAAGGCAGAATGCCACAACCAAGTCTGTTTTCCCCAAAAACATTATATCCAGTGCTTTAGATGGCTTTATTATTATTATTATTATTATTATTTGGGGGGATAAGGGCACAGGTGAAGATTCGTTGTAACTCGAGGGGGAAAGAGGGGAAAAAAACAAACCTGAAAACAATTTTTTATCTCTGGAGAAAGACAGGAAAATATATTTGGCCCAGAACAATAAAGGTCCCTACTACATTGAGGAAGTCAAGATGTTAGGGGGAGATGATGTCCTGCGCTAATCCCATACAGGCTTTGTGGACTCCACCCCCACTCCAGACCAAAGTCATCAAGACATTGGGAAAGACAAAAGTCATCAAGACATTGGGAAAGACAAATCCCGTCGCCACCAAAGGGAAGGTGGCCGGGACCTGAGTGTGGAGTTAAGCAGCCAGGTTGGGTATAAAAACCAAACACGTGGGCCTTGGGGTCTCTCTCGCTCTGTTGCTCGCCTCCTGGCTTCACGGCTCCTGGCTTACAGCCAGCTCTCAGAGTGCCATTTGGGATTCCTGATCGTCGGATCGAGTAGGACACATTTAAAACTTTGTCTCCCACTTTTCTCCGTGAGCTGTACATTTCCTCATTTCCCCTTCCCTTGTAAATAAACCTTTTATTAACCTTTCGCATGTGCCTGCAGTAGAGTATTGATAAATCCTTTTAAGTGCGCGGGTGAGGACCCACAGTCAGGCACCCCGTTTTGTATTGGGGCTGCCCTATAAAAAAGGTAGTTGAAATGCTCCATCTCAGAGCCAGGAACACAGAGCTTCCTACCCCTCTGTTGAACCAGAACAGACTACGCTGTCTCTCAGCCCACTCCAACCAAACTGGCACAAACTGAGTAACAATGAACATCAGAATACTACTGGGTTTGGGGTGAGAGCATGAAGAGAGACCTTATCTGAGGTATGAACGTAAAGGGAAGTCTTTTCAGTTGAGGAGGAAAAGACTGAGAAAATCCCCATTCAACTAGCTGACATCTTAAACTCAAGGTGACAGAATTTTAAGCCAGCTGTGCTCTGAAGAAAGAATAAGGAAGCAGCAACAAAACAGCTCAGTTTCTGACTACCTTAACTAAATTCACCAAACCAAATGCAAATTCTAGAACTGAGAAAGACAATATTAAATTAAATGAAAATTTAATTTGATAAACTTAGCAGACTGGACATAGCAGTATTAAAAAATGAGAAGGTCACTGAACTCAAAGACAGGCCAAATGAAGCACAGAAAGAAAGAGAATAATAAAGATAACACAATAGAGATTAAGCAACGCTCAGGAAAAATCAAGTGATTAACATATATGCAGTTAGAGTTCCAGAAGAATAACAAGAAGAAGGGCAAAGGAACATTTAAAAAGATCTTGCAGAAATTACAATTAAAAACAAATAAACAAGCAAAAGAAAATACCTTTCAAAATGGTTTATGGCACTCCTCAAGCAGCACAGAGTCTGTATTAATACATACCAAGTCCCTCATGTCCCTCATAGTCATCAACTTAAACCTAAGATTTTATTTTATTTTTTTAATTTCTAAAAGATTTATTCATTTATGCATATTAAGAACTGGGTACAGGCCAGAGGTTTGGGGAGGAAGGTGAGAGCATGCACCAGAGACAGAGTAGGGAACAGAACAGGCAGCTGAAATATACTGCTGAGGGGAGCAGTGGGCAAGACTGGAGAGGTCTACTGTGCCATGTGGGTAGCTCCCTGGCTGGGGATCGCAATCATGCTGCAGAGGCTGCATATAGCTTCATAGGTTGCGTATTAACCCCTTGTGCCACCAGGGAGGTCCAGATTTTTATTTTTTTATTTTTACATAGAAGAACTGGGATGTGACCTGAGGTGGGAGGCAAGGGTGACATTATTCACCAGAGACAGAGTGAGGAGCAGAACAGGCAGATCTACTGAAATATACTGCTGAGGGGAGCAGTGGGTGAAAAAAAGAGAGGTCTGCTGACATGTAGCTCAGCATCACGGCCCAGGATAGAGCTTAGGCCTTCGAGGTGGGCTGTAGTGGTGGTAGTGCTAAAACTTAACCCACCAGGAAGGCCCTACATTTTGCTTTTTAATATAGGACACTAAAGCACTAAGCCTAAATAAAAGAAAATGACAAACTGGACCTTATTAAAGCTCTGAACTTCTCATCTTTGGTCAAAATTGTGAAGACAATAAACAGAGAAGCCACAGACAGGTGCAACTATTTGTTTGCAATGTTATATGTAACATGTATATATTAAAGGAATTGTATTCATAATATATAATTAACTCTCAGAACTCAATTAGGAAATAAACTCTTCACGGTACAGCAAAGTAGGTCAGCATATTTGGAACTACTGTTCTGACTAGAATACTGAAGAGACGTCTGCGCAATGCAACTATTTTATTTTCTGACCCCATCTCGTGCAAAGTAATTTCATTATCCATTCCATTCTAAATGTCTTGAATATATAAAATTAATCAAATTGATGAAAATGTATAATTTATTGAGAACACTGACTCTATGTCTTAGAAGCATTATTTTATTTATCAACCATTAGTGACTGACATAGGTAGTATAAATTCAGTAAATTTATTACTGAGTTATTCTAATGCCAATCAAATTAAACTACATCAATGGTTTCATTTGTTCAGCATCCTATTAGCTTTTAAAAAATGGTTTATTTTTTGAATTATCTTAATTCTAGTGACTCATAAAAGTTATAGTTTTGAGGCTTTTCATTTTTTTAAATAGACTATAAATTTCTATTATTTTCCTAATATTTGCTATTAACATCATTTGCTTAAGAGAGGAATGCATATTAGTTTATTTCCATATTGCTTATAGATAAATGTGTATACACATCTATAATTTTATGTATTTTTGTTCAATTGGAATGTAAAATATTTTTCAATGGAATGTGGTTAGTAGGTTAGAAATTAAAAGGCAGATTTCAAATATTGCTAAATTTGATGAAATGTGTAAAATATTTGCATGACAATTATATATCTTTATATTTAATGAGCTATAATCACATAATCACTGAAAGAAAAAGTAGACATGTGACTTCATATTCTAGTTACTACCTTTGACACATAAAGTACAGTATATTATTAAGATAATATTTATTATTAATGATAGTGGATTAAAATATTCTTTCAAATAATTACCATTATGTTTTTAAGTATGTTTGTGTAATTTTTGTCAAATCTGATTTGATTACCATTCTTTTGAATTCTTAATGTGACTTAGGTGTACTCTTCATAAGTTTAAGATAAATATCAGATGTGACTTTTTTCACGAGTATTTTAGTAATAATTTTTTAATATATGATTTTTACAGAAATATTTTGAAACAATTTTTAAACTTTTGGTATATCAGTTTAATTGATGTTAGGAATATATTAAATTATTACATATATTATATTAAATATAATTATTATTTATATAAATATAATAGATTCAAAGTAACTATATATAGAATATATTATATATAAAATTAAAATATGTAAAGTACAATTAAAATAAAAATATTGTACACATTATATTTACATATTTTAATTGAATATGTTTTTTATTTTAATTAGATTAATATATATTCAATTATATCTATCTAATATATATTTCTACTTCAAATATGCATAATCCTTATAAAAGACATGCTTTTTTTATTTTTATTTTATTTTTTTAAAGATTTATTTATGCATACAAGAACTGAGATGTAAGCCAGAGGTGTGGGTGGTGAGAGGATTCACCAGAGACAGAGTGGGGAGCAGAACAGGCAGACTGAAATACACTGCTGAGCAGCGGGCAAGACCAGAAAGGTCTGCTGCACCATGTGGTTTGCTCTCTGGTCAGCTGGGGATTGAACTCCAAATCGTGCTATAGTGGCTGGCAGTGGCTTGATAGCCCTGTCTTTAACCCCTGCACCACCAGGGAGGTCCACATGAATATTTTTTAACTACAATTAGAATTTAGGGAATTGGGGCCTCCCTGGTGGTGCAAAGGGATAAATCGCAGCACTATGAAGCAATTTGCAGCCACTGCAACATGAGTTTGATCCCCGGCCGGGGAGGAGTCCCACATGGCACAGCAGACCTCTCCTGTCCTACCTGCTGTTCCCCTCAGAAGTGTGTTTTGAGTCAGTCTGCCTGTTCTGTTCCCCACTCTGTCTCTGGTGAATCCTCTCAATCCCCTCCTGCACCTTTGGCCTGTACCCCAGTTCTTGTATGCATAAATAAATCAATGTTTTTAAAAAATAATTTAGGGAATTATATCCATATATTTCACAAGTTCAATTATTTGATGAAACAATTCATTGCAATTGTATTACCCCCGAAGATGAATATTTGCACCATCTCCTCATTATGGATGTAAGACTCTTCCATCATGGTACTTTATTAAGTAATCATTACTTTGCTTAATATATCATTTAGAATTTACTCTCTGCCAGATGTTGCATAACAGTGAATAAAAACAATGTCCTCTTTCCTAATGAAGTTTGAAATTTATGTGTTAGAGGGACTACATAGATATTAAACAAATGTATAATATATGTTGGATATTGATAAAAGTTATGAAGTAAAATAAAGCCGATAACTAACAGGTGATATGAATCAGGTGATTTTAATAAGCTAGATCAGGGAAGAAGTTTTGTTATGAAATGACATTTAGCTGGTGTCTGAATAAAAGTTTGACTTGGTGCCATGTCAATATCTAGGAGGAGAGTGTAAGAAAGAGCAAGATTTAAACTCTAAAGTAGGTATTTGCTTTATGTGTTCATAAAGTTCTAAGGAATATAGTCTGACTGAATTGACATAAGTAATATAGTGACAGAATGCAAAACTAGGGAATTTGTGGGTTACAAATTTATATAATAAGGTGATTATGATAAAGTCATCATATATCATCCCATATGTTATGGAAAACTAGTGGTGGAGTCCTGTGGAAAGTGATGTGATAAAATTGGCATATTCAAAAAGTCCTTCATTTTCTGTGGAAGAGACTGTAACTGGGAAAAAGTGGAGATTGGAAGGGAGGCTGACTATAACAGAAGTCTAGGCAATATTGACTTGATTGATTAACTGGAAACTGTCAATGAAAAGCAGCAGGATCTAATGATGTACTTGATGTGAGACAAAGACGGTTCCAGAATATCATAAAGTTTTTAGGTAAGCATCTCAATGCAGGGAAGTTCCATATAGAAATGTGTATTTTAGAAGGTAGAGATTGGAGGTAGAAATATGAATTTTAGTTCTACCAGGTAATATTTGGATACTCATTTTTCATCTAAGTGGAGAGATCTAGCAGGTTCTTAGATATGTGACTCATTATATGAATGAGATTCCCTGGGGAGAAAATGTAAAGAGAGAAGATTCTGAGAACAGAGCAATAGTTAGAAACTGGAAGGAAGTACTAGATAATTGCCAGTTATAATAGTTAACACTGAGAATCTGAATGTAATGAAGACTAAAAATTGACCACTGGAATTTGACACTGTGGAAGTCATCAACAATTTTGTTAAGAGTTTTGTTTTTTTTTTTAATTGGGGGGGATAAGTTTGATTATAGTGAGTACATTTAGTCAAGAATAGAATTTAGAATTTCTTCTGACAACTCAAAAATCATTTTGTGCCCTTCTCAAAAATATACTTGTACTCATTTGGATGTTTTCGTCATATAAACAGTATTTATACCTAACATCATTTACTATTATACCTCCATTTCTTGTAATGTTGTCATTTACACAAATGCTTGATGAGTGAAATTATGAACAATATCAATGCAAATTTCTTAATTGCCTTTATTAATTGAGAAATTAGAATATGGAGAAATTGATAAAAATTAAGTAGAAATTGAAATGAATTCATTTTTAATCTAATTTTTAATTCCATAGGAAATGATTTAATTCTCTTGCCCATCTTGTTCACCTTATAAGAACTAGGAGTGATTTATGTTCCTTGAGTTGTTCTTTCAAACTAGTAAAAAGAATGTTAAGTAATATTTATAGGTCCTCATGACACTGTCAATAGAGGTATCAATAAGCTTGAAAATATATCTGGATTAGTGACAAATTTGTTATTTTTGAAAATTATGACAAAGGAATTGGTTGGTTTTTATAACCACTGTTGTAGAAAGTAAATGATTAACATACTTAAGTCATTACTCTTATAAGATTTTTAGTGTTACAATAACATGTGCAATCTATTACATTTCATTGCTTAGATTCTTGTGATTGCTGTGAAACCCACAAAACATACACACATCTAAAAACAATCACTTAGAATTTTACTAGTTATTCTGAAGAGCATCTGCTTTGTTTCTATCTCTTCTAATTTTACTTTGCTGCTTCATTGAATAACTCTATTGTCTAGAGATTTTCCTAATATAATGGACATTTGGCTTATTTGAGGTTACTTTGTATGAAGAATTTAAGACTTCTGCCATCAATGTTTGTCAGTCAGATTTATCTAAAAATAATCAAGTTGGGAAAGAAAGCCTATCTACTGTGTTATTAGAAGATTGTTTTCAGCTTTGGGGATATTTATGCGTATTTTGATACACAAATGGAATTTTCTTTTCTACTGTAAACAACAATTTGCTTAGTCAAATTGTTGGCTCATGGGATTTTGACAAAAATAAATTTATCATTCTCTCCCACTGACCTTTTTAAAATTCATTTAGTAGAGAAAGTTTTTGATACGACAGTGCATGAAAACTGAGGGAGAAATTATGGTTTTTATAGTAACTCAGACAATGGAAACAAGCTGTAATTAATGAGAATACTCAGTTTTATTAATTAATCATAACCACAATATTGAATTGAAATTTCATGTTCTGCACTTTCAGTATGTGACATATTTTCTGCTAATATGAAAAGTAATAAAGGTTATGGACAGTTTCTTCTTCTGGTTTACTTATTCTGAGTTTTGACCTCTCTAGGATGAAGAACATGGATAGAAATTAGGGGAAAGTTAAGGCTTTTTTGACACACAGTAATTGAAAATGGTACAAACACCCTAGTGCTGGTGAAGGTTTAAACCTGATTTTCATGTAGGACCTTTTCCAGAGTTTTTATAAAGATTCCTAGTGATTCCTTTCCACCAGCAACTTCCATTGCACATATAATAAATATTTTATTACTCCAGCTGCTATGCTCTTTCATTTTTCCTTGTCATCTAAAGATATTTGGATATTGAATATAAAATCTTTGTTATATGACTCATGATCCTTGGAAATGCAATTGCCATACTTTCAAAACAGCTACTTTATAAAAATTCTCTCCTTGTATCTCATTTTTTGTATTTCCTACCCTCTTCCCCCTGACCCCTTTCTATCTTTAACCCTCTCCATTTTAAAGTGCTACAAGCCAATAGTAGTAAAATCTAGTCTTGGGTTCTTCAGGGGTGTGTGTGGGGGGGTATATATATACTGGTTCCTACTAAAATGGGTCCAATTAAAATGTTTGTCAACATTTCCACAGGAAAGAGTGCAAATTTTAGAAAAAGTAGAGATACATTTCCTATTATGATTAAGTTAAATAATAAACTACCTGAAGAAAGAATAACAGTAAAACAGGAATTGTCCATAGAGAAGGGGATGCAAATCAAGGAAACTGGGGAACCCATGACAAAAGGTCTTCCTGTGGGGCCCCCTTGTTAACTGCCAGGATGTGAGAAAATTACAAAGCATCAGGTTAGACTTATCAGCTCAGTTACACAAAAATCACAAAAAGATATGAAGGAACAAAAAGGGAAAGGAAAGGCACTGTTTTGTCTTTTTTTCCAATCACCCCATGTTATAAAATCCCTGACAAATGGGTCATACAATTTTTTATTACTGTGTCACAGTTACCATTGTATGTTCTTAGTTAAATCCCACAGGACATAGTGAGCTCTATGAACAGGAAGACCTTCAGCATTGGGATGTCAGAACTTCTAGTGGGAAGTTCTTTCTTTCCCCTTCTCTATGTCCACAGCCTTCTTGACAGAGAGGATAAATGACTGGACTTCTTTACAACAGGCTCTCTTCTAAGGAACTTTTAGAAAGGTATAATACTGCATTTTGTCAGTAAAATGATGTCTACAAAGAATATGGAATTGATGCCAAAGTTTTCAAAAGCTGGCATAGGATAATAGGGAGGGTGATGGTGGAACTAAAGGAGGGGGGAAAAAGGTGCTTTGCTGTGTTTCCCTGCAAAAATAGATAAAATATAATGTGAGATATGGGGAAATTATTAAAGGCAAATAAACGTGTGTTGAACATGTTTCACTGAAATTTTTAAATAGTGTATAAATATGCAATGGAATGAATGTACTAAATCTTTTTCCTGACAAACAACTGTATTGAAGATTCAGTAAAATGTGTGAATGTTTTGAGAGCTGATTTATTTTAAAATTATCGTTTAGAGAGATCAGAGAGTACTTAGATGTGAACAAGACTTAGTAACATAAAATTCTTCTTTGAAAAATTAAGCAAATTACTTCTTAAATATCATTAAACATGATATTAAAACAGAGGAAGGGATATACCAAAGTGGGATATTTGATAAAGAAATGTGAGAAATCTAGAAACCTTAGTGGTATCATTTCTAAGTTGGTTAGCTACTATTATAAAATGATCTTGGAATAAATTCATTATATATAATATAATATATATATAATATGAATAATAAACAACATATATTTTCACTTATCTCTGAGGATTTCGGATTGCCTTTTAGTTATTTTTGTTAATCTCAACCCAAATGCCTTATATCTGTTATTTTAAAAAAGCAAGATTGGGTATTTATAAAATAAATATAGGCATAACATCCAAAATGAGTGATTTATAAGTAAATTTTCATGAATTTTTATTCAAAAATTAAGTTTTGGGGAATTTTTTTATTCACCTTGATTTTAGGCTATGAATTCTGATGTGGCGAACTGCAGAAATTTCCTCTTCCTTCTTGGACTTTAACCTAGATATATTTATTTTAGTGTAATTTCCATTCTGGACATTAATGCAAAATACTAAATTTATAACAATGTAAACCCATTTTCAGATCTAAGAAGAAAGTATGAGAAAGTTAAAAATTCTCCTTTCCTCTAAGTGTATTTTTATCATATTTTTGTTCATTCTGTTTATTTTTCATTTCCTTCCATTTTAGACATTGGGGTTGCATTTTTCTTCATCACCCTGACATGGAAGTTATTTCCCTTCTCTGAGGAACATGCTATAGGCCACACTTGTTGACTGTAATCCAACAATAAACCAGAGCTTTATCTGCAAAAGAAAGCAAAACTTTATTAGGGGTCTGTAAGAGAATTGCTGTCCACCAGCCAGCACCCAGGGGAAGCTGTATAATCACTCCCATGTGGGAGAAAATATACAGAACTTAGTCTGAATGCCTTCAACAGGAAAAGTAATAAAATTTTATAAATGGAGAAGTAAACACATGCAAAAGAAAGGGATGTCTGCACATCAGCCCCGTGATAGATTGTCCTTCTTGAAGCCAGAGTCTGGCAGCGTTTGTTGATTTTTGCTAGTAGAACAGTACTTCTCCAACTCCCACATGTCAGGATGCTGGTTTAATGAGGATGATGTATGCAGCAAATGCAGGCTAAGCCCTCAGGTGAGAGAGATGTGCATAAGCTGCAGTGCAGTAATGGCCTCCTGACACCATTTTGGACGTTCCGTTCCTCAATTTTGCCTCCATGATTTCTTAGTTATCTTTGCACAATCTACAAAAAATGCATTTCTGTACTTCACATGAGCTGACCGGGAATGGCTTCACTTATCTATATATAAACCAAAGCACTATTCCAACAACAATAGTTAAAAACACTTATTTGGTCAAACGCAAATAAAATGTTTTATTTTTAAATATTTTCCATTGTGCCAAAAAGAGTTTCATGTTTCCTTTGTAGTTCTGGTTAAATATTTTCAGGAATTCATATTATGGATATTAAGGGAAAATTGAATTTGCTAATTTTCAATATTTAGCCTACATTTTCAGTTAACAGATGAATAGTTTAACTTTTTAATAGGAGTGGGATGCCACAAATATCTATTATAGATACCTGTTATAAACTTGAGTTATAACATAATTCTGAAAAGAAACTTTTTTTTTAATATCCCTTTGAAATTATTCAAGCAGTTCCTGTCCCTTTTTCTGTATCACAAATATAATAGTAAATTCTGCTGCTAGATCTAATATATAAACACATTGATAATTTTGGTTAGGTGACTTTCTATGCGATTACTTAAGAATATCAACATAATTTAGGTTAGAATTGTAATTGCTTCTACTTACTAGGTTTTTCATAGTTGAAGTACCCATGAATTTCTCTGTGGTTTATGACCATGATTATATCTGACCAACTTTCTGTAGTGATTCTGCTTATATTTTCTCTTGTCTCTCAGAGAGTAATAGAGCCTGTGCATCATGAGCAATGATAGGAACTTCAGTTTAAAGTGTACTTTAATTACCTTGTAATTATTTACAAGGCATCATGGCAAATAATTATTTTTTAAAGCATATAAAAGTGTCAATTGCTATGTAAGAGAGATTTTTAAATGATGTTATGCCTCTAGATTCTATATACAAATGCATAGTCTATTCCTTTTATTCTAAAATTTGGACATTTTATTATTATTTAATTCACTGCTGTAGTCTTATATTTTAAAGAATTCTTGCCATTCAATACTTGTATTAATGAATATTGAGTCAATTATTTCCATAACAATGGGTATCTGCTCACATCTTTCAAAAGATATAGGAGTAGAAAATAGCTTAATGGCAACAAAGCTTGCAAGGTATTGACCTAATTTCCCCACCCTAAGGTTGCTAAGATATCCACCTGAAAATGAAGAACAGGAATAAAGAAGGAACAGAAAGAATAAACAGCAGAAGAATGCTTTATCAATAGGCAGTAAAACACCTGCATGGTACCTGCCTCTCTGCTGCAGCTTTGCTGTCTCCTCTTTCAGAGAAAAACCTGATATTCATAGTTGCCAATTATGTTCACATGTAAGTTCTGCCCAATCCATGTCATAAAATTTTGGGCACATTTTTTAACTTTGTATACCTTAATTTTCTCAAATGCAATATAGAGATAATGATAGGTCCAACCCCTAAAATACTACTGTGAGGATTAAAAAAAAGAGACAAGCACTTAGCAGAGTCATTGAGATGGAGAGAGTGCTCAGGAGGTGACTGTAGATCAATTGGTAGATTTACTTGGCAGCATAAAATACATAATAGATCTGTAAATCAGAAAACATGGGAAATGTACAAAGGAGTAATAGAATTCCTCAGAGGCAGGAGAACATGATGACAGTCTGTGGTGGAGATTCAAGAAATATTTCATGAGCAATTATGCATATCAGGAGTACCATTGGGGAGCCTGGTCTACCTATTTAGAATTAAAGGAAAATAATTGGAGTTCTTGAGAAAATAAGCAGTCACCAGGACAGTAATTTGAGTCCAGAATGAAACTACATGTATAAAGCAGAAACTGGAGTTATATGTTCATTTTTTAAATTTATGAATATGAGGCCCTCCCTGATGGCCCAAGGGGTTAAGTGTCAGCACTATGAAGCTATCTGCAACTACTTACAGCATGAATTCGATCCCCAGCCAGGGAGGTGACCCACATGGAACAGCAGACCTCTCCTGACTTGCCTACTGCTCCCCTCAGCAGTGTATTTCACTAGATCTGCCTGTTCTGCTGCCCACTCTGTCCCTGGTGAATCCTCTCACCCCCTGCACCTCTGGTCTATACCCCAGTTATTGTGTGCATAAATAAATAAATCTTTTAAATTAATTTATGAATATGATATTCTTAAATGTGTCAGACTCAAGTCAAAGCACTTTACAACTACAAATCCATTTTGATTTCAAATAACCTATGAGGTAGATTTATTAGCATCCCAATTTTCCAAAGGAGAAAATTGAACTACAGAAAGATTAAGTGACTAGCCCGGGTAACACAGCTAAGTGACAGAAGGCGCTAGTGTTTGAAATCTTGCGTTTTAGCTGTAGAGTCTGGAACCTCTGTTGATTCTGTGATGCTTCTTTCACTGAGGTACAAATACCACAATAGAATTACTAGAAGAGAAATAATTATAATTACGATGATTTATTTCGTGTAGCTTCAAAATGTCTTTTATCTCTCATCATGATTGAGTTTAGAGGCATGAATAGAAGTGATTCCGCAGTAAAGACCAAATGTCTTAGAAGTGTGAAGTTTGTCTCAAGAATTTGTAAACACCGGAAAATGCTGGAGAATTAAATCATCCCAAAGGACTCTTACACAATAGTCAGGTCATGTAGAATATCATTAGCTCATTATATAATATTTCTATATTGCAAATTTAAATATGACCATATATAATATGTATGGTCTCATGATTAGCAAGCATTGTGTTTTTAATAAATAACTAATATTATCATACCAAGCATTTGGATTGTTAACAGCTTTTTATTTTGTTTTATTGATCCCTTCTCCCTTTCAGGCAAAATCAGTATTTTCTCTATGTTCTAACACATTGTATATATGTCCCTCACATCATTTTATACTTTGTATTTATCTTCCTAACGTAAGTAACACTTCCTCAGGAGAAATTTGGCTTTATTAATGTTTATATACTCAACTCTGGCAAAATCTGTTGACCCTGGCAAAGATTTAGTAAAATATTTATAGAATTACATTATATGATCTACTTTTTTTATTTTATTTTTCGTTAATATTGTTTCAGTGATACACTTTTTGGTGTCCTTGACCATTTCTCAGAGGTACTTTCTGTTGAAAAGGAAATTGTTCTTATTTTTCTCCATTCCTAGCACAAACCAAGTGAATTGGAATGTCAATTAAACTTTTTTACTTAAAATGAAAAAAGAGAAATGAAAAATAACTTCTTGGGAAGCTTGAAAAGAGTAAAAACTGACTTGTGAAAGGAAAGGAAAGGATAGAACAGAAAGGACAGGACAGGACAGGACAGGACAGAAAGGACAGGACAGGACAGAAAGGACAGGACAGGACAGAAAGGACACAAAGGACAGGATAGGACAGAAAGGACAGGACAGGGAAAGGAAAGGATAACAGGTGATAAACATCACCTGATAACACCTGATAAACATCAGGTGATAATGGAAAGAATCTTCAGGGTAGAGTCTTGTAATTCAGACATTACATCAGTGTGCCTTCTTTGTTCTCTCAAAATCTAAATTATTGATATAAAAAAACTGATTTTTAGTTATCCGTGAACCTCAAAAACAATAGTTTCTCAACTAAAAATGTTCTTCAATATTGTCCTTTCATTAGTGTCCTTTCAAAATATTTTGTCATTATTTACTTCCCCAAATTGAAGATTTTTAGGAACACCCAAAATTCAAGTCTTCCGTCAACTCCATCAGCTATTCTGGTGGGCATGTTTCTGTGTTTTATCCCTAGAACCAAACCTTACACATTCTCTTTGTGTACCCTTACCTACTAACTTTGCCATGATGAATTCCTTAGCTATTGCAATTTTTTAAAGTTGTGATTAATATGACTTTGCATTAAAACATTACTTAACCAACATGTGTATATAGTATAGTAAGGTTGTTTCTGAAAGTCCAGCACTACATTTCACCCTATTAATGAACCCATCACCCCTTCTGGCAACTGCTAAGTTGTCTTATAAGTCCCAAAGTTTATTTTTGTTTTATTTAGTATATCTATTTGTTTTCTCTACAGACCACATATGAGTGAAAATCATAATGTGTTTGTCTTTCTGTTTGGTTTATTTAACTAACTATAATTCCCTTTAGACCCATCTGAATAAGTTACTAAAACTTCATATTAATATTTCATTCATATTTCATTCAGATACACTATTTTCAATACTTGAAGAACTCCTCACATTATTTTGATAGTCAATCTGACATTTCCACCACTTTAATTTATATTCTAATCAAAATGAAGACATGAAAAATAATGTATTAGATGACTTATACAACAAATTGAGACTCTATTGTGTGTATGTGTACTCTGGGGTATCTTTTCCTGTTTAGAACAGAGGTGATTATTATAATAATATGTAGTTAATTTAAAAGACATATTTGTCTTACTTTCATATTCACAACAATATCAACTATATTTGTTGTACCTATGAATTGAAATGATCACATTGATATTTTGTCATTATTTATGTATTCATTGTGCTTTCACTTAGCTTACATTTGGATTATATATAGCAATTTTAAAATACCATATATAATATTGAATAACAGTATTTAAAATATGCACTTAATTTTTCATTAATGATACTTATAATACTACTGTATATTAGTTGATCTCATTTCATTGGACTAATTTTATTTTTAAAGATTTATTTATGCATACAAGAGTTGGGGTGTAGGCCAGACATGTGGGGTGAGGGAGGGGAAAGAGTGAGAGAATTCATTAGAGACAGAGCGGGGAGCAGAACAGGCTGATTGACTGAAATACACTGCTGAAGGGAGCAGCGGGCAAGACAGGAGAGGTCTGCTGTGCCATGAGGGTTAGGTCCCTGACAGAGGATCAAAATGCTGCAGTGACTGCCTATAGCTTCATAGTATTGAGACTTAGCCCCTCGCACCACTGGGGAGACCCACATTGGACTAATTTTAAAACTGTTTCATAATTTGTTTTTTAAATTCTATCTTTCATATGCTTACAAATACATTGTTACTAAAGATTTTTAAAAAAGCAGTATTTTCTTTTTAAGTGAAGTTCAGAAAATACATACACAAGATAAAGAATTATAGAAATGTACATGAGTTCCTCAACAAGTTATCATTACTATTAAATATTGGTACATTTACTTCAATTACTCTGTGCTTCTTATATTTTTTATTATTAAAACACATTTAAAATATGTTTTTCTTTTCTAAAGTAATCAGGTTGTCTAAGTATATCCTGAGGTTGTAAACTGTTTCTTTTTTTTGAAGATCTAGCTTTGAAATGATCCTCAAGGGTAAAACTTAATGAGATTTGAAACTATTCATCAAATTGCTCTATATGTAGCTCTAATCTACGTCACAACACATTTTACTTTTATATGTAATATATGGTTTGAATGTTTTATATCATTATATCATCTAAAATTATATCATCTAAAAACTGAAAATTAAAGTGGGTTATGTGTTTTTAATTATGTTGGATATTTACAGTTTTGATTTTATAATTCTGAATACTTTGGGTGTTTATATTTTATCTTATTTTAATATTTGGCTTATAATTCATAAATTCATATAATAATGCATTTTTTAAGATGATAACTTATAGAAAAATGTATTGATCACTTATTGTGTGCCTAACATGGACCTAAATACTGAAAAAAAAAAAAAAACAGAAAAAACAACCTTCAATTCAATTGCATCAAGTGAACATTTGTTTGTGTATTTGAGGGGTAAGAGGATGGCAGTTGAATAGAAAGGTATCAATACTTGGGGATAAAGGTAATAAACCCATTAACAATTGTACAAATATGATAAATCACTTAATGATGTTAGGTGCAAAAATAGAATTATGCATGAGAGTTGTGGGGATGTTATCAGATACATTTTTGCAGTTCCTGGTATGTATTTCCTATTCATTAATTTTCAAAAGAATTAAATCTGTGCTTCAGTAATGCATGTTATACTTTATTTTGCCATTATCTCTAGTAATGTGTAATAATTATTTTACACTAGACCATGATCTTGTTCTTCTTTATTCTAGCTTTAAGCATAGTTTACAATGTTGACACATTTAAGAATTAAGCCCATTGAATATCATTGCTGTCTCTACATGAGAGGTGTGAGATCCATTTCCTGTAGCCTATTTAAATGTGTCAGAGAAAATGGCTTTCAAAACACAGGACCAAGCAATGAGAATGATAGAGAAGATAACAATACTTTTGAAGTCCTATGATTAGCCATTCCTTATAAAAGGGAGTCATATTTATCTCTTTCCAATGCACCAAATTTTTCTTTCTGAATGTCTACAGTAGTTTTCCATTTTCTTAAAATTTCAAAAAGGAGTTTTCACCACAAATCATAATTTATCAAATGGGCTAAAATCATTTAGATGTAAAATTTATAAATGTAGTAAATATTAATATCCACATACAAAATAATGATACTTTGTCCTTCTCTCATACCATATGCAAAAATAAACTCAAAATGACTTAAAACCATCAATATGTGAGTTAGTAAATCCATATTAAGTTCACATGTTAGTGTGAATGTAAATTGGTACAACTTTCAAGTCTTAAATTTCTTCAAAATTTAAAAAATAAAACTCCTATATGATCCAGAAATCCCAGTTCTGAATATATATCCCAAAGATTTAAAATCAAGATCTTCAAGAGGTATCTTCATTCCTGTGCAGCGCTATCCATGATAGCTAAGAATGAAAACAACCTAAGAGTCTCCCACTGGAAAATGATTTTTAAAGATTACATGTGTTAGTGTGTGTGTGTGTGTGTGTGTGTATACACACACTGAAATATTATTCAGCCCTTTTTTAAAAAATATTTATTTATTTATGTATACAACCGCTGGGGTGCAGGCCAGAGATACAAGGTGAGAGGATTCACCAGAGACAGAGTGGGGAGCAGAACAGGCAGATCAACTGAAATGCACTGCTGAGTGGAGCAGTGGGCAAGGCAGGAGAGGTCTATTGAGCCATGTGGGTGATCTCCCTGGCAAGGGGATCAAACTCGTGCTGCAGTGGCTACTATGAAGTGGATAGCTTCATAGTGCTGCGTCTTAACCCCTTACACCACCAGGCAGGCCCCTATGCAGCCTTTAAAAAGAAGGAATTTCTGCCATTTGTGACAACATGGATGAAACTTGAATATATAACACTGAGATGTCAGTGACAGAAGGACAAATACTGCATAATACTACACCTAGAGATCGCTAAAATCATCCAGCCCAATGAAGCAAATAGGTAGTTTTTGTCAGGAACTAGAAGTTGGGTAAAATGAGGTATTATACAATGGACATAAAATGATTAATTTCTAAATATTTGCTGTATAGCATAATTACAAGAGTTAACAATATGTTATTGTGCACTGCAAAACTTGTTAAGACAGTATATATCTCATGTTACCAATTCTTACTGCAAACAAACAACAACAAAAAGGTATAGAAGGAATTAAGTAGTATGGGATATGTCTTGATTATGGCATTGGTGTTGTGGAAGTTTGCCTGTCCTAACTCATCATATTGCACACATGAAGTATTGCTGTTCATTTATCAACTATATTTCAGTGAAGCTGTTAAGAAGGGGGAAAAAAAAAAACAAAAAACAGTGAGGGCCTCCCTGGTGGCGCAAAGGGTTAAGATGCAACTATGAAGCTGTCCACAGCCAGTGCAGCAAGAGTTAGATCCCCAGCCAGGGAGGTGACCCACATGACACAGCAGATCTCTCCTATCTTGCCTGCTGCTCCCCTCAGCAGTGTATTTCAGTCAATCTGCCTGTTCTGCTCCCTACTCTGTCTCCTGCATCTCTGGCCTGCACCCCAGCTCTTGTATGCATAAAATAAATAAATCTTAAAAAAATATATACATTGAGATTTTTCACAAATGTTCTTTGGCAAAAACAAAAACAGAAGGAATAGTAACCAAATTAGATGTGTAACAGGGTGGTCCCCAGGAAATGGGGAGGTTTCAGGTTCCCTGCCCCACCCAAGGGAGGGTGGAGCTGAGCAGGAAGAGAAGAAGCTGCAGAGGAGACTGAGGAAGGAAGCAGGATGGAGCCAGAAGGAGACCTGGAGGAGGCACATGGAGCCTAGAGACATGTGAAGAAACTGCGCTTCTCTTTCGGTCGTGGACTGGGTGACACAGCTGTGGGTGAGACCCCTGGGGAGGTGACAATGGCAGCTTTTATCTTGATGTTGATTTTGCTCTTTTCCTTCCGGGCTTGTCTGGTTGTTTCTGGCCCTTTTCTGTGGGTCCCCACTGGAAGATGCTTTGGACTTGTGGCAGGCTTTGGGGTCTTGCTCTGGACCAATCCCATTGGATGGAGTTTTACCCACAAGGGGACGGGTAACTTTGGGTGCTTGATTTAGAAATTAGATTCTTTGCCTTTCCTGTATTGTTTCCAAATTGTATTAAAGTTCCTTCCCATTAAAGTCTCATATGTTTTGTGATGATGCGGCGGGTGGCAGAACCCATTTAGAATAGGTTTTTGGGGTTTGGGTTGTCCCTCTCCCTGCCCTATAACAGATTCATGCACATATGTGTCAGAAACACAATTTCAAATAAGTATAAGGAACAGAACAATTAGGAGGTTAAGAAGGAAACTATGCAATTACAGTAGAACAGAGAAGCCAGAAAAGGGAGAAAAACACTGAAAAGTTATTGTTTGAAAAGAAGGAATCATTTAATTTCTAATTCCTAATGGATAGATAATTCATATATCCCAGCATGATTTTTTTAAAAGCTAAAGGTTTTGGCTGTATTATCATAAGTCTAAATTATGACAGCCCCATCACAACTCTGCACTAACAAACTTGTGGAATATTTTTGTTGAGTGCTGGATGTTACCTTTTAATAGTAACCTAAGGGAAAAAATGTGAATAGTGTGTCTTAAATAAGATAGGATCTAAATAAACAATGGTTAAAAGATGAGAATTTAATAAAATAGTTAAGGGCTCCTTGGTGGCACAGGGGTAATAGTTTCAGCGCTATCAAGCTATCCCAGCCACTATGACCTGAGTTCCATCCTGGCCAGGGAGCAAACCCTCATGTCACAGCAGGCCTCTCCTAGCACGCCTTCTGCTCCTCTCAGCAGTGTATTTCAGTAGATCTGCCTGTTCTGCTTCCCACTCTTGTCTTTGGTGAATCCTCTCACACCTTTGCACCTCTGACCTAGACCCCAATTCTTGTATGCATAAATAAAATAAATCTTTTTAAAAAATAAATGAAATAATTAAATGGAAAACAATATTCTCTCAAATCCAAATTATCTCTACTTCCAACGAAGAAAACTTTGCTATAACTATTATTTTATTATAATAATAATTATTTTTATGAAGGTAGTATAAAAAAGAACCTATAAAATTTTAATGAAGTAACCCCGTATATTCTTAGGAGTCTAATGTAAATACTAACAGAAAATTCAATAGATTAACTTACAGATTCATCAAAAATTTTTGGAAAATGAGTTCTTAATGTTTTAATTTCCTGCAAAGAGAATCTACAAAAAGGGAGAAAAAGTTCTAGAAATAATAAACTAAAAGTTTCCAAATTAAAATAATAATATTAAGAGGAAAATAACAACTGCTAATTGTTTAACATTTTTATTAAAATTGAAAATTACTATTTTAATCTAAAAGTTACTGATAGTCTGAAAAACTGTTTATCAGTAGGTGCAAACTGAAAAGCTAACCCTAAACATAAACTGCATTTTTATCAGTAGTTCAGAAACACCAAGTCAAGATAAGGTAACAAAAGCCCTGAAAAGATATTGATTTAGACCCTACAAGTTAATTTAAAGATAAGATTGATAGAAAAAAGAACTTGAAAAATAGAACTAACCAGAGAAATTGTAGTTTGCCCTTTGCTTGTCCTTTCTAAATTTAGAATTGTAGAATATTGAAACCAATACATGTATTTATATGTATGTATTAAATAAGTATAATTTATTGATTTAAATCATATGCATGTGCTATAAATGTACACATGCAATAGTTCATTCAATCCAACTGAACCCAAACATGTTGAACACATAGTATATTCCATTTTGTAGGCTCCTCACTAAGTTAGATCATATTTTAGGAGAGGAAACACTATATATATTTTTTTTTTATAGAGGCATGTTTTTATTTATTTATTTATTATATTTGTTTGTTTGTTTTGTTTATACATGCACTGGGTACAGAAGCGCGGGAGGGTGAGAGAATTCACCAGAGCCACAGCAGGGAGCAGAGCAGGCAGAAGGACTGAAGTACACTGCTGAGGGGAGCAGCGGGCGGCAGGAGAGGTCTGCGCACCATGTGGGATCCTCCTCCGGTGGCCGGGGAGCAGCCGGGGATCGAACCGCTGCCGCAGAGGCCGCGGGCAGCTTCGCAACCCAGCGCTCAACCGCTGCGCCACCGGGGAGGCCCGGAAACACTATATTTTATAATTTTTTTCTCCACTGTGAAAATGCCATGTTTTAATAAAGTTACTGTGGGAAGTAATTTCAAATCAAATCAGATTGAATGTTGTCTATATTAACCCCTTTTTAAATCAATTTTTTAATGTTAAAAATCTTACGTAAAATTGTCTCCTATAGGCTCTTCAGAAATAGAGTTTAAAGGTGAATACAAAATTTACCAGACAAATCAAAGCCTTTTTACATGAATATTGTCCATTTCTCTACTAAGCATAATTATATTCAACTGAGAAGTATTGTTTAAGATACTTATTTAATGTGTTCTGTAATCATTCCAGGTCTACATAAGTTATGGGCCAATTAAGTGCCAATACCTTTGCTTGTGATTTAAATGAATTCATTAGCTTCAGAAAACTTTATACTAGTAAATGCAATTGATTAATAGGGTAAAGTTATACAACAAAATAATGTCTTGATATATATTATAGAGAGTTGTGGAAGCAGAGGAGTGAGTCCTGACTCAGTCTGGTAAGTTGGAGGGAGTTCAATTAAAAAAAAGAAAAGACGTCGTAGAGAAAGTATGGTTTTGGGTGAATCTGTGAAGATAAACTGACATGATAAAGAAGGAGGTTTCAGCAAGCTGACAATGAGATTTTGTACTCAACAGATATCCTTACTCTTCCAGATGTTCCTATAGATCATGATGGCATTCATACCTTTAAAAGGGGAAAGAGGAGGGCCCTCCCTGGTGGGATAGAATTAAGCTTCAGGCTTTTGGCCTGAGTTTCATCCCCAGCCAGGGAACTAACCACATGGTGCAGCAGAACACTCCTGTCTTACCTGCTATCCTCTCAGCAGTATATTTCAGTACATCTGCCTGTTCTGCTCCCCACTCTATCTCTGTGAATATTCTCACACACACCCCATACCTCTGGCCTACACCCCAGTTCTTCTACACAAAAATAAATAAAATTTTTATTTAAAAAAAGGTGGGGCCTCCCTGGTGGCGCAAGGGGTTAAGATGCAACCTATGAAGCTGTCTGCAGCCTCTGCAGCATGAGTTCAATCCCTAGCTGGCCAAGGAGCAGCCCACATGGTACAGCAGACTTCTCCTGACTCACCCGCTGCTCCCCTCAGCAGGTACTTCGGTCAGTCTGCCTTTTCTGTTTCCCACTCTGTCTCTGGTGAATCCTCTTGCCCCCACACACCTCTGGCCTGTACCCCAGCTCTTGTATGTATAAATAAATATTTTTTAAAAATGGTGAAAAAAGGAAATAGGGATGAGCAGAGCAAGAAGTCTGATTATGACAGAGTCCAAACAGTTTCAGAAAACCAAAAGGGGTGTTATAAGTGTAAACTGGTTGGTCAGAGATGCCCTGTGTGGTTGAAAATGAGAGATTTATGTTGCCTGTACAATTAATCATTGGATATGGGTTCCACTCTCAACAACATGGCATAGACTGATGTAGGCAGCTCACTCAAGCCAAGACAAACCCCTTTGACTTGCCTTCTAGTATCTGGGAAACAAGACTGATTGTGCAGGGATATTTGGGTTGTGGGACATCTCCAAGTCCATCACAGTAAGTGAGAAAGGGCAGCCAAGTTTTATTTCAAAGTTTATATCTTGAGAAAATTACTCTGTAGTAATTCAATTAAAGAGAGTTGCAGAAAGAATAAAAGTATGTGGAGGATGTGTGAATGTAACATTGGTGGGGAGAAATCAGCTTTAGACCCACTGAATTTGACTGAATATTTTTAGATAAAACTTTTATAGGTGTTTATTATACTTTTGCATGAGTCACATCTCTGTATGTGCCAGGTAAGCTTATTAAATAAATCTCAGTGGGCCAGCCAGTCTAAATAAGTGTACTTAGTAAAACATGGGTCAAAGAAAGTGATGAAAAATGAAATGCATGTTATTTACAGAAAATACAAAGCTATCTACATGTCATGTCTGGGCATCGATTACATCTTCCTCACTAAAAAAAATATATTTTAGCTTCCATGAATAGTGACATATTATAGGAACTCTTTCAAATAAATGTACATAAAAATTACAAAATATTGGGCCTCCCTGGTGGCAGAGGCGGTGGAGTGCAGCGCTGTGAAGCTGTCCACAGCCTCTGCAGTGCATATTCGATCCTGGCCGGCCACAGAAATACCCACATGGTGGGGCAGACCTCTCGTCTTGCCCGTTGCTCCCTAAGCAGTGTATTTTGGTCAGTCTTCCTTTTCTGTTCCCCGCTCTGTCTCTGGTGAATCCTCTCACCCTTCTGTACATCTCACCCTTCTGCACATCTGTACCCTGGTTCTTGTATGCATGAATAAATAAATCTTAAAGAAATTTAAAAAAATAAAATTACAAAATAATAAAATATCTGTATCAAAAAATTAAATAAAATTACTCAAAATTTTTCTTCAAAAAGAGTGGTAGTTCATTGGGGTTTAAAATACTATAGTCATTTACAGAAACATTTTAGGATTCTGTGCAGAAAATGGTTTTGTCATGATATTTCATGAGATTTGGTGTAGTACCTTAACATAACTTTATTTTCTTCACAAGAAAAAAAAAAAGGTTACTGCACAGTAAGAATTTGCAGTAAATCTTATAGGAACTCAGTAGCTTGGCATTTATTGCCCATCACTTCCTTTTGATTTAGCAGGTCTGCCCTTCAATATTTCTTTCCTCCAAATACTTGCCCACTCTGTTTTTAAAACAATTTATACTGGTGGCACATTTTACAGCCTTTGGTAGTTTGTGGCATATGTTATTGTGTCAAAATAGTCCCATTCAAGTATATTTAGAGAAACTTCGGAACATCTTAGGTAAAACTCAATTATTTTAAGGGTCTATATCACCAAGAAGGAAGTGCATGGTACCATCTAGTGTTATTCCGTGAGGAAGGTTTTTCTTTAAATGTTTCTATATATTTTACTTTCAGCTTGAAGGAAAACAATATCTCGAGGTGGAATTGTAGAAATTTGTGTTATTTTTGAACTTGTTTGGTCGCTTGAAGTTGTAGGAATGGAGAGATGAATAGCCAAAACATAGAAGACAGGGAAATTCTGAATTATGCTTGTTTAAATGAAGGAAAATATGTGAGGATATCATATTTTAATAAGACATGGAGGCCAAGGAAAATTCAAAGATGAATCTATTTTAGAAAATATCATTGCAATCAAGCAAATTAGTAATTGTAAAAATCTTAGGGGGGGATGAGATGAAATAATGATTCATATACATATAGTGGGTGTTCAGAGAAGATCATGCAGATCATCACAGAGAAGGTAATACTTAAACAAACCATTAAGGAATTCCCCTAGAAAAGAAGGTAGATGCTGACTCACATTTAGAAGAATTGGGAGTAAAATTCATGTGGGTACCTGAAATATTCCGGGACAGTAAGAGAGAGCACTAACTGAATATTATTATGTGTAAGGGAACTAGAGAGAAAACAGGGCCATCCACTTAAGCTCAACAAATTCTATAAAAAGTCTGAAAATCAGATGATATTTGCTGGTAACCCTTGAACTACCACGGGTTCTTGTCTGACAAAGCTGTGAAAAGTAATTAGTAGACAGATTCTCAGATAAATAAGCGGAGAGAAGCAAATCTTTATTTAGAGGGTAAAGAAAAGTTTAGAGGGAAAAAAAAACCCAAAAAACAAAAGCAAGGACTCCAAGGCAGTGATGCCAAACGAGGGGCAAAAGACACCATCATGGGCCTGTGTCTAGGATATTTAAACTTTTTTTCTTTATTCTTAAATCTCATTCTCCTTCTTTGTGATAGGCTCTCTCCCACAGTGGAATACTCCTCAAGGTGGGTGAGCCCATTTTCCCCAGCTCTTATTTTCGAGTTTCTCCCTTTACTGTTACAGGGCAGCCCCGATATTGAACGGGTTCCTGGCTGTGGGTCCTCACCCGCGCGCTTAAAAGGGACTTATTAATAATCCACTACAGACACACACAAAAGGTTAATAAAAGGTTTATTGACAAGGGAAACGGAAATAAGGAAAATGTACAACTCAGGGAGAAAATAGGGAAATAAAGTCTTTAATGTGTCCTACCCGATCCGCCGACCTGGAAACCCAAAGGCACTCTCTGAGCTGGCCAGACGCTGCGAGCTGGCGGAGAGCCAAAATGGGGGACCCCCTCCAAAGCCCATGTGTCTGGCTTTATACCAACCTGGCTGCTTAACCCCACCCTCAGGTCCCAGCCACCTTCCCTTTGGTGGTGATGGGATTTGGAGTTCCCAGTGTCTTTGGCTTTGGCCTGGGGTGGGGGTGGAGTCCACAAAGCCTATATGGAATTAGCTTTAGGACATCCTTTTCCCCCTAACATTACCTCCCCTAAGTTTTTATTCTATGAAATGTTGTTTACTCCTCCTGGACTTTCTGATCTCATCTCTGGTGTATGTTTTGGTTATCATCTCTTAGAATTTACTGCCCTTATGACAGAAGCCTCTTTAACTCTCCCGAAGTCCCTGCCTGTGCTGTCCCTGAAGCTGCGTAGAACTTAATATGACCAGAACTTCACTTTTAAAATGTTTTCTCACAACAGCAGAGATAAATGACTGGATGTATGCAAGGCAGGATGGGAAAGAAGTATGACAAAAGGATATTGAATCAGTCCATGGGAAGCTGATAAGCATCTTAATATGGAACACTGGCAACAACATGAAAAAGGAAGAACAAATTAAATATAAGGAAAAAATTAAATATGACAGCTGACCTTTATTTTGGAAGGCAACATAGGAAAGGTCAGGTTATACAGGAACAAAAGTAAACACAAATCAAAATAAGAAAGAAAAGTTCAATCCTGTTAGGGGGAAAGGGTGTCCTGAGCAAACTCCATACAGGTTTTGTGGACTCCACCCCTACTCCAGACCAAAGCCATCAAGACACTGGGAATGATAAATCCCATCATCACCAAAGGGAGGGTTGCTGGGACCTGAGGGTGGAGTTAAGCAGCCAGGTTTGGTATAAAACCAGACATGTGGGCCTTGGGTCACCCCCTTGGCCTCACGGCTCTGGGTTTTTCACCAGCTCTCAGTATGCCATTGGGATTCCAGGTCAGCAGAACTGGTGGGATGGGACCCATTCACAAATTTATCTCCCTCTTTTTCTCCCTGAGATATTCATTTCCCTTTCTTTTGTAAATAAACCCTTTATTAACCTTTGTGTGTACCTGCAGTTGAGTATTAATAAGTCCCTTTTAAGTGTGTGGGTGAGGACCCACAGTCAGGCAACCCGTTTCATATCGGGGTTGCCCTGTAACACGACCGTTGTCATATCTGTGGTTATTGATAGTTTAATGCCAACATAATTGTATAGGTTTGAAAGGGAACTGCTAAGAAAAGGAAATCTTTCCCTGTTAAAGAGTCACAGACCTGGAAATGTAAAGTAAATAACAAGTTTGCTTCCTTAATAAGCATATCTAAACAAGGTCTGGCAGCCCCTAGGCTGATTGATCTCCCAGGCCATCCTGGAAGATCTGTATCCTTCCTCTTTTCCTGTGTCAAGAATTTGTATGCTAACTAACCAACTTTATCAATGTAAAGTGGTTATGTATAAAAGAAACTCTTTGTCTCTAGACCAGTGCTCAAACCTTACTGGACTACCCAGGTCTGAGACCTCAAGCATGAGTAATAAAGCTTCTCCTGACCACACCATTCCTGAAGTACCACTTGTTCTTCCCCTGCCTGGGTAAAAGGCTAGAATTTATTTCTGCAACAGGTTCACCTAGAAATTAAGAGCTAAAATGAAAGACAATCAAACATTTATTGGAATTACAGAATTGTGATTTGAGGCATAGAGTTTCAAGGTAGACGTTGCTGTCCTCAAGCTGTTATAGAGCAACCCCGATATTAAACGGGTTCCTGGCTGTGGGTCCTCACCCACGCGCTTTAAAGGGACTTATGAATACTCTACTACAGACACACACAAAAAGGTTAATAAAAGGTTTATTTACAAGAGGAAAGGAAATAAGGAAAATGTACAACTCAGAGAGAAAATAGGGAAATAAAGTCTTTAATGCGTCCTGCCCGATCCGCCAACCTGGAAACCCAAAGTCACTCTCAGAGCTGGTCAGACGCTGCGAGCTGGCGGGGAGCCAAAATGGGGGACCCCTCCAAAGCCCACGTGACTGGCTTTTAAACCAAACCTGGCTGCTTAACCCCACCCTCAGGTCCCAGCCACCTTCCCTTTGGTGGTGATGGGATTTGGAGTTCCCAGTGTCTTTGGCTTTGACCTGGGGTGGGGGTGGAGTCCACAAAGCCTATATGGAAATAGCTTTGGGACATCCTTTTCCCCCTAACAATTCCCCCCTTTCACTTTTTGCCACCATTTCCATGGTGATGAAGATCGAATATATGGAGGTTGGGATGTAGTCTCAGAGGAACATTTTTTTCAGGTTCCAGTGTGAAAGAAAACCAGTCCCTCCAGGTGTTTGTCCATAGTGGAAAGCAAAAGTCCTCTACTCCAGGAAAAATAGTTTAAATAGTTTAAATAGCAGCTAATTATCCTGACAACAAAATTGGTTTACTTATTAGAGACAACAACAGAAAAAGACAGATTGGAAAGTGCATGCCTCACAGGAGACTTCCATACACTCCTTGAAACAAAGGTTAACAGTCCCCAGTCCCGGTAGAGCCTCAGCAGGACCTCCTTCTCAGTTCCAGTTTAACTGGGCTGGGGAAACAGCATCACTCCCTCTGGATAAACAAGCAGTTGGGCCTATAGTTTGGTGATTTACACATGTATGGACACTCTTTCTTAGCCTCCAATCATCATTTAAATAGCATTGATGGAGGAAAGAATAGAAAACCTAAAGGAGGCATCACAAGACTAAAACCTGACTCACAAGAAGGTGGGGGTAGAGGAGATTAACATGACCATTAATTAACTCAGCTATAGAAATCAAGATCCTTAGGCATCAGTGCTGCACACAAGGAATAAGACCCAAGTAGGTATCAGATGCTGTAGGGAGTATCTGGAGCACAGACCTGAGGGTATAGATATAAAGATTGGGCCCATTCTGGAATCTCAGGTCGCTTTCAGATTCTCTCTGTTATCCAAAATCAGCAGCCAACAGGTCATTCCGCAAAAGAGTTAGCCCCTCTCAAAGAGAAAAAGACTTATCGGCGCAGTCTCTGCTCTGGCACAGGGTAGTGGTCCTTCTGCCTACCTGTGACTATGCAGGTGCTTTTCACCAGCTCTGTCCTCAGCAGGGCAGCAGCCTGCTTGCCTGCCCTCGACCTGCACCATGCTGGGGACTTCTCACTGACCTCCCTCATGGAGACTGCTCTCCTCAAGGCCGCCTCCTGCCTGCAACCACACAGGCCTCTCTCAGCAAACCTGTCCCTTCTGGGGGCAGCTCTTCCTGCCCTCTTGTGTCAATGCAAGTGTCCTTCATTCTTCTGTCCCCTTTTCCTAATAAACCTGCTCTTTAAATATAACTGCCAACTCTGTCTCGTGGAGAAAGTCCCCTGGGGAACTTGCGTGTATCCCTGAAAGGGGAGCTCTGGTGACACCTTCCCCCCAGTGAAGCCAAGGGCCCCCGCACCCCCGCACTCCAAAAAACCACATTAGCATTTCTGCATATTAATGTTCATAAAACTTAAAATGAACCCCCTTGAGAGGTAAAGTTGGATTTTTAATTGAAAAAAAAAGAAGAGAAAGATGAGGTAAGTAGTTAAAGAAATTTAATGCTAATGATGTCGTTTTGTGGAGTGCGGGTTCCTTGGGTTCACTCTGGGAAAGGTTTCACCAGAGCTCCTGGTTCAGCAGCACACGGCGAGTTCCCCAGGTGGCTTTCTCCACAAGACTGAGACATTGATTATTTTTAAAGAACAGGTTTATTAGGGAAAGGGACAGGTTTGCTAAGAGAGGCCTGCATGGTTGCAGGCGGGCGGCCTTGAGGAGAGCGGCCTCCACTGGAGGGAGGTCAGTGAAGAGAAGCCCTGGCAGATACAGGTCACAAGCAGGCAGGAGGCTGCTGCCCTGTAGAGGGAGAGAGTTGGTGAAAAGAGGACTGCATAGTCACAGGTGGGCAGTTGGAGAGCTGCCCCGAGCCTGTGCAGAGACTGCACTGATATAGTCCTCTTCTGTTTGGGAGGGGTCACTCCTCCATGGAGTGGCTGCTTGTTGTAGATGTTGGGTAACATGCAAAACCAGGAAGGGACCAAGAGATCCCAGGGTGGGCCCAATCTCCTTATCTTTACCCTCAGACCTGTGCTCCACTCCTGAAGCATCTGATCCTGCTTGGGTCTCATGCCTTGTGATAAGGCACTGGTGGGTCACAACCTCTACAGATGGGTTAATGGTCCTGTTATTCCCCTCGACCCCCACCTCCTTGTGTGAGTCAGGTTTTAGTCTTGTGAGGCCTCCTTTCCAGTTTTTCTATTCTTGTCCTCCATCACTAATAAACTTAAACTTCTTGGCTATAAATTGTTTATGAATTCTGGTAAATGTCAACAATTATCAGTCTTTGCTAACAAGATTCTTGTTTCTTGTTTATTATATAAACTTCTTGAAACAGTTGACTTTTGGTCCAGTTCAAATGTCTTTGTTCTAGTATAAATACACAATAAGGAGTTTATCTACTAGGGCAAATCTGAACCTTTATGAAATGACTCCAGTTATATGTTTTTCACATATGCTACACAAGGACTAGGATGAGAGGGAGAAGTGTAAAGGAGATTACTGATTGGTGATAGTACTCTTAGCCAATGATTGTATTATACAAAAATTACAGAATGACTAGGAGAGAAACAGAAAAACAAGGAGGGAGTCACTATCATAAAATTAGATAAAACAGCTGCCTTCAAGATATGAATATGATGGGGTTTTTTCGAGTCAGTAGGTTGAGTGCAGGCTCCTTGGCTTCACTCTGGGAAAGCCCTTTCACCAGTGCTCCCGTTTCAGCAGCACCCGGCCAGTTTCCCAGGCGAGTTTCTCCACAAGACAGAGACGTTAGTTATATTTAAAGATCAAGTTTATTAGAGAAAGGGACAGAAGAGTAAAAGACACTTGCATAGACACAAGCGGGCAGGAAGCACAGCCCCAAAGGGACAGGTTGCTGGAGAGGGCTGCATGGTTGCAGGCGGGCAGCCGTGAAGAGAGCTGCCTCCGCGGAGGGAGGTCAGTGAGGAGAAGCCCTTGGATGATACAGGCCATGGGCAGGCAGTAAGGCTGCTGCCCTGCAGAGGGACAGAGAGTTGGTGAAAAGGAGCACTTGCATAGTCATGGGAGGGCAGGACTGCTGCCCTGAGCTGGTGCAGAGACTGCACTGATATAGTCTTCTCTTTGGGAGGGACTCCTCTTGGGTTCCTTGCTGAATTTGGATAACTATGCAGAATCTGAAAGGGATGGGAGATTCCACAATGGGCTCAATCTCCATATCTTTACCCTCCAGCATGTGCTCTAGACACTCCTTACAGCAGTCTGATGCCTGCTTGGGTCTTGTTCTTTGAAATCTAGGTATTGGTGCCTAAGGATCTTGGTTTCCAAAGCTGGGTCAATGGCTATGCTAATCCCTTTTACCCCCACTTCCAGCTCTTGGCATTTTCTGAGCCATGTTTCTGGTCTTGTGTGCGCCTCCTTCCCAGTTTTTCTATTCTTGTCCTCCATCAAGTATAGCTCTTT
The DNA here is from genome assembly GCF_964194135.1 of Talpa europaea. Taxonomy (NCBI): domain Eukaryota; kingdom Metazoa; phylum Chordata; class Mammalia; order Eulipotyphla; family Talpidae; genus Talpa; species Talpa europaea. Next base: position 30,015,923 of record NC_140071.1, read on the forward strand.
GTGATTAGGCATGTCACATTGGTAGAGGAAAGTAGATACAAGGTCAAGAACCTAACTCACACAAGGAGGCAGGGGCAGAGGGGATTAGCGCAAGCCATTAACCCAGTTACAGAAACCAAGACCCTTAGGTATCAACACCCAATCAGCAGGCACCACACCCAGAAACTATTATATTTCCATAGGGAGTGTCCAGAGTACAAACCATCCTCCCACAAAGATGAGCCCCTCCCTGAAGATGATAAAACCTAATGCAGCCCCCACAACAGGGCAGCAGTCTTTCTGCCCACCTGTTACTATGCAGGGGCTACCTTTCTCCCACTTTTTCCCTCTGCAGGATAGCAGCTTCCTGCCTGCCCATGACCTGTACCTGCCAGGGCTTCTCCTCACTGACCTCCCTCAGTGGAGGCAGCTCTCCTCAAGGCCGCCCGCCTGCAACCATGCAGGCCTCTGTCAGCAAACCTGTCCCTTTCAGGGCAGCTCTTCCTGCCCACTTGTGTCTATGTAAGTGTCCTTTATTCTTCTGTCCCTTCCCTAATAAACCTGCTCTTTAAATATAACTAATGTCTCTGCTCGTGGGGAAACTTGCCGTGTGCTGCTGATAGGGGAGCTCTGGTGAAACCTTCCCCAGAGTGAACCCAAGGACCCCACACTCCAAACCCACTGACTCCAAAAGGACATCAACATGATGTAGAGTAAAGGTGCCTAAAAAGAATATAAAAGTCAGAAATTCACATTTAAAGTACATTTTAGTGTTCAATTTTATTCAGATTTTAATGCTTAATATAATTAAATTAATTTCTGCGTGAATTCTATTTATCTGTTATCTAAATTTATATTTAATACAATTTAAACACATTTAATTTCAAATACATTTAATTTCAAATACATTTAACTTAAAATACTTTTCTGCAATTGTTAGGGGGAAGTGATGTCCTGAGTTAATCCCATACAGGCTTTGTGGACTCCACCCCCACTCCAGACTAAAACCATCAGGACATTGGGAAAGACAAATCCCATCACCACCAAGGGGAGGGTGGCCGGGACCTGAGGGTGGAGTTGGGCAGCCAGGTTGGATATAAAAACCAAACACGTGGGCCTTGCTCGCGCTCTGGCTCGCGATCGCTGGCCTCCCGGCTTCACCGCTCCTGGCTGGCGGCCAGCTCTGAGAGCGCCATTTTGGGATTCCTGATCGGTGGATCAGGTAGGACTCATTTAAAACTTTGTCTCCCGCTTTTCTCCCAGAACTGTACATTTCCTCATTTCCCCTTCCCTTGTAAATAAACCTTTTATTAACCTTTCACGTGTGCCTGCAGTAGAGCATTGATAAGTCCTTTTAAGCGCGCGGGTGAGGACCCACAGTCAGGCACCCCGTTTTGTATCGGGGTTGCTCTACAACACTCTCACCTCTGTCTGGTGAATTCACCCCTATACCTTTGGCCTATTCTTCCCCACAACACTCTCTTTTCAAATTCTAATTTAAAATACATTTAATACAATTAAAACTTAAAATGGTGAAAGTGTTAGCAAATTTAACTATATACCTAAACTTGAATTTTACAATCTAGTTTAATTTAGTTTATGTATTTTCTCACCAAAAATGGTGAATGAGAAATTAATGGAAAAAGACAAATTATATTCCTTTAATTTACCTAAAATCATTATGATTTTATTGTATTCCTGCCTAATCTTTTTTCTATGTATTATGTTTAATACTTGTTTTTATTATATAGATTTCATTCATAGTCAATATTAGACCGATACTTATCCCAGTATGTAGTTTACATATGTCTGTAGTTTACAAACTTTCACACCTTCAGCAAAGAGCTCTCCACTATCATTTACTTGTTTGGCAAGTGAACAAATACAAAACTTAATTTAGAGTCAGATTTTTTATCAATCTTGCCATCAATTGCTTTGGGTGTGAATTCCCAAGATACAAACTTTGAGGAGATTTATAGTTAGTAAGTCCATTGTGAAGAAACAACCCATGTAAAAAAAGAGGGTAAGCAGGATTGAAGAAAAACCTGAAATTTAATTTTGATTCAATTTTAACAAAGTCTCACTTGATTTTATGGGCCACGAAGCTGAGATAATCTTTAGCCTAGTCCCAACTAAGGCAAAAAAATCGACCTTTGTACTCCTGTGTTGCCTGTCATTCGCTACAGACTACCCTGGAGGAAAAGAAACTTCATTGATCCTTTGATTGGCTCAGTGAGTTTAACTTTAGCAGGACACATTCTTGTAGAATGAGTGGCTAGGTCTCAGGGAAAGGAAATCTATATAGGCAAATTATACCATCTACAATCTTTGCTCCATGTTGGGGTATCATTTAATACAAATAAAACTTAGTCTCTGCATTCTGCACAGCTGATCAGTGCTGGGAGACACAAAATAGATAAGAAAGGGGAAATCTTAGAGTTGCGCAAGGAACCTGGCCAAGTTCCACGTGATCAATAGGGGGCGACCAAGAGTTTGGGGCAAACAGAACCCAGCAGGACATCTCCTAGAAGGCCTGGAAACCTGATATCCCAGCAGATAGCAACCAGCAGAGGCCAACTCATGAAGAACCCACTAAAACAAGTTATAAAAGGGAACCTCAAATCTTTGGTGCACAGACCTCTCCCATCTTTCCTGCTATTTCTCTGACCAGTGTATTTCAATAAATCCTCCTTTTCTGTTCTCCACTCTCTCTCTGTCTCTGGTGAATTCACTTCCATGTCTCTGTCCTATTCTTCCCCACAACATTCTCTTTTCAAATTCTAATTATCACTTGACAGAAATTTTTACCACGGATCACTAATACCTAGAACAATTTTATATCACATAATGGACTTTATTTGTTAAATGAGTAAATAGTAAATCTATTTACTATTCAGCAAGTAGATTTACCTGTTGAATCTACAGCAGGTAAAGGCATGTAACAGGGTGTATCCATAGGAAGGAGAGGTTCCAGTTTCCCTGCCCCACCCAAGGAAGGGTAGAGCTGGGCAGTAAGAAAAAGACTGAAAGAAGGACTTAGGAAATAAGTAGGGAGAGGACTGGAGGAGGCACAAGGGGCAGAGACGTGTGAAGAAGCTGCACTTGCTTCTCTGCCTTTGACTGGTACCAGGGACTTGAGGGACATGGAAGCAGACACTTGAAAGTGACAGAGACATGGGTAAGAGGCCCGTGGGGAGGCTGACAATGGCAGCCTTTGTCTTGGTTTTGATTTTCTTATTTTCCCTCCAGACTTGTCTGGCCCCTTCTGCTCCTTTCTGATGGTTCCCCACTAGAAGATGCCTGACTTGTGGCAAGTTTTTGGGTTTCAGCTGCCCTGCTTTGGGTCAACTATGTTTGGGTAGGCATTTACCTATAAGGGGATGGGTAACTTTGGGTGTTTAATTGGAAACTATTTTAACAAATTCTTTATTTTCTGTCTATTTCACACCAATTGTTCAAGTTCTTTTTTTTTTTTTTTAAGGATTTATTTACTTATGCATACAAGAGCTGGAGTGCAGGCCACAGATGTGGGGGGTGAGAGGATTCACCAGAGACAGAATGGGGAGCAGAACAGGCCGATGTACTGAAGTACACTGCTGAGGGGAGCAGCGGGCAACACAGGAGAGGTCTGCTGCGCCATGTGGGTTACCTCCCTGGCTGGGATCTAATTCGTTGCTGCAATGGCTGCAGATTGCTTCATAGTGCTGGGTCTTAATCCCTTGTGCCACCAATTCTTTTCTTTTGAAATTGTTATGCACTAGGTATATGTTTGCTTTATGCAGCAGATGGTAGTGAGACTGTAACTTAGGTTTTCAGGTCTAGTCTTCCAGCTAGGAATGGATCCCAGGCCACAATGGCAGCACTGAGTCCGAGACACTAGACCACCATGGGTTGGTGTCTCACAAAGCCACAGCAAGGACTTCGAAGATGCTCGGGCAAGCGAGTGGAAAAGAGGCAAATTTGTTTAGAGTAAGAAAAACTTTATTAGGGAGAAAAGAAACAGAAATAAAGTGGGACTCCCAGTCCCATTGAACCAGGCCTGAGAAGGGCAAGGAAGTCCAAGTGGCATCGAGCCTCAGGGAATACATACCTTTTTTTCCCTGATTATTCTAAAGCCCCATCAGTCTCTTTGTGATTTATTAGTTCTCTGTGGTCTCACTCTGCCTTAATGTCTGTGTGCCCAGAATTAAGTCTCTGTGTCCCAGCACTTATCTTAGAGTTTTCTTTATCGCCCTAGTCCCCTAGTCCTGAATGTCCTGTTGCTCCTAATCCTGGGTATTTGATTAGTCCCCGGTGAAATTTGTTACCCTTATCTCTGAGGATATTCATTCCTCCCTTATTCTTCTGAGGCTTTATGATTCTATTCCTTATTCCTCTGAGGATTTTCCTATTCTATTCTGATCCGAGGACTTGTCTGCTAGCCCTGTGACTCATTAGGGTACCCCTCAGTTTGCCCTGTAATAGATTTACTTTGATAGTAGGGGAAATTTATTAGAACACCTTTTGGTTGATGGTATATATTCTTATTCTCCAGCTTCATGTCAGCATTCTTTCTTTCTCGCTTTAACTCCCCACCTGACTGAGCCCTATTTTTCCATTGTTTCCAATCCTGATGGAGGCATTTATATATCACCTGATTCCAAAATTACTAATTTCCATAAACAGTTTTGGGTTCTATGTACCTTTGCATTGGTTTATTCACTTATTTTTATGAAATCTGAATGTTCTTAATGATTTTATATGCTTTATAAAAATATTTAGTATAAATTTGTTATAATTTATATCACTTGTGATGTGAGGACACCTGTCTATGACTTCTGTCTATTTGTAATCAGCATTCTTGGACAACTAGCAACTCTGATTTGCTCTTCTTTAGTGGGCTAGAATATGAAAATATTACTGTTGATTGAAGATTTTGCAAACTCATTATTTTCCAACTTCATTGAAGTCGCTATAAATTTTTATTCAAGTTGTGACATGCATTTTACCTCTTTTTCACTGTTTTCTTACGGCCCACTATCTACTATTACAAAATCAATGGATTTGATTCTCATTTTCATCAAAAAAATTGACTTCTGCTTCATGATGGAGACAGCATTGACTGAAAAGCTGTCAGACTTTAAAAGTGATCCATTCAAATTCTGTAAACTAGTTTTCAAGATTATATTGTAAACACACAAATACCAACTTTCATATATTATTATTCTTGGTCTCACTAATAATCCCCTCCACACACACATACAAGCACACACATATTTCTTTCTCTATTCCTGAGCACCATCACAACATAAAACAACACAAGAGTTTATAACTTTGTGCCATATGTGTGTGTGTACAAATTATGTAAAGGGAGAAAGAGTTAAACGACAGGACGATTTACAGCAGTGGCATGCATACAGTAATCTTTAGTTACTCCAGTAGCTCAATTTAATAACGTTGGGCAAATATAATAACCTATAGTTAACCTGTAGTTGCTCAATTACTGTTCAAAAGACACAACTGAATAAAAGTTTGTAATATTATGACATAAAAATGGCAGGGTTTCTGTGGATCCCGAGCAATTCATGCTGCACTGATCTTCCTTTCTAACCAATTTATTCACCCAAAGTATAATTTCAACAGATTATTCAGAGAGATTAATAATCATGACTACCAAAGAAAAATCAGAGTAGGCTGTAGATCTCATTTGATGTAATTGATAGCTACACATGCATTCTGTTATTTTAACATTGTTATTTTAACATAGTTAACAGTTGTAAATCTTTGATCAAAAGAAGTAACTATATATAAAATTTAGTTTGTGAATATAAATGACATGTTTATCATAAATGATCATGCTAAGTAGTAGAATACACAAGATTATTGGATTTCACTAGTTTGACAAAACACATTCAGTTGATGAAAATGGGAATTTTATGGAAGTGATCAAACTGAATAGATTCTGTCAATTGAATAGGTATGCTATTTTTGAAGCATGAAACTCATAATTATTCTATTGTTAACTGACTTTTTATTGATCACTGCTTCTGTCAGATTACTTCTATATTTATTCAAGATTGACTTGTAGTACATTTTTATGAGCATAATCAGTAATATCTCATAAAAACACATTTGCGGTTTTAAGAGGATTGACTATTGTGTTACCTTCAAAAAAGTTTTTCTTTTTTTTTTTTTACAAGATGATATTGTTTTGTATAATTTCTTTACATTATTCAATGTAAGTGCATGCTCTTGCTTTGAGGAGATTTCTACCTTGATTTATTTCTGCTTTGGCATATTCCTCTTTCTACTATCACATTAATCCTTTTGATTCAAGAGTATAATGGAAAGTGTAGATATTCTGACCTAGGAACAGCAACTGGGAAGTACTTGAGAATTACAAAATCAATGAAAAAACTAACAAATCACTTCAAAGCTCTCATCTTCCCAAAGGCCAAGTGTGTAAATCATGACAAGGTAGTATGCTTATGAATTTGAGCATATCGGAGAAAAGTGATATGCCATCAAACTGAGACAAGTCCTTAGGAAAAACTAAGGGGAGTGTCTTGAAGGTATGAATACATTATATAATTAGAAAAGTTTGTCCTATATACTGTTGTCTCTGATATTAAGGTTTGTACTGGGTGATTGACTGTAATTTTGTTGACTCATATTTGTAATGGTTTAGTAGCAATGTCTGCTTGTGTTACTCTTGGTATAACTTGCTGTTGGGAGATAGAGTACCATGTTTACGAGAATGAATGTCAGGTTCAGGAAAAAAATGAGTTTTAAATAAACATATTTTCCAAAATGAAATATTGATCAAAAATTTCCTTATTTTGGAGCATAGAATATAATTTAACAAATTTAATGTAATCATAAGCATTCATTGTGTTTCCTCATATCATAAAATAATTAAATGAAGACAGACAGATAATTGGTAAATCTCTATATGCATGAAATACTTTTAAAAATCCAATTAGAAAATGGGCAAATGACATAAAGGACATCCCACTGAGGAATATAAACAGGTGGCATATAAGTAGATGAAAAAGTATTCAACATTAAGGAATTACAAATGAAAACCACAATGAAATATTATTTCATATTTATCAGAATGACTAACATAAGAAAGAGTGAAAATACCAAGTGGTCTAGAGAATATGGCGAATCTGCATTACTTTTACATTGCTGGAAAAAAGGTGAAATGTCACAGTAACTCTAAAAAATATTAAGGCAGTTTCCTGTAAAAATAAAATTACAATAAAATGCAGCAATTGCACTACTGATCATTTATTCCAGGAGATGAATACTAATGTTCTCATAATAACCTATACATGTATGTACATAACAGCCAATCTAATTCTTTTTTTTTTTTTTTTAAATAGAGGCATGTTTTATTTATTTATTTATTTGCTTGTTCGTTTGTTTTTGTTTATACATGCACTGGGTACAGTCAGAAGCGCGGGAGGGTGAGAGAATTCACCAGAGCCAGAGCGGGGAGCAGAACAGGCAGAAGGACCGAAGTACACTGCTGAGGGGAGCAGCGGGCGGCAGGGAGGTCTGCGCGCCATGTGGGACCCTCCTCCGGTGGCCGGGGAGCAGCCGGGAATCGAACCGGCACTGCAGAGGCTGCGGGCAGCTTCGCAACCCAGCGCTCAACCGCTGCGCCACCATGGAGGCCCCCCAATCTAATTCTTAATAACAAGGACTGGAAGTAGCCAGATATCCATCAACAGTAACATAATAAAACAACTGTAGTACTAACATACCATGGCATGCCACTCAGCAATAACTGAAAAATGAACTATTAATTATCTCATTGTATTGTAAGTGATCTATTCAAGGAGAATATTTCAGTCCTTCTACTTTACCTCATGGCAACAGAGATCAGAAATAATCAAAACAAAGCACAATGTTGACATGTAACAAATACACAATAAATATTAAGAAAATATTTATTTTAGAAATAATAAATTTTAGAAGTTTTAGAGATGATTTTAAAACATAAAATATGGGGGCCTCCCTGTTGCACAAGGAGTTAAGCACAGCACTGTGAAGCTATCCATAGCCCCTGCAGCATGAATTCCATCCCTGCTGGCTCACATGGTGCAACAAACCTCTACTGTCTCACCTACTGTTTCCCTCAGCAGTGTGTTTTAGTCTGCTGTTCTGTTCCCCACTCTGAATCCTCTCACCCTCCCCTGCACCTCTGACCTGTACCCCAGTTCTTGTATGCATAAATAAATAAATCTTTTAAACAATTTTTGTATTGTGACATTTATCTGCAGAATTTGTGTTGTAACACTTCTCCTTAAATAGACTTATTTTTACATTGTTCTAGCGCTCAGTAAAAATTAAATTATTTGAAAAGATTCATGTTCAACTGTTCTTTCTCTTATGGTTTTAATGGAAAGTTCATATAATTATTAATATTCATACCAAGAAATTATAGTAACTAGTAATTGCTAGGTTTATGTTCCTCTTATCAAATTATATCAAAGCATTCTAAGAAAGAAGAGCCTTTGAAAATCACATTGTCTGAAATTAATTTTTTAAATTTACTTTTACAAACCCATCAATTTCTTGTTCAAATCTGTCCACTAGTACACATAGCAATTATATTCAGGGTATTAATTTATAGCTAAAGCTACTACATGATTGTTAAGAGTTCATTAGAAAGTTTAACATAATTTAAAAAATGCCCTGAATTGAAACCAAGAACTTTTGTTCAAATCCAGAAGCATAATAGCTCTGTGACCTTGACTAAAAAAAAAAACTTTAAACCTGTTACTGTACTAGATTTATGGTATATCTCAAAGTACTAACTGAGGGTTTAATAACCTGTGTATATGAAAGTCTCTGCTACTTGTTAGAAAAAATAATAGTTTCTCTAGATTTCATGTTTGCATTTTTGTAACTTTTGTAAGTTATCTATGTACTATTTTATGTAAGTTCATTTATATATATATATATATATATATATATGAATTTTAGCTCTCTCATACACCCAAAAGGAATGCTTAACCCTTGCAAATGATGTGTACTGTTTTAAAATATAATTATTGAGTTTCATAAAATATTCACCATATTTTAATTCATTCTGTACTAGAAATATACTGAATACTGTGCTTAGTATATTATGAATAACAGTCCCTTTTTGTAAATTTCTCATTTTGCTGGTGTTCTATTGTAAGTTACATAAACATTAAGGATTGTTCTGTTTCTTGGAAAATTTTCCCCTTTATCATTATGTATGCTTTTCCTTCACATAATGCCTCTGGTCACTTTTTACTTTAAATTCTGCTCTTTTGATATTGATATTAATATAACTATTCTCACTCTTTTCTTTAAAGATTTATTTATTCATGCTTACAAGATCTGGGGTACAGGCCAGAGGTGCGGGAGGGTGAGAGGATTCACCAGAGACAGAATGGGGAACAGAACAGGCAGACTGACTGAAGTACACTGCTGAGGGGAGCAGGGGGCGAGACAGGAGAGGTCTGCTGCACCACGTGGTTATCTTCCTGGCTGGCTGGGATGGAACCTGCACTGCACAGGCTGCAGACAGCTTTACAGCTCTGTGCTCAACCACCTGTGCCGTCAGGGAGGCCCCTATTCTCACTTTTTTGATTAATGATAGCATGATATGTTTTCCTCCACCCCCTTATTTTTGATCTATACTTTTCTATATATTTAATTGGGTCTTTTGTAGATGAAAGACAGCTGAGTCTGTTGTTTGATCCATTCTGACAATTCCTGTCTTTTACTTGTTGAGAATGGAGAAAAGGTCCTCAAGAGGGAGGTTATCAAGGTAACCTAGGGTTTTCTGAAATGCAATCCTCATGTGTGTGGGAAACCTGGTTTCTTATCCGGTCATTTTGCTTGTCATATACACCAGAAATGCATTTTTTCAAAACATGTCTTTTGAAATAAATACTTTGGCTATCAAAAGCTTATTGTTAGCCACTTATACTACATTGTTAGATCAATTAAAAATATGAAAAATGATTTTTTTTGCCTGAATTTATTCTTTCTCCTCTGTTTCCCTTTTTTATGTAGATCCAGATTTCTGGCCTATTTATTTCTCTTCTCTCTGAAGCACTCTTTTAAAATTTCTGGCATTGCAAATCTACTGACAAAAAAATTCCCTCAATTTTTGTTTTTATGTAAAAGTTTTTAGGTTGTCCTTCACTTTTCAATGATAATTTTACAAGGACCAGGATTATAGGTTGGCATTTTTTTTAATCTCAACACTTTTATGTGTGTTAGTATGTGTATTATTGAAAAAACACTTGCTTACAACACTGTATATGTTTTATTATTTTTTAAGATTTATTTATTTATGTATACAAGAACTGGGGTGCAGGCCAGAGGTGTGGGGGTTAAGGGGAGTCACCAGAGACAGAGTAAGGAACAGAACAGGTGGATCTACTGAAAAACACTGCTGAGGGGAGCAGCAGGTGGGGCAGACAAGAAAGGTCTTCTGCGCCATGTGGGTCATCTCCCTGGCCGGGGATCAAACTCATGCTGCAGTGGCTGCAGATAGCTTCACAATGCTGCGTCTTAACCCCTTGCACCATGAGGGGGCCCCACACTGTATATGTTTTAGATGTATAGGTTCATACCACTTCCAATATATATTTGCACACTATGGTTAGCATTAAAGTCCTAGTAACTCTCCAATACAGTTCACTGGATCCTCTCTACGCTTTACCCCCACCTCCACGCCAGTAAACTCACTTCTGTTGTCAGAATTCACATATTTGCTTTTGTGTTGTTTTGTTTGGTTTATTTTTTTCTTTATATTTCACATGTGAATGAAACCAACGCAATATTTTTCTTTCTCCTTCTGACCTACTAGTTTAGCATAAACTCTAGTTCTACCCATGTTGTTACATATGGCAAGATTTCATCTTTTTCTTTTTATAACTGAGTAAGTAGTTTGCCATTATGAATATATATACCAGCAACTATTTTCCATGGTGATTTTTTTTTTTTTTACCTGGGTTTGTTGTATTTTGTATTTGTAAACTGGTATCGTGATTTTTTTATTTATCAGTTGGTCTCTCCAATTTGGGAGGCAGTAGCTTCCCCTCTGACTTTGTTACAGGGCAGGGAGAGGGCACCCCAGAACCCCCAAACCTGCCCATTCTAAATAGGTTCTGCTATCCACTGCATTAAGACAAAACATACTCTACTGTATAAGACCTTTAATGGGAAGGAACTTTAATACAATTAGTATGCAATACAGAAAAGACAAAGAGTATAGTTTTCAAATCAAGTATCTGAAGTTAGCCATCCCCTTGTGGGTAAGTGTCCAGCCAAATAGGATTAGACCAAAGCAGGGCCACTGAGGCCCAAAAGCCTGCCACAATTCTGAAGCACCTTGTGGTGGGTACCATAGAAATAAGGTCAGAAACAGGCAGACAAGCCTGAAAGGAAAAGAACAAAATCAAAATCAAAGTTTCCATTGTTAGCCTCTCTAGGGGTCTCTTACCCACATCTGTTTAAAACAGTCCAGGACCAAGAAGCAGTTTCTTCACGTGTCTCTCTGCTCCATGTGTCTCCTCCTGGTCTCCTTCTGGCTCTCCGTCCTGCTTCCTTCCTCCAGTCTTCCTTCCAGCTGCTCTTCTCCCTACTCAGCTCCACCCTCCTTTTTGGGTGGGTCAGGGAACCTGGAACATCCCCTTTCTCTTGGGACTACCCTATCACAACTTCATTCCCCTTATGAATCTAAAAGTTATTGATTTTTGTTTGTTCAATTTGTTAGGACATAGTGGCAACTTTCCAAGTTTCTTATATGCTGGACTAGAAAATTTTTTATTTCAATAGTTTTCAATAATTTAACATATTGCTGTTATTAATAATGAAATTTTTATTAGGGCTAAAACTTTAAATGTACAAAACAGGCCTCTCCGGTGGCACAGCGGTTGAGCGCTGGGCTGCAGCCTCTGCAGCGCCGGTTCAATCTCCAGCCATGCCTGCTGCTCCCCTCAGCAGTATATTTTGTCAGTCTGCCTGTTCTGTTCCCTGCTCTGGCTCTGGTGAATTCTCTCACCCTCCCGCACTTCTGACTGTACCCAGTGCTTGCATAAATAAATAAATAAATAAATAAATCTTTAATAAAATAAAATAAAATGCACAAAACACAGTGTGAAGTTTAGCATAAAGTATTTGTGAATTTGTAAAGGTATAATCAGTTTTGACTTAAACTGATAACCCTGAAAAAATCATCTACTTTGAAACTTTTTCCCAGATCCATGTGACTTAAAGTTAAACTATGTTCAGAAATTTTGGTAGTGATTAATAAATATTCAATTAGTTCCCCAAGCTATTATGATGAACACAATAATAAAGTAAAAATGTGTATTCTTTGGAGGCAAAATGACCTCCCATTTACTTAGTATGTGACCATGAGCAAGATATTTAATCATTCTAAACTTTGGTTTCTCCACTTTAAAAATAATATTATCTAAATTACAGTATTTTATGAAGTTTGTTATTTTTAATTTTGAAAATTCCTGATATTAATAAATATTATTTTATTTCCCTTTCTTGCTTACATTAATATAATTTTCCCACAAAATTTCCTGATTGTCAAGAGTACTGGTATGATTGTTACAATTTGATTCTTGGGTTCTATCTCATAGTTATTAATGCAGAAACTAAAGTAAATCTGCAGTGAGACCCATATTAGAAACAATGGAGCAATGTCATGGACTTAGAATCAATTAAGAAATCCATAATTGTCAGGCCTCAAATGATTCAGGTAAGTTTAAAAAATAACTGAAGATCATTTTGATGAATTGAATAACATTATGGAGCAATAATAGAAAAATGCATGTTATATGACACCGTATTACATGTGTTTGTCTATAAAATTGCATCTTACAGAAAAATGCATGAAAGATGATCATTAAATGTGCAGTTATTATCTAATCTGTGTTGTAGAATTTAATGGTATATTTCTTATTTTATATTTATAAAATACACAAAACCAGCACTTGTAATTTGCAGACTTAGAAAACAATAACTGGGAAAAAAGGACAGAGGAATAACTATATGGAAAAAATTTTAAAAAATAGCAATTTCATTCTAAAAATGAAATTGTACTAACAAATGTCAAATATATATATATTTAATTATTGAGATAGTGTTGTTTCATATCATTGTCATTTGGAAGTATAGGACCTATGTCCCTTTCAAGAGTTAGCTTATGGTATTTTTAATAGTTTTTTAATTTTTTAAAAATTTTATTTGTAATATTTATTTTTGGGTAAGAGAAATAATCATTTAGAATTTTAATAATAGCATGCATCCCTTCTGTGTAAATGGGAGACACAGTCTGACTCCTTTTTTGGTTTGTGTTTAAATATATACCACAGGCTATTTTCCATTAGTAATTTACACTTGTGCTAAAAGAGTAGGATTAAATATATTTCTTCAACCTCAGGATTGCTAGGCTACTTAGATACTATTTGGGCAGATGAAAACTTTTTTTCTCAAAATAGCTCAAATGTAACACTGGGAAATAAAAGAATAAATTATTTGTTTGGTACAATGTTTAGTATTCTATTTCAAGAAATGCACAAAATAGACTTGCACAAATGTCACAATATGGATGAACTTTACCAATATACTATTAAACAAACAAAAATCCATTACATGAAGCATTGTGCCCTTTTTATAAAGTTAACAACAATAACAAATCTATAGTTACAGAATTTTTTTAAAAATAAATAAAGGGAAGCTGAATGCTGCATTTCTGACAAAATTCTCTTCCTACTGAGAAAAGAAAGTTCCATGTGTTGCAAAAATGGTCACATTTTAAGTATAGTTTGTATTCATATAATAGCTTTTGTTTTTTGTGTTTTTTTTAAGATTTATTTATTTATGCATAAAACAACTGGGGTACAGGCCAGAGATGTGGGAGGGTGAGAGGAATCATCAGAGAGAGAGCAGAGAGCAGAGTGGGGAGCAGAACAGGCAGATGGACCTAAAACATTGCTGATGGGAGCAATAGGCGAGTCAGGAGAGGTCTCTGCACCATGTGGGTATCTCCCTGGATGGCTGGGGATCGAACCCTCACTGCAGATGCTGTGGACAGCTTCACAGTGCTGTCCTCAACCCCTTGCGCCACCAGGGAGGCCCTAGTATCTTTGGTTTTGTACGATCTATTTTCTTTACCAAATATATTAATTGAATTCTTAACCAGGAGTATTCCATTAGTGAACAAATAACAAGAACATTACAAAACCCAAGGAGTATGATTAATAAGATATCCAAAAAGGAAATATGATTAATAAGATATCCAAAAGGAAATAATCATCTTTATGACTTTAATTTGTATTTCAACTATTGATTTTGACATCTTTCCAAATATTATGTGACCTCTTTCATTATCTTTTGTCAATTTTTTCTCCTTTTTATTCTTTTATATTGGCATTTTTAAATTTTTTAATAATAATATCTATTTCTTAATTAATGAAGGGGTAGTTCCTAATGATATTCAAGTACAGTCTTTTTTTTTGGTTTTTCTGGTAAACTTTGTAATAAATGAGACAGACACTGTTTTGTAATTTTAAAATTGTTGACATTGACATGCTTGCTTCAGTACTAAGGACATGAATCTGTATATACCTTTAGAGGTGAGACAGGTTAAAGGCACTTCAAGCTAAATAAATATTTTTCTTTGTTGTATCAAAAATATTTACATGCTTGATACAATTTGCCCTTGATTAGGATTTATGAAGTTTAGACATTTTTTGCCTCATTTAAAATAGTATATTTGCATCCTCAGACATTGTAGAGAATGCTAGAATATTATATATGCTTAACTAGCCATAATATGTCAATGGAATTTAAACTCAGTTAACTGGGATAGCAAATAGCAACAGGAATGTTACATATGGACTACATAAAACTGTTTATACCACAATGTTTTCAATTTGTAGAATAAGCAGTAATATACGTTCCCAAGATTAGAAATCTACAAAGAACATAAGGTAGGACATTTACTGAAATTAGAATATTTATCAAAACAAATTGTATTTTTATATGTGTTCACTGAGTTTAAATGTTAATGAAATTCTCCCTTTCCAATTACATGCACAAGGTAAATATTAGATAAGAACCATGTTATTAAGGATTAAAAAATGATTGAATTGCTGATTTTACATTTAATAATCTGGAACAGAGATGTAGGTCATTGGCGGAAAAAAGAGCATTTAAGATATTACTGTTGCTGAGATAAAGTGATAATTCATTCAAAGAAAAAATCAGCCTTGTGCACACTTGGGAGAAAAAGTGATTTCTTTTCATCCCAAATGCCAACTGAACTGTAGACAGTGACATTTTGAATAAAGGTAAGAATAAAAATGAGTAAAAAAAAATGCTTTTCAAATTGCATCCTTTTATTGCATAAACCTAGGGTCCTTTTCTTGTATTTTCAAAAGCTCTGGCTTAGTTCATTTAAACTATATAATGTAATATGTATATAATGTATACAATATATGTATATAATATAATGTATATAATGTACATTATATACATTATATATAATGTATATAATATACGTCTTATTATGAGACCTCAATAAGACTGAAGACCTCCTCTACCACCAACCGCTATCTATTTTGGTCTAAAATCATTGCAAATTTCTGACAGCAGAAATGGTAAAATTTTGGCCTTATTTATGTTCTCCTGAGAGAGAGCCATTTAAACAGTGATGCTGAATGCTTTTTGTAAGTGGATATTTTGCAATATATCCCTTGCTTTTTTGATTCATATATGAAGATGAAAATGAAGGAAATTGACAAAAATTTTAATCATTAAACAAAAAATGGTATAGATGACAATAGAGAATTATCAAAACAGAAAGTTGATTTACCACACACTCAACTGGAGGAACGTATACCAATTTTATTCACAGCAAGATAGAAAAACTATTATTTTTAACAAAATAAATTTTCCCTTCAATTTTAATTTATTATAATTTATTTTCAAGGCATGTTATTATATAAAACCACATCTACTCTCTTAAAATATATGCATTGAAATGTAATTACTAATGTTTGAATTAAAAGTAACTGAAATAGGACATTGTAGATAAAAAAGAAAGGCATATAGACTGACAGAAGAAAATATACATAGACAATTTTCGGATTAAAATATTAAAGAAAATAAAAGTATTCATTTTTATTCACAATTCTGTTTCACTTCCCCCTTTATATCTTAATCTTCTATATTTGATTCTCTTAGATGGAATCTCAAAAGTTTCTCTGATCAATGCAGCTATCTAACATTTTCCTCACCCATTTTATTGGCAGAAGCATTAACTCACTTGGATAGTGAAGAAGAATCTCATGTGATTTGTAACTGAATTTTACTTATGTGTTTGTCAGTGTTCAACAAGGAAATAGATGCAACTATAATTATTTAATCTGAAGGAATCTAGTAAAAGATTTTGATTGTACAGGTAACTGGGTTGTTATAAACCCAAACAATGAACTATAAGTCACCTCAGAAAACAATAGGAAATATCAAAAAGCTGCCTCAAGAACAAAGGGCTCATGAAGCTGGTGGAAGGTGAAAATGAACAAACTGTCAGGATGGAGATAAACCCATAATAGGGTGGCAGTAGTAGCAGAGAGATAGGGGAAAGATACTTTAATTTCTACCTCTACTTTCGGATCTCTTGCGGGTGTTTGCTATTACTAGGAAAGGCTAAAGACCTTGAAGCTTGAGAAACTGGATGTCTCAGTTTCTTAGTACTTCTTTAGTTCTTCAAAACAGTTTTGAGTCTAATATTTTGTGAAATATTTCCAATAAAAAAGATTTATTCAAAACACACACAATATTATCACTGCCTTGTTGGGTAATATCAGAAAATTCAGATAAGCAGTTCAGTTCACATTGTTTAGATATTCCTTGGTTAAGCATTAATTTCTGCCCAGGCTGATTAGCTATAACATACCAATTAGCAGCTAAAGGCATGGCTTTTCCTGGACCCCTTAGAAATCTTTGAAATATTTTTTTTTTGGAATTTGAAAATGCATTTATTTACCACAGTTACTTTACATTCATTAGATCTACTGGTTTCTAAGGCCTGAGTGCCCTGAAATTTTGTATAATAGCCTAGGATTATTTCAAATCCTTCCCTATTCTGGGTCACTTTGATAATTAGCAACATTATGGGTTTCCTGTAAAATGCATCAGAATAAAATGTGCAAATGTAGAACATATGTATCTTCAAAATACAAAGAATTTCACATCAATACAAAATCCCATCCTTCATTTGTACAGGGAGGTGGGGCTTCCTGACAATACCCAGAATACACTGCAGCCAGGAAATTCAATGATGGGATATCTGAATTTTTCAAAAGATTTGTCTGATAAAGATGTATCTATATCAGACAAGTTCTTTGCCTTACTGTAGTTTTTGCTGCTGCTTATTTACCAAGTCTAATCAGATTCTTTATTATGTATGCTATTATTCTTTATCTTTATGTTTATGGATGCAAATCAAAGAACAATCTGATTACTGATTAATCTTTTACTGAAACTCCTACCATAGAGTTAAATTATCTTCATGGGTTTTTTTGGGTTTTTTTTGGTCTAGTCAAGAGCAATTATAAAATGCCCTCCAGGCAAATATAGAAGTCAAAAAAAATATTCTAACACTTAGAATATAATAGCAACAGTTATGAAACTAGTTTTTTAAACAGGTTATTGGATGATAAAATACTTCATCGTTTGTGAAAAAAGTATATTTTTCAAAATAAGAGAAAAGATTGGCTTAAAACAAAAGACATTTCAGGCAATGAGCATGAGGTTGAAATACTGTAACTTTTCCAGCACAAACTTTGTAAGTCATAGAATTTGGAATTTTTATCTCTCACTTCTAGATCTAGATATAAAGGACTGATGTGATTAGATCAATCCCACCTAGAAGATCTTCTTTGATTAAGTTAAATTCAACCAATTAGTATCCTTAATTACTTCTGTTACAGTCCTTTTGCCATATAATGAGTAATAACTCATCATAGTTAGAGATTTCACCCACACTGAAGCAGGGGAGATTATATAAGGGTGAGAGACACTGGGATCATTTTAGTATTCTGATGAACACAGCTTCATTCCTTTATTACTATTTCCTTCATTGTCATGTCTTCATAAGGTCAAATCACAGATATTTTCTTCCTTTTATATCTATTTGAAAAGGATCACTGCATACGTGTTGTGTGTTCACTTATAATTCTACTATTCTTTTCACCATTCCCCATCCCCTTACCCCCAACCCCTGTCCCATTGGAGACAGCAGGCTAGGATAATCTTCTGGATGCCTGGGAGACACACGTTATATCACATCTCAAGAAAGTCAGTTCTGCCAGGGATTATGGGTGAGACATCAAGTGTCAAATGTTCACAAGAAGATTAGGAAGGGATTGCCCCATACAAGATTTGTTTATTTTCAAGTTGATATATCAAGTCTCTCCCAACTGCCTATTTCTGTTAGTGTTTAAAAAGAATCAGAAATGAAATGAGGTTTGAAGAGTTACATAGAAGTAAAAGTCCTCTTGCAAGAGATATAAGCCAGGGATAACAACATATACTATTGAGCAAAGCTGGTGGTGAGAAAATTTTCTATCTTGTGTATGTGGTGACTTGACTGTTTCAGTTTTATAAAGCCTGCCAAGTTACTACAAACCAGATTGTAGTTGTTTTACTTTAAAATTCCTTAGGATGTCAGAAATCCATTCAACATACAAAGGGGAATGTTGTCCCTGATAGCAAAGTATTTTCATAAACTTTAAAGTACCAATTTCCTCATACAAAATAACTCCTGTGCCTTTAAGCTAATGAGAATATCCTTTTCTTAACTTTAAGACTTGAGGGACTTTGAAAGTGTCAACAATCATCCAGTGCCTGGATTTTTAAGTGTAGAATTAGAGAAAAAGAGCAAAAGCACTTAGAATATATATATAAGTATATATAAAATATATAAAAATATACCTGGAAGAGTATAGCCGATGGAAACAAAGAAAATTTTAGAAAAAATTGTATTTGTCCTATCAAAGTCCCAAACTACTGGCTGACCATCTCACATATAAAGAAGTTAAGAATAATAGAGAGGGCCTCCTCCCTGGTGGCATAAAGGGTTAAAATGCAACCTATGAAGCTATCTGCAGCCACTGCAGCTTGAGTTCAATCCCCGGCCGGCCAGGGAGCAACCCACATGATGCAGCAGACTTCTACTGTTTGGCCTGCTGCTCCCCTTAGCAGTGTATTTCAGTCAGTCTACCTGTTCTGTTCCCCTCTCTGTCTCTGGTGAATCCTCTCATCCCCCCACACCTCTGGCCTGTACCCCAGTTCTTATATAAATAAATAAATCTTTAAAAAAAAAAGAACAAAAGAGAAAGATGTTCTAACCCCAACTGTTGTAACAGGAAGGAGATGGTCAATATCCACTAAAAAGAATCTTTTCCTCTTTAGCCATGTGACCACTGCCATCATGTTATTCAAAAGTGGTAAGAAGTTTCAGTCAAACTACCTTTTAATGTGGGTAAAATAATTAAGACATTAGTTAAAGGACTTATGCAATTACAGTTCATATTTCCATCTTGAAAATAATTACTTTATTGAATCAGTATTTGCATTTCCTGCACATTTAAACATAGAAAAACACACAAACCTTGTGGTCTGACTAGACATTAATTATTCCCAATTAGGTACTTAGCATTTTTTTTCAAGGATGCATGAACCATTTAAAATAAAACCTCACTACATATTTAATCACTGAAACCATCAAATCTGCTCCCAGACTGTTCTCTGTATATAACCTGTAACTCTTCTGTGCTGGCAAAATCAAAAGTGGTTCAGGATATTTCAATAACGCAAAGACAGAATCATATGCTTATTCATAAAACAACCAAGCAAAACAAGCTGGATAAGCAGAATTATATTACAGAGCCAATTCGCAGTCAAGTAGAACTGAGACAAAGCAGTCAGGTATGGCAGCTCTCCCACTGCGGAGGTCCTATTTTAAGCAAAGCCCAGAGCTAGTGAATAGAGTCCATTATTTCTTCCCATTTTAATTCAATAGAAACGGAACAAAGCAGACTCCAATTCCATCAGCAAATTAGGTAGAACTGCCCTGAATGGATTTTATGCAGGCAAAATATAACAGAGCAGTCAAATGGAATCTTTGAAAGTGATAGAAAGCAAGAGGGCGAAACCATTTTAAATTTTATTTTATTTTAATTTGCTATTTGATTAAAATAGATTTCAAAGTATCCAAGAGAAACAAATTAGACCTTCTAAGATCAATTTGAAATTTGGCAGAAGCAAGCAAGGCAGAAATTCAAACTGTGAAGCCCATCAGGAACAAGTTAGATTTTATAAAATCATTTACAATTGCCTAAATTCTGGATCCTATTATATTGTGTAGCTGCTAAACTCTGTGTCACAATATTTTAATTTTCTAAATTTTATTTTACTTCACAAACAGTTGTTATATAAACATTATGTTAAGTAATTAGATTTCTTCCCTAATCAATATTTGTGTGTGTGGTTTTCTTTTTTCTTTGTACTTTTTGAAGGTTTCTCTCCATAGGCATAATCAAATTTCTATTTTTTTTCAGAAGATAATGTTAGCATAAATTTTAAAAGTTGATGTCATTTTGATATAATTACAAACTTTTTTATTTTTATATAACTTACAAACAAAGGTTGAATATGTTCTTTTTATATTTTATTGAGGTAACATTAGTTTACATTATTGTATATGACTTACAGGTAAGGATCACACCCTTCAGATGTATGTACCACATACACCAACCACCACAGCACTGAAAGTCCACCAGAGTCCAATTTGCTGCCTCCTCACTTTGCTCTACTATCTTTCTATCCCACTCTGATAGCCTCAGTTCTACAGTTAAATTTTTAGAATTTGTCATTAGTTTGATTTTATGTGATCCCTTTTAAAATTTCTCTATACTTCACACATGGCTGATAAATTATTTGCCTTTCTCCTGGTTTATTTCACTTAGCATAAACCCCTCCAGTTTTGTCTATATTGCAGTAGTCCAAGAGTTCCTCTTTTCTATAGCTGATTCTATACACACACACACACAGACAGACACACACACACACACACACACACACACACGCATCATCTTCTTAATCCGCTTACCATTCATTTAGCATTTAGGCTGCTTCCATAAATAACTTGGATATGATAAATAATGTTGTTTGTGAATTCTCCAGGTAGATACTTAGGTGTGGAAATGATGGAAAATATGTTAGATCTATTTTAAATATTTTGAGAAATTTCCATATTTTTTTCCATTGCTAGATTTCCATTTTTTTCCATTTTTTCCATTGCTAGATCAGTCTACATTCCCATCAACCAGCTCCATTGGGACCCATCTCCCAGGTGTCAGCTGATAGTGTGGCACAAAGAATTTCTAACCTAATTGCACTACCAGAGCTCTGAGTACTGATCTTGGTCAGTAGTCCACACATTCATTTTTATTTCAGCCATTAATGGTCTTCTTGCCATAATTTGAAGATTATGCCATAGTCCCATGCTTAGAAGAACATTGGTATTTAAAAAATAGCAGAAAATCATGAAGCCCATAAAATCATGAATTCACTCTTTCATTATTGTTATTCTGGGAAGTAATGCAATACCAAACCAATGTCTGAATAATTGATAGTAAAACATTCATTCAAGGGAATGATTTTTTTAAGTATCTTAATGAAGTCAATAGTGATGTTATTTGAATTGGGATCAATTTGTGAACATTTAGTTCATTGGCTTACAAGTTTCCTGAACATTTTATGTCCCCAGAATGATTACAGGTAAACATATTTCACATGCTACAAAGGGAAAAAAGGATACTTTATATAAAGTGATTTTAAAAGATATTTTAGAGAGGGATCTGAGGATATCTTCTGAGGAACATAGCATTTGGCCAGAGAACTTATGAAACATGAAGTCAGGAGAAAGTTTTGTGAATGTGTGGAAGGAAAGTGTATCAGCCTCGGAATATGCCAGCTTATTCCTTCAATTGGATAATTATTTCAAAGGATGTTAATTTTATTCTTAGGAATAATAAAAACAATAGGAATATTGTTAAGTACTGTTTTAAAAATGTAATGGTATCACAAGTACTGCACAGCCAATAAAGGAGGCAATGGTTAATTTGCTCATGGGTAGAACAGGGATGCCTATTATATAATTGTTTCTCACTCCCTCTAATTAAATTCCCAGAAAAATAATGGAAAACTTAAAAGGAGATTTAAATATTTGAAAATTTAATAGAAGGCCATATAAAATTGCTGGTGAAAAACTAACTTACTTCCAGTATCAATGTGTGAGTGAGTGCACATAATCTCTAAACACCATGTTAGATAAAATGAGAAATGTTTTTGGATATATTTTATTTTGTTTTATTTTATTTTAATTTTAAAGATTTATTTATTTATTTAGACAAGAACCAGGGTACAGGCCAGATGTGCCAGAGGGTGAGAGGATTCACCAGAGACAGAGTGGGGAACAGAACAGGAAGACTGACAAAATACACTGCTGAGGGGAGCAGCGGGTGCGACAGGAGAGGTCTACTGAGCCATGTGGGACCCTTCTCGGCTGGCCGGGATCGAACCCGCACTGTAGAGACTGCAGACAGCTTCGCAGCAGCGCTGTACTCAACCACCTGCGCCACCAGGGGAGGCCCAATTTTTGGATATATTTTAATATAGTCTTTGAAAATAATATAATTTATATCCCATTCAAATAAATATTTTGCTGGACACCTTTACTATGCTGTTTTGCATTGAAGTTCAAAATAAAAAGAAACATGCTCTATTATACAAAATTAATGAAAAGCTAATAATTTTTCCCATATAATAAATTTGTGAATCATGAATGTGTAATATTTGATATATATGAATTACATGTATCAAACTGCTGTATTGTGACTAAATATATGCTTATTATAGACTCAGCCATAGTAAAATCTATTCTTTCATTTTTAAAAAATTTGTATGAGCCTTTGGTTACATATTTTCTGTCTGTAACTGTATTTTGTAATTGTAACCATAATCAACTAGTTTACAATGATAATTTATCTTGTTATTTATTGTTAAAAGTAAGTATTCTTATCTTACTTTTTCCCTTACTAATTTCATAGTGTTTCTGCAATGTAGTTATGAAGGTGAAACTATTTTATGGCGATAGACAGTAATTAAACAGTAAGAGAAAAAGCAACAACAAAATTTCTCAGTTTCTCAAAATTTCCAATAACTTATTGAGCTGTATGATTAGGCTTCCAATATCAAACACATTTTACCAGTTTCTTACTTTAATATTTTTGTGTGTGATGGAATTTGTCTCATATTTTATAGTCCATTTTTGATTTTTCCACCTTTTTAAAAATGAATTCATGCAAATTTCAAAATATAACTAATAAAAGTACAGAAAAGTATGTTTAAGCATCACATAGCTACAAAAAAAGAAAAAAAAAAGCTTTCTGATAATTCTTTGTAAGATGAAAAATTGAATACCTCTGTTAATTTTGAAGACTTTGAAAGTCAAGATTATGTATCAAGTTAATATTAAATGCAAGATGACCAATGAAATGGACTTTCTTAACTTTCTTATTTCCTTGTATCTCTCCATAGATATTTTCACTGAATAGTTACCAAAATGAATTCCTTTGTCTGTAATAGCAAGACTGTTCTTCATTGAATTACAGTTTCAATTAATGAAGATGCTTGGATTGTGCTATTTTATGGTTCCAATTTTGACTCCTGATTCTGCTGTAGTTTAGTCGTTATCTAGAATGAGTTTACAGGAAACTTCATTTCTTTAGTGCAAAATTCAGATATTGAAATTTATTTTAAAAGATTAGGTACATTGAATAAGTTAGAGTACTTTGAATGTCACATTTTCAATAGTAAATGATTAGTTCTACCTCTTCTCAAACTTTACTGTAGTTTTTATAATGTGAAAATTATTCTTGTAGTAATGAGGAAGTAAACCAGCTTTTATTCCACTTCTGTTTATGTCCCAGTAGATTAAGTCTATTACAGGTTTTTCCTTTATGATACCTTTGCTTATCCACTTTGCTTATCACACTTTCTCTGGGTTGCCTTTACTCTTCATTCAGGTCTCTAACTCTGCTTCCAGTTTTTGTTTTTTCCATGGTCATTTGAGCACCTTTAAATGCATAGTGCGGGCCTCCCTGGTGGTGTAGGAGTTAAGTCTCAGCACTATCACTGCTGTGGACCGAGTTTGATCCCCTGCCAGGGAGGTGACCCACATATGATGCAACAGACCTGTCCTGTCTTGCCTGCTGCTCCCCTTGGCAGTGTATTTCAGTAGATTTGCCATTCTGCTCCCCACTCTGTCTCTAGTGAACCCTCTCACCCCCACCTCTAGCCTACACCCCAGTTCTTCTATGCATAAATAAATAATTCTTGAAAAAATGCACAGCCCCAAATCCAGAGTTCATTGCCACATGACTTTCAAATTTGTAAATTATTTCTTTTGTATCATAAAAATTATTTAATATATCTATTTTATACTAAAGATTTCATCATCTCAATAACAAAATTTGTTAAAATTATAGTTAAGTGACTACGTTAATTTAATATAAGTATTAAGTATAAGCATTATTTAATATACTTAGTATCTTATAGGGATATTCACTACTGAGTGGATAAAGTCTCTATTTCCAGTATCTATTGCTATCACACAACTCTTTATATCCTACATTATAGGATGATTTCACTCTTTAAAAGCAATAGGTGAGTGATAGTCATAGTTTAAGTTCTCATATACAAAATAAAAATCTTTCAGAAGGAATTCAAGGGATATGTATCCAATTATTCCATTATTTCAGTCAGAGTAGGATAATAAAGATAGGCTATTCACTCTACTTGCATCAAAAAAAGTATTCTGTCTTTTTTGTGGCACTTGGAAAGAAGGAAGGTGTTGCATAGCATGACATGGTTACTTGGGATCAATCACAGCTTGCATTCTGCATGTGTTCAATAATGTACACATGAATGGCCACATTATTTCATAGTGAATTTAGAATCACATGACTTTTTGATTGTTATACAGCAATTTCATTATTCATTCACCTTCTGCAATACTATAGCAAAGCTTTTTAACAGTAAGATAATCTTTCTTTAATCCATCCTAATGCTATTCCAAGTTTATCTTTATTAGACCTATATAAGTGATTGAGAAACATAATATCCATCACTAGAGGTTTCATTTTTTTTTCTTTTATGCTACCTTTTCTCTTTTCAAGATAATTGTGTCTTATCCCAAAGGTTAACCTGTGCATCAACTTTTCCATTCTCTCTCTCTAACACAACACTTTCAGTTTTATTACTCAAGTTCTTTCATTTTTAGTAAACAATGTCTTAATTTAGGCATTAATTAATGTCCTAATATAGCAGACCTTGAGACAGAGTGTGATTTTTTTTTCTTTGAGAACTGATCCCAGGAATTATAAAATAGTGAGAAAGAATGACAAGGAAGAGGGGGGAAAAGTCAGCATAGGAGAGTGATTGGAATTCATCCACCTGGCAAACTCTGGGAGATAAGGAATAAACCTCAGAGTCATGCCAATTTAGAGGAAACAAGCATATTTATCCACTTTCTTGCCTTTGTCATTGGTTGAGTATTCCTTTTAGGTTCCATAATTCTTTGACTCTATTTGTTTGTTCTGATTGAAAATACATAGGCTTCCACAGCAAAGAAAAAAAAAAAAAAGACCAACATAAACACTAATTTGAAGGGGTGCATGAAGTCCTTTGTTCATTGTAGCACTATTGACAATAATCAAACTATGGAAACAACCTGTGTACAAATGAGATGAGTGTATTAGAAAAATGTGGCATATATACACAATGGTATACTAATCAGCCAAACAAAAAAGGTCAACTCTTGCCATTTGCAATAAATTGAAAGGAACTGGAAGGGATAATGCTAACTGAAATAGGTCAGAAAAGGAAAAACAAACACAGGAGTTGGTTTCCCTTATATGTAGAATGCACAGAAACAAAACAAAGGGGTAGATGGAGCCAGACAAATAAGAAACCCTATAAATATGACTCTGGACTTGAGGTTACAGAAGGAGAGAAGGGAAAATACAATATGGAGGGGGCACAATGGACTGTGATGGAGAACTATGGCACTTTTCTGGTGGTGCAATGTGGTGACATACTCTGAGGAGCTGTGATCCCATGCCTGAGAATCATACAATGTTGTAAACCAATGTTATCTCAATCACAAACTTAATTAATTAATTAATTAAAATGTTTGTGTAGGGCCTCCCCGGTGGCGCAGCGGTTGAGCACTGGGTTGCGAAGCTGCCTGCAGCCTCTGTAGTGCCGGTTCGATCCCCGGCTGCTCCCCGGCCACCGGCGCAGGGTCCCACATGGCGCGCAGACCCCTCTTGCCGCCCGCTGCTCCCCTCAGCAGTGTACTTCGGTCCTTCTGCCTGTTCTACTCCCCGCTCTGACTCTGGTGAATTCGCTCACCCTCCCGCGCTTCTGACTGTACCCAGTGCTTGTATGTATGTATAAATCAATCAATCAATCAATCAATAAATAAATCTTTAAAAAAAAGTTTGTGTATCCTAAAAGGTTTGAAAGTAAAAAATTGAAAGAGCCTCAAAGTTCAGACGATCTTATAGGGCAACCTTCCTTATAAGCATGTGAACCTGGTAATGTATGACTGGGGTAACAGTCTTGGCCACAATGTATATTAGATGCATGATGTTTATGTTGGCTATAAAAATCTTCAAATTCTTTATAGATTTTAAATAGCAAATGATACAGGAGTGACAAAGTGTTAATTGACAATATTAAAAACTTTAAAGATTTTCTTTAAAGAATACATGATCAGTGTAAAATGAAAAGTGCAAAATAAATAATAAAGGGAAAAATAAAAATAAAAAATATACAAAATGAGAATCACTGATAAGTGATTTAAAATCAGAGATGAAACAATTTTAGGTGGAAAATGAAAGTAATAAAAACAAGAGAATACAGGTCAACATCTGAGTGAACTGTAGCTTTAGGTAGGTCAGGTTGCTCTATCTGTATACTCTTGACATTGGGAATGGATATCTCTTTGTATTGGGGGGTATCCAGAGCCTACTACAATAATTAGTATTAGGGCCTTCCGGTGGCACATTGGGTTAAGACAACCTATGAAGCTATCTGCAGCCACTGCAGCATGAGTTCCATCCCCGCCCAGGTAGCTGCCCGCATGGTGCAGCAGACTTTTCCTGCCTCTGCTCCCCTCAGCAGTGTACTTCAGTCAATCTGCCTGTTCTGTTCCCCATTCTGTCTGGTGAATCCTCTCACCCCCCACACTTCTGGCCTGAACCCTAGTTCTTTTTTTTTTTAAAGATTTATTTATTTATTTATTTATTTATTTATTTATTTATTTATTTATTTATTTATTTATGCAAGCACTGGGTACAGTCAGAAGCGAGGGAGGGTGCGAGAATTCACCAGAGCCAGAGCGGGGAGCAGAAGAGAGATACTGACAAAATACACTGCTGAGGGAAGCAACGGGCGGCTGGAGAGGTCTGTGTGCCATGTGGGACCCTCGCCTGGTGGCCGGGGATCGAACCGGCGCTGCAGAAGCTGCAGGGGCAGCTTCACAACCCAGCGCTCAACCACTGCACCACCGGGGAGGCCCTGTACCCTAGTTGTTGTATTCATAAATTAATAAATCTTTTTTAAAAAATAAAAAAAATAAAATAATTTGCATTATCTTTGGCATTAATCCACTCTTCCACACTGAGTTTGCAGAAAATACCCTGTAATTTTGCTTTATACCAGGAGTATGTGAAATATTGTACAAAGACATGGAGAAGTATAAGGAATTTTTTTTTTGGCAACTTAAATTTTCTTATAAAATGGGGCCTCCCCGGTGGCGCAGCGGTTGAGCGCTGGGTTGCGAAGCTGCCCGCGGCCTCTGCGGTGACGGTTCGATCCCCGGCTGGATCCCCGGCTGCTCCCCGGCCACGGAGGAGGGTCCCACATGGCGCGCAGACCTCTCCTGCTGCCCGCTGCTCCCCTCAGCAGTGTCCTTCGGTCCTTCTGCCTGCTCTGCTCCCCGCTCTGGCTCTGGTGAATTCTCTCACCCTCCCGCGCTTCTGACTGTACCCAGTGCATGTGTAAACAAAAACAAACAAATAAACAAATAAATAAATAAAACATGCCTCTATTAAAAAAAAATTTTTTCTTATAAAATGAATGAAACTGAAACTCATATACTTTGAGGCAAAAATGATTGAACATGAAAGATGGCTCATTTTATTTCAGAGTGATTTATGCTATAAATGTTCATTGTATCCACTTCAAGATAATTGACTTCTATCTAGTTGTAGCATCCCTTACCTCAGTCTAGTTGACACATACTAACCATCACAGAAGATAGCATCAGCACTTCTGTGACTCACTAGATACTAACTACAGTGGGTTGAAGGATTTAAGATTGAACTATGATTGTCACCTTTAAAATATTTTCCAGGGCCTCCCTGGTGGCATATTTTAATTGCAATGTAATTAATGTTGGTCTTAATTTGCAGTTAATTAAAAATATTTCTAAATTTCTCATCTGAATTTAAAAATTTCATAGTCACAAATGCTATTGCCCTACATGAAAAAAAAAAAGTTGATTCTGAAAGTGATTTTGTATGTTAATGATTACTGATTATGTTTTCTGATTTGGAAAGAGATGGTTTATAAATTAAGGAAAGATTGAGAAATCAGGGGAAAATAGGACACTTTTAGAACACTTTCATATACAGGAAAATCGTACTCAAAACTTACTGATATTTTCTGCTTTTACTTACCAAGAAGTCCATAGAATAGATATGTATATTTATGATCCATAGAACAGATATGTATGCTTAATAGATAGTTATTTAATTTCTCATGGAGAGGCAGTTTTGTGCTCTAAAATATTTAAGGTGTTTACTAGTATTATACTTACAAAAAAGATATTTTAATTCTTACTTATCATTTCACCTTGGGGTACTAAGTGCATACATCTTGAATTGTGTGTTATAAAGAGTTTATATAAAAATAATTTGTCATATATTATATATGCCAAATCTTATTCTCATAAAGTACTTAAAAAAAAGAAACACCTTTTTATCTACTTAAGAATTTGAAATGTCTAGAATAAAAATATTGAAATACCCTTCATTTCTACTGTTCTACCTCCCCTGCCCCCCGCCCATGCACAAAGACCCTCCAGTCAGTTGTATGCCTTAAAAGATTTTGGTTATCATTAGATGAATGTCTCTTTAAAATTTTAGAAAAATGCAAAGTGACATACCTATGCATGTACCTTAAAAAACATATATACATACTTTCTTTGTTTATAGTATAGGTATATTGATTAAAACAGCAATGCAGGGCCTCCCTGGTGGTGCAAAGGGTTAAGCACTGCACTATGAAACAGTCCACAGACTCTGCTGCACGAGTTCGATCCCCGGCCGGCCAGGGAGAAACACACATGGTGCAGCAGACCTCTCCTGTCTCGCCTGCTGCTCCCCTCAGCAGCGTATTTCAGTCTACCTGTTCTGCTCCCCACTCTGTCTCTGGTGAATCCTCTCACCACCACCACCCCGCCCTGCATCTCTGGCCTGTACCCCAGCTTTTGTATGCATAAATAAATAAATCTTTAAAAAAAAACAGCAATGCAAACATATCATAACTGTTATTACAATGCCCTTCAACTATGTGTGAGTAGAATTTGGTTCAAATAATTTAGATTATTAACTCTACATAAACACATCAAAATCTTATTAACATTTAACTCTACTTCTGGACAGAATCTATGACCTTTGGAGATTATGGAAGTACCTTTAAAGAAATCAGAAACTTGTCTGAGAAGATTTTAGAAGATTTGCTTAGCATTGGGAAAATTTAGAAACATTACCAAGCATTTACAAAATTCCTTTGATATCATGCTGTCTAATGAGACATTATGGGAGTTAAAGCTAGGTATATCTCCAGTCTTCGCTCCTTAGTGGACATACTAAAGAGAGTTTTCAGATGGAAAAATACAATAATTTACTCCTATTGCAATTATATTTTAAGTACCAATTTTAATCTTCTGCCTAACACCATAAAACCCTGTATCACTTAAAGTAATGTAGGATATTTTTGAGAATATCAGCCTGCCCACGTATCATACACCGTTCTTGAAAATGTTTGTTACTTAGCTCTACATTTTTGACCATGTATCCCTCCCAAATGTCTAGCACCAATAAATCATAGAATCTCCCAGAATTATAATTTAAGCTATATAAAAAATTGAGAGGTAAATTAAATACACAAAGGTAAATCATAACAGATGCAAAAGTTATCACTAAGGAATCTATTAATGAGTTTCAAGAATTACTTGTCATATATTGATTGAATAACATAAGACTGCTTATAGCAATCATTTTTAGTAGAAGGATAATAATTTTATGCATGTATTTTTTTTGATGGTTTCTGTAAAAACTATCACAAAGTTAGTGGCTTAAAACAATATAAATGTATTCCCTTATAATTTTAGAGGTCAGAAATATAAAGTGATTCCTACTGAGCAGAAGCAAGATATCAGTAGGATTGATTTCCTTCTAGAGGCTCTAGAATATGATTTCCTTGCTTTTAGAGACCATCAGCATTTTTTTACTCATCACCCGTTCCTCCATCTTTAGAACAATGACATAGAATCTTCAAATATTTCTTTGATTGACTCTCTTTAGCCTCATTCATCTATTTGGGAGAACCCTTGTAGTTACCTTGAGCCCAACTGGATTTAGGATAATTTCTTCATCTCAAACTCAGCTTAATTGTAAACTTTAAGTTCATCTATAGCTTCGATCAGTGAAACAAAATTATTTGGAGTCTCAACTTTTTTAACTTTTACTCAATGGGGTTCCTGTACATTTCTGTTACCTTTTACCAATAGGGATATCAAAGTGACAGTGTTGATTTTCACTGCAATGCAACCATTGCTATGTTTCCTGAGGAAGTATTTCTCTGAATAGAAGAAAAAAGAATGAAAAGTATTATACATAGGATATTAGATTTAATAATGAAAAATACAGTTCCTCTCTTTTCCCTTAGGTGTCATCTGGAACTAAATTCCTACTGTACATGAAATGTACACAATGTATTGGTGTACACAATGTATTGGTAAGGCATGTAAAATATATAGAACTGCACCCAATTTTATAAAGTGTTATCTCCTAGCCAGCAGTTATTGACTCTTCAATAGGCCATTCCATCATTCCCTCAGACCACCTGCTTTGGTTGATGTTCTACCAAAATATCCAATGTAAGTCATTTGCTTTGTTGTTGTTGTTGTTATGAATTAAGTTTCCTAATATAAAGTACTGAATATTGAAGCCCAGTGATTGTTCAGGTATATACATGAAGCATTAATCAAATCATTATTTCCTTTCCCTTTCTACTATTATTTTATATGATCTTCATGTGAAATGGTTAGTTTTATAATTTTGCTTTAGTTCTTTCCCACATGTGAGAAATCTCAGTCTCAGTGGCCTCCCTGGTGGCCTACAGGGTAAGTCTCAGCGCTATTACCACTACAGCCTGAGTTCGATCCCCAGTCAGGGAGCTGACCTCACATGGTGCAGCAGACCTCTCTTGTCTCACCTGCTGCTCCACTCAGCAGTATATTTCAGTAGGTCTGCCCGTTCTGCTCCCCACTCTATCTGAGGTGAATTCCCTTACTCCCCCACCTCCCACACCTCTGGCCTACACCCCAGTTCTCCTACACAAAAAAATAAATAAATACATACATACATACATAAATTCTTAAAAATAAAAGAAAGAAAACTCAGGCTCAGAGGCATCAAATCACATATCTAAAGTCAAAGAGTTAGTAGATGGAAGAAAACATTTTAGCCATCATTTTTTATCTCTAAGAACAATACCTGTGTGACATTAGAAATTGGTATCAGGAGAATGAATTAAATTGTAGCATTAATAACTACATTGTATTGGTTCACATCATGTACCAATGTGATAAAAGATTGCATTTTCATTATGCATGTGGTAGTTATTCCCAGCATTTCAATATTTCTTAGCTGTCAAATGAAATTTTAGGATGTAGTACTACAGAAATATTGTAATATTCCACATGATAAAGTATTTTGAATTTCCTATCAGTTTCAAGAGCTTATATTGTCAAAATTTTTGCGAGAGAATTTATTCTTAACTCCAGCAGTTAGCCTTAGCCTGCTTGAGTAAAAGATGTGATGTATTAAATAAAGAGATTATTCTAATAAGATGCAATAACTGAAATAAGCAATAATGTTTTTACATACATTTTCAATACTGAAATATTTCTCCTATAATATAAATTTAAAAATATGAATCTAAACAAGATGGGACAAAAATGCACTAATAGTTTAGCTTGTATTTTCATATACAAACATTAAGATACAAAATTGAAAAATTTAAAGGAAACAAAATTAAAAGAAAAAGATAACAAGCATCCATTAAAACAAGTTGATGCAGAATAGTAATTCCTTTTTCTTAAAATTTATGTTGAATTTATACTCTGATTTAATACATACTGGTATACTGTACTGAATCCTGGAATAGAAAAAAAAATATCAAAAATGTAAACAATGAGAAAACTAGATAAAACCTATAATATAATTAACAGTTTAATACCAATGTTAATTTCTTAGTTTTGAAGACTGTATCATATAAGTTATTAACATTAGAGGAAGCTAAATTTTCACAACTATTTTTTAAATGCAAATTCATTTTGTTAAAAATTTAATCTTTGGCCTAAGTCATATATGCTAAATATAAGTGACCAAATTAATTATTTTTCTTTTCAATTCATATGAACCATAATCATAGCTTTTAATTTGGTCTCAGCTAGAAATAAAGAACTGGATATTGCATAAAAATGAACAGTAAAGCTAACTCTATAAATATTGTGTGTCTTCTATTAGAATAATTAAGATGAGCATTAAGAATATCAATTCAGGGCTTCCCTGGTGGCGCAGCGTTTGAGCACTGGACTGCGAAGCTGCCTGCAGCCTCTGCAGTCCAGGTTCATTCCCTGGCCGCTGGCGAGGGTCCCACATGGCACGCAGACCTCTCCTGTCTCTCCCGCTGCTTCCCTCAGCAGTGTATTTTGTCACTCTGCCTTTTCTGTTCCCTGCTCTGGCTTTGGTGAATTCTCTCACCCTCCCGTGCTTGTGACTGTACCCAGTGCTTGTATAAATAAATAAATCTTTAAAAAAAAAAAGAAAGGAAAATCAACTCAAACAATAAAACCAACTATGTACTTTGCGTTTCACGATATATGTGCAATACTTATAGTGATGATGATGATTATAAAAGTATTAGCTCCTACTAGGAATTTCATGTAATTTTATAGAGAAACAAAGATTATAGGAAATGTCATTTTATGCAGATACTTGAGATAGTCCCAACAGTTGTAAATTAAATAACATACTTTATTCAAGTGTAAATATAATCTTCACTTTATATAAAAGATTCAATATTGAGTATATTTGTTTTGTTAAAATATGTGATGAAAATTTAAAAAAAAATGAAACTTTGTATAAATTCAGTTTACAAAATGATCATGACCAAATACTGATAAGTCACTATAGCATAACAACAATTTACAAATAATATCCTTGATATCTGTATTTATATTCTTAATTATTTTCATAAAAAATCTTGTTTTCATGAAAGCAATTTAAAAACAATAATTAGGACATTTATAAATTTCTGAGAAAAGATTAAAATTACATGAAAAAATAGTCTAAATTCATGTGGAAAGGAAATGATTTTATCATTTATCTATTGGTAAAAGATTCTATTAGCTCATTATTATACAATGGATAAAAATCTTAACAGAATAGAGCAAAATTGTATGCTTTCATAGACATCAAAATCAATACTCTGGTTGGGGATTTAAATCTTCCGTTACAGGGTCTCCCTGGTGGCGCAGGTGGTTGAGAGCATTGCTCTGAAGCTGTCCACAGCCTCTGCAGTGCCAGTTTGATCCCTGTTGGCGGTGGAGATACCCACATGGGGAGCAGACCTCTCCTGTCTCGCCCACTGCTTCCCTCAGTGGTGTATTTCAATCAGTCAGCCTGTTCTGTTCCCCATTCTGTCTCTGGTGAATCCTCTCACCCTCTCACACATCTGGTCTATA
Source organism: Talpa europaea (assembly GCF_964194135.1). Lineage (NCBI taxonomy): Eukaryota > Metazoa > Chordata > Mammalia > Eulipotyphla > Talpidae > Talpa > Talpa europaea. The sequence goes on from NC_140071.1 coordinate 30,050,139, forward strand.
CCCCTGTTCTTGTATAAATAAATAAATAAATAAATCTTTAAAAAAATAAAATAAAAAATAAATCCTCAGTTACCTTATTAAAATTACTTAGAATAAGAATAAATTGTAAATGAAAGCCCTTTAAATATTTCACCATGGTCAGAGTCAGCCAATCTAGGAACTGTGATACTTAAATGGAAATCAATGGAGAGGTAATTTGTGCAGAAATACATATGCTTTCTTTAAAGATTACAATACAACAAATTATTTCAAAGCTTAGTCAGCTGTTGAAAACTCTTCCAAATAGGGGGAAATAAAACCCTTTTTAGAAGATGACAATTTAGATATGGTAATCACACATAACATGACAAGATAGACACATGTAAGCATTTATATCTTCATTGAAACAAACCATTACAGCATCCGAACCATTTCATAGAAAGCATTTCAGCAGTGATTCTACAAAGACCTCATTGAGAATAGAGACTCTGATTCAAGGACTGGTCCTTAAAAAGTCTGTTTACAGGATTTCCCTGCTATGTGAACATAGAATATTCCTATTTGGTATGATTTGATAGGTAATTTGTGGGTTTTGGAATGCTCAACAATTTTTCAATGTAAATTAATGGGAATAGCATTTACAGACCTAAAAAATAATCTACAAAATAGGAAAGTTCTACTTCCAGATAATAATGGGGGAGGTGGATGGAACCTGCTTTATATCAAAATTCAATGCATAAAAAGGAGCCCCTGGTTGATCAGAATTTTGAGACTAAATTTACAATTCAGTTAGTAATAGTTTTCTATAATACTACTTAGTATTCTTAATATAAAGAATTTAACTCCAAAAATATATTACAGAGAAAATGCTATTTTCTGCTTCTTAATATGAAAAAAAAATTAATTGTTTAAAGTAACCCATATACATAGATATGAATACTTGTTTTTTGTTTATCCACATTTTGTTTTGTTACCATTTCATTAGTAAAAATGTCTGACCTTTGTTATAAGTGAAACTACTTTCAAATATTTTCTCATTTTATTTTCACAGCTACTGGGTGTGAGCTACACAGTTTGAGGAATAATGAATAATGAAGGAGGAAGTTTGTGTTATTATCACTACATTAAAATGAGTACAAAGAGACTTTAGGAACTGTTAGATATAAAAGTTTAGTTCTTAGTAAGTGGTTGAATCACAAAAATAACTTAGGACATCAGATGACCACACTAATAAATATTTGCATTTCAGGATCCTGCTGCATTTACTTTTCATCAGCTGTGAACATGACCTTCACTGGACCTTTTTGTTTAATTTTCTTTTGACACAAAAATGTGGTAGCCCCACAGGTGACACAACTTATTAAAACCAAAAATAGGGTTCTATCACACACCCCCTATTTTAATTTACAAAAGAAGAAAGCAGACCACCCATAATATGATCACTAAAGTCATAGTTTCTCTCTCTGCTGCCACTACTGTTGTTCTTTATTGTAATAGGGAGATATAAACAAATCTATGTGTTTAAAACTGCTTAGCATAGTTTCATTTTATGTTGTAAACTTACCACTAAGATACAGTTAGGTTAACTCTTTTTCTTTAAATATTTATTTTTTTTAGATATTGCCTTATAAATTTAATTTTCTTTTATAATTACACGATATATGAAAACAAAATCACATTTCAAAACAAGTGCATTTTAAGTTTTTTAAATTTTAGATTTTTTTTTTATATTTATTTGTTTATACAAGCACTGGGTACAGTCAGAAGCGCGGGAGGGTGAGAGAATTCACCAGAGCCAGAGCCGGGAGCAGAGCAGGCAGAAGGAGTGAAGTACACTGCTGAGGGGAGCAGCGGGCGGCAGGAGAGGTCTGCGCGCCATGTGGGACCCTCCTTCGGTGGCCAGGGAGCAGCCCGGGATCAGCCGGGGATTGAACCGGCCCCGCAGAGGCTGCGGGCAGCTTTGCAACCCAGTGCTCAACCACTGTGCCACCGGGGAGGCCCTAAATTTTAGATTTTTTAATTAATGAATTGATTTATTTTTAACTAAGGTAATGTTAGGAGAATGGAGGCTCATGGGTATGGGTGTATACACAGTTTGAGGAATAACAGCCACCACAACAAATGTGAGAGCAAGAAAGTGTAGATTTATTAAAGCAAGAAAAAGGAACTCCTGATAACAGGAAGGAGTCCAAGGGAGCATGCTCATTTTACTCCACCCTCCCTATGACTATAGACTTTTGGACTTTCTGTTGCCCAACATGCCAGACTATTGATTAGGTACTAGATGGTTGGGAAGATTCATGGTGGCTGTTTTTTTGTTCTCTCATTATCCTGTAATAGAATCTTATTCTATGTGATGCCTAGTTCAGCAACATTTTAGCAACACAATTTCTGATTTTCTGGGAGCTGTTTTGTTCCTTCTGTTCCAATATTGTCTAAAATCACTGTCCTGTGTCTCAGCCTTTCCTGTTCCCCCAGACCTTCTGTTCTCAATCCCTCTCATTAACATTGGGGTGTCCCCATCAGGTATTACCACCATAGTGCATCCATGACCAACTCACCTATATTTTACCACCACAAACCAATATGCCTCCTTCCCTCCCTATTCTTTTCCTGCCCCACCACGCCCCCTTGGGTGTCTCAGTTCTGTAGCCAGCTATCAAGTGTTAGTTTTTCAGCTTGTCTTTTTTTCTGACAACTGATTTAGTTACTCTGTATTCCACATATTAGTGACACAATCTGGTATTTATCTTTCTCTTTCTGACTTATTTCACTTAGCATCATCCTTTCAAGCTCCATCCATGTTGCTGCAAATGGTATGAGTTTATCTTTTTGATTGCTGAGTAGTATTCCATTGTCTACAGATCAACATCACAATGAGATACACTCTTACCTGTGAGAATGGCCCATATCAAAGAGAACAGAAAGAAGATGTGCTGGTGAGATGTAGAGAATGCAAACTGATGGGAATGCAAACTGGAAAGCAAATAATAATTTGCCATTTTAACCAGTAATTCCACTTTTAGGCACCTACCCCAAAATTTCAAAAACACTAATTTGAGAGGAAGCATGCACTCCCATGTTTGTTGCAGCACCATTTAGTATAACTAAATCATTGGAAACAATCTAAGTGTTCCAAAACTGATGAGAGGATAAATTTTAGAATTTCAAAATTCTATCTTGATTTTATGTCTCTAAGTCATATAATAGTTTTTTAAAATTGTATTTTTGTTTTCCACTGTTAATCTAATGAAAATAAAAGTGTATACAACTGTGCATAGATTCACCCTCAATTTTATGGTAGCATAAGAATGATAATATAAAAATAGTAACTTAATACATATCTTTTTCCATCTTACATTTTGATTTAATAAATATCCTTGTGATCTCCATGGTAACATGAAAGTGTTCCTCATTCCTCTTTGAGGTTGAGAAACTTCCATTATGTGGAGACACCAAACCTTATTTAACCTGTTACTCATAGACATTTAATTTCTAGTATTTTGCCATTATAAAAATGTTCAATGTATAGTCTCATACATATACCATTTTGCATTTTTCCAATCTGGCTAAAATTACTAGAAATTTGTTGCTGGTTTAATGTGTAAAATGTGCATGCAATTTTGACACAAGTTGTTAAATTCCTCTTCTATAAGATTTGATATACCACAACTTTGGCCACAGGGTATGTTATCAATCTTTTGGATTTTGCTATTCTGACAGGAAATATTTATTATTTTAAAGTAATTAATTTCTGTATCTTATTTTATAAGAAAAGTTATCATGTCTTTATATAAGCATTTTTAATAAGCATGGTTAGCAAACCTCTACTATCAAACATAATGTGTCTTACTCATAATCAGAGAAAAGAAAAGAAATAAAGTAATGTGTGAGACAAGAAGAGTAATACAAGCTGGATTGTAACTTCTGCTTGAATTCAAGCAGTTTCTTTATATAGGAAATAGACCTCAAATAAATTTTTGAACAGCTGGAAGATTAATATGTTTAGTCTTATTAAAAAACTCATATTTCTGGGCCTCCCTGGTGGTGCAGCAGGCTGGTCACAGCACTATGGGGCTGTTTACAGCTTCTGCAGGGGGACTTCTATTCCCCCTCCCCCTACTGGCTAGGGAGCTACCCACATGGTGTGCCAGACCTCTCTTGTCTCTCACACTGCTCTCCTCAATAGTGTATTTTGGCAAATCTGCCTGTTCCCCACTCTGTCTCTGGTGATTCCTCTCACCCCCCACACTTCTGGCCTGTGCCCCAGTTCTTGTATACATACATAAATAAATCTTTAAAAAAAATAAAAAGCTCATACTTCAAATTTTTCAAGGCTTTTAGACATGGACCCTTAGAATATCTGTAGATAAGACAAGTATTCTCAGAATTTTTCTGTACCTCTAGTTGACAATGGCAAAAATTGAATAAATTATAACAATAAAAAATTGAATTTGAAGCTGCATTACATAAAATTCATATAGTTGTATAAATAGGTATAAACATTAAGCTTTTGTAATTTTGAAGCATTTAGTTGTCTAAATTAATAAACCTTAAAAGTTTGAGGCTGTACTATGATATATGGGAAAATTTTTATTAAAATCAAAACAAGGTAAGTTCAAAATAATACTGGACACATATTACATATTAATAACAACAATAAAAAGACTAAACCTGTCAACTTTTGTATCAAACTACTTTGATTTGTGCTATCATTTATTAGAGCAAATGGAAACATTGTTTGTAGGGTGTTTTCTTTTTTTATCTATATTATTTGTTAAAAATTTTATTTACTGCTACACTTTTGTAAGTTATTTTTTTCAAAACTTGACACTTATAAGGTATTAGTTCAAAGTGCCCTTAACAGAAAAATATGGAAATCACTTACATAGGCAGCAAGGGATATCTGTACTCTGATGGAGAATGTTTTCATGCAAGTTTACTTACAATTACCTGCTTTTTAGCTCACATTTCCCTTGACTTTTAAAGGGCATATTTACCTTGTTAAGAACTGTGTCAGCAGTTAGTCAGACTAATATGAGTCACTCTATGGACCTAACGGCAGGATTTGATCAATGTTTCATCTGTAAACAAGACAAGGCTATCAGTAATCTAATATGGACATCTATATTGGCTTCTTGTATTACAGCCAGATATACAGTCTACTAATGGGAGAAAGAGGGCATAAATTATTGGGTAACTTTACTGTTTGTGAACTATCCAATTTAGAACTCTGTTGAAATCATAAGACACTGAGATTAGATGCTGCCCCCTCTGTAAGTTCTGATTAGTGGAACCATCACAGCATTTCATCATTCCTGCAGTTACCACTTTGTTTGGTGTGTTGTAGTTTGTCTCTTAACCTGCTTTTAAAATCAATCTATGTTCTGAAAGCTATTGAGGTTAAGGTAATTTCTAAAACATGAATCTTATTTTGGCATGTGACTCCAGGTGCCAGGAACATTTGTTTGCATGTCTTACAAGCAAAGCAAAGGGTCAGATAAAGCCAAACCAATAACAAACTCTAGAAATCTATACAGCTGAGGCTCCCAGAGGGGGAAGAGGAGGGAGTAGAACAAAGTGAGGGGAGAGTGCACAATGGACTCTAGTGGAGTCCTATGGGTGCATTGGCTGTGGCTGTGCTGTGGTAACAACACCTGAAGTGAGAGATCCTAAATCTCTCAATCACAAGCGACATTGTAAATCAATGTTTTCTCAATTAAAAAAAATAAAAAAGAGGGTCCTCCCTGGTGGCTCAAGGAGTTAAGGCACAGCCTCTACAACACAAGTTCGATCACTGGCAAGGGAGGTGACCCACATGGCGCAGCAGACCTCTCCTGTCTTACCTGCTTCTCCCTTCAACTGTGTATTTCAGTCAATTTGCCTGTTCTGTTCCCCACTCTATCTCTGGTGAATCCTCTCATACCCCACACCTTCGGCCTGTACCCCAGTTCTTGTATGCATAAATAAATAAATCTTTTAAAAACAACCCTCTTCAGCAATTAAAAGTAACAAATATCTTGTTTTGTCCATATTTCCTTTTATTCCATATAGTGACAGACATAATTATATTTCCTTTGATACTGAACATAAAGGCCTAGGATTTAATATAGTCAATTTACCAGATAGAGCTTCAACATTTTAATACAAACACAACTATTTTAATAAATAAGCTGTTCTCCAAAGCAGATACCATGACCTAAAGCTCAACATGCAATGTTGATTTTTACTGTCTTCTTTTTGATTAAAATAAATCATCAGCAAGTCTGTATGGCTAAAAACTAACTATTTTTCAAAGAATAATAATGATTTCCCTTGAGATCACATTTCCAGAAAGGACTCTTTCTTTCATATGCCCCAGTACTTAGAAAATCATTTTTCATTCTATTCTAAACTACCTCTCTATTGAATTTGGTATATAATTGTTTATTGGTCTGTCTGCTATGAATACCAGGACCTCAGTACATAAGTTAAATGGCATACATTCACATTTATCATGGCAATTCTGTCACACACACATATACACACACGCTTTTAAATCTTTGGAAGTCTGTCATCTGTCTCTTCCAAGATATACCTCACATCTAATGGACAAATGTGTGGAATGAATATATATCACATATATGAGTATATAATATATATGCACATATATTTATATACCAATGCCAGTCATTTAGGTAGAAACATGGTTTAGTCATTAGTATGTAGAAGAAAAATAAACTATTTTTGTCCAATATTTATTTGTAAGATATCAATAGAAATATATACTTAGCAAAATACAGAACATTCATTGTAAGTAGACATTTTTCCTAAGTTTTCTAATACCCTTGTCTAGTACAATTCTCACCAAAATGACTTAAAAAGTAAAAAAAAAAAATCCGTGTGCACATTAATAAATATTTGACAAAAAATGTTAAGAAGGTTTGCTTAAAAATAGCACTGCTCATATCAGTCTTTTCATACCTATGATGCTGTCAAAGATGACTTTGCCTCAATTAACATTGCACTTTTGACTCAGAACTTGTCAAACATTTCATTTCATCGTCTCTAAACTTGCCCACAGACGTACACAGAAAAACAGGCAGCAATAATCATTAAACATGGAAAGCTGCACATTTCCTGTAAAGAGCACAGTGGCATAGGGTAATGGGTTGGAGCAAGCAAGCAAGTAGATAAATATATTGACAATTTGCTTTTAACAAGTCAACACTCTTGAACATTTGCAAGAATCAGGCACTGTGACAGGAAAACACACTGGCAGATGGATTCTGAATAAGTTGGATCTTCATTTCTCTTTTACAAAGCAGAATAAAATCACTGGCATAAAGAGAAATACGTGTGGATTTCTTGCCTCAGAGAGTTAAAAAAAAAAAAGGCAGACATATAACTTTAAAGACTAAATGGATCATATATAGGTTTTAGGAATAGTGTTGTTTGCACAAGGCAGACACATTTTCTTAGAGAACCTTAATTGGGACTTGAACCCCAAGGACCCTCTTGTACAAGATGTTAACAATACAAATCATCAGCCTCACTGCTTTCATTGCATTATAAACAGAGCTTGTGGGGAAGGTCCTCATCTTGGAGAAGATTTCCTCATAATTTGCCATGTTCACTCTTAGTTTTGTTCATTTTATGTTCTATCTTTGGATTTATAAAATGTAAAGAAAAAATAACCCAGAATGTAAAGATGAAAATTATGGTTCCCAATCACATTTTGATACTGTTAACTGAGATCTGTGAGGAACCTCAAAAATGCTATGAAGATTATAGCAACTATATAACTGGACCTCAAGAGAGAAAAATGTGAGATGGCATCTGGAACATTCCATGAGTTATTCAGTTATTTTGTAACTTCTTGCAATTTCTAGCGTTCATTTCCATAAGGCATTTTTTTAAATATTAGATTAAAAATATTTTCTGTAACGTAAAAAATTCATATAACATGGCACAAGTGTTCTTATTCTCCCAATATGGATATTTTCTCCCCACTGATGACATGGGGAAGAATATTATATACCTTACAAAAATAGGTTTACTGCTATGAATGTGGACAGGAAATAATTGAGCCACTTGAACTTATCCTTTTCATAAAACATGAGTTTTCTTTCTTTTTTTTTTAATTTGGTCATAAGATATGACCAAATCTTATGAACTTTACCCTCTTTCTGTTTAAGTTGAGATGTGTCTTCCTTCACATTAGTTTAAATTACTTTTAAATTTATTTCACTACAGTGACAATGTATTAACAGTGTGGATCCAGTTTAGTCATTTTACTTTAGTGATTAACCACTGCTTTACCAACAAAAATAGTCATTTTAGTCAAAATGATATAAACCTTTTGTTATCTCCAATATAACCTTCACCCACTGAACTAAAACTCATTGAATTAATGATATCTTTTGTACATGATTTAACAAAATGGAAAGAAGCCTTGTGCAAACTTGTAGACTCAAATTTTAAAAATGTCTTATATGCCTAATGTTAAAATGATATAAAATCCTTTATCTTTTTTTAAAGATTTATTTATTTATGCATACAAGAGCTGGAGTGTAAGCCAGAGGTGCAGGGGGGTGAAAGGATTCACCAGAGAGAGTGGGGAGAAGAAGTACTGAAATACACTGCTGGGGGAGCAGCAGACTAGGCAGGAGAGGTCTACTGCACCATGTGGGTTGCTCCCTGGCTGGCCAGGGATTGAACTGATGCTGCAGTGGCTGGCAATAGCTTTAACCTCTGTACTACCAGGGAAGCCCACCATTATCTTTCTGTTTTAACTTTCCTGGTTACAGAACACTAGTATTGAATCTGTTCAGATACTTACGCACTGATTTTCACCATCTTTCTAAGTGAACTAGTTATAGCATTAACCTTTATTTAAGCAAAAATAAGTTGGTTTACTTTGACAATATATTGAATATACTTTTGTTTTTCAAAACTTAATGAAAGTATATCTCCACAGCATAAGATTAGATCCTTATAATAGACTGAAAGAGACTCTCAGACTTACCTTACTTAAGGAGCCACAATGCACTGACAGGATTTTGCCATTAAGGAGCACTGCAGTATGTGAGGGCTCCCATGTGGTTGCCATTTGAGTAATTAAGGATTGTGTAATAATCTTACACACTTCCATAAATTTCAGAAAAACAGATGAGCAATACCAGTCAGATATTCACTGAATAATTTACATCAGCTTTTAAAATCTTAGGTGCACTTAAAGACCAATCCTGAAAACAGCACACAAACAAATAACGTATTTGGAAGGTCTTTGCCACATGTGAGGCTTAACAATATTATTTTTTTATTGATTTTAAGAGCTCAGAAATAAATTAGTCATAATCTTTAATAAATAACTTCCTAGTGTATTTAGCACATATATACAATTATTTTTTTCTGACTTATTTGAAAATATTTGGATACAAAATACATGTCCACAGGTATTTTACTTGTCTTCTAACCTAAGAATTAAAAATCATGCCATCGCTTCTTGGCCTTTTGGTTAAGATCGAGTGTAAAAATCATGCCAATATACTTACCTGGCAGGGGAGATATCATGATCACGAAGGTGGTTTCCCCAGGGCGAGGCTTATTCAGACGTGCTGATCCCTGCGATTTCCCCAAATGTGGGAAACTCGACTGCATAGTTTGTGGTAGCGGGTGGGAAGGGAGGGAGGGAATTATGCCAAAAGTGCTGACTGCCTATTAGTTCCTCATCTACTTTTGCTGATTGACACCTCTGAAAGCACTACCCTGAAATTTCTGTTTATCACAATTTCACTTAAAATAAAATTATATACATATATAATATGAAACATATAAATATTTTATCATATTTGATAGATACATACTTGTTTCATCATATATATTTTCATAAGTATCAAAGCATATATTATATTTGATACATGTATCACATAAAATATGTATGATGAAAATATGTATGATAAATGTGACAACATATATGTAATTTAGTTCCATATTTTTTTAGTTTTTAAACAGAATGTTTTATTGGAAATAGTTTTTTATAATATGATATTTTGAAACTGTCACCTTTGTTTAAAAAATTTCAGGCCTATTATAGGCCTCCCTGGTGGCACAGGGGTTAAAGTCTCAGCACTATCAAGCTATTGCCAGCCACTGCGGCATGAGTTGATCCCCAGCCAGGGAGCTACCCATATGGTACAGCAGACCTCTCCTGTCTCATCTGCTGCTCCCTCAGCAGTATATGTCAGTGGAACTGCCTGTTCTTCTCCCCACTCTGTCTCTGGTGAATTCTCTCAACCCCTGCACCTCTGACCTACACCCCAGCTCTTATATGCATAAACAAATAAAAATGAAGCTTAAAAAGAATTTCAGGATTTTGGTATAAAATTTATTATTTTCTTTTTATCTTCTTAATTGATGACTACATTTGTTTTTCAGTCATTATGAAGTCCATTTTGTCTCTCACTTTTCTTTGTCAGTTTAGTCAGAGTAATATCTATTTTTCACCAAATTAGCTTAAAACTAGCTAACTTGATGATGATGTTTGTTTTCTTTTGATACCTAATAATATCTTTATTTTCACTTTTTTATTTATGTATTTTGTTATTTTCTTGACTTGTGATATTAGAAGCCTAGCATATTGAGTATCAACCATTCTACTTTCATAGTATAATCATTAAAGACCATAGATTTTTCTCAAATCATCATTTTAGCTATTATACAATTTTTGATATAAAAATGCTTTTATCAGGGCCTCCCTGGTGGTGCAAAGTGTTAAGTCTCAGCACTGTGAAGCTATCTGCAACACGAGTTCAATCCCCGGGCAGGGAGCTAACCCACATGGTGCAGTGCCCCTCTCCTGCCTCACCCGCTGCTCCCCTCAGCTGTGTATTTCAGTGGATCTGCTTGTTCTGCTCCCCACTGTCTCTGGTGAATCCTATCACACCCCCCACACCTCTAGCCTACACCACAATTCTTGTATGCATAAATAAATAAATCCTTAAAAATGCTTTTATCAAAATGAATTAAATAAGATTTTTCTATATGTACATTTTACAATAATTTTTTTTTTGGTTAGATTAGGAAAATGGTATATATACTTAATGGAATACTACTCAACTATAAATATGGATAAACTCTTGCCATTTGTGACAACACAAATGGAAATTGAACTGGATAATACTAATTTAAGTAAGTCAGAGAAGAGACACAAAAACTGGGTGGTTTCACTTATATGTGGAATATAGAGAAACAAAACCAACCCTGGAAAACTGACTATAAAATAGAGGTTACTGGAGTGGGAGGTGGAAGATGAAAAGCAAAGTGTTAAGTAGGCTCATTGGGCTATGGTGGAGGACTATGCGTGCTATGGTGTTGGACAGGGTGTGGTGACGTATCCGCAGATGTGATCCTATACATTGAAATCAAATATAATATTATAAACCAATATTGCCCTCCAAAAAACAGGAAATATGTTTTACAAATAACATGTTAACTTACCAGTTCACAGTAATTAAAAATTTTAAACACCTCCCTTTAATATTTTGGAAAAATGTAAAAAAGCTGTATATTTCATGTGAATCTACTTAAACCAAACAAATGACACTTGAGTAAGGACATCAATTAGGCATTCAGCCCAATTATTCACTTGCTACCATAAATCCTTTATAGGAATGTGTGATAGGCCCTAATCTTTTAGCTGAACCATGGGTTTCAAATAAATACTTTGAGCTATGTTTGAATTCCTCATCCTTAAGGTCAAGCGTTACACTTTAATTTTTGTCAATTTGACACTCTTATATCACTAAATTCTTTACTGTGGATTTCAGTGCTTCCTGCTTATTTATCCACTTTTAAGAATTTAAGAAGCTGAGCTACCCTTTAATGGGAAAACCAGTCTCATTTCTCTGTACTTGTTCCTCCTACCCCTGGAATATCAGATCGTCTATTTGAGTTTATGGTAGTCCTTAATTCCATTCTGTAACTATAAATCTGCCCCAAAGTTTCATGACTTCTCCGCTGCTTAGTCAGGACTTCTCACTACGATTTTAATTCACCGAAACTGCCCCAGGGATAGCAAATACTTTGAATAAAATAATAGCTCACTTCTCCGATGTTTGCTTTTTTCTTGAATCTTAATCCTTCAAGATATAGTTCCCATAGAAACAACAAATGATCTCTTTCATAGGCTATTTGTATATTATCCAGATTTCTGATTTATTTTCAATGGCAGGGTCCAATCATCACAGGTAACTATTTTACTCAAGAGCAGAAACATGGTTTCCCTTGTTTGCTCTTCTTACTTCCATTTATCCTCCGTCCTCTTTTTCCCACTTTCTAAACATACAAGAGGGAGCAAGATCTATAGAATATACGAGTATAAGTTATCTAAATTAAAAATTAAAAGTACCCAGTAACTCATAATTGTTCTTGGGGTGGTCTGACTTTAAAATTTGATTATATCTATCCTTTTACAATGTTGTTTTCCAAATATTTTGAAATTGATAATGGCAATCTCACTGTTGCAGCAAGCTACCTGATTCCAACTTTTCCTCAGTATTTACTATTTCTCTACATTTATTTTTCATAAAAGGCCACACAGACAATATGATACAAACTGCAATGTGAAATCATTGTTTAATTTTTCCTACTTGGAATTCATATCGATTTAGTTAAAATCTGTTTTTCCTATGTATTTCATTTTGTTCAGTAAGAAAACTCTTAGGACACCATTCTACGTTAAAGTTGTATAGAAAGGTTAAGATTCAAACAAATTGAAATATTTGGTGACAGTCCCAGACTCCTGAAGTAGGCACATTAAGGGAATGTGGCCAAGGACATTTTTAATGCTACACATACAACTAAAAAACATTCGTGGTTATTTCAGTGTCAATCCTGACATATTTCATATAATTCATTAGAACAAAAAAGTATTCACTCTCACATAAAATATATAAAAAGCCTATTGAGAATGCTAATTTACCCTGGGAAATGCTTATATAGCAATTGCTGAATTTGCCTTCATATTTAGACTATTATTTTACTGAAAATAAGAAATTAAATGAAGGACTATTTGAACTTCAGCGTGCATTAAAATTAATGTTTAACAAAGGAGAAAAAAATGCCTTGGCTTACAATTAAGCAATATGCAAAAGTGTAATTGCCAACATTCCATGTGGATTATACATGCTGTCCACAGATATTAGCAGATTAGTATTAATCTGTGTTTTGCTATTCCAGAGTGTGAAATGGAAAGATGAATGTATCGAGCTCGGTAATTTATAAACAATAACAAAAATATCTTATTAGCAATGCCATATTTTAAAATCAAATTTAGTAACATAAAGTACTTAAGGAGGTGTGCCCTGTGTTAAAATAATTAGAATGTTTCTAGCAGAATCTATTGTTACTTATGAATGCAAATAAATTATTTTTCAAAGGAAGATGATATTTTCAGGAAAATTGATAATTGACACCCTATTTACCAAGTGTGTTTCGATGATTTATGAAAGAGAGTGTGCCTGATTTTCAATCATTTATCAACAAAATACTTTAAATATGGTAGCTTCATTCCACTTGGTTTAAAAAAATAATGCCTCCTCCTGGTGTAGACCTCCAGGAGAGGAGCTAATCAAAGCCGTGGACACTGTCATCATCTGGGGCAGACCCAAACAGAGCAGGGTCGGAACCATGAGAGATAAGATTATGGGATGAGCTGGTGTGGCGCCCTATCACATGAGCTCCACCTACAAAATCTCTAGGGCTAGGGGACCAAACCCCTGGTCCAGAGATGTCCAGAGATGTGTGTAACATGAGTGAGGCTTCTCCTTTTCCAACTGGGGAAGGAAAACATCAGAGATGTGACTGGATACCCAGGGCAGGACTGGAAACCCCAAAAGGAATCTAGAGGAGCTGGACCGACCACCTGCTAGAGTCTCTCCCTACCAGGAAACTTCTCCACTGGGAGAGTGAGGTTCCCACTGCCAGAATTATTAGAGTCAGAAGCAGCATTATGTGACAGTCATCGGAATGGATGGGACAAATCAGTGTGAATGAAGTGGCACGAAACCCAGAGACCATCCTTGTCTGGAGAAAACAGGACAGTCTCTTATACCACAGGAAGCTCCAAAATTAAGGAGTCTGGAGAACCACTCCATACACCTGCCCTACAAGAGGTTCCTGAAGTGTTCTACCTTGCTACCCACCTCACAGTTGCTCCTGGGGATATGAATAGCCTACGTTGCTTGGTCCAGGAGTGCAGGTCCTCACCCAGGAAAAAGACAAGTTTCCAGAAAAAGGAGAAAGCTCAAGGGCCAACCATGGATCTAGGGTGTGCAGCAAGGGAAGAGTTGGAGTGATCGATGCAGGGGAGGGAGACACAGAAGGGGTGGTATGTAGGTGGAGTATTGTTGGGAGGCCACACCCTAGGGGAACAGTAACTATGCAAAGATGACTGACAATGTAAGAAATTTAAAAATAAAAAATTTAAAATAGGGCCTCCCTGGTGGCACAGGGGTTAAAGACACTGCTATCAGGCTATCACCAGCCACCACAAGAGTTCCATCCCCGGTCAGCCTGGGAGCAACCCACTTGGCACAGCAGACCTCTCCTGCCTCACCTGCTGCTCCCCTCAACAGTGTGTTTCAGTGGATCTGCCTGTTCTCCCTATTTTCCCTGGTGAATCCTCTCATACCTCCCCCCACACCTCTGGCTTACACCCCAGCTCTTGTATGTGTAAATAAATAAAACAAATCTTTTAAACAATGGTTGCAAAGGGGTGGAGGAAGGGAGGAATGGCAAGTTACTGTTCAATGAGTAGAGTTTCAAATGTAGATTTCTGGAGATGATGATGGTGATGGTTGCACAACTATCAATATATGAATATACTCAGTATTACTGACTGAACCCTTTAAAATGGTTAAGGTAGTAAATTTTGTGTTATATACATTTTACCAAAATTTTTTTTAAAAAGTGACAAAAATAAATAAATAAATAATGCCTTATCCTGAAAAAGCATTCTTCTGTACTACCCATTCATTTGTCCTTTGAAAATGGCATTTATATACAGACACTGTGTGCAATCCTATTGTCCAATTTCAAAATGGCAAGTTTTAAGGTATGTGAGTTGTATTTCAATAAAAATAGCCTGTCATAAGACAATCTCAGAAAACTCTATCAGTGTCTGTTACTAAGTATTTTGTTTTGTCAAATTGTTTGCTATATGTCATTTTGACTTGCTTTACTATACTCAATTCCCATATATATTTCCATTTTGCTACAGATGGTAAAATTTTGTCTTTTTATGGTTGAATAGTATTCCATCATGTGGACATACTTCATATTCTTTTTTTTTTTTAAGATTTATTTATTTTATTTATACAAGAGCTGGGTACAGTCAGAAGCGCGGGAGGGTGAGAGAATTCACCAGAGCCAGAGCGAGTAGCAGAGCAGGCAGAAGGACTGAAGTACACTGCTGAGGGGAGCAGCGGGCAGCAGGGGGACCCTTGTGCGTACCTTGTGGGACCCTCCTCCAGTGGCCGGGGAGCAGCCAGGGATCGAACTGGCACTGTAGAGGCTGCGGGCAGCTTCGCAACCCAGCGCTCAACCGCTGCGCCACAGGGGAGGCCCATACTTCATATTCTTAAACTAACCCTCTACCAGTAGGCACAGAGGCACTTAATATTCCACATTTTAGTGGCACCATCCAGTTCCAGTATTTATCTTTTTCCTTCTGACTTCCTTCCCTTGGCATTATCCTCTCTAACGCTACCCATGTTGATACAAATGTCATGAGTTTATCTATTTTGATCATTGAGTAATATTCCATTATGTATATATACCATATGTATATATGGGGACACTTAGGTTGTTTCTGTAATTTACCTGTAATAAGTTGGGCTGCAATAAACATGGTAGTATATGCTTCCTTTCAAATTATTGTTTTTCAATTTTGCTGGTACGTGCCTAGGAATGGAATTACTGTATCAAATGGCAAATCAATTATTTATGTTTTGAGACACCTTCATACAGCTTTCCATAAGGGCTAAATCAGTTTGTTTTCCTACCAGCAGCATAGGAGGGCTCCCTTTTCTCCACACCCTGGCCAGCACTTTTTGTTTCTAGTCTTTTCAATAAGGGCCATTCTCACAGATACGAGTTGGCTCACATTGTGGTCTCGATTTTCATTTCTCTAATAATGTGTAATAATATATATATTTTCATGTGCCTGTTTGCAGTCTGAATGACTTCTGTTAAGTTCTTCTGCCCATTTTTTGATAGGGCTATTTTGTTTTTTTTTTAAAGAGTTTTATGATTTCTTTATATATCTTTCATATCAGTGCTTTGTCAATGTATGGTGTGCTGTGTAAATATTTCCTTCATTGCATAGTTTGTTTTTTTTTTTAAGTTATGGCTTCTTTTGTTGTGCAAAACCTTTTTAGTTTGATGTAATCCCAGCTGTTTATGCTCTCTTTTGTTTTCCTTGCTGTTGGAGATGAATCCCTAAAGGCATCTCTAAAGCTTATGTTATGAAATGTTTTGCCTATGTTTTCTTCTATGTATTTTATAGTTTCAGGTTTTATATCCAAGTTTTTTTTATCCATTTTTAATTGATTTTTATGTATGGTGTGAAATACTGGTCTAGTTTCATTATTTTGCATGCAGCTGTCCAGTTTCCTCAAGGCCACTTATTGAAGAGGCTATCCTTGTTCCAGTGTATGTTCTTGGCTCCTCTCTTCTAGATTCGCTATCCATATAGATGTGTGGGTTTATTTCCTTTTGTTGAGTTTTATGAGTTCTTTGCAGAAGTTGGTAATTAGTCCTTGTTAGATGCATGATTTGAAAATATCTTCTCCTATTCAATAATAAATCAATACAATGAGGTGATGGGTTGCAAAATCAGTATACAAAATTAATTTGAATTCCTATGTGCAAATAATGAACTAAAAGAGAGGAAAAAAACTATTCAATTCACTATCACATCAAAAAGTTACATAATTAGGAATAAACTTAGGAAGTAAAAGGTGTGTAAAATGAATACAATAAGACATTCTTAAAGAAATCATAAAAAGAAGTCATAAAAAGTGGAAAGTTATACCCTGTTCATGGATTAGAAGAACTAACTTTTTTAAAATGGCCATCTTACCCATAGCAATATATAAAATCAGTGCAACCCCTATGAAAGTCCCAACAGCATTCTTCAAGTAAATATAAGAGACATTACTGAAATTCTGTGGAACCACAGAAGACCTCAAGACAATCCTTACCCCTCCAAAAAAAAAAAAAAAAAAAAGATGAAGGTTTCATTCTCCCAGACTTCAAACTGTATTCCAATCTAAATTAATCAAAATAGTTTGGTATTTAAATGAAAATAGACACCCAGACTAATGGAATAGAGAATCCAGAAAAAAAAAAACCCATTCTTATATGGACAGTTAACCTATGACAAAGCAGTCAAGAGCATATAAAAGAAAAAAGGAAAAACTTCAACAAACTGAACAGCTGTATGTCAAAAAAAGAAAAGAAACTAGTATACTGCCTCATACCACACACATATTTTAACTAAAAAATGAACTGAATCTTGGATATAATACGTGAAAATATAAAATATAAGAACATAGACCAAACACTCTTTGAAATTGGCTTCAGAAACTTTGTTGTTTTTTTAAAGGTTTATTTATTTATGCATACAAGAACTGGGGTACAGGGCAGAGGTGTTGGGGGTGAGAGGATTCACCAGACACAGAGTGGGGAGCAGAACAGGCAAACTGCCTGAAATACACTGCTGAGGGGAGCAGAGGGCGAGACAAGAGAGGTCTGCTGCGCTGTATGGGTAGCTCCCCAGGCTGCTGGGGATTGAACTCAGGCTGAAGAGGCTGAGAATAGTTTCACAGTGCTGTGCTTACCCCCTTAGGCCACCAAGGAAGCCCAGCTTCAGAAACTTTGAGCATTGGACTTCAAAGTCAAGGGGAAAAATAAATGTGACTAGAGAAAAATAAAAAGTTTCTACACAGCAAAAAAGCAATATCATTAAAATTAAGATTGATTTTTTTTTTGTTTGCCATTTCCTTTTAGTACTGTTTTAGGTTTGTGCTTGTCTTTGTTGATGAGTTTCCTGTAAACAACAGAAGGTTAGACTTGTTTTGACTCTATTCAGCCACTCTATACTTTTTGATTGGTTAATTCAAGCCATTTAAGTTTAAGGATTATTGAGACACAGTGCTTATTTAGCTTACTTATTATTACCATTTTGTTATGGTATTTTTTTAATCTTACTTTTTATTATTTTGTGTTATCTTTATTTTTTGTTTTCTTTAGGTTCCAAATCCAGTGTCTTTTATGTTGCTTTTATTGATTTTTGTTTGAAGCTTCTGCTGAGTTCCGTGTACAATGGACTATTCCGTAATGGTGGCCAAGTGGAATTTATGGTCTCCAAATTGTTCAGACAGCCACATTTTTACTCTATTCCTTCTCCACATTGTATAACTTTTGTTTCTGCAATCTCTAGATTTATTTGGCTGCTGCTATAATTGTTCCATTGTACTTTTTTCAAATCTGGCTTGGTGTTGATATTTTGTTTTAATAGCATTTTAAAATGAAAATCCTTATAATTCCTTTTGTTTTGAATGACAGACTGGCAGGATAAAATATTCTGGGTTAGAAATATTTTCCTTTGAGTTCTTTAAATATTTCCTACAATTGCCTTTAAAGATTACATTGAGAAGTATGCAGATAACCCAATAGGTACTCCTTTACGTCATTTTTCTTATTCTCTATGCTTTATTTTTCTTCCCTTTTCATTCACTTCCTTTTTCATCAACATGTCTTGTAGTATATTAATCTGGTATTATTTTATTTGAAATATGGGGTCCTCTTGAATCAAGATTTCTGTTTCATTTTTTTACAGAATTTTTTCATTACTTTTCTCCTCCCCAGACCCCAGTGATATAGATACTATTTTTCTATATTCTATATGGATATAGATATATATCTAAAATATATGTATATGTTTCTCTATGCAATGATATAGAATCTATTTTTCTAAACTTTAAATAATTATTTAAATAATCCAAAATAACTTTTGCACAGTTTTCTTTTCTTCTTTCTTCCTTTTATCATTCCATTTGTGTCCTCTCAACCACTGTGCTTTCAAGTTAGTTGATTCCCTCCATTACTTGCATTTGTCTACTGTAAGTACTGGTTTTCTATTCTATTTTAACTTAATTTGTAGTATTTTTATTTGTTTTATTTTTTCCTAAAATTTATTTATTTATGCATACAAGAACTGGGGTATAGGCCAGGGGTGCGGGGGGTAATTCACCAGAGAGAGTGGGGAGCAGAACAGACTGACTGAAATACACTGCTGAGGGGAGCAGCAGGCAAGTCAGGAGAGGTCTGCTGCGCCATGTGGGTCAACTCCCTGGATGGGGATTGAACTCATGCTGCAGTGGCTGTGGATAGCTTCATAGTTCTGACACCCAACCCCTTGCTCCACCAGGGAGGCCCCCAGTATTTTTAAACCTATTAATTTGATTTGCCTCAGTCTCACATTTTCTTAACTTTGCTATATTCCTGTTTTCGGTCATCCATTTCATTTTTTTGTTTTTTAACTTCATAGGCAAGACTATAACTGTTACTTTAAACTCCTCAGTGGACAGATTCTGCATTTTGCTGGGTTGAGAATTCTTTTGGGCTTTTTTCATGAAAACATTTGTGGTATGTCATCTTCCTTTTATTTTTTGAGTACTTATAGAAAGTTTCCTTTTTTGTCTTGATAACATGATATTATATCCTACAAAAAAATATAGGTAGGTATAATCTTAGGGTTTTATACCCACAATATTTATGTGTCTATATTTCACATACTGATATATGTGAAATCAAGGCACTGGGGCCAGTAGTGGGTAGTGGATAGGTACCAGGGCAGTGGGGAATTGAAATTTTGTTTCCACTGATTAACAAGGGATCAAGATTCCCCTGTGCTGGTGCTCTGAGTACCCAAGTTGTGTGTTGTGGTTCCACAGTGAGCCCTCCCATAGGCCAACTCCTCAGCCAAAACATCTCCATCTCTAAGTGGTGGTTGAGCAACAAGCATAGTACTGATAGAAACTACAGTCGGGACAGTGTTGCAAGTCTGTCTCTTTGCCTTTTGTATATATATATATGGAGTTTTGCCCTGAGAACTTGCCCTTTTTTATGGGCCTGGTGCTTCAAAATGTGGCCAATGACAGTTCTGACCCCAGATGGGAATAAAGCAGGGGTTTTGCATAGCATGATCCTGAGCTGCAAACGATAACCTTTCTGTAAGGAGACACAATTATCAGATCTGATGGTCCCCACTAGTTCCGAGTCTAGATTGTTCTCAACTGGGAGCCAAAGACACAAGCTGACAATCACCACTGTATACCCTTACACCTATGTTTCTTCATGGTACACCCTCCGTAATATGTGCCCAACTGAGCAGCACCTTCTCCAGACAGTCCCAGGAGATTAAAGGCCTAGGTTTGTGCCCTCAAGGGAATAACAGCAGAGGTTCTCCAGGGGAGTCACCTTCCCTGTCGAAGATAGCTCTGCTGGCTATTGCTCCAAACTGGTTAATTACTCCAAACTGGTTAATTACAGTTTTTCATACCCCTTCTGCTATGCATCACTCTTACTGCAGAGTATAATGATGGGTTCATTATTGAGGGGTCATTGGCTTTATTTAGGTGTAATTTGGTTGTAAATAAGTGAATGTAACTGGAAGGGACTATTCTAAGTGAAGTGAGCCAGAAGGAGAAAGATAAATACTAGATGGTTTCAATTATACCTGGGAGCTACAGAAACCAAACAAAGGATCAGACAAAAACAAACTAAGAGATTGACTCTTGAAAGCAGAGGTAGATCTGAGGCTCAGAGGGGAGGAGGAGAGTAGAAAACCTGGGGGAAGGAGAACACGGGGGTGGAGGGGAGAGTGGGCACATTGGTGGGGGGAAAACTATAGTGACCACATCTGAGGGGAGAAATCCTGTCAAAAAATTAACAAAGACGCTTAAACAAAACAAACAAAAAGAATAAAAACGTGATTAAAATGTCAAGAATGTAAAGAAAGAAAGAAAGAAATGAATGGAGAAAGCAAACTCCGGGACTTGACTCTGCTGTCACATTAGCCAGACTTCTGTTTTTATATATATATCAAAGAAATAAATGAATGGAGGAAGCAAACTCAGGGAGATTTATATATATATATATATATATATATATATATATATATATATATCACTGATGGTTATTTCTAGTTTGATATTATTACAAAGCTGCTATGAACATTCTTTCATGTCTTTGGTAGGAACTGCTTTGTCATAAGGTACATCTTAGCTTAGTTTGCACTGCCTAACGTTTCAAACAGTGATTGTACCAACTTACACTTTCACTGATAAAACAACATAATGGTTGATTAACATCCTCTCTGCCATTTGTTACTTTTATTCTATTAATTGTACCCCATTCATTTATTGGAGTGGTACCTGAGGAATTTCATTTCCATTTTCATGATTGCTAAAGGGCTCTTTAATATCCTTTCTGGCTTGTCAGATCGCTTCTTTTGCTAACCATGTGTTCACTTTTTTACTGGTTTTATTTTTATCCTATTTTTTATACTTTGCCTTTATAAAAATATATGTTTGTTGTAGTCCTTTGTTGACAGTGTGTATATTAAATCTCTGCCCTTGTCTCTGACTTGATGTATACACTACAGGTACAAAATTATCTGCCAGTCCACAAACTGTTTTTGAAATGTGACCGTGAACATGCCATCAAAAGAAGAACTTTTTTTTACCCATTTGACACAGCAGATCCTGAGATTGCTTTATCCAACAGGGTGATGGCAGGAATGATCCTATGTCAAGTTTAAGTTCTATATATAAGAATTATTTTACATTGCTTAAATTACTGCAACTTAGTGTTGTGCAGTAGTCAAAGTCTATAAAAGCTAAAATCAGATAGCATAAGTCTGTGTCCCCTTGATGATGCAATTTTTTTCATCCAAGTACAGGTATAAAGTACAGAAAACTCTGGTGAAATATTGGAGGGAGAAGGAGAGAAAGACTGCATGGATGAGCAGGAGCACCAGGCATGTAAGGAAAGGAACCAGCTTAGATATTCAGTCCAGGCAAGATTCAGTTGGCTCAAGCACCAACTGCTGTTGCACGCATTTAGCACTGCATTTGAAAACAGTGAAACTGAGCCAAGTGAAGCTACATAACTACAGAATGATATATTTTTTAATCACTGTAGTTTTTGTTGTTGTTGTTTTCTGGTTTGTCACACAGCAAAAGAGATTAGAAAGAAATTTGTGATAAGGTATGTGGCATTGTCAAACAAAAACCTGAAGTATATGGCATTGGCATGGAACTTGTTAGCAGGTCAGGAATAACTGGAGAAAAATGATGATGAAGCAAAAAAATAGTAAGAAATTGTCATTTGGAATCTTGATAGAAAACCACCTGTGCCAAGGAATAGTGGAAAGTACAACTATTGATTTTTATAACTTGGAAAATAGAAGATATCCTTAATGAAATGTTGAATCTGGCAAAGGATATCTCCAGGAAGAGTGTTTAAAATGCCAAATAACATTTTTTAGGCTGTATTTAATAAGAACCAAATATAGAGAATTAGACGAATTAACTGTTCAATTTTAGAATAGAAATTATAGGAAATATAAGGTAACCTGGATATCTTTCTAGCCATGACTTTTCTAAAATTATGAAACAGCCTCAGGGTAGACCTCAAATTCAGGATACTTCCAGTATGACCACAGAGAAAAGTTTAGATTAAGGTTATTGCTCTAAAATTATTTGTTAACATTGAACAGATTAAGGTGACATCTCATGTCATCTCAGCTAGGCAAGAATGACTTTTGATGATCTTAAAGAGAATACTTTTTATACCTTCTCTGCTAAAAATGGTTTCTCAGAATTATCAAGCTGTTAAGCAACAACAATTTCTCACTCAGTTCACAAATCTCAATAAGCCAGACCCCATATCCTTTGAGAAGAGTATCTTGATGAAATATGTAGGTGTGACATTGTCTTATTGATAAGAACACTGATAAGATATATAGAACCATCACAAAGATTTTAAGACAACTGGATCAGCAAAAGTTTGTACATCAGTTTGTACTAAAACAAGACAATACAGTTAAAAATTCCAGGACTCCCACCCTTCATATATCAAAAGGCATTTTTAGAGAGCTACTCAACTGCAAATATGAAACATTTATCAAAAAAGGAAGCCAATTCAGAGTGCACAGTAAAAATCCAAGGAAAATTATCCTTGAGAACAGGAATAATCCTCATCGAGATGTTCATGATATATACTTGGGCAGAATCAAGAATTTCTTTTGGATAGTGACTACTACTTATTTCCATTTCCCCTATACTTGTGTCACCAATATATGTTGGATGATAGTGGAAGTAGATAAATTGGCTCTTTAGCTGATAGACCTTTATATACAACCACCCTATTCATCCATATGCTGAATTCATTTGGGTTACTGTAATTAATTTAGTTGAAATTATTATCCATTGGTGGGCCTCCCTGGTGGTGCAAGGGGTTAAGCACTGCACTGTGAAGCAGTCCACAGCCTCTGCAGCACGAGTTTGATCCCTGGCTGGCCAGGGAGAAACCCACACGGCAAGGCAGACCTCTCCTTTCTTGTCTGCTGCTCCCCTCAGTAGTGTGTTTCTGTCAGTCTGCCTGTTCTGTTCCCCACTCTGTCTGGTGGATCCTATTACTCCCCACATCTCTGGCCTGTACCCCAGCTCTTGTATGCATAAATAAATAAATCTTTAAAAAAAAGAAATTATTATCCATAGGTTTTCTATTTTGCTCTTTTTAAAAATAAAGGACATTATGTGGGCCTCCCCTGGTGGCACAGCGGTTGAGCGCTGGGCTGTGAAGCTGCCTGCAGCCTCTGCAGTGCCGGTTCAATCCCCGGCCACCAGTGAGGGTCCCACACAGCGCGCAGACCTCTCCTGCCTCCCGATGCTCTTCTCAGCAGTGTATTTCGTCACTCTGGCTGTTCTGTTCCCCACTCTGGCTCTGGTGAATCCTCTCATACTCCTGCGCTTCTGACTGTACACAGTGCTTGTATAAATAAATAAATCTTTTAAAAAAATAAATAAAAATAAAGGACATTATGGATGTTTACAAAAAAAATTAAATGAACACATCACATGTGCACACACACACACACACACACAGTCCATCTCCAGAAACAATGAAAATAATATTCTGTGTTGTTAAAAAAATGAGTTCTGGGGAATTCCTGGACATCTGATTTGATTTTTGGGTAACTTTCTTCTTAAAATTTATTTTATTTATATGTGTACAACCAGAACTTATTATTTTAGAAATTTTTATAGCATATCTTTTAGAACCTCATAAGCTAGAAGCATTCCCTTGGATATTTATATTTTCCTAACATGCTACCAAATAATTTTATCACACAACTTTGATATAAACTTTACCCTAAGGCTACATTGTCCTGGAAATACCCTGGATTTGATCTTTATCATGAGGCTATTCTTACATCAGGAACATTTTGT
Source organism: Talpa europaea (assembly GCF_964194135.1). Classification (NCBI taxonomy): domain Eukaryota; kingdom Metazoa; phylum Chordata; class Mammalia; order Eulipotyphla; family Talpidae; genus Talpa; species Talpa europaea. The sequence goes on from NC_140071.1 coordinate 30,074,684, forward strand.
TGATAGAAAAACATTTCTGGGGATCATAACTCGATTTCTAAAGTTCCATACAGCTATTTTTGTTTAAATTTTCTCTCAGATCTAGACCTCAATTCCTTGACAATTATGTACTGTGTGATATCAGATTCCATCTTCTTTCCTAAGATCAAATCATACCCTGTTTCAACTGACTATTCCTGGGTGGTCAAATTAAGCCACAGCAATACCTCCCATTTTTAATGTTCTTCAGTTATATGAAGGAAGTATAATTTTAACAAAAGCACATTGAAACTTATACTTCAGGTATATCCTTTGGTAGGTCTATCAGATAATGTATTCAACAATGGAATCCATACCTTTTAAAGAAAAATCTTAATTGTTGGATATCTGATTTGGGGAAATGTAATAAACAACTCAAACATTCTACCAGTATAACTGAAATATAAATGGGGATTTTGTTAAGATTAATGATATATAGAGAGTGATGAACAGACTTATGGCATAGGAGAGGGTTAGATAAATGAATTTCTTTTCCCATTATCCCGCTTCACAAATTAAAGCATCATTTATTTATGCTATCGGACTCAAAGGTCTGTAGTTTATTTCCACAATATCCAGCCATCACTCATAGGTATTAACTATATTTAACCCTTAAATTATCCTACAAATGACAGCACCTTTTAATGCAATATTATTCGCCAGTCCTTGCTAGTGATGATACATTGATTTTCATTATTATACTGACTTCTGAGCCAAATGCAAAGGCTTAAAAAATGTCACTTTGCCTCACTCTTGAAGATTCTGATTCAGTACACACATACACACCGCATGAGGTCTAGATGTTGCTTTATATAAATATACCCTATGTGATGCTTATATACGCGCTATTTATTCAATCTGTAAGTTAAGAAAACTTAACTTCCTCTTCATAGTCTGAATGATAACATCACACTAGAAAACAAACATTAATAGATGAACAAAAAGTGATTGTGATTCTAAAATTAATAATAAGATACTATTGGCATACATTTGAGATCCTGAGGCATAGCTCATTTTTCTTAGTCAGACTGATAGTTTTATATTATTTTCAGAAAAAAAAAATGCATGACTAGACTTGAAGACCAAAACAGGTGAAGATGGTGTGGTAACATCTAAAGAGTTGTACCTCTACAACTTTAAATTCAATATAACATTGCAAGCAAGCATTACTTCAATAATAATAATAAAAAAAGTTACCAAAAGGAGGTACTAACTTCCAGTTATAGAAGAAATAAGTCCTGGAAATATGATGAATAGCGTGTTGACCACAGTTAATAATACTCCATAATATATTTGAAAATTGTTAAGAGAATAGAACTTAAAAATTCTCATCACAAGAAAAAAAAAGTTGTAACTATGTGGTGACATATGTTAAGTAAATTAGATTTATCAAGGTGATCACCTCATAATGTGTGTGTGTATCTATATATATATATATATATATCATTATATTGTACATCTTAAGCTAAACTTATATATCAATTATACAGGTATAAAAATAATGTCAGTTATAAAAATAAACACCATTTTAAACACAGAATGTTATAATAATACATATATTTGAAATTTTCGTTTTCCCTGAAATGATTATTTTTTTCCATTTTATTTCTACAATATTAATTTTTTTCAATAGTCTTCTTTTCCCTGAGGTACCAGAGTAGTGGAAAAATCTGAAACTTTACATTTCTTGTTAAATTATATTGTGATAAAGAAACTATCTTACTACTGCAGAGAATATATTAAGTAGATTTCTACCTGTGACTTCTATTAAAAGATCAATGTTTAAAAAATGACTTCCCATTTTCCTTTAATTAAATTATATCCTGAGCATAATGTTTCAGTTCAGTGAAGTCTTCATTAACACAGTCCTTAATTATTTACTGCTCAGAACTTTTTTTTAAATATGGACACAAAGGGTACCTTAGTCTTTTGAGCTCTGAAAAAGTTGATCTCAGTGTTTTGTGGGAAAAGACTATATAATAATATTACTGTTATTATCCCGTTGGGTAAAATAAACTGTGACTGGTGGCAAATGCTATTATGTTGTCCAGAACTGCAGAGTTTAGATTTAGAAATTGGAACAGGGACATTGCCTTAAATCAAAGTAAGTGGCTATTTGGCAACACTATCTGGCAAAACAACTTGTTCTAGCTCTTTTGTCAACAAGTTATTTGGAAAATGCTTCTAACTTTTTACTCACAAATGTAAAAGATAAATTAGGAGAGTGTAGAAAAGCCATCAGAATTATTAGAAAAAAATGTAAAACCTCAAGATGATTAAGCATTATTTTTTTTAATTTTTTTTTGAACACAAAACAAAACTTTATTGAGAAATATTTATGGCCTCTGTTGCAATCTCCAGAGTACAGTAGCATAGAGTTCAAAGCTCAGGTTCTGGAATTAGAAAGCATCAGTTTTTTGTTTTATTTTTAATAATAAATTTTATTTTTATATTCCCCATACAATTGCAACCCCCCCATTCTGATCCCAATCCCTCCCTTCCCGCCCATCACCCCCCCAAAAGTGTCTCTGTTTCATAGTTTTTTGTTGATTCTGATTTTCACTTTCTTATAGTTATTCATTTTCCTGGTCCCTTATTTAAGTTTTCTAGATTCCTGCTATGAGTGAGACCATCCGGTATTTTTCTTTTTCATTTTGGCTTATTTCGCTGAGCATGATCCCTTCCAGCGCCATCCATGTTGCTGCAAATTGCATGTGTTTATCTTTTTTGAATGCTGAGTAATATTCCATGGTGTATATGTACCACATCTTCTTGATCCAGTCATCTGTTTTTGGGCATTTGGGTTGTTTCCAAAGCTTAGCTATTATAAACAGTGCTGCTATAAACATAGGGGTGCAGGTGTTCTTTGGAATTGCTGTTTCTGTGTCCGTTGGGTAAATACCTAGGAGTGGAATTGGTGGATCATATGGAAGCTCTATGTTTAGTAGGTCCAGAAATCTCCACACAGCTCTCCATAGTGATTGGACCAGTTTGCACTCCCACCAACAGTGCAGACGTGTTCCTTTTTCTCCACACCCTCGCCAACATTTGTTGTTGCTAGTTTTTTTAATATGTGCCATTCTCACTGGTGTAAGATGGTATCTCATGGTAGTTTTGATTTGCATTTCCCTGATTACAAGTGATGTTGAACATTTTTTCATATGCCTGTTGGCCATTTGCATTTCCTCTTCAGAGAAGTTTCTTTTTAGCTCTTCTGCCCATTTTTAAACTGGATTATTTTCTTTGTTGTTGTTGAGTCTCATCAGCTCTTTGCAGATTTTTGTGATCAGTCCTTTATCATTAGTGTTGGGTGCAAAAATGTTCTCCCAGTTGGTGGGTTTCTCTTTGTTTTTGTTATTGTCTCTTTTGCTGTGCAGAAGTTCTTTAATTTGATGTAGTCCCAGCTGTTTATCTTTGCCTTCACTATCACTGCTTTGGGTGATGTGTCTGTAAAGATGTCTTTGATGTGCAAATCACGTAGTGTTTCGCCTATATTTCCTTCTATATATTTTATGGTTTCAGGTCTTATGTCTAGTTATTTAATCCATTTTGAGTTGATTTTTGTGTATGGTGTGAGGTAGTGGTCAAGCTTCATTCTTTTGCATGTAGCGACCCAGTTTTCCCAGCACCATTTATTGAACAAACTTTCTTTGCTCCAATGCATTGTCTTTGCTCCTTTGTCAAAGATTAGTTGAACATAAATCTGTGGGTTTATTTCTGGATTTTATATTCGATTCCATTGGTCTGTATGTCTGTTCTTGTTCCAATACCATGCAGTTTTGATGATTATGGCTTTGTAGTATAGTTTGAAGTCTGGGAGTGTAATGCCTCCATTCCCTTCTTTTTTTTTCAGGAGAGCTTTGGCTATTTGGGGTTTTTTGTGATTCCATATGAATTTCATCAATAATTGTTCTATTTCTTTGAAGAATGACATTGAAATTTTGATTGGAATAGCATTGAATCTGTATATTGCTTTTGGAAGGATGGCCATTTTAATAATGTTTATTCTTCCAATCCACGAGCAGGGGATGTCTCTCCATTTCTTTGTGTCTTCTTCTATTTCTTTTAACAGTGTTTTATAGTTTTCTTTGTATAGGTCCTTTACCTCTTTTGTTAGATTTATTCCCAAATATTTGATTTTTTTTGTTTCAATAACAAAAGGGATGGTTTTTTTGATTTCTTCTTCTTCAGATTTATTGTTTGTGTATAGGAAGGCTACTGACTTTTGCGTGTTGATTTTGTAGCCTTCCACTTTACTGAACTGATTGATGAGTTGAATTAGCTTTTCTGTGGAGTTTTTGGGGTTCTCTACGTATAATATCATATCGTCTGCAAATAGTGATAGTTTGACTTCTTCTTTTCCTATTTGGATTCCTTGGATGTCTTTCTCTTGTCTTATTGCTCTGGCTAGGACTTCCAGTATTATATTGAAAAGCAGTGGTGAGAGTGGACATCCCTGTCTTGTTCCAGATCTTAATGGAATTGCTTTCAGCTTTTCACCATTGAGAATGATACTGGCTGTTGGCTTGTCATAGATAGCCTTTATGATGTTGAGGTATGTTCCTTGTATCCCAAGAATTTCAAGGGCTTTTATCATGAATGGGTGTTGCACTTTGTCGAAAGCTTTCTCAGCATCTATTGATATTATCATATGGTTTTTATATTTCTTTTTGTTGATGTGTGGGATAACGTTGATTGATTTTCGGATGTTAAACCATCCTTGTGTCCCTGGAATGAATCCTACTTGGTCGTGGTGAATTATCTTATGGATACATTGTTGGATTCTGATACCTAAAATTTTATTGAGGATTTTTGCATCAGTGTTCATTAGGGAGATTGGCCTGTAGTTTTCCTTTTTTGTGTTGTCCTTGTTCGGTTTTGGTATTAGTGTAATGTTGGCTTCATAGAACGTGTTTGGTATTGTCCCTTCCTTCTCAATTTTTTGGAAGAGTTTGTGAAGGATGGGCACTAATTCGTCTCTGAATGTTTGGTAGAATTCATTTGTAAATCCATCAGGTCCTGGGCTTTTGTTTTTGGGGAGGTTTTTGATTACCATTTCCATTCGCTAATTGTAATTGGTCTGTTTAGGTGTTCTATTTCTTCTTTATCTAGCTTTGGGTGATTGTAGAGTTGTAGGAATTTGTCCATCTCCTCTAGATTGTTGAACTTGTTTCCATATAACTGTTCATAGTAGTTACTGATTATTCTTTTGATTTCTGCTGTGTCCGTTGTGATTTCTCCTCTTTCATTTGTGATCCTGTTTATTTGTGCTTTCTCCCTTTTTTCCTTTGTGAGCCTGGCTAGGGGTTTGTCTATTTTATTGATTTTTTCAAAGAACCAGCTCTTGGTTTCATTGATCTTTTGGATTGTATTTTTAGTTTCAATTTCATTTATTTCTGCTTTGGTTTTTATTATTTCTTTTCTTCTACTGGTTTTGGGGTTTTTTTGTTGTTCTTTTTCTACATCTTTGAGCTTTGAGATTAGGTTGTTTTTTTGAGTTCTTTCTTGTTTCTTGATGTGAGCTTCTATTGCTATATATTTTCCTCTTATTACTGCTTTTGCTGCATCCCATACATTTAGGATATTGGTGTCCTCCTTGTCTTTCAATTCAAAAAATTTTTTAATTTCTTCTTTGATCTCCTCATTAGTCCAGTGGTCTTCAAGTAGTGTGGTTTTTAATCTCCACGAGGTAGGAATGTTCCTTGCCTTCCTTTTATGGTTTATTTCTAGTTTGATGCCTTCATGGTCAGAAAAGATGGTTGGTATGATTTCAATCTTGGTGTATCTGTTGATGTTTGTCTTGTGCCCCAGTATGTGATCGATCCTGGAGAATGATCTGTGTGCACTTGAGAAAAATGTGTACTCCGTTTTTTTTGGGTTTAGTGTTCTATAGATGTCTGTTAAGCCCAAATGCTCTAGGTCCTTATTTAGAGCTTTAGTTTCTTTACTTATTTTTTGTCTTGTTGATCTATCCATTGTTGATAGTGGTGTGTTGAAGTCTCCCACTACGTATGTGTTTTCTCTGATGTCTGTTTTCAGAGAGGACAACAGTTGTCTGATATATTTTGGTGCTCCTTCGTTTGGTGAGTATATGTTAATGAGTGTTATTTCTTCTTGAAGTATTGTCCCCTTGATCATAAGGTAATGACCATTAGGGTCTCTTTTTATTTTTTTGAGTTTGAAGTCTGTTTTATCTTATATAAGTATAGCTGTTCCTGCTTTTTTTTGGTCCATTTGCTTGTAGGATTGTTTTCCATCCTTTAACTTTGAGCCTATTTTTATCTTTTGTAGCTAAATGTGTTTCCTGGAGACAGCAAAAGGTTGGGTTTTGTTTCTTAATCCAGGCTGCAACTCTGTGTCTTTTTATTGAAGAGTTTAGTCCATTTACATTTAGAGTTAATATTGATATGTTAGCATCTGTATTTGCCATTGTGTTTGTCTTTCCTTTGATTTTATTTATTTATTCTTTTATTAACTTTCTTTGGCCTTCTTTTGTTGTTATTCGTCTCTCTGAGGTTCTGGCTTTAGGATTCCTTGTAGTATTTTTGGAGTGGGGGTTTAGTCGTAATGAAATTCCAGAGTTTCTGTTTGTCTGGGAAGGTCCTTATTCTTTCTTCATAGAGGAAGGACAGCTTTGCGGGATAGAGTATTCTTGGTTGGCATCTGTTTTCTTGGAGTCTGTTGACTATGTCCCTCCACTCTCTCCTTGCCCGTAGTGTTTCTTCAGAGAAGTCTGATGTCAGCCTGATTGGTTTTCCTTTGAATGTTATCTGTTTCTTCCCTCTTATTAGCTTCATTATTTTTTCCTTGTCCTGGATTTTTGGGAGCTTTACTATTTCGTGTCTTGCTGTATTTTTCCTTTCGTCGTGGAAGTTTGGTGTTCTTCTTGCTTCTTGTATATTAATTTTCAGCTCCTTCTTCACATTTGGGAAGTTCTCTTCAATTATCTCCTGGAATATTTTCTCTGTTCCTACATCTCTCTCCTCTCCTTCTGGTATTCCTATAACTCTTATATTTCCTTTCCTCATGGAGTCAGATAGTTCCCGAAGTCTTTCTTCATTCTTTTTTTCTTCGTACTTCTCTTTCCTTTTCTGTTTTGGTTCTTTTTATTTCTGTGTCTTCAAGAGTACTTATTCGTTCTTCCATTTCATCTATTCTGCTTTCATTGCTTTTCCCAGAGTTCTTTAGTTCCTCCATTAATTCTTTGATCTCCTGCGTTTCTTTTGCTTCCCTCTTTACGGACTCAATTTCATTCTTCTGATCGTTGATTATTTTTCTCATATCATTGTTTTCCTTTATGACTTCTGTCATGTTTTTAATCACAGCAATTTTAAATTCTCTTTCTGGAAGTCTCAGAAGTTCTTCCAAGTTACTGTCGTTGTAATCTGGAGGGTGGTTTTCTTTTTGTGGTGTGCTTTTTTCCTGAGGAGTTGTTAGGTTGCGTGTGGTTCTTCTACTCCCTACTGTCTGTTTTCTAATTTGTCGTATGCATTGGGACACTGTGTTGCTCGGACTGGCCGGCATCTTGGGTGAACTCCGCTGCCCTCTGGCTCCTCCAGGAGCCATCTCTGGCTTCTGAGGGAGCTTTCTGCTGGTTTTAGGCAGTCTTTACTGAAGAAATGTCCCTGTTCTAAAATGGCGACGCGGGACTCAGTCCCCGCGCCTCCGGTCTCAGGCACACTCTTCTGCGCGCCTGGTCTGCCCCGGCCGTGGGTTCCTGTTCCCTCTGTGGGCTCAGACTGCTGGTCGGAAGGGGCCTGCCGTGGCCTAACTTCCCAGCGGGCCACTGTCTCCTCCGGGAGCCTTCTGCCCTTTTCAAGCAGTCTTAAGAAATTTCCCTGTTCTATGGGGTGTTAGTGACTTTTTTTTTCTGGTCGCTAGGTGGCGCCAGAGATCTCTCCTATTGTCTCCCCCCACCCCGTGGGACAGGGAACAGAGCATGAATGGTAGGGTAACCCTCATCGGCTTTGGGGTGCTGTGTCTGCCTTGTGCCCCACCGTCGTGGAGAACCCATGCCCCGAATTTTGTGCCCCGGGTCTCAGTTCCAAAGCCCTCAGGTCCAGGACGTGGGCGGTAGCCCAGTTCAGTGGCGTGGGAATGGCGCCTTTTGCACCCTGCACCCGTGCCTGGGCGCCTGGTTCCTGCTTTCTCAGTGAGGGACTTTCACCCCCGTGAGGGCCTCCGCGTGTCTTCCCGCAAGCCTAGGTCGCAGGCGCGGGGACCTGGGCAGCCGCAATCCCGATCCGCATTTGCTTTTCAAGCGCGCCAAGCGCTCCGCTTTTCCATGCAAGCTTACCGGCTGGCCCGGGGCTGTGTGCGCGTCTCCAGAGTCTCTTTGTTCTCTAATGGCGCCCGGAGCCGTTTGCTCACCTCCGCGGCAAATCCTGCAGGAGGGTTCTCCACAGCTCCCGTTCACGGGGTGTGGTGGCTGCAATAGTTCCTTTCCACTCACAGTCCCGCTTGCTGCGTAGTTTGTTCTTGTTGGCCGTTTTAGTTTGTTGTTTTCCTCCTCTCTGCTGGTCGGAGAGTGCGGACTCTGTGGGCGGGGGAGGGGAGCAGGGTTCTGCGCTTTCCTCCCTTCTGGTCCTCTTTTATGGCAACTTTCTTCTTCAGATAGTTTGCTGGAGTCGTCCGTTTATCTTCCGTGTCCCAGTTCTCACTGGGACCTGCTGCTTTTCCTCCCTATTAACTTTTTTTAATGGGAGATCTTAGTCGCAGTGTCTCCACGCCGCCATGTTGCTCCGCCCTTGATTAAGCATTATTAAGAAGATCCTAATGTTTCCACTCCAACTTTCTCATTTTAAGAAAAAAATATAGTGACTGAATGGGCATATCAGTTAGTAGAGAGATTATTAGTTAGCTCTTGATCCATACTATGTAAAGAAAATCTTAAAACACACAATGGAGATAAAATGTGCAAACATAACACAAATCAGAATTTAACAGTTTATATAAGGTGAGGTTCAAAGTGCCAGTGGTTACAGAGAAGAATAATTCTTTAACTGGGTACAACTGAAAGTTTCAAGGAGAATAAGTTATTTGTGGAAGTAAACAATGGCTAGGAATAAATCAGTTATAATGTTATATAAATTGTAAGTCATTGTGCTTCAAAAGATGGAAAATGATGACAATCACAACCTGTTACTCTAGTTCCATTTAGGTGTTCTCATTTACATATCAATGATTATTACATAATTAATGAATTTTGTGCTATCTGCAGATGATAATCACTATACTCTTATTTATAAAATATGCAAATATAAATTGCATTTATAAAAATTTGGCTCTACCAAATAGGTGATATGATGATGCAATTACATGTTAGAAAAATACCTAAAAATTAGCCCCCAGTATTTAGATAACTCTACATTTCGGGATCATATTAATATCTAATAAGTGAATTTCCTGTATGCAATTGTCAATATACAAGAGTTATCTCCTTTAATGAAGGAGGGACTTTTAGAGTGGCATCACCCTGAGAATCACTTCTTGTAACAGATGAAATATGTTTACATTTGCATTCTTCAGCACTAATTAATATTATTTCAAAATAATTTACAAATAGCATAATTTATACAATTTACTTACCTGTCACTGTTGAAGGCAAGAAGGAACAAATTTCTGGATACTGAAAAGATCCATATTATGTGTGTAACCTTTCTAATATTTTAAGTCTTATTTGGCATGCAGAAGGGTAATTCTGGCCCACACATAACACTTTTTCCTTGACTTAGCTGAGGGATTGAACTTTCTTCAGAAACATTGTTTTTCCAGGAATGTTTGACTTCATAATTACTTCATGAATTTTGAAGTAACTTTCTGTATATTTCGCAGTTATCAGGTGAAGCAACATGACCACAGATCAGAATAATCAGACATAGATACAGGAATGAAGCTGTCACAAAGACTGACTTCAAGGCATCCTCAATATTCCTATGGACTTCAGCCATCTTCATTAGCAATTAGTTTCCATATCTAGACATGGCAGATGGCAAATTGTTCTTTAAACAGTAAACACAAAAATAATTTTAAAAGTCAGTGAACAATAATAGCAATAGATGCAGTCTTTAGAAAAGTTCCCAAATAAACTGAACAAGTTTGTGATTTTGAGAGTCCCATTTCATCCATGCTACACTAACCATAATGATGCACAAAAGCATAGTCAAAACACATAACACATTTATGTTGCAGGGAATTTGCCTTTTTATATATTATTTCAATTAATTCACACAGTGAAGTTTATAACATCTTTATTTAAAAATTTCATTTGTTGATAAGAAGTAAAACAAATTGATTTATGCCAGATAACTTGAGTATTATTCAAAATGGTATCTGTTTAACTCCATAGGCAATGTACTGTTTCATAATAACAGTATATTATAAAGACAGAACATCTAAAAACAAAACAAAAATGTATGAGTATAAATTAGTCACATGGCCCATTCATTTTATTTCATCTGGTTGTTTTTCACAAAATAACACAGCTTAAGATATGTAATTATTATTAAAATCAGATGTTTCTACAAATGGCAACTCTAAAATGAAAGAAGAATGAATGATTTTAAAATATTGAATCTGTTTATTCTGCTGCAATATTGTTTATGAATATTAAGAGGAAATAATCCCCACTTCGTAAATATCTCCACAGGATTTTTATATGTCATGGAGCACATCCGAATATAATTAATTTTTATAAAGGTATACTTAAGAAGTTAAGGAAGGATTTAGAGAAATAAATTGGCATAGGTTTCTAAATCAGAGAAGTTTGTCACAGAAAAAATAATTCAGAGACAATTCACAGAGTTGAGCTTTTCAGAACTATTTCTTAAGAATTATTTGTTTTACAATATTGATAAAATAGAAGGAAAGCAGCACAAGGACAAGAGTTGTTATATCTATTCACTAGTATCATAAAAATGGGTTGGTAGGAGAAAATTCCATGGTCTGTAAGCATTTGTATATATACACATATATTCACATATTGTTATAAAATTGAAATCAATTATGAATATGTTCATACCATCACTGAGAAATAACAACAGAGAGATTAAGTGATTGTTCATGGTATTATAGCAGTCATAGGTAAAGTTGGAACACAAATTCTACTCTACATTTAAATCCTATATTCTTTGATGATAGAATGGCACCACTGTAGCAGAATCAAAGACTTTGAAAGGGTCCTTTGAGATTATTTGTATTAGACTTGTGCCTTCATGAAAATATAAGTATTTGTAACTGATATGGTCAAGAAGATATATATAACTTTCCTTATGTTTCATCTCCCAATAGAAATTCCCTTTCCTTCAGCTCTAATTAATTAACTTATCTATGTCTTTCAGTGACTATGAAGGAGAGAGAAAGAGAAAATGTTCTCTTACCAGTTTTATTCCCTTAATTCATTCCTTGCATCTGAAAGAACAGCCAAAATTGTAAACATATTGGTTTACTGTTTTTTTCTGATTATTGAATATTATTTTTCCTTTTTAAAAATTATTGTTATTAGAATAATTTTAAATATTGAATCTGTTTATTCTGCTGCAACATTGTTATAAATATTAGAGGAAATATCCTGATGTTGTAAATATCTCTACAGATACTATATGTTACAGATTATCTTTTTCATTTAAGTGTTACACCTTTCATAACATGAGTGAGCATTACCAGTTCCTTTTGTACAAGGCCAGCACTTTTGTTGCTTTATTCTGTGGGAAAACACATTTCTGGATTGCTTTCTTGAACATCCTGAATATTTACTGTCACAGGGCGATATTAAAAATATGTAATGACTTCTTATTGGAAACTGTATTACTTCTGCTTGACATTGCCTTTATAGGCCCAGTCTCTCATCCCAGGTGCACCACCTCGCCCACAGGTCTTAGATGCCAATGGCGGGAGGGCGGAAAATCCTGACAATTTCCCTTTACCCTACAATCCAACCCCTCAGGGTTTTTCGCTGTACAATCTATATACAAGTTTCCCTTGGCAATTTTATGAATGCTGCAGACATGACCCACAAAAATAAACAGAATACAACAGAATATAGCAATATAACAAAATGCAACAGAACACAAATAAGCCCAGGCAGGGGACCAACCTAGGTGCAAAAAGACAAAATTATTGGTGCCAGCAGATGATCTACCAAATCTGCTGCCAAAGGCACTGCTCATGTGAGGGGGAACCACTCACGGCATCTGTAGTCACATACCAGGAACAGTCAGGGTTTCTGGCCTCCAGCTGTGGTCTCAGCCACAAGCCACACACCACATCCACCCCCAGGATGCACTCATTCTTGGATGCACTCACTCACCCTACTTCAGGTGTCTGCCATCAGACATCAGTAAGCACCTGGCTAGAATTCATATGACCGGTGTGAGAATGAACACCTCCCTGCCTTAGGGAAGCTATAGACTTATCACCAGTCTCTTTGGAAACCTCGATTATCTCAGAGGCAATAGTCTAATGAGTATAACTCAAATTATGTCACACTTTTTTATTTAATCACAGAATTGTGCAAACATAAGGAAGACAATTATGTAATTTTCATGAAAAAGGATTTTTTTTCATTATTTTCCTTTGCTTTTGAGTGAGAGAACAAACTCCTTGGAACTTTTGAGGAGATATATTGCATACATACCCATACCCACATTTCTAATGTAATCTTTCAAACCTCATACCCTTGAATACCTGACAATGTTATTTATTTTTTGCCCTTATTTTTACCACAAATGAAAGTAATTTTTGAAATTCCAGGTGATAAAGATGTGGCATCTTAGAGACTATAATTAGCTTCAGGAGTGTGAATTGGTCCTTTTGTGTTAGATAAGTTATCATTTTACAAATGAAAAGTTTAGACTCAAAGAAAATAAAAAAAATTTCCAATGTTATAATAGAATAGCTAAAAAGAGTATAAAAATAGGATCTTTCATTTTCTAACATCAATCTTTCAAAAGACTCTTTCACTAATTTCTATAATGACAACAAAATATAAATTAATTTAATTTTATGTATTTATTCTATATGTTGTTAAAGTAAATTTGGCTTACATTATCTTTGATGTTTTAAAAGAATAAGATGCCCGCTTGTAGGATAAGGAAAAAGTATTAGGCTTTTCTGCCCTCCCGCCATTAGGCTAGATGAGGGAACCCTGTGGTCCTGAATGCATGCCTGATGGTGGGCACCTGAAGTGGGGACACCTGGGCTGAGAGACCGAGTTTATAAGAGCAGCGTCACGGGGACGCCAGCAGAAGCCAAGAACAAACGGAAGCCGAGAGAAGAAGGGAAACAAAGAGAACGCCAGAGACTCCAGATAGAGTGAGGATTTGCTGGGGGCTGGGAGGACTGCCAGCCTCCTGGCCCACAGCACCCCTGCCTGCCATATGCCTGGTAAAATCGCAATAAAAGACCCGTAAAAGCCACTGAGGCTTCTGACTCCTCCTCTACCCGGTCTGCTGGATCAGAAAACCTGCACTGTGGCCATTCCTGCCTCTACACCGCCTCAGGTATCAGCACTGTAGTGCACCCACTACCAAATCACCCACAGTCCAAACCCATAGTCCATTGTGTTCCCTTTCCCCTCTATTCTTTACCCCTCCCCAAACCCCTCCCCCCTAGATGCTTCAGTTTTATAGTCAACTTTCAGGGGTTGTTTTTTTAAGGTTGTCTTTAACCCTTAGTTTGGTTTCTTTATAATCCACATATAATTGACACCACCTGGTATTTATCTTCCTCTTTCTATTTCACTTAACATGATCCCTTCCAGCTCCATCCATATTGCCACAAATGGCATGAGTTTATCTTGCTTGATCACTGAGTAGTATCCCATTATGCCTTTATATCACATCTTCTTAATTAACTCATCTGTTTTTGGGCATTGAGGCTGTTTACATAATTCCATAGTTTGGCCATAAACTGGAATAAACATGGAAGTGAATTATTTGGGTCGATACCTAGACATGGAATTATTGGGTCCCATAGACATCCATTTTTATTCTTTGAGACACTTCCATACTGATTGCTTTGCATAGTAACTGGACCAGTTTACAACCTGCCAACAGTGCAGGAGGGTTCCCTTTTCTCTGCATACTTGCCAGCATTTGTTTCTGCCATGTTTTCAATATGGGCATTGTCACAGGTGTGAGGTGATATTTCATTGCTAATAAGTGACAATGAACATTTTTTTTATGTGCCTGTTTGCCATTTTTATGCCTTCTTTGGAGAAAAACCTATTTAGTTCTTCTACCCATTTTTTGATTGAATTATTTGGTTTCTTTCTGTTGAGTTAAAATAATTCCTTAATTACCAGTTCCTTGTCAGATATACACTTTGTCAATATTTCTGCCATTCAGTACAGTGTTTTTGTTTTGGTTAGTTTCTTTTGCTATGCAGTACCTTTTTAGTTTGATGTAGTTTAAATTGTTTCTATTCTCTTCTATTTTTCTTGTGCTGAGATAAATCCACTGTGAGTGTTTTCCCTATGTTTTCTTCTAGATGTTTTACAGTTTCAGGTCTTACTTTCAGGTCTTTTAACCATTTAAATTAATTTTTGTATATAAATTAATTTTAAAACTATGATCAATAATGCTATGTTGAAAAAGTAGTGTTTCCCCCTTTGTTCTACCTTATATTTTTAGCTGTGTCTCATCTGTCAACAGTTAAAATGTAACAGAAATTAGCATAAAAGTGGAGAAAGGAAATTTAATAATGTTTTCTAAGTCCAATCTGTGTCAAAGATATTTTTTGCTTCATGTGACAAAGAAGCTGTTTTTATCTTTAAAATAATCACAACTAAGCCTCTCAGATTTCCATGAATTTTGTGCAATTTAATTCTTAATATTGTTTTTAATTTTTAAGTTTTTAATATTGTTTTTAATTTTTAATTATCATTTTAATTATTTACTATATTTTATGTAAATGACTCTAATAAAGAACAAATTATTATTATAACATTGTGCAAATGGCACATTCTTTGAGTATCAATCTTCTCACTTTTAAAATGGTCGTGTATCTTGTTAAATGTACCTATTAGACCCTGAAATAATTTGTCTTTATTGTTAACATTCCTGATTGCTATCATTAAGAATTCCTAATTACTCTTGAATTCATTAAAGTAATAAGTAATGTTAAGTTTAGCAGAAATTTTGGGTAAAGAGTTTTGGTAAGACTTTAGAGATATGGGAAGACTATATGAAATATTTCCTGAAAACCATATATAACACAGTGAAATTCTAACCATATTTAGCTAACTTTAGTCATTGAAATTTAAGCATGAAAAATCATAAACATCGATTTCTACTTTATGTACTTACAATTTCTGTTCTCAGATTTGAAAAGAAAAATATTTTAGAGTGAAATGGAACAGAGCTAAGACTACAGTCATTTACTTTTTTGATCAGATGATATACAGCTTTTTGAACTATTTTCTGAAATAACAAAAAGCAGTTCTCTATTATTTGTTAAAATATATTTTTTATCCTGTGTTATCTCGCATAATTTTATCTTACAAACACTGAGGCACATTTAAAAGTTTGAATAATTACAAAATACTATGCATAGCAGAAATTATGCTTATATTTATGGATTTAAATAGCTAATTTAATTATGTGAAACTTTTCTTCTTTTTTTATTTAATTTGCACATCAACATAGATTATAGAAATTATCTCCTATGCTTTCAAAATTATCATGCAGATCATTATTTATGTGAATAAATTCTACACAGTTTTAAAAATTTAATGACCAGCCATTTTAATATCAGTGGGTTTGCATCATATTTCAATAGTCACATTTTTACAGCTTTAGATTACTCTTTTATATGAGTCTAACCAACCACACATGGTGATAGTTAACATTTAAATTGAATCTTCACAAGGTAGTAGGGGAAATAAGTCAAATCATCTCCAAACTAAAAAGGGGCCATAGTATTTTATGTCATCAACCTTTTAAATGCATTTAATTGGTAGTTAAAATGTTTACAAACAAAACAAAACAAAACAATATATTCACTGGTTGCTGGTTGCTTTGTTTTCAAGTAATCATGTATAATTCATTGGGTCCAAATCTTTTTATGTAACATAAAGATGTTATCTATGGAAATAGGCCAGAATTCCTCAAATTCAGAAAAACTGCAGAAGGTATTTCAATATGACATAGAGATTCTGAATTAGAGTAACTGAAGGAGGGTGACAATAATTAAAATGAGGTGCTCAGGGAGTTAGAAAGGCACAACAGTAAAACCGCTCTGCTTTCTTTAATTTCAATGAATATTTAAAAGCAGATATGACTAGTTTTAGAAACTTGTATTTGTCATCCAATTTAAAAACACCCATACAAGTTAGTGTGATATACTTGCTATTTTTGAAGATGGTTAATGGATTGCACATTTGTCATTGTTGGTATAATTGTCGTTTTGATGATACTGTGCTCCTTTGTGTGGGACCTTGTTCTCTGATGAGGAATCATCGGGACTGTATCATTAATCTTCATCCTGCTTTATCATTAGATAAGACAGACAAAGATTAAATTTAGGAGTAACTAAAATCCAAACTCCTGGTGTTTGAAGGTATATATTTTCATGCATCTATAGCTATATCCTTATGCATATCTCTTTATATATTCTTACCTACATCTATATAGTATATGAACTCCACTATGTCACTTCAACTCATAAATACCTCTAGAATATTCTCCAATCTTATCACTCTGCATTAGCTATTTTGTGATATTTTCCTGGTCATATCATGTGGTAGTGTAACAGGGTGGTCCCCAGAAAATGGTGAGGTTCCAGGTTTCCTGCCTCACTCAAAGAAGGGTAGAACTGGAGAGCCAGAAGGAGACCTGGAGGACATACATGGAGAAAAGAGACATGTGACGAAACTGCACTTGGACTGGTTGAAACAGATGTGGGTAAAAGGTTATCAATGGCAGCTTTGATTTTGATTCTGATTTTGCTCTTTTCTTATCAAGTTCATTGAGTGGCACCCCAATAGTACACCAAAGTCCAGTGAAAAAACAAAACCCCGACACACCCCATGTCTGGTTACCTATCAAGTCTGGATGCTTAACTTGGCTGTCAGTTCCCAAACATCCTCCCTTCGGTGATGATGACATTTTAGGATTTGCAGTCCTTGGTGCCTTGGATCTCTGTGGTCTGGGGTGGGGATGGAGTCCATAAAACCTGTGTTTGTCAAGTTCATGCAGGAAATCCTTTCCCCAGAGCAATTTGAAATCTGAATCTTCCACTACTCTCTATAATTCATTATTCCCATCATAATAGTACCTGTTATAAGTTGCTATGATAGTTAAATGAGTAAAGCTCTTTGACTAAAATTGTGCCTGTGGTGACTGCTCTATTTTTTATTTGTAAATAAATGAGAATAATACAGTTGGCATACTTTCCCTAGGTTCAGCATGAATGGTGTAATCCCATTTTTATGTGTGTATAAAATGTATAAAAATTGTGAATGAATATTCAAAAATATTTGAAAAGCACAGCAAATTTAAAACTGAAATGAAATGTCTCACTCCAGAAATCCTATTCCCCTAAGTTTGTAATTGCTAACAGTTGTGTGTATTTTAACACAAGTAAAATATTGTTGTATACCTTATTTTTTCACCTAAAATATACACTAATGCAATTTCAGAATTTGCAGAAACATGTTTTTTAAGTTCTTCATGGTGTGGTATCTATAAATAAGTTATAATTGACTTAACCTGACCCTCTGTTAGGCATAGCTTCATTGCTCATCATTTTGTGTGTTTGTTTATTGAGGTTACATTGGTTTAACAACATTGTGTATGATTTAGAATCTTTATTATTATATGCAATACTACAAGCATCACATATGTCACAAAATCATGTTTTTAGAAATTCAGAAAGGGGTCTGGATAAAATTACAGTTTTTAGAAACTTTATTTTTAATGTTTCTTTAAATATAAAATAAAACTTACTTTAAGATATTAACATACGTAATTACTAAAATTTGCATAATTAATGCATAATTTAAAATTTGAACATAAGCTTTATTTTACATACATGTAATATATATAATATTATACTATGTGTATGATATATAAAGCATGAATACATATAAGTTACATGTATGATAACATATAATTCTTAACTATGTATGTATATGTCATTGTAAAATCAAAAAATAATTCAAAGGTATTTTTCTATTAGAAATCAAGCATAGAAAGACAAACACTTATTACATTCTTCTGATCATTGTTACTTGTTCATTTGAGAAGAGCGTGCTATTAATGGAGCACAAGACTTATGGGATTGAATATCAGCTTTGGGTGGCCAAATACATACACCAGTAGGTATGTATTGTTCAGTGAAATTTATCTTTTCAATTTGCGGCATTTTTCACTGGGAGTCCTTTCAGCTTTTTGTTGAATGCTAGGTTATTTAAAAATTGAAAGACACTGCTTTTAGAGAATTTATTACATGTCAATTTTTTCAGAAACCGACTTAGAAACATATTTGGTAAAGGTACAAAAAAGCAAAGGAAAAATGCATTAAATGGTGCCATTTCATTATGTTCAATTTATTGCAGTATCTTTCTGGTGTGTTATAGGAAATAATTACTATGTCCTTAATGACAAGGATTTTTGGTACTAGGCATACCTAGTTTATTGGTGGAAGTTATTTATGTTTATTCCAAAATTTAATACTATTTCCTATATTGAATTTTTGATAACCCACGTTTTTCAAGCTAAAACATTCATTATTCATGACCTATGAACTAAAATTGTCTTCCCAATCATCAGATTATTCTTTATAACAAACATATCCCATGTATACAGTGAATGTACATTACCAATAGCATCTTATCAGTATAATAACACATTATTAAAGCCATGTAGGATTTTAATCAAATTCAAAGATTTTGTGTGCAATAAAATAAATTGTAATACATTAACCCTATGTAAAATAGTTTGTATGCTGTGAGTTCAAAGAAAATAATAATGTAATTTAAGAGATGATGTACAGGAAGCAGTTCACAAATTTGTTACCAAAATAGTACAATCCTGAAAATATAACTGACAGTGGGAAAAATAAAAGAAAAAAACATTTATATGATGAGCATTTGAGACACATACTTTATATTAAGAAAAGTACTCAAATTTAAAAAGCAAATCAGAAATGACATTGAATTTTGAGGTTAAAATCAAATGTTCTCTCTCAAGAAATTTTACATATTACAATTCCTATAAAGCTTATACATCCATAAATTTTAGAAATCTAGATTTTAAGAGAAAATATTAACTAATAAATTCCTCTGGAATTAATAAATCAGGACTGTGTAGTGGCAGACTCCAAAATCAATATACAAATTTCTTGCCTTCCTATATACAACAAGCAATGTCCTACAAGAGAAAGAAATTAATCCCATTTAATATTGCATCATAAAAAATTAAATATACAGGAATAAAAATAATGGATATGAAAGACCTGTACAATGAAAAATATAAGACTTATTAAAAGAAATAGAAGATACAAAGAAAGGATAGTCCCGGTTCATGGATTGGAACAATTAACATTGTAAAATGACCATCTTACCCAAAGCAATATACAAATTCAATACATTCCCTCTCGAAATTTGAATATTATTCATTAAGGAAAGAGAAAACATTACTAAATTTCATATGGAACAACAGGAGCCTGAACAGTTATAGCAATCCTGACAAAAAAGAATAGAGACATCAAACTCCAGTACAAACCTATTGTAATCAATGCAATATGGTATCAGAATAAAATAGATACAGAGACCATCGGATGGAATTGTGAACCAAGAAAAAACCCAAACTGATAAAGACAGTCTATAAGGAGGATCCAAAAATATACAATGGAGAAAAGTCTCTTCAACAAATGGTTATGAGACAACCAAAAAGCCAGGTACATATAGAATGAAACTATATAATCATCTCATACCATAAATAAAAATTAACTAAAAATGAATTGGACTTAGATGTAAGACCTGAAATAATAAAACACATAGGAAAAACAATGAGAAATTTGCTTCAATGTTGTCTTTTTTTTTTTTTTTTTAAGAGTTATTTATACAGGCACTGGGTACAGTCAGAGGCACAGGAAGGCAAGAGAATTCACCAGAGCCAGAACGGGGAACAGAACAGGCAGACCCACGAAGTACACTGAGGAGGAGGGGTCTGCGCACTATGCGGGACCCTCGCCTGCGCCAGGGATTGAACTGGCACTGCAGAGGCTTTGGTCAGCTTCACAGCCCAGCGCTCAACCGCTGTGCCACCAGGGGAGGTCCCTTCAATGCCATCTTAAGGTAGGTACTCAACTACAGTGACAAGGAAAACAAAAACAAAAATTCACATATAGGACCACACCAAACTAGAAAACTTCTGCACAATGAAGAAGCTACCAATAAAACAAAAAGACAAGCTACAACTCCCCGGAGGCACAGGGGGTTGAGCACTGCGCTGTGAAGCTGACCAAAGCCTCCGCAATGAGTTTGATCCCGGCCGGCCTGCGAGAATCCCACATGGTACAGCGGACCTCTCCTGTCTCAACTGCTGCTCCCCTCAGCAGTGTATTTCATCAGTCTGCCTGTTCTGTTCCATGATCT
The DNA here is from genome assembly GCF_964194135.1 of Talpa europaea. NCBI lineage: Eukaryota > Metazoa > Chordata > Mammalia > Eulipotyphla > Talpidae > Talpa > Talpa europaea. Next base: position 30,095,301 of record NC_140071.1, read on the forward strand.
GTCTCTGATGAATCCTCTTACTCTCCCGCGCCTCTGGCCTGTACCCCAGCTCTTGTATAAAAATAAATAAATCTTTAAAATAAAAGACATGCTACAAAATGGGAGAAAATATGTGCACATCATTTATCTGTCAAGGGGCTAATATCCATCTGCTACATAGAAATCACATATAAGCTCAACAAGAAAACAAATAACCCATCAAAAAGTGAGTAGAGTAGCTAAATAGATACTTCTTGAAAGAAGACATATGGGTGGACAAAAGGCACATAAAAAATGCTTATCATAACTTATCATCTGGAAAATGTAAATAAAAACCACAATATGATAACACTTTATACTCTTGAGAATGGTCCATATGAAAAACACCAGAAACAACAGGTATTGGTGAGGGTGTGGAGAAAAGTCAATCCCCACACTGTTGGTGGAAATACATACTTGTTAGCAATTTCAGGAAAACACTATGGAAGTTTCTCAACATATAAAATAGACCTACCATTGGCTCAGCATTTTCTCTCCTATGTATCTATCCAGAGAGAAAAAACATTTGAAGGAATATGTTTCCTACTCTGTTCACTGCAGCATAATTTACAATTGCCAATTTATGGACACTACCTTAGTGACCAATGGCAACTGAGAATCAAGAACATGTGGCAAATACACAATGGGAAACAATGGGAAAATTTCACCGATATGTGGAATATAAAGAAACAATGAATTCAAAAAAAGTAAACTAAAATAAGCCCTAGAAATCCAGCTCTAGAATTTGGGTTATCAGAATGGAGAAATGGAGAGTGAAGAGCAAAGTGTGAAGAGGACTCAGTGAATTCTGTTGGGACATTTTGGGGGATTTGATGCTAGGCCTGGTATGGTAACAAACATCTAAGAAAGTATGAAACCATACCTCTAAATCATATACAGTGGTGTAAACCAACATTACTTTAATTAAATAAATGTAATTTTTAAAATATGCAGTTTACATATACGGTGAGATCAAAATATTGATTCTAACCTTGGACACATGTAGGATAAACTTGGTTATATACAAATTTCTTTAGCTTTGTAACAGTTTATAAGGAGGAATATTTTAAACATTGCAAATAATTGTAGAAAATAGACAAAATGACAGTTGATTGTATATCAGCAAGTAAAGGCAGACAGATTTTTTTAAAAATACAACTGTTTTGATCTAATTATGACACAATTTTCTATTATCATTGCTCAAAATATCAATTGATATATCTGTTATTCATAATGGTGATAGAATAATCAAGTGGGTCATTATACCACTTTCAGAACATCTTCTATTATATTTTAGCAAGAATTTCAAGCACAGGGCCTTCCCGGTGGGTGGCGCAGCGGTTGAGCGCTGGGTTGCGAAGCTGTAGCCTCTGCAGTGCCGGTTCGATCCCCGGCTGCCAGGTGAGAGTCCCACATGGTGTGCAGACCTCTCCTGCCGCCCGCTGCTCCCCTCAGCAGTGTACTTCATTGGTCTGCCTGCTCTGCTCCCCGCTCTGGCTCTGGTGAACTCTCTTACCCTCCCACACTTCTGACTGTACCCAGTGCTTGTATAAATAAATAAATAAATCTTTAAAAAAAAAAAAGAATTTCAAGCACAATTGTTTTTTAAATCTACTGATGATTATAATAATTAAATGCCATTTTATTGTCTTATCAGTGATTTTCTAATGTTTTGATTTTAATGTAGTAAATCAAAAGGGGATCAAAATTCTTTTTTCATGTGATTTATATCTATAGATACTTCAGAGGTTGCAAGATTAAAATCATGTTATAACATTATCAAGGCACTTATTTACTTTCTATATTGTATAAACATTCACTGTTGGTACAAAAGTGAAAGTGGGTTAAAATTGGTGCTATATACATACATACATACACACACACACACACACACACACATATATATATGCCTTACTAAAAAATACTTGAGGTGAGTGTAGATGAAGACAGGTTTCTCATGTGGGAAACTGGGAATGAAGGACACCCTAGAATCAGGGTGTAGGTGCGACCGCTGGAATCAGGGACAGGACTTCCCACCTTACCTGGTCTCTGCTCTTCTGTGTTCTGTTCAAACCATCTATCGCTGAGCCAACTGCCACCGGCTTTATATGTTCTTATGTCTGGCTGGAAAAATCTCCTGTTTACTCCCATGGCACTTTTTGGACTTGATCTATACAAAGAACAGACTCTTATTCAAACGAGATTAGTTCAGGTACAGCACAGACACCGGTGTAATAAGGTAAGTAAGTAATAAGTTAAAGATTAACACTGTTTCTCCTTGGAAGCTCAAAAATTTCAGCGCTGAGGGAGGCGGAGCAACATGGCGGCGAGGAGACACTGCGAGTAAGATCTCCCATTAAAAAAAGTTAATAGGGAGGAAAAGCGGCAGGTCCCAGTGAGAACTGGGACACGGAAGATAAACGGGTGACTCCAGCAAACTACCCGAAGAAGAAAGTGGCCATAAAAGAGGACTAGAAGGGAGGGAAGAGCAGAACCCTGCTCCCCTCCCCCGCCCACAGAGGCGGCACTCTCCGACCAGCAGAGAGGAGGAAAACAAAAACCAAAACGGCCAACAAGAACAAACGACGCAGCAAGCGGGACTGTGAGTGGAAAGGAACTATTGCAGCCACCACACCCCGTGAACAGGAGCTGAGGCGAACCCTGCAGGATTCGCCGCGGCGGTGAGCGAACGGCTCCGGGCGCCATTAGAGAAGAACAAAGACCCCGGGAGACGCGCACACAGCCCGGGCTGCCGGTAAGCTTGCTGGGAAAGCAGCGCACTCGGCGCGCTTGAAAAGCAAGTGCAGACCAGGATCGCGGCTGCCCAGGTCCCCGCGCCTGCGACCTAGGCTTGGGAGACGACCTAGGCTTGCGGGGAGACGCGCAGAGGTCCTCACTGAGGTGAAGGTCCCTCCCTGAGTAAGCAGGAACCAGGCGCCTAGGAATGGGAGCGGTGCAAAAGGCGCCATTCCCGCGCCACTGAACTGGGCTACAGCCCGCGTCCTGGAACTGAGGGCTTTGGAACTGAGACCCGGGGCACGAAATTAGGGGCGTGGGTTCCCCACGACGGTGGGGCACAAGGCAGACACAGCACCCCAAAGCCGTTGAGGTGTACCCTACCATCCCCGCTCTGCTCCCTGTCCCACGGGGTGGAAAATCAGCTCCCCAAGGGCTCTAGGAGAGATCTCTGGCGCCACCTAGCGACTTGAAGCCAGCACAGGCTCCTGAAGGAGCTAGTGGCCAGCTGGGGAGTTAGCCCACACCGGGCCCCTTCCAAACAAGTAGTCTGAGCCCACAGGGAGAGCGAGCATCCACAGCCGGGGCAGACCAGGCACGCAGAAGAGTGTGCCTGAGACCGGACGCGCAGGGAGTGTGTCCCACATCACCATTTTAGAACAGGGACATTTCTTCAGTAAAGACTACCTGCAGAAGGCTTCCTCAGGAGCCAGAGGTGAGTGGGGAAAGTTGGCCCATGCCAGACCCCCTCTGGCCTGCAGTCCAAGCCCAGAGGGAGAGCAGGAACTCACCGCCGGGGCAGACCAGGCGCACAGGGGCGTGTGTCCCCACATCGACATTTTAGGACAGGGACCTTTCTCCAATAAAGACTGCTTGAAACTGACAGATGACTCCTGGAGGAACCAGAGGGGAGCAGAGAAGCCCACCCAAGATGCCGGCCAGTCCCAACAACACAGTGTCCCAACGCATACGGCAAATTAGAAAACAGACAGTAGGGAGGAGAAGAACCACACGCAACCTAGCAACTCTCCAGAGAAAAAGCACACCACAAAAAGAAAACCAGCCCCCAGATTGCAACGACAGTAACTTGGAAGAACTTCTGAGCCTTCCAGAAAGAGAATTTAAAATTGCCGTGATTAAAAAACTGACAGAAATCATAAAGGAAAACAATGATAAGGGAAATATAATCAACGATCAGAAGAATGAAATTGAGTCCCTAAAGAGGGAAGTAAAAGAAATGCAGGAGATCAAAGAATTAGTGGAAGAAATAAAGAATTCTGGGAAAAGCAATGAAAGCAGAATTGATGAAATGGAAGAACGAATAAGTGCTCTTGAAGACACAGAAATAAAAAGAACCAAAACAGAAAAGGAAAGAGAAGTACAAAGGAAAAAGAATGAAGAAAGACTTCGGGAACTATCTGACTCCATGAGGAAAGGAAATATAAGAGTTATAGGAATACCAGAAGGAGAGGAGAGAGAAGTAGGAACAGAGAAAATATTCAAAGAGATAATTGAAGAGAACTTCCCAAATGTGAAGAAGGAGCTGAAAATTGATATACAAGAAGCAAGAAGAACACCAAACTTCCACGACGAAAGAAAAAATACAGCAAGACACATAATAGTAAAGCTCCCAAGAATCCAGGACAAGGAAAAAATAATGAAGCTGGCAAGAGGGAAGAAACAGATAACATTCAAAGGAAAACCAATCAGGCTGACATCAGACTTCTCCGAAGAAACACTACGGGCAAGGAGAGAGTGGAGGGACATAGTCAACAGACTCCAAGAAAACAGATGCCAACCAAGAATACTCTATCCCGCAAAGCTCTCCTTCCTCTTTGAAGAAAGAATATGGACCTTCCCAGACAAACAGAAACTCCGGAATTTCATTGCAACTAAACCCCCACTCCAAAAAATACTACAAGGAGTCCTAAAGCCAGAACCTCAGAGGGACGAATAACAATGAAAGAAGGCCAAAAAAAAAAAAAGTTATTAAAAGAATAAATAAATAAAATCAAAGGAAAGACAAACACAATGGCAAATACAGATGCTAACATATCAATATTAACTCTAAATGTAAATGGACTAAACTCTTCAATAAAAAGACACAGAGTTGCAGCCTGGATTAAGAAACAAAACCCAACCTTTTGCTGTCTCCAGGAAACACATTTAGCTACAAAAGATAAAAATAGGCTCAAAGTTAAAGGATGGAAAACAATCCTACAAGCAAATGGACCAAAAAAGAAAGCAGGAACAGCTATACTTATATCAGATAAAACAGATTTCAAACTCAAAAAGATAAAAAGAGACCCCAATGGTCACTACATTATGATCAAGGGGACAATACTTCAAGAAGAAATAACACTCATTAACATATACTCACCAAACGAAGGAGCACCAAAATATATCAGACAACTGTTGTCCTCTCTGAAAACAGACATCGGAGAAAACACATACGTAGTGGGAGACTTCAACACACCACTATCAACAATGGATAGATCAACAAGACAAAAAATAAGTAAAGAAACCAAAGCTCTAAAAAAGGACCTAGAGCAATTGGGCTTAACAGACATCTATAGAACACTAAACCCCAAAAAAACGGAGTACACATTTTTCTCAAGCGCACACGGATCATTCTCCAGGATCGATCACATAATGGGGCACAAGACAAACATCAACAGATACACCAAGATTGAAATCATATCAACCATCTTTTCTGACCATGAAGGCATCAAACTAGAAATAAACCATAAAAAGAAGGCAAGGAACTTTCCTAACTCATGGAGATTAAAAACCACACTACTGGAAGACCACTGGACTAATGAGGAGATCAAAGAAGAAATTAAAAAATGTTTTGAATTGAAAGACAAGGAGGACACCAATATCCTAAATGTATGGGATGCAGCAAAAGCAGTAATAAGAGGAAAATATATAGCAATAGAAGCTCACATCAAGAAACAAGAAAGAACTCAAAGAAACAACCTAATCTCGAAGCTCAAAGATCTAGAAAAAGAACAACAAAAAAACCCCAAAACCGGTAGAAGAAAAGAAATAATAAAAACCAAAGCAGAAATAAATGAAATTGAAACTAAAAAAACAATCCAAAAGATCAATGAAACCAAGAGCTGGTTCTTTGACAAAATCAATAAAATAGACAAACCCCTAGCCAGGCTCACAAAGGAAAAAAGGGAGAAAGCACAAATAAACAGGATCACAAATGAAAGAGGAGAAATCACAACGGACACAGCAGAAATCAAAAGAATAATCAGTAACTACTATGAACAGTTATATGGAAACAAGTTTAACAATCTAGAGGAGATGGACAAATTCCTACAACTCTACAATCACCCAAAGCTAGATAAAGAAGAAATAGAACACCTAAACAGACCAATTACAATTAGCGAAATTGAAATGGTAATCAAAAACCTCCCCAAAAACAAAAGCCCAGGACCTGATGGATTTACAAATGAATTCTACCAAACATTCAGAGACGAATTAGTGCCTATCCTTCACAAACTCTTCCAAAAAATTTAGAAGGAAGGGACAATACCAAACACGTTCTATGAAGCCAATATTACACTAATACCAAAACCGAATAAGGACAACACAAAAAAGGAAAACTATAGGCCAATCTCCCTAATGAACACTGATGCAAAAATCCTCAATAAAATTTTAGCTATCAGAATCCAACAATGTATCCATAAGATAATTCACCACGACCAAGTTGGATTCATTCCAGGGGCACAAGGATGGTTTAACATCCGAAAATCAATCAACGTTATCCAACACATCAACAAAAAGAAATATAAAAACCATATGATAATATCAATAGATGCTGAGAAAGCTTTCGACAAAGTGCAACACCCATTCATGATAAAAGCCCTTGAAATTCTTGGGATACAAGGAACATACCTCAACATCATAAAGGCCATCTATGACAAGCCAACAGCCAGTATCATTCTCAATGGTGAAAAGCTGAAAGCAATTCCATTAAGATCTGGAACAAGACAGGGATGTCCACTCTCACCACTGCTTTTCAATATAATACTGGAAGTCCTAGCCAGAGCAATAAGACAAGAGAAAGACATCCAAGGAATCCAAATAGGAAAAGAAGAAGTCAAACTATCACTATTTGCAGACGATATGATATTATACGTAGAGAACCCCAAAAACTCCACAGAAAAGCTAATTCAACTCATCAATCAGTTCAGTAAAGTGGCAGGATACAAAATCAACACGCAAAAGTCAGTAGCCTTCCTATACACAAACAATAAATCTGAAGAAGAAGAAATCAAAAAAAACATCCCTTTTGTTATTGAAACAAAAAAAATCAAATATTTGGGAATAAATCTAACAAAAGAGGTAAAGGACCTATACAAAGAAAACTATAAAACACTGTTAAAAGAAATAGAAGAAGACACAAAGAAATGGAGAGACATCCCCTGCTCATGGATTGGAAGAATAAACATTATTAAAATGGCCATCCTTCCAAAAGCAATATACAGATTCAATGCTATTCCAATCACAATTTCAATGTCATTCTTCAAAGAAATAGAACAATTATTGATGAAATTCATATGGAATCACAAAAAACCCCAAATAGCCAAAGCTCTCCTGAAAAAAAAAGAAGGGAATGGAGGCATTACACTCCCAGACTTCAAACTATACTTCAAAGCCATAATCATCAAAACTGCATGGTATTGGAACAAGAACAGACATACAGACCAATGGAATCGAATAGAAAATCCAGAAATAAACCCACAGATTTATGTTCAACTAATCTTTGACAAAGGAGCAAAGACAATGCATTGGAGCAAAGAAAGTTTGTTCAATAAATGGTGCTGGGAAAACTGGGTCGCTACATGCAAAAGAATGAAGCTTGACCACTACCTCACACCATACACAAAAATCAACTCAAAATGGATTAAATAACTAGACATAAGACCTGAAACCATAAAATATATAGAAGGAAATATAGGCGAAACACTACGTGATTTGCACATCAAAGACATCTTTACAGACACATCACCCAAAGCAGTGATAGTGAAGGCAAAGATAAACAGCTGGGACTACATCAAATTAAAGAGCTTCTGCACAGCAAAAGAGACAATAACAAAAACAAAGAGAAACCCCACCAACTGGGAGAACATTTTTGCACCCAACACTAATGATAAAGGACTGATCACAAAAATCTGCAATGAGCTGATGAGACTCAACAACAACAAAGAAAATAACCCAGTCAAAAAATGGGCAGAAGAGCTAAAAAGAAACTTCTCTGAAGAGGAAATGCAAATGGCCAACAGGCATATGAAAAAATGTTCAACATCACTTGCCATCAGGGAAATGCAAATCAAAACTACCATGAGATACCATCTTACACCAGTGAGAATGGCACATATTAAAAAAACTAGCAACAACAAATGCTGGCGAGGGTGTGGAGAAAAAGGAATTCTTCTGCACTGTTGGTGGGAGTGCAAACTGGTCCAACCGCTGTGGAAAGCTGTGTAGAGATTTCTGGACCTACTTAACATAGAGCTTCCATATGATCCAGCTATTCCACTCCTAGGTATTTACCCAAAGGACACAGAAACATCAATTCCAAAGAACACCTGCACCCCTATGTTTATAGCAGCACTGTTTACAATAGCTAAGCTTTGGAAACAACCCAAATGCCCAAAAATAGATGACTGGATCAAGAAGATGTGGTACATATATACCATGGAATATTACTCAGCATTCAAAAAAGATAAACACATGCAATTTGCAGCTACATGGATGGCGCTGGAAGGGATCATGCTCAGCGAAATAAGCCAAAAAGAAAAAGAAAAATACCGGATGGTCTCACTGATAGCAGGAATCTAGAAAACTTAAATAAGGGACCAGGAAAATGAATAACTATAAGAAAGTGAAAATCAAAATCAACAAAAAACTATGAACCAGAGACACTTTTAGTGGGGCGGGGGCGGGAGGGGAGGGATTGGGGTCAGAATGGGGGGGCTGCAATTGTATGGGGAATATAACAATAAAATTTATTATAAAAGAAAAATTTCAGCGCTGTATGCATTACAAGACAGTGGAATCACTATATGTAATTATTATAGATGAATCAGTAAAATTTTACAAATTAAAGCAGATTTCACGAAATAAAGCAAATTTTACAAATTAAAAAATTAAAAATAAAAAATTTTACAAATTAGAGCAAATTTTAATTTTAGAGGTTAAACCACACTTCCAGCCATGGTCCTGCAGGTTCCTACTGACCCTTGGGGCCTCTGTGCCCCGGCTTGAATCCCCAGGGCCAGACACCAGACACTCAGGAGAGATCCTGCACCCAGGGCCTGCTGAAATGATGCCTGTTTACCCAAGTTCCTTCCGATAAGCAGTACCACGCAGTGTCTCCCCACCTCTGTACCCATATCCTGTACCCTAGTCAGAGCGGGGCTCCCCAAGGGCCCTGGCAAGTGCTGCGAGTGCGGGGGGACTGAGCACCAGAAAAGGCAACTGTCTGTCTGGTGTTTCTCCTGATCTCACCTGGTCACTAGGTCCTATCAAGGCCACAGGGTTAAGCATAAAGACACGCAGCGCATTTCTCTTGGTCAGCAAGTATAGGGTAAAAGAATTAGCCAGGCTTTTTAAACCACTAGCCTCTGGATCTATCACTGCAGCCTTGATCACGAAGCACAGAAGGAGCTTGGGACCATGAATGCAGGGCACATGGGCCTGATTGTCGTCACCTGGAGCTGTGTACGCTCATGTGTAAGTGTACACAGCTGAGCCCAGAGGCAGGGATAAAAGCAGAGGCAGCAGCAGCAGGAAGAGGAGGAAGGCTGTTGACTCCAGAAGAGGTGAGGCCATGGGACTATGTGAGAGAGAATAGCAGACAGAGCCCAGAGGAAGAACAAAGATTCTTGGGAGGGGCGGGAGGCTTGGTTGCCTGCCTGCCTGCCTCCTCGGTCCTCCAGCTCCCCTACCTGGACCATGGCCTGCCTCCTCACATGCCAGCCTCCCTGCCTGCTGTGCCTGTTTACCTGGTTCCCTGAGAGCCAGAGAACCCGAAAACGCCACCAAGACTCCTGGACTCTACTTTATCCATTTGCCCGAATCAATAGTGAACCCACCCTGTGTGTGCTGCACTGGAGCAGTAATACTGAGACCAAGAGCCCGCTTTGCTAAGCAGTAGAAGTGTGTGGTGTAATGAAGTATAATAAATGCCCCTGCCACTAATCCCCTTCCGCATGGCTCCCTGAATCACCTTGTAGCTACATCTGTTTGCACATCCAGGGCACGGAGACTGACCACAAAAACAGGCAAACTCTAGAAGAAAAAAGCTGCCACCAACAAGGACAGCACCAGTGGCTGTGCTCAACAAGGTGGGGTAGCTATCAAGAGCACTGGGTGCGAGCCAACACACTCATGTCTGTCTTTTGCACATAACTTTCCAAGGTCTCTGGTTCTTCTCTGTGTGAAGGGAACCTTTTTTGTTTGCTCTTCAGGTCCTCTATAGCTATCTAATTCCCTCTGCTGTGAGTATGTGTCCTTACCTTGCTCATCCCTGACCTCAATTTCCTGTCAGGCACCCAAGCCACCCAACTCTTGTGTACTGGCCCTGGCCATCCTTCAAAGTGTATCCCCCTGAGCCTCTCATTGTTTATGGCCCTTGGTGTTTCTCCCGGGATAGGCTTGGGATCACCAAGCCTTGGGGTGCAAGAAAATAAGAACACAGTCCTCTCCCAACAAGTTGATCGAGACCTAAGTAATGTGGCCCAGTCCTGAAATGACCTCCAGAATCAAATGGACTCTTTATCAGCTGTTGCTCTGCAGAACCAAAGCAGGCTAGACCTGCTCACAGCCCCTCATGGTGGCCTTTGCCTATATCTATATGCCAAGAAGTCAGGTGTTGTTTGAGAGTCTATCAACCAACTCCAGGATAGACCTTGGGCTTGAAAAAAGAACCAGGAGAGTCCCCCTTGGTGGGACAGCATCACTACACTGGCACTTTGGTTCATGCCCTCCTGGGTCCACTGGTCTCCATTCTTGTGATGCTCACCCTCGGGCCTTGTCTTCTTTATCTGGCCACATGGTTTTTCCAGTACCGTCTTAGTGCTATCAAGATTCTTTTTTAGCCACAGTCCTAATTCTGCTGTATTGTAGCTGGGTTTTGTATTGTGCAATTTTGCATGTGTCTGTGTCTATGTGTGTGTATCTCGTACTGTTATGTGGCACAGAGGAAACCAAGGCTAAAAAGAAGCAGGTTTATTATACCAGTATAGGCCCAGTGGATCTACATTCCGAGGCCAAGGGATGTTACGAACTTAAACACATTTCAGCTTGTGCTGGATGGGTTAACATACAACTGTCAATGGTCAAATAAGATGTAAGTTACATTCCAAGAAATGTAGCAAGTTGCTTATCACAGGACCCTGATCTGCCTTGGTCAGGTTCCTTGCTTCATTCTCCCCTCTTCGATGCTGTTTCATGCTAAAGAGCATCACAATAGTGTTGGTCATCTTGACAACTTAAGGGCTGGCATTGGGGCGTAAACATCACCCGCACTGTGGTTTTTTGGTTCGCCAGTCTTCTGTGAAGTTGGAAACAATGAACAGTGGTCAGATGAGCAAGTCCATGTATGTGTTTCAGGAGGTGGGGATGTCACAGCCAGGTCCAGCACCACTAGTTTGACTTGACTGTGATGCTTCAGCTACCTTAATTGCTGTAGGGGTGGACAAAATGACAGTGAACGCCACCCCCCACCCGCCCACCCCCATCCTCCAGCAGGGTTTAAGAGGTTGCAGGTTCTAGTCCTTAAGATTATCTCCAGGTTGATAAGATGTACAGGGCCCAGGAGACTGACAGGCAGTCATTCCTGTACTCATTGATTTAGTCGACAGAGAATACTACCCAAAGCCTCCATCTGTTCGGCAACGTTAACATTTCCAACTTGTCTAAGATCACCCATAAGCCTTGAATTAGGGGGGTGGCCTCCCATGGAAGATTTCAAAAGGGAAAAACCCTGTCTGTTTGTTAGGACTAGGCCGAATTCTGAGTACGGTCATGACTGTACAGAAATACAAATGCATTCTGGCATGTCTTCATATGTTTTAAAGGCTGAAAACATTAGCCTTGAAGCTGGTGAGCAGTCAGCACTGCAGCTATGAGATCACCCTCTCTTTTCATTTTCTGATCTGCCTCCTGCCTTGCCTCCTGGTCCCAGTGAACAAAAACCTTTTTGGCCACTTCCATCAAGTGGCTGATATTCATACCAGCAAATCCGTCCAAGTTTTGTAACTTTCCACTGATAATCACCTTGAGCCTGACCACAAAGGCAGCATTTATCATCAGCTCATTATTGGGAGGCCCAGGGTCAAAGGGCGTAAACAGAGTGAAGGACTCACACAAGATAAAAGGCTGGTGAGCTTCAATTTGTTCCCTGTTTGGACCATATCCATGGCCTTTTTACTCCTCCTTTCATGCCTGCCATCAAGGCCTCTAGGTAATCTTTCCAGCCTCTGGCAGTCTCCTTCCTCATGAGGGTCCCTGAAGGATCATCAGCTGGAAACTGGTTCTGGGCATATCAGCCAGGGTTGAGATCTTCAGCGGGGCATTGTGCTCTGCCACTGTGGTGCCCCCATGTCATGCACTTCCTTTCCTTGGTATTAGCCAGGCCAGCAAAAGCTGTTTAACATCTGCCAGGTTGGTTTATGGGTTTGAAAAATAGACTGCATGAGATCAGCCGTGGCCTGAGGCTTGTCCGAGTGTGCAGGCGTATGACTTTTCCAATTAAGCAAGTTGGTAGTGGAAAAGGGTTGATAGGTGAATGACCTCTGTCCTCCCCCTATAATCCCATCTGGATCATAAAAAACTGGACTCCGAGTCTCTTTCAGAGGCAGCTGAAGGGCTTCCTGGTCAGCACCTCGTGACCTGTGTTTAGGTCGAACAACTTGGGGTATGAGGACTGGGGGTACTGGGGATCTGGAGCTAGTAGGGGACACTTGAGACTCAGACCCAGATGGAGAAGTTGGAGTGGGGTCACTCCAGTGGGAGTTGTCTGTGTCTTGAGTTGGCAGCAAGGGAGGATACAAAAGAGGCATAGTGGGTGCTGAAGCACAGGGCAGAGGCTGCTCCTCATCTTCAGTTGACAAAGGAACAGGTTTTTGTGAATGAGGCTTTTCCAATTTTTCAACTTTCTGCCATGGCCTAAGCTCAGCAGGGGGCTTTGCAACAAACACTTTATGTTCTATTCCAAGAGCACCGGGCTGGAGAAAATGGTCGGCAACTTTCAACAGTGTGGTTTGAGATGAACACAGCAAGGGGCCTCTCTGGTGGCACAGGCAGTTGAGCACAGTGCTGTGAAGCTGTCCACAGCCTCTGCAGCGCCAGTTCGATCCCTACCTATGGGGGAGATGCCCACATGGCGCCGTATACTTGGGTCACTCTGCCTGTTCTGTTCCTTGCTCTGTCTCTGGTGAATCCTCTCACCCTCCCACACATCTGGCTTGTACCCCAGTTCTTGTATGCATGAATAAATAAATCTTAAAAAAAAAAAAAAAAGACCACAGCAAGCCAGTAAGCTCTATATGGAAACTGGTCTGCGTGGCCAGGGTTGCCCATGATACTGTCTAAACTCTTGATCAGTTGGCTCTCTAGAGATCCTACACAGCCATCCCACATCAAAACTGACCCAGTCGGGGTCTCCCATGTAGGTCAGGGTTTAATGTCTCAGCACTATCAAGCTATTGCTAGCCACTGTAGCATGAGTTCAATCCCTGGCCAGGGAGCTAACCCACATGGCGTAGCAGACCTCTCCTGTCTCCCCGCTGCTCCCCTCAGCAGTGTATTTCAACAGATCTGCCTGTTCTGCTCGCCACTCTGTCTTTGGTGAATCCTCTCACCCCTGCACTACTGGCCTACACCCCAGTGTAGGAAGTTATGAGCTTATATATTTTAGATTGTTCTGGGTGGACATAAGTTACATTCCAGGAAATGTAGCAAGTTGCTTATCACAAGATCCCCAACTGCCTTGCTCAGGCACCTTAATTAAATATTATTAATTATAAGACATTGTTGAAAGAAATTAAAGAGGGAATAAATGGACATATATACTATTCTCCAGAAATTGATCTATAGATTTAAAGTAATCTCCATCAAAATCCCAGCATACTTTTTCATAAAATTTAATATGCTGATTCCATATGATTCTAAAATATGGCTTGACAAAGAGTCCATTAATAGCCAAAATTACTTTTAAAAATGGAGAACAAAGTGAAAGGACTGATATTACCTGATCTTAAGACAGATTAAAAAACTACTGAAATTGGGGGCCTCCCAGATGCCACAGGGGTTAAGTCTCAGCACTATCACTGCTAAAGTCTGAGTTCAAACCCCGGCCAGGTTGCTGACCCACATTTGGCACAGCAGACCTCTCCTGTCTCTCCAGCTTCTCCCCTTAGTGGTGTATTTCAGTGAATCTGTCTTTTCTCCCCACTCTGTCTCTGGTGAATCCTCTCACCACCTGCCCGCACCTCTGGCCTACACCCCAGTTTTTCTACACAAAAGTAAAATTAAAAATAAAAGCTACGTAAATCAAGAAGTGTGAGAATAGTATAAAGAGAGACTCAATCAGGGCCTCCCTGGTGGCACAAGGGGTTAAGACGCAACCTATGAAGCTATCCACAGCCACTGCAGCTCGAGTTTGATCCCCGGCCCGGGAAATACCCACATGGTGCAGCAGACTTCTCCTGACTCACCCGCTGCTCCCCTCAGCAGTGTATTTCAGTCTATCTGCCTGTTCTGTTTCCCACTCTGACTGGTGAATCTTCTCACACATACCCCCCACACTGCTGGTCTGTACCCTGGTTCTTGTATACATAAAAAAAGTCTTTTTTAAAAAAAAGAATCAATAGTATAAAATCAAGTCCACTGATGGACCCAGATGTTTCAACAAGATGTAAGATTTTAGCTAAGTGTAAGGACAGTTCAGTAACAGAAAAGATCAGATTTCTCAACAAGTTATTCTCAATTTGAAATTTTTATGTGTGGTGCAACCACCCCAGGACTGGCAGTTTCACTGTTGATTCAGACAAATGGATCTTGGAGCCTTAGCTGTGTCTGACATGCTGAAACTGGGCCTGATATATAGGCTGGCAGAGTGAGACAAAAAGACTAAATAGCAACTGAACCTCCTAGCCCCCTCTATACTGTTGGGCACCCACAACCACACAACTGATAAGTTATTGTGGATGGAAGGCCCTTTCAAATTTACTCAGAAAGATGGAAAATATAACTTACACATTTCAAGGTTAAGGGCTCTTTTCTCTTTGGTAAGTAAAAAAGAACCTGATAAACACATTTTCCTTGCAATATGCAAAATGAAATCTGATGTAGAAATTGCACTATATATAAAAATTGATTCAAAATGGACTATAGACCTAAATATAACTAAAAATATAAACCTTTTATTTTTTTTGAAGATTGATTTATTTATACAAGCACTGGGTACAGTCAGAAGCGCGGGAGGGTGAGAGAATTCACCAGAGCCAGAGCAGGGAGCAGAACAGGCAGACTGACGAAACACACTGCTGAGAGGAGGAGCGGGCACGGCAGGAGAGGTCTGCTTGCCATGTGGGACCCTCGCCAGCATCCGGGGATCGAACTGGTGCTGCAGAAGCCGCGGGCAGCTTTGCAGCTCAGCACTCAACCGCTGTGCCACCAGGGGAGGCCCAAAATATAAACCTTTTAAAAGAAAACAGAAAAATTTCATGAGCTTCATCTAAACCAAGATTAACACCACCAAAAGCACAATCCACAAAAGAACAGGTAGACAAGCTGAATGTCAAAATAAAACACTTTCATTCCTTTTCCTGCATGTACCATGGCTCCCAGCAGGGTTCTGCTGCCTGTGAGCACTGAGCCTGCATAGTCCATCAAAACAGACGCATCTGCAAAAGCTGCAGTGTTGATGGGAGCCAAGTAGGGACAGTTCATTTTAAACCGTTAGCCAAGGAGAGCCATCCAATTTAGTAAACATATTTGTTCCACTATTGTGTTACGCCAATCATAGCTGTCTCCCTCATATCTTCTTACTATGGACCCCAAATCAGGTATCCCTTCAGGACAACTATGATGACTGTAGGGAAAATGGAGTTACTGAGGCTCTTTTCCACTTCCCACACCAGGCTCTATGACTGGCACGTGTGGCCTTGCTTCCTCCTATGTTTCATTGCCCACATATGATAGTTCATTGGTGCAAAAAGTGCTTGGAAGTGTGAGATGGGGCACACACAAACACCTGGGGCTGAGGAGTGTAAGCATGGGGCACTCCTGCCTGTAATTGCGGACACCAGACCAAAAAGCCAGAGAGCATGGGGCACATACCTGTAAGAACAAGAGGACAGGACGCAAGACTGAATGCAAGGTAACAGGAAGTTATCAGGTTTTTTCCACCTTCTGCCATTAACATCAATGATCGACACCTGTGGTCTTATATGCATGCCTGATGGTGGACACCTGGAGTATGGTGTGGGCATGCATAAATGGGTGCACCTGAGCTGAGAGACGGAGCTGAGAGACTGAGCAGGGCCAGGGGAGGGGGTACTGGGGGCCAGAGGACCTGATGGCAGAATGCAGTAGAGAGTGGTAGAGAACAGCAGAAAGACCATGAGAGAAAATGCCAGAGAGCCCAGAAAGTATAAAGATTTGATGGGAGCTAGGCCTGCCAGCCTCCTGGTCCCCCAACTGCCCCTGCCTGTCCTGGACCTGGTTGTCTCACTACAAATGGTGTAGAAAGATCATTAGAAGCCTGAAAAAGCCACTGATGGTTCCAGGACTCTCCTTCACCTGTCCGCCTGAATCAACAGAGAACTTGCCCTGTACATGCTAGCACTTCACTGAGCAAGAGGATACTGAGGAAGGAGACCAAAAGAGAAGGTCAGAGACAGAGAAAGAGGGTGTGGAGATGGCAGCAAATGGAGACTTACTGTTTCATGATTTTGCTTAAATTCAGCCCTCATACCTTCCTTTCTTGTTGCAAACAGTGTAAAAAAGTATGCAATGGACTGATCCATAGTCAAGTAAATCCTCTTTTAATTTATAAAGATAAGTATTCTTCAATTTGTTTAATTATTGAATTTTTTGGTTAATAGTGGAATAGGAAATCAGTTTCAAATGTTCTATTGAAAACATTATTTTCAATAAAATGATCATTTTTAAAATTGTTTTACAAAGACAAAGATTCATTTAATAATCGCATCAGCACACTATCACTTACATTGTGAGAATTTCTATTACATTTACAAATAAGTTTTTCTAATGAAAACATTTTCAAGAAGTATAATAACATGAAAAAACCCCTATATTTTCAATTCTAATAAATGTTGCCAAAATGTTTTTAAAGATAAATTTTTAATCAGAGCTATATGTGGGCTTTTGAACTACTTTTATGAACACTGTATCAGTTCAATGAATTCTTTTTTAATGAAATAATTATGCAAAATAAAATGTATAGGATAATGAATATATAAAACAGATGGTCTTGCCTGTCTTCTTATATTTTATATCTTTAAATGGCTTCATGCACTATCAATCCATTTAAAGCACAGAGAGGGGTAACCATTAAACAGTTTTCCATTCTTCTTCACTAATGATACTTAAAGACATTTAATAACATTTGCTAATTGTGTGATGCCAATCCTTCCAAAATAATGTATCAGTAGGGAGTATTTCTGCTTCATTCCTTTTGTTTCCAACAGCAGCTAATGAACTGGAATGATCATAATTGGCAGAGTATAATGCATTGGAAAACATGTTGCTATGGGAATTCTTTAAATGTCAAAAAATCTACCTTCTGCCTGGGGAAATCAAGTAAGTCAATGGAACTTGTATTAAAATTGAAATAGTTAAAACTTTATATAATCTTCTTTTTGCCACATTGTATCATGAATAATAGTCTTGTCAGGATAACAAAAGTTTGCTTTATATACACTACAATGTTATATAAATACTTGTGTTCTTTTCAATGACCAATTGAACTTTTCCTGTATAAACCAACATTCTTCATTTATAAAATTAAAACCAATAAAATTTCTGAATTAAAAACCTTACATTTCTATGCATGAATTAAAAAAAATACTTAGGATAACAAATTATTTTTAAATAATCTAACATAAATATAATACTGATTATAATTATTTGTTATCTACTCAATATGTTTCTTTCTAGTTTAAAATCAGAAAGGCTTTCTAAAAATAACAGAAAAATAGTCAAATCTTTGTGGTAAACATCTTAAATATCTTTTATCAAAATGTATTCCAAAATTTATCATTTTCACATAATAAAAGATAATTTAATGTTATCTCCTATTAGTGAAGTCATGTTTTGGTGAAAGAAAATCTTTGGACAAAATTGCCACTTTCTCTTTTTAAACATTATTTTGTCAAACGTTAAGGTACATCACGTACCTGTTGCCTTTGCATTATAGCAGAGCCAAGTATAGTCTTGGACATCCCTATAACATTTTTTTCTTCTTTTTATATAATTTAACCTTTATTTGTGACTCATATTTCACCATTTCTTATATAGAACTAATAGCTGTCAAGAATCTAGATCATTTTTTTTTAGTTCAAATAAAGACAAACCTGGTTAAAAAGTTATAGTTTGATATATAATAATTAGAAGTTTTTTTCAATTATATCCAAATTTCATATGCAATTTTATATAGATATCATACCAATACACATAAATTATATTCATGTTCATCATTTAAAGTTCATCATTTAAAAGTAACTTAGATGATTAGATTTCAGCAAAATTTATTAAAGTGGATTAGTTTTCTATTTTTGAGCTGCAATGAACATAGGATTTAATAGATCCTTTCAAATTTGAGGTTTCTCCTTCTTCAGGTAGATACCTAGAAATGCAATTATTTTATCATACAATAAATCTATTTTTAATAACATGAGAAATCTCCACAATGTTATGTAGGAGTTTTGTATTTCTCCATATCCTTGCCAACACTTGTTGTTTCTGGTCTTTTTGGTATGGTCATTCTCACGGGTATAACACAGTATCAAATTATGAGTGTGACTTGCATTTCCCTGATGATAAGTGATGAAGAGCATTATTTCATATGCATGTTTGGCTTCTGTATATCTCTGAATAAATGTCAAGTTAACTCTTCTGCCCATTTTTTTTTATTTGTTTTCTTGTTGAATTTAAGAGTTCCTTATAGATTTTGGATATTAGTTTCTAATAAATATTTGATATGTAAATATTTTACCCACTCAGTGGGGTATCTTTTAATTTTAAATGTAATTTATTTTCCTTTGCAGAAACTTTTTAGGTTTATGTAGTTTTGTTTATTTATTTTTGCTTTTGTTTCCATTACTGTTGAAATCAAGTCCCCAGAGATATCACTTAAAGCCCCAATTGTGGAGTGTTTGCTTGTGTTTTCTTAAATGTATTTTGTAAGTCCAAGTCTTTGACCTATTTGCAGTTAGTGTACAGTATGAAGTAGTGGTCTTGCTTCATTCTTTTGCATGAGGCTATCAAGTTTTCCAAACACCATAAGGTCTCTGTATACTCACTCTTGGCTCCTTTGTCATAGATTAATTGTCCATATAATTATGGTCTTATTTGTGGACTTTCAAATTTATTCCATTGGTTATATATCTATTTTATTTCAATACTATACCTTTTAATTATAATAGTTTTGTAGTATAGTTTGAAGTATGAAGATGTGATGTCTCCTCTCTTCTTCTTTTTGTCAGGATTGCTCTGGCTATTCAGCATCTTTTGTGATTCCATATAAATTTCAGAAATGTTTGCTCTATTTATTTGAATTTCCATTTATACTGAGAAGAATTTTAATGAATTTTCAAATTGAGATTTGGGGAAGATGTCTATTTGGACAATGTTAATTTGAACCCATGTGTAGGCAATGCCTTTCAATTTCTTTGTATTTTCTTTTGTTTCTTTTAGCAGTGCCTTTTGCTTTTATTGTACATGTCCTTTACCTCCTTTGTTAATTTTACTCTTTTTGATGTGATAGTAAAGAGGATCCTTTTCTTATTTTCTTTTATATTTTATTGTTGGCATAAAGGAACACAACTGGTTTATGTACATTTATTTTGTAACCTGCCACTTTACTGCACTTACAAAATTTCTAATTGTTTTTTTATTGGAGACTTTAGGGTTTTCTGTATATATTGTCATGTCAAATAAAATAATTATAGTTTTATTTCTTATTTCTCAATTTGGGTTCTATTTATAACTTTCTCTTGCCCAATTGCTCTAGTTAGGACTTCCAATACTATGTCGAATAGATGTAGTAAAAGTAGACATCCTTCTTTTAGTCCAGATCTCAGAGATAAAAAACACTCAGGTTTTTCCACTGTATGATATTTGAACTGGTTTTATTATATATGGCTTTATTATATTATATTTAGATACATTGTTCCTATCACCACTTTTGAGTGTTTTTTTTTTCACAATAAATGGATGATAAACTTTATCAAGTCCATTCTCCACTTCTACTGACAAAAATGGTATCTTTTTTATTGTTCTTTTTGTTGATGTGGTAAATTGCAGTGATCTGCTTTTAGCTTTGAAACATCCTTATGTCCCTGGCATAAACCTCTGTGTTCATGATGTATAACCTTGAAATTTAGTTTGCCAAGGTTTTGTTTAAGGTTTTTGCATCTATGTTCATTAGGGATATTGTCAGTAATTTTCTTTCTTTGTGTTTGATATCTTTTTCTGCTTTTGGTGTCAGAGTAACTGCAAACAAGCAAATTGAAACAGAAAACAAGACTCTCCCTAAGAACAGCATACAAGAGCTGTGGTGTAGGCCAGACCAGCTTGGGGTGTTGTGTGAGAGAATTCACCAGAGACAGAGTGGGGAGCAGAACAGGCAGAGCCACTGAAATACTCTGCTAAGGGGAGCAGCAGGCGAGAAGGGAGAGGTCTGTTTTGTCTTGTGGGTCACCTCCCTGGCCAGCTGGGAAATCAGGAAATTGAACTTGTGCTGCAGTGGCTGGTGATAACTTGATAGTGCTATCCTTAACCCCTGCATCACCAGGAGGCCCCTCCCAGGACCAGTTTCAATAGTGAGCTCTACCAAACCTTGAATGATGAACTATTATCTATTCTGCTCAAAGCTTCAAAAATATTGAGGAATAGGGAAGGCTTCCAAATACATCCTATGTGGCCGACATTTATAGCATTTTCATTTTTTGTCTCAAAACTGATTTTCCTCTCTTAGTCTAATTTGCATTATTATTTATTCCTGCATCATTTATCATGTTTCCTTATATGATTCTTTACTTCCTCACTGTAATTTGTATTATGATGAGATATAAATATATTTGGAGAATCTAATTATCCTATTTTCATATAGGATAGTTTCCAAGAAAATATAAAATGTTTCTATTTTAATTATTTGTATATTTTCTCACAACTCTTCCATTAGAATTAAAAAGGATTACTTAACCAACTCTACCAAAGTTTACATGCCCCATGGTCTCAGTGGTCTCTAGTTCATTTATTTTTATTCTCCCCTGAGACTTGAAGTTAAATTACAAGGGCTGTGTGTGTGTGTGTGTGTGTGTGACAAATGGGGGTGTCTGTCATTAATTTTTCTCAATCATCCTCCCTTATTTTGATTATAATTTAAATATAATGTTTTTATTGAATGTGTCATTGAAGAAATAGGATCAGATTGCTTTGCATTTTTCAGGAATAAAAATAGAAGAAAAGGTGATGACTTAAAAGGTAGGAAGTATAAATCACAAGATGAAGAAAGTAAGAAAATAACACTTTATAATGGTCTGTTTTAGTCTTTAAAACAGTGTTGAAATTGAATGGATAAGAAAAAGTCACTTGCAAAAGTAGTCAAGTGTATAGCACATTAAGCAAAATTAAAAGAAATATTAATTATTCAATTTTCATCTAACACTAAGCTATAACTATTCAGTTAATTATGTATTTGCAGGTGTGTATTGCTTAATGGAATAAAATGTGTTCAAAGTTTACACACACACACACACACACACACTTATATTTGCATTATCCTATGCTGCAAATTTATTTTCTGTTAGAAAATGTTTTCTGCCTGAGCACAAATATTTCTTGAGTATTTTATTGTTGCTTTTTTTCCCTTCTTATTTCTCTATCCTCTTAACCATTTTTTTAAATTTTTTTTTTTTTAGATTTATTTATACAAGCACTGGGTACAGTCAGAAGCGCAGGAGGGTGAGAGATTTCACTAGAGCCAGAGTGGGGAGCAGAACAGGCAGAAGGACCAAAGTACACTGCTGAGGGGAGAAGCAGGCGGCAGGAGAGGCCTGCGCAGCATGTGGAACCCTCGCTGGCGGCCGGGGATCGAACCGGCACTGCAAAGGCTGCTGGCAGCTTCGCAGCCCAGAGCTCAACTGCTGCGCCACCGGGAAGGCCCTCCTCTTAACCATTTTTATTTGAATATTTTATCTCCTGTATTTTACTTTCTCTTTTTACTGATATAGTATAAGTTTTTTTTTTACGTTACTTTCAAGTAGGTTTTCTTACTTTAACTTCTTTTTGCTAATTTTGTTTAATTTTTGTTCTGCTGACTTTTTCCCAAAAGCCCTTTTTAGGTAGAACATATACCATTTCTTCCTAAAAACTGACAAAGTCAATGCTTTAAATATTAACTATTATAAAATATTAAATAGAAATATATTCTGTACCTTTAAAACTTACCAGGTTTTTAGAAAGTTTACAATCAGCAGAAAAAAAAAATTAGTTTAGATGGTAGAAAATCCAAACATAGTGAGTTTAATTTTATATCCTGATTGAAGAGTTAAATTCTCTACTGAAAAAGCCAAATGGCTGAAACCCAGTATAAGTTTTGAGTCTTTGTGAAGAACCTCAGTTGAATAGTGACAGAGAAAAATAAAGAGAATCTGATATTTCTTTTTCTCATACCCCAAAGGAATTTTTACAAACTGAACAGCTATAGATAATTTAAAGTTCAATATTTTTGACTTCAGATTTAAAAATGTAATTACTTGTTTTTGTTTTTTGTTTTTTCTGTTCTAAGAATTACGTTTGCAATCCACATTTTCTTCAGGACTACAAGTTTTGTATTAACCTTTAGGGCAGTAGAATGGAATTGTTACAGGTTTTGTAATTAGCTGTGGTTGTAAAAGTCAGACATTCAGAAGGCAGAATTCACTGTCAGAGTGAACATCTGATGAAAGTATAAAATGCACTCAGAGAATGAATCTGTTGCTGTAGCAACCAGGCCTCATTCTCTACAAAGTTGGAAAAACAAAGAGCAAACAAGTAAAATGCCTCAAGTTTCAATTTAAAAGTAAAGTTATCCCATATGGAATTATGGATAAAATCTTTAAATTCAACATTTTAACCAGTAAGTGACAACAACTGTTATACTTTTAAATGAAACCACAGAAAATGACTTCTAAGCCTCTGAAAGTATACATTTTAAGGCAAAAGGAATGTGCTCACTTTTGACAATCAATTTATTTTAATTTCTTTTAAATGTATAGAAAATTTTCATGAAATCACCATTCTTTGAAAATATCTGTTGTTTCCATGGAGATAAACAATCTCTGATCTACTGTATTGATACATTTTGTACATCAAAAGCATTTCATGAACTACTTCTCAAGAACTAGAGAGAAATGGGTCTTTCTTAAGTCAAAGACAAGGCTCCTGACTTTTAGTTACCAATAAATCTCAAGGAAAGAACATTTATACAAACCATCAAAGGCATTGAAAGAACAAAGTTTGATATGAACAAAGAGACAGTAATAAGTTTTATGTAAATGTGAATTTTTGAAGACCTAAAAAGCATAGTTAAAATGGAGCACCAGGGAGGTACCATGTGAACTCTTCCTGCAGGCAATATTGGTTTATAAGAAAGGTGTCTGTCTTCCCTCTCCTGTCACGCCCGCTGCTCCCCTCAGCAGTGTATTTCGTCAGTGTCAGTCTGCCTTTCTGTTCCATGCTCTGTCTCTGGTGAATCCTCTCACCCTCCTGTGAATCTGGCCTATACTCTGGTTCTTGTATAAATAAACAAATAAATCTTTAAAACACAAAGAAAACAAAAAAGAAATGGTGTCTGTCTTCTGATTAAACTAGGACTGAGATGAGACTTTCAGATACAGAGGTTACTGGGTGAAAGTCAGAGAATAAAAGTTTATATTGAAGGAGTAGAAATACTGGCAAATTAGTTTTATTCACCTCACCTGATAGTTTGTAACACTTTTTATGCAATGAAATGATTGATACAATTTCAGGTATTTTGAATTAACGTGTTAATGTATAATAGGTGTAACCTATATAAGGTTTTCTAAAAACATCTTTATTTGAGTTCATAAAATCATAAGTTCTCATAGAATATTAGCTCATTTTTCCTGTTTTTTTTAATATTTAGTCTAAAAGAGGTAAAATATTACATCATATGAATGACTTTTAACACTAGTCCCTAAACACATTTTGTAAATGGCCTTCAAATTGTGAAGCTGCAAGCATACACAATTTCATGATCCCTTAAAAAGAAATACAGTTCAGTAGAAACTGAAATGAAGTCTCCAAACCTTAAGCTTAATTGACTTCAAAGAAAATCTCCCTCTTAAACAAATATATAACCGTGGGCTGGGTGATTTTTATGTTACCTTATTCTAAGAGTTGTTTGCACAATTTGTTTTGACATTGACCAGTTCTCCATATTTGATCTAGTGAAATATTTTTCTCATTAAAAATCATATTTTCTCCTCAAAACTATCAATAGATAGAATTTATTTATCGATGTCTTTGACTTTTTTTCTTTCTCCATCTTAATATATTTCCTTATTACTTTAGCTACAATGTTCATAAGAGAAAGCTGAACTATATAATATCTTCAAATGATCTGTCTTGACCTAGTTACTCATTTTATGAATATATTTTACATTGTTCTACTTTTCTTCTGTAGTGTTTACAAATTACTATGTCCTAAGGAAATTTATAAGAACTAGTTCATAACTAAAATTGTAAATCATTTCAAGAAATGAGAGCAGAAAAGTATACAGAAATGGATGCAAATATGTAAGACAACAAGTCATGCCTGGAAATCTAGCTCAGATTCTCTGCTTTCTCAATTTCATTTGACCTTAGTTCTTGCAGATTGTACCTATTACTATCATCTTGTTTTAACTTTCTACTCGTGCTATGCACACAGATATGTACATGGAATTAATTGTAGTGGTTATATTATGAGCTGATAGAGATCTGAGTGTCTCTGTTTATGTGCATATGTTTAGATAATATACAGTATTTGTATGTATATCCACATATGTGTACATATCTACAAGTATTATGTCATATATGAGTTTGATCATTTGCTTGTTATGATTGATGATCATGATATGAAGACCCCCTTCCAAAAAGATGTTATATGGTCTAAAAAAACAGAATTTAAACAACGCAAGTATTTTCTCAAGATTTCAAAATAATTTTGAATTTAAAGTAAGATAAAATGTTTTTGACAAAGGCCTATAAAAATGTTAAGATTCTATGTATATATTGCCTCAAGGAGGTTTTACACTGTTTATTCTACCTCTGAGGTAATTTTTATTTTCCTGGCACGAGTGTTACCTGACTATATCCAGTTTACTATTTATGGAAACAATTTAATTATACACTTATCTCTTCCTACACTAGACTGTACACTCAATTAGGCAGATTATACTTCTTATTTATGGTTTAATTGGCAGAACCTAATATGCTTTCTATCTTTAATATGTGATCAGTACATTCTAATATTGAATTAATGAGTTTGGTAAAAGTAAGTTAATTTTTAGATTTTTTTCTTAGATACTCAGATAGGTTTGTGCATGTGCAATGGTATATGGTTGGATTTCAAGAAGTATTAACTAAAAATTTTTCAGACACCAGCCAGAGTATCTTTAGAGTATTTCGGTGCTGCTGGAAGCAGGCAGAGTTAGACATCTGTATCTCCTCAGGCCAATGTAAGGAAACATCTGTGAAGCACACATTAAATAGTTTTCAAGGAAACCAACCAACCAACAAAATTTGCCATATTTTCTGCCAGAGTGAAATGGTGCAGTGCCAGAGAAGAAAACAAATAAATTTACAAAGTCAAAGAATTCCAGGAATGGAATTTTGATTGTTTGGTTTAGCCCAACCATTGATTCCATGATGATATCTTTGGTCAAGTGAGTTTATCAAAGTGTATTGCTTAATAAGATAAAAGTGAAAATTGAGCTCTTCAACGGAATTGCAATGATTGCCAATTTTCCTCTTCAACTTTAATGAGTTAAATAAACACAACTTGGAATAGATGAATTCAGAGTACATAAAATCAACTGTGTAAAAACAACAATGAGGGCCTCCCTGGTGGCACAAGGGGTTAAGTCACAGCACTATGAAGCTATCTGTAGCCATTGCAACATGAGTTCGATCCCCAGCCAGGGAGGTGACCCACATGGCACAGCAGAGCTCTCCTGTCTCACCCACTGCCCCTTTCAGCAGTGTATTTCAGTAAATCTGCCTGTTTTGCTCCATACTCTGTCTCTGGTGAATCCTCTCAACCACTCCTGCCCCCCGCTCCTCTGGCCTGCACCCCAGCTCTTTATATATACATAAAGAAATCTTTAAAAAAAAGCAATTACTCAGAAATAACAATGGGAAAATTTTAACATGTTGTAGTCAAAAACCTCTGCTGTGACAAGGAGGGTGTGATTAGCAAAGGCAATGTAGACTCAAGAAAGGGCTTTATGGTAATTAAAATGCAAACTTCTACTGATTTTTAACCTCATTTTTTAAAATTTTTAAAGATTTATTTTATTTATATATCCACAAGAACTGGAGTGTAGAGCAGAGGTGTGGGGATGAGAGGACTAACCAGAGACAGAGTAGGGAACTGAACAGGTGGATCTACTGAAATACAATGCTGAGAGGGGTAGCAGGTGAGACAGGAGAGGTCTGCTGCGCCATGTGGGTTTGCTTTCTGGGCAGGGATAGAACTCATGCCCCAGTGGCTGACAATAGCATGATAGCGATGAAACTTTAACCCCTGCACCTCTAGGAAGTCTCCAGATTTTTAACCTTTATTTTTAATATGATTTATTCAAATATAGCCTACCCTGCTCCACCCACCATAACCCTCTCTGTTCTACTTTGGTTTTAAATAATGGAAGAAACATTTTGCTTAGAATAATTTTAAATATAGAGAAATATTATAAAAGTAGTACAGAGAATTCTCCTATACCTCTTACCCAGTTTCTCCTAATGTTGGTTAACACATGGTACATTTATCAAATGAAGAAATTAATATTGATGCATTGCTATTACCTAATTACACACTTCATATTTCAACAGTTTCTACTAATGAGATTCTCTGTTCTAGGATCCAGTTCAGGATATTCCATTATGTGTGGTCATAATATCACCTACTCTCTTCTGACTTGTGACAGTTGTTTTTGTTTTTCCCTATGCTTGTTTTCATCATCTTGAGTTTGAACAGCATCAGCCAAATACATAACTTGGATTTGTCTGAGGTTTTTCTTATGATTAGGTTGCAGTTGTGCAGTTTTGGACAATATGACAGAAATCTATCGCCTTGCTCATTTCACCTTATTAGAAGGTGCATGATAAAAACTCGACATCACTGGGACATTAAATGACGTCTCGATTAAGTTCTTGTAAGTGTCTTTATTATAAAGTGAGATTTTTTTTTTTTTACACATCATATGCCAAAGAAATTCGCTATGTCCAGAAAACATAAAAGGGAAGAATTAAGCTCCATCCCCTGAAGGGCAATTTCTTCAAAACTTGTTTGTAATTTTTCTACAAGGAAAATACATCATTTCTGTCCTGTTTATTTATTCAATAATGTATTTATATAACTTCAAATTTGTATACATTTATTTTATACCTCAGGTTATATTCTATTGATCATTTTTTTGTTTTTTTTCATTTTTGTCCCCTGGTTTTGTCCATTGGGAGATATTTCAGGTAGTTTCCTGTTTTCCCTTTGACAATGCCCAGACTTGTGTAGCACTAAAAAAGTTGCTGGTTCGTTTTGGGGATTTCTCTTGCTCAAGTGCAGGAATCAGCTATGATAATAATATCTGAGCTCAGCCTTCTTTATCTGAGCAAATGGGAAAACCGTCTCCCATTATCTACCCTTTTTCTTTTACATTGTTAATTCCTAACACACTTCAACTAACAGTTTCAAATTGATATTCTATAACCACAGAAAAAGTAGCCACATAAAGTAATGCTTGTGCTCAGTTATTTTTTACTTTTATGCTTACAATTTTCTCTCAAAAAACCATCCTACAAAGTTGTTTATCTCAACACCTATTTTCCCCACCCTTTTCAGTGAGGTTACGTCACTCAATCCCAATACAATTTTTGACAGTTTTATTCATTCCATTCTTGGAATGTAATTGGGATTTACATTCCAAACCTAATTGATTTTATTTTTATTTGCACATATTAAATTAAATATAAGGCTTTTGATAAATGCATACCATTAGGTAGCCACAATTGTAGTAATACAGAGAACAGTTGTATCTCTTTAAAATTTTCTCTACTTATCACATTGAAGTCATAACTACATCCTCTCCCTCCAGACAGTGACAACCACTCATCTATTTTCTGCCCAGATAGTTCTCTTTTCCTTTTGGATTGGGTTCTTTTCATTTAGTAAAATCTCTTTAAGATTAATTCATGTTGTTATGCAAAGCAGCACCTTGTTTCCTTTTATTGCTGAGTGGTATTCTACTACATGGTGGAAACATTGTTTATACCTATTGATGGACATCTTATTTGTTTGAATTTGGAATTATTTTGAATATATTATCTCTAAGCAGTCACATACAGGTTTTTGTGTGAGCATGCATTTTCAGTTTACTTGGATATATTGGGATATCCAGTATATGGGACTGTTAGTTTATACAGTATGTCAGGTTCAAAGTTTATATGAAAACTTTTACAATAACACAAAGTGAGGGTTCATTTCTCAACAGTATCCACCAAAATAGAGTTTGCAAAATAGGAAAAGGAGTTATATCTGTTGTAACACTATTAGTAATAGCTAAGATCTGGAAAAAACCTAAATGTCCATCACAAAATAGACATATAATAAAAACATGGGGCCTCCCTGGTGCCTCAGGGTTAAAGTCTCAGCTCTATCAATCCATTGCCAGCCACTGTAGCATGGGTTTGATCCCTGGCCAGGGAGCTGACCCACATGGCACAGCAGACCTCTCCTGTCTCACCCACTGTTCCTCTCAGCATCTTATTCAGCAGATCTGCCTGTTTTGCTCTTCACTATGTCTCTGGTGAATCTTCTCACCCCCCCCACACCTCTGGCCTGTACCCCAGTTCTTGCATAAATAAATCTTAAAATAAATAAAGAAATATTTCCATCTATATTAATGCTGTATTACCAGGAATTTATTTGTTTATTTATTTTTAAAAGATTTATTTATTTTATTTATACAAGAACTGGGAGTACAGGCCAGATGTGTGGGAGGGTGAGCGGATTCACCAGAGACAGAGCGGAGAGCAGAACAGGCAGACTGACGAAATACACTGCTGAGGGGAGCAGTGGGCAAGACAGGAGAGGTCTGCTGCACCATGTGGGATTCTCGCCTGCCGGCCGGGGAGGCCCTACCAGGAATTTTTTAAATAAAAACTCATTTCAAACATTTATTAGCTTAAATAGCAAACCTTATGCTGGTAACATGAGATATAAATATGAACCTTTCTTGGAGCTTTCTGATGGCGCAGGTGTTAAAATTTCAGTACTATCAAGCTATTGCCATCCACTGGGGCATGACTTCTATCCCTGGCCAGGGAGCTGACCTACATGGCACAACAGATCTCTCCTGTCTTGCCCACTGCTCTGCTCAGCAGTGTATTTCAGTAGATCCAGCTGTTCTGCTCCCTACTCTGTCTCTCGTGAATCCTCTCAACCCCTGCACCTCTAGTATACAAAAAATAAATAAAGATAGGGCCTCCTGGTGGTGCAAAGGATTAAGCAAAGCACTATGAAGCTATCTGCAGCCTTTGCAGCATGAGTTTGATCCCAGGCCAGAAAGCTAAACACATGGCATGCAGACCTCTCCCGTCTTGCCCACTGCTCCCCTCAGCAGTGTATTTCAGTCAGCCTGCCTATTCTCTTCCCCACTCTGTCTCTGATGAATCCTCTCACCACATGCACCTGTACCCCAGTTCTTGAATGCATAAATAAATAAATCTTTTAAAAAATAAATAAATCTTTTTTAAAAAAAGAAAGAAGAACCTTTCTTTTGTAGTTCATCCTTTTAGATGTAGGCTCTAATTAAATATTAGGATATTATCATTGGAGTTGAAATCCTTTAAAAGGTCACTAAGCAACCTAGTATATAGTTTAATTAAAGATGACAAGTATGTTTATATATTTCAAATCAAATTATAGCCATCAAAATAAATAGTTACTATCATCATGATTATAATGTGGTAGAACTGAAGGACACATGTTTTGTAAATAAAACTGTACTTCTATATTTCACAACATGACTTACATGCAAAACATAAATTAGTTCAGTTCGTGAGTTCAGGGTGACTTCTTGATAATCTCTAATACTGACTTTCATTTTAATATTGATTTGCATTTTTAATAAAATAAACAGGTATCTGGCAATCTTAGCCAATAAATTTTATTGCTAGTTGACATTTTATCTGTTTATTGACCTTTCACAAAATTACATAACATGTATACTCCTTAAAAAACAATCATGTCTAATATATTATTTTATATCTACTGTCTTGCAGTGTGTCTTTCATATTTCAATTACTCTCCCTAAAACATTGTCATCTCACTCTTTCCCTAATTTATGTTACTAAGAATGTCCAGTTACTAAGTATTTACAGTGGAAATGTGTCCAACATCCCAAAAGCAATTTATCTGAACTTGGAAACGAGAAGTCACCTTATATGACCAGCTGCTCTCCTATTATCTCTTTATCTATACCTAGTAAACTACTTAATCAATTAGAAAAGAAGCTGAAATTTAGCAACATGAATGATCACTAGCAGGATATACCAACTGACATCTTCCTTAGTTTTAATTTGTACTTAATGATCAATACCTATTACATATTTATTTTAATTGTAATTGTCTATTGGAAGGAGTAGGGATAGTGAACTTACTAGTTTTTTTCTAATGTCACAAATATATCTGGCTGTGGTCATTGAAATTTTCCACTAACATCAGTTCATTTTGCCATTTGCTTTCCTGACACTATTGACCAGAATTTCTTTGAAATACTCATGTGTCAAGCATTACTATGCATAATTCACATATATCAATTCATTTTCCTTCATATTTTTTCTGTGTATTAAGTGCTATTTAAATTTTAGTATTGCAACATTGTCTTCTATTGCAGTAGTTGTCAATTATTGAGTCCAAGTTTAAAAGGAAATAATCTAATAGTCAAATGAACTCATAACTGGCAATAACCCACATGTTCTTCAAATAGTGATTAAGCTGTGGTAAATTCATATGATGGAATATCTGAAATAGAAATGGAATAAACAGCTGATACAACAACATGGATGGATCGCAAATGCATTTTGCAAGGAGAAAGAAGTCAAATTCAAAATACCACCTATTGTATCAATCCCAATCATATGGATTTCTGTAAAAGGCAAAATTATAAGGACAGAAAAATGATCTGTAGTTGACAGGGCCTGGGGTAGGAGGAACTGTTGAGTACCAAGGGTCAATAATGTTCTCTATATAGATAATGGTCATGGTTACATTGTATGCATTGGTAGATAGTACCAGAATTATAAACCAGAGTGAATGCAGCCATATATGATTTTTAAAAATAACTTGCGTGTAAAATATTATTTTTTTAAAGTAGTTTAAACCTGCAAAAGAAAGAGTCCAACAACAACAACAAAATGTTATCTTGGGCCCTTAAGAAAAGTAGAACATCACTTTTGAAACTTACATAATATTGTAAACCGATGATAAATATACTTAAAAAAATACAAAGGTTACATGTACAAATATCCAAAACTATACAACAAAACTGCCTTAACTAATAGTATGTTGCCAGGGTTTTTTAATCATTATTTTTTAAAGATTTATTTATTTATTTATACAAGAACTGGGGTACAGGCCAGATGTGCGGGAAGGTGAGAGGATTCACCAGAGACAGAGCAGGAAACAGAACAGGCAAACTGATGAAATATACTGCTGAGGGGAGCAGTGGGGTAACAGGAGAGATCTGCTGTACCATGTGGGACCCTCACCAACTGTCGGGGATTGAACTGGCGCTGCAGAGGCTATAGACAGCTTCACAGCACTGCGCTCAATCGCCTGTGCCACCAGGGGAGGCCCCTGTTGCCAGGGTTTTAGACGAGCATTTTTATGTCCATTCTATTATCTCATGGCATCATATTCACACCTCTTATCTATTCAATCTTTCACATTTCTCTGAATGCCTGTGTTTACTCTGTGCTTTCTAACTTTTGTTGTTTAATGGACTGTCTCATAATCATAATCTACCTTTGCCTTAACATATACTCACCAGCACTGATTCATTTCCTTACTTTTGAACTTCATGCTAGTACTTCCATTAATACCCTTAAATCCTGATTCTAGCTCAACTTTGTTCTAAGTGCTTCCTCAGACACATTCACTCAATCATTCCCTCTTTCCCAGTCTTCAACTATAGTTCTTATTAACCCACAAAAGGTTAGTAATTTCATCTATCCTTGAAGTGGTTCAGGAGTGGCAAATAATAAATCCTTTCTTGGGAACACATCCCAGTATTTCTTTACTCTAAAAATTATGACATCCTTACTTCTGCCCAACCAAGCTCTTGCTTATCTTTAAATTCTGCTTCCTATTTGATCTTCAGAAAGCCACATATAAGAATTCTGAATCCTGAGAGAAGATGGGATGAATTCACAACCTGACAGGGGTTGTAAATATGAGATGCCCTCCTACTTTTTTTTTTTTATTTTCAACTACATCTGGCACTTCAGTTGTTTTTAATTAAGTAGATGTCCAGTCAGATTATTTAACTAAAGTGACCCTCACAGTTTAAAAAATGATTCCTGCAAATAAAGTATAGATTACAGAATTTACTAACAGTACAAAACCAAACAAGGCAAGGAAAGTGGCAAAGCTAATAATCTCCTGTTCTTGGTAGAAGCTCTTCATCCATTACAGCAGAAAATAAAAATAATTAATCAAATTTGATAAGAATGAGCCTGAAATTTTTGAGATTCAAGAAAAAGTTTTGAAATATAAAGTTACCATTCACTATTATTAAAGTCAAAGCTGGGCCTCCCTGCTGGCAAAGAGGTTAAAGACAGTGCTATAAAGCTATTGCCAGCCACTGAAGCGCGTTGATCCCCAGTTGGCCAGGGAGCAACCCACATGGTGCAGCAGGCCTTTACTGTCTTGACCACTCCCCTCAGCAGTGTATTTCAGTAGACCTGCCTGTTCTGTTCCCCACTCTGTCTCTGGTGAGTCTTTTCACCTCCCCTCCTCACCTCTGGCTTACCCCCTAGGTCTTGTATGCATAAAAAAATAAATCTTAAAAAAAAAAAAAAGTCAAAGCTTACCTTAAGTGTGATTAAGACGTAGCTCAGAAAAAATGGTCAGAAGAGCTAAAAAGAAACTTCTCTGAAGAAGAAATGCAAATGGCCAACAGGCATATGAAAAAATGTTCAACATCACTTGTAATCAGGGAAATGCAAATCAAAACTACCATGAGATACCATCTCACACACCAGTGAGAATGGCACATATTAAAAAAACTAGCAAAAACAAATGTTGGCGAGGGTGTGGAGAAAAAGGAACTCTTCTGCACTGTTGGTGGGAGTGCAAACTGGTCCAACCACTATGGAGAGCTGTGTGGAGATTTTTGAACCTACTAAACATAGAGCTTCCATATGATCCAGCAATTCCACTCCTAGGTATTTACCCAAAGGACACAGAAACATCAATTCCAAAGAGCACCTGCACTCCTACGTTTATAGCAGCACTGTTTACAATAGCTAAGCTTTGGAAACAACACAAATGCCCAAAAACAGATGACTGGATCAAGAAGATGTGGTACATATATACCATGGAATATTACTCAGCATTCAAAAAAGATAAACACATGCAATTTGCAGCAACATGGATGGCTCTGAAAGGGATCATGCTCAGCGAAATAAGCCAGAAAGAAAAAGAAAAATACCGGATGGTCTCACTCATAGTAGGAATCTAGAAAACTTAAATAAGGGACCAGGAAAATGAATAACTATAAGAAAGTGAAAATCAAAATCAACAAAAAACTATGAACCAGAGACACTCTATGGGGGGTAGAGGGCGGGAGGGGAGGGATTGGGGTCAAAATAAGGGGGTTGCAATTGTATGGGGAATATAAAAATAAAATTTATTATAAAAAAAAAAGAAACACACACACACACACACAAAGACGTAGCTCATGCCAATGTGAAAATTTCACATTACCAAAATATTTAAAGTCTAGAAATTGGGGTCAGTGTTGTTAATTCTGGGAAAAGGAAGTAAGAACAAAGGTATTTTAGGCCTGAAATAATTAAAATAAAAAAGTACATAAATAAATTTAGTTTTACAGATGATGAAACTGGGACAGAGAGTGTTTAGGTAACTTGTCCAAGGTCATACATACGGAAAGTTGAAGAACTAAGATTCAAATATTAGCACGCTGGTCGCAGAGTACGTATCTTAATTACTATACCCCCAGGCTTCCATCCTCATTTTGTGAATGTTCTTTCATGCCCCACATAATACATGTAAAAGGATATTCGTAGCAGCTTTTTGAAATAGCAAAAACTCAACACATTCAATTTGTACCAGCAATGATAAGTAAATTGTGGTAAACTAAACACCATATTCATATTCATCAATGAAAAACAATGAATTAGAATCATTTTTTAAATTATATTTTTTCTTAAAATAGATATATCTCATTGATATTATGAGTAAATCAAATCAGACACAATAGTACTTACTGTTTGATTCCAGTTCCAGTTATATGGATTTCAAAACCAGGCCTCTCTAACTGATAATGATTCAAGACAATTTGTTTTTCTATTTGATTATGAGGCTTTGACTTGAATGGATCACATGCATATAAAAAATATCTTAAGAGATAGAAAGTTCTGTACCTTGATCTAAGTATTGAAGATACATTCACCAAAATGCACACTTGAAATGTTTGCATTTCACACATGTCACCGATTAGGTGGAAAATTCTATTAAAGATAATTAGCTTTTACTGAGCAACCCTTCTGTCATCAGTTTTATACTATTTCAGAAATGACTGAAATAACTTCTAAAAATTTAGGGTATATATCTAAATATATTAATAATTCCCTCATAAAATTATAAGTATGGTTTATATTTTTCTGACACATCTTTATTACCAACCAATAAATTCTTCTATGTTGGAATTAAATGCATAGCAATAGTTCATCTCTTTGTCTCCCAAGGCTTTTAAGAGATACATTCATCAACACTCAAATGAACAAAGGTATCACTGTTTCTTCAGAGCAGGTGATATACAATTACATTAGATTAAATGTCAATTAGAATTACTCTGCATTATTGGATCATTGTTCTTTTTAAATATACCTGGTTTCCTTCAAAGTACTTGGATGTGTTATCTTATTTGCCTTTTTATCTTATGACACAATTTCATTTAAAGTTTTTTTTTTTCCTTTCCATTAGCAGTTTTCCCCCAAAACTCAATTTCCCATCAAGGAAATGTCATTCCTGTATGAGAAGTCATTGTTCAGGAAAATAATAATTATACATAGAATATTCTAATTAATTCAGTATGCTTCTTTCACTTTCAATGTCACATTTTTCTAGAGATGCAATTATTGAAAATACTGCCTATTTCATTCAACAGTTTAGTTTTTAGCTGGAAATTTCTTCTAGCCATATCAAACTTCCATAGCTTAATCAACAGCAGTCAATATGAGTTGCTTGATTTTCCCAAATTTTCTAATCAGAAACATGCACAGGGAAAATACTTATCTTGACTCTATTTATTCTAAACTTAAAAGCCCCAATTCAAATCCTATGCTTTTTTCTTTATGTATTATAAAACAATTATTTTTCACAAAAGGCACAAGGAAATAACTTTCATTGTCTACCATAAGATGACTTTGCTTGGGCCTCCCCTGGTGGTGCAGCTGTTGAGCGCTGGGCTGCGAAGCTGCCCGCAGCTTCTGTAGCACCGGTTCAATCCCTGGCCACCAGCGAGGGTCCCACATGGCGCGACAGACCTCTCCTGCCATGCCCGCTGCTCCCCTCAGCAGTGTATTTCGTCAGTCTGCCTGTTCTGTTCCCCGCTCTGGCTATGGTGAATTCTCTCACCCTCCCGCACTTCTGACTGTACCCAGTGCTTGTATAAATAAATAAATAAATATTTTAAAAAAAAAAGATGCCTTTGCTTTAGCAGAGAGTCCAAAATTTACTGATCATGGGTGAGGTTTTTTTTGTCTATATATTTTTTATTATTAACACTTTTTCAACTTACTAAAAATACCCCTGCCAGATCAGCTATCCTTTTGAATTATTCCTTCACCTTTAATAATTCATAACTATAACTATAGAAGTACTCCTGAAACTATTTCTCTTTAGATAATCACTTAATAGAGGCCAAGTCACTGTGAAAACATATAGAATTGATAATACAAACATGAACACCTTCTGAAATGTTATGAAAAATTTCCCTTGGTGATTTTTATAAAGCTAGTATGAACTAGAGTCCTATGTGCTATTTATGAATCTGTCTTTGCTGTGGCCACTCATTGTTGGGTTATTTGTCTTTAATGTTGTTTTCCCTCTATTTCTTAATGTGTGTTTTAGTACAAATAGACAATGTGCTGTAAAACTTGAATGTATTTCAAATATGTTTTAATCATATATGTAGTTAACTTTAACATACTAAAGATTACTTCTGTTTGAAAAAAGGCAATATAGATTATATATATATAAATGTTTGCATATATACATACACATATGAAACTATTCAAATACACAATTGCACAAAATGATGGATATGAGTTTTAACATATTTTAGGTTGAATGCAATGACTTGATTAACCTTAAAATATAAGTCAAGATCCAAAACTACATTACAGAATTAATAGACACTGAAGCTCCAGAGAGCAAACCAGGAAGATGAAGGACTAGAGATTTAAATGATATGGAATAAGTGAAACAATTAAGATTCTTTCATGTCACAAATATTTATTAGTAGCTACTATATGCAGGCATTTTTTTCTAGTTGTTGAGGAAATAAGAGTGAATTAGAAACACATGTCTAATTCTCACTTGCTTGACAAGCTAGAAGGCAGTGAAAGAAAACAATCAAGCAATTGTACAGAAAATTTTCAGAAAGCAACAAATAAAATGAAGAAAACACATAGAGCAATGCTGTGCAGAGTGAAAATAGGAAACTCCTTAGAGATGTCTGTCTATGGAGATGCCATGTGAAGAAATGTTAGCGAGGCAGTAAGTTCCATGCTGTGTAGACCAGCACCCAGTAACACATCTTGAGTGACACCACTAAATTCATGAGTGTTTGAGGTAAGACTTTTTTTAATTATGGAAATAAAAATAAGTACTGTATTTCATGATGAGATCAATATGGTGAAGGACATTATAGCTTAAGAAGCAAGAAAAAAAAAACTAAAATGAACTCTGGGAGAACTGACACATCAGCAATTTGGGTACAAATGTTACACTTTATCCAGACATGGTCATTTGTTATTTAAATGTAAGTATATTGACATATTTGCTATAGCGATGGTATCTAATTTAAAAAGGAGAAAAAGTACAATAAAATTCGTATTATTAATTATGTATAAAATATTCCAAACTGTAATATGTGTGTGTTTGTATGCCTCAGACTGTATTTTAACTTCAGCTAAGGAAAGGAAAATTGAGGGAGTGACAGACAGAAAATTTAATCACTCAAAACAGAGTGGACAAAAGTAGGGATTCTAGCTTTGATATTTTAATTACTGCACCATCTGGTACCTATGAAACAGCTATAAAATTTGGTAACCACTCTATGATAGTCTCATGTTTAAAATAAGTCACATAAAGTTTGGGGAAAAGAACATATGAAATTGTGTAGTAACAATTGTAAAGTGATTAAAAGAACCACTAAAGCAATGCTTTTACTTAGGAGATATAGTTTGTTCTTATACTCAAGAGTGTAAACTGTTTGGTTCCACCTTCCATCTTTGCCACTTACTAGTTTTACTGCTTTCTGACATTGGGGAAGCCACATAAAATCTTCTGAAGTCAGGGTTTTCAGAACTAACAAGGGATATCATAATAAACATAATAAAGATATATTTCATTATTTATGTAAAATCATAAATTGGAATCAGTCTAGTATAGTCATGACAATATTAATTCAATGACTACCTTTATTATTTCACCTTTATGCTACTTCTTTCTTTGAATATCTGATTTTAAAACATCTCTGAGTGAACTTAAATTCATTTCTTTCTAATTTTGAGTACATTTTATAAGTTTATTATCAAAGTATGCTGCTTTTGGACAAAGTTTAAATCTTTCTAAATATTATAAACTTGTTTTCACAGTCTACCTCTTGGTATCACGTGAACTGGTTCTGATAGATCTTCCTCCAGTCTCACAATCTTAGGAAATGTGAAGGTCCCCACAGCAGCCACAGATAATCTTACTTCCATAGTTCAAATATTGGCATCCTCAGCCTATCCAACTCTTTTTTTATAAATTATTTTATGTTTTTTAAAGATTTATTTATTTATGCATACAAGAACTGGGGTGTAAGCCAGAGGTACGGGGAGTGAGAGGATTCACCAGAGAGAGTGGGGAGTAGAAGAGGCAGACTGACTGAAATACACTGCTGAGGGGAGCAGCAGGCAAGACCGGAGAGGTCTGCTGTGCCATGTGGGTAGGTCCCTGGCCAGCCTGGGATTGAACTTGTGCTGCAGTGGCTGATGATTGCTTGACAGTGCTGTATCTTTAACCCTTGTGCCACCAGGGAGGCCCTATCCAACTCTTTCATCTATTTTAAGTAGAGGGGTTATTTCTAGATATCCAGTAACAGAGATTTTTAGTTCTACCACCTCTGTGCAGCTAAACACTCCTATTTGTTCACTGCCTCCCTCTTATCTGCTCATATCAGGACTTGTTGGCCCTCATTCATGCAGAAGTTTCCATAATCTGAAATCATTGGGGAAAGATTCTCCTTTTATCAACATCATATTCTCTTGGGAAATTATGTGGTTACATGTTTTGCACTTCAAGAGCGCTCACAGAGAGTACAGGGGCTCACTTGGAGGCTCATAGTGTAGTGGGATATTTTGTTCTTACAATTCTAACATTTGCCAGAAGAGTCATCCAACGGAGCCTTGAATAAAAGACAACTTAGTGCCAATCTCTATACTATATCAAATTCAGTATTCTATCGTACCATATTCTTATATCTAGGAGAGTTCATCCCCCAATATGTATTCTGGCTCATAGGTTATACATTAATTCTTGTTTACCAGATCCTTAGTGAATTTGCAATTAATATAATTGCTAGTGTAAAAATGGGCAGGGAATAGTTTTGACTTTGTTTAATTTCCCTCACATGAGCCTGTGGTAGCACAGTATGACTGAATTCACAAAGAGGACACAGCTCAAGGCATCAGTGAAATCTCTATTAATACTAAATTTAATAGAATGCCGTTAGTGAAAAATTCTGCATATAATCATTTCTATGTTGCTATAATATAAGTAAAATGGTAAGATGTTCAAATCCATGAAGTTATCTGAGTATATTTAACATTAAAAGTACAAATCTGGAGTTATAGCCCTGAATACAAACTTGGAAGAAATATTATTATTTGCTGCCTCCAAGAAGTGACTAATGCTAGCAGTGTTAGTAGCTCTGCATTATGCAAAAGGTAAGGTGAGAAGACATTACTCTCCCACTGCTAGTTGCTATCCCAGGCAAAAACCGTGTAGATTAGACTATGACTTTTGAATTTGAATTATGATATACTTGAGTAGCCCTCATGATAGAGGGGAGGAAATAACTAAACTGTAAAATCCTATTTTGTTGCATTAACAAAACCTATTAAAAAGCAAGCACAGAAATAGAGAATTCATGCATTGTGCTTGAGGGAAAACTTTTGTGGTGACAATGACTTTACTTATTGAAAAAGTAGAAAATAGTTCATGATATCAAAGTGCCCATAATAGAGACATCAATCATAAGACAGGAGGATGAAAAGATACATAGAAACAGAAAATAGCAATCCCTACCTTTGAACTTATAGGTAAATTAAGTAGTAATATCCACTAAAGAATTTAATTGGCAAGAATTCTGTTATTTAGTATCATGTTTTGAAAAATGTAGACAGAGGAGCAAATGCTAATAATTGTTAATAAATTGTTCAAATACACTTGAGTGATCATTTTATTATAAAAATGATGTGGTATATCAGAAAAAGATTCCATTTATTTTCCTCATAATAGAAGTCTAGGAATCAGAAATAATTTTGTACTATCTAATAAGCTAATTATCAACTTAGGATTCATCACTAATACCTGCAGAAGAATCAATGACTATAATTATTTTTGGTTTTTGCTTTTATGTATGGTTAACATTCTGAAAACTTTAACTTTAAATCAAAAATATTTGTGAAGTCATTTTAAATGAATTGTTATCTATAAAATTTCAAGTGACATTTCCTCTCAGATTCACGTAAAGTACTAAGTAATATAAAACAATATTGGGGGCCTCCCTGGTGGTGCAGCGGTTGAGCGCTGAGCGCTGGGTTGCGAAGCTGCCCGCAGCCTCTGCAGCGCCGGTTCAATCCCCAGCTGCTCCCCAGCCACCTGAGGAGGGTCCCACATAGCACCCAGACCTCTCCTGCCGCCCGCTGCTCCCCTCAGCAGTGTATTTCGGTCCTTCTGCCTGCTCTGCTCCCCGCTCTGGCTCTGGTGAATTCTCTCACTCTCCCGTGCTTCTGACTGTACCCAGTGCTTGTATAAATAAATAAATAAATACTTAAAAAAATATATTGGTATTAAATTGGGAAAGTAATTTTATACTCATATATAAAAGAATTTTCAAACTAATTAGGCAAGATCAGCTCTTCAGAGAGTTAAAATTCTTTAGGAAACATTTTCATCCTATTTATTGTCATCCTAAAATCGTCATCTTTACAGTTTATAGCATACATGTTCATATGGCCAGAGATTTTATTTCAAATAACAAGTAGCTAATTATGTCTGAAAGAATTGTTTCATGCACATACATCTAAAGAGCTATAAACCTAGACTCTTAAATCATATGAAATGCTGTATACCATGATACCGCAATAAAATATTATACAATTTAAAATATATAACATTAACTATAACAACAGTTGTACCTAAAAAAGATTATGATTCCTTTTCTATAACTACTGAAGTAAAATCTTAGTATTTATTGTATATTCGTTTTTATTTTATTAAAACAAAAATGAATTAATATGTCCTTTGATTATTTTTAGAAGGATATATTTTTCAAAATTAAACATTTCTTTTTTTTTTTTTTTTTTTTTTTTTTTTTTTTTAGATTTATTTTTATTTATTTATACAAGCACTGGGTACAGTCAGAAGCACGGGAGGGTGAGAGAATTTACCAGAGCCAGAGCGGGGAGCAGAGCAGGCAGAAGGACCAAAGTACACTGCTGAGGGGAGCAGCGGGCGGCAGGAGAGGTCTGCGCGCCATGTGGGACCCTCCTCCTGTGGCCAGGGAGCAGCCGGGGATCGAACCGGCGCCGCAGAGGCTGCGGGCAGCTTCGCAACCCAGCGCTCAACCGCTGTGCCACCGGGGAGGCCCCAAAATTAAACATTTCGATTGTGTGTTTACCAAATTACGTTCCTGAAAAAGATGGCTTTATATTGCTATACCAGTACAAAAATTAAATGAACAGGAAATTTTGATATAAAGGTTAATTTTCCATAAAACATTTTAGCAAATATTTTTAGTAGAATAGAGTCACTTTAAATATATTCTGTTCTACTCATTGCCAATCTCAGTAGGTAGTAAAACAAAATAGTAATTTTGTTGGAAGAAAATAGAAATCAATTGGATGCATTAACTATTCCGTATGCTGTGAATTGAAAGACTTGCTTGAAATAATGTGTTTTTCACAATGTTTCTGATTTTTAGTTTCACTATGCCTATACGTGGTCATTTAAAAGAAGACTTCAAGTTACATACATGTATTGAAAGGATAAATGCTATTTATTAGGTGCAGTATACTAATCTCAAGAGGAATCTAAATCCAATTTAAAGATGATTTGATTTTCATAGAAATGTAAGTAAGAGAAACAGATAAATCAATATGTGCACCTGTCCAGCTGTCAGTGGATGAAAAGAAAACATTTGCTTATTAGCTGAGTTTTGGTCCAGTTATCAATTCTGATGATCTTAGTATTTATAGGAAATGTGTTTTAAATAGCACCTTTGTACATTCTTATGGTGTGAAGAGACCAGAGAAACATTAGAATTATCATTCTTATATTCT
Organism: Talpa europaea; assembly: GCF_964194135.1. NCBI lineage: Eukaryota > Metazoa > Chordata > Mammalia > Eulipotyphla > Talpidae > Talpa > Talpa europaea. The sequence continues at coordinate 30,137,676 of NC_140071.1, forward strand.
ATCAGGAACTGTCTTCTCATATGGCTATTTTATGGACTGGATATTGCTAAGTGTTATAAATCAGAAAAAAACTATCTATTCCAAAGAAGTTTAGCAAGGCAGACAAGATTGGCCTCAGTCATTACACATAACATTTTAGTGCTTACTCTACACATTCAAAAATTTATTTAAATGCAGAAAGCAAACAAATAAAAAGCATAGTCAGTGTCCTCTGAAAACAAATTGGCTTTTCTTTCTGGTACATTTAGAAGTAGTTTTCTATTTATCTAGAGCTGATCGTTCCCTTTAGTGTTTCATTCAAATTGTGGGCTTCTACATTGATTATGTAGGACTCTAAACAGTGAATTTATTCATAGAACAATCATGAATGCTATCATGGAATTTAGCAATTCCCATGATCTGAGACAGCTAGAAAAATTATATAAAGTTTCCAGAAAGTTCTATTAAGATGGTTATTCTATAAATTCCTTGGTGGTGTGTGTACTGCAGTCACATGTCTGAAGAGCTGTGATTCTATACTGCTGAATCATTTATCATGTTATATACCAATGTTATTTCAATAAAAAGTTTTAAGAAGTTAGTCTAGAATATTAAAAAATGACAGCTTTTCTTGTTGCTGATCTCAGACAGTTTTCAGCTTTTCACTCTTAAAGGGGCAATTGAGGAACTCAGTCATTATTTCATCTAGTGTCTTGGAATTATAACATTGATGAGAAAAAAATATCTGGCCAACATTGAACAAATCAATGTTAGAGGACCTATTTTTGTTATGATTTTTTTTTTTGCTTAAAGTCATAATTAATGAGAACCTATCAACTAGTTTTGCTTAATTGAGGTCTTACTATATTGGAATGATCAAGGGAGTATACATCACCTTTTCATAAAACAAAACTTTTAGGTAACATGTCTTTTATAGATATATACTTAAAGAGAGTATATATATATATATATATATATATACACACACACATATATATATTAAGAGAATATATGTGTATTTATATATTAAGAGAATATATATTAATATATATTAAGGGAAAGAGTGATCATAATGTTTTCTAAATAAAAAGGCAGTCTTGTACAGAACTGTTTTTGTTAGCAGTTAGTTAAATTATACATTGAAAGTTATATTTGAAATATTTCTGCAAAATTTCTTTAAACAATATGGTATATACCCTGTTATTCAGAAGGTCAAAATGTATCAAGTGCAATGTAGAAGAAACAATACATCTACATTTTTGCTTGAAGATACCTATATAGCAAGTATGTATATTTTTTAAATAAAATTTAAGATAATGTTAGAAATCAAAAACTCAGATGGGTACCCCACAGAAGAACTAAAGTTATCTTACTATACTTCAGGCAAGTGTTAGAAAATAAATGGCCTGTAAACTAAACATTTTACAAATTCATGATTTACAATAATGGAACCAGAAAAAGTAAAATATTAGTGTTACGGGAAAATACACATCGAGTTTGTGAACTTCTCTGACTTTCTCTCCCCTATTCGTAATCATTCATAATCTAAACATAACTTGATTTTACATTTTTAAAAGCACTTTTATCTTGCTATATGTCAATTTAATACAAAGCAAATTTACACCTGGGGCTAAATGTTCTAGAAGAAAAATAATGTAGTTTGACATGCTTTTAAAAGTGACTTTTTTTTTCCCCTAATGAGAGCACTGACTTTAGAAATGAATTTAGTAGAAAGGAAAATTTTGCCTTATTTTTTCAGAGAAGTAAAACGCATGCCTAAAAGTAAAACTGCATTTTTTATCTTTTATAATTGATTGGTTTGGAAAAGCAAGTTTTATGAGAAATTTAATTTAAAAATTCACACATAATGACCTAAATATTAACCTCCCCAAACCCCAAGGAATTATGTAACACAAACTAAATGAACTCCCTGTTATTGTCACTACGGATGGAGAAAATATTTCGACTACCATTATTGATCCATGTCAACCTCATCTTTATGCTTTCATTTTTATTATGAAATTATAACTATAAAATAGAATATACAAGTAATGTAAAATAAAAACTTATAAATACATATTATATAAAATGCATTTATATGCACATATAAACACTTATATGTGTATATAAATATACTTATTATAGTATATAAAATTTAAGTAGATAAAACTAATAGAAGATCTTCCTGCTAAAGAAAATATAATTAAACTTCTAATGCATTGGTTATTTTTAATTGTTTTTTTTTCTTACATTGGATTATGTTACTTTGAAATTTAATTAATTTTGCTTCTCCTTTTCAAAGATTCTGACCAGTCTGATTCATTTATTTTTTTTTCTTTAAGTAATGTTTAAACTAAGGAAAGCAGCTCTAAAATTACTTGAGAGAGGAAAACAACTCAAAAATCTTTAATTGTCTCATACAATGTAAATTGTAAGTACTTTCTAATTAATGCATATTTCTATTTAATTTTCCTTACTGAATTGTTAGCTATCAATTAAACCTATCTCTGACAAGTGTAATGAATCACCTTGATTAATTTAGTAACTTCCACAACTAGATATATGTTGCTACTGAGTAAATGAGATATTACTATTGTGAGCGAGGAAATATATTTTTAATTACATTTCATTTAACTTTAAATTTAAATGTGGATAATAAAATCAGCTACTGGGAAATTCTGTGTATATTTGGAATATGTTGAGAAAGCCAATCTACTTCTTCAATTACAGACATTATGAAATATAAGTTCATAATTTTTTACAACAAAGTGAGAAAGAGAAAATGAGAAACCAATGAAACTAGAACTAAATACAAAGAATATAAACTATGTAGAAGAGATTAATATCTTATGCAGATTCAGAGGATCAGATAATCTAGAAAACCAAGAAAATGATATATTTTGGAGTGAAAAAGTTTAAGTGTTGAAAAAACATAGTGTTCTCAGGAAAACAAGAATTTGTCTCTGGTATAGAAATCATGGTAAGAGAAAAGATGGAGAGAAGTGGGAAAAAAGTTGTATGTAGTATGGAAACTGTGCACCACACAAAAAAAATAAGAATGAAACTGATTTAATATGGTTGATTCACTATATAAGAAGATGCAAATATGTAAATAAATCTTAAAAAAAAGGGGGGCCTCCCCAGTGGCGCAGCGGTTGAGCGCTGGGTTGCGAAGCTGCCCACAGCCTCTGCAGCGCTGGTTCAATCCCTGGCTACCGGGTGAGGGTCCCACATGGCGCGCAGACCTCCCCTGCCACCCGCTGCTCCCCTCAGCAGTGTATTTCGTCAGTCTGCCTGTTCTGTTCCCCGCTGTGGCTCTGGTGAACTCTCTCACCTCCTGTACTTCTGACTGTACCCAGTGCTTGTATAAATAAATAATTTTTTTAAAAAATGCATATATGTCTGAACAATTACTGTGTAATAGACACAATATATAATAAAAGATTAAATGCAACGTTTAATCCTCACTGTCTAATTTAATCTACAGAAACATTTTTTGAAATGCCTATAATTTACCTCAGTATTTACAAATAAAAAAACCCAGACTCAGATAATTAGATAAAATTCCTAAAGTGGAAAAACTACAGAAAAGGTCAGAGTTTGAACAAAATTCAATGATTCCAAAGATTGTCCTTTCAGCTACTGTGTGAACAGAAACAGCCTAAACAGCCTTCCTAAACTCTGGATCAAATGCTACACAGTGTGATTTTAATCTGGAAGGTTAGTATGGAGAATGAATAGAGTGATTTATTTTTAGTTAAGTAAAAATTTACTCGACATTCTGGTATTTACTACCTATTTTATGCTGGTTTGGTGATTGCTATTAATTGTCATCAGTAGCAGGTTTTGCAAAACAAATATTCGGAGCACATGAACAGTTTTAATGACCTATTGAAAAGCTCAAATTAGCGTAGAGCAAAAAATCCAATATTATTACTTATACCTCTATTCAGTTACACCTGTTTCCGCCAATTATTTCAGTATCACAAAATTACATAAGTGAGAGTGTGATGAAAACAGAAAGTATTATATATTTATATCCCTAATTATGATCATGCAGACTAAAAAATAAACGGAATTTTTATTACAGGAAATAAATGAAACGATCATCCATAGAAATGCTACTGAACAGAATTATGAAAAATAGGCAAAGCAATTATTTTGACATAAGCTAAGTGAAAGCTTAATGAATTCTTTCTTGTGTGGTTAAACAGCTGTCCAGAAGGCACTGATTTTTTTTTTTTATTTACTAATTTGTTGCCTATTTGAAAAACTGCTGTCTAAATCAATAAATGGAACAGAGAGAAAAAGAAAAGATTTTTAAATCAGGCAAAGGGCAGGTGAGCGATTCTACACAATACCCTTGATCAGCCTGAGACCCCAGCAGAAAACAAAAGGCTGTTAAAGGTAACAGCATGGAAGTCAGACAATATTTTGTGAATTTAGCCTAAAAAAGAGGCTGTTTGCTATTAATTTGTTTAAGATAAATGTAAAAATATATCTAAAGAAGGAATTAAGGTCAAATGTTCCTAAATTGGGAAATTTCTCTCCTTCTAACTAGAGTATTTTCATTATTAACCATATGTGAGGAATAGACACCTATTTATGAATATCAGTTTAATAAACACTGTTAATAGTGAGAATTTATCTGAAACTAAAGGACTCTAAATAAGGTAGATTGATAGGGTCATCATCACAAATCAAAGCACTTCATTTTTATTCATGTAGTGAGCATATTTGGTGTGTTTGTTTTAAAATATTTATTTATTTATGCATACAAGAACTGGGGTACAGGACAGAAGTGTGTGTGGGGGGTGAGAGGATTTACCAGAGACAGAGTGGGGAATAGAACAGGTGGATTTACCAAAATACACTGCTGAGGGGAGCAGCAGACGAGTCAGGAGAGGTCTGCTGTACCATGTGGGTCACCACCCTGGCCAGGGATCAAACTAGTGCTGCAGTTGCTGTGGTGCTTCACAGTGCACCTCTTAACCCCTTGCACCACCAGGGAGGTGGTGTATGTTACTTTGTAGAAATATTTTACATAAAAAGATTCTGTTGGTTTGGATTTTATTGCTAAGTATGACATTTATTTAATCCTATAGCTCAATGTATTAACCAACATTTAAAAAAAGGTTAAGAGTACTAACAGTAGCTAATAGATTGGGAAAGTAACCAAGCAGCTTGGAAATGAGATTCCGTGTAAAACAAATAAACCCTATTTACATTGTTCATTCTTTGAAACTACCTGTAAATTCTCTGCCTCATTTATTTTATTGAATCAGGATAAAAATAATAATCATAGCCTGAGTAAAATAAAAAGGTATTTTGATTTCTTATGATAAAGAAAATCATGTTTCAGTAATTCTAAATCTATCTCTAAACTTCTAAATCCCATTGACGTATAAATCAAAAGGCTTCTTTATATTAGGGAAAGAAGATAATGAAACTCAGATACTTTAATTTTCATGGGAGAGCTCCTTGGATCAATAGTATAAAATTAGTAATCCTAAATGAAGAGATAATGACATGTGGTAAGCGCAGTAATAATAACAGAATGATACTGATTAATTTTTTATGAAATTTGTAGAACAAATTCCATCTGTAATTAATAATCTCATTTTATTCAATTGCACGAATCAAGCTACACTTTAATGTAGAATAAAATTGATTATACCACTAGCAACACCTAAATCCTTTGTAGATTGTTGCCTGAGAATGTAAAATAGAAGAAAAAAATAAAAATAAAAAATAAGGGAAAAACAGGTATAGTTTTCATGTATTTCAATTCTGTTAAGGAAAATATTGTTTTTCACTGATGACATTGTGATATTTTTGTCTTTTAATAGCTATGGGATTGCTTTGAATAGCTAAAAGTGTTTGTCTCTGGACATATCCTAAATCAAAGATATGCTAAAATTATGGAAATGTGTTATATTCATTGTATTTATGTTAGAGAAAAACTTACTTTTAATTAAAGCTAATTTATCAATAGTTGCATTCAAATTAGCCCTAATCATTTTAAGAATTCAGCATTCCAAACTAAATGAATGCCACTAATTGGAGGGAATATTTATGTAGTAGCTTTTCATCATCATAAATTGATTATCCCAATTTTAATATTATAAAGACATCAGCATAGAGATGACATTTAAACAATGGAATGGGTAGGATCACTTAGCAGGAAAAATGGAGTGTAAAAGAAATTTCAAAATGGATACTGGCGACAGTCTGGAAGGTGAAGTCTTGAGAGAAAGGCACTGAATGGTAAAAGAAAATTAGGCTGGAGAAAAATAAAACACAAAAACACTTCCACCCCAAAATGGAATCATGTATATTTTGGATACTGCTGGATATGGAATAAGTGATATGACAAATTGATGGTTCCTGAGACATTTTACATTACATTTCACAATGGTAGTTGAATAATATGATAATGTAGTAATTATCACAAAAATGGCAATCAAATTACATATAAATGTATTGAATCATCATGTTGTATAGCTTAAATTTACTCAGCTTTATAGGTCAAATATATTTTAATTAAAAAAGTCTTCCTTGGGCCTCCCCGGTGGCGCAGCGGTTGAGCGCTGGGTTGCGAAGCTGCCCGCAGCCTCTGCAGCGCTGGTTCGATCCCCGGCTGCTCCCCGGCCACCAGAGGAGGGTCCCACATGGCGCGCAGACCTCTCCTGCCGCCCGCTGCTCCCCTCAGCAGTGAACTTCGGTCCTTCTGCCTGCTCTGCTCCCCGCTCTGGCTCTGGTGAATTCTCTCACCCTCCCGCGCTTCTGACTGTACCCAGTGCATGTATAAACGAAACAAACGAACAAACAAATAAATAAATAAAACATGCCTCTATAAAAGAAAAAAAAAAAAGTCTTCCTTTTCTGGGCCTCCCTGGTGGTGCAGGGTGAAAGTCTCAGTGCTATCAAGCTATCACCAGCCACTGCAGCATGAGTGCAATACCCGGCTAGGGAGTTAACCCACATGGTGCAGCAGACCTCTCCTGCCTTGCCTGATGCTTCCCTCAGCAGTTTAATTCAGTAGATCTGCCTGTTCTGCTCCCCACTCTGTCTCTGGTGAATCCTCTCATGTCCCCTCCCTGACCTCTGGCCCACATCCCAGTTCTTATATTTCTTGAATGCATAAATACATACAAATAAATATTAAAAAATTCTTCCTTTGTAATCTCACTTTAATCCATTCCTGTTTTTATGAAGTATCTTACTTAAGTGACACCACAGAATCTTCCATGTAGGACCACATGGAAAATCTTCCCCCATTATGTCTGCAATATTGGACATATACATGCTCATTTCACTGATTACTGCCAATAATATATTTTTGTCTTGACTCTGAAATTTCAATCTATTCATTTAATAAGCATGGTTTTCTTCTTCTTATGTGATCTATGGATTTCTATTTCACATTTTTAATACCTATTTAACTTTTTAAATATTTCTATTAGTTAACTTCTATTAGTTAGGAAGTTTAAGGTTTTCATCATGCCAGTAGATATACTTTATTACATAACATCTTCTTTTTATCTTTTCCTGGGACATTTTTCTACAATTATTCATTTCATCCTTTTGTAGAGTTTTAAATTTTTATATGCATTTTTTGTTGGAATAAGGTGTGGGTTTTTTTTTTAATTTTTAGACTTTATATTTCTGAAATAAGGAGAATTAAGACTTATCATTGCCTGTTGACTTTCTTTGGGAATGTAAACTGGATTTTTGGATTTTGGAATGTGATCTGAATTTATCTTAAAAATCTAAAAATGGAAAGTCTGTGTGACCCAGCAAGCTCACTCATGACCATCTACCCAGAATATGTGAAACCATCAACTCAAAACACTATATGCTCTACAATGTTTATTGCAGCACTATTAACAATAGCTAGGACATGGATGCCCAAGGGGCAGCAGATTGGATCAAGAAGATGTGGTGCATCTGTGCTATAGAATAGGATTCTGACATTATGATAAAATGTTGCCCAAAATTTGTAGCAAAATGGAAAGATTTTGAGGAAATTATGTGTAGTTAAGCAAATAAGGACAAACATTGGACCTTTATACAGTGGGTGATTTGACAAAGTAAAATATTGATATAAATCAATGGTCATTAATAAATAAGATGAGGTTTCTAAGATTAGGAAGAAGGAAGAAAGGACCAAAGGGAATAATACAAGGGATGGTATGGGGAATAAAGATAGTGCAAAATGAAAAAGCATTTCCAATGGTGGTAAATGGTAATAAATCATATAGCAATTAAATTATAAATAAATAAATAAAGATTGCTTTATCTGGGACTAAGAGTTGGTCTCTGTTTATCAAGGTATTGATAGGCAATAGAAAGAAACCAAAGGTAATCACCTCTGGCAAACTACATAACATCTACCCTTGCCACAGTAATATCTAATATGCCAATGTTGGGGTGCCATGAAAATGACTGGTTGACATCAACTCCTGGGTTATTCCTTGTACTGCAGTGTCTAATATTCTTTCTCTAAGGATTGTCTTCTAGTGACTGCTATGTTGTAGTAAAAATGTGTTTATACTTTGTCTCCGTTCCCATAGCTCCTTCAATTTACCTCCTTCTCAGATTTCCATGTCTCCAATATTCCCTTCTCCTTCCAAACTTCTTCATAGTCAGGCAAGTTGTCATTATATTGGTTTATTAGGGCAGCTAAAACAGGTTATCACAGACTGAATGGCTTAAACACCAGAAATATGTTTTTTCTATTTCCATAATTCAAAATCAAAGTATTGATAGGTTTAGTGTATCCTGAGGCTCTTTTCCTTGTTTCTATCGGTTCTGCCCTCATATGACCTTTTCTCTGTCCATGTCCATCTGTGATATCTCTTCCTTTTCTTATAATGACAAATCATATTAGAATAGAGCCCAACCCTGGCAGCCTCATTTTAACTCAATGTCATTTTTAAAGACCTCAGTCCAATATGAGTTACTAAAGGTTAAAATTTAAACGTATGCATTTGGGGGGCACATAGTTTACCCCATAACACTGTCCATGAGTTCACACATATTCTAACCACAGGTCATCTTTCTTTATATACAAAATGAATTACCAAGTATAAAATGCAAAGTTCTGCCTCCTAGGGTAACATGTCCTCACCAGTCTCTCCCTTGAAACAAACTTGGACTTTTCATCCCTTATCAGCTGTCTAGATGGCATTCTTGTGACCTTAGGTATGAAGGGAAGAGGAGGCTAAGACAAAATATTTGTCAATGACATGGAAATTTGAGCTATCATCACATGAAACTTGCATTGAACTTCTGACTCTGCTTGTTTCAAATCCTGGATGCATCACCAATCTCATGATGAATTATTATTGTGTCCACTGAAACTAATGATTTTGTGGGACTAATACCACCAAGCTCATAATGGGCAGTTATAAACACACAGTCACTTATTATTCCATGTTTGGAGAATTATTCCTAACAAATTAATTCAAAGTCACTGATCTGTAATGTTGCTCTTAACTATTGCAATTTCCTGTTTTCTTGTGCTTCATTATGCTTGTGACTATCCCTCTGAACACACCTGTCTCTTGAAACAAGTCTGTTTCTAGGAGTTAATTCACCTTTTAAACATGATTGAAGAGGCTGTGAATTGTTTTCTCTTGCTTTCATCCAGAAATAATTTATAAAAAGATTCATACTACTTTAAAAACAAAAGTAATAACATGTTTGCCTAAGATACTCTTGATTTGTTGAGTACACATCTGTCATGATTTTATCTTATAATGGATTTACTAGTTATAAGAAAGTGGCAAGAATCCTCTTAAATTATTAAGTTACTTATAAACTACATAACTCTCAGCATGATTGCGAGGCTAAATCAACCTCAGATTGATTCATTAGTATATGAAGCTAAAGAATCCTTGTATGTGAAATAAACCAAACAGCTGCTTGGTATTGACTCACAAGCTTGTTGTAAATAGCTGCATAAAGGGGCGGAGCAACATGGCGGCGAGGAGACGCTGCGAGTAAGATCTCCCATTAAAAAAAGTTAATAGGGAGGAAAAGCGGCAGGTCCCAGTGAGAACTGGGACACGGAAGATAAACGGACAACTCCAGCAAACTGCCCGAAGAAGAAAGTTGCCATAAAAGAGGACGAGAAGGGAGGGAAGCGCAGAACCCTGCTCCCCTCCCCCGCCCACAGAGGCGGCACAGAGGCAGCACAGAGACTAGGGAAACAACAAACAAAAACGCCCAACAAGAAAAACGGATGCAGCAAGCGGGACTGTGAGTGGAAAGGAACTATTTCAGCCACCACACCCCGTGAACGGGAGCTGAGGCGAACCCTGCAGGATCCACCGCGGAGGTGAGCTCCACGCGCCATTAAAGAGAGCCCCGCCCACCAGGAGGAGACCAGCACCAGCACACAGCCCCGGCCGCCCGGTAAGCTTGCGCAGAAAGCGGCGCGCTGATCCAGATCGGATCGCAGCTGCCCAGGTCCCTGCGCCTGCGACCTAGGCTTGCGGGGAGACCGCGGAGGCCCTCCCTGAGTGAGCAGGAACCAGGCGCCCAGGCAGGGAAGCAGGATTCAAAAGGCGCCATTCCTGCGCCACTGATCTGGGCTACAGCCCGCGTCCTGGAACTGAGGGCTTTGGAACTGAGACCCGAGCAGAGGCCCTCCCTGAGTGAGCAGGAACAAGGCGCCCAGGCAGGGGAGCGGGATTCAAAAGGCGCCATTCCCGCGCCACTGATCTGGGCTACAGCCCGCGTCCTGGAACTGAGGGCTTTGGAACTGAGACCCGGGCGGAGGCCCTCCCCGAGTGAGCAGGAACAAGGCGCCCAGGCAGGGGAGCGGGATTCAAAAGGCGCCATACCCGCGCCACTGATCTGGGCTACAGCCCGCGTCCTGGAACTGAGGGCTTTGGAACTGAGACCCGGGGCACGAAATTAGGGGCGTGGGTTCCCCACAACGGTGGGGCACAAGGCAGACACAGCACCCCAAAGCCGTTGAGGTGTACCCTACCATCCCCGCTCTGCTCCCTGTCCCACGGGGTGGAAAATCAGCTCCCCAAGGGCTCTAGGAGAGATCTCTGGTGCCACCTAGCGACTTGACCCCAGCACAGGCTACTGAAGGAGCTAGTGGCCAGCTGGGGAGTTAGCCCACACCGGGCCCCTTCTGAACAAGTAGTCTGAGCCCACAGGGAGAGCAAGCACCCACAGCCGGGGCAGACCAGGCGCGCAGAAGAGTGTGCCTGAGACCAGAAGCGCAGGGAGTGTGTCCCACATCACCATTTTAGAACAGGGACATTTCTTCAGTAAAGACTACCTGCAGAAGGCTTCCTCAGGAGCCAGAGGTGAGCGGGGGAAGTTCGCCCACGCCAGACCCCCTCTGGCCTGCAGTCCAAGCCCAGAGGGGAGCAGGAACCCACCGCCGGGGCAGACCAGGCGCACAGGGGAGTGTGTCCCCACATCGGCATTTTAGAACAGGGACCTTTCTCCAGTAAAGGCTGCTTGAAACTGACAGATGACTCCTGGAAGAACCAGAGGGGAGCAGAGAAGCCCACCCAAGATGCCGGCCAGTCCCAACAACACAGTGTCCCAACGCATACGGCAAATTAGAAAACAGACAGTAGGGAGGAGAAGAACCACACGCAACCTAGCAACTCTCCAGAGAAAAAGCACACCACAAAAAGAAAGCCAGCCCCCAGATTGCAAAGACAATAACTTGGAAGAATTTCTGAGCCTTCCAGAAAGAGAATTTAAAATTGCCGTGATTAAAAAACTGACAGAAGTCATAAAGGAAAACAATGATAAGGGAAAAATAATCAACGATCAGAAGAATGCAATTGAGTCCCTAGAGAGGGAAAACAATGGTCAGAAGAAAGAAATTGAGTCCCTAAAGAGGGAAGTAAAAGAAATGCAGGAGATCAAAGAATTAATGGAAGAACTAAAGAATTCTGGGAAAAGCAATGAAAGCAGAATAGATGAAATGGAAGAACGAATAAGTAATCTTGAAGACACAGAAATAAAAAGAACCAAAACAGAAAAGGAAAGAGAAGTACGAAGGAAAAAGAACGAAGAAAGACTTCGGGAACTATCTGACTCCATGAGGAAAGGAAATATAAGAGTTATAGGAATACCAGAAGGAGAGGAGAGAGATGTAGGAACAGAGAAAATATTCAAAGAGATAATTGAAGAGAACTTCCCAAATGTGAAGAAGGAGCTGAAAATTGATATACAAGAAGCAAGAAGAACACCAAACTTCCACGACGAAAGGAAAAATACAGCAAGACACATAATAGTAAAGCTCCCAAGAATCCAGGACAAGGAAAAAATAATGAAGCTGGCAAGAGGGAAGAAACAGGTAACATTCAAAGGAAAACCAATCAGGCTGACATCAGACTTCTCCGAAGAAACACTACGGGCAAGGAGAGAGTGGAGGGACATAGTCAACAGACTCCAAGAAAACAGATGCCAACCAAGAATACTCTATCCCGCAAAGCTCTCCTTCCTCTTTGAAGAAAGAATATGGACCTTCCCAGACAAACAGAAACTCCGGAATTTCATTGCAACTAAACCCCCACTCCAAAAAATACTACAAGGAGTCCTAAAGCCAGAACCTCAGAGCGACGAATAACAATGAAAGAAGGCCAAAAAAAAAAAAAAGTTATTAAAAGAATAAATAAATAAAATCAAACGAAAGACAAACACAATGGCAAATACAGATGTTAACATATCAATATTAACTCTAAATGTAAATGGACTAAACTCTTCAATAAAAAGACACAGAGTTGCAGCCTGGATTAAGAAACAAAACCCAACCTTTTGCTGTCTCCAGGAAACACATTTAGCTACAAAAGATAAAAATAGGCTCAAAGTTAAAGGATGGAAAACAATCCTACAAGCAAATGGAACAAAAAAGAAAGCAGGAACAGCTATACTTATATCAGATAAAACAGATTTCAAACTCAAAAAGATAAAAAGAGACCCCAATGGTCACTACATTATGATCAAGGGGACAATACTTCAAGAAGAAATAACACTCATTAACATATACGCACCAAACGAAGGAGCACCAAAATATATCAGACAACTGTTGTCCTCTCTGAAAACAGACATCAGAGAAAACACATACGTAGTGGGAGACTTCAACACACCACTATCAACAATGGATAGATCAACAAAACAAAAAATAAGTAAAGAAACCAAAGCTCTAAATAAAGACCTAGAGCAATTGGGCTTAACAGACATCTATAGAACACTAAACCCCAAAAAAATGGAGTACACATTTTTCTCAAGCGCACACGGATCATTCTCCAGGATCGATCACATACTGGGGCACAAGACAAACATCAACAGATACACCAAGATTGAAATCATATCAACCATCTTTTCTGACCATGAAGGCATCAAACTAGAAATAAACCATAAAAAGAAGGCAAGGAACTTTCCTACCTCATGGAGATTAAAAACCACACTACTGGAAGACCATTGGACTAATGAGGAGATCAAAGAAGAAATTAAAAAATTTTTTGAATTGAACGACAAGGAGGACACCAATATCCTAAATGTATGGGATGCAGCAAAAGCAGTAATAAGAGGAAAATATATAGCAATAGAAGCTCACATCAAGAAACAAGAAAGAATGCAAAGAAACAACCTAATCTCGAAGCTCAAAGATCTAGAAAAAGAACAACAAAAAAACCCCAAAACCAGTAGAAGAAAAGAAATAATAAAAACCAAAGCAGAAATAAATGAAATTGAAACTAAAAAAACAATCCAAAAGATCAATGAAACCAAGAGCTGGTTCTTTGAAAAAATCAATAAAATAGACAAACCCCTAGCCAGGCTCACAAAGGAAAAAAGGGAGAAAGCACAAATAAACAGGATCATCAATGAAAGAGGAGAAATCACAACGGACACAGCAGAAATCAAAAGAATAATCAGTAACTACTATGAACAGTTATATGGAAACAAGTTTAACAATCTAGAGGAGATGGACAAATTCCTACAACTCTACAATCACCCAAAGCTAGATAAAGAAGAAATAGAACACCTAAACAGACCAATTACAATTAGCGAAATTGAAATGGTAATCAAAAACCTCCCCAAAAACAAAAGCCCAGGACCTGATAGATTTACAAATGAATTCTACCAAACATTCAGAGACGAATTAGTGCCTATCCTTCACAAACTCTTCCAAAAAATTGAGAAGGAAGGGACAATACCAAACACGTTCTATGAAGCCAACATTACACTAATACCAAAACCGAACAAGGACAACACAAAAAAGGAAAACTACAGGCCAATCTCCCTAATGAACACTGATGCAAAAATCCTCAATAAAATTTTAGCTATCAGAATCCAACAATGTATCCATAAGATAATTCACCACGACCAAGTTGGATTCATTCCAGGGGCACAAGGATGGTTTAACATCCGAAAATCAATCAACGTTATCCAACACATCAACAAAAAGAAATATAAAAACCATATGATAATATCAATAGATGCTGAGAAAGCTTTCGACAAAGTGCAACACCCATTCATGATAAAAGCCCTTGAAATTCTTGGGATACAAGGAACATACCTCAACATCATAAAGGCCATCTATGACAAGCCAACAGCCAGTATCATTCTCAATGGTGAAAAGCTGAAAGCAATTCCATTAAGATCTGGAACAAGACAAGGATGTCCACTCTCACCATTGCTTTTCAATATAATACTGGAAGTCCTAGCCAGGGCAATAAGACAAGAGAAAGACATCCAAGGAATCCAAATAGGAAAAGAAGAAGTCAAACTATCACTATTTGCAGACGATATGATATTATACATAGAGAACCCCAAAAACTCCACAGAAAAGCTAATTCAACTCATCAATCAGTTCAGTAAAGTGGCAGGATACAAAATCAACACGCAAAAGTCAGTAGCCTTCCTATACACAAACAATAAATCTGAAGAAGAAGAAATCAAAAAGACCATCCCTTTTGTTATTGAAACAAAAAAAATCAAATATTTGGGAATAAATCTAACAAAAGAGGTAAAGGACCTATACAAAGAAAACTATAAAACACTGTTAAAAGAAATAGAAGAAGACACAAAGAAATGGAGAGACATCCCCTGCTCATGGATTGGAAGAATAAACATTATTAAAATGGCCATCCTTCCAAAAGCAATATACAGATTCAATGCTATTCCAATCAAAATTTCAATGTCATTCTTCAAAGAAATAGAACAATTATTGATGAAATTCATATGGAATCACAAAAAACCCCGAATAGCCAAAGCTCTCCTGAAAAAAAAAGAAGGGAATGGAGGCATCAGACTCCCAGACTTCAAACTATACTACAAAGCCATAATCATCAAAACCGCATGGTATTGGAACAAGAACAGACATACAGACCAATGGAATCGAATAGAAAATCCAGAAATAAACCCACAGGTTTATGGTCAACTAATCTTTGACAAAGGAGCAAAGACTATGCATTGGAGCAAAGAAAGTTTGTTCAATAAATGGTGCTGGGAAAACTGGGTCGCTACATGCAAAAGAATGAAGCTTGACCACCACCTCACACCATACACAAAAATCAACTCAAAATGGATTAAAGAACTAGACATAAGACCTGAAACCATAAAATATATAGAAGGAAATATAGGCGAAACACTACGTGATTTGCACATCAAAGACATCTTTACAGACACATCACCCAAAGCAGTGATAGTGAAGGCAAAGATAAACAGCTGGGACTATATCAAATTAAAGAGCTTTTGCACAGCAAAAGAGACAATAACAAAAACAAAGAGAAACCCCACCAACTGGGAGAACATTTTTGCACCCAACACTAATGATAAAGGACTGATCACAAAAATCTGCAAAGAGCTGATGAGTCTCAACAACAACAAAGAAAATAATCCAGTCAAAAAATGGGCAGAAGAGCTTAAAAGAAACTTCTCTGAAGAGGAAATGCAAATGGCCAACAGGCATATGAAAAAATGTTCAACATCACTTGTCATCAGGGAAATGCAAATCAAAACTACCATGAGATACCATCTTACACCAGTGAGAATGGCACATATTAAAAAAACTAGCAACAACAAATGTTGGCGAGGGTGTGGAGAAAAAGGAACTCTTCTGCACTGTTGGCGGGAGTGCAAACTGGTCCAACCACTGTGGAAAGCTGTGTGGAGATTTCTGGACCTACTAAACATAGAGCTTCCATATGACCCAGCAATTCCACTCCTAGGTATTTACCCAAAGGACACAGAAACATCAATTCCAAAGAACACCTGCACCCCTATGTTTATAGCAGCACTGTTTACAATAGCTAAGCTTTGGAAACAACCCAAATGCCCAAAAATAGATGACTGGATCAAGAAGATGTGGTACATATATACCATGGAATATTACTCAGCATTCAAAAAAGATAAACACATGCAATTTGCTGCAACATGGATGGCGCTGGAAGGGATCATGCTCAGCGAAATAAGCCAAAAAGAAAAAGAAAAATACCGGATGGTCTCACTCATAGCAGGAATCTAGAAAACGTAAATAAGGGACCAGGAAAATGAATAACTATAAGAAAGTGAAAATCAAAATCAACAAAAAACTATGAACCAGAGACACTTTTAGGGGGGCGGGGGCGGGAGGGGAGGGATTGGGGTCAGAATGGGGGGCTGCAATTGTATGGGGAATATAACAATAAAATTTATAAAAAAAAAAAAAAATAAATAAAAAAAAATAAATAGCTGCATAGATGTTGTCCTCTTGGGAGATACGTATTTAATCTTTCACAGGAAATTTCTATGCATTTTTCCTTCAGGGCAAGTCCATAGTTGTACAATATTAAAACTACAGTACCTCCCATGGATAGTTTCAATAAGAAGCATTTCTCTTACCTGGCAGTTTTATCATTTGAATGTGTTTACTTGATTGCACTGCATTGGGCCTGCTCCACGAAGGGCAATGAAAGTTCCTATCAGATGAGTTTTGGAGCAAGACTGGATAAAATGTGCCACAAATAATAACAAGTTCTGATTAAATTCAATGACCAAAGAAGAATTCTTAAAACAAAGCAAAGTGTACTTCACACTGGACTAAAATTCATTTTTCAGAAAAGAACAATTTGTCATGGAAGAAAAAAATCAACACTTAACCTGACCGAAGGTGGTGACTATTCCTGGGATGCTTATAAACAGTTGGTTATTTGCATATTATCATGCCAAATTTCCTTGTGCTTTGAAAGGTTTTTATCTAATTGAAAAATATCACCTAGAATAATCAGCTAAACTATAATTTGAATAATAAAATTAGATAAAAAATAATAATAATAAAAGAGAGAACAAATGGGATAGCTTAGATTTGGAGTAGAGGTCCCCAATATTGTGTCTTCATTTCAAAAACATATAACTTAGAAAGTTAGAGTTAAATTAATGTCATTTCAGAGAAGATATTTCCATCACTATAAGATACAGTCACTTATTCTTTCATTGCAACATTCTTCTGAAAAGCAGTAACTACAAAGGTACATGAGCTTCACAACCTATCTTTCCAGAAATAACTCTAGAAATTCTTCTCAAAGTAGGCAAGACTAAGTTAAAGCAAACCTGCTGTAGACCTGTTTATACATAGAATACAGTCTGATTATATTCAAAATGAAATATAGAAAGCTGTCAGTAGGAGCTAACACGTTTTAACAAAGGAAAGTAAAACAACACATCATGTGTCTTTAGCAGAACCTACTTAAGGTTCTATCTTTCAACATTTTGTAAATAATGTAATCCTGAATTATGCAATTTTAATACATAAAAGTCAACTAATTGGTATATGCATTGAAAGAGGTTTTTATTATCACAAAAATATTTAAGATATATTATAAAATTTAAATTTTGCAATCCTTGGGCTTCATAGTTGATGATATATTTCTAGTAGTTTTAGTATATTTATCTTTGTTTTTTCCTTATAATTGTAAGTTCTAATAATCATACATCTACTGTATATTCGTTTATTCAATACCATTAGTAGAGTTTATTTCCAATAGCCTCTCAATAATTCTGTGCGTGAAAAATAGAAGACTGGATCAAGAAGATGTGGTACATATACACCATGGAATACTACTCAGCATTCAAAAAAGATAAACACATGCAATTTGCAGCAACATAGATGGAGCTGGAAGGGATCATGCTCCACGAAATAAGCCAGAAAGAAAAAGAAAAATACCAGATGGTCTCACTCATAGCAGGAATCTAGAAAACTTAAATAAGGGACCAGGAAAAAGAATAACTATAAGAAAGAAAATATCAAAATCAACAACTATGAACAAGAGACACTCGATGGGGGTGGGGGTGGGGAGGGGAGGGATTGGGGTCAAAATAAGGGGATTGAAATTGTATGGGGAATATAAAAATAAAATTTATTTTAAAAAATAATAATTCTGTGTGTGAGATGAATGCACATAGCTATTTTTATTATTGTAATTCATAATAAATTATTTAAATATCATAATTATTTTGATTATTATTGTATAGTCATGTTTATCAAGATAAACCATGATCTAGTGAACAATATCACACATAAGTGTTAAATATGCATGCTGATAAGTTGAAATGGAGACATCTGAATTTAGGAGATAAAATGATGTCCTCCATGTATAATGAAAGGAGATATAGGAGTTTTCCCAAAAAACAGTGAAGAACATTTCCCTAAATCAAGGAAAATTAACTGTAGTACAATAATGCTAACCCCCCCCCAACCAGAATTTTAAATCTTTAATTTAAAAAGGTTTATTGGCTATCAGAACATATACTTAAAAAAAATCGAAATATTGCTTTGTAAGGTAAGTAATATGTATGCATAGAGTGGAAAATGCACAATGAGATACAGATGTGAGTTTAAAGGAGAGGCATCTACCATGTGCTTTTGAGTAAAGAAAAGTAAGTTAAAGAACAGTATCTGTTATGAATATACTTATATGGAAATAAATGAGTGTGATACTTGAATAATAAACTGGATGAAAGTAGTGGAAAGTACTTCCATCAAAAGCATGCTCTCTTGATAAGGTGGAAGAAAAGAAAATGGACTAAATGTTAGTATTACTAATATGCAATGCCAAAGAAAACATCTTTGAAAGTATTACCTTAATCATGTGAATGACTTTCTCAACCTGGAGAAGTAATTTTAGACTAGATTTAAAAATTTACCTCCTGGAGATTTTACATTTCTAATAATGAATTATACTTAAAGAAAGGTTTCCCATTTTAAGAAATATTCTCTAAGAAACAATAGTTGGAAGATAAACAGCATCCTGTGCCTTGCTTATGGCTTTCAAAGCATGGGTCCTTTTAGCAAATGCAAAGGAAAAAAATTACAAAGTAAACACTGCTGACAGGCAATGGAGAGGAAAAGGCCACATCAAGATGACACATGGGAGACTATGATGAATAATAAAGAGGTAGTCGTAAAAGAAGGACTGGACAGCCAATGTGTACTTACCTTAGTGTTTTAATAAAACATATTTAAATCTGATGACAGACAAACAGAGGTCCAGAGTTGTGCTTCAGTGTGCAAAACAAATATCAGAGATGAAGTGCAAGGGTTTTAACCAGGGCACCACATACCTAATGGCTCTGCCTAAGGCTCTGCTTTCCTAGCTCAGTGAAAGTCGCCAGAGGCAATGCTGTGAAAGAATCTACCTTTAAAAATATACATTTTAGGAAAGACTTTTATCTCACCACCATGACAGAATATCAAGAGATAAATGCAGAGGTTCTAGAAAATGACAAAGCATGTTTTTAGTTAAATCTAAAATTTGAATTGCCTAAATTTAACATTTTAAAAAGACACTGCACATTTCATACTCTGAAGGTCTTACTTAGTAAAATTGTGTCAATGTGTCTATTGTGGAACACATGGCTTTTTTTTCTCTAATTTTGACTTTTCTGCCATCTCAATTTCAACAAATATTAGTTCTTAACTGTGGTTATTTCCTACATTATAGAAAATAGGAACACAGATAAATTCTAGGGATTTTTTTTTTTAAATTCCTTTATCGAGGTAACATTGGCTAACAACAATGCATATGATATAGGGGATTGGTTCACACTTCATCAGTTGTATGTTACCACCCACAATCCAAGCACCCATAATCCTTTACAATACACTGTTCTGCACCTACCATCTTTGTTCCAATCCCTCCTCCCTCTCTAGTAGCCTCAGTCCTGCAGTTATATTTCCAGGGTTTATTTTGGTTTAGATTGTGAGCTTCTTTGTGGATTTATTTTTTGTTGATGATTGCTTGTTTCTCTATATTCCACATATGAGTGAAATCATCCAGTATTTGTTGTTCACCTTCTGATTTATTTTTTCGGTTAACATAGCTCCTTCCACCCATGTGTCAAAATGGCAAGAATATACTTTTTTTTTTATATAGCTCAGTAGTATTCCATTATGTATACCTACCACATCTCCCTAATTATTGCTCTGTTGATGGACATTTAGGTGGCTTGCATAACTTGGGAATTGTAAATAGAGCTATAATGAACAAAGGATTGCATCTATCCCTTTTTTTTTTAGAAACTCTTTTAATCATTTTTATTTATTTATTTATATAAGAACTGGGGTACAAGCCAGAGGCATGGGAGGGTGAGGGGATTCACCAGAGGCAGAGCGGGGAGCAGAACAGGCAGACGGACCTGCTGAGTGGAGCAGCAGGAGAGACCGGAGAGGCCTGCCACATCATGTGGGTATCTCCCTGGCTGGCAGGGCATCAAACTGGTGCTGCAGAGGCTGCGGACAGCTTCACAGAGCTTCACTCAACCCACTGCACCACCAGGGAGGCCCCTGAATCTATCTCTTTGATTTAGTCATTTTATGTTCTTTCTGTAGATAACTGCACTAGACACCCAGGAATGGTATTGATAAATCGGTAGTTCTGTTTTTAATACTTTGAGGTAATTCCATAGAGTTTTTCATAGAGGCTGGCCCATACATTCCCACCAATAGTCTACTAGTGTTTTTATGTTACCCATACCTTCACCAACTTTTTTTTTATACAGGTCATACTCATAGGAGTGAGGTGGTCTCTCATTGTGGTTTTCATATACGTTGTCCTGATTACAAATGTTCAACATTTTTTCACATGCCAGTTGGCGATTTGTATCTTTATTGGAGAAGTGCTTTCTTTAGCTCTTCTTCCATTTTTAGTTATATTGTTTTCTGTTTTTTGAAATTGTATGACTTGTCTTTATGAGTTTTCTTCTATCTCTGATTTTCTAATTAGAGCAGTAATGAACTCTTTCTTTGATAGCGAGACATAATGTTCCATCTTCTTATGTTTGGATTCCAGAGGCTTGTTCTCATCTTCGGATGTGATACTCTCTTGAGGTCCTATATTTCCATGTGTAATATCTTTTGTCTGCCCATTTTGTTACTTGTTTTTGATATTTTTAGCAATTTACTTCTTTACTTGTGTATGTATTTTGGACTTTTCTTACTTCTGTATGTGCTCAGATCTGTTTTTTAGTTGCTGAGTCAGCAGTAAGGGGGCACTTCAAGGGATGCAGATATAGATGTGATTGAGCTGGGCTGATATTGACACATTTGTGCATTCCCTATCCCTTCTCTCTATTTTTTTGGGTACCCTGTAGGTACCATTCATAGTAGGTTGTTAAGGAGAATGCAAATAAGAATCCCTGCTGTTATTATTTTTACTTGGTACCCATTCTGTGTGGCTCACTCTTGCTGCTTAGGTTTTCTACTATTTCTAGTAGTATTCTTCCACACAAATTCCTTTTCCCTCTTCCCTGTTCCTCTTGTTGAGGGGAGCTGAACACCCTCTCACTGGTGACCCCTACCCCAACACAGTCCATAGCCCATAGGTCCCTCTCTCCATCCACCTTCACTTCAAGGTAGTCTGAGTCTCTTCAGTGCACACTCTATTGAAATCTGCACTGACGTCTACTGACCAAAGGGTTATAAATTCTTCTCTTATCTGAGATATCATCTATCCAACCAGTGTCCCTCTGGCTTGCCACTGACCATGGTGTGCCTGTTCCTAGATCCAGTCCCTGGTCCACTTATATGAGTACTACTTCCAGGGCTCCCATGTGGCTTGCTGGATTTTATAGGGAACATATCACCAGTGAGAAACCACCCTGGACCTGTCACTGAGATCTCTACATGTCTATTGTGACAGGTCTGTTTCCAGGACCCTCTTTCGAGTTCACTGAGGACTGCAGGGTTCCTACCTTGGTGGCTCTGATTCCAGGTCCTGGCCAGAGCTCAAGTTCTGTACCAAAGTCTGCAGAAGTCTATTGTAATGGTTCTTCCAGATCTCTTTCTGGAGGTCACCGAGGCTGTGCTGATGTCTGCAGAGGCCTGCTATAGTGAGTCTTCCTTCAAAAACTCTTCCCAGGGATCACCAAGTTTGCACAAGTGCCTGTGGCAATTCTAGGGCGCCTAAGTAATGTTCTGTAACATCTTTTGATCCAGATATCTTTTTAACACCTGACGAAAATGATAACAATGATTCTCCATAAATGATGTGCATTCATTCATAGAAAAATATGCAGGGTCTCCTTGGTGGCGCAAAGGGTTAATAAGCTTTGCACTGTGAAGCAATCCACAGCTTCTGCAGCACAAGTTTGGTCCCTGGCTGGGCAGGGAGAAACCCACATGGCAAGGCAGACCTCTCTGTCTCTCCTGCTGCTCCCCTCAGCAGTGTATTTCAATCAGTATGCCTGTTCTGTTTCCCACTCTGTCTCTTATGGATCCTCTCACCCCCGGCATCCCTGGCCTGCACCCCAGCTCTTGTATGCATAAATAAATAAATCTTAAAAAAATGTAAATAATATCAGGGTATTTGTGAAACCTTTTTTGTAAAAGTTTAAAATATGTATTTTAGAGAAGGCATATTGAGACATTTCTGGAGTCAAAATCACATACATGACAGTAGAGGAGACTAGTTTAAAGTTTATGATTGAGTGTCCAGTAGCTGCCTGCACAGTGCCTGCCATAGTGCCTGCACAGCTTTTGACTGGGAGGAGACCATCAAACAGGAGAGACTCAACATGAATAATGGATGGATTTTTTTTTCTTTTTTGGTTTCTGTTAGATCTCAGCAAAGAAAAAAAATGCATCACGCAGATTATAGGATATTAGGATCTGAGACTGGAACACTATAGGCAGAACAGAAAAGGGGCAAAAAATGATGATTTAAAGCAAAGGTCAACAAACTAAGCCTAGTCCACTATTTTTCTATGTGCCACAATCTGTAGGTTATTTTTATATATTTAAATAGTCTAAAAGTTAAAAATGAATAACACTTGTTTCTATATGAAATTCAAACTTCAGTGTCCTCAATAAAATGTTATTGTAACATAGTCAACCTCATTTGTTTACAGGTTATTTCTAATCTCTCTTACAACTGTGTAGTTGTGATAAAATCTTTATAACCAGAAATGTTATAATATATACTCTCTGGCCCTTTATGGAAAACATTTGAATAACTTTTTTTTTAAAGATTTATTTATTCATATAAGAACTGGGGTGCAGGCCAGAGGTGTGGGGAGTGAGAGGATTCACCAGAGACAAAGCGGGGAACAGAACAGGCAGACTGACTGTAAAACAGTGCTGAGGGGAGCAGCGGGCGAGGCAGGAGAGGTCTGCTGCGCCATGTGGGTTAGCTCCCTGCCAGGGGGTTGAACTCATGCTACAGTGGCAGGCAAAGCTAGATAGTGCTGAGGCTTTAACTTCTGATCCACTAGGGAGGCCCCCAATCCTTAAATCTTAAAGAACACATTACTCCTACTTTTGCATCCATAATTTTTATCCTCTCATTTTTTGTAAATGACTCACACTTTTTTAAATATTTCAAATAGATCTTATTTTGTCTGAAAACTGACACTTTTGGAGCTTTTTTGAAGATGTTATTGTCTAAGGTGTCTCCAAAATGTATTTCCTATATCACAAATCGGTAGCCAAATAGTAATGGGAAAAAACTGAAGCTTGCCCCTAAAACAGGGAACATGACAAGGACATCCATTGTACTTCTTCTGTTCAATGTAGTACTATAGGTCTTGGCCAGAGTTATCAGACAAAAAAATAGGAAATAAAGGAAATCTGAGTCAGAAAGGAGGAAGTGAAAATATTCACTATTTGCAGATAATATGATAATATATACAGAAAATCCTATAAACCCATCCAAAAGTTATTAGAAATAATAAATGAGTACAGCTAAGTGGAGGTTACAAGTTTTTCCATTTCTCCAATTTTTTTGCTTAGCATTCTTTTCATATTCTTTTAAGAGTTGTAATATTTGTAATAAATTTAATAAAGTGATTCCCTGGGGCCTCCCTATTGGCCTAGTGGTTGCGTCTTGGTGCTATAACCACGGTGGCCTGAGTTTGATCTCCAGCCAGGAGCCAACCCACATATGGTGCAGCAGACCTCTCCTGTCTTGTCCGCTGCTCCTCTTAGCAATGTATTTCAGTAGATCTGTTCTGCTTCCTCCTCTGTCTCTGGTGAATCCTCTCACATCCCAAACTGCTGGCCTGTACCCTAGTTTCTCTATAAAAAAAATTGAAAAAAGAAGTGATTCCCTGTCTCTTGATTATAAAATATACTAATGGAAAATCAGGCAGATTTAGTCATCATTATGTTCACAGTGCATGTACAGCACATAGTTGGCAATTAGTAAATATTTGCTGTAATCTTTGTAGGAAGTGCTAAATTCAATGATTTGAATATTGGTCTTTGGTCTTATTTGTATAAAATAGTTGATTTGTAAGCATACTTTAGAAATGCAAATACTAATCGTCACCATATGTACAGTAATCTTTAACAAAATCTTAAACTAGAAAAATATTAGGATAATTTGAATTTAGGTTATAAGGAAAAGAAGTTAAGGAGTGATTATCTAGATGATCTACATGACTAGGTTGAGGAAAGTTGGTGAAATGATGTTTCATTTTCAGTCTTCATTCCCAAATATCTAAAATACAGGGACATTCGAGTACAGAAAACCTACTAAGTATCCATTTTTTATAGACTTGGTCAGAATCTAAGTAGCATTTAATTAAGAAGTCCAGATTTTTACGAAGTCCTATAGTCAGAATAATTGTAAGGATGGTAAACAAGATAGGAAACCTCTAAAACATTATATTTGAAAGTTTTTTTAATCAAATGACTTTATATCTATTCTCATATGTCTTATGGGCTGGTAAGAGAGTTTGTCTTACCATTTGGGGCTCCATAGATCAAGAAAATAGAAGACTAACTAAGCATTACTAAGAATTAGCTCTTGGTTTGATATGAGAAAAATTCCCAAAGTTGAGAAGAACTTATATATCAAAGAAATTCTGCAACACCCTTATCAGAGCATGCCCATGATCTGTGAGTATCTGTCATCCTACCTATCATCAGTCTTCTCCAATGGAAGCAGCAGAAAGAAATAATAATGCTGTTCATTCTCTTTGGTGATTGTCACCCTCCAAAAATCAATCAATAAAAGAACAAATGTATCATTTCACAATGCGAAGAAGTTATAAAAATCTTGGTTATACTAACACAGGATGAATACATTATATGGCTTCTAATATACAGCATATGTATCTCACTTTTTCGGGGATTGTGGTTTATAAAAACACAGGCATTTTAGTAGGTATATGAGTCAAAGAAATTATACATGTGGAAAATTTTTTTTTCTAAAAATGGTTTTTAAATTATTCATTCCTTTCCTTTCTTATTTTTAAAGAATTTAATGGTGACATGGTCTAAGTTATAGTTTAAAATAGTGTTTATGTTTTAAAAATAGAAAAACAAAAATAACGGCCCCTGGTGTTGCCTGCCCTACTTTTCACTTGCAGTCATTAAATCATGCATCAGTTGCCTTATGGGTAAAAGAAGATACAGTAATATAATGCACCATTTTAATTTAAATACAAAATATTTATTGCTCTTACATAAAGTCAATAACATCTATACTGGTGAAAAAGTGCCACTGGCTCAAATCAATTTTTTAAATTACATAAAAATTTATTATTGCTCATAACTTTATATTTCTCTAGATACCATGTAAATCTTTGAAAACAATTAACAAATCCAAAAGCATTTTGTACATCTATGAATTTTTAATGATCCCTTATAAGATATCTTTCTTCTAAGTTGAATAAAATAATTCCTTAAAATGTCTCCTCCCTTTTCAAACCTTTTCACTTCTAGCAGTAAGGGCAGTTATATAGAACATAAATAACATATTAATTTTCATGGTTTATGAATCAGACAACACTATGAATGGCCTACCAATCATATCTGAATCTCATGCTGCCACTATTTAAGTATGTAAGAAAACAAACTTTTTAGATAATATGGAGGTCTGTGAAAAGGACATCCTGAGAATGAGAGATTAATCACTAAAGAATATGGGAGGTGGCTAAATACAGGCTAGAGACAGGAAATTATAATTACAGAACTATTGTTTCATATGGTCAAATTTTGTATATGTTCTTCAGATTTAAATATTTCTACTGGGAAGTATATTAATTCACTAGAGCTCAGTTACTTATTGGAAAGACTTTATAAAATGAGTTACTGTTTCAAGGACAGTTGTAAATGCAAATTAAATATAAGTTGAGGGAAATGATTAATAAAACTCCATCTGATAAACAACCATTGACCTTCAATTCTCACCAGTCTCCAATAGGCAGTTGTTTTTCTTTATAATAACAGTCTTTCTTGAATCATAGCTGACTATAATCAGCCATTTCTTTGTATCAATAGGAACAGAATTTTGTAAATAGCTGATTAATTGCTGAATTTGAGAGGCAGGCAAATATTTGCTTTAATATCTTGATTTTTATTTTCTTTGATGAAATGAAATACATGCATGAATTAGCGGGGTTGTTATAGGGTAGGTATGGAAATAAGTAGTAGAATGGTGTCCCAAGTTTGAATTACATAGAAAGAGAGGCTATCCATCTTTTTTTTCTGAAAAACATTTTGTAGCACAGTTCTTGAAAGTGGGTGACTGAAAAATACTTAAGAGTCTGGAGAAGCAAAGCACTTCAGGCTTGACCACAACAAGAATCAGAGGGTAGGAGATAGACACATGCCATTTCTTTAGTCTTCAGGGTTAAGAATTTTGTGTGACATTGTTGAATCCAAATCAGAATCTGCCCAATAGAAATAGTCAAGATCTTTAGGAAGTCTCTCAGGAGTTTTCTCGATAGGGCCTGGTTTGGAAAAAATAGCATGGCAGGTGCATTTATATTGTTGCTTTGGCTTTAATTTTATATTTTGTTAGATTTACAGAAAAGAGGCAAAAATAGAAGAGGACCTCCCTGGTGGCGCAGCGGTTGAGCGCTGGGCTGCGAAGCTGCCCACAGCCTCTATAGCACCGGTTTGATCCCCGGCAGCCCACGAGGGTCCCACATGGCGCACAGACCTCTCCTGCCATTCCCGCTGCTCCCCTCAGCAGTGTATTTCGTCAGTCTGCTTGTTCTGTTGCCTGCTCTGGCTCTGGTGAATCCTCTCACCCTCCCAAGCTTCTGACTGTACCCAGTGCTTGTATAAATAAATTAATAAATCTTTAAAAAAATAATAAATTATTTAAAAAAAACACTTTTCTTTCTAGGACTAATTCTTTGAGGCACTATTTATTGAAACATATCTGAAATAGTTCAAACTCTCATGTATATAAGGTTTTAATGTAAAATGTAGTGTTGTCTGTCAAATACTGATAGACAATGAAAAATATCTTTTCGTCCGATTCTTCCATATTCTTTTCATTCTTTAAGTCATTTTCATCAATTTAAATGCCATTATCTATTATTGTATCTGTTTAGAAATATTGATGCAGATAGATGATACTATCAAAAATAAAATTTATGAAATAATTAAAAAGATAAATTTATGCAGATTACTGAATTAGAGAGAATAGACCATATATGAAGATAAAAGTATCCCAGCAGAGTGTTTTTGTTTTAGAATTCTTGTAGGAAGGTTGAACAAATTGGAAACAGGATGTTTTACACTCAGGATCTTTTATAAGTAGGAGAAGTCTCATTTAGTTATTTGAACAGGAAATACTCAGCACTCTAGATTCACAGATACAGAGAAAATAACAGGCTATTTTTAATCAACAGGATCTTAGCAAGGGAAATCTGTTTGAACTTGTCATCAAGCATTGGCAAAATGGGGAAAGGTGGGTTTTTTTTTTTGCTGTCTTTTATTTAGGTAATACTGGTTTACAATATTCTATATGTTTTAGGACTATAGATTGACACTGTTTTTTTAGAACTTTGCAAATGTCATGCTTAATTTATTTTGGATTCTCAGGACCTAATTTAAACACAAACCTTAGGTACACACAAACCTAGGTAAGCACCATAAAGCTCAGGTAGGTTAAACATAAACCTAATGTTGACTTTAGGTATATATTCTCTGGGCTTGAAGAATTTATTGATAATTTGAATAAAAAGACTAAGAAATTGTTTCCCTGTTAACAAATACTGCTTTTCCCATCCAGAAATCTATTATGATATAACTTGCCATTAACTTTGGGAAAAAGTTTTTCTCAGCCATTTTGTAATTTTAGAAGAGCTAAATAAAAAGGGAAAGGATGGTATCTGGGATTTAATTTTTGGTGGAGAAGACAGTATACTTGATTTAAATAATCTGTCTTAAGTCAACAATATTGTAATTAATGCTATCAAAAGAAATCAGTGATATTTTTCACATGTAAACCTATAAATGAATACCATTTCTGTTTGAAGAATAATTTGAAAGCTTTTTGATGCAACAAAGACATAGCAAGAAAAAATATTAGGGTCTCTATACACATTCAGATAAGTCTACCTCTTTTTTCTGTAGGGTTCTGATTCAGTTGTCATGTTGTATGGAGTCATAGAGAAAAGTGGAATAAACTGAGAAAACCAGATTTTGTGTGCATTGAAATGACACTATTTATTTATCTTTGATAAATTTATCAAATGAAAGAGGGATCTACACAGTGAAAGAACAGAAGTAGCTAAAAAGAGAATGGAGTTTGGGCAAGTAACATGTTAGAGGGAGTCCAGGGTTAATAGAAACTTTGAGAGAGAGGATAAGGATGAATTTTATGACATCGGTGCTGTGTATAAGGGTAAAATTCCACTGTGTTCCTGGCTGTCTTTTCAAGAAAGATGAATAAAAGTTATATTACAGTCAAGCTTTTTAGAGTTGAATTTATGCTTCTTTGAATGTGACACACTATTCAAATGGGCCTTTGGGGAAAAAACAAGGAGACCGGAATAAGTTATATTACACAAATAAGGCCATTTTTGAAGAATTATGCCTCCCACTACCACAAAGATGTTAGCAAATTACTTGAGTTACAGGGTCCTCCTCCTGCAGCTCCCTAGCCATGGTGGAGTCCATACTTGTGCAGAATGTAAACACAGCTATAACTACTTCAGTTTGGGGTCTACCAAAAGGAATGACAAGTTACTTCTCCACCTGCATCAATCCACATAGAATTCTACACTGAGACAGAAGGTATTAAACTTGAAAAGTAGAAATGATTGGAGAAAGATTTTCCTTTTCCAGTAAAGCAAAGGCTGAACTTGGTGGATTCAACTGGAAAGGTTGTGTGCTGCTGCCACAATCTGCAACTCACCAGAAGCCTCAAAAGAAAAGGCATATAAAATTTAGTGTTGAATAAGAAATAATGACTGATGCTATGTACTCAATTTTATATTCTAGTATTACTGAACTTTTGAAAAAATATTTTAGAGTAGCAAAAGGGAAACTAAAAAATAGCTATGCTGCGGTACAGCTGAAAAGATCATCAATAGTTTATCAGAAGATATTGAAGTGGAGAGTATAAATGACTCTAACACAGCATTATCAACCACTGAAGAACTTTTAAGGTTAAATCTGATTTCCAGTAGATGGGGGAAATATACAGTTAAAAAAATACAAATAAAAATATCAAGTCAAGGGGCCTCCCCGGTGGCGCAGCGGTTGAGCGCTGGGTTGCGAGGCTGCCCGCAGCCTCTGCGGCGCCGGTTCGATCCCCGGCTGCCCCCCGGCCACCAGAGGAGGGTCCCACATGGCGTGCAGACCTCTCCTGCCGCCCGCTGCTCCCCTCAGCAGTGTACTTCAGTCCCTCTGCCTGCTCTGCTCCTCGCTCTGGCTCTGGTGAATTCTTTCGCCCTCCCGCGCTTCTGCCTGTACCCAGTGCTTGTATAAATAAATCAATCATTAATCAATCAATCAATCAATAAATCTTTAAAAAAATCAAGTCAAAATTCTCAGTGAAAGTAGAAAAAATGTTAATATTTTTAACTACGATGGTATCTACTTTGACAATGTTTAAGTCAAAATGTCAACCAACATGAAAACTTTTTTTTTTCCTTCAGAGCATGTAAGAAAGAAATGAGAAATACAGTCCTTTAAGTAAAAACAAGAAGCTTGAATTCAGTTATATTAGATTCCGTAGGGAATAACAAGAGCCAAGGAAGAAAGGCAAGAAGTTCATGAAACAGAAGAGAATATTCAGATACAAATCTAGAGAGTAGAAAATAAGGGGGTTGTAATTGTATGGGGAATATAAAAATAAAATGTAAATAAAAAATAAATTTAGATGTAGAGATTTTATTCAAAATGAAGATTTCTGGTAGAAAAATATTTTATTTTTAAAAATACTGCTAATAAAATACCTAACTCTAGGAGAAAAATGAAGCTGGATTCCAAATTTATATGAACGAACTAACCATCTAAACATCTAATCTATACAATTTCTACACCTAAGTTGTCCATTATGGTTGGTGTAAGTGAGCAACTGATTTTTAATAAATACATTAAAAGACATACAACTCCAATAGTTATTAAAAAATAAAAATACAAACAGGATAGCATTGTGTCGAGTATCATCAACTGGTAATTGAGAGAGTGAGAAAGAGAGAAAAGTAAGTAGGTGTAAATATATGGCAACCCTTACTCCCTTTAGGAGCAAAATTGCAAATTAAAAGTACACTTAAATTATATACACTAGATCTGACATGTAGTAATTGTCATAGGATTTTACTTAAATAGGTGGCCATACACCAGTGTATGATTTATATTACATGTAATAGCAAATTTCATATAAGAATATAAAATTAAATAAGCAGTTTGATCTTTTCTGTTCTGATATAAACATACATAAAAATGAATTATAGGGCCTCCTTGGTGGCACAGGGGTTAAAGACAGTGCTATCAAGCTATCACCAGCCACTGCTGCATGAGTTTGAGCCCTGGCAGGCAGGGAGATACCCAATGGTGCAGCAGACCTCTCCTGTCTCACCCGCTGCTCCCCTCAGCAGTGTATTTCAGTAGATCTTCCTGTTCTACTCCCCATTCTATCTGGTGAATCCTCTCATCTCCTGCACCTCTGGCCTACACCCCAGTTCTTGTACACATAAATATTTAAAAATATTATAGCATACTGTATACTAAGAAGAAGACATTGTATTAAAAACTGTATATTCTATCAAAAGGTATATCTCCTGACATACATTTACATATCTGTTCATTTACCTGTGGCATGCAAAAAATGTATAAGCAGGTACATTTGATAAGATAGGTGGAGAAATAAAAAGAAATATGACATATTCCCTTTTATTTTAATGTATTTTAATCTATATGAATTTTAAACTCTTCTATTTATATTTTCAAAATCAATACTCTTTATCTGGGAAGTGGGATCTTTGTCTTTGTAATTTTATGGTGGTGGATATGGGTATGCTGATGGTGTGTGATATGTGCTAACACCACATGAGGCGGAAGACCCTATACTTTTAATATACATGAACAACAATGAAAATGAATAAAAAATAAGATAAAATGAAATGCTTTACATGACATATCCTCCCAGATAGCTAGAGCATCATTAGACTTACACAAAATGATCACATCTACTAAGCAGAATATAGGACACTCCTGTCAGAGTAGATGGTGTGGCCCCGCTAAGTCCCGTTCACTGGGGTCAGTGCTGAGAATTCTTGCATTTAAGTTGTCCTTAATTAACTTTGTGATCTAAATAAAAACATTAACAGTATCAATATTTCTAAAATATCTTGTAATTTTCTCTAGTGAAAATGTTTCAGTATTCTTCACGATTTGCCTTTAATCTCTTTTAAAAATGCAAATGTCATTGTCTCCTATCACATTAAATAAGAACATTTTATATGGCCTTTGTTTTCTAATTATATTTTCTTACTTTTAGCAAAGTCCAATGTTTTTTTGTTTCATGCCAGAATACTTATCTATAGGTTAGAAGACAAGACACTTACCATTCTCTTGTTTTTCCAATCTAGTAAAATTTATAAAATACATTTTTTCTAATAAAGCTGAATTTTTAGGTTATATTATAAATCTTATTTTATTGTATATAGCAAAATAAGTTTGTAAAACAAATTAAAACTTATTCCATACATCTCAAACTGCTGTGGGATTGCTTCCATTTAGAGATAACTGAATATTGTAAAGAACATTGATTTAATTAATTAAATTTTATTTATGAATTTCAACACTGATTTTTCAAAAAGATTTAAAATAGCTGAGGAAACATTAAAAACTTGCAAAAACATGGCATCCTCAGTTTACTCATTGTAGATAATAACAAATATTTCCAAAATTATTTAAGTTTTAAGTGTTAATGGCATTATTACAAACTGATAGATACAAAATTGTTCAAAGGAGTTTTTATAGTTCTGTAAAAGAATCTTTAAAATACAGAAATGGATATTGAGACCTAATAAAATGTGTTCTAAATATCAGCCCAAAATACAGAAAAAGAGAATAAATAGATTAAAGCTATACCTAAATGACTGATCATTAAAAATAAGTGGGCAGACAGAAATAAGGTGATGGGCAATACTAGATATTTAATCAATATTAATGAAAAAGCTCTGATAAACTCTAGCAAAAGAATGGGAACATAGGTTGTATAAAATATCCTCAAATAGCTTTACAGCAATATTAAATGGGAAATTGAATTTATTTTCTATTATGATACCAAAAGCAGGATAACAGAAATAAAAGTAAGCCATCTAAATTTAATAACATGAATAGCATTATTATTGAGCCGGTAACACTGAATTATGCTAGATTCTGTTTTTATTATCATTATTTAGGCACAGATATATTTAATGTGGTGTGAAATCAGGGAAGCTTTATTCTTGTCTAGGTTCTAAAGAAAATGTTTAGAATTAGAAGAGGTTCCCAAGTTTAATTATGCATAATTTGATACGTATTTTTCCTAATTACATTTATTGACAGGCAAATCCAGCCACATGATATCTGTTTATAAATCTATTCACTAAAATTTGCCTTCCTCTGCAGTCATTCCAGCCATACAGTGTAGTCCATTGCACAGCTAAATTGGTGAATGAAAAACAACAGCTACTTTCATATGCAATTTTTTCCTTCTACCTTAGAAGCCAGATCAAAGTCTTTTATGTTATGTGATGCTGTTGCCCCTCAGGGCAGAGCAATAAACTCCTTAAAATTTCAACCCTGCAAAGTTAGTTATATATATGTCAATTTATTTTAGCTGAACAGACTTTTGAAATCAATAGCAAGGATTACTGTCAGAAGAAAGTATATCTTGCTAGTTCTTGCAAGTGGTCAGCTGTAAAAAACATTAAGTGAATTGAATACATAGTTTTCAAAAGTTGTCAGTGCAATTTTATAATTTCCTACTGACTACTTTCCAGTTGGAGTTACTGACATTAAATTACAAAACCTAGAGTCTGTTTGCAGCACCTATTATGTTTGATTATCTACCCTCAAAACAGAACCTCAATTTTCCTAGCTTGAATGTTTCCATTTACTCATAATCATCTTAGGAGGAGAAAAAGTAAAATAAAAAACATAAACAGATCTGATTTAGGAGCCATGCCTTCAAATTATATCCATGATGCATGTAACTATCAATCTCTGAATTTTGTAGTACATATTGAACAAAAATTTCCATGAGGACAATCTTAAATCTGCCAAAAAACGTACTTTTGAAGGAAGAGAATAGCAAAGATTGGCATTTAAATGTATTTTAAATATATGAAAAGTCTTCAACATAAGACTTCTACTATCATTATTTACTTGAAATATCTCAATTAATTTTAGAATTGGAATATACTACAAAAACAGTAAAATCCAGGGTCAGTTTTGACCTTGTCCTAATTTATTTGATTGTATAGATGAAAGAATTATTGTTGTAGGTTTTCCCTTATTTATTTTTCCTCTCTGAATTTTGTTCCAACATTGAGGCAGCCGGCAACAGAAACTCTAGTGAATTTCAACTATTACATAAAATCTACTCGACAAGAAACAATTAAATGCTCATTGATGAATGACTGGATAAAGAAGTTGTGATATATATACTCAAGGAAATATTATTTGGTTATTAAAAAAGATGAAATCTTGCCATTTCCAAAAACATGGATGGAACTTGAAGTAGTTATGCTAAGTCAGAAAGTGAAATACAGCTACCAGATCATTTCCTTCAAGTGTGGAACGTAAGTAACCAAAGCAAACAAACCAATTAAACACAACGAAAGTGTCTCTTATATTGCGTAAAAATATGGTGGCTACAAAAGGGAAGGCAAAAGGAGGGAGGAAGAAAAGGTGAAAGGTATCTATGTGAAAGTGTAAATGGCACAAGAAGTCTGATGATGGGTACTGCTAGGCATATACACACATTGAGGTGTGAAACTGTACTTCCAAAATTTATATAGTGTGGTAAATCAATAATATTTGTTTTAAAATAAAGTTCTACTTAGTAATAGTAAGGTAATGTTCAGTACTACAGTTGCCTAGGTACATAAATGATTTAAGACCTTTAGACAGTAAAAAGAAGATTATTATCTAACTATTTTTATAGAAAGGTGAAGATATGGGAATCAAAAATCTTATCTCTTCTTAAATTCTTTGGCATTTCTCTTTCTTTAGGATTTTTTCCCCATCAGTTGAGGTAAAAAATAAATTTAGTCTGAATAAACAAGAAAATGAACAATTTTTTGGCTTTAAACTCTAAATAGATACAGAAAAAAATGTGTATTCCTCCAGGAACTACGATCTAATTATTGGTCTAGATTCAGTCAAGAAAACAGAAGCCAGTCCCCACTGAATGTTGAATTTGGGCTTCACATGATTTTGTCAACTGATTGAGAAGTAAAATCCAGGGAAACTTTCCACCAATTGTTTGGATTGTTGACACCACAGTTCACAAAAGTTGACACTGGTGTTTTTTCACTTGAGTAACTGAACCAGAGGACTTCATGTGTCTTCCTAAAAACCGCTGCATTCTAGGAGAAATTTTCAGATGCACCCAACATTGTCCAGCATTGTCAGAAAGTTGCCAGAGGGGGCCTCCCTGGTGACACAAAGGTTAAAGTCTCAGAGCTACCAGCCACTCTGGCATGAGTTTGATTCCACGCCACGAGCTAACCCACATGGTGCAGTAGACCTCTCCTGTCTCATCCACTGCTCCCCAGTGCATTTCAGTAGATTTGCCTGCTCTGCTCCCTACTCTGTCTCTGGTGAATCCTCTTACCCCCCATACCTCTGACCTACGCCCAAGTTCTTGTATGCACAAATAAATAAAAATAAAAAAAAAGAAGTTGTGAGGGTGTAAACTTTGACTCCACCCAGATATTAATGATGTCTCCTTCACTATAGCCTTTCAAAATCTTAAACTCCTATTTAGGGGAATCTTATCCAAAGACCCTACAACAAAGTGGATTCTGAGGAATGTAATTCCTACTTTACCAATAGAGATGAAGACTAATTGAAGTCAGATGGTCCTGAATAGTGCACGTTTGTGGGCTTAGCCACTACACAAATTTCTTTTAATAAATATCATCATCTTTACTTAACTGCCAGAACTATCCTTGTTAAATCAAAGTCAAGAGGAGATATAAAATACCATATGCTTTTTTTTTTTATCTTTGGATGATGCTCAACTTTTCTTTTCTTTTTTTAAAATATGTATTTATTTATTTATACAAGCACTGGGTACAGTCAGAAGCACGGGAGGGTGAGAGAATTCATCAGAGTCAGAGTGGAGAGCAGAGTAGGAAATACAGAGTACGAAATACACTGCTGAGGGGAGCAGCAGGCGGCAGGAGAAGTCTGCGCGCCATGTGGGACCCTCACCCGGTGGCCGGGGATTGAACCAGCGCTGCAGAGGCTGCAGGCAGCTTCGCAGCCCAGTGCTCAACCGCTGTGCCACCGGGGAGGCCCTCAAATTTTCTTAGTCATAATCTATCTTTGGTATTTTGAAATCAAAAGACAACACATAAATTCAGTTAGTAGTGACAAAATATACATTAGATAGTAAGGGAACTGCAGGGAAAAAAATGAAAAATAATATGCTAATATATGCAACCATAGAAGTATATAAAAGCAAGAAGAAAATAGGCATAATGATTATTATTATTCTTACTCATGTAAGATTAATATTCTTACTCATGTAAAAGATCATAGTGTCATACTTGACATCTGTGGTTTCCCTTTCTACTACCCATTCCAAATTCCCTTCACTCTCAATCAGAATAACAGTCAGTAACAGTTCTTTGCCTAATATGTTCTCAAATTGATTCCCAAAGGAATCTGTGCTCAAAAGAGTCCTCAATATGTAGTTTTATTTTTCTATTACTATTTACCAGAAACAGAGATAGAATTAGAGAATCTCCTGAGTTTCAGATCTACTCTTGCTGCCTCTATTGAAAAACAATCAGGCAAAATCTGCCCAGCTAATTATAGTAAACCTATTCTCTTTGTCTTAAGCGTCAGTGACAGGGGGGTCACAAAATGCTAGCTTCTGGTTTAATGGAATCAATCTAGAGTCCCATGGTGAAATCAAATTTCCATAGGAACCACAACCAAACAAATCATCGGAGCCTAAAGTTGTGAAGGTAGAAAACAGAACCTTTGCTAACGGGAAATTAAGATCCACAGAGTAAGCAACTACTCTTATGTCTGTGCCTTGTTCTTGGACCCACAAATACTTATCTAAGAGAAAGTGAATCACACTTATCATGGATGTGGAATATATACTACGTCCTTGAGGACACTGTCCAGCCATACTAAGCATTTACCCTACTGGCAAAAATATACTATTGAGCTTTAACAACTTTAAGACTGCTGTAATATGATAAGGTTTTCTGACACATAATTTTGAATAGAGAATAAAATAAATCAAAACAAGCAGGTCTGTGTCCAGAATAAATATCTATTCTAAGGTAACCTAATTGCTGCCATTTCTTATATTATGTATGCAAGATAATCAACCTACTTTCAGATGAAAGGCTTGTCTCTGGAGAATGGCTATCATTTTGAAAAATGATCACTGCTACTGGTAAGTGAGCTCCAGAAAAATCAGATCTAGAGGCAGTAAATGTTTTAAAATCCATACCTAATCTCTCTCTTCTCTTGTTACCATGGTCACTGTATTCAAGAGGCAATTGAGAAAGAGCTGAGGTTTCTGGGGAAAGAAGTTGTCAGACATTCATAAAACTTATTATCTTCCCTTACAGGATATTAAGAGCTTTTTTCACTGTGGTTACACATTTTATGTATACTAGACTGTCCACAAATCTCTAGTCTAATTTACAAACAGTGCCCTTTCCTGCTCTTATGTATTGTGACTCATGAGTTACCTCAGATGATTCTGGTCATCTGTACTTCCAGGGGAAGTGAACAATCAGATATAATAATGTAAATTGTTGTATATTGAGAAAACTTCCCTTCAACACAAAAATTCAGGATCCTCCTTTTTGGAATTATAATATAGCTCTTTACTATTAGTGGCTCTTACAAATTTCAATATATATATTTTTTAGTTATCTAGTTAAACAATTCCTTATGAGGTCATAAATGTGGATTAAAAAGGGAGCTATATATCAGGAATAGATGCCATGAGACTCCAGAACTACTAGTGCCTTATGGAATTCCTTGAGCTTGATCTCATATATCATACTTTCACTTGATTATGATATGTTGCTATGAAAATTCAAATTTATAAGTTGGTAGGTGATAAAGTACCCATTTATAATGGGAATCATAGGTCACATCATACCTTGATGGCTCATTTGATCATCTTCTGGAGCATATATTAAGCCAAAAGTGTCTCTCATGAGATGAGTTATATATGCAGATGTACAAGGCTTAGCCATAAAATCACAGGAATTAATGCCATGATGACCAAATTTCTTATATCTGTCTGCTACAGCACTTCAAATATCACTAGGTCTTTACATCCCAACAATATCAATGTTGGTACAGTCTTATTTCTTGTACCTATTCTATATTTTCAATGTAATAATATGGTGTATCAAAATAACTCAAAATCTCTTTCTTACGCCAGCAAATATTTCTTCTCTCTATGGGTGTGCAAACAAATTGTGGCTTAGCTAATTAAGGATGAACTCCTCTAGTAGTTTTATTTGAATTTGTAAGATGGGTGGACTTGGCTTCAGGGAGTTCATAAAATCTGCTTCGTTCTCCAAGACTTCAAGATAGATTCTGTTGGTGGCTTCTATTCCAGACTTAGACTTAACTCCACAATGTTGATTAGCTTAAGGTTACTGTAGTAGGAAGAATAATGCCCAGGCTTGTGACTCTATTTCCTTACATACAAAAAGAATCATGCATGTGTGATTACATTTATGAATTTGGAGATGGTGATATTTCTTTGGATCAGCTGGGTGGGCTCAGTCTATTGGCAGGAGTTCTTAAAATCGAAGAAGTTTCTCTAGCTAGGTCTAAGGGAGAAGAAGAAGGAGGAAAGAGTGAAAACATGAGAGGAACTTGACCTATCATTACTGGTTTAGAAAATGAAGGAAACAGGACACAAGCTAAGATATGCAGTAGCTTATGAAATGACCCTCAGCTGACAGCCAACAAGGAATGAGTCTTACAACTACAATGAAATAAATTCTGACATTCACCTGAATATGTACTGTCAAAAATATTTTCCCTAGAGTCTCCAAAGTATGTGACCTTTCAAACATCTTGATTGTAGTCCAGTGATAATCCTCAGAATTCTGAGTCTTAGAACTGGGCAATAATTATTTGTGTTCTGTAAGCCATTAGATTTGTAATAATTCATTATGAAAACAATACAAGACCAATGCAGTTACTCACTCTACCAATGGTTACCAGGGCAATGCTTTTTCTCATGGCAAATAAAGGAATACAAGAGAAACCATAGAAACACACCCTGTCATTTGATGTCATGTGTTGGAACTGTCCTACGGTAACTTCTGCCCATAATCCATTGTCCAAGCAAGTCACATGACCACATCCTAATTCAATGGGGTAGGATATTATAAGCCAACTGACTAGAAGGAATTAGAGAGAAGTATATCAGAGAATTAGGATGTATATTTCCAATAAAAGAAAGAGAGGAATTGGAAAAATTCATCTATCACAAAATTATTTGGAATAATTCAAAAAAACAGATCATTGAAGGACACAGAACAATATTTTAGGGAAATGACTAATCACTCAATAAATAAATTGTTGTATGAGTTTATATAATTTGAAACATCTTAAATACAAGTATGAAGTACTTTAGGAGAAATGAGGTTTAAAACAGTCATTTAAAAAAAATGAGAGGATAAAAATAATGGATGCAAAAGTAGGAGTAATGTGTTCTTTAAGATTTAATGATTAGGGGCCTCCATAGTGGATCAGAAGTTAAAGCCTCAGCACTATCTAGCTTTGCCTGCCACTGTGGCATGAGTTCGACCCCCTGCCAGGGAGCTAACCGACATGGCGCAGCAGACCACTCCTGTCTCGCCTGCTGCTCCCCTCAGCAGTGTATTTCAGTAGATACACCTGTTCTGCTCCTCACTCTATCTTTGGTGAATCCTCTCACACAAACACCCCTGTGGCTTAGACCCCAGTTTTTGTATGCATAAATTAAAAAAATAAATCTTAAAAAATAAATTTAAGGATTGATTTGATATCAGGAACCAATAAAATGACACTCAGATAGATGAAAAGGATCTATTTTGTCTTATAGCTCTGAATAAGAGATGTCAGATGGGGCTACATAGCATTGGGGGTGGGGACATTTGTCCATGACAAAACTGCAAAGTGGACACAGTAAGAAGCACATTTTTGTTGTGCAGGGTGGGAAAACTAGATTCCTTAGGCTCTCCTTCAGATCTGAGACACAGATGTTGCTTTTAGATCCCTTACCTGCCCAGAGCATATTAAGGTAAGTCCATAAAGTTCCTGCAAGTTAGAACCTAATTAAAGAAGTGATTAGAGTATGGACTTTAATCAAAAAGGGGAACTTGGCCATATTCTCTGACTAGATTTCAAAACTGTAAAAACATTATTGAAAGAAAATACACCAATACTATATTACCTCATGAAGTATTTAAGAGATTTTTACAAAGAATGGGTTGAGGAAAAAAACCACTAAATATCACAAGATTGTACTATAAGTGATGCATGGTAGATGAGTGCCATGATAATAATTATTGTAATAGTAAAGAGTATAGATTAGATGTTTCCGTGTTTTACTTTTTTATTTACTTATTTTTAAAGATTCATTTATTTATTTATGCATAGAAAAACTGGGGTGTAGGCCAGAGGTGCTGGGATTTAGAAGATTCACCAGAGATAGAATAGGGAGCAGAACAGGCGGATCTACTGAAACCCACAGCGAAGGGGAGCTGTGCCATATGTGGGTTAACTCCTGGTGGGGGATTGAACTCAGGCCACAGCGGTGACAGCATGAGAGGGTTGAGACCTAACCCCTATGCCACCAGGGAGGCTTCTGTTTCAGTTTTTCAAAAGTAATAAAACTTGATTTAAATCAGGAAGTGGGCAATATTCAGTTAATTAACAGGAAGGAAAGAATTCAAAGCAGAGTAAATAAAGGAAGTTAGCGGAGGACTTATAAAATGAGCAATAGTTTGCAAATTGTAGTTATACATTACAGGGAGTACCATTTGAAGGAAATGATTTGTGCTCTTTAAAACTAATAATATTGACTGTGCTGTAAAGATATATCATACTTGTCTATTGTATAGATAATATAACAGAACTATTATTATAAAAAAGTTGATTATCTGAAGAATAAATGTTGTGTCTCTCATAAAGATAATTATGTACAGAGATAGTAATTGTAGTTATAAGACCAGAAAGCAAAATGCTGATGTGTGGAAAGATGTGTATTCAATTACTCAGGTAGAGTTTTTTTTTAAATAATCAAAATAAAAAAAGGAAAATAAAAAATTGATAAATATGGAAACATAGAAAATCATAAAAGCAATGAAGACCATGAAATAAGCATACTGTGCCAGTCACATTTTCTAGAGGAAACAAATATCAGCTTCAGGTTTGAGTAATTAAAAAAAAAAGGAGATATGTAGAATGATTAAGAAAAGCACACACGGAAACAAGTTATGACTTTCAGGTGACTTCTGCAGTTAGCCTCAGGTGACCCCACATAGTGGATTTACTAGAATAACCAGCCTCATTTTCATCCCCTCTCAGGTTCAGGCCAAGGAATCCTGTTCCCTGAATATAATGCTTGATTATTTAGTCCATCCTGGTCTGCTTTTGGTATAAAGAGCAAGTTGAAAAGTAATTGCTAATAGATCTAATGGAGCAAGTGGAATATGACTTTGGTATGGACACTGGAGAGAATATGAGGATCATTTATCTGTTTCTACATCCCTCTTTCTTAAGAGGAATATATACCATCCAGTTTGGATTAAGCAAACACATCCCCTGAATAGAAAGGTAGTCATGTGACACAAGTCAGAGCAATTAGAGAACTCTGTGAGTGCAGCCACTTGATTATTTCAGAGGTTGCTCTGAATTTCAAGCTGAGAATATAAAAATCTTCTGATACATGTTGCTAAATTCTCAGTGGACTGTAGGATCTTTGGTAATGTGAGAACTATAGCAACAATGCCTGAAGAGGGCGATCTTACATTTCTAGTATGGAAACAAAGATGTAAACCAATATTATTGAATATTTAAAGAATATTAAATAAGAAGAATATTTAAAAAAAATAATAATAATTTTGATCACTTTCCCAAATAATAACTATACTGCAAGCTTAAAAAAAAAGATATTTTCTTAACAGGGATGTTAAGCTCAGAGAATGTTAGAAGATACATTGTTAGATTATTCAACATGTAGATCATCCTTGTCATATCTAATCCAAAATTTTTTCTTTGAAAAAGCATTTTTGTGATTAGAAGTATTAATAACTCCTACTGAACAGCCATTACCCAATATCCTGTTCAACTGGCAAAGAGGAAGTCATTTCTTATTCATTGAGAAAGCAACTAGAAGGGATCTATGAAGTCAAATTTCAGAGAAGCTATTACCTAGTTGAGATTAAGCTTTATTGACATCTTTGTTCTCTTTCAAAACACACAAAATGATCAGGTCCACCCAGAGATGGGATTAGAATATAAAAGTGTTTTTTTTTTAAGCAGGTTAGCTGTTTATACCTGGAATTAAGATAACCTTAAATGTGAGTGATTATCTTTGCATTTATATTGAAAATAATACTAATTAAAAAAAGCACTTTTTACATACTTAAAATTTTGGACTTTAGCATGATCTGATAGTATGCATTTGTTGTTTTGACTTCATAATATTTTGTGTTTTTATTATTTATAATTTTACAGTTCAAATCATGTAATATTTGTTGATATTTGCATTATGGCCAACTTTTGTAAATGTCCCACAGGTGCTTGCAAAGAATGTGTATTTACTGGTAAATGAATGAATACAAGGTTACATATCCAGCAAATCAAGCTTAATAATTGTGCTCTTCAAACCTTCTGCATCTTAGTTTTGAAAATTATGCTTAATCAATTACCAGGAGTATTAAAATTTCATTCCATTATTATGTCAAAACAATATATTGTTATGAGTGTCATTTTCTGCTTTGTATAGTCATATTTTGAAGCTGTACTAGTGAGTATATAAAAGTCTAGAAAATTTGAATATTTTGAACATTATGGTAATTAACCAGATTTGTATATTCCTTTTCCATTATAATGACAGGTAACCTACAATAGTAGGCTCCTCAAGTTCAGATTCATCAGTTAGCTGTACCTGCCTAAGGTGTGGTTTGATGATTAAAGACTTGCTTTTTCAGAGACTCTAACAGCAGAAATGCTGGGACACAGATACAGATGTCTTGGTGGTAGATAGTATGTTTGGTCATTGTTCCTACCATCTGGCCTCCCCCAAGAATCTGTAAAAGTCCAAAGAAATTTTAATAATCTACCCAGGATGGATTTTGTTATTTGCATTCTTAAACAATATTGTTTTAAGACTTTTTTTCATAATTTATTTTATACATAAACCAACATAAAACATACATATATAAACTAACCCTTTTCTTATCCCTATTTCATTATCTTTTTTTATTTCAAAAATAATAACAGAGAAATCATTAAAAAATGGATTTAAGTATAGCAAAAAGTCAATTTGATTTTAAATTTAATTGCAAGGAACTAGTATCATATATTATTTTATTTTCACCAACAGCTGATATCCATGCCAACGGTGTTTCAACAGATATTCAACTATACATATTTTTTTTTCATTTAAAATGACAGGCTTATAAAGAAAAGGAGAAAGGAAAAATGAGAAACACCTGCACAGTCGCACAGTCACTGGTGGGCAGAGTGGCGAGCTGCCCAGACTCTTATAATTTTTGTTACTTTATTTGTTATAAATCTGTTTACACATTTTTATTTGCATTCTCTATGCTTGTGTTTATTTAGAGGCTCAGAGAGCATATTTGCTACAATTTTGTACAAGTTATTTCCTTTATTCATTTTATTTCCTTTGATGCCTGTGTTAACAAAGATTTCTGGCCAGATCCATTAATACAGATAATCAAATGCTACTCCAACAATGTGAGATAAGATTTTATGTTGTCTTTGTGAGACTGCATTCTCAGTTATCTTTTCTAGAGCAAACTAGTTACATAAATTATAGTTCTGTAGAAATGATCTCCTATTTTGCCTTTGTAAGTTAGCAGGAAAAAACTACAATAAAATGTTTTATATTTTTGCATTTTATTTTTTTTTAAGATTTATTTTTTATTTATACAAGTGCTGGGGTACAGGCCAGATACGCGGAAGGATGAGAGGATTCACCGGAGATAGAGTGGGGAACAGAACAGGCAAACTGACAAAATACACTGCTGAGGGGAGCATCAGGAGAGACAGGAGATAATGTGGGATTCTTGCCGGCTGGCTGGGATCGAACCCGTGCTGCAAATGTGGCGCTCAGCTGCCTGCGCCACCAGGGAGGCCCTATTTTTGCATTTTAATAATTAAAAAAATTAAAACTTTCTAAATAAAATGTGAA
This sequence comes from Talpa europaea, assembly GCF_964194135.1. NCBI lineage: Eukaryota > Metazoa > Chordata > Mammalia > Eulipotyphla > Talpidae > Talpa > Talpa europaea. The sequence goes on from NC_140071.1 coordinate 30,182,021, forward strand.
TTTTTATTTTATTATAGTTCCTTATTTTCTATACCTCTTCTCCTATTCTAATTTTCACCTTTTTTGGTCTTTCCTATATGCAAAAAATACAAAATTCCAAGAATGACTCAACCATTGTTTGAAAAGAATGTGTATTTACAAGTAAATAAATGAAAGTTTATATTTATCAGCAAATCAAGCTCAATAGTTATTCCAATTAGAAAAACACTGAAAGAAATTATAATTCTGTCTCAGTTTCTTTCTATACAAAATTTTCTCTTGAAAATAAAATGTTATTATCTATTTATTTATGGATATTTTTGTGGAGTTCCAGGTTCCCTTGTCTAGTTAAAGTGTTAGAATGTGGAGAACTATAGGAATTTCAAAAAGAAGCAGATCTCTCTGAATTTCATAAAATTAAATAATCCTACAATTATTGTGATGTTCCTGGACCATAAAAAAACTAGGATTTCGTTGAGTTGGAGCATAAACATAATTACCTGTGTTTTTTCCCTCCCAGTGTATCATAGTTTGGGGCCACTGAACGCACTCAGCAGGCCTGGAAATCAAACAGCAAATAAAATTTCCACACACTGAGGAAATATATGTAAGTCCTGTTTGTAAAAATTTTAAAAATACATGACATTTTCATGTCTTGGGGAAGATTTATCAGGATGACTTTTTACACTTGTGTAGTGCCAAGGTGTTTTATTAAGGAGCTTATCTGGTGGAAGGCGATTTGATCTCCCTGCCAATAAACCCAAACATGTTCAAAATCATCTATGAGGCACTGCCCCTGTCAGTGCTAGTCAGTGTGAGTGCCCTAGATAGTAATCTTAGATTGTAATATTTAATATGAGTAAAATAAAACAGTAACTGGATAAGTGACCTTAAATATTACCTTAAATGCTTGACTGGGGAAAGTCTCACATTTTAGAAAGAACAGTCAAATTGAATCTTGAATTTCTAGATGAGACTGATGATGAAAATATCCTGGAGGAATATCCATCAAAGAAAGACAAAGCCAAATACCCTGGAAGACATGTGTTTGCTGATTTCAGATATAAAACCAGTATAGATGAAATGTAGTGATTTAGATGTAAAATAAGAGGCATTGTGGTACAAAATTATATTACATATATTTTGTAATTGATACATATATTAATGGGAAGTTCGGGGAAAATCAGTTTGTTTTTTAATTTTCCTTAGAAAGCTGAGCACAGGACTCTAAATCCTACAATAACTGATTGAGCATAAAATGTATATATGACCCCAAACCATTCAACTCTAGGTGGTGTGTAGGTTTTGCTAACCAACCTAATCTATCCTTTTGAAGATTTTTTGTATAAAATATGCAAAGAGAGAATAAACAGTGGCAAAATCAAAAGCTGGAAAACAATTAGAGGGCACACAGGAACAGACTTTTTGATGCCCTAAAACACTAAAAGAACTAATAATAGTTTGCCAGTACAGCTACTGGCAAAGAATCAAAAAAGAAAACAAAAAAACAAAACAAAAAAAACCTTGTCCACATGCTGTCTCTTGAGTTGTCATATAGTTCCTGAACAGCTTTACAGTCTATGGCACTAAGCTGCAGTTGAATTGAAGTTTAATGAATTCCTCATCATTTCTTCTACTATCATCTCATTAGTTCACTATTCCCTCTGCACGTTGTTCTGTTCCTTTGGTTCTGACAGAACTTTAATATTACATATGCTAGTGAATTCTCATGGAAAATCATTTCATAAGATAAATGTTAAAAGGTTTTAATAGAAAAATCTGAAGGTCACACATTTCATAAGTGGAAGATACAGGATTAGAAATGTACCTTCTCTGACACTGAAGTTAATATTCTAGAATGAACAGACATTTAGCCAAGTCTTTTACATAACATATTCACGTGTGGCCATGGTTTGCACAGTTTTAATGAAAGTCAAAGTCGGATACAAGTCAAGAGAATGAGAAGCTAAACCACAGGCTTGAAGAAAATATTTGCAAAAGATAGATCGGACAAAGGGCTATTATACAAAGCATTTAAAGAACACTTAAAGCTGAATAGTAAGAAAATGAACAAACCAATTGAAACATGAACAAAAAATTAGAATAAGCATCTCATCAAAGAAGACATACACATGAAAAAAAGCACATGCAAATATAATCAATGTCCTATTTAATTAGAAAACTGGAAAGTAAAACTGTGATAACAATACACAAACTGACCAATTCTGACAACTTCCAGATGGGGAAAATGTAGAGCAGCCAGGACTCTCATTCAGATTTGTTGGGATTACAAAATGATGCTTGCTTTGGATGACAGTTTAGCAGTGGCCTACAAAACTAAACATAGTCTTACTATAAAATCCAGAAATTGCATTTCTTGGTATTTTCCCAAAGGAGTTGAAAACTTGTAGCTACACAAGAACCTGTATTCAAGTGTTCACAGCAGCTTTATCCAAGATTACCAAAATATGGAAATAACCAAATGACTTTCGTAGGTGAATGGATAAAATAAAAACTGTGGTTCACTTGACAAATGGAATATTATTTAACACTAAAAATAAATGAGTTATCAAATCAGGAGCAAAAATGGAGGAACTTTATATGCATATTATTACTCAGTAAAAGAAGTCAGTATTAAAAAGCTACATATTGTATGACTACACATTTGACATTTTAGAAAAGGCAAAAGTATGAGGTTAGTAAAAGTATTAGCTGCTGCCAAGTTGCATATGTGTGTAGTTAAGGGGTGGGGGTGGGTAGAGATGGATGGATAATTAGAGAGTGTGCAGAGGATTTTTAGGATAGTGGGTATAAAATCATGAGGTATATGGAAGCTATTTGTACTTTCTGTTCAATTTTCCCATGAAACAAAAACTGCTCTAAGAACTAAAGTTTATTAAAAATTATATAGAAGAATAATAGAGAAAATGGAGGATATTCTACATCCAAATGCTTTTTACCTCACAAGAAAAGTTCGTTTCATTTTGTTTTTAATTTAGGGGTGAAGGGAAAGACAATAAGACAGAGTACAAAGGTTTACTTATTTACTTGTGTGTTTGCCTTTATAATACACTTATTTAAATCTTTTTATTTTACTGTATTGGAGTTTTTCCTGAAAAATAGAAAAGAATTATACTTCTATTAATTCCATATATTGTAACTAGTAGCAGTTTAGGAATTATATTAATAATAACACATTGTAGGGCCTCCCCGGTGGCGCAGCAGTTGAACGCTGGGTTGTGATGCTGTCCACAGCCTCTGCAGCGCCAGTTCGATCCCCGGCTGCTCCCCGGCCACTGGAGGAGGGTCCCACATGGTGCGCAGACCTCTCCTGCCGCCCACTGCTCCCCTCAGCAATGTACTTCAGTCCTTCTGCCTGCTCTGCTCCCTGCTCTGGCTCTGGTGAATTCTCTCACCCTCCTGTGCTTCTGACTGTACCCAGTGCTTGTATAAATAAATATTATTAAAAAATGATAATAACACATTGTATTATTAAAATATGATCACTTTATTTAATTCTTTATTAGTTAATGAATCATTTAATAACTGAATATCATATCAATGATTTAAAATATCACAGTTTATTAATTTATTTGTTTTATATTTATTTCAAAAACTGTTCTTGAAACATTGACATTTCTAATAGGTACCTAGATACAGTAAATGCATCACACTCTCAGAAATTTCTTATTCCCTGTGAAACATATCTGAAAAAATCAGTACATTAATGTTTGTACAAAACTAAGTTTAAATTCCATATTTGGATTTTTCAGAGAATAGATGCCTATGACATGATTTAAAAATATATTTTGTGCCTATCCCACTAATTGTCATGGAAGATGAGTCTGTGCCTTGTATTTTTGTTTGACTTTCTATAAAACAGTTTGAGCTCCTATTTATAATGATTGCCTGAGAATATACCTAATATTGACAAAAAATATTAATTACAAATATATAAAACATAGATTTGAAAATTCTACCTTTATCATAATTAATTTTATCATTTTATCCCAATATTGACAAAAATATTAATTACAAATATATAAAACATAGATTTGAAAATTCTATCTTTATCATAATTAATTTTATCATTTTATCATGGTGAAAATATTTGTAATTTCCTGTGTTTTGATATAGTTCTCCTTTCTCTCATTTCATATAAAATTGAGGATCTATACATTTGTTACTTTTATCTTTCTGTTGCTGAGACAAACATTTTAAGAAATCCCACTGGAATTGTGAATATTTCTTTCAATTTCTATTTTAATTTTAATAATATATCCTTATATTCAGATTAACACATACTAAGGAACATTAAGTTTAGACATTAGGCTTTACTCACATGCTTACCAGCACCTCACCTCAATATTCCTCCTGTATCTGTTGTTACTCCTTCTGTAGGATCAGTTCCTTCTGAAAGTCTAAGCTATTTAATTTGTAGGGACTGTATAAGATTGTTACGTGCATTACCCCTGTATTGGGAGTGCTTGTTTCTGACAGGTGCATGAATAATCACATTCTGAGAACATTTTAATTCTTGACCACTCAGTGTGAAATGCTCCATGTCATGCAGATAATATAAAATCAAACCACAAATTCACGTGAAAATGGTCAGTGCTTATACGTTCTTTTTTTTTTAATTTTTTTTTTTTGGTAAGATTTATTTATTTATTTATACACACACTGGGTACAGTCAGAAGCGCAGGAGGGTGAGAGAATTCACCAGAACCAGAGTGGGGAGCAGAGCAGTCAGAAGGACCGAAGCACACTGCTGAGGGGAGCATTGGGCAGCAAGGGAGGTCTGCGCGCCATGTGGGACCCTCCTCAGGTGGCCGGGGAGCAGCCGGGGATCCAACCGGCGCTGCAGAGGCCGCGGCAGTTTCGCAACCCAGCTGCTTATACATTCTTAAGGAAATGTTTTACCCACATTATATCTAAACCAAGACATAGGGCCTTCCTGGTGGCATAAGGGGTTAAGCACCACACTATGAAGTGACCCGCAGCCTCTGCAGCAAGAGTTCAATCCCCGGCCAGCCAGGGAGCAACCCACATGTCAAGGCAGACCTCGCTTGCTTCTCCCCTCAGCAGTGTATTTCAGTAGATCTGCCTATTCTGTTCCCCATTTTGTCTCTGGTGGATCTTCTCGCCTCCCCATATCTCTGGTCTGTGCCCCAGCTCTTGTATGCATAAATGAATAACTCTTTAAAAATAAATAATCCAAGACATATATTTGTTACATATATTCTTTTTTTCTCTCTTTTGCATAAGAGTTTTTTTGTAATCTAATCTCTAGGTGATGACTATAGTTAAGGCTTTTACAGACTAGCATTCTCCAGAAGTCATGACTTTAGCAGTTACTTACATACTGGTTTCTTATTCTCTATTTTTCCAGTTACTGGGAAAATTCCTTTTTGTTATAACTTCAACTGTGCATTTTAAAATATTGCTATTTTAATGATTTATCATGTCTATACAAATATTAATTGAAAATTTTGTGTCATTCTTAAAATTTCATTTTAAACCTTTTTTGTTTGAATAATAAAGTTACAGTATTGTCAAGCAAAAGGTGTGAACAGTCTATAATGTATTCTTAATAAGAAAGATAGTAGTTAATTTCTCATGATGAAGTATGGTCTTACTTAGAGACATTAATAAGAAGGTGGGATAAGGGATCTTAGTTTTTGATCCCCTAAAGAAACTCCAAGATAGAAATTATGTAGGATCAAAACACTTTTATGACAATCTAGAATGAAGTTGTGAAGTTGTAACATGCCAATAAGTACAAAACCAAGAACAACTGCATTGAAATGGGTATGAAGAATACTTTCACCTTACAAACACTGGACTCTTCCTCATGCCAGCACAATTCAGCTACCAGAGATCACTTTGAATAAAGGTGCCAATTTCTGGGCCTCCCTTGTGGTGCAGGCGGTTGAGCGCCACACTGTGAAGCTGTCCACAGCCTCTGCAGTGCCGGTTCGATTCCAGCCACCAGGGAGATAAACACATGGCTCATTAGACCTCTTCTGTCTCACCTGCTGCTCCCCTCGGCAGTGTATTTTGTCAGTCTGCCTGTTCTTTTCCCTGCTCTGTCTCTGGTGAATCCTCTCACCCTCCCGCACATCTGGCCTATGCCCCGGTTCTTGTATAAATAAATAAGTCTTAAAAAAAAAAAGGTGCCTATTTCTGTGATGCCTCTTGATGCCTCTTCAAGGGAATCAATGTAGTTTGGATGCATATGAAATTAAGGAACAATGGCTTACTGAAGCAGGCACAATTCTCTGAGATTCCGACATGGTGCACAACCCTGAGAATTCCCCAGGAGGGATGGAGGGAAGGGTGTGGAGTGTCCATTCAGAACTCCAGACTTTAAGTGCACAGCACTAAAAAAATGGCAAGACTGTTTACTGTGACTACCATGACTTTGTAAGGTTAAGAGAAGTTGTACAGCTTTGAGTCTACTTAAGAAGTGAAGAAAGGAGTGGAGCATATGTATTGGTAAGAAAGGTTTGAGGGCCTCCCCTTTGGTGCAGCAGGTTGAGCACTGCGCTCTAAAGCTGTCTGCAGCCTCTGCAGCACGAGTTAGATTCCCAGCCGGTCAGGGAGAAACCCATATGGCATGGCAGACCTCTCCTGCCTCGCCCGCTGCTCCCCTCAGCAGTGTCTTTGGTCCATCTGCCTGTTCTGCTCCCCGCTCTATGGTGAATTCTCTCAACCTCCCGTGCCTCTGACCTGTACCCCAGTTCTTGTATAAATAAATAAATCTTTAAAAAAAAAGTCTGAGAGAGTGCCAAAATTTCTAACTAAGCTGACTGATAATGGTTATTTCCCTAATGGACAAAGTTAGTAAAGTTCAAGAGAGACTTCATATATTGCGACTAGTAGCAGTTTAGGAATTGTATTAATAACAACAATTTCCTCCTCAATTGCATAGATATCAATGCAGGGTGAAAAAAAACATGATGAATGAATGAAATATGACCTAATAAAGGATTGAAATATATCTTAGTAACCTACTACAAAGAAATGAATACCTATGAACTGCATAATAATTTAAAATAATCATTTTTCTCCATTCTAAATTGTAAAATATTCTTAAAGAACCTCTGTGAGTTATAATAGAATGCAAATACACAACTAACTAAAATGAAGAAAATAATACAGAAACAAAAAGAGACTATTATAAAGATGTATAAACACAAAACTAAAAACCAAACAAATTTTGGAACTCAAGAATGCAATAACTATACTAAAATATCCAAGAGAGAGAACTTCAACAGACTTGATCAGCAGAAAAAAATATTCAGCAAATTAGAATACTAATCATTTGAAATTATCCATTAAAAACATGCCTATACATAAGATTATCTGTCACTCAAATTGTGAATTTGAGGATTTAGCATAAAGCATCAGAAAATATATTGCTCATGCATTGAAAACATTAATACATTTAAATTTATACATTGAAAACATTAATATGTTTAAATGTATAATATTTACCCAAAGGAATCTACATATTCAATGCACTCCTTATCAAAATTACAATGACATTTTTTCACAGAAATAGAAAGAAAAAAATCTTAAAATACATATGGAGCCATAAAATAGTTAAATCAATTGTGAGGAAGAATAAAACTGGGGCATCATGATCCCTGATTTAAAACTACATTTGATCATTAAACAACACAGATTTGAATTGCCAGTGTCCACTTTTATGTGATTTTTTTTCCTATTCACTGGTTTAGCACATTCATAAGCTTATAACTGTAAATATCAGAACCCAGCTATACTGAGGGCCAATTACAAGTTATGCATGGATTTTTACTGCACATGGGTCTGCTCCTTTTATTTAATGGTCAACTATGTCTTACAAAGCTGTAGTAATTAAAATACTATGGTGTTAACATAGATCAATGGAGCAAAATGGAGAACCCAGAAATATAACCATGAATCAATTTCAATTTATGACAAAGGGTCAAGACTATACAGTGGGAAAATGATAGATTTTTCAATGAATTCTACTGGGAAAACTGGACAGTCACATGCCAAAAAAAAAAAAAAACTGTAACACACTCTTACACCATACACAAAATCAATTCAAAATGGATTAAAGACTATATATAAAACTGAAACCAGACAAGTCCTCAAGGGAAATCTAGGGAATAAGCTCTGAGACATCAGTCTCAGTGATGATTTTATTGGATCTGATATCAAAGGCCATGACAACAGAAGCAAAAATAAACAAGCAGTCCTCTATCATACTAAAAATAACTTCCATAGAGTAAATAAAACCAACAATAGGAAGGGACAGTCTGCCAAATATAAGAAAAATCTTAAAATCATAATTGATAATTGCTTCAGATAGAAAATATATAAACAACTCATACAAATCAATAGTAAAGGCACAAGCAATTCAATTAAAAGTGGTTAAGAGTATTTGAATAAATATTTCTCTGAAGAGTATATACAAAGGACCAGCACGTACATGAAAAGGTGCTCAATATCATTAATCATCAAAGAAATTCAAATCAAAACCATAATGAGATATTACCTCTCACATGTTAAGTTGGTTACTATCAAGAAAAAAAAATATACATGTGTGTGTGTATGTGTGTGTACTAGCAAGTATGGGAAGAAACGAGAACTCTTGTATCTTGTTGGTTGTGTAAAATAATGCAACCACCATGGACACGAATATTGTGGTTCCTCAAAAAATTAAGAATGAAAAATAGAATCACCATATGATACAGCAATAATCCTAGTACTGATATATATCCAAAAGTATTGAATCAAGAATCTCAATGATTTTATACACACACACACACACACAAACACAGACACTCACACATACACACATATATGTGTGTGGATATATAAATACCTTTCATGCTCATTGCAGTATTTTCCACAGTATCCAAGATATGGGAACAATCTAAAGATCCATCAAAAGATTATTGAACAAAGAGTATTAATCAGCATATATTTATAATGGAATATTGTTGAATTTAAAAAAGAAGGAAATCTTGCCATATGCAGCAACATGTGTAATTCTGGAGGACATTATTCTACATAAGATTAGCCAGTCACAGTCACAGAAAGATAAACACTGATTGCATGATTCCCTTTATATGGCATGAGATATATAAAATGGTCAAACTTAGAAACAGAATAGGATGGTCATTTTCAAGGCTTGGAAGAACAGGATTTGGGAGTTGCAATTTAACTAATAACAGCGTTTAAGTAACACAAGATGAATAATTTCTAGAGATCTGCAGTACAACACTGTGCTTATAGTTAAAAATATTAAGTGTATACTTAAAACTATTAAGGGGGTAGATCTCATATTAAGTGTTCTTATTAATAAAAATAGGTTAATGTAATGAATAGTTACTGTTAAACTACTATACATTCTCTCCATTTTAGGAATTTAATTTTCTTAGCTTTCTTTTTAATTAATAATATTCAATAAGATATCAAGTTTTCAAAGTCAAGTAGATATCTCAGAAATTAGATTTAGGCAGCCCTAAAAAATTCATTTAGTATTAATTTAAAAAAAATCATCTTACAGTGTATGCCATTTGGTATGTTATTTTATTATTGTTTCATATAAATTGTACAGTGACTGAAACTACCAAAATTAATCCATTTTATTAGGATATTAGAAATTATGATTCATTTTATTTGAATATATAACTTACATTTTTATGTAATTTTAAACATTTATAAAAGTAAAATAGTTTAAGACCAGCAAACCTATTATAGAGAGTTATTAACTTTTCTGTATGAAAGTAAAGCAAGTACTGCACAAATAAGAGTATTACACTTATATTTTTACACTATGATAAAGCCAAGGCAATATCTTATTATCAAAATAGTTGATTGTAAATGCTTCACTTTACTTGAGATTTGACATAAAAAATTATATTATTTCAGCATTAACACTGTAAATCATTTCAAGAAATGAAAAATTTTTATTCTTTTTAATTTTATATTCAAAGTAAACAAAAATGAACCTCTTTTTTTAGAACATCTGTGTAAAGAGAGCATTTTTCTTAGAATACCAACATTCTAAAGATAAATACATCCAGAAACATCTATAAATCAGTTAACACAGACATTCCAAAAGAAATCTGAAACTTTACAATGTAAAGTATTAATATATTCCCTTTTTGTGTTTTTTTCTGTCTATGTTGACTAGGTATTCTTGGAGTACACAATTAATGATAATTTGATAAGCACCTGAAAATGCTAACCATTGTCAAATTAAGATCAGTTTCACTGACCAGGAGATCATCACTGTTTAAAGCTTGACAAGATCATGCCTTTTATAGAATGGGCACAGAAAGATTTCCTTTTACAGATGAAACACAAAATTAAACAAATCTGAAAAAGGCAGCAATTGATTTTCTCTCCTCCTTCCAATCACAAACAGACAACAAACCAAAGAAAATCTCCTGTAGTTTTCAAACAGAATCTCACAGGAGACTGTTTTCCTGGTTGAGACTCACCCTTGGTGTGGGGTCACTACCCACAGGACCACAAAAGGCCTCAAGAAAGTGAGGTGGTTTTTTTTTTTCCCTTTCTGTATGGACGTTGTAAAGTACTTGGGAGTAAGGCTCATGAAGGACATTTCAGAGGAACCCTCAGATTTTTAAAGTATAAAGTAACTACTGAGGCAGAGAACAAAACAAAACAAACAGCAAAACATACTTATATAGCTGAGTCTATTAATTTGTTAGGGAAAGAACCAATGATAGTGGGAAAACTAATTGAATAGTTAGCTAAGGGGTATAATTAGGAATGTTTAAGTGCAAGAAAAGGGAGTTCATCTTAGTTATGCTAATTAAGGATTTAAAACAGTTCTTCCAAGTAGGCCTGTACTTAATTTATTAAAATAAGTTCCATCATTCATTATTGAGGAAATACTATTTATTTAGGTCCAGAAAGCAGCTGGTTTAATGCGGGTCTTTCCAAGTCGATGGTCCTTTATCTCCTTCACCTGTTAGAGCTGGTTGTAAGAAACCAGTATTCAGTTTTGGTATCTCCTGGGCAAGTAACATACTAAGCATAAAATGTTCCTTTATGACACATAAATAAATCTACAAATGGGGAATTATCGGTTTCAATAAATCATGTTCTTTCAACTTGAAAGTGTATATGGATTGTTTCAATTAGCCTTGTCCAGAAAAAAAAAAAAAATACAGAAGTTTTCTTTTTTTAATACTGTGAGAGAAGATGGGAAGCCATGTAGTCAAATTTAAAACTATATAGGATCCTAGATATAAGCTAGTTCAAAGCTTTAAATTTTTGTATAAATCCTAGGTGATGCAAGAACTATGAAACTTGCCAAATAATGAACCTTGTGTTAGTAGGAGAGACATGATTAGTATTCATATTAGTAAATACTAGTGGCTGCTTTTCCATTATACTCACTGACTAGCTTAGTTTATTTAATTTTCTAAGATATCTAGGTGTTTTTAAAAGGAACAGAAAGAATACTGAATTTTCAAGACAAAAGTTTTGTCTAAATATTTATTAGTTTAACCAACAATACCATAGGTATATTTTAAAAAGGGGGGAAGAAAAAAAAAAAAACACTTTTCCACTAGAGAAAAATAATTTGCTTTGTGCATTTGCATTTCTTCCTTTCATTTACTAAAATAAATTTAAGACTGCAAGACTTTTTAGGGTTTATTACCAATAATTGCTACTGTTTCTGTTATAATTAACATTTTTGATTGCTCTTCATGGTTGGTAGTAATATTATTTCAAAGACTGTATTTTATTGCTTCAAGTGATGTATCCTACAGAAGCCCGACCACAGTTATACATTAATTCTGACCTTTTCTAAAACTGTTAGTGTAGATAAATAGGAAAATGTAAATGTATACTGCCAACCATAGACATTGTCAGGCTTTCTACGGAGTTAATGAAAGATTAAATCTATGGAAATGTTGATTTTTTTTTTTTTTTCCCTGTGGGACCCTCACCAGTGGCCAGGGGACGAACCAGCACTGCAGAGGCTGCAGGCAGCCTCGCAGCCCAGTGCTGAACCTCTGTGCCACCAGGGGAGGCCCTATGGAAGTGTTGATTTTATCCGATTTTCAAACTGTGTTACTGCAAGTCTCCATTTAAAATTAGAAATATACTATCAACAATATGGGACTCAATCTCTCCGCACACAAGGCTCGCTTGGTGACTTTTGCAAATTAAATTGCTAAAAATGAAAATATGGATGTTCAGAAATAAGAACTCTTATTAAGAAGACAATGAGTAGAATGTGTTGCTAACATTTCAAATTTTAGAATCCGAATCTGTTTTAGACCACAACATAATTATCTAATACTCTTTATTAAGCCTATGGAGTAGAGGTATGTTACTACTAAAATTTTGCTAATAGAAAGAACCTACATTTGCTATGACATGCAAGCTTATTAAAAAAGAATTTTCCTAACATTGGGACTTCTTTGGATAAATGCCAAGATAGGAATCCATTCTCCGTTTAGCACCTCGATTAATATATATTTTTCTTTAGTGATTTTTTAAAATGGTTTTAAAATCTAGTCAAATATATTCTGGGTTTGTTTGTGAGTGATCATTCAATCTGAAAATACCTTGCCCTTTAAAAACAATAATCCTAAATACTCAACATTTCCCTGAAGGCTTAATGAATATGAGCTACTAGACCTTGTCACCTCCATGTGTCAGATGAATTTAAGTTAAATTCATCACTACTTGGAATACAAAATAATAATTATATTTATATATATGGAAATATTAGGTTTACAATTAAATGTTTGCAGTATTATGAATTAATTTCCTTGAATAAATGAATATGGTTAGATATTAAAGGGATTAATAATTTCAATTGTTAAATAACCTATATAATCTCTTGAAAAAATATATATAACCTAATTCATTGAGCACACTTTAAAATGTTAGAATAAGGGCCTCCCCTGGTGGTGCAGGCGTTTGAGTGCTGCGCTGGGAAGCTGTCTGCAGCCTCTGCAGCTTTGGTTCTATCCCGGCCGGCTGGCGAGGGTCCCACATGGTGTGGCAGACCTCTCCTGTCATGCCCGCTGCTCCCCTCAGCAGTGTATTTCATCAGTCTGCCTGTTTTGTTCCCCACTCTGTCTCTGGTGAATCCTCTCACCCTCCTGCACATATGGCCTATACCCCAGTTATTGTATAAATAAAAATAAATCTTAAAAAAATAAAAAATAAAATTTTAGAATAAAGATGCTATAAAAGGACAAGTACAAATAAATGTATGTATTATTCATATTACATTAATCAAAGCCTATTTTGACTGCTTGATATAAATTTGATTAGTAACATTAAAGAATCATTATGTCCAATGTACGATGCCACATGTATGTCATTGTTTTGACCAAACTCATCAATGCCTGTGATAGCGTAAGGGATATCTGCTCTGATTGAAATAAGTTTCCCTTATTTTGCTCATAAGATTTTGTTACTACATCTTAAATTACTATTTAGTTGCTTAAATTGCCATTTAATAGTTTTCTTGTTCTATGGATGCATGCTATTTGTCCAGAAAATTCCCCAATCTATGTCTAATCCAACCTCTTTATCAATGCTTTAGAATGATTTTTCCGATGCCAACTCAACATATCCATGCAAATATTCTAAGGAACGCTTTGTATACTTTAAGGCACTGTGACTGAAACCCAACTCTGCAGTGTAGACTACAGGGCAAGACTGGTGTTTCTTCTCATTGCTGCCTAAGCAGTGGGAGCTGCTGGAAAATATTGTGGCTTTACCTTCCCAGGCCAAACATTGCTGTCTGTTGGGCACCAGCCACGTTAAAAGGTCTGATCTAGAGGTATCAGTGAGGGTGGAGGACTCTGAAAGAGTATTTAAGGCCACACAGGAGGAGTGATCCTGGGATCCCCCCCAGATTCTAGTACTGCTTCAGCTCTATACCTGGTTGCTGAAAGAAGCAAGGAGCTTCCAGCAGATGACCTCCAAAGAGAGAATCCAAAAAGCTTTGCAGGAGGCTGAACTTGCCACTGGTCTTGCTGCTGCCACCACCTTGAGAGAGCACCAATGGCCTTGGGACTGGTGTCTCAAAGAGCTATTTATCTGAATGTTTCACACCACCTCCTGCTACTGCTGTCTGTCTTGGCCAGCGTCAGTGCTGCTCATCTCAACCTTCAGGCCTTTGCTGCAGCTTGCCGTGGTGTTAGCTCAGTGCCCTACCTGGGGCACACTGGGTGTAGAGAGCATCCAGTCCCCCAACGCTGGCTCCAGCCACAGCTCCCCTGAGCCCACCACTGACAAACCTGGTTGTTATCAGTATAGGTTGGGCCTGGACAAGTGGCCCGAGAAGATTCAAGACCAATAAGATTCAAGCTTTCATGTGTGCCATCCAAGTTATTTTTGAGAAAGGATTATAGTAATCTTTAGATGAGAAGCCATGCAAATAAGAATACAAGAAAGCAACTTCTTTATTGTGCTGAAGGAAAAATAAGCATGCCCATATAGGACTCTACATCCAGTTAAAACATTATTCATAAAGAGAAAGAAATACATTCTTGGGGAAACAAAAACTGACAGAATCCACTATTGTTAGACGTACTCTGAAATACAGAAAGGTTTTTAGGGAAAAGGAGCATGATTAAACAGAAATAAATTAGCAGAAACAAATGAAAAATGGAAAGAATAAGGGTAAAATACAATATTTGTTCTTATTTTCAGTATTTCTAAAAGATAATTAAGGAATAGCAGACCAAACACTACATCAGGTATTTATAGCACACTACATAAAAAAGCATGAAAATGCTACAAGTGATAGGAAAAAGAATTGGTTATGAATAATTATTTTTTACACTACATATGAGGTAGTAGCATGATATTATGTGAAGGTGGTTTCAGATTACTTTAAAATATGTTATAAACCTACAGCAACTGCTGAAAGATATTTTTAAATAATATAACCATAAGTGAGATAAGATGGAATAATCTATAAACTGTTGAATTAAGACCAAAGGCTGATATTGAGAAAAATAAATAGGGCTCAAATGGAATAAATTATAAAATAGATAACAAGATGCTATAATATAATCTGACTACGTATATAATCATTGTGAATGTGAATGATATTAGTAAAACTGTCTCCTCTTTAGATAAAATATGGTGGTCCAAGTATTCATTGTCAGTAAGGAATCATCTACAAATAAATGTCTTCGATAAGTTGAAGTTAAGAAGATGGAGAAAAACACAATCATTAACCAAAAGAAATTTAAAGTAACTATAATAACTTCAGATAAATTACACATTAGGACAAGAAAATTCTTCAAAGAGAAAAATAAATGTTATAAATTTTCCTAAAAGACTTGAGAATTCTAAATATTTATGCATATAGCATTAGAACTTTAAAATTCACAAAGAAATAATGGGTAGAACTGAAAGAAAAGATAGATAAATTTGAGATTATTATTATTGGAGATATTAGTATATTTCTTCCTATAATTAATATAACAATTAGCCAGAAATCTAAGATAGATAAACTGGAAACACTGTCAACCAACTGGACCTAATTGGGAGTAATAGAACATTCCACCTAACAATAACAGAACACACATTCTTTTTTCAAGTACACATGGACCATATTTCTAGTTAGACAGCATCCTGGGATATCAAACAAACCTCCAAAATATAAGAATATAGATATTATACAGAGTTAGTTTTGGGCTATAACATTAACCTAGCAGTCAATAATAGAAAGGTATCTGGAAAACCTCTCAATGGAAATTAAAAAACACACATCTATCTGAATCATGAGTAAAAGAGAAAGTCTCAAAGCAATTACTTTAAATTAATTATCTTTCCAGTTTTTTCTGTTAGTTTTGAAGAGCAAAGCTGGATGGCAGCAGTGAGACATTGGATGGTAAAGTTACACATCTATATTAAATGGGTTTTCAGTCTCTTATCTATAGACTCCCTATAGATCTTGCGATAGTAGAACTATCGCAAAATCATTTTTGGTGATAAGTGCATATCAGCTTTTAAACATTCAATTCCTTGTCCCTCTAATATTTGGAGAAACATCGCTATTGAAGATGGTATTTTAGAATGGTACTGATTTTTAAATCTTGTTTCTAAATGCTTATAAGATATAATGACATGTGTAAGCTTCTGCTAGTGTTAAATTTGATCTGTTTTAGTTGGTTTTTAACTAACTATCCAGTTTCTATCCTTTTACTCAGAAAAAAAAATTCCTCCAAATTCTGCATTTTTTATGGTCATATTTTGTCAATGTTGGAAGGTTTTTTTCATTTAACAAAACTTATAGGATTTTGTAACAAGATTTGAACTTGAATGACTTGATTAATGACTTTATGGGTCATATTTGAAGATGAATTGTCAATTTCTAGAGTAACTTGCTTGAGAAAACAACTTGATATGGAACAAGTTAAGGGATATGACTGATTTCTGAGCCAACTATGCAATTCTATTAGTATAATCACACACACACACACACAAAATTTAAGGCATTATTCACTCAGCTTTTCCCTTGCAAAGAGAAGATGGATTTTCAAAAGCACTGTGCTAGGAGCAACATCTGATATTAACAGCAATTTCTTAATTTGGCCCATTAGAGATTTTCCTTTTATCACATTTCATCTTATGGCTTTAGAACCTTTTAAATAATGTTTTATCTTGCAAGGATCCTTTGAAGATAAAGCTTTTGATACACCTTTTTGAAGATATTCTTCATGGAATAGATGTAAATTGCTTTGGTATGATACATGTGCCTGTTAAATTTCTCTAGCTTACTATGACTTTGCCTTTATGGACACTACTCAGAATGACTTTTTGGCATGTTTTGTTTGTGGGGTGGTAAAGAGGAAAGAGATGATGAAATGTTCAATGACATTAACCAGAAATTCTCCTGAACCTCCTTTCCTGAAGAAAGTGCTGGGAAACAAAGAGCTGGTCCATTTTCAGTGAGAACAAGAAAAAAGAATTTTCTGAATAATCCAGTGCTGTTCTTATAAATCAACCTAATATTTAAAAAAAGAAAAAGGAATTTCTTACTCCTTAGTATGGTTTAAAAATCCTCTTCCAGAACCATACTAGAAAGTAAAGGGATAAATTGCTTTAGTCATGATGGTAAAGATGATTATCAAGCACTTATTTTTCATTTTAAAATTAGGTGCCTAATATAATGAAGAAAACAAGGATCCTAAAAGATATTACAAAAGTTAAATTACCTAAAACTAAGATATGAGTAACTTGGTAATCAAAGATTTAAGAATTAGGATCATGCCACATAAGTATTTAATAGCATGAAAAATGTGGGATAACACAAGCATGTAAGTAAAAATGTATACATTAAATGTGAATTAAATATGGCTATGTCAATACTGGGTCTCAGACTACCCTACCTTCACAACAAAGATCTCATTTTAGATTTGAGATCTCTCAAATCCCCTATGGATAGAAACAGCAGCTAGTTTGACTTGTTGCAAACTAAAATACTCTGTAGTCAAAATAATGCATGGTTTTGGTTCATTTCACATTTGTCTAAATAACATTTGGCTTTGTTTTTTAAGGAGGATGAAGTTTTCAAGTAATCATGACGGCATTTATTGCATTGACATCCCTCCAAGATAAGTTAATAAATCCTTCAAAACATGGAAGCTGGAGTTCATTATATCCCATGGTTTGCTCAAGGTCATTGATGGAAAACAGTGTGAAAATTTAATATTAAAGACAAGACATAGCATCAAAAATGAAATAATATTTCAGATAGAAAAGATATATTATATTCAGAACTCTGCCAAAATTAGTGTCTATACAAATTATTATCTCTTTTTAAGTGCCAGTAAGTTACAACTATGAAAGTTACAATTCCCTTAAGACAGCTTTAACTGCTTTCAGTTACTTAGAAATTTCTTCTATTTTACCTCTCTAGGTCAAAATGATTTGAATACTTACAATGTCATTTCCTTTTATTCAAGAATCAGGTGTCATGTATAGAATTTATACTTGAATATAACTATTCTTTCTACAAAATACGTAAAATTAATTGATACACATCTGTTGCTAAAATTGAGGATATTTATTTGTTCATGGATACTAATATTCTTGTACTAAAATCTTAGAATATATCTTCATTTTTGCAATAATCAGTTTACTGGATGCAGGAAAATTTTACTCGGCATTGATAATATTAACTAGTCATTATTAACCATTTATGAATTAGCACTAAATATATAGAGTTTTATTCCTAGAATAAAAGAGAAATATAGAATTCCTCTACTCTTACTTATAATTTTTACTATTAGCTCCTTGAAAATTGTCCAAAAATACTTATATGTGAATTTAACTCATAAATTTGGTAAAATTATTGATATTATTGCAAGTATAATATCAACTTTCCTGAGAAAATTCCTCTTTTCTTTGCTTATAATTATGCTTGGAAGTAGCTAGAATACATATTTTAGAATACACATTTTTACTGTAGTCTCTAAAATCATTGAAGAGCTGAGACCTTTATATATCTCGTTATTTGTTTACCATGTTACCATGTTGTTTCTTTACTCATATCTAAGCATGGATTTATTTGTTTGCATTTAGGGAGTATGGTGTCAGTGCTGGCAGCTTAAATTTTGGTCTTCTTGAATCCCATTAGAGCAACTAAATAGGGAATATAAAATCTCTTGCATGACATATCCAAATATTAAAAGAAACTACATTCATAAACTCCATGATAAAATTAGAAGGAAGACAATGAGACTATGAGTGGGTATGTTGAAGCTTCAGATTATATAATA
The DNA here is from genome assembly GCF_964194135.1 of Talpa europaea. Lineage (NCBI taxonomy): Eukaryota > Metazoa > Chordata > Mammalia > Eulipotyphla > Talpidae > Talpa > Talpa europaea. The sequence goes on from NC_140071.1 coordinate 30,200,806, forward strand.
TCTGAAACCTTAAAATTCCAAGAAGAAAATAGAGGCACTAGCTCTTTGACATCATTCCAGGATGAGATATCTAGGTAGAGTGTTGTTTTAATCTCATAGGAGAAAAAAGATCAACATAATCAGAACTTTCTTTACTCATATCTAAGCATGGAGGGTGGACTGAAACAGACTGATCCCCTATCTACAGACATGACAGGGAAAGACAGACACACAATAGCTTTTGAAGCAATTGGATAGCAAGAAAGGTTTATTTAGGATGGTTTGTGCATGGATGAGGTGCAGGGGGAAACCCAAGGGGGCTCTGGATTTTGGAGAAACTTGCGTCATCTTCAGTATTTTCTTCTTGAACCCCATTATATGCTCACAGAAGTTACTGACTAAATTTATAAGAAAATGTCCTCCATGTTGTAGACCTAGACTAGAAGTGTTGTTAGAAAGGCATGCAATTCTATTTGTTCCTTTGTCACCTTCTGCCCTTGGATTAAAAGTCTTTTTATATGTGTATGTAAGAACAACAAACTTTGTCACATTGGGAATTGTAATGAAGAAAAAGCTTAAAGAAAGGATCAGGAAGAAAAAATACTGTCTCTGGAGGAGATGTGGAAATGTAAGATGGACACAACAATGTAATGAGGATGACGCAGACCACTGTAAGAATACTAGGTGACACTCAGGGACTTAGCGCTTTTTAAGACTAAGGCTAAACCAGAAAAGCAAAATACATCCTCCCCTCTACATTTGGTTAACAAGAGTTGAATACAGGTTTAGGATTCTTGAGCAAAACAGAACCAACAGTGTATACCTTAATACTGCAGTATTTTCTCATTAAGTTTTAGCTGTAGAACAGCTACAGTTTGCTTTTTTTTTTTTTTTCTGTTTCTTGCACCCTGAATATGCCCTTCAGAGGTTGTCCAATGCCTCATTGGAATATTGTTTATAAAATATTAGGTTAGTGCATTTTATTCTAGTTGTTGTTTTGTGTTTCATTGTTGTTTTCTTATTTTTACTTTTTCATGATTATAATGTCTCAAGTCCAGAAAGTTTTGTAGTGCTGAACTACAGGCAATTATTTTCTTTCTGGTCCAGTGAGAACTCATGAAACCCCACTCTCTTTTTAAAATTCTAAATATTTAAATTACATTCTTTTTATAAAATACTAAATATTAAACTACTTTCTTTTTTAAACTCTAAATATTTTTTAGGAGTCAACAATTGAGGAAACTGTCCAATCATGTTGGGTGAATCTGGGACTTCTTAAATGTCCCTACCTGTTTCTGAGATCTTAGTCCCTTGGTTTCTGCTGTTTATGATGTTTCTGTTGCCTTCAAAAACTAATTGGCCTGTTGTTTGGGCCTCCCCTGTGGTGCAGCGGTTGAGCTCTGGGTTGCAAAGCTGCCGGCAGCCTCTGCAGCGCCGGTTAGATCCCTGGCCACTGGGCGAGGGTCCCACATGGCGAGCAGACCTCTCCTGCCGGGCCTGCTGCTCCCCTCATCAGTATATTCATCATTCTGCCTGCCCTGTTCCCTGCTCTGGCTCTGGTGAATTCTCTCACCCTCCTGCACTTCTGACTGTACCCAATGCTTGTATGAATAAATAAATCTTTAAAAAATAAAAAAAGTAATTTGTTTGTTTTTAACGTTTAACTTAGGTTCTACAAATTTCAGCTGTGGAGGTCATTGATATTTATTCACATTTTGCTGAGGTCACTGATATTTATTCTAACCTATTTTTTTTTTTTGTTTTCTCTGTTAATTCTTTGTTATTGAGTGTGAGGTGGCTTGTCGGTTAAGTTTATTATCTCATGCTGTTCACTAGTCTTAAATTTTGATGTTTCCTTTCACAGATGAGTGCATATTTCAAAAACATTAAACTTTTTTGTAGATACTTATTTATAATTGTTTCATGATTTGATTGTTACAGAGGGTGTTGTATCTGTGTGGAGGCGATGCAGCTGAAGATGGTATATTCCATCTTATTTGCAATGGTTATTAATTTATTGCTGAACAGTGCACTTTAGTGTTTGATCATTTAGAATTTTGATCTCCTCAGACTTAACAGATAAAACTAAATTTCTTCATGTGTCACTACCCTGTTAAACACAAAACTGAAGTTATTGCTCATGATAGAAAGAATAGGCATTCTAGTAAAACCCTTGTTCTGAGGGGAGTTGGATAGTACTAAAAGATTTATTATTTTGTGTAAATGATCCTAATACAATCCTACTAATAATAATTACATTAATTACTGTCGTGGGCTGAATAGTGCTCCTTTAAAGGATAGAATTATCAATGTCCTCCTCCCTGAAATCTGTGAATATTATCTTATTCAGGAAAAAAACAAAAAAACAAAAAAACAGGTGATTAAAGATGTAATTGTATTTTGTTTTAAAATATTTTATTTAAGAGCTGCGAGTATGAGAGGGTTCACCAGAGACAGAGTGGGGAGCAGAACAGACGGATCCACTGAAATACACTGCTGAGGGGAGCAGCGGGAGAGTCAGGAGAGGTCTGCTGTCCCATAAGTGGGTTAACTCCCTGGTCAGGGATCAAAGTCAGGCCTTCACAGTGATAGCACTGAGGCTTAACCCCTAGGCCAACAGGAAGGCCCTAAAGATTTAATTGTTAAGTCTGAGATGAGAACATTCTGGATTACTGGGTGTTCAAGACGATAAATCCAATGACAAATATCCTTCAAGGAGGAAGACACAGCAGAGATGACATATACACTGAAAAGGCAACAAGAAGACAGGTAAAAACTGGAGTGATATGGCAACAGCATGGAATATAAAGGACACCAATAATTGCCAGAAGCTGGAAAAGACAAAAAATGGATCCTTCCCTAAAGCCCTCTGAGGGTACACAGCCCTGCTAATATGCTAATACCTTCATTTAATACATCTGGCATCCAGGATTACTTCAAAATTAATTTCTATAGTATAACCCCCAAGACTAATGTGATTTGTTATAGCATCCCTAGAAAACAATCATTTTTCTATTTCTGGAAGACAGAACTTCTAGTTTTTGAATCCTGTGAAGCAAGTTACATATTTTTTCAGTATATCATCTTATGCACTTTTAAAATTTGGTTAACTTCTCCAGTGTTGTCTAACCCACTTGCTATTTTTCAGAGCTATGAAATTTGGATCAGTAAGTACTTTTATCACTTGGAAACAAAGGAAAAGTCTCCTTAATCCACTGATCTGAATCAATCTTCATCCTATTCTGAATATGCTAGTCCAGATACATTTAACATGATTAATATTTTAAAGCAATAATTTTGAATGAATTCTAATCCTTATTTCTAATATTTGTCCAATTTAATTTTCTTAATGGTAATTTCCAGTTTACTTAAACTAAATTGAAAAAAGGATTATAGAACACATAAAATGAACAGTACTATTCTCCTTTTTAGTAGATCTATATTTTTCATTGTAATCCATGTTCAAGTTGCTCATGTTATGCAGAAAGGGATAAAAAATGTACAAATTAAATAATATTTTGGGAAAGGATACAGATATCAACTATTCAACTTAGTAAGAAATTTGTTTATGAAGAGATTTCTAACAGAATTGATATGAAAGTATTGACAAATAGTAGTTTCACCTAACTTGGTTGAATCACTGATGTAAAAACAAGGCATTAAAAATTAAAAGTAGTAAATTATTTTCAGTGGTACCAGCAAGGTTTTCATTATTTAGATCTTATTTTAAAAATACCATTTCACACATTGGGCTTTTGAGGGCTTTGATTTTTTTAAATACTTGACACACGGAATTCAGCTTTAGAAGCCTATACTTTGAGACTGTATATCAGTCATATTACACACACTGAGATTTGTCATCAATTACAAGCATTTTACATTCCTGTTAGAGGCTTGAAGCACAGTTATTAACACTTGTATTATAGGCTTTGAAGAAGCCCCTAGGGTTTGTCAGTCGGTTATGCAAGTTGAAACAGTAAATAACTACCTCAACTGCAATGATAGAAAAGACAGTTTATTTTTGTAGACCATAACAATCAAGACAAAATTATTGGTCTCATGATACAAGTTTAAATCTCATAATTAAATTTATCACCCTATGACCTTGAATACTGATTGTCTAACTGACGCTGAAAGCAGCTGCTGATTTATAAGTTCAGAGTGGCACAGATTATACTACTACAGTGAAAACTGCTAAGACTGCCTGCTTCAAGTTATTAAAAACCAAGCACTAATATAAATGAATGGTTCATAACTATTTTAAATAGTTAATCATATGAAAAGAAAGAATTCTAGTAAGCATAATTTTTATGATTAGATTATTATCTGGGCCCATTTCTTAAACCTTGGAATTTGTCAAACAGCTGAAGTGATATATTGTGAACTGAAATTTACAGTCACTTCAGAAAGATGGAAAATTAACCTTATTTCAAAAAAGGCTTTATATGAGAGAGCCCCGCACCCCAGGAGGAGACCAGCACCAGCACACAGCCCCGGCCGCCCGGTAAGCTTGCGCAGAAAGCGGCGCGCTGATCCGGATCGGATCGCAGCTGCCCAGGTCCCCGCGCCTGCAACCTAGGCTTGCGGGGAGACCGCGGAGGCCCTCCCTGAGTGAGCAGGAACAAGGCGCCCAGGCAGGGAAGCAGGATTCAAAAGGCGCCATTCCCGCGCCACTGATCTGGGCTACAGCCCGCGTCCTGGAACTGAGGGCTTTGGAACTGAGACCCGGGGCACGAAATTAGGGGCGTGGGTTCCCCACGACGGTGGGGCACAAGGCAGACACAGCACCCCAAAGCCGTTGAGGTGTACCCTACCATCCCCGCTCTACTCCCTGTCCCACGGGGTGGAAAATCAGCTCCCCAAGGGCTCTAGGAGAGAGCTCTGGCGCCACCTAGCGACTTGAAGCCAGCAGAGGCTCCTGAAGGAGCTAGTGGCCAGCTGGGGAGTTAGCCCACACCGGGCCCCTTCCAAACAAGTAGTCTGAGCCCACAGGGAGAGCGAGCACCCACAGCCGGGGCAGACCAGGCGCGCAGAAGAGTGTGCCTGAGACCAGACGCGCAGGGAGTGTGTCCCACATCACCATTTTAGAACAGGGACATTTCTTCAGTAAAGACTACCTGCAGAAGGCTTCCTCAGGAGCCAGAGGTGAGCGGGGAAAGTTCGCCCATGCCAGACCCCCTCTGGCCTGCAGTCCAAGCCCAGAGGGGGAGCAGGAACCCACCGCCGAGGCAGACCAGGTGCACAGGGGAGTGTGTCCCCACATCGGCACTTTAGAACAGGGACCTTTCTCCACTAAAGACTGCTTGAAACTGACAGATGACTCCTGGAGGAACCAGAGGGGAGCAGAGAAGCCCACCCAAGATGCCGGCCAGTCCCAACAACACAGTGTCCCAACGCATACGGCAAATTAGAAAACAGACAGTAGGGAGGAGAAGAACCACACGCAACCTAGCAACTCTCCAGAGAAAAAGCACACCACAAAAAGAAAACCAGCCCCCAGATTGCAACGACAATAACTTGGAAGAATTTCTGAGCCTTCCAGAAAGAGAATTTAAAATTGCCGTGATTAAAAAACTGACAGAAGTCATAAAGGAAAACAATGATAAGGGAAAAATAATCAACAATCAGAAGAATGCAATTGAGTCCCTAGAGAGGGAAAACAATGGTCAGAAGAAAGAAATTGAGTCCCTAAAGAGGGAAGTAAAAGAAATGCAGGAGATCAAAGAATTAATGGAAGAACTAAAGAATTCTGGGAAAAGCAATGAAAGCAGAATAGATGAAATGGAAGAACGAATAAGTAATCTTGAAGACACAGAAATAAAAAGAACCAAAACAGAAAAGGAAAGAGAAGTACGAAGGAAAAAGAACGAAGAAAGACTTCGGGAACTATCTGACTCCATGAGGAAAGGAAATATAAGAGTTATAGGAATACCAGAAGGAGAGGAGAGAGATGTAGGAACAGAGAAAATATTCAAAGAGATAATTGAAGAGAACTTCCCAAATGTGAAGAAGGAGCTGAAAATTGATATACAAGAAGCAAGAAGAACACCAAACTTCCACAACGAAAGGAAAAATACAGCAAGACACATAATAGTAAAGCTCCCAAGAATCCAGGACAAGGAAAAAATAATGAAGCTGGCAAGAGGGAAGAAACAGGTAACATTCAAAGGAAAACCAATCAGGCTGACATCAGACTTCTCCGAAGAAACACTACGGGCAAGGAGAGAGTGGAGGGGCATAGTCAACAGACTCCAAGAAAACAGATGCCAACCAAGAATACCCTATCCCGCAAAGCTCTCCTTCCTCTTTGAAGAAAGAATATGGACCTTCCCAGACAAACAGAAACTCCGGAATTTCATTGCAACTAAACCCCCACTCCAAAAAATACTACAAGGAGTCCTAAAGCCAGAACCTCAGAGGGACAAATAACAATGAAAGAAGGCCAAAAAAAAAAAAGTTATTAAAAGAATAAATAAATAAAATCAAAGGAAAGACAAACACAATGGCAAATACAGATGTTAACATATCAATATTAACTCTAAATGTAAATGGACTAAACTCTTCAATAAAAAGACACAGAGTTGCAGCCTGGATTAAGAAACAAAACCCAACCTTTTGCTGTCTCCAGGAAACACATTTAGCTACAAAAGATAAAAATAGGCTCAAAGTTAAAGGATGGAAAACAATCCTACAAGCAAATGGACCAAAAAAGAAAGCAGGAACAGCTATACTTATATCAGATAAAACAGATTTCAAACTCAAAAAGATAAAAAGAGACCCCAATGGTCACTACATTATGATCAAGGGGACAATACTTCAAGAAGAAATAACACTCATTAACATATACTCACCAAACGAAGGAGCACCAAAATATATCAGACAACTGTTGTCCTCTCTGAAAACAGACATCAGAGAAAACACATACGTAGTGGGAGACATCAACACACCACTATCAACAATGGATAGATCAACAAGACAAAAATAAGTAAAGAAACCAAAGCTCTAAATAAGGACCTAGAGCAATTGGGCTTAACAGATATCTATAGAACACTAAACCCCAAAAAAACGGAGTACACATTTTTCTCAAGTGCACACAGATCATTCTCCAGGATCGATCACATACTGGGGCACAAGACAAACATCAACAGATACACCAAGATTGAAATCATATCAACCATCTTTTCTGACCATGAAGGCATCAAACTAGAAATAAACCATAAAAAGAAGGCAAGGAACTTTCCTACCTCATGGAGATTAAAAACCACACTACTGGAAGACCATTGGACTAATGAGGAGATCAAAGAAGAAATTAAAAAATTTTTTGAATTGAACGACAAGGAGGACACCAATATCCTAAATGTATGGGATGCAGCAAAAGCAGTAATAAGAGGAAAATATATAGCAATAGAAGCTCACATCAAGAAACAAGAAAGAACGCAAAGAAACAACCTAATCTCGAAGCTCAAAGATCTAGAAAAAGAACAACAAAAAAAAACCCAATACCAGTAGAAGAAAAGAAATAATAAAAACCAAAGCAGAAATAAATGAAATTGAACCTAAAAAAACAGTCCAAAAGATCAATGAAACCAAGAGCTGGTTCTTTGAAAAAATCAATAAAATAGACAAACCCCTAGCCAGGCTCACAAAGGAAAAAAGGGAGAAAGCACAAATAAACAGGATCATCAATGAAAGAGGAGAAATCACAACGGACACAGCAGAAATCAAAAGAATAATCAGTAACTACTATGAACAGTTATATGGAAACAAGTTTAACAATCTAGAGGAGATGGACAAATTCCTACAACTCTACAATCACCCAAAGCTAGATAAAGAAGAAATAGAACACCTAAACAGACCAATTACAATTAGCGAAATTGAAATGGTAATCAAAAACCTCCCCAAAAACAAAAGCCCAGGACCTGATGGATTTACAAATGAATTCTACCAAACATTCAGAGACGAATTAGTGCCTATCCTTCACAAACTCTTCCAAAAAATTGAGAAGGAAGGGACAATACCAAACACGTTTTATGAAGCCAACATTACACTAATACCAAAACCGAACAAGGACAACACAAAAAAGGAAAACTACAGGCCAATCTCCTTAATGAACACTGATGCAAAAATCCTCAATAAAATTTTAGCTATCAGAATCCAACAATGTATCCATAAGATAATTCACCACGACCAAGTAGGATTCATTCTAGGGACACAAGGATGGTTTAACATCCGAAAATCAATCAACGTTATCCAACACATCAACAAAAAGAAATATAAAAACCATATGATAATATCAATAGATGCTGAGAAAGCTTTCGACAAAGTGCAACACACATTCATGATAAAAGCCCTTGAAATTCTTGGGATACAAGGAACATACCTCAACATCATAAAGGCCATCTATGACAAGCCAACAGCCAGTATCATTCTCAATGGTGAAAAGCTGAAAGCAATTCCATTAAGATCTGGAACAAGACAAGGATGTCCACTCTCACCACTGCTTTTCAATATAATACTGGAAGTCCTAGCCAGGGCAATAAGACAAGAGAAAGACATCCAAGGAATCCAAATAGGAAAAGAAGAAGTCAAACTATCACTATTTGCAGACGATATGATATTATACATAGAGAACCCCAAAAACTCCACAGAAAAGCTAATTCAACTCATCAATCAGTTCAGTAAAGTGGCAGGATACAAAATCAACACGCAAAAGTCAGTAGCCTTCCTATACACAAACAATAAATCTGAAGAAGAAGAAATCAAAAAAACCATCCCTTTTGTTATTGAAACAAACAAAATCAAATATTTGGGAATAAATCTAACAAAAGAGGTAAAGGACCTATACAAAGAAAACTATAAAACACTGTTAAAAGAAATAGAAGAAGACACAAAGAAATGGAGAGACATCCCCTGCTAATGGATTGGAAGAATAAACATTATTAAAATGGCCATCCTTCCAAAAGCAATATACAGATTCAATGCTATTCCAATCAAAATTTCAATGTCATTCTTCAAAGAAATAGAACAATTATTGATGAAATTCATATGGAATCACAAAAAACCCCTAATAGCCAAAGCTCTCCTGAAAAAAAAAGAAGGGAATGGAGGCATCACACTCCCAGACTTCAAACTATACTACAAAGCCATAATCATCAAAACTGCATGGTATTGGAACAAGAACAGACATACAGACCAATGGAATCGAATAGAAAATCCAGAAATAAACCCACAGATTTATGGTCAACTAATCTTTGACAAAGGAGCAAAGAATATGCATTGGAGCAAAGAAAGTTTGTTCAATAAATGGTGCTGGGAAAACTGGGTCGCTACATGCAAAAGAATGAAGCTTGACCACTACCTCACACCATACACAAAAATCAACTCAAAATGGATTAAAGAACTAGACATAAGACCTGAAACCATAAAATATATAGAAGGAAATATATGCAAAACACTACGTGATTTGCACATCAAAGACATCTTTACAGACACATCACCCAAAGCAGTGATAGTGAAGGCAAAGATAAACAGCTGGGACTACATCAAATTAAAGAGCTTTTGCACAGCAAAAGAGACAATAACAAAAACAAAGAGAAACCCCACCAACTGGGAGAACATTTTTGCACCCAACACTAATGATAAAGGACTGATCACAAAAATCTGCAAAGAGCTGATGAGACTCAACAACAACAAAGAAAATAATCCAGTCAAAAAATGGGCAGAAGAGCTAAAAAGAAACTTCTCTGAAGAGGAAATGCAAATGGCCAACAGGCATATGAAAAAATGTTCAACATCACTTGTCATCAGGGAAATGCAAATCAAAACTACCATGAGATACCATCTTACACCAGTGAGAATGGCACATATTAAAAAAACTAGCAACAACAAATGTTGGCGAGGGTGTGGAGAAAAAGGAACTCTTCTGCACTGTTGGTGGGAGTGCAAACTGGTCCAACCACTGTGGAAAGCTGTGTGGAGATTTCTGGACCTACTAAACATAGAGCTTCCATATGATCCAGCAATTCCACTCCTAGGTATTTACCCAAAGGACACAGAAACATCAATTCCAAAGAACACCTGCACCCCTATGTTTATAGCAGCACTGTTTACAATAGCGAAGCTTTGGAAATAACCCAAATGCCCAAAAATAGATGACTGGATGAAGAAGATGTGGTACATATATACCATGGAATATTACTCAGCATTCAAAAAAGATAAACACATGCAATTTGCAGCAACATGGATGGCGCTGGAAGGGATCATGCTCAGCGAAATAAGCCAAAAAGAAAAAGAAAAATACCGGATGGTCTCACTCATAGCAGGAATCTAGAAAACTTAAATAAGGGACCAGGAAAATGAATATAAGAAAGTGAAAATCAAAATCAACAAAAAACTATGAACCAGAGACACTTTTAGGGGGGCGGGAGCGGGAGGGGAGGGATTGGGGTCAGAATGGGAGGGCTGCAATTGTATGGGGAATATAACAATAAAATTTATTAAAAAAAAAGGGTTTATATCTTACTAAGGAGTTAATGAACATACTTTAATATTATAATTTAAAAGAACTGCTTTTGAAAAGCATAAGATCATTAAACAAACACTTGAGAATATGGCTTACAAATACTTTCTTGATAAACTGTATTGTCTTGGAAGAATATGCTCATAGAACACTTCACTAGAAGTCTGCAGCCTGTCATGTATAGTAGACAGAGAACCAAGAACATTTACCTCTTAGGAAACCGAAATATATTGTATATCTATAAATGAACACTGAACATAAAAGCCTATACACACAGATGATCAAGTTTTACAATATCCTTTGATTGCAAAATTAAGTCACTTAATTTAATCTTTACTTGAGAGATACTATAGTCCAGTCATCATCAAGTCTTAATTTGCATGTCACATGATTTTTTACCATTGATAGTCCAAATTCCAGATTCCTTGCTTGCTGAGGATAATGCAAGTTAGTAACTTAACTCTGGCATAAGCCCATATCGAGGCTGGTGATGACCTAGGAGATGAGAGATGCCAGGCTGGCACTCGTGTGCCTAAACCAAGCTGTTCAGATCAATGCTACTGTTTTCCTTCTCCCAGTGCATCTCTCCCCTTACTATTTTAGCGGTTAATAAAATAAGGGGGTCATCACAGCAAAAGTTATTAATACTTTACCCATTATTATTTCCCAAACGAATTGTTGCCCATAGTACTTTAGTCAGAAACATATTCCGTAGTTTCCTATGGTTTATAGATATTTAGAGAATCTCAGCTGTTGAAACATTGTGAACTATACCCAATTTAAAGTTTGCGTGATTTGGTTTTCCAGCAAATCACGTTGTCTGCTTATAGACTTAAAATACAGTCTGTAATATATATTATTATTATATATTTATTATTATCGATAATAGTGTTGCTGGGTTTTTTTTTGGTCACAGTTGTTTTCATTAATTCATGCTGTTAAGTAATATTTAGAGATTTAATAATTAGCCATGCCATATATTATTTAATGGCATTTTAATAAAGTGAATATTAGAAATTTCTCTTGATACTTCATTTTGCATAGATATTTTTCCACACCAATTTCCAGTGTTTCATTCATTCTCCTCCACATTCTTTTTATATTTATCAATGCACATACTCTTTAAATTCTAGTCTCAATTAAACTTCTAATATTACTGAAATGAAGTGGAAAAAAAGAGTAAAGCAGAACAACTCTGTGTTTACTCTGTAATCTATGTTTTAAAGTCCGCCAAAGAGCTATTTGTTGCATATTGTAATAGACATGTTTTGCTTCAGAAGCTGATTACTTTTATTGATTAACACTGCAGTAGATTTACTAGCATTTGCTTGCCTAGATAATGACTGCTTCTTTTAGGAGTAAGGTGAAGCTTGTTGAAAAATACTTGCCGAATTGTACTCAATAGAGCATCACAGAAAGGATGTTTCTCTTTTCTCATTGAATAAGACTTAGTAAGCAGTTGCATGAAAAAGTAAAAATTCCTACCCTGAAAATACACAATACAAGCAGAAGCTTAAACATGATATAATTAAATAGAAGAGACTGTGGGAGTGATGCTTATAGAAAATAAATCAGTACTTAAGATAGGCTGGAAAAAATGATCATGTAGAAAAATTGCAGTTGTTTTTTTTCTTTGCAAGGTTGAAAAATTTGCAGTTTCTACTTTTTATGTTCTTACAGATTTTCAGCTTATATATTTAGAAAAAAAATCTATAATAATAATGGCATCCAACAAATCTTGTGTTCTAATGTTCTAATGCATATTTCAAATCTTCAATTGTATAATGTAGGGTAAAGAAAATATCAGGCTTTTCTGCCCTTCTGCCATCAGGATAGATGATAGATCCTTGTCCTGAATGCATGCCTGATGGCGGGCACCTGGAATAGGGTGTGGGCATAGGTAGATGGGATTCAGCTGCGCTAAGACTGTGCTTTTAAGGGCGGTGTCACGGGGACGCCAGCAGCAGCAGCAGCAGCAGCAGCAGCAGCAGCAGCAGCAGTAGCAGTAGAAGCCATGGCAGAAGCAGAGAACACCAGAGAGCCCAGATAGAGTGAAGACTTGCTGGGGGGCTGGGAGGCCTGCCAGCCTCCCAGCCCCCCAGCCAGCACCCCTGCCTGCCATATGCCTGGTGAACCCCAAATAAAAAACCTGCAAAACTACTGAGGACTCTGACTCTTCCTTTACCCGGTCTGCATGGGATCAGAAAACCTGCACTGTGCCCAGTCCTGCCTTTACATATAAGAAACCACTTTTTTCTTTAAAATAATTTTAGAAATGGATATAAATCAAGTTTCAGAAATTTTAGAGTAATGTGGACAAGATTATGTCAATAAAAATTAATAACTGAGTTCTCAATACATATACAGTGCTTCTTTCTGCTCAATAAACATGTTATATTTTAAAGTAATGGCATATCCGGCCTCCTTGGTAGTACAGGGGTTAAAGTCTCAGCACTATGAATCTATCACCAGCCACTGTGGCAAGTTGGGCCCCAGGCCAAGGGACTAACCCACATGGTGCACCAGACCACTCCTGTCTCTTCTGCTGCTCCCCTCAGCAGTATATTTCAGTAGATCTGCCTGCTCTATTCCCCATTCTGTCTCTGGTGAATCCTCTCACCTTCTGTACCTCTGGCCTACACCCCAGTTTTTCCAAGTATAATTAAGTAAAAATAAATCTTTTAAAAATAAAATAAAAAAATAATGGCATATCAATATTAATTCTAGCTGTATCACTAGATATTGGATTAGAAGTTTCACTATTATAAAATTTTGTTTTATAAAGTAGTGATTTTCTCACTGCATTTAGAATAATTATAATCCTTTTAAAATGAACAATACAGAAACAATACAACAATTAAAAATCCAAGTACAGGCAAAACTAATACAACTTTTTGGTATTCCACAACACAACAGAAAAAAAAATCACTAAGGAGATTTACAATAGGAACGGACTATTATGTACCTTGGCGGTATGCTAATAGATATCTGAATATGTGTGACCCTGAGATCCAGAGAAGGAAGCTTCTTTAACAGCACCATCCCCAGTAATATCATCCACAGACCAGCATAGGTGGGCAGAGCCATGCACAGTACAAGCCTAGCTAGTGCAGCAGAACCTCAAAAACAAATAATGAGAAGATGGAAAAACACAACAAATAGCCGCTTAAGTTCACAGAAGAATACTACAACACAGAAAGAGAACAAATCTCCAGGACCCAGTAACAAAGCAGGGAAGATCTGTTCTTCCTATCAAATACAGAATTTAAAGATACCACAATACAATAAAGAAATTCAATGAAATAGATGAAAACAGTGAAAATAGAATAACTGATCAAAGATATTCAAGAAAACTCAGGAAAAGCAAATGTATGTCTTGAGAAAAAAACAATGAACAGAAAGGGTCAAAATTGAAGGTTAAATAAAAAAATGGAGATACAGGATGTAAAAAAAATTAATAGAGGAGATGAAAATTTTTGAAGAAAACTACAAAAGCAGAGTATACCAATTGCAAGATCAAAACAGTGACCTTGAAGATGAGAATGTTCAAAGAAACCATGTGAAAGGAGAAAGATTACAAAGAAAAAATGAAGAAATTTTTCAAAAATTTTAAGACCCCCATGAGGACAGGCAACATAAGAATAACAAATAGATTATAGTGGCCTAATATACATTCATAGCACACTATCCATCCTAAAACCTGAATACATATTCTTTTAAATGCACATGGGATATTTTCCAAGATTGACCACATATTGTATCCCAAGGCAAGTAGCAACAAATTCCTGAAGATGGAAATTTTTACCAAGCATCTTCTCTGACTATAAAGGTGTCAAATCAGACATTAACTACAAAATGAAAGCAGGGAAAACCTCCAATATCTGGAGACTGAAAAACATACTATTGAAAAACAACTGTGTTAATGAGGGAATCAAAGAAGAAATTTATATATATATTTTATATATATATATATATATATTATATATACTCTGGAAACAAAGGACAATGAGGATACAACCTACCAGAACTTATGGGTATAGCAAACACAGTCCAAATGGGGGAGTATATAGCACTACATGCCACATCAAGAAATAAGAAAGAGCTCAAATCTCCTATCTTAAGAAACTAAGTGGTTAAAAAAAGATACTAGATAATAAAAATTAGATTATAACTCAATGAAAGAGTAATAACATGACAGTACAAATGACTAATGAAATCAAGACTAAACAAAATAGAAAACACTCTAGTTAGGTTCACATATTAGAAAAAAGGAAAAACTCAAAAATATGATCACAGATGAGAGAGAAGTTAAAACAGTTATTTCAGAAACTCAGAGGATAATGAGATTGTTGTAAACATTGGTATGCTAATAAGTTAAAAAAAAACCTAGAAGAGATGGACCGATTCTTAGAATTACACTACCATCTGAGAAAAAAAGTCTAGGCACAGAGGTTTCACAAATAAGTTTTACCAAATCTTCAAAAATGAACTAATACCTACCCTGCTCAAAAAGAAAGAGGATATACTTCCAAACTAATTTTATAAAGCCAAATTACTCTAATACCAAAAACCAGATAAAGACCAGATAAATCTTTGATCATATTCAACATCCATTTATGATGAAAACATTAAAAATAATTGGAGATAACGGGAACATATCTGAACATAATTTAAACATATATGACAAACCCACAGACAATATCATATTCAATGTTGAAAAACTGAAAGCTTTCCTCTAAGAACAGGAACAAAACACATAGATCAATGAAATACCTGATGAAGGTAAAAAACACTAATTCTAAGGTACATATGCATGCCTATATTCACTGTAGAACTATTTACAAGTTCTCCATCGTCAAGTTATGGAAACAACCTAAGTGCCCAAGGGCAGATGAGTGGATTAGGAAGATGAAGTGTATACACACAGTGGACTAGCACTCAGGTAATAAAAAGAATGAGCTTTCCATTTGTGGCAACATGGTTTGAACTGGATTGGATATAGCTAAGCAAACTAAATCAGAAAAGGGCAAATACCAAATGGTATCACATATATGTGGAATATAAAGAAAACAAACAGACAGTCAGATAAATTCAAACTAAGAACTAACCATAGAAAGTTGACTATAATAACCCAAAGAAGAGTTTATGAATACCTATGCTTCAAAACAACTGTCCCTTACAGGTTTATAAGCAAGAACATTATGATGTTATATTTGGGGATTTTTATATTTGTACTTAGCAGCCACAAGATATTTTAATAAAATATTTTCTTTGTGAAAGGACCGTATTGTTTAATTCCATCTCCCTTTTGTTTGCCTTTGTTTCCCTGGTTCCATTTTTCTCTCTTCTATCCCACATGCAACCACTATTGTATAACTAATGAATTCCCTCCTCATCCATATTTTGTAATTTCATTACATACTAAATTGTCTATAATCACTAGCATTGTCAAAATCATCTTATATTGGTATATATCACCTAAGTTATTCAAGCATATATTTGAACATAGAATAACTAAAATATACAAATCTAAAACATAGTAGTTGCTGTTATTATTTTTCTATGTCATATTTCATTTGCTTCATAGAATAGGATTTTTAGAAACATTCAGTGTTTACATACTTCTTATTTTATTTCTGTATTTTTGCTGGTTGAGAACATTGATAAATACTATATTGTGATCTTTCAACATATACATATTTTTAGAATTCTATTATCTAAGTTTAACAAAACAATGACAATCTATACATAATTCTGTCTTTTGAAAATTATTTTTCATTTTCTAATCTTTACATATTGTTTTTAATGTTGTCTAGAATCAATAAAATATTAAGTAGAAATTCTCCTAATTAGTATTCTCATCCTAACTGCAATTTTTTAATAAGAATGAAAAATGGTTCTAATGTTTCAATGATAAATACATGATTACTAGAGGTTTTAAGTAGACATTTTGGTTACTTATCCAAAAAAATCCATTACATTTGTATATATTAAATGTTCTTTAACATGAACAAAGAGTAACATTCTGTTAATATTCATATACATATATATGAACAACTTTCTAGATATTACATCATCTATGCCTTTTGACTTAACACTTGGTCACAATGTATTATTTACAAATTGATGAATTAAGTAAATAAATTTTAATGAAGATGGTCTTTTTTGTGCAGATGGCTTTGGATATTGCTACCAAAATTATAAAAGATGAAAGAAGTTTTCCCCTTTCATTATTATCAAGAAAAATGGTCTAGGATATGGTATATCATTTCCTTTAAGGTTTAATAAATATCATTGTAAAACTGGTTAGATTTCTTGCTAAGATGGCAAAATTATATTCACATAAGTTTATAATTTTAAATTTATCTTGAAAATTTTTTTGGAAAATATCTATTTTTGTTTAATTTTCAATTAGAACTACCCAACCTATAATTATTTGAGCATTACACCCATGCTATGTTAGCAAAGTCACTGCATCCCTCTTTTCCCACACACACAAAATTCTATGTATGACCTTTAAAAATCATCATTTATTTTGGGAAATATAATTACACTTTAACAAACAAACAGAAAGAGATTTTGGAAGAGCTATTTTAGACAATTTCTACTGGAATATTATGGCAATACAAAACAGAAAATGCCATAATTACAATGTAGATATGTTCACTAAGAAAAGGTTTTCCCCACAGTTTTTACTTGTTAACTTTAAAGATTGTATATTTCCATTTTGAAGCCTCTAAAACTTTTCTTTCTACACTTTATACATATTGAAAATGTTTATGTATTACCATTCTGTTATTTCAGATTTTTTCACATGGTATCATGTACCTTCATTTTCTCTGAAAGTTGTTTCTCTCAAAATATCACTGGTTTCTGCTAGTAGTAAAAGAATGGCATTTGCCATTATTAATGGAAAATGAAGTAACTCATATCTTTTTTTAATATGCAAACGTTTTTAAGGAGTATGCTTCCTGTTATTTGATTAGAATGAAGTTACCCAAAGGTAATGGGTAATTAAATGAACAAATCAAGTAAGTAAAATCTCCTTAAAGTAAATTTTTCTCTTTCTGTATTGTTATTAATGAGAATGAGACTAATAAGGAGAATATACATTTTCTACAATGTGTGGGAAATATAATTGACTACATTATAAATGTGAATTTTCTAAAAATTTAATTTTATCAAATTAACTTTCTAAGCATTTGGAATATATGAGATATCAGATAATAAAATAAAATAGATATATCTTTCAAAATTGAAATATAATAGCTCACCGATAATTCCATCAACATTTTTAAAAGAAAATAATTTAGCATTATTATGTTGGCGAGGGTGTGGAGAAAAAGGAACTCTTCTGCACTGTTGGTGGGAGTGCAAACTGGTCCAACCACTATGGAGAGCTGTGTGGAGATTTCTGGACCTACTAAACATAGAGCTTCCATATGATCCAGCAATTCCACTCCTAGGTATTTACCCAAAGGACACAGAAACATCAATTCCAAAGAACACCTGCACCCCTATGTTTATAGCAGCACTGTTTACAATAGCTAAGCTTTGGAAACAGCCCAAATGCCCAAAAATAGATGACTGGATGAAGAAGATGTGGTACATATATACCATGGAATATTACTCAGCATTCAAAAAAGATAAACACATGCAATTTGCAGCAACATGGATGGCGCTGGAAGGGATCATGCTCAGCGAAATAAGCCAAAAAGAAAAAGAAAAATACCGGATGGTCTCACTCATAGCAGGAATCTAGAAAACTTAAATAAGGGACCAGGAAAATGAATATAAGAAAGTGAAAATCAAAATCAACAAAAAACTATGAACCAGAGACACTTTTTGGGGGGTGGGGGGCAGGAGGGGAAGGATTGGGGTCAGAATGGGGCGTTTGCAATTGTATGGGGGAATATAAAAATAAAATTTAATATTAAAAAAAAAGAAAATAATTTAGCATTATTATTATTTTTTAAAGATTTATTTTTTATTTATTTATGCATACAAAAACTGGGGTATAGGCCAGTGGTGTGGAGGGTGAGAGGATTCACCATACAGCGTGGGGAGCAGAACAGGTGGATCTACTGAAATAGAATGCTGAGGGAAGCAGCAGTTGAGACAGAAAAGGTCTGCTGCACCATGTGGGTTAACTCCGTGGCTGGGGATTGAACTCATGCCACAGTGGCTAACAATAGCTTGATAGAGCTAAGACTTTAACCCCTGTGCCATCAGGGAGGCCCCGACTTAGCATTTAAAAATATATTTTTTTGTAAGAGTTTATGTTTTCACTGTGAGAATCCCTCAAAAATTGTTCAGTGAAAAAAAAATTAGAAAAAATGTAATTCCTATATATTAAGCATTTTAACTTGTTAAATAAATAATTTTAGTCTATTGAGAGAATTTTGATTTTTCCTAATCCCATCCCTCCAACATAGTATGTATTAAGTTGCTTTATATAACATTTCAGCTTTTGTCAATACTAAATGGTACAAAGATATGGGGTGTATTTTATTATTTTTTGTAATGAAGTAATATTAGTTTACAGTACTGCATATGTTTTGAGGTATAGGTTCACACCTCATCAAGTGTACCACCATCAAAGCACCGATAATCTTCTACCACAGTCAACTGGGCTGCCAAGAAGATTTATACATATATCCCCCATGAATGCCTCTATTCACATCCTCCCATTCAGGTAGATCCACTCCACAGTCAGATTCCAAAGGCCATTTTTTTACTGTTTCTTTATCTCTTTATATTCTACATATGAGTGAAATCATCTTGCCTTTGTCTTTCTCCTTCTGACTAAATTTCACTTAGTATAATCCTATGAAGGTAACTATTTTAGCATCTGGGAACATTTAAATTTACTTCTCATTTTTAAAAATAAAATATAAATAAGGTGACAAATAACTGACTTAAGTAATTTTTAGGAGAATTATTTGAGTACATTAGATAATGTCACTTTTTCTTTTAAACTGGTAACTTTATTTGACTATTTCATAAATTATAGACTATTTTGAGCCACAAAGCTTTCTTACTACAGTCACTGATATTGCATAATAAAAATCATAAAAGAAACATAGTAACATTAAATTAAATGGCTCGTACTTTGTAGAATGTTATGTTTAATTTAACAGAAAAACAGGAGGATAAAAGAGGGTAATTTCAAATAAGCAGACAAACATCTAAATATTCAATGTGACCCAATGTCTTAACACTTTTGTCTCCTTCTATGTCAGCATCAGCACTAGCTCTTTATAGTGACATCTTGAAACTGAACCCTAAATAATCCCCAGGGTGCCTCTCTAAGAGAAATACCTGAAACAGTGAGAGAGCATGGACCTCACTTTGGACCCAATGGAGAAAGTAGGGGAAACTGAATCCAGCTCCCTCTTCTGGACTTCTCTGCAGGGAAAATGGGAAAGCAAGAAGTAGCAAAAGCTTGTATGACAAATGCCTGAAATCATACAAGACATTGATAGTTTCTAACTGCTTGATCCCTAGAAGTTGTACTGAAGCTATCTAATGAAGCTATTGGTCTAAGCAGTTATGTCATCAGAACAACATAAAAATAAAATCTGAGGGCCTCCCTGGTGGCGCAAGGGGTTAAGCACCACACTATGAAGCAATCCACAGCCTCTGCAATACGAGTTCGATCCCTGGCCGGCCAGGGAGCAACCCACATGGCGAAGCAGACCTCTCCTGTCTCGTCCACTGTTCCCCTCATCAGTGTATTTCAGTCAATCTGCCTGTTCTGTTCCCCACTCTGTCTCTGCTGAGTCCTCTCACCCCCTGCATCTCTAGCCTATACCCCAGCTCTTGTATGCATAAATAAATCTTTAAAAAAAAATAAAATCCAAAAATGTATCATTTATAATACTGAGCATAGACCAACTATTTAGAAATCCTTAAAGAGAGAGTACAATTAATCCTCCTGTTATATGTCTATGTGATTGCCTTGGCTAGCATTCTAGGTCATTTTGTTGCATTAAGAGCTGAGTTGTAGATGTTCATATACAAGAGATCTATAGAAATTCACAATGCCCATTCAGTTGGACACTTATAGAAAGGAAGTAAACAGTGACATCACCAAGATGGTGATATAGGAGTTTCCTTGCTTTGATCCCTAGAGGATTTATAAGTAGTCAGAAAGAGACCACTGAAAGAATCCACAGTACAGGGTGAGACTGAAGCACCCCTACACCTCAGAAACCAAAACAGATTGCACTAGAAGGGCCGCCAAGAAGATTTATACATCATCAAGCAGAGGTAAGTGGAGAGAAATGCATGGAGGTGGCAGACTGCAGCAGCAGATGCAGACAAAAAAAATGACTACTGATGAGCCATGAGGAAGGGAGAAAGTAGAGCGTGAGGAGGCACATGACCTGGGTCCAGTGTAGCCCACATGGGAGGTGCTGGGTGTTCTATGCAGGGATCCCAACAAGGATGACAGAGAAAGTTTTTTAGAATACATTTTCCTTCTCCCACCACTTGGAACCTTTACAGTGCTAGCTGCTGGAAAAGTAATATACAAGCATTTCAACTTCCTAAGTTGCTGACCCAGATTTAGAAAGAAAAATAACCTCAGTAATTTAAAGTGGCAGAATGGGTAAATGAAAAATTATAACACATGGCAACTTGAAACCTCAGGGAATATGATATCACAAGGTGATAATACACCCGGATTCTACCTTAAAAACATGGAAGTGTCAGTATCAGAGAGAGTTCAGAATGACTATAGCAGATGTTAAAGGGAATAAGAAAGCACAGAAAATTGATTCAAAGTGATACCAAAAAACTCAGAAAAGTTCATCAAAGCAAGGAAAAAAAAACAAATTTTTGAGCTCAGAAATTAATGAGCAGAAGATAGAAATCAAAACTTTAAATAAAAAAAAAACAGAGATTTGGGTGTGAAGAACTGAATAATGAGATAAAGTGTTATAGAGTGCTACAAAAATAGATTAAAAGGAGGAATAAATATGCTCAAAGAAAATACACAAATGACACATGGAGAAAGAAGAAAAATAAGATGTAAAACAAAAGATGAAGATCACTCTGAGAACTATAAGCTATACAGGCATGCCAGAAGAGGAAAAAAAGAGAGAAAAAAGAGAGAGAGAAGGAAATAGAGATATTGTCCAAAGAAATAATAATAGCAGAAGGTTTCCCAAACAAGGGTAAGGAACTAAATATACAAGTCCATGAAGCTAAAACACTATCTGGTTATCTAACTGCAAAAAGTTATGCCAAGACTAGACCTCTCTATAAGAAATGTTGAAAATGACTCTCCTATCTAAATAAAAAAGTGCACCAAAAAATGAGCATGGAGGACCTCCCTGGTTGCGCAGTGCTGTGAAGCTGTCCGCAGCCTCTGCAGTGTGGGTTTGATTCCGGCTGGCTGGGGAGATGCCCACATGGCACAGCAGACCTCTCCTGTCTCCCCAGCTGCTCCCCTCAGTAGTGTTTTCGATCTGTCTGCCTCTTCTGCTTCCCGTTCTGTCTGGTGAATTCTCTCACCCCCCACACCTCTGGCCTGTACCTCAGTTCTTGTATGCATAAATAAATAAACAAATAAATAAATCTTTAAAAAGAAATGAGTGTGAAAAGAGAATCTAAATGTCCACTGATAGACAACTGAATAAAGATATGGTATATTCACATTATGGAGTCTCTTGTTGCTGTAAGAAAGGATGAAATAAAGCCATTTTCAACAAAATGGAGGGAGTTTGTGAGAATTTTATGTAGCAAAAGCAAGTCAAATTGACAAAAACAAACATTAGACATTGATATGAGATAATTTAATAATGTAAAATAATTTCAAAAACAGGTGGATGACAATAAATACTTTGAAGGCTCTGTGATTAAGTTGGAGAAGGGAGGGAAAGGGACAAGAAGATATAAGGGATGATGGTGGAGAATATAAAATTAGGAATATAAATGACAGAGGAAAGTCTGAGGTGAGTTGACTGCATCTACATATCCACTGTTATTAACCTTCTGAATAGTTGACACCCTCAGCTATGCCAGCTCTACTGATGCATAGTTAAGAGGAAATTAAGATTCAATATTTTTCAATATTTTCAAATATTCAATATTTTCTGACATAAATATCCACCATAATATATGAACTAAGGCAAGTTTTCAGGATATCTTCAAAACATAAAAAAAAAAACCAACTAACAGATGGTTTTATGAAGGGAAATTAAGTCACTTAGAGCAAATTAAAGGCAAGGAGCTTGCATTTGTTAGTAAAAATGTGAATGTTATTTTCCTCAATTATTTATAGTTGCAGAATGAAATGTTAAGCAAGAATAATCTAGACAGTCTTATGTGCAAATGATTCAAAAATTCTTGTCCCTGTAACATACTCCAAATCACTGTGAAAATCTTATCTTTGTGTACATCATTGCTTTTGGACAGTTATGATTGGTTTCAAAAAGAAAATCTCATTCAGGAAGATTACAATTTTTATCTATTGTTTAAAATATAAAATTATAAAAATGCAATATTTGGTTTTCATTAATTTTTTGGTATCATTTTCCTATAAAATGAGAAATGCAAAATGTAAGTTGAGTAGAATCTAGCCATTAGTTGATCCTGTAAACCCTCTATTTCTAAAACATCATTATTTATAATTGTATGGCTTTTATAATGATGTTTCTTAAACTGACTTACCCAGAATGAAAACCTAGCAAACTAATTCTGTACAAACTTACTTTGACTACAAAATCTCTGAAAACATAATTATTATACAATAAAAATGTATTTTCTACTGTTTGTCTTGTAGCGATGAGACAGTACACGTAGCCTCATCAACAAGGTTTTGGAACTTTTTGTATTTTTGTCAGTTTTACTGAAAAACAGTGCAAAAAATTTAAAGCAATAGTAAATCAATCAAAGTTACAAAATCACTCCAAAGAAAATAGGATTTATGAATAGTTTAAATGTGAAGTAGGTATTAATTCCAAAAGTTCTATCACAAGCATGATTTAATCGGTGCAGGATAATTTCCTAGAACATATTTTCTGTTCCACCTACTCCATTGTTTTCTGCACACCTATTTATCTTTCCCCAAGATAAGTTTTAGACAGGAGGAATATAGAAATCTAGTAAATCTTCTAATACACAGAAAGTTTTGCAACATTCAGACTATTTTAGTAATTCATAGGTAATAAGAAGTTTTTGTTAGTACATTCAGTTGCAATCTTCTCTGTCTTTTCAGATGTATTATCATTGTACCCCCAGAAAAACCTACATTCCTGCCAAACAAATTTCTAGCTTCTATGTTTTGATCACATGCGTCCCTTCTGAAAAACAATCTTCCCTTTCAGCTTCCACTTCAATCTTACTCCTCGATAAAACCCACTTTGATCCATGAAATTTACTTCACATGGAAACACATGCTATCTGCTGTGAAAACTTTCATGATTTTGTGTTACTTCTATGATATCCTATATTTTTAATCTTTTATGGGAGTTATAAGTGCACACGCCTACTTTTCTATAGTAAGTCCATACTCTGAGTCAAAGGATCAGGTCTTACCTATCATAATAGTAGAGTCTCAAGTTACCTAATTCTTATAAACTACTCAATGTTGAATAAACATAGGCATGCTTAATGCTACAGAAATTTAACAAGGACTTGAGGGTAAATATTGACTCTATTCTACTATCACTGATTACTGAAAGCTGACAGTAAACATTAAGAGGGCAATCTAAGTCTGTGGCTTCTTAAATTTTCCAGGTCCCATACCAGCTTGCAGAGGAAACAAAATGAGTGAGAATATTAAAATTCTTAGTTCAAGGACTCTTTTAGGTCAGAAAAGAGAGTTTTTTGGGGGGCCTCCCCTGTGGTGAAGTGGGTTGAGCGCCACGCTGTGCATCTGTTCACAGCCTCTGCAGCGTGGGTTCGATTCCCGGCCAGCCAGGGAGATTCCCACATGGTGCGGCAGACCTCTCCTGCTTCACCTGCTGCTCCCCTCAGCAGTGTCTTTGGTCCGGCTGCCTGTTCTGCGCCCCCACTCTGGCTCTGGTGAATTCTCTCACCCTCCCGTGCCTCTGACTGCACCCCAGTTCTTGCATAAATAAATCTTCAAAAAAAAAAAAAGAAAAAAG
Organism: Talpa europaea; assembly: GCF_964194135.1. NCBI lineage: Eukaryota > Metazoa > Chordata > Mammalia > Eulipotyphla > Talpidae > Talpa > Talpa europaea. The sequence continues at coordinate 30,225,421 of NC_140071.1, forward strand.
AGTGTCTTCCCTTTATCTAGAAGCATTCACCAACATAAAGACTCAAGACATATTTTTAACTTAATTTTTTTAGTACCTTAGCAATTTGTATTTATTCCAACAGTATTCCCAAATCTTCCATAGGACTTTTGCAGAGAAATGAAGTGCAGCTCTGACTATGTATTTTGATTACTTCCTTTGCCTTTTATTAGCATAAAGTGAGGGGGAACGAATTGATCAGGGTTCATGACTTGTTCAACACTTACTTAAATCTTACTTTCAATACTGTAGTCAATTAAATTTCAACTCTCTTATTAACTCATCTCACTTCTTTGGTCAAAAGAAAATGAACCATTTAATTTAATGATTACATTATCTCTAAATATTTTCTTAAAGATTGTAGTGACCTGAATATATTTGCTTTTAATTATATTTTAAAATTAATTTACGTATCTTTCCCTCACCATAATGCAGATGGCTATTTCTGGAAATCCAGTCAATTAAACAATAAATAACTGATTTTGGGTCATAAGTATATCTATTACTTTTTGTTTATAAGTGTCTTGCCTAAGTAGTAAGAGACTGAATATACAGACAATACTGTGGCCATACATAAAAGTAGAACTTACAAAATGCAACCACCAGTCCAGAAAGTCAAACTGCAAACTCTGCAGCAATCTACCCCAAATAATCATTTCTTTTTTTTTTTTTTTTGGTGTTTGCATTTTACCATGTCTTTTTTTTTAATATTTTATTTTATATAATCCTTACATCATTTTTCATCTTTGCACAATGTATGCATTTTCATTTTGGTTATATTCCCCATACAATTGCACACCCCCTTATTTTGACTCTAGTTCTTCCTTTCCCCACCCCTCCCTAATCCACCCGCCCCCCACCCCCAGTGTGTCTCTGATTTATAGTTGCTTGTTGATTTTGATTATTACTTTGCATTGATTAGTCTTTCTCCTGGTCTCTTATTTAGGTTTTCTAAATCCCTGCTATGAGTGAGACCATCTGGTATTTTTCTTTTTCTTTCTGACTTATTTCGCTGAGCATGATCCCTTCCAGCTCCATCCATGTTGCTGCAAATTGCATGTGTTTATCTTTTTTGATTGCTGAGTAATATTCCATGGTGTATATGTACCACATCTTCTTGATCCAGTCATCTCCAAATAGTCATTTCTTAATTAATAACTGACAGCTTTCCTAATTTTTGCCCCCACTTCCAAATTAGGACCAAATGGGGAAAGCTAAGTATGCTTCCCTAACCAACCACTAGGTTTTCAAACTCTCAAGTGCTTTCTTCTCAATTAACCACATCAATCTGTACATTGTACCAGGCATTTTTATTAAATATATTAGCACTTACTTAATAGTCCTTTCTAATCTTATTTACTGCATACATTTACTGTTCTTCTATTGAAGTAGCATTAAAATTATATGTCCCAGGTATACATCATTACAAACCAACATTTATGTATAATACATTCAGTTCACCACTAAAAGTGCAATTCTACCCTTTACCAGACATTTGACCCCTTACCCCTTATAATGATTTATATGTGGTATTCTTTTTATATCTTTGTATTAGTTTCCAGGATATATATGATTTATAAGTATTAGTGTTCACTAAACATTGGCTAAATAATAGACTAATATACTATTTGTCTCACTATTTATTTTGTGATATCATGGAAGTTATGGTAATATCCTAAAAATTAAGTTACAAGACAACATTGGTTTATAAATTAGATCTTTAAAAATAATATATTTTTTAAATTAAAATTATATGTTTCATTGACTTCACTGAGGCTCATGATTTGTAAGCTATTATCTCATTTCCTAAGATTAATTAACCAATTATATATTTAGTTAATAGGATGATCAATACAATGACTTTTACCTTTAGTTTTAATGTTAATTCTAAGAATTTTACTTTCCAAATATCTCCAAGTATATAGGTGTTTGCTTTTGATTTCCTTGAATATCTCAATGAGCTTGTACATTAAAACAAACTAAACCAATATCTTCACAGTATCCATATATCCAATTTGTACATGAAGAAATTGTTATACTTAATGATAAAATCCTACTGCATCTATCCTTAAGGTAATTTTCAATGGTATGTTTATGTTTTCAACCTCCTCCTTTAAACTCCTGATAAGTGATATTTTTGTGTTATTTCTTTAATGATATTTTCTTCAGTTTAATACATCTCCTTCAAGTGTGTATAAAATATAAAGGAATATGAAAAAGGCTGAAATTTTTTAGGTGTCTAAGAAACAATGCCAGATTTTATTTATTTATTTTTAATTATTTATTTTTTAATTCACTATTCATTTTCAAACAATATTTGCTTCCTCCCTGCCACGTGTAGTCCCCATAGAATTTCCTTCACCAATGCACCCATGCACTATCACCTCAGTCCCCTGTGCTCCTCTCTCCCACCCTCCGATCACTCTCCCTCCAATTTTTTAAAATAAAAATATGTTTTTATATAATAACTTTATAACTATCAAATTTCTACTCTATATTTAAGCCTTTAACTTCTATTTCATCATTTTACATTTTTCTGTTTTCATGCTAGTATATCCTTGCTAGATGTATAAAATAAGGCTGTTTATTCTAAACTATTAATGTTTAAGATAATTTCAAGTATCTAATATATATTTAGTTTATAAGTGTTGCTTTTATTGAAGTCACAAATGTTATTCCTGCTGCTGAGATAGATGATGATAATGAAAAAAGGACAATGAGAAATAACATAATAATTCTGCACTTTATTTTGGAACTGACAACAAAAAATACCTACATCATTTATTATGCTTATGTAATTTCACCCCCAAAGTTGTCTAGTGCAGGATATTCACTTATTTGATAGAAAAGCCATTGTCCTTGTATGCAAAATTAAACTATATTTTGCAGTGTATCAGCATTTTCTTAAACTCTCCTTCAGGAGACCTTTCTTTCTTATTTCTTGATAAAGCAGGAAAATAGAATGAGCCCAAGGGTATTATTTAATTACTTGCTTTCTCAGCTAGAAATCATATAGGTCACTTCTCTCTAAATGAAACCTTAATGATAAAGGAAGAGGACATGAGAAACATTATTAAAGAATGATAGTTAAAAAGGATTATGATGCAGGAAAAATCAAGATAATTTTCTAGCTTTCAACTAAATGTGACTAGTAGATAACACCTTTAGGTTGACTGCACAGCCCAAGGCAATAATGCCCATTTATTTATTTATTTATTTATTTATTTATTGGCTATCAAATTTGTGCCACGCCCCCAGTTCAGACAGCCATTCAGCAATGGTGTTGGCACAGTGGGTCCCATTCTTGTGTCCACAAACGAGTATATAAGAAATGGTGACCTAACCCAAGACAATCAGGATCCATTTCCCAGGATTTGAAATTGATATTATGGGATTAATATCTAAGTGATTATTTTATAATATGTACTGGTCTCTCAGGAGAGGGAATTACAAAATTTAGGCACACTTGTCTTACTTAGCTAACCTTTTTACAGTGCCATCTGAATTCACTAGAAGATACATTTTCAGTTTGCAAATTAAAGATTTTTTCTGTTGGGAGAGAGAAGATGAGGGTAAACATAGAAAATTCTTGAATCATTGCTTCCCTTGGGAATACAAAGGATAAGCTCTTAAGGAACCAGTCACATGTAGAATGGAGAAATAAAGTATCAGTGACATTGAGGAGCAGTATCATAGCAAGTGGAGAGTCAGAAACCATTAGAAAGGGAATAAAAGACTAAGAAACAATACATTAGAATGGCACCAGGTTACTGGGAGGGTAATGACCCTTTCCCCAACAGCCCCACAGGTTTTCTCACCAGCTGGGACACGGAAAGATAATTCACTGTCAGAGCATTGCCTTCCCCAAAGTTGAACACAGTACACCCAGTTCACTAGAGACTGCTTAGCAGTGGAAAGAGCCACAGGGCCATTACCAGCATAGTCTTCAGGCTCTCAGAAGTGTCTTTGACTTCCCCAAGAGCCCAAAAAGAAATTCATCCCTCCCCTCAACTTTCATAATGTCCAGTTTGCACTCACAGGAAGATAAAAAAGGTTATAGAGGACTTTGTAATGCAAGCCTAAACCAGGAAGAAAGAGAAAACCTGGACAGATCAATCTCAAGCAAGAACACTGAAACAATAGTCAAATCTCTATCGGAGAAACCAAGAGCCTAAACGGTCTCATTAGTGAGTTCTACTAACTAAAGATGAACTAATACTGAGCCTTCTCAAACTCTTCAAAAAATAGGAAAGAAGGAGACCTTCCAAAACATAGTATAAGGTCAACATCACTCTGATAACTAAATCTGATAACAAAGCCACATAAAGAGAATTATAAACCATTTGTCTAATGAATGCACACGTAAAAATCCTCAATAACAATTGAACAATAAATCAAAAATTTTATACATCATGACCAAGTAGGATTTATTCTAGGGACACAGGGATGATTCAACATTGAAAATCAATCAATGTAATTCATCACATAAACAAAAGGTGTGAAAAATACATGTATAGCTTTAAACCTATAACCCCCAAAAATACACATTGTAAAACAACCTTATCTTCAATAGATATAATTTGAAAAAATACATAAATAAAGTAATGTCTCTGCCAATTAGGAAAATACTAAGTAAAATCTTAGGCACTTTGTACAATTTACCGCCAGTTATTGGAAAAAGTTGCTGATAAAAACAAAATTAGATATCATAAACAAATAATATGTGAGTAAACTTTGAGAACCATATATGAGAATATATTTATTTCCTACTGTAATTATATTTCCTATATTTTAGGAAATGTGAAATTTCTTGCTTTCTAATTGTTGACTAAATTTTGGGTTTTTGCTGCTTTGAATAATCAAAATAAATCCTTTGTTTTTCATAAATTCATGTTTATTTCTGTTATTCACAAATGTTTATGTAGGATCAATGTCATATAGGAAGCTTAATTCATAAATGAACTTCCTGCAGACTTGGCATGCAAATTTTTATTCTAGATTACATAGTATCCTAAAATACATTTAATTCATATGTCCTCAAAGTCAAATCCGACAAAGGAAAACAATTTCAGCATATATATGGAAAGAAGGAATGTGAATTTTAAGGCAGAAAGTTCTAGCATGCTATCTATCAATATTAGGCAAACATCCTATGATGAAATTGCCACACAACACATTTGGATTATCTGTTTTACATAAGTAGAGTGCTTAATATTTTAAAACAGTAAAAACTTGGGGCAGGAATGATACTTCATTATAGACGTGCATAAACAACAGCAAGGTTATCCAGATGGAAAGCAGATGAATGAACACCGAAGCTCATGCTGAACAGCACTGGCTTCCTATCCTGACCATGCCACTTCTCCACTGTGGGGACAAAGGATGTACCACAGAAGGTTCACCCACTGAGTCAGGATTGTGCCGCACTGATGTTCTAACTTATTTCCTAGGTGTTGAAGATCCCTGGGTGAATTCTTACTGAAAGCCATTAGTAGGATCCAGTGCTGTGGTAATGCACTGCAATAGCTGATCATTTCTATTTTTGTTCAATTGTAACTTTACTGTTTGTATTTTTTAAAAATTAAATATTTTACTTCAAGCTGGTCACCTAAATTACACACATACACACACACACAAAGTAATGAAATTTCTGAAAAATTATGACATATAAATAGAAAACTGTAGTGCCAAATACACTGATAGAATAATCTAGAATAAAATAATGCTGACACAAATATTGAAAATTTGTGTTTTTTTAAAGATATATTTATTTACTTATGCATAGAACTGGGGTGTGGACCAGGTGCAGGGATGAGAGCATTCACCAGAGACAGAGTGGGGAGCAGAACAGACAGACCTACTGACATACACTGCTGAGGGGAGCAGCAGACAAGACAGGTCTGCTGCATTGTGTGGGTTAGCTCCCTGGACTGGAATAGAACTCAGGCCATAACGGTGATATCACTGCAACTCAAGCCTTTGGCCAGCAGGAAGGCCTGCAAAATTGAATATTTGAAGGGAAACAAAAAGTAAAAGGAAGATAAAGTTTGGAGAGCAAATTGTACAGACTGTTGGTTAGATATACAATTTTTAAAGCTCTATTATAAAAGACTTGTACAAAGTTTTACACAACACATGACGTACACATGCTCATATACAACATGACAAGAAGCATGCAACCACAATTTTTTTGGTGACACATAAACATTTTGTACCATAGTGTTTTTCATTATTATTTATTCACTTTGTTTCCACTCCCAACATGAAAGTACTTGGTAAAATCATTCAAGTACTGAAAATACCACGATACATTTGCCAAGCAAGCTTTGCTTTTAAATATATACTCTTAAAATAAACATGCTCAGAAATCCATAGTAAATTTTATATTTAATGATACATATTCTAAATATGCACTACACACACACACACACACACACATACTCATTTACTTGTAAATGTTCAGAATATTGAATAGGTAGGAAAAACATTATTTTCCCTATTTTTAAATTAGCTTGCTAAATGACTTGTACTTGTTTGAATATATGCCTGGTTTCTCACAGCATGGTATTTCAAAGAAATCATTAATCTTACATGGGGACCAGTTTCTAAAACAGAACATGTCAAGTGGTAAAGGTAGTAGCAGCAGGTCTTATAAGGGGTAGCCTCCGCAGTTTATACACAGTCACTACAATATATTCTATTGGTCAAAGCAAGTCACAAATTCAGCACGATAACAAAATCAAAGTAAAATAGACATGATTTCTGTATGTTAAGAGGGGTTAAGTACTTGCATTCATATCTATCCCTCTTTCTAGCTGTCTGATATTAGTTCAATCCTCAGAGCCAGAAATGTCTATCAACTTTAAATATAGCGATGGTCAAATAAGAGTCTCCTGGGTTCTCAATAATGTCTTTGTATATCTCTCACATATATACATATTTAATATGTATATATTAATATTAACATTTAATTTTAATATCAATAAATTTTATAAATCATGAGACAAAGGAATGTCAAATAACCAGAGTTCCCTATAGTATTTTAGATTTCATAAATTATAAATCTAAATGAGATACAGTTCATAATTTATTGATCTCTTATGTACTACTTCAAAAGAACTTTTACAGTAAATACTATAAAAACAATAGTATAAAATAAAAATATATAGTATATATAAAATAATGTATATACAAAATAAATAGTATATATATAATAAAAACTTGTAAATAAATACTATATCTATTCCCTATAAGGATGATGTGAATATATACATATACATAATAAGGTATTAAGAAATAAAATAAAAATTTGAAATAATTTTCCTTGTATATCATGAGTAAACAATGAGTTATGTTTGGGAATTTCTCAATAAAAATGATAAAGCCCATAAGGCACAGAGATGGTATGTGACACCAAGGTGTTTTATAAAAGAAAATATGTCCCTGTTCTAGGAGAATGTTCTGTTTCAAACAGAAATTCATTAAGAATTCTGCTACTATTCCAAAGGTAATAGGATGGATACTTGGAGATGATTTTGCAGTGATGGTTATGAATTTATGAACTGTGTATTTCCCAGGCAGCTGAAGTGGGGGAAAAGTGGAAATGTAGCCTTTGGCTAGGGAAAATCGAATGTCCTCAATACAAACATTCATGAAGAGATTTCATATTATAGGAAACTTCACAGGTAATTTTTTTTTTAAGATTTATTTATTCATACAAGCACTGAGTACAGTCAGAAGCGTGGGAGGGCGAGAGAATTCACCAGAGCCAGAGCGGAGAGTAGAACAGGCAGAGTGACGAAGTACACTGCTGAGGGGAGCAGCGGGCAGCAGGAGAGGTCTGCGCGCCATGTGGGACCCTCACCCGGTGACCTGGGATGGAACCGGCGCTGCAGAGGCTGTGGGCAGCTTCGCAACCCAGCGCTCAACCGCTGCGCCACCAGGGAGGCCCAACACAGGTAATTATTAACTGAAGGTCACATTCAAAATTTCATAGGATCTTCAAAGATCAACAGTGAAATACTTATCCTCTGCTTTTAATTTCCCTGGATTCTGATTTTGTCTATAAGACATTTTGAAAATTGAGTTCACAATTTCCTTGAAAACAAAACAAAACAAAACAATTTCAGTCTTACCTCAATCTTTATATATATAAATATATATATGATAATCTTCTTTCCTTTCCTTCTAGTCTCACAGCTAACATTTAATTGTAGGCCCTATGTATTAAATAGGTCACTAAAATGATGTATTCTCTTATCTTTCTGCTTTCATCCTAATTACTAGGATTTAGGTGTGCATTGCCTAATGTTTTTCTGAAATATTTTATAATATGAAATTCATGCAACCTATCTACTAGCTACTTAGCCTGCTATATCATACATTTAATTTCAAAATTCAAACTTTCCACCTGCTTTTCTTCCTACTACTTCCAAACATCATAATTGAAAAGATTTTAACAATATTTTGTTGAGAAATTCCATTTGCTTTCTTGCTTCTAGGCACTTTTGCATAAACTTGCAATACTCCCCGCCTGAGGATCAATCTCCCATATATGTCCTCAAATTGCTGATATAAACCTACTCACTCTTCGGGCCGAATCTATCCTCTTTCTACCACTTCCAACTTCTCTCCACAGGAAGCTGATCCTCTCTAACCTCCTAGTGTTTGTTTCCATCTATCTTTGAACAATTTTCTTGTTTTGTCCTCTGTCAATTCTTTTCTTGATACCTTTCATTCATGTCTAGTCACCTTCAATTGATTGTGTGAATGCTGAAGGCAAGAACACTTATTTATCCTTATCTGTGGGCTACATGATGTTCAGAGTTATTAGCTGATTAAGTAGACTCATCTAAGCCACTGAGATAGTAATACCACTTGGATTTATAAAGTACTCAGGAATTATGACATCAATTTCCTGCTGAATATGGGCTTTAATTATAACAAAAAAGTGAAATTTGGGTGGTTTATAAAGAGATCAGATGCCAGAGAATTAAAATGCGGCATATTCATGTGTAATAATCAATGTTGATGATGACTAATTGAAACTTTAACAAAATGATGTGAAAATCACCAGTTGTGAATCATACACTAAAAAAATATAGACTCAAACCCTTTTCAAAACATGGCAATCTATATAAACAATAAACAAGCAGAAAACTTAGAACAAGCAATGATGGGAGCAGGGGTAATAAATGGAAAAAAAAAAACAAGAAACATTTTTTATAAAAGAAATTTTACATGAACAGAACTTAAGTCTCTGTCTTGTGCTATTTTGTAAACAGTATGCTGCAATGCAGTGTGAATCACTGTTGGGGAAAGAAAAATCAAAATGATTTTCATAGGATTTCTGTTTCTATATATTCTGCTTTTACAGTGGAAACCCTAACTTCTCTCCATTCCCTCCCCCCCCCACCATTGCAGTATAAAATAGGATGCAAAGTACTTTCCCTGAACCAACAGAAATTAAAACAAAGCATAAACCAAATCAGGTAAAAATTGGCTAGGGAATTTTATGTCTAAGCAATTATGGGGTCATTAACTATCATGCAGTGATAAGATAAATACTGTCTGCCTAAAAGAGGTATGTGTTAGACAAGACTGCCCATAGGTTAATGAGGTTGATTAGTAAAGCAAAACAACTCAGTTTGAGCAATAGTGAATAAAATGTTGTTTATCAAGTACTGAATGCTAACTCCTCTTTTAGTATCATCTAGTATATCTGGGACTCACTAAATAGGCATTCTTACAGAAATGATGACCTTTTCAAAGGAATACAAAAATGCTTTGAAAGTTCAGCCTGAAAAATTTATTTTTATTTTCCCAATCCATTGTGGTTTCTGTCAGATGCCATGGGTGACATGATATTTTTTAAATCCCAGAGATAAAGTGATGTAACCCAAGTGGGAGATGACAAATGTTGTTCGGCAGATGATGGGCACTCAAGCCCTCACAAACCCTCTATGTTTTCCCTTTGAGATGCCTATCTAGTGCCCGTTGGAGCAAGCTCACACTTTTCGAACTGTCAAGAGAAGTTATGTGGCCTCCCCCGTGGCGCAGCGGGTTGAGCGCAGCACCGTGAAGCTGTCCGCAGCTTCTGCAGCACAGATTAGAGTCCAGGCCCGCCCAGGAGATTCCCATAAGGTGCGGCAGACCCCTCCCATCTTCCCACTGCTCCCCTCAGCAGTGCTTTCCGTCGTCTCCTTGATCTGCTCCCCACACTGTGAATCCTCTCACCCTCCTGAGCTTCTGGCCTGTACCCCAGCTCTTGTATAAATAAAAATAAATCTTTAAAAAAAGAAAGAAGTTTTGTGATAAGAGCTTCCACAATCTCTACAGATATGGGCAGGAATAGGTGCCCTCTGCTCTGAAGATCCTTATCTTTTCAGTTATTCTGTTTCAGCCTCGCTTTTACCAGGTTCTTTATGTATGCATGCAAAATGAAATAAGCACAATCCCCAGTTACAGACCCCTGACACCCATACAATTTATAAATCTTTACCTTCCTTGTTTTCATTGATTTTCAAATTGTATCTTCTATAAACCAACCACATCTTTTAAGTTCAATTTGCAAGGTTTACAAACAGATATTATTAATATTCAGTGAGATAGCTGATATTTTGAATATGTGATTAAGTAGGCTAGAATGAAGAATGGGAACTATATGAAAGCTATATAGATGGCAATAAATTGAAAGCATGAAAACATGGGTGAGCTCCAAAAATCAGCCCAAATAAACCACACACATACAAATAAGCTCTGAAATTCAAGAAGCTCTGATATTGAAAAACATGTAAAGGTTTATTTAATATAATAATGAAAAAGAATGATTTTGAAGAAAATGCCAAATATTCCAAATTACTAGCTATATAGCTAGCTTAATTGAAAATAAAAATGTGCTTCAACTCACCTAATTATAAAATGATTCTTTAAGAAATTCTCAACATTTAAAAATACCATCAAAACACTTTTTATATGACTCTATGAAAGAAATATGTTGCAAGTCAGATGAGACAAGTTCTTGCAGATAATGGAATAAGCAAATGGTGGAGCCAATTCTGTATCCTGGTTTTTAGCTATTGTTGTTATTTTTCATTTATGTTCAGAGAATTCAGAAACACAAATATATAAATGATAACAGTTTACCACCTTTTATGAGAAGTTAAGGGGCTAATGATACCTAAGAAAATGAGTGAATAACAAAATTTCATATTGGCTTCTGGACTAACCTCCAAGAAAAAAAAATTATAGTTAGCTTCACTCTAAATCATGTATTGAAAATGCTAATAATTTCAGAATTAGGGCTACTTCTGCAGTGTGGGCAAATGGATTTTACTGACATGTTTGATGTTCAGGAAAACTCCTAATGCACATAAAATTTGGACAACAGAAACATAAAAACATACCACATATTTTGTTTTAATTGAAGTAACACTAGTTTTAATATTAGGGAAATAGATTCACACCTATTCAGAGGTATGTTACCACACCACACCCGTCATCCAAAGTACCCATAATCCTCCACCATAGACCAGTGGCCCTTCCCCTTTTGTTCATCCTGTTCCTCTCCCACTCGTAGTATCATTTTAATTAGACATTGACTTAACCTCTTTGGCTAAGTTAGTCAAATTTAGTTTTTTCTTTACTTATTGTTAAATCCAAACATTCATTTTTTAGAAAATCTATTTCTGAAGAAACTTTCAGAGTAGTGTAAGGGTAGCAGTGTGGCTATTTTCTCTGATATGAAATAATATTTGAATCAATATATACAGTTTTAAATCACTTCAAAATCTATTATTTTTTGGGTAGCAGATTAGGCATGATGACACTAATTCCTGGTTGTTTTTAATTCTTCTCTGCAGTCTATTCAAGTTCTACTGTTCCATGTTGTCATTAAGGGAATTGGAATTAATAACTTTGGAAAAGCATGATCTGACTCAAGAGTGAATTTAACTAGAAATATGAATTCTCAACTTGGGGGAAAATAATTTTCCACTGTAAATTTTGACAAAGCCAAATAAGTGCTATATTAAAGATATAGTAACTGAGATAATGATGCTAATAAGTACTTTAATATTTTTTGTGTAGAATCATGTAGTTATGAAATATCTCTGTTGTAACTAAAATGCAATATAAAATTACATTTAAAGATTGTTACATAATTTATAAGTAAATATTACATTAGAAATATGTATTTGTTAGACAAATTCAGATAGTCTATCATTGCATTTAAAATTAGCTGTCTTTAAAAAACATATTTATTCCAGTTTAATTATGCTCTACTAGATTTAACACCATCTTTGGAAGTAAAACATATTTATCATCTCTATATTCCTAAAAAGTGCAAACATTTATTCTGGGAAATAAAGAAATAGGTTTCATAGTTAACCTTTTTAACTATAAGAAATATAGCTTGAAAGGGAATATAAACTCTTTACTTATTTATAACACAATTGGAAAACAGAGAAGTAATAATAAATTATAGAAGAGAATATTTAATTTAGAGGTAAAATATAAATAATGTACAATCTCATTTGAAGACTCTTGTCATGGAAATTGATAGAATATTTTATTCCAAATGGGCAAATGGTTAACAAGTAACATAGTAACACAGATCATTGTTCCATTAGTCACCATTACATCCTGGTGTCTACGAAAGAAACTGATATATAGTAGAGATTTAATGTACATCCACATTTCTCCTATGTAAATAGGATACCTCATTCAATGTCTGGAATTTATCCTCCATTGGCTTAGAAAGCATGGAGCCTTAAAACCTTACCAGGAATTCATGTAATGACAAGTTACCTGCAAAGCTTGAGCCAGCAATCCATTCTAGAGAATATCTTGAGCATCTATGCTCTTGGTGATACTTGTCCAAATTGACCGAGTCTCAATTTCAAAATATAAAAGGGTCCCTTCTTTAAGCACAGGATGGCCACAGATGCAGATACATCTGTTTTTGAGGAATGGCAATAAGAAGAGAAATTCTAAAGTTTCGGTGTTAGGTCATGAAAATACACAGGGAACTGTGGGCACTAAAAAAAAATAAGTAAGTGTGAGTCTGGAAAAAGGGCTAAGGTTTTAGGAATTATTCTTTCCTCGCTATTATTTTGTTGTGAAAATCAGGAAACTCTAAGAACTCCAAAGTCTAAGATCTATTTCCTAGTCATAGGAAGACATCAGTTGGTGAGGGCATTACATTTTCATACATTTCATTATTTTAATTTATAACATTTATATATTTAGCCATTTGGCTTGCTAATTTAAAATTACACTCACAATTCTGCCAGTTAAAGATAGATGTCCTTCCTAGATATAGTATTTCCAAACATTAAATTAAATTAACTGAAGTGTAGGCTATTTGATTATACTAATAAATTCTCTAAAATATTCAAAGACAGCATAAACCTAATATTATATAAATACTTTCATGAAATTTAGAAGAATACTTTCAAAGTATTATGTAAGAATACCATTAGCAATATTTGAAAATTTGATAAAGTTATAATAGATTTTTTTAAATATTTTTTTAAGTTTGGTAAAATTTTCCTCAAAAGGAAAAACTTAGAATTTTGGGGATGTTCCTTGGGGCTGAAGCAAATGAAGCTATCATTAAAACAAACCAACAAAAAGCACCCTATGGAAACAGGAGAAAATATTTGCATATCATACATCTCACAAGAGGCTAATATAAATCTACAAAGAATTCATAAAATTAAACAAAAACAAAACAGATAGCCTAATTACAAAGATCTTTCTCCAAAGAAGCCATGCAGATGACCAGTAGACACGTGAAAAATGCTCATCATCACTTACCAGGGAAATGCAAATCAAAACCACAAGGACATACCATTTCACATCTGTAAGAATGCCCCACATCAAAAAAAAAAAAAATTCTTCATGAGATGTGGAGAAAAAGAAATATTTTTACACCATTCATGGGAATGTAGACTGGTCCCGCTTCAATGGGAAATAGCATGCAGGTTTTGTAAAATATTAAAAATTGATATTTCATACCAGCGATTCTACTGCTAGGTATTACCTGAAGAATGCAAAAACACTAATTTTAAGTGACAGATGCACTCCTATATTCACTGTTGCACTATTTACAGTAGGCAAATTATGGAAACAATCTAAGTGCCCAAGAGATGAGTATATTAAGAAGATGTGGTATGTATGCATATTGGAATATTACTCAGCAATAAAAGAGAAAGATGAACTCCTGCCATTTGTCACAACATGGAGGAAACTGGAGGTCATGCTAAATAAATCAGAAGGAGAAAGACAAATACTAGATATGTCACCCATATGTGGAATATAGAAAAACAAAACAAAGAATCAGCTAAAACAAAACCAAACAAATGCTGACAACCTGATTGTAGAATTGAGGCCATCAGAAATGTAGGACAGGAGTACAGGACAAACTAGTGAGGGGGCACAATGAGCTATTCTGGAGGATTATGGGTGCCTTGGTGGTAGACATGTTGTGGTAACATATATCTGAAGAGGTGTGACCCTGTACCTCAGATTTATATACAGTACTGAAAACCATTATTAATGAAGATGTAATACAGTAAAAAGGTAAAAGAAAAGAAAATGAAAAGGCAAATCACAGTCTCTCTCTAAACCAACAAATGACTTGAAAACAACTGATTTAAAAAGTGGGGAAAAGACTAGACAGACAGCCAAAATAGAAAATGAAGAAATGGTCAGTGAACACACGAAAAGATGTTCAAGAATATAACATGCAGGAAACGTTAATGAAAATCCCAATGAAGGGCCTCCCTGGTGGCTTAGGGGTTAACAAGAATGCTATCAAGCTATCACTGACTGCTGCAGCATGAGTTTCATCCCTGGCCTGCCAGGGAGATAACCCATATGGCTCAGCAGACCTCTCCTGTCTTACCCACTGCTCCCCTTAGCAGTGTATTTCAATAGATCTGCCTGTTCTGCTCCCCACTCTGTCTCTGGTGAATCCTCTCACCTCCCCCTCACCTCTGGCCTACTTCTCAGCTCCTGTATGCATAAATAAATAAATTAAAAAAAATTCCTATGAAATAGCATCTTACCTTTTCGATTGGTTAAAATTGAAAGGACTAACTAGGAGCAGTATTCCCATTTAGCTCTTTTTTCTTATCTGACTACTAAAAATATTTCTGCTGGAAAGAAATTGTGGAAAACATTCTATTGACTGACAAACCCATTCATGTTCAATAATTTATGTCAATCTCTCTCTGCTACAACTCCACAATACTTAAAAGCATCTGCTATACAGAAAAGTCTCTAGTGGAAAGTCCATGTGGCAAGACATCTAAAGGAACTGTGTACATTATTAAAGCAGCAATTCCAGTACCTAAAGATCTGTAGGTACTAACAACCTGTAGTTTATCTAAAAGCATATAATAACAAGCTGCCCCTATTGAAGGCTGAAAACAAAATCATAGCCCCTGGGACTTTCCTCTTGTTTAATCCATGAAAATTTCCGTGTTTCTTGAAGTTGTGAAATTATTTTTAAGGAAGACAGAAATTTGTTTAAAGATCATGAAAACTGGAAAAGGCATAGAACCAAAGCAAATTTAGGTATATCTGTGTTTCAGAAAGGAAGTTTCAGAAGGGTAACAGAGTTAAAAAGGACAGTGATCATAATTTAGTACAGTTAACATTTATTACTTCTGCAAATTTATAAAAACTCAGAAGTGAATCTTTGAAGAGTCCTGTGCAAATAAGTTATCTTAATGAAAACTCTTTGGGAAAAATTTTCCTCTAAATAGCTATCTTCCTCTGATTTCCTGTTGTTGAATATTTAATATTAAGTCACTTCAAGCAAAATAATATCTTGACAAAATAGAGGACTATATAGCAGATGTAGTTGCTTAAGGTATTTATACATCTTCTATAAATAAGCTAAAAGGGGTATGTACAAATAGATGTAATATTAAAATAAGAGGAAATATATTTAAAACTCGGCAAATAAAGAGTACTTTAGACTAGACTTTTATTTTCACTATTAATTAGCCAAAACAGCATGTTTAATGATGCGTAAACAACAGATTGCATTACATTTCCAAGAAAAGAAAATTTTCTGTAAAACTGAAAACTTTTGTCTCCTAATTGCTGGCAATAATTATGCTTTAGGAAAATCTTATAAGCTTTATTATTAATATTGAATAAAAATATCCCTCTTATTTGAAAATGATTGAAAAGAAAATATTTATCCCCATTGTAGACTCATGTATGTACTTATTGACTCTAAATATATAATTTTTAATTGAAGTAGCACTGGTTTATAACACTAATTATAATTCATAGGTATGAAATCACATCTCTTCAGATGATTTTTACCACAGTACATCCACCAACAAGGCACCCATGGTCCTCCACCATAGTACATTGGGCCCTTTCCACCCCCTGCCTCTACCCTTCTCTCCTCACTGGGAACATTAAATCATCAGTCAGATTTCTGGGATTTGTTTCTGTCAGTAAATCTGCTGGTTCTGCCTCCCACTCTGTCTCTGGTGAATCTTCTCACCCCCCCACACCTCTGGCCTGTACCCCAGTTCTTATATGCATAAATAAATAAATCTTAAAAAATAGAACTAATTAACGTATAAAACTAACACAATAAGTCATATATAACTAATGCAATAAAACTAATTTAATAGTACAACTTCATGATAAAATAGTTTTGAATCATTTATGTAACCATTTAGATTTTTTTTTTAAAAAAAAGCTTCCTATGCACTTAAGAGAATATTTTTTTCCAGAAATCATTTGCAAAGAAAAGTCTGCCTTTGTGGACAATAAATGAGATGTACGTATTCTAGAATCAACGACAAGCATTTTACAAACATTTTCTTAATTCCTACTACAATATTTCTATGTAGGGACATATTCTATTCCCATTTTGTTGATGAATAAATTAAAGTTCAGAGTTTAGGAAATATTATCAAGCACACAGCTAGTAAGAGGTAGAGCTGAGTTTGAAATTCAAATCTATATTATTTTTGTAATCGCTTTCTACCATTGTGGCAACAAATCAGTAATTTTAAACAAATCAAGTTTATTATCAAATAGTTCTGTGGCTTGCAATCCTGCATGGGAGTCATTGGGTTAAAAATCACTGTTTTGACAGGGCTCTGAGGAAGAACTCATCCCCTTGCCTTTTTCAGTTCCTAGAGGCTACACCCATTGCTTAGCTCATGACTTACTTTCTCCATCTTCAGTCAATAACATTGCATTTTTGCCTTTCCTCTCTAGTCACATTCCCTTTGAATCCACTATTCTTTCTTCTCTTCCACTTTTAAGAACACTTGTGATCTTTGGAATTGATGTTTCTGTGTCCTTTGGGTAAATACCTAGGAGTGGAATTGCTGGGTCATATGGAAGCTCTATGTTTAGTAGGTCCAGAAATCTCCACACAGCTCTCCATAGTGGTTGGACCAGTTTGCACTCCCACCAACAGTGCAGAAGAGTTCCTTTTTCTCCACAACCTCGCCAACATTTGTTGTTGCTAGTTTTTTTAATATGTGCCATTCTCACTGGTGTAAGATGGTATCTCATGGTAGTTTTGATTTGCATTTCCCTCACGACAAGTGATGTTGAACATTTTTTCATATGTCTGTTGGCCATTTGCATTTCCTCTTCAGAGAAGTTTCTTTTTAGCTCTTCTGCCCATTTTTTGACTGGGTTATTTTCTTTGTTGTTGTTGAGTCTCATCAGCTCTTTGCAGATTTTTGTGATCAGTCCTTTATCATTAGTGTTGGGTGCAAAAATGTTTTTCCCAGTTGGTGGGGTTTCTCTTTGTTTTTGTTATTGTCTCATACCATGGAATATTACTCAGCATTCAAAAAAGATAAACACATGCAATTTGCAGCAACATGGATGTCGCTGGAAGGGATCATGCTCAGCGAAATAAGCCAAAAAGAAAAAGAAAAATACCGGATGGTCTCACTCATAGCAGGAATCTAGAAAACTTAAATAAGGGATCAGGGCGGGGGCGGGAGGGGAGGGATTGGGGTCAGAATGGGGCATGTGCAGTTATATGGGGGAATATAAAAATAAAATTTATTATTTAAAAAAAAAAAAAAGAACACTTGTGATGAAATTAGGTCCATCTGGAATATCTAGGATAGTCTTCCTATTTTAGTGCCAGTTAATTAACATATTTAATTCCACCTGCAATAATAATTCCCCTTCATCAATTAACATAAATAGTTTCCCAGGCTGTGGACATCTTTGGCAAGACCATTTATTCTGCCTATCAAACTTCTTAAACCATAGTCTTAACCATTACACAGAGTGCACAGTGACTTTATAAATGATGTCACTTTTAAATGATTTCAAAGAATTTTCAAGAGGGCCTCCTTGGTGGCTCAAGGGGTTAAGACACAACCTATGAAGCTGCCCAGCCACTGCAGCACAAGTTCGATCCCCGCCAAGGGAGCTGCCCACATGGCGCAGCAGACCTCTCCTGTCTCGCCTGCTGCTCCCCTCAGCAGTGTATTCAGTCAGTCCACCTGTTCTGTTCCCCACTCTGTCTCTGGTGGTTCCTCTCACCCCCCACACCTCCGGCCTGTATCCCAGTTCTTGCATGCATAAATAAATAAATCTTTTAAAAAAAAGAATTTTTAAGATAAGATGCTATAAAATGCAATAGTCACTTCTTGAATGTAAGTTATCTTCAGATTAGTTCTATTCCAATGGCATGTTTCTTCTGTTTGAAATCTTATTTCAAGTATTGAATATTTTTTTTCTCTTCAGAAGTTAAAAGTATAAAAAGGAAAGCCAACTACACCAGAAAAATTGTGCAATTTTCAGCATCAATACAGTGCTATTTCTAAGAAAAGAATCATTACTGCTTCATTTTTCTCATGTGCATTTCTAGAGTATTCATGTAGTACCAACTAGTTCAAATAAATATAAACACAACTAGTAGGTAGACCTGTATAAATAAAATCAGAACGTCCGTATCATAGAAAGATGTGCACAAAGGGAATGTAAGTTTTTATGGTGTGCCATGTGAGACTAGAGGAATGAAATTTGTGAAAATATAGTATGCTATCAAAATAGAATCAAGATGTATTAAAGGATAAAGCCATTTGAGTAGTTCTGCTTTAATTTTAAATTAATGATAAATATGGAAGATTTTAGGGCTTAAAAATTATCAAATGAAAAATAATGCAGATTGAGAGCTCAAAAAACATTCATCTAACTCATATTCCTAAGTATAATATGTATGTTCATTGTACATGGTCAATGATTGCTATCATGTATAGTTAAATATTATATGAACATAGTGAGCTCGGGGGAGCACTAATTGTCATGCAAAATCACATGTAAAGTTGCAACTCATTCTCTAGTGATAAGGAAACGAGAACCTAGAATACTAAACAAGTGCTCTCCAATTAACCACATGACCTCTCCATCCTCTGTTTCCTATATGTAAATTTAAGGATTTGGACCTGTGGTTTTCAAACATTAACATGTCTCAAAATCATCAGTATAGCATATTAGAAACTGAATTTCTGGCCCACAGTCCACAATTTCTAATTCATATTTGGAGTGGGACTCAAAACTTTACATGTCTAACAAATTCTCATGTGATATTGATGCTGTGAGTTTAGGATGACACTGAAAATCTTGGAAATAAATCTGTAAGAGTTCTGTTAGAGACTGGTAAAGAGGAGCAGAGCCCTTACATATAAATATACCTACACCTTCTCTTCCTCCTATTTCTTTTTTCTCCTTAGTGCTTATTGTGGGTCTTTTATACCTTGGTAAGAATAGTACGTAATGTAATTATTTCTGTCCAGTAATTATTTAAATTTATGTCCATACTGAAATTATTTATATATAGAAAATATGTTCAAGGAAAAGAGAGCAGGAGAAAGGAGGAAGTGGAATCCCATTATACTTACTTCTTTATAATGTGCTATGAACTGTGATAGAGGTTACAGAAGGTAAAACGAAAATATAAGAATTAAAAGGACCCTGTGTGAAAATGTTTAATAATATATGAATGGAGGTCATAAGGGAAGAAATAAAGTTGATGGAAAGGAAATAAAAGAAACCATATCTTAGAATAATTGAGTAATTGAGAAATCTAGTTCATTCTCCTTTAAAAAACAAAGTATATGACAAGCAATGGTCATTTACTGAACTTCGGACATTCCCAACTGAAACTGTACACCAATTAAATAGAATATATAAAGTCCTTTAGTAACAACTTAAATTACCCTGTAAAAGTGGCAATAATCATCAGTGAAGAGCAGTCTATAAAACCCACAGTAATGCAGAGTCAAAGATCATAAGCTTC
The DNA here is from genome assembly GCF_964194135.1 of Talpa europaea. NCBI lineage: Eukaryota > Metazoa > Chordata > Mammalia > Eulipotyphla > Talpidae > Talpa > Talpa europaea. The sequence continues at coordinate 30,245,756 of NC_140071.1, forward strand.
TACAGTTTACAAGGGCCAGAAACATCAAAATATGCTTCAAATTAATGAGTCAAATAGAGGAAAGACTACTGCATTTCTCCAAATGGCAAAATTCTTGACTTTTCATTTAATGTAGAAGGAAAGGTAATAATGTCTATGTTTTAACATGATAAAATCAATGTGACAATGCAGTCCTAATGAATGAAAGTATGTGATATCTACATTTTTTAAATCACAAGTTTCTTTAAAACATTATCATTTGGCCTAATTCCAGTGACCTGGATATTACGGGCTGTTTCATACAAACTCTCCTTTAACTGTGATCAATCCCTTTCTCTGTAGGAATTAGGCCTTACCTTTGGTGCTTACCTGACAGCAGACATAAGATTTCTATCTCCATATCCTTCCTCAGGGAACACAAAAAAGTCCTCCTTAAGTCTCTCTCATCCACTATGTATATCAGTGCATTCACTGAACTCTAGGAGTTTGACTCTCAATTTAGACTCAATTGGCAATCAACTCACTGTACTCTTTTTAACATGCTAGCTTAATTTGTTTGATTTCTTACATTTCCAATTTCATTTGCATTTTGTCTTTGCCTTTATGATGATCTCAACTGATAGTCATACTATCTTCATTATTCTTCAATATAACCTTTTATCCTGTCGGGGTCCTCTTATAAATAGTAATATTTTACAATCATTCATTTATAACATAGCATTCCCTAAAATAAAAGATCACAGATTATCGTTTTTGACGGTTAAAGTGAAGAGGAGAAATATCTCTAGAAGATGAAACTGAGCAGAACATACCTCAAAGAAGAGGAAACTACTCTGAACAGAAACCAAAAAAAAAAAAAAAAAAAAAAGCCAATTCTTAATGAACTAGTAAGCAGCTTAGCAACAAACAGTAAGGGAAGTAAGATAAAGTAGAATGAATTCTTTAAAGTTTTAATTGGATTGCTAAGGAGAATTTATCCCTTATTGGAAATATGACAAACAGACTACTGAAGATTACCAAGAAAGATAACAGCAAATATTAGAAATATTGTTTTCTTGATACAGTATAAAGTAAAAGAAAAAATATATTACAAATCAAAAATGATACAAATTATATCATTATACTTAGTTCATACAAATTTCTCAATTATAAAAGTATATATATATTTTATAAAAACAAAATTAGTAGCTTAATTCTGACAGTTATAAAAATGGAAGCTTTATATATGTATATATAGAGAGAGAGAAAGAGAGAGAGAGAGGACAGTTTATATAAGACATTTAGTACCTTAAATTATTATACATTCTTTATCAATTAGCATTTGATTTTAATAATCAACATCCAAGCAGGCATCCCACTATTAAATATATACCAGAATGCTTTGAAATAAATATTTTACCATATTATTTAAATAAAAGAGTGACTTATAAAAGTCATCATAGTTTTCACAAAGACAAATAGATATGCTAATTTCCTAATTTATGGCATACCTGACTCAATTTACTTTGAGATCAGTGGGTTTAAACTCACAAATATGTCTACTGATGACTATAGGCAGGAGGTGGATATGTGAATGTCTAAACTAGGATGAAAAATTCATCCATAAAGAAAGAAATTACAGAAAAGATTTTATTTTTAATGTAATTTTAAAATGGTCTTCAACCTCTCCAAACCTTGGTATAAAATTGTATGGGAAGATAGTTCATACTATAATTTAAAAATCAGAAACCTGTTAGATAAATGAAAATGAAAGAAATCACCCAATAGAAACTACATTTTCAACTCAGTTCAGAACGGGCACCTTAGCAAAATTACAGTGGTTATTTCATACAAGAAACTACAGATTACACAGATAATGAAAAAGAAAATCTGGAAATTTAGATGGACTTCTGAAATGGATACAGGTGTATTTCATCAAGTAGAAACAATAATTGTGACATATGTAACACAAAACACACAGACACACTCAAATCTGTTTAAAGCTATCCTACTTGATGAATTTTATTGTACAATTATTTTTCAAATAATCAAGCCCTTCCCTCTTTGTAGTTAAAATGGATAACTGAAAATTTGTAAATTCTCTGATGCTATTAAAATTTGTTTTATCTCATTTTTAAAATGAGCAACTTTTTTTTAAAAATGCTTTTTGATAATATGTATACAGTTGAATTTAGAATTTCTACTCAGTAATAATAATAACTTTCTTTGGGAAGTTAGTTTACTTCTCTATTTCCTACTCCCTATTAGTAAATTAGTAAATTAAGATATTATGGGTTCTTATCTAAAATAAAGTTGTAGATTAACATGTTAAAATTGATCAAATATGCAAATTCACTGGAGAAGAGTGTGTCTAACTATGGAATATTCAGTGTGCTGTGTTAGGAGAATTTACCCCTTATTGGGACTACCTCTGAGACATTATTTTCAAGATAAAGAAACACCAATCAGGAAGACTATCACCATTGCCTTTTGATTAATTGGTTTTGATTTATTTATCTTTTTTGGCAAAGTCAGAAAATGTGTTTAAAAGATATTTCAAGTGATTTAATATATAATTTTTTTAATTTTAAATTCTAAAGGTGATATTTTAAATTATTTTTTGTATTAGTAAATGATTTCATGAGTTCTAATAAAACACAGACTGTAAAGTAAATCACAAAATATGAACACAGCAAGGTCCTATGTGTAGCACACATAGAGTAGCATACATAGCCAGTGCTCTATGAAAGGCAACTGTTCAGTACATACATGTTAGTTAACCAAAAGCAGTATTACAATTCTTACTGCTATTTTTTTAAATCGCATGTCAAAAGCTACTAACATACAAGCTACAGTCAGACAACATATCAGATTTATTCAGCCCAATACAATGTCACAAAATTTTTTGCATTAATTACAAATACTAAATATTTTGGATATATAAAATACATATTTGATTTTCTGCTTGCTTTTCATCATTTCATTAAAAGAATGAGAAGAGAAAATGAAAAAAAGGCACTCTGGTGTATTTGAAAAACAGTCTAAAGTTAATGGGAAAAAATGCTCGAAGGCTACTTATCAGTTTCTGCATGTTGTGATACAGTTGTTTTATTTCTCTCATCCATTCAGCACCACTTAAATAATTCCCAGCTGGCACTGGTGCTTAGAACTCCCACTTTAATACTCATTACATAAAGATTAATGGAAAGATTAATAAAACAGTATAAATAAAGCTAATTTTGATTAATTTACCTGTACTTTATAATTTTTACTTTCATTATCTTTAAAATAATGATAATATCAATCTGAAAGAATATTGTGGGATTAATTGGACACATGAATCTAGAAATAATGTAATAAAACAAGAAATATTGATTACTAATATTCCTTGCTATTCCTTACTTTTATAAGACTAAATTTGATGGTTTCATTGAAACTAGTAGTAGATATCATCCTAAGACCATAAAGATAAATCCAGATATATTTATAATGTTATAAAAGAAAAGCTAGATTGAAATCTAAAATAGCTATGTGAAATATTCTTGAAATAATATTATTTGGTAATCTCACAAATAAAATATCTGGAATAATACTTGCTTTTAGTAAATAAATATCAAGATAATAGTGCCCTATATGCTAACAAACTGGACAGCCTAAAAGAATTGCAAAAATTCCTAGAGAAATAAAACCTACCAGGAATGAATCATAAAGAAATATGAAATCTGAGCAGATCAATTTCTAGTAAGAATATGTAATTGGTAACCAAAAATCTCCCAATGAAGTAAAGCACAGGACCAAATAATTTCACTGGTAAACTTTATCAAATACTTAAAGAAGAGTTAACACCAATTCTTTCCAAGTATTTACAAAAAATCAGAGAGGAAGAAGCACACCCAAATTCATTTCACAAGTCTAGCACAGTCAGATACCAAATCCAGAAACCTGTTTCCAGAAACAGAAAATGATACTACCACAAAAGAAAAACACAGGTCAACATTAGGGATGAATTAAGATGCAAAAATATTGCAAACCAAAACCATCATACCATTTAAAGGCTCATACACCATGATGAAATGGGATTCATCTTTGTGACACAAGAATGTCCCAAGAATCAAATAAATCAATGTGATAGATCACACTGATAAAGTGAAGGAACAAAATCATAGCATTATCTCAATAGAAGCAAAAAATTTTGACAACATTCAACATTCAATTAAGATTAAAAACTCTTAATTTAGTTATAGAAGAAACATGTCTCAATATAATAAATGGGATGAATGACAAGCCCACTGCTAATATCAAACTCTGTAGTGAAAGATTTAAAAGTTTTTCTTCTAATATTAGCAACAAGACAAGGGTACTCACACTTGTCAATCAATTTCAATATAGTAATAATTCCCAGCCAGAGCAATCATGCAAGGAAAAAACAATGCATTAGATTTGGAGAGAAAGAAGTACCTCTATTTGCAGATAACATCCTTTTACTAAGACAAAATCCCAAAAACTCCACCAAAAATTATTTAGGACTAATAAGAAAATTCAGTAAAGTTAAAGATATAAAATTAACACAACAACATCAGTAGTGGGTGGTATCTTGGTCATGGGCATGGTATGATACAACCTAAAGTTGTGGGATCCTATATTTCTGAATCCTAAAGCAATGCTATGAAGCGATGTTACTAATAATTAGTGTTAAGTCTTCTTTAAATATTTGGTAAAATGTACCAGTGACATTATTTGGCCTTGTTCTTTACTGGGAGATTTTTGGTTACCAATTGCAGCTTCTTTTTGTTAATAATAATAAAAAATCTGTAGTGTTTCTACACACTAATAACAAATTATCTAAAATAGAAAATTACTTCATTTTGCAATACAATCAAAAATAATAGAGATACTTAGGGAAAAAATTAATCAAGGAGTTAAAAAAATTCTCCAAATCAGAAAGCTATATGGTAATGATGAAAGTAATTGAAGATGTAAATTAATGGAAAGATACCCCATGTTCATGAATGGAAAGTATTAGTATTGTTAGAATGTTAATATCAAAAACCATCTATAGGTTCAATGCAATTTCCTTTGACATTCTAATGGCATTTTTACAGAGATAGAAAAAACTCATAAAATTTATATGGAACGACAAATGACCCAAAGCAGCCCAAGCAATAAGAAGAAAAAAAAGAACAAATGGGAGGTATCAGCTTTCCAGATTTGAAGTGATATTCACAAGTTATATTCATCAAAACAGCCTGGTACTTGCATAAAAACAGACAATCCAATAGATGAGACTCCAGATATAAACCACAAAAAAAATATGGTCATCTTAATATTTGACAAGAGAATCAAGAATACTAATGGAGAAAAGTCAGTTTTTTAAAAGAAATGGTACTTGGAAAATTGAATATTCAACGTAAATGAATTAAGTTAGATCCCATTCCCTCACCACCCACAAAAATTAACTCAAGCTGGATCAAAGACTTAAATCTAAGGCCAGAAACTATCAAACTCCAGAAGAAAATAGATTAAAAAAAAAAAAAAGCTCATTGACATAGGTGTTAGCAATAGATTTTGGAGATACTTCAAAACAATGGCAACAAACACAAAAATAAACAAGTGGTGAAACATCAAACAAAAAAGTGTGTGCATAGTAAGAGAAACAATAGAGTGAAAAAAAAACTCAAGAATGATAAATATTTCAGAATCGCATTATCTGATAAGGGGTTAACATCCAAAACATATAAAGAATTCAAACAATTTATTGGCATAAAACAAAAATCAAAATGAACAAAAAAGTAAATAACTCAATTAAAAATGGACAAAGTTTCTGAAAAGAACTCCCCCCCCAAAAAAAGATTGGAAAATGGCCAGCAGGTTTACAAAATGATCCTCAACATCACTAGTCATTAGGGAAATATAAATCAAAAATCACAATGCAATACCATCTCATACCTGTTAGAATGGCTCCCATCAAAATTCTAAGAGACAGCAAGTGCTGATGAGGATGTGGAGTAATGGGTCCATTATACACCGATGGTGGAAATATAAATTTGAATAGCCACTGTCAAAAACAATATGGATGATCCTCAAAACAATTAAAAGCAGAGCTACTGAATGATCCAGCAAACCATACTTGGAATATAGCTTAAGGAAATGAAACACTATGTCAAAGAGACACCTGCACCACCAGGGTGAAAGCAACATTACCAGCCACACTTAAGATATGCAAAATAAGGTCTCCCTGGTGGTGCAGCGGTTGAGCGCTGGGCTGCGAAGCTGCCCGCAGCCTCTGCAGCGCTAGTTCGATCCCCGGCTGCTCCCCGGCCACCGGAGGAGGATCCCACATGGCGCGTAGACCTCTCCTGCTGCCGCTGCTCCCCTCAGCAGTGTATTTCAGTCCTTCTGCCTGCTCTGCTCCCCGCTCTGGCTCTGGTGAATCCTCTCACCCTCCCGCGCTTCTGACTGTACCCAGTGCTTGTATAAATAAATGAATAAATAAATAAATAAATCTTTAAAAAAACAAAAAAAGATATGCAAATAACCTAATTATCCATCAATGAATGAGTGGAATAAGAAGTTGTGTTATGTATTTTGCATGTGTTCTGTAAATATATAATATCCCATTAGATTATGTGTGCATCAATATTATTATTCAGCATTAAAAAATAAAAAAAAACAAGGATTTCTTACCATTTCCAGCATTGAGGGACCTTGAAGCTGTTATGCTAGGTGAAATAAGTCATAGAGAAAATATAAAGTGTGATCTCCTGTAAACATTGAAACTAAAAGAAAAAAATCCAAATTTAGAAAAGGAGATCAGATTTGTAGTTACCAGAGGTGAGGGTTTGGGGCAATGTGATGAAAACAATGAACTTCTAGTTACAAATAAATAGGTACTAGGAGTGAAAAGTACAACAAGAGGATTACAGTTATCATTGCCATCACTGTGATATATGAGAACATTGTTAAGAGAAGATAATCTAAGAGTTCGCATCATGGAGAAATATTTTTTATTTTCATATTTATATCTATTATGAGTTAAAGTTAATCAGAAATTGTAGTTATTTCATGTTAAGTCAAATGATTTTGCCAACTCCCTTATACAGTAAAGCTTATATAGTACTATGTCTATCTCTCAATAAAACTGGAAATATTTTTATAATCAAGATAATATAAGGAAAAAGGTGCACAATATCCAATACTTTTAAGAATGATAATAATGTCTTTCCAAATCGCAACTCTACATTTTCTTTCGCTTTGCTTTTTACCAATCTGTTTCATGATAGAATCACAGACAGCTGCAGAGCAGACAGACCAACTTTAATCTCTAGAAAAGATACAAAACACCACAAAATGGTAGTCACGTTGAAATAACCTAGTGAATTTGAATCTGAGGAAGGTGAGATTCAGAAAGGTAAAGTAATTGATCTCAGGTAGCATAGGTTATTAGTAAAATATCAAAGACTTTAATCTAGAAATCCTAACTTCCAGTTTAGTGCTTTTCAAAAATGCTAGTTGCATTCACATTTTATTATTAATATATACACAATTTTTCAGCTACAAATGTAATATTATTATTGAACAGCAATTGCATCAATACAAGCAAACAGATACAATTATGCAAAAGAACACACAATAAAAACAAGCACTTATGCCAACATTTATTACAGGATACTAATGGAACCAGAATAACTGAGAAGCCAATTGAGAATATTTACATCAACATAGCAGCCAAAAAGGGAAGAACATACTTGTTTATAGTTGTTCTTCCAGTTTCTAAAATTGAGTCTTATTGGGCCTCCCTGGTGGTGCAAGTCTTGGGACACAACCTATGAAGCTGTCCGCAGCCTCTGCAGCACAAGTTCGATCCCCGGCAGGCCAGGGAGCAACCTGCATGGTGCAGCAGAGCTCTCCTGACTCGCCAGCTGCTCCCCTCGGCAGTGTATTTCAGTCAGTATGCCTGTTCTGTTCCCCACTCTGTCTCTGGTAAATCCTCTCACCCCCTGCACCTCTGGCCTGTACCCCAGCTCTTGTATGCATAAAAAATAAATCTTTAAAAAAATAGAGTCTTATTTTGCAAATGTGTGAGAGCATGGGAGAAAAGAAAAGATAAAATTATAAGTTTCAGACTAGAAAATATACTTGTAAGATACCTAGTAAGAAAAGTGTATCCAAAATAAGGAAAGAAAACATAAATCAATAACTACATAGCAATCCAGGTATACACTGTACAAAAAAATTGATACAGACACTTCACCCAAGAAGATAAACATATGAGACTGTAAAAAGATTTTCAACATCACTTGTCACTAGGGAGATACAAATTAAAACAACAATGTGATATTATTATACCTCCATTAGGATAGCTAAAAGTAAAACTGATATGCAATTCTCTGTATAAGACATAAAGCAACTGGAAATCTTATAATTCACTTGGTATATTGTTTAAAAACTAAACATAATTTATCATATGGTCCAAGAGTCTAATTTCCAAATATTTATTTATTTTAAAATACGTGTTCCACAGAAACCTGCATGTCAATATCTATATAGACCTTATCCATAATCTCTAAAAATTGAAAAACAACCTAGACTTTCTTCTATAGATGAATGGTCAGAAAAGCTATGGCGTATCCCTATAATGGAATGCTATTCAGCTATAACAAAGAATCAGTTGCCAAATCATGTGAAGACATGACTCATTATTCCTAAGTGAAAGATATTTGGAAATGTGACTTTATGATTTCAATTTATATCATTTTTTTGAAAAGGCAAAACTGTACTGATAATAAGCACATCATTAGTATCTGAAACCAATAGGGAGAGAAGAGAGCTGAATAGATAAAGACAGGAGATAAGCAAGGTAATGATATTTTTTCTGTGACACTGCAATGTTCTATACATATAACAACACTTTTGTCAAAAATCACTGAATATTATATAGGACAAAAACAACAATAATATATGAGAATTAAAAAAAAATCTTTAAGGAAGAAGGGTGTCCTAGCAAAAATTCCAAAGTAAGAAAAAAAATCTAAAAATTACAAATATGTAAAACCACCTCATTCAAGAGGTTAGAGAAAAGCCCATTAATGTAATTTATTTAGGAAATAAGTAGATATTATGAGGATAAAGACAACGAGAGCAGCACAAAAGCACTGCATGAAGTAGTTATTTTCCACTGGGTTATAGGCTAACAATTTGGAAACTGATATTGCAATTGAAAAATTAGGCAAGTGATTGCAGATGATTGAAGTCAGATTTCTCACTGTTGGAGTGGGAGGCTGAAGACAATCAATAGAAGGCTAGAAAGATCCTTGTGGCAATGAATTATGCATTGGTATGAACTCATGTTTAGTTTCTTATAACTACAGATGGACATATACATACAGAAATATTTATATTTTTGTGTGTATGGATGAGTTAGTATATATTCATTAATTTCTTCCTCTCTTTCACTTCAGAAAATCAGGTCTTGGATTATAATACCATTTTCCAAAAAAGACAGCTATGGTACTTTGAAGAAATGACTAATTCTGGCACCAAGGCCGAACAAAAATACAAGATTGCTCAGTTGTAATGCCAGAATATAAAGAAGTTCTCCGAGAAATGAGAGAAATGTCAACTCTAAGACTTCCCAATGGTCAAGAATGGACAAAATGAAGCAACATATTTTAAAAGAAATATTTGCTTATAATCTAAAGTGTAAAATAAATATTTACTAGTCCATAATGATTTGAATAAATGATTAAATTTAAAAAATTAAGAATAAAAATAAAGACTTTCATCTTGAAGAATGCCAAATAATTAATGCTGATTCTCTATCCTCAATGAGGTGGAGCATACCTCCCTACTCCCTAAGTGTGGGTAGTGCATCTTCTTTCAAAGGGTACAGTATGAGAAGGGGGAAAGTGATTTTGCAGTGGAGAAACATGACAAACTCAATCTTGGTTTAGTTACTATCAAAGTATGTGTGGGTTTCAGACCACATTTACCGTTGTTATGATGTTAGGAGAATAGCACTTAACCCCCATGGTCTTCCTACAAATAACCCTTAACCACAACATTATTATGATAATTCCAAACAAATGTCAATTGAGGGGCATTATGCAAATTATCTGATATTTCTCCAGTGTGTCAAGTACAAGGCAAAGAAAGTGTGATAAATTATTATATCTAAGAGTAATCTAAATTGACATGACAAATACAATGGGATATTCTGGTTGGAATACTGAAATTAAAAAGGATATTATGCTTTTAAAAAGTCTAAGATATTCTAAATAAGAGACTTGAATCAAATAATTTATCACTATCAGTTCAACTGTGACAAGTGTACCCTACTAATATAAAATGTTAAAAATAAAGAAGACTAGTCATAGGGTACCATTCTATATATTTAAATTAACTCCAAAATTAAAAGTTTAAAAAACTATCATAAATAATGGAAATCACCAATGCTTTTGGCAAATTCAATGCAGACTTCTTTTTACTGGAAAATATTCATTGCTTATATTTTATTAAATCATTTATTGTTTAATGTTTGATTGCCGTGGGTTCCAACTTGGATGAGGATTGGTTAGATTGTGTGGAAATGCTGTAAATGGAGAAGAAACAATACAAAGAGGATATAAAGATTGTAAAAATAATACAGTATGTATGATAATGATGAAACTACAAATTGTCATGAGTTAATACGATAAGATAGCTTTGCAAAAAGGGAAATGACTAAGGAGAATACCTAAAATCATCTGAAATGTTAAAAAACAAGCATCTCAGACATAGTACATAAACATCAGCAAATAGTCGGAAATCATCATAGTGCAAAATGTACACTCTTTCCTAGACCGGCTCAAAAAAAATACATGAACACCTAAAAAACACACATGAATTAAACTTAGAAAATCTAGGTCTTAGGGACCTCTCTGGTGGCGCAAGGGGTTGAGCACAGCTCTGTGAAGCTATCTGCAGCCTCTACAGCACGAGTTTGATCCCTGGTTGGCCAGGGAGCTACCCACACACACAGCAGATTTCTCGTGTCTTGCCCGCTGCTCCCCTCAGCAGTGTATTTCAGTCAGTCTGCCTGTTCTGCTCCCCACTCTGCCTCTGGTGAATTCTCTCATCCCCCGAACCTCTGGCCTGTACCCCACTTCTTGTATGCATAAATAAATAAATCTTTAAAAAAAATCTAGGTCTTAGTGTCTGTTTAGTTGGGACATGGCACTAAATCTCCTTAAAATTTCAATTATTTTATTTCTAAAATTGAAATTATTATAGCTCCTCTGCAAAATCCAATGAAATAATGTGCATGAATTATTTTTTAAATAGTACAATCTTAAATAAATGCTATTTTTCTTAACTACCATACACATATCCTTAGTCTTTGCATTTAGAGGTAAATGATAGAGGGAAAAGATCTCAGTTTAGGAAACAGTATATTAATCAAGTAGTTGAAATTGGATTGCTTGAACCAGTTTAAAGTTTCATCAGTAAAAATGTTCTAGGATCCACTATTATAGTTCCACAAATGAAAAAAAGTGCACATTAAATCACAGGGCTGAATTATTTGATTTCAGGATAAGTTGTTACCAGCATGAGAATAAGAGATCAATAGACACTCTATGTTCTCAGCTAATGTCCCTAATATTTATGTAATAGAATGTCCTTCCAATTTTTATCCCAATTTGTATCAAGTGATGTAATATATAATCCCTTTAAATTCTGAAATACTGAACTATACACAGCCTATACCTTGTATGGTAATGTGGGACCCCAACAATTGCACAGTAATTTCCAATTTGAATTAACTATTCTTTGACCTTCAAATTTTCTTTTCAGGACATTAAAATTCCTCTTACTCTCATTATAAATGTGTAGGAAAATTGTAAATGAGCAACTAATATTTAATTAATTTACTGTATTTTAGAACATCAGAAACATTGACATTAAAGTGGTTTATTTCTTTGTAAATAACATCAGCAGTGGTTCAAGCAATGTTTATAACTCATAGTTTATGACACAGAATTTTTATGTATATTGGCAAATTGTCATTCTTCTAAATTTTGTTAGTGCTAATATTTTACCTTTACCTTTAAGTGACAAGATATATCTCTAAATGTTCCCTTTTTTGTAATTTTTTTCCAGAGTCACTTCTGGGACTTTCCTCCTTTATCTCTAAGCTAGTTGTCACCCAATCTCCATATCTAGAGACTGTCAACAGCTACAGTATGAACACTCCCATAGTCAGCTATTTATTTTCTATTCCACTTAGGTCAACTTAAATATCACTTCCAGTATTAACATTTTCAACTTCTTTTCTACACTCTGATCTTTGTTGATCAATTTTTTGTTCTGATGACCTGTTTTTGTAAAATGTCACATGGAGACATTGTCCATGGAGTTTTTCACATTTGGTAAAATGTCACATGGAGTTTTATCAATGGAGACAAGCTTCTCGTGTATGCATGAACTGAATATGTGTAGTGACCAATCTCCAACAGACTTTGAAAGAAGCAATAGAACTGCATAGATAGTGATGTGGATCTGTTATTTTCATAGTTGTGGACTAAAGAGATAGTCAAATTTGTCTTTTATATAATTAGACCCAATTAATATATTCTAGTACCTGAAATTTGAACCCCATTGTTGGGTACCTAATATTATTTAACTAATTTGTGAAAGTGAAATCTGTGTATATTATAGCCTTTCAAGACTGTCTTTTTAAGGAGCTACAAGAAAATCAAATTTCAACTCTCACATTTATATTAAAATGCTTTATGGCAAAATTGTTTCAGTTTCTTAGAATGTAGCCACATGTTAGAATATTCATATCTTTTTAATCATATAACTTTTTAAGAAATAACAAAGCTTCTAAAAGGAAAAGAAAAAAAAAACAACTCAAATCTGCCTTTACAATACTTATATTGAAACAGGCAATAAATAAAATAAATGAGCTATGAAAATGTAGATAATGACAACAATAAACAAGAAAATACAGCAGGAAAGTGTACTGTAGTATCAGGAAGGTGGTCAAAATGTTAAGTAGGGTGGTCAGGGAAGATTTCATGGAGAACCTGTTTTTTTCAGAATAAACCTCAAGGGAATGAGGGAGTGTACTCGTGAGTACATCTCATGGAACAACATTCCTCGCAGAGGCTCTGAACCGACTGTTGTCCTGTTATGCTTAGAGGAATAAAGAGAAAGTCTGTGTGGCTGAGTCAATGAGAAGAAAGTTGGAAGAGATCTGGGAGGAGGGGTTGGGAGAGTTAATTTATGCAGACCTTCAAGTATCTTATATACAGCTCGGTTTTACTCACCGAAATTCCAAGTTACAGCAATAGTTGGGCAGAGAAGTAGCAGGAACTAAAACATTTTAACAGTTTCACTCTGTCTTGTTTCTTACCAGCAGACTGGAGAGGTCAGGGCAGAAGCAGAGAGGTAGTGTTCCACAACCGTCCCCGGTCGGGTAGGCTCATCAACTGTCCAGGGAGCTTGAAAGAGAATCTTGGAGCCTTTGGCGTCATCCTCACAGGTTAGGGGAGACGAGGCAGCAGGCAGAGTGCAACTCGGGCCCTCCTGTGAACCCCTACACCCTCTTTGCCCTCTTAGCAGTTCCCTGATGCACCCCATGGTACTCTACCGTACTCTGCCGCCCGATCCTCTGCCAGGAGCCCTGCCCTGTGTGCTCCATCGTGGGCTCAGGCGCGCCCACGCACGCGCACACCACACTCCAGGTGCCACCGTCAGGCACGCGTGTGGGACCACAGATGTCAATCATTGATGCCAATGGTGGGAGGGCGGAAAATACCAGATCACTTCCATTTGCCCTACAGGTAGTTAAAATTCTATATTATTTCAGGAAAGAAATTACTGGGCCTTAGGATTGGAGGCTTGGTGTAAGGTAAGTGAAATGGTCAGGCTTTTTACGCCATGGGCCTTTGTGGCTATCACCTGCGGCCTTGAATGCAAAAGGCGCTTGGGAGCATGGTCTGGAGGCACGCGTGCCTGATGGCGGACACCTGGAGTATGGTGTGGGCATGTGTGAATGGGCACACCTGAGCTGGAGGCTGAGGCTATACGGCGTCACACAGAGGACAGCTATGGCAGAATGGCTGTGAGAGGATGACGTCACTGAGGACGATCAGAGAAAGCCCAGAGAAAAGCCAATGTACAGAGAAAAAGCCCAGCGTATGGAGATTTGCAGGGTTCTCAAATTGCTGTCTCCCTGATGGCTTGTTTCCCCTGTGAACTATTAAAAAATATATGGGGATGATGCCCAGGGCTCCAAGGTTCTCTTTTATTTTATATCTTTTTATAAATAAACTTTATTGCATTTAAATTTAATAAGCAAGTTTATGTGTATGAATCAGGGCAGTATGGAGAAAGGAATGTCTCATTTGAATTCACCCAACTCAGAAAAGAAATTTCATGATAGAATAAATACATAACTTTTCTGATTTATTGCAACTTAACAATAATGGTTTCAGAGGCTGTAGTGAGTCTACTTTTAAGATTTCTAAAGGAACGTATTTTTCTTTATGTTCTGTCATATTTTGTGCTTTATTTCTATGATTGATAAGTTATCACAAAAATAGGCCTTTTACTATTTGCACATTTTTAGTATGATATATTTGAACAAGATAACTTGACCTCTACCCTGCCCTCAGGTCCAGGTTAATCCCCACATTGTTGGGGCTTCTGAGAGGTCTCCTGACAGTATGTATACACTTCCTCGATTTCAAGCAAGACTGTTAGGTCTTCAAAAAGAGAGAGAGAGTGTGTGTGTGTGTGTGTGTCTGTGTGTCTGCGTGTGTGAGAGAGAGAGATTCCTGATTATCTCTAATATCACAGCTGCATTTTTAGAACAATCCCTTTAAACTTTTCTTAGTTGCGTAATAAGTAAATCACCTCTACATGCATCCTTTGGTTACCCTTTTGTGCATTCATCCAGTATGGTTGCTCCAAAGATGAAGATTCTGTTTTAAACTGCCCAAACAGACAGTGACCCGACTCGGCCTGGGATGGTTGCAAAACATTTTGGCAAGAGTAAACAGTTTTATTCTGTATTTGTTTCAAAGTCAGAGACATAGTAATTTTTCAGCAATACAAATACGCTTGAAAGGAAATTTGGAATGATAATTACCCAGAAGAATTAGAACTCAAACAATACCCTTCTAGAAAGAACTAGATCATCTACCTATTGCATACTGTGTCAAAATTTTTTCTAACAAACAAAAGGAGTTTGAGGATAAATTTGGAACAAGAAGAGAGAAAATATCTGACCAGAACTATTCAAGGTTAATTTCAGAACTCCCTTCACCTTGTGTTGCCAGAAAAATACCTAAAGGCAGGGAAAAGAGTCCATCTAAGACATATGATAAGAGGCAGTTTAATAGCCTCCAGGGAATGCCAAGCTCCAGAATAAAAGGCAAAACCATGAGATCTCAGGAGTTTTCCTTTGAAATAACTTTCTGCTCAACAACTGGAAGACAATGTTAGGGCAGAGAGGGCAATGCCTAAAGAAAATTAAACATCCAAATATACCCAGGATAGGATAGCTACAAACACTTTCCAGAGCTGAAAAAGTTTGGGGGGGAGGCAAAAAATACCGAAGGGGGAAAAAGCAGTCCCCAACCCCAACCTATAGGCAGACCAATAAAACCCCAGGAGAGCAAAGGGCACCAAGAGTTGGAGTCAGTTCCTTGAAATTGGCCAGTTTGGGAGCCATAAGCAATGCCCTTAAATAGGCCAGAAATTTCTTCACAAAATGTTTCCTCCTTCTCAATGAAAGGCAGAGTGGGGGAAGAGAGGTGGGGAGGGCTGAGCTTACTGAGTGATTTTTCAATTACCATTGCAACTCCCACCAGTGAGCTCCTCCTCCCCACTCCCATGGAAGGGCAGCCTGAAATGAGACTTTACACCATAAAACCCACCCTTTCCCTTGCAGTTTTCTTCCCAGAGCTCTGCCCACCTAGACCTCTTTCCAAGTGTCATCTCATTCTGTCTGTAATAAACTTTTCCTTGCTTTACCCAGAGGAGGATTTGAATTCTAGCATAAGTCACAGTCAAGGACCAAGGAACCCCAAAACCCAGTAATGATAACAGTAAGCTTGTGGGGACAGAATACACTTATGAATTGTTATCTCCACCTCTCAACTAAATTTTAATATCTAGAGGAAAACCACCTCAATTTTTGAGTATTTGCATTTTCAACATGGATTGGACATGTAACTGTATTCCATTTACTTATATAGGAGGTGCTTTACACATAGACTTGTACACAAATCTTTGAGTTGTTTGTAGAGAATGTGTATTTAACAAACAGCAAATACGCTCTAAATTATATGTGATGTATTTATTTAGTTAAATCCCTTTACTGGCTATTATACTATGAGTACCATTTATTCTCCCTTCCTGATATTCCCTCCCTTAATATACTTTACAACTAATACTTCATGCTGTCTTCCAAGTAAATAAATGAATATTGACTTTTGTCCACCTCAGATGCCTCATCTTTTGTAATTTTTCATGCCAGATTTCATCAGCCACTTCAATCTGATTTAGTGAAAAAGCACAACAAAATCTAGCTGATTCAACATGAAACAATTTATCATAACAGGACACATTTTAAATGATAAAGTTCCAGTAGAGACAGAGTGAAAGGAATTACACCATTCAAAAACTCATGAGGAAAAAAAAAAATAAAAACTTCTCTTTGTTATCCATGACATGAGTATATTGTGAGATATTCTGATTATTCTGATATTGTTTCAGAGTAACTCCTGATTTTATATATACATTTTGTATATGTATTATATGTGTTTTTGTGTGTATATATATATATATATATATATTTCACTTCTTGCAGATTCAATGGTTGGCTAGCTTAGTTTAAGAATAATGCATCAAGTATAGCACATTCCAATGTTTACCTGTCAAGTTTACCTTGATTTTCCAAAGATTCAATTCCAGCCATTTAGCACCTGCTAATTATGAGAGATATAACTTCTAAGATCTTCTGAATAAAATTTCAGAGTGCTTCCAAGACCAGCTCATCATCAAGAAAGTAGCTAGACTCATTATCCAAGAATCTGTAATTGCAATGTCAAATGAAGCATTATTTTGACTGTTTTTCACTGCATCATGTTTCTTCCTTGGCAGTCTGCCAGTAGACAGTTGTGGTTTTTTTACATAGCTTCAATTGGGATTTCTGTCAGCCCACATGTCAATTACCTTACATATTATATATAGAAATAAAGTAAATGATACTGATGTACATTAAAAATAAATTCACTGCTTATGCAACTTCTTTGGGTAGCAGTGTTAGATTTTAAATACTTAACAGTAACCAAAATAGTTATACAAGTTTACTATTATGGCTAAAGTATGAAATTTATAGGTTATAGTAATTGAGTAGAGTTAAATTACATTCATTCAATACATCAGAGTAACTGTTAAAAAATTAAACGTAGAACTCACATGGAGTATTTCATGAAGGGCCCTACCAAGGCTGAAGAACTAAATTCATTGTAGGATTCTGAAACAATTAATCTGGAATTTCCTGGAGGGCTCTAGTGAGGTTATCTGCATAAGCCCCCCTGACTTCACAGGAGGGGGAGTGACTTTGTCTTAATCTTTCTTTTATTTTGCTGATAACCTTATCCCACTCTATCTGATTATGAAAACCATCATTGTATCAACCCCATTGCAGAGCCTTTCCATAGGAATAATGGTGCTGTCTAACTATAAAATCATTTTAAAAAATCATTTTATGAATAAAAAAAGTCAGTTTTTTTCATGAATTTTGTTTCTTAAAAGTTTCAATCACAATACTGAACTAATTCTATGAATTTATTTTCAACTCTATCCCGTGAATACAATTAAATATTTTTCATTATGAAAAAACTAAAGCACTGATGGTGGTAAGTCTGGACATAATCTGAGGTAAGAACAAATAAATTTAAAAATAAATTAATTAAATGTAATGAATGTTAATAATAGGTGGGCTGGCGGGAGTGGATAGCAAGGGTCAACTTTAGAATTAGAAGAGAAAAGGACTTTTATGGTAAAAATTAAATCAGTGTTAAAAGGATACTAGTTTAAAAAATGGGTAAGGAGAATAAGGAGAAGAAAAATCTGGCAAAGATTTCAGCATGTGCCAAGAACTGGACATGAAAGAATATATGTAATTGAAAGGAGTTTAATATGTTTGAAAATGAGCCTGATGTGAAAGAAAGATGAACTAAAGATAAAGACACTACCAAATTATGGAAGAATTTATATGCCATGATAAGAAGTTCTAGGTTATAGTAAGGAAAATTATTGGGCAATGAAGCATTTTAATCACAATAGTTCTGTATTTTGTAAGGTCATTCTGACTCCAAAGGGAAAGGATTAAATAAACAGCTTTGAATTCAGAGAAATATAATTTGAAAAAATCACTGCTGTAGTTGATGTAATTAAATTAAATTTAAATTTATTTTACCTGAGATAGAAGGGTTATTAAGAATAAACAAGATAGGGCCTCCCCTCGTGGCACAGCAGTTGAGCGCTGGGCTGCGAAGCTGCCCGCAGCCTCTGCAGCACCGGTTCGATCCCTGGCCACCAGCGAGGGTCCCACATGGCGTGACAGACTTCTCCTGCTGCCCGCTGCTCCCCTCAGCAGTGTGTTTAGTCAGTCTGCCTGTTTTGTTCCCTGCTCTGACTCTGGTGAATTCTCTCACCTTCCTGCACTTCTGACTGTACCCAGTGCTTGTATAAATAAATAAATAAATCTGTGAAAAAAAAGAATAAACAAGATAGAGAAAATGTGTGTAGGAATCAATACAGAGAAGTGATTTTCAAACATTAGCATGAATCAATAATCTGAAGAGCTTGGTAAAAGGTAAATTGCTGGCCTACCAGGTATTTTAATCCAGGAGACATGATGGGCCAAAAATTTGCATTCCTAACAAGTTCCTGAGTGGGTGATGAATTAATACTTCTGATTACAGGTTCCCTTTGAGAACCTTAGGTCATTAAAAGAAAAAATAAAAGAAAGAAATTGGAAACTAGGAAGGGAACCAATAAAGTCAATGGCATACAGTCACACTCCTCTCCTCAAGCTATTGTTGAGTGCAGAGTAAGGTGTTCTCCCAGGAATTAATTTGAAACTAATCCAAATGTAGGGGCAGGTCAGGGCCATTGAGCAGTTTTCTGATCTAGCAGACTGGGTGAAGGAGAAGTCAGATTCCTGGAGCCCTTGGTGGCTTTTGCAGGCTTTTATTGGGATTTACCAGGTACACAGCAGGCAGGGGTTCTGGGGGGGCCGAGAGGCTGGCAGGTCTCCCAGCTCCCTGCAAGTCTTCACTCTGTCTGGGCTCTCTGGTGATCTCTGCTGCTCTGCTCTCCCGTGGTTCTGCTTCTGCTTCTCCTGCTTCTCCTGCTTCTCTTCTCTTGGCTTCTGCTGGTGGCCCCGTAATGCCACCCTTAAAAGCCCAGTCTTAGCCCAGGTGAATCCCATCTACATATGCCCACGCCCTACTCCAGGTGCCCGCCATCAGGCATGCATTCAGGACCACAGGGTTCCGTCATCTATCTAATGGTGGGCAGGCAGAAAAGCCTGATACTTTTTTTTTTTTTAAGATTTATTTATTTATACAAGCACTGGGTATAGTCAGAAGCACAGGAGGGTGAGAGAATTCACCAGAGCCAGAGTGGAGAGCAGAACAGGCAGAAGGACCGAAGTACACTGCTGAGGGGAGCAGCGGGCAGCAGGAGAGGTCTGTGCGCCATGTGGGACCCTCGCAGGTGGCCGGAAATCGAACCAGTGCTGCAGAGGCTGTGGGCAGCTTTGCAACCCAGCGCTCAACCACTGCGCCACCGGGGAGGCCCAAGCCTGATACTTTTTACCTTACCCTACACCATATCATTTTTTTTTAAGATTTATTTTATTTATACAAGAGCCGGGGTACAGGTCAGATGTCCGGGAGGGTGAGAGGATTCACCAGAGACAGAGCCGGGAACAGAACAGGCAGACCGATGAAATACACTGCTGAGGGGAGCAGCAAGCGAGACAGGAGAGGTCTGCTGCTCCATGTGGGACCTTCACTGGCCGGCCGAGATCCAACCGGCGCTACAGAGGCTGCAGATAGCTTCACAGTGCTGCACTCAACTGCCTGCTCCACCAGGGAGGCCCCCAAATCATTCTTTTCTGCCCTGCCCTCCATGAGACCACATTTCCCTACAAATTCCATTTGCACAGTATCTGATCACACTTGCACAAGATTAAGGCAAGAGAGAGCTTCAACAG
The DNA here is from genome assembly GCF_964194135.1 of Talpa europaea. Taxonomy (NCBI): domain Eukaryota; kingdom Metazoa; phylum Chordata; class Mammalia; order Eulipotyphla; family Talpidae; genus Talpa; species Talpa europaea. Next base: position 30,265,995 of record NC_140071.1, read on the forward strand.
GAAAGAGAATTAGGTCCTGAGGTCACTTTTGGATTATCTACAGATCAAATAGGTATAGAACTGGATTAATCATTATCCTTACTGCAAGATGCATGCATTGATCAACATATGCCCCACATTTATTATTAGGTTTCTTAAATAATATCATAAACACCCTCAAACCCATCACACAAAACCACTTAGGATATAGACAAAACCTATTGTGAACCATATGGTAACACCAAAATTTGTAGCCGGGACTTTTCCAGCCTGGTTAACCACCACCATTAATTCCTTATTTCTTTTTCATATAAGTCTGTACCTGTACATATTTGTGTATTTCTTAAAGTAGCACTTTTAAAGTCTAGGGTATTTTTGTTGCAGAGAAGCATTGCCATAAAATGGGCAAGTTCCATGTTCTTTGTCCCATCTCATGAGTTGTAGAATTGACTGGCCAAGTGAAGCTATTTAACACAGAAGGCTCGTAGGCTCAAGAGACAGAATGCTTGAACACCTTGAGGATTTGCAGAAGAGAGATAACGAAGGAAAAGCATGGAGTCAAGATATGCAGAAATATTTGAGAGATAGGAGGGTACATGTGACGAAGAAAGACACATGGAGAAGAAAGCCTTCCTTGCTTCTTGACCTTGGACTTGCACCAGGGACCTGAGGTACTTGGAGGAGATACATGGAGAAAAAGACATATAAAGGACAATGCACTTGTTTCTGGTCTTTGCAAATGAACCAGGAATTTGGGAGACATGGAAGGAGACACATGGCATTGAGACATGTGGAACTATATTACACAGTGTATTATGTTAGGGCACATAGTTAGTAATAGTACTAGTTAGTAATAGTACATAGTAATTAGTACTATATATTGATGATAATCACTTATAAACCAGGTGTCACTATGAATCAGTTGTAACTACTGTTCAATATTTTATTGCATGAATTTATTACATTTTTATTTTCTTTCTATTTCTATGAAAAGTAGCAATTTGAATATTCTTGTATATATTTTAGAAGTTTGCTTCTGGCATACACATTTTTGAAATGTGTGTATGTATTATTGGTATCGTGAATAGAGATCAAGTTATCTTATGGATATGGAGAAATTAGTAGAAACAATTATCCCTTGAAATCTACAAGGGTTCCTGATTGGTTCTAGGAAACCATAGATACCAAAATCTGCAGTCACTCAGGTCCTTATATAAAATGGTGTAGTATTTTCCTATGCCATCTGCATATCCCCCTCCCATATGTATATGGAAATCATCTGTAGGTTACTTATATATCTAATGCAAGTAAATTCTGTGTAAATAGTTGTTATATTTTATTGTTTACACAATGACAAAAATGTCTATATATATTCAGTACAGAGACAACCATCATAAATGTAACTCCATAATACATAATTTTGAATAGTAGATGATTGAATCCACAGATGCAGAACCAATGACTACAGAGGACCCACTGTACTATAAAATAGTATATAAAACTGATAGTACACAAACAATTTTTATTTTATCAAGAGTCCCAGGTTGGTTAAAAAATTCATAAAATATAATTCATCACATAAAAATTAAAGTGGAAACCATGTGTGATCTCAAAATGTTTGGTAAAATTCACTACCAAGCTGTTCTTTAAATAATAAAAAGCTCTATTTTAAGAAGAAAAACTTTACTTTTACCTTACAAGACACTGTAAAAAAAAACTTATAAAACCAAACAAATTTAGCTTTAACTATATTCTAAATATAGAAATTTTACAAACATTCCCTTTAATATCAAGAATAAAAGAAAATACTAGCTAAACCATTGAGAGTTTAGCATGCTGACTTGACTGCTTTCATGATCTTCTAGATGTACCTCCAGAGGGCATGTTAAATAATACTTTTCTATTATAATTCCCTTAGGGTCTTTTCTTTAATATGCTTTACCATCTGAGAACCCAGGCTCTATTCTCAGCTGTTCTTTTAATCATACATTTAAAATATTAATTGTTCTCCACTAATGTTCCAGACTCTATTACTGGGGAAAATCAAATATATTATTTGGTGCCATTCTTGGTACTGATACCCTCCTACATTAAAATTAATGCTTCCCAAAAAGTTTATTTGGCTCCTCAAGTAAATAGACCCTCACATAATCATCTAATTACTTCCTTAAGTGTAGATACATCTGTCCATTTCTAATTCACATTTAACAAAGCTTATCTTATACTGGACTCATTCTCTCTCTCCTCTTTCTCTCTCCATACACACACAGAGTTAAAATTTAAAGAGGTTTTAAGGAATAAAAGTTTTATTTTCCAGAAAAGAAAAAATTACAATACTGTGAAATGTTGTATAACAATACAAATGAGTTAAACCATGAAGATTCATATAGGAGATTAACATTAATGATTTGATGAGCAATGATTTGATCAGCAATTAATTCTAGTTTCTCTAAACTATATAAAATCTCTATGTAACTGAAAAACAATTGCAAAAGGAACAATCAAGATAACCAGTTCTCCTATAGAAATCATAAACTTTTTCTTATTATTTGTGCCATAACCATATGTAGGAAATATAACAATATTTCCAAAAATAGAAATGAGCATATTACAGGCAGCACAAATAATGCATCTTATTGTGTATCTTTAATACTTGACTAAAGACAATTAGGTAGCACAGCTTAAAATTTAAGTAAGAAGGATAAGTAGAATATCTAAAGAGCCAAATGCTGCTACACTTTCAACATATGCTATACATTTATAGGGCACAGAATTGATTAGATAGCTCAATGTTTTAATCAAGAAAGTCCTCTGATGTGTATGGCAAAATGAGTAACTGATTCAGGATAAGAAGCAGAATTACATTATTTTAAAATAACAGTGGCAATTTTAATCAAGTTTTTTGCCTAAATTTGTGAGCTAAGTGAATAACTGATTACATAATAATCAAAAAAGTAATCTTGTTAGATGGTGATGCCCAAGTTTTCATATGTCTAAAAATAATCACTTAAGTTTTCTTTCCAATTAGATCTACCCACATGTTAATGAAAAAAGGACAGATGTTTTCTTCAAAACTAATTCTTATCCATTGAAATTAATGATGCAAATGTGACTGCATTTATATAATTACACATTAACCTGAAAAGAATATTTTATTTTTTTTAAGAATTATCTGTTGGTTGACTCCTGTTACATAAAAAATTTCCCCATGATTGAGTTGTTTAAAGTAATATTTATTTGATATTTTAGAAGTCTGTGAGTGCCAGGGCAGTTCTAATGATCTGGGTAAGACTTGGCTGATTCACTCGTACAGGTAGTTGCTTGACTGCTCCTCCAGGAAAACCTCAGCTAGAATGATTTGGTTCTAGTTCACTTGGTCTTATATCTTCTTGATCTACGCTTATTTTTGGCAGTGACCAGAATCCAAATGTGTGAGCATAAGTGTGAAAGTTCTGTTAAGATCTAGGCTTAGGAATGAAATCTATTACTTTCAAAGTGGGCTATTTCCTAAAGCAGGATAAAGATTGCCTCAGAGAAAAAGGGAAAATATGTAACATCTGTGTCATGGAAGCAGTTGCAAAGACATACTGAAAGAAATATTGTAGGAGGAAGGGACAGAATTATGGTCATTTTTGCAATCAAATTGTTGTGTTTGGAATAAACAAGAAGTTTCACTGAAAACTGACACTTAAGTATCTGTGTGTGTATATATATATGTATATGTTGTTGGAAAGAGCTCTGAAGTTATCTTGGGAAAGATCATTCCCAGGAACATACTTGGATTATTAAAACAAAAAACAGGAGGTGATTTCATGTTTACCAAGTGAGGAAAGTAGAAGATCCTGTAACTCATGTCAAGGTATAAGTGGTAGTGAGGTTAGTGTTTTAATGATTTCAAAATTGAAAGCAGTAGTTTCATGATACAAAAAATGCATCTATCCTCCAGCTCTAGGTCAGAAAAAATATTTCTCATTTCCAAATTGAAAGAATATTAAAAGCAGTGGATTTCAAGCTGTTTTAAACAGCTTATCCATTTCAATACAATATTTTATGGAAATACGATATGTATAAATAAACAGAACTAATTTGTCTGAATGACACAAGAAAGGGCCATGTCCAGCCTCTGCTTTACCTTTGTTGTGTATACTTGGGGCTCTCAGAAACGGTTTTTAATATTAGACTCTATGATTTTTAAAATCCTGCCATAACTAAGGTTCTTTAAGTTAATAAAATGTCTCTATAACTGCCTAAGAGTCAGAAAATTGAGCAGTTAACTGATTCTTCATCCCTAGAAACTCCTTTAACAAGTATTGTACTCTGTCACAAATTTAAAAAGAAAAAAGTTGGGGCCTCCCTGGTGGTACAGGGGTCAAATTCTCAGCACTATCAAGCCTCACCAGCCACTAAGTCATGAGTTCAATCCCCAGCCAGGGAGCTGACCCACATGGCACAGCAGACCTTTCCTTTTTAGCCCGCTGCTCCCGTCAGCAGTGTATTTCAGTAGATCTGCCTGTTCTCTGTCTCTGGTGAAACCTCTCACCCTCTGCACCTCTGGCTAGGACCCCAGTTCTTGTATACATAAATAAATAAAATAAATCTTTAAAAAAAGTAAAAAGGAAAAAATCAGCTGTACAAACTCTTTATTTTTGTCTCTATATTAAAAAAATCCTTAAGCAGTATATAAATGATATATATATGCTTATTTCAGAATTTCTTCTAATTACTGTTTTATAAATTAAGACAATCTTTCCTACAACCATTTTCTAAGAACCTCAAATAATATGTTTCTGCTTATTTATGATTCGTTTAGCTCCTAAAAGGAAGAAAAACTATAACAAGTAGGAAAAATTACTCATTTTTAATATTATAAATTTATATTTTATAAATTATATAATAGTTTATTATCTGTGGGATAAGCTAAGAATTTTTAATTTTTGTTCCAATGCAAACTTTTATAAATACATTGGCATGGGATTCTTGACTATATTCACTCAGGGCTACAGGGGAGCTCATAGGGATTGTGATATTTTCTATTTCTCTATTTAGCCACTGGGTTCCATATATGTGTGTTACGTCACACATAAAATTATAGAGGAAAAACATGATAAGATCATGAGGCCTTCAAACATTTGCATATTAGTCATACAAGATTTACTTACATTATGGCCATAATGTCTTATTAAATTATTCAGTGCAGTCAGCATGTGATTTAGACAATATCTAAAAGTCGAGGTTTTTGCCAATCACATTTCTGTAAATATTAGCCATGTTATTGTATGTAATTAAAATATGCTTACAGCAAAAACATTATCATTACCTAAACATTTTCATGATTTCATTCCATGAACAGTTCACCTGAGGAGTGATCTCTCATGCCATACCCTATGTCAAATGCAATATAATGTGCTTTTGTAGCACAATGTCATTCTCATAGTAGTTAGCTGTTGTGCATTTATATTGTATAATTATCTCTGATAACTGGACACTACGCTGCATGAGAGTGGCCATAGCATCTGGTGTCTATACCATTTCCATTATTTGGTATAAAACTTGCACATCTTAAGTTTAAAGGTATTAATACATTAAAACATTCTAAGTTGACTAGTATATCTAACTCAATCATGCTTTAAAGATCATTTTTACATTATGCATCATGCTATAATTGTGATAAAACTTCCTATCCCCATTTATTCATATAATATAATGGGATGGTGCTGTAACTACGCTCCCATCATCTTGTCTTAAGATGACTTAGAAAATTAACCACACATTCTACCCAGAATAATGTTAACTTATTAATATAGCTTACTCTGAGATTATTGTCCCACTACTGAAATGAATATAAAGTATTATAAACTTAATTTAATGGATTCCTTGAATAAAAACCCACTATGTTGGGTAAAAAAGATTTTATTCTCAAGTCCCTGCCAACTATTCTTTGGATGACAACTTTATACTACATTTCTTTTGAATCTTAGTGCATATTATTCATGGGGTAGGGCTAAGGGTTAGTGAAAGAATTGCCAGAATGAAGTTAATTAGACTAATTTAGTACATCCTTTGTAATTACCCAGAATTCTCAGACTCCAGAAGCTTCACATATTATTTTAATAAATACTATTTTGGAGATGAGCTGAATTTTTTAAGTAGACAAGATTTCTTCTGTTCTATTACCTAACTCAAAATATTTTCTGCACCATTAACTACTTAAAAGAAAACAAAATTTAAAAAGCTTGGTGAAAAAACAGAAACAGTACTGTACCAAGAAATACCATGCAGTAGAACAAAATGCTTCACTACAGTGAACATGACTTGAAGTTTTAATGTAACTTACAAACAAGCAATTGGCTATTTGTTAAGAAGAATATTTTCTAAACTCTGCTCCTCTAGATGTATATGTGTACTAAATGAATAATATGTTATAACATTGAGGGCATTGCGTACACCAACAATGGTAAATGTAGATTTAGTAGCTGAATTATTTAATATTGTCCTTTGGAGGGGTTAAAGACAGCGCGATCAATTTATCACCAACTACTGCTTCATGAGTTTAATCCCAGGCCAGGGATCTATCCCACTTGGCACAGCAGACATCTCCTGCCTCGCCCACTGCTCCCCTCAGCAATATTTCTGTAGATCCACTTGTTCTGTCCCTCACTCCCCCTGGTGAATCCTCTCACCCTCCCTCACATCTGGTTTATAACCCAGTTTTTGTATGCATACATAAATAAAGCTTTAAAAAATATATTGTTTTTTAGAGTCACAAGTGGCCCTGGTCTGAGTCAGAGCAGGAAATCTAGTCTTCCCAGTGCATGTGTCCATCTCATTGAGCCATTAGATTTGTGTTGGAGCGTTGCTCTGGAGTAAATGCAACGCCCAGAACACTCTCTCAGAGCCTGACTGGGTTCTTTTTTTTTTTTTTTTTAAAGATTTATTTATTTACTTATACATACAAGCGCTGGGTATAGTCAGAAGTGCGGGAGGGTGAGAGAATTCACCAGAGCCAGAGTGGGGAGCAGAGCAGGCAGAAGGACCGAAGTACACTGCTGAGGGGAGTAGCAGGTGGCAGGATAGGTCTGCATGCCATGTGGGACCCTCCTCCAGTGGCCGGGGAGCAGCCGGGGATCGAACCAGCACTGCAGAGGCTGCAGGAAGCTTCGCAACCCAGCGCTCAACCGCTGCGCCACCGGGGAGGCTCCTGACTGGGTTCTTAATCTCTGTATTGGAGGCATGAAAGTTTTATTTTTAGTTGGGCAATAATTTATTGACTTGATTTAAATTTATATGCAAATATTAAACATCTTAATGCTCATAATGGCATTTATGATGTTTAATACAGTAAGGTTTGTGCATGTGGTTTAGAGCTCTGGCTACTTTCAGATACATTCATTTTCTCAGGTACATACAGAACAGACTATCTTTTGCTTAATTTATACTCACTGAAACAGAAATCTTTCCCAATTTATTTCAGATATCATAATGAATGCTGATGATAAAGCCATATGAAATCATAGACATGCATATGACTAAAATTTCCCTTTTATGTTTTTTTTGTCATTTTCAAATATTGCCACTATGTGTGCTTGAAATTTAATCAGAAGTACATAAGGAAAAAAAAAAAAGAAAGCTTCACATAATATCCTGTCTGCAAAATTAGTAAAACCTGGAAAGCAATTTTCATTTTAGTATGTGGATCAGGAGATAAGATACAATATTGGTTCATTTTCACTGTGGCAAAAGAAAGTGTAATTTTCAGTACTCTTCTAACTTCTATTATCCACACGGGAGCTGTTATTATCTGCATAATGTACTGAGGCATTTGCAATTAGGCTTACTGTTCAGATTAGTCTCCCTTGGTTTCAAGACACTTTCACTTGAAACGATAAAATTAAATTAGCAGTCTTACCCGGGTCAGTGTGAAGCTTCTCCCGATGGATTCTGTAAGCTATTGTTGCTCTGTTACAGTTTTAATATCATAATATTAGATGCAATTGGAACACAATTATTTTTGTCCCACTTGTATGGATTTTTTTTTTAAAAAAAAGCAATCTATAATTTTATTTAATTCCATTTCTTCCATTTAGCTTTTTCTGAAAGTTTAAGAGAGCAATAGAATGCTTTACTTTGGAGTTAATGATACACTTTTCTTTTGGTGGTTCAGCCTATTTAATGGGGTTTATATTAAAAATTATAATATATTGACAGAATAATACTGAATCCCAAATGTAATGCAAATTGCATTTTCTTTGTTTTTTTTTATATTCCTACAAATTGTATTGTCTTCCTTTAAAACAGGAGGTAGTTGTACTAAAATTATGTGTAGTAAAGTATAAATCACTTTCTTGCTTTCATCTTTTCTACTTTTATATTCTTTTATTTTCTTTCTTTTCCCTTGCATATATTTATTAACTATAATCAAATAGTTGTTTTGGCAGGGTTTTCTTTCTTTTGATCTTTTCAGAATGTTGGCAGTCCAAAATTTTTATTTTATTTTTTTACTGAAAGGGAAAATAACTAGAGCAAATACCTATATAATACTATTTACATTCAAATAACACTGATATATAACTGAGAAAAGGGGAAAAAAACAACTATGATGTAGAATTGACAACAATTTGAACATTCTTAACAATGGAAGTGACTATATTTTCGCCCTGCTTCTTTGAAGCAAGAATTCCCTCTCCCCACCCCAACTCTATTCATATGTCCCTTAATTATACTTGACTCCTCAGTCTTGCTTCTACTTGGAAACCCCTTGTCCCATACATTGTTTGACTAGTCTTCACTCTTCCTTCAAGTCATTGCTTTGTCACTCTGGACTTCCAGAAATGCTTCCTGACAATCCTCAAACTATATTGGGTGCACATCTTTTGCAATCATGCAGCACACACTCTCCTCTGCATGGTAATTGTGCATCATTGGTTTACCTGTAAAGAATGAACTACCCCATTCATTTCTGTTTCCCCAGGGATTTATATTTATTCTTTTTTGTAGAACAGAAATTGACTCAATAAAGGAATGGATAATTAAATGATAGATTAGCTATTTTTTTAAGAAGTAGAAAATAGTGGCAACAACATAAATGCTAAATATGAAAGCTAAGGACGTTGCCATAAATCATTTATAATTATTTTCCATGTTTCTTTTTAATATTTATCTGCATTTTATGACTCAAATTATGAAAGACACAACACACACACACACACACACACTATACATAGAAAGTACCCCATATTCAGTTCCCATTCTCCCCTGCTCCCTATTGCAGCATGTCTATCTGACCCCTCACACATTTGTGGTAACTGACTCACCCTAAAAAGTAATCATTTGAATTTGGAACCATGTTTTATCACTCACTGAGGAATAACAATGCTCTATAACACTGGTAAATTAAACAGGAAATATTTGCTTTAGCCTGGTGATTTTTCCTTAACTTTGAAAATTCTAATATTTTGATATATTTACTGCTGCTTTTCTTTACTTAGAAGCTCAATTTAAGTGTAAACATCCAGAAAAACAACCACAGGTTTACAGTCCTTATCCAGAATTCTTAAAATCAAAAATTTCTGTATTCACAGTTAATCCAAAGTTGATCTGACTACAAAAACTTGCTAGAACTAATATAAAGATAACTTTGGCCTTTATTTACTCTACTTTAGTGTGAATATTTGCACATTTTTCTACAGAAATACATAATGACTGCAAAAAAGGAATAAAAAGAAACACCTGCAGCTGGCAAAGAAGGGATGTTGTATTTAGTAACATTGCTAAATAAGACACGAAGGTGTGACACCTGGGGAGACAGCGGGGAGACAGCCGCTATCTTGGTGTGGTATCTCCTTTTGTTCCAGTTCTTTGGCACCTGCCTTTATCCCTTTTCTTGCTGTTCCCCACCAGAAGGCTCGTGACAAATTTTTGGACTTCAGCACCTCTGCTTTGGGCTGACCCTGTTTGGCTGGGCATTTTTCCAGGAGGAGATGGATGATTTTGGAAGTGTTACTGGGAAACTTTTATTAGGAATATCCTTCTCCTTTCTCTATACATACACTCTTCTATTAAAGATCCTCTACACTGAATCTGCTCCCTTTGTCTTTATATGGCAGATGATGGGGCTTTATTTTATAGCATGCACCTCTGAAGTTATGGGGTCCCTGGGTGCCACTTGGTCATACCCTAAAGTATCTACCTCACATATTATCATCCTTGATACCAACTAGGATTAAGATACTGGCTAGGATTAATAAACATGGGAACTTTATTTGTTGATAGAGCATAGTCTCTACAGAAGTAGAGGCCTCCCTCAACATACACATGTGGCAAATAATGATACCTTACCGAGGATAGCTTACTGCTAGTTAGAAAAGGTGGTGACCAGTTGACCATGGCATGTGGTACTCTCCTTATCATTTTTCTCTTTCACACCATGGTCAACGTTTGTTGCTCTAGACGCCCAAATATTATGACTGGAAATTGAGATATTCAAAAGAAAATGTAGTCCATGAAAATATAGATATATTACTTTAAGCCCTTTTTTGTTTGTTTTGATCATGTAAATTTCACATGAGTTAATCTTCTTATTATATCCAAATAGTATGCCTCTTTATATGCATCTGAATTTTATCAGCTTGGTTTCAGAGACTTATGACATTCTCCTAAGGACTTTTTGTAAAACTTGATGGTAACTTGGAAGACACAATATTCAGATTCTATAGAGGAAAGCCTAATGTAATTTAAATTTAAAATTAACAAATTTATGCATGTGCACAAACTTAGCTAGTTGTACTGAATAGTAATTAATTTTAAAGGTCATAAAAATGGGCTAATCACTAAAGAATTATTTTCTATAAAAATGATATTATTTGCTATAATACTGCCTAAATTATTTCCTGCAACTGATTGACAAGAAGTGTGCTCTACAATCCACAACATGCTCCAGGTCATAGCACAGCTACGTGCTATGGGTCAGACCCACTATATAGTATAGACCCACTATACTAGTGGGTCTGAATTTGTAGTAGGAGCTCATCACAAAAATAAGATTTCTGAGCATGCTGAAATTTTCTACATGTTTTAAATGTGCACCTTAATACAGAAAATGTGGTGTGTTTTTATATACCTCACACCAAACAAAAAAAATAGAACTATGAAAATTTAGGGCTCTGGGGCCTCCCTGGTGGCACAGGGGTTAAAAGTCTCAGCACTAACAAACTATTGCCAGCCACTGCAGCAAGAGTTCCATCCCCAACCAGGGAGTTAACCCACAAGGACAGCAAAACTGTCCTCTCACCAGCTGCTCCCCTCAGGAGTGTATTTCAGTAGATTCACCTGTCCTGCTCCCCACTCTGTCTCTGGTGAATCCTCTTACCCACGCACACCTCTAGCCTACAGTCCAGTTCTTGTATGCATAAATAAATAAAAATAAATCTTTTAAAAACATTTGGCCTCTTGAGGAATGCAACTTCTTACAACATGAAAGGAAATACTCAGTCAATTGAACTTCTTTCCTCAACAGGTATATCAGAAGTTCACTTTATTTAGAACTGCTAATGTATTAGTTTAATAGGTTTTTATCCTGCCTTCCCAAACTTTCTCCTAGACCAATATCTTTCTGAGTAGTGCTGAATTTTAACAGAATCAAGGCACTTTATATGTAGAAATTGAAAAATGGCTAAGGCATTAGAAAGTCAAATGACAATGACATCAACGAGTTGTCCAAATGTGTTGGGGTAAAACAAAAACCAACTATTTATGAATCTGTTTTATTAAATCCTGTTTTAGAGAAATATATTTATTCTATATATACTATATGGTTATGGAAATACCCTAACATAGTATGATAAAGTTCATTCCAATTCCTTCTTCTGTACCAATCATTCCAATAAAAATTTAATAATGAAGATGTTCTAAAATTTAAAATTTGTAAATAATGTGAACTCCTGAACATGGACAAAATCAGTAGATTTTATTCTGACTACATGTATGATACATTCTTCATAGGTTATTGGAAAAATAAAATTAACTGGAATTCTATTATCTTTCAATAAACTCTATTAGTGTTCCTTCCCCTATTATTTTTTACTTAGACTTTATATTCTTCATCTTAACTTCTGCAATTATACAATGCATGCAGTTGTATTATAATTACTTACAATATTTATATATTTTAATTTAACATTGCAAAGTTTGGCTCTACTGATAAATGGTAATTCTACATGATTTGAGTTAAAAATCCTTATATTGAATATATAATATCCTTAGAAAATTTTAAAAAGAGACTATAGTGAATTTTGATTACTCCAAAGTACAGCTTGACCTATCTTTCCCCTATATTCCTTTTTCCTTGCCCTGCATACCATTTTTTCTCCTCATTCTACATTTCCTTCTACTTTTTTTCCTTCTAGTAAAGTCAAATATAGACTCTTAGAGTTCAGCTGACTCTTTACAGTTAGCTTCTCTAAAGGATGAAATTGTTTGTGGGTGGTTTTAAGTTATGATCTCTACCAAAATTGGTTATTGCGGTGATTTTTCCAAACATAGATAAGAGACATAAAAAAAATGTAGGTTAGGATAGTTCTAGGATGGGGTTGACATCATGATACATGCTGCAGTTCTCCCTTCAGGAATTAAGTCTTGACTGGGTCAAAGTCAATGAAGAACAAGCCTCCCTATGATGTCCAAAACAGGCCTTCCCAAGACCTATTACTTTGGCATGTGGATTATTTTTAGTTAAAGTCACTTGAGGGCCTCCCTGGTGGCGAAGTGGTTGAGCACTGGGTTGCAAAGCTGCCTGCAGCCTCTGCGGTGCCAGTTCGATCCCCCGGAGGGTCCCGCCTGGCGCGCAGACCTCTCCTGCCACCCGCTGCTCCCCTCAGCAGTGTACTTCAGTCCTTCTGCCTGCTCTGCTCCCCACTCTGGCCCTGGTGAATTCTCTCACCCTCCCGCACTTCTGACTGTATCCAGTGCTTGTATAAATAAATAAAAAAAACTTTTTAAAAAAAATAAAAAAATAAATAAAAAATAAAGTCACTTGAGACCCTATAGGCACAAGAGAAAATTTACTACTCCTTTAGCCACCTAGAATAATGAAAAGTGGGAGTATTACCTAGAATAAGGACTTTTTCTCTCTTTTTTAAAATATTTATTTATTCAAACAAGAGCTGGGGTACAGGCCAGACATGTGGGGGGGGGGGTGAGAGGATCCACCAGAGACAGAGTGGAGAACTGAACAGGCAAGACTGACTGAAATACACTGCTGAGGGGAGCAGCGGGCGAGTCAGGAGAGGTCTGCTGCACCATGTGGGTAGCTCCCCAATCAGGGATCGAACTCACCCTGCAGCGTCTGCGGACAGCTTCACAGCGCTACGTTCAACCACCTGCACCACCAGGGAGGCCCTGTTGAGACAAATTTAATGAGCTAGTACATGTTCAATTTTTGCAAAAGTTCCAATGAAACAGATTGTGGACTTTTAAGGATCTCACATACTTTGTTGTAAAACTTGATGCAATGTTTGCTTATCCTTCTGCCTTTCCACCTTCTGATTATTTCTGACCTCTGAAAAAATCCCTTATATTCCTACCTGTGAAATAATGCATTGAAAAGAATTGTTTAAATTTTTTATCCACCTTGGGTGGCCTAGAGTAAATGGTGTGGTGGTAATTGATTAAAATGGGTGCAAGAGAACTTTTCAGGGTGATAAAAATGCTCTATATCTTGAGTGTGGTATGGCTTTCTGACCAAAAAGATTGATGATAGATGATTATAGGTACATAGACAAATAGGTGATAGAATATAAAATTAAATTCAATATATATTCATGATTATATATAATAGTAAACTGTACACATAAAAACTGATTTATAATTGTCTGTTTTTGCTTTGTTGTGTTTTGTACTGTTACTATTTTTTTACACTGATGTCTTATTTGGTTCCCCTATATCCCTGCTATAAGTGAAACCATCCAATATTTTTCTTTTCCTTTCTGGCTTATTTCACTGTAGGTCAATAAATTTGATTTCAAAAATACTTCAGTAGTTTTAGTAGCTATATTGGAAGTGAATTTGTTCACTATGTAGTTAGTCTGATTTAGTCAGATAAAAATCAGGTAGTATATAGACTGTCTAAACTGATTGAGAAACCGGTGAATGTAGGTATCAGACACAACAGTGGAAGAAATCCTCCTTGGTGGATATTCTATCTTCAGGTGAAATAGAGACTTACTGACCCTTGCCCCCTCAAGCAGAGAGCTGCAAAATGTGGCAGCCCAAGGATTGCAGGATCCCACTGTATTTCTGGAAATCTCTGATTAAAACAAAATATTAAAACTAAGGCACACTGAGATAACATAAATTTGACCACATGCCCCAAGAGGAACAAACAAAAAGAATTTAATGTATAGTACTAATTGTGAAAAGGAATTCAGGTGGCATCCAGGTTAGATTGTAACTCCTTAATACTCCATTAATGTTAATGAGGAAAGAGGGAAGGAACTTGTGCTTTAGAGCATATCCACTGAATAAAAATGTATTGCTGTGCCCATCATTTCAAAAACACTGCCCTGCAGGATGTCAAGTTTCATTTCCTATTGCACTCAGTCTCTGCATCCCTTCTTAGGCTACTTCTCACAACAGGACAAGTTGCAGAACTACTACAATCAACCAGGTGGTATAGGTCTGAACTAAGGCACCAACACTAAAAATAGAAAAAGACTGAGAGGGCCTCCCTGGTGGCGCAAGGCGTTAAGCACTGCATTATGAAGCAATCTGCACCTCTGCAGCACGTGTTCGATCCCTGGCCCACCAGAGAGAAACCCACATGACACAGCAGACCACTCCTGTCTCAACTGCTGATCCCCTCAGCAGTGTATTTCAGTCAGTCTGCCTGTTCTGTTCCCCACTCTGTCTCTGGTGAATCCTCACCTCTCCCCACACATCTCTGGCCTGTATCCCAGCTCTTGTAAGCATAAATAAATAAATCTTAAAAAAAAAGAAAAAGACTGAGAAGTGAAGTGGAGAATGAATGTACTTGACTTAATTTCTAATAATGTATGATCTCCATTTCTAGAGAAAAAGGCATAAAAAGATCGCCACATCATAACATTTATTACTTCAAATTAACATGTTTATATTAAACAATTCACATTAGCTGATCGGGCAGAATATGGCTTAAGTTTATATTTTATTATTATTTTTCTAAGGAAACAAAAGCTTCTTCCAAGAAGGAAAATAGAAACTGGAGTCCGGTGTCTCTGATACTAGAATGCCAAGCAGCCTTGTTTCCCCTGACCAACAAAACGAAACAGAGCTTGAAGAAAAAGATTTTAGTAGTTTAATTTGTTCACTAATTGAGGAGGGCAGCAGACTAGCATCTGAAAGATCACAGTCCTGCTGTTTGGCAGAGTGCAGGGGTAATTTTCTAGAGTTACAAGGAAGTAGAAGGAGGGAGAGGGAATGGGTCTACTTGTCCAACCTTGCATTCTGGTTTTGTTATTACCTGGCGGTGAGTAATTCTGCTGTTATCTTTGTAGTGAGGCTCTTTGCCATTGGAATATAAAAAAAAAAAAGAAAAATCAGGGTTTATTAAGCCAAAAGGGAAAAGAAAGAAAAAGACTGACATATACTTTGTTGTTGTATCGTCTCTACTTCTCTTGAAATACAAGATGATATAAGGGAAGAGCCTGCACTGAGTTTAGCTATTTTATTTTGTGGTGGGCTAGGCCTGCTAACCAGTAATAAAAATAATACAGTCTCTGTTTCAAGCCTCACCATCCTTTTGAGCCATAGGCAAGAGGAGACCCTCTTAGGGTCAGAATAGAATAGGAAAAGTCTTGGAGGAATAAGGAGGGTCCAGGGATAAGCGCAACAAATTTCAAAGGAAACTAATCAAACACTCCAAGGCCAGGGGCAACAGGACACTTTGGAACAAGGATGATAAAGAAAAGTTTGCTAAGATTAGTGTTGGGATGTTAGTACAGGGCTCACCAGCAGAGGGACCTGGGGTAGTGGTTGCTTCCGCTCAAGCATGATTCGGCAAAAGCTGATGCAATAATAACCGGATGTCATAAGATCCACATAAAGCGCATGTGCAGACTTTCCTATATATATATATATATATATCCCTGACCCTCGGTAATAAAGAGAGTTCCTGCTTCCAGCCAAGTGAGTGTATGCATCTTTCATCCCCAGCCCCTCCTCCATGTTCCTGAACCCCATTGGCCTGCAGGATGGACAGACATTGGGACGCAAAAAATTCATTATGAGCACAGAGCATTTAGGCAGAGTGAATGAGACCACTGAGAACTAACCAATCACAAAGAGACTGGTGGAGCTTTAGAATAATCAGGGAAAGAAGGTGCATATTCCCCGAGGCATGACTCCACTTTGGCTCCCTAGCCTCTCCTTGGCCTGGTTCCATGGCCTGGCAATCCCACTTTATTTCTGTTCCTTTTCTCCTTAATACACTTTTTCTTTCCCTAAACAAATCTGCCTCTTTTCACTTGCTTGCCTGAGCGTCAGCAAAGTTCCTGCTGAGGCTTCCTGAGATACCAACCATGGTGGTCTAGTGGCTGGGACTCAGCACTATCCCTGCAGCCTAGGACCCATTCCTGGCTGGGAGAGTAGGCCTGAAAACATGAAACTATGGTATCACTTTCAGACCCTATTGTTTTCCATTGGATTTAGGTATTGCAATAGAAATTTTTTGATTCAACAAAAAAATTTGTTTTCAACAAAATTAAATAATGGACCAAGAAAGATACTATGAAGGAAAATCTATAGATAGCAACAGTGTCTATCATTCAGTGAATGAACTATAATTGCTACCCTAATTAGAATAATGAAAATGCCAGCTTAAATATGGATCAAATTCAGACAATCTTCAACAAGACCTCTCTAAGGAAATATATGTGCACATGTGTTCAGGAATGAGTATCCAGCAGCAATACTAGAAATTTATTCTGTAGTTAATATGCTTAAAAATCGCTGCCAGTTCTAGTGCTTTACTCAAAGTTAAAGTTAAAGGGAACAGAAGTTGCCACTCAAAAATAAAATTTTTGACATAAAGATTATTGTCAAAAAATAGCAGACAGGGGAAAAAGAATCAAAACCAGTAGAAGGTAGCCCTTTGTAAGAGATATTTACATTCCAAAGAATAACCTCCATCTGTAAGGAAAGGGTCTACTACCCAGCCAATACCAGAAAAAGGATTGTTACAGGGCAGCCCCGGTATAAAACGGGTTGCCTGACTGTGGGTCCTCACCCATCCGCTTAAAAGGGACTTAATACCCCACTGCAGGAACACACAAAAAGGTTAATAAAATATTTATTCACAAGGGAAGGGGAAATGCAGAAATGTACAACTCAGGGAGAAAAGTGGGAGATAAGGTCGTAAATGCTTCCTACCCGATCTCCTGATCTGGAATCCCAAATGGCACTCTGAGAGCTGGCCACGAGATGAGTCATGAAGCCAGGAGGTGAGCAAGAAACAGACCCCAAGACTCACATGTCTGGTTTTTATACCAAACCTGGCTGCTTAATTCCACCCTCAGGTCCCAGCAAACTTCCCTTTGGTGGTGATGGGATTTGTCATTCCCAATGTCT
This sequence comes from Talpa europaea, assembly GCF_964194135.1. Lineage (NCBI taxonomy): Eukaryota > Metazoa > Chordata > Mammalia > Eulipotyphla > Talpidae > Talpa > Talpa europaea. The sequence continues at coordinate 30,283,569 of NC_140071.1, forward strand.
TGATGGCTTTGGTCTGGAGAGGGGGTGGAATCCACAAACATCCTTTCCCCCTAGCAGGATGACTTATCAATTGAGAAACAATGGCTTAAATCTGTATTATAACCTCACCCTTATTTATTGTGCTTTTCCTGATAATGTCCCATAACTGGCCTCCCCTTCCCACAATATACTCTTGTCTTTGGCTAGAAATGGTATTCAAGGGGATCACTTGAACCTTTTCAGAGAGTTACTCAGTTTTCCTGGGTGTCTCCACTGTGTACTGATAGTACAAGTTATTAAACTTGGTTTACATCTTCTGTTGCTCACCTGTCTTTTATTATAATGGAGTCTCTGTCAAGAGTGGTAGAGGGAAAATTATTTTTCTTCCTCTACATATTCATCATACTGAAAATTAGTGACACTGTGGAAAATTAATATATATTGAAAAATATATATTCTCAAATCTCAAAGGGACCATGGATTAAATGGGCATTTTATTCAGTTTGCAATGAGTAGTTGTATAAAAGATGCCTAAGGATTCTGCAACTGTTATAGGGCAGCCCCGATACAAAACGGGGTGCCTGACTGTGGGTCCTCACCCGCGCACTTAAAAGGACTTATCAATGCTCTACTGCAGGCACACATGAAAGGTTAATAAAAGGTTTATTTACAAGGGAAGGGGAAATGAGAAAATGTACAACTCAGGGAGAAAAATGGGAGAAAGTTTTAAATGTGTCCTACCGATTCCACCGATCTGGAATCCCAATTGGCTCTCTGAGAGCTGGCCGTGAGCCAGGAGCCATGAAGCCAGGAGGTGAGCGAGAGAGAGAGAGACCCCCCATGGCCCACATGTCTGGTTTTTATACCAAACCTGGCTGCTTAACTCCACCCTCAGGTCCCAGCCACCTTCCCTTTGGTGGTGACAGGATTTGTCTTTCCCAATGTCTTGATGGCTTTGGTCTGGAGTAGGGGTGGAGTCCACAAAGCCTGCATGGAATTAGCTCAGGACATCCTTTCCCCCTAACACAATGACTTCAACAGCAATAAGACTCACCATCATTTTTGACCAGGTTTCCTTGAGTGTGGGTAAGTGAACATTTGAAAGAATAAAATTTAAATTACTAAGTTGGGGCCTCCCTGGTGGCCTAGGGGTTAAGTTCCGATGCTACCATTGCAAAGGCCTACTGAGATAGCCTGAGTTTGATACCAGGCCAGGGAGTTAACCTACAGACCTCTCCTGTTTCATCTGCTTCTCCCCTCAGCAGTGTATTTCAGTAGACCAGCCTGGTCTGCTCCCCACTCTGTCTCTGGTGAATCCTCTCACCTCCTGCACCTCTGGCCTACATCTGTTCATCTATGATGAAGTTTGTAGAGTGTGTACCGGGTCCTTGGGTTCACTCGGGGAAAGGTTTCACCAGAGCCCCCGTTTCAGCAGCATGCGGCAAGTTCCCCAGGCGAGTTTCTCCACGAGACAGAGACATTAGTTATATTTAAAGAGCAGGTCTATTAGGGAAAGGAAAAAGGGACAAGTTTCGCTAAAAGAGGCCTGCATGGTTGCAGGCAGGCGGCCTTGACTGGTCACGAGCAGGCAGAAAGCTGCCCAGCAGAGGGAGAGAGTTGGTGAAAAGAGGCACCTGCATAGTCACAGGTGGGCAGTGGGAGTGCTGCCCCCAGCCTGTGCAGAGACTGCACTGATATAGTCCTTTTCTCTTTGGGAGGGGTCACTCCTCTGTGGAGTGGCTGCTTGTTGATAATGTTGGGTAACAGGCAAAACTAGAAAGGGACCAGAGATTCCAGGGTGGGCCCAATCTCCATATCTTTACCCTCAGGCCACTCCCTAGAGCAGTCTGATCCTGCTTGGGTCTCATGCCTTGTGATAAGGCACTGGTGCCTAAGGGTCATGACCTCTACAGCTGGGTTAATGGTCATGTTCTTCCCCTCGACCCCCCACCTCCTTGTGTGAGTTAGGTTTTAGTCTTGTGAGGCCTCCTTTCCAGTTTTTCTATTCTTGTCCTCCATCAATCTATGCAAAAATAAATAAAAAATTGGGCCTCTCCTGTGGCACAGGGGTTAAAGACACAGTACTATCAAACTATCACCAGCCACTGCAACTTGAGTTTGATCCCGGTCAGGAAGTTGACCCACATGGCTCAGCAGACCTCTCCTGTCTCACCAGCTGCTCCCCTCAGCAGTGTGTTTCAGTCAGTCTGCCTGTTCTGCTCCCCACTTTGTCTCTGGTGAATCTATTCACTCCCCACATCTCTGGCCTACACCCCAGTTCTTCAACACAAAAAATAAATAAAATCTTTAAAATAAATTAATTGCTAATTTGAAAAGTTGCTATTAATATAAAAGAAAAGGAAAATGAATTACAGTCATGACAAGTTGAGTTTCTGTTCTGTGAGGACAGTTGCATTGTACCTATAAAATGCATGTATAAGCTATTTTTCTTAGAAAGGTAATAATCATAAATACAATATTCTAAGACAGAGGGCATTGCATTTTACTATTTACCTTTTCAAGAATCAGCATTAATATATCGCATTGTAACAGGATGGTCCCCAGGAAAGGGGAAGGCTCCAGGTTTCCTGCCCCACCTAAAGGAGGGTGGGACTAAGCAAACAAAAGAAGCTGCAGAGGAGACTGAGGAAGGAAGGAAGCAGGATGGAGAGTCAGAAGGAGACCTGGAGGAGGCACGTGGAGCAGAGAGACATGTGAAGAAACTACGCTTGCCTTTTGGTCGTGGACTGAGTGACACAGATGTGGGTGAGAGACCCGTGGGGAGGTAACAATGGTGGGTTTTGTCTTGATTTTGATTTTGCTCTTTTCCTCCTAGACTTGTCAGGTTATTTCTAATCCTTTTCTGTGGGTACCCACTGTAAGGTGCTTTAGACTTGTGGCAGGCTTTCGGGCCTTGTTCTGGGCCAATCCCGCTTCAGTGGACTTTTACCCATGAGGGGTTGGGTAACTTTGGTTGCTTGATTTAGAAACTATATTTGTTGCCTTTCCTGTATTGTTTACTAATTGTATTAAAGTCTTATATGTTTTGTGTTGATACAGCGGATGGCAGAACTTATTTAGAGCAGGCAGGTTTGGGGGTCTGGGGTGCCCCTCTCCCTGCCCTGTACCAGAACTAAGTGGGAAGGAGACTTGCAGAGAAGCCAGAGAAGACTTGGAGACACATGGAACATGTGTTGTGATTGTTTCTCAGCTTTGGACTTGTACCAGGGACTTGTAGAACACAGACGAGACACATGGAGCTGAGACCTGTAAAGACCTTTGGAAGAGGCATAGGTTAGAGACCCATGTGGAAGCTGACAATGGCAGCCATTACCTTGGTTTGAACTTTGATTTTGCCACTTTTATACCAGATTTTCTTGGCCCCTTCTGCCTTTTCCTATCGTTCCCTGCCAGAAGGTACCTTAGACTTATTGCAAGAGTATTCTTTGTCTTTATGTGGCAAATGGCAGAACCACTTTAGAGTATGAAGTTTGTGTTCCTGGGGTACCCATCAGTTTGCATGATAAAAACATATCAATACTTAGTGGAGAGATGGGCTGGATTTCTAAATTAATATTGTATATTCCTAAAAATCTTAGCTATAAATATCCACTAATTAAAGAATTAACGTTTTTTCTTTAGCATCGCATCTGTAACCTTAATCATATTTGAGCTATGTCAGCTTTTTCAGAAAGAGTCAAAGATGCTTAAATCAGATCAGATCTAAATTCTTAGGGTGGGTCTCCTCATGTCATGCTCTTGTGTGCAGATTATTTTGAGCTGAAGACAATGAAGACTCTAGAATATTAAAAACCAAACTGCCCTTGTCCTTCCCTTAATCTTTTTGTACTTTTCCTAGTCAAGGAAGAAGCAATTGTCACTCTTCAAGCCCCATTCAGGAAATGTGGAGGACACAGCACCACTTCCTGTGGGAGAGGCAAGGCATGTTGGGACCTGTTGTTTGCAGATTATTCTTACATAGGTATTTTTCTAGCCTCTTGGTGTCATTTAAGTAGGGATTCTGTATGTTAATGTTCACCTCACTCCTGGATATTGTTAAAAATTTATTTTAAAAAGCCCCAAAATGGTATTTTGATGTGGACCCCACCCAGTCTTAACATCTGTTAACTAAAAAAACAAGTCTCAGGAATAATTACACAAAAAGTTCATTAGAAAATCAAGGTGTGAATTCAAACCCTGGAAGTAGCACAAATGGATCTTACTTACTCAAATAAGCATACTTTTAACTTAGCTTATATAGCCAAAAACAATGAGTCATCAACACCAAGAACACCAGCTCTAAATTGCCCTAATTCAAAGATGTATTGACATTAGAGCAAGGCAAAGGAGGGTCCAAACATAATCTTACCCACAGAAGGCTACCTTAGAGAGATGCAAAGTTGGACAACCATTGTTACTTTTATTTTTTAATATGAAAAGACTGACTCACACCTTCAAGCGGAATATTTTTATGTACAAATTGGAGCCTGTAAGATGACTTTTCAGTTTGCCTCCAAATCAGGAATAGGATCCCCAGAAAATTTTATATTGTGTTTACTTACCTACTGTAATTTCAATGTCTCCCTGTAGGGGGCAGGAAGGGATGGAGCAGGTTTTCTATGATTCCAGCAGATGTGTGAAGGAGGAGTCCTAGAGCCCTCAGTGGATTTTGCAGACCTTTATTGGGATTTACCAGGTACAAGGCAGGCAGGCAGAGGTGCTGGGGGCGGGGGCGGGAAGCTGGCAGGCCTCCCAGCCCCCAGCAAGTCTTCACTTTAAAAAAAAAAAAAGATTTATTTATTTATTTATACAAGCACTGGGTACAGTGAGAAGCACGGGAAGGTGAGAGAATTCACCAGAGACATAGCAGGGAGCAGACCAGGCAGACTGACCAAGTACACGGCTGAGGGGAGCAGTGGGCGGCAGGAGAGGTCTGTGCACCATGTGGGACCCTCACCAGCGGCCAGGGATCAAACTGATGCTGCAGAGGCTGTGGGCAGCTTCGCAGCCTAGCGTTCAACCTCTGCACTACCAGAGAGGCCCAAGTCTTCACTCTTTCTGGGCTCTGGGGCGTTCTCTAGTGGTGACTGCTTCTCTGCTCTCTGCTCCTTGTGGTTCTTCTGCTCCTGGTTCTGCTTCTCTGCTCTATTCATGGTTTTTCTCTTAGTACTGCTGGCATCCCCGTGATGCGGCCCTTATAAGCCCAGTGTCTTAGCCCAGGTGTACCTACTCACGCATGCCCACATCCTATTCCAGGTGCCCACCATCAGGCATGCTTTCAAGGAGCGCAGATCCATCATTAATCCTAATGGCAGGAGGGCAGAAAAGCCTGATACTTTTTACCTTACCCTATACGCCCCAAAACATAATCCTAATCTAATCAATCAGTCATTTCCTACTCAGCACCAGTGAAGAATCTAAAGGATAAAACCCCTCATATCTTTCCCTATTTATGAAAAATAACATTTTATTTTATTAAGAAACTTTTCCCACCTCTATCTTTAAATATCCTCCATTTGGTCTGTCCTCTTGTAGTATCTAGATGAGATGTTGTCCAATTCCTAAATCCTTTCATAAAGCCAACTAGAGCTCAACATTTATAAATTTTGTTTTTTTCCTCTTTGTATGGCAATGAACCCAGGATCTCCAGTTTTATCCTATTTTAAGGAATAGAAGCAAGTGATCCTGCTTGACAAGCAGTATATTTATTCTACCATTTTAAGCATTAAAATACTTATCTTAAAAATACAACTATTCACACCATCCTTTCTCAATAGCATACTTACACTGAGAAGCAAAATGTAATTTTGAGCAATAGTATTTGTAAGATTTGGATATTTAGCCTTAAAACTAAATGAGTGTAGCACGAGCAAGGCACAGGGCAGGTTCTCTATGATCCAGGCAGACAGGTAAAAGGTGTTCTGGAGCCCTTGGTGGCTTTTTCAGGCTAACCAGGTACTCAGCTGTCAGGGGGGCTGGGGGACCAGGAGGCTGGCAGGCTTCCCGAACCCCTGTGTATCTTCACTCTTTCTGAGCTCTCTGCGGTCTCCATTTCTCTGCTACCACTGTACTGCAGCTGGCATCCTGGTTATGCCGCCCTTAATAAGCCCACTCTCTCAGCCCAGGCGCACCCACTCAAGCACACCCACACCCTACTCCAGGTGCTGCCATCAGGCATGCATGTAAGAACACAGGTGTGAATCTTAGACACCAATGATGGTGTGGCGTGGAAAGGTGTAAGTGGGCACACCTGAGCCTCGAGGCTGAGCATATAAGGGCAGCATCACAGAGAACAGTGTGTGGCAGAAGATGGTGCAGCAGAGAGCAAAGGACAGCAGTGGAGAGACCAAAGAAAGAGGAAACATTTGCTGGGTTCTGGGAAGCCTGCCAGTACCCCTACCTAACCTGCACCTGTTTGCTTCTCTACAAATAGTGTGTAAGATCATTGAAAGCCTAAAAAAAACCACTGAGGGTTCCAGGACTCTCCTTTACCAGTCTGTCCAGATCCATAGACAACCTTCCCTGTACCTTGCTGGCACAATTCCTCCTAAAATTTGTAGTCCACAAATATCTGATGCTAATGCACTTAACTGTGAGGAATGACGAATTCCTATGTGTTATTTGAAATTATATCAAGTCTCCAATGCCTATAAGATATTCCAACTGCATGAAGAAAAAGTAGCATCCACTAAGATACTATGGACAAAATCAAATCCAATTTTCCATTTGTCATTACAAATTGCTGTTTGGGAATGAACTGGCTATTAGTCTTAAAATACAAAGGATATGTTTAACTTAGAAAAACTGGTTGACATACCATTTTATTTAAAATGTATAATTTCCCAAATGGTAGGAATCACAAAGTATTTTAAAATCATTTACATGCTCTATATGCAATTCTAATATTTTACTGTAGTAAAAGATTTTGACATGTTTGTTGCTGTTATTGAATTTAAGTAACATGTAATTGTTTTATAATTGTATAATAACATTTTACAGCATAAAGCTATTATACTGTAGTTTAAAGTATGTGCAATCAAGCAAACACAGTAAAATATATTTTAAAATCATCCAAGAGTTTATTATTAAGTGAATACTATATAGTAAAGCATTTGGTAAGAAATAAAATATTTTATTTACATAAGAAGTCATTAAATATTATTTATGACAGAGTAAACATGACTATTCTCCTAATTAAAAATCAACTCAATGTATAAATTAGAATGTGTACTTGTCTCTAATGCTCATTGGTAAGAATCAAAGATTTGTTTCTAATCCTGGGTGTTGTGCACATACTGTACATTTATAAATATCTCCCTGCTAGGAAGACATTAACCAAATATAGAGTAGCAAGAAGAAAAAAGTGTTTGAAACATTATTATTAGATACAGTTTACTAATCTCCAAGCATAATCTTGCCTGTGATTCACTTAGGAGTTAAATATATGTCAACCTGGCTGAGGACATAGAGGTAACTACTATTGTAACAGGGTGGTCCCCAGGAGAGGGGGAGGTTCCAGGTTTCCTGTCCCACCCAAGGGAGGGTGGAGCTGAGCAGGGAGAGAAGAAGCTGCAGAGACTGAGGAAGGAAGGAAGCAGGATGGAGAGCCAGAAGGAGACCTGGAGGAGGCACATGGAGCAGAGAGACACGTGAAGAAACTTCGCTTGCCTTTTGGTCGTGGACAGGGTGACACAGATGTGGGTGAGAGACCCGTGGGGAGGTGACAATGGTGGTTTTTGTCTTGATTTTGATTTTGCTCTTTTCCTTCCGGGCTTGTCTGGTTGTTTCTGACCCTTTTCTGTGGGTCCCACTGGAAGGTGCTTTAGACTTGTGGCAGGTTTTGGGGCCTTGTTCTGGGCCAATCCCACTTCAGTGGACTTTTACCCACGAGGGGATGGGTAACTTTGGGTGCTTGATTTAGAACCTATATTCTTTGTCTTTTTTGTATTGTTTCTTAATTCTATTAAAGTTCTTTCCCATTAAAGTCTCCTATGTTTTGTGTTGATGAGGCGGATGGCAGAACCCATTTAGAGTAGGCAGGTTTGCAGGGTCTGGGGTGCCCCTCTCCCTGCCCTGTAACACTATCACATGTTATGTCTCAATTATAACTGAGACACTTTCAGTGAGTTTTTCCTTAGAGGTTTATTTATAAATTTGACTATCAAAGAGAACAATGCAAATTCAGATATTTAAACATTTACATTTCCAGAGCTCTGTGTCTGAAAATTAACAATTTTTGTAAAAAGTGAGCCATTTTTACCAACAAGGCAAATTTAGAGAGCATAGAAAAAGCATGTTTTTCCCCAAGCATAAGAAAATCTTATCCTTTAAATTTTAGAGCTGCTAGGGATTTTCTTCTGGGAATCCTAGCTGAGAAATATTGCATTTGTTGTTCTCAAGTGCTTTATAGTGTTACTAATAATAGTTTTTCTATTGAGAACAGGATAAAGATAGAGATTTATTTATTTGTAAGTGTATTTTCTTTCGTGTTTTTGAAATACACAAAGGGTAGGTGTTGACTTTGGGATTTCTCTCACTATCCTAAACCAGAACTGTGTGGGTACATTTAATACAACTAAAGGGCTACAAACTCTGCCCCCACTCCTAGCCCAGCAGGAAGGTTTGGGAGGCTTGAATAAATTGAATTGATACGGTTGCTTTGGGAACCAGGCCAGACCTGGTCAAAGTTCAACACTAAGTCCAGACATCCCAGCAAAAAAACTGGACCAAACCAACTCATGAAAAGTCAGTGAAAACAGATGATAAAAGGGAGACACTAACCATTCTTCGTATACAGACCTTTTCTGTCTAGGCCCTTGCTCCCTTGCAAGGTATTTCAATAAATCGGCCTTTTCCTGTTCTCCACTCTGTCTCTGGTAAATTTTTTCACCCCACACCTTTGGTCTCAGCTGAAATTTTCCCCACTGTAAATAGAACATTTTTAGAAACTGAAAACAATCTGTTATAGGGCAGGGAGAGGGACACCCCAGACCCCGCAAACCTGCCTGCTCTAAATAGTTTCTACCATCCGCTGTATCAATACAGTACATACGAGACTTTAATGAACAAAAACTTTAATACAATTAGTAAATAATACAGGAAAGGCAACGAATATAGTTTCTAAATCAAGCACCCAAAATTGCCCATCCCCTTGTGGGTTAAAATCCACCCAAGTGGGATTGGCCCAGAGCAAGGCCCCAAAGCCAGCCACAGGTCTAAAGCATCTTCCAGTGGGGACCCACAGAAAAGGATCAGAAACAACCAGACAAGTCTAGGAGGGAAAGAGCAAAATCAAAATCAAGACAAAAAACACCATTGTCACCTCCCCATGGGTCTCTCACCCACATCTGTGTCACCCAGTCCATGACCAAAAGGCAAGTGTAGTTTCTTCCCGTGTCTCTCTGCTCCATGTGCCTCCTCCAGGTCTCCTTCTGGCTTTCCATCCTGCTTCCTTCCTCAGTCTCCTCTGCAGCTTCTTTTGTTTGCTCAGCTCCACCCTTCTTTGGGTGGGGCAGGAAACCTGGAGCGTCCCTCTTTCATGGGGACTGCCCAGTTACAATACCACTGAGAAAACTCCAAATATGCATTTGGTGCTTATTCATGTGGCAAGTACTGCATTATATCTTTTTTAGTGATTTAATTTAATTTTTCCAAACTCCCCCCCAAAATAGGTATTTTTACTATCTGTTATGCAGATGAAGGCTCTAAAATACAGACAGGTAAGGTAATTCGCTTTTTGGCCCACCTTCTCACATCTTTAACCACTAGTCAATATATAGACAGAAAAAAAAGTGATGATAGTGAGGCACATAGTAAGGTATAAACACCAGGTCGATTTGCACTGGCAGGTGACCCTACCAATTCCTGTTAACAGACTTCAGCAGGGTCTGATGTAGTGTAGTCAGAAGCCAGAAGCCTATGAAGAACAAGATATATAAAGAAGCCTGAAAAAGCATTCCTCAGGTATCTCACTCAAGAACCCCTCCCCTTCGGAGCTGTTTTCTTTACTAAATAGCTGCCTACTTCTATACTACATGGAATCCTGTTGTCCCTTACCAACACCCTTAGTAGATCATTCCATTCTTCAGAATGTGAGCTTCCAAGAACTCCATTGGACAGATTAGTCAACCTTCCCTGGTTTCATTCTGATTTCAATATATAGATTTTAGATAGATAGATAGATAGATAGATAGATAGATAGATAGATAGATAGATAGATAGATAGGTAGGCAGACAGATATACAGACAGATAGGTAGGCAGATAGATACAGGAAAGGGGAGGTTCCAAGTTCTCTGCCCATCTCAAGGAAAGGTGTAGGTAGGCAGGAGGGACAAGCTTGAAAAGACTGAGCAGAGGAGGAAGACTGCAAGGAAGAAGAAGACTGGAAGAGGGATGTGAAACAGAGACAAGTGAAGAAGCCAAGTTTGCTTCTTGACCTTGTACTTGCACCAGGGACTTGAGGGACATAGAGGGAGACACAGACATGGATAAGAAACCCATGGAGAGGCTACAATAGCAGTCTTTATCTTGATTTTTATTTTTCTCTTTTCCTTCAAGACTTGCCTGAGCCCTCTGCCCCTTTCCTATGATTCCCCACCAGAAGGTGTCTTAGGCTTATTGCAAGCTTTGGGGCATCAGAGGCCTTAATCTTGGCCAACCCTATTTGGTTGGCATTTACCTAATAGGAGATGGGTAATTTGGGGTACTTGATTTGGAGACTATTTTATCTATTCTTTCCCTTCTCTTTATTGCTCACTAATTGTATTAAAGTTCCTTTCTTTTAAAAGTCTTACACATAGAGTATATTTGTCTTGAGAGGCAGATGGCAGAACCTATTTAGAGCAGGCAGGTTTGGGTTCTGGGGTGCCCCTCCCCCTGCCTGGTAACAATATCTACTTTCAAATCTTTCCTAATATAGATTATATTACTGAATTTTTAAAAGAAAATTTTCCAAAGTATGAGAGACTGAGCCGGTAACTCATTCTTTGATTCAATCCACTAATCTGGTGAATTTTTTTGTTACTGCTGTGTTGTTCTCTATTTTTTTCCCTCAAATGTGACCATTTTCAGTTTTGTCATGATTTCCTAATCTATATGAGTTTCACTGCATGTTCACATTTCAACCGAGTTGATTATAAACCTAAATAAACTGCCTGCACTCTTCCCATCTCATATTTGGAATCATTTTTCTATAATCTGTGACTCCAACTATCATGTAGAAGAATTGCTTCTCCAACCTGTCTTGCCAGTCCAAATTTGTCTTCTGATTTCTAAAATTTTGTTTGGATGTCTTACACAATATCTAAACCTGGATAACCCACAGATTGTTTAAATTCAATAAATCTCAATCTGAGTTCATTGTCTTTTTATGCCCAGCCTCCTTCTCCCTATGCTCAGCATCCTAGTTAGTAATGTCACTAAGCCAAATGACACATCTGAGATCCCCAGCCAAATTCTCCTCATTCTCATCCCACACTCAACCAGTCATAGTCACATCTCCAAAAATAAATTTAGAATGTGTGCCTACCTCTCCAACTCCATTTCTGCCATCTTCCATCACTATTCTAACTCTAATTTAAACTGTCTTTGTCTGACACTCTAAAGGTTTTTCTCAGCTTTTGTTCCATATTTATTTTCTTTAAAAAATGATCATTTTAACATGCAAATATAACTAGATCCCTCAATTGTAATCAAGGCTTCAAAATGTTGATCCCCTTTCCATAGTTTAAATGTGTGATATTGGGATTTCAACACATTGGAGTTTTCTTTGTATCTGGTTACAAACTAAGTCATAATTTTTGTATTTTAGATATATCTGCACAAACCATGTATGGATATGCAAATTCACCCTGCAATTGTGGGACTTTATCTCTTACATGCAATCCCCTTCTCCCTGGATATTTCTCTATGCTTATCTGCTTGGGATACTTCTACTCAGACGATAAAGCTTAGCTCAGTGGATTCTAAATTCTTTCCTGATTTTTCCATTAAGTTTTTATAAATTGTGTCTAACATCTTTTGAACACATTGTTTAAATGAATATTCACAATTTTGTCGATGCAATCATTTTCTCTACTTGATGAGGAACTAAAATTCAGAGCAGTTAATTACTTTATCTAAGATCATACCAAGTAATAGCAGAGGCAAGAACTACGCTATGCTGCCAGATGCTAAATCTTATTTTTTACCTACCAAACATCACAATTTCCTAATTTAGGTTGCCTTTACTAATACGGCAACTGCATTTTGTTCATATCTCCATTTAAGTATATTACCATAACATATCACTTCAAAAATATTTTTTGATATCATATTAGGTTTTAAACCTTTGACAGCATGGGCCTCATCATTTATATACGCAAAAACTATCACTTGTCACCGAGGAGACATTTGGTAGATATTATTTTAGTAAAATGGCATATGTACATCTAAATGTTATACTAGTTTGCATAAAGATGGAAGAAATTAACATATGATTGTAATGCTATATATGGCTAAAGTCAGTTGTACTGAGAAAGTTTATGTCCTTTGGACTAGTATACAAAAGATATTTTTCCCTTAATTCACACTCTGTTGATCTGCTCAAACTTTAATTAAATTTGAACAGAAATTTAAATCAGTTTCCTTTTCCTGACTGCCTTATTCTATAACCATCATTGACTTTTGTTCACAAATACAGAGCAACTCATTTAATTTTCTAATCTTTGTGATACTTGATTTGCTTTCTTATAATGATTTTTTAATTCCATTAAACATCCACCAACAGTCAGTTGATGAATATTTTCTTGAATGGAAATGCCTCAATAAATATTCACAATTCCTATTTCTTTCTCATAGGCAGAAAAAGAGATTACATTTCCCAGCTTTCCGTGCAGTTTAGTTGTAACCATTTTGATGGGATCTGGATAGGGCATATTAGCAAAAACAAATACATATTGCTTTGAGACCCTCTCAAAAAACTCCTTGTCTCCTCTTCTTCCATAGCAACATAAAGAGTGCATAAAAGTTAAGTGGCACAGTATCAAAAACAGAGCAGTCACATTCATTGACATTGCTTAGAAAATAACCAAAAGGATATAACTGACCATCACTAGACTGGTATAAAAAGAAAATAAACTATTTTGTTAAGCAATGAGATTTGGGGAGTTTTAATAATATGTTGTATATCCTACCTCAATTAATAAATTGTTTAAAAATTAACCTCTGATCTTCCAAATTGAGTTTCTTCATGAAACAACCAGAAGACAGCTTATTGCACTTTTAGATAATAATTCATAATTTATTCTCTACCTGCCAATTCAAATAAATAGTCTCTATCCCTTCAATCTTTTAAATTCCCCCTTCTTTCACTTGTTTCTAAGTGTGACATATGCATATAGAGTGATGCAAATATACTCGTTAGTAATTTGGCATAACCTACTTTCTGGAAATTCATTCAGCATCAATGCAATATCATCTTTTTTCACCATCTCTCTTTTTTCCATCACTTTATATTGTTTGCCTATGTTGCCAAGAAACTGTATGGAATGTTTTTAATAATACTGAATTCAAGCTTTAATCTGAAAGAAAATGTAATCCTTAGAAAGAGTTGTAACCATCACTGGTTGCAAGTTTATTATTATTGAAGTAACATTGCAATCTAACATGTAAGTTTCAGGTGTTTGACATGTGTATGTACATATTCAGTTCACCACTAAAAGTCAAAATATATTCTTTATCATACCATTTATCAGTTTTCCTGTCCCTTTCCCCTCTGGTAATCACCAATTAGTCTCATAGTCCAGTCCAAATCTATTTCTGTTTTATTTAGTTCATCTGTTTGTATGTTTTCACTATAAACCATGTATGAGTGATATCATAATGGTATTTGTCTTTTTTGTCTGGTTTGTTGCACTAATAATAATTACTTCTGGGTCAATCCATGTTTCTTCTAATTGTAGAGGTGAAGAGTGTACCACTGTGTAAATATACCGCATCTTCATCCATTAATAGAAGGACTTAGGTTGTTCCTAGTTCTTGGCTATTGCAGATATTGCTGCAGTAAATATAGATCTGCATACACTCTCCAAATAATTAGTTTTGCAATACTTTGTGGAATATCAAGAAATAGGATAACTGGATTTTATGGTTTGTTTTTTTTTTAAGATTTATTTATACAAGTACTGGGTACAATCAGAAGCGCGGGAGGGTGAGAGAATTCACCAGAGCCAGAGTAGGGAGCAGAGCGGGCAGACTGATGAACTACACTGCTGAGGGGAGCAGCGGGTGGCAGGAGAGGTCTGCGCCCCATGTGGGACCCTTACCCAGTGGCCGGGGATCGAACCAGTGCTTCAGTGGCTGCGGGCAGCTTCGCAACCCAGCACTCAACCGCTGCGCCACCGGGGAGGCCCTTTATGGGGTTTTTATTTTTAATTTTTTGAGATACCTCCACACTGATTTCCATAGGGGCTATACCAATTTACATTTACATTGACAATGTAAAAGCATTAACTGTCCCTTCTCTCCACATCCTCTCCAATACTTGTTTCATATACTTTGAATTATAGTCATTCCACAGGTATGAGGGGCTAGCTCATTGTTGGATTTTCATTTCCCCAAAAATAAGTGATGGCGAACATCTTATTTGGGTTATTAACTTCTTGTGAGACATACGAAATGAAAATAACTCCCATTCAGTGGGATATCTTTTTATTTTATTTTTTTAAAGATTTATTTATTTGTTTATACAAGAACCTGGGTACAGGCCAGATTCGCGGGAGGGTGAGAAGATTTACCAGAAACAGAGCGGGGAACAGAACAGGCAGACTGACAAAAGACACTGCTGAGAGGAGCAGCAGGCAAGACAGGAGAGGTCTGCCGCACCATGTGGGACTCTCGCTGGCGGGCCGGGATTGAACCGGCGCTGCAGAGGCTGCAGACAGCTCCACAGTACGGAGATCAACCGCTTGCACCACAGGGGAGGCCCTATCTTTTCTTTTTGATCCAAGTTTCTTTTCCTGTGCAGAAACTTTTTGTATTGCTATAAACCCATTTTATTAATATTTGCTTTTGTTTCCTTTGCCATTAGTCCCTAAACACATCTCTAAGCCAATATCAAGGACTTGTCTGTTTTCTTCTATATCCTCTATCACCTCAGGTTTTGCATTCAATTATTCAGTCTAGTTGAAATAATCATTCTGTATGGTTTTGTAGCCTAATTTCATTCTTTTGCCTGTGGTCACCAAGTTTCAGACATCTTTTTTTAAGAGACTTTCCTTCCTTCATTGTGAGTTCTCGGCTCCTTTGTCAAAAATCATGTCCTCTTCTGTATATTTTTATTTCTGGACTCCCTATTCAGATCCACTGTTCTGTGTGTTTGTTTTTATTATAATACCAAGATGGTTTAATTACTATATAGTTTGCAATATAGTTTGAAGTTGTGGTATGTGATTTCTACATTTTTGTATTTTTTTTCCTCATTGTTTTTACATTCAGGGTCTTTTATTGTTCCCAATAAATCTCATGATTTTTTTTTCTATTTCTGGGAAAAAATATCACTGAGATTTGGTAAGTATTGCATTGAATCTATATATTGCTTCAGGTTATATCTCCATTTTAATGATGTTAATTCTTCTAGTCCATGACCATGCAATACATTTCAGTCTCCATGTGTCTTATTTCTTTCAGCGATATTTTATAGTTTTCAGTTTACCCTTACTTCATTTCTTTGGTTAATTTTATTCAAAATATTTGATCTTTATGATGCAGTTATAAGTAGGAATTATTCATTCTTTATGCTCCCTTATTTGTGCATAGAACAAGAACAAATTTTGTAGATTAATTTTGTAGCCTGTCACTTTACACTATTTGCTAATTATTTCTAATAGCTTTTTACTGGAGTCTTTGGGATATTTTATGTATATTACAAATGGTGATAATTTTACCTCTTTTTCAATTTGAATAGCTTTTATATCCTTTTTTTATTTGCTCTTTCTAGGATTCCCAACACTATATTGAATAATGAAAGTACTTATATTCTTCCTGATCTTTGAAATAAAGCTTCAATTTATTGCCATTAAATATGATGTTAACTATGTGGTTGTTGTATACTATCTGTATTATTTTGAGGTATATCCCTTCTATACCCATTTTGTGGAGAACTTTTCATTATAAAAGGATGTTGAATCTTGTCAAATGCTTTTTTCTGTATTGCAATGATCACATGATTTTTGTCCTTCCTTTTGTTGGTGTGATATATTACATTTATCAATTTGTATATAAAGAACCACACTTATACATCTAGAATAAATCCATGTGAATTTGTTGCATGGTTTTCTATATTTATCGCTGTATTCAATTTGCCAAGATTTGTGGAGGAATTATTTATCTAAGCTCATTAGATATTTTCATCTCTTTTTTTTTTTTGTTTGTTTGATGTCCTTATTCTACATTCAAATATAGGGCAACATTGGCTTCAAAGAGAATGTTTGGAACTTTTCCCCTTTTCAATTTTATAGGAGTTTGAGTATGATGAGTATTAATTTTTTTTGGTGGGGGTTTGATCACTGCTGCGATTTCATGATTTATGAAGGGTCTGTTCAAATTTTCTATTTCCTGTTGAGTCAGTCATAGAATGTTGTATGTTTCTAGGAATTTTTTCATTTCCACTGGGTTATGCAATGTGTTACCACATTATTACTCACAATATTTTCTTTTAGTACTTTCATTCTTACAGTATCTCTTTTCGTTCTGAATTTATCTAATTGTATTCTAGACTCCACTTTTTTTCCACTCCTAAGGCTGATTTTTATCTAAATTATGTGATATGTTATAATTTGTGCTGTTCATATATATCATTTTCCACCTCATATTGAAATATTCTGAAATGAGGTTAAGGCTGATAGGTGGAAAATCTAAAAAAAATTAAAATGAAGTAACTCAGGGCTTTTTCCAGCTTAAGAAATAAAATGCTTTATCATTTCCAAAAGTGGAAATTAAAAATCTCTATGTTGGCTGTGTTTTAAAAATTGAAGCCTGCCCCCTGCCATGGGAAAGCTCTATATTATGAGCTCTGATTCACTGAGACCTGCTAACAAGCCTCTAGCTCTGCTACAATTCTGAAAGTAATATTTTCAATTGTATGATTTTTCAACATTTTTCATACTAGTTACCATTGTTTTCTAATTTTATTTATGCTTTATTTTAATGCTCATATTTTCCTCATTATGATTCATGCAATCTAATCCCGAGTGACATTTTCACAACTCTTCTAGGAGCTTTAAAATAAGCACATACTCCAGGGTGGGAGAAGGGAGTAGGATCAAAACAAGGGTGGGAGAACACAAGGAACCATGATAGTAGTTCATGGGTGAATGGGTGGAGGGAATTTGACAGGGACTCTACCAAGATGAAAATGCATACATTGTATAAAAATGAAAAAGATGTAAAAAATATATAAAGTAACAAAAAATAAAAACCAAAGCATTAAAAAAATAAGCACAAAATAAATAGTACTATGGACCAACTGCCCTTTTTGAGGCTCCAGTTTTGAAACTATGTCTCTGTCTATGGGAAAGCAATACTATCTTGTGGTTTGGTTACTACATATGTCATTGACTCAGCCTTTGTCAAAATGGTTTCTATTTTAACATAAAGGAAAACACAGCCAAACATTCAACAAAAGCAAAGAGCATGATGAGATATGTCTTAGGGGGATGATTCTGTCTGAAATGAATTGATCAAAAATTAAAGCATTGTTCCTGGAGAAAGGGACAATGATTGAGAAATTCTCACAGGGCCTTTTCTTGATTGTCAAAAGTTTATAACATCAAAAAGAAATAACTGTTCCAGGGCATAATGCCCTGCTTATGTTTGGGTGATTAAAAAAAAAAAAAAACAATTTCTCATGTATGGGTGTCCACGGATCTCTGGTGAATAGTAGTTTTATGCTCAGTTGGCGTCCATGGAGCTGCTAGAAGTGGGAGGTCTCGTATAGCTACTCGGCTGAGTGTCTGAGAGGCAGCTGGTGGCAGTACAATGTCTCAGGTGAACTTCATGATGTTGGGATCTGGCACAATTTCTAGGCTAGGCATCTGAAGACAGCTGGTGGCACACAAGTTCGGTGGTATAGCTCATGGCAGTGAGGGAACTCACAAACCTTTGAGGCTGGCTGTCTCAGAGGTGGTTGTTGGCAGCACCAGATCAGCTTTGGGTGGCAAATCAGGCACAGGGAATCAGCTGAGTGTCTGAGAAGCCACTGGTGGCAGAACCAGGTCCCATGTGCAACTCATGGTGGTGGGGCCTGGCATTATTAGTTGTGTGGGTTTCTGAGAGATGTGGGTTTCTGGTGTCATCACCAGGTCCAGATGCAAGCTCATGGTGCTGGGGTCTGGTGAAAGTCCTTGTCTGGGTGTCTGAGAGGTGACTGGTGGAGCACTGATTTCCAGATGCAGTTCAAGGCAATGTGGGAAGGCACAAGTGCTAGATGCTGGATGTGTGAGAGGTGGCTGGTCTCACCCCTCTTGCCAGATACAGCTCATGGTTTTGAGGTCTGGCTCAAGTTCTCTACTGGCTCAAGTTCTCTCCAGCCATCTGAGAGATGGCTGCTGGCAGCACTATGTCCATGATTCAGCTCATATGCTGGGGTCTGACGCTGCCCTATGCTGGGTTTTTGGAGAGGGGGGTGGTGGAGCACCAGGCCCTTGGAGCAGTTCATGGCCATGTTGAAAATGCAAGTCCTAAGGGCTGAATGTCTGGAGGTGGCTGTTGACAGCAACAGTTCCTAGATGTAGCTCATTGTGTTGGGGTCTTGTGCCAATCCTAGGCTGGTTTTCTAAATGGCAGCTACAGCACTACCAGGTTACTGATAGAGCTCATGTCAGTGTTTGAAGGTGTCTTAGGGGCTGGATGTCTGAGCAGTGGCTGGTGGCAGCACAGTTCCAAGATGCACTCATCGTGGTAATGTCAGGCAGAACTAAATGACTATGTGTCTTGAGCAGCAGTTGGTAGCAGCAGTAGGTCCCAGATGCAGCCATGTTACCAGGGATGTCAGAGCTACTCTACTGGATTTCTGACAGGCAGATGTTGGCAGCATCAATTCCCAGATTCAGCTCATGGTGTAGGGGTCTGGCACATGTCCTCATTTGGGTGACTGAGAGGTGGCTGTTGTCAGTACCAGGTTTAGATGGACTTCATGGTGCTGGAGTCTTGCAAAGTTAATTGGCTGGCTGTCCAAAGGCAGCTGGTCACAACACCAGATCCCAGTCACAGCTCATGACTGGGTAGGTATGTGAAGCCTTAAGGGCAGCATGTGAGAGGTATCTGGTGGCAGCACTAGTGCCAAGGTGCCTCTCATGGTGGCCAAGTCCTGCAGAGCTAAATAGTTGTGTGTGGGGGAGGTAACTGGTTACAGCATCAGCTCAGGTAAATGGTCAGAGATGCCTTTATGGCCTTCAGCCAAGATATGGTCTTCCACAGATCTTGCTGGATGTACATTCAAAGGCCATTGTTGAGATGGTAATTTATGACAAGCTAAGTGAAGTTACTCAGGAGTTCAAGGAAAATGCTGCATTATTCCAGGCTAAACTTGCTGAATTCATGAGAAAATATATTAGTCTGGACCCAGAAACTGCGGAAGGACAGCCATTGCAGCAGTCCGCTTCCTTAGCCAGTTCTGCCCGATGTCAGGTACAGAGATTAGATAAAGGGCCTCTAACTCCTTGCCCCACAATTTTGGACATGGCCAACCTTCAAGATCTAGGCTGACAAGAAAAAAAGAAAGGGAGAAAGACAAGAGACTGGTCCAATATATTGCAGTGTTATTTCCAGCTCTCTGCCACCTTAGACCCACCCAATAGCCCATGTGCCCCTGGGCATTGGGGGCCTTGACCCCTCCAAGGGCTCCTAGTCTATCTCCTCTGCCGACAACCAGGACACTTCAGCAGCGAGTGCACAGACACTGGAAGAGGGACTGCCCCATTCTCCAGAGAGAGGGGCCCAGCCCCAAACCAAGAGCCAGATGGGACAAGATGGCCATCGACTTCCACTGACTATTGTCCTTGTCTGTGAAGAACTTGGTGCAGGAGGAGATAATCTCCTTCCCTAAAGGGGCTCAGAAGTGAGGCAGGCTCCCTTTTTCATGATCTCTATGGATGAAGCTTGGGTAACTGTAGGGTAAGGAAAAATGTCAGGCTTTTCTGCCCTCCCACCACCAGGATAGATGGTGGATCCTTGCAGTCCTGAATGCATGCCTGATGGCAGGCACCTGGAGTAGGGTGTGGGCATAGGTAGATGGGATTCACCTGGGCTGACACTGGGCTTTTAAGGGCAGCATCACGGGGACGCCAGCAGAAGCCGAGAGAGAAGCCATGAAGCAGAAGCAGAAATCACCGGAGAGTCCAGATAGAGTGAGGATTTGCTGGGGGCTGGAAGGACTGCCAGCCTCCCAGCCCCCTAGCACCCTTGCCTGCTGTCTACCAGGTAAATCCCAATAAAAAACCTTCAAAAACCACTGAGGGCTCTGACTTCTCCTTTACCCGGTCTGCTGGATCATAGAAAACCTGCACTGTGTCCATTCCTGCCCCTGCAGTAACCCTGGAAGTGGCAGACAAAACTCATCTTTTTGGTGGATGTGAGAGCCACCTACTCTGCTTTGCTCCAGTTCTCCAGACTGACCTACTGGTCGACTGTCCTCATTAGTATTAATTACCAGTCTAAAGCATGTTGCTAACAGCACTGCTGCCCTGCTCATAACAAAGCCACAAGTCTACACATTCACTTTTGTCTTGCTTTCCTTCCCCATTCCTCTATTAAGATGACACATTATGACCAGACTAACTTCAGTTAATAAAGTCTCCACAGCCACTATTGGCACTCTGAGCTGGCACTGCAGGTGCATTGGACTTATGCAGGGACCCAGGAACTCGCTTATTACCCCATCATGACTGCAGCACCTCCACATATCTGGGACACTGCAGTCCCAGACACAAAAGCACAAATGGCCACAGGATGTCTAGCACTAGATGATGAGACTGCACTCTCCAGACAACTGACAGCTTAGTTTGACCCTCTGGTCCTAATACCCTGGCATAACTGCTTTGTGCCCTTTCACTCCATTCCCTACTCACCAGAGATGACATCACTTATGTAGGGACATCTCTACAACCCAAATTCAGCATCAAGCATCTACAGAAGTTTTTGATCTCCACTCCATGTCCAAAAGGAGAGAGGTTCATAGGCAGATTTTTCACTAACATGCTAAGCAAATATCACTTAGCACAGTCACTTTCATGGACAGATGTTTATTTTGTTCCATGCCATTATTCAAGGTGGTTTCATGCATGTAACTTTGACACACAAGTCTTGTATGTCTTTGTGGATTTCACATCCATGGAGTTTTTCCAGCTTCTTCTGCTTCTTCTGCTCTAGGGTATGGCATCCTCCCTGCCTCACAAGAAGACCAAAAAGTTAAGGGCTCCCCAGGCCATAAGGTCCCAGTTCACCTGACTGAAGATGGTCCCGGGCCAAAGATCTCTGATCCAGGGGCACACCAGCACCTCTGCACATTGAGCCACCAGAAGACTGTGCTCTGAATGGCCCCAAGTTTCAGCCAGGTCCCCTCTCCTGGCCACCAGCCACTGCCCTGCTGGATCCTGCCAAATATAGGCATATACAACACCTCATCAGGCCACATCCCTGGAAGAAGGATTGTAAGCAGGGCAGTAGCTGCTTCTGGGGTTGGGTCTTGCTTTTCTGGGCATTGGAACCTGGAGTCAAGGATTAATTGGCTGCATGTCAGACAGATGGCTTGTGATGACTCCAGTTCACAGGTGCTGCTCCATGCAGTGTGGTCTGGTGCAAGACCTACATCTGAAGTTTCAATGGTTGCAAATGGGGGCACAAGGTACCAAGAGCTCACAGTAATGTGAGGGCTAAGTCCTAGGCCAGATGTTCCAGTGGTGACTGGAGGGAATACTGGGTCCTACACATAGCTCATGGTGGTATAAGAGGCATGTACTAGACCAGATGTTCCAATGGTGGCATGTGGGAGAACCAGGTCCCACACACAGCTCATGGTGGTATAAGTGGCAAGTAGTAGACCTGATGTTGCAGTGGTGCCAGGTGGGAACACCAGGTCCCAGGAGTCCATGGTGGTATAAATGGCAAGACCTAGGCTGGATGTCCCAGGGCTGACTGGAGGCAATACCAGATCCCATGCACAGATCATGGTGGTATAAGTAAAACATGCTATGCCAGATATTCCAGTGGAGGCTGGTGGAAGCACCAGGTACCAAGAACACCTCATGGTTGCATAAGTGGCAAGTAGCAGACTTGGTGTTTCAGTGGTGACTGGTAGAAGTGCCAGGTACTGAATAAGCCTCATGGAGGTAGTACCCCACAGAGCTGATGGGGTGGGTGTCTGTGTGGGTACTTGCAGCCACACCTGGTCTGAGGTAAAGTTCCCGAGTTTGGGTGTGGCAGAGGTCCTGGGTGGGGAGTCTGAGCAGGGACTGGCAGCAGCCCCGTGTACTACTGGGTGGTGGTTGTATCAGGGCACTAAACATGGGATCCCATGGGATCCCAAGTCCTAAGGAAACCCCATGTCCTGCCATGGGTGCTAAAGGGCTGTGAGGACAGTGGTTTGGGAATTTGATGCACTGGTAAGTTGGCCCCTGACATTCCCCTTCCCAGTGAGCTACTGACCCTTTAAAGATGGAAACCAGTAGGTGAGCAGTTTGGCACAGGCCATGTGACACATAGTGGGTCCTGAAGTTGCCTGGTGCAGGTTTGAGGGCTCATCAGACCACAGAAAAGTTTAAATGTGGGCGCCAGAACAAAGGTCAACTGCAGGCTGTGGGCTTATGGCCCGGAGCAGGCTGGGTGGGCCTGGAGCAGGACGAAGTCTGGGCTTCAGGCCCAGGTGGAATAGGAGGCCATAGCGCAGATGACGGCAAGGGGCAGGAGCAGTTGCTGTGAAAGAGCCATCTCTCCAAAGTGAGGGCTAGGCCCAGTGACCAGGCTCTATATACCTGCCCAGATGGAACTCGTATGAGTCGCAATGCCTCCTCTGAAGGCACCCTTATGCACCAGCCAATTGTCAGGCCTGTCTCAGCTGGGTCTGGCTGGTACAACCAATTAGTAGGCACTTTGACCAACCAATCACCACGCATCTCTCACGTAGGCTTTCCTAGCTTCTCTGCCAGCCCACTGTGTGGACCTGTGTTCCAGTGCGTCCTCGCCCATGGCTGCCAAGCTCTCACTGGGGCTGTGAACTGCCCAAACAGAATGCCCCATTCCGGGCTCCCAGGACCCAAGGACCTGTAACCAAGCAGGGGACTTGCTGTTCGTCATGTCATGCACCTCCTCTTTGCCCCACCCCCACCCATGTTTTGCCCAGGGGTTTACATGGTGATCATAATGGAACCTTGGATGCTAAGTTTGTAACAGCTCTTTTGCCAACTGCCAGTTTCCTACTGGCAGCTAGAGGGCAGGATCTCAGAGATAAAGGGCAGGATGGAGGACCACAGTTGACCTGGGGCAATGGCAGGGGAGGCAAGGTGAGGAAGGGTTCTTGAAACTGGGCCAACCTGGGGTGGAGGGCAGTGCCTGGGTGGGGCCTTACCCACAGGTGTGTCACTGAAGGACGTAACCCAGAAGCAAACACAGTGTGACATAATGAAAACAGGATTTGTTTATACAGCAAGAGGGAGAGAGACTGAGATGGGGAGAGTAATGACAGGTTGGCCCATGGCACCTGCCCTATCCATAGAGTCTGCTAAGCAGAGACCAAAGCTGTCCTTGGCAAACTTGCGGCTCCTACGCAGATACCCCTCCTGAGCACCAGTGGTTTAACTGCCAAAGCCCCAGCAGCCTAAGTGCCCCCAAATCCCAGTGGTTGGTTGGTTTTTTTCATTTCTCTCTTTTACCTGAAATTTTTTAAATAATTATTATTTTTTTTATTTTTTACATCATTGTTCATATTTAAACATTATTTACTCCCCCTTCACCCCCCTCAGGTATATGAAAATGCCTGCAGTTTTAACTGGACAAGAGCCTCAGCAACTTAGCTGCCAAAAGCTTCAGTTTTGCCCATTCTCCATCAGCCTCCAACTGAGGGGCAGATGTGAAAGGCTCGACCTTCTACCATCAAGTTGGCTGAGTGCCACCCACCGGTTCTGAGATTGCTCCTTATTGTTCCTCTTTTGAGGACAAGGGAACGGAAGGCATAACTGTCCACCTGACACCCTCCTACACAGATGCCTGCCCCTTTCCCAGCACAGTGGTCTTTGTGACAAGGTAGAGCTTAGCTCCTCTTGAATATTTATAATAAATTTTGAGAAAAGAAATGACTTAGAATTGTTAAAAGGGATGTAGAACATAAAAATTTGGACAATTCCCAACCTATTTATATTGTAAAGAGTGAGTTCAGAAGTGAACAGTAAGAGTGAGGTCAAGTGACCCTTTGATAAGAAGATTAGTATAGGTGTGAGGCAGACTTCATCACCCACTCCTGCAGGAAAACAGCTGAACTGAAATGAAGGACAAGAAAACACAAAGGAATAAAGAAGGAGGACTTGCTGAACTTCTTAGGCTTTACAGAACTGGACCACAGAGCTATTAGAGTTTTGATTGAGGGGTACCCCAGGGCCCCCAACTCTGTCTGCTCTAAATGGGTTCTGCTATCCATCACATAAAGATAAAGCATACTGAGTGTGAAAAGTTTAATAGAAAGAACTTTAATATTAGTGTGCAGGGGCCTCCCTGGTGGCACAAGGGGTTAAAGCACAGCACTGTAAAGCTATCTGCAGCCACTGCAGCATGAGTTTGACCCCTGGCCAGGGAGGTGACCCACATGGCATGGCAGATCTCTCCTGTCTCGCCAGCTCCCCTCAGCAGAGCATTCCAGTCAATCTGCCTGTTCTGCTATCCACTCTGGTGAATCCTTTCACCCTTTGTACCTCTGGCCCCACCCAGTTCTTGTATGCATAAATAAATAAATCTTAAAAAAAAAAAGTGTGCGAAGAGAGATAAAAAAGGATAATAATTCCCCAATGAAACACAGAAAATTACCCATCTCCTCCTGGATGAATAACCAGTTAAACAAGGTTAGGCCAAATATGGCGATGAATCTTAAAAGCTTACCACAAGTCTAAAGCACCTTCTGGAAGGGAATCATAGGAAAAGGGTAGAAGGGGCCAGGCAAGTCTGGGACAAAAGGAGCAAAATCAAAGTACAAATCAAGGTAAAGGTTACCATTGTCATCCTCCTCAGGGGTCTCTCACCCACTTATTTTCCTACAGTCTCCACATGTCTTGACTCCATGTGCCTCCTTCCATGTCACCCAAGTCCCTGAGGCAAGTCCAAAACTGAGAAAAAAGCAGGACTTCTTCACATGTCTCTGTTCCATGTGCCTCCTCCTGCGTCTTCTCCCAAGTCTTCTCTAACTCTTCTTCTCCAGCTTCCCCTCACCACTTAGCTCCACCCTTCACTAGTTAAGGTAGGGAACCTGGAACCTTTTAATGGAGATTACAGTTATTCTATTAGGCTCTGAATGTGCGATGTTATTCAAGATAAGAGAGGAACCCCAAAGGTGATTCAGAGATCATCAAGACTGCCTCCTCAGTCTTAGACAAGCCCTGACTTTCAGTAGGTAAAACAATCTCCACACAAAGTTCTAGGGTGATGACCTTCAAGCTGTAAGGGAAGGTTAGCTGCCCAACAAAGCCAAGGATCTTGGCTAACCCTACTTAGATTTCGGAGGATGGAGTCACCTCAAATTCTTAATATGCAATAAGCTACTCAGAAGAGTGGGGCTGCTGTAGGGAATTTTTTGTAGGACAAAGCTCAGTAGAGTCATGAGGATTGGACACCATTGGCATGTGATAGCAGAGTAGGAGCCCCATCGGAACATCACTGCATGACTATAAGTGCTGCCATGTGGACTGTGTCCAGCAAAGCCATGGTAGCAGGAATATCTTAGTATGCCTGGAAGATGAGTCACCCCACCCATCCACCCACTTGTGTCTGACAGTTAGAGCATAAAGTTAAGTAGATAATTCTCAAACATTAAGAGTTGACATTGTCCTGTGAGATTTTGGAGTTCTTGAAACCTGTCACTTCTTTCTTTTCTATTTCTTTCTTTTGGGATGGCAGTATTTATTCTATGCTTATACCATAATTGTATTTTAGAAGCATATAAATTGCTTGTTCTCGCAGGTTCATGGCTGGAGTCTCACCCATATAGCAGAATTAGATAATAATTATATGAAAATTTGGTTTTAGAATTGATGCTGGAATGAGTGCAGAGTTTTAGGGTTAGCATGCAATGGATATTTTATTGATATGATAAGGACATAAATTTGGGGGAGGAGGGGCCTAGGGGTGGAGATCTATGATCTGAACATTTGTGTCCTGCCACAGTCATATGTTGAAATCCTAACATCCAATGTGATGGTATTAGGAGATGGGACTTTTAGGAAGTTCAAGGTTATAAAGGGGGAGACCTTACATGTGAGACACCATGCAACTCCCTCTCCTTCACTATGTGAAGACACAAGAGCTGATAACAGTCTGTAAACTAGAAGAGGCTTTCACCAGTATGAGACAGTGCTGATACCTCGAACTTGAACTTCCCAGCTTCCAGAGCTGTGAGAAATAAATTGTTGTATACCAGTCTGTGGCATTTCATTATAGCAGCCTCAATAGACTAAGAAAGCTACTGAAAAGGAGGGTACTGTTTAGCAGAGCATCTTTGTTCTCCTTAGAGGAAGTCAACAAATCCCAAAATTGGACTTTATCAAAGCTATTTTATAACATTATATTTTTCCTTCAGTTACTTTTCTTTTTAGCTAGGCTACAAAATGCTGATTCACTGCTTATCTCTGGGAAATTTCTGTTTGCTCCTTATTTCTAATTATGGAATCTGAAAAGATCAGCCTATCAGAGCCTTTCTGTCATAGATGTGTAGGGCATCATGATTCAGTTACAAAGAGTGTCATCATTAAGAATGTTCTATGTGTAAACATTCAAAATAAGATTTATTTTTAATTGTCATGTTCATTTAATTTTCCTTCTGCTTTTCTTTTCTTTGACCCTGTTATTGAAATTGGTTCTTATTTTTGCCACAGTGATAATGATAGAATAGTGTATCTTAAGACTTTATTACTGAGTTAACTTCTATTTTCATCTCTATAAAGTTATGTTCTAGTGCCCTATATTCCCAGAATCATCATCTTTGTTGGTGCAAATAATTATCCTTAATACAGAGTTCTTGTGTCTTAGATCCCTATATGACTTCTGATATTTAACTTTTATTTTTATATTTTCCTTGGTCTGAGAGAATTGAGTTAGAAATGGAAGAATGGATAGAAAGAAACGTATTGTTACAATAATTTTCTTATACTTTAGCTCAAACACAGCATGCTATATTTAATTTCTGGTAAGATTCAGTCACACCGGTTAAACAACCTATGTATGCAAATGGAGTAAGAGAAAGTCAATCAATTATGAGCATGTGTGTTAGGGTATATTTATGGGTTGCTTCATTCAACTTAATGCAGAATTTTGTTTTGTTTTGTGCTGGTATTATCTGAGAAGCCATGCCAAATCACCTCATGAAATATCAGTATAAGCTGACATGTTTTCATGATTTGATTTAATTACATGAACATAAAAAAGTGTGCACTATAAAGACAACAAAAGAGAAAATTATCCAACAGGATTAAAGCCAGCAAAACCCTTGGATCTAAAATTTCTAGTAGAATGAATTGAGTAGAATGAATTATAGAGTGTGTGTGTGTGTGTGTGTGTGTGTTACTTTGAGAAGAAATCTTACTATAATTTGTAATATTAAAAATGAATGGCTATCAGCTTTTTCTAATGCCAAATACTAAATGAGAGGTGTAGAGGGAGACCCATATGCTATCGCAAATTAATATCAATAGCTACATAGGATGTACTTTTGAATAAAAAGGAACAAAGTCTTAAACATAATCTTTTTATGAGCTCTTATTCACTAAAACTAGACAATGTTTATTCTGGGGGTAGGGAAATGATTTTGACTCTTGACACCATTGTGCTAATAATGACTAGCCCAGTTTATAGAAGACACACAGCTAAATACTGTCATCTTCAGATTTGATAGGGTTTCACTTTTTATTTTCTAGAAATAATTGTTGTGCTTAAAGAAAAAGGGAAATAACAAAGGAAGGAATAAGGCAGGCAGATGAGAACAGAAAAGAAGATAAGAAAGGAGGAAATGAGTGAGGGGAGGAAAGAATCAGTAAAATAAGTAATTTGGATTTAAGTTCTTGTTTTTTCCCCCTCTCAGTAAGTTTCATTCAGTACTATTTGTTTTCAAATATGCTCATTCCTTTATCAGTTCCTTAATGTATTATCTTTGCTTCAAGTACATCTGATGTGGATTTACAAAAAGTTGTCAATTTGAACAAAAAGTACCTGTGACTGCCATTACTTGTTTTACAAAAGATAAGGTTTAAAAAGTGTAATTAGCATACTGGGCACAAATATACCTGTTACTCTAAAAATTGGATTTTTCCATGCTTTGAAGGAACTGGTCATGGAAAAGTAATACTAGATATAAAAGTTGTGAGAACTAGCTCTTTGCAGCATCTACTGCGAGAATGAAGACCATTCTCAGCAGACTGTCGACATTCCAGAAAATGTTGACATATCCCTGAAGGGTCGCACTGTTATTATGAAGGGCCCCAGAGGCACCCTGCGGAGGGACTTCAATCACATCAATGTGGAACTCAGTTTGCTTGGGAAGAAAAAGAAGAGGCTCCGGGTTGACAAATGGTGGGGAAATAGAAAGGAACTGGCTACTGTTCGCACTATCTGTAGTCATGTACAGAACATGATCAAGGGTGTTACACTGGGCTTCCGTTATAAGATGAGGTCTGTGTATGCTCACTTCCCTATCAACGTTGTTATTCAGGAAAATGGGTCTCTTGTTGAAATCCGAAATTTCTTGGGTGAAAAATACATTCGCAGGGTTCGGATGAGACAAGGTGTTGCTTGTTCAGTATCTCAAGCCCAGAAAGATGAATTGATTCTTGAAGGAAACAACATTGAACTTGTATCAAATTCAGCTGCTTTGATTCAGCAAGCCACGACAGTTAAAAACAAGGATATCAGGAAATTTTTGGATGGTATCTATGTTTCTGAAAAGGGAACAGTTCAGCAAGCTGATGAGTAAGATTTAAGTTGTCCAGCTACAGAGCAGCAAGTTAATGGATGATTTCTTAGACCTATTTGTGATACATCTTTAAGATGCAATAATAAAAGTCGTCATTGATTTGGGACTTTTTTTTTCCTTAAGCTGATTATCCTTTCAAACTTTTAAGCAAATAAACAGTTCAAGTCAGTAAAAAAAAAAAAAAAAAAAAAAAAAAAAAGTTGTGAGAACTAAAGAAGTTCTGATAAAAAATTAGTCATAGGAACAAAAAGTTTTCTTAAATTTCTCATTTCTGTCTAGTGGTCAGAGTATTTGTTAACCTTTCTTATGGGTCCTTAAAAGACCCAAGTCTAATTTACTGTTATAGAATCACAGATGTTATCCTATTCATGCTCCAGAAAAGTCTTACTAAGCATTCTATATATTTTTTTCCTGAGTTGCTAATAATGTGAAATTATTTGTTGTTAAAAAATACAAAATAATCTTATTTTATTTTTAAAACAAACTAAAATGTCTCTGCTATATTTCCCCTCATTTTAAATTCATGCATAACTATAATACTGTTGAGTTTAATGTGGAGAATGTAAGTCAACTATTCAGGATATAAATATGGAGTAAATACTTTAAAAGTAAGTAGTTTAGGGCCTCGCCCCTGGTGGCGCAGCGGTTGAGCGCTGGGCTGCGAGGCTGACCGCAGCCTCTGCAATGCCGGTTGGTTCCCCGGCTGCCAGCGAGGGTCCCACAAAAAAAAAAAAAAAAAAGTAAGCAGTTTATTGCTGAGTTTAAAAAAAGCAACCAAGGGGGGTAATTATTAGACAATGCAGTTCCAATTGAGAATGCCAAGTCTTATGTTTAAAAATGATATCAAGAGTACATATTAATCTTAAAACAATTATATTAAAAGTAGAACACCAGAAATAAATGCTGATGAACCTAAGATGCTTACATTTTCAAATCCTATTCACTCTATTTCTTCTCTGTAAAATAAGGGTGATAAAGGGTTCTCTTAATCATCCTAACTTGTCTTTAGTAAAAAATGCTCACATACTTACATATACAAAATTTTTTATATAATGCAAGTAAAATTTTCACTGATAGAAAATATGTATATACATGCTCATCAAATATGAATTGTTAATGATCACCTGATCACAAACATCTCTTCGCTCCCCTTATACATAATATATATAATTTGAAATCATCTTTCATATGAATTTTCTACTAGAAAAGTTCAGTCCATCATCACCTATTTCCCATGGTATTGAAAGTAGAAGAATCTTAAAAGTAGAATTTGCATTTTAATAACTAGGAATTAACAGGATCTACGTAGACTAAAGAAGTTCATGAGATGTCCTAATTCTATTGAACTTAGTTCTGTGAGCTCAAAGGCTGGGAAAACCAATAAGCCTACTTCACAGCAAACAAAAATATCATATGCAATTGTATCTCATAACTAGAAATGATGTCCTTACAGTCATGCTAGCAATTAGAAGCACTTATTATTCGCTTTTCTTCTCTTGCCTGGATGACCAGAAAACAAAAGTATGGCTAGTTCCAGTTAGTGGAATATAAAAAAAAGTTATAAGTATCATTTCAAAATGAGATGTTGAAAAAACTCTGATCTACTGTCTAGCTTGCTCAAAACCTTACCATGACACTGGGAGCTCTATGTTTTTACTGAAAAAAACACATGATAAGATCTTAAAAAAATCACTTGAAAGGGAAATCCTCCAGAGATGTAAACTTAGGCATTAAAATTTCAGGGTTTGGGCCTCCCCAGTGGCAAAGCAGTTGAGCGCTGGGCTGAGAAGGTGCCGGCAGCCTCTGCAGCACCAGTTCAATACCAGCCGCTGGCAAGGGTCCCACATGGTGCGCAGACCTCTCCTGCCATACCTGCTGCTCCCCTCAGCAGTGTATTTCATCAGTCTGCCTGTTCTACTCCCCGCTCTGGCTCTGGTGGATTCTGTCACCCTCCCACACTTCTGACTATTCCCAGTGCTTGTGTAAATAAATAAATCTTTAAAAAATAATAAAATTTCAGGGTTTATTTGATAGCTAAGAACAACTTAGAAGCCATTTTGATTATTTTAATTAATATGTAGTAGGTAATGGAGATGTTGGAAATTAAGTGATTGATTTGGCTAAAGGATTCTAAATGTCATTTTGCTCCACCATTATTCGCAAGTTATATTTAAGACACTGGCATTGCTTTCAGTTCACTATGTTACAGTGTAAGATGTCACACTTTTGAGTGGGCATTGAACTCAAAATGGTACTTTTTTGCTGGTACTTATGGTAGTTATTTAAAAACAGAGTGGGGTTTGTTTAGCAAAAAGCCACAGCTGACCATTAACTACACATTTTCAGGCCAGCTAATTCCAGAAACTATAACAATTAATTGTTTCCCCTTATCACTTATTTTCTGATATGACTGAAAGGAAGTTGTGTATTGTTAGTTACAAAATCTACCTAGCAAGGCAAAGTTTAATGCCTTTTAAATAGTGAAAGTGAAAACTTCTTTAACAGACTGTAAAGATGTATACTCTATAGGGAGAGGCAGAAGTTTCTAAATAAAATAGTATAAATTATTTAGCCTTACTTAGTGCTAATGGATAAACATGGGAAAAAACTGAAGCTATTTCTGGCAAATGTGCCTAGAATAAATACTTATAAACATCCATTATTTTCATCAGTATGAAACATTGCTAATGGTTAACACTAAGATATTTATGCCTCGAATTACAAGATGTTTGGAACAATTGCTTAGTTATCACAAAAATAACCAAAATTATCACCAAAATAACATTATCACCAAAATAACATTTAAATCAATGCTCATTTCTCCAAAGACGTACAGATGACCAGTAGGCACAGGGAAAAATGTTGATCATCACTCATTGTAAGGGAAATAGAAATCATGACCACGACGAGGTTTATCTCACACCTGTGATAAAGGGCCATATCAAAATATTGCTAAGTATGTAGAACCCTTTTGCACTGTTGGTGGGAATATAGGACTGATCCCACCTCTATGGAAAACATTATAGAGGTTTCTCAAAATATTAAAATAAATCTACCATATGATTAAGCAATTCCACTCCTCGGTGCTTACTAAGAGTGTACAAGAATACTAATTCAAAGGGGTATATGCACTCCCATGTTCCTTTCAGCCCTATTGACTAATGTAAGATATGGAAACAGCCTAAGTGCCCAAAGACGGATGAATGGATTAGGATGATTTGGTGTATGTACATAATGGGGTACCTATGTTCATTGCAGCACTATTTACAACAGTCAAGTAATTGAAGCAATATAAATGTCCAAGGTGTAGGACAAGTGGATTAAGAAAATGCAATACTACCATTTATAAAAACAGATGAACTCTTGCCACTTGTGATACTATGGATAGAACTAAAGGAGACTACGCTAAGCATAAAAAGCCGGAAAGAGACAGGTTAAAAAGAGATGGTTTTGCTCACAAGTGTAATATACAGAAAGAAGACAGAATCAGACAACACCAGACCAAAATCAAACCTAGAAATTTGACTTATAAACTAAAGCTACCAGAGGGTGAAGGGGAAGAGAATTGGGAATGAGCACAAGGCACTAATGCCTGTGGACTATGGGTGCCTTGGTGATGGGCATGGTGTAGTTTCTTACACCTGAAGAGGTGAGAGTCTGCCTGAATAACATACGATGTGTAAACCAATATTACCTTTAAAAGTTACACGAAAAATATACACACAAATAATCAATGCTCAGTATATCTTGTAGAATGTTAAGTACATTGTGCACCCAGCAAAAAGTTCAACACTTTTCATAAGCATGATAATAAAGGCAGTAATTGCTAATAGATTTTTGCAATAACCTAATGTTGAACCTCTAAACAATTGTGCATAGACTGCCTCAGTTACTCTTAGACGAATCTCAGAAGGTGACAGGCCATTTTTAGTGCAAACTGGCATTCAATTTTGTTCTTTGTTTAACTAACTATAGTGTTTACAAGGTCAATTTGTTTTCTATATACAAAATACTAAATCTTCCTTATCCAAAGGAGACAAGAGAGTGTTCCTGCCTTTCTGTAACTAGAGATTGAAATCAGGTTAGCATCTTGGGTAGCAATCCTTACAGATAAAGATGTGTTGTCCAGCTGAAAGGGAATATGGAACATTGCTATAATCACAGAGCAATAGACTTTGGGAGTGAGAATATCATTTGAGAGGAATTAATTTATCTCCACAGAGTAGAGAAATAGGTGGAAGTTCTTTCACCAATCAGTAGGGAAGCAAAAGCATGAAGATCAGTGGACACAGATGACCAAACAAATAAGAACGAGACTTCACACATCTGTTGTCATGCACACCATTTTTAACCCAAAAAAAACAAGCCTTTCTACATTTAGATTTAAGTCAAGTTCAAATTTTACCCATTGTTTATTATGAAATCACATAAACTCAAACAAAACTTGTTTATGCTGCCCTTTATTGCCCAGACAGATGGTGATCAATGGATTTATGGAAAACCAAGTCTTTTCATTGCTTCCCAAGCAACCTCTTATGCATATTTTTAGTATTTCCTTAAGCATTCTAAATAATAATTTAAAGCAATGAAAAAATAATTAAGTAGACTACTTGAGCCCAAATTTTGGTTTCTCTCCAAATACTATATATCATTTAACCTCATTTAACCTCTGAATGAATCTTCATGTGTATAGTGAAGATAAAAC
The DNA here is from genome assembly GCF_964194135.1 of Talpa europaea. Taxonomy (NCBI): domain Eukaryota; kingdom Metazoa; phylum Chordata; class Mammalia; order Eulipotyphla; family Talpidae; genus Talpa; species Talpa europaea. The sequence continues at coordinate 30,317,448 of NC_140071.1, forward strand.
TACCACCTATTTTACAGTATTGCTGTAATTATGTGCTAATGAGTAAAATAATCCCCAGTGGCATATTTTTATCAAAGAAATCAGTAGAAAGAAAATGGAAAATATTCTCACCATCTGATTATATGTCAAAATTTATGAGAAATGTCAAAAGTCTCACTCACTGAAAATACTGAAGATGTCAATTTATACTTGAAGTGCTTACAAGTAAGATAAATTTCCCAACACATTTATGTTGATTTTATAATATTGGTTATACTTTGCTGTGTGTCATATGCATTAGCATTTAATGCAAGAAACACAGTATGTAGGAACAGATAGACTGAGGTTGAACCTGTCTATATGCAAGTTGTCTAACACCTCTCTGTTCTATTTTTTTGATATCTGTAAAATAATGATTCTTAAGATTTTTATGAAGTTTAGCATGAAACTCTTCTTGCTGGCAAATGTGTTACAACAAACACATCATATTAGTTAATTTCTGTTGATGTGCATTCTTTCTAATACTATTAATTTCCATGTCAGATGTGGATTTCAGACTCACCTAAATTTCTTCTAATGAGACAATCTCAGGTCTTAAATTCTTATACTTAAGATATGATACTTTAAAGAAGTGGTTCACAATTTGTAGCCCTGGATTCCTATTGGAACCCAAGTTTATTTCTATTAAATCATATGCACACACATCCTAGTCTACTGATTGCATGAACAATGAAGCACACACACAATTTTTAACTATGTCCACAGTCATTTCTGTTTTTATATACTTTTTAAAGAGATAATAATAGTTTTTAATTAACTTAGGAGATAATAAAATTGTCAAAACCAGTTCTAATGTTGAAAACCTGGAAACCACTAGTCATTACACAAACTAAAGCATTTCAAAGTTATTTTTAATCTCATCTGCTTCCCCCATACTCTGGTTATTTTTATAGCTCCCTTTTTGTGCTCTTATTTTACAGTGTGACTGCTCATGTATATTTGTTCCAGGGCTAGATTTCTAATATGCTTAGAAGTGTGTACTATCAAGTTAAAAAGGACCTTAAAGTCATCTAGTCCAATCATCCATCAGATGCATGAATTGCTCCTACTTACATCTACATCTGCTTTGGCAGTACCTTAAATATACTCTAGACATTAGCCTATAGCCAAACATTAACTCTGACTCCAAATGGAAATGTTAATTCATCAGCACTTTTAAAACTTCCCACTTGTAACAAAAATCCAAATTAAAGTGTATTTAACTGCTACTTTCTCAAGATGACTGATTCTCCATAAGATATAGTGAGCAGGCTCATCATGAGTACCCAAGTCATTCTCATGTATTAAATTAGATGCATAGGAGCTATATTAACTCTTTCAAATCATTAGGGCATTTAGTCTACTAAGTGAGTTAAGTGTAGTAGAGAGTTATTCACCAGATAGAGGCATGAATAATAGATTGACAAGAAGTAAAATATATGGAGTCAGAAATAAATGACCTATATAAAAATGATGCATTTTAGTACATGTTAAATACAAAAAGAAACAGATTATTAAATACTGTGAGCCATCATCTAAATGGATTTCATCAGAAATTTAAATCTATAGTCACTCACTCTTTGAAGTATCACATTAAGAGAGAATTGCATTGCCTGTTATAGACCTCATATTGACTGAGAGGTTGTGATAATGACAGTCATTAAAAATAACTGCCTAGTCACACTTAAAATGATAGGCATTAAATTTGTGTTGATTAACCATTAACTTCCTTCCTTAAGTTTTTAGCGATGCAAAATGAAAACTACTAAATTTAAAATTTCTCTTTCCTTCCCTTCTTTTCTCTTTTTTCCCCTTAAGAGTCATACACTATTTTTGCAACTTTAACAATTAAACAATGCATGATTAAAATACTCTCTGTACTTAGACATAATGGATCCATATCCAATAATTTTGGATATTAAAATAAGGAATATTGCTTTTCACAAAACATTTTTTTCAATCTTCTTGCATTCATTGCTTTTGAAATTAAGCATGTCCTATATAATCTAGAATCAACATAGGCACTAAGAATGAGCTGGCAATATGTCTTTATAATAAAAACAGTATAAATTTAGAATTTTCTAGTTCCTATGAAATGAATTAAATTATAGTTTCTTTAAATACACAAAATAATGTCACTTATTAAAATAGGTTATGAGTATTTGAAATCTCTAAGAGACTAGTTGTGGTAGTTCCAAGGAATGTAACAGATGTGCACAGTTCTCACTAAACTTGCCATATAAAGTATTCTGTATCTGTTTTTTATTACAAATTATCACAAGTACAGGGACTTGAAAAACCAATTTATTATCTTTCAATTCTGTAGGTTAGAAGTCCTGATATCCAAAATGGGTCTCACCAGGCAATAATCAAGGTATGTATACACTGCATTTATCTTCTGGGAACTCGACAGAAGTCTCCACTTACTGCTTAATTGGGCTATTAACAGAATTCCATTTCTTGAGATTGTAGGATGCAGAGCCCTGTTTCCTTGCTGCCTCTTGACTTAGGATCTTCCCAGAGGCTACTGTCTAAACTTTCTTCCTCCATTCTCAAAGTCCCATTATCAAGTTCATCTCATGCTCAGATTTCTATTCCTTCTTTTTCCATCCATGTCATCTCTCTCAGGAAATGTTTCTCCATTTTAAGGATTCAGGGTTATATTTGATCCACTACATAATTCAGGAGAATTTCCCCATTGTAAAGTATATATTCTAATTACCTCTGCACAGTCTCTTTTGCCTGGAAGGTAACATTGTAGGGTAAAGAAAATATCAGGCTTTTCTGCCCTTCCGCCATCAGGATAGATGATGGATCCTTGTCTTGAATGCATGCCTGATGGCGGGCACCTGGAGTAGGGTGTGGGCATGGGTAGATGGGATTCAGCTGAGCTAAGACTGTGCTTTTAAGGGCGGCGTCAGCAGCAGCAGCAGCAGCAGCAGCAGCAGCAGCAGCAGCAGCAGCAGCAGCAGCAGCAGCAGCAGCAGCAGCAGCAGCAGCAGCTTTAAGGGCGGCGTCAGCAGCAGCAGCAGCACCAACACCAGAAAGCCCAGATAGAGTAAAGACTTGCTGGGGGCTGGGAGGCCTCAGCACGAACGCCAGAAAGCCCAGATAGAGTAAAGACTTGCTGGGGTCTGGGAGGCCTCAGCACGAATGCCAGAAAGCCCAGATAGAGTAAAGACTTGCTGGGGGCTGGGAGGCCTGCCAGCCTCCCAGCCCCCCAGCCAGCACCCCTGCCTGCCATATGCCTGGTGAACCCCAATAAAAGACCTGCAAAACTACTGAGGACTCTGACTCCTCCTTTACCTGGTCTGCATGGGATCAGAGAACCTGCACTGTGGCCAGTCCTGCCTTTACAAACATGTATACAAATTCTGTGGATTTGTATATGGAAAAACATAGAGGGACATACTTCTACTTACCATGTTGTAGTGGCACGATGGGCCACTGAGCAGGTTTTCTGATCCAGCAGACCGGGGTAAAGGAGAAGAGAGTCCTGGAGCCCTCGGTGGCTTTTCAAGCTTTTATTGGGATTTACCAGGTACTTGGCAAGGCAGGGTTGCTGAGGAACCGGGATGCTGGAAGCCTCCCAGCCCCCAGCAAGTCTTCATTCTATCTGGGCTCCCCAGTGTTCACTGGTGGTCTCTGCTGCTCTGCTCTTTCGTGGTTCTGCTTCTGCTTTTCTGTTTCTCTGCTTCTACTGCTTCTCGTCTTCTTCTGGTGTCTCTTCTTTTTCTGATGTCGCCCTTATAAGCACAGTATGAGCCAAGGTGAATCCCATCTTCCTATGCCCACACCCTACTCCAGGTGCCTGCCATCAGGCATGCTTTAGGGACCCCAGGGTTCCATCATCTATCCTAATGGAGGGCAGAAAAGCCTGATACTTTTACCTTACCCTACACATTATTCTATGATGGTAAGTTGAAGTTGTTGAATACAAACACAGGGGTGATGGCCTATAATCAAATACTTCAAACTTATTTGTATGATAAAAGAAATTGTGTAAATAGTAGTGTGATTTAAAACATCTATTTAAAATAAAGAGGAAGGGCCTCCCCGGTGGCGCAGCGGTTGAGCACTGGGTTGCGAAGCTGCCCGCGGCCTCTGCGACGCAGGTTCAATCCCCGGCTGCTCCCCGGCCACCAGAGGAGGGTCCCACATGGCGCGCAGACCTCTCCTGCCGCCCGCTGCTCCCCTCAGCAGTGTACTTCGGTCCTTCTGCCTGCTCTGCTCCCCGCTCTGCCTCTGGTGAATTCTCTCACCCTCCCGAGCTTCTGACTGTACCCAGTGCATGTATAAACAAACAAACAAACAAATAAATAAATAAAACATGCCTCTATTAAAAAAAAATAAAATAAAAATAAAATAAAGAGGAAAATTGAAGTATCATGATAATAAATTGATTCTGGTTGCAATCCCAATATGTTAGGAGGTTTCTCATAACAACCAATTAAACAATTATCAGATACAGCTGGGTGACCTATAATTAAAAACATTCTTGAAACTATTTACTCTGAGAAAGCATTAGATTCTACACATGAAATACTCAGTCCCACAAGACTTCACTTAACTTCAGATGCCAATCATAGGTTACAAACTCTGCTTCTGAGTGACTGATTATGAATCAGAGGGTTCCATGACCTTCTCCTTGGGTTTGATTAATTTTCTAGAGTGGAACACAAACTCAATAAACACATTTACTAACTAGATTACTGTTTTATTATAAACGGTATTAAAGGATACAAGTCAAGTCAGATGAAGAGATAGGACAAAGTATGGTGACAGTATGAAGCTGTCATTTCCTCTCCTACCACCCCATTCTCCTTCATGTCCAGGTGTTCACCAACACAGACTCTCCAAGCCTTGTTCCTCTTTTAAATATTTATAATGACTTCATTATATTTGCATAATTGTTTAATGGGTATCAGCAACTGATTTAACCTTCAAGAGACCAGGAGGCAGGGCTGTAAATTCCAACCCTGGCAACCAACTTTTAACCTAAGCTATCTCATTAACATAAATCTAGTTGTGGTAGATCGGGGATTATTATGAATGCCAAGTCATCTGTTTAACCAGTATGGCTTCAAAAAATATTCAGGAACTGAGGACAAGAGATCAAATAGATTCCGATATCACATTTACCACTCGATGTATTTCAAGAATCTTTGGAGCTGTAAACCAAGAAACTTGGATGAAAACCAAATATATATGAGAAATTTTTAAGTGACCAAATATACATTTCTTATAAATCATAAAGTCACACATAATAAAAAAAAGTCAACAGTACACATTTTTGTTAATGATATAGGAAGAATGGAAGGCTAATTGGAGTATTTACAGTGGATATTCATCCATTTAGCCATTGAGCATCTGATTTGATTATAAAACCAAGTCCATTTTTTTCCTCTTGGTAACTAAACTCTTTCCTCACTATAGGGATCAGGAAGACCACAGTGCAGGTTTTCTATGATCCAGCAGACCAGATAAAGGAGGAGCCAGAGTCCTCAGTGGCTTTTTGCAGGCTTTTATTGGGGTTTACCAGGAACACAGTAGGCAGGGGTACTGGGAGGCTGGCAGACCTCCAGCCCCCAGCAAGTCTTCACTCTATCTGGGCTCTCTGGCGTGCTCTCTGGCGTTCTCTCTCTCTCTCTCTCTTCTCTCTCTCTTCTCTTTTTCTCTTCTCTCTCCTCTCTCTCTCTCTCTCTCCTCTCTCTTTCTGCTGCTTCTTTCTCAGCTTCTCCTATCATCCCCATGACACCACCCTTAAAAGCCCAGTCTTAGCCCAGGTGAATCCCATCTACCTATGCCCACACCCTACTCCAGGTGCCCGCCATCAGGCATGCATTCAGGACCGCAGGTTTCTGTCATCTATACTAATGGTGGGAGGGCAGAAAAGCCTGACATTTTTTCCTTAGCCTACATTCACTCTCGGTTCAGATGCTTTGAAATAAAACAGAAACTAGGCCTCTGTTGGCTAGGCTTGAACCAAGTGGCTAGGCTTGAACAATTCAATGTAATCCATCCACTTAGTCTCTTAGCTAAGCTTATCTTTTATGAGGTCTACCTAAATATTTTTTTAAAGATCTATTTATTTATTTATTTGTTTGTTTGTTTATTTGTTTGTTTATTTATACAAGCACTGGGTACAGTCAGAAGCGCCGGAGGGTGAGAGAATTCACCAGAGCCAGAGCGGGGAGCAGAACAAGCAGACTGATGAAGTACACTGCTGAGGGGAGCAGCGGGCCGCAGGGGAGGTCTGCACACCATGTAGGACCCTCGCTGGTGGCTGGGGATCGAACCTGCACTGCAGAGGCTACAGACAGCTTCACAGCCCAGCGCTCAACCGCTGCACCACCAGGGGAGACCCAGTCTATCTAAATATTAAAAAAACAATATTTTGAATATTTAGATTTTTTCCTGACCCTCTCCTCAGAAAAGATGAAACATCGACTTGTTTTTAGAAGTCACAAAATTTGAAGGTATTACAAAATGATTATAAACATTTATGCAAAATTTTAAATGAAAACTAGCAAATGAAATGCATTAAAATAATATAACACAATTAGATTTATTTGATAAATGAGAATATGACTTAAAGCTAAAATACATTGGGCCTCCTTGGTGGCTCATGAGGTTGAGCTCGGCACTCTGAAGCTGTCTGCAGCCTGTGCAGGGTGTGTTCAATCCCTGGCTGCTCAGGGAGATACCCATGTGGCACTGCAGACCTCTCCTGTCTCGCCTGCTGTTCCCCTCAGCAGTGTTTTTGGTCCATCTGCCTGTTCTGCTTCCCACTCTGTCTCTGGTGAATCCTCTCATCCTCCAGCACCTCTGGCCTGTACCCCAGTTCTTGTATGCATAAATAAATCTTTAAAAAAAACTTAAAAATATTTCAATTTAATTGTTTTATCAAATATCTGTCTCAAGAGTTTTTAAAGCTCCAGAATATATTGACTTTGAGCATAGGAATTATTGGGCCTAAAATTGATTTATGCATAATGATTTTTTAGTAAGATTTTAAATGAAATACAGCATAGTTACATTACATACAGTTTCTTTAAAAGAAAACCAATGAAACTTCACAAAATGAATGTACATATATAACAAGCTCAGAGCCATAAAAATATACTATCAGCACCCCAGAAACTACTTTCCTGACACTAGCAACACACCTCATCATGTAAACTCTATCCTGACTTCTAACATCATTAATTAATAGCATGTAAGAAAATTGTGCAAGTGCCTAGTGATATATTTTCCCCCAAGGGGTATTTATCCTTTCTTCTCATTGAGTGGTTGTTCCTCATTATCTAATCAATAATGAATTCAGGATTTTATTTACTTCTCCTTCTGCTTCTCATAAAATTACAGTTTCAGTTTCGAGGGCTTCACTTTCCAGAATTGCTAGCTTCCTTGTATGTTCTTCAGTGTTCTTTTCCTAGGCACAACCTGAACTCTCCAGAAAGACTGCCAAGTCACCATTCTCCATATATAGTATTTTAAAACCCTAGCCAGAAAGTTTCAAACACTGGAACATATCTTCAGGAAAAAATGATCACACGTTTGATAAATCTCAAGTGCAATTTTGTTACTTCAACCATATAGGACTTTAAAAACAAATGAACAACATCATGCTTATTTCTGTTGCTTCTAATGGCAATGCTTTCTCCTGGAAAAAAGCCAAGATGATCAACCTCTTGATGGCACTCAGAGTCAGAAATGATCACAGCAAATATTGGCTTTCGATTATCAGTTTGACTCTGAGGTTCTCCACACTCTAGAATCTTAATGCTATTACTCTTAACTTCAGTAGCATTCTAATCTTTTCTTTCTTTCTTTTTTTTAAAGATTTATTTATTTATGCATGCAAGATCTGGGGTACAGGCCAGAGGTGTGGGGGGTGAGAGGATTCACAGAGACAGAGTGGGGAACAGAACAGGCAGATTGTGGACCAGTGATTGAACTCACGCTGCAGAGGCTGTGGACAGCTTCATTGGTTGCGTCTTAACCCCTTGTGCCACCAGGGAGACCCCTAATCTTTTCTAACATAAACTTTTCAGTTTGTTTTTGTGAGAATATTTGACGGCATGTTGTGAAATACCATTCACTAACATGGAAACCTCTATGTGTTTTATTTTGTGTAAATGATACAATTCCATTGACCTTGGCTTGTTTCTTATTACTTTGTTCAAAGGATATTACAATTTTTTAATGATGCCAAAGGTAAGTCTGATTTATTATTTTTGACTATTGCATACTAATTCATGTATGCATTCATTATGTTTTATACATTTACCTATACATTTCCTTTATGAAGAATAACTAAATGGTAGTTCTTCTTTAATATATCTCTTCATTCATCATTTTTAGATAAAATTTGTATCTAGAGTCAAGGATAAAATTGCTTTATTAATGAGCTTTATAAAAATACATCATATCTTACATTATTTTTTCTGATTTACTGATTTATGTTGCTTTTATAGCTAGCAAACCTGCTGCTACTCTTTATTAGTTTCTTTTTCTCTGATATACAGTGTCAATGTTCATTTCCTCCACAAACACTGAAAAATCTTTTCTCTTACTTTTCTTATCTCATATTCTCAATTTCTCTTATTTATTTAGTAAGTCACAACTTTCACTTTTTTATTTATAGACTTGAAGTATTATCAGATATTCTTTTCTTATTATCAAATGAATTAACATTTTCTCCATGAAGTATGGTATTTAATTTCAGTTGGTGAGTTGAGATAAATATTATCAAACTAAGGAAATTCTATTCTATTTCTAATTTAAATTTTTACCCTAACTACTTTTGATTTTATTGTGTCTTTTCTCCATTATTTCAGACAATCACATGATTTTTGTTTCTACTTCAGACTGTATTGAATGAGATTATACTGATAGGTTTTTGGCTATTAAAACATCCTCACTTCTATTTGATCATCATGTACTATTGTTTTCATCACACTGCTATTTCTAGTCATCTACTTGAGGTTTCTAAAGAAAATGAGATAATTTTTGTAAGTGAAATGTTCCCACAAATGTTTTACTTATACTGCTTTTATAAAATGGCTTATTCAGAGATTGACTGAAAACTTTTATTTCTATTTTCTGAAATTGCACAAAATTTGGTAGCATACACCTGCTGAACCATTTTTTAATTTGGGGAAGTTTGGTTCAGAATATTTTTATTACTAATTTAATTTTTTCCAGGATATGAAAATAATTATTCAAGTTTAATAATTTTGCTTTGTAATTTAATAGCATCTATTTGGATAGATTTTCCTTGCTCATCTTCCTTTTCAGTATATGTAGATAATTTTTACTTCAAAAGTTTCCAGTTTAGTTCTAAAAAATACTTTGTATTCTTTGTGCTTCTTGATATATGTCAAAAAGAAGTCCTTTAACAAAATCTAGTAAGAGTCAACTCTTTACTATTTTTGTTTTAACTTCTTCCCTCTGATGCCTTAATATTCATACATGAATTTATTTTTCTTTGTCTTGTCATGAATGTAAAGAAATGGGAATGAGGAATAAAAATATAGCAGCGTCTGCTCCAGAAGGTGGGTGGTTAAAAAAAAAAAAAAACAATAGAACAAACACGTAAAGTCTAATTTCTGTTCTGAGAAACATGGAGGAAGCAGCTGTGCTTCCAGGTTCCTGACCTGCAGGTGGCAGCCCTCCAAACAAATTGTAATTCTCTCCATGTCTAACAAAACTGGTAGGAGGGCAGGACAAGGTTCTTCATGATTATTTGATTTTATTTGTTTTTCTAGGCATTTTGTTGGGTTAGTTTGTTGATTGATTTTTACCTCATGCAAGGTGACAAGGCAAGTCCTATTTGATAGGTTTTATCTTGACTCTCACCAGGCCATAAGAGCAGGAAGTCCTACATTTGGAATTTAACTGTTCTGATAGTTGCATGATACATAATCTGTAGCATGCCTTCCCTAGCTTGTATTCTTTTTTTGTTTCTGTTTTAATTTTTAAATCTAGTACTTTTCTCACATTGTTGGTAATTTTTGGATAATATACGATTGTTTCCCTCAGGTGTGGTCACTGTAGTTCTCCCAACACTGAAGCACCCATAGTCCATCATCATCACTATATTCCTTGTGCTCTTCCCCAGTATACCCCTCCCACTGTGTTTTCACCCTTCCTGTACTCATTCCCCTCCCTCCTGGATGCCTCATATCTATGGTTAGCTTTCAAGCATGCCTTGTATTCCTTTTTTCTTTTTAAATATATATATATATATATATATATATGGTGAACCATCACCATAGTCTCTTGTCCTCTTCCCACTCCTCTTTTTATCCCTCTCCTTTCCTCTCCCCTGTTGAAAGTCTCCAATATATAGTTGCCTACTAGTTTTTTTTCCCCCCTGATCCCTTATTTGGTTCTCCTATATCCTTCCTATAAGTGAAACTGATATTTTTCTTTTTCTTATTGACTTATTTCACTGTGCATAATCCCTTCCAGCTCCATCCATGTTGCTGTAAATGGCATGTTTATCTTTTTTGATAGTTATATAGTATTCCACTATATGTATGTATGCATATATATATAACATCTTCTTGATCCATTCATCTATTTTGGGGCATTTAGGTTGTTTCCATATCTCACCTATTGTAAATAGTGCTGAAATAAACATCAGAGTGCATTCTTACCCCTGGGAAGTAGAGAAGAGTTAGAGGTAGAGACAGAAAATGTGCCATTGTCCTTAAATATTTCTCATTTCTATTTTCTTCTTTTAAAATAGTTACTATAGCCTTAGATAAACACAACACAATAAAATCATAAAAATATGAAAAGATAAGCCATAAAGCAAAGTATTGATTCCACACATGTCCCTCTTCCTCCAGTTCACTCTCACCATATACTAATGCTGCCAGTAGTTTGTGATTACATAAGTACATACATATATATTTTGAATTAAAAAATTAGCATATTATTCTGTTATCAGGCCCTTGCCCTTTATCTATTTACAGTGTCAGGTCATCATTTGTATCTGTAAATTGACCCATTTGTAAACAACCAGTAAGCATGCATCCAATTGTTTGTTTATTACATAATATTTAATCAATATTTTACCAGGGAACAATTAATTTATTTCAGATTTACAAATAAACTTAGAGTGTAGTACTGTTCACAACTGTTTGTACTTATGTAGAATTACATTTCTAGTATAAATTCCTAGGAGAGCTGAGGGATCAAGTGGCAAATAAATTATCACAATTCTAGCCAGATCTTCTATATAAATATTATGTTAGTTCACACTTCATCTAACTAGTGTGGGAGTATTTCTTTCTTTAAGTGTTTGCTACAAACAAAGGTGGTATCATCTACTGCTTGGATATTTGCTAGTTTGATAAATAAAAAATTATTTCATTTTTTTATTTGAAATTGAAAATATTTTAAATTGAATTTAATAAAGTATAATCTACATAGAGCAGAAGTCTACACTGATAGACGTGGCAGTGATGTCACTGTGGCAGTGACATAAGTGACTGTGTTAGTGATGTCACTAGGTGATAGGAAATTTGGGAACACCATGGTTTATCTGGTCCCCTTTTGACCCAAGTGTCATTATAAAGTACATGACTATATTTTCATGTTTAGAATTACAGTTTTCCTAAATTTTTATCAAGTTTTGTTTCTGTCCTTTGAGAATTTTTTAAAGTTAAATTATGTAAACTATTAATATTTATGTAAGCTATTAATATTTATTTGTACTAGAAACAAACTTTTTATTTTTTATTTATTCTTTTTTATTTTATTATATACATATTTTATATATATATAAAACATCATTCTTCATTTTTGTACAATGTTTGCTTCCTCCTCTCAGGTGTAGTCCCTGTGTAATTCCCACCACCAATTCACCCATGCACCATCACCTTAAGTTTTTCTATCGTATGCCTTCTGAATATAGAATACTCTATATTATATATATTATATATCTAATATATACAAAATTATTTCTTATCAAGTCTTTTATGGTTTGCTTGTAGTCAGATGTAGTCCCCATAGAATTTCCTTCACCAATACACCCCTGCAACATCACCACAGTCCCCTGTGCTCCTCTGTCCCTGCTTCTGATCCCTCTCCCTCCTCCTCCCCTGCAGTATGTCTCTGATTTATAATTGCCTATTTTTGGTTTGCTTCTATTTTTAATTTAAATTGCCATGCATTGAAAGAAGTAAATGAAAGATTTCTCCTATTAGTAAATCTTGCTGCCTTCTTCAGCTTTCAATTTTCTTCATAATAATACTAATTTTCTTCAAATATTTTCTACATCAACAGTAAGGATGTCAACTCCATGGGGTAGGGAGATGTATTATTTTTTGTTTACCAAGTGATCTTAAAGAATAGAAGATTGGCTAACATTTGAAAGAAATTCAGCAAATGAATGAATACTATGATACTATTTTAAGCACAAATAGTCTTGGTAAATATGCCATCATTTAAGGCTACTATGTATTATTATTATTGTTGTCCCTTTTAATGTTTTTGCTCTTCATTTAATCTAACTCATTATTAAGATTATGACTTATAGTTTCTTGAGTTTACATATTTCTTAATTTTTACTCATTTAACTTTGTTTTCATTTTCTTTCAATTTTTTTAAGTTATTCTGTTTTGATGTGTTATTTGCAAACAATATGTAGTTGAATTTTTGCTTCCTATTCTAATTTGAATGATCTTGCTTTCCCTGTAAGTGAATGATTTTACTAATTTACATATGATGATTTGAATGAGACTGTTTTTTGTTCTATCAACTAATGCTAAGTGATCCCTTTTGTTTCTTTGTTTCTTTTGCATTTTAAAATTTATTATGTGATTTTTTTCTTCTTTTTTTTGTTGAACGATTGTTTCCTCTAATAGTTCACATGGTTGTAATCCGCCATGTTCTTCTGGTCATAATATGTGACTACTCTGTTTTTAAAATAGCAAATATTGAAGTAATATTTCCTTAATATTATGTTATCCTTTACAAGGTAGCAATTTCAATTTGACCATCACAAAATCATACACTATTAGATCTGGAAGGAACATCAGTTCAACTATCTCTAGTGAAAGAATTATTTCCACATCATCCTTGACAAATGCACACACAACCCTTGATTAATCTTCCCTACAGTACAGAGAACTCACCATTCTGAGACAGCCCATTTTTAATGTTGGGTGTTCCAATGTTTATCGTGTGTTTTCATCTATTAAGACAAATTCAGCTTCCAAGTTATTTTCAGCCTCTCACCCTAATTCTTATTCCTATCATGTAATCGGATAACTGGCTCAGATCTTCCACTTTCTTTAGCAGTTCTTCACAAGTAATGACAGAATGATCTTTAACTGTTCCAAACACCAACTTCTAGTATAGCCTGCTTTGTCAACGTTCCTTTTACACATAGCATTCAGAATAAAGTTCAATGCTATAAATATACGTTTGCCAGTAAAGAAGAGTGTGATACTTTTTTTTTTCATTCAATCTATACTTTATGTGTGAGGACAATCTAGAAAAAATTTGTTTTTTTCAGTCACCAAATTAAAAAAAAATAAAAAAAAACAGTAGTTCCAATCTGTCAGCAAAAATAATGTTAACACAATCTCTCTTTACCTTATAATTTAGGAGGAAGATAATAATTGCATGAAGTAGAATAGATTGCGTATGTTATTCCTGGAAGATAAGGAACAGATTGAAAACAGAAATATGGACCTAGTTCAGCTGGTAAGGGAATGGGCCAAATTATAATTTAAGGGCATTCCCCAGAAAATTTCCAAGTACAAAAATGTAAGACCTACAGGAAAATATGTAAGTACAGGGAATTCAAAAAACTGGGTAGATATAAGCACTTTGCAACTTCTCCACTATGTCACATATGAAGCTTCAGAAAGTAATCCCAGATGTCATTTAATAGAGATTATGTAATGCTAGTAAAGAAGGCACTGCCACAGCAGGTTCCTATGATTGTCACTGAGAATGACTAAGAGTCAACCTTCCTTTATCAAGTAATATTACCCAAAACAAAAAGAGAAAACTTAAGGTGAAAGGATCCAATCTGTGTTTTTTAACCATAAACTATTCAATGGAAACCAATTGGCATGAGTGAAGAACACATAAAGATAAAAACCACAAACGTGAAAATAGAATAAGAAGTAGGGAACAACCATTATTGAATACTATAAAAGTGTAAACATTTATTTAGAGAGCTGGCTTAAAACAATATGTTACGGGCCTCCATGGTGGCACAAGGGGTTAAGACGTAATCTATGAAGCAATCCACAGCCACTGCAACATGAGTTGGATCCCCGGCCAGCCAGGGAGCAACCCACATGGCACAGCAGAACTTTCCTGACTCTCCCGCTGCTCCCCTCAGCAGTGTATTTCAGTCAATCTGCCTGTTCTGCTCCCTACTCTGTCTCTGTTGAATTCTCTCACCCCCTGCACCTCTGACCTGTAACCCAGCTCCTCTATGCATAAATAAATAAATCGTTTAAAAAATTAAAAAAAAATAATGTCACTATTTGGAGAAAAATTTTGATAAAGAGAAAGAGATGATGAGCAAAAGATATAAAAGAAATAATTTAAAATGATATTTAGCATTTTATACTTGGATCTCATGTGTCTGCACATTTTGGTGGTTTCCACATTTCTAATTCATACTAGGATTACTGTAGGTTTTAGACAGACCTCAAAATGTATACATTTTCAATTTATATTTAAGGTTGCATCTTAGACCCTATACTTCTAGATAAATAGGTGACAAATAGGTAGAGACATACACACATACATGTATACATATATACAACCATATGTACATGCATTGAGTTGGAGACAGATATAAATAACTCCATCATTCTATCTATGGAAAAATTTATATGTCATTCTCTGGCTCGATATACTTCTATCTATCTATCTATCATTTATTTATCATCTATTCTCTGAGTAAGGCAGAAATTAATTATAAAAGGAAGAAACTGGAGAAGCAGGAATATCCAGAATGTGGTGAATCTTTTCAGATGATTGGTTAATAATTCTGAAATAGAGTTTAAATATTCCCAATTAGCTTATGATAGTTGTCTTAGTTTGTTCATATCTGTTCAGGCTACTATGTCAAAACACTATAGATTGGTTAGTTTATAAGAAACAGAAATTTACTTCTTACCGTTCCAGATCTTGGATTTCTAAGGTTGGAGTCCCAACATGGTTAGGTGAGAGCCCTTTTATGCATTACAGACATCTCAGTGTATCCTTACACAGCTTAAGATGGTAAGGGGAGCTCTTATGATGGTATTAATCTCATTAAAAGGCTCCCCCTTCCTGTCCACTCACCTCCCAAAGACCCCACGTCCTAATACTGTAACTTTGGGCATTAGAATTTCAACATATAAATTTAGGTGTCCACAAACATTCAGCTCATAGCAGTAGCATAGACAATTATATTTAAGATTTTATTAATTTTGTGTATACTAAACCTCTGTGGCCCAACCATGAAGCAGTCATACATCTGTATGGATTTACCATTCTTGTTTTCATGCTTACACCTATCCACTCACCTACCATCACTATGGTAAATACACCAACATCAGTATTACTAACAATCTGTGCAGCCAAACATCAATATAGAATATGATGAAATTGGACATTATATAATTACAAATAACATAAACTCAAACTTATTTAATGAGTGCTCTGCTAGAATCTCACACATATCTCTGAATCTATCTCCTCTTTACTCTTTACTACTTACTTAGCTTTCCATCTTTGAAAAACACAAAATTTTGAGGCAATGCCCATTCATCTCCCCAGAATAAAATTTGCAAATTTCCCTATTTCTGCTTTTAGCTCTATTTCTTCCCTTCCATTGAACACATTTTTTGTTCCCTGTAAAACACCCAGTAATTTTATTTTTTCAATCTTCTTTTCTCTTGTAGTTTATTAAAATTTCCCTTTTTTATTTTTCTTATCAATATATAAATCTGTTGTTTCCTAGATTAAATAATTTTAGGCTCCTTTGATTTCATATTGTTCACCAACAAATTTTCTCTACAACTTCTCCAGAAAACTGCTTGCATGCCTAACCTTCACTTTCTAACATCATATCACATCTCACACACTAAAAACTGACTTTCATTCACCCATACCCACTGACCACTTCTAAGATTTTGCCTCAGCTGAGATTACTAATAACTTTCATTTCTTAAAAGCTACTGTATACTTTTATGTTAATTTAATAACATAAAGGCATTAAGACAGGCTTTGAAAATTGCCTTTCTTTCAAGGTATAGCTCAAAAAATAATTTTAATTTCCCACCTAAATCTCTGCCTTCTCCTTCACATTCAGTTCTGAAAATTTCTAGATATTAAATAGACCTTAAAATGTGATCATTTCTTTAGAATTAATGTTGGCTCCACATTCTCTTTCTATAGATGTTGTCATTCTCTTGACATTAAATTGTATTGGCTTACTGAGGAATATGAGATTATTTTCAATTTCTCTTCTGAGGATATACACCTTAATACTTGAACTCAACATGTTCAGATCTGAACACTTCACTTTATACTAATCCAAACTGTAATATAGAATCTGTCAGTGTCTCAAGTAAAAAATATTCAAATTATTATTGAGCACGTTATCAATTTCAAGGGAGTAGCATACTGTTACTGTGTGTCCCAGTTACCAATCCCAGGGAAGTACTCTAGATATTCATTGCACTACATCTTGGTATAGGCATTGTAAGAAAAGCACAACACAAGAAAGCATTGGATGGAATAGCACTTCACTCACAATGAGAAGAGACAGAGCAAGGTCAGGTTCGGTAGTGGGAATGCATCCCCCATGGCCATTGGATCTCTTCCAGATGACCATGGCATACATTTGCACACACGCACCCCTTCTTTGTGACAGTAGTGAGGATCCTGTCCCCTCCCTTAGACAGTAGGAGTCAGACAGATGGGGTCGGACAGATGTCAAATGATTCAAATGGTTTAGGCAAAGGCAGTCTAAGAGCACTCATTGAGCCGGAAACAAAAACAAATTTTGCCACACAAGGTGATAAGACTGACACAAATTTTGTGGACTCTTTCTCTCTTGTTAAAGCAGTCTTCCAAGCCTAGCACTTATTAGGCTGATGTATGACAGCTGAAATATTACATGCAGGAGACTGTCTTTCCTAATGGCTATCCTTTTCCTCCCCTAACTTTAATGTAGCCTTGTTTACCAAAGATATATAATCAGGATTCCGTTCACTTTTTCCCACATCCATGGCCACAAACTTAGACCAATCTACTATGATTTCTGTGTAGATGGCCATGTAATCACTCTAATGGTATCCTCATTTCTTCTTTTCCTTTATCTGAAATTGACTCTACAAAACACTCAGACTGTAATTATATACTCACTCTCTCTCACACACACACACACACAATCAGGTTATATGAATCCCCTATGGAAAACAATTTAATTTCTCTTACAACAAATGTATTATACAGGCTCTGGGCTCTTCTGTCTCACAAAATCTGATCCAGCATGCTTTCTCTTTTACTCACTGTTGCCTAGTCACTCTAGTTTCCATTTTGATTTTGTGTGATACTTCCTTATCTTAATGTCTTTGAATTACTGTTCATGTGCCTGCAATTCTTTCGTGTAGATGTAGACATGGCTGAATTCTTATAGAGTTGCACTTTAAATTTTTACTTATCAGAAAGTTCCTCTACTGCAAGTTCTCCATAACTGGTACCCATCATTATCCACTTTTTACAATATCTGCAATTTTGATAATTTGAACTTAAACTTTAAAATGTTTACTTGTTATTCTTCCTCCACTTCATATTTAACTCTTCAAGAGAGGACATGATTGTTTCATAATCACTTTTTTTCTAACATAGTTCCTTTTGCTTAGCAGCTATCCCAAAAATACCTTTTTTATTAACTGATTTATGACAGAAATATGACCTGGAAAGTTAAACTATTAGACAATTCAGGACTAAAATAACCAGCCAAATAAAAAAAAACAATACTCCCAAATTATAAAATAACCCGGAGAAATGTTTGGATAATCTATCATTCTTAGATAAATATATATCTTTGTGCTATAAACATTCATAAAATTGTTTTTAAACTTAAATGAAGATGAGATTTTCTTCGTAAATTTTCATGTTAATGTTGTTATGTCACCTGATAAATATACCCATTTTTAGATTCAGTTAACATATTTTGTTTAAAATAGTAACAAAATGCTACTTATAAGACAATATTTATTTGAATTAATTTATGCAATATTTTGATAATTTAGAATTTAATTTGGAAATTGTGGAATGTGATAATGAATAGTTTTTGAAGGTGCTTAGGAAATACAGAAGAGTAGAAAATTGATTATGCAATGTTTTGTGTGTGAAAGAGGCATTAATATATAGAACACAAAATACAAGGAAACATTGCTGGAAAACTGGAAAATTTTCTTTGAAGAGTTGTCCTTTAGTTTTGCATGAAATTATGGAATCAAAACTAGCTCCAGTACCTCATTGTGTGACTATTTCATGAAGTCTTGAGTCAAATTGTTTCTTACATATACATAGCAACTCAAAAGTTATCCATAACAACAAAAAACAGACAACAAAAGAATTAATAAAAGAAAAAAAATACACTGTTAGAATCTTTTTTAAAAAAATATTTTATTTTATATAATTCTTACATCATTTTTCATTTTTGCATAATGCATGCATTTTCATTTTGCTTATATTCCGCATACAGTTCCCACCCCCCTTATTCTGACCCCAATCCCTCTTCTCCTTCCTCCGCCCCACACTGTAGTGCATCTCTGGTCTATAGTTGCTTGTTAATTTTGATTTTTACTTTATTGCAATACTTTTTTTCCTGGTCCCTTATTTAGGTTTTCTAAATTCCTGCTATAAGTGAGACCATCTGGTATTTTTCTTTTTCTTTCTGGCTTATTTCACTGAGCATGATCCCTTCTAGCTCCGTCCATGTTGCTGCAAATTGCACGAATTTACCTTTTTTGATTGCTGAGTAATATTCCATTGTGTATATGTACCACATCTTCTTGATCCAGTCATCTACTTTTGGGCATACTTCTCCAAAGAGGAAATGCAAATGGCCAACAGGCATATGAAAAAATGTTCAGGGAAACTTGTAATCAGGGAAATGCAAATCAAAACTACCATGAGATACCATTTTACACCAGTGAGAATGGCACATATTAAAAAAAAAGCAACAACAAGAGGGAAGGCCCCAGGTGGCAACAGGATGTGCCAGAAAGAAGGGCAGCTCACCCAGGAGGGCTGCAGACAGGGAGAGGAGAAGAGGGTGGGCAGGGCGCAGACCAGCGAGGGCAGGGAAGGCTTTAAGAAGGGTTTTTTGTGAAGTTCCAAGCACAGCAAGACCACAGGAAGGCTTGAGGCAGCAGAATGAGTGATCTGATTTATACTTTCACTCTTCAACTGGTTGTGGGATGGTGGATGTTCAAGGAAGGCAGGAGTAACACGTGAGGGAGCATAAGTCATGACCCAGTGACTTGCAGCCATCCCAGGCTACAGGGCACATTGTTAGTTCTCAAAGATGAAAGAGAATGTTGGAGACTTCTGTGGAGTTTTGCAGTCCCTTAAGGCTGAGATGGGGGTCGTGTACACAGGCGGCCTACAGAGCAGAGGCTCCCACTCCGAGAGACACAGAACAGCAGCTCCCCTCTGGCCAGAGTAGCTGGGGTGGGTGAACATCTATGGCTATGAGGTGGCCATGTAAGGCCTCCCTGGTGGCCTAGGTGTTAAGGCTCAGCACTCTCAATTCTGTGGACTGAGTTCAATCCCTGGCCAGGGATCGACCCACATGGCACAGCAGCCCTCTCCTCTTTCACCCGCTGCTCCGCTCAACGGTGGATTTCAGTAAATCCGCCTATTCTGCTCCCCACTCTGTCTCTGGAGAATCCCCTCACTCCTGCAACCCTAAGAGGCACCCTGGCTCTGTAGAAAATATTGGAAGCCATAGGATGGATTAGTTCAGTTAAGGACCGCAAAGCAAAGAAGGAGACATGCAAGCACATTTGAGAGAAAAACTGGAATGGGCATTGGAACCAAAACGGAAGAGGCCATAACTTGCTCTCTGTGGCAGCTCAGCAGCAGCAGCAGCAGCAGTTGGCAGGAGGGTCGTGTACACAGGCGGGCTACAGAGCAGAGGCTCCCACTCCGAGAGAGTGAGCAGCACAACCTCTCAAAGCCACTGATGGGCCAGGCTTCCCAGGGGCAGATGGCCCAGCGGGAAGCCTGCCCTGTGAGTCCTCCCGCCTGAACCAAATCAAACCCTCCACTCTCCTGACCTGGGAAAAGAGGTGCTGGAGCAGTATCAGTCCCCACAGCCCTGAGCCAATGCTTCTGAGCTTCCAGGCTCTGACTGTGCTCCAGGCTGCTCAGGTGAGACTGGGTCCTCAGCTGATACTGTGAGTGAGCTGAGCAGGCTTGGAGCGTGAAAGGAACCTGCAGCCTGAGTAGCAACAGAACCCCCATTGTTTACCTGGACCCACCATTTCCAGCTGCCAGGTAATTCCTGGCAGGGCTCAGGGTTATAACGTCTGGACCTGTCCTTTGCCAACCAACCCGCGCCCCCAGCCCCAGCTCAAGCAAGAAGCAGATATTTCTAAGCCGAAAACTCGGTGGGAGCTGACCTCCCCCATCTGAGTCGGGTCAGAGGGTGTCCCCACAGCATGGGGCGACCGTGGCAGGCAGGCACACACCCCGTGTCGTGCTGCTGGCGACACTCTTGACAGTGAGGGAGGGGGCTGTGCCCTGGCACTAGCAGGCAAGACAGGAGAACAGCAGACACGAGGAAGAGGGAACCACAGGCCGAGCTTTACTGCATCCGCCCGCCTGCCAGAGCCGCCCCTGCCTCGGGCCTGCGAGGTGGCCGATGGGCACGCTCAGCTCACGGGCAATAATGGAGGGAAACCACGTCCCAGAGTTTTCAGTGTGAGGATGTGAAGACAGACTGTGTCGAGTCTCATGCTCACGACATTGTGCCGTTTATGATGTCAGTTGATGGCATCCTGTCATTTTGAGACGCACCAGAGATTGAGGCAGTGACAGTCTATGGGGAGACCTTGAAAAGCCAAAACCTGGGACGGGGTTTCTCACTACAAGTGAAACGGCCTCTCCGGCATTCTACGGGCTGTCGTTAACTGGGTACACTTCAATCTCTAGTAAGTCCTATGAACACACCTCTTGGCAGTAGCTTTCTCGTTAAGGCTGAAAAGCCACTGGGTTCCCTCTGCCGATGGCTGTGGCCTCTGGCTCTGACGCCACAGAGAGCCGCTGTCATGTCACCGGCAGAGCCTACATAGGCCCTGCCCGGCCTGCGGCTGTGTCCTGAGGAGCCAGAAGCTTTGGGACCGTGACCTGTGGACTCGACAGAGAGAGCAAGAGCGTGTTTGGGTGTATTTGGTTTTCGTTTGGTTTATTTATTGGTTTACTTAGTTATTTGTTTCAGCTATTTATTTCAGTTATTTTATTTTTCTTTGTTTTTTTTTTCTTATTTTTCTTTTTTTATTTGCTTATATTTTTTCTACTTTTTCTTTTTCCCTTTATTTCTTTGTTTTTTTATTTTCCTTTATTTTATTATTGGCTTATTTTTTTGTTTTTCCTTTTTTTCCTTATCAATTTTTTTTATTTCAGTTTTTAGTTTTTTGATTTTTATTGTTCGTGTGATCGCCCCCATTTTCCTTTCTGTTGTTATTTCGTTGTTTGTTCTTTCTTCCCCTTTGTTGTTTGTTTGTTGTTGTTTTTTTAGTTTTTAGTTTCTAATTGTTTGTTCTGTTTGCCTTTGTTGTTGTTCGGTTTTATTCTTAAATTTAGTGGTTAGTTTGTAATTGGTTTGTTTTTAAAATATTTTTACATTTTTATCTCAGTTGTAATTTTGTGTATTTTCATTTATTTTTAGTGTAGTTAATATTAGTATTGCTAGTAAGGTTAGTGAAGTTAGTATTGCTGGTAGAGTTATTAGCACTGTTAGTATTTAGTGAGGTTAGTATTTTTTGAATACTATTAGTACTATTAATACTAGATTAATTGCACATTTGTTACTATCGTAGGTAAGTCAGTTGTCAGCCGAGGTAGCGTAAGGGCTGTGCGGCCAGTCAGGGCTGGTGAGTACAGCACCGTCCAAGTCCAAGCTCGCTGTGCTTAAGCGCCACACTCCCCAGGGACGTAAAGCAAAAACCTTCCCAGTGCTGCGGGAGCTGGGGGAGGGCGCCCAGGCCAAGGTGACGCTGGCGCTGCCCGCCCTCACGGGCACCAAGGTGGCCATCAAGGGCGTCCAGAAGTCCTACCTGCCCCACCTCCGGCTCCTGGCCCTCGAGATGGGGTGCATGGAGGCCCTTCACCACCCGAACATCGTGGAGCTCTTCCAGGTGGTGGACACTGGGCCGGAGCTGCAGCTCGTGATGGAGTGCATGGAGGGGGAAGACCTGCAGGACTCCCTGAGTGAGCGTGGGCGCCTGGTGGAGGGCGAGGCCCGCCAGCTGTTTCAGCAGATCCTCTCGGCCCTCAGCTACTGCCACGCCAAAGGCATTGCCCACCGAGATGTGAAGCCGGGGAACATGCTGCTGACCCGAGAGGGAAAAGTAAAGCTGGTGGACTTCGGGCTCAGCGTCCAGGGCTTCCGCAAGGCTTTGAGCTCATGCTGCTGTCGCCCAGAGTACCTGAGGTCTACCTTCGCCAGCGGTACAACGGCCCCAGGGTGGACGTGTGGAGCCTGGGCGTCAAGCTCTCCCAGATGGTCACCGGCACACTGCCCTTCATTCACGGGGACCAGCCCCGGCAGATCAGGGACCATGTCCTGGGCAGGTACATCCACCTGCCCTCCTACCTCTCGGTCGAGTCCTGGGACCTGCTAACCAAAGTGCTGGCACTAGACCCCTGGAGACGCAGCACCCTGGAGAGCATCAAGCAGCACCCCTGGGTGGAAGGAGGACCCTGCCCTTCAGCGAGCCGTCCCTCGGCCACCAGGACCCGGCCATAATCAAAGTGACGGAGCGCCTGGGCCACCAAAGGCAGGACATTCGAGAGGCCATTGAGGCGAAGAAGTACAATGAGGTCATGGGCACCTACCTGAGCCTCCGCTCCAGGAAGCAGGAGCGGGAAGAGGACCCGGAGGAGGAGCCTCTGAGGCACGTCACCTTCAGTGAGTCCTTCCCCCACAACATAAATAAAATAAATACATAAAATTAAATTTATATTTTGTTGTCATTATAGAAATTAGCGAAAGAATCTTTTGAAAGATTGATGTTAGAAAATGAAAGATCCCTATTTTTATACTTTTTAGCTATTCTATTGTAACATTGGAAACTTTTTATTTATTTTCTTTGAGTCTAAACTTCTCATTTGTAAAATGATAACTTATCTAAAACAAAAGGACCAATTCATGCTCCTGAAGCTAATTATAATCTTTAAGATGCCACATCTTTATCACCTGGAATTTCAAAAATTATTTTTATTTGTGGTAAAAAATAAGGACAAAAATAAATGACATTGTCAGGTATTCAAGGGGATGAGGTTTAAAAAATTACATTAGAAATGTAGGTATGTATGCAATATATCTCCTCAAAAGTTCCAAGGAGTTTGTTCTCTCACTCAAAAGCAAAGGAAAATAATGAAAAAAAAATCCTTTTTCATGAAAATTGCACAATTGTCTTCCTTATGTTTGCACAATTCTGTGATTAAATAAAAAAGTGTGACATAATTTGAGTTATACTCATTAAACTATTGCCTCTGACATAATTGAGGTTTCCAAAGAGACTGGTTATAAGTGACAAAGTTCCCTTATCTCAGGAAGACGACTTTGAAGGCAAACAATGCTTCTGAATGATAAAAAATTCTCATTGAAAAATCCCTGATCCCAACATTTACTGTTAACCCACTACCCAAAGAACAGTAAGTATCATGTGTGCTTTGTCTTTGGTTGCTGGGGAAAAAAAGAAATAAAATGCATATTCTTTTACAAATAGATTAAAATCTGGCATGGATAACCAAAATGTTTAGCCATTAAGTTAAATAAATAAGCTGCTATATAAAAGCTGTAATGTTTTGTTCAGCAATTTTAGCTGAACTTGTCTTCTTATATAATATAAATGTAAAATATTCCTAGAATTTTTTTTTGAGAGGTTATAAGAACAGAGAATGGGAGACACTCCAGAAGAACATAGAGAATGGGAGACACTCCAGGGTTCAATCAAAATAGAAAATCAGAACTAAGAAAACCTGTATACAGCTTAGTTTGCCAAAGAAGCTAATTCCAGCAATGTATCAAGTATGAGTAAAACAAACAAACAAACAAACAAAAAAACCAAACAAAACAAACACCTAAACATTAAGGAAAAGGTGAGGAATTGTGCCTATATTGGCCATTATGCTTGGAAGAGAGAAATATCAGAAATCACCATAGAATTAAAATTAAAATTTAGTTTTCGGTAAGCACCTGGCTAGAATTCATATGACTGGTGTGATAATGAACACCTCCCTGCCTTAGGGAAGACATAGACTTAATCTACATTTGTAGGGTACAGGGAAATTGTCAGGTATTTCTGCCCTCCTGCCATTGGTGTCTAAGACGCACACATGTGGGCTTATACATGTGCCTGATGATGGACACCTGAAGCAGTGTGGCGTGTGTAAGTAGGTGATTACCCCCAAAGAGTTCAGAATCACCAATCCATGAGTGAGTGCATCTTGAGGGTGGATGTTGTGTGTGGCTTGCTGCAGAGACCACAGGTGGAGGCCAGGAACCCTGACTGCTCCTGGCATGTGACTGCAGATGCTGTGAGTGGTTCCCCCTCACATAAGCAGTGCCTTTGGCAGCAGACTTGGTGGATCATCTGCTGGCACAAATAATTTTGCCTTTTTGCACCTAGGTTGGTCCCCTGTCTGGGCTTATTTGTATTCTGTTGTATATTGTTATATTCTGTTTATTTTTGTGGGTCATGTCTGCAGTATTCCTATTTGCCAAAGGAAACTTGTATATAGATTATACAGCGAAAAACCCTGAGGGGTTGGCTCCAGAGATAGAATAATAGACAGAATCTTGGCATTATTGTGTTCCTGCTCTGCAGCATTTGAAGTACACAGCAACAAAGATGAGAATTGTCAGGATTTTCTGCCCTCCCGCCAATAGCACTAAGACCAGTGTGTGAGGGGTAGGACCACGAGGAGGAGGAGGAGCGGCCAAGTCCCATCACCTTCCGCAAACCCTTCCCTCACGCTGTGCCCCAAAGTGACCAGATTTTGAGGACTGAGCCCCGCAGCCTGAGGTTTCGGGGAATACCCAAAGGTCAGGTATCCTGAGAAAAGAGGCAGTCCAAAAGAAGGGAGAGGATGCCACCCAGGGGAACTCTGCCAGAGTCCCTGAGCTGGAGGACGCCCAGGAGCACACCACCACCTCCAGGCCTGGCCCCCTCCTGGAGGACGCCCAGGAGAAGAGCAGACCCTCGGCGCTAGGCCCTGTACTGCAGGACGCCTGGGAAGACAACAGCACCAGTGTGGCAGGCCCCCAGCTGGAGGGGGACCAGGAATGCAGGGCTAACACCATCAGTCCAGCTCCCAGGCCCTCCAGAACCACCCTAAGACCTCCCCCAAGACGTGGCTGGCACCGTACAAAAGCAGTGGCCCATTCAGCAACAATCAGAGGGGTTGAAAATGTCTCCAGAGATAGAATAATGGACAGAATCTTGGCATTGTGTTGCTGCTCTGCAGCATTCGAAGTGCACAGCAACAAAGATTAAGAATACCACCATACCCGGCAGAACCTCCCTGCCCAGTGCCCCCCCCCCCCAAAGTGCAACCATTCAGTGGCCATGGGGAACAGGAGCACACCAGGGAAAGTTGAGGCTCTGGAGAGGCTCAGGGGCTGGGCCCAGTCAGAGGGGCCAGAAGCAGCATGAGACGCACAGGACTGCAGCACAGAAGTCTGGGCAGCACCGATGTCCCTGGAGCACACATGTCCCTGGAGCAGAGCAGGTGAAGGGCCAGGAGGGCAATGGAACTGGTGAAGCACCTGGAGGGGAGCAGAGCTGGTGAAGGGGGGGCTGTGGAGGGGTTGGGGAGAGCTGAGCAGGTACAGGGGCTGGGGAGGGGCGTGGGCTGTGTGGGCGGAGCCGCCAGAGACCCCGGGGCCAGAGGCGGGGAACCCTGGGCCTCTCTCCCCCTGGCCCTCTGTCCCCTGACGGCCACCCTGCCCCCTTGCTGGGAGAGCCCTGCTGCTGACCCCTGGGCACACGGATGGCACAGAGGCTGCAGGAGCTCTTCCATCTGAGAGACATTGTCACGGACTGACAGCCACGGTAGCAAGCCCCCTGGATTTTGCCCCTTTCAACACTGAAATTCCAAGTTGGAGAATCACTCACCCGCCAGCTAGTGGCGGCTCCTGGGGCCTCCTGGTTTCCTTCTGAGCCCTGTAAAAGCAGGTCTGTGCAGCCCGCCCTGGAGGGATTTCGCTGGCAAAAGAGCATCCTAAACAGGTAACTCTGTGCTTGGGCTTTATTGGCTCTTCTCTTCCTCGCAGGTCTCCCGGATGGCGAGGGAGGCGGCTGCTGATGGACAGACTGGCTCCCCTGCAGGGGGCACCTCCAGGGGACCTGCTCTGCCTGCGGGGCGCTGGGGCGTGGAGGCACCTCAGTGCTCTTTCTCTGCCTGCAGGAGACAGTCAGAAATGGGATTGTTCTGTTAACATGTCTATCCCATGAAACATTAAATCAGTGTTTGACATCGACTGCATTTGCTTCTCATGTATGAATGCACCCACACTTCCAACACATGGGTCATCAGAGAGCTGGATTCGCTTGAAAATTTTAGAAAGCATTTAGAAAATTTAAGAAAAGTCAGATGGGCCGCATGGTGATACTACGGTGACATGAGATAATGAAACAGTCCTACTAAGGAGTATGTCATTGGGTATTTGCACTATTTTCTTTAGGCGTATGTACACATCTTGCACTTTGTCTGTGCAAGTGTGTGCAAGGGAGTCCATACGTGTGTGTGCAAGGGAGTCCATACGTGTGTGTGCAAGTGTGCGGTTCTATAGGTAGGAAGTGTTTGTGTACCTTCTACCCTCAAAAAGACACACAGAGAACTATAGAGAATTGGTATCATGGCTTCAAAAGTGGGTCCTCCCTGGTGGCGCAAGGGGTTCAGTACAGCACTGTGAAGCTATGGGCAGCCTCTGCAGCACCAGTTCAATCCCCAGCTAGCCAGGGAGCTACCCACATGAGGCAGCAGACCTCTCCTGTCTCCCTGCTTCTGCCCTGAGCAATGGATTTCATTACATCTGCCTGTTCTGATCCCCAAATGTCTCTGGTGAATCCTCTCAGCCCCTGCACCTCTGGCCCGCACCCAGTACTCATATACACAAATAAATAAAAATAAATCTAAAAAACCCTACACAATTCATTTGTGAATTTGTCTGGATCCAGGGTTTTGTTTTTGGGGAGTGCTTTTATTACTACCTCAATTTCACCACATGTAATTGGTCTGTTTAGGTGTTCTATTTCTTCTTTGTCCAGTTTTGGATGATTATATCATTCTAGGAATTTGTCCATCTCTTCTAAGTTGTTGAATTTGTTTCCATATAAGTAATCTCTGATTATTCTATTTCCATAGTAATCTCTGATTATTCTTTTGATTTCCACTGAGTCTGTTGTGATTTCTCCTTTCATTATAATCCTATTTATATGTGTTTTCTCCCATTTTTCTTTGTGAGGCTGGCTAGAGGTCTGTCTATTTTATTTTTTCAAAGAACCAACATTTGGTTTCATTGAGCTTTTGGATTTTTTTTAAAACTTCCATTTCATTTATTTCTGCTTTGATTTTTATTTCCTTTTTTCTACTAGCTTTGGGTTTTTTTTGTTCTTTTTCTAGCTCTTTGAGATGTGCAATTAGGTTGTTTCTCTGAGTTGTTTCTTGTTGTGAGTCTGTACTGCTATATATTTCCTCTTATTACTGCTTTTGCTGCATCCCATACATTCTGGAAAGTGGTGTCCTTGTCATTCAGCTCAAGGTATTTTTTTTAATTTCTTGCTTGATCTCCCAGTAGTCCAGTGGTCTTCCAGTAGTGTGGTTTTCAATCTCCATGAAGTGGGAGGGCTCCTGTTTTCTATCCATGATTTATTTCTAGTTTGATGCCTTTATGTTTGGAGAAGATAGTTGGAAATGATTTTGATCTTCATGTATCTGTTGATGTTTGTCTTGTGGCCCAGTATGTGATTGATTCTGGAGAATGATCCTTATGTGCTTGAGAAAAATGTGTACTCGGATTTTTCTTGGATGCAGTGTCCTATAGATATTTGTTAAGTCCATGAGTTCTATGTTTTTATTTAGGGCTTTAGTGTCTTTTTCTTTTTTTTCTCATTGATCTGTCCATTGGTGAGAGTGGAGTGTTGAAGTCTCCCACTATATATGTATTTTCTTTAATGTCCATTTTCAGAGCTGAAAATAACTATCTAATATATTTTGGTGCTCCTTCATTTGGTGAGTGTATGTTGATGAGTGTTATATCTTCCTGATGTATTGTCCCCTTGATCATAATGTAGTGTCTGTCTATGTCTCTTTTTACATTTTTTAATCTGAAGTCTATTTCATCTGATATAAGTACAGCTCTTCCTGCCTTCTTTTTTGGTCCATTGGCTTATAGTATTGTTTTCCAACCTTTTACTTTCAGTCTGTGTTTATCTTTTGTAGTTAAATGTGTTTACTGGAGACAGCAGAAGGATGGATTTTGATTTTTAATACAGCATGCTACTCTATGTTTTTTTATTGATGAGTTTAATCCATTTACATTTAGTTAATATTGATATGTTGGCATCTGTATTTGCCATTTTGTATGTCTTTTTTGTGATTTTATTGCTTGCTTTATTCTGTTCTTTTTGATCATTCCTCTGTTGGTTTTGGCTTTAGGACTTCTTGTAGAATTTTTTGGAATGGGGGTTTAGTTGTAGTGAATTTAAAAATATGGAACACTTCATGAATTTGCGTGTCATCCTTGTGCAGGGACCATACTAATCTTCTCTGTAACATTCCAATTTTAGTATATGTGCTGCCGAAGCAAGCACGATATAATTTATTTTTCCACTAAATATGTCAACACTTCTAGATGAGGTATTTCCTTGCTTTTGGGGACTTATTTGGTACACATTGTGATGAGAAACATGCCCTTATCCTCACTCCTTCCATTATGCTATTTTATTGAATTTAAGTTTCAGAGACATGTTTAACTAGTGTTAATTACACATTGATACATAGTCTCAGTTCATTATAAGGTTTCACAAACACTTATTGAATTCTAAGAAATAGTCTAAGATGTGCCAAATGAACAAAACCATGAGAGTGAGTGCTACAAATTAGGAATTCTTTGGAAAGAAAAATAAATGGGTGAATATGAACTTATGAAATAATTATTAATTAAATTAATAAGTAGTCATCTAAACTTAAGTCACTTCAGATGTGTAACATTAAGAAAGAAAACCTGTCATTTCATTCTAAGAAATTAACATTAAACTCAGTATTCATTGTACTGCTGTCTAAAAGTTTCAAATGACTGCACAGAACCTGTTTCCAGATGCATTCAATTTATTCTAAAATGAAGTTTAATACAAGCATTCTGTTTAAGTTTGTGGGTCATAATCTGAAAGCAATTATTAAATATAAGAATTACACTGATATTATATACAGATGTTGCTTTTTAAATGCTGTTAGGTAGCACCATAAATTGTATCAGATCATAGAATGAGCACTGCCCTGGTGATCTTACCTTTGCTTTTCATCAGCTATAAACCCTTGGGCAAGTCACTGAACTCTGTTTCCTCATATGAAAATAAAGGCCTTGGGTTAGATACTAGATGAGGCCCATCCCAACTCCAAAGTTCTGTAATTTCCCCCATGGAAATCCAAAAGCCAAAGAGAAGCCAACTGACATTTTATAGTGTTTCACTGGCTTCATCATTAACATATGTAAATGCATATTGTATTAAAATTTCAGCTTCCTTTGGGTGGAGTTGAAATGCTATTTTCATTCTGTATTTGTGTAGTTCAGTGCTTTGCTCAAAGTTAAGTGTTTTCAGAAAAGTATGTTTTGCATGTACTTTTTTACACTCTAAATTTTGACTGCTGAGAAGTTTCTATTGTACAAAACTCATTTAAAGATTTTTCTACTGAATCCAGGGTATTCTGAAGATCAAAGTCTGTGTGTAAAATGTTACTAAATAGCAAAAAGCAACAATAAAGTTTGACTTTTACTTCAAAAAAATAATTCAGAGTCCATTATGTCATATTCTTTAAATATTTCATATTTCCTGTCATAGCAAGTCTAAAGTGTTCTTCCTTGAGGATTTTTTTTTATTTCATCCATTTTTTCTCTATCCTTTTTACTATTTGGCACTTTGATTTCACTTGTTCTAGGAACTAACTTTCTATGTCCACTCTCACTTATGTTATTTAATGCTGTTACTATCACTTGTAATTTCTTTCCTCCTTTGCAAATTTTACTAATGGTACTAAGGCTGAAGAATACTGAAATAATTACTAATTTGAGCATAATGAAGCATTGTGTAATTGTGAATTGTTAAGAATATGCAGTTGTTGGGGCCTCCCCGGTGGCGCAGCGGTTGAGCGCTGGGTTGCAAAGCTGCCTGCGACCTCTGCGGCGCCGGTTCGATCCCCGGCTGCTCCCCGGCCACCGGAGGAGGGTCCCACATGGCGTGCAGACCTCTCCTGCCGCCCGCTGCTCCCCTCAGCAGTGTACCTCGGTCCTTCTGCCTGCTCTGCTCCCCGCTCTGGCTCTGGTGAATTCTCTCACCCTCCCGCGCTTCTGACTGTACCCAGTGCATGTATAAACAAACAAACAAATAAATAAATAAATAAATAAACATGCCTCTATAAAAAAAAAAAAAAAAAGAATATGCAGTTGTGATCAATTCTATTTTCAAGGAAGTTCCTGGGAGAATTTCAAAAGGATTTGCAGATCTGAAGATTGTGAGGTGGTCCCCCCAAGACCACCATGAGATAGAGAGTTTGAGGAGAAAGAGGAACAGATATTATGAATAGCTCAGTTACTTTTCTCTTAGTGTGTTGATTTTAAAAGCAAGATTTCCTTTGCAGAAAACAGTTTCACTGCCAAAAATATTTTTAAAACTCTGTTTTAAACTTTGTCCAAATTTATTTAATTTTTGCATGAGTAAAACTTATTATATATGTGATTCAACATTATGCCCATTTATTTTATTTCTATAATTAAAACAAGATAATTAAAATTGTATTCGCAATTAGCATACAAGATGGTAAAGAACATAATGAGGTAAATCTAGTATCTGAATCTATAGTTTCAATTAAATGCATGTCTTTTGTATTCAAAATATCATTTTGTAATGATAGTCTTTTTATGTATCTGCTCTAACTTTTGTTGTTGGTACTTATACTTCTGTGACTTTTTCACATTGGACTGTTTCTGATTATTGTGCATAATTCTTTCAAAAATTGATATGGTAAATATTTCAATATTACAAACTTGAGTTTTGCAGATAAATAATGGCAGTTATTTACATCAAATACTTTTTACATACTAGTTACATCAAATACTTTTTCATTGTTAATTATATTTATCACAAGTACTAATAAATTCATGCTAAATTGTGGAAAATATTAATAAAGATACACAATTTTTATATCCATATGGAAAATATTGTTAATAACACTGGCTTTTAATTGTATAAGAATAATGGAAAATACTATTACTGTATATCTCTACTATCAACATTCTTTACTTTTCAGTTTGTAGTGCTGTTCACCTGCGCTGAGAGGATAATATGACATATGTAACCAAAACCCTCAAGTGGAAGACTCTTTTATCAAAATCAACAAAATTTTCTACCTTGGGTAAACATTTATACATTTATTTTACACCATTTGAAGGGAAAAGAAAACACAATTTATTGTCCAGAAGCAATGCTTTTTATGTTCCTTGTTGATTTTTTTTTCCAAGTAGTTCCTAACTTTCACTGAATCTAGTTTAAAACAATATGCTCAGAATCATTCATTTTCATTATACAGTTAATTTGGTGATTATATAAGTTATTGAAAGAAAATCACTGAAAGATATTTTTTCAAAGGAAGGGCACTTGGATCACATAGACAAAAATAAGAAATCAATTTATAAATGGGCTAATTACTCAGAATCACAAAAAAAAGGTTCCTTCAAGGATTCTCTTAGGGACTGACCAGAGTGCACAGATGTGATTCATTCACTAAAGGGCCATAGAGTAGTTTTAATCTGAAGATAAAGAACTAAACATTACATACTTAATGAAAAAAAAAAATCTGCTCTTCTAAGGACTGAACTACTAAACTGAAGGGTATATCCTAGAGAACTACAGTAGGAATTAAATTTTGTGGATTTGGGGAGTATGCATTTTTCTCTCAAAAATACATACACTTTATAGTAATATTTGACTTTTGGTTCTCCTCTATAGTCATATTACTAGAGAATCAAATCATTTTTCTCTAAGAAAATGACTTCAGGAAGATTAGTTTACAGGAGAAAAGAACCAAAAGCTGTATATATATATATATATATATATATATATATATATATATACACATATATGTCAATAACTGGGGATTTTATTCAGCACCCCACCAGTGTAAAGAATTACTCACAATACCTGCCCATGTAAGAATGATTTAAACTGCCATTTCAACAAAACTATGCATCATTCCATTGTATTTTTGTTATCACCAATGAATAGCACAGACAGAGAATATTAAACCTACAAAATACGAGAGATTGGGGAAGAACAGAAAAGCAAAGTATCTGTAAAGAAAAAAAGATGTTTATCTTGTTTGCAGGAAGGAAAAGAAAAAACATTTAGATGACCATGATGTTCACTGGGACAAAAAGGTAGCGGAATGCTATAAAGGAAGTTCTTGAATAATTGTGATAGAAAAGAAAATGCTACCAAAATAAGACGTCGTAGAAAGTACTTATTTTAACTGTCAGTAAAATATATTTTAATGTATTATGAAATCCTCCAAAATTATGTGTATGTTAGTATAGCATAATTGGTATGCTACACTCAATAAACACTAATAGAGAATAATTTCAGAATTTGAACTTTGGGGGTGATCCAGTTAAAGACAGAGTGATTACATCAACCTTTATGTTATAGTTAAGGAAAAAAATTAGGGCTTGCTTTTTCTTATTGAGAAACCAGTGAAGTAATGTTTTCTTTAATACGATTAATCTGTAAGCCCTCACTCAAAGAACAGTAGTAAGTTTCATATAAAAATGCAATTGAGGGACTCCCCTGGTGGAGCAGTGGTTGAGCACTGGGCTGCAAAGCTGCCTGCAGCCTCTGCAGCACCAGTTCAATCCCCGGCTGCCAGAGAGGGTCCCACATGGCGTGACAGACCTCTCCTGCTGTACCCGCTGCTCCCCTCAGCACTGTACTTCATCAGTCTGCCTGTTCTGCTCCCCGCTCTGGCTCTGGTGAATTCTCTTACCCTCCCATGCTTCTGACTGTACCCAGTGCTTGTATAAATAAATAAATATATTGTTTTAAAAAAATGCAATTGAGAAAGAGAACACATATATACTTCTGAAGATCTTTGTGAAAAATTGTACATTGACATTTTGTAACATAACATTTTTTATTCTAAATTAACAAAAATTTGCCCATGGGACAATTGAGAAAAGTATTTGTTTATTGTCATTTCACATTTCTGCCCATAAATGGCTCTCCAGTCTGATAACTCTCCTTGTTCTCTGGGTTTGATTTATAAAGATTTTTCATTTGTCCAGTAATTTATCAAAATATGAGAAACTGTTACTACTGAAGATGATTCAAATTCATTTTCTGTTGTTCAAGTCTTCAGGCTTTTTAAAGATGAACCCTAG
This sequence comes from Talpa europaea, assembly GCF_964194135.1. Lineage (NCBI taxonomy): Eukaryota > Metazoa > Chordata > Mammalia > Eulipotyphla > Talpidae > Talpa > Talpa europaea. The sequence goes on from NC_140071.1 coordinate 30,351,403, forward strand.
ATGTTTTGAGAAAGAGCAATTAATATAATTTTATGGAATTTAGGATTATATGGAGACTAAATTACTTTGAAAAAAAGTCTAGGAAAAAGCATTTTGGCCCTGAAACCGGGGCTCCCTTGCATGAGCTGCAGGGCAAACCTGGCATTTTCCCACTGCTGCCTAAGCAGTGGGAGTACTTAAAAAAACGTGGTGGTTTGCTCTGCCTGTGCCAAAAGTTGCTGCTTGTGAGAAGCCCCTCCCTTAGGTTCCAGCCTGGTACAAATAGTCCAATCAGAAGGTACCAACTAGCGGGGACCCTAAAAAGAGGACTTAAGGGAGTGCAGTGAGCCATCTTGAGATGCCAGACTCCCAGCCTCCACATACTCTGTTTCCAGACCCCCCCCCACCAGTGGCATCCAGGAACCATTCTCCAAATAGCAAAACCAAAGAGTTTTGCAGCAACCAGTGACTGCACCTGCCACTGTTCCTGCTGCTGCCACTGCCTGAAAGGAGCACCTGAAAGGAGCACCCAGGCCTCGTGTCTCAAAGAACTGTTGGTGGTGGTGTGGGCCAATAGCTCACAAAATGGTTTATCAGATTGTCTGACATCATCTTCTAATGCTGCTGCCTCTGTTGCTGTCTGGTCCAGCATCTGGTGCTGTCATCCCAAACTTCAGACTGTTGCTGGGGGCTGCTGTGGCGTCATCTCAGCAGCCTGCCTGTGAGCACCCCAACTGTGGTGAGTTGCATCCTAGCAGATGGCCTACTGGTGCGTCACGAGCTCTAGGCCCTTGTTGGTGGGACTGCACTATCCTATTGGTTGTTTGTTTGGGACTTCCGAATACTGTGGAAACTTTCCAGGGTGTGAAAGCTGGCCACTTGTGAACTCAGTAACTGTTTTCCCTCCTTGTTAAATAAATCCTGTTACTGTTGTTCCCTAAGCCTGATTGATCTTGCAAATTTGCATGCAGGCGAAAACCCACAGATAGTGACCTGCCCTCTATTGGACACTGTCCCTGGATGGTTATAGCACCCCTATGTCCCTGTTTCAAGTCCTCTTACAAAAAAATCACTTATTTGACTCTTGACAAAAATACAATTTCTTTGAAAAGGAAAATAGTCTCTTAAACCAATTAGTTCTAATTCTGGCCTAGTCACAAGAAGATTTGGCATAGTGGGACAAATAAGGCAACAATTCAAAACTAGTTAAATATATATTATCACTTTAAAGCCTTAAAACATCCTGATGACAATTTTAGTTCAGATAACTACAAAGGAAACCTCTTTCATTCTCTGATAAATGTGTCCTAAACTATATGTCCATGATAGCATTGTACACAATAATAAGCAATATTTAATTTTAGCCAGATTGAAAGATAGAAGCTAACAAAGCAAAAATAGTAATGCAATTTTTGTAACACTACTCAGTGATCAATCCTTTATCTTTTGAGGGTTGGATTATAACCTTTTGGGAACATCTTAGTCATAAAATCTAGTAGCATTATGTTCGAATATGATCTCAAAATTTTTGTGTGTGAATGGATGAACAAACAGGTGCTTCTGGAAAAAGAGATGCTATTGGTGTACGGTTTGAGTTTCTTTTAAACAAAGTATGATAGAAATTGGCTCAATTACTAGAAATTTCAAGGTCTTATCAAAACTGTCTGCCAAAACCTAAATAGTTGGAAAACCAGTTAACTCAAGTAGAGGAAGCTGATTCTCTTAGTCAGTTATGCTGCTATAATAAAAATGCCATACTCTAGTTGGCTTATTCCTCATAGTTCTAGAGGCTGGAAAGTCCGAAGTGAAAATCTAGTATCTGATGAGAGCCTGCCTCCTGATTTATAGGTAACCACTTTTAAGCTAACTCCCTAAATGGCCAAGAGTGTGGAGTTCTAGTGTCTTTCTCTGCTTATGAGGACACTAATGCATGATGGGTGAGCTATCCTCATGACATCATCTAAACCTGTTACAGGGCAGGGTCAGGGACACCCCAGATCCCCCAAACCCACCTGTTCTAAATAGGTTCTGCCATCTGCTATATCAAGACAAAGCATGCTCTAGTGCCTAAGACTTTTAATGGAAAGGGACTTTAATATAATTAGTATCCAAAGCAGAATAGACAAATATAAAGTTTCCAAATCAAGCACCTAAAGTTATCCATCTCCTCATGGTTAAAGAGGTTAAACATGGTTAAAAAGATCCACTGAGGCCCAAAAGCCTGCCAGAAGTCTAAGGCACCTCCTAGTGGGAACCCATAGGAAAAAGGCAGAAGGGGCCCAGCATGTCTGGGACAAAAGGAGCAAAATCAAAATCAAGGTAAAAGCTACCATTGTTAACCTCCCCACAGGTCTCTCCCCCACATCTGCTTCAACCAATCCAAGGCCAAGAAGCAAGTACAGTTTCTTCACATCTCTCTGCTCCAGGTGCCTCCTCTAGGTCTCCTTCTGGCTCTCCATCCTCCATCCTTCCTTCTTAGTCTCCCCTCCAGCTTATTCTCCTTCCTGCTCTGCTCCACCCCTTCCTCGTGTGGGGCAGGGAAACTGGAAGTTTGCTTTTCCAGGCAACCATATTGTCACATAACTACATCTCAAAGATTAAAGTTTAAAAATATACACTAAAGATTAAAGTTTGAAAATATGAACTGGGCAGGGACACAAACATCAGTCAGTACATAACACAGACTAGCTATCAGAAAATTGAAACTTTTATTTCTGTAGAACCAATTACTCAATAATTCAACCAATATGCATTAACCCCTTTTAGAAGAAAAGAGACAATAAGTTCCACAAGTTCTGTAACCTCTAAATTCTAGGGATTTAGACACAGGAGAGAACTTAAATATTCAGTAATGGCAACATTAAAATTTGCATTTATTTAGTTGTTTATTGGGTAAGAATTTAATATTGCCCTAAACTGATCTTAGAAATGCCACTGTTAATTATGGGTCTGGCTCATATCACTCCAGTGAAAATATATTTCATAAGATAATTTCATCTTTATTGAGAATAATTAGTGCAAAAATGTATCAATTTGGAGAGCTCCGATGTTAAAAAAAGAACTTAAAAAGAAGTTATTGTTAACTAGACTTGAAAGAGCTAATGAATCATTCACTGAAAAATCTCACTTGAACAAGAAGTACAACACCATTTGCATATTACCTGTTTCATTTAAGTGCAGGAATTAATTGTAAAGTGAATCTCACCCATTTCCATTAAATCTTTAAGAAGTGTAGTGTGATGCAGTTTACTGATACTTAAGATAACTAAGGAACAATTTTCACACCTCATTGCTACACATAAATGAGAGGTAAAATGAAATCTAAGATGTATAATAGGGGCCCTTTAGGCTCTGTGAGCACTCATTATGTGGATTTTTTTCTCCTACAATATCACATTAACTTTGCTGCTTTATTCACCAGAACAAAAATGATTCGGATCAGATGTAAATTGTTGCAGGTATTATTAAAACTCTGGTAAACTCTTTCAGCTTAAGTGACTGAAACAGAACCTAATTTTTCATTTGTGAAATCTTCCTCAAATCATATTTCCCTGGACTTCCACTTCTTATTAATGTTAATGAGATCAGTGTGGCATAATTACAAGATATTTTGGGTATTTATTAACCAATACATTTATTTCAATTTTAAAAACCAACAGCTCAACTTGCACTAGTCAATATCTAGAACTTTAAAATGAATAAAATATTTTGTCAGGGCATGATTTCCTATATATGTATATAGAAATACAGATGACTAATAGTTAACACCAATTCCGCATTGTGCTAATAAAGATTATCTAGCAAAATCTAGTATAAGTTCAGTTATTTTAAAATCCTAAAAATACCCTCACACTAGTATGATGTGTATCTGAACTTGAAGTGTTATAAGAAAGCTTATATTCAGTAACTATAGTCATTAAGAATGTATGCTGTGCCTGCAAATAAAACAAATGAGATCCTGCTTTCCTGCTCAACCCTATCTTGATCTTAAGCAATTTGTTAAACTCACTGAGCTTCAGTGAGTAAAAACATGTAAAACAGAAAGGTTACTAGTTACTATTGCATAAAGTTATACTCATAGGTAAGTTAATGCCAGCAAAGTACTGATATGAGTGCTTGATGTGAGATCAATGAAAGTGTTCTTTTAATTTTCTGAACTTAGATATATGGCCATACTGATTAGAAAGTAGAGCCCAAATCATAGTAGTTTGAAACTGTTTTTCTTTAACAAGTGACTTAATAAAAGAATGAGTGAAGTAAAGTGTTCTAGAACCTATTTCTCTAAGAGCAAAACTAAATAGTTATCTATTCCTGATGTTTACTCTTTTTGTTAAATCAAGTATTTTATAAAACATATACTCAATTATAACTGGGATAATGATGATGATAAAAATAACTTTCCAGACTAATTGCCTAATTACCTACACTCAGTTACAACTATTAAACTTTGTTAATTTTTACATTGACTTTAAAATTACTTTTGGAAATGTAATAATATTTTTCTAAATTTTCCTGAGTTTTATCTAGACTAATTAGATATGACTTGTGAAAAGGTGAAAACTGGGCAACTATGAAAATAAATTCTATATCCTTCCATGTCAGCACAGGGATTCCTGAATTTCTGATTAACTCTACATTCACAGCTTCCAAACCTTGCTTGCTATGTGTTCCTTCAAAATTATTACTGAAGCTCTTATATTTATTTAAAGGTGACCAGCAAATGCTGGAAATCATTAGTACTAACAGAGTATCTTATTGTCTACTATTTCCTAAATTAAGTTTTTTTTTAATTGAAGCAACATTCATATTAGAAAGAATTGTGAAATGAATTTTGAAATTCCTTTTATTTATAGACTTTTTCACTTTTTATAATCAAAAGCTGAAATGGAGATAACAGATGAGTCACATTTCAAATAATTTGTATTATAAGATACAAAACACCCTAAGTGAAAAAAACACCCTGAGATACAAAACACCCAGGTTAAGTAATTCTCAAAATCCTTTTCTCCCAAGGGATAGTATGAGGAGAGCAGAGTCTGAGAGGTTATTTTTAAAGAGTATTTCTTTAGAGGGAACTCAATAATTACCTATATTCCAAGGGAGATCAGAAAGGAGCGTAGCCTCCTAAACAGAATTTCAGAGAAAAGGGTTTTAATCCGATTACTTGGAGGACTTAATATGGTCACCTTTCAGTTTGGAGGCAGGCGGACTGGTGTCTGAATGAAGTCATAAAAATGAGGAGCAAGGGCTCACTTGAACAACCTGTGGGGTGTCTTCCTTGACTTTGCCTCAAGAGGCGGCAGCCCTTGGACTCTTAGGAAACCCAAGATCATCAAAAAGAGGACCAAGAAGTTCATTGCACCAGTCACACCTGATATGTCAAAAATTAAGTGTAATTGGCAGAAACCCCAAAGCATAGGTAACAGGGTGTGCAGAAGGTTCAAGGGCCAGATCAAGAGCCAACAATGGTTACGCCAGCAACAAGGAAACAAAGCACATGGTGCCCAGTGGCTTCCTGGTGCTCAGCGTCAAGCAACTCAAGGTGGGGCTGATGTGCAACAACCTTACTGTGTTGACATCACTCACTCACAGCATCTCTGCCAACAACCACAAAACCATGTGGTAGGAGCTGTGCAGCAGGCTGCCGAGTCACTCATCCCAACACCGGGTTGTCAGCAAAGAGAACAAATAGGCAGCTGGTGTGTCCATGTGTTGTTCTGATAAAAACCACGAAACTTAAAACAAAACAAAACCTGTGACATCTGTAAAAGGCTCTGACCTTGGAATTGCTCCATTCCCACAGCTGGTTGAAACAGATGCTTGAGTATTTCCTAAGAATCAGTTGCAGGCTACACAGGAGAGAAAAGCCTTGGGATGTGCTATGTATTATGCACAAAGGCCTCCTGAAGAGGTGACTGGGCAGATGAAGCAAAAAGCAGACAATCATTGAATGTTCAGGGCTGAGCGAAGTCCAGAGTGACCAGCCAAAAGAGAGATAGGTTACCAGGAGTAATCAAGGCATCTCCAGCATGGGTGGTCTCCAAATAATCTACCGAATGACCACATGTTAGTGATTTTCAATTCTACCACATTCCCAGGGGTTCTTTATTTTCTCACTTATATTAATCTGGAAGGATCAGAAACAAGGCAAATAGAAGTTTGCATAACTTCAGTTTCCTTAAAATTAGAAAAGAAAATAACAGTCCTCAGTTCAGAAAAACTATAACTTGTAAACAAGCTAAGAAGGATGAGTCAACAACTTTAGTAGCAAAGGAAACCTGACCTTACAATATGTAAGACAAAAATAATTGAGTATCTTAAGAAGGTGAAGGCAGCTCTGTGGAATAAAAGGTCATAAGATAAAGATTGAAGAATGTCTGTTTGATTTTCATGAGAGTGGCTTTCATGGAGTGCGTAAGTTGAAGTAATTTAAACTGGAAAATGCATTTCTCTCCTGCACTGGAGATATTGCTAGAGTAGATTTTCTTGATGTTTTGAAAACTTTGCTAAAAGAACTATTTATCGCTACCACTTCTTTGCTGCACGACTTCGAGTAAATCACTGTCTACTCTTCCTCACGTATTAAAAAATGTTCACCTTCAACATTTTTTGAGTTGATAAAAAGAAAAATTTGCAAAAGCAACTGTCAATTTTATGTTCTTCAAATGAATTATTTCCTCCTGTCAGTATGGATTATTAAGTAGGTATTTACATATATTTACATATATAAAAATTATATAGTTACCTACTTAAACTTTTTTTCTGGTGTGATCTAGTAGCATTTAAAGTGATTGATTGTGTTACTATAAAAACTTCAATAACTGCTGGTGGTGCTGGGGTTAAAGACAGCACTATCAAGCTATTGCCAGACACTCAAGAACAAGTTCAATCCCCAGCCTGCCAGGGAGCAACCCACATGGCGCAGCAGACCTCTCCTGCCTTCCCCCTACTCCCCTCAGTGTGTATTTCAGTAGATCTGCCTGTTCTGCTCCCCACTCTGTCTCTGCTGAGTCCTCTCACCACCCCCCCCGCACCTCTGGCCTGTACCCCAGTTCTTGCATGCATAAATAAATAAATCTTTAACTAAAAACAAATAAAAACCTCAACATCCTATGGAAATATTTTGGAGAAAATGAAAATTAATTATAAAAAATATAGCTTTATTTAATACAATTCTGCAAGTAGTTTTTATTTCTTAAATGAACATTACATTTATATACTATTAACAAATTTATTGCTTAGCAATATTTCAAAGACTATGACTCTATAGTACTGTTGTCATCCTTATCTCCATGAAACAATCTTGAATTTGAGAAGGAAAAGCAGCTCTTAGAAATGATCCAAAGAGCTTATTATCCTCTCAGTAATCAGTAATGACAGGCAACATCAAATCCCAGTTAAAACTTAAATGAATCTAATCAAACTTGAGGAAGAGTATGACAATATGTGTGATGAAAGCTATATAATACCTAACATATCTAAGATTTAAGTCATAACTTTCTGTTAGAATTTAGGTAAAGAGTTAAATTATTTCTACATGAAAATTTGCAATCAAAAACATGTGCCCAGGAACTGGACCATAAAAATGAAAAACACTTTTTAAGATTCTTTTTAAATGTCACCTGTGTAAATAATCTCAAAATTAAAAAAAGTCTGTGTTATTGATACTTTACAGCTACTTAAAATATTTAAAATGTTGTGATATATAAGCTAATCAACTCAGGCATATGAGAACTTAAAATTAATCTATCATCACCTACAATTCAACAAAATTGCACAGTCATCCCTTAGAGAAAACATTATATTTATCTTAATGAGATTTTTATACTAAGAGTAGCTATTAAATACTGTGTTATCAAATAAATCCTGAAAATTACATGTGTGTTTGATTGTCCATGATAAATGTCCTGTCAATAATAGATTTTTGATTTCATATGAGAAGATTATTCCTGAAAATATGACTGCATATTTAAATATATTATTTTCAATGATATTGTATTAGAATATTTTTATGCATGCTAGAGGGAAATGTAAGCCACCATCAATCACCATAATATACTCAGAAAATAAAATGAGTGCATAGTATCATTCTCAGAGAATTACCTAATTTTAAGAGAAGACGTTCAGTGAGTGTTAAGTATTGAACAACGGTTTATGTTTTCCTAATGGAATGTAAAAGTTCATATGACAAGAACATCTTTTTCATTTTCTTTTTCTGTATAAAAGAAAAACACAGAAATATGTAATAAAGTTAAACTGAATAGCAGACAACATAAACACATACAAAGCCTATCTGATGTTCACACTAGCCAATGACATCTATCATTACAACATAGCTCTAAACTATGTGTCTTATTTAGAGTAGATAAATTGACTAAAACAACATTTTTAGAAAGACTGAAAAATTTGCTTTAAATATTCCATTTGGGATTGTGTGACCCATTCTTTTCCTTTTATCCATAGTTTCTATAATCTTCTTTCATATCATGTCATGGTTGGCCTGTGTCTTATCACCAATATAACATGGCAAAAGTGATGTTATGTTACTTCTTAATTAGGCTATAAGAAACACTGCAGCTTCCCTTTTGTTCCCTACTCCTTTTGTTCTGTCTTTCTCTTATCGCTACTTCTGGAAAAAGTCAGGTGCTATGCTACTCTTCTGAGAAGCTCATATGATGAGGAAACATGAGTGAGCTTGAAAGTAGAGCATTCCCGCCACAGTCAGGGCTTCAGATGATTGCACTATTGACCAACACTGTTATAATTCCATGAGAAATCCTGAGCTAGAACTAGGTAGATAAATCATTTCCGAATTTCTGATTCACATAAATTATACGGTAATGGATGTTTGCTGTTTAAGATGTTAAGTTTGGGGGCAACTTATACAACAATGAAAAGATGTGATTGGAGGATGATGGATGTAAATGAAGCTATCACTTTCTTTTAAATTGAATAGTAATATTTTCAGACCAAAGCTTTTTAATCCATATATTTGCTTTCTCACATCTAGTTTCTTTTGTTTATTTTTAAGTCAAATGTCTAAATATCAGATTCATAAAGTTTTTAATGGCTCAAAATTATACATATTAAGTCCTTAACTATTTAACCCTTGCCTAATACTTGTGCTGATATACGTTCCTTAACAAATTCTATTATGATTTATTTGAAGATTTATTTATTTATGCATACAAGAGCTGGGGTACAAGCCAGAAATGTGGGGGGTGAGAAGATTCACCAGAGACAGAGTGGAGAACAGAACAGGCAGATTGACCAAAGCACACTGCTGAGGGGAGCAGCAGACAAGGCAGGAGAGGTCTGCTGTGCCGTGTGGGTTGCTCCCTGGATGGCTGGGGATAGAACTCGTGCTGCAGAGGCTGCGGATTTCTTCATAGATTGCGTCTTAACCCCTTGCGCCACCAGAGAGGCCCCTCCTTAACAAATTTTAGCTTCTTTTCTTCCCCTTTATGACAATTAAGATTTGTGAAATACGTCTATCTAGACATTTATGGAGATTCAATAGCTACACACCAAGAGTTACCATTTACATATCAAGGATTTTTAAAACACTGCAATTCACCCACATAAAAAACAGTTCAGAAAATTATGAAAACACTGTTTCAAGAAGAAATAGGTAGTAATCTTTCTTTTCATACTTTCTGCTATCCAAAAATTACTTTTAGAGTGTAACAGTGCATAATTATCTATTATTTTTTTCTCCATTATATTGCATCAATGTTGCTATACTTCTCTTAATACACCATTTCTATGATTTGCTTCTATTTTATTTTTAAAGATATTTAGTGAAATAGTAGCAGCAAAAGGCCAAAAGCCCTGTCTAAGCTAAAGGTCAGATGTGACAATGCTTGAAAATAAGAAAATGTCCAAACAACTGAAATGCACCCTGTGAGGCATGTAACCTTTTTTCAAATTATGACATTTCTTTCATATTAAAACTATAATGCACAATTAACTATATTATACTCAAATTATATTTTGTTATAGTATTTGTAAAAAAAAAATTCAAGACTTAAATTTGGACTGAAATGGATTATTTCAAAAGGATTGTATGTATCTTTAGGATTTTATAAATTATTTAACTATTACTTTTTTCTTTTGGAGGATGATCAAAAAAAATGGGATATTCCTTTGGTGTTACAGAGAACATGTAACCTTGAACTGGGGTTAATAACATTTGGATTACCTTACTCTTTGATTAATCCCTACCACATTGGAAATATGAAGAAATTGGGTAGAGCATTGATTTTACAAAGGAAACCAAAGATGATCAGCTCTCAAATTGAAGGAAGTTGAGAATTTATCTCTAGGAAGTTACATGTCATGTCCATTCACATATGTACCCATAAGATAATAAGATGGTATTTTAAATACAAGTATAATTTCTGTGTAAAAATTCTTTAGTTGCTAGTCTCCACAGATCTGCCTACCATCCCAAATGAAACATATCTTACAGTAGTCACAAACTTTTCTGATACTTAACACATAATTTTGTCCTATAATTTTCTTGAAAATAATGCAATGTGTTAGAGGCAGTGATGTGGCATATGAGACCAATTAAAAAAAATATTGAAGTTTCTAGTTTACTCTCTTGGAATGCTATTCAAGGCCGGTTTCCATGAGGGAAAAAAAAAAGAAGTTTGAATGTTCTCGCAGTGAGGAAGCTCAAGCTTGCATATGGAGGGGCCCATATGTCTATACTAAGACAGGCCCAGCCAATCAAATCTCTATCTCTGACCCTCCAGACCATCCTTGATTGTATTAGTTAATGATCTTAGTTGACTTATGGAAGCAATTCACAGACCAAGCCCTATCTGAATTCCTGGTATCCAAAATTATTATTTGTTCTTTTAAGATAGAGGTATATCTGTTATATCAGATACAACAGATAATAATTGGTACATAAAAATGGTAGTCAATGTAGCAAAAGTGTAAAATGGTTGTCATTGAATCTTAAATTGAACAGGCATGAATTGGTAAGCCTGAAAGCAACTTTTAGTGTAAACTGAATGAACATGGAAAAGAGATGTTTTATTAGCTATTGAAGGACAGTTTAGACACTGTTAGTGGATACTGGACAATAACACACTCTGTGTAATGGCAGAAGGTTTTGCAACACTGAAACCAATAATAACACAAAGATAGAAAGTACATGGAAAGAATTCATGAATAACTCCATGGACGTTTCCCAGAAAAAAAATATGTAGAATATAGTAACTAAGATATCCTACATGCCTAAAGATATAAAAGGTATCAAAGAGAGGTATAAAACTATCACTATTTGCAGACAATATAATATACATAGAAAATACAAGGCTCAACTAAAACACTACTAAAAACAATAAAGTAGTTATAAGGAAATGAGTTAATCAGGCTATTTTTCACCTTCCAAACATCAATCAGCCCATAAACTTAAAATGCTACGTTTTCCACCTTCCGGGCATTCAGTGAGGAGACTCAGTGGCTGTTCTGTTATTTTGTCATTTGGCCTTTCAGTCTTTTAGTTTTTCTCTGCCTCCCTGTGCATATGGTCTCCTGCTGCAAATTTCACCAAAGGCTACAAAATTCTCTTTTCATCTGCAAGAATTAACAATGAACCTACCTGACCTGGGAAGGTTGCACAACTGTAATATTGTAGCAAAATAAGCAGATACACAAATCTGTTGTATTACAATAAAAGAATTCCAGTTAGTAAATTCTATTAAAGACACTATCCAACCTGCTTGAAATCAGGTCAGAATGTTTAGTGGGTTCATTGCTCAGTGCCCCATTCGAATTCAGTTTCTTTGTAGTGTCTTTGGAACTAACAAAATCCTTAAATGGGAACGTTATTTCACAAAACCTCAGAGCACCCACCTGTTTTTGGGCTTCCTGTTTAGTGACTTAATCAGTGAAGACAGTCCTTTATTTCTTACGGTTTGAGGTGTACCTCTGGTTTCTTCATGCAGTATAATTACTCAAAATTTAATGTGCTGAGTCAGTCAGTTCAACTGTTTTTATCAACTGACAACTACTTGTCAGTATGAAAGATTTAAATTCTCCTTCATTCCTTCCTCCATGGGGGCAACTATCAAGATCCCATCAATTTAAGGAACAAACTTAACCACTAGTGGTTATCAAGTCAAGATGACATTACACTAAACTATGATGTGAGCCTGTGAATTCAAATTTACAGGTAGAAATATCAAAAATATACTTGAAAATCATTTCACAAAAACGCAAATGTTGTCATACAGGATTCTAAATAAGTATGAAAAAAAGTTAGTTAAATCTGTAATAGCATATAAATTACCTTTGATCAGTTATACTTCAATATAGTGTGTCCTTACTATGCTGTTTGCAGTTCAAATAATGAAGAGAACTGCCTTGTTAAATTCTCAGTGGCTCTTTTCATATCCCATGAGTGAGTGAAATTTAATGCTTTCATCTGAATCATTTTCTTAATATGTTCAGTTGTCTCATACTTTTGGAATTCTATTTATTGCTTAAATTGCCTACAAAAAATATCTGGACAATATAATGTTTTGCATTCAGCATAGAATATTTTTCACATATAATATCAATTCAATTTCACATTTTTTAAAAAAGGACAAAAGTGTCTTGGACTCTATTAATTCACAATCTATTACTTAGTTATAAATCCTCCACTTCTACCTGTCATCTAGATTTCACGTGTAGACCTGCAAGAGTACTCTCTTTTTTCTATTGTGGGATTATTTCCCACTAATAAGCCCAAGAAATGTTTCAGACTACCCCCAGATCATCTCATCCGTGAAACTGTAAGTTCCCTTAAATGCCCAGCTGGTGAGGGTGGGGGAATATCTCACAACCCTTCTGTCATTCATCTCTACATTTGTCAACCCAAAATTTCATAAGGCAACCAAAAAGGCAAAAGCAGTTTTTTTGGATGAAAGGATTGCAATCTGGGATACACAGATTCAAGTGGAAAACCTAGCATGTGTCCCCAGGATGGATAAACTGGGGAGGATGATGAGATAAGAGGTTAAAGAGTTGATTAGTGTTAGTCCTAAATTAGCCTTGCCTATATATGATTGGTTACTATTTTTCTAGAAAGGATGAAAAAAGAACTGATTCTATCCTTTAGCTATAATATAATCTTTAGTTTTTGTGACCTGGATGATTTCTCAAACAATTGTTTGATGATTTCCCACACAATTGTTTTTGACTTAGTTCAAAGGTCCTTGGCATAATTCAAATGAGACAGGTAATGTGATTTCTCTGAAATAGCTCTTCCAATACTAGTTTAACAATGGCCTCACAGATGTCAGCTTGTCATACATTCTATTTCTTTATTTGAGAAAGTAAACTTAGCATTATAGTCAAGTATGTTCTGTTCCTTAAATTGGATTTAAATTCATATAGGCTTGGCTATTATAGAGTGAATTTGATTAGTTAGTCTTCCACAATGATTTCCTCACAAAAAAAAAAGGCCTCTGGAAGCATTACTTATGTGCCCCATGATCTGCTGTAAATCAAAGATTATAAATGATTTTCTTTTCCAGTAAACACATAGGTTAAAGTGACCTCTAAAACTTGGGAAGACTTTCAGCAAAATGTCTTACTTCATTCTCTGACAATATTCTAATTTTATCCTTAAAATGTCATCAAATTCACCAATTCACCAAAGCTGATATTTACCAGTCAGCGAATAGTACTTTTTGTTAATTACCCTGCTTCAGCTTCCCTTTCTATACACTTAGTTAATTCCTTCAGGTCTAAATATATTTCCTTTAAATTACACTGCCAGGACTTGTTACTCATATTCTGCCACAAGGTTTTTTGCTAGTTAATAAAGACACAGAGAGAGTCATCCTGTATTAAATATCACTGGTATTTTTTTTCTCCCCTTCCGCCACTAAAAAATGTGCCATTGCTTTAAAGATTTATTGGTGTGAGAGACAAGGTAAAATTGTCAAAGCTGACTTACACAAATCATAGAATTCACCTCCACAAGTCTATTTGATTATCCTTACAGAAATATAGCCCTGTTTTTATTGCTGTAATTTCACAATAGGTAAGTTATGATATATAAGAGAGCATGTCCTTCATATTATTCTTCAAGATTATTTGGCTAATTTAGTTCCTATGCATTCATATAAATTTAGATTTAGCTTGTGAATTTCCAATAAATTGCACTGAATTTGGAATAAGAATGCATTGAATGTATAGGTTAATTTGGGGTGAGTGCACAATTTTATAATATTGAGATTTCCCATGATGAACAAGATACTTCCTGTCTTTAAATCTTTTAAAATTTCTTTAAATTTTTAAATTGAAACACAAGTGAAATTAATTTGTATATTTCCTTTATGTAGTGTCCTTTTCTAGGTTATACCCCTTTCTTTTCTTCTTTTTTTTTGCAATTCTCTTAAAAAGTATAGAGATAGAATTTTCTTTTTCCTTGAATATTTGATATAATTTACTAGTTTCACCTGATTATATGAAATCTGTTGCTATTAGCTTTTCACTATATATAAGAAATGCTCACCAACTTTGTTTTATAGGTGTAAACTGAAACTTACCAATATTTCCAATATATGATTTCAGCTTACTCTAATCCTCATGGTTTGTTGTTGTTTACCATGACCCTTTCTTGAAAGAATTCTATTTGCTCATTTGATGCATATCTTTATAGCTTTCTCCTTTAGACAATTTCTTCTCGGTTATCTTTGCACAAATTTATTCCTACCTTTCTGTGCTGAATGATCTTTGTTCACTTATCACTATGTTACATAATCTCATTGGTAGCCTGGTTCTTCAAATTGTTATTTTTCTATTTATTCAGGAATCTGTCTTAATCTATAGATTTTATTCCTATCTTCTGGATTAAGATAAATTAAGATAAATCTAAATTGCCATTACTGTTCCAATGACAATATTTTAAAATGAATCACATTCCTTATCCCCATCATCCAAACTATTAACGGAATGCATATAATCTTTTCCTCTTTCTGCATTTCATATTTTAATGAATGCCAGGCAAACAATTTTTTTTCATCTGATAGCCCTCTATCATTATTACCAAATATTTTCTCACTCTGAAAGATTTTGAAATTTTCTTAACTCTGTCTTTACCCATTAAGTTCTTTATCCTATCTTGATAATTATATTAGTATAACTTCCTCATTATTTATTTTGCTTTCTCTTTCCTCTAGTTTATCCTCCACAGTATTGCAAGTTAGATTTGTATAAAAGATAAACACTATACTGGACTCATTTTTTTTTCTGTTTTCTAATGCAGTGTCTTCATGATGTCCAAATATTCAACTGTAAAGGAAAATTCCAATCAACACCATCTGTCTAACTTCTGTTTTCAGTGAATAAAACATTGACTGCTTTCTGCAGTATCATCTAGAAGTGACTTCTTTGATCATTCTTTCAACACATTTCATCGAGGCATATTATAAGCCAGGAATTATGACAGACACAGGTGAAAGTAGTTCACTAAAGTGTTAAAACTACCTTAGTCTGCACAAGAAATCCAGACATGCAAACAGACAAACCACAATACAAAATATTTGCAATTGCTGGCTATGGCCATAATTGTATGGAAACTTTTGATATTGAAAACAAAAACCTTTGCATTACAAGTAGGATAAGGTTCACAAAGATTTGGAATGATTCTGGAAGAATCACTGTATGTTGTGTGATGAAAAAG
This sequence comes from Talpa europaea, assembly GCF_964194135.1. Classification (NCBI taxonomy): domain Eukaryota; kingdom Metazoa; phylum Chordata; class Mammalia; order Eulipotyphla; family Talpidae; genus Talpa; species Talpa europaea. Next base: position 30,367,076 of record NC_140071.1, read on the forward strand.
AGGACTTTTTGGTAGAGGAAACCAATATTTGTCAAAGTCTCAGTCAAAAACTTGAATGTAATGGAGAAATAATGAAATTTCTATACTCTAGGAAACTGATGCATATAATAAAGGACTAAAATGATAGACTCTCAGAAGGAAGCAAAAGCACCAGGAGAATCATCTCCATTTCTTTGGGATGCATGTATTTTAGAAATAGATATTACAGGTTTTATTACAGATTATATATGTAGAAAATAACATTTTTCTGCCTTTAACATGCAAATATTATAACTTATTTGTGACACTGAATATTTTCTGGAAAATCTAAATAAATGTGTCTGGTAGGTAAAGTTATACTAAATTTAAAATTTTAATGAGGACTTATTACCATATTGCTTCAATTGTTATAAACATTTAAATAAAATCACTGCTGGAATTAGAAATTTAAAAATAAATCTGAAATATCAGAACAAAACTGGATATTAAAAGATGTTTTCAATTAAATTCAATATTATAGAACATTAAATTTAGATAACATTTAATATAGTAATTAGAATAATTAGCCTACCATAAATTTTTTCTTTGACCTTATTTATATTTTTTTGCACAATATTATGACTCATTTTCTTCCTTGGGAAGTATTATTTAGGTTGTGAAAGACTTTTACTTTTGTGATAATATTCATCAGACAACCAAACTCTGTTCTCTGTGCATAAAACATTTCTATTCTCCATCCAACCCTTCTGTGTGCTCCAGTTGACATAACGGTGAAATCTTTTTCATTTCCTCGAAACAATATTTATATCATCTTTTCTACTCATTTCAATTGAAATATTTCAGTACTTAATATTTTGTCACATTTTAAATGTATGTTTAAATCAGGGAGAGTGAGAAGCCAAATAAATCATAAATAAATCTCACATCCACAGAAGGGAAGAAAGGTTTGAGATTATTTTAAATGTGGTTAAAAGAAAGTAAAATATGGAATCTTTGAAAGCTGAAGGACAAAAAGTTCTCATCCCTTTGTGACAGAGCTCACATTTAAATGTTTTCCATTACTGTCCCCCCCCAAAAAAAAAAAAAATTATCAGAAAACTATTTTTTAACAACCCATTCCAGAGTTTCCCACAGTGTGATACACATAGCTCCAGGGTCATCTCAGAAGACTGTCCGTAGTTCATAATAGACATTTTTATTTGAATAGTTTCAATTTATATTTAGTTCAGTGTGTACTAGAAAAATTAAACTGCCAAATGTTTTCCCAAATATCATTGCTGCAGATGAGACAACAATAATCTAAGTTTGCTAAAGTGATATATTACTTAAAAATCAATTTAATAAGAAGTGTTCAAATATACTGAATCTTTATTAATTAATAAGTGCTAGTGGGTAAGGAATAACTATTATATCAATGTAAATTTTTGCAAAAATTTTGACTAAATAGGCAGAAATAAATTTCTTTAGATATTTTGTATTAGTAAGATAATGCACACTCCCTACAAAAAAGAACTCAATTGTTGATTATCATTTCTTATTAAGTATATAAATAAATAATCTGGTAATTAAGGGTAAGGCATATTAGCTCAGCAATCATTAACACTACAGGTTTAATTTGCTGTGTTGGATAATTATATTACTTGTATTTTTGTTTCCTTAAACTCTCAAAGTGAATATATTTTCTGAAGTCACAGAAGACAATTAAAATAAGATTGTCAATTGAATTGCAATGTGTTTTCTCAAAAGAAATTAAATTACAGAAAAAAGAAGAGGAAAGGATAAAAGAAAAGTAAGAGATTCTCTCCATTTGTTTTTACATTGATAAAAAGTATTAAATGTAAACACTAAAACCTCAAGCATTTGTTTACACCTTGGATGAAAATGAGATTCACGTTGGTGTTCCTTGGTTCCACAAGTATAAAAACTGAACCTCAGAGAGATCTAGAGTCACAGGGGATTTTGTTAAATTAGCACTGAACCCAAGTTGCCTACCAACTAATCTATTTCCAACTCTGATATGTTGCTGATGGGAAGGAAATTGAAATCGTGTCTCTAAAGCAAAGATAATTATTAGCAGAAATGAAGAAAATTAGTAAAAGTATTAATAATTATAAATTTTCATTTGAACATGAATTACTTATTTGCAATAATAAAACTAAGATAAGGCAGATATAGGCAGGTGCTTTTAAATTTCAATAATACAGTGTATATTCTTGTTTTTTGTCATAGATTAACTGTTCATATAGGTGTGGGTAAATGAGTTGTGAAGAGATATGCTAAAAACTACAACTCTATAAATGGCCTTTCTTTTTTTACTCACCGATGCTAATTAATTCCTTCAAACACAGTTGAACACAACAAACGTATTTATATGAACAAGTTATATAAGGTGCTTGTTTATTCTGTTTTGAAACTACAGGCATATATGTATTTTGTTTCAAACAGTTTTTGGATTTCCAAAAAAATAAAAGAAAAAACATTTTTTAATAACAGCTTGTCTTAGGGTTTATTCTCTAGAGCTCTTTATATTTTAAACATGTCTAAATAGTGTATAATTATGGCCTCACATGGTATTTGATATATGCAGGCAGACTGAACTTTCCTTATGATAATGCTACTTTACTGATTAATGTGCATAAATTTTATAAGAAAGCATATTTAGTTTATTCATTTTCTTACTATTCTGTAAAAAAAGAGTTTTAACAAAGTTCTGTTCATGTCTCTTCCAAATAAGGAATAATTTAACACATTTTTAAAGTAATTATTTTTTAAATAAAATTACATTGATGTACCATTGGTTTAAATAATAGATTTTATTGGGAATACATCTTCCCACCTCTATATACCCACCTCACTGTACCTGCCTCCCTGTCATTCACACCATCAAATCCACTCTTTCTACTTTTTCACCGTCCTCTTCCTGTCCCCTCTGGGAGTCTTAGAGTCTAAGAATTACTTTTTTATTGTTGACAGATATAGACAAGTGCTTTTCTTTCTCATTTCCAAGAAAGTGATCATTATATTAACTACTGTGTTACTTGAAACTATGGCCTGTGAGAAAAATTATATTTGATTTGCACAAAGAAAATTATAATCTTTAAGAAGAAAAGCAACACAGCCACCTGAAAGGCTTTTTTCTTAATGTCATGAACCATAGCATGGGGTATACTAGCATTTCATTATCAGTCTTTCAATTATAAAAGTCAGAAAGAGAGATAGGGTGTGAGTAGACATAGTCAACTGACAAGCTAAATAGAAAGTCATGCCTGGATGGGAGTCAGGAAAAAGAAAATATTTCTCAACACTTATCTTTTTGCAAGACTAATGGTCTCTTGTAAAAGCAGCCTTCCAGCACCTGTTTCTCTCCCAGTGTGACTTCTTTGACTCTCAAAGAGAAATGGATGCTATAAAGGCAAACGTAGAACTATTTTCAGAAGTTCTTTTGACTTTTATGAGCATTAAATGTATTTTGCTTTTTATTGAGCATGAAAAGATTTCCATCACCTAATAGCCACACTTATTGCAAATTCAGGGAAAATAACATTGAGATTTTAAAAGGCTATAGTGAGAATGATGCATTTGGTCCTTTGAAGTGATCACAAAATTATTTACATTAGTCACTATGATCAAAACACAAATATAATACTTAAAATATAGCTACAAAAATAATTTTGAAAGAAAAAAAATCAAAGCTAAAAAATTATTTCTCTTAACTGAAGAACATTTTAAAGTTTACATTTGTAAATATTGCTTCAAAATTCAGATACTTACAGTTTGAAAGTCATACTCTTCCAGGTTACTTTTTCATCTATATTTTTTTATAAATGCACATGCATATATCCATTCATGTAAACATATATGTTATATATTGGTATAAAAATATTATTTCCATTACATGTTTTATATATACATATATTATTTAGCTTTCTGTTTAGATTGATATTTAATAATATTCTATGAGCCTGAAAAACAAGTTATGGAATCTCTAAATATTTTCCTCTTGTAAGAAAAAAATTTAACCCTTGGACTATTTTTATTTTTTTTCTTTTTCAGTAAATTAAATAAGGCAAACAAACATCTATAAAAGATTTAAATTACCTCAAGATTAAGAATAATACTTCCAGCAAGAAAAGATGATAGTAGTTCAGGATGAAATTTGTAAATAAGAATTTACAAAAAATAATTTGTAAATTTGTTTCTAAAAATCTCACATGACCTCTTTGTCTTAACAAATACTTTTACAAAATTCTACAACGTACCTGTGAAAATGAACACTAAAATGTGAAACAATTTAGGTGAACAGGAATGTAAGATAACTTTCTGGAAAAATAGCACCGTTTCTGAGGACCTGGAGATATCTTAGCTCAATTATCATTTTAACAATTTCTCTAGGGAATGTCTCTCGGGAGGTAAGATGTAATACATTTTAGTGTTTCTCAAGAAAAAGAAAACAATGATCCTGCAGTTTTATAAAATAGTTAAATCATTATGAGGCACCAAGAAGCCTTTTTTGAGTCATAATGCTTACTGTATTATTTTGCAATAAAATGAAAATAATGCTTACATTCTAAGATCATATAGAAATTGATGTAAAAAATACTTGCAGAGTATGTAGTACTCTGCAACACATAGTAGATAGCCAATAAATGTATGTGACACATAGTAGATAGCCAATAAATAGTAGTTATTAAATAACAGCAACTTTTATGAAATAATAACAATAATTAATAAAAATGCTCTAATACAGTGGGGTTTTATTTTGCTATAGAAGTCTAGAGGAAGTTGCATGAAGGAGGATTAATTCAAACACAAATAAGTGTGTAATCAAAAGCAAAGACGATACTGAGATGATGTGTTCAGGGATCACTAAAGAGTTCAAAATGTATCATAATACTTACATATAAACACATCAGAGTATAAGAATATGATCAGGCTACATTGTAATTTATTTGTTATAGTTTGGTTCTTCTTAACAAATTGTGATTTCACTGAGAGCAAGCAATAGCTTGTCTTAAAGTGTCCAAGTGTCCTGGTGACTTGTCAGTATAATGAATAATAAAAAAAAAAAGAAAGAAAGATGAATTAGATGTGGTCATCTCTCTTTAGGATATATGTACATATGTGGCATGGAAATGGAAAATAAGTGTATATCAGACAGAAAAACTAGTATTTCCAATGAGGATGATCAAAACGATACACACAAAGAATGAGGAAGCTGTGATCTATCTGTGTAGAAAGATATAGTAGACTATAATGCAGCCAGATTAGAACTTGAAACACCTAAATATGGGTTGTGTGAGGTAGAAGTATTTGCTAATGCTCTTTTGAGGTATTAAAAGCAAAGAAGGCAGAAAGTAGAATGTGCTTACATGAGAGCAGAAAGCTGGACAGAAAACATAAGTGACCAGAGGTAATATTGGGTACTAGTAAATCTTGTCAGTCCCACTGTCTTCTGGAAACCAACTGATGCCAAGTTCTCATTCTTTCCCAATCAGAAGAGGCATTATTTATTCATAAGAACTAGTAAGTAAAGACCTTGAGTGTATGCCAGGAGCCATATTATCAGTACTTGTAAGAGAGGGCAGAAATAGGAGTTCCTAATTTGGCTCTATGCAGGAAGAACATGTAAAATCCAGTGAATATCATTAGCTTGTGTTTGCTTGCTAGACTCTTCCACAATTAGCTCCACAGGTAAACGCTGATAGATCTTAGAGCCAGTTTGTTACAAAATAGTTGAACACATCAGTATCTTTTCGTTGTTTCAAAAGTGTTCATTTCCTTCCTCCAAAAGATTGTAATTGTTGGGGGGGCGGTGGTTAGCAAAATGCATTTTATACCTTTTTTTTTTTTATCTTAAAGAACCATTTTCTTTTTATTTATTTGTTTGTTTGTTTATTTATTTATTTATACAAGCACTGGGTACAGTCAGAAGCACGGGAGGGTGAGAGAATTCACCAGATAAGAGGGGAGAGCAGAGCAGGTAGACTGACGAAGTACACTGCTGAGGGGAGCAGGGGGTGGCAGGAGACGTCTGTGCGCTATGTGGGATCCTCGCCCGGTGGCCGGGAATCGAAATGGCGCTGCAGAGGCTGCGGGCACCTTCGCAACCCAGTGCTTAACCGCTGTGCCACCGGGGAGGCCCACATTTTATACCGTTTTCAGGTTGTAGCAAATACTATGATGCCCTGCCAGATCCTTTCTAGGGTCAATGAACCCACCCTGCAGCTACTAGGTATATATTGGCAGCATCATCTCGGATTATGTGCCCTTCACTGGGAATTAACATCTGTCACAAGGAAAACAAAGTTAAACATAACTATTAAGTCATTGCCTTATACAAAGTTCAGTATGAAATCAGTAATTGGATGCTGCAGGAATATAAATTTCATATTCTTATTCTCAACTCAGATCAGTCCTAAAAGATCATCTAGTACAAGAACTCCAGAATTGGATAGTTTCTTTCTCTGTGGATAAATTCATTCTGTGACCAATTTTGCCTTTCTCAGTTCCTTAGAGGTCTATTTCCCAGGGTCACCCTTCAAAATATTGGTACAACTTTCAGTATCAGGATTTATTTCCAGGGAATACAATTTGAGCAATCACTACCAAGTGCGGTTTTAAGAAGCACACTGAGATTTGGAAATGAGTCTCTTACTAGTTGGCTTGCATTGAGAAGTCATAATTGTTAGTGTGTCAAGCATAAATAGCTTCTAACATATGAAAACAATACAGATGATAAAAATTCCATCAATGGTTAACTGGAATGGGATCTTACTGGAAGAGGACATGCTAGTTGGTGCAATGTCTTTGCTATAGCAGAAGTATGACAAGAGGGTTAATCATAAATACCATGGAACTGAGCAGCTGACTTCCTTAGATTTGTCAAAGTTAGGTAATTACAGGTTTAGGATGATTAATCACTAATTCAAGAAACAATGTGAAAGTCAGTCTCCTTGGCAAAATTTTTGGAAAATAAGATCCTTTGTGTCTGAAAGTCAGGCAAAGCAGAGAACCAGGTTTCAAACGTAATAGTATTAGAGGAGTTTCAGAAAATGTTTAATTCTCAGTCTCAGCTAAAATCATGCTAAATGTTTAATTCTCAGGTCCAAAACCAAGGTCAAAGCTTTTTTAAAAGTGGGAACCTCACACTGAGATCAGAAATTCTGGTTAAGCACAGTTCTGAAATTTGAAATCCTAGATTTCCCTGGACTCATTGACTATACTGAAGTGAAATTTCCCCTCTTTGTTGTAAGATTATAACTCCCATGCCTGAAGACAGTACAGAGGCCTCAAGTGATACCTTATAAAATAATCCTTTCCTGACAATTCAACAAATAATGAGGGTTAAATGCCAATATAACTTAGTTTCACAGTAAAACAAAAAAACAGAGTATACATCTAAAAGTCTTCAAGACCTAGAAAATATATTCTGACAAGACCTGAAACATACAGTATATGTTTGACTTTAAAGTAAATGTTTGCAACATAAATTTGATAAGTTAGGATCTATCAATGTGGAAATAGCCTTCTGTAATAAAACTTTAGCATCCTGGTAAGAATGCCAGGATACAGAATAAAATCACTGCTAGAATGGCTGTTGGAACTGTGTTTAATTTGTTCTGCTTCATCCAAGTTAAAAAAAAATTAGACTACTGAACAAAAATTGGATCTTAAAAGTATTTGTCTTAAAAGCCTCTATATTGCCAGTATTTCTTAGATTTTTTCCAGAACAAAATAGCTGTCTGTAAGGATTGCTTAAAGTAATATCTAAGAAAATTAAAATTGAAAAATTGTAAAGATTTTTTTCAGATCTGTTTTCAACTTTATCATCATTTTTATACTTTTTTCATTTTTGTTCTTTAAAAATATATTTACTTTTACATAAATCATTGTATGTCAGTAAAATGATGAAATACCTTATGAAAAATGCAATAAATCATATTTATTAGGTTTCTTGGACATAAAGTGACTTAAAAATTTAAAAGTCATATTTACTGAGTTTAGAATTTATTTTAAAAATGATTAATATTACTGTGATTGTAAAAAGAGTGGCATTTAATATATTTTGATTTGTTACTCTGCTTATCACTAGTACAAAAATGTATTTGATTAAGCTTTATTTTATTACATTTAGAATTGTATTACAATGCTAAATTTTATTACATTTTTTACAGAGTTTGGCAACTCTAAATTTTTCACACAGTTTATTACTGGAAGAACATTGTTTATTTTAATCTGATAGCTTGGAATTTTACCTTTCCATAGGTAATAAATGCTAACTAGCAGAAAAATATTTATTATTTTATTTGGATTTACAGGAAGCTTAAAGTCAAATTTTGTACTCACTTGATGCTTCTAACCTCTGTATATATGTTTTGGCACATGCATCTTTGAATATGTATCTTTATACTTTATTTTAATGATTTATTATATAAAGTAGCTCAGATCCTTAATGGATTTAGGTGAGTTATGAATAATAACAAAGGAAAGGGAATAAATTACTTCTCTTTTGATCTTCTTGGAGTAATTATTTTAAAAAATAAAATTTAGGGACCAAATGATTACAGGAAGTCAGATGCTTCCATAAATATTAGAAATATTGAAAAAGTGGCATCTAAGCTGAATCTCCAGTCAAAGTTCTCAGCATAAACTACAGCTAAAGTAATTGGAGAAACTATTAATTTATGTCACAATCAGAAATGTAGAAAACAGAACTTTAATCCATAGGGTCATCACCGAATAGAAATTTGGTGTAGAATCAGGAAATAGCCATAAATGTCTCAATATCCCCAAGTTAATACAGAATACTAAGCATTGCCATAGAAGAAGTGAGTTTTTCCACAATAGAACTAAAAAGAAATGGGTAAAGTTATAGACAGTCGTCTACAGTTGCTTTCAATACTTCAAATCTTGTATCAGCACAGCTAATAACACAGGAAACCCCAGTTCTAATGGGAATTAAAAGTGGGTTTTTGTGGTAGTTTTATTTTGGTGTTGTACTTCTAGCTCCACAGTACTAGGAGGAAAAGGGAGGCTGGGCAGAGGTGGATTGCCTAGTCACCATCCTCAGTGTACACCTCCGTGTGCTGGGAATTGTTGAGTCAATTGTTTAATAATCACATTAGTTATAGAATAGTATTCTGTTCTCCCTGACATGGAAGTTCCATTTAAAATCTCATGTTTCTCTGTTTCACTATCCTATCTGCTTTTATCAGTCTCCTGTTGCGTTATTGGGGATAATGCTTTGACAATAGTTTGACTGCTTCTTTGCAAGGTGTGGCATTTAGTGGCCCTTCGGATTACGTTTATGAGGTTGAGGTGACTTGACCAAATGGGCTATGAGGCTGGGATATCCTGATTTGTTAGTTTTCCATATAGTCTCAATTAATTTTCTCTTGAGGGGAATATTTTACAGATTGAAACTTTTTGAAGCATTTTTTTCTGTGAAGCTGAAATCAATAAAACCATGTTTCTTTCTCATATGGAAAATTCTGTTCTTTATTCCTAATGTTCAGATTTCTAATTTAAATAAATGAATGAATTAAACATTATAAGATTTTTTTATATAAAAATAACAAAAATGCATTATAATTGGAAAAATTGTAATTAGAAAAGTATAAGCTTCTCCATCCTACATAAAATATGGAGATAGGAGATCAGTAAAACTCGAAGTCTGCCCCATCTTATTAGCAGGAAAGTAGCCCCAACCAAGAGCCCTATCCTCTTGGTTGGCTACAGAGGCATAATGACCATGATATTGTCTGAGGTGAAGGTCACAGAATGACCTTCACTCCTCTCTCTTCCTCAGATTTGTATGCTGTCAGAAACAAATCTTTCTGCAGCAACCTAAGACAGGACAAATGAAATACTTTTTTTTTTATTATTGCTGTAAAAGAGCACAGGATTTTAATACCATAAAGATTAGTCATCAGTCATATTTTTTTCCACTTTTCAGATGTGTTTTAATTGAAACATGTTTTAATTTTGTAGGATGACTACCAGTCCTGTAGTAAAGGAAGTCAGAATATTTTTAGACTAAATAACATGAACTATATTAGAGAGATATTGGTTGAATTTTTACTAAGGTTACAAATCTCTAGCAATATTTTCCCATGAATTAAAGATAATTTGGTATTCTGTGGGCTGTTCTTCGAGCCCCATGACCTGTACTGTACATGGATGTTTCCTTCCCAATAAGTAATAAGCTTCTGAATGTCTTTTATATAGCTGATCTCCCAATGCCTGGCCCCTAACCTTAAACACAAATCCAAGCTAAATAAATGTTAGTTGAATGAGTAAATGAAAGAATAAGTAACTAAATGTATGAATAAATGTAGTTAGCCCACTTTTATACTAGTTAATTGCCCATTTCACAATCTTTGGATCTTTTAGGGAATTTACTGAATAATTGTTATAGGAAAGTAATAAAGCAGACCTAATAATGATTATAAACATATCCACTAATATAATTAAATGCAGAAAGCATGACTTTGTTAGGAATATTCACTTGAAATTTTAAAATTATGGCTGAAGTTATTGCAGTTTATATGTCTTAGAGTCGTATAAGTGGAAGACAGTAAGACAGCAAGATAGTGCTATCATTCTAGGTTCAAGTTGTGACTGAGAAGGCTGGTCCATTTACCAAGCAACAAGTCAATTCAACCTTTAATGATTGAGAAACTTTGTACAAGAGATAAGTCAATCTTGCAAATTAATCAACAAATGCTAATAGGCACTTTAACTCTTCAAAATGAAAAGTTCAACCAGTGGAACAGCCATTCTCTCTTATAGTAAACAAGGAAGCACATATATTAACTCAAGTTTTGTATCTTCTCATGTGGTATATTTAGTATATATACCAATAACTGGGTTCAATTAATTAGTCATTAAAAAAGGATGACTTATGTGAAAACTGTGCATTCTCTTCCAGATACTCAATTTCCTTTCTAAAAAATTAATGAAGTTATGAAAAATGATAGCAATGCACTTATATACCTCTGGCCATCACACTAATTTTTTTTCCATTTCTATATACACTTGGTGACAGGCAACTGGGGAGTAGGCTAAAGAAGAGAGAAACATTCTATATATTTCCCAGGAGTCATAGCCACTGAATTTTTTTATACGTTGTATGGATAGACCCAAATATCTCAGTAATGGTTTCCATATCAACAATCTTCTGTTGATAAAGGTTTTAAAATACTTACTATTCAACATAGAGAAGGGCTTTGTTTAATATTTAATTTTAAACAAATTTTTGTGAAGAGACAAAAATGTGGGGTGAAAGATAAGGATTTTAAATGCCAGGAATATGAGATACCATAACACACAAAGTATAGATTGTTTTTATTTTCATTAACCCTATTTCTAACATTCCAAAATAAAGTAATAAAGGACAGGGGATATAATCTACCTAGCCAGGTTTTACATCTGTAAAATAGGGATAAAGAGATTATCTCAAAGGTAATAGGAAAAGAAATTATTATTCCTCATCATAATAATTTTAAGAATGTCTACCTGAATACAAAGTTGATCAATACATTATATTACTTATATAAAATAGACTGAGTTTTCACTTGATTAAAAAATTCATTGTAGCTAATAAATAGAGTACCATAAATAACTCAGGAAATATTTAAATTTGAATATGATTCTTCACAGTATACTTTGGCAAATACCTAATATGCTATTGTAAAAATCAGGGCAACATTAGTATGCACTGGTTAGCAAAAATAAAGACCCTTTTATTTTAAGATTGATTTATTTATGCATACAAGAACTGGGGTACAGGCCAGAGGTGTGGGGGTGAGAGGATTCACCAGAGACAGAGTGGGGAACAGAACAGTTAGAATGACTGAAATACACTGCTGAGGGGAGCAGTGGGCAAGACAGAAAAGGTCTGCTGCGCCATGTGGGTTGCTCCCTGGCTGGGGATCGAACTCATGCTGCAGTGGCAGCAGATAGCTTCACAGGTTGTGTCTTAACCCCTTGCGCCACCAGGGAGGCCCTCTTTCATTTTAAATTGAGCTTTCTAAGATTAATTTCTCTTAGCATACTTTGGGAAGCACTCACCTATTTTTTTTTAAATATGTGGATATCTGTGTTCATTGGTGAAAATGGATATGTGTGTGCAGAATAACATAACTGATGGTTTAGTGAATGTTTATCAATTATTATAAACCAAACCTGAACTGACACTTTGGTATACAGAAAGATGGTTTCTTTAAATGACTGTGACTCTTCACTGTGCATTCTTGAAATAATAATGTCTTTATTGTTTTTTAGAGGGGATTTTTTTATTGAGATGTAATTGATATATAACACTATATTAGTTTAACACATCCAACATGATTTGATATTTGTAAATATTGAGAAATGATCACCACAATAAGTTTAGTTAACATTTACCACCATACATAGCTACAATAGTTCCTTGTGATGAAGACTTTCAAATAACATACAGTAAATTATTATTAACTATAATCAAAATGCTGTGCATCAAATTCCTATGACTTATTTATATCATACTGGAAGTTTGTACCTTTTGACCTCTTCAATATATTTTCAATTATTGTTATTTGGAGCAAGACTATATTTATCAAGTACCTGCTATTGTATAAGATGAAAAGATTTCTATAATCTGTGTATGCATGAATCAAATTTTATTCTACCTCCTGGAATTCCTAAACCATGTAGTCTCATTATTGTTCATTTACTTTAAAGGAACAAGTCCTCCCTTATTTTGCATAGTATTTTTTTTTTTTTATCAAAGTCAGCTTGAACACAAGCAAGAGTAAAGAAGTTAGCATTTAGAATTTACATGTAACTTCAATTTACATGTAACAGAAGGCCTGTTTGTGTTTTCACTAACATTCAGTATTTGATGATTAAAGTAACAAATACCTTAATTTAATGTTAGTTATTTCAAACATTTGTTATATGCCATAGTTGGACTTATGCAGACACAGTGAAGTGAATTATGTGAATTTTGCCTTCTGATTTTACTACCTATTGAATTAAATGGTTTAGTTCCCCAAATTCTGATAAATGGTTTATTTCCCCAAAAGATGATTTGATTGAAAATGAGAGAAGCACTAAAGATTCCAACTAAAATTATGTTGTTTTTTTTTTTGTTTGTTTTTGCAGAAAAGTTTTACAAGGGGTAGGTTTTCAGTTCACATTGATAGGAAACAAGATTCTTTGTTGACTGTTTCCTTAGTACACAAACTCTACTCTTCAGAGGCAACAGAAAAAGTCTAAGGAAAGTTGGAAATTCCTGATGCCTCAGAATCATCACAGAGAAGATGGTACAATGCTACCCATGCTGTTGCAGAGAGCTGCATCCTGGTCTGGTCTGGTTGATGATTTGTTCTAGTTTTCTTTCATTTTTTTTTTATCACTTCTCAGAGTTTCTCTCACCTCTCAGAGTTTGTTAAAATCATGCTAAATTTAATTGTGTATTGTTCCACTATGCCACTTTTGGAGGGGTTAATTTTTATTGAAATACAATGTACATCTAGAAAAGTTCGTGAATTTTTAAGTCATAGCCTGGTTAAGTTTTGAACAAGTGAACATGTCCCCATAGCCACCTCATAGACCATTCATTTTCATTCTACAGACATTTGAGTGCCTGCTGGGTACCCAGTACTATATTCAGGACTAGAACTAACACTAGTGTGATAAGTAAGATATCAAAATCTCTGACTTCCTAGTACTTGTATTTTAGGAAAAGAAACAGATGATAAGTGAATGATTACTTATGATCATTAATAAACAGCAATCAAGTTTTGTCTGTGATAAAGATTAACAAACTTTATTTTAAATATTTATGTTCAGAGAAGATAAATCTGAGAAGATTTTATCAGAGAAGATAAAATCTGCCTATGAAAAGGGTTTAAAGGAAAGGAAAGGGCAAACACAGATGTCCTGATTTGGATTCCTCCCACACCTTCCTCTCATACCCCTTAGCCGTTCTGTGTCAGCATACCTTGGTCCTTATTACATATTTATCACAATGCAAGCAAGCTCCTTCTTCAAGGACTTTATATTTGTTTTCCCTTCTGTTGAAAAGGTTCCATTCTCAGAATCCTGAATGGTCCAGCTCATTCATTTCCTTAGGGCTTTTAATAATTATATCTTGTATACTATTTTTTTGTCATAGGATACTTAATCTTGATTTACTCTCTAAAATCCCTAGTGGTAAATTGCAGATTTTTGTCTTTTTAACTCCTATACTGTACTCTAACTAGATGACCTCCATTATTCCATGCTATCAACATGGTGATAATTCAGTAAAACACATGATACCATGTTAAAAATTATTATAAATCACCTACTCTGGAATCATAAATTATCACTTGGAAGTGTTCATCAGCAATGTCATCAATGTGATTTTTACTATGGAAGAATGAACTAAACTTGTGAATCTTTGGTTGTTTTTATTCCCTCGATTATGAGAGATTTTGGAAGATAATACACTACTCTGCACCATTAAAATATCCTTTAACAATAAAACAAAATATCATCAATAACTGATAGAAACTAATCACCTGAAAGAGTTAATTTTGTTTCTAAGCATCTTATATTTAAAGTAGCTTTTAAAAATATCCTTTAACACTGTAAAGATTAAGGAATCTTAATAGTTACCATCTTCCTGGGGGAAACAGAGTACTTAAATCCCTGAATGTCTAATGTTTAATTTCTTCAGAGACTTGCTGTCAAAATGTTCCCATAATATTTTAAATTTAGGGAAAATTTTGTAAAATTCTAACTCTCCTAGGAAAAATCCCCAAAGTATTTTCTAACTAATTATATACTAAATTGTATATTCCTAAATAAAGTGAATATGGTTGGGAGAAATTCAATAAAGCTCACTACTATTTGATGGTACATTTCACCACTTTGGGGAATTCTTTCAAATTAAACCACTTTACCTTCTTCTATAATATTAGCCTTCATAATACAACATATTGTTATTACAGTGGGCTTGATTCTGACTAATTTAATCATCTGTAATTTGTTTTTGATGAAAAGATGCTGGAATTAGTTATTAATAAGAAAATCAAATTTACAAAGGTGCCTCTCTATCTCTGATTGAATTCCTATCATTGGTCAAAAATTATACCAGGTTATTTAAATATCTTTAAAGACTCATCACCCAAAGCAGTGATAGTGAAGGCAAAGATAAACACCTGGGGTTACATCAAACTAAAAAGCTTCTGTACAGCCAAAGAGACATTAACCAAAACAGAGAGACACCCCACTGATTGGGAAAAAATCTTTGCAGTCTATTCAACTGATAAGGGACTGATCACAAAAATATACAAAGAACTCATACACACAGCTCAATAAAAACAAAATAAATAATCCAGTCAAGAAATGGGCAGAAGAACTTAAAAGACATTTCTCCAAAGAGGAAATGCAAATGGCCAACAGGCATATGAAAAAATGTTCAACATCCCTTATAATCAGGGAAATGCAAATCAAAACCATACTGAGATACCTCCTTACACCAGTAAGAATGGCACATATCAAAAAAACAAGCAACAACAAATGTTGGCAAGGATGTGGAAAGAAAGGAACTCTCCTACATTGCTGGTGGGAGTGCAAACTGGTCCAACCACTATGGAAAGTTGTCTGGCGGTTCCTCAGTCTACTAAAAATGGAGCTACCATACAACCCAGCAATTCCACTCCTAGATATCTACCCAAAGGACACACAAAAAAAATGATTCAAAAGAACACCTGTACACCTATGTTTATTGCAGCATTATTTACAATAGGTAAAACCTGGAAACAACCCAAATGCCCCAAAATAGATGACTGGATCAAGAAGATGTGGTGTATATATACACAATGGAATATTATTCAGCAATCAAAAAAGATAAACTCATGCCATTCGCCACAATGTGGGTGGAGCTAGAAGGAATTATGCTCAGTGAAATAAGCCAGAAAGAAAAAGAAAAATATCGGATGGTTTCACTGACAACAGGAATATAGGGGAAACAAATAAGACATCAGTGTAAAAAAAAAATAACAGTACAAAACACAACAAAGCAAAAACAGATAATTACAAATCAGACATACTGCGGGGGAGGAGGAGGGAGAGGGATCAGAGGGAGGGAGGGAGGAGCACAGGGGACTGTGGTGATGGTGCACGGGTGGCTTGGGGAAGGAAATTCTATGGGGACTACACCTGAGGGGGTGGGGGGAAGTAAATATTGTTTAAAAAAATAAATAATTTTTAAAAATTATACTAGGTTATTTAAGTATGCTACCTGACTTCATCTTGAAAAGAAAAGAGATCTCCTCCATCTCCTCTCCGCTCTGCTCTCAGTACTTCACTTCTATTGGCCAAATGGTTTACTTTCCCCAACAAACAACAATTTTCCCACACTAGCTTGGTGTCCTATAATGCAATTCCATTCTGATGCTATATGCAAGTTAGTGCAGACCTCACTGAATAATGACTCAATTCCATAAGGCAGACCCTCCTCTCCAACTTCATAGTTCAACTATAAGCACAGGCAGTCACCTGGACTTTTGAGGACTACAAATTCCCATAGTCCTTCCCTTCTTGATTTGAATGCTTGATAGCCTAATTCACAGAATTCCAGAAGGCAGTTTACTTACTAGATTACCTGTTTATTATTACAGGAAATGACTCAGGAATAGCCACATAGAAAAGATTCATTAGGCAAGGTGTGCAGGAAGGGTTTCCAGGCCACCCTCGAGCACCTTGTGGTGTTCACCAACCCTGAAGTACTACAAACCCCATAGTTCAGGGATTTTTATAGAGGTTTCATTGTGGAGATATATTGATTAAATCATTGGCCATTGGTAATCAGGTCTACATCCAAACTCTCTCTCCTCTCTGAAGGTGGGGCTGGAAGTTTCAATCCTCTCATCATAGGTCCATTCTCCTGGCAATGAGTCCTCATCCTATAGTCATGTAGGGATTTTCCAAAATTCACTTCCTTACCATAAACTCAGAAGTAGTTGAGAAAGTTTGTTGTGAATACTAAAACTTGTATTTCACCTTTATAACTCAGAGTTATTTCAGGAACTGAGCACAAACAGATAAGTGCTCTATCGAAACATTGTCCTAATTATTATCACTTAGGAAATCAAGGGTTTCAGGAGAAATTTGTCAAGAATTCAACAAAGACCAAAACATACTTTTCTTATAAACCACAAAATCACAATCTTAATCCTATTGGGATGAGGTAAACAATATAATAACAATACAAAACACAACAAAACAAAACAAAAAACACAATTATAAACCAGAGACATGCTGTAGGGGAGGAGGAGGGAGAGGGATCAGACAGAAGGAGGGAGGGAGGAGCACAGGGGACTGAGGTGATGTTGCATGGGTGCATTGGTGAAGGACATTCTATGGGGACTACACCTGGGCTGGGGGTCGGGAGTGGGGGTGGTGGTTTGGAGAAAGCAAACATTGTTTAAAATCGAACAATGATGTAAAAAACTAATAAATAAAAAATTAATAATAAAAATAGAGGTAATGTTGGTATACAAAAAAAAAAATATTAATGCCATTTACCAGTGAGGAAACTGGGTAGATTAAGTATTAAGTCTAACATTACATGCAAGGAAGAATTCAAAAAGTCTATCTTTAAACAACTTTTCCACTAGAACACATGGAAACAAGATCCCAGATGTGTTCTGGTGTAAATGAATTTTGATTTACTTAATTTCCTGCTATTTGTTGAGTACTTCTAATTCACTGTAGTCAATTTTCTCGAGTCAATGCTGCTCAGATTTTCTAGATAAATGCCCAGTACAGCTCCATGTGGCCAATGGCGACCAAATGGTAACCTTTGTATTGGGTTTTGTCAAAGAAATATTGTTACAGATGTGTTTAAATAGTCAGAACAACTTTGAGACTATTGCATTAGGAGAGAGAGGTTGAAATCAGCTATGGCTACTGCAGGGACAACTTGGGAATTACAACCAATAGAAGCTGTAAGGAGTTAATAGAAGGAAAATTCCTAAAGGAACTTGGTTAGCTTTCAAAGGTGCAAGAATTCTTTCTAAAGTGGATTAGTGTAATTCTTATCGAAACTGGATTCATCAGGCCTATGACTATAGATCAAGGACAAGGCTAACTGAAATTTAGTCAAGTGGGCAAAGATTGCAACTTACACCTTATAAAACAGAGAAGTTCACTTGGAATCAGAATAAATGAAGTGATGTTTGGGTTCTCCTATTTACTAGGTTATATGATTAAGCTTTTTTCACTACTTCCATAAGTTTCACTTTCTTGTTCTGAAAAATAAGAGCAATAATAAACTAAAGGACCAAAATATTTTAATTATGTCAAAATACTTTAAAGTGTCATAAGGTACTGTAAAATGTAAAGTGCCCCTATCTTATATTATAATATTAATGATTATTTAATGTCTTATTATTTTCACAAAGCATTCATGTAAACCAAGATTCCAATGCCTTAACACAAAATACAGATAGAACGGTAACTTTAAGTCCTCTGAGACAGAGACTAGGATAAGAACAAATAGTGTTTCAGAATTAGGAGGATCTCTTTAGTATTTCTTATATATAAATGTATTCTTGATTTTCAAAACAACACAACAGAAAAATGGTGAAATAATATTCTAAACAACATTCCTAAATCAAATTGTTAAAGCAATGGTTTTCAAAAATAATTGAAATAATAGCTTAGGGAAACCCAATATCATGAAAGCAGGTCCTGAGAATTTTTTGAGACAGTTATTGAAAATGATCCTCATTTCCTTTTACTTTTTTTTTTTTATAAAAAAAAAAAAAAAAAAACCAAGAACACAGTGGGCCTCCCTGGTGGCACAGCAGTTGAATGCTGGGTTGTGAAGCTGCCCGCAGACTCTGCAGCGCCAGTTCGATCCCCGGCCACCAGGCAAGTGACCCACATGGTGCTCAGACCTCTCCTGCCGCTCACTGCTCCCCTCAGCAGTGTACTTCGTCAGTCTGCCTGCTCTGCTCTCTGCTCTGGCTCTGGTGAATTCTCTCATCCTACCGCGCTTCTGACTGTACCCAGTGCTTGTATAAATAAATAAATAAATCTTTAAAAAAATAAAATAAAAATGTAATCTTAAAAAAAAAAAAACCAAGCACACAGTGAGTAAGCCTAATATAATGTCATAAATAGCTAGGATGTTTAACATCAAGTTAAGTAAAAGCCAATAATATGTTATATTTATATGCATTCATGTGTGCCCTTAACTAAGATAACACAAATATAAATAATAGCAAAATTTAATGCCCTGATCACTTTTCTTTCTACTCTACCACACAATAGGTCTGTTCCTGTTCATTGGCTATGTCTGACTGTATACACCAACTGCCCAGTCTGTACTGACTGTTGCTTCTGCTTAGAATAGTCTTCCTTCATACACCCACATGGCATGCTTCCTTACCTCTAATCAATCTTAATTTAATTGCTTTTTCAGGGAGACATTGATCAGCTGATTTAAATTGCTGCCCCCATGACTATCTTCTCAATCTCCTTAATACCATTCAATATTTCCCAACACACCTATTATTTTATATTTCATGTAACTTACTTTTCAAATTTTACTTGTTGAGTGTTTGTCCCTTTGGTTCATTAACTTGTCTCCAGAGCCTATGCCTTGCCTGCAATGTAGAAAACATTCAATAAATATATTTGAATGAAGAAATAAATGAATTACAGAGCTCTGTATATGCCATGATTTAAGATGATGCTTCCCTTTTCTATTTTGCAGTTAAGATTCAAGCTACAAAGAGATAGATTCTTTGCTTTGACTGCAGTCTTTCTCATTTGGGTCATAATGAAAGGTATAAGATGTTTTTAATATCAAGACACAGAAAAAGAACAAATAGTCAAATCAGTCTGACTCACTTGAATGTTTCTGCAATGTTTAACCTTCTATATTGCAGGGTTTTTTGTTTTTTTTTTTATAACCCCCAGGGAAACTTTCAAATACTCCTAGCTAAAGTCCCTTTATAATACAGGAACCTTTTTAAAAGTTCCCATTTAGTTCCTTTAAAAGTTCCCATTTATGAAATTTATGAAATTTAGTTCCTTAATTGTTTTATGCAAAAAATAGGTGATTTATTTGATATAAAGTAGAACTTATACTTTTCTTCTTTTCTTCTATCTATTAAGCAACATAAAATTATGCCCAATCTCCGATTATAGTTAACCTGGACTCCAGGGAGCCTTCTCTTCCTGCCTTAGAATGAATGCTGTTATATATCAATAATTATCTCATTCCCCATGTTAAAATCTATTAACTATCTGAAATATTCTATGAGCTAAGTGGATACTGTACTTTAATTAATTTCTTAATTTCCTACTACCCACTCTTTCATAGTTTAAGGGAAAATGAAAACCTTTTTTTTTGGGCCTCCCCGGTGGCGCAGCGGTTGAGCGCTGGGTTGCGAAACTGCCCGTGGCCTCTGCAGCGCCGGTTCGATCCCCGGCTGCTCCCCGGCCACCAGAGGAGGGTCCCACATGGCGCGCAGACCTCTCTTGCCGCCCGCTGCTCCCCTCAGCAGTGTACTTCGGTCCTTCTGCCTGCTCTGCTCCCCGCTGTGGCTCTGGTGAATTCTCTCACCCTCCCGCACTTCTGACTGTACCCAGTGCTTGTATAAACAAAACAAACAAACAAACCAGCAAACAAATAAATAAAGCATGCCTCTATTAAAAAAAAAAAAAAAAAAAAAAAAAAAAAAAAAAAAAAAAAAAAAAGCGAAAACCTTTTTTTTTCTGGCTGATATTTTTTTCCTTTTTGTTCATCATAAATAATAATGATATACTACTGGAAAAATGAAGTGTAGGAGTCATGTCTTTGAACTGAAGAGGGAAAACTCTATGACCTAGGATGAGGCATAACTGAATTAATTGGTTTTAAAAAGCAGTATGATTACTTTAAATGTCTAAGCAAAAGCAGTTGGATGGTGTCCTCCAGTCAGAACTTCTATCACATTATGTAGAGCTTTATAAAACTATTTATTTGAGATAATGCAGCTTAATAAAGCAACTCTTCTCATTTTTTTGCTTGCTATATACTTATTATTTATTATGTAGCTCTGTTTCCAATTCCGGAAAATTTTAGAGATATATTTACTATAACTTTTGTTTGGGAAAAAGTTTTATCTTTTATATCAACAGAGCAATCACTTTTGAGTAGATCTGAAACATTTATTGATGGTTGGTGTAAGATATACATCTTTGCTAATGAAGGCAATTAATCTATTACCACAGATGGCTTCACACTAAGTATCTTTCCTGCACAGACAGCACCTTCTTCTTTCTTGCCACACTTAAATCTTCATGACCTCATTTTTCATCTAGGGATGGTAATTTGTTAGCTACTGACTGCTTTAAGAACCAATCTACCATCCACCCTCTCTATTAGGATTTATGCATAAGTATCCGGCTGCACAGAGGACTGGCACCCACACTGAAGAACTACAGGTCTACCCATCAAGCAGGTGACAGCCTTGACTCCAGATCCACACTGAAGAGAAGCTAAATTGCCAACCTTATTCTTTATCTTTCTAAACATTATCCAGCAGAGGGAAAATGATTTTTCTTGGTCTGTGCATGTGAACCTTCTAATTAAAGAAACTTTTCTAATCCTTTCCCTCAAACTGATGGAGCTTGATTTTTCCAAAGAAAATAACTTGTGATTTCTCAGGAGATGGCAACCTTGTACATTTTCTCTGCTTGGTTTTATCTGCCTTTGGTAATTGCAATTCTGATTTATCAGTTCCTATGTGCAAGCTGTTGACTGACCGAGTTTAGCTCTCAGTGAACACTACGCATGGTGAAGTCAAAATAATTTTTGAATAAAAAACTAAATTGTTGGAGCACACTGAATGTGTATGCTTCCTGTATGCAGCATGTGAAAGCCATTCCTTTTAATATTTAAATATATGAGAGATTTGCAATTTCATTTCAAACTTAAAAATTCATTGCATTTTAATGAGTGCTAACAATGCAGTGCTGAAAATAAATGAAATGAAATGTCATGACAAATATAAGGTAAAGCTAATAAATTGAATGATATCTATAAAATATTGTACATCTTGATCATTGTTTACTAAAAATGACATCCTTCTTGATATTTTATCATTAGGAGTAAAACGACAAATTTATTATTTTTCATAAATAAGAAGTCAAGACAAAGTCACTAATTGTGCTTAGACATGTATCATATTTAACTTTCCCCACATCCATTAAAGACCCTTGCTCTTCTGTCCATATCCTTAGAGCCACAAAAATTTGTTTCTGAAAATCTGAAAATGTCTGTTAAAGGAAATTATAGAATGGCATTCCATTTTAAAAGACTTAGAAAAAATATTTACTAGTGTCAGATAAGTATTAAATAACTTGAAATCACTGCATTATAAAGAATAATCTTGATAATTTGGCCAACTAATAATTGGCTACTATATTATTGACCTTCAATTTCCTCTTTTAATTTAAATACGGGGGTTCAAGTAATCACTGTTTGTTTCAGATATTTTTCAATTTTCTCAAAGCATTTCAGCCTTTACCTTTTAAGTCAATAAAACATTTTTTTTAGAAATGGCTATCTATTTTAGCATCAGATTGTTTATTAAGTTATTAAATCTTTATTCATTGTTCACCTCACTTTCAGTTCTATCATGTGTGCTAAGACTACCACAGCAGAGTAGACACAGTTGTGTTTATCAGAGTTCCACTATAAAAAAAGAGTGTACACCGTGATCAGAGTCTAACATCTGTGTAATACACTCATGTATATATAGAGTATCAGCATGTTATACACAGTGGTCAGTGCCAAAACAGACACCCAAACCAGGAAAAGAGTGGAGGAAGGCCTCCCTGGTGGTGCAAGGGGTTAAGTCTCCGCACTATGAAGTTATTGGCAGCCATGTAGCATGAGTCCCACCCACATGGCAGCAGACCTCTCCTGTCTCACCTGCTGCTCCCCTCAGCAGTGTATTTCAGTCAATCTGCTTGTTCTGTTTCCCACTCTGTTTCTGGTGAATCCTCTCACTGCCTCCCCACTCCCACAACTCTGGCTACACCCCAGCTCTTGTATGCATGAATAAATAAATCTTTAAAAAAAAAAAAAGAGTAGAGGGAGGGCACATACAAGGGCACTCAACATAATTTTGGTGGTGAAAGCTAGAGAATGATTACCTCAACAAAAGTAAGCCAAGTGAAAAGGATGATCCCGGAAAGCAGGAAGTGCAACGTTAAATGCCTGGAGGCAGAAGGACTAATGATCTGTGAGTCCTTCTCCAGATAATTAGCTACTTACACTATACAAATTTTCACAGTAATCTAGGTGAGAGTTCAAGTGTGGAGGTTAGAATCACCATAGGAAGCCGAAAGGCAAATGGGGAAGATGATAGTATTTAAAGATTAATATTTGAAATAGTACACAGTATTTCCTTTCTCCTGGACATGTGCAGACAAATGAAACAGCATAAAGATTAACTAGGAAATTAAATTGCCACCTATTTATTATAGTTTTAAGAAGCAACAGGCTCTGACACATGTATCAAAAAATATAGACAAGAGCTTTCTATGAGCTGTGGCAATAATATTTCAAAAACATTATATAAGCAACTCACACATTTCTATATTTATGCCTAGCTCGCAATACTCTCTCTTATAAAACAAAGAAAATTAGATGAAAGACTGATGGTATCCATTATCTGAAATTTGGGGGTTAATAAAAGTTTACTGGCATAAGCGTCAGGGCCATTCACTGATACCTTATACTGTGTGTACAAAATGAGAAACTGCTTTTGTTGAAAGATAGTGTATGTGCACATAACACATTGTGTAATCAGATATGTCCACTATGTAGTTAGATAAGTGAAAATGAAACTGAGAAGATAAATTTTTGATAAAACATATACAAGGTACCACCCACTCAGAACAGATCCTGACTCTAGCCATGGAGCAGGATAACAGGGGATTCCCACTGTGCAAGAAATTATTACTTTAGGGCCTCCTTGGTGGCACAGACGTCTGCAGCACTTAACCCCTCCTTGGTGGGGTTAAGACACAGCACTATGAAGCTGTCCACAGCCTCTACAGCACGAGTTCTATCCCTGGCCAGGGAGGTGACCCACATGGCACAGCAGACCTCTCCTGTCTCATCCGTTCTTCCCCTCAGCAGTGTATTTCAGTCAATCCATCTGTTCTGTCCCCCGCTCTGTCTCTGATGAATCCTCTCACCCCCCACACCTCTGGCCTGTACCCCAGTTCTTGTATGCATCAATAAATCCTTAAAAAATTAATACTTTAGAAAAGTATTGGCGGTTTCATGAGGGTCCTTGCTTGACATAGAGTAAGGCAGCAGACACAGTCATGGGTATTGGACAGTAGGATCAAGGGGGACACTTAGGTACTATCTAGCAACCAATACGAGATAATTCTAATATTTCATCAAAGTGTTCATCTTTACAAGTATACATTAATGGGATACTATTCCTGTTAATTATGTTTGGAATATCAGCACAAAAAAATGTAATTAAGCTACAGATATGACTGAGACCAACCGACATCAAATTAGAAATTGTCTTCACGCTTAGCTCCAATCTCCCATGGTGTGCCAGAGAA
The DNA here is from genome assembly GCF_964194135.1 of Talpa europaea. NCBI lineage: Eukaryota > Metazoa > Chordata > Mammalia > Eulipotyphla > Talpidae > Talpa > Talpa europaea. Next base: position 30,391,682 of record NC_140071.1, read on the forward strand.
TCCCAGTACCTTTGATCTTCATCAGTAGCTGATGAACAAAAGGACACAGAAAGGCCCAATCCATAATTATCATAAGGTATGGTTGCTTGATAGCAGAGTTTTAAAAGGTATCATAGAAGTGACAGTGACAAACTGATGTCATCAGAGTTTAATTTATCTTCACTATAGCAGCTATAATGTCAAAAGTACTTTATAAACATCAATGGACACTAATTTGAAGAAACAAGAAAAGTTTAGTCAACTTAACAAAAGAAGAAGGAAAGTGATAGCCTGGAGAGAAAACTTTCAGAAACACCTGCTCTATTCCAGCCAAACCTTACAGAGCAAAGTTGAAGCCCCACCTCCATCCACACCAGCCACTATTGTATGGAGAGGTAGGACTTTATCCCCACACCACCAGGCTAAAACATGCTACTCCAGTATCCTTGTTGGTTTGGTTTTATTCAAGACCAGGTAAGGAGCTTCCTTCCCTCTAAACTCCTTATCTCCTCTACTCCTTAATATCCTGGTCACTGGAAACCATAGGATGAACTGAGACTAACATCTCCAGCCAGAAAGCAGTGCCAAATCCCATTCCCAATGAAGTGGTATCAGAGGTGGCCTAGTAGAAGTTTCTTCACTGCTCAGCAGTAATGAGGACAGACTTCTCATCTACCCTCACATATTGTCAGCCACTCCTCCCACTCCCAGACAAGGTGGTATCAGCAGAGTCCTAGTATGTATCCTGTGTTATCACTGACATTCAGTATTGAGGACTTCATCCCCTATTTTTTATAAGAATCTTCACTTTTATCCCTAATTCACCATAACAAATTAGCACTCTTTTCTCTCTACCAGAGTAGAATCAGAGGAGGCTGACACTACAAAAAATTTGAATAAAATACAAGGTCTCATCATCATAAAATACTCAAATTGTCCAGGTTTAATTGAAAATCACTCATCAGGCCAGGAACTAGAAAGATTTCAAGGTAAATTAAATGTGGCAATAAATGCTAGCAATGAGTTGATACCAAAGTTGAAATTATCTGACAAAGATTTTAATTTAGGCACAATAAAAATTTTTCAATAAATAAATGCAAACACATTTAATAAATAAATGCAAACACATTTGTTTATTCATTTAAACAAATGAATACAAAATAAAAAGATTCAAGTAAAACTATTAGATATAAAGGAGACCCAAATGGAAATTTTAGAACTGAACAATTACATAGTTCAAGGTAAAAAGCTCTATATGGGCTCAATATCAGAATGGAGAAGAAAGAAAAAATAATTATTAAACTTGAAGATAGTGTAATAAAGAAGGCATCTAAGCAGCAGAGAGGGAATTTTTTTAAATTCAAGGGACTCAGAAAAAGCTATATTAATAGACATAACTATGTAGGGTAGCACAGAAATGGTTGTAGTAATAGAACAATTAATTCTGTACTTCATTTGTGTCAATGGTTACATGAATCTACATGACATGATAGAACAACATAAAATTATATACAAACACATTAAAACACTGTCAATTGTCTGGTTTTAATTTTGTCCTACAATATAATTATTTAAATATAAATAATGTTCACTGGTTGAAACTGTGTAAAAAATACCTATGGCCTCTCTGTCCTTTAACCTCCTAATAAGCCTAAAAGCATTACAAAATATTTTTCAAAGAAAAATAACACTTCTGTTCTAGTTTTTAAAGAAAGATTATATTTGCTAATATATTTAATGTTTTTCTAAAATTATATTTTTACTTTCCATTATCTTCATTTTTTTGGTCTCTCTTTCCTTCTATTAGAATTATTGGCAGTTGTTTTTCCTCATTGCATATATTTTTACTTTTGTTTTAAAACAATAATATTTAAATTTATTTTTCTAGAAGTTACAGTCTCTGTTTTGGTATGCTATTTAATTGAATTAAGTATTGAATTTATCAATAGTCATATATTTTTCCAAAATATTAATGAACATCTAAATGATCCCATCTTAATACATAACACATTTTATCCAATAGTTTAATTCTAGCTTTTTTACCTCACAAATTGATATTAGTATTCCCAGTTAATGTTGGTTTATATTTACTCATAGATTTATTATAGTTTATCTCACCCTTTCTTCCATCATAGTCCTTCCACTTGATATAAATTTCTTCTTCTTAGAATATCCTCTAAAATATCTTTTAGTCTATGTTGATTGATAGTAAACCCTGGGTTTCTGTTTTCCTAAAGATATTTTTATTTCTCCCTTACAATTGGAAAATATTTATGCTTTGCATTGAATTCTAAGTTGACAATTACATTATCTCAGCACATTAAAGAAATTATTCCATTATCTTCTATTCCTAATACTGCTATTAAGTATAAATTGATTATCAATTACCGTTCTGCAATTCATCTGGTTTTCGTCCTTAACAGCTTTTAAAATTCTTCTCTTTTCATTTGGTTTTCTGTACATTAGCATGACATGTCTGCATGCAGGTTTATTTTTATGTACCTTAATTAGGTTTCACAGAATTTTCAAAATATCAGTTATTGTTGACCCAAAGATTTAGGAAATTCTTTTTTTTTTTAAGATTTATTTATTTATGCACACAAGAGCTGGGGTACAAGCCAGAGGTGTGGGGGGTGAGAGGACTCACCAGAGACCGAGTGGGGAACAGAACAAGCAGACTGACTGAAACACACTGCTGAGGTGAACAGCGGGCGAGTCAGGAGAGTTCTGTTTCGCAATATGGTTTGCTCCCTGGCTGGCCAGGGATCAAACTCATGCTGCAGAGGCTGGGGATTGCTTCATAATGCTGTGATTAACACCTTGTGCCACCAGGGAGGCCCCAGTTTTAGGCAATTCTAAGCCATTTTCTTTTCTAATGTTTTCTCCATCCTGCCCCTTCTACTCATTAACAAGATGAAGATAGGCAAATCTCTTATTCTTTTTTTATTCATGTCCCAGAGCCAAAATCCAACATTAGTACTTATTTACGTCCTGTGGTTCGGTTCACTTCATAGGAATTCTGTAATTCTTTTTTTTTTTTTACTTTTCTGTGAATTGGCAACACATTGAGGTATTTTTCTTATTTTAACAAATATTTTTAAAAATTAAATGAAAAGTGTTTAATAATTAGATTGCCAGAAATTGTAGTCTATTTTAGGTCACTTTTCCATCTGTCTTTTGCAACAAATTAAGAAATATAATTGGGGCATCCAATGATAAGCCTCAGTATAGGATTCATAGACTGTGACAGCTTTCCACACATCTCTACACTCTGATAGAAATCACACAAATATAAGCAACATAACCTTATCTCCTCTCACTTTGGCACTGTATGGGTCAGAAGCAATTAACAGGTCCTGCCCACACTCAAGGGAATAGGATGGCACAAAGGTGTGAATAAATAAGCACATTTGCAAATCTGCCTGCCATATTGATGTGTTTTGATTATATCATGAAGAAAATGGGCAGAGGTTATACTCTTTATGTAAACAAATGCCTCTCCACTATGTTTGAAACATATTTTTGAGATCATAACATAAAAATGGACAAATCCAAAGCTGTGGTTCTCAGAATATCACTTCCCTAAGCAGGAGCTAATGATACATTGATTGAAGTCATCTGAATTTTTCCACTTACATAAATAATAAGACTTGACTGAAAGTTAGTTATGGGTAAGGTCATGCCAGAGAGAACTATTCCTATAAGAATTTTACATACAAAAATAAATGAATTAAAAAATTAAAATTCATTGGCATATCAGCTTTTCATGTGGTTAAACAGCTGGTATTAAAATACTGTATTTAATCAAATCAAAGCAATTTGCATACTGACGAGAAGATATTAAGAGGTTTTCAGATGGCTAAGTCATGAGTGATATCTGAGTTATTACTATTGTACTATGTCATCTATTTAAGCTGCATCCTAATGTAGCAGGGATTGAAAAAAAAAGAAAAATGAATAACTAGTATCTTAGAATCTATAATGTATATTATCTGTAAAACTCCTATGAAGTAATTTTAATATCTAATATTTATTTTCATTAAAAGGCTATAAATTATTTTGTAATTCTTTCTTTGCTCAATGAAATAAGTTTTGATTTGTAGAAAGTGACCACAGCTACTTAAATTCTGTAAGTATTGCTGGTATATTAATGTGAAAAGGGAACTGTGGGTCTGCTAGAGTTAGATGGCCTGCTTGGTCCCCATTTTGACTATTGCAGTTCTGCCCTCCAATACAAGATCAGAACAACCTGGTCAATCAGTAAGTGACCTAAAAGAATGTAATATACTAGACCCTGAAAGGGTCCTTCCAAATTAAACAGGAGCAGAATGCTTGATTGCCCTGGGACAATGCACATACATCATAAAGTATGACTGGAGGGAGAAAGGACTGTTAACTGCTATGTGACTTTGCATCCCAGAGACTGATCAGCAGGATGCCTTGTTGATAAGATTGGAATCATAGCTGGGGGTATGGGATATGGCTTCCATTACAAACCAGGTCATCAAGCAGATAAAAAATACCAGTCAGCAGATTCACATCATCCAGAAACCCTAGATGACATAAGCACAGTTTCAGTTTCACCCACCCTTTCTCTTTGTTCTTCTACCCTGAGTAATTGATGCTACATGATTATTCTATGAACATAAAAAGGCCAGGATCTTGCTCTTTTGACAGCATCCTGCATGACTCCCGTTTGTCAATGCAGTGTTATCAACAAAAAGGGAACACCTACATTTTTATTTTTTTAAAGATTTATTTATTTATGCATACAAGAACTGGGGTGTAAACTAGAGGTGTGGGTGGTGAGAGGATTCACCAGGAGAGAGTGGGGAACAGAACAGGCAGATGTACTGAAATGCACTGCTGAGGGGAGCAGCAAGCAAGACAGGAGAGGTCCCCTATGCCATGTGGGTTGCTCCTTGGTCAATCCAGGAATCTAACTCGGGGCCTGCGGTGGCTGGTGATAGCTTGAAAGCACTGTCTTTAACCTCTGTGCCACCAGTGACGCCCCCTATATTTTTAATATAATTTTATCCATAGGGTGCTGCAAATTCCACCTTGAGCAGAGTGATACAATGAAAGAGAAGAGTTGGTCTGCAAAAGGACTCTTTTGCACTACACATGAATAGATATGGAGATCTCAAGTCAGTAAAAGTGAGAAAGTAATAAAATTGGTTCATAAAACAAAAACCAAAGGAAAACAATTTTAAAAAATAAAAAAATTCCTGGAATGCAAAGCGGAAACACAATCTCCAACATTTGTGAATTATTTCCTGCCAAACCACGAATAAAACCACTTATAAATAAAACATGTTAATGCTAAAAAGGACTTCATAGTCATCTGTAATGCAGTGAGAGAGAACTGGCTACTTTTTACTTCTATTACCTTTGGTTCAAAGTGCTCTCCATTAATTTGAATAATAAGTGCTTGTAAACGGCTAATGTCTCGGTGCAGCATCCCTCTACACATCAGAGGTGTGTAATAACTCACCAGAACTTTGTGTTATAAGCACATTGAAAAAAAACAAATATTGTTAAGGAATCCTATCATCCAAAAATGTCCAATATATTCAGGAAAATTAAGCCTCTATTGACAACTCAGCTGAATAAAACCGAAATTTTCCATTCTTGGAAATTGCATGTTTGAAAATTATAATAACCCTGTTAGTTGAAGGACAAAAGGCAAGATACATAAAAAAGTAGGAAATTTGTATTTGAGCCATTAAGTAATTATTCCTTTGACCTGTGTGAATAGTTTCTCCACGCATCCATTCTTTTTCTAATGAATATAATACATAGAAATATGATCTAGCATGTATTTCATCTTTTTTGTTTTTTCCTCTAATGTTTTAATCTAATGTTTTATTCAATTTTCCATCCAGATATCTTCATAATTTAAAAAAGCAAAACTTTAATTAGAATCTATAATCTCACAAATACTGTTTAAGAGATCCTCTTTGATCCACATTCTCACCACGGATTTGACTATAATCTAGTCAGAACTTGGTTTTGACAGACTTAATTTTGGCCATTTGTGAAAATTTGAAATGGAATAATTCAGTTACAGAAAGCAATTCTACTTCAAAACCATTATTTTGTATAAAATCATGCATCACGTTAGTAATGATGCAAAGAAAATTTTATAATATGGCAGGTTCCCATCACACTCTTTGCTAAATAAAATTATGTGTTATTGTATCAAAGTTTAAAAAGTATAAAGAAAAAACTCAGTAAAAATAAGTTCAGGCTAATGTAAAAGTGACATGAAATGTACAACTGTTCAAATATGACACAACATAGGATGGTGCTGAAACAAGATTAATTAGAAATGACTTCAGATCGGTCCTCCCTGGTGGCGCAAGGGATTAAGACACAACCTATGAAGCTGTCCGCAGCCTCTGCAGTGCGGGTTCGATCCTGGCCAGTCGGGAAGATACCACATGGTGCAGCAGACCTCTCCTGACTTGCCTGCTGCTCCCCTCAGCCATGTATTTCAGTCAATCTGCCTTTTCTGTTCCCCACTCTATCTCTGGTGAATCCTCTCAACCCCCACACCTCTGGCCTGTACCCCAGTTCTTGTTTGCATAAATAAATAAATCTTTAAAAAAAAGAAAAAAGCCAATAAAAGTACAGAAAATGGACCGCAGAACTGAGATTACCAAAGAGTATGGGAGGGGAGGAGAGCAAAACGGGGAGGGGACACTGGGTGTTGGCGGAAGGGCATGCTTGCCTTGGTTGTGGGTGCGGTGACATGCATCTGAGCAAGCTTGAACTATGCCTGTGAATCACATACAGTGTTGTAAACCAGCGTAACTTCAAAAAAGAAAAGAAAAGAACTAAGCTATACTTCACCAAAAACACTGTTTGGGCCTGTGGCTTAGAGCACTAGCTTATTCAGTAAAGTGCTGGGGAAGAAGCTACTTTACTTCTTTTCATCCCTTTCTCTTTTATTCACTCATTTGTGTAACATAAAGACAAAACAACAGAACAGACCAAACTAAACCAGAACAAACCCTGGAAATTTGACTGCAGAATTGAGGCTAATAGAAGGGGAAGATGGAGTAGGAGCAAAGGGAGAAAGGGGCCTAATGGTGAACTATGGGTGCTTTCGTGGTGGGAGTGATGTGGTAAATACATTTGAAGAGGTGTGATCCTGTATCCCTAAATCCCGATCCCTATGTATTGTCGTAAACCAATGTTATCTTAATAAAAATACAATTAAAAAATGATTCTTCTCCATTGTTATTAAGTATACCCTCATCATCACAGGCATGAATTATTCCTTCCCGACTCTAAACTCTCTCTCTCATTTGGCCCCACTGCTGCCATTAAAGTGATTTTGCCACAGTGTAAATAGAAATACATCATCACCTGCATCAAGCCAATTAATGGTCTCCCACTAATTATAAGAAGAAGTCCAACTTCCCTAGCAAAGCACAAAACATCCTTTATAAACTGGTAATTTCTTACATTTCCCATCTCAAGTCCCACCATTTTTTTTTCCTTTCTAGATTCCTAATCCAATGCTACTGATGTACTTTTAGTTACCTATATTTGTTTTCCCTCTGTAGGAATAAAATGCAGGGGAATTTGCAATAGTGAAAAGATCTTCCCTTCCCTTCCGATTTGACAAATCACTATTGATTTCTTGCGTCTTTGTCGTCTTTGTTGACAAGATTCCTCTAGAAATTCTTTCATCCCTTCCTCTTAATGCCCAATATAATGATTTCTCTCTTTTCTTTACTAGTTCTACAACTTGCACATATCTCTCTTTCATTGCGCATTTAACGTTTAGTTATGATTACTTGTTTATAAGTATATTGTATGAACTATTAAGGAAAAATACTGTATCTTTTATCTGTAAGTCTTCAACTCATAGCAGTATGTGTGGAATAGAATAAGGTTTAATATTTAGTTATATATGGAATAGAGGAAGTGACACATGCATTTCTAAAATTGGATTTGAAATTAACAGCAGGTTTTCAATATGATGATTCTTCTGGAGAATAGGTTCAAAGTCTATTCCTTTATATTCTGAAGCCATGGGGAGAAAAATCATGTCTGAATATTACAATATATTCATAGCTGAAATGTTCATTTAAAGAGAATGTTTCCCAGGGATGTAAAAATATCTCTAAGAAAGACAAACCTTGTACACTTTGGAATGTAGTAAGCTACACTCTACCCACTAATCAGCTTCAATACAGTAAAGGGTTTGTCAGCATTTTTGTAATGAGGCAGCTGTTAGCAAATAGTTGCAACATGATTATAGTAACTCTCATTCGAAAAATGTTCAAAACATCGATACTGAGAGAATCAGCTATTATTAACTTACAACACAGCATTAAATTAAGCATATGCATGCACTTTAAATACACATAGAGTTTGAATGTCTATATCTACATTAATTTTTGCATTCCTAAATATAGGATGTGATTAGATTAAAACACTACTGTTTTAATCTACTGCTGTTGTCTCTTACATTTTCAGAGCCCATAGTCTAATACACTTAAAGAGTAAGAGTATAAAAAGCATTACAAAAGCAGAATGGCTCTCAACCTCAAACCAGACACACACCCAGATAAACTTTTACAGGTTGGTTTGTGTTAGGAATGATAGCAGCTCCATAGTCTGACCCTCAGATTTTATGGTTGAGCATTTCAGTCTTACAGCTTTATTCATTTCTATAAAGACTTCAGGTATTGAATCAACCTAATGAAAATTAACCCCCCCAAGAAAACAGTGTATAAACAAGAATGTACTTTCATTTCTGACATCTCTAACATTCTAGTGATTTGAGCTCTCATTTCTTCTCAAAACATAGACTTCCTAGGCATGTACCTCAAATATTCAGTTAGATATCTTAAATTTCCTTGGTAAATCTCTTCCCCACCCATATAGCAAAATAGAAGATAGCAAAGGAAAACTCTAACATAAATAGTTCTCCTAACTCTAAAATTGTATTTATTTATTTTTCAAAATTTATTTATTTATTTAAGCATACAAGAGCTGGGCACAGGCCAGAGATGTGGTGGGTGAGAGGATTCACCAGAGACAGAGTGGGGAACAGAATAGGCAGACTGACTGAAATACACTGCTGAGGGGAGCAGCGGGAGAGACAGTAGAGCTCTGCTTAGCCATGTGAGTTGCTCCCTGGCAGGGCGGGGATCGAACTCGTGCTGCAGAGGCTGCAAACAGCTTCATAGTGTGGTGCTAAACCCCTTAGCCACCAGGGAGGCCCCAAATCTAAAATTTTAATTGTGCTTCCTGTCTATAATGTTTTTTTTTATTCTTTAAACTTCCTTTCTTGCTTTTCTACATCCATCTTTTCACTTCCAATCTGAGATCCTCCCTGTCTATTGGGTTGTTATTATAATGCTTCCCTACACAGTCATTCAGTGTCCTTCAGACAGCCCTGAGGCTTCTGCACACAGCTGTCTTCCTGAAATTAAGCCTCACCACCCCTCTTCCCCACACCTGTACCTGACATTACATACCTTCTCCCACTTGCAAAGATAAAACTCTTGTCTGGAAAAAAGCTAACAGCATCTGAGTTTAGGTGACAGGAATTGTGCAAATTTGTATAAAGATTTTATGGCATTTTCTTCTTTTTTTATTTTTAAAGATTTATTTATTTATGCATACAAGAATGAACTGGGGTATAAGCCAGAGGGGTGGGTGGTAAAAGGATTCACCAGAGAGAGTGGGTTGCAGAACAGATGGATCCACTGAAATACACTGCTAAGGGGAGCAGTGGGCAAGGCAGGAGAGGTCTGCTGCACCATGTGTGTCTGCTGCACCCTGTGGGATCGAACTCGTGCTGTAGTGGCTGTCAGTAGCTTGATAGCGCTATGTTTAACCCCTGTGCCAACAGGGAGACCCCATTTATGACATTTTCTGTTGAAAGCAAAGTATTACATAAATCTTTAATTATCCATAAAATATGCCCCTGAGAGCTAGTGCCTTTTCCCCTCAAATTTTGTCAAATTCCTGGCCCCTTTTAGTTTGTTTGAGATTCCACAGACCATTCCCCTGCTCTGAATAAGCCTTCTACTCTGCAGAACTGCAACATGGTTTGGACTTTGCTTAGATCAAAAATAGCTGAGTTCTGGTTTCCCAAGATTTAGATTTTAATCTCTTTAATTACATAGAGGATATTCTATGTTTTTCCAAGTTCACATTTTAAATAATCTCTTCTCACTACAGAAACTAATCTCATCTATGTTGTTTTCTTCTTGTATCCTGATAAATGACTCTCCACTGGACAAAGGAAGATTGGGAAGTGCTCTGGCTGGTTTAGCACAACCCTGAATGTGTATGAACAACCATTAATATTGAGTGAGTAAAACAGGAAACTGGGAGAAAGTGAAAAATAAATCTAACAGAATGCCCTATTAAAGCATCAATTCAAAGATATAAGAAGAAACCAGCTATGATTCAGCAAACAGAAGCAGAGAAATCTTACGAAAGCAGAGGTTTGAGGTACCCTGGAATAGCCTGAGTTTTGAAAACAAACATGTATTCGATGCATTATTTCCTTTGGGAAAGAAGTAAAATAAAATCTTAGTATTCAGAGTTCAGAATTCACTATTTTGCTTTTGCTTGAATGATGTCAAATTCATTTTCTGATAGTCAACATTATATAGTCAGAAAAATGTTTTGAAATATTGAACTCCCCTACTAAAAAAGAATTAATAATCTCCTATAATGTGACAATATATTATTAGGAGATAACTATTTTTATTATTTATTATTGCATATCTCTGTTCTTTCCAATGTTGGAGTGAATGAGATAGATAGAAATAAGGCATAATTCAGAATCTGATTGCAATAGGAAACAGTCTTCATAAAGGAGTTTTGTCATGGATTATAGTGCTCTTTTATTCTAGGGCCCAAAGTTGAGAACTGCTGAGGAGGGAGAAAATCAGATGCTCAATGACATTTCTTTCTTTTTAATTTTTTTACTACTGTGATTGAATAATTAGTGCTAATTTTTGTTGAAGGACAAAATATTAAAGAGGACTTAATTTTTTGAAATATATAGTTGAGTTAGGAATTATTACAACAGGCAATCCAACAAATCATAGCCTTCTCTATCCTGAAATTTTCTGCACTAACTCCAACATATTTTACCTTAACTCTTTATTAACTTTCATAAATGTACCTATTCTTATTTATAGTTGATCATTTGTCTCAAACCACAATACTTTCCTCATTTTCCAGATTTTCTAATTTTCTAGATAACTAAGATAATATTCATTTTATTGTAATAGTTTTCATAGCATGGGATGAGTTGATTAATATAAACCTAGGTTGTTTAGTTTAGTTTAAATTACATTTAATACTTTGTGGGGCCTTGCTGGTGGCCCAAGGTGTTAAGCACCGTACTATGAAGCAATCCGCAGCCTCTCCAGCATGGGTTCGATCCCTGCCTGGCCAGGGAGCAACTGGCATGGCTAAGCAGAGCTCCCCTGTCTCTCCCGCGGCTCCCCTCAGCAGTGTATTTCAGTCAGTCTGCCTGTTCTGTTCCCCACTCTGTCTCTGGTGAATCCTCTCACCCACCCTCCCCCATATTTCTGGCCTGTACCCCAGCTCTTGTATGCATAAATAAATAAATCTTTAAAAAATAAATAAATTACATTTAACACTTTATGGTTGACGTTGTGCAAGGTATAAGCTTTGAATGACAGATATACCAATAAATAGTGATTGGTATTTATTTGCCTAATTATTTTATTTTTTCAATTATGCAAATAACTTTATTCACATTTGCATTAAATATTATTCACAGGCTTCTTCAGCTTAATTAACTGCAAGGAATGAATTGTGTGTAAACAAAAACTGAAAAGAGCTGCAGTGTCCATTGAAGTCAACCTTAAAATATTAGTGATCTAGATTTTATTGAATTCATGAACAAAATTTTAAAAGTAAGTCATAATATAAAATAATAGCTCCTAGGAACGTCTTTAAGTTTTATCTTCTTTGGAAGATGACTCAATTCAGTTTGCTTAATTCTTGGAAGCCTCATCAAAATTCCCTACAGAATTTCATAATCAACTTTCTCTTCAATTGCATACACAGAGTTTTTTGGGGGCAGAGCTTCAGCCAGTCTCCTTAAACTAGTCAGACTGTCTGCACCATGCTGGTTTAAAATGCTGGGTGGCATATTTCTGTTAGCTGCTTTGTTTCAGCATGGCCTGTAGTAGTTACAATGTTTTCTGTCAGAGATGCCTGAACTTTAAGGTTGCTACAGCAGATGGAGTACCTTGGTTTGTGAACACATTCACCTCTTCAATAGCAGAGATATTATTTACACTTCACTTCTTCAAGGACAACTGAAGATTTTTATCATCTGCTATAGCTGTTCTATGAACCCCCTTCTTTCTATAGCAGTTCCTTTCCCATAGGCCACATTTGTGCCTGAAGTTTGGCGAGGTTCTCCTGGTTCAAGACAGTTTCTTTCATCTTATTTGAGTAGAAATAGAGTCGAACTGGGGTCTCGGGTTAGTGCTCAAGAGGTTTTGGGAAAACCAGCTGAGATGAGGTGCCAGCAACTGGTTTTTAAAATGATTGATTTCTCTGTTGTCTGGTTTGGTTTTTCACATATGAAAGGCACATGAACAGCTATAATATCATCTTCATATACTTAAAGTTAGATCCATAATTCAATCTTTTCAAGGTAAATTGCAAAATATTACCATCAATTTTCTCCTTAAATTCCTAGTCAAAAGTAATTGGCTTCAGATAGATAGGCATATTTTATGGAACATTTTGAAATATTTCCACTATCTTTAAGAGTAAAGAGCTTATGTTCTTCCATGTACAAACATACAGCTGTTCTTTTTTGGAGCAAAAAAAAAGGGAAAAAAAAACTTCCCAAATACTATCATACTATATAATTAATAAAGCTCCCAAACAAGATTCATAATAGATAACATTTAGAAAGAAAAATATGAAAGTTAGAGACAGGATAAAAATTAAACAAACAACATCATCTTCAAGGACCAGAAAAAGAATAGAAACAGGACATGAAAAGGACAAAAAACTCAACCAATAAATCACCAAAAGATTTCAGTAGACAATTCTCAGAGGACATGTAAATGGTTAGTAAACACACAGAAATATGCTAGTTAACAGGGAAACGAACACAAAACTTCAACACAAGATCAACAAACCCCCACCAAAATGGTCATATACCAAGAGTTTGTGAGAATGTGGATTAACTTGTATACTCTTAGTGGTTGCAAATTAGCATATCAATTTTCTTTGACCAGACTTTGGTAAAGGAGAAGCAACAGACCTAGAAGACGATGTAAGATAGGCATATGGGATGTTGGTAGTGATCTATCACTTGTACTTATGCCTGGTTATATCACTGTGTTTGGTTTGTGAAAACTCATAAAGTATTCATTTATGATGTGTGACCTCATATAGCAAGAATTACTAAAAAAATTAAAAATGTACATTAGTTTCCTGGGGTTTCCATAATAGAGCACCCTAAACTGAGTAAGTTAAACAACAGAAATAGTTTCACAATTATAAAAGCAAGGTTGTGGTATGGGAAGGTTGATTTCCTGTCCCGACTCTCTCCAGGGTTTGTAGAGGGCCATTAGTTTGACGACCGTTGTACATGGTCTCCCTGGCTTTACATGGTCTTTCCTCACCTCACCTGAGTCACCTCATCCAAATCTTTTCTTATAAGGAAACAAAACATATTGGGTTAGAGACTAGTCTGAAGACCTCATTTAATCTTAAATGCCTCATTAAAGAACCTCTCTTAAAACACACCACATTCTGTGGGACTGGGGATTAGAACTTAAGCATAAATTTTAGGAGTATACAATTCCACTCATAATACAGAATAAGAAAATTATAAGGAAATAAGAAAAAGATGAATGAAAATGTTTAAAATACTTTAGAAAGCAAATTATATTTTTACTGAAGTAACATTTGTTTACACTGTTGTATATGAGTTAGAGGTATAGAATCACATGTCAGTTGTTATGACACCACACCCACCACCAAGATGCCCATTATTCTCCATCATAGAAATCATTTTTAAATGATTAAAATCAAAATATGACTCTGTTAGAAAATTTAAAAAGCCCACCTCTATCAAAATTAACACAAAAACCGGAAAAATAGATAAGGGAGAGAAAAAGGGGCACACAAGCAGAGATAAAGGCGGAGATCAAAATTATATTACAATTTTTTTTCAGTACCACTAACATAAATGAGTGAACAACTTTCTTGGAAAATCATAGGAAATAAGTTATTTAGACCCTCATGGCCTAAGCTGTATTTCTACAGATTTCCCTGTGCTCACTTGTGTTCAGGGAGAAATGACATCCAATCTTGTTTGGTTTGCGCTCAGGAAAGTTTGTCACCATGTGTAATGTCAGAAGCACCATGTTTGGCATAAATCACTGGCTCAGTAGCTACTATGGATACTCAGTTAAATGTTAGCTCTTCAGAGAATTTTTTTTTTTTTTTAGTATGATGGTTCACTTCATACCACCTGTTTAGAAACTATTTACAAGACTGTCAATATTTTGTAATGTCTCTCTCATAAACATTTCTACGTTGCAGTCAACTTGTTCAAAAGTGACAGTTTCAAGATAAGATCCAATGTTTCACAAGATTGTCAATGAAGAGAGATATGCACTCATTAGGTAGGATTACTTGTGCTCACATTAAATGGTTCTTGTGAGACTAGGCTGTGCTTGAGAAGCAGTGGCTGTAACAGCACTTTCACTGGAGAACAATGCTACCAGGAGCAGGAGAGCTGTATTACTACCAGATGCTACATAGGCTTCACCCACAGCCTTTTCCTTCCTTCTGACTCAGGACTAACATTAGCCTGTGGTCCCAACTGTCCTTTCTTTATTTTTAATGGTAACTCTATTTCAAAACCTTACATCTTTCCCTGACACTGACTTTGGTTAGAGCCTCAATAGCTACAGTGATAGATTCTTAACTCTGAAACTCACAAAGATGTTGTCAGGAAACTGGACTATGAGGTCATTAAAGGGGGTCTTTTGCTTCAGTCCCAGGAAGATAATCTAAGGGCACTAAATCCAGAGGATACTGTGATTCAGAGTAAAACTGAACACCTCTTGGGCACTGGAGACCAGCGTGGACTGTACTAGAAGTGACACTGAAAAGTCTCAACTACACCTGAGGGGGGATTCCAAATACTATACAAAAATGAACAACAATTTAAGAAAATAAGTAAGTTTAGAAATTGAAAAGAAAAATAAGACAAGTTTCCACTCTATTTAACAAAATATGGGTGAAGGGAGACACCTGGAAGTTATGGTTCTTGCAGCAGCCTGCCTTGCAACATCTAGGGACTGCACTAGACGCCGGAAGGAGTGAGCTGAATGGTGCAGAGGTATGTCCTCAACAGAAGTGAGATATGTGTAGAGGAGCTGGCCTGCACCGATCAAGGCAGATCCACAGTGAAGAGAGAAGGACAGTGCACAGGATTGCACTCTAAATGCCCAAGAACATATGAGTGGAGTAAGATATGGTGTATGAACAAAATGGAATACTGCTCAGCTACAAAGGAGTAAAGAACTCTTATCTTTTGTTATAACATGGGTGAATCTGGAAGGAAGAATGTTGAGCATAATGTCAGAAGGAAAAAGCAAATACCAAATGGTTTCATTGTATGTGGAATTGAGAGAAACAAACCAAAACAACAGACAAAAACCAAATAACAAAGCTTAGAAATCAGATTGTAGAATGAGGCTCCATTTATTTAGGGGGAGGGGGAAAGAGCAAAATGGGATGGAAGCTCAGTGGACTGTTGTGAGGAATATGGGAGACTTGGTGGTGGGAATGGTGTGTTAACATACTCTGAAGGGGTGTTATCCTATACCTCTAAATCTTATGCAGTGTTGTGAACCACTGTTACCTCAATTATTGGAAAAAAAAGAGAAATGGAAAAATACATACATTAACAAAAATGAAAAAGAAAAGAAAAGTGACAACAATTAATGACACAGAGAAAGAAGTTGTTGGGATTGCAAGCGTGTGTGTGTCATCAGTCTTATACTCATGGGAGAGCTCTGGATTTCTAGATTTGTAAGTCTGTGTTCCCAGAAGTCAGTGTAAACACGATGTGCTGTTCAGCGAAAACAGAAAAAATGAGCTGCTGGACACTCTTTGTTAGCATAAGAGGTGAAAAACATTATCAAATCAGTGTTCTGACTTGCATTCAATTTTTTGCTACTTAGATTTTACCTTTTTGCTTGTTTAGAATTCATTTGTAGTTTCTCTTCTGTGACTTCATCATGTGTTTTAACATTTTTTTTCCTATTGGATTCTATTGTCATTTTTACGCACTCCTCAAACATTAAAAATAATCCTTGCCTTTCACATCTCTGGCATACTAGTAGTTCTTGAACAATGAAACAGTACAAGTTTCTAATAGCATATTGATGATCACATTAACTGAGATGCCAATGAATAGACTCTTTTTCTTTACTACAACTCTGCTTTTAATATTCAGGGCAGTAAAATGGAGACTGTTTTTATGGATGCCTTAAGTCCAAACAATAGTTCAGATGTGAAGTATTAGGATAAATGACTTATTTTTATTGACTTTCTTTTTTTTTTTCATTTAAAAATGTGGTGTTGTGAATGAAGAAAAGTGGTAGTTTAGAATTACTCCTATGGGCATGTAGAGAAAAAAAGCATAGAGAAATAAACAGTTGAAACCAATTACAGATTGATTTATTAGCTTAATCTCTGAGAAGAACTTGCTCTTGAAAAATCTTTGAGGATCACAGAATTACAAATAATCTATTTTTGTATTACCATCTTTTATATACTATTATAATAGCTCCTATCTCCAAATAATGTTTGATACTTCAATTTTATAAGATTTCCAGGTATAAAAATTACAATTATTTACTACTGAGTGCCTCTCCTAGTCTATTGTCATCTTTTAGCACAGAAATATTCCCAACTGCCTAAACCTTGTTAAAAATATTATTTTTAACTTTTTTCCCTAAGCTATATCATTAAATGACGAGAAACATAATTGCTGGTCTCCTTCAATTGAAAAAAAAAATCAAGAGTGTCGAATATCTTCCTTTTGATGCATTTCTTTCACTGTGCAGAAGCTTTTTAGTTTAATGCAGTCCCAGTTGTTTACACTCTCTTATTTTCTTGCTGTTTGGGACAAATCCCTAAAGGCATTGCTAAAACTTATGTCATGAAATGTTTTAGCTATCTTTTCTTCTATTTATATTATGGTTTCAGGTTTTACATCCAAATCCTTCATCCATTTTGGAGTATGGTGTGAGATAGTTTTCTGGTTTCCTTCTTTTGCATGCAGCTATCCAGTTTTCTCAACACCATTTATTGAAGAGGCTAGCTTTATTTCCATGTATTCTCTTGGCTGCTTTGTCAAAGATTAACTATCCATAAAGTTGTGGGTTTAATCCTGGACACTCAATTTGTTCCATTTGTCTGTATGTCTGTTTTTGTTTCAGTGCCAGCCTGTTTAAATTATTATGGCCTTATAATTTGAGGTCTGAAAGTGTGATACCTCCATACTCTTCCTTTTTGTCAAAATTGATTTTCTCAGGTCTGGGGTCTCACTTGTCTGGAGGTCACAAAGCTTCTGTCATCTTTGGCACCTCACCTGGCACAGTCATAGTCTTTCTTTTTTACTAATTTGTGTTTTCAGAATCATTTATTTAAGCAAATTCACTCTATTTTGAATAGAAAAACAATCCCATTAGAGTATATTAACCGAATGAAATATATTCCTGATAAATTAAAAAAAAAAATGTGTGCATGGAATTTCTGTCTGCTAATGAACCAAATTGTCTCTGACTTATTTCTCCTAGCAACCTGACTTAATTTTACTACAAACAGAAAAATCACCATAACCATGACCTCAGCAACTATGTAAATAACCTTGAGCAGAAATTCAAATTTAGAGTAAATACAATAGATTTTTATTAAGTTATTTTTGAAAGTAGAAAATGCAGCTATTTTTTGAAATTAGAAAATGCAGTTATTTTTTGAAAGTAGAAAATGTATACAAATGATCTAGTCAGCAAGAATAATAATAAGAAGGATGCATCACTGCCATAACATGAGTTTGGCTTAAGTTTTGAGTAAGTAAAATTGCTCTTAGAATTTTTGCAAGGATTCAGGAGTCAAACCCATATCATCCTTATTTACATGTACATGCTTGTCAGGTTTCACATGAGGATTAAACATATTATAGACACTTTCAGTGAAATGATACTGAACATTCATCAAACTGAAGGTCTATGTTCAAAGAATAGCTTTTCAGTTACTTATGATAAGCATAAATTTATAGCCTTCACCACAAACAAAATGGACTCTGAAGGAGGTAGAGAAATAAGTGTCCAATGTCCACATATTCCTGACACACAGGCCTCTCCCCACCTTACACTCTGAAGATGGTGCAGTTTGAGTTCTAAGGGGCAAAGTCTTTAGCAAAATTATGATTTGATGCTTGGTCTTGGTCAAAAAATGGGAATACTTTCTTGAAAGCAAAAACTTTGCAACATCCAATACTAGCTTCTTACAATCTTTGAGGAGCAAAACAACATAGGTGCTGTAAAATTAGGGAAAAGAGATGTTATCTCCTGTTTTGCTTCACGTATAGAGGTGTGAATTTACACAACTGACTTAAAAGAGAGGATAACAGCTCTCATGTATTACACAGAAAATTTTAAATGTTTCACAACCTAAGTTCCCAAAAAATAGATGACTGGATCAAGAAGATATGGTATATATACACAATGGAATATTATTCAGCAATCAAAAAAGAAAAAACTCATGCCATTCGCAGCAACATAGATGGAGCTAGAAGGAATTATGCTCAGTGAAATAAGCCAGAAGGAAAAAGAAAAATATTGGATGGTTTCACTTATAACAGGAATAAAGGGGAACCAAATAAGACATCAATGTAAAAATAATAATAATAACAGTACAAAACACAACAAAGCAAAATGGACAATTATAAAGCAGAGACATACTGCAGGGGAGGAGGAGGGAGAGGGATCAGAGGGAGGGAGGGAGGCGCATAGGGGACTGTGGTGATTGGTGCACAGGTGCCTTGGGGAAGGAAATTCTATGGGGAGTCAACCTGAGGGGGTGGGGGAAGCAAATATTGTTTAAATTTTTTTTTAAAATGATAAATGTTAAAATAAAATAAAAAAAGAAAATTTTAAATGTTTCAGGAAAGAGCAGGCCATTTTGTTCCTATCTATTGACCCCTAAATGCTTCTGTTAGACAATTCCTTTCAGAGAACTAAAGTCATCTTAGGGATGAGGGAAATGCATTACAATATCATGAGAACTTTTATATATTCAGATCATATAAATATCATATTAACCATGATAGAAGGTATTTTATTACATTTATTTTGTATATATAGAAACTACAGCATAAAGGTAAGGCTGTGGGGGTATATTTTATACATCATGAATAAGTGGCCAATGACCACTTGAACCTATCTCCACGGAGTGTTAAAATCATGCCTCTTTTTACTCTAATAGGGATCGTAATTTGATAGTCTGAGGGCCAAATATGGTCACCATACTGCTTTCTTTGGCCTGTGTAATGATTTGGAACAACTTTGAATTACTTGCCAAAATTTAAAAAGTAGGAGATTTTCCAGGAAAACTGAAAGGGCTGGCATTTCCCCTGACAACAGTGAACTGGAGTTTTTACCAGTGGCTATGTTCTTTAATTGGAGGCATGATTTTGCTCAGACTTCAATTTCTTTTACATCCCTTTCTCTGACATTGAGAGGTATATGCTTGCAGAATTTTTCTGAATTGTGTCCGCCCACCCTCAAATTCATATATTGAATGGATAGCCCCCAATAGGACTAAGTTTAGAATCCCCTTTAAGGAGGTAACTAAAGTTAAATAAGGACATAAGGGTGAAGTTCAGCTCTTATAGAACTTGTGTTCTTATATGAAGAGGAAGAAACACCAGAGCTCTCTCTCCCTGCATTGCATAGAAAAGGGGCTACAAAGACAGAGCAAGAAGAAAGCATTCTGTAAGTCAGAGAGGCCTCATTGCAAACTCTAACCTTGAATTTCTAGTCTCCAGAACTGTGAGAAAACAAATGTTTGTTGCAAATGATCTAGTCTCTGGTATTTCATTATGTCAAACCAAGCTGACTAATTCACTCATATTCAAGCTGTCTTGCCTCACTGCATTATTGCCACTTGACTTGTCCCCTTACCTGAGCTTATTTTATGATGCTTCTCCACTGTGCCTTAGAGAAGATACCCTGAGTTATAGCCATTTAAATTTTTTTTAAGATTTTTTTTTTAATTTATACAAGAGCTGGGGTACAGTCCAGAGTTGTGGGAGGGTGAAGGATTCAGCAGAGGCAGAGCTGGGAGTGGAACAGGCAGACGGACTGAAAGCACTGCTGAAGGGAGCAGCGGGCGAGACAGGAGAGGTCAGCCTTGCCATGTGGGATTCTCCCTGTTTGGCCGGGAGTCAAACCGGTGCTTCAGAGGCTACGGACAGCTTCACAGCGCTGTGCTCAACCCACTGGGCCACAGGGAGGCCCCAGTTATAGCCATTTTAATATTCCCATTTTGATCCGTAATTCATCAGACTATAATGAAAGTTGGAGGGTAGTGAATTATTAGAAAATGAGAGTGAAGTGAGATTTTGATGTGAAATATCCAGGGTAAGTATATCTTAGACAATTTCTTTAAAAAGTTATTCTCTGTGGAGGGAAATGCTGACAATTCAGTTGTATTTTAGTTGTATTTATGGAAAAGTGTACCCACAAATACAAAAATATCTGGGAGGATGCCACAATAATCAAACCAGAAATAATGGATTAAACTTTCTAAAAAGTCAGCGTCATTTACAGAGTATACACCATTTTTACATAATCAATGTTATAAAAATAAATATACATAACATACAAAGAATGGAAAATAGATAAAATATGATTATTCCAACTGGAATTAAATATCTATGAGGGTACAAACTAATTTAAGATCTGTTTACCACAATATTTCCAGGGATTTCACATTGTAGATGCTCAACAAATACTTGTAAAAAGAATGAATGGCTATTTATTCTAGACCCAACACAGTGTAATAAAAGTATAAAATAGACTAATTCCAAGACTCAGTTCCATTCCTTATGCCTGCAGTAACTTTGAAGTGCTATATAACTCCCTAAACTTAGTTCAGACTTATTTTTAATTTAATTTTGTCAAATGAAAGGATTAATCTTAGATCTTGTATATGGACATGAACATTCATAAGACACCAGGGCAGAGATTGATTTAAAACATGTGAATGAGATTACTTTAATACATAGCATAGTTTAGCAGACAGATTTCAAGGGTTTGTTTTGATTTTTTCTGTTTCTAAAGACATTTTTTAATACTAGAAGAACACTAGAAGAATAACTGCCCCAGAGCATTCTATGTAATTTTAAAGCAATCGTGTATCTACAAGAGGCATCTGATTTCCTGTCCATGAACAATTAAACTTGTTTATATAGTTCTCCAGCATATTTTAATAACATTATATCAAATTATTCATAGTGATGTCTTCTTACCTAATAAGTTGTCATGATTTCAAATCCTATAATTGCATAAGTGTCACCCACCTTCGTTCATTCATACCCACCCCTTTCTACATGTTCTCCTTTGAAAATATAGCAGAAACACATTTCCCAATAATAAATAATTAATGACAGTAGTGGCCATATTTAAGAAAAGAAAAACTGAAAATCCCACCCACTTATTAACCTCTTAAACTTTCAAGAAATTCTGTATTGCTTGAAAGAAATATCTGATTAAAGATGAGACCTTCAAATTTTCAAAGTGATTAGAAAATGATGGGTATTTTTTAAGAACACAAAACAGCGATCACCAAACACGTAAATATCTAAGAAACGTTCAAGTTGCATTTCATATTAAAATGACCTGAATTAAAACTAAATATGACAAATGGGCTTTAATTGTATTTGGAAGTAATGGATACCATGTGAATAATAATTTTATTGAAGTAGATTTTTAACCACTTTTCTACCAAAAAACACCATATTCATTAAGCCCATTTCCATATTTTAGTAGAGAACAGTGATCAAATAGAACTCAAATTTGGACACTGAAAGAAGGTACGGGTGTGTGTGTGTGTGTGTGTCCCATTCATTTACATGTATTAATCTACAATCTGATGTGTGAATATGTGTATTACATCATATCACAAATGCAGAAGAGTTACTTTATTTTCATTATTTGGACTGTCCATCAGGCTTTTCTCCTAGGATAAAACTACAAGCAAAAGTCATATAATAAATATTTAATGACTTTTTTCATTGATTACCTACTATGAGCCAGAGAATGTTTGCTGGCTAGTCAGGATTCATTAATAAGTAAGAAAGACATTAGCATGCCTGTGAAACTTGTCATGTACGGAAGAAAGAAAAACAGCAAATAGGGTGTTACCAACATCATGAGTATAAAAGACAAAGAAGCAGAGGAGAGTGGTGGAGTGTTATGGGAGTCTGCAGCAAGTGAATTTAACTTACTTTAGAGACTCACAGAGGAAATTGTGGGTCAGTTCCCCCAAAAGCATCAGCTAGACTTTTCTCAATAGGCCCAGAATAGACCATTTGTCACCTTGCTATGGGATTCAGAGCCAATCCAGGTTCTCTAAGTCTCAGATTTATCACTATTAAAGAATGTGGATTGTTTTCCTGAGAACAGTGAAGGCTCTGAAGGCGATGAGGAGCTTGTGTTCTTGCCCAAGTCCTTCCCCTTCCGCAATCAAGAACAAGACTACTGTCTTAAGTTTCTGCCCTTCCTCTAATGGAAGAAGAATCAATCAGTGTTCTCTCCACAAGAATGTATTCTGGAATCTCATCTAGTTGTAGGCTTATCCACAACCATTTTCTCTGTATCTAAGAATCTCATGTTTACTTTATTGTAAGGACAAGGTATAGGGCAAGTGATTTTCAGGTTTTTCTGCCCTCCCACCATTAGGATTGCCCTGCTGGATGGGGCACCTGCATTTTGTTACATTTTCAGTTGTGTTGTTTACTTCTGCAGGCCATGGCAGCAGTATTGACATATTCACCAAGAGAAGCAGAGGCAAGAGAGAGGCAGGAGAGAGACGGGGAGAAAGAACACCAGAGAAACCCAGAGTGAAGACTTGTGGGGGGCCTGCCGGCCTCCTGGCCCCCGGCACCCCTGCCTGCCATGTGCTACACTACATGCAAAAGCTCTTGGACTGGCTTTCTCAGGCTTTTGATCAATAAAAGTCTGAGAAAGCCACTGAGTGCTCCAGGACTTTCCCTTACCCTGGTCTGCTTGGATCATAGAAAACCAGCTCTGTCCCTGTCCTGGCACTACATAAGGTCACTCCCTTATTGCTTGTCATGTGAAGTCTTCCTTCTCAATCCTAATGCATCAAGTTCTAAAATGCTGGATTAATATTCTTGGTCTTCTCCATTGCTTTTTTTTAGAATTTTCAACCATGTAAATTCTCCACAGTATATTACTAAATTGATTTTTTTTTTCCTTTGCTAACCCATCTGGTGCTCAGATTACTCATCCAGTCCAAGAAGACCCCAGAGTGGTACAGGATGATTTCTTTTGTACTCCAACAACTTCACAGACATATATAACTAGATGAAAATTACAGAATATGAAACATTTAAACAGACAAGAAAGGGAAAAGAGCATTTTTGGAAAAGTGAGAAGCCCAGCAGCAAAATAAGGATATTCAGAGCTCTGCAAGTGTCCTTACAGTAGCATATAGAAGGGAAAAGCAAGCCTGGAGAAGGTGCTCACAAGAACACAGAGGTCTTCTGTAGGAAGATGTTCCTACCTAGGGAAAGTATACTTATAGAGGAAACGTGTTAGAAATCAATGATATTAATTTCAGTCTTTTTATGGCAAGTAAATTTCATAAAATTTTTTGCTAGTGAGAGTGTAGTATTGGTTCCTGACTGCAATTAGAGAAAATACATATGGCTATTTTCCCTATTTATTTCTCCATGTCTAACCACACACTCTATGTCTAACCACACACACCATCACATGACATTTATAACACCCCTGCTGTTAAATTACGTGGCACTTATTTTGCAAAGATTGTTAACCTTGCTAAATTATGTAGTACTTTGGGAAGAAAGACAAATTTCTATCAAGGAATAGCTTGAGATCACTGAACTTATAATCTATTACAGTGTTGTTTACATACTTTAAAAAGTAAAATATGTCAGCAGCAAATCATGGTTACATGTGCTCTAACCATCGTGATTGACATCCAATTCTAACGCTGATGTGCATCAGATTTCATTTCTTAGAGTGAAAAAAAATATTAGCTACAGTTGCTTATATCCATATTAAACTTTGAAATTTCTCATGCAGCTAGAACATTCTTTTTTAGAATATTTGAAATGATAATGCTGATGTATACTAGTGTATGCATTCTTATATACATTGTAACATACATATATAGTCTCTTAAAGGAGTACTGGCACAGAGAAAAGCTATTATTTATTTAGCACCCACTTACAGAGGCTCTATGCTATTATTATCTCCCTAAGCTTTATCTGATCATAAGAATTAGCTAAGGTACATGTTTAAATATAAATTGTGATTCTTACATAAGACTACTGAATCATATGTTAGGAGTAAATGGCTCAGAATTTGTCACTTAGTAATTGCTAGAGGTGACTGGATCAAAAAAAATTGAGAAAAACTGAAAAGAGTATTTAAACTTTAAATTCTGCTATAGCTATTAAACCATCGTATAAATAAACAAAAAATTCAAATATATTAATAAAATTGATCAATATTAATTTATCAGAGGTGGGATCTGATGTGGGAAATAAATCTATGTAATTTAAAAGCCCACTTTTTCCTACACTTATGATGCTCACTTTTATATAAAAAAACTATTGATATATAAATTACATACCATAAAATCATGTTTTTCAAGGGTACAATTCTTTTTTTTAATTAAATTCACAGATTTATACAACACTTGACACTACCACATTTAGAACATTTTCATCACCTGAAAAAGAAAACCCATACCACTGGAAGTTTTCCCTAAATCCTTCTCTCCTCAGTCTTGGCAATTATTAGTCTACTTTTTACCTGTGTGGATTTAACTACTATGGGCATTTTATGTAAATAAAATGGCCTGTACCCCAGTTCTTGTATGAATAAATAAATAAATCTTTTTTAAAAATTACATTTAATCGTATGACTATATCACACATAATTTGTTTATATTTTTGTCATATAAATAATATTGTTATGAATATTAGTGTAAAAGTTTTTTGTGTGGACATATATTTTTAATTCCCTTAAGTACCTTGAAAAGAAATTTATGAATACTACAAATGTGATTTAACATATTGCAGAATTCCCAACAATTCTCCTGCACCATTTTACAATCTCATCAGCAATGTATGCGAGCCCTTACCTCCTGTATCTATCACCACTTATTATTTTCCAACTTTTTTATTCTGACATACAAGTGGGCACAAAATGAAATCTCACTGTATTTTTGATTTGCAATTTTTAGCAACTTGAAATAAAAAACAAGCTCCATGCATATGTTTAATGGTTAAAATTTGATGAGTTTGGACATAAACATTCAGCAATGATACTATTCCCATCGTTAAAAAAAAAAAATCACTTATCTCCAAAAAAAAAAAAAAAAAAAGGACAGAGAGATCTTAGAAATTTGCAAGTGAATGCTAGACACTAAAGGATGAAGGAAAATATAAAGTAGGATATAGTATACACCAGATAAAAGAATATACCAGATAAAAGCATTCCTTTCTAAAAGTAATTTATGATGTTTATGAGAATATAATGCACACAGAAAGCATTAAAAGCATACTTATAGGTCAAGATAAGAAGTAAAACTAATAGACATCACATACAATATATTCCATATAACACAAATATTTAGAAGATTTCAAAACCTTTACAATAGTGAATTTATCTTTTTAACAGATTTATCTTCTGACTAACTGCATCTCTTTTATTTTAACCACTACAGAAATAAAAAAATATATTAGGTAAAATTCCTATGAAGACTAACAAAAAAAAAGAGAAAAGATAAACTTGAGCTAGAAAAATCATATGAATACATGATGAACATGTATGAGACAGGTTAGAATTAAAAAAAAAGGCAAGAATTATTTGATATATCGATTTGTCCATTGAATTATTCATAGGAGTCTTTATGTTCACTGAAGGCAGTAAGAAAACAGCTTATGTAGGTCATATACAGTTCCTGAGAGTAGATCATGTTCTATTTTTTTATGAATTTTGCCTTCTTAATGCCTGGAAATCAAATTAATGACGCACATTATTAATACAACTACCTGGCCTATGTTCTTGTTTTGTCTAAGACATTCAACTCTATGATAACTGTGTGCAAACACATGTACACTTCATAATTGTGACCAATTCCATTGTTGTAAGAGGCTATAAACTATGAGTTTGTAGCCACTGTGATTTCTGTAAGGGAAGCAATTGAGCAGCCTGAAAAGGTTGAATAATTTAGGTTCCTTCTTCATAGACATAAAACAAGTAAACCAAGTGGTCTGGTGAGAGCTTATCAAAATGCTAGCTCTTCCAGAAAGCTCATTCTAGCTCAATTAATAATCAGACCCCTTTCTTTTACATATTGCTAAAGAACCACAGATGGTAGATGTTTGGATTTTTTCCCAGAAATGACTCTGATAGCAAAGGCAGAAAAGCAACTACAGTTATGTTCTACTTCAGAATGACCCCATCTCAATTTTTGTAAATACTGAAGTGATGAGCCAAATCAGAAAATCCTGTGCTATTTAAAGTTTCACCAATGATTCATAAATGCTTGATGAGGGATTTTTCTTTCTGAATCTGGCTACTGCCCATAAGTCAGAGAAAATAGTTGGAGAAGCTGTGCTTCTTTTTTGTAGCTAACAATAGAAATTGAAAAGGCAGGGAGAGTTTTAGAAATGTTTTGATGTGGTAAGAATCAAGCAACCTAGCAGGTGTTCTCCATCTACAAAGGTAATTT
Organism: Talpa europaea; assembly: GCF_964194135.1. Classification (NCBI taxonomy): domain Eukaryota; kingdom Metazoa; phylum Chordata; class Mammalia; order Eulipotyphla; family Talpidae; genus Talpa; species Talpa europaea. The sequence goes on from NC_140071.1 coordinate 30,418,751, forward strand.
TTCTAAGTTCAGTCCATACCTCCTCAATTTGGATGTAGCAATAGGACTATACAAGTGTAGGAAAATACAAAGTCCATTTGTTTACAAATACTCCCAAATATGGCAGAAACATTGATTCTGGAATTAGAAATAGTAACAGTAGACTGTAGAGACCACCCCATTTTTCTTGACAATATTTCAACAGGGTCTCCCATGTGTAGTCAGAAAGAACTGCTCAATGCCTGCTTACCTTGAAAGAGATGTGTCAAAACACTTTCGAGAGTGGGTATCACATAAAAACCATGATCTTTCTAGGATTTTCCTCGTAAAAAGATAGTGGAACATGGCTGTGCAAAACTAAAATATTATTGACAAAAAGTGCCTTACTACCTCAGTTCAATTAATTTTAGGATAGCTATTTATTAGGGAGAAAGTCAGTTTAATTTTGTATACTGATTTTAAAAGATTCCAAGGTTTTTTTTTTTCCATAAAAAAGAAGGGAGACTCAGATGCACATAAGAAAAATATATCCTGTGAAACAGATGTTGTTAGTACCCCGTTCTGGTTTCCTCATCTACTCCCAAATGTCACACAGGAGAAATCTCTTGCTCTCTGGATACAGCAGCTTTGCTGCCTATGAAACAGACCAAGCCAAACAAAATTTATGCCCCCAAACAACCCTCACACAGTGAGAAAGGTAAGACTTGTATGCAATTTAGTCATCTCTCATTGGGCAATTCTAAGGTATTTTTCACACATTCTGTCAGAGAATTCAGAGATTGACATCTGGCTTCCAATTCAATAACACATTCATATCCAGCTCTTCTGTCACTCCCTCACAGACCTTCCTGAGAGTGTCTCCCAATAAATGACTTATGTCCAGTTGTACTGGAGAGTGACTTTGGGGGAACCCAAAACTACATACTATCCAGATCGTTTAGTCAATAATTTCATCATATTTCCAATTTACTATTTTGGGACAGTATTGCTAACATTAAGACATTTTCATTTTAAATCTTAATTGTTCAGACAAAATCTACTTGAGAAACACTCTGTTGTCCTCTTCGGCCTTAATTAAGGACAAGATTTAGGTGTTCAAGGACAACATACAGTCGTCTATCATGTTCTCTTGTGATTTCCAAATCTTTTTTGTTGTATTCCTTTCATTTTACTTTGCATATTGACAGAAAAGGATTTAAAAAAAATAGCCAGGAATGAACTCTAAACAGAAGAAAGTCAATGAGCATCAAAAATGAGTCACATAAAAAAACACTAACAACGAAGGTGTGAGGTGTTAAAGACACAGTTTATAAACACACTTCACTTGGTCCATGTGAGAATACAGATATCCAAAATAAGTAGCATCAAATTCAAATACTGCAGAATCAGTAGATAAAAAGGAAAAAAGTAACCTGAGAATTATTAGTACAATTCCCTTAAATTCTGAGTTCACATGAGCATATTTTGGTCTCCATGATTCAGTTCCATATTACATAGCTTTGAAGTTGATATTGTACAGATTTTACTAAAATTTAAAATGTGACAATAGATTAACAATTAAAAGATGCAAAAATTAAACCAGGCTGGGCCTCCCTGGTGGCGCAAGGCATTAAGCACTGCCCTATGAAGCAATCCACAGCCTCTGCAGTATGAGTTCAATCCCCAGCCGGCCAGGGAGCTACCCACATGGAGAAGCAGACCTCTCCTGTTTTGCCTGCTGCTCCCCTCAGCAGTGCATTTCAGTCAGTCTGCCTGTTCTGTTTCCTCTTCTGTCTCTGGTGAATCCTGTCACCCCCCGCATCTCTAGCCTGTACCCCAGCTCTTATATGCATAAATAAATAAATCTTTAAAAAAAAATTAAACCAGACTCGGAAAGGATTGTTTTTCTCTATGTAACAGTTGAGCAAATTATTTTAGATGTATGACAAAACAGAATAATATTAATGGAAACCAAAACTTGATCGCATAACTTGTGTTGCCAAATATCTTTATTTTTCTTGCATTTCTAGGAAACAGTTGGCAGAGAAGGAACAGAATATGTAATCATAAAATGCAAGATCTGAAACATTTTAAAACCTAAAAAAGTAGAATTTTAGTAATTCGCCAGAATCAGTATCCAACTTTGAAAAATTCTGCTTTCCTGATATACCAGACTGAACACATCTTCATCACTATAATTAAGTTGTGAGGCACCTGCTAATACTGTAATTGCCATAACACACCCAGGAAGAAAAAACTGAAAAGAGTATCAGTGGTTGTAGCAGTTGAACCATCTGTGCTGCCAAGTAGTGTAAAAATGTAGGTCTATTCACTGCACAGATGGCTGCTTCAGTTCAGGAAAAGCAGTTTCTTAATGGATATCCTTGATCTTCACTTCCACCTATTGGAAATTCTTAAAAAATCCTAATAATAAAAATACTGAAAATTAAAAAATATATAAGGCAAGATGTTTTAAAATAAAAAATAACACAGCCCTTTTAATATCATGCCATATAACCTCACATATCAAGCATCCAGTTAGAGATCTGGCACTTCACAAAATGAGTTTCATTGGTTCACAGGGTATGCAATGAATGTATGTAAATCATCTGTGTATTGATGGTCAGAAGCATTATCTCTCACTTGGCATTCTCCCAGTTACCTACACTTTCAGCTTCTCTAACAGCTTCTTCAAGATATGTTGCGAATTTTCAAGGTGATTAAGGTCGGAGAATATAAACTTCCAATTTTCCTTTGTGCCAAACCTTTGAGATTTAAGTGATCCTTCCATACAGCAAATGCTTTCTCACTGTCTTATACACTACCAAAATTTCAAGTGGAAAACCTATATTACTTTATCCGACATTGAAATAAATTAAATTGCACCTGTCACAAGAATAGGTCTCAATTAAAAAATGATATGCATCAGGTGATTCTGAGGATCCATCATTCTGATCCAACAAATATGGCGATTCCATCTTCTATTTTAAAATTTCATTTGTTTGCCATTATTCTCAGATAACATAACTTTTTGATATGCTCTTTCTTTCTACCACCATGGCACTAACCCTCTACCATCTTTCAGCACTCAGCTTAAATAGCTCTTGCTACAGGAATCTTAAATGAATTAGATATCTGTGTTATGATGATTTCATCTTTGGGGCCTCTATTTCTTTTTTTTAATATTTTATTTTATATAATTCTTACATCATTTTTCATCTTCGTACAATGTATGCATTTTCACTATGGTTATATTCCCCATGGAATTGCACCCCCCCTTATTTTGACTCTAGTCCTTCCTCTCCCTGCTCCTCCCTCCCCCACCCTGTAGTGTGCCTCTGGTTTATAGTTGCTTGTTGATTTTGATTTTTACTCTGTATTGATTAGTCTTTTTACTGGTCTCTTATTTAGGTTTTCTAAATTCCTGCTATGAGTGAGACCATCTGGTGTTTTTCTTTTTCTTTCTGACTTATTTCGCTGAGCATGATCCCTTCCAGTTCCATCCACGTTGCTGCAAATTGCATGAGTTTATCTTTTTTGATTGCTGAGTAATATTCCATTGTGTATATGTACCACATCTTCTTGACCCAGTCATCTATTTTTGGGCATTTGGGTTGTTTCCATATCTTAGCTGTTGTAAATAGTGCTGCTATAAACATAGGCAGGTGCCCTTTGGCAAAAGAGACAATAACCAAAACAATGGGTCTTCTATTTCTTTCCTGTACTTCTATCCAAAATATCTGCATTCCTTTGGTGATAGCTTTAGAATATATCCTGTGGATTCCCCATCCTTCCTTATTCTCCAGATTTTGCTTGGTGCCCAAAGTTGCTACTGGTCAAGCTAAAATGCAGAGTCGGGCATAATATTATTAGAAAGTAGATTTTAGTAAGTTCAAGATGTATTTTATAAACCCAAAGCAATTTATTTATTTTTTTATTTTTTAAGGATTTATTTGTTTATGCATACAAGAACTGGGATGTAGGCCAGAGGTACAGGGGATGAGTGGATTCTCCAGAGACAGAGTGGGGAGCAGAACAGGCAGATATACTGAAATATGCTGCTGAGGGGGCCAGCGGGTGAGACAGGAGAAGTCTGCTGTGCCATGTGGGTATGCTACCTGGCCAGACAGGGATGGAACTTGTGCTGGCTGCAGTGGCTGGTGATAGCTTGATAGCTCTGTGTCTTTAATACCTGTGCCACCAGGGAGGCCTCCAGAACAATTTAAAACATGAAATAGATATATAACTGCTTGAACATCCAAATACTCAATTGAAATGAAGACAGAAAAATAAAGAAAAAAGAACAAATATTATATGAAATAGAAAATATATCTAACAAGATAAAGTATTTAAATCAAAACATATAATTACATTAAATACAATGATCAAAACACTCCAATTTAAAAAAGTCGTTTGTCAAATTAAATTTAAAAGACCAAAGTGGGGCCTCCCCGGTGGCGCAGCGGTTGAGCGCTGGGTTGCGAAGCTGCCCGCGGCCTCTGCGGCGCTGGTTCGATCCCCGGCTGCTCCCCGGCCACCAGAGGAGGGTCCCCCATGGTGCGCAGACATCTCCTGCCGCCCGCTGCTCCCCTCTGCAGTGTACTTCGGTCCTTCTGCCTGCTCTGCTTCCCGCTCTGGCTCTAGTGAATTCTCTCACCCTCCCGCGCTTCTGACTGTACCCAGTGCATGTATAAACAAAACAAACAAACAAATAAATAAAAACATAAATAAATAAATAAAAGACCAAAGTGTATTAATTGTATAAAATGCCAACTTTAAATATGTAAATACAGAGATAAATTAAACATGAATGATTGGAAAAAATATATCATACAACATTAATCAAAGAAAACTGGCATGATTAGGTACTAAAAAAATTAATTCCAGAATGAGAAATATTGTCAAGTATATAAAAGAACACCAAATAATTTAAAGGTATGTTTTCATCAAGAAAACATACAATAATCCTAAACACGTATCGCATACCAAAAGTATGTCAAACTAAACAAAGTAGATATTGTTAAACATAAAGGAAAAGTAGAAAACTACATAACTATACTTGTAGAATTATTGTTTTTTCCCTCAATAATAGATGTAAGAAGACCTGAACTTTCAACTAGTTTAACAATATTGAAATAGCACCATCCGACAATAGCAGAACACAGATATTTTTCAAGTGTGCATGGTAGATTGACCAAAACAAACCATATTTTGGGTTATAAAATTTATACCAACAAAATTAAAGGATAAGAGTCATACAAAATATGTTATTTTTCACTACTAGAAAGCAAATTAAATGTAAAGTCTCAAAGATGTGTGGATTAATTCAATTTAGCACATTTCATGACATGGGGAAGGATAGACATAGAAATTAATTACATTGATTCTTAAAGTTATAATTTAAAATTTCTGTTTATTTATTACATAAAGCTATATTGAACAACTTGTCAAATTCCCAGTTTCCAGAAGAGATACTCACTTGTCATAGGGTCAAATATTAATATTTTATTTTGTGCTCAGTATTATGTTTCTCTATTTTAAGTATTTCACTACCAATTTTGTTCTTGTACTCCACTGTCATATCTGAGCAAAAGTAAAAAAATAAATATGTAATAAAATACCACCTGCCTACTTAAACAAAATTACTTAATAAAAATAACAACAGATGAAAATAGCTTTTCTGTCACAATATGTATAAAAAGCAAATGATTTCTAGTTACCTAGTAAGTACAAGGAGAATGAGTTTACATAAATCATCCACATATTCATTGGAAATGATAAGAGAAGAAATTAAAGAAACTTGGTGATTCTTCCTTATCTAATATATACTTAGAAAACATTTCAAAAATAGTTTTTAACTCTAGCATAAGAACATAATACTGATCACTTAGGATTGTAATATGTAATCAGTCTAATATATGAGTTAAAATTGGTCACCATAATTATCAATTTCCTGTGTTGCTGTTCTCTAAGAAAACAAATGAATGCAATTTCATTTTCTTAACTCTACTTCTATTTTCCCAATTCTTTACAAATATTTAGGGGAAATGCTATATTATATATTATATATACATATATGTTCATCTATCTAATTTATTTATTTTTTGTCCTAACTGAAATTGTTTTTTTCATTGGCAGTTGGCATTTTGGTTGTAAAGTTTTCTGAATCCTCCTTGGGTATATGGATTCTAAAAAAGAATTATGTTTTCAGTATCCTTTTCATTAAAAGGTTGGAAAACTTCTAAATGAATGTTTCTTTCATGACTCCTTACTCTTACTCTTGGAGTCTGGTTCTTTTTTCATCAATGATAATGAGCAATATCAAATTTCCCTCTGGATTATTTGATTGTTTTATGTTAGAAGTTGTTTATATTTTGAAACCTTACCAAACCATGTTTTAAGTGTTTATAACATTTTAAAAATCAATGTTTAAATATAAAAGATAGAAATGCACTTTCTTCAGTCTATTCGTAGCAGTTAGTAATCTATTTTGAATAATCAAAAACGGCACCCTTATAAATACACCATATATGCTTTGAATGATGATTAAGCAAATAACGACAACTTTAATACATTTTTCTTAAAACACTGTTAAGAATCCAGGTATTGAATGTGGGGGTTATATGTTTAAAAAACAAGAACATAATTTTTTTTTTTTTTTGGTTTTTTTTTGGTGGGACCCTCGCCGGTGGCCGGGATCAAACTGGTGCTGCAGAGGCTGTGGGCAGTCTTGCAACCCAGTGCTCAACTGCTGCGCCACCAGGGGAGGCCCAAGATTAATTTTTTCTCTAAAAATGTACTAATAATTCAGCTATCTAAGGGTTGATTTGTGAAATCAATTGTGTTCAACTGTGTTAATCAAGAAAAACTATCCTTCTTATTCACATTGCATGATATATGATGTTAACTCCAGAGCAGGGCTGGAGAGAGTAAGTTTGTGCCACTTTGAAGAAATCTATTCCTGGCTGCCTCATGAAGTATCAAGTGCCTCCAGATACTAAAGTTATTTAGTATCACTCATACCATCCCTATTTATTTCTGGCGCAAATCATTATTTGAAACTATTAAAAATACTCCAAAAATATGGAAACTTAGATTTGGAGGTTAAAAGTGATTTTACAAGTATCTAGTTCCATATAGACACATGATTTAAGAACCAAGGATCTCAAATATCCCTTAAATTTCAAGTTAGTGCTTGAAATAAAACAAGAATCCATTTTATCCGATTGCTAGTTTAATGTCTATTCTTTTACATCACATTGAAGGATTTGGATCTTACAAACCTGCCCATAGCAGGGATTTTACTTTTCTGTATCTAGCTTCTTTCTTAAGTCCAGAAGTGTAATCCTGGGGTAAATGCCAGGATGTTGTTATGATCTGAATGCTTGTATCTCCACCAGATTCATATTTTGAAATTGTAAACTCCAAAATGATTAAGAGATGGGAACTGCAGGAGCTGATCAGATCATGAGGAAGTTCCTTCATGATTAGGATCTGTGGGGTCTCCCTGGTGGCGCAAGGGGTTGAGACACAACCTATGGGGTTGTCTGCAGCCACTGCAGCACGAGTTCGATCCCCAGCCAGAGAGCTACCCACATAGCGCAGCAGACCTCCCCTGCCTCACCTGCTGCTTCCCTCAGTAGTGTATTTCAGTCAATCTGCCTGTTCTATTCCCCACTTTATCTCTGGTGAATCCTCTCAGCCCCCACACTTCTGGCCTGTACCCCAGCAGTTCTTGTATGCATAAATAAATAAATTTTTACAAAATAAAATAATAATAAATGATTAGAATTTGTGCACTTATGTAAAAGACTCCACTGTTCTCCCTAATCATAACAAGAAATCAGTATATATAGAGGATCACTAGAACCTGACCATTCTGGCACCCTGATCTTGGATTTCTAGGCTGCAGAACTACAAGAAATAAATTTAATCTTATGTTTTAATGGCATTATTATAGCAGCTACAGCACTAAGAGAGATGCTTATAAAAAAATGTAGCAAAGAAAAGTACTGAGAAAGAAACATGATAGAAAGGAATAATTAAAATCATAGTTACCATTATGATTAGATCAAAAATCACATTAACAAAGAAGCAGGTGAGAAGATATAGCCAGCAAGATGCTATCAAGAATTATGCTTTATGATAGACACTTACATTTCTTCATAAAGACTTCCATATTTTTTATCATCCACATACAACAGTGTATATTCTTACCACACCATAGTTACTTCTACAAAAGATATTTATCATGCTGCTCTAATCATTAATCAATTTTTGTTAATAAAGGATTTTTCTTAGTCCACATAACATACATATTGACCACTCTCCTTTTCCTTCATGATATTTTTTCATTTTTTTGCATTTGGACACTAAACAATCATGACTTCAAGCTAACACTTAATCCTCCTGCCTCAAATGGTATATTTACTTAATTTGCAATAATTTTCTTTCTACACTTTTATCCCTTAAAAACTTTGTCACTTCAGCTTGCATGTCTGAAAGCCTATTAAAGCAAGTGTGAGCTACAACTCTAGCATTCTTAATAGCAAATGTCTAGATAAGTCTATGATTTTTTAGCAGAGACCCAATAGCAGTTAATAGAAAATCATCAGAGTAAATTCCTGGGAATTGAGACTATGAAAATGTTGACTTGTGTGCCAGTCAATTTTGTGTTGCATATTTATTCAATAAATATTTATTGTGAAGTTACAAGTCACAGATATTGGAATGTACCATTAATATATGCAACCCAATGGATAGGATAAAGGATTACATTTTAGTAAGAGGGAACTAAGCAAAGCAAGGGGATGTGCTAATGGTGGAAATATCCTAGTAGTTGCCAAAAATTACATGGTGAGAATTATTACTATCTCCCATCACATGAAACAAAATCCAAAGAAATCGAGTAACTTTCAAATTGTCCAATCTCTCATAATTAGTGCATTGCAGATTCAGGGTGAGAATCTAGGTAAAACTAGCTATCAAAATTCTAAGTGGATTAAAAAACACACAGAGTCACTAAAGAACTTGAATCTCAAAAAGCAAAGAACAAAGATATATGCAACCCCATAGAAAGAAAAAAATGATGTGTGTGTCACATTAAGTCATTTTCCTACTAATCTGGTTTGGTTCATTTACATTTCCCTATGCTTCAAAGTAAATAGTTGAATATCTGAAGGTGTGTTTTACAATGTATGTGAACGTTAACTGTTCTTATATGAAAAGTAAATGATATTGTGGAAGAGCAGATTAGGTATTTTAATAGACTCTTATTTGAAAGGGGTGCAGCATTTTAAAAAATCAGTTAGTTTGGGACCAATGTGTACACATGTTCTTTTTAAAATATTCTAACAGAACACTTAATTGAAATCAATATTATCCTACCTTGATGCTTTATTAAATAAATGTTTGAGTAATAAGAGTACAGTCTTGTAGGTTTTTTAAATAAATGTAACAAATATTAGGGAAAATACAGAATTACAGCATTACAATTGCTGGCTATAGCTCTGCTGTTATATTTCAGTTCATTTTGCAAAAGCAATGAGAAAAAATTGTGAGAGTATTTCTTCCTCTGAGCAGTTTAGAATGATACTATTTAGCTTGGATAACACTATCATTTATTTAGCATCAATATTAATGATTTGGAATGGGAGTAAAATTACAGTAATGAAATTCATAACTGATACTAAATCTTCAGCTGTTAGAACTGCCAAAGAGAGATAAATATATAAAATGACTTGCATCACTTAGAATCTTGGTTTATAAATTGCAATGGGTGTTTTAAGAGGCAGTTGGACTTTTGGGAAAAGCATTAGGCATTTCTAGTGAGAAATGAAACTGAATTGGACAATATTATTTAAGAACCAATAACCCAACTAAAGGAAGATTAGTTCATTTCACTTGAATAATATTGTGTTGCTTTTTCATGATTTGTAAGGGGAAACCGTCTATTACTCTTTTAAATGTAAGTTATTCACCTAGTTCCTTCAATACTAATTTTTATCATTTTTAAAGAGTTAAAGTTTAATGATTTCTCCTACAGAACAGTTGTGCTTCACTCTGCTGTCTTTACCATTGTCAGATATCAGTAAAGACACTGTCATGGGGACCTAGTGGATGCCCCCATGAAATTGTCAAATCAAGGAACTGTCATAGGACATGTTTGTGTACATATAGGATGCCTTTTATCTGAGCTTCAACCAATGAAAGACACTTTCAATTAACACTAGAACAGTAAAATTTACCTTTTCTCAATACTGAGTCAAACATTTAATCACAGAGGTAACAGGGACAAAGAAATAACATATTGAATGGTATATGGTAGGCATTTAGCAGAGAACGTTAAAAGAAAGAAAAATCCTTTAAGAAAAGTAAGGGAGATTTTTAAAAATTTCTCATATTTAAGGAGAAAGTGATTTTCTCAGATCAGGACTTAATTTAGAGAAACAGACAAAAAAATAAAAGGTTACAAATCATCGTCATCAACTCTGCTAAATCCTCATTAGGGAATGAAATGTGTTAGGCATTCCAATCAGTACTTTACACATGTTACAACATTTTATGTAGACCATATCACTTTAGAAAAGAGTCTTAGTACCTTTAAACATATAAAGAAATTACTATTCATAAGGGTAAATTGGCTACAACAAAATAGTACATGTCAGAGTCCACACATTCAAGACTAGATGACTTTGCCTCCAAACTTGATAATCTTTTTTTAATTTTTTTTTATTTTTATATTCCCCATACAATTGCACCCCCCCTTATTTTGACCCCAATCCCCCCTCTCCCTGCCCCCCCACCCCCAGTGTGTCTCTGGGTTCATAGTTGTTTGTTGATTTTGATATTTTCTTTCTTATAGTTATTCTTTTTCCTGGTCCCTTATTTAGGTTTTCTAGATTCCTGCTATGAGTGAGACCATCCGGTATTTTTCTTTTTCTTTCTGGCTTATTTCACTGAGCATGTTGATAATCTTCTAATAAGGGTAGTTTCTAACTAGAAACATAGATCAACAGAATTTAGATAAATCCAGAGAAAATGATTTTTAAACTGGACTAACATAAATTCCCAAGGACTTGTGGCTATGAATTTTTACCACTAAGTAGTAAGAAGTAATTGAGAAAGTATAACCAATGTTACTTCGACAAAAATTTTAAATTAAAAAAATATATCAGAATTCAATTGAAAATACATTGTGTGTTGTACGTGATCAGTATATGTTAACTTTGTGAAATTCTCTGTGAATTTCTGTGCAATTTTTCTATATTTCTGTTCTCTTTCTTAAGCCATTATAGAACACTTAGAACCTTTAAATTCTTACAAGTGCTATATAGTCAATTTCTTTGCATAACTATCAGCAATCAAATTCCTAAACCTCAATTTTATAAAGATCAACTCTCCATTCCAGATCTCTGATTTATCAGGGCAGAAGCCTATTTAAAAAAAAAAAAAAGTTATATATTATTAAAGGAGATAGGATGATATTTAGGTGACATTAACAATCTAAATAATACTCATAGTCAACCCTGTCCCCACTAAAGATTTATATGAAAAATACAATTATTTAGATCTTGAAAGAAATTAGTTGTTTTTCTTCTAAAAAATAAATTAGCTTAAGGAAAGTATTCTAAGTAGAAAACCTAGTTTTAAGTCACTGAAATGCTAATAATGACTTGTTTAAGTAAGCTAATCAACAGAATTTAAACAAACCTAGAGAAAGTTACAGGGAGTCAAAGGAAACAACTAGATCATTTGTCAAGTATGAAAGAGAAGAAGAGGAAAAAGTTTCTTGAGACTGTGTTCATTTTTTTAAATGCCCCTTCTTTAGGGTTACCTTCCAGCTGAAAGAATGTTTATCCTCTCCCTAGTCTGACAAGCCTGTCCAACATTAAGAAGCAGTTACTTCTGGGCCTCCCCGGTGGTGCAGCGGTTGAGCACTGGGTTGCGAAGCTGCCCACAGCCTCTGCAGCACTGGTTCAATCCCTGGCTGCTCCACAGCCACTGGAGGAGGGTCCCGCATGGCGCACAGACCTCTCCTGCCGCCCGCTGCTCCCCTCAGCAGTGTACTTCGGTCCTTCTGCCTGCTCTGCTCCCCGCTCTGGCTCTGGTGAATTCTCTCACCCTCCCGCGCTTCTGACTGTACCCAGTGCTTACATAAATAAATAAATAAATAAGTAAATCTAAAAAAAAAAAAAATTCAGTTACTTCTGAAGTCTCACTTGTACCACACAATCTTGCCACAAATGACCCTGATGAAATTTTTGCAAAGACTGTTTTAAATCTATAAAATAATACAATAGGACTAAGAGCCAATTTCATTTCAAATTATAAAGTGGTCAAAATAAAGCATTGTTTTATAGGCAATGGATGTCTCCCATAGGATGTATGAAGTAGAAAACTTGAAAGCCTCATATATTAGACAAAAAAAAAATCCAATATAACAGTAGAATGATATAATATGAACTCCTATCCAAATCATTGTAGTAATGTAAAATATCAACAAATTGATATAACAAGTCTATTTCCAGTGAGTCTCTGTTGCAGGTAATGAATGGAATAAATCAACCTGCTGACATAAGCTAGTATAATTTTTAAAAATCAAAATATCAGAAAGCATAGTAAAAGGAGGTCTTGCTCTGCTGGAGTTGCCATAACAAAATATGGGTAGTTTGTGCAACTCACATTTGTTTTCTCTGAGTTCTGCAGGCTAGAAGTCCAAGATCAAGGTTCTGTAGGGTTCTAGCTCTAGCTTCAGCTTATTTTTGCTGTGTCCTCATAGGCCCTTCCTGGATACATGTGCCAGAGAGAGCTGTCTGCCCTCTTCTTACAAGGACACTAATTCCATCATGGGGATTCCACCCTTATGACCCTATTTAGTGCTAATTACCTCCCAAAGACCTTATCTTCAAATGCCATCATAATGAGTACAGACTTTAACATATGAATTTGGGGACGCACAAGTATCAAGAACATAACACTAGCTAAATGTTTAATCTAAAACTGCATATTCTTGGTATCTATTCCAACATATGTAAATTAAAATTGCTACTGGTAGGATCTGGGACTATGTGATTTTAGTAAGTTGTCTTATATTTTTCTTATGCAATTAAATTATGGAACCACAGTTTTACAGAAGAAAATAAACTCAACTACAATAAAAAGAGCTTTATTGTTTTTGTATAGACTTTGTCTCCTTCCATCCAAAAAACCTTAACCTATATCATTTTAAATAATTATCACATCCATTTCTTTTTTTTTTTTTTTAAGATTTATTTATTTACTCATACAAGAACTGGGTACAGTCAGAAGCACGGCAGGGTGAGAGAATTCACCAGAGCCAGAGCGGGGAGCAGAGCAGGCAGAAGGACCGAAGTACACTGCTGAGGGGAGCAGCGGGCGGCAGGAGAGGTCTGCGAGCCATGTGGGACCCTCCTCCGGTGGCCGGGGAGCAGCCGGGGATCCAACCAGCGCTGCAGAGGCTGCGGGCAGTTTCGCAACCCAGCGCTCAACCGCTGTGCCACTGGGGAGGCCCAACATCCATTTCTGATGATTGTAAGTTCTTACTAATTTGAATACTCCATTAAGGCTAGTGAAAGGAATGGAAATTAAGAAGCTTTATTAAATTCTCTTAAAAACGGTGTGTGTGCTAAAATAGGAAGAAGTGTCAAGATATATTATGGATGACAAAAGTGTGAAAAATGTTGACAATTTAAATGGGACACACCCAAGAATACATACTCAAGGAGAACACAAAGGAGTGAGAGAGGTGAAGATGGAAAAAGGGTAGTATTTTGATCTTTGTGGGTGAAAGGCTTTAGGAATAATGAGAATATTGTACACTTAATGTTCAATGCAATGGAAAATTGAGAAAGGGCTTCAAGTAGGGGGTGATGGGTTAGTGTGAGAGATAAAGAAGCCAGCTTTGATAACAGTAGCTAAACCGATGAAAAGTAATGGATCCTGAAAATAGGAAATCAAGCAAAAATGAAGTAATAACAGCCATGCTGAAGACAATTAAGTTTATTTTATAGTGAGAAAGAATAAAGAAAGGAAACCAAAGAAATAGAGACTAGAAAGTAGATAGCAAAGTAGATAGCAATTGTAATGTTTCCTTGGGGAAATAGCAAAATGATGAAAAACTATTTCTTGAATGAACTAATTAGTAATTTATTAAGTGATAATAAATTTAGTTCAACAAACATAATTTTAGTGCCCACTATGTATTAGATGAGTTTGTTGCTAAGGACAGAGAGAAAAACAGTGGCAAAGCCTCCTTATTTACCACATTAAAGAGATGATGACATTGCCAACTGCAAATAGAAATCTACATTTAATCTTCTTGCATTGAATTGAGGTTTAACTGTGACTTAATCCTAATGTCATCGACTGCTTGGAAAATATTTATTGTTCACTGCCAAAAAGAAGGGATATTCAAGTGCAATTTCAAATCTTTCAGGCTTGCTAGCAAATAGAATGTTGAAGTCAATATAATTTGCATTTATGAAGATTCATGTACACTGAAGCGATTTTTTTTCCTGAATGTTTCTATTGCAACCCCTGGAAAATGAAAAAAAATGAGACATTAAACTGAGTCTTGCAGTTCACCTCTTCTGTCATTTATGACATCTGATTCTGAATCTTGCAAAATTAGAGTATAATGTCAGAAAACATTTGGTTGATGACTGAAGAAAATATTGAAAGATGCTGTTATTCACATTCAAATGTCAACACCGAATAATGCCTCAATGTTTTGCTTCTGAATCTGTGTATTTCCTATCCACAGTTTTATGAACCAGGATAGGAGGGGGAAGAAATGAAAGATTTGTTGCATTGAGTTTCAGGCATTATTTAAGGCCTGCTTGCAATAATAATGCCATCCTTTTCCCTTAGAATATTATGAAGTATTTCAGATCTAAAATGAGTTATTCAGCAGAAAGTAAATCCCTTGAAAGCTATTTGAATTATCTATGTAGAAAACAGCTATTTCTAGTCCAGAGTATTAGAAAAAAATCACTCTCTCTAACGCTGTTTCACCTACTTTCCTAGCTGAAATAACAGTCCCTATAATGACACTTTATGTTGGACCTTGTCAAAACTAAAAGGCAACAGCTTTATTTACAACTCCAAGTCCATGCAATCCTGGCAGAGGTCTGGGGAAATAGCAGAGGTAACAAAATGTTTTAAGTAAACAAATTGCATAAATTCTAGGATACATTTTGTCATGCTTTTGAAGTCTCCGAAATTTTTTTTAATTTTATTGAAATACTGTTAGTTTACAGAGTTGTTAGTATTTTATAAATACAGGCTCTCCCTCCTCCCCAGGTGCAGTCACGGTAGGGCACCCACTATCAAAACGCCCAGAGTCCCTGGTGCTGTCCACCCACATTGTTCTTGCTTCTCTTGCTCCCCCTCTAGATTTTCACTTTCTTGGCCATTCTCAGAATATAGTAGATGAAATATATTAAGACTAATTGTTATACTCAGCAATAAACTCCCAAACACCTGGGAATTTGAGAACCAAAAAAGAGTTTAAAGTGGACGTGAGAAGGTGAGGACATTCTTACAAGATCTGTGGGGTTATTATTTAGAATGTGTTAACCATATGATCAATGGCACAATCTTTACTCTGAGCTTTTGACTTGACAGGTAACTTGTTTATAATGACCACTTTCACCTTCACCTGGATGCAAACTTTAATTCCCAAGAGATAAGTATAGCTGATCAGGCAATTAAATAGTTTGTTCCATTTAATGTTTGGGGGAAAAAATAAATGCCTGACAGTGTGAAGGCAGTAACCTTAATTGCCATTTCCAGAGCTGTTGCAAATGACTTGTGTGACCATTCTATCTTAATTATATAGCAGAGTAAAAACGGCACCACTGCCCGAGACAGAATGTTTGCTGTAAAACCTGCCACAGGGCAGATGAAATCCTGAAGGAAGAACCATCATAATAGATAAAACACCAGTTTGGGAATCAGAAATGTTTCTGTTTAATCTGACTCTGTTATTCCTCACAAAGTGAACATTCCCTCACTGTAAATAAAAACGATTATGTTTTTAGTCTTTGTGAGATAATATGAATTGTTTCTCAGCCGTTTGGCTAAGATCAAGTGTGAGATAATATGCAAATAAAAAAAAATCAAAATGTGTAGCAAATAAATATCTGCTCTTTGGAAAAAAGAGATTATTTCAATCAAGTTAAAAGGAGACCTAGATAGGGTCTCCTTGGTGGTGCAGGGGTTAAAGTCAGTGCTGTCAAGCTATCGCCAGCCACAGTGGCATGAGTTTGATTACAGACCAGGGAGCTGACCCATAGGGTGCAGCAGACCTCTCCTGTCTCTCCCGCTGCTCCCCTCAGCAGTGTATTTCAGTAGATCTTCCTGTTTTGCTCCCCACTCTGTCTCTGGTGAATCCTCTCATCCCCGGCACTTCTGGCCTACAACCCAGTTATTGCATGCATAAATAAAAATAAATATTAAAAAAGGGGGCCTGTATGATAATGGGGTGAGAAATATTAGTACAAATAGAAACTTAATTTGTGAATTTCTCAAGATGAAAATTATGCTAAGAAAATTTTTGTGAAGCAAGAAATATTTGTAGTTTTAAATGCTCAATTTCCTACAATTTTTTTGATTGTGTTTTTTTATTATATTCCTACTAAAAATTTCTAACTTTGCCACCTAATGTGTTTGGTGAGCTGCTCACAGTCCCATAAAGCAGGTGGTCACCAGATGCAGCACACCTCCCGGAAATAGAATCAGTGCTGGCAAATGCACTTAGGCAGGTGGTCTATGAATCCAGGTGGTCTCCTAAGCAAGTTTCATTGTGTTTCCAGTCTCAAAAGAAAGCAGGAAAGACATGGAAAAAATATTCAATATAGCTGTATTTTGGAGGAGATGAAGTAGAATTTAAATACTGACCTTAAAAAGTCTTAAAGAGATAATTTAGCCTGTGGGAGGCTCACTGGGACAGGGATGGAGAGACATGTGTGGGTCCTGGCTTTATGACAGCAGTTTAGTCACAACGCCTTAGGAAAATGCACTTCCTCAACTCAGAACTGGAAAGAACCATTCAACTCTCAGAAAAGGAGTTCAGCGTCCTCAGCTTCATGATGTAAAAACTAAGTCTCAGAGAGAATGAAGACTTTGCTGACAGTCCCGTAGACTCGCAAGGGCTTAAACAGGTGCAATCTTGTTCTAGAATTTCTGCCTGTACAACACACTCTCCTCCCCATCTGAAAAGGGCATTCACAAGTCAAATCATTATGAACTATTGGGTGATCTCCAGCATTGCTCAACTCTAACACTGCATATCTCCACTTGTTAAAGGTTTGAGAAATCTGAAATATTTACACAGCAAGCAATTTTAAACTGGCTACCTAACAAACTACAGTAGAAAAACTGAATGCAAACTGAAGTGGTATGTGCTCCACTATTTCAAAGCTCACTGCCAATCTTTAACACTTATTTTCACACATTGATATTCAAGAGGATGTTTTTCTTTATTCACCATTTCCATTTGCAAAAGCCACTCTGCTTCCAACTTCCTGGAAGCTGCAATAAAATCACATTAAGCTAAGTAATAAAATGCCATTATTAGAGTGACAAGAATCTTCACTACCTGAAGTTATAATGCTTGCTCCCCTACCAATAGGGATGTTGTGAGGATTAATGAGATATTTAGAAAACATTTTATGCATACAGAGAAAAGAGCCTCATGAATGCAAAGGAGAAATAACAGTGGGTTATCTCCCCCATCAACAGACGAAAGCCTGTCTAAACAGATGGACCTGAAATGGTGTCGTGAAATTGAGAAAACACTACCTGTGCTAAAGGAGACTTTGGAGAAAGGAGTTCCTGAGGGAAAATAAAATACCTCTGAAACTAGCCTGGGACATGGGACGTAGGTGCATAGACCTTAACCATTCCAGGAAAAACTGGGACTGTTGGTCACTCTATTTGTAGTTTTCTTTAAATGAGTTTTCATTTTTCTTATGGTGCTGACCACCTCATTTTCTAATATTCTAACTCAAATTTAAATTACTTGTTCTAACAAAATAATGGCAATTTCGGGGGAAATGGTCAGAAACATTAATGTATAAAAATGGGCTTTATCCTTTTTTAGGATTGGCCTTTGTTAAGGCCATCTTAACTTTGGAGACATTCAGGTGAACAAAGAAAATTGCAGTGACATTTCAGTTCAAACCCTACCATCTAGTTGAACTGTTATGTCACCATTCCAGCCCATTTCTGATCTCAACTCTAACCTTAGTACAATATCCTACAATTTTGCTGTTATGCTTTGTGACTGAATCTCCATTTCTCAATGTTTGACAATGGAGAGGAATCCAGATGTGAATAAAGAATTTTCCAGAGTTCATTTTACTTGTTGAACACCATTCTCAACACATATGAAAATACCAAAGTAGTTTGTCTTCTATCATGGACCTCCCTAGAAACATTTCCTTTCCTTCCCTTCATATCTCTAAATTATTTCTATAAAACTTTAATGCTTTGGGTTTCCCTGGTGGTACAAGGGTTTAAGCACAGCACTGTGAAGCTATCCACAGCCTCTGCAGCACAAGTTTGATCCCTGGCCAGGGAGGTGACCCACATGGCACAGCAGACCTCTCCTGTCTGGTCCGTTGCTCTCCTCAGCAGTGTATTTCAGTCAGTCTGCCTGTTCTGTTCCCCAGTTTCTGGTGATTCCTTTCATCTCCTGCACCTCTGGTCTGTACCCCAGTTCTTGTATGCACAAATAAATAAATAAATAAATAAATAAATAAATAAATAAATAAAAGCTTTAATGCTTAAATAACTTAAAATTTCTATGGCATGTAAAAATGACATATTTTGTTTTTAAACCTTATTTTAAAACATAGAAATTTCTTCCCATATGCAGTTTCAATCCCAGGGGCACTAGGGAGAAAGGTAGAGAGGATAAAATATGGACTTGGCGACAACAAGCAGCATGCAACTGAAAATTATTGTGCCTCGTGTTAGCAATTTCTTTTTCGTTCATTATTTTTTTCAATATACTGGAATGTCAAACACTGAAATGGTCTAGGGCATTCTTACCCAAAGGCAGATGCTGGAACCACACAAATATTAAACAATAGCAATGATAAGTATCTATCTTTTACCCTATTTCAACATTTTACCAATGTCAACAAAACACTGTAGAGAAAATGCATTTTCTTTTGTCATTTTTATGAATCTTCATTTGTCGAGTCAATTTGATAAATCACATATTATTAGGAATAAAAGAGGGGAGGGCCTCCCTGGTGGCGCAGCAGGTTGAGTGCAGTGCTGTGAAGCTGTCCACAGCCTCTGCAGCACAGGTTTGATTCCCAGCCGCCCAGGGAGATACCCACATGGCGAGGCAGATCTCTCCTGTTTTGCCTGCTGCTCCCCTTAAAAGTGCTTTCAGTCCATCTGCCTGTTCTGATCCCAGCTCTGTCTCTGGTGAATCCTCTCACCCTCCCACGCCTCTGGCCTGTACCCCAGCTCTTGTATAAATAGACAAAAAATCTTTAAAAAAAAAAGAGGGGAAATTAACTTGCGAGCTACACTCCTTGGTTACCTCACTCTGGACCAGTTGATCATATACAGAGGGGGAAATAAAGGCATTCACCCAGCTACCTGATCTTCATCTTAGCATACTAATTGTCTGAATAGTGATAGCTGCTACGACTGCTTCCATCCCTCCAGCCCCTCACTGATTAATGCCTATTGGGCAGCACTGCTAATTTTCATTCTGTAGTACAACTTGAAAAACAAGCACTATCTCAAGTCTTCAAATTAGCCCACATTTGGAAGGTTTTTCCCATACACATCCTTCA
Source organism: Talpa europaea (assembly GCF_964194135.1). Lineage (NCBI taxonomy): Eukaryota > Metazoa > Chordata > Mammalia > Eulipotyphla > Talpidae > Talpa > Talpa europaea. The sequence goes on from NC_140071.1 coordinate 30,438,553, forward strand.
TCCTCTCCCAAACTTACGTGGATTTCCTTAGTCTCATGCACATGAATAATTATGTACCCTTTGTGATTATGTGATCAAATAGAAAGTAGCTTCAGCATATTTCTGCAGCTCATAATGGAAGCCAGAGTTTACAACTGTAGCTAGATATCTAAAAATAGGAAATCTGAGATAGCAACCCCATGTTTTAATCATGAAAGCCTAAGAAAAACAGAGAATGCTTATTTTCAAAATGTGAATAAACATTAAAACTTCCATAGTGTGAAAATTTATTAATATTTACTGCTTCAATTTCAGACATCAGAAGTATCAAAGACAATTTAAGCTTATTGTTTTTATTTTTATGTCCATAAAGGCTTGAAATTAAAAGGTATTTTTGAGTACCAACTTCTAACAGTAGACAAAAGGATAACAAAGACCCTGATTACGAGAGGCTGACAGTCTAGCAGAAATATAATTCAAGAATAGGAGCTATTATTAGAGTCCCAATTCCTGTCAGAATAGAGTACATAAGGGCAAAAGAAGAAATGAATTATGGGAATTTAAAAAGGGAATGGATTTCATCTGCAAGAAGGCGGTCAAGAAAATTCTTCCTGGAAAGAATATGGCTTAACATGGAACTGAAAGGATCAAATAGAATTTTGACACACAAAAGAGGGAGTCTTTCTTCCTTTTTTTATTAGCATCAATAATAAGAAAATGACATTTACATTTTCTTTTTTTATTGAGGTGACAATGGTTTACAAAGTTGTTTGTAATTTAGAGATGTAGAATCTCCTTGTTCAGGTGGTATTATCACACCACATCCACCACCAACACACACGTGTCCTCCACCATAGACCACTGACATTACCCATTTCATCTTGAATGGTAATTATGATGAAGTGAAGACCATTTCCCCCCTCAAATATCTTTATCCCCTTAACATATATTCATCCATTATGTGGTGTTGCTGATTCAGACTCTTTGGGTTCAGATTCTGGCTCTTTCGCTTATTAGCTGTGTAGGCTTGAACACAGAACTCTGTGTCTGTAAAATGACCATGATTTCAGTTTCTATTTCATAAGGCTGTTACAGGAATTTTGCAAGGTAAAACATGTAAAAAGCTTAGGGAGAATCTGAAATATAGTGAATAATTCACACATGTTTTTTCTGAACTCTAGCAGAGGGAAGAGCATAAACAAAACTCAGAGTAGGAAATTCAAAACGTGTTTATACATGCAGGCTAGTTTGAATATAGGACAGAAAAATCATAAAGAAACTAGTGGGGATCATCACTCTGGAAACACAGTGTGAGATACATTATGAAAGACCATGCATGCTCGAATGGAGTTTGTTTTCAAGGATTGGAATTGGCAAACCAGAAATGTAAGTTTCTACACTGAATGAAGTGGGATCGTAAGGTGATTAACATAGAAGCATAGTTTTTAAAAATTCATGAACGCTCGGCTCCAACAAGAAAAGACCAGTCAAGTTACAGAAGAGGGTCATATCTGTATCACTTGGCAACTGACCAAGATGAAGGATTCAAGGAAGAATATATGTTTCATAACTAACAAGACTGAGAATAAACACACCCAAAGTAATTAACATTCATTTTACTCTGTGAAAGGGAAGAAAGCAAGCTCCAAATTCAATTTAGCAAATGATATTTGCTAAAATAAAATATTTTAAAATGCTATAATTAAGTATACTACAATATTACTAGTAGTGGTATCATGTCTCTGGGTGGAGAGATTGTCTTTCTTGTCTGTTTGCCCTAAACATCCACTTATTGGTATTTTTATTAAGTTGATAAAATATACAAAAGAAAAAAAATGCAAGTTGAAAAAAAAAAACTGTAAAGAGTTGGTAGGGGAAGGGTAGAGGGGGCAGAATAAGTTCCAAAACCAGAATTCCTCTCCTACAATGCACATTAAGCTTATTAACTCAAAAAAATATCTAAGGAAAGAAAGTTGATGTTATCTAAGGAATTAGCTCTATACATTGTGATTGCACCAAAAATGGCCAAGCATAGAAAAAAATAAAAAAAAATCAAACTTTGCCTTTTAAAAGTGTAAGATGTAATAAATGGAACACATGTGTAATAGCTCTTAAATTTATAATAGATATCTGTGAAAATGCAGCAAGCCATAACCAAGTATGATAAACATGAAATGCTATTGATTTTGTTGGTTTTATCAATGAGAGAGAATCAGTGCAATGGACATGCATATATTCTATGCATATAGAGTTTCAGACTCTCATAAATATTTTACTTATCTTAAATACTTCAGATTGGTTGCTGGGGATATGCTACCAAGATTTTAATTCTTTCAGCTAATGAGATGCTCCTTTATGTATACATTCATTTTCCTCTTCTTACCCTCTACCCTAGCCTTTTCACAATAGGCATATTAATCAAACTGCAAAAACAGTTCAAACTTAAGAAGCATGCAAAACCCAGCTGGCAAGTCATGGAATTGAATAAATAGTCAGTGAACAGCTTTAGGAAATAGGTGGGAACAAAAAGGGGGTGATAACTAGGAAGCAGAAAACACAAACCCTTGGTTTTATTTTTAATTGAAGTAACAAGTTGCTACAACACTCTCTAGAATTACAGCTCCTTAGATGCAGTCACCACACCGCACCACAACCAAGGCACCCACAGCCCTTCACCATAGTGCATTGTGTCCCCTTCCCTCATTGTCTTCCCCTGTACCCCTACTTGAAGTCTCAACTCATCACAGTCAGATTTCCAAGGTTTGTTGTTGGTTTAGTTTTTTTCCTGACTCTGTTTTGTTTCCTTATAGTCCACATATTGATGAAACCATCTGGTATTTGTCTCTTTCCTTTTGACTCATTTTGCCTAATATTATCCCTTCCAGTTTCATCCATGTTGTTACAAATGGCAGGAGTTAATGTTTTTGTAGTCAAGTAAGTATTCCATTGTGTTTCTACACCATTTTTCCAATCCATTCTTGCATACTTGGGAACTTAGAGGACTTCCATAACTTGGCTATTGTAAATTGTGTTGCAATGAATATAGGAGTGCACATATCCCTTCCAATTAGTGTTTTTATATTTTCCAGGTAGATACCAAGGAGTAGAACTGTTGGATCATATGGTAGAGGTATTATTAATATTTTGAGAAATCTTCATATTGTTTTCCATAGGAGCTGGAGCAGTCTACATTCTCACCAACAGTGTGCAAGGGTTCCTGTTTTTCCACACCCTCACCAACACTTGTTTTTCTATTTTTATGTGGGCTATTCTCACTGTGTGAGATTGTATCTCATCATGGTTTGGATTTGTATTTCCCTGAATGATAGGTGATGACCTTTGTTTTTATGTTTGTTAGTCATCTATGTGTCTTCTTTGGAGAAGAGCCTATTAAGATCTTTCCAGTTTTTGACTGAATGATTTGCTTCTTTTTTTGTTGAGTTATACATCAGCCCTTTGTCAGATGTATGATGTGCAAATATTTTCTACTATTCAGAGAGGAAACACATTGGTTCTTGTCAAAGAGTCAGACTCAAGAAACTCTCTATCTCTTTCCACTCTCCCACTGCTCTGCAATATCACCCCAAGATCCTGAGATCTTCACAAGAGTGTTTCTTCTTGTTAATCTCTATGTTAAAAAGTTGATCCTAGAACTCTCCTTCAATATTTAAATGTGCATCAACTTCTTTTCCTACTTTCAAAAAAACAAAAACAAAAACAAAACAACACCTGGCTTGTGAAATACAATGTAGAGGGGGGTAGAGAAATTTGAGCCCTGTCAGGCTATAAACCCCATGAAGACAACAGTCTGCTTCACTTCTCTTGGCTGGGCCTTGGTGGCAATTTCATGTTAAATGTCATTTCACATATACATGAATGTGCATGTGATATAAATATATAATTTTGTCAACTACCTGGTAATTCATTCAAATAGAAAAGTTTGGCAGACATAGTTAAACAACAAAGCCCTAGTTATAGTATTCATAGTGTGAGACTCTCATAATTACAGACTCTAGTAACTAGAAAATTCTTTTGAGTAAGCAAAGAAGAATCAGTGAAGTATTATTTGCCCTGATGGTTTATGTAACTTCCCACCATTGCTGGAAAGAGGGGAATGACATTCATCCTCAAGTAGATGCAACAGGCACATTTTGAGGAAAAAATGCAGCCCGTTAGGTTGTGGCATTGTAGGTATTTTGGGAAAAATTAGTAAGAATAGAATTAGTAGAATTGAAAAAATTAAATTTCCAATTTTATTTTATAGAGCACTTATTTAAATAACACCTAAAATTAAATTTTAAAAATAAAGATATTGTGGTTTAAAAATAGGAAAACAGTGGTATGAACAAAATTAAACTGGTTTCTTTAGAGTGCAAAATAACATTGTATAGTTTTTCACAAGGAAATTTGAATTATAGGTATCCCAAAGTAAGATAAGCTATTGACATCTTAAGACCCAGACATAACTGAGTGATCTGATGTTCTGTTGAACAAAGTTTATGAAACGTTGTTCTGTACTTTGAAGTTGAAAGTTTGGGAAATTGCAGTGCTTCAGAACATTGGGTAATTAGCATGTGAGCCTTGATAAAAGAAATCTTATATTTGAAAATGAACCATATTAGGATTAAGTGAAGACATTAAAAAGAAAGCTGCAGAACCAGATGATAAAAGGAGTCTCCATAATTTTATATAAAATGAGGACAGACACTTCTTTTATGGAGTTCCCTAGTAAATAAGAATTAAGTTAAGACCAGAAATATCATACAAAGATCTCTATATAAAATATAGATTGAGCTCTGTGTGTCTGTATGTATACTTCTACTTAGTTAAACAGAAAGCGGATGATTCTAATAAATAGCACACTTAAAGAAAAAAAAAAAGGAAAACAACATTTAGTTAGTCCCTTTGTTTTTGGCCAGCATAGCATAACTGGGTGTTATGAAGTAAAATTAAAATGACATGAAGGTCTATATCTGACATAAACATACCAGATAAAGACATCAACTATGAAGGGATGTCTAGACCTACCCTTTCCTTCCTGTTTGCATAAACCACATGTTATGGCAGGATTTAAATGAAAATAAGACCATCCAAGTGATTTTTGGTTAATCATAGTGAAAAAGAAAAATTTTAGACACAAAGTTTCACATTTTAACAAAAGATTTTTAAAACAGTATATGTGAACATTATTACTAATTTCAACAAAAAATAGTAAAACAAAAATTAAATTTTTCTTTCATTTTAACACAGAACAAATATTTTGAGTTATGTGTTTTTAAACATATTTTATCTCTTTATGTCAGAATAATTCCTGAAAGGCAGGAGTGTCTGAATTGCTGTGTAGCATTACAAATACATTTTAACCAAGAAATTTCAACTATCGGCATTTAAAGATTATAAAAATTGTTTCACCATTAAGAAACAAACCACCTTATTTTGTATTTATTTTCTTTTTTTTTTTAGATAATAAATTTTATTGTTATATTCCCCATACAATTGCAGCCCCCCCATTCTGACCCCAATCCCTCCCCTCCCGCCCCCGCCCCCCTAAAAGTGTCTCTGGTTCATAGTTTTTTCTTGATTTTGATTTTCACTTTCTTATAGTTATTCATTTTCCTGGTCCCTTATTTAAGTTTTCTAGATTCCTGCTATGAGTGAGACCATCCGGTATTTTTCTTTTTCTTTTTGGCTTATTTCGCTGAGCATGATCCCTTCCAGCGCCATCCATGTTGCTGCAAATTGCATGTGTTTATCTTTTTTGAATGCTGAGTAATATTCCATGGTATATATGTACCACATCTTCTTGATCCAGTCATCTATTTTTGGGCATTTGGGTTGTTTCCAAAGCTTAGCTATTGTAAACAGTGCTGCTATAAACATAGGGGTGCAGGTGTTCTTTGGAATTGATGTTTCTGTGTCCTTTGGGTAAATACCTAGGAGTGGAATTGCTGCATCATATGGAAGCTCTATGTTTAGTAGGTCCAGAAATCTCCACACAGCTTTCCACAGTGGTTGGACCAGTTTGCACTCCCACCAACAGTGCAGAAGAGTTCCTTTTTCTCCACACCCATGCCAACATTTGTTGTTGCTAGTTTTTTTAATATGTGCCATTCTCACTGGTGTAAGATGGTATCTCATGGTAGTTTTGATTTGCATTACCCTGATGACAAGTGATGTTGAACATTTTTTCATATGCCTGTTGGCCATTTGCATTTCCTCTTCAGAGAAGTTTCTTTTTAGCTCTTCTGCCCATTTTTTGACTGGATTATTTTCTTTGTTGTTGTTGAGTCTCATCAGCTCTTTGCAGATTTTTGTGATCAGTCCTTTATCATTAGTGTTGGGTGCAAAAATGTTCTCCCAGTTGGTGGGGTTTCTCTTTGTTTTTGTTATTGTCTCTTTTGCTGTGCAAAAGCTCTTTAATTTGATGTAGTCCCAGCTGTTTATCTTTGCCTTCACTATCACTGCTTTGGGTGATGTGTCTGTAAAGATGTCTTTGATGTGCATGTCATGTAGTGTTTCGCCTATATTTCCTTCTATGTATTTTATGGTTTCAGGTCTTATGTCTAGTTCTTTAATCCATTTTGAGTTGATTTTTGTGTATGGTGTGAGGTAGTGGTCAAGCTTCATTCTTTTGCATGTAGCGACCCAGTTTTCCCAGCACCATTTATTGAACAAACTTTCTTTGCTCCAATGCATAGTCTTTGCTCCTTTGTCAAAGATTAGTTGACCATAAATCTGTGGGTTTATTTCTGGATTTTCTATTCGATTCCATTGGTCTGTATGTCTGTTCTTGTTCCAATACCATGCAGTTTTGATGATTATGGCTTTGTAGTATAGTTTGAAGTCTGGGAGTGTGATGCCTCCATTCCCTTCTTTTTTTTTCAGGAGAGCTTTGGCTATTCGGGGTTTTTTGTGATTCCATATGAATTTCATCAATAATTGTTCTATTTCTTTGAAGAATGACATTGAAATTTTCATTGGAATAGCATTGAATCTGTATATTGCTTTTGGAAGGATCGCCATTTTAATAATGTTTATTCTTCCAATCCATGAGCAGGGGATGTTTTTCCATTTCTTTGTGTCTTCTTCTATTTCTTTTAACAGTGTTTTATAGTTTTCTTTGTATAGGTCCTTTACCTCTTTTGTTAGATTTATTCCCAAGTATTTGATTTTTTTTGTTTCAATAACAAAAGGGATGGTTTTTTTGATTTCTTCTTCTTCAGATTTATTGTTTGTGTATAGGAAGGCTAGTGACTTTTGCATGTTGATTTTGTATCCTGCCACTTTACTGAACTGATTGATGAGTTGAATTAGCTTTTCTGTGGAGTTTTTGGGGTTCTCTATGTATAATATCATATCGTCTGCAAATAGTGATAGTTTGACTTCTTCTTTTCCTATTTGGATTCCTTGGATGTCTTTCTCTTGTCTTATTGCCCTGGCTAGGACTTCCAGTATTATATTGAAAAGCAGTGGTGAGAGTGGACATCCTTGTCTTGTTCCAGATCTTAATGGAATTGCTTTCAGCTTTTCACCATTGAGAATGATACTGGCTGTTGGCTTGTCATAGATGGCCTTTACGATGTTGAGGTATGTTCCTTGTATCCCAAGAATTTCAAGGGCTTTTATCATGAATGGGTGTTGCACTTTGTCGAAAGCTTTCTCAGCATCTATTGATATTATCATATGGTTTTTATATTTCTTTTTGTTGATGTGTTGGATAACGATTGATTTTCGGATGTTGAACCATCCTTGTGTCCCTGGAATGAATCCTACTTGGTCGTGGTGAATTATCTTATGGATACATTGTTGGATTCTGATAGCTAAAATTTTATTGAGGATTTTTGCATCAGTGTTCATTAGCGAGATTGGCCTGTAGTTTTCCTTTTTTGTGTTGTCCTTGTTTGGTTTTGGTATTAGTGTAATGTTGGCTTCATAGAACGTGTTTCGTATTGTCCCTTCCTTCTCAATTTTTTGGAAGAGTTTGTGAAGGATAGGCACTAATTCGTCTCTGAATGTTTGGTAGAATTCATTTGTAAATCCATCAGGTCCTGGGCTTTTGTTTTTGGGGAGGTTTTTGATTACCATTTCAATTTCGCTAATTGTAATTGGTCTGTTTAGGTGTTCTATTTCTTCTTTATCTAGCTTTGGGTGATTGTAGAGTTGTAGGAATTTGGCCATCTCCTCTAGATTATTAAACTTGTTTCCATATAACTGTTCATAGTAGTTACTGATTATTCTTTTGATTTCTGCTGTGTCCGTTGTGATTTCTCCTCTTTCATTGATGATCCTGTTTATTTGTGCTTTCTCCCTTTTTTCCTTTGTGAGCCTGGCTAGGGGTTTGTCTATTTTATTGATTTTTTCAAAGAACCAGCTCTTGGTTTCATTGATCTTTTGGATTGTTTTTTTAGTTTCAATTTCATTTATTTCTGCTTTGGTTTTTATTATTTCTTTTCTTCTACTGGTTTTGGGTTTTTTTTGTTGTTCTTTTTCTAGATCTTTGAGCTTCGAGATTAGGTAATTTCTTTGAGTTCTTTCTTGTTTCTTGATGTGAGCTTCTATTGCTATATATTTTCCTCTTATTACTGCTTTTGCTGCATCCCATACATTTAGGATATTGGTGTCCTCCTTGTCGTTCAATTCAAAAATTTTTTAATTTCTTCTTTGATCTCCTCATTAGTCCAGTGGTCTTCCAGTAGTGTGGTTTTTAATCTCTATGAGGTAGGAAAGTTCCTTGCCTTCTTTTTATGGTTTATTTCTAGTTTGATGCCTTCATGGTCAGAAAAGATGGTTGATATGATTTCAATCTTGGTGTATCTGTTGATGTTTGTCTTGTGCCCCAGTATGTGATCGATCCTGGAGAATGATCCGTGTGCACTTGAGAAAAATGTGTACTCCGTTTTTTTGGGGTTTAGTGTTCTATAGATGTCTGTTAAGCCCAATTGCTCTAGGTCCTTATTTAGAGCTTTGGTTTCTTTACTTATTTTTTGTCTTGTTGATCTATCCATTGTTGATAGTGGTGTGTTGAAGTCTCCCACTACGTATGTGTTTTCTCCGATGTATGTTTTCAGAGAGGACAACAGTTGTCTGATATATTTTGGTGCTCCTTCGTTTGGTGAGTATATGTTAATGAGTGTTATTTCTTCTTGAAGTATTGTCCCCTTGATCATAATGTAGTGACCATTGGGGTCTCTTTTTATTTTTTTGAGTTTGAAATCTGTTTTATCTGATATAAGTATAGCTGTTCCTGCTTTCTTTTTTGGTCCATTTGCTTGTAGGATTGTTTTCCATCCTTTAACTTTGAGCCTATTTTTATCTTTTGTAGCTAAATGTGTTTCCTGGAGACAGCAAAAGGTTGGGTTTTGTTTCTTAATCCAGGCTGCAACTCTATGCCTTTTTATTGAAGAGTTTAGTCCATTTACATTTAGAGTTAATATTGATATGTTAGCATCTGTATTTGCCATTGTGATTGTCTTTCCTTTGATTTTAATTATTTATTCTTTTAATAACTTTTTTTTTTTGGCCTTCTTTCATTGGTATTCGTCCCTCTGAGGTTCTGGCTTTAGGACTCCTTGTAGTATTTTTTGGAGTGGGGGTTTAGTTGTAATGAAATTCCGGAGTTTCTGTTTGTCTGGGAAGGTCCATATTCTTTCTTCAAAGAGGAAGGAAAGCTTTGCGGGATAGAGTATTCTTGGTTGGCATCTGTTTTCTTGGAGTCTGTTGACTATGTCCCTCCACTTTCTCCTTGCCCGTAGTGTTTCTTCAGAGAAGTCTGATGTCAGCCTGATTGGCTTTCCTTTGAATGTTATCTGTTTCTTCCCTCTTGCCAGCTTCATTATTTTTTCCTTGTCCTGGATTCTTGGGATCTTACTATTATGTGTCTTGCTGTATTTTTCTTTTCGTCGTGGAAGTTTGGTGTTCTTCTTGCTTCTTGTATATCAATTTTCAGCTCCTTCTTCACATTTGGGAAGTTCTCTTCAATTATCTCTTTGAATATTTTCTCTGTTCCTACATCTCTCTCCTCTCCTTCTGGTATTCCTATAACTCTTATATTTCCTTTCCTCATGGAGTCAGATAGTTCCCGAAGTCTTTCTTCGTTCTTTTTCCTTCGTACTTCTCTTTCCTTTTCTGTTTTGGTTCTTTTTATTTCTGTGTCTTCAAGAGCACTTATTCGTTCTTCCATTTCATCTATTCTGCTTTCATTGCTTTTCCCAGAATTCTTTAGTTCTTCCATTAATTCTTTGATCTCCTGCATTTCTTTTACTTCCCTCTTTAGGGACTCAATTTCTTTCTTCTGACCATTGTTTTCCCTCTCTAGGGACTCAATTGCATTCTTCTGATCGTTGATTATTTTTCCCTTATCATTGTTTTCCTTTATGACTTCTGTCAGTTTTTTAATCACGGCAATTTTAAATTCTCTTTCTGGAAGGCTCAGAAATTCTTCCAAGTTATTGTCGTTGCAATCTGGGGGCTGGTTTTCTTTTTGTGGTGTGCTTTTTCTCTGGAGAGTTGCTAGGTTGTGTGTGGTTCTTCTCCTCCCTACTGTCTGTTTTCTAATTTGCCGTATGCGTTGGGACACTGTGTTGTTGGGACTGGCCGGCATCTTGGGTGGGCTTCTCTGCTCCCCTCTGGTTCCTCCAGGAGTCATCTGTCAGTTTCAAGCAGTCTTTACTGGAGAAAGGTCCCTGTTCTAAAATGCCGATGTGGGGACACACTCCCCTGTGCGCCTGGTCTGCCCCGGCGGTGGGTTCCTGCTCCCCCTCTGGGCTTGGACTGCAGGCCAGAGGGGGTCTGGCGTGGGCAGACTTCCCCCGCTCACCTCTGGCTCCTGAGGAAGCCTTCTGCAGGTAGTCTTTACTGAAGAAATGTCCCTGTTCTAAAATGGTGATGTGGGACACACTCCCTGCGCGTCCGGTCTCAGGCACACTCTTCTGCGCGCCTGGTCTGCCCAGGCTGTGGGTGCTCACTCTCCCTGTGGGCTCAGACTACTGGTCAGAAGGGGCCCGGTGTGGGCTAACTCCCAGCTGGCCACTGGCTCCTTCAGGAGTCTCTGCTGGCTTCAAGTCGCTAGGTGGCGCCAGAGATCTCTCCTAGAGCCCTTGGGGAGCTGATTTTCCACCCCGTGGGACAGGGAACAGAGTGGGGATGGTAGGGTACACCTCAACGGCTTTGGGGTGCTGTGTCTGCCTTGTGCCCCACCGTCGTGGGGAACCCACGCCCCTAATTTCGTGCCCCGGGTCTCAGTTCCAAAGCCCTCAGTTCCAGGACGCGGGCTGTAGCCCAGATCAGTGGTGCGGGAATGGCGCCCTTTGAATCCCGCTCCCCTGCCTGGGCGCCTGGTTCCTGCTCACTCAGGGAGGGCCTCCGCGCATCTCCCTGCAAGCCTAGGTTGCAGGCACGGGGACCTGGGCAGCTGCGATCCGATCCGGATCCGCGTTTACTTTTCAACTGCACTGCTTTTCAGCGTGATCCGCGCCGCTTTTCCGCGCAATCCCGATCCGTGTCTGGTTTTCCAGCGCGCAGCTTTCCGTGCAAGCTTACCAGGCGGCCCGGGGCTGTGTGTTGGTGCTGGCCTCCTCCTGGGGGGTGGGGCTCTCTTTTATGGCGCCTGGAGCTCACCTCTGTGGTGGATCCTGCAGGGTTCTCCACAGCTCCCGTTCACGGGGTGTGGTGGCTGAAATAGTTCCTTTCCACTCACAGTCCCGCTTGCTGCGTCCTTTGTTCTTGTTGGCCGTTTTAGTTTGTTGTTTCCCTCCTCTCTGCTGGTCGGAGAGTGCCGACTTTGTGGGTGGGGGAGGGGAGCAGGGTTCTGCGCTTTCCTCCCTTCTGGTCCTCTTTTATGGCAACTTTTTGTATTTATTTTCTATATAGTTCTTTGATCAAGATAAGAAAAGGAAAGTCAGCATAGCTATGATGAAGTTGAGAAAACAATTTTCCAATAGCAGCAACATAAAAGGATTTGATAGAGAAGGTTAAGTTTAAAACTGCAACAAAAGTAAGTAAATGGGGGAAATATAGCATAGAGATTCTTTTATCATTATTTATTTTAAAAGTTCAGCCAATGACTGAACCAAAAGAACATTTATCTGTGGAAAAGCATGATGGCAATAAATTTGTTTATATAACCACAGAGGATGAAAGATATGAAAGGGAAATTAAGTTTTCAATGAAGCAATTGCCAATCACTTTGCCATTTAAAATAGAATGAACAGCAGATGCACAAAAGATTTTTTATTTCACTTTTGACCTTCATGAGTTATACTATTTGTTGATAAGACACAACATAGAAAACTGAACAACCCTGGTAATAATAGCTATAAATTAAGTTTTATGAATATACTATGTGGTCAGTCCTATTGATTTAATCTGGTACTATATTGAAAAGATTCATAGTAATCCAAGATACAAAATAGTATATTTAGAATGAAAATAACATTGAAAATCTAATTTTACTAGGATATCTTGCTTTCTTGCCTCCCAATCTTTGAACCTGAGTATTAGTCCTCGTTCACAGAAATTACCTTTATTCTTAATAAAGCATCTGTAATCATTGTGTGTGCAAGAATTTAGTGGCAAAACATTTAAAAATATTCAACAAACATTTAGATATTGTTTTCCATATGTCACTGCTTTGATATTTTGTATTTATAATTTATCTGGCATCTTCAACAACCTTATAAAAGTGTATTTATTTACTCCTGATGTACAGAGGAAGATAACTAAACAGAAAGGTTTTATCACTTGCCCACAGTCATACAGCTCACATGTGGCAGTCCCAGAAACTGACCAAGTTAATCAGCTTGTAGACTAAGTTTTTAATCATTACACTTGGCTGTCTTGTAATATTCTGAGTTTAATTCATAATCCATTTATGAGTTTAGTATTTTGAACTAAATGTATCAAATTGTTAAAGATAACTAAAATGTATACAAAATGTACCATCAGTTTTAAATTAAGAAAATCATCTACTGCCTTAAAATACATTTAACAGTAAACGTTATATGTCTGATCATACATGCTGCCTGAAGTATGATGAAAGATGGCAAGTGAATTGGAAATTTGAACTCACGTCAACATATTCCTAATTTGGGTTGGAGGAAAAGGATTAGTCTGAGCCATATACATATTGAATAACCTTAATCAAGTTGTTTATTACCATGATTCTATTCCCTAACTTATAAATGGAAACTTTGAAAATACAAGATATAGGGCCTCCCTGGTGGCGCGAGGGGTTAAACACCGCACTATGAAGCAATATGCAGCCTCTGCAGCACGAGTTCAATCCCCAGCCTGCCAGGGAGAAACCCACATGACGCAGCAGACCTCTCCTGTCTCACCTGCTGCTCCCCTCAGCGGTGTGTTTCGGAGCATCTGCCTGTTCTGCTCCCCACTCTGTCTCTGGTGAGTCATCTCACCCCCTGCATCTCTGGCCTGTACCCCAGCTGTTGCATGCATAAGTAAGTAATTTAAAAAAAAAAATACAAGATATACAAAATATAAATATGTCAGGGACAATAACTATATGGTGAAAAGATTATTTTAAAATAATCTATGTATCAGTAATATCAATAGTAAATAAATTATTTAATTTTGGTTCATACAAATCAGGTATGATTGACTTGGTGACTATAAGAAAAAGTATTTTAATTTCATTATATATTTTTTTTCAGACAATGATTGGCATCTAGATGGAATTTGAGACAGTCCTTGTAAATACCTCTCCTCTCCATCCTTCCCCCCGACCCCAACCCCAATGTTGCTCTTATCCTACATTGTCCTCCAAAGGGTAATAGACAAAATGCAGGCTGGCCTAAGAGAGTTAGAGCTAATCTAAGGAAGGTACAAGATCAAGCCAGGGATATTAGAAGATATTAACAGATCATAACTTAGGAGTATGAAGAAGATCAGCTCTAAGCCAGAAAACAAAACCTTGAAGAAAGCAAAATCATTGGGTCACAAAAATGATAGAGAGTAGATACAAAAACACCAGGACTGAAGGGCATGTTAGATAAATAAGAAGCACCTGAATATTAAGGCAATTCCAAGAATTATGTTCATAGTTTCCCTTTTGAATGTGTTTGCTTAATTGCAGAGGCTTAAAAGGATGAGTTGTTGACAAACCTGCCTAGAACCTTGCCATTCAGCATAGGACTGGGGTTAAGATTTTCCTCTCTGGGGCCTCCCCTGGTGGCACAGCGGTTGAGCGCTGGGTTGAGAGGCTGCCAGCAGCCTCTGCAGTGCCAGCTTGATCCCCGGCCACCGGCGAGGGTCCCACCAAAAAAAAAAAAAAAAACAAAAAAACAGTTTTCTCTCTGTTAATTTGCTCTCTCTGAGACATGCTTGGGAATATAGGGAAAATAGAGACCAGGCAGTATTCAGTGAGCCTGGTGTTTCCAGAACCTCATGGTTTCCACTTTCAGATATTATAAAATGTTGCAAATAGCAACCAGTTATTCTTCCCCAGCAGTTTCAACAGGTTACAAGATATAGCTACAGATTAAAGTCCTGCAAGTTATATTTAGAATAAAACAGTAAAACACATGGCAACTGTAGATGAGCTTAAAGAAGAAGGAAAGCTAGGTAGAGAGGAAGTAGGCAGAAAGCAGAGGAGTACCATAGGGTAAGCTGTAATGCAATGTTTATATGGAAACTCATAAACCAGAAGACATAGCATTGTAGTGTAGATAACTAGAAAACATAAAATGTATGTTTTCCTGGGAATATAAATTGTACAAAAAGATATTAGAAATGTAAGATTTATATCTTAAAAAAATTATTTCTGGCGGCCTCCCTGGTGGCGCAAGGGGTTAAGATGCAACCTATGAAGCTATCCACAACTACTACAGCACAAGTTCAATCCCTGGCCAGGGAGATACCCACACGGTGCAGCAGACCTCTCTTGTCTCGCCCGCTGCTTCCCTCAGCAGTGTATTTCAGTACATCTGCCCGTTCCGTTCCCCACTCTGTCTCTGGTGAATCCTCTCCCCCACTGCATCTCTGGCCTTCACCCTAGTTCTTGTAAGCAGAAATAAATATTTAAAAACATAAAAATAAAAATAATGAGAGTTTTTAGTTGCTTATAACCTGCTCCTCAGTCTTCTTTCATCTGCCTCTACTATCTCTGCCTGTGCAGTAGTTAAAGTTTTCTTCATTGAAACTCTATTACAGTCAGATATTCTATGCTGGACCTCCACCCCAATCTCTAGCCTCAACTTCTCAATTTTATTAATTGATTCATTTATTTAAAAAAATTATGAAGTGCTGGGTCTCCCGTGGTGGCGCACGGGAGTTGAGTGGGTTGAGTGCAGCACTGTGAAGCTGTCCACAGCCTCTGAAGCACCGGTTCGATTCCTGGCTGGCCAGGGAGAATCCCACATGGTGAGGCAGACCTCTCCTGTCTTGCCCGCTGCTCCCCTCAGCAGTGCTTTCGGTCTGTCTGCCTATTCTGCTCCCCACTCTGTCTCTGGTGAATCCTCTCACCCTCCCGCAACTCTGGCCTGTAACCCAGCTCTTGTATAAATAAATCTTTAAAATAAAAATAAAAAATAAATACAAAACTATGAAGTGCTGACATTGATGGGTACTGTGATGACAATGGTGAGTCATCTCCTCTCCACTGATACTTCCACTAGTGGAATTCATTACCTAAAAGTTTTTCAACAGATCTTAGTGGTAGCAGTTGTACTTTGCCTCATTCTTATTATGCACTTTTCAATCTACTCTCCTTATTATTCCTAGAATGATGTTTTTAATACACAAACATGATTATGTCAAGTCTTTGACATAACTCAAAATCTTTTTCATGACATAGAAAACCCAACATAATGTATTTCTGCTTACTGTTGTAATTTTCTCTCTTGCTACTTCTTAGTTATATTCAACCTTCATCTCCTGAACTAATTACATTCCAAGAACATGAATTTATCTTTTTCAACAGTGAATTTCAGCTCACCCTGATTTCTCTCATTTCTATATCTCTATCCATCAACTTTTGCATTTTAGGACTCATTTCAGGTGAAACTTTCTCTAAGAAACCTCTAACCAATCAGTCCCAGGAAGACTGATTTATAAACTCCTTCAATTAGGTTTCAGAAGCACCTCTGCATACATTTATCCTAAAGTTTGTTACACAGTGTCATTGCTATTTATTTATTATCTATATGTTATATCCTCCCACACATTAAATCAAAATCTTTTATTAGTTTCATTTGTGCTTATCATATATAAGTTTTCAAAAAATTGATGAAAGGGTACATGTAAGAGTATCTTGTTTAGAAAAAA
This sequence comes from Talpa europaea, assembly GCF_964194135.1. NCBI lineage: Eukaryota > Metazoa > Chordata > Mammalia > Eulipotyphla > Talpidae > Talpa > Talpa europaea. The sequence goes on from NC_140071.1 coordinate 30,454,810, forward strand.
TACAAAACATCTGAAAAAGTTGACAGGCTGAAAATTATATCTGACAGAAAACAGAGATTATAACAAAATATCTTAAATGTTATCACCACAAAAAAGAAATGAAAATTATGTGACAAGATAGAGGTGTTAGCAAATGCTGTAGTGGTTATCATATTGCAGTGTATAAATGTATCAAATCAACATGTTCTATACTTTAAACTTTCAGTGTTGTATGTCAATTATATCTCAATTTTAAAAAATTAAAGAAAACTGCATTTCTGGGCATAATAAATATAAGTTCCAGTTGTGGGAAAAAATATTTACAGGAAACCTCAGTAAGAAACAACTTGTTTTCTTAGCGTAAACAACCAAAAATTGGCTAATGTGAACCAGGTCAGCATTTGGAAGTAGATAAATGAGAAAATGGAGTTATGGAAGACTCCAAAATAAAGTGACTAACAATCATGAGTAATTGCACTTAATAAAACAAGAGAAGTGTATCTAAAGAAATTGATGAGGCTACCCAGTAACTATGGAAAAGTAATATGTAAAAGAGACAAGTTCTAAAGATAAGGGAAAATAAGGACCAAATTTACAAAAATTTACTGTAGTAACTAAAATTTAATGTAAAAATCTTCAGCATAGAGTGTAGATATGAGTGAGTGGGTATATTTCTGGAGCCTCAATCCACATTCCTGGGCTAGTTAGTAAGCATAAAAGGATATACATATTTCAAAATTACGTATTACTCCAGAGGTAGCTTTAACAAATACTTTGTTAAGGTGGCTTTGTTGGAGTTGAGGGCTTCTGGCCTCAGTGGCCTGTGGATGTAACCAACACCACCACCACCGTTACAGGGCAACCTCACTCTAAAACAGGTTGCCTGACTGTGAGTCCTCACCCGCGTGCTTAAATGGAACTTACCCTGCAGGCACACACAAAAGGTTAACAAAAGGGTTATTTACAAGGGAAGGGAAATGAGGAAATGTACAAGTCAGGGAGAAAAGAGGGAGACAAACTCTTAAATGTGTCCTACCCATTCTGCCAACCTGGAATCCCAAATAACCCGCTGAGACCAAATCTTCCTGGCCAAGAGCATAAGCCAAGTGTCCCAGACCCCACTAACATGGCTGATTTTTATTTACAAACAGAGAAAATGGCTGCTTAACTCCACCCTTAGGTCCTCACAACTTCTCTTTGGGGACCATGGGATTTGTATTTCCCAGTGTCTTGATGGGGTAGGGGTGGCATCCACAAAGTCTGCATGGAGTTTGCTCAGGACATCCTTTCCCCCTAACACCACCACCAACCCTAGAGAGGTTTGCTCCAGCCATGCATGAATCCTTAGGCCCACAATCCTTCCTTGACCTAACTGCAGTTCAGGCTGGGCTTTTCCCTCTGTTAAATCGTGTGCTAGGATTCTAAAATGGACCGATCATATTCAGTCTAACTTCCTTAATTATTTGGATTGAAAAATGGAAAACTATCTGATTGGTGCTAAATGATCCAATCAGACACTTAGGATTGAAAACAGTCCAATCAGGCTTGTAGGGCGGGATACCCTGAAGGGTATATAAGGCACAGCAAGAGCTAGTGTGAGCAGCTGGCCTCTGGAAGAGAAGAGTTCATTGCACAACCTTTGAAGAACTCATTATGCTCTTGACTTCAAAGAAAAATCATTTTGTTCCCAGCCTCTGAAGAGAGGATTTGTTGGGAGATTTCAGTCAGCATTTATCAGACCACCTTCAAAGAAGGTGGCAGATATCCTCTGAAGAAAGAGAAGCATCAAGCATCAACCTAGGATTCAGTGGACTCAGTGAACTTCCAGACCACCAGATTTCTAGACATCCAGAGTCCTGCACAGAGACTCAGCCACTGCACCTGTGTCCTGCCTCTGACATCACTTGTGAGGAACATTGCTGTTGCAAGCTCAAAGAACTGAACATAGTCTCTGATTCTCCAGCACTACCTCCTGAAGCTATTGAGTTCATTGCTGTCTGGTCTGGTGCCCAGCTCAGCCTTCAGATCACTGTTGTGGGCTGCTGCAGTATCATTCCATCTTTCATGAGTAGCCTTTGTTTGGGACTTCTGGACAAGGCAGAAACTATCTGGTTTTAGAAAGTGGCCTCGGGAGCTCCTTCCTTTCCTCCAATCTTCTGTTTGTTAAATAACCCCCATTGTTGTGGGAACTCGAGCCTGAGTAGTCTTGCAATTGTGCACATGGGCGGTGGGAGGTAATACTTTGACAGTGACCTATCCCCTCCCTTGGTCACTGACAATTGGCATTATTTGAGCACTGTTTGAGCTCAAATTATTCATCTTTGGCCATTGAGAGTTCTTTCTCTTGGTTCCTGCATCTCTTTGACATACCCACTTGTTTAGGGAGCACTTCCAATCACATTCTTTTTAATTTTTGTATTAATGCATCAGTAGTTTACATTTCAGTATAATTTTGAGATTACATTTTTAAATCCCCATATGTGCATATGATCACAGTGCATTCACCCTTTGGTGAATGTGACCTCTGGTGCCAGTGACCTGTTCCATTTCTTCCCCTACTCTTTTCTCCCTCCCCTCCCCATTCCATCTGGTAAGCAGTATATTTTTCAGAGTCTGATAATTTTTTTTCTGCCGCACTTTGCTAGTATATGTGTTTTGAGCTATCTTCTAAGCTTGTTTTGTATATTTCCTTCCCCAGTTGGTTCTAGAGCCGATTGGTTGTTTAGGGAGCATTAGTGTATTTTTTTTTTTAAAGATTTATTTATTTTTATACAAGAGCTGAGATACAGGCCAGAGTTTCAAGAAGGTGAGAGGATTCACGAGAGATAGAGCAGGGAGTAGAACAGCAGAAGGACTGAAATACACTGCTGAGGGGAGCAGTGGGCGTGACAGGAGAGGTCTGCCACATCATGTGGGCATCTCCTTGGCCAGCAGGGAATCGAACCCATCCTTGAGGCTGCGGACAGCTTCACAGCGCGGTGCTCAACCCACTGCACCACCGGGGAGGCCCTCATTAGTGTATTTTATTAGAAATGGAACCAGAAACCAAGATGTGATTACTGAGTATGTACATTGCAACCATAGTGTCATTGCTTCTGAATCTCTTGAGCAGACACAGCTAGAAAATAAATGTATATATACTAACCTGTGTAAATAAGCAGTCTATATTTACCTACCTACCTATCTGTAGTAATGATATTATGTTAAACAATAGTTGTATTCATGTCTTCAATATTGACCCAGTACCAGGCGGTTTATTCTGCCTTTCTTAACTTGTTTGAAACCACCCATTCCAACAGCCAGAAACATTGTGCCCTTTATCCACCAATCATTCACTCTAGCCTTGACTTTTACTTGTAGCTGTATCCTTACAGAGAATTGTTATCTGAGCCAGAACAGCTTAAACAATGTTACATTGCTTTAGGTCTACAGGTCAGATGTTATTGGAGCGCTGAAAAAATAGAGCATGAGAATTCACTTAGCTCACAGACGAGGTAGTTGTTTATGTCTACTTGTTATTTAACAGCAGAATATGTATCAGAGTTTCATCTGGACTGTAGGAATCATGATAGACCCTTCCACCTCTAATTATGCAAGTTGGTCATATTTATCTAACCCAACAGCTGTGCATGTCCAAACTGACATGCACAAACCATGTCAGCTTTCAGTAAGATATATAATTAAGAAAAAGTAATTTGAAGGTTGGCCTGGAATTTTAAGAATATCACTAGTATCGAGGATGATTTTGAAATCAACTTAGATTTGTGGTTATTAATAAAGGCAATACAAAGGAAATTTTTAATTAGGACACAAAAAGAGGTGGCGCCACAGACCTACTATTTTCTGGCATGATGTTCCCTGCCAGATTGAACTTCGCCACTCCCTCTAGTACAGAGCCCATCCAGGGATATCACAATAATAATGGGTGTCACTGAGCTAGCTCTTCTCTGTTGTCACTTTGCTTCTATCTCCTCTATCAGAGGGAATAATCTTTAGATATGAAGGAATATGGCAAACATAGATGATGAAGATGATGAAGAGTACATCTAAGTTTTACCAGGGAGCTCAATCTTCTTAACATAAATTTTCTACTTTCTAGAAAAGTGAATCCAACCTCAAAGATCTCAGAACTACCATAAGTAATCTTAGAGCAGCAGGAAAGATATACTGTCCAAACAGTCAATAAATATTAGGATATTATGTTTGGTATGTATCCAAATTATATTAATATATTAATTCAACTTAAAGGAAAGCTATCTAATAATAATGAATGTCCAAAAATGTAAGGAAATGCATGCAATGGTAGTAAAATACGTAATATGGTAGCAAAATACGTACCTTAAAGAAGTATTCAAATACTTGTGAGAGAATTCTGAAGATAGTGCCCTTAATCAGATTGGGATTGGAGGTCTCTAGACAGAGTTCCAATTTTGAGATACTGATCCTTTATATCCAGTCTCCTGGATGGGGACAATATAGTATTATGCTTAATTCTACTTCCAAGTATGTTCTCTTTTGTATATATTTTCTTCATTTTAGCTTTCTAGCTATAGTATTATAACTAATGAATTTGAAAATTTCTTTATATATAGTCAGAAAATAAAAATGGGTTTAGAGTAGGTGTTAATTCATCTTGTTTGAAGTTAAATAGCTTTTACAGAGAAGTTCTTTCTCAGTGACATTTTAATTTAGAGATTAAAGCATGTCGATAAATTTCAGTAAATAGAGATATGATAAAACAAAAATGTAAAAAATGAGGGAAAATAACCATCTTTACTTGGATAAAATTCCATTAAGTAATAATTTTAAAACTATGTATACTTTAAATCAAGGCAAATTATAAGTGGATGATTGGAATAAGTTTTAAATTAGATTCAGCAAATGAAAAATTAAGATGAATGAACTGTACAATTTCTAAGTTAAGATTTTTAAAGAATAGAACACATAATATGCCTGTAACTAGAAATACATTATTAGGACTTTGTGAGGTATTTGAATTTAAATAAACTATACACACTGGAATTTTAAGATATAGTGTTTTCACCTAAAATATGAGGCACCTACTAATAGCTATAAGTTCAAAGACATGAGCTCATAATAATCTTTTAGTATGATAGGGAATTGAAAGTGTATCCATTCATTCAGTAAATATTTCTTGAAAGTCTCTTAGGTGTAAAACACTAATGCTTTATTATGTTTAGAGAAATAAAAGGAAAACAAAAAAAAATCTCTTTCCTTTTGGAGCTTACAACCTACTTCCTAATTGAAAGAAAGCTGTCAGATATAATATTGTGATTACATGGAACAAAATCTCTGTAGACTTGAAAGGAGAGGACCAGGAAGAGATCCTTTTGGAAATGATGACTGAGTCAAGTTCTGATACATAAGAGAGTTGGTTGAGCAGAAAGTGACAGAAGATGATTTTAAGAACAGGATGAAGCATGGGGTAAGACCATAAAGTAGAAAGGACTGTTTGTATTCAAGAGATTTAAAATAGTTCAAGCTCTTGGGGTGCACATATAGGGGTATATGTTGAGAGGCCTGTGTGACCACCTTGGGAATAGGCAGTGACTAGAACAGGTCAGGCTGGATAGATATTGACCTTCCATCCAAGTTTTTTGCAATACAATTACTCTTAGAAATGTATTGCTGTTATTACATTTGGATAAAATGCATTTAGTCATGACTTCTTTAATCCTCTTTTATTACTGTGATATTTATTATCCATATGCATTATAAATGGTACCGTATGTGTTTTTTAGAAATCTTATGCAAAATTTTAATGCTTTGTAAATGATGTATATTAAATCTGAGTGAACAGTTCTGCTATAGTCTTAGTCTCGCCCAGAAAAAAAAAAAGCAGCAATATCTATTCTCCTAAAATAATGTTTAACGTTAAACTAAACATAAGCATTCTCTTTGAATGAATCCCATTCAAACATCAAATATGTGATCCAATTTGGGAGAGACAATGCATTACATAGTATGGCACAAACGTATTTCTCAGTGTGCTCTTTTTTTCCCCCAAATCTTACAGATAATCCACCAACAATAGAAATAAACTGTTTTTCTTTAATACAAGTGTTATGAATAAACTTTATAATGCTTAATTTAGAATGAAATAGCCAGTTGAAGCCAGAAATAGAACAATTTTTGTACAATAAATTCATATTTTCTTATTTAAGAATTACTCAATTTCACACTTCTCTATTCCTACTGGCATTCGCCTGTTGATTATGAAATGGTTTATATATGCTATTATAAAAGATAAATTGGGGAAAACAAAATCAATAAATTCCTAAAACTAAATGTTTTTTTTTTTCCATTCTCAAGGAAAGTATTAAAGAGACTTGGAAATAAATGAAAAGTGAAAGAACAAATTCTCACTTGGAAGAGATCATCTAATAGAAGGGCCATCTAATACAAATTTCCTCCTCTTATAAATAAGAAAACTGAGACCCAGAGAGGTTAAGTAATTTACCCAAGTTTCTGTAACTAGTTATGACAGCTAATATGATTCCTGATTTCCTGGTGAAAGTCTGTTTAATATATCCTGCCCATAATTTCATTTTGCAATTTTATTTACACATAATAAAGCAGTAGTTGCATATTGCTTTTCAAACTATAATGATGTTAGAAATAAAATTCATCCAGGCATTGATTTTAAAGGAATCAATGTTGCAAAGTAACAAGATTTTGTCAAAATAGCAAAAAAGAAAGAAAGGTAGCAGAGCAACAGACCGAGCTATGAAAGAAACAGGCCTTACCTTGTTGTCATTTAGTCTTTATGCACCCCCTTCAGTGTATAACCTTGGTGATGAAAGTAATCAATTTTGCTATATTTTATGCCCAGTGCTGACAGTAAATTTGTGAAGTGCTTATCAGAAATAGATGGCTTAGTTGGTCATTTAGCAATAAAGAATATAAACATATCAGCATCACCCACTGTTCTTTAAAGCAACCTCATTTCATTATTCATTTACTATATCTATCCATTGACAGAAAAAAAAAAAAAACAAGGCAATGGGGTGGGGGTAACATGGGTAGTGAGTTCCAAAATTTCCAAGATTATCTTCTATCAACTTCTGAGTATGAACTTAAATTTTTCCATAAGATAAATAGACCTGTAAAAAAGCAGATTAATACAGATTAATACTGTTGGAATGACTGATTTATAAAACTGTCTTTTTACTTAGTGATGAGTAGCTAAGAAAATGACTTCAGCTATGACTCCTCTTATTTTAAGTAGATATTTTTGTCAAAATAAATAGGACTAGATTTTGACCAGTTTCATAAAATTCATTAATGATATGTCAAAATAGCTATCATCTACAGTCCATCTTCAAGAAAAAGATTGGTTTGGTTTAGCTATACTTCAAAATGAGGGAAGAAGAAAAAAACAAATAAATAAGACTGATTTACAATTTTTCTTGTGAAATATGTCTCTTGTCATTGCCAGACATATATCTCACCATAAATTCTCTCTTTTAGTATTTATTTTTTTATCTCTGATCCTAGGCAAGTGTCTCTGGCTCTTATTCCTGCAGTATGCAAGTAAATTAAAAATTAAGTTAAAAATAAAAGATAAAAGCATAGAAAAAATGTATTATTCTTTAATGTTTTTATCATGAGTATTACATAATATAGTATTATACTTTTCATTAATGCTTAAAATATTTTTCAATGAATATGTTCTAGAATATTCACTACTTCACAGGTGAGAAAACACATATAAGTATAGTACTCAAGATCACATATGCAGTAGGTGAAAAAGAGCTCAAACTAAAAATTTGGTTTCTGATGGCTTCAGTGGTGATGTTGTTAACCGCTTATGTTGTTCCTCCTAAAAAGCCCAAACTTCAATCCCCTACAACATATTAAAAATAGAACAAATTCACTGGGTACACTAATGAAAAATTTTAAATAAATTGCCTTTTTTTAACTTTTAAAAGGCATTTACCCAAAGGGAAGAAAATATAGTTATTTTAATACATTTTTGGGATAGATGTGAATTATAACACAAAATTCAGCAAAATTTACAAAAGTGAACCATATTTGTACCCTGTCCCAAATAATTCTACAGCTAGGTATGGGTATGTACTAAAAAAGAAAAAAGTAGAAATAAGAATGTTTTCTGAAAGACATGCATACGAATTTTCATACCAACTTAAATGGCCTAAATCTCAAAGCAGTCTAAAAGTCTATAAAAAATGAAATGTATTAAATTGTGGTATATTCATACAATGGAATTCTACCTAGGCAAGAGTGGACATGAAATTGAGCCATGGAAACTGACACAAAATATGAGCAACAGAACCTGACACAAAATAATATTCTAGAATGAATCCAACTTGGTCGTGGTGAATTATCTTATGGATACATTGTTGGATTCTGATAGCTAAAATTTTATTGAGGATTTTTGCATCAGTGTTCATTAGGGAGATTGGCCTGTAGTTTTCCTTTTTTGTGTTGTCCTTGTTCGGTTTTGGTATTAGTGTAATGTTGGCTTCATAAAACGTGTTTGGTATTGTCCCTTCCTTCTCAATTTTTTGGAAGAGTTTGTGAAGGATAGGCACTAATTCGTCTCTGAATGTTTGGTAGAATTCATTTGTAAATCCATCAGGTCCTGGGCTTTTGTTTCTGGGGAGGTTTTTGATTACCATTTCAATTTCGCTAATTGTAATTGGTCTGTTTAGGTGTTCTATTTCTTCTTTATCTAGCTTTGGGTGATTGTAGAGTTGTAGGAATTTGTCCATCTCCTCTAGATTGTTAAACTTGTTTCCATATAACTGTTCATAGTAGTTACTGATTATTCTTTTGATTTCTGCTGTGTCCGTTGTGATTTCTCATCTTTCATTGATGATCCTGTTTATTTGTGCTTTCTCCCTTTTTTCCTTTGTGAGCCTGGCTAGGGGTTTGTCTATTTTATTGATTTTTTCAAAGAACCAGCTCTTGGTTTCATTGATCTTTTGGATTGTTTTTTTAGTTTCAATTTCATTTATTTCTGCTTTGGTTTTTATTATTTCTTTTCTTCTACTGGTTTTGGGTTTTTTTTGTTGTTCTTTTTCTAGATCTTTGAGCTTCGAGATTAGGTAATTTCTTTGAGTTCTTTCTTGTTTCTTGATGTGAGCTTCTATTGCTATATATTTTCCTCTTATTACTGCTTTTGCTGCATCCCATACATTTAGGATATTGGTGTCCTCCTTGTCGTTCAATTCAAAAAATTTTTTAATTTCTTCTTTGATCTCCTCATTAGTCCAATGGTCTTCCAGTAGTGTGGTTTTTAATCTCCATGAGGTAGGAAAGTTCCTTGCCTTCTTTTTATGGTTTATTTCTAGTTTGATGCCTTCATGGTCAGAAAAGATGGTTGATATGATTTCAATCTTGGTGTATCTGTTGGATTCATTCCAGGGGCACAAGGATGGTTTAACATCCGAAAATCAATCAACGTTATCCAACACATCAACAAAAAGAAATATAAAAACCATATGATAATATCAATAGATGCTGAGAAAGCTTTCGACAAAGTGCAACACCCATTCATGATAAAAGCCCTTGAAATTCTTGGGATACAAGGAACATACCTCAACATCATAAAGGCCATCTATGACAAGCCAACAGCCAGTATCATTCTCAATGGTGAAAAGCTGAAAGCCATTCCATTAAGATCTGGAACAAGACAAGGATGTCCACTCTCACCATTGCTTTTCAATATAATACTGGAAGTCCTAGCCAGGGCAATAAGACAAGAGAAAGACATCCAAGGAATCCAAATAGGAAAAGAAGAAGTCAAACTATCACTATTTGCAGACGATATGATATTATACATAGAGAACCCCAAAAACTCCACAGAAAAGCTAATTCAACTCATCAATCAGTTCAGTAAAGTGGCAGGATACAAAATCAACACGCAAAAGTCAGTAGCCTTCCTATACACAAACAATAAATCTGAAGAAGAAGAGATCAAAAAGACCATCCCTTTTGTTATTGAAACAAAAAAAATCAAATATTTGGGAATAAATCTAACAAAAGAGGTAAAGGACCTATACAAAGAAAACTATAAAACACTGTTAAAAGAAATAGAAGAAGACACAAAGAAATGGAGAGACATCCCCTGCTCATGGATTGGAAGAATAAACATTATTAAAATGGCCATCCTTCCAAAAGCAATATACAGATTCAATGCTATTCCAATCAAAATTTCAATGTCATTCTTCAAAGAAATAGAACAATTATTGATGAAATTCATATGGAATCACAAAAAACCCCGAATAGCCAAAGCTCTCCTGAAAAAAAAAGAAGGGAATGGAGGCATCAGACTCCCAGACTTCAAACTATACTACAAAGCCATAATCATCAAAACTGCATGGTATTGGAACAAGAACAGACATACAGACCAATGGAATCGAATAGAAAATCCAGAAATAAACCCACAGATTTATGGTCAACTAATCTTTGACAAAGGAGCAAAGAATATGCATTGGAGCAAAGAAAGTCTGTTCAATAAATGGTGCTGGGAAAACTGGGTCGCTACATGCAAAAGAATGAAGCTTGACCACCACCTCACACCATACACAAAAATCAACTCAAAATGGATTAAAGAACTAGACATAAGACCTGAAACCATAAAATATATAGAAGGAAATATAGGCGAAACACTACGTGATTTGCACATCAAAGACATCTTTACAGACACATCACCCAAAGCAGTGATAGTGAAGGCAAAGATAAACAGCTGGGACTACATCAAATTAAAGAGCTTTTGCACAGCAAAAGAGACAATAACAAAAACAAAGAGAAACCCCACCAACTGGGAGAACATTTTTGCACCCAACACTAATGATAAAGGACTGATCACAAAAATCTGCAAAGAGCTGATGAGACTCAACAACAACAAAGAAAATAATCCAGTCAAAAAATGGGCAGAAGAGCTTAAAAGAAACTTCTCTGAAGAGGAAATGCAAATGGCCAACAGGCATATGAAAAAATGTTCAACATCACTTGTCATCAGGGAAATGCAAATCAAAACTACCATGAGATACCATCTTACACCAGTGAGAATGGCACATATTAAAAAAACTAGCAACAACAAATGTTGGCAAGGGTGTGGAGAAAAAGGAACTCTTCTGCACTGTTGGTGGGAGTGCAAACTGGTCCAACCACTGTGGAAAGCTGTGTGGAGATTTCTGGACCTACTAAACATAGAGCTTCCATATGATCCAGCAATTCCACTCCTAGGTATTTACCCAAAGGACACAGAAACATCAATTCCAAAGAACACCTGCACCCCTATGTTTATAGCAGCACTGTTTACAATAGCTAAGCTTTGGAAACAACCCAAATGCCCAAAAATAGATGACTGGATCAAGAAGATGTGGTACATATATACCATGGAATATTACTCAGCATTCAAAAAAGATAAACACATGCAGTTTGCTGCAACATGGATGGCGCTGGAAGGGATCATGCTCAGCGAAATAAGCCAAAAAGAAAAAGAAAAATACCGGATGGTCTCACTCATAGCAGGAATCTAGAAAACTTAAATAAGGGACCAGGAAAATGAATAACTATAAGAAAGTGAAAATCAAAATCAACAAAAAACTATGAACCAGAGACACTTTTAGGGGGGCGGGGGCGGGAGGGGAGGGATTGGGGTCAGAATGGGGGGCTGCAATTGTATGGGGAATATAACAATAAAATTTATAAAAAAAATAAAATAAAATAAAAAAAAAGTCATGCAATCAAAAAAAAAATAAAAAAATAAACAGTTTTTTGTAAAAAAAAAAATAGTATTCTATTCATATTATTCAAAAATATAAATAATTGAACTATGGTGACTATGGTGCCAAAGGGATTTCCATTGAGAGTGTGGTACTGACTGGAGGAGGCAAGGGGTTCATCCAGAGTGTGAGAAATAGCCTACATTGATCTGGCTATGCATACACTCAAGTGCATTCACAAACTCCCTGCACAGTTATGGTGCATATGCTTATAATATATGCCATAATTTAAAAGAAGAGATATTCTGGGGTGCCATAAAAATGAATTATTATTAAAACATTATAACAATCTTACAAAATGCATAATTTGAAACATTGGGTCTCTTTCTAATATTCCAATAAACCATATTTATGACTTATTTCCAAAATACAGGGTTCTAAGGAATAATTAATCAATAATTAATGCTGAGAAAACTGTACCACCTTTTGGAGAAAAAAGGAAATGCTAGATCAATTTTTCACAGTAGACTAGAAAAGAAATTCAAGATGGGATTAAAAATTAAATACATAACAGATGCCAGAGAAGTACTAGAAAAATGCATAAGATTATTTTTCTACTACTCAGCTGAATAAGTCTGTGTAAAACTCCATTTAAAAACCATGAAAGAAAATATTAAAGTAATTTCTTTCATATTTCAAATTTTCTAGTGACTAAAAACTCAGAAGCAGAGTTTGAAAAATAAATAATAAGCTAGGGAAGATATTTTCCCAGTCTTTGACAGTTTAAATGTATTTATTAACCATAGTAGATGAAACTTGTAAGAATGCATGTCTATGTTTTACTTATATATTTCAAAGAAAAACTGCACAGTAGTAGAGGGAGGCTATAGATAATATAAAAAATAAGTAAAACATGCAGTAAAGTCATATAAAAATTCAAATTCATAGTCAAATGGATGCCAAAAAAACTGCAATTCAAAATACTTTTATATCTTATTGATTAACAGTAAAAATATAATAGGCAGCAAAGTAAGAAGTTCAATTAAATGGCCACTATTGTGTATTCATCTTACAGGTAAATTGACTCAAACATTAAGCTGAATTTAGAAATACAGCAAAAACTTTTAAATGCTTTTGTTTTCTGACAGTCATTCTAATTAGAAGTCATTCAATATATGAAACAGCCATCAGAAATGCACAGTAGTAACTGTATAAGAAACACATGTAATTCTATCTTGAGTGCAGCTCAACACACACTTATTGAGGACCTACTGTATTCTTGTTGCTATGCTATTAAAGGTATGGCAGTGAGTGGGATATGATGTTTTTAGTAGCTGTCAATGTGAACTTGAAAAAAAAGTTAGAGTAATTGCTACTATCAGCAGGAAAGATTAGTGTGCTATACAAGAATGTTAGAGATTTGAGTTACACTGGAGATCATGAAAGCCTCTGAGAAAATGATGTTTAAAATGAAACCTGATGATTGATAAAATTGTACTACCCTTATGCTCCAACATAAAAGGTCCCTATATGGGCTCTGTTCATTGATGACACTACATGTGTTCCACTAAAGGACATGTGGACTACTCTGTCACTCAGGATGTAGCACAGATAAATCTGCTGCACTGAACATTGCTCTCCTGACCAACATCTTTCAGGTGTCCCAGGCACATGTTTAGTGTTCTGTATCTTTGAATCAATGGCAGTCTGTCTCCAAATGCTTTGACTCTTTGAGGGGTGTACCTTTATCAGAGGTGGGCACTGTCACAGCCTCAGGAGGAATTGAGTGACAGAAGTGCTTAAGTTTGAAAGAAGACAAAATAATTTAGTTGAAAAATCCCTTACTTGAAACTCACTATCTGATTACGTGGATGCAATCAATTCTTGCATAACGAAGTAGCATTACCTATTCCTGCAGAGCATCTGTTTTGCTGCTTCTTTTCAGGTTCAAATTCAGTCCTATACACAGTTAAAAGTACAGTATTTACAAGAGTTGCAGCTGGCAACTAAGGAATATTTTAAAATTAAAACAATCCATATTACTCTGAAATTTGTATATATACATATATAGACACACACATATACATGTTCCTGTGTTTAAAACATGATACCAACCTATTACAACGAATAACTAGATGCAAATGAAAAAATAAAATATCATAATTGGTTTTCTATATTTAAAAAATTTACATGATGGAGGATTGCTGAGGCAATGGTGGAGCACAGGGTGTAGAAATACACATTTTTAGAGGTTTAAACATTTAATCCCCAAAGAAGATAAAATCATGTCAATCACAGACTAAATGACAGTTAAGAATGAAACTTTGAATAAGATTTTATAAATTTAAATAGTTGAAAAATATTTTTGCATATTTTAAAAATAACTGATTTATTCATATATTGACTCATTTATGATTAATACCTTGATTAATTCAAAGTTCATCCTGCCATTTAAATTTTGTAGATGGTTTTGAATATTTTATAGCAATTTTTTCAAAACATAAAAATACAATTCTAATCGTTCATGTTTTAAATTTACATTATTTTTGTGTAAATATATCTGAACTTGTACTCTTTTGAGTATAAAATTACCTCTTACTTTTTTAGTCTTTTTAAAAAGCGCGTAACAGTAGAGGTCAAAATAAAAATAAATGAAGAAAATGAACAGTTCAAAAAACGTTATGAAGAAAAAGAAATCTACCTCAAAATAATCACCTGCCTGGGTCTCCCCAGTGGCGAAGCAGTTGAGCGCTGGGCTGCGAAGCTGCCCGCAGCCTCTGTAGCACCGGTTTGATCCCTGGCCCCCCTGTAAGGGTCCCACATGGTGCGCAGACCTCTCCTGCCGCGCCCGCTGCTCCCCTCAGCAGTGTACTTTGGTCCTTCTGCCTGTTCTGCTCCCTGCTCTGGATCTGGTGAACTCTCTCACCCTCCCGTGCTTCTGACTGTACCCAGTGCTTGTATAAATAAATAAATCTTTAAAAAAAATAAAAAAAAAAATCACCTGCCCCATCATCACTACAGAACCAGTTCAATTATGGTTCTCCCTGCCCCCTTCTGCTGGCCACTGCTCCTCAGTATATACTAGTTCTGTATTATCTTTTAAGGGTTTCGACTTTGGTTTTTACAGGTGTTTGTGAACACGTGGAAGAGGCAAACTTTGTGTCTGCAGTCTGCTGTCAACTCGCCATATTTTTGATTCATAACTTTTTAATATTTATACACATCATGTGATCTCCAAACAGTACCAAAGTTCTTGGTCACACAGAGGACTTCAACTAGAAAGAATTAAATTCAGTAAATAGAAGGTGGTAAAGGGAGGAGGCGGGTATTATAGATATTTAAAACAGCATATGTAACAGCCTACACTTGTTTTTGATACTTTTTCCACTGAAGATACTGAAAGCATTTTAATATACTGGAATATCAGATAAATGATAAAATGCAGGGTGGGATAAGAGTAGATGAAGAGTTAAATATCTTAGGTTGTATCTGCAAAATATATCTGTTTTACAGACAATTAAAAATCAAATTCTTGAAAGTTATTTTGTTCATAGGCAAACGCTTACAGTATAAGTACACAGTATGATATAAATGAGATTTATTTTATAATCTGTGCAATCTACCTGCTTTTGCTTACTCTCATTCTAATAAATCATAGGTATCATTCTCTTTCTCCTTTGTGCAATCGTTGTTCAAATAATTCATACTTATAAAATGCATAAATAGCCTGAAATCCAAATGACTTTTAAAATGTGATTTCTGTATTCTAAAAGACTTAAAACACCAACTCCTCCCACATATCTCAGCCAAAATGGGGTATATAAAGCATTCTATTAATGACTTTAATTTTGTATAAGTGAGGAATAATCTGTTACACATTTTTATATCTCTGACAGAGCCTTACCTATTATTTTAATATGATAGTATTTCAAAATGTTATTTTGACCATAATTTTAACACTTCACCATAAGAACTGAACTTCCCAATACAGGACTGAAATTAAAACAACAGTCATGGAAAATAAGTTAATGACAACAAAAGAAAAATGGACTGCCTTTGACTATAAAAATGTCACATTATATTGTTAAAAAAAAAGAGCTGCAGGTTAATTTAACCCCTACTTGTAGCACCATCAGTATTTTCAGAGTTAGAGCAGAAAGGAGGGTCAGTATATAACTTAATTCCTGCTGGTTTGGCATATTTCCCACTAATAACATATGGGCAGGCACAAAACACAGTTGCATATGTATGCATAGTTTAACAACCAGAAAGAATTCCTTCCACATGTCTCCAAAGGTTGATATAGGTGAAGGGAGTTAGAAGGTCAAAAATAAATTGGAATAATAATGCCTACAGATTATAATGCAGACTGTTCTGCCTAAAGAAGCTTAGCTGGAAGTTGAAGGCATAGGACTTCAAGAGTAGTTATACATAAGGGAATCTTTGTATTAACTTGGAGAGTTATATGATTCGGGCACCTCTTTGTCTTCTACCTTCTCTTTTTTTTAAACTGTTTTTATTTATTTATGCATACAATAACTGGGATTTAGGTCAGAGGTCGGGGGAGGGTGAGAGGATTCACCAGAGACAGGTGGAGAACATAACAGAATGGATCCATGGAAATGCACCACTATGGAGAGCATCAAGCAAGACAAGAGTGGTCTGCTGCACCATGTGGGTTAGCTCCCTGACTGAGGATCGAACCCAGGCCACATTGGTGATAGTGTGATAGCACTGACACTTAACCCCTATGCCACCAGGGAGATCCTCTATCTTCTCTTTATATACTGCTTTCTGCGATGTCTCAGTTAAAATAAGAAAAAAAGACTTTTTCAAAAATTGCAACTCTGTGGGGATTACAGGTGGCTCTTCTATGGGAAGATAGGGTGTTATGTATAAAATTTGAAAGGTTTTGCTTTCAAACCTAATTACTTCAAAATGTATTGACTTAAACGAACACCATGTCTTTGGCTATAATTCTATGTACTGAATTTGGGCTGGCTCATCTGGAAGAGCTCATCTCAGTTTTGTGTGAAAGGGCTTTACTCCTGCACTGACAGTCAATTTGCAGATTGGTTTGGCAGGCCCCAAATAGCTTTTATTTTTATGAATTCCAGTTAAGATTCTGAGTCAAGTACCTCTGTTTTCTTCCATATAATTTTTCCAACAGAAGTCTAGGCTGAATGAAACAGTGCTGGAGGGTAGGGCTATAGAGGTGCTATATCCTCAAAAGAACAGTAGCCAGAAAGAGGTCAGGTCACTTGTGCACAATTGCAAGACCATACAGGGAGAGGGAATAGCATGGGGTTCATTTAACAAACAGGGGAAACAGGGCTTCTAAGGCCACAAGTAGCCAGTTATCTAACCCCAGATAGTGTCCACAGGTCCAAAATTCCAAAAAAAAAAAAAAAATGGCCGCTTATCCAAGATGGCACTATCCCATCAACACGAGCCTAGAGCTCATGCCAGCCAGCAAACAGAGAGGCAGGATCAAACTCATTTACTTGAAGGTGCTCACAGGTGGGGCTGCTGAGATTATACCACAGCAGCCTGCAGCCACAGTCTGAAGATCAGATAGCACGGGACACTGAATCAGACAGTAATGGAGGCAGCATCATGGGGAAGCAGTGCCAGATGATCCAGGAATAGTTAACAGAGGTCACAGAACACCCATCAACAGTACTGGACAGAACTGGCCAGCAGTGCCAGTCAGCACCAGTCACTAGGAAACAGTGTCAAAAATACCAGTGATATAGCTCTTTGTAAGTTGTTGACCCACACCAACAACAAACAGCTCTTTGAGACACATCAAGGCAGGGCAGGAGGCAGGTACAGACTCCAGCCTCTGCAGTTTTTCAGCTTCTCTGCAAAACTTTTTAGCATCTTCTCTTTCTTCAGATGTCAGCTGCCAATGTTTTATTTTTCTTCAGAGGCCAAGGACAGAGTCCTTCTCAAGCACAGAGTGAATATAGAGCAGGACAGCCTGCCTTCAGGTCTCCCACCTACAAGTCTGATTGAAGCATTTCCAATTGTATAGCTGTTTGGACCATCTACCAATCAGTTCATAACTCAAACCTGATTAGTCTCATTCCACAATCCAGGCATCAAATTCACAGGCCTCTCTGCCGCCTGTAGCTGGAGGGAGCTACAGCACTGGAGCTGGCCCAGTATGGCCCCATGTATTCCCTGTAGCTAAACCAGGAGCTACATGCATTGGGACAGCATAGTAGGGGAACCATTGCTGTCCACAATCACTGCTTGCCTCCCTCCATTTTCAGCCTGAGCTCCAGTGGGGCTACTGGCGGTAGGCAGCAAAATGCTCACCATCTGCTGCTCCTTGCATTGCCTGTAAGCAGTTTCTAGAGCCAGACTCCAGAGCCCAGAGTGGGCTCTCCAATTTCATTAACATGGAGCTGAGTTTCAAGAATGCAAGCCCCAATGTGCAAGCATTTATCAAGTCTCTGGTTGAATTATACTTTTGGTATCCCTCTGGACACCAAATCACAAAGTTAAGCCTAGATTCAAAGTGCATCGACACCACTTCTGGGTATGGGCACAACTATTAATCTGACACAAAGGTACTGAAATCAACAAAGTCAAATGGCCTCAAAGGAGCATTCTAGTTTTGGAGCTAAATATGGATAACCGTTGGTGTTTTAAGTCTTATCCTATTGATAATAATCGTATCAGCTAAAGTGCCTGGGGTACTCAACTGAGCACCAGTGAGCTTCCTATACTTTTTGTTAGTATTATGAAACAGGCCTTGGAATTTAATGATTGTAGATGCCTGTTAGCAATAACCATCAGGAAAATGAAAAATAGGTTTTTATTTAAGACCTGAGCCACAACATTGTCCCAAAGTGGGGTGTGGGTGAGGCAGAGAGGGAGACAAAGGGCTAGGATCTTGGGTCTTGGACTCACTATTTATAAGTGAATTTAAAACAAGAAAGCAGGAATATAAAGTGGAGAGACAAAAAATATATAAAGAATAAAAGAAAAAAGGGAAAATACAACTCAGTCTTAATCAACCAAAGGTGTCTCAGGGTTTAAGATGACATTGTGTCAATGTCAGTTTCCTGGTGTTGACTTTATACTAGATTTATATAAGATACATCCATTGGGATAAGATATTATGAACATAGGATCTCTCAGAACTATCTTTGCATAATCATATGAATCAATATGCATTTTAAAAAAGTACCTAAATGCCAAGGTTTGAGTGTGTGTTTATCATTACTGATCAACAATCGGGGAAATTCTAGGGAAATCTTAGGGAAGTTTCTCCTTCCTATTCTTTTTCCTTTCTTTCATTCTAGTGTGCCCAGGAGAAGGATAGATAGCTTTACAGAGGATATATTTGCACCAATTTCACTTTCCTCTAGCAAGCACACAATCTGGAGTATCTCAGAGAGGACAAAAAGGTGAGGGTATTCTTATTCTTATCTTTTCCAAAATGTCAATTTTAAAAAAAAAAAAACAACAATATTTCACAGCTACAAAATAAACACCTACTCTTTCACTAAGTCCTGGGCAAGATAGTGAAATAATGCATTAAGATCCTCAATGCATTTAAATTTAAATATTGCCTAAAGAATTTTTTAATGAAAGTGTTTTGTAAATTTCTTCCTATTAGAGATCTAAAATTCTAATTTATATTTCCCACAAACTATAAGTCTATCTAGTCTTCCATAATTATTTGAAATTAAAGATCCAGTATGGTAGGAAAAGTATTAATAAAAATTTAGAAAAGTTTGCATAATAATTACCTCAAAAATAAATTAATCTCCCTCCAAAGCATGTTTCAATTTTAAGCAATTATTTAAAACATGCTACATGGACTTGATTCAAACACAATGATTTAAAATTTCACATATGTAAAAACAACACTTGTCGTGAAAAAGTATTTGACAAGAGCCCTAAATTCTTCATTATATGGTAAGGACACATAACAGAAAAATCTGTCATTTTTACAAGAAAACAAAAGAAAGTTTTAATGAAACTTCCTGGGAAACATCACACACCAAGTGGGGCTCCATCACTTCATTTTGATTAATCAGTTGAAAATTAATCATTTTTTTGTTTAGTTCAAGTGCCTGTCATTTTTGCTTTCTTTTCAATAGAAGCTGAGACATTTTTATAGTACAATACATTTTTTTAGTACAAAGAGATTGTTTCATGCTTTCTCTTTAATTAGGACTATTTTCAAATTTAAAGGGAGAATGAAGTTTTGAATTTATTATTTTCCTCTTTCAAAAGATATGTTTTCCAATTCCAAAATTACTTAAAATTAGGGTGAACCAGAATCTGTTCATTATATGATAATTCTTCAAGCCTGAAACTTTTCTACTACTCAGGAGAGGCTTTAGAATTGTCATTACAACTGCCTAGAAATCTGGAAAGATTTTTTTAACATTATTAGTATTCAATAAATTTCAGTAAAATAAAAGATATAGCTATTATTCACAGTGTATTTTCTAATATTGCTTATCTACTAAATTATATCAAAAATACTTTTTGAAAGAGACTTTTTGCATGGATATTAATAAATTAACTAGTGTTCCTACATCTAAATTATGAATGAAAATTGAACTTTACAACCTGGTATCTCATTGTGCATTTGCATTTCTCTGCTTATAAGTGATGGGCATTTTTCATGTGCCAGTTGTATTCTTTGGAGAATTATCTAAATTTTTCATTTCATTGAGTTGTATGAGTTCTTTATAGATTATGGATATTAGCCCCTTGCCACATATGTGATATGCAAATATTTTCACCATAATGTGTCATTTTGTTTTAATGATAGTTTTTGGAAAGTTTACTCTTCTGGAATAAGGACAAAGATCAATTTGTCCTTTGATAATATGAGAAAATATATTACATCTTCTATAGCTATCCTGGAAAGCTAAATATCTAGAAAAGGAGGGTAGCAAGATTTCTCTGAAAAAAATATGACAAAACAGATATTGTTCTAAAAGTGTCAGATGTGTTAACTTGGGAAAGAATAGAAGGTAAGACATATCAGATAAAGAAATTCTCATAAGATAATATGGACTTGACAACTACTATTAAAACTACACTGCGACTAGACGAGAGAGAGCTAAAGGAGAGGAAAATATGAGTAGAAGTTGCTAAGGTAGATAGGTTATAAAATATGTAGGAAAAATGCCACTCATGCAAAAGAGGATGCAGAATAAATCTATATTGATTTACATACATGGTCTCGTTTTGAGACTTCTTCCCCAAAATTTTAGTAGTAGTTATCTCTAGAAAATGTAATTCCAGACAGTTTGTGGTATCTTATTATGAGCTATTTGATTTTTCATTAATAAATATACATACATTTTGCAACAAGACTACTTAAGCAGAAACAGAACCTTTGGTTTGCACAGACAAACAAAAAAAAAAATTGTTATCAAAAAAGATGACCTAACATAAATAGTAAAATAAATATAAGAGAAACTCTGTAAATACCTTTTGAAATATACAAATTCATATATTTCTAAATAAGATTAAACTCTTAAATTCCTTTATATTTTTCCCAACTACTGTTTGAATATGGGTTTATTATCCAGTAATGTAAATTATATATAATCATAAACTGTTGGTAAATAGTTTATGATACATCTAAAATTCAAATGTATAATTGTGATCTGAGTAAATTCTTGAATTCAGTATACTCATCTAGAAATCTATTACTATGTAATGAAGCTATGCTTTAATTTATAAAAGAAATTATGTCAGAGTAAACTCATTGAATAGAGGCAAAAAATCTATATCAGCATTCACTAAAATAGTACTCCAATTTCTATAGATTCTATACTACAAATAGTAAGCTAATTATTACTTAAAAAGGGTTTAAGGTCAAATAATAAGACTTCAAGTTTTTCTTTACCATAAGGCTTTTTAAAAAATATTAATAAAAAAAATGTGATTTTAAGTGGCATTGAATATTTTAAGTCAGTAAGAGGATGTATATGTCACATTTCCA
Source organism: Talpa europaea (assembly GCF_964194135.1). Classification (NCBI taxonomy): domain Eukaryota; kingdom Metazoa; phylum Chordata; class Mammalia; order Eulipotyphla; family Talpidae; genus Talpa; species Talpa europaea. The sequence goes on from NC_140071.1 coordinate 30,476,497, forward strand.
AAATTTGACCATGGAATCATAATCTTTCAATTTTCATCTTGCATTATTAATAATGAAAATGCTATTGAAGAGATATAATTTGAAAAATATTTATGGAATGATCTATTCATCTCTCTCTATATGCATGTATGTGAAATTCAATAAATCTATAAACTTCAAATCTGGCACAAATGAAAAGCAACTTTAATTTTTTTCAGTTAGACATTTTGTTCATTAACTTAGTCAATCATCTTAAATATTTTTTGATAGCCCACCATATGTCAAAACCTATTCTGCCATCCAGGGACACAGTGGAATACAGATGATATTCCTGCTTGCGGAGCTCACACTTTGTAGAATCATATTTTAAGTCAATGATAAGGTTTAAGACAAGTTCTGATATTTTGTGTGAAATATATATTACTATCTCATTATAAAGTTGGTACAAATTTATTTAGAAAATTACATTTAATAAAGAGAAAAACAAGTCACCTATAATTCTACATTCCAAGGATGAACATTTAAAACCTCCTAATTTATTTTCCCATTCATGTATGTAGCTGTGTGCTTGTACATAAAATACTGATCTCATATGTAATTTTGTTTTCCTTCTTTCAATTGAAAGCAGAATAACAAGTGAATTGGATCGGTAGTCAATTTGCCTAGGGTCAAATTCCAACTCTGTTAAAATCTAATGAAAGTAAGCTTGGGCAGTTTACGTAACATGTTTCTGTCTCAGTTTATCAACTATAAAATATGCATAATAGTAATATTCATCATAATTTGGTAATATGAGAATTGGAAACATACAATTACAAACATATTTGAAAGAGTGCTTACTTTTCAGTCTACATCCTTTATAGTATGTTCAATATGTACTAGCTATTTGAATATTAAAACATTATTTTAGCCACAATATTAGAAATTTTTGTGAATAATTTTAATGCTCACTCAATATTACAATATATTGCTATCAAATTAGTTGACAATTGAAATGCTAATATGTGTTTGATTTTATGAAAAGTACTAGAATAAAAATCTTTTGAATTAAGAATTTATCTTTCTATTCTTAAGGATACTATTAAAAGAGGAGCTATGGATCAAATTATATAAAGGATTTAGAAAAGCAAAATTGGTTTACATCAGGCTATAACAATTTTTGTTTCCCCAAAGTTGCATAAATTTTTTTTCACAAAGCTTTGAGTTTTTTTGTCATCAAAAAAAGCTAGAATTTTTAAAAAAATCATGTTGCTTTAGTTGGCAACTTTACCACAAATTATATTGAATAATTGTCTATAATTAGCACTTGGGATTCCTTGTTAAACAGCTACTCTTAGTCATGAGTAGTAAGGAAATAGACCAATCCCTGGCATCCTAAGGCCTCTTCACTGTTCTTTATTGATTTCTATGAAATTTTCACAATGTATTTCAGCATCTAACACAATGATTAACTCAGGGTTATGTTTAATTGTTATTGAGTACAAATCTCATAAAATATTTATCACATGTTTGCTATAATTTTATAAATGTGTCCTTTTCCTTTTGAATTTTTAAAAATTAACCTGATCACTATTTAAAGCCCCATACTAAAAAATAATTATTTTAGAGTATTTACTATATTATATATAAATTTATTTATTTTCATTTTGTTACATCATTGTTCATTTTTGTACAATATTTGATTTCTTCCCTCAGGTGTAGTCTCCCTAATTCTCCCACTGCCACAGCACCCGTGAACCATCACCATAGTCACTTGGGCTCTTTTCTTTCCTGTGTTGATCCTTCTCCCTCCCCTCCTTTGCTGTATGCCTCAGATCCATGGTTTCCCTCCGAGTTTTGTTACTTTCCTGATCCTTTCTTTGGTTTTTCTATATTCCTCCTATAAGTGAGACCATACAATATTTTTCTTTTTCCTTATTTCACACAGTATAATCCCTTCCAGCTCCATCCATGTTGCCTCAAATGGCATGCGTTTATCTTTTTTTGATTGCTGAGTAGTAGACCATTGTGTATATATATCACATGTTCTTGAGCCATTCATCTGTTTGGGGCATTTAGGTTGTTTCCATATTTTAGGTATTGTAAACAGTGCTGCAATAAACATCAGAGTGCAGATTTCTTTTCAAATTAGTGTTTGTGTGTGTGTGTACACATGTGTCCTTTGTGTATATTCCCAGGAGTTGAAACACAGGATCATATGATAGATCCATTTTTAGTGTTTTGAGGGTCCTCTACACAGCTTTCCAAAGTGGCTGGACCAGTTTGCATTTCTACCAATAGTGTAAGAGGTTTACTTTTTCTCCACATCCTCACCAGCATTTGTTGTTAACAGGTTCTTTGATTTTGTTTTTTAATATGGGCCATTCTCACTGGTATGAGATAATATCTCAATTTGGTTTTACATTTCCCTAATTATAAGTGATGTTGAGCATTTATTAATATACCTCTTGGCCATTAGCATTTCTTCTTTAGAGAAGTGTTTTATAGCTCTTCCACCCATTTTTTGACTGGGTTGTTTGCTTTGTTTTTGTTGAGTTGTGTAAGTTCTTTTGCAGATCTTTGCTATTAGTCCCTGATCAATTGTATGTTGTGCAAATATTTTCTCCCAATCTGTGGAGTGTCGCTTCATTTTGGTTACTGTCTCTTTTGCTGTACAGTAGCTTTTTAGTTTTGATGCAGTCTCAGCTATTTATCTTTTCCTTCATTTTCTTTGTTTCTGGAGATGAGTCCTCAAAGATATTTCTGATACGTTTGTCATGGAGTGTTTTGCCTATGTTTTCTTCTACATACTTTATATGGTTTCAGATCTTATATTCAAATCTTTTATCCATTTGCTTATATATGAATTTAAACAATTATAAAATACTTAAAATTTTGGGAGAAAGACAAAATTATTCATAAAGGTTACCCAATAATAATTGAAACTAGGGAATTTGCATATGAATGCATATATTTGCTAGATTCACATGTGTGAACTGTATGATTATCAATATTTTTAATATAGAGAATATAATGGATTGGTTCATGTAAATTAAAATTTTAGAAGAAGCACTACTAAAATTAGCAAGCTAATAAAGCAGCAGTTGTCCATATGAATTCTCCCCCACAATACTGAGTTTCTTGTGTCACAGATAGTTAAATTTTTTTCAGCTTTTACCCAGACAGTTTTGCATCCTGTGTTTAATAATATTTGCCTTAGATGGAGGGAAAATGTATGCTCTGCTCATGGGACTCAATGCCAACCACTGATGAGCATGTTAATGTGGGAAAACTAAAGAGTTGTCACATATGTTCCCTAACATCTGTTTTATAAAATAACATTTGTGTGTACACATATAAAGATTAACATTTAGTGACTTTTCCATTTCTTTAATTCTACACCACTTCTTGTCTGACCTTTTGTAATTCATTTGAAGTGAGAAAATGGACATTCTTCTAATAATTGAAAAATACATCAAATTTATACTATTTTTATATAGGTAAGATATTCCAATAAAATGGAAAAAATAAATGATGCCACATTAAACTCATGAGCAAAATATTTTGAATATTCTTTGAAATGACAAGAATATTTTGCTAAAGTGGGTTTTCTTTCCTTTTTCCTTCCTTCCTTCATTCTTTCACCCTACTTGTCCTCCTTCTTTCATAATGGTTATTTTCAATATATTTTTCTGCTCCCTGAAACACATATTTATGAAATCATCTTCACTAAAAAATAATGTGTATCTCTTTCAATCCAAATTCAAGTAAACTTCATCTAAAATAGGAAGTTTGCCATGCATTTTTACTGATGCTTATACTTTCAAAATGCCAAAAAACAATGCAAGCCCATATTGCCTCAATAAAAATATTTTTACATAAATAAAAAATACTACTCCTGTAGAAAAATACTATTTTTTTTAAAAAAAGGAGAATGATAAAAGGAAAAGAGAACTCTGGTAATCAAATTTGATATAATCTGTGCAAGTAAGTTTTTATGGTCAAATTTTATGTGTACAGAATAATTAGGTTTCTATAAATACTCTTGTACACACATTTATAATTAATATGACAAAACATTTAAAAGTATCCAGCAATCAATATATCAATAGCCACTACATAATTAATAAGAAATCCTTACTATAGTTATTGCCATTGTTATTCTATTGAGCATATGGTCTTTGTACTAAAGCATTAAATGATTAAGCTGTGAATATTTTCACAAAACTCTCTCTTAGGCAGATGATAGTTTTGTTATTACAAATGGAAATAAATTGATATTTTTGTTCTAATAAACTTTGTTCTAAATGCTGAATGCTTTAGACATCACTATTTAGAAGTTATACTGATTTTGTAAAGATTTTGAAAAATATATGAGGCTTCTATCTGCCTAGGAAAATGGAAATCAAGAAATATGGAAAATGTAATTTCATTTTTATTATATTTTTATATTCTCCAGTAAAACATCATTAAATCCTATCCAAATTTCAGAAAGTAGTAGATTGTATATTGATATTCCAGACCAATATTCTGCCTTTGTATATTCTGCCTATGCTCAAAACCTCAAAATGAAGCTGAAATTTGCTAAATGGATTCTGACATATCCTCCTTTATAGATATATAAATTGACAGAAACTGTTAGAAATAGTTGACTGGAGAATAAATTAATTCTAACAGTGTAAAGAAAAAACATGCACTTGAGAAATGTGGTGAGTTTGACACCAGATCAGAATGAGATCTACTGCAAAATGTTTCATTTTTGACTAAAAAAGAAAAAGGGTTGCATAATATCAGCTTACAATAAATCCTATCAAGGATAAAAAGTTGTTTCCTGAAATTGTAGTTGAATCTTAATTCATACATAGATGATAGATGAATAGGTAATTAGATAGGTAGGTAGGTAGGTGGGTAGGTAGGTAGATTCTAAAAACAGAAATAAAAAAAAAACAATATTGTGATATGAGTGGGAAGGGAAATCTTTAAAATCAACTGTTAGGTTCTTTAATAATCATGTTTTAAAAGTCATGATTTGGTGGTAAAGGAACCCTCTTTTATTGCTAGTGGGAATGTAAACTGGTTCAGCCACTATGGAAAGTTGTATGTAAGTTCTTCAGACCACTACAAATCCATCTACCATATGATACAGCAATTCCACAACTAGGAATCTACCCAAAGGACACAAAATCACTAATTCAAAAAGAAACCTACCTTCTATGTTTGTTGCACCACAATTTATAATAGCCAAGAAATAACCCAAATGCCCCCAAAGAGGCGAATGAATCAAAAAGTTTTGGTATATTTATACCATGGAATATTACTCAGTGATCAAAAATCATACCATTGGGCCTCCCTGGTGGTGCAGGGGGTTGAGTGAAGTGCTGTCAGGCTGTCAGAGACCTTTGCTGTGCAACTTCGCTCCTGGCAGGCTGGGGAGCAACCCACATGGCATAACAGACCTCTCCTGTCTCGCCCGCTGCTCCCCTTAGCAGCGTATTTCAGTACATCTTCCTGTTCTGGTCCCACTCTCTCTGGTGAATCTTCTTACCCCCCACAACTCTGGCCTGTACCCCACTTTAAAAAAAGTCACGTCATTTATGACAACATGGATGGAGCTGGAAGGAATTATGTTAGCTGAAATCAGTCCAAAGGATGATCTCACTTATATGTGGAATAAAGAGAAACCAAACAAAAGGTCAAAAAAAAAAGTCAAAACTAGCAGCGGACCATAGAACTGAGTAATAGAGCAAAGGGTGGGGGTCGCAGGATAGGGAAGGGAATATGCTGATAGTTCACAAAGAATATAGTGGCAAGAGAACTATGAGAACTACATGATGTAAGATGAAAAAAATAAACAAAAATAGAGACATAAAATAGCAGTACAGAGTTTTAAAATATAGAAAAGAATGCAAGAGATGTATGAGACATAATAACGACTTCAACACAGGTTTAATTGAATCCCATAAGCAGAAAAAGGAGAGAATGGGACAATGTAATATTTAAAGATAATGAAAAAGCACTTTCCAAAACTTACCAAAGAAATAAAGCCAAAGATTCAATACCCAACTACCATTACACTCCAGCAAGAGAACAGCTGAGTGTATGCCATTTGAGACCATTGAGGGGATAATCATCTCTCAATGGTAGAATGTTACATGTAAACCTAATCTATCAATAGATGGTTCTATGCTGAACACCTCTCAGCTGGGCTGGCCAACATCATTAATCAGAGGTAAATAAATAGTGCATCGCATGATGCTGTGAAACAGTAACCTCTAAATTAACCATTGGGAAAAGAAACTCAAAAACATAAAACCAAAAATAAAAATATCTCATGGTGCACATACAGCCTCTCAGGCCTAATCCAAGTACTTCCTAGAACTTCATGTTTCTTGGTAAGAACAGAATTCTGTTTCCCTGTCATCTCTGGGAATCCTTATATCCTACCCTACAGAGTTCCACCATTGAATGAGTTTCAGACTCATTCTCCTTTTCTCCAGACATCTCTCTATATTTGAATTTACATACTTCTTTGTACACTCCTGAATATTAAATATCTAAATCTTTTCACATAAATCTATTGCATTTCTATATAGTAACAACAGACTATGACAAAGAGAAATTGGGAAAACAATCCCACTTACAATTTCATTAAAAAGAAAAAAATAGCTGCATATAAATTTAACCAAAGAGGTGAACAGCCTGCACACTGAAAACTAAGATATTGATGAAAGCAACTGAAAATACAAATAAATGGAAAAATATCCCATGCTCATGAACTGGAAGAAAGAGTATTGTTACATATATCCATAGTAATGAAAGCAATCTACAGAGTTAATGCAGTCCCTATCAAAATCCCAATGGCATTTTTCACAACAGTACAGCAATGTTAAAACTTGTGTGGAAAACACAGAAGTTCCCAAATAGCTAAAGCAATCTTTAGAAAGATAAACAAATTTGTATGCATTATACTCCCTGGTTTCAAACTATACTACAAAACTACAGTAATCTAAATAGTATGACACTGCCATTAAAAACAGAACATACCAATAGATCAATAGAACAGAATAAAAAGCTTAGAAATAAACCCACAAAAATGTGGTCAGTTAATTTACAACAAATGAATCAAGCATATATAATGGGGTCAGGACAGTCTTTTCAATAAATGGTGTTGGGGAAACTAGAAATGCAAAGGAATGAAACTTGACAACTACCTAATACCATTCATAAAAATTAACACAAAATACATCAAGGCTGAATACCAAAGCTTACAGAAGAGAACATAAGTGGTATTTTCCTTGATAAGAGTCTGGGAGAAGAATTTTTGAATCTGATACCAAAAGTAGAGACATAAATAAAAAATTGCAAAATAAAAAAACAAAACTATAGCACACCAAATAGCTTTGACCTAACAAAATGTAAACAACAAAATAAAAAAGACAGTTTACAGAATGGTATAAGGAATTTATATCCTAAATATATCAAGAACTCATGCAATCAATAGCAAAATCCAAACAAAAATCTGATTAAAAAACTGAGTGGGGGGGGAAAGAAAATGTTGTTTAAAAATGAACAATGATGTAAAATATATATTTAAAAAATTAAATTAAAAAACTGGGAGATCTGAATAAGCATTTTTCCAAAGAAGATATACCAATGCCTAACAGTTACATGAAAAGGGAAATGATTAAAACCATAATAAATATTAACTCATACCTGTAGAATGGCTATTATCAAAAAGACAAAAATAACAAGTATACCATGGATGTAGAGAAAATAGAACACTGTGCACTGTTGGTAGGAATGTAAATTAATATAATCACCATGGAAACATTATAGAAGTTCCTCAAAAAATTAATAACAGAACTGCCACATGATCCACCAATTCTACTTTTGGATATTTAGCCAAAGGAAATGAATTAGAATTCTAATACCTCTTTATCTGATTTTGAGTGTTAAGTGAAAATATATTATCTGCCAATCATAATAGCACTGGCACATAATAACATTTTCCCTCCTTTTCTCTCTGTTTTTTTGAAATTGTATCGACCAAGCTGTTATACAAACAGTTATGTAACTTTGAATAACTTACTTCTCTGCAGAAAAATCAGTTCCAGGTTTTAAGAATAATTTTACAAGTTAGCATTTACAACACAACATTTGAGAGGAAATTGGCTTATTTGGTATAAGCAACTGGGTAGGAAGTTTATTCAAAAATCAGGGGAAAGTTTCCAGGATATCTTCTTTCATAACACATATTTTATGGTTTGTTTTATTATCCCTTAATAAGAAGCATAGAAAAGAGTGTTGCATTTGATATTGACTGTCGTAGGGAACACAGCACTTACTACAACAGACAACACAGATGTGGGTGAGATGCTTAGTGTGGAAGCCATGGCATCCACAAAACAGAGCATTTCCCTCTAATGAGTTGTTAGGATTGCACATTCTTCAGAGAGCACTAAAGGAGAGACATCTCCAAAATCCACTCAAAAAACCTGACTAAATGTGAACATGGAACAGTTGCAAACCTAAAAACTAAGATATTTTCTCAAGTAGAAAAAGTAAGTTTGTCCTCCACCTCCAATCAGCTCTCTGCCCTGAAGTTAGAGCTCTCTTTCAAAAAAAATATCTGATCATTTCACCTGCCTCCTTTTGAATTCTTTTCACAGATAGTCCAATATTAGAACAAAGACACTGTATACAAGATCCAACTTCTGGTCAAAGATCCAGATTAATCTTGCCTCCAACTCATCATCATCGCCATCCTCTCCTCATACCAGGATCCAGAAACCTTGCCAACTGTACTCCACACCCCCAGCTTGTTTCATTTCCCCTCAGGTAATCTGCTTCTTCCCCTCCCCACTGCCTGGAATATTGTTGTCCCCAGATGATTTTGTTTCACGCCTGAGAAGAGCAGACATTTTCCTCAGGGAAACTTCCACTGGACTTCCCTATCTAGAATCAAGCCCCTTTTCAGCAAATCATGACTCTTTTTCACAGCATTATTCACACATGGTAATTCTACAGGTGTTTAAAAGATCATTTGAATAATGCCTTATTTTCCAAATTTAAATTTCAAACTCCAAGAAGGCAGGGACTGTGGCTATTGTTTTCCTTCATTTTTGTACCCAGTAAATTCCACAGTGCCAATACTAGATGTATGATAATATATGTCATCAGTTGAAAATCACTCTTCCCTATCAGGTGAGGTGAATCCACTAGTCAGGTCAAATGTCATTAAAACCAGAGAGAGCAGATCCAACTCTTAGTCATGAAAGCTAAAGTTTCTCACTGTTTTCTTAATTGGTAAGAAATAAAGTACATACAATAAATTCACAGTATAAATTTTAGAGTTGTTGCTAAACATATCTGTGATTAGATTAATAAATATATGTATCTCTACATGTTTATATTTAAATTTTCTTTCTGAGATAAAGTTTCTTAATCTAAAAAGCACTAGTTGTTACATCCAATTCATTTAAGTAGTTCCATAAAAAAGACCTAGAATTGGCATATCTTCTATCCTTTAGTAAATATTATCATCAAGTTTCCATTTCCCCCCAAAAAAGAAAAAATAAGGTAAGTAATACCCCTTGACAAATGTTGCTTTCCTAAGCAGCAGAATGTTATAGATGCATAGCATCAAGGTTGGGTTAACAGTGTTTCTATGCAACATTGTGACAAAATTTGTGTTGCATATTATTATTCACAGTGTTTTTAGAGAAACTAGGGTTTCCAATCTCACTACCTCCTTGCCCTACATAGCTTACCCAGTGTTAAGACCAATGTTCTAAGTATCAGACACAGCACACACAGAATTACTTCAAAGACCATTCCTAAGAAGACACAAGATCCATAAAAATATTATCAAGTATAGGCAGAGAATACATGTATAAGAAATATTACATAATTCCTCTTTCAATAGCTAGCAGTTAAGTATATAAAATCCTTAGAAGTGGTAGAAGTTATCAGCCTGTGTTTTTAACACTACTATTCTAGTAAATTCAGCTGGGTATTCACAGTTTCCCTCTACTATGCTCAGATCATTGAGAATTTATCTTCTCTCTTGTGTCTGAGAGACATGTAATGTAATACACTGGAACTGTGTTATGTTATAAGAAATGTTCAGAATTAATAATATCAGGATCAGACCCAGTATCCAGTCCACTGGAAGTGTTTTCATGGAGAAATCAAAATAGCAACCTAACTGCTTGTTCAAGAATTCTTTTGAATATAAACCTATAGGAGAAAATTGTGGAAACAAGTCCTCGTGAGTTCAGTTCCTACCAAAGGCAAATGCATAGCTCCTCATGAAAATTATCATACCTAGATTCCAGTGTTAGAGGAGATACAGCCTGTCACTGCCCCTGCATCCCATGCCAGACTCATTTTCTCAGTTATCATCACTCCATATTCCATTCTTTTATCTTAAGATATATTTCAGTGTGCAAGAGAAAGTTGCTTCAGTTGTGCTAAGTACCAGGCTTTCAATCTGAACTTAGTCTCGAAGGCTGCCTTTTGGATGCTCTTTCTCACCTACTAGTCTTCTATCCCCATGCCCTGGGTCACTCTTGAATGTCTGACTTGCTGCATCGAGGTTCTTGAGCTCTTTGGAACTTCTTTGGAAAGGGTGATTTGAAAAAAGCATAATGGACAGGTTTATAATTCTTTTTGTCCAACAGATGTTAGTGAAGGATAAAAGCATAGGTGTTTACTTTCGTTGGCCACATGATGCCAAATTTAGAATTATACAGATTATGTACACTACCCAAGAGTTGAAAGCAACCTAAGTGCCCACTGACAGATATTTGAATAAAGATGTGGTATATATACACATGTGATGTAGCTACACAAGGGGAACAAGTATGATGAAGAACAGAATTAGACTTCGTTAAAATGCTGATTTGTATTGATGCACACTGCAAATTTAAATAATGTTAAAATGCAATGTTATTTTGACAAAAATATTTTTTAAAAAGCATGTTCCTAGCTACTTTATTGGAATTTTCTGTGTGACCACTCTAGCTGACAGGAATCAAGCCCTGTCCACCAGGCAAGTCTGAACCAGAGCTCCCCTCTCCTTCCAACTTACTCCCTATACCCACATGTCAAAATATTAAAAAAAAAAAAGTTGACATGGTTATTTACCAAGACAGGATAAACATATAATAAGTTGTACTAGTAAAAGTAAAAAAAAAAAAAGTGATTAGATCACAATCTCTTCCTGTTTTTTAAAAAAAATTGTACTCAAATTTTAAGTACAAATAAGTAAAGGTTTGCTTTCCCAAAGGAGTTTCTGACCACTCTGATTCTTGTTGTATTTTGAAAAAATCTCTGAGGCATCTGAAGAGGAAGGGATCAATATTGAGGTTACGCAGACTGTTCCATAAACATCCCAATATTTGCAGTCAGAAATTGATCATGAAAACCATGGAAAGAGTTTATACTTAACTGATTTTTATATGATAAGAAATATACTGTCCAGGATAAAGTTGAACCATGATAGAGTTGAGAGATATTAATCCTACTTTTATTTTGCAAGATGTTTGATTCTAAATCATCACAGTGTCTTGGAGGCAAACCTAGCCAAGGTTTTGGATGTTACCTGGCAAGCTGTGAAGTTTATATCTTGGACTAGGCTTCTTTATACACAACTTGTATGAAACTCATGATAGCTATTTGTAGATTTTTGGGTTAAAATGTACACTTAGCATACAACACACCTGTTTTAATACTGAAAGTATAATTTTTTTGTATAGAAAAAAAATGCCTGTGTACTCTTTTCAGAATATGTAAGGCAAGATGTTATCATGACTATAAACTGGACACAAGCCACACAGACAACAAGTCCTGAAATGGCTTGAAAGAGCTTTCAACAAATTTACATGTGAACCTCTGTGTCATAGGTAACTGTTTGTACTTTTCCAAGTCTTGGCCATCTTCTCCATCAATACCAACTTAAAAATTAAAGGAACTGGGGCCTCCCTGGTGGCGCAGGGGATTGAGCACTGCACTGTGAGGCAGTCCACAGCCTCTGCAGCATGAATTTGATCCCCGGCCTGCCAGGGAGCAACCCACATGGCGCAGTAGACCTCTCCTGTCTTGCCTGCTGCTCCCCTCAGCAGTGTACTTCTGTCAATCTGCCTGTTCTGTTTCCACTCTATCTCTGGTGAATACTCTCACCCCCTGCACCTCTGGCCTGTACCCCAGCTCCTGTATGTGTAGATAAATCAATCTTTTAAAAAAATAAGAAGAAAAGTAAAATCTAATAGTTGTCACTAAAAAAAAGAAGAGTAAAACTAATTCTTTTTTTAATAATTTTATTTTTATATTCCCCATACAATTGCAACCCCCCATTTTGACCCCAATCCCTCCCCTCCCGCCACCCACCCCCCAAAAAGTGTCTCTGGTTCATAGTTTTTTTGTTGATTTTGATTTTTACTTTCTTATAGTTATTCATTTTCCTGGTCCCTTATTTAAGTTTTCTAGATTCCTGCTATGAGTGAGACCATCCGGTATTTTTCTTTTTCTTTCTGGCTTATTTCGCTGAGCATGATCCCTTCCAGCGCCATCCATGTTGCTGCAAATTGCATGTGTTTATCTTTTTTTGAATGCTGAGTAATATTCCATGGTGTATATGCACCACATCTTCTTGATCCAGTCATCTATTTTTGGGCATTTGGGCTGTTTCCAAAGCTTAGCTATTGTAAACAGTGCTGCTATAAACATAGGAGTGCAGGTGTTCTTTAGAATTGATGTTTCTGTGTCCTTTGGGTAAATACCTAGGAGTGGAATTGCTGCATCATATGGAAGCTCTATGTTTAGTAGGTCCAGAAATCTCCACACAGCTCTCCATAGTGGTTGGACCAGTTTGCACTCCCACCAGCAGTGCAGGAAGAGTTCCTTTTTCTCCACACCCTCGCCAACATTTGTTGTTGCTAGTTTTGTTTTTTTTTTAATATGTGCCATTCTCACTGGTGTAAGATGGTATCTCATGGTAGTTTTGATTTGCATTTCCCTGATCACAAGTGATGTTGAACATTTTTTCATATGCCTGTTGGCCATTTGCACTTCCTCTTCAGAGAAAAACTAATTTCTTTTCAGTGAAACACAGATTTAAAAAAAAAAAAAAAAAACCTTAAGTGTTTCTTTTGAGATGCCTCAGGCCTTGGTACCTGAGAGAAAATCTGAAAACCAGCTTAATAAAACAAGAACATATAAGAATGTGGTCCACAATTCAGGACACAAAATACAAATTTCTTGAGAAATCCTACTTTAATTGCTCTAGAAACTATTACCTTCTCACATATTTAAAAATAGATGGAATTTTTCCACCAGAAATATGATGTAAGTCTGCTGGGCAGGGTGATTTTACTAATAATACCACCAACTGTCATATTCAAAGCATCCATTCCTTACTTGAGTATTTTCATCTAGTCGAAAACATATGGATTTTTTTCTTGTTATATAAAGATTTGCTTTAATGCACATCTGCCAGCAGTCAATCTTTTTCTGACAAATTTAAGGAATTCATAGTCATAATTTGGCAGACACTCTGGAATTATATTTTCCATCTTTCAATTCTATCCAACATAAAAAAAAAAGACACTAATGAAATATAAACAACTCTTTCAAGGCAGCTCTGTCATAAAATATAAAATCTTTTCATTAATAATCATAATTCCATTCTATAACTTTCATGTATTATTTAAAATTTTCATTTTTAAAAATGCGTACCTTCATAATAATGCTTATTTCTAGTATGTTCAGTATTTAAGTAACTTTTTTACTATGAAACAGTCCACATAGTTCATTATTAATACATGATGTCCTTGATCAAAATTTTGCTTCCATTCTCTGAGACTGAAACTTTTCAATAAAATATTTTTAATGTCATATATTTGGGTATAACTGATTAAAAGAAATAAACTAAGTCAGGATGATAACCGATATTTTGTAGTTATGGTCTATATTTACATACTATTCCAGTATATTTCAAGGAAATGTCAAAAATTTTATTGTTCTAGACAATAAGAAGCAACATAGCTCCTAGGAAGAAATAAATTTATAGTTGAATAGTTACTGTCTCTGGGCTATGATGAAATAAAAATATATCTTTAACAATGACTGTTAACTAATCTACCAATTTTATTGTTTAGTTCTGCATTTATTCACACATGCATTCAGCAAAGAAATATGTACTGTTGAGTCAATACAAGGATAAAATTCCCTCAAGATTCTTATCTTAGTGGGGAGGAAGACAAATTATGACATTGCACGTTATAAATAAAGTAAATGAAAAAATAAATGTGGTGCAAAAGAGGATCAGAGAATAGAGAAATCAACTTTACAGACAACAGAAAAGTCTAAACAAGAGAGAAAACCAGTGAACTCTATGGATAATTGGGTTTTATTGGAAAAAACAATAAAAGGAATGCATTGGAAGCAGAGAAAACACCATGTGCAAAATCATGTTCCATAACCTGTAACAGCAGCATGCACCTAAGGTGATTTGGTAAATCTGTAGGAGATAATGCTGAAGAACTAAGTGAAGTCCATATTAAGCTCTTTGCAAAAGGGTTTTAGATGTGTGAGGATTTATTAATGGAATTTCAAAAGAGTGTTGATGGTATATCATACATTTTTAGAAAGGTGAAATGCTCTGGGTTAGGATGGATTGAAAGGAGAAAAAGACATAAGGCTAAAAGACTGCTGAGAGCATCACTATAATTAACAAGAATGTTGACTACAGAACTGAAGCATGGGGTTAGGGGGTAGGGTAGTGGGGAAGGGGTTAGAGCAAGAAGCACAACTATGGTGGTGGAATATGGGTGGTTGGGTGGTGAGTGCACTACTATCGCAATACCTGATGGGGGATCCAAATATTACCTCAATTAAAAATAAATATAGATGACTGGATCAAGAAGATGTGGTACATATACACAATAGAATATTACTCAGCCATCAAAAAGATAAAATCATGCCATTTGCAGCAACATGGATGGAGCTAGAAGGGATCATGCTCAGTGAAATAAGCCAGAAAGAAAAATACCAGATGGTCTCACTTATAGCAGGAATGTAGAGGACCCAAATATGGGATCAGGGAAAAAACTAATTATAATAAAGTAAAAATCAAAATCAACAGGCAACTATAAACAAAAGACATTATGGGGGGGGGGGATAAGGGAGTAGGATCAAAACAAGGATGAAGGAAATTTTTCAGGGACTATTACTAAGATGAAAATGCATGCATTGTACAAAAATTTAAAAATGATGTAAAAAATATATAAAATAAAAAATAATAATAAAATAAAAATAAATACATGTAAAAAAGAATAATTTTGAAAGTATAAAAGTAGACAGTGCACCAACAATAGCCACAGATATGATCACCAAGCCCAATTCATACAGAATTTAGGCACAGGCTTACTTTCCTTCTCTCCATCCTACTCTTTGGAAATCTCAACAGCAGGAGATTGAGTTATACAACTCCCTGATCATTCAGACCTCTGAACTCTCAATCGCCAAAATTTGCCATCTTCAGCTACACAAGCCCATTTACCTGTAACTGAGTTACCTCTGATTAACTGCTCACTCTCAAAATACTACCACTGGACTCCTTGATTTACTCCTTCATAGTATTTCTATAATCAATGTTGCGGCCTCCTCATAACTGAAAGTCCATTGAGTTTCATGGGCTTTTTTCTATCTATTCATTATCATGTTCCTATCTTTACTTACTTTCATAGGTAGTTTAAATCCCATGGTGTGATATTTGACAGGTGTCAGTGTGACTGGTCATAGGATGCCCACTCAATTGGTTAGACATTTCTGCATGTGCCCAGAAATTTTTTCTACATGGGATTAGCAGTTGAACTGATGGACTGAGAAACCAGCCAGCTCCCTCCAATGTGGTTCAGCAGCACACAATTCACTGAAGGCCTGAATAGAAGAAGACAAAAAAGAGAATTCTCTGTGAACATAGAATTGTAGTCTTATCAGCCTAATGTTATTGGTAATTGGAAAAGTGTGATTCAAGTTGTTAAGATAACCAGAAAAATATCTGCCTTCCAAATACAAGTAAGGCAAAGAAGAGTAGCCATTAAGTCCTTTATATTTTCATAAAGCCCTACAATTTCAAATTATTTTATACAGAAACTAAGATAACACAATAATCTGGTATCTTTAGCTCAATATTTAGTAATGATTTAATGGTAGTGGGCTCTAGTAAAGATTCCCATTCAGGTTTTATTGCTTTAATAAAATAACTTTAGTACATTTATGATTCTACAGTAATACTTTATTATGAATTACTGAAAGTAAACTACCCTTGTCAAAATAAATAAAGTATATCTCAGGGTTCCACATTCTTGATTTTATAATGTTGCCTTTTAATGTCCATCCCTACTCATTTGCACAATTTAGTTATCTCTTAGGAATTCTCAGGTCATTAGTGTGAATTAGTATAGTATTAAGTGTGGAATGACAGTTCTAAGAATTTTAAAGAAATGCACACTTAGGCACAGATTAATGGGGAGTAATGTATCTCCTTCCACATTTACAGCTCCCACAATGAAAGTAGATAGACCACAAATTCGTTTTTCCTGAGTGATAATTTTTAGTGGCAAAACTGCTAACACAGCAATATTTGAAGTTTATTTCTCCAACAGAGAAACTCACAGGTTGTAGCAGAAAGAATTCTGAATAAATATAGTATCGAAATGTCTGCCCTGGTGTTTTTTGCACAGCTCCATGCATCAGGAAGTTCCTCCATCCATCCTGACATATGACTTCCACTTTGTAAATCCTTTTATATTTTGTTTAGTAGGAGAAAAAAGTAGATTACATACATATGGGGAATCTGCATGGAAATCAACAGTTCTCAGTTACAGAGGGAAAATGAGGGTATGCCCTGAGCTAAGGAATGGAATAGAAGGCTGGGTTTTCAAGGACTGTGAAGAATGGTTTACATGGTGAAGATAGAGGGAAAAGTAATTAGATGTTTTCCTGTCATACAGGAGATTTCTATTACAGAAATCTTATTTCTGGTGGAAAAAAAAAAAAAACTAATCCTTGGTGAGACCTCCAATTTTCATTATTTCAGGCAGTAAATGCAGTGGTAAAAGTTTCTCTGGAGACTATAGGGGCTCTATAGATCTCAATTTGAAATACATGCTAAGTGCACATCTTGGGAAGGCCTGTTCTAAACATCTTGAGGAGCTCTATCTTTTGTCTTGCTATAAATATGTGAGGAAACTACTGCTTCATTTAATAAATTTCACTAGATGTGTGCATGTGTATACTCTTCACTATTTATTGAAGTAATATTACATTATATTTCAGCTGTACATCATTACAAACAATATCTATACATACAACAAAAAGTCCACTGCTAGAAATCTAATTCCGTCCTTCACCAATAACTGCTGCCTTTTACATGACTCACTCACCCTCCCTTCTCCCTTTGCTTCTGGTAACCATAAATTTGATTTTATACTCTAGAAGTTTTGTTGATTTTTTTTTTGAGTCAAGAAGGTCTAGCAATGTTCAGGGAGTTGATAAAGTACTTTATAGTTCACATAGATCTTTCCTATTTGCATTATTTCATTTCACATTCTATATGCTATCATAATCCTCATTTTACAGAAATTGCTATTTCTCCAAGAAGTTGAGTAATTAACCCAACCACATTGTTAGGAAATACCACAAATAGCACCAGCAGCTTCTAAGTTCTCATGGCTTCATCGTTCATTGTTTTTGAATGCACATACCCTCCTAAAGTAATATATTTTCCTAAAAAATCAAATAAATTTCCTGCCCAATATTTGAGGATCTTATTTTAGGAGTAACAACTAGAACAACCCTGAGTCAGTACTTTTATGCTCTTGAAAACTTTTGCAAAGCAACATTATTAAGTTCTATTTAGGAAGGTCATCATACCCAAATTTAACATGTAGTAATAAAAAACTCAGTTTTAATATATTTCTTATTTATTAGAGCTTAAATGACAGAATTTTGAATTATATAATAAGGAAAAAGCTGAATTTCTACCTTTTTTTAAAAAAGATTTATTTATTTGTTTGTTTGTTTATTTATTTATTTATTTATTTATACAAGCGCTGGGTACAGTCAGAAGCGCGGGAGCATGAGAGAATTCATCAGAGCCAGAGCAGGGAGCAGAGCAGGCAGAAGGACCGAAGTACACTGCTGAGAGGAGCAGCGGGCGGCAGGAGAGGTCTGCGCGCCATGTGGGACCCTCCTCCAGTGGCCGGGGAGCAGCCAGGGATCGAACCGGCGCCGCAGAAGCTGCAGGCAGAGCTCATCCACTGCGCCACCAGGGAGGCCCTCTACTTATGTGTTGTCAAATATATGGCAAACTATTGCTATAAGTCTAAATTAAGGTAACATAAAATGAAAAAGGTTTAAATTAATCTGACTATAAAAATTATATTTTATTCTTGTTATTAGTCTTTTAAATTTTTTGTTCTATCATATCTGAGGTAACATTGGTTTGCAACACTGTATAAAATTTAGGGCTGTAAGGCCTCTTCTGGCCAGCAGTCTGAGCCCCTAGGGGGAGCAGCAAACATGCAGGGGAGTGTGTACCCTCATTGCCATTTTAGAACAGGGACCTTTCTTCAATAAAGACTGCTTGAAACTGGCAGAAGGCTCCCCGTGGAGCCAGAGGGAGAAGGTTCCCTAAGCAGTCAGAGGTGAGCTGAAGACCCCCAAAAGCCTGGTCCGCCTGGCAGGAAGTTGGAGCCCAGAGGGGGATACAGTTTTTTTGGAACCCAGAGTGCAATCCAGCTGCCTCACCTCCAGGGAAGTTTGTGGGACTTCAAGACACACCTTTGTAATTAAACATAGGTGGAGGAAATATTCTGTGACAGCGACCATTAATATATTCAAAGTACTACTGCCTCACTAGACTTCTGGCCTAACAGTATTTGACTCATTTGGACTGCCAATTTCTAAAACCCCACAAAGAACACACCAAAAAGATGCTGGCCAGTACCAGTGGCACAGTTTCCCAATGCATAAGGTAAATTAGAAGACAGGCAGCAGGGAGAAGAAAAACTACATGCAACCTAGCAACTCCTTAGAAGAAAGACACACCACAAAAAGAAAACCAACCACCAGATGGCAACGACAGTGACTTGGAAGAACTTCTGAGCCTTCCAGAAAGAGAATTTAAAATTGCTGTGATTAAAAAACTGACAGAAGTCATAAAGGAAAACAATAATAAGGGAAAAATAATCAACGATCAGAAGAATGAAATTGAGTCCCTAAAGAGGGAAGTAAAAGAAATGCAGGAGATCGAAGAATTAATGGAGGCGCTAAAGAAATTTGCGAAAAGCAATGAAAGTAGAATAGATGAAATAGAAGAATGAATAAGTACTCTTGAAGACACAGAAATAAAAAGAAACAAAACAGAAAAGGAAAGAGAAGTACAAAGGAAAAAGACTGAATAAAGACTTCGGCAACTATCTGACTCCATGAGGAAAGGAATATAAAAGTAATAGGAATCCCAGAAGGAGAGGAGAGAGACATAGAAACAGAGAAAATATTCAAGAAAATAATTGAAGAGAACTTCCCAAATATGAAAGAGCTGAAAGTAGACATACAAGAAGCAAGAAGAACACCAAACCTCCATGACGAAAGGAAAAATGCAGCAAGACACATAATAGTAAACCTCCCAAGAATCCAAGACAAGGAAAAAAAGAGGGAATAAACAGGTAACATTCAAAGGAAAACCAATCAGACTGACATAAGACTTCTCCGAAGAAACACTATGGGCAAGGAGAGAGTGGAGGGACATAGTCAACACACTCCAAAACAACAAATGCCAACCAAGAATACTCTATCCCACAAAGCTTTCCTTCCTCTACGAAGAAAGAATAAGGACCTTCGCAGACAAACAGAAACTCTGGAATTTCATTACGACTAAATCCCCACTCCAAAAAATACTAAGGAGTCCTAAAGCCAGAACCTCAGAGGGATGAATAACAATGAAAGAAGGCCAAAAGAAAAAGTTATTAAAAGAATAAATAAATAAAACCAGAGGAAAGACAAACACAATGGCAAATACAGATGCTAACATATCAATATTAACTCTAAATGTAAATGGACTAAACTCTTCAATAAAAAGACACAGAGTTGCAGGCTGGATTAAGAAACACAAACCAATCTTTTGCTGTCTCCAGGAAACACATTAAACTACAAAAGATAAAAATAGACTCAAAGTTAAAGGATGGAAAACAATCCTACAGGCAAATGGACCAAAAAAGAAAGCAGGAACAGCGATACTTATATCAGATAAAACAGATTTCAAACTCAAAAAGGTAAAAAGAGACCCTAACGGTCACTACATTATGATCAAGGGGACAATACTTCAAGAAGAAATAACATTCATTAACATATATTCACCAAGTGAAGGAGCACCAAAATATATCAGACAACTATTATCATCTTTGAAAACAGACATCAGAGAAAACACATATGACATATGTAGTAGGAGACTTCAACACACCACTATCAACAATGGATAGATCAACGAGACAAAAAATAAGTAAAGACACTAAAGCTCTAAATAAAGATCTAGAGCGCTTGGGCTTAACAGACATCTACAGAACACTAAACCAAAAAAAATCTGAGTACACATTTTCCTCAAGTGCACACGGGTCATTCTCCAGGATCAATCACATACTGGGACACAAGAGAAACATCAACAGATACACCAAGATCAAAATCATACCAACCATCTTCTCTGACAATGAAGGCATCAGATGAGAAATAAAACCATGAAAAGAAGGCAAGGAACTCTCCTACATCATGGAGATTGAAACCCATACTACTAGAACACCACTGGACTAATGAAGAGATCAAAGAAGAAATTAAAAAATTCTTTGAGTTGAATGACAAGGAGGACACCAATATCCTAAATGTATGAGATGCAGCAAAAGCAGTAATAAGAGGAAAATATATAGCAATAGAGGCTCACATCAAGAAACAAGAAAGAACTCACAGAAACAACCTAATCTCAAAGCTCAAAGAACTAGAAAAAGAACGACAAAAAAACCCAAAACCAGTAGAAGAAAAGAAATAATAAAAACCAAAGCAGAAATAAATGAAATTGAAACTAAAAAAACAATCCAAAAGATCAATGAAACCAAAAGCTGGTTCTTCAAAAAAATAAATAAAATAGACAAACCCCTAGCCAGGCTCACAAAGGAAAAATGGGAGAAAGCACAAATAAACATGATCACAAATGAAAGAGGAGAAATCACAACAGACACAGCAGAAATCAAAAGAATAATCAGAGACTACTATGAACAGTTATATGGAAACAAGTTCAACAATCTAGAAGAGATGGACAAATTCCTACAACTCTACAATCACCCAAAGATAGATAAAGAAGAAATAGAACACCTAAACAGATCAATTACATGCAGCAAAATTGAAATGGTAATCAAAAACCTCCCCAAAACCAAAAGCCCAGGACCTGATGGATTTACAAATGAATTCTACCAAACATTCAGAGACGAATTAGTGCCCATCCTTCACAAACTCTTCCAAAAAATTGAGAAGGAAGGGATAATAACAAACATGTTCTATGAAGCCAACATTACACTAATACCAAAACCGAACAAGGACAACACAAAAAAAAGAAAACTACAGGCCACTCTCTCTAATGAACACAGATGCAAAAATCCTCAATAAAATTTTAGCTATCAGAATCCAACAATGTATCCATAAGATAATTCACCACGACCAAGTAGGATTCATGCCAGGGACACAAGGATGGTTCAACATCCGAAAATCAATCGTCATCCAACACATCAATAAAAAGAAATATAAAAACCATATGATAATATCAACAGATGTTGAGAAAGCTTTCGACAAAGTGCAACACCCATTCATGACAAAAGCCCTTGAAATTCTTGGGATACAAGGAACATACCCCAACATCATAAAGGCCATATATAACAAGCCAACAGCCAGTATCATTCTCAATGGCGAAAAGTTGAAAGCATTTCCATTAAGATCTAGAATAAGACAAGGATGTCCACTCTCACCACTGCTTTTCAATATAATACTGGAAGTCCTAGCCAGAGCAATAAGACAAGAGAAAGACATACAAGGAATCCAAATAGGAAAAGAAGAAGTCAAACAAACACTATTTGCAGATGATATGATAATATACATAGAGTAGCCCAAAAACTCCACAGAAAATCTAATTCAACTAATCAATCAGTTTAGTAAAGTGGCAGGATACAAAATTAACACAAAAAAATCAGTAGCCTTCTTATACACAAACAATAAATCTGAAGAGGAAATCAAAAAAACCATCCCTTTTATTATTGAAACAAAAAAAATCAAATACTTGGGAATAAATCTAAAAGAGGTAAAGGACCTATACAAAGAAAACTATATTACACTGTTAAAAGAAATAGAAGAAGACACAAAGAAATGGAAAGACATCCCCTGATCATGAATAGGAAGACTAAACATCATCAAAATGGCCATCCTACCAAAAGTAATATACAGATTCAATGCTATTCCAATAAAAATCTCAATGACAATCTTCAAAGAAATAGAACAATTATTGATGAAATTCATATGGAAGCACCAAAAACCCCAAATAGCCAAAGCTCCTCTGAAAAAAAAAAAAAGAAGAGAATGGAGGCATCACACTCCCAGACTTCAAATTATACTACAAAGCCATAATTATCAAAACTGCATGGTTTTGGAACAAGAACAGACACACAGATTAATGGAATCAAATAGAAAATCCAGAAATAAACCCACAGATTTATGGTCAACTAATCTTTGACAAAGGAGCAAAGACTATGCACTGGAGCAAAGAAAGTTTGTTCAATAAATGGTGCTGGGAAAACTGGGTCGCCACATGCAAAAGAATGAAGATTGACCACTACCTCACACCATGCACAAAAAAAAAACTCAAAATGGATTAAAGAACTAGACATAAGACCTGAAACCATAAAATACATAGAAGGAAATACAAGCAAAACACTCCATGATATGCACATCAAAGACATCTTTACAGACACATCACCCAAAGCAGTGATAGTGAAGGCAAAGATAAACAGCTGGGACTACATCAAATTAAAGAGCTTCTGCACAGAAAAAGAGACAATAACCAAAACAAAGAGAAACCCCACTTACTGGGAGAAAATTTTTGCACACAACACTAGCTAACGATAAAGGACTGATCACAAAAATCTACAAAGAGCTGATGAGACTCAACAAAAACAAAGAAAATAATCCAGTCAAAAAATGGGCAGAAGAGCTAAAAAGAAATTTCTCTGAAGAAGAAATGCAAATGGCCAACAGGCATATGAAAAAATGTCCAAGATCACTTGTAATCAGGGAAATGCAAATCAAAACTACAATGAGATACGATCTCACACCAGTGAGAATGGCACATATTAAAAAAACTAGCAACAACAAATGTTGGTGAGGTTGTAGAGAAAAAGGAACTCTCCTGCAGTGCTGGTGGGAGTGCAAACTGGTCCAACCACTATGGAGAGCTGTGTGGAGATTTCTTGAACTACTAAACATAGAGCTTCCATATGATCCAGCAATTCCACTCCTAGGTATTTACCCAAATGACACAGAAACAGTAATTCCAAAGGGCACCTGCACCCCTATGTTTACAGCAGCACTATTTACAATAGCTAAGCTATGGAAGTAACCCAAATGCCCAAAAATTGATGACTGGGTCAAGAAGATGTGGTGCATATACACAATGGAATATTACTCCGCATTCAAAAAAGATAAACACATGCAATTTGCAGCAACATGGATGGAGCTGGAAGGGATCATGCTCAGCGAAATAAGTCAGAAAGAAAAAGACAAATAGCAGGAATTTATAGACCAGGAAAAAGACTAATCAATAAAAAGTAAAAATCAAAATCAACAAGCAACTATAAACCAGAGACACACTACGGGGTGGGGGTGGGGGCGGGGAGGGCAGGGAAAGGAAGGACTAGAGTCAAAATAAGGGGGGAGGTGCAATTGTATGGGGAATATAACCAAAATGAAAATGCATACATTGTGCAAAGATGAAAAAAGATGTAAGAATTATATAAAATAAAATATTTAAATTTTTAAAAAATTAGGGCTGTAGTTTCTTTCTCTTCAGGTGTACATTACCACATCATGCCCACCACCAAGGCAACAATATCCTAACCCAGATGAATCTGTCTAGATTGATACTTCCTCTGGGATTCCTCACTCCATTCCCAACCCATCCTCCCACCTACTGTACCCAAAGAACCACTCCTGATATCATGTAGGCCCAGTAAATATGTCAAGCTTTAGATATGATTTTCCCAGACAATTTAAACACATTTTGTTGACTCCCATTCTATGATAACCCAATTTAATCATGATTCTTTTTCAACATTTTCTGGGTCATATTATAATTTATTACCTTACATATTTGTCTCATCTTTATTCTGAGTCTTTGATATCAAGGTATCAAGAACCATATATCATATATATCCTGCATCCAACTCATATTTATATGTGTGTGTGTGTGTACACATATATCAGTTGCGTGTGTGTGTGTGTGTATGTATGTGTGTATACCTAGCACCTAAAACAGAGTCTCAGTGAAGATCTAGAATGAGTAAATAAATGAGGTGAGAAGACAGAAAGTACTTGAAATCTGATGACTGAAAGTCAATAAGTCCTTAGGATGAAATTTAGTGCAGCTTTTCCTTATAGTTCATTTGTTACTTGCTACAGTGACAGGTGTAAAAACAGAACTCAAAAGAGGCCAACAGGCAAAAGCATTTGTTTGTCTTCATAGCAGTAGAAAGTGAACAGAGATAAGTTAATTATTATCATAGTTCATCAAAGGCTATTGCTTTTCCATTTCAAATATCTCTTATCTCTTCTTGACATAGTCAAATAGGTTCACTAATTCACACTAATGAACAGAAATCCTTAGGTAAATCATCGACTTCTCTTTGAAAGGCGGCTAAATTAACATTAAGATGGGTCAAAGTTAGATCCAAAGACTTCAAAAGTGACAGTTTAATTGAGTGGATTTAATGTATCTTCCCATGATAATTGATAGCAAAAGCATTCACTTAATTGGAAATCTCCGTGAAATAAAGCAAGACATACTGAAACTCTATTTCATTTTTTTTGAATAACTCATCTTTGAAGAAAAATGAAGTTACTGATATATTTAGCAATTAATTTTCATCTGTCATATAATTTAAATCTTTGACAAGAAAATTTGAATAACTTGGATGTTTTACTTCTAAAATTAACAAATGATGCCAGATTTATGCCATAGTTAAAATGTTCGGTATAAATGTACAGACTCTTTGCCATTAATAATTAGTAACACAGAAAGTCACAGGATAAAATTCCAAACAGCATCTTTACCTTTTGAGGTTGTCAAAACGTACATGTTAAAAATCTTTGTATTTCATCAGTTTAGAAGATCAATTAACTTCAATAAAAGATATAGAAGAAAATGAAAAAGGTCATAAAGCAATGTAAAATAAGAAACTTCAGGAAATCTCAGATTTTTATCCTTTTATTTAAAGGGAAAGAACTACTAAATCTACATAATGAATACAAAGACAGGGTATCTCTCACACAGGGAAGATCTGGCTGGTGGTAGAAATGGAACTAATCAACCTCCTCATCATCATCAACCACGAGGGCTGAGCTTTTCATCATCAGTCACGAGCTCCTTCAGAACAAGAATGTACAGGTGAAGTCTTTACAACATTATAAAACTTTTAGGAGCCAGAGTAAAGGAGAGAGGCACCTTTATCCTTGGAAGGCAGTAAGAGATAACTTCAACCCCAAATCCAGAACGAGGGCAGGACACAGAGTAAAAAGGGGTTCATCTTTCAGAGCAAAGATAGCTGATGTGTTTGGAAAGGTTACACTCTCAGAATATTGGGGACAGAGGAGGCAGCATGACTGCAGACAAGCAAAGGAAACCCCCAGAAGGTAGCATAGTACAAAGTTGTGGAGAAACCCAAAGACACAGTCTGAACTGATTGCCTTCCTCACTTTATCAAACCTGTTTCCTTAACTGAAGAAGCGCAGCAACACCAAAATTAATGATTTTTTTATTCGTCAGGGTTTGTTAGGAAAACGAAGCTACTTTAGACATAACTAAGTGTTCTAAGTGTGAAAGGTTTAGTACAATGTGGACAATGACCCACACTCTGCAGGATTCAGGGGGGGAGGTCATGGATGCCACCGCTAGTGAGCCCAACCTGAAACATGGATGGATGCTTTTTATGAGCTCACCCAGAAGTTGCTGCAATTCCTGTGAATTTATGGGAGCATCCACTGACCTTGTCTGCAGCAAAGAAAGGAGTAGTTCTCAGTAGCTAGTCAGGATGCCAGTGTGAATCTGTCTACACAGCATCTAGTTGAAATTGCAACCAGAGAATAATGACTGTTTTGCCTTAATTACTGAACTAAAAATGAAAATAATGCTTCTTTTTGGCATAGGCTAACCTGGACCCTACAGGGAGAACGATTTTGAAAAATAAAGGCCTTGGCTTTTCCGTATTGAAGAGGAGAACTTACAAAGACATGTTGCTGAAGCAACTGTCAGTGTAAGTAGAAATAGGGACTAAATTAGACTATCCATGCTAGTGTACCAAGCACAATAGCACTGATGTTAATATTATTAACAGTACTATCATCATCATCATCATCATCATATTATTATTACTATTATTATTTCCTCTTTTGGCAGAACCAAGTATAGAGCAACATTAACTGTCCAAAAGTGATTATATCTCATATTTGAATCTAGGCCCAGTGGAGCTCTAAACAAACAACGGTTCTGTGGCCCCTCAGGAAAGAGAAATTACCTGGGAGGCTGTTTTTATCCTTTCTATTACTTCCCAAGTGTTTTCCAGTAGACCCATATAATTAAACATTATTTTAGAGACCAAAAAAAAAAAAAAAAAAAAACCAACAAAGAAAAGAAGGGAGGGAGAAAGAAAGAGGGTGAAAAATAAACTTAGATTTCATTTTTACTGCTGAGGCTTAGTTCAAACCCAAAACTTATGTTCTTTTTCCAGGTTACCCATAACTGATGTGTTCTATTTCTTAGCTCAGTAACAGGAAATGAACTATTCAATCTTGAATTAGTAGGGGATATGGCAATGGGAAGGGCAGTTTTAGCTAGTAGTAACTTTTAAAAAAATATTCAAGGGAATGAATAATCTGAATGGTAAAAATTATCACAATTTAGCAATTCACATAGAACATGCCTGAAGTGCAGCAAATTATAATACAGAGAAAATATAATGTATTGACACACCAATGTAACGACACATTATCACTATAAACAATAATGTGAGGAGTTTCTCTAATATGCCAGACTGTGCAAGGGGTTAGACGACGACCTATAGCCAGAGGCACGAGACTGGCAAATATCAGGTAACAGCATAAGCTAGTCCATGCTAAGTGCCTGCTGACCAGCAGAGAACAGCCAAGACAAGGGTGTCATTTCTGAAATCAAGACTCAAGAGTGCTTTCCATGAGATAAAGTCAAACAAAGTAGGAAAGTGAGTTCAAACTTCTCTCTTTGAAAGAAGCAAAAAAAAAAAAAAAAAAGAGAAAAGAAAAAAAAAAGGGGGGGAACAAAATAAAAGTGTTTGGACCTGTTCCCAGAGTTCCATGAGCCATAAAGCTGTCCACACATACTCTGAGGTTAGTCAAACGGAGGGAGGTCATCAATCTGGATTGTCACACTAGAAAACTCCCTCAGGGAAAGTTAAGAGGAAAAATAAAGACCTAAATAGTGCCATCTATCAAAACCATGAATGGGGAACAGGATAGTAAAAGATGCATTTATGGTACAAATTAATCCAAATGACCAAGGAGGGCAAATGTTTTCCACATGTCCACTATATGTCACAAAGAACTCTGTGACCGTGCATAAATAGTGGCAGTATTTGCCAGAAAGGTCTTGTTTATACTTCCTGTCTGCAACAGTTTTCCAAAGTCTTATCTATTCACAACGTATCTTTGTGGGTTGGCAGCTTGCCAATATATTCAACACTGAATTCAATAAAGACACTACTCATTTCTGTTTTAGGTTCTTTGATTAAAGTGTTGTGTGTGTGTGTTTTTTTCTAACAAGTTGTGAACATTCTCACAGTAAACTGGTATTCTGTCAGATTTTACTGGATTATAAAACTCTGGTTTAAAAAATATGGAGTCATTCATTCAACAATCATTCATGAATTGCCTTCAATATTCTTGTTCCTCTCTTGTCTCCTGGCAAAGCACTGGGTTTGTGGTACTCCCCTAAACAAATAATGTCAGCTCCCCATTGCCTTCAGAGTATAAATTCCATGGCCCGGCTTTGAAGTTCTGAGATATGTCTTCAATACACCTCTCAGGCACATCTTTTAGTTCTAATCCCCTGTACCATATTCTTCAGGAACATTTTATTATCTTTCCTGAACTGCATGCGGCCCTTCCTTTCATAAAATATCTTTCTTTTAAACAACGTTGATTTTTGGTTCCTTTTAAATACTGCTATATGACCACCCCCTCCCCAAACCTTAATTGCAACAAAAATTTATCATTTCTTTTTTTCTGAGGATTCTCTGGGAGGTTTCCATGCTAATTTTGTCTGTTCTCACTTCTGATTCTGCCCTCAGTTGCAGGATCAGCTTAGCAGAAGGTCTCACATAGCCTCACCCTTGCTGGCAGTTTGTGCTGTTTTCTGCTCCTGAGCCTTTATTTTGTTCTTCCACCCTCTTTTAGGCTAGACTGACTTAATGATATTGTGTCACACAGCAACATTCCAAGAGGGAAAGAAGGAGCTTCAAGATCCCTTGAGCCTATACTTAGAAGATCACATATCACATCAGATCCATTTTCTTAGGCAAAGTGAGTCATGGAGCCAACTTTTATTCAAGGAGTGGTAAAAAAGACTCCACCTCTTCATGTAGAAACTGTAGTTAACCATTGCCTACTGCCCTAACCTGGAAGAAGGGGTGGTTCCTTGATTGTGGCCCATATGTGGTGCCTTGAAATGGTTCCCTAATTTCCTATTCTCCTAAGTTCTTGGTTCTTTCTCTGTACTCTTGGTTTGCTCTTAAAGATGATTTTCTCTGCTATAACATCCAAAGTTAATTAGTTCCCATGGCCTGTTTTCTCTCCAGAGTTCTTTTTATAATTCATTTTTCCCATTAGTCCAAGTGTTAGTGTGCAGACTGAAGGAACTCCTAAACTTGTATGTTATATATGGGGATCTGCCATCCCCACATAAAGACAAAGCATTCTCTTAGTATGAAAGAAAGTTGATAGAATCAGTGTGCTCAGATAAAAAAGAAAGATAATACTTTTCCAACAAGACACACTAAGTTACTAATCCCCTCATGGGTAAATGCCCCACCAAACATGGTTAGCCCAAAGCAGAGCCCCTGAGACCTGAAAGCTTGCCTCAAGTCAAGACACCTTCTGGCAGGGAATCATAGGAAAAGGGCAGAAGGGTTGAGGCAAGTCTGGTATGAAAGGAACAATGCCAAAGTACAAATCAAGGTAAAGGCTGTGATTCTCAGCCTCCCCACAGGCCTCTCACCCATGTCTTTTCCAAGTGTCTCTGCAAGTCTTGACACCGTGTGTTTCCTTCCATGCCCCCCAAGTCCTTGTGCAAGTCCAAAGCAGAGGAACAAGCACACCTTCTTCACATGTCTCTCTGCTCCAAATGTCCCCTCTAAGTCTCCTGCCTATGTCTCCTTGCTGCTCAGCCTAAAACATTTCATGGATACTGTACTCTGTAATACAAGTTGGTAATCTTCAACAAAACAGTTGTTCAAAACAAAAATTTTATTCATAATTTTAGGTGAATACACTTCTCTCTACTTTGGGTTATGTGCAGAACTGCTGCTGGGACTGTCCCTTTTGCCTAATAAGCAACACGATGCTACCTTACCCCTTTCAAAGCGATAAAATGCCTTATTTGTGACTTAACATTTGTTTTGATTTTTCATTCTAACTAAGCCTTATCTATCTTGGTGATTGTTTTTATCAGCTAAGGAGAGTAATAATAAGAGACAGTTTTATTCTCATCTAGCAATCCTAAGACCTTCTATTTTTCTTCCAAAATTTGTTTTCAAATTCAACATTTCCTTTTTAGCACCTCTAGTAAACCAAGAATACATGGCTAGGTAAAGCTAGTGGGCATTTTTAGTATTTATCTAGAGCTCTCTAGAAAGGGGTTTTGGTACAATATCTATCTTTTTTTTTTTATAAAGGTTTTTTTATTTTTTTAAAGATTATTTATTATTTATACAAGCACTGGGTACAGTCAGAAGTGCGGGAGGGTGAGAGAATTCACCAGAGCCAGAGCGGGGAGCAGAGCAGGCAGAAGGACCGAAATACACTGCTGAGGGGAGCAGCGGGCGGCAGGAGAGCTCTGCGCACCATGTGGGACCCTCCTCCGGTGGCGGGGAGCAGCCGGGGATCGAACCGGTGCTGCAGAAGCTGCGGGCAGCTTTGCAACCCAGCGCTCAACCGCTGTGCCACCGGGGAGGCCCACAATATCTATCTTTTGAATTACAACTAGTGACAGCTGTGACAACTGCTTAACCACATGTGACATAGGTTCCTGTTTTTCCAGCATTCAATTGTTCATTCACCACTTTTCTGGCCTCTATCTTTGGTCTCCTTGCCTCCATCTATCTCTGGTCTCAAACATTAAATCCACTTAAAGCTTTGTTACAGCAACACTCAGATTCACTTTATGCCTGGGAGTTTGTGCTTGCTGATATTTGGGGTCCCTTGGCCATTTTCTGTATGACATCACATCATTACATGGGTGATACCCACTTCCTTACAGTCAGTCTCAGTGCAGCCTTCCATGTACACAAAGCAGAAACTGCACAAGGTCCCTCTACCCTCGTTCTACTGGTCAAATGAAGTCAGAGGGCTAGTCTTCATTCAAAGATTGAAGAAATAGACTTTTTTATGCCAAAAGGGAAAATGTATTTCATCAAAAGTCATATTTGTAATAATATCCCCTTATGCTAACTATGTGGCACAAAAGAAATTATCTCTTTGTATCTCTATTTCTTCATCTAAAACAGGAAATAGAATTTCTTTCAAGTCTTATAGATCTACTATTTAGTTCTTTATGTACCTTTGTGCTGTGAAAAAAGTGAGGTCACATTTCCACCACATGACTCATATTAGACTTACACATTTACTCTTTCCAGTTCTCTAGGCCATGGACTCAATCACCATGTGATTCTCTTCATTGTATGGCACAGTGCTTGTTAGATATCTTTTACTTAATCAATATTTAGTCTATAAAATTTAAAGGTCACTACAGTGTTCTCTCTAAATAAAGGGCTCATAAAGATATATCTAAGCAAATGTTTAAGACAGCCAACATTTTTCTTTTTTTTTAAGTTGGGGAAACATCTATTGGTGATGATGGACTAATAACAAACAGTATAAATCATTCTAACACACTCAGTCTGCTTTCTGCTAATGAAAATGTGAACTATGTGTCCCTGAAAGAAAATATAGCCAAATTTCTTTTCAAACAATCGTGATTTACACTTGTATTTTCTTTTCTAGTTTGGATTTTTTATATGAAATGCAATTGCACTACAAGGAAACTTACAATCCCCTTTAGAGAGGCTACATAATTTAGAGTAAATCTTCAAAAAAAGTGAACAGTTGACTTATAAACTCTCATTTGAGCATGGATACATTTTCTGTTGTCACATAAACATTTCTCTCAACCATACTCTCCTTTCCTAAACACTCCTCAAAAAAGGAATTCTATGGTCACAATATTAATTTGTTTTTCCTATACAAAATAATAATATTTATTTTCAATAAAGATTAGGTACTTATTTTATTTCCACTTAAGCATATTTTAAAATTAAGCTGAATATTCACCTTTTTTTCCTCCACTTAAACTTTGATGCACAAAGGGGAAATGTATTTCTTTGAAAATTAGATTCATAACTGTTTTCCTTTATGGTAACTGTGGACACAGGAAATTACCTGACCTCTTTGGATCTCTATTTTTTTCATTTCAGATAGGAACAAGAATTTCTTTCAGGTTTTATCACTCTAAAACACCTAGTTCTAATTCTCTATATGCCTCTTTGCTAATGTAAAATTGAAGGACTCATTAGGTGTTTTCCACTACCTAACAGTTTCATTAATAAAGAGCTTTACTGCATAGAAGGGAGAATATGGTTGTAGATGATTAATGAATCCTATCCTCAACCAGAGTATGTTTCCCCATATTTTTCAGCATACTGGTAAACCAGCTAAGAGAAAAACCAAACAAAAAACAGGTCCAAATTAACTTATGGCAGCAATTTAATTCTTCACAGTCAATGAAATTAAAACTTAAGAAAAGCAAAACAGACAAGAAAGATATAGGTGTCTGAAAACTGAAGACAAATAATGAATCAAAATACAAAAAAAAAAAGATTAAAATAGTAAAGCTAACTTGCAAATAAATGTTTTATTTGTTTATTTATTTATTTATTTATATCAACTACTGTCCTCTAAACTTGTTGGTCCTTTTTTCCCCCAGCTATTTTGACTTCTGATTAAGAGATTAAGATATTCTGATTAAGATACTTCTGTTTAAGAGATTAAGATACTTCCAGATCATGAAATTTTTACTGAAAGGAACTAAGATCTTCTAGGCAATTAGCTGACTTCAGGCTGAATCAAATAATGTACAAGAAATGTCTTTGATAGTGGATTTGGACAGAAAACAGACTATTATGTCATAAAGCTACAAAAGTTAACCTGAAGACAGGTTCTCCCTTTACAAAGATGAAACTGTTTAAGCATCAAAATAATAATGGTTAGTAAATACTCACTACAATATACAGGATTTTATCAAATAAATGAATTATCTTAAGGTCAGAAAGATATTTGAAAAGTTACAAATTATCTTTGGAGATTAGTAGAATACCTACTTTGTTGTTCTGAAAGTTGGCAAACAGGGGTCAGAGTTGAGCATTTATTCTGCTTTTGTTTCATATTTAGGACAAGCAAATGGCACAAGATAGAACAACACTATCTACAGAAGCTCTAGGTAGACCATGGTGAAACCTTCTGTAAAACAATGTTGTTGCAATAAATAGGCCAGAAATACTAAATAAATATGTAGAAGCAGGGATTATCCGTAAATCCCTTAGATGAAATTTTCTTAAATTCTCTTAAGATCAAGAATTTTCTTACATTCCCTTGGATGCTAATAATCTTTTTTTTTTAATTAATGCAATGCTGGTTTTCATGATTGTTTGTATTTTAGAAGCATAAATCTACCCCCTCAGATGTTGTTCTAACCTGTTCCATTGTGCTGCTCTTACTCCTTCCCCTCCCCGCTGGTAGCCACAGTTACATAGTCAGCTGTCTATGGTTAGTGCTTAGTTTGGCTCTCTGGTCCTTTGTTTGTTTACTCCATACTCCATGTATGAGTGACACCATATGTATTTGCCTTTTCCCTTCTATTTCACTTAGTGTAATCCCCTCAGCTCCATTCATGTTGCCACAAACGGCAAAAGTTTATCTTTTTTGATAGTTCAGTAACATACCACTGTGTATATATACCACATCTTCCTGACCCATTCATCTGTTTTTGGCACTTGGGCTGTTTTCATGGTTTGGTTATCACAAATAGTACTGCAGTCAATGGGGCAGTGCAAGTTTCCTTTTGATTTAATGTTTTCATATTCTTCGGGAAGGTACCCAAGAATGTAGTTACCATGCTCCTCCCAGTGTTATAAGAGCACAGACCTCAGCTCTGAACATTTCTGGTCTGCTGATTCTTTCCTCTATGTGAGCATGTTAACTCTACAACCCTGGGTTTCCTCCAGGAGGAACATGGAGAAACCTCCTTTGCTTTGTCTTTATCATGTGTGTTTTTCCTTGTCTTGACAATCTGGAATTAGACCACAAACATCATTCTTGATAATTTTTCATACCATAAAAAAATCATTATGTTTTCACTTGATCTATACTTAACAACTTGCAGTTATCTCATTTCATTATGTTGTTCTGAACAATATTACTCAACTGGAATGTTACTATGAAGAGGCTGTGCAGTGCATAATGTATTTATGGGAGAAAAGACACCTTATTGGAGAGAGGGAGGAGAAAAGGAAGATGGAAAAATAAAAGGATTCCAATAAGATATAAAAAACAACTTGATAGAAATGAAAGGAAAAAATAAGGGTAGAAGAGTTTCAATATAAAAAAAGAAAACATGAGGAAGAGACTACTGAAGAGTAAAAGACAGTAAAGATATCTTTTATATATAATATATTACTATATCTGAATTATACATATCTATGTATAATATATAGGAAGTGAAGATAAAGTAGGAAAGAATAAGAGGGAAAAGAAAATAATGATCATTAGTGGGTTCTAAACTATATTAATCAAGTTAAACTATTTATATCTCATTGTGCTGTCCACTTGATCTGTGACTACTAATATAACTTACAATCCATAATTTATTATCGCTTGCCCTTTGAAAGGCCAATTAGATTGCTTAAAATTAAACACTCTACAGGACTTTTCCACTGCGCTTATCAAACCTTCAACTGGCTATAAATGTATAGCCAAAGCAGTCCTTTGGGAGAGTTGATTCAACTGCAAAATTGTGATTAAAAAAAGCACCAATTAAGAGCAGTTTTTCTCAAAGTACAGCCCAATGCTCCAGCATCAGAGGCACCTAAATTCCTTAGTAAATGCAGATTCTTGTCTGCTGTGCAGATAACTAAAATCAAAATTTCTGAAAGTGGGGCCAGGAAATTACATTTTTAACAAGAATCTTAGGTATTTCTTATGTGTGCTGATGTTTCTCCTACTTGAATAAATAGAACCAAGAGGTAGGCCAGGTCAATCATTGACAGTGCTTACTTACATCAACTGTTAGATCAGTATCTTTCAGGAGAAAAAAAAAAAAAAGCAATACAAGTTACCTGCTAGTCCTGATCATTTATAGGACAAGTTGAAGGAAACACCATTATATTCTGAATCACTAAACCTTCATTAGTTTCTTTCTGCAGCTGACGGACCAAAGCAAAATATGGTATTCTTTAAATATAGCTTAAAGCTAAAGCATATAATAGGAAAGCAGACAAATAACATATAATTATGTGACATTTGTTTCTTTCTTAGGTATCCACTATTTATCTTAATTTCTCTATGTCACCACTGAGTGTGAAAAGGAAGATTGAAACAGGAGGAGGGGTTTATTTGAAAAGTCTTAGAGGAATTTTGATTTTTGCCTTGCAGAGACCAGGGAATCATGTTATCTTGTGTAAATAAAAGCCCCATCACAGCCGTTGTCAAGACAGATGCAGAGCAGGATCCAGCAGGGTCTTGCATCTGCTCCATGTGCTGGCCTGCCTCCCCTCTCTCATCAAGCACATTTTCACTCACTGGGGGAGGCTAAAATCCATATGGCTCACTTACTGCTTGTTCTTGGACAGAATCCTGATAGGTAACATTTACCTACCAAGTAGCTATTGATTTTAGAGAGGATAGTTGAATATGAGCTGATTGTTTAGAAGCCATATTTGTCACCACATCAGATATCTTTGGACTAATGCCCAGAAAACACCCCCACTTGCAGAGTCATTTGCTGAATAAAGCCCTGGGTGAATTTTTTGCTCCACGACACCTTGGAGAGTCTCAGAGGTTCAGGGTAAGACCCAACCGATGCAGTATTGAAGACATATGAATGGATCGAGAAATTATGAATGTGACTGAACTTACCTAATTTCTGATCAGATGTAGAACTTACTAAACTCTAAAAAGGTATGAGCTGCGTGCCTTTCTACAAGGCGATGATAGGTTTATGCATTTGTTTACCCCTATGTACAATATCTATTTTTCTATCTCTCCTGTGGTTGTGAGATTTAAAATAATTTACTTGAAAATGACTTAAAGCATGAAGTATAAAATAGGGTGGATCACATGATAATATTCTAGGATAGTTGTTCCAAGTCACTGTGTCCATATTAAAATTTTATTGAGAAAAAAATGTTTAAATTAAAATTGTGCAAATATGTTTGATAAATATCCAAAAAATTTTTTACAAATTGTATGAAAAATTATCATGTGCAAGAAGCTAGTTATTGTTCTTTAGATATGTGTTTATTATTTTCTCTTATTCTTTACACATCTCATTTACATGCAAGGAAATCTTAGCATTCAGTGATGTCCCACTGACTCCTATAATTTATTATCTTGTTATTCATGTAAGGTGATTAAATACAGAAAAATGGAGTCCTTAAATTGTGCATGTGGAATTAGTGTTATGTTTATTACTGTGATAACAATATATGGAAATCACAAATACATTCTCATTTTCTACTTTTATTCCTCAGCTTCCTCAGGAATTGTGATTTCCTCCTTTTTTGTTTATCTGCTTTTCCTTCACTAAGAATGAATTCAAGAGAGGTTGAAACTATCTGACAGCTCATATAGAATTTTCTCACCTAGATTTCCATACAGGAAATTGTGTTATGAACATGAAAGCATTATAATAACTAGTACTTATTTGTATCAAATACATGAATTGTGTTATTCTGAAAAACTTGATACTGCAGATAGCCACTATTATTCCCATATTATGTATGACAGAGCACAAAAGTTAAGTAATTGGCACATTCAGTTTCACACCAAATCCAGATTTGATCCAGCTTATTTGAATCCAAGACAGAGATAATTCAAGACCTCCAAGAAGCAGACACCAAAATAGAACTAAAGGTGCAAAGATTTTATTTGGGAAAACATCTATGGAAAAATGAGGAAGAAGCCAGAAAGGAATGGGGGAGCTGTTCAACTATTATACAAGTCACTCCAGAAATGCAAGAGAGAGGAAATGGATTGAATGTAAGTGACTTTGATGTAGAATATTCAAAGGAAGTTTGGCAAAGCTGTCCATGTCCTCAGGTGGCAGTGCTATCAGAGGAACCCCCTCTCCCAAGATTAGACTTTCCCTTCGATTTCTGCTATGTTTAGACATTGATTAGAGCAGCCAGCGGGGAGTGTGTCTCAATGTACATGGAGCTCCTGGATCCATAACACGGCATCTGGGGCAGAAGTCATTACCTCTCTATAGCTGGAGGTCTGTATGACACATTCTCAAGATCAGCAACATGTTATTAAATATTACATATACTTCCCAGTAGTCTAAGTAGAGGGTAAGTAGAAGAAAGCCTATGAAAAGCAGTATGCTGATATGGTCTATGATTAAGTTTAGTAAAGAGGACATAATGTAGTGGTAAATCTGTTATAGCACAGATTTTATAAATCCTTGCACACTTCCAAATGAGAATTGGGGCTCTAGAAGATGTCTCTTTATAGGTGCATAGAATATATGGATAAAGGTGGGCCTCCTTGGTGGCACAAGGGGTTAAGCACCATACTATGAAGCAATCTGCAGACTCTGCAGCAGGAATTCCATTCCCAGCCGCCAGAAAGAAACCCACATGGTGAAGTAGACCTCTCATCTCGCCCGCTGCTCCCCTCAGCAGTGTATTTCATCAGTCTGCCTGTTCTGTTCCCTGCTCTGTCTCTGGTGAATCCTCTCACCCTCCTGTGCATCTGGCCTGTACCCCAGCTCCTTATGCATAAATAAATCTTTTTAAAAAAATATATGGATGATGGTGTATACTTGCTTGAATATATCTTAGACAGTGTATACTTGCTTGAATATATCTTAGACAATGTATACTTGCTTGAATCTCAGATACTGTATACTTGCTTGAATATATCTCAGACAGGTATGAAACATAGCCTCACATGGGTTTGATGCATCTGAAAAACTCATCCTGGGAACCTAAACATCAGGCCCCCAGGAACACGGGGAATGACAGTCATTTGCATCTATTCATTAGCCAGACATATACAGAGACTCCATGGCAGCTATGAAGGGTAAGAAAAGTCTAAAAATTCCTCAGGGGAGTGGCAAATGGATGTTGGGAAACCTGTTGGGATCTTCATACAATTAAATATATCATCTGCACCAGGAGGTCTTTGGGGATTTTGAAAGCACTTATGCTTATAATGGAGAAATACAAAATTTTCTAAACATAAAACGTAATATATCCTATATTATATATATTTATATTTTTCTGTAAACTGTTTTCACGATGTAACACTAAAACAACTGTGAATTCCTAAATTGACCAGTTTAACTTTGATGAGAAAACTCAGACGACACCCAAGAAATATCCATGTAATGATAGATGTTCCAAAGCCAGTATTTTTTTCTAGCTGGCACACTAATAATTTACCTGGTATTCCTACCCTAACCTCATTCCCACTACAATCTATCTTACATAGTTGCCACATGAAAGTTCCAGAGTAACAAGATATAATAGAAAGTAAATATACGAGTTTGGATTCCACGCTTTTGTAATCGCTGTGTGACTAGGAAAATCACAAAAATCTCTCTGACACTCAGTTTCCAAATCCATACAATGCAAATAAGATGGTTGTTTCGCCTGTCATTTTTTAGTTTTGTAAGTATTTTTAATATATTCTATTTACGCAATCCTTATGAAAATGTAAAGATTATGAGTATACTGTTAAAGATAATTATTCTAAAGCACTATGGGTGCTTTAGTGGTGAACATGCTATGGTAACTGCACCTCAGTGGGGAGACTCTATCTTTCCAAAATACTAACAATGAGGTAAACAAATGGTATTTCAAAATAAAATTTAAATTAAAAAAATTCTCATCATCACTCATCAGGGAAAGGAAAATTCAAACCATATGAAATATCACCTCACATCTGGGAAAACAGGCCATATCAAAAAAATTAGAAATAGGGGCCTCCCTGGTGAGGCAAGGGGGTAAGTCACAGTACTATGAAGCAATCCACAGCCACTGCAGCATGAGTTCAATCCCCAGCCAGGGATCTGCCCACATGGCACAGCAGACCTTTCCTGTCTCCCCCACTGCTCCCCTCAGCAGTGTATTTCAGTAGATCTGCCTGTTCTGCTCTCCGCTCTGTCTCTGGTGAATCCTCTCACCCACCACATCTCTGGCCTACACCCCAGCTCTTGTATGCATAAATAAATAAATCTTAAAAAAAAAAAGACTAGAAACTATGAGTATTGGCAAGGATGTGGAGGAAAAGGAACCCGTGTACAGTTGGTGGGAACTAGGTCAGCCCTTATGGAAAACAGTTTGGAGGTTTCTCAAAATTCTAAAAATAGATCTGCCATATGATCCAGCAAACTCTCTCCTAGATACCAACCTAAACAATGAAAAATATTAATATGACCACTCCTATATTCATTGTAGCACTATTTTTAATGACCAAGTTGTAAAAACAACCTAAGTGCCCAAAGACAGATGAGTAGATTGAGAAGATGTGTTGTATATACACAGCAGACTACTCAGCTATAAAAAAAGATGTTTTCTTGCCATTTGCAACAACACTGATGGAACTGGAGGAGATTACTACTAAGCAGAAAAAGTCAGAAAGAGAAAGACAAATTTTGAATGAATTCACTGAAGAAACAAGACAATGCAACAGATAAAACCAAACCAAAATAAACCCTAAATATCTGACTGCAGAGGTGAAGCTACCATAGGATAAGTGTGGAAATTGGGCAGCAAAGGGAAGGGAAACCAAAGGATTGTAGTAGAGGAGTCTCGTGCTTTGATGCTGGAGTATAAAGTATATCTAAAGAAGGTTGACCCTCTACTCCTAAATCATATACAGTGTTGTAAATCAACTTTGCCTCAATAAAAAAGAATAGAAGCTAACAAAAATAAATAAACTAGCTATCAATTTAATGTGTCAGTTCCAAATTTACTCTCTATTGCCTATAATTCCACCCTATAGTTATTTCTCCTTGCCAGTGATTGGAAATGCTAAGCTTTATAAGTAAAGGACACTGGAAGGACACTGCAGAGTAGGAATTTTTCCTCCTGGTTCTGCTGTGCTTCCTTCCAAGTTTATCTAGCTCTTGGGGCTTGGGTAGAATCCACTTTTTGTCTTCTGTGGCAGCCAGTAGCACCTTTAGCAGCATGCTGCACCTCTGCAAAAATAGTTCCCTTTGATGCGCCTTTTTTACTGGGCTTTGCAGATGCTGCAACCTTCCCCATGAGTTTCTGTGAACGGCTTTCTTCTGGCTTTTCATCTTTCCTGAGGAAGATTCCCAATGACACATCAGTCAACTTAAGCCATCCAGAAAGCCCTGACTGCACCCTTTCCAATAATGTCAGAATGTCAGCCCTGTGGGAGGATATCACTCAGATTTATTTTTGCTTGGATGCTGGGTATTGGCCCTAAGAGTAAAAACTAGTCCATCCCTACCTCTGCTATTCTTCAATTCTTGTTTTCTTATCCAGTTACTAATCAACCTTTAAATACAGTTAGTAATTCTTTTTATTTAACTTTCTCTGTTTAAATTACTTTGTGCTTTCTGATTCCTCGTTGGAACCTAACTAATACAACAGACTTGCTCATTGCTTAAGATTCTTAACTGAAATGAAGGATGTAAATTGTCATGCACAGGAACATGTCAATGGTAAATGTGCTTAGTAAATTTTAACTGTTGATATTATTAATGGAATTTAACTGTGTCAATGCTAATCACTATTCAGCCAAAATGGAAGATTCATGACTCTGCAAACACACTCTGTACTTCGTTATCTCTTTATCTTTGCTCATGCTAATACTGTATAGATTGCCTGTGAACCAGTGCTTCAGAAAAATACTAGGATTCTAGCCTAAGGTTGTTCAGCCAAGTACAAGGGAAACTTCATTTGAAATAAAACGCCCTTGGTAGCAATAAATTCATTTTAATATAACCAACATTGTTTTAGCATTTTCTATATGCCAAACATTATGTTAGTCACAACAGATACTAAAAAAGAGTAAGATAGTTTTCTGCCCTCAAGTCACTTGCATCCCATTGGTATATAGAGAATTGATGGCAAAGAACTATAATGTAATTCTAATGGGGTCACAAATTTATTTACACTGCACTTAAATTTGCCCAGAAAATATATCTTCTTTGATCTATTGCTGATCTTACTTTCTGAGTAGCACATGATATTACATAGTACATAAATATGAAACTGTCCAACATAGTAAAATATTTATCTTATTAACAGTCTTTCTGAAAACTCAGCTACTTTTGTCTATCTAAATAATACTCCAGTTTACATTTGCTCCACTCCAAAAAGGCATTTAGGTTTGTTAAAGGTAGTTTGACTTCATAGTCTTAGTGTGACAGAGTGCAATCTCCATTAAAAAGGGAGGATCCAGGTTCCCTTCCCCACCTAATAAAGGGGGAAGATGAGCAGGTGAGAAGGGACAGGAGGAGACATGTGGAAAAGAGCAGAGACATATGGGCACGTTTGCATCTCAGTTTTGCACTTGACCCAGGAACTTGGGAGACATGGAAGGAGACACTTGGAAAAGACATGGGTGAGAGGCCCCTGGGACCTCTATTACCTTGATTTATACTTTGATTTTGTGCTTTTGTCCCAGACTTGAATGGGGCTCCTTCTGCCCCTTTCTTAATGGTTTCCTGCCAGAAGGTGCCTTAATTGTGTAGCAAGATTTTAGGCCTCAGTAGCCCCACTTTGGACCAACCCTGTTGGGCTAGGCATTTGCTCAGGAGGGGATGGGTAACTTTGGAGGTTTGATTGGAAAACTGCTTTTCTTTCTTCTCTTCTCTCCTATGCACTCTAATCTTATTGAAGTTCTTTCACACTAAGAATTTGCTTTGTCTTTAGGTGGCATATGGCAGAACCTGTTTAGAGCATGCAAGTTGTAGGGTACTAGGGGTACCCCTCAGTCTGCATGCTAACAAAAGAGAAGGAAATGTCCTTGCCTTGGCTGGTTCTTGTGTCTGAGCTGGCTGTGGTTTCTGAGGCATCACTGTATGAGTTCCCTTTCTTGTGCCATATATTGGTTTATTCTGCTCACCCTTTGCCCACAATAACTTTTCTCAACATGGTTCAGCTGCAGTGAGATCTCTTGTCTGACTGTGACCCACACTGGTACTCTTTCTGGCACTGAGACTTATTCTGAATGTCTCCACTGTTGTCCACCACACATTCTTACTGTTCAGACAGTGTGTGCTGTTGGGTAATCGTGGCTCTGCTGGATGGCGCACTCACAGACTCTCAGGTACTTCAGTACCCCTGATATAGAACAAAGGAGAAACACTGGGGGTCTCATTTCCAGAGTCAAATACAATCCATGAATGCTAAAAAGGTCTCTCTACCTCACTACATACTCTGCAGTCTACAGGATTATCCTGGGTCAATTCCAGACCTCAGTGTGCTAGGTGCTAAGAGCTCATGTGTTCTTGTTATAAATGCAAATGGCAAGAGCAGCTGAAGTTTTTCCAGCTTTAGTGTTCCACCCTCAACAGCTAAGTACCTTCTGTTCTAGGATTTCATTGTAGAGGAATGACATTGGGATTCACACATCTCAACCAGATGTTTTTCTTATGATCTTCTGTTCCAATCACTCCCTGAGACCTGAAGAAGCAGATTTTTATTTTCCTCCCTCTTCTCTATCAGAGATTCTTCTCTATGCTGCATTTTTTTTCCTTGTCAGCTGGTTTCACATGGGAATGTCTTATAGCAGGCAGAGAAAGTGACTTCACAATAGAGACATAAGTTTACCTTATATCATTCTTAATTTTAAGATGGTTTAATTATTAAATTTCTATAACAATATTCTTCTAATGAAATAAAAAGTTATTGATGGTTCTTGACCTCCTTAGAGGAAGAGACATCATAAGTTGCTTGCAAATCCTCTTCTTCCTTATAGCCCAAACATACTCCAGCTTCTGGTATTAACTCATAAAATTGCTCTCACAGTTTTATCTCTTAGAAAAATTTTTAACACTATTTTTTGGTCCAAAAATGGATTTATCAACCTGTGCCCCTTTCTTCATGCTCTGCCAGCAGCAGTGACTTAATTTCTTTGCCTGAACTACATGTTTAGAGAGTAATACAGATACAGAATTGAAATGTTATTTAAATAGTTTGAAAAGACTGTAGGCCCATTTCAGAAATACACAAATAAAGTAGTAATTAACCAATCCAATCCCTAGAATAAAAATGACAAGGAGTCAAATATGTCTATGGAAAAAATAAAAGAGGAAATTGAATTAACTTGGGCAAGGAGAGTGGGGAGAGAAGGTTCTTAAACTTATCTCTGATTTCTTTACAGCACTTAACATAGCTCTTCTTGCAGCATTGCATCAGTAAGTACTTGTAGAACTGAACTCAGTGGAATTGATGTCATACTTGGTTTTGCCAAGAACAAGTAAAAATTAAAGCAATTCACTTATCCTTTGATAACATGGAATCATATTCCTCTGCAGAAACTTCTCATGAAGGCTCAGGCAAAACTCAAGATGATTTGAAAAGCTGGTATTATTTTTATTTCACTAAAAATGAATGCACTTAAATCTAAAAGTCATAAGTAGCTGCCACTGTGTTTGGTTTCTACACTCCATTTAATAAACATTTTCATGAACTATTGCTTTTGTTTGCTTTCTGTTGAAGGGAGTCTGGGGTATTTCTCTCATTGGAAAAAGAGAAGTCAGTGTTGCATGCACAGTTCCAAACAGCTCTCTTTCCCTGACTGATTCTGTAGTCACAACAAGCGTATCTCTGCAGGTGGTTCTGAGTCTGAAATTCAGCTTGAAGGAGAGCAAATCAATGATTCACTTCAAGGACAAATAACTAGCTTTAGGCAAAAAATTAAAATTCAGGACAATAAATGAAAGCAGTAGATATCATGTTCAGAAATTATATTAGTGATTC
This sequence comes from Talpa europaea, assembly GCF_964194135.1. Taxonomy (NCBI): domain Eukaryota; kingdom Metazoa; phylum Chordata; class Mammalia; order Eulipotyphla; family Talpidae; genus Talpa; species Talpa europaea. Next base: position 30,520,308 of record NC_140071.1, read on the forward strand.
AACAAAGAACCGAGAAGAATCCACACCCTTTTATATTTGCCTTTATTTTTTTTTAAAAAATGTGTATGTATGTCTTTATAAAGTAGACTAAGCTTTGTCCGAAGGAGTGCTATAAACTTAGCAGAAAAATGAAATATACCTAGAAGCAATTTTGTCAAAATTCTGTCAAATTTAGTTAAATGTTGATCAGAGCAGACAGACTATGTGGGAATCAAAAGGTGTATTTAACACAAAGAAAGTCTAAGCTATCTAGCAATAGCATAAAAACAGTCTTTGGAAAAATTAAGTATATTCAAGTTCAGTTATTATTTATAAAATAAATCAGTAGAATAACATGCTTATTTTAACAGACTGAAATAATGTCTGGGGATAAGTGGAGAAGGGCATTCTTATTTTCACAGCATGAAAAAGAAGAATTATTTTTAAATTTTACAAATAACATAAATTATGTATAGGAGAAGATAACATAGATTAGTAGAAAAATATTGACTTTTCATCTGGACTAACTAGAGTACGATAGGCTGAAATTACAAAAATCCAAAAGTTAGATTTTTCTTGATGAAACTGAAGACAAAGGAGCACTCACATATTGCTGGAAGGATTATAAAATAGTTCAACTTTTACAGAAGGAATTTGGCAATATCTAGTAAAAATATAAATGCGGGGCCTCCCCGGTGGCACAAAGGTTGAGCGCTGGGTTGTGAAGTTGCCCGCAGCCTCTGCAGCACTGGTTTGATCCCTGGCTGCTCCCCGGCCACCGGAGGAGGGTCCCACATGGCGTGCAGACCTCTCCTGCCGCCCGCTGCTCCCCTCAGCAGTGTACTTCAGTCCTTCTGCCTGTTCTGCTCCCCGCTCTGGCTCTGGTGAATTCTCTCACCCTCCCGCGCTTCTGACTGTACCCAGTGCTTGTTTAAATAAATAAACAAATAAATAAATAAATCTTAAAAAAAATAAAAAAATATAAATGTGCTATCATTTGATACAGCAATCAAATGTTTGAAAACTATCATAAAGATATCATGGGAAAAATTCAAAAGATACATGCAAATATCTATCAATTGAACCATAATAATGTAAAACAAAAACTGGAAATAACTATTAATAGCAAATGTTGAATAATTATTTCATATCCATACAATGAAATATGTCATTGTGAAGGTAATAAATAATAACTAGTATATATTGCTATGGCATGATTCCTGAAATATATATATTTCTAAGTTATTACACAAAGAGAGTATGTTTATGTAGTGTTTTACCATACATCTTAGATATTATTATAATTCTATTAATATTACTGTATTTTTACTAACTTCTATTGAAGCAACATTGGTTTACAATACTGTATATGCTTTAAGGGAATAGGTTCGCATCTCAGATACATGTCACTATACCACACCCACCACCAAAGCACCCATATGCTTTAACCATAGACCACGGGGATTCTTCACCCCTTTGTCACCACCTCCATCCTATCCCCACTCTAGTGGCCTCAAATCTTCAGTCATGTTTCTAGTTTTGCTTTGATTTAGTTTTGTCATTCCTTCTTTTGGTTTCTCTATATTCCACTTAGGAATGATATCATCTGATTGCCTTATTTTCTTTTTATGGAAAGCTATTCACTGACATTTTTAAATCCATAAGTTCCTAATACATTTTTAAAAGAACATAATTTATTATTCATGGAGAACACTATATAAATAATTAAATATTTTTAAGAAAACTGCTCCGAAAAGGAATAATGTCAAGTATTAATAGGGACTTTCTTTTAAAAAGATTTATTTATTTATTTATTTATACAAGCACTGGATACAGTCAGAAGTGCAGGAGGGTGAGAGAATTCACCAGAGCCAGAGCAGGGAGCAGAACAGGCAGATTGACGAAGTACACTGCTGAGGGGAGCAGCGGGCTACAGGAGAGGTCTGCGAGCCATGTGGGACCCTCGCCCGGTGGCTGGGGATCAAACCGGCATTGCAGAGGCTGCGGGCAGCTTCACAACCCAGCACTCAACCGCTGCGCCACCGGGGAGGCCCTTAATAGGGACTTTTAATATAAATTATACCTCAGGATAATGAGAGAAATTTTCTTTTAATAAAGTTATTACAGTTAATAAGAAGAAAAAGTTAGAATAATTAGAATTTCATAATATTGCAACTCTTGATGAAATAATAGTAACTGTCAAAAGAGATCAAAATGACACAATGGGTTCTTCTTGATATAAGTACACAAAATATTATGATGTAATCTTTAAAATTATAGAACTCAGGGCCTCCCCAGTGGCGCAGTGGTTGAGCGCTGGGTTGCGAAGCTGCCCGCAGCCTCTGCGGCGCCGGTTCGATCCCCGGCTGCTCCCCGGCCACCGGAGGAGGGTCCCACATGGCGCACAGACCTCTCCTGCCGCCCGCTGCTCCCCTCAGCAGTGTACTTCGGTCCCTCTGCCTGCTCTGCTCCCCGCTCTGGCTCTGGTGAATTCTCTCACCCTCCCGCGCTTCTGACTGTACCCAGTGCTTGTATAAATAAATAAACAAATAAATCTTAAAAAATAAATAAATAAATAAAATTATAGAACTCATACCTAATCAATCCTCAAACTTGAGCAATCACTTAATATAACATACAGGGACAGCATAACATCTTCAATAACACAATAGGGATACTAGAAGCCTATTCAAAATCCTACCTAACAATCCTGATAATTCAATAATTGAACTGCAAAATTAAAAATACAAAGGAGAAGAAAGAGAACTTTAGGTTAAAATAAAACAATGCATAAAACAATTTCAGTGCATGGACTTTATTTTAATCCTAATTCAAATAAATAAACTAAGCAAAAGAGTCAGAAATTTGACTACCTTATATTTAATAATACATTTAATAACATTGAGAAATTATAATTTTAAGTGCAATGATAGTTAGTAGTTTAATATTTTTTCACTTATAGATATATAAGTATTTGCTTCAAAATAAAAGAGAGGGACAGAAAAAAGGGGAAGGTATGTAGATGAAATAAGAATGGCCAAGTGTTGATAATTGTTTAAACTGAGTAATGGACAAGAGAATTCATGATGTTGTTATTTTCATTTCTGTAAATGTTTGAAAATTTTAATAAAATAAAAAAAATGCGTTGGTGTGGCAGATACATGAACAAAAGAATATCTATGAAAGGAAATGTTAGCATTTCACAGGGTGGTTATTTAGTAAGCAACCAATTAATGCTGGCTTCCTTTCTACCTTAGCTAAAGTCCACTAAATATGCATCTTTGGCATTTGACAAAAAACTTGATATAATTCTGCATGTAAAATAAAATGCCCACAGTTCCTTCTGCTGTATTTATTAATGAATATTGATATTTATTTTTTTCATTTATTAATGAAACTCCATTGTTTTATATACTTGTTAATATTTTTGTAGTATAGGATTTCTCCCATCAGGTGTGGTCACCAGAGCTCTCCCATCACCAAAGCACCCACAGCCCCTTGCCATCGTCCATTGTGCTTCCATATTAACATGAAAATAAAAGCATGGAAACTTTTGTAAATGTTTGAAAACTTGTCATGGTCACTTCTGATGAGATTCAAGATAAAAATCTCAAATTGAAGTATTTTTTTAAAGATTTATTTATTTATGCATACAAGAGCTGGGGCACGGGCCAGAGATGTGGGGGTGAGAGGACCCACCAGAGAGAGAGTGGGGAACAGAACAAGCACATTGACTGAAATACACTGCTGAGGGGAGCAGCGGGTGAGACAGGAGAGGTCTGCTGAGCCATGTGGGTTTCTCCCTGGCAGGCCCAGGGATCAAACTTATGCTGCAGAGGCTGCATATTGCTTCATAGTGCTGTGTTTAACCACTTCTGCCACCAGGGAGGCCCCTCAAATTTAAGTATTTTAATAAAATAATTAAATGTCACAAATGTACCTTTGAATTACCAAATTTTGGTTTCTCTCTACTTCATGTGAAACAAAACAGATAACTTGAAAAAAGACAAGAAATAAAGAACTAAACAAGATGGGTAGAAATAGATTAATTGAAACATTCAAACTATTATTTTTTTTTAGATTTATTTATTTATACAAGAACCGGGGTACAGGTCAGATGCGCAGGAGGCTGAGAGGATTCACCAGAGACAGAGTGGGGAACAGAACAGGCAGACTGAGTGAAATACACTGCTGAGGGGAGCAGTGGGCGAGAAAAGAGAGGTCTGTCCCGCCATGTGGGTAGCTCGCCTGCCGGCTGGGATCAAACCCACACTGCAGAGGCTGTGGACAGCTTCACAGCACTGCGTTCAACCCACTGTGCTCAACCCGCTGCACCACCAGGGAGGCCCACAAACTATACTATTTAACAAAGTGCACTTTTTTTATCTCTGAGATTTACCTGTTACATAAATACCAAGGCTCTATGTGAAGCACAAAATTTATTTTAAGCTTCATTTCTGTAGGGGAGAAGCTACTAGATACATCTTTAAATATAACACGCATTTTAAAGCTAATCATTACACCAAGCCTGAAGAAGTGTAGCCTTGCGGGACTGCTTAGAAGGATTGGAATCTGTCAAGAACAAGTTTTTTATGGGCAACAGGACAATAGCAAATGCAGGTTGTGGTTCGCCTTGTGACATTTCACAGTAGCTCATCATAATTATAGATGTAAAAGGTGCTTGGTCAGTTAATTCCATAAATTATTGGCAGAGGTGCTAAAAAAGTCTTCCAGTCCCTCCCTCAAGTGACCTGAGGCAGCTTAAATTCTGTATATTCCATTGATCATTTTGATAGTCACAAATTTTTCTTTAAACTAAATTCTTTCTAATTTCCTGAGCCCTCATACCGCACACACATACACACATGCACACACACACAAGTCCACCATCCAAAAATGAAATAAAAAAAGAATCATCCCTACAAGATTATTTTTTAAAGTTTATAGGAATAATAACAGCTAAAACAGGTGCTCACTCATTTTGCACTACTGAAACAGCTTGGGAAATAAACCATGCAGAAGTAATGGCATTTTGACTTGTTAATTTTATGAGAATCAGAATTTTTAAGAACTCTTTATTATTCTCTCTTTGCACTATTTACAGAGGTCTTTTCTATAGCAAATAGTTGCTGGTAAGTTTCCTAATTTAGGATAGAAATGACACTGGCTGTTTTTAAGCAAATGAGGCAGCCCATTGAAAGGGTCAGCAGTAAGAGGAAATTATTAAGTCTGTGCTGAGCCACAAGATTCTGAGCAGGACAGAACTGGTGTCAAATTAACAGGTGGAAAGTAACAAATTATGCCCCCAAATTAGTTCTAATTTCTAGATAAGGCAAAGGGTACAGGCCATAAAATCTTAAATCCTGTTAAGGCCTATCTGATAGCAGAATGTTAATAGTGTAACAGGGTGGTCTCCAAGAGAAGGGGAGGTCTTAGATATCCTGTTCCACTCAAGGGAGGGTGGAACTGAGCAGGGGAGAAGGAGCTGGAGAAGAGACTGGAAAAGGAAGGAAGCAGGAGGGAGAGTCAGAAGGAGACCTGAAGGAGGCACATGGAACAGAGAGACCTGAGAAGAAACTGCACTTGCTTTTTTGTCCAGGACTGGGTGACACAAATGTGGGCGAGAAACCCATGAAAAGATTAACAATGGCAGGTTTTATCTTAATTTTGACTTTCTTCTTTTCTTCCCAGACTGGTCTGACTGTTTTTGACCCTTTTGAATGGTTTTCCACCAGAAGGTATTTTAAACTTGTGGAAGGATTGAGGGCCTTACTTTGGACCAATCCTGTTTGGCTGGACTTTTACCCATAAGGGGATGGGTAACTTTGACTGCTTAATTTAGAAACTATATTTTGTCTTTTCTGTATTACACACTAATTGTATTAAAATTCCTTTCCATTAAGGGTCTATACGTTTTGTCTTGATGCGGCGAATGGCATTTAAAGTAGGCAAGTTTGGGAGTTTTGAAGTACCCCTCTCTCTGCCCTGTAACAATAGGACATGTATTAGGACAGGTTAGAGGTAACTGTTAGAGACACATTCAGTGATCTTTGTGTCTAAAAAGATTGTGAATGCAGAAGAGAAGTTACAGGTGTGTTGAAGTCAACCCTATGATGGGTTTTTTCCAGTTTTCCAATTCCCAATGTCCATTTGAAAAATACAGTATTTACTAAAAAGAAAAGAAGATCAGAAGGGATAGAGAAGGAGAGGGAGGGAGCAAAGGGAGTTGGGAGGGAAGAAAAGAAGGAAAAAGTTGAAAGAGTGAACCAAATTTAAAAATATGGGCAGAAGATATGAAGACATTTTTCAATAGATGCCATACAGACGGTTAGCAGGCACATTAACACTGAGGTGATCATCAAGGATATGCAAATCAAAACCACATTGAAATCCCCCACCATGCACCTGTTGGTTAGAATGGAAATCTAAAAAGACAAGAAATAACAAGTATTGGTGAAGATGTGGAGAAAATGGAGCCCTTGTGTGCTCTTTGTGGGAATGAAATGAAATTGATGCAGTCACTACAGAAAACTTCCAATATGCCAGTCTCTCAAAGAAATTAAAAATGTATCTACCATATGATCCAGCAATTACACTGCTCCAGAACTAGGTACTTATCTGATAGATATCAAAACACCAACTAGAATAGATATGTGTATCCCCATGTTCATAGCATCATTGTTGGCAAGAACCAAGACTGGGAAGTAACCTTAGTGTCCACTGATGGATAAATGGATAAAGAAGTTGCTATACATTGTCATGTATCACTTAATATTATGATATACTCTGAAAAAATGTGTCACTAGGAAATTTTGTTCTTGTGCAAACATCATAGAAAACAATTATGCATACTTAAATGGTATAGCCTAATATATACTATTATATTTGTGTTCCATCATTGACTAAAATTATCGTTAAGCAATTCTTGATTCTATACATATAATGGAATATTATTCAGGTACAAAAAAGAAGAAAATCTTGCCATTTGCAACATGGAAGGATCTTGATGGCATTTTCTCTCTGTCTCTCTCTCATACACACATATACACACATACACCATATTTATTGATGCATAGAACAGATTGTGGTTGACAGTGGTAGATGTTAGGTGATAGGCAAAAAGGATGAAGGGAATCAAAAAGCACAAACTTCTAGTTATAAAATAAATAAGGCATGAGACATAATGTACAGCATAGTGACTACATTGTCTGTGTGAAAGTTGCAAAGAAAGTAAATCTTAAAAGTTCTCTTCATAAGAAAAATAATTGTAGGTCCTCCCTGGTGGTGCAAGGGGTTAAGTTGCAGCACTATGAAAGTATCTGCAGACACTGCAGGACAAGTTCAATCCAGGGCCAGAGAGCTAACTCAGAAGGCACAGCAGACATTGCCTGTCACCCCCACTACTCCCCTCAGCAGTGTATTTCAGTCAATCCGCCTGTTCTGTTTCTCACTCTGTCTCTGGTAAATCCTCTCAACTCCCCCCCCCACACACACACCCCTGTGGCCTGTATCCCAGTTCTTGAGTGCATAAATAAATAAATCTTTAAAAAATAATTGTAACTATGTGGTGATAAATGTTATAGAGACTTATTGTAGTACCCACTTCAAAATATAGACAAATTATGTTGTATAACTGAAACTACTAGAATGCTATATATATCACCTGTATCTTAATTTGAAAATTTGTAAAGAAATATGATTATTAAATATGGACTGAATCATTAAGGGAGAAATATTGACACAAAGTCAGTGGAGGAATAGAAAATTCTAGATAGATCTGTAAAATTTACAGATACTGTGCTCACAGCATTAATAGACTGTGTTAAAAGCATATTTTATATCCTCAATGTTTAATATACATTATATCTTTAACCTTCCAGTAAGTTTATAAAAATAAGTCCAATTTTTGGACCTATATATTAGAATGAAGTTATTTCAGCTTGGTAAGTTAAATAATTTACCTATTACCAAGCAATGGTTCCAAAATTTAAAGCAAAGCTGCCTGATTGCAGAGCTGACACTTCACCACTCTTACATAAGATAGTCAATGAAGGCAGGCATTAATATGTAATGCTTGATTTTTAGTAGTATGACAAAAGTTTATGTAAAACCAAGAAACAGAATAAATTTGACATACAAAAAGCACAGGCAACTATAAATTACATGTAGAAGGTGATATAAAAGTTTTAAAATGTTAATAGCTGCTACTTGAGTGATTTTAAGATTGTTTTTTGTTCCTTGTATGTATTTTTCCTCATTTTTACAAAGTTTCTACAATGACACACCTTACTCTTATTTTTAGGAAAAAATGTGCAATAATTGGACCAATACCTCCAAATTACACTGAAATAGAATCTAAAAGGTTAAATTACTTTTACATCCTAAAAGCACAAAAGAAAAAGAAATCATCTAAACTTTTTTTCTCTAAGGCTTGTACTTACAAATACAATGTATCTTACATCCTGACCAAATAAAAGCAAGCAACCTTGAACTAGCTCCAAGGCTGGCTGAAGATTTCCATCACAGAAGAGGAGGTAACACAGAAGAGGGATGCATCAAAACAAATTCAAAACTCCTGTTTTCTAGGAAAAAATCACTGCATTCTTCATATGTGAAGTGATTGTGACTAGCCTATAAACTTCAGCCAAGTTCACATGTCTTTGCTTCTAACCTGTTTTTCAGCCAATAAAATTTAATTTCTTTGTTCTCAACCTTATTTCCCCAAATCCACATAACCTGATTTCCTTTCTTATCTGGAAGGCAGATCTGAGTAGTGTTGTTTTTGACATCCTTGTAGACTTGAGAAAAATCTTTCTCTGCTCCAAGCACCAAGGTTTAGTGATTTTGATGTTAAATAGGCATTGGGGAAGCAAACCTGATTTATAGAGGTAACAAAAGCAATTTTAATTGATGTCAAGTTACTCCTCAAAAATTTAATTTATTAAAACTCACTGCTTATTTCATCCAAAGACCAGTCATTTTCTTTCTTCCTAAGGTTTTTGATTTAAATGTCTTTAAAATTAATTCCTAAAACTATATTGTCTCTTTCTCTTCTCTATGCATCTCTTATTCTCTGGAAATTTCCTTTTCTCAAATTCACCATGCCTAAAATGTAATCATTATTTTTAAATACCAATCATCTGTTTTTATTTCCCTATTTTTGTTCATTTTTCTAATGTTTTAAGCATAATCTTTGGGAAAACTCAAAAGGGACAGCTTTAGCCTTTACAGTCCAATAATCTAATTATATTTTAAATATATTTTATTTTTTTATTATGGGTATTGACACACACTGGTTTATAACACTGTATATTTGTTCCCACCTCTACAATGTATGCTATCACATCATTTCTCTACCAAAGCCCCAATAATTCTCCACCATAGACCACGGGGCCCCCATCTCCTATGGCTTTTATACCTGTCCTCCCCTTTTGGTAGCCTCAGTTCTGTCATCAGATTTCAAGGTTTCCTTTGGTTTAGATTTATGTGTTTCTCTTCTTTGATTTTTTGTATTCCACATATAAATAAAATCAGCCACTATTTACCATTCTCCTTCTGACTTTTTTGCTTGGCATAATCCCCTTCAGTTCCATCCATATTTTTGCAAATGTCAAAATTTCATTTTTTTTTATTGCCGAGTAGTAGTCCATTTTATATATGTAGCATATTTTCTCTCCATTCATTTGTCCTTGGGTACTTAGGTTGTTTCCACAACTTAACTATTGTGAATAGTGCTGCATTGATTATATTCCTTCAAACTAATGTTTCTGCATTCTATAGGCAGGTACCTAGAAGAGGGATTGGTGGAGCATATGGACAATCTATTTTTAATATTTTGAGGGATATCCATACTATTTTCCATAGCATAGACTAATAAAGACAATCTCTATTTGTTATGGAAGCTTCCTTTGAAATATTTGCCATGTTATCTTTCTTTTCATTCTAAATGCCCTCATTCTGTTTCAAACCCATGTCAAGTTGGCTTAGTATGCACTAGACACATTTCATGCACAGTGCTCAAAACTACTAAAACACTGCCTTCATCCTGTCATTGCCTGCTCACAAATGGCCAAATATTCCTAAGTACCTAAACTCTTTAGCCAGACATTTATGCCCACTTCCTGTCTGCACCTACTACAACCAACTTTTCATTCTCAAATGCCACTATTGGTTCCTTCATTCCTATTGAACTCATTTTTCATTCTCTATTTATTTTATATGGTGGTGCCTCTGTTATCCCTTTTAAGAGAGTCCTCAACTCTAATCACAGGTCAGTTAAGTGCTGTCTGTTTCTTACAGCTTCATTCAAACTTCACCTTTTCAAAGGTCTCACTAATGTGAAACTATCTTCAACACTATAGACAAATATGTCTTCCAAAGAAATACAAGAAACTCAGGAAGGTGCTGTTAACAGTATCAAGATGCTGGAAGTAGGAATTGTTATTCCCTTTTAACAGATGGAGAAACTGAAGCACGCTGAATGATTTGAGCCATAAAAGTCAATTTCTACATAGTAGCAAAGAAATATGTTGAAAAGTACAAAATTGGTATCAGAGGGCTTTTAATTTGATGTGAGAAATTAAATCCACCTTAGGAAATGTTTCAAGACATCTGCTTCAAATAAATATGTTCTTCTTAGTAAAGAAAGTGTTGAAACACAAATGTTTCATCAGGAATGAAAGAAAACAATAAGTATTATACCAAGTGCCTTTCTGCACATGTTTAGTTCCAAGAGACCATGAAAAAAGAGAGTCTATTTTAGAAACACATGTATCTGCATTTCAGACACAGCTCTGATGTACACCTCGGTGCAAACAGTACAGCAGAGGTGTAACATATTGGGGGAAAATAATTCTTATGGTTTTGTGAAAACACAACTTACATCAGAGGTAAGGACAGAAAAGCAAGCACAGATATCTCTGTCTCTGCTTTTCACTATTATTGTAATTTCAGAAGGTCAGAGAAGTACATTTATTATCTTTACATTAATAAGTTTAACCCTTATTTTCACTTTCATCCTACAAGAAAAGAATATTTTATTTTTTTGCTTATTAAGTTTTTTGTTATTATTTGCCTCATTTGACTCTAAGCATTGAATTTCCTTTTAAGTTGTTGGTAGGTATTAGTTGGGTTCTTAGAACTCATAATTTATCAGATACATTTTGGAGAGTAATAACTATTGTCACTTTAGTTATTACTTTTATTTAAGAAATATAGCATCATCCCACATTTTGCTGCTTTTTACTTAACACCTGCCTGTGTTTTATGGTTATATTTACTATGAAAACAACGAATGTAGAAAGTTAACATTGATTAAGAAGATGAAGTTTAACATACAATTAAGGAATCTTATTATAAAACTAAAAATTATATACTTACTATCTTGACAAGATTCTGCTTTATATCCAACAAAATACTGTGTTCTTTTTATAACATATACTATGTTAGACCATAAATTCATGAAAGAGAAAAAAAAGTTATAATCCTTTGACTCAGCTTTTATTTATTTTTTTTTTATAGAGGCATGTTTTATTTATTTATTTATTTATTTGTTTGTTTGTTTGTTTTGTTTATACATGCACTGGGTACAGTCAGAAGCGCGAGAGGGTGAGAGAATTCACCAGAGCCAGAGCGGGGAGCAGAGCAGGCAGAAGGACCGAAGTACACTGCTGAGGGGAGCAGAGGGTGGCAGGAGAGGTCTGCGCACCATGTGGGACCCTCCTCCGGTGGCCGGGGAGCAGCCGGGGATCGAACCGGCGCCGCAGAGGCTGCGGGCAGCTTCGCAACCCAGCGCTCAACCGCTGCGCCACCGGGGAGACCCTGACTCAGCTTTTAAACCAAATGTAAACACTTCCCAATAAAAAGGAATTTCAGAAAAGAACATGTCATCAATAAATTTTGCTGTTGTTCTTTCAAAGAATACTTATTGATAGGTGCTGTGGGAGATACAGAAATGACCCAACCTAGACCTGCCCATATGGAGGGAAAAAACACATGCATATGTTTCATGCTCAGAGGCACTTAATACTGTGCATACGCAGGTCATCAATAGCTTTCTATTAGTCTCTTTTAGACAATTAAAATTATTGAAAACAAAAGTGTTAGGCATTACATAAAATCATAGGTATATAAGTGATCATATCATTTGATTTTTTAATTACACTTTTTTTAATTTTCTTACACCATTGTTCATTTTTGTACAATATTTCTTTAATCCCCTCAGGCGTAGTCACCATAAATCTCCCACGACCACATGATCTGGGATCTGTCACCATTGTTCCTTGTAATTTGAACATATTTTTCATTTCCAGCTTTTGAACAATGACTAACTATAAAAAAACATAAAATATAAAAAGGATGCTTTCATATCTCTACTTTACATACAATACCTTAACAAATTTGTTTCATTTATATAAAATAGTAAAATGGTTTTAATTTATTTAAAATAATTTTAAAAAATTATTTTATTTGATTAACTAATTTTAAATGGCCATTTGCAAGTCTGCTGATAAAGTATACAATAGGCTTTAGGAACCTTTGCTTTCCTGTCTACCTGTCTACAAGCTCACCATCTAAGAAATCCCAATATCTGGAGGAGAGGAGAAATAAGACCATTTGGTGGGCCCTGAGGTTTCATTATACATTAACTTTCTGGATTGCCTTAATCAACAAAATGTTGGAAACTGACAGTGTAGATGAGGGAGCCACAGAGAACAGAAGCATCTGGGAATCAGGTAGGAGACACTGAAGGCAAACATGCAAGGGAAAACTTTGGCAGAGAGAGAGGTATCCCCAGTGACCTAGCCAAGTGAATATTTAGATTATTAGGCATGCCTCCTATCTGAGGCTGTCTTTGATCATTTACCCTGGGATCTTTTTCTTTCTTGTTTTCCTCATTCAGTGCTTTCTCTGTCTCTTTTCATGTCAGAATGTTTATAGGTGTTTCTTGTGAAAGGTATTTGAAATGTGTAAGAATTATGTGTAGAACACTTTCAGCTCTTCAGAGGAAAAGTGCCATAAAATCTAATACATAAATAATAAATCAACTCAACAGATGTTGACTTTTTCTTGTCAGGCAGCTACTTTAAACTCCCAATTCAGACTCTCTGACAGAATAAAGCAAAAGTGAAACTCAATTTGTCTACCTTACCCAAGGACAAAAGATAAAAAACTTAGATTAAACAGAATTATCTATATCCTCTCAAACAAGATGGGACAAGAAACAGCATTCACATCTTCAAAGCAAATCTTATAATAAAAAGTAACATGCAGAAAGGATTTTTTTTCAAGTTGAATATCTTGTGCACTAAGTGGAAATTAATAAACCCAAACCATATGTTCTTAATTAGATTCCAAAAATAATTTAACACATTTTTAAAGGAAACAGACACAGAATATTAGCCAAAGAACACTAAAACCTAAGCTCTAATTGAGAATCACCTTGTAATTTCTTTTCTTAAAAAGCAGCATTTCTGGCATTACAAGCAGAATATTAGAAAAAGCAGGGTTTTTTTTAACTTTTTTTTTTTAATTGAGGTGACAGTGGTTTACAGCATGTATATGATTTAGAGTTATAGCTTTACATCTCTTCAGATGTGTTACCATACCAAACCACCACCAAAGCACCCAGAGTTCTTTACTGCAAACTGCTGGGCCCCTTCATATTTTATTCCCTACTCCCCACCCTCTTCACCTAGCAGTCTCAATTCCAAGGTTTGTTTGGGTTTTTTGTCTGTCCCTTTGTTTTATTTCTTTATATTCAGCATCAATGAAATCATCTGACATTTGTCTTTTTCTTTCAGATTTGTTTCACTTAGTATTATCCCCTCCAGTTTCATCCATGCCACTGCAAATAGAAAGATTTCATTTTTTTTTTTATAACTCAGTAGTATTCTTTTGTGTATATGTACCACAATCTTAACCCCCATGCATTCTTGGTGGGAATGTAGACTACTATAGCCTCTCTGGAAAACAATAATAGGTTTCTCAAAATATTAAAAACAGATAGCTCTCTCATGTGATCGAACAACTATACTCCTTGGTATCTATACAAAAAAAATACAAAAACACAAAATTGAGTGGATAAATGCACTCCTACTATTTATAATAGCCAAATTACAGAAGCAACCCAAGGGCACAATGCAGATGAATGGATAAATGAGACTTAATCCTTACATCAAAAAATAGATTTGGGCCTACCTGGTGGTGCAAGGGGTTAAGACACTACCTATTAAGCTGTCGGCAGCCTCTACAGCATGAGTTCCACCCCCGGTAAAGGAGCTGCCCACATGGCGCAGCAGACCTCTCCTGACTCGCCTGCTACTCCCCTCAACAGTGTACTTCCATCATTGTGCCTGTTCTGTTCCCCACTCTGTCTCTGGTGAATCCTCTCACCCCCCCCACACCTCTGGCCTGTACCCCAGCTCTTGTATGCATAAATAAATCTTAAAAAAATCAATTATAGCCTTCTGGAATTCTAAATTCAATATCTATAGTGGAAAATTTGCCTTCATAGCCTATGTTTGTACTGTTAACATATATGGTGCATATATTTCATATATAAACTAATGTACCCCTGAAAAACCCACAAATCAGATTATTGTTATCATTGTAATTGAAAGCACTCTAATTGTAATATGACACATATAAAAATTTTGAACCCTTACTACTCAATGTGTGATGCATGGGCAAGCAGTATAGACATCATTTTGGAATCTGTTAAGTTTGCAGAATTGAGCATTTCAACTTAGACCTATTGAATCAGAATCTGAATTTTGAAAAAAATTCCCAAGTGTCCATTACAGGTTGAGAAGCATTGACTTGACTACTTCCTGGCACATACTAGCCACACCACACACACACACACACACACACCTCTTGTCAGTTCCCTTGTTTATTTATGAAGTTTATCCAGTCTACCCAATATACTTTCTTAAAAGAATTATATGACTACACTGAATGAATTGAAATTATTGCTTCTGCAGATTAAATCTCCTAATATATTATGTATATATACACATATGTATGTGCATATGTATACATATATACATACATACCTGTGTGTATATTCATATATGTCTCAGAAAAACTGAAATAGATCAAATTTCTCTTTGTGGTTGGGCCAGCCCAATGACTACACCTCCCTTACTAATATCCATTTCCCTTTCCATTACATTCTTCTTTGCTTACTATTCTTCTACATCATTTTTCCTTTTCTTTGAGAGGATTAACCTTGCCAAAATTTTGCCAAGCATCAGAGTGTTTTCTTGCATACATTAATATTTTAAAGAAGATTCTTTTCTATTTTTTTCTAGTTCTGTTTTTATTAATATATCGAAATGTTATTGGAGGACCAAGAAGCTCCCAGGGATGCCAAACTGTTAAGGGGTACATAATGTGAAAGGGCTCCAGCAACCTGCTGCATAAAGGCAAAGGAAGCATAAATCCTTTGTGATTTTAATTGTTGTGCATAAAGACAGATAAGAAGAAAGGCTATTCTACTAGTACTTTCCTAATAAAATGCCTAAAATTACCCATCATTTCATGGGCAAACACCCAAACAAGTCAGACCTTCACTGTGGCCCACAAATCCAAGATTCCTTCTGCTGGGGAACCACAAGAAAGGGGATAAGCAAGTCCTAGATAACTGGAATAGAGGGGATACTGCAAGATATTGGCTGCCATGGTAGCAGCCTTCCCAGGTGCGTCTCACCCACATGCCTCTTTCAAATATCTCCTCCAAGTTACTAAATGACTCTCCTCCATTTAACTCTTCCAAATACCTGAGTGCAAGTCCTAGAAAAGCAAGAACCCAGGTCACTTGCTAACAAAAATAGGTCCAAAATGCATTAAAGCAACAATAAAATTGAATAGAGTTCAATTTTTTTTCTGTACAGCACCCTTTGTTCTTAGAATGTAACTCCTAATAATATTTGATAAAATTATTTTGTCTTGAGAGTTTCTCTCAATCTCTCCTACCACATGACAATATAAGCATGATTTGATCATCAATTTTTTTACAGAACACTTTTCATTTGAAAGTGTTGCCGTGCTTTGCGACCCCTCAAAGAAAGCCACTTCCAGTTACTAGTCTTTTCTTGGTAAGAGAAACATTTCCTGAAAGAAAGAAAAGAATCCTTTTTTCTTTTTCTTCATTAAAACTCAGTATCTAAGTTTTTGTTTGTTTTATTTCACTACCATCACTGGCCCAGTTATGAGGACTTACTAGGTGATCATAGGTATAATATTAATATAACCAATGTGAATTTAGATAAAATATCACTGTCTCTTGTTTAATTTTTAGTACTATGAAAGGCCATATAAACCCTCATCATTTAACTTTTAACTCTGCTAAATGTCCTCTTAGTGGTAAAGGATTTTAATTTATTTTTAAATAAAATCAAACCTTTTTAAAGTACAATTTCTTAATTTTATAATCAGTATTTGCTTATCGACATAATGTATAGGGTTATGTAGTGTCAAATCAAGATTTGCCACAAATCCAAATATTCTTTCAATAATAGTTATAGATTTTAAACTTCCCTAAAATGAATAAAAATATATGCATAGTCTAGGAACTCCATATGTTTATCAGTAAGTATAGACATCTGATGTCCCTCCTGAAAAATCTTCCTTTAACTAAAAAATTTACATTTTACTTCCCTATATATAACCAACATCTCTTAATGACTGCGGGTGTATTGTAAAACTTCCTGGGGTGCCTTTCCAGACATAGTAGCAAGTCAGGACAGACTATGCAGAAATCTGCTGACTGGGATAAACCAGTCTTTCAAACCACACTAATCACCAAGGTACCAGTGGATAACAATAGTTTAACAAAGGATACCTAGCCTAGCATTTACATCACCACAGTGTATCCTTAGAAATCAAGAAGTGATTAAACTCCTGTGATTAAACTTGCTTTCCTCTTTGAATAGACAGCATTGACATAGCTTTAGGTTAAAACAGCTTTTACAACCAGAAACAATCCTGTATTATATAAATAATGATATTTTTAATGTCAATGACATTGTCCCTTCTTATATAATCTAGATTCAAACTTGTGTTTGTTGGAACAGTTCTGACTAAAGATAATCTGTTCAACTACATCCTGGATTCAAAGCTTTGCTTTGATTATATAATAAATTCCTTTTATAACTATCATCGTGAACTTTATATCTGTCAACATTGCTAACAAACCTAGAACAAAACTCCAGTTTTTAAGAGACATTTCATAATTACATACATATGTTACCATATACAATATGAATTCAAATTCCCAAATACCAATTAGGGATGTTAGAAAATACAACAAAAGCACATTAAAGAACAGTAATTATTTTTTAAAAGCCAGAGAAATATGTCAGAGATTATATTTTAAACATCATCCAGAAAGTTCAGTTGGAAAACATTTTAATTAATCCATATAACTTTATATGAATGAATCCAGTTAGAACTGATATATAAAATATTCCAGTTTTTATAATATAGCACATTTCAGTTGCCTTATGTTTCAATTTCACTTCATTTTTTTAGAGGGAACAAATTATTTCATCTATAAAACAGATACTAACTTGGAAGTTAAATAAAGCTGCTTACATTTATACATTTACATGTTTTCCGTAGACAAAGTTTCTTCATTTACTACAAATAATTTCTCTATTACTGTGCTATCTACACTTATTCTGAGAGTTGAAAATCTCTTCTCAATATCCCAATTGCTCAACATTTAGATTTAATATAATAACATTTTTAAATCTATTTAATGAAAAGGCATAGTCTCCATTGAGTAGAGTCTTGCCTGGATTCTAGAACTTGGGTTCTATACTCAAGTGCAGGACATGCATGATCTAAACCATTACTTAAAGCCTGAGTCTGTTACTGAACACTAGGTCTAAAAACTGTCACTGGGCCAGAACCTCTCTTGCTGGTTTTGGGTCTGGTCACCCACTGCCACAAACGCAAACCAAAAGGGGTTTTGGTGCAGATTTAAAAAAAAAAAAAAGATTTAGAAATCAAGAAGTGATTAAACTCCTGTGATTAAATTTGCCTTCCTCTTTGAATAGATAGCATTGACATATCTTTTGGTTAAAACAGCTTTTACAATCAGAAACAACCCTGTATGATATAAATAATGACATTAACCAGTAGTGAAGAGGAAGGAAAGGGAGATGTTCTGACTGCCATGATGGTGTGAAGTGGTGCTACTGTTACAGAAGCTGGGAAGGTGCTGAGGACCCGGGACCTGTGCACCCTGGGGCACAGTCTTACCAAATCCTGCCATCACATATCATAATTAGAGCATTTTTTAAAGTTGTTTTGGTGGTCATATTTTGATATCTTATAGAAGCAGGCTTTTAAGCAAGGATTTAAGTGCAAGGGTTTTGTGGTTTTTGTTTTTTTTTTTAAGATTTATTTATTTTTATACAAGAGCTGGGGTATAGGCCAGAGGCACGGGAGGATGAGAGGATTCACCAGAGACAGAGCAGGGAGCAGAACAGGCAGACAGACTGAAATACACTGCTGAGGGGAGCAGCAGGTGAGACAGGAGAGGTCTGCCACGCCACGTGGGAATCTCCCTGGCTGGCCGGGAATCTAACCTGCGCTTCAGAGGCTGCGGACAGCTTTCCAGTGCTGCATTCAACACACCACGCCACCCAGGAGGCCCACAAGGGTATTTTTGTAAGGTTAATGCAGAAAGTAGCTGTAAAATATTGGCGAAGTAAAACAAAGATTAGAAGGAAATCAATGACGTTATAACTTTAACCAGTGTAGGTAATTAGAATTCGGTGCCACTGGAGAACCCTTGGAGACAGGAAGAAAAATCCTCAGATATTCAAAATAGGGAACAGGTAAACTCTTTATGTTTCAATATCCTATTTGCAGTTGGCTTATAACAACTTTCAATGAGATTAATTTTTTTAGCATCTACATTTGGCTTTTCATGTAAGCTGCACACATTCCACTGGCCAGAAGGAATGTCCTCAAAGAGAACTGCAGGTTTGGAATACGCAGTTATTAGCATATAGAAGGGAGAGCTGAATGGATAGTGGTAATACACGAAAACTTCTGCTATAGTTCTGACTTATCTAAGATAAACTAATTCCACATTATAAATATGAGCCTACTACGTTAGAACGAACAAAACAGGAGCAGGGCTTATTTCTTGACTTTGGACTGAGAAGTCATAAAAGAAAGTTAATCTATTGTAAGAACCAAAACAATATACTTATTTTTCCATGTGGGGAAGAACAATATAGAAAATAAAAAGACAGAAAGGCAACTAGGAAGACAGGTAGATAAGTCCACATTATGATTCTCCTTGAAACAACTTTCTAAAAAGAAAAAGATTCATAGAAATGCAAAAGGACTTTCTGAAATGCAGCGGACACAGAAGTGTAACAACCATAAAATACCAAAGTACTAAAGTTTTACAAAAGAAAAATCCCAGTTACATAATTTGCTCACATTCCATTGCCCACATCTGCCATTCTCAGATTCCATGCTGCTCCAGATCATACTACCCAACATCTTTTTGCAAAAAATAAGACTATATTGTTCAGAGAGTAACATGTTCACCAACCAGGGTAATTATATTTTAATATAATCATATTTGTTGATGACATATATGTAATTTGTTTAATGCAGAGTTTTTTTCAGCAGTTTTAAAGAAATCTTATTCATCTTAATAATTAATCTGTAATAATGGCAATAGTAGATTGAAACATAGATTTCCACCTAGGAGATCAAACAAGGTTTACTTATAAAAAGGATAAAGAAAAACAAGCATAGTCACTTTGTACAACAGAGGGATCAATAATTTTACCTAAAACTGGGACAATCTGCAAGTCACATGTCTTTCTCCCTATAAATGGCTCTTATTATAGTCACACCATTGTAGATGCACATGTGAATGGAAAAGTTCTGCATATAATCTAGTGTGGATACATACAATGGATCCTCTCATCAGAAATCATGTTATTTCATCAATCTTGGAATTACTCACCACAAAATATAACCTCTGATTACAGGTCACATAAACACACAAAAGGTTAGGTTCAGTCCTCACTATCACTCACAGCCTTCCCAGAGTAACACATCCTGTTCCAGGTTTTCCAAACTGAGACTTCTGGACTAGAACAAGGGTCATTTATGTACATATTTCTGGGATTATGCCATCAGGACCATAGTTATACTGCAGGATCTACCCAGCAGTTACCAACCCTGTTTCTTGCTGAAAGAAACAAAAATAACTATGACAGTGTTCATGGAGTGATGTGAATTACAAGTTAAAAATATTAAAAATTTTAAGTCACCATAATGTCCAGTTCATTAAACCTTTGTCTTCTAATATCTCACTTTTTCCTCATAACATATGTGGGAAACCCTCAAATTCAGGATATTCCAAAGAGAACCAATATTCTCCTGTTACTCAACTTTTTATTATTATTCTAGCATTATATTGATTATTACACTTTTTATCAATTCAAAACCTAGGAGTCATTCTTAACAATTCTTTCTCATGCACATGCCACATGTAATTAATTTGCAAAGACTCTCAGTTTTGCTTTATCCATCTGAAGAATCTATCCCTCCATGGTCATATACTCAGCTACAGATTTATTTCCAGCCCTCATCCTTCCCCACCTGAACAACTTGGGTAGTTTTTTTTTTTTTAGATTTATTTATTTATACAAGAACTGGGGTACAGGCCAGAGGAGTGGGAGGGTGAGAGGATTCACCAGAGACAGAGGGGGGAGCAGAACAGGCAGACGAACCTAAGGCACTGCTGAGGGGAGCAGTGGGCAAGGCAGGAGAAGTCTGCTGCACCATGTGGATATCTCCCTGGTCTGCCGGGAATTGAACCTGCACTATAGAGGCTGCGGACAGCTTCACAGCGCTGCGCTTAACCCGCTGTGCCACCAGAGAGGCCCAACTTAAGTAGTTTTTCTTTTTAAAAAAAAAAAATTATTTATTTTTATATTCCCCATACAATTGCACCCCCCCCTTATTTTGACCCCAGTCTCTCCTTTCCCTGGCCCCCCCATAGTGTGTCTCTGGTTTATATCTGTTTGTTGATTTTGATTTTTTCTTTCTTATAGCTATTCTTTTTCCTGGTCCCTTATTTAGGTTTTCTAGATTCCTGCTATGAGTGAAACCATCCGGTATTTTTCTTTTTCTTTCTGCCTTATTTCACTGAGCATGATCCCTTCCAGCTCCATCCATGTTGCTGCAAATTGCATGTGTTTATTTAGGTAGCTTCTTAATTGGATTTATTACCCTAGTCTTGCCTCACCAAAATTCGTTATTCATAATTCAGTTCTCAGTGATTTGCTAAATTCAGATATTATCATTTTATATGTCTATTCAAAATTGTTTCCTAGCTTTCTATCAACTCAACTACTATTTTAAAATTTAGGACAGATGCTAACTAATGTCTGATACTTTTGATCTTCCACAGTAGCACTTCTAGTGAAAAGGTCTCAAGCTTTGTCTTCTACGAATACCATACTATTTGTAGTTTCTTAATTCTTCAGCCCCCTTTCTATGTACTCTTCTTACTTACAAGAATAATGTGTTCCTTGCCTTCCCAACAGCTACCACTTCCCACATGACCTCAAGGAGGTTTAGTGCTCTGAGGAGGACATTTGACTAGTCTAAATAAGTCACCAAGTTTCTCTCATTCTCCTTGGATTAAAGTCATACATATGATACAATTCTGCCTAATGAGACATGATAAAATTGCCATGGAAATTTTGCTCCAAACATAAAGAAAAAAATCCACAAATGAGGGGAAACCTTTTCTTCTCTACTTTTGAATTCCATATTCAAGAGCATCTGTGGTTCTTAGAGATGTCGTGACAATCTTTTCATCAGAAAGTGTCAAGTAAAGGAACACACGAAGAAGAGTTGAAAAATAAGTGAAGAAACCACTCATAAATGTCATTACTGATCTTATGAAAAATCTCAACATTTTACTTCCAAATACTGTGATGAAAAAATATCCACTCATAATTAGGTGCTCTGGCATTTATAATCAACAAAAATTATCAACTCATTCATTTTCAAAGCCTTGCTGAAGCATTCAGTCATTTTCTTAAGCATATTATTCGATGTTTGTATCTTTACAATATAATAGGGGAAATACTGTACTCCTCACTTCATAAAATAGTTAAGAGATTTAGGTGAGTATTTATGTAAACATGTATACATCTATGTGTGTCAATAGCGTCTGGCATATAATAAGTGTATTATAAGCATTTGCAATTATTATTATAAAAATATATTTGAGTTAGCTAAACAATTTATTTCTCCCAGAACATGGTGAGTTTCCTCTCCTCCATATTGAAGAATCAGCTAAAGTACAAATACCAAACTGAATGCTAGGACTGGTTAAAGTATTTTAAGTTTTTTTATAACTTCATGATAAGATAGAAAAAATATAGCAATATTTATTTTCAATAAGGCAAGTACTAAATAAACACATTTCTAAACTACCTACTGGGTCAATATAAGCTTAACTAGAAAAATCAAATTAAATGTATTGTGTGTATGAATTTACTGTGTATTTGGGGGCAGGAGGACAGGTTAAGGAATATAACACAGAAGGGAATTTGAAAAGAAGTGCCTGTTTTAAAAGTCAGTTGCTGACAGTGTGTAATGCATCTGGCTGACCTCCTCTGGAGTAAACAGCTACTGGAAATATGGAAATCCAGTTATGAACCTCCATAGTCCTGTGAGACCCATACATAGATACAGAGTAGAGATGCATATTCCAAATTGGTGACATTTTGATAATACATTCTTCTGAAAGTGACATCAAGAAAGGGAGACCTTTACTAGCTCTGTCTTGGAATGTCAGTGTGGTGCTTCAGGGATTCACTGAACTCCTTATCCTATTGAACTTTTAACCTTCACTGATCTAAAATTCTTGTACTAAAACAAAAAAATGCCTTTCTCTCACAAATTCCTCAAGGAGAAACAGAGACATGCAGTCATAAATTATTGATTCTCTCACTTTTTTAAAAAGAAAAAGTAACACTCTGTACAATGTCAACAATCCTATTTTTTTCATCGTTTCTCCACAGTAAACCTCAAAATTGTCATACTACCATGAGATTAGGAATATATATCCAGAAAATTAAGGAAAATCAAGGGATGATGGAAAATTGCTGATTGCTTGGTTCAAATCAATACCTTGGTTCAAATCAATACCTCTATTGATTTGAACCAAGGACCAGTAAACCACAATTTCCATATTAAGAAGGGGTACTTAGTGTCTTCTCATATTTATGAAATAAATTTTCCTCATTCCACAGGACACATGCTATGTTGAATAAGGGCGTGTGATAATATCTATTCATTCTATGCTTATGTCTGAAACACAATTCAAAGAAAAATGTATTTTTCAATTAAAATTTTTCCTAACCCATTTTCTTCATCTTCATTCTCATTAAAATAAATTGTCACTTCTCTATCAAAAGGGAAATAGCATGGAATATATTAACAGATCTTAGATCATACAGATTATATCCAGAATATATAAAGAACCCTTAATATTGAACAAAAGGCAAACAACCCAATTAAAATATAGCTAAATAATTGAATAGACATTTCTCCAAACATATACAAATGGCCAATAAGACACACAAAAAAAAGTGACTGAAATCATTAATATGTAGGGAAATGAAAATCATTAGTATGCACAGAAATGAAAATCAAAGCCACAGTTAAATACTACTTGGTGCAAACTAGGATGGATAAAATGATTGAAAAACAATATATTTTATAGAAATGTAGAAACAATGAAACTTTCATATACTGTTGTTAGGAATATAAAATGGTTTGGAAACTGTGGGAAAAGTTTGGCAGGTTCTCAAAAAAAAAATCCTCTAACATAGAATATGTAACCTCCAGATATATACCCCAAACAATTTAAAACAGGTACTAAAAACAAATGCATACATACAAATGCTTATAGCACAATTGCCAGAATTTAGAGACATCCATCTGTCCTTCAAGGGATGAATGGTTAAACAAAACCCAGACACAAATGGTCACATGCTGTAAGATTATATATATGGAAATATGGAATACATATATATATATGAAGTATATTTGTACATATACATCCATAATATATAATATCCTACATAAATAAATCTATAAGATCAAAAAGCAACCTTTGGGATGATAAAAATATTTTTAAACTAGAGGTAAAAAAAATGCACAATATTGTAAATGTACTAAATGCCCCTGAAGTGTTCATTTTAAAATGGTTAATTTTGCTAACATTTGCTGTTGCTAGTTTTTTTAATATGTGCCATTCTCACTGGTGTAAGATGGTATTTCATGGTAGTTTTGATTTGCATTTCCCTGATAACAAGTGATGTTGAACATTTTTTCATATGTCTGTTGGCCATTTGCATTTCCTCTTCAGAGAAGTTTCTTTTTAGCTCTTCTGCCCATTTTTTGACTGGATTATTTTCTTTGTTGTTGCTGAGTCTCATCAGCTCTTTGCAGATTTTTGTGATCAGTCCTTTATCATTAGTGTTGTGTGCAAAAATGTGCAAATGTTGGCGAGGTTGTAGAGAAAAAGGAACTCTTCTACACTGTTGGTGGGAGTGCAAACTGGTCCAACCACTGTGGAGAGCTGTGTGGAGATTTCTGGACCTAATAAACATAGAGCTTCCATATGATCCAGCAATTCCATTCCTAGGTATTTACCCAAAGGACACAGAAACATTAATTCCAAAGAACACCTGCACTCCTATGTTTATAGCAGCACTATTTACAATAGCTAAGCTTTGGAAACAGCCCAAATGCCCAAAAATAGATGACTGGATCAAGAAGATGTGGTACATATATACCATGGAATATTATTCAGCATTCAAAAAAGATAAACACATGCAATTTGCAGCAACATGGATGGCGCTGGAAGGGATCATGATCAGCAAAATAAGCCAAAAAGAAAAAGAAAAATACCGGATGGTCTCACTCATAGCAGGAATCTAGAAAACTTAAATAAGGGACCAGGAAAATGAATAACTATAAGAAAGTGAAAATCAAAATCAACAAAAAACTATGAACCAGAGACACTTTTTGGGGGTTGGGGGGCGGGAGGGGAAGGATTGGGGTCAGAATGGGGCGTTTGCAATTGTATGGGGGAATATAAAAATAAAATTTATTATTTAAAAAAATAAAATAAAATGGTTAATTTTACATTATATATGAATTTTATTTCAATTAAAAAGTTAAATAGCACCCCAATAATGTGCTTTGACTGTCTCTCTCATTTCCCAGAAACTGTTTTATTTTTCTGCATCTTCAATCTCTCCTCCTATTTTTTAAAAGTTCTATTGCTCACATAAGATTTACCTGTTTCAAGTATGCAATACAAACCCAAACCAAACTCAAGAGATCTGCAGAACTGAGGGCAAGGGTGAAGAGGGCAAAGAGGGCTCCAATATTGAGGGTTACTGGTGCTTTGGTTGTGGGTATGGATTGATAAAGTACCTTTGATTAGATGTGAACCTGCACAACTAAAACATATACTGTATTGTAAACCAACACTATCTCAATAAAATAGTATAAAAATTAAAACATATACAACTAAAAAATATTTTTATGAAGAATAAAGTGCAATGGTTTTTAGTATACTGAGTTGTACAACCATTACCACAGCCTATTGTAGAACATTTCCCCAACCTACTAACAACCACCCTCCATCTTCTCCCTTATTTACTCTCTCCCTCTCCCTAGGTAACCACTAATATTCTCTCTGTGTTTATGAATTTGCCTACTTTGGACATTTCATATAAATGAGATCATACAATATGTGACTGACTTTAGGGGTCTGACTGCTTTTGTGTTTGACTGCTTTCCTACAGCATAATGTTTTTAAGGTTCATCCATGTTCAGCATATATCAGTACTGCATTCCTTTCATAGCTGAATAATATTTGCAAGAATGCCACATTTTATTTCTAATGTCTTTTTTTAAAGATTTATTTTATTTATTTATGCATACAAGAGCTGGGATGTAGGCCAAAGGTGCGGGGGAGGCAGGGCATGAGGGGATTCACTAGAGTCAGAGTGGGGAGAACAGGCAGATTGACTGAAGTACACTGCTGAGGGAAACAGCAGAGCAGACAGCGAGACAGGAGAGGTCTGCTGTTCCTTGTAGGTTAGCTCCCTGACCAAGAATCAGATTCAAGATGTAGTGGCTGCTGATAGCTTCCTATTCCTGAGACTTAACCCATTGGCCACCAGGGAGGCCCTATTTCTAATGTCTTGATGGACATGTTACTTCTACCTTTTTGGCTATTATCAGTAATTTTACTATAAAAAATTCTGTGCAAGTTTTTGTGTGAACATAAGTTTAATTTCTTTTGAGATTATTCCTATAAGTGGAATTTCTAGGTGATAAATTTACTCTGTAGTTAACATTTTGAGGAACAGCCAAACTGGTTTCCAAACTGGCTATATCATTTTACATTTCATAATATAATTCACTATTTCTCCCTGCAATCTAACATTTACACTTAAAATAATCATTTTATCTTTTTTCCTTTACCCTTCCTTCATAAGGTGGCACCTTAGATTCCACAATGTAAGACCATGGAATTGAAGGGAAGGGATAGTATGGATGGGAAAAATAGTGATTAAATTAGGTTATAAAGTTACAGTGATTGGCTAAGTGAGTTCATAAACAAAGAAATCTGTAACTGACACATGCAAATATAACTAGAATAATGTTTCTGTGTATGTAAGTGCAATGATCAATACCTTAAAAATCTTGAAAGTTGCATTTCAGGAAATGGCCATTATACCTTTAGTTGGTTGGAGAAAACATTCTTGAAACTGGGAGATTAGCTATTTATATTATAGAGAGCGGAGAGTTTTGCAAACTTAAGAAACAATGCTCCAAGAGGAAACCTACAAATTTTACTGAGATAATTAAAAGCAAACAAGGATATTGGTAGAAACTGGTATAAACAGATTTAAAGTAGATTCTTGGTCCAAAATTAGGACATTCAGAAAGTCACTACATAGTACTAACAAGGCAGGTAGCAAGGTTAAAGCAGAGGTCAAGTGAACAATTTAACAGCAGTTTTGAGAAATTACTGTAATCAGGCAGAAGTAAAGTCTGTGAGTGAAAAAAAATATTAAATCAAGCCAGGTGGAGGATGCTGGCTCTCAGACTTGGCAGCGGACATGCTTGGTTAAAAGACTGGTTGATAAAAGTCTACATGTTGTTTAAAAGCCAACTGGAAAAATATTTACAGCAGAATAAGCAATAGACACTTGTGAATACTGGACTTTGGTTCTCTCTTGTGTCCATCTTTTATACAAACTGATGAGAAGAAAAAAGAAAGTCAATTTAGATGATTAAAGAAACTCTCCTTCCAGCCATTCAAATGGGGATGTTGTTTCCAAACACACTTGGTGATAAGAATTACCTGGCAGTAACAAGAAATATCTTTCACTAAACAGAAGGTTTTTTTTCAAAGACCATTCAGTCAAACAAATGGCTACCTCATTAACCAAACTGGGAAAGATTCCAAATGTTTACAAAAATAACTGTATTCAACACCTACAGGCATATTCCAAGTTTCTTTCAATGGTTTTCTCTCTTTTTAACTGCATTAAAGCATACTAGCGTCTTCCTAGGTGGCATTTTAGCACACTTTTGTTTTTTATTCCAGACAAAGCATGACTGACAATGATAAAGAAAATTACATAGTAATTTGCCTCTCCAAAAACAAATAAATAAAAAAGATATGTTCAGATACTCATGTGTCCACTGACATCATGGCATGAATTCCAAGTCATTCATTTAAATGTGTTCACTCCATCCTTTGCTTAGCTACATATGCAAGCAGAATCACTCAAATCGTCAGACATATAATTTCCATGTCAATTCTAATTCTAAAAATCCCTTTAAATTTTTTTTTTGATAATAAAATTATTTCAAAAAAGCAACATTCTGGTTTTATAGTCCCAAGTCCTTTCGCTTTGAAAAATCTCCCTGAAATATGATTGCAAAAATATATATACATGGTTGCTTAATATTTTTTGCAGCAATTCAGAGTTTTAAACAATAACAACCTTAACAAAAAAAATTTACCTGGGATCCTGCTCATTTTCACTTAAAACCAATCTTGTATTTTCCGTACACACCCACCTGAGGTACTCCAATTAGTGACCTCCTATTTACTCTTTTCTTTTAGTTAATAGGTTATAACTTAATCTATGACTCATGCTTCAGCTTGTTTGATTCACCCCATCATTAAAACACACTTGCCCTTGGCTTCAGTTCTTCAGAGCTTTGCTCTCTGAAAAATACCTTGTTTTTCAAAATTATTTATTTGTTATGATTAACTAGTTATCTTATTATGCCTCAAGAAAACATATTTAAATCAGAACAGTGATGTTTCATTGACAGTGTCTTAGTTTAAATAAATAAACCTGACTGGGAATACCAAGCACTGTGACAGGGTATTGCAGAGATATTCTGAGCAAAACACTGGCTACTGCCTGTTCTGACTTTGCATCAGACTGACCAGCTCAGTATAGAAAGAAAATGCATGTGTGCAGCAAATCTCAAAAGAGCAAACCCTAAGCGACTAAGTCACAGGAGTCGTTCATCACAGCATTAGGTAATTCTTGAGCCTTAAGATGATTGATGTGTTTAATTTAAACTGCCCTGGGTACACAGGAAGTGTCCCTGAAGTGGTAATAGGGTGAGTGGGTGAGATGGAGGAGGAGATTTTAATGAAAACAGTTTTCTCTTTCAAACTTTCTTGTGCATATGTCCTCTAACAACAACAAAATGTTTTAAGTGCTACCATGTTATAAAATTCTGTCCTGTTCTCTTGGTTTCTCCTAAAATATCAGTGATTTAAAAGTTATATTAAGTCTCACTGCATATGACATTCATTTTTTATAAGTAATAAGCCTTTTCATAAAAACTCATGTCAGTTGTTATAACTGTGGAACCCAGAGTCACATGCATCAATTAAAATCCCACTCATTATATGTTAAAGATGTCAGTTGAGGTAATGATGTTCACACTGGTGGGTTCAGATTTAATCTTTCTACCTGTGGGAACAGAGGCAGTAATTACTGAATTGGAGAAAATGTGTTACAAAACAAAACCTAATATGACTCTCTGACCTTCATTGTCAAAAAAAAAAAGATTTTCCATGTTTGTAATTTAGTAATCTCTATATTGGGTAGTAAAATATAACTGTTTCAGAGTTGTTAAACTCTATTATTAAAATTTGTGGATATATGAAATGCAAGTATCATTAGTTTTGATAAAGGAAATGTCTTGAATGTTTTGACTTACTGATTCTTTTCATGTACTGCACATTTATTCTTTTATAGACAAATACTGTGCTAGTTTCTATGGGTAAGACAGTGAGCTCTCAGGACTTTGTCATTTAAATAAGTGGTGGGTAGTAGTAAAAAAAAGTTTAAAGAATAAAATATAATTATATATTTAGTGTTGGAAGGGAAATTTTGAGGTGTTTTGAAAAAATAACATAAAAAATTAAATGCAGTCTGGGAACTGAGGAAAGATCACCTTGAAAGCCATTTGAACAAGCTCTGAAAGATCTTGGGCAACTTCATAGTGGTTTTAAAGTTGTAAGGACAGTATTATGGGAAGAAGACCCAGATGAGAAAAGGGTAGTGCATTTGAGGTAGTAAAAAAAAAAGAAAAAAATAAGGATGATCACAGAATAGTAAAAGGAGGGAAATTGTGAAAGATGCAGATAAAGAGACCGAAAACAAATCAAGGAAGGTCTATTACACCATCACAGAGATTTTTGCTTTTTATCTCAAAAGCAACAGAAAATAATTAAAGTGTTTTAATTAGTACACAGCATAAACAACTATTCATGTTAACAACTATTCACTTTAACATGATCCTGGTTCCAGGATAGATAAAAATTGAACCAGAGTCAAAGTGAGAAGACTGATTTAAAAATTATTGTTATTAATCCAGAAGGAATTGTACCTTCAGCTTTAATGGCACTGACAACCTAGAGACATGAACATATTTAAGAAATATTCAAGAGGTAATGTGTATAGAATGCAGTGAATGATGAATGTAAAAGATAGATGCTTTAGGAAAAATATGCAGGTTTTTGTCTTATACAAATGAATGGATGTGTCATTTGCTGAAATAAAAACAGAGGGGAAAACACCTTTAAAAGACAAATGAGGTCAGTTTTTATCATGCTGATATTTAAATTCCCTTGACATACTCCAAGGAAGATGTATTTGAGTATATAAATATGCATTTAGGAAGGCAAATTTGGGCTAGAGATATGAACAGGGATTCACTGGCACCTAGATGGCAAACAGTGTCATGAACATGGAAAGATCTAGGATGGAATATGTAGAGGCTGTACAAAAAGATGAGACAGCAAGACAGAATGAGTAGATTTCACGTAAGACTGCTATGCTTCCCAAAGAACTTTCTGGATGGAGTAACAGCTGTAAAAGTATAAACAATCAGATTAAAACAACAATGTGTTACACTATTAAGGTAGGATGGAAAAGGGGTCTTTCTTCACTTCAATGACCACACTTACTTGAAAAGAAATATGATAGTTTCAAAACAAATGATCATCAAGTTTTCCCTCTACTATGAATTTGAGAAGTGGTGTCAATGAGACCATAAAGATAACTAGTTGTATTGTTTAACGTCTCAGAGGTAAGTGTTGTAACAGATTGAAACAAGTGCACTAAAGACTGGTTGGGCTTAAAGAAACCATTAAAGTTAGGGCATTCATGGATAATCTATGGCAGCTGGAAATGTGTTGCTTGCCTCTTTCCTGCCATGTGCTTAATCTTTTGTATTCTTATACCTAAAACTTCCCCAAGATTTCTAGCAAGGGTGTGAATTGCACATGAATTCATGCAAATACTTTAAGTAAACTACATTTCTCTTGGGAACAACTAGACAGGAGTGCTGTGGTCTCCATCTTCAAATAGGGTTGGATGTCCTCTAATATATCAATAAAAAATTGTTTTCTTAAGATTATTTTTACCAGCATCCTGGGAATTCTCTTATTTTTTTTTATCCTCTGTTTTTGCATTTGTTGATTTACTCAATAGTTTTAGTGTATCATCTCATTCTCTGCTTTCCCCTCAAAAAGGACTACATGGAAGGTAAATTTAATATTATGTCTGAAAACATATTTATTCTACCTGTTCACTGACTGAACTGTTATTAAGGCATTCTAAATTGCAAATCACTTTTTTCTCATAATTACATATGAATTGTCTCATGGCCTTGAACTTCCCACATTGCTATTAAAACAGGTGGCAAACTATCTTAAGCTGCCTTATTTTTGTTAAGTTGGTCGTTACTTTTTATCTTTTTTTCAAGTTTTTAAACCATTTTTTGACATTGCTCCACTAGATTAATCTCTTCTAGAAAAATGAAAAGCATTAAAGTCAATCATTGTTTTAAGTACTTTATAAATACTAAATTGTATTGTGCCTCAAACAAGCCTGTGGGATAGATATTGTTTCCATTTTACGTATGAGCAAATTGATGCTGAGAAAAGGTTAAGTAAATTGCCCAAGGTCACAAAGCTATCAAATGCAAATGCAGAATTAAAACCTATATCAGTAAGCTCTGGAATATATATTCTTAATCAGAGCTCCAAGAGACTCTTACTAAATATAACTACTCTAGAATTACTAGTACAATAGATAATATTTCTCCATATTTACAAACACCAAAGAAAGGGACAAACTCTTCTATTAGTTATTCTTAACCTTTTCAAATTTTGCTTATTTATCTCTCTATTGTTCTTTTCATCATGTTTAATGAGAAATATTGATAATTCTTTAATAAGATGAAAATATTTTAAATATAAACTTCATTCATATTTAAAATCTGATGGTGTGCTGCGGGTAGATACCATTTAACAAAATCAATTGCATCAAAATGAATGAAAAATACTGGACTTACAAATATTTTATCAGTTTCTGACCCAAACAATTACACTTGATCTTAGCCAAAAGGCCGAGAAGCTATATCTGACCCAAACAATTAGTGTTGATTTTGAGGTCAATGTATTAACACCCTGATAAACATGGTAGCACAATACCACCATACATTAATAAAAAAGATATTAAAAAACCAATAAAGTCTATTTTAGCATCACTTCTGTGTTTTTAGATTAATACTTTACAAGGGCTAAAATAAAAGCTGACCACCATAGACACCATAGACAAATGTATTGAAAACATTTAAAAAACTAAAATGAAGGGATTTTGCAGTTCTAATGGCAAAGCAGTAGAGGTTGAGGAGGATGGACTTGGCTGAAGAAAAGTCCCGGAAAGACTGGAGAAAAGCAGAGTGTATCTGGACAACTTCTCCCTTTACATCAGCCAACACCTGCAAATTCTATTCTCCACAAGAAAATAAAGATCTAGGCAATTCCCCCAGTTAAGAAACCTTAAGGGGCAAAGATTTTAATCAGAATATGTCTTCCTCAGACAAGGATCATCTGAAACAGGATTACAGAAGATTTTGCTATTCTTACAACACACCTGAAATTAGTGTGAAGCATGATCAGAATATATTTGAAAACCATAAAAAATGCTTTTGAAAAAAAATTCTTGCCAATAAATCTAGCATAAATTACATAAGGCATCTAGCAATGCCTTATACCATAACAAAATTTAAATACACTTATATTATTTCACACAAGGATAGTCATCTTAAAAAGCTCCAAAAGCAATCATTTGGAATTCTGTTTGAAATTGCATTAAAATAATAGAAGGCTGAAAAGCTTTATAATCTTGAGACTTCTCATTCAGGAACTAAAATATATGAATTGGCAATAGCACATTCTCTTTCTAAATAATTACTTCTTTAACAGAAAACTAAAATAACAAAAGAATGGCTTAAAAGAATCTGAGAGAAAGTGAATTTGTACAGAGTGAAGAAATAATAAAAATGGAGTTATTAAAGGGAGATGATTCTTTTCCATCTAGCAAATAGAATAATCAAAATAATTTATTTTTTAAAAAGATTTATTTACTTATGCATACAAAAACTGGGGTACAGGCCAGAGGTGCAGGGGATGAGAGGATTCACCAGAGACAGAGTGGGGAACAGAATCAAAATAATTGAAATCCGTAAACAGGCATGAATCTCATTTCTTGAGACTATCCCTAGGGGGATTTTTGTCTGAAGAAATTGAGTATTATTTACAAGAAGCAAATTTCAAATATCTTGTTGTAAATTGAAATAAAGTGATATTAATAAAAGTTGGTATCCTTAAAAACCTGGAGGTTTTCTTCATGAGAAACATTTCAGTAATGCATTATAAGTTAGATTAAGATATTTCTTAAAATAATACAAGCATCTACTAGAAAGTAATATCCCCAATTATATTTTATCATGTTTTTATCAACTTATTTGAATTATAAAATTAA
This sequence comes from Talpa europaea, assembly GCF_964194135.1. NCBI lineage: Eukaryota > Metazoa > Chordata > Mammalia > Eulipotyphla > Talpidae > Talpa > Talpa europaea. The sequence continues at coordinate 30,553,757 of NC_140071.1, forward strand.
AAATTTATTTTAAATTAACCATATAATACTCTCTAATCTACTTCCTCTGTTCTTTTTCTCCAGCTCTTCTTTCTTCCTACAAAAATAAACATTATTATAATTCAGAATTGTCTCCCTACATATTCAATAACTGCATTTGCTACATATTTTTAAACTTTGTAAATGTCATATTCTTCTATATATTTCTTAATCAAAGCAAGAATCCCAATCGATATATTAGCTCTTATTTAATCATTTTCATTATTGTGCAATTAATTCTGTTACAAACCAATTGGTTGTCACTTGAAAGTGCCCCCAAATAAAACAGAACCAAGTCTTATAGGAGAAAGAGCAGTTTGTTATCTTTATAGATAATGGAGGCAAGGGGTTAAGCCTCCAAAGATGGCATCCTGGGAAAAGACAGCATTCTGGGAAAAGACTTGAAAGGGGTTTTAAAAGAAAGATGGGCAAAGAGAGACAAGTCTTTAGTGATTGGATGTTGGAGGTTTTGGGCAGTGCTGGTTATCTGTACAACGTCTGGGGCAGTTCATGCTTCCACACATATACAAAATGGGAGCTCAGCTTCTCCCTTCTAAAGAGTTGTTAGGAGGCTAATGAAGTTAGGATTTTAGATCATGAATCCAGTACACAGATTCTGGATTCTCTGACCAACTGCTCAGACCAAATGGGATGGTTGATATCTGTTTATCAAGACAGACTGAAATATATGATTTAGTGAGACAATGTTGCTTTTGAATAAATCAATTAACTATTGTAACCACCAGTTTTGAATTAGCAATGAGCAACCATAACACTTTGTTTGCTGGTATTTTGAAGTCCTGGAATTAATTGCTTAATCATTTATTTCCAAGTTTTCTGAGGTCCTGGTCTGGCAATAGCACCATGACTGAATATAACAATTAAATTACACATTTAAAAAACTAGTAGACATTAATGTCATTCTAAATGTTGCAAATAATATTGCAATGAACTATATACCTCATTGTGTATGTGGATGTGAACCTCAGCACTATTAAAATTTTGGTCTGGATAATTTTTCTAATTGAAGTTGGTGGAGAGGAACTTTCCACTACAATGTGGGCTATTTGGTAAGATCCCTAATTTCTGCCCATTAGGAAACAATAGTAGTCCCATTTTTTTAAGATTTATTCATTTATGCATACAAGAACTGGGGTACAGGCCAGAGGTGTGGGGGTTGAGAGGATGCACCAGAGACAGAGTGGGGAACAGAACAGGGCAGATCTACTGAAATACACTGCTGAGGGGAGCAGCAGGTGAGACAGGAGAGGTCTGCTGTGCCATGTGGGTAGCTCCCTGACCAGGGATCGAACTCATGCTGCAGAGGCTGCAGATAGCTTATTAGTGCTGTGCTTAACCCTATGTGCCACCAGGGAGACCCAGTAGCCCCATTTTATGATGAGCAAAAGTGTCTCCAGATATTGACAAATGTCTGATGGAGGAAAAATACCAACCCTGGGTGAAAAATGTGTATACTTCAGAGCAATGGTGAAGTCAAATTGCTGTTTCATAGGCAATGCATATTTTCAACTTTATGAAATATTACCATATTGGTCTATAAAATTGTTGCACCTATCCTTGTCACCAGCAGATGTTCTATTTATAGATTTTTAATATGAAATGTTTCTACCATACAAAACAATAGGTATGATGCAGATTTAAGATGTCAATAATAATAATAAATTAACACCATGTTCTAAACCTGGTTTAAGAAATAAACACCATAATACCTTGGAAGTTCATGAGTATCTCTAGAGTGACCTTTACTTCCACCTGTCTCCTGCATAAATAACTACATCTTGATTGTTTTGCATTCATCATTTGTCTCCTTTTCAGATAGATAAGCATATTATATAATATGATGCTGTTTAGATATACTTTTCAGTTTTACACACATACAGTCATACTTCTCAACTTGCTTGTTTACTTTTATTCTACTTTCATTCTAACTATGATTTTTCCTCATTATCATTTTGAGTATTATCAACATTCTTGCAGATACTTATAATTCATTCACAAGTAAATATATGATTGCGATCCCTTTGTTTTATAGTTTCCAGAATATTAATAAAAATTCAGCTGGGCTTATTATTTATACATAAATCTAAAATATCAAAACTGAGTTTCAGATAAAAACAAAATAGACTTGCAGACAATAGAAAAAAATGGTCTTCAATGATTCCTCAGTCAAACCCTGACATCTTACAAATAAGAAACCCAGGACAATTAAATAACCATGTCTGGTTTAAAAATCATGCTAATTTGGTTATAAAAATCAAGTCCCAGTTGTGGCTCTTTACAATCATTAACTTGCTCTTGCTAAAACCACCTCAAGCTGAAAACTGACATTTTTTTCCTGCTCTTCTCTTTGACCCAGTACACAGGATCATGCTCTATATATAGTACAGTGAAAATCTAATGTTTCCAGATATTTGAAGTTATGCCTCATTTAAATATGACTAATTTTATCTGTCAAAATATCTTAATCTTAGTTGATAAGTTAAAGAATATCAAAGGGAAGTGGGACTGAAATCAAAAATGTATTTGGCTTCATTCTCTGTGGAAATGTATCACCTAAACATATGTCTCCTTCTTGAATGTTAAATGTGTATTCAGCACTTGGGGGTATCTTTATGGGTGCTAGATACAGAAGTCCCAGGAGGCAAATGGCTCTTTTTGCAATTATAAAGCTATACCTTTAAAAGGCAAAGTGTGAAGGAGGAAGGGAAATAGATATGTTTATGACTTTCAAAGATGGAAGAAAATAACTTGGGAATGATAATATAACATGACTATTAGCCTGTGCACTTTATTCACTGGTCCTCACCAACTGAGGAACAGCTACAAAACTGATAATTATATGCATAATTGGTATGAAATGTTATTAAACCTGACATTTAAAAAGTGTACTTCTCATTTTCTGAAAAGCACATGTAAATGCAAAGGGATATGAAACTTCTCATTGAGCTAAATAAAGTAAGACAAGAGTTAGATGACTTTAACATATTTAGGAAAATGACATGATAAAATGCATTTTTAATCTGTGTGACATAAAAGAAAATGGAACTATTTTTGGTGGTGCTCAGTGGTTTCCTCATTTATGCAGAGGGGGATTTTCTAATTAATTTGTAGCCTAAAATTAACTTTTCATTCATGCTATGACCAGGAACAGATAGCATGGTATCCCTTCAGTTGTGCTGCACCTGCTACCACTCCATGGGTTTCAAAGGAAAACGTTGGCCTTTGCTAACATGAATGCATGCACTGAAAGACCCATTATGTGGAGACAGACTGTAATTAAGCAAATTGCTGCCTCAACATCTTTGTACTGCTTTACTAGGAATCAGATTATCAGTTTCACAGCTCTTCTCTTCTCCTTTTTTTCCACTGCACATACACAGTTTTTATATTCACTCAATGAAGTTTTCTTTATTCCATTTATGTGCCAGGCACTGTACTAGATATCACTAGACATTAAAGGGAGGTCATGAACATAGAAAATGTACTCTTTTTTTCTTTTTTTTAATTTTAATTAATTAATTAATTTATTTATGCAAGCACTGCATACAGTCAGAAGCATGGGAGGGTGAGGGAATTCACCAGAGCCAGAGCAGGGAAGAGAACAGGCAGACCGACGAAATACACTGCTGAGGGGAGCAGCATGCATGGAAGGAAAGTTCTGCGCGCCATGTGGGACCCTCGCTGGCAGCTGGGGATCGAACTGGCGCCACAGAGGCCGAGAGCAACTTCGCAGGCCAGCGCTCAACCACTGCACCACCAGGGAAGGCCCAATGTACTCTTTTTTTTAAGATTTATTTTTTATTTATACAATAGCTGGGGTACAGGCCAGAAGCATGGGAGGGTGAGAGAATTCATTAGAGACAGAGTAGGGGGAGCAGAACAGGCAGATGGACCAAAAACACTGCTGAGGGGAGCAGCGGGTGAGACAGGAGAGGTCCGCCGCGCCATGGGGGAATCTCCCTGGCTGGCAGGAATCTAACCCGAGCAGCAGCGGCTGTGGACAGCTTCACAGTGCTGTGCTCAACCCGCTGCGCCACTTGGGAGGTCCCAGAAAATGTACTCTTGACATTAAATAAACATAAAATTAACATGGTAAAGCTTCATTTGTCCATGGTGGGGGAGTAGGAAGGGAACATATATTTTTTCAAGGGAATAAATCTAGAAAAAGCAAGATGCAAGGAATCAGGTGTTGCTATTTCTTAGTGAAATAAGTCAGACACAAAAGGACAAATACTGCACAATTTCACTTACATAAACTACCTAAAAAATATGAATTCATATAGGTTTAAAGTAAATAGAGGTTACCAGGGGTTGGGGACAAGTGGGAAGAAGGAGTTATTGTCTAACCAGAGCAGTGATTTTGTTGGGGATAATGCAAATAGTTTGTGAATGGTGAAGGTGGTCGTCCAATATTGTAAGTGTATATAAAGTCACTAAAGTGTATAGTTACAAAAAGAGAAATGATTAATATTATTCATATATATTTTATCACAATAATGAATATGACAAAATCAAATATTTTAGATGAAGTAAAATCAGTCATATTTCCCCCATGTGAAGACTACTACAGTTGCATTTTTTTAAAGATTTATGTATGCATATAAGAACTGGGGTGTAAGCCAGAGGAGACAGGAGTAAGAGGATTCACTAGAGAGAGTGGAGAGCAGAACAGGCAGATCTACTGAAATACACTGGTAAGGAGAGCAGTAGGCGAGACAGGAGAGTTTTACTGAGCCATGTGGGTAGCTCCCTGGCCAGCCAGGAAGCCAACTCCTGCTGCAGTGGCTGGCTATAGCTTGAGAGCGCTGTCTTTAACCCATGGGCCACCAGGGAGGCCCTACAATTACATTTTGATGTAAAATCTTTGTTCTGCACCTTTATAGGTTTAGTAAAACGGAAGCATACACATTTAATTTTTCATTAAAAATAGTTATGTCATTAAAATTTAGGACTGAATAATGATGTATTACGATAAGCAAAAGCTGAGAGAATTAGTGTTCAGCAGACCCATTATGAGTAATATTAAAGGTGGAAGGAAAAAGACACTCCATGAAAACATGGATCTATACAAAGAAGAGAGGTATGCCAGAAAAGGTAAACATGTGGGTAAATATGAAAGATGATAATTTTCTTTAAAGAACTTACTTTTAGACAAAACCAGCAGACAACTATAAATTGGAGACATTCAGCAGGAGAGGAAGAGGGAGAGGGATTAAAACAGGGGTGAGAAGAGCACAAGAGACTAGGGGATATGGGGATTATACCTGAGAGAAGAAAGTAAACTGTCCAAAACTGAATAATGATGTAAAGAAAAACAAGTTATTAAAAAATTCACTTTTATTATATAACATCAAGAATAAGCTTATTTAAGCTACCCAACATTTTTCTTATGGCTTTTTGATATTCAACATTTTGTTATGATGTCTTATATATTATTTGTAAATTATCAGTAAGTTTTAGTTTTATGGAAATATGTCTCTTTTTAAATCAAGATTACATTTTAAAAAGAAATCAAAAAAGTTCTCAAATCCATTAGAAGCAAAAATCACTGAAATGTTTTACAGATATATTTTGTGATATTATGTTGAAAAAAATCTTAAGACTTGCAAAATAAAATGCCCATTTCTTAAAAGGTGACACAAGGTTTCCTTCATATAATCACAAAAATGCACACACAGAGAGAGAGAGAGAGAGAGAGAGAGAAACAATACAAAAACATTTATTTAACTTAAATTATAAGAGAATATGTGAGAATCAGGGTAAAAAGAAAGGTAAAGGGATTTCAAGTCATCAGAGCCCAGAAAGTTCTCTGCCTGACAACAAAGAATGTACCTATTTCAATTGTAGGTAATTTTCTCCTTCATGGTGAAGACCAGATGGCTGTGTGAGGTATATTAAACCAACACACCTGGGAGAAGTTGCCAAACACATCCAACTGGAACTAAATGGGATATTGTTGCACTATACAACACAATTCAATGTCCCTCCTCACTGTTTCATCCAAAACATCCCTGTTCATTTACTTCTGTAACAGAGCCTGGCAATCCGCCCTGATAGTGATTAGAATTCTACCTGTAAATCTCACTTACAGGTCTGGGACTCTATACCTTGATTGTAATGCTGATTCAGGTTATCAATCATACATTACTTGATTGAAAAATAAATATCCTGTAACTGCATTCCTTTGTTTTACTGGGAAGAGGGTGGCAGGGTTCACCCAGTCTGTAATTTGGAAGTCAATCAACTTCACAAGCTAGTATTCAACTTCAAAGAAAATATGGTTAGCATTACCCAAAATAAACATAATATGATTAGATGTTAATACCTAATCATTTTAGAAATGTTTGTAGCTACTATGCAAGAAGTTTTTTTAAAAAACTAAGCCCAAAGTGAATCCCTTGAAATCCTGTTTTCTTTAGTTATTCTAATATCATCCCCAACTAAAATCCCCATCTAAAATTCCTTGACACTAGAAATATATTGCTATTTTTTCTTCAAAGACTAATACTTAAATAATGCTCAAGACTTCTTGTCAAGAGGCCAAACAATTGAGGTGTTTGGTCTTTGTCATCTAAATCATAAAGGAATCATATTTCTAAACATGTAACTTTAGGGGCCTTCCTGGTGGTACGGAGGTTAAATTCTCAGCACTATCAAGCTATCACCAGCCACTGAGGCATGACTTCGTTACCCAGCCAGGGAACTCACCCATATGGCACAGCAGACCTCTCCCTTCATCTGCTGCTCCCCTCAGCAGTGTATTTCAAATCTGCCTGTTCTGCTCCCCACGCTGTCTCTCTGGTGAATCCTCTCAACCCCACACTTCTGGCCTACACCCCAGTTCTTGTATGCATAAATACATTTTAAAAAATGTAACTTTAGGAAACCTATTTCATTTATGATTATTTGACAGTTTTCATAAGTGAAGCTCAAGATGATTCAAAAGTATGAAAAGCAATCAAAAGTGGTTTCTTTCAATGCTGTGTTCTTCTTGTACAGAAAGCTGATACATAAATGTGTGTCTATAGGTATATGTAAATTAGGAGTCACAGTTCTGACAACACTACCTTATCAGTACCTACAAATAAGAGCTACTGAGCTCCTGATGAGGGCCAGCACACTAAATCAGTGTCAACATATTAGAGGCATGCAATTTGCATATACATGAAACCTTAGTCAAATTGGATATGATAGCAGAGATAACATGTGGACTAATAATAAATGTCTCTTGCTATAATCCCTGGACCTTATTACTGAGAAATTTCATACTGGTTTAATCCACAGAGATGGTCTAAGTATCTGTCAGGAAAAGTATTAGTTCCTAGAAGGCAAGTAATGAGCCATCACAGACATTCCCCAGAAGTGAAAGCACCATCCTTTCTTTCTGTATTTTTTTTTTCTGTGTGGGGAAGGGAGGAGCAGAGGACAGGCAGATAAAAGCCTGTTATATTAAATGACTGATATATAATTGCCGAGGCTACTATGTACAGACAAAAGAGGGGGTTTTATTTCTTGATTTCTTCTGCACTGGGCAGAATTTCACTTAATTTCTCTTTCTGGCCTAGAGCTTCTTTTAGGTGTATGTACCTGCTTCCTTGTTCTGAAATTCATGTATCTTGTCAGCCAGGAGCTGCTTGTGGACCATTTCTGCCTTCAGCTTATGAATATTTTCAAAAGAACCTGCTTCTTCTTGAAGACATTCCCATTCACATCGAAGATGTGACTTAGGTAGCAATCAATCTTCTTAGATTTGTGGTATCTTCTGATATCACAGGAGAATCCTCATAATCTTCATTCAGGTCACCATTGCAGACATTCCAGCGCTGGCAGCGCCCTTTCATTCACCTATGACCATAGGCCTAACCTTCCAAGGTGGTTTTCCTCCCTAGAGCCTGTGGACAGTCCCTGTCTTGCAGATGATCAACCTTTGGATGATGATCAACCTTTGGCTTGCAGATGATCAACCTTTGACAAGCATGCAGATTTGCTGATAGAAGGTAGCATTGGCAATTTCATTGGTCTTATTGGTATTCAATTGCATCTTTTTGCCAGAACACTGGGCACTTGGAGCAGTCTCTTCTGAAGTCTGAATATATTCATGGCTGCTACAGCAACAAAAGAAAAGCTTCTTTCTATATTCTGAAGAAATATATGTAGACAGGTTATATGTATTGATACAAAGGTTTACTGTGGATAAATGGCTTTATACTGGTTACTTTATGTTGAATAATTTTATTTTCAATAGAACTAATTTTAAAAATTTGCCACAAGCTCCATGTTACTGTCAAAGTTTCCACATTATTAGAACAAATGTGCAATGGTTCACCTAGACACCCCTTGTGATGATCACCTTTATGTTTCAGCTTAATGGGACCATGGTGATCAAGTATTTGGTCAAATATTAACCTGGACATTACTTTGGAGGTATTTCTTGGTGAGTTTAGCATTTGAATTTGCAGATTTTAAATAAAGGTTATCCTCTGTGAAGTGGGTAAGGGACATTTAATAAGTTAAAGGCCCTGCTAGAAGAAAGACTGACATCCCTGATTTGTTCCAACTATAGAAACAAGGCCTTTGTTGGGTTCACGGTGCAGTCCATCTTCTTCCTCCGCTGAGTCCTGTTTCCAATTCTCTCTTCCATATATGATGCTCCCAAATATGCTACCTAATAATTACACTGCATACTAATCTGTATCTTCAATTCTTCTTTTGAAATGATTCAACCTACAAATATTCTTCTGCCCTGATATCAATTTGCTTTAGCTTTGTCCCTGCTCATATCAATACAGTGTATATACTATCACTCTGCTCCATAAGTTAAGTCCAGCTGTTACAGGGCAATCCCAATGTGAAATGGGTTGGCCCGACTGTGCGTCTTCACCCACTCACTTAAAAGGGATTTATAATGAGACTCAAATGCAGGCACACACAAAAAAGTTAATAAAGGGTTTTTTCACAAAAAGAGGAAATAAAGAAATAAATAACTCAGGGAGAAAGAGAGATAAATTGGTCAGTGTGTCCTAACAGTTCCACTGAGCTGGAACCCCAATAGCATGCTGAAAGCTTGACTAAGGACTCCCAATGCCCACATGTCTGGTTATACACCAAACCTGACTGCTTAACTCCACTCTCAGTTCCCAGCAATCCTCTCTTTGGTGGTGATGACATTATGGAATCTGTAGTCCTTGATGTCTTGGATCTCTTTGGCCTGGGCTGGGGGTGGGGTCCATAAAACCTGTTTGTGGAGTTTGTTCAGGACATCCTTTCCCAAAACACAACCTGGAAAGTTGAACTTGAGTCCAATCTCTTCCTCCTCAATACACTCCAAATTAATGCAGGTGATTTCTTTATACTCTCCTGATTTAGTTTGACAGCATGGAGCAAACTTCCCTATTCTCCATTAGTTCTCTGCATTTGGAATTTTCATTCTCACTAATGTCTCAAAAGCCCCAAGTATATAAGATCCTCCAAAGGGACTTCTCACTTTGCTGCAATCTACAGATGGTAACAAAAGCCCATAAAGGTTCAGATCAGCAATCTAACACAGAAAGATTCTGCTAGATTGTGTTTGTCTCTAAGAGGATTTCTCTTAGTGCCCACTCAGTTGGCTTGGTGGGACGGCAAATTCTCTCCTCTGTCCCATAGCACTACTTTATAAGAGCTCACTGAAAGAAAATTTGAAAATAAAATGATTTGGGAATTTGTTCATTTTAGTTTTCTGTTGTATCCTTATTTTGGTACATTCTTTGATTATTTTGTTATCAATATGTCTGATAAGTTTGGGTGTCCTGCCCCAAATCTTTTGCTTCCCATTACATACAAAATTAAATCAACATATAATTCTACCACATTTAGTAATAATGAGAACAGCTATTAGACTCCACATTTGGAGTTGCTTTACTCAAGGGTCCAGTTATAGTCATGATCAGACATTGTAAGATGACTACCAAGGCCAGGGACCCATCATTCCAGGGAACACAACCTCCATCAAAGTCAGTAGTCTCTGACTCATTTAGAACACATTGTGACCATTTAAGCTAACTACTATCTTATAAAATCTACTCTACATCTTTCTGAGCCCAGGGGAAGTGATGACATGAATTCTTGCTAGACTGTTTTTTTTTTTTAGAAGTGGCTGAAGTGAATTAGCTTACAAACTTATGCCACATATACCTCATGAAATCAAAGCCTTCCACCTCCCAGATCATTAGGCAGAAGTACATTCTTTACATGTATGCTTTGAAGCTTAAACAAAGATAATGTGTAATAGTAGTCTATCTTCTTCAAGCTTTAGACTAAAGATTTTATCTCCTTCAATTACATAGCCTAATTAAATGAATTTCATCTCTCTGCTTTAAAAATATCTTTTTTGCTTAAATCCTTGATCATGTTTTTGTGTTCTTCCTTTATTGAAGCTCATTTCAATGACACAATTCTTTAATCTTAAAATCCCTTGCTTAACAATGCTCCACCTTACTGATCAGATTCCAAAGTTTCATACCATCAGTAAAATGTGTCCCAGTAGGTAGCAGTGAAATAGAAAAGATCATTCAAGCATTTCTCAATTAGTTAAGGAATTTTTGATGCATCTCATTTATCGTTCTCAGTGAACAAAACATCTTAGAAATATTTTCTGCAGGTCAAAGGGCACATTTAGCATAACAGCTAGCCAAATTTTTATATAATTAGATCAGATGGGGATTTGGGCTTCTGTTACTTTAGTTGCATATGATATGAGTAGTGCTTGCTAAATCATGACCCACTGAGAAAGGAAAATAATTGAGAAAGTGACCTTGGCACATTAGAAAAAGAAGCATGGAGACTTTTGACAGCATAAAACAATACAATTATTACTAGGCTAAAGTTCAAGTGAAAGAAGTTATATTCATATGGCAGGTAGGGGGAAGACTTGCTACATTGCATTTTGACTCATTTATGAAAAATAATAAAAAGGGCTTTGTGGGATACCTAAACAGTTTGATTTAGATATCAAGAAGCTAGGTTTTCCATGATTATCAATAATTAAACTTTCAGAAGACTTATAGAATTATCAGGCAATCAACATCAGTCATGGCTGTGAAACAAAGTAAAAGAGAAACATTTTCTGAAGGTTAGGTTTAAAGCAACTACCTATTACATAGTAAATTTAAGACAATTATGTATTAGTGAAGTTAGACACATTTAGGTCAAGTTTTTCTCCTGTTATTTAAATAGCTGAATGATCTCACCCATAATGTTTACCTCGCTATGCTAGTTTTCCAATGTACAAATGGGGTCAATAGTATTGGTCTTTTATAAAGATTAAATGAAAAAAAAAAAGTTCTGTAGAGCAGTTCAGTACTTGGCATATAGTATTAATAAATTTGAGAATATAAATGGTTGGAATTAAATTTCCAAGAGTACTTTAAGTCAAAGAACCCTGTAAAAATGGCTGAAATACAGAAGAAACACAAGAGTTTCATTTCTTCTATATTGTCTTCATCTTCTCATTCCCATCTTCAGTAATAATTACTGGGGGCTTTTTTGAAATTTCCTCTCTGCAGAATGTAAGTTTTACACAGTTATCTGAGTCACCTGAAGTTACTGTAAAGTTCTAGTGTTAATCTATAAGCTAAGATTTTCAGGAATTTATTAGATTGGCCTTTGGTTCAAACACCCATCATCTTGTCATTAATGACATTTGTTTGTAGAACAAATATTAAATGAGGCATTGCCTAAGAACCATCTTTTAATAGTAAAATTGAGTTATCTCAGACTATGAAACATACTCAACTTATATCCAAACCAAGGCTCAGGGTCAGAAAAATTCAATGTCACCGGCACTGAACATTTAAGCTATATGTAATTTTGTTTGCTGAGCTTAACTTGTTGAATGTGAAGTTTTCTGATTTCTAGCATGAAATATCATTTTAGTAAATCTTGTGTTTGCACTACAGATTAATTTTAGCAGACCTAAAATCCATTTGGAATGCTATATCCTAAGCAAAAACAGTCTTAGTTTGCATAAGAACAGAAGAAATGCTCTAAACCAAAGGCATTTTACTTTCCTTTTGAATCTACTCTACTCAAAAGAATCTATAACTTGCAGTCCATTTAACAATACTTTGATTTCATAACACCATCTCTTAGTCACTGCTGGATGCATCTGTTCCCAATTGAGATTTGAAGAAATGGAAACAAATCATGGCTGATAGAATGAAAATTGTAAAAACAAACAAACGACAGCAACAACAACAAAAAACCCTCAGAATCTAGTAACATGACCAATGAGGGAGGGCCCAGAACAGTTAATAATGTTCTCGCCCAGAAATTTGGTTTGTTCAGGTGTCTGCTCTTTTAACTCATTTCCTCTCACTGTCTTTTAGCCTATCCTTGTTTTTTAATTTTCTTTTTGAAAGAAAAGACCTTTTTTAAAGTTACTTTCACTCATTGTCTTTGTCCCTTATCTAATTCCTACTTGTTTCTATACTTAAAAGACTTTCATCTTTTATTTTTATATTTTCTTTATATGAGCAATATTTTACATTGATTCCCCAATTCAGTTTCAGGCTTCTGTACATTTCTTTGTCGAATCTTCATTAGCTAATGAGTTATTTTTCAGTTTCCAACATATTCATCTGAATATCACTGTAAGGAAAGTGTTAGAGAGATCCAAGAATCTACAAGGCCTGGAATGCAGACTAGGCTACAACTGTCTTTTTTTTTTAAGATTTGTTTATTTATGTACACATGAACTGGAGTGTAGGCCAGAGGCACGGGGGCAAGGGGGTGGGTGAAAGGATTCACTAGAGACAGAGTAGGGAGCAGAACAGGCAGATCTATTTAAATACACTGCTGAGGGGGGCAGCGAGTAAGACAGGGGAGGTCTGCTGTGCCATGTGGGTAGCTCCCTGGCCAGGGATCTATCAAACTCATGTCACAGTGGCTGGTGATATCTTCATAGCACTGAGACTTTAACCCCTGTGCCACCAGGGAGGCTACAGCTTTCTAGGTAAAGATGAAGAAGTTACTTGTCCATACCAGAAAAGTGGAATTAACAATAGCTTTCCTTCTTTCTGTACCCACAGAAAGAATGACAGTTACTATCTATAATAGAAAGTCTTTTCCACTATTAAGGAGATCTCTGTTAGCCTGATGGCTAGTAGGAGAGAGAGAGAGAACAAGTACCCATGATAACTGCTATTTTGCAAAATAAAGAGTGGGGCTTTAATATGCAAATAATCCTATTTCCTTCTGTATTGTAGCTGACAAGTCATCTGTGTGCAAACTGAAAATTATAATCACTACAACTATTATTAAGAAAAATAACTGAATTTTAGACACAATGCTCAAAATTTTGCTAGTATTTTCCATTTTAATGTTCATCACAATTCTAGAACCGAACTACTGATTTTAGTGTCCAACTGATAATATGATTAAAATGAGACATTAAGTTGAGCAATTTATCTAAAGCCACTACTGACTCCAAATTTAAGATATTTACTATTAGAACTTGCTGTCTCTTCAGAAAATTGCTACACACACACACACATCAATAATATTGCAAATGAACCTGGACATTCAAAAATTTTTCTGCCTGAGCCGATGAATAAAAAGTGTGGTTTCCAGTCAGTAAAATGAGGTAAATGTTCATAGATATGTATTTTACAGAGGTAACATTAGTTCATAACTTTATATAAACTTCAGGTATACACCTTTATATTTTGTAAATACGACATGATAACCACCAAGAGTAGTTTCCCTCTACCTACACACAATTGACACTCTCCACCCATTTAGTATATGACAATGATGATAATTAAATAAAAAATAGATTTTTAAACATTACTATAAAAAATCTGAGGTAAAAATAAAGCTGGATCTCTATTTCATTTCTTATTAAATACTTTTTAAAGAAAAAAATAAGTGTTACTGTAAAATAATATCAAAGCACCAAAATAGAAAACCTATTTGTATAAAATAATTCTGGAATCAAGAGTTACCTTCTAAGAAGGCTCAAATCTCAGTCACAAAAGAAAACTCTGATACATGAATTTCAGCAGTTTACTCTTATATAGGGGTTATTTCCTAAGGATATTTCATTCATTCATTTATTAATCCATTCATTAAATGTGTAGGACGCACACAATGTATTCCAGGTACACTTCCTCAGCATAGGAGATACAGCAGTGAACAAATTGGACAAAAGCTTCTGTCCCATGTTGCTTCTCAAGGAGTAGAACTAGATAATAACTATATATGCCAAATGGGAATAAAAAATTAAGTTGGTAAAGAATGATAGTAATAACTACTTGTTAAATATATGAAGGAGACAGAGTATTCCATCATATAAAGAATATGAAGAAAAATGTATTCCTGTACATTATTGGTAACAACATTCACTGGAATAATCTCGAAGAGGAATTTATCCAAAAGTAAATGTGTATACTCCCTGACTGAGAAATTCTACTTTGAGGTATTTGCCCCTAAAATTTATTTGTGTACAAATAATAAGAAGTGGGAGACCTGGAAACAACATTTATTTCTCAGTAAGCAATTGGTTAAATAAAATATGAACATCATGGAAAGAATGACTGTGTGCATTTGTTAAATGAGAAAAGCAGATTTTTTATAATAATGTGAAATACTCTCCAAGTTATAAAGCAATGATTGAACAGTTTGTATGTATTATCCCATTGGTGTAAAACAAGTTGCATCCATGTGTCTGTGTATATGCCTGACAAAATTCTAAAGAACACACAAAATTACTTCTGGGGAATAGGATGGATGTTTTGAAAATGAGATAGACTCATTTTTATCTGTACTGCTTGAAAATTTTACTATGTGCATTGTTATTTTCATAGAAATAATAAAAAATATTAAGTACTGAGGTAAACATTGTACACTTTGTGCAAAAAGCTGAAATGCTCTCATGACAATGTTGCATTAGATTACTGAACCAAAAAATATTGAATTTGTCCTATGAGGATAGCCAGTACAAATAAATTATGCCAACAAATCCTCAATGGGTTCTAAATTACATTGGCTGGATGACTATAGCAATCCCATTAAAAGCATAATTAGCAAATTGCTACCTCAAACTGTGATTGGAAAAAAAAAAAAAAACTCATGACAGAATACATTTAAAACTGTTTTAGTCTTTTTGGACTGCTGTAAGAAATTACCATAGACTGAGCAACTTAAAAACAAGAGAAATTGATTTCTCACAGTCTTGGGCTAAACAGCTCACTTCCAAAGGTGCCATCAGATTCAGTATCTGGCGAGGATCTTGTCCTTGTTCTTACATGGCCAACTTTTAGTCATACCCTACATGGCAGAGAGTCATGTGAGTCCTCTAGGGCTAGCTCTTATTCGGGCACTAATCCCATTCATAAGGGCTCTTTATGACCTAATCCTCTCCTCTTCCAGAAATCCCACCTCCAAATGCCATCACATTGGGCATTAGATTTTAACACATGAACTTGAGAGGGATACAAACATTCAATCTGTAACACAAACCAGTATCATCTTTAAATTTACAATGGTTTTAGGATAGTTGTACAACATATGCAACAGTTATATGATACTGTGAAATAACATGATTACATGTCTGGGAAATTTAAGCAACATTTGTTTATGAATCTCTTACATTATTAAGATATTTTTCTTTTAGAGATTGTTATTCACTCATGATTTACCAATTGGGAGTGACTATTATTCTCATGAGCCCCAGATTTTAGGGGATCTACTGTTTGGTAAATTTTCACTAAGGCTGTATTCGTACTATTGTTAATTCTGACTCCAGTGTTTAGCTGTTGTGGTAATGAAAAAGTCCCCTAATTGTCATGGTTCACTATACAGTGTGATGTATAAAGACACACAAAGCAAATGCTAGAGAAAACGCATTATTTTGTAGTGCAGTGCTGTACTACAGGCTGACTAATAATGACTTGAAAGCAGATAGAACTGTTACCTTTCTCCTCCAGTTATGCAGCATTGTAATATCTTACGTTACTAGAGATGGTAATAAAGATTTATGATTTTTTTAAAAAGGCTATAAGACAAAGCATCAATTATTTTCCATCTAGAGCCTACCTGCTTTCATATAAAACAATATAAATTCTATGTAGACTCCCCTTATTTATTCAGGAGACCTCATAAGAAGCAATTAATTTTGGAAGAATGTTAAACAGATGATCAGATAACTTGAAGATAATCATACATCTTAGATTTAAAAAATGTAAAGAATATGTAGGGGATCTTAACTTTTTTATTTATATATATTTTAAATCATTGTTCATTTTTGTACGACGTTTGCTTTCTCCTCGCAGGTGTAGTACCAAAGAATTCCCACCATTAATTCACCCGTGCACCATCACCATAGTCCCTTGTGCTCTTCCCTCCCCTGTTATGATCCCTCTCCCTCCTCCTCCCCTGCAGAATGAATGCACCTTATTTTTTATTTATATTGCTTTTAAGTACATTGTTTTACATCCTTGCCAGTGTTTTGACAGTATAACTCCCCCCTCCAAGGTATAGTACCATAGCTCTCTCTCCACCAAAGCTGCCTTAGCCCCTACTAGAGTCTATTGTGTTCTCCCCTCTATTCCCCTGTATCTATCCCTTTCCCTTGGCCTCCACCTCTGAAGCCTAAAATCACTGGTCTGTTTTCAAGGCTCAGTTTTAAAGTTAGTGTTTGACTACTCTGGCTTTTGAATGAGCCTCATTTAAAAAGGCAATTTTCTCATATAAAATTCTTACCCAACTGTGGCTCCCCCCAGAACACATACAATATGTCAGACAACATATCTAATTGGAAACACAATTATGATTTCAAGTTCTATTAAATAGTCCTATTATTAATGGTGGCTCAAAACATGCTAATACCTCCTTCCCAGTGTAGTCTGGATCACTATTAGCCCACCAACTGATGCTGCCTTGGGAAACTGGAAAAAGCAAGGATTCTGTTGAAGAAATTACAAAGGTCCCATCATTTACAGAGTAAAGTCCAAGCTCTTCAGTCTACCATTCCTGGCCTGAATAAATGTGGCTGCAACTCATCCTTTCAAAATTATATTGTACTAATAACTCAGTTTTTCCCATCTTATAATCTCACTGAATAAATTTTGTGCAGACCTTCTTCATGTCTTATCTTCCGTGCTTTTTTTCTGACAGTTTCCTAGTGTGGAATGGTCTTCAATTCTAAATCTCCCCAGCCTCCTAGCCATCCATTCAAAACAAATCTTTGAATCTATTGTTCAAAATTATCTACTATTCTCTGTAGAAATTGTACTGAGAACCACTTTAGGAAATTGTCTTTTCTTCATTATCTATGACAGATCAATTACCACCTTGTAAAATAAAATAAAAAAATCAATTTACATTTCTTGTGTCACTTTCAATTCTGTAACATTATGGGGAAATACTCCATAATCATAATTAAATTATTGGTACATGCTACACATGGTGCTTCACAGAGAAGTTTAAAAAATGAATTTTTTATAAATGTTTATTAATATTTTTCAATCTCTCTTTAACAAGAAACAAGTTATATACCATACTGCTATAATGTATGAAATTCATTTTGGACTATCATATTATGGAAAACATTATGGTTTTAGTAATACACAGCAAAACACCATAAATAATATCAGATTAACTACCTCATCTTAAAGACTCAAATTCACCCTAAGATTTTCAATTTATGTGAGTACTTGAGATTTACTTATTTCAATTTAGAATAGTGTGAATACAGCCTATGATGAAACTTTACCAATTTACCAAGTTACTAACTACACAAGACTTTATTTCAGCACTGCCTCTGTCGTTTTCTCTTGCTGTTACATTAATGTTCCTGATACCAAATACTGAAAGTGGCTAGTAATTAAGTAATGGAGTAGTAAATATAATAGGGCAGTTGAATTTAGAAGCAATGAGTGAGCAAATCATGCTTAGCAAAAGCACCAAGACAAGTGAACTTATCTGGAGTCACTAGATAGCAAACAAATCCTCCACTGAAAACAAAAAAATATTTCTTCAGATGCAGAATATGCTGTTAGTCCTCAGAGGTTAGTTGAAGGGACATTGTAAAGGATGGCAAGTTCCACCTTTTTTATGCTTTTTTTTTTTTATCTTCTTGCTATGTTTCTGTGCATTTTGATATTCCTTCAAGTTTGAATTCCTCTCAGCAGAGAACAGCTCCTCCTGGACCTTTAAAAATGATTTAATTCTTAATATCAAAAGCTCAGCAGTCTTGAGCAGTTCTGCAACACAAACCATAGCATATTGGTCAAGATTGAAAGCACTGCAGTAAGGAATCAGGATTCCAGAGAGAAAGTACTGGTTATGGAGGAATGCTATAAAAGGACCATCATTTAAATGATGAGTTAGTAACATCATTTTTCAATTGTCCATTTCATTGCGTGGAGGTTGTTCCTATTAGAAATAAAGGATGTTGTGGCAAGTTAAAAAACAAGAACTCTACTTTTACTGTGGGTAATAAATCTAAACTTATATTATTAATATCCAGATTTAATAGCTAATACAGTAATGGGCATTGCTCTGGTTGCCTTGGAACCTTATTGATATGACAATTTATAAGGTCATTCGGGGCACATAAATTTCAGGAGCTCATACAACTTGACTAAATTGTTTCAGTCTGACACATTGAAAGACAGCTTTCATCCTGTGAATATTGAACCAACCCAACATCCTTATAACAGAGGACCATAGCCTCAAATAACTTCCCAGGCAATCCCTGATAGAAACATCATGAAAAAGTACAGGGTGTGGGTATTTCATGTTTGTATTATTCAGCAGCACTGTAGATAGAAAATTTTTATTTCAGAGTAAACACGTTCATCACTCAAATGTGGAAATAGGTCTGACTTTTTCACAACTAATTTAAGTTAGAAATTCTAAATCTCTTTCAGAATTACAAAGAAATTTTTCAGAAAGGAAAATTCATTATTTCGTGGAACACAAAGACTATTATTTACCAATGGGTAGGGTTGATTGCAACTCAATGAATATTCTGTCACTGGTACACTCAAAATGTTCCACTGTAGGGACTGAATTTAGTATTCTGCAAAAAACATAACACTGAGAAAAATTATTGCCTTTCTTGGTATTTTGGTTTTTTATTTAAAAATTCTGTTCTACTCAAGATAAAGCTAATAGGGGTGTCACCAAAAAGAATGGAGACTTATCAGTGCAATACAATTATTATAGAAAGTACAGTAAAAGGGAAATTGGGATAAAGCATAGGGACAAAATTTTTCAAGTAATATTCAAATAGACAACCACAGAAATGGGGCAGTAGCTATAAATTGATGTGAAATCAAAGGGATTTTATGGTGTAAGAAATTATATTATGATGAGAAAGATCCAATTGAGAAAGAAAATTTGATGATGCAGAAAAAGGAGAAGTATATAAGACAGCTTGAACTCTGGGGCACAGGTAGAGAGCTTGGCCTTAGGTTATATATGCAAAATAACATCTATGGTAACAGGAAGATGGAAGGAAATATTGGCACGACATAAAATTGGGGAGATAATGTTATAGCAATTTGTGGAGAACTTTTATGATTGTCCCTAATTCTTCATAAAATGAATTGAAGGTCATCAGACAACAGTGAGGATGAGTAAAAGGAAGTTCCAGAAATTCAAGGACAGAAGAAAAAGAAAACTGTCTCAAAGGTATGGGTTCTGATTGTCTCTGCTTCTGATAGTCCATGTGTTTATGTAATCCTCTTCCCTTAAATATATCAAGGACCTAGTGACTCACCTCTAAAAAAAAGTACATAGCAGAGGGGCCTCCCTGGTGGTGCAAGGAGTAAAGACACAACCTATGAAGCTGTGTGCAACCACTGCATCTTGAGTTCGATCCCCAGCCAGCCAGCAATCAACACACATGGGGCAACAGACCCTCCTGTCTTGCCCACTGCTCCCCTCAGCAGTGTATTTCAGTCAGTCTGCCTGTTCTGTTCCCCACTCTACCTCTGGTGAATCCTCTCACCACCCCCCATACTGCTGGCCTGTACCCCAATTCTTGTATGCATAAATAAATCTTTTTTTTTCCAAAAAGCACATGGCAGGGCCTCCCTGATGGCAAAAGGGGTTAAGAAGCAAAACTATGAAGCTGTCCGCAACCACTGCAACATGAGTTTGATCCCCAGCCAGAGATGTGACCCACATGGTGCAGCAGACCTCTCCTGTCTCACCCGCTGCTCCCTGCAGCAGTGTATTTCAGTCAATCCAGCTGTTCTGTTCCCCAGTTTGTCTGTGGTGAATCCTCTCACCCCCTACACCTCTGGCCAGTATCCCAGTTCTTGTATGCATAATTTTTTTTAAAAAGTACATGGCAAAAGTGAGGTGAAATCACTTCTGAAATTTAGTAATATAAACACTGATTTTAATATCTGTCTCTCTCTCTCTTCCTCTTCTCTATCTCTTTTTTTCTTCCTTACTCCAGGAGGAACAAGTTGTCTTGCTGTTAGTTTCCCTTACAGGAGTCTGCATGGCACGGAACTTATATCCCTCAACAGCATTCAGCAGGAACATGAGACTCCCTTCTCTAACAATTGTTTGAATGAGTTTAGAAATAGACCCTTTGCCATTAAAGCCTCTGAAGATAAGAGCCCTGGCCAACACCTTGTTTGCAGCTTTGTGAGATCTATTAGACAGAGGTAGTCAGCTAAAGTCACCAAGATGTAAAAATCATTAATGTTTGTTGTTTTTAGTTTGAGATGAGATTATGTAAGGGTTTCACTGACAATAGCAAGGACCCAATTATGGCCAAGGAAGTTAATGACTAGGATATGGTGACTAAGAACACAGAAGGAGAGAACATGTAGCAACTGAGAGGCCTGGGTAGGGGAATATTAAAATCAGTAAGACAGGGAAACATCACCAATAGAGGCAACATAGGCAGTTCCTTGCTTCATTCCCGAGAGAAGCATGTAAAAGTTAACCCGAGAGACACCATACTCAGAGAGTCCCATGGCTTGGGGATAAACTGGGAAACTTCTTGAACATCAGAGGCCAAAACAGACTGCACAGAGGAAACACAGAAGAGAGTCATGTTTCATTGAATTGAAGGTGAGTGGAGAGAAATGCCCAGACGCTGAGCTGTGAGGAACACAGGTCATAGGCAACTCAGCAGGGGCCTTGGGGAAGGGAAAACTAAGCAGTATGGAGGCACACAACCTTGTCTGAATTGCAGCATATATGAAGAAGGTGGGGTACCCCACACAGGACAGGTCCATGGTACAGAGGACAGATAGAGAGCTCTGAACTGCTCTCTTTGTCCCTCACCCATGGGACTGAAACTGACTTTTGAAGTACATGGATAATGCACATTACATAGAGTCAAAACTAAAGCCCAGTGATCCCAGAAACATGAGCCAGCCTAACACCCCTGTCCCCCAAACCCAGTATATTCACATCAATGACTGTGTCCTTCCTAGCCCATCCCCCACTGTGCTGACACAATAACTGCTAAATCAGGTCTCAGTGCCTACAGAAACCAGAAAAGACCAAAACAATAAAACAATACAAACCACAGTGCCACCTGGGGGAACGTAGGAGTACTTCAACTTTCTAAACTACTGTTTCAGGTATTTAAAGAACAGGGACATCGGAAACAGCAGAATGGCAGACAAAATATGTAACATATGGCTTCCTGAGACTTCAAATAAAAACGACATCACAAGGAGAGAAAAACCCTTCAGAATCCAACCACAAAGTAGTGGAAGATTTTATTGCCTTACGAGATAAGGAGGTATAACACTTATCAACATACATGCACATGAGATATAATGTACATCAACATACATGTTTGATAAGGAGTATCAAAACATACAGGACAGTTATTAAAAATTCTATTAACAAGTTGGCAACAAAAAAAAATTGTAGTAGAGGGCTTCAACAGTCCATTCTCATCAATGGAAAGGTCAACCAGACAGAAAATCCGTAAGGAAATAATTGCCTTAAATAAGGAATCAGATCAATTGACTTAATCAAACTTATAGGTCACTACACCCCCACTCCAGAATAAGTTGAGTACAAATAACATTGTGGAATATTTTTGAGGGTAAACCACAAGTGGGTCAATAAACAAGCATTTAAAAAAAATCATGAATATTGAAATCATACTGAGTATCTTCTCTGATCACAATGGTATCATAGTAGAAATCAAGAACAAAAAAGAGAGCAGGAAAAACCTCTAATTTGTAGAGTTAACAACACACTACTGAATAACTATTCAGTTAATTAGGAAATCAGTGAAGAAATTAAAAAACATGGGGCCTCCCTGGTGGCACAAGGGGTTAAGCACAACACTGTAAAGCTATCTGCAGCCTCTGCAGCAGGAATTTGATCCAGGCAGCCAGGGAGCTACCCACATGGCACAGCAGACCTCTCCTGACTCACCAGCTGCTCCCCTCAGCAGTGTTTTTCAGTCAGTCTGCCTGTTCTGTTCCCCACTCTGTCTCTGGTGAATCCTCTCACCTCCCACACCTCTGGCCTATACCCCAATTATTGTATACAAAAATAAATATTTAAAAAAGAAAACATGGATATGTACAAAAAATAAATAAGACATGATCTACCAGAACCATGAGATGCAGCAAAGGCAGTAATAAAAAGGAAATCTATAGCAAAACAAGACTATAACAAGAAACGAAAAGAAACTCACATATATAACCTAATCTTACAAGTTAAGGAAAAAGAAAAAGAAGAACAAACAAAACCAAATTCCAATAGGCTAAAGGAAATAATAAAAATTAAAGCAGTAATGATTGAAAAATAAATCAAAAAACGTCGAAAAAATTAATAAACCCCAAAACTGGTTATTTGAAAAAAAAATAGAAAAACCTCTACTATATTCACAAAGAAAAAAAGGAAAAAAAACACTAATAAATATTACCAGTAATAAATTATATCTAGTTATAGAAGTAGGTGTCTTTATTTTGCTGCCGTGCAAAAAGAAACAAGTCAGCGAGCAACAGCAAATGACATTGCAGCTAAACAGTCAGCAATAAATAGAAATAAATAAATATAAAAATCTATACTTACCAAAAAATAAAATCAATTAGACATAATAGAAGTCAAATTAAATACAGAAACAGTGAGTTAAGTAATGTAATCTCCAGAAAATTATAGAGTACCCCAGGTGTTGGTAGATAATTACAAAATGGGTAGGGAGCGATTTGATCTGATGATATAAGAATAAAAACTTCCAGAAATCTGGATGATAATTACCATCCAAAGGTGCCATGAAGGATTTAAATACAAAATTCAATAACTACTCAAAAATAGTATACTGGATCATTTGGAATATTCTGAGTTGTGACCAGTATACCCAATTTCCTCCAGGAATCCCTCCCTTAATCCTTAAATTGGAAATACTTACCCTCAATTACCCTCAATTAGCACTTTACACATCCCTCATTAGAAAAACCTGCTACACTGTTAGGGGATTATCTGTTCTGTCATTTTTGTTTTTTCATTTAGACTATAAATATTAATCCTGCAAAGGCCATGTGTGTTTTATTCCAGCTGTATTCCCTGTTCTAGACAATACTTATAATTTATTAGGTGCTTCATAAATGTTGTTAAATAAGAGATGGGGTGGAGGTGTTGGGAATGTTGATTGTTTTTCCAAACCATTTTAAAGGTACACAGCCTTGAGAGCTATGCCAGGCACTGTTCTAAAATCTCTGAACATAATAATTCATTTCGTCTTCACAAAACCCCTTTGAGGTTAGTGTTACTACTATTTTGTTATCCCAGAACAAGAACCAAAGTGGTGGAAATGCTTATCTAAGATCAACATTGAGTAACTGGAAGAGCCTGGGTTCAAGTTTAGGCAGTCAGATTGGTGCTGTCTCACGCTTCCACTTACTAAGGTACAAACACATGATATTGTAAAAGACTCCTTTGACATGACCCAACACACACCATTTTGAGCCCCTTAGTGTAGGGGGCAGGACTGGACCACAGGGCAGGTTTTCTGATCCCATGCAGACCGGGTAAAGGAGGAGTCAGAGTCCTCAGTAGTTTTGCAGGTTTTTTATTTGGGGTTCACCAGGCATATGGCAGGCAGGGGTGCTGGCTGGGGGGCTGGGAGGCCTGCCAGCCTCCCAGCCCCCAGCAAGTCTTCACTCTATCTGGTGATCTCGGCTTCTCTTCGGCTTCTACTGCTGCTCCTGCTGCTCCTGCTGCTCCTGCTGCTCCTGCTGCTCCTGCTGCTCCTGCTGCTGTTACTGGTGCTGCTACTGCTGCTGGCATCCCCCCGTGATGCCGCCCTTAAAAGCAGTCTTAGCTCAGCTGAATCCTATCTACCTATGCCCACACCCTATTCCAGGTGCCCGCCATCAGGCATGCATTCAGGACAAGGATCCATCATCTATCCTGATGGCGGAAGGGCAGAAAAGCCTGATATTTTCTTTACCCTACACTTAGAAAACAAAGCTATTACTAATAGTTAGAGAATGTAAATGAGCTAGCAGGAACAGAACAGGCAGACTGACCGAAGTACACTGCTGAGGGGAGCAACAGGCGCGGAAGGAGAGGTCTGCCACGCCACGTGGGAATCTCCCTGGCCAGCCGGGAATTGAACCTGGCCAGCTTCACAGCTGTGCTAGTGGAGAGGCCCACTAAAACTCATCATTAAAACAATATAGGGAACATAAGTGAGTTGGACTTGCCTAATGGTACTGGTCTATCCTTAAGCAGAATTCTGAGAGTGAGGTGAAGATGAAATAAAATTAGTTCTGTTCATAATCAAATAAAAAGGCTACCAGCCTATAATATTATTTATGTGTGATTATTTCAGCAAAATGAGTTATGTTCTTTAATATTATTTTAATTGTGATATTTTATTCATCCTTTGAGCTACTGGTTATACCTTTTAAAGGAAAGGAGATCTAATGTGGTTAGAGTGTGTAGGGTAAATGGCTTTCAGGGTTTTCTGCTTTCCCACCATTAGGATTGCATGCCTGATGGTGGGTGGACACATGCATTTGTTACATGGTTATAAGTTATGTTGTTTACTTTTGTGGGCCATAGCAGCAGTATTGAGATATTTGCCAAGAGAAGCAGAGGCAGGAGAAAGTACAGGAGAGAGAAGGGGAGAAAGAAGGCCAGAGAAACCCAGAGTAGCCCAGAGTGAAGACTTGCCAGGGTCTTTTACAATATCAGGCCTCTTACAGCGCCCCTCCCCCCCGCACCCTTGCCTGCCTTGTACCATGTTGCTGCACTACAGGTAAAAGCTCAATTAAAGCCTGAGAAAGCCACCGAGGTCTCCAGGACTCTCCTTTACCCATCTGTGGAATCACAGAAAACCTGCTCTGTGCCCATGCTGCCCCTACAGAGTGGTATGGATGTAGGCTCGATAAGCCTTTTAAATAGGAAATCTATATCTTAAGCTGTTTCTCTATGTTGTAAGTAATGCATAATTGTCATTTTTCTCTCATCTTCACATTATCATCCAAGATTTCGTGACTACTAGAATTACTTAATGATATGAAAATGGAATACTTTGGCTTATTCGAAAAACTCTTACTCTGGGATTCAAGAGGAATATGAGACACAAATTTATTAGTGTTTGTGGCAAATTAATATGTCTGATAAATAGCACCATAGCCTACTAAACGACAAGACTTACTTTTAAGAGATTATCAGCGGGAAATTGTGTGAGAGAGAGTTGATTGAAAATACTTAGCATCGTTAGAGACATGAACACACAGAAGGAAAAAAGTGAAAAATGTAGACTGATCTCCAGAATACTGAGAACTTTATATGGAAAAAAATATGTTATGCCATTATTAAACTGTCTTACTAAGCACTAAAAATAAGCAACTTAAACATTTAAATGTATAGGAAATTACCAATGTACCAGCAATAAACTATAGAAGTAAAATAGTATGTTTATGGAATATTATTAGATTGGGAAAGTATGGTAACTTAAAGAACACACCAATAACAGAACAAATATTAAAAAGCAGTAATAAAAGAAAAAAATTAAAATGTATTCCCCAAATATGAAATAACTATATTATTATGTCCAGAATGTGAGAAATATCTTAATAATAATGCTAATAAAGATGGCATATTTCAATTCAAGTATACACTATTTAAACCTAGACATAGGTAATATTTTCAGTTTCGAACACATCCTTAAAGAGTTGTGGTTCCCAGGCCTCCCTGGTGGCGCAGCAGGTTGAGCACCGCACTGTGAAGCTGTCTGCAGCCCCTGCAGTGCGGTTTCGATCCCAGCCAGCCAGCCAGCCGGCGAGAATTCCACATGGTGCAGCAGACCTCTCCTGTCTCATTCGCTGCTCCCCTCAGCAGAGTATTTCTGTCGTCTGACTGTTCTGCTCCCTGCTCTGTCTCTGGTGAATCCTCCCACCCTCCCACACCTCTGACCTGTACCCCAGCTCTTGTATAAAAATAAATAAATCTTTAAAAAAAAAAAGTTGTGGCTCCCAATTGGTCCACAGAACTACATTCCTCAACAGCCTTAGCATAATATGTAAGCATTTCTATTTGAGAGAGTAAAGGATAATATGGATGACAGAGCAAAATTTCTTGCATAAGGTTATGCTTATGTGTATGTGTTATATATCTATGGATACATATATATACATACTTATTATAAAAGCTCTATTATATATACAACCATAATGTGATTATAAGTATAAATATGTAATTCCTCTATTTAAAAAAAAATGGTGGAAAGCTATGAGAAGTAAGATTAGGTCTGTAGATATGTTACTAATAGAAAAAAAGGAGTTATACCATAATATCTGGTCTGAAAATAAGAGTACTATCATATTACAGCTAGAATGAAAATTTGGAATCAATCTCATGTAGTGATACATAACTGAAAACAGACCTTAGTGATTATTGTTATATATATATACAATAGCCAAACTACCAAAACTATCAAAATCAGGATTCTCAAGTGTGACTCAGGAAGGGCTGAGAAAAGCAGTTTTGATTAAGAGCTCCTGATGGAATTCAGTTTCCTCATTTTATACTTAAGAAAGTAAACTCTTAATCCCACAGTTTTGAAAACTCTGTTTAGTTAATAAAAGAAAAAAAAAAGATTTGCATCATTGCTTGAAAGAATACTGTAATTTAAATGTTACGATTCAGATCACAAGATGTTCCATATTATGTTCCTATTCAATTGAAAGAACTCACCAACAATTCAGAAAATGCCAAGGCAATTTGTATGATCTCTAGTGTATTGTTACACAAACTCGATTAAATGGAATAAAAGCGATAGGAAAGAAAGTGTTGATAGCACCAGTTTTTCCTCCTGTAGCAGGATTTGAAAGCAGACTCTTATATGGCTTGGTATTTATTTTTTATCACAACTGCAGACTGAATAGAGACCTTATTCTACAACTCTCCTAAATTTTTAAGCATTCTGAAACCTTTATTTTCCTCCCCAATTAAATTCTGCTGTCCCTGGAAAGGTGAAAAATATTCTGTTGCTGCTTCCTCTACATATTTTTCTTTGTCTCCCTCCAAAGCACTGGAGTCAAACAAACCATCCATCATCTGCCATTTCAAACCTCAAGTGAACACCGTGCCCCTTGGTCATGTTTCTGTAGGTAGGAAAGTTGCCATGTTCTCTTTAATTGTTCCTGCTCAAGCATATCAAAAAAGTCATCCTCTCAGGGATGGCGATTTAATCATACACCCAGATTTCACTATTTGTTTCTAAAATGAATCATCAGCAATAATAATTTGCTGAACAACATCTATTCTGTTCTGTATGACTTTTCAAATTTGTAGCCTTCATTGTGCACTGGGCACCGTATTCCTACTGTCTTCTGACTCACTACCTGACCTGAATCCCTTACTGCAGACTCAAAAGTGTAAGGTGATATGCAAAACATGACTCATAGTATGCTTTTATGTTTGGATGAATACAAATTGGCCTTCAAAATAGTGTTCATGAAATGTATTATTTTTACTACATCATTTTCTCTATGTTGTAACAGTGGAGAAATATAACGGGAAAAAAAGGGCATTCAGGCATTTGGATTACCAAGGCTGACCATGTGCATTTATCAGTTGGTGAGCTAGAGATACACTCACCCAAATCAGCTACAGTTGTCAGGCCTTGTGAGTAACTTCTATGAAGAAAAATAAAGTACAGCTTCACAATCTAATTTTTATAAAAATACATGGTCCTACTATATGGTTGTCCTCCATTGATGGTGACCTGAATAGCCGTTTTAAGTCAACACAAAACTTTTCATAAAACATGAAAAGAGCACTTAGAGTCACAAGCCATTGTTCTTCATGTACTAAGAAAGAAATCATATTCTGCACATTTTCATTTTTTTGAAATCTATGTGAAATATCTAATTAGGAAACATGAAATAATTACATCAATACATTCTATCTTATGAAATAATTACATCAATTCTGCCTTATGTCTGAATAAGATGTCATTTTATTTATTAATGACTATAATTTTTGAAAATAATCTTCCTGTAACTTTGTTTATACAAAGAGTAAAACTCTGAAGGATAGCTTAGGTCTAAAATAGGAAAGTAATATCTTAGACTATTTTGAAAAGTTAAAGTATTTATCAGAAAATTTGCTGTGTTTTCTACTATTCAATGTTTTAATGACTCACAAGTCTACTTTTTATCAACAGTATTGTAGAATGTTCTCAGGACTTGGGCAGGTAGACTGCAAGCTCATATTACCTGATATTCAAGCCTATATAATCTTCAGTAGTTGGTATTTCTTTTTGATTCCTTATGCAAAAATATCATATCAGAAATTTTGTACTCTGTTTGCTGCTTTTGAGTGCCCTAACAAAAAACTCACATCTGCATTTGTAATGGACTTAGTTCATTATTTAAACTGGTAAGTGTTAATGCTTAGTTGTTTAATTGAGAGTACCATTGTCTTTTGTGGCTCAATGTTTCTTTTGGAGTATATTTGACTTTTTTATGAGTCAAGACTATCTTGTTATACAATAGTATTCCAAATAATAAAGCTAAAGCAATTAAGACAATATAGTGGCATAGAGGCCAATGGAATAGAGAGCCAAGAAATCAACCCATCCATATATCATCCATTGATACTCAACAAGAGTGCCATGGATTTACAAAAAGGAAAGGCCTACCTTTTTAACAATTAGTGCTAGGGAAACATGCCCCAAAATGAAATAGAATCCTTATGCCAAAAAAAAAAAATCAGTTCAAAGTTGTTCAGATACTTAAATAAAAAGCCTGAAAATATAAAAACAAAATTAGAAGAAAACAGGAAAAGCTTCATGACATTAGGCTTGGCAGTAGTTTTTTAAAATTGTGACACCCAATGGCACAGCAATAAATGGACAAATGAAACTACATCAAACTAAAAATCTCCTGCACAGCAAAGGTAACAATGAACATAGTAAAAATGCAGCTAACATGATAGGAGAAAATATTTCCAAACCATCTGTATTATGAGATTAATACCCAAAATTAAGGAACTCCTACAACTCAAGAGCAAATATAATCAAATATCCCCATTAAAATGCACAATGGATATGAAGATATTTGTTCCAAGAAAACATATAACTGGCCAACACATATATAAAAAGATGCTTGATATCACAATTCATCAAGGAAATGCAAATCAAAACCACAATTAGTTCTCACCTCACACTTGTGATAATGGCTATTTTTTTAAAAAAAATAGTGTTGCCAACATATAGAGAAATTGCAATCTTTCTACACTGTTAGTGGGAATGTAAATTGTTAAAAATGCTATGGAAAACCGTTAAGGTAATTCTTCAAAAAATTAAAGGTACAACTACTTTACATGCCAGCAATTCCATTTCTGGGCATATAACCAAAGGAAAAAGAAAACATCAACTTTAAAAGATATATCCACCAGCATGCTCACTGCAGTGCTATTCACAATAGTCAAGATATGGAAATAGCATAGTTGACTTTGACTCACCATCTGTTTTCCAGATAGAACTAGATGTGAAATTCCACAGATTTAATGCACATGCAAGGGGAGGAGATTCAAAAACTAAAGATTTTTATCTACAAGCCCAGTGACCTGCCATCCAACCTACAAAGATATGTTTATTTCTAGTATTAAACCACAGACTTATGATTAACAGTTTACTAAGAAATAAGAATACACTTAAAAATTTTGCATTATTTCCCATGTAAATGATTTTTACTTTCAGGACATTTTTATCAAAAATTATGTTTTACTTAACAAAACAAATACAAAAGCACACAAAGACAATAGCAATTTCTTATTATTAGTGAAATTATTAGCAGGTGCTAGTGTTTAGTATTCAAATAATTAAATTACTGTAATAACTGAATCAGATAATAGTGAAAATTTCATTGTCACTATTTCCATGAATCCCTTAAGCAACTTAAGTAGTTGGACTATAGGTTCTGTGGTTTAGGGATTTAAAATAAAATAAATTGACCTTGAAATGTATTAAATGATGAATTAGGGTGTCCTTGGGCAAAAGACATACTGTATAATTGCAACAAGAGAAATAAATATGAAATAAAATGACAAACTTAGAAAATAAAACACTAAGGGAAAATGAGTTCTAGTAATAATTTATTTTCCAAACCCAAGTGACTTTATTTAAAGCAGTTTCTGCTCTAGAGAACTCAATTCATACATGGTGATAATAAAACTCTGCCATGGTAAGTGAAGCATTTTAAAATACAGTAGATAGCAATGCCAAAGCAAAGGTCAAGAAGGATTAGGGAATACACCTTGGTTCTGAACACAGGCTATCATAACAGCAAGGCAAAATTAAATTTTAGAGATGTAGGTATTTGAATTTTAGTATCTTCACCTTTTTCAACCTCAACTTAAGGAAGAAAAATATTATGGGCAGTCTTAGTTGAGATGAATCATTCATAAGTAAGCACTGTCTTCCCAGACCTACGTTGGCAGCTGCCCACATCACCTCTGAGCACTTCTACGGGGAATCTGTCCCTGTTGCCTATTTAGTATTCAGAACAGAACAGCTTTTGAAGAACTTTTTGTACTCCTCTAAGGCCATTTTTCATTTTCAATCCAAAAGACCTCAACTTTCTGGCAAACATTTACTTTACCTTTTCTGCCTACTGTGGAGTACTGTAACCACCACAAGGGTTAGAGCAGTAGAAAAAGTAGTGTTTCTCCCGTTTCCTCTGTATTTACTTTCATTTCAACTTGCTGCCACCATTGGGTGCTTCTTTTTCATTTGGATGACTCGTTCATACTCCTTTCTTCCTCCCCTCCCTCCCCTTCTTATCTCTCCCCCCTCCTCTCCCCTCCCTCTGTCTCTCTCTTTCTGTCCCCCACCTCAGCTCCTCACCTTGGCTATCATCTACCTCTCCTCATCTCTTGCTTTTTTCCCCCTGTGTTGTCAATACCATTGACCAATACCACTTACATGCCTAAAAATCGTTGTGCTGAGAGCAGAGGGGACAAAGCTATTACAGAAGCAAAGATAAATAAGGAGTCTTATTTTTTCTCCCAGTAATAAAAAGCAACCAGAGACCAACTTCTTATCAACAAACACCACAATTCTTTAGAGAAGAATTCAAATTAAGCATACTTATTTGTTCAGCAATTTGTTGCATATATAGGTGTCTACAAGAGTACTGAGGTCAAACATTCACAAGTTCTAATCAGTCACTGTATTAAACAATCTTGCTAGGAGATGCTGTTTTACTCTCAAGTCTCAAGAAAAATTGCAATTTTTTTTGTAAGTAGAATAATATTGCTTTTAGATAGTCCTATTCTATAGTGAGATATAGAATTAATCTGCCCTGAGAATTGGTAAACATCGTAGCCATAAGAACAGAGAGGAAGCCAGCAGCCATAAAATCAACTCAGAAACTGAATTACATCTTCTGTCTTCTGCAGGCAAGGAGGGAGAGTGAAAGACAGGCATGTCAAGAAAGGCTCATTAGTAATGACAAACCTTTCAGGGTCCCTGAATATGACCACATTCATCTACAATCAAAGTCTCTTAATGAGAATTTAATTTACTTTCAAATTTTGTCACATATTTGGTCACAGTTTTATGCCCCTTGAAGAATATTCAAAGTGACCTTTTTATAAAAAATTACAAAGAGGGTGCAAAGCATATGCTGTGTTCAGTAGAATGGCAGCAGCACAGAGGATAAGTGTCTTACAACAGGCCAGTCTCACATGTTGGATAACATCTGTCTGCTTATATCATTTTGCAATCTATACAGGTACGAGGAAAAGGAAAATGATCCTTTTCCCATCCAGGGAAGTCTGCATATCTTTTCAAGCAATTTTGGTGAGCAGTGGGTCCAGTAAGACCATGGAGATGCAATTATATTAACTTAAATACACACTACTCAATATGACCATGCTCATGGCATTGGCTTGACTAAAGACTGCAGGAAAAAGAAGTGACTAGATAAACCTTAAATTCTCTAGTATACAAGCTCAAGTTACCCTCTTCTATTCAATTACTCCACTTACATGACACAAACTTCTCAAATTCTACCCAACTTTCCAAAGCCTCACAAAAACAGAATTAATGAGTGACTGGTGGTCTTTCACTACTTTTCCTTTCATTTGAAGACTGTTTTATTAATTATAATATCATTATCATAAAGTAGGGTTCCTATTGACAAGACAAGTAACCAGTAAACTACAGGGGATAAAGCTTTAAGCAAAGACTTAAAATGTTTTTATACATATTATTTCTGGTCATATTTTTGGTTATATTATGACTCTTAGGTCAAAGAAAGGAAATCACAGTGTTTTGTTTGCTTGCCTAATTCTCAGTCCCCTCCCTCTCTCCTCTTGCTTCCTCTATCTTCTCCTCTCCTATTCTTTCCTTTCACAAGATCTCACTCGCTCCTTAAGTCCTGGTTAACCTGCAGGGTTTATAATCTACAGGGTTTATCTCAATTTAATAATAACCTAATTTTGGATGAGTTTTCTTCTCCTTTTATAACAGATTTCCCTCTCTGACCAATAAATAAATCACAATTAAAATTTGTTGAAATATTCCAAAACCAAAACACTTTATAACCATTACTATTTCCTTGATTAAACTAAAATACAATTAAAACTGAAGTGAAGGATCAATCTAGAAAGGAAGAGAGTGGATTAGTACAAATATTGAGAGAAGCAATTATTTGTTGAGTATCTTTCTGCTAGTTCCTTCCAAATGTGACTTGTGCCAAAGTCACCATCCAGGAGTAATTAAAAATTCTTTTGCACTACAAATGGCAGCAGGTGCTACCTCACTACCTAACAAGGTGACCAGTTAAGATCCTGCCACAATCTGTAATTCAATCTATAATTCATGTTCTATTAACAAAAGGAGAAAGTAATATCATGTTTATGAATAATTGTCTTTTGTAGAAAACTGTTTTCTGCATATTTAGTACATTAAGACACAAAAATTATGGTTCATAGACAGACTTCAATGAAAGGAGAACTTGTATTCTCCATAGCTGTAATGTGTAATCATCAAGAAAATTTAGGCAAATTACTGAAACTTCTGAGTCTCAGTTTTGTTAAGTGTAAAATGAAGACAATTTACCCCATAGAATTATTGTTAACGTAAATAAGATAAAGGTACAGCAGTTGGCACATCATCACACATCTATTTTATTCTCAAATAATTACATCTTTAAATTGATATGCAAGAAAAAACTCAAAAATAACACTGAATCAAGTAATTTTTATGCTAGTATAGTATATTTAACTAAATTAGCTAATGAACCTGAATCCATGTCAAACTTTGTTATGCATGGTGCATGTTCATTTCTGCTACTACAGAGGACAGTTTAAGTAGCACCTCTTTTAGAAAACTCAGTCACTGGGGCCCTGGCACATGGAAACCCTGAACAGAATAATAAATAATTGTTCAAGCTCAAGAGTAGTAAGAAAATTTTCAGGTGTTCATTGTTGAGAACAATGTGTATATATTACGTTAAGATTGGTGTTAAAATAAAAAAAATTAAATAAATGTGTCACAAAAAATTAATGTCCATAATAAACAAACTCCTCTTACAAATAATTTAGAAAAAAATAAAATAAAAACATGTATAAAAATATGAACAAGCTATTTATATACAGGAAAATATAAGTGAGAAATATTATGAAAATATTCTCAATTTTTTTTCAAATTTTAGATTACTAAAAGTGATGGTAACCAGTACTGATCAGAACATAGAGGAAAAGGCACTTTCCACACATAATTTTGGGAAGATAAATTGGTGTCATCTTTCTAGGGAGAACATTTAATGAAATCTAGTAATAAAATACATAGGATTTCCGATATCTAACAGCCAACAAATTATTAAATAATTGCTATTGAATTCTTATTTAGTATTTATCACAAGTTAAAGTTCCATATATTATGATGTCTTAGCTATACTCTGTCTTGATACATATCTTTAAACTATAACCTTATTAAACACAAGTTATGGCTAAGTAGAGGAAGGAATTATGGGATATGAATATATGTAAAATGATGATCATTGAATCATTATTGTTACAGGAATAAGATGGAAACAATATTGCCACTAATGAAATATTTAAAATTAGATTATACTATTTTACAACTATGTTGCCAGGACAAAGAAAGGGATACACATAGGCATCTACCTCCAATACAAAAAATTAGTCAACTCACGTCTAGTATCTATATTTTATTTACATTTCAAAAACTACGTTATTGATTATGATTTATTTTTACCTTAGTAATAATTATTATAAATATGTATGCAGTGTAAATCCTGATTATATTAAATGTTATTTCTATCTCAACACCTCTAAATCATATATAATGTTGTAAAGCAATGTTACCTCAATAAAAATAAAATCAGTTTAATTTAGAATCTATAACAAAAATTTTGAAAATCCCATTGCTTCATCACATTTAACAAAACATTAATGAGTAGTCACAGATCTAGGGAAAAATCTAAGAGGTCATTTTTCTGAACTTCTAGACTGGACCTACAGTAAACTATGATCTGGCCTGATTTTTTAAAAATTAAAACTGCTAAAGGAACAGTGCTTTATAACCTTTCTTAGGTGACTGACAATTTAAACATCTAATCACCACTTTCCTCAAGTAGTTCTTCCTGTCTCATCTAATTCTTTAGTTTATTTTTTATTCTCTGAGAGAGCATGAACAAAAAAATCTACATTAATTGATACATAGAAGTTCTTAACAAAATGAAAAAAAGAAGTCAAACTAGATCCATTCAAAGCAGGAGACAGAACACACCACAGAGCACACATTGTATCTGATTGCATATAAATGATTATCCACCTTGGAGTGTTATATGAAACTAAAGTACAATATGGTATTCACCAGTAAGGATTTCAGTGCTTTGCATTTCTTATCCTCACTTTCAGATCCATATTTATTCTGCTGCTAATCATATTACATTTCTCATTTCTCCTGCATATCTAACTCAATTCCTTAATTCTGTCTTAACATAACTATTGTCATTCCTTTGATTTCATTAGTTACTTCCTATTCATTTCTCCTTCACTAAAAGGACAGCAGAGGTTAGCTTAAGAAATCATTATTAATGATTACTGTGACCTAATGACCCTCCTACTGTTTTAGGGAATATCAGTTAGATTTTTGTGCCTCTCATTTCTCATTTTCTTAAACTTTTCATAACGACACTGACCTTTAGACCTTCCCAACCAGGCTCTGAAGCTCATTACTGTTCACAAGACATTGGTGATGACCTATATTTTCCCCTTTACAGTTTTATATTCTGTCATGTAATTACCCTTTATCCCAAATAATTTTTTTCTTTTTTTAATTTTAAGACATAAATTCTCATTCTTTTACATTCTTCAATATATTATTTTACTTTAGGAAGGAGTTTTCTCCAAACACACAAACAAAATAAGAGAGACAGAATCTTGTATTCAAGATTAGGACACTTATTCAGAAAGTTATCTTGTAAAACAGATTCTTCATGCTCAGAATTCCATCAAGTGAATTGAATAAGCTCTATATGACAAGTGGTATTTGAGTACCTACTGATGTATGTCCATAAGAAAAAGGGATGTTATAATATTGAATGCTGGGTGGAGGCAACATTGATGGATTATGAGAGCTTTAGTTTGATCAATACAAGGTAAGTTGTTTGAGGGTTTGAGGTCTGCAATTACAGGTCATGTGAATCTTGCCTGTTATTCAGGTGGAAAGAGAGCTGCGCTCATATCCAAGGAGTTATTTTGCTGCTGTATACTCAGCACCAAGAAAACAATAGTACCTGGGACAATATCACTGACTGATTTTTGTGATTTCTGTTTCATCTAAAAGCTTGGGAAATGCTATTGCACTAGAAGTCCATCATAATCTATACTCAATTCAGAAAAGAAAGAAGAATTTGTTTTAGATGGTAGCCATCAAATTCCTAATCTTGTTATAAATTCCAAACTGAAAATTTTCTGAAAACAATTTTTATCCAAAAATAAAATTGTAGTATAGCACTAGGCTCTATGTCTTATCTAAAGATGGCAAAAACAATTTCATAGTTCTATATGGTGCATATATTACAGTTCATTTTTTCTTATATCAGATAACTTCAGGGTTTCAATATCTATTCATGAGAATATATCTTAGCTAGTATGGCATGACTTAAACTGAATATTCCAAGGGCAATCAAACTGCAAAAGTCTATCTTTATCATGGTAAACACTTTCTTCTTGGGGTATAAATAAAGCTATCAATTTAACAACTTTATGAGAAAAGGCAAAGAGAAGAATTACAAAATTTCAACCAAAATAACAAAGATTAAAGAAATGTATGTCTATATATTGCTATGACCTAAAGAAATTAATCCAATGATATATAAACATAAGGATAGCTTTAAAAAAACATTTACTTTTAGCAAGTAATGCAATTAAATAGCTAAAACATT
Source organism: Talpa europaea (assembly GCF_964194135.1). NCBI lineage: Eukaryota > Metazoa > Chordata > Mammalia > Eulipotyphla > Talpidae > Talpa > Talpa europaea. Next base: position 30,590,722 of record NC_140071.1, read on the forward strand.
TGCCCTTAAATATATTTCACAATTGGCATACAATTTAACATATTATATATAATACATATATAGCATATATAATTTCCACTCTGTAAGAATAAAATTATTTTTGTATTCTTTATTTCATTCATATTTCTCAGAGACTCCTTTGTTAGTATCAACACATTACCTTATTGCTAAGATTTATTTTAACCACATTCAGGGCAAAAAGAAATTATTTAGTCACAGGATTCTAAACAACTCTGTTTTATTTTGTTAAAGATAATGTTTTTCATCTTCTGGGGGTTTCCCTTCCAGCTAAAGATGTCTAAGTATAATAAAAATTTAAATGTAATCTTATATTCTTCAATACTGAGTAAGAGTAAATGAGAAAATATTACTATATTTTCTTTAGACTAAATAGTAATAGAAACCCTTTCAATCAAGCAGTCATTTAAGATACCCCTAGTAAATAATTTTAGCAAAATGAGCAATTAAATATCCATTATCCCACTGGGTTATTTGATAAAAACATACCTTCAAACCAGATGTCATTATGAGGTGAGGAAATAAAATCCTATGTTTGGTGACTTAACTTTATCTTTTGTCATAGGCACAAAATACATAAGCATTTGGCCAAGGCAAAAGATTCTAAGAATTAATAAAAGATATTAGTAAATACTAACATACAGATATATTGCCAAAATACATTTATATAGTTATATGAAAAGTTCAAATCCCTTCTTTGAAATTGTAGCAATCAGTCTTACTTCTTCAGGGACACAACAAGCTCACTGACAATAACAGCTTGCATCACGGAGCATGTCAGCAACCGCAGACCTGGAACCGATGTGCTGAGACGTGGAGCTCCAAAATGGAGGAGCTGATGCCTAAATCACTGCTTTGAATAGAGCCACCCTCACAGAAGTCAGCAATATCTCTTTTGTGCTATACTTGCAGGGAAAGCAAACACTCACATTTGACCTATAATACATTTTGAGGTATGTTTGCTACAGCAAGTTAGTGTGACCTTAACCCAATCTGCTAAAAAAAAAATCTATCATACCCAATTCAGACTAACAGAAACATTGTTTACTTAAAATTTCAAGTTTGAAATAATTTGTTTTTGGTTTTTTTTTTTTTTAGATTTTCAAGTTTGAAATAATTTAAACTTTAATGTGGTATGGGGTGTTTGTTAAACTTTTCATTGTTAACACCTATGAGTTGATTTTGAGCTTTTAGTAACATGCTTCTGCACCTTAAAACTCTGAGCTCATAGTTAACTGATTAGTTATAAAATTTCAATTAACTTGTTCATTTCTTTCAAGGGTTTCAAATACTGAAAATCTCTCATCCCATCCTGGGATATGAAAATTCTATTAGTGCAAAAATATTAGGCAGGTTTACTCAGGACTGAGTTTTGGCAACCAACTCATTTCTCATTAGACAATGCTTTTATAGACACCAGGGCTAAGATGGCAACTGTGTGGCCAATCTACATTCACTGTCCCATTTAAAATATAATCATAAAAGATTTCTATAGCATATTAACAATTAAGATGAAAAACATTATTAAAATAATATCACTCTCAGTAGTGCAAAAATATAGAAAAAAGTAAAAATGAAAAATGGATAGAATGAGAAAAGTATAATATCATGTGGGACCATTAAGTTATAAGAGGTTTTACTTATGGGTCCACAGCTATATCAAACCATGAAAAAATTCCTCATGTACCAAGAGATATGCTTCTATATATATCTTAATTGACAATTCTATGAAATAGGTAATATTAATATTTAAATCTTGTATCTAAAAGCTAAGCTACTTGCTAATAATTACAACTCAATATTAAAGTTTCAAACACTTTGTCTCTCAACTCACAAGCTTAACCACTACACTCAATGCCTTCAGGATAGCTGGATTATAAAGCTTTCATTAATATGGGTTTTTTTATAATTTTTAATCCCATGAATTTACCCTATTTTAATCATTCCATATAAGATTAGCATTGTGACAATTGTTAGAATTAGAGAGCACAACTTAAATTCTTGATGCTAAAAGCAATTTAAAAATAAATGAACTGGGCCTCCCCGGTGGCACAGCGGTTGAGCACTGGGTTGCGAAGCTGCCCACAGCCTCTGCAGTGCCGTTTCGATCCCCAGCTGCTCGCCGGCCACCGGAGGAGGGTCCCACATGGTGCACAGACCTCTCCTGCCGCCCGCTGCTCCCCTCAGCAGTGTACTTCGGTCCTTCTGCCTGCTCTGCTCCCTGCTCTGGCTCTGGTGAATTCTCTCACCCTCCCGTGCTTCTGACTGTACCCAGTGCTTGTATAAATAAATAAATCTTAAAAAATAAATAAATAAATGAACCCCAGACAAACAGGGGGATCCAAAACTAAGCAGAGTCTCTGGCCCTATGCTTCTTAGCTGCTTTGCAGAGTACTCCTTGCCTTCTATGGCAGATCCAGCAATCTAGGGGTTATTATAAGGAATATATGAGCAGGTGAGACTGAGTCAGTCATAGTCAGTTCACACAGGTCCCACACTCAGCTTGAGAAGTAGCCATACAGCTTATGTTGTCACGAATCATGTGTAAATTTCACAGGCAAAAGTTTGGAAAATTCTCATAATTGTGAGGAGAGAAAGCCACACTAAAACCTGGCATAAATTGCAACTCCAGACAAGAATATAGAACATTGTGCAAAAATGACCATATAGAGGCTTCAACCAGGGAATAACTGCCCCCTAAGCCTAATACTGTGATTATCCCTAGTCCCTTGATCTTTTAGGCAAGTTCATGAAAGAAAGCAGGATAAGTTTAGTTTAGCAACTAGTGTGACTTAAAGCAACTTGTCCACATCATGAGCAAGTAGGATTTATTCCAAGGACACATGTATGATTCACTATTCACAAACTGATCAGTCTAATTTATTACATCAAAATCAAAAAGATAAAATTCATGCAATATCAACAGATGTAGAGAAACATTTGATAGGAATCAACATGCATTTACAATAAAACCCTCAAAAATGGTAATGGAAGGAACATAATACATAATATCAACATAATAAATGCCATATATAACAAACCCACAGCTAGCATCATTCCCAATGATGAAAAACTGAAAGCTTTTCCACTAAGATCTGATGCAACACAAGGATCTCCACTTTCACCATTGCTATTCAACATAGTATTGGAAGTTCTTGCCAGAGCAATTAGGCAAGCAAAGGATATAAAAGGATTCCAATTGAGAAAGAGGAAGTCAAGCTATTATTTTCAGGCAGCATGATGATATAAATAGAAAACCCTGGAGACTCCACAGAAAAACTAATTGAAACAATAAATCAGTTCAGCAAAGTGACAGGTCACAAAATCAATATACAAAAACCAGTTGCCTTCCTATTTACAAACAGTGAAATAGAAGAGGAAGAAAACAATCCATTTATAAGCAGTAAATTTAACTAAAGAAGTGAAGGACCTGCACAATGAAAACTATAAAATATTGATGAAAAAATAAATACAAAGAAATGGAAAGATACTTCCTGCTCTTGAATTGGAAGAATTAGAATTGTTAAAATGGCCATCTTACCCAAACCAACATATGGGTCAGTGCTCATCATCACTAAACATCAGAGAAATGCAATTCAAAACTACAATGAGACACCATCTTAAATCTTTAAGAATGGTCTATATGAAAAAGATCGGAAATAAAAGTTGGGGATGGTGTTAAAAAAAGAAACCCTTGTACACTGTGGTGGGAGTGTAGACTGGCCCAGCCCCTATGGAGTGTAGACTGGCCCAGCCCCTATGGAAAACATTTGGTTTCGGGCCTCCTCGGTGGTGCAGCAGTTGAGCACTGGGTTGCAAAGCTGCCTGCAGCCTCTGCAGCGCCGGTTCGATCCCCAGCTACTCCCCGGCCACCGGAGGAGGGTCCCACATGGCGCGCAGACCTCTCCTGCTGCCCACTGCTCCCCTCAGCAGTGTGCCAGTGTGCTTCGGTCCTTCTGCCTGCTCTGCTTCCCACTCTGACTCTGGTGAATTCTCTCGCCTTCCAAGCTTCTGACTGTACCCAGTGCTTGTATAAACAAACAAACAAACAAATAAATAAATCTTTAAAAAAAAAAAGAAAACATTTGGTTTCTCAAAATATTAGCAATAGATCTACCATATGATCCTAAAATTTTAGTGCTTGGTATCTACTCAAAGAATGCAAAAACACTAATTCATGCAGATATACGCACATCTATGTTCACTGCTGTCTTATTTAAAATAATCAAATTATGGAAGCAAACTAAGTACCCAAGGACCTGATGAGTAGATTAAGAAGGTATGGAACATATTCATGATGGAATACTACTAAGCCTATAAAAAGAACTCTTACTTAGCACAACATTACTTAGCACAACATGAATAGAAAGAATAAGATTATGCTAAGTGAAATAAACCAGAAAGAGAAAGACAAATACTGAATGGGTTTGTTCATATACAGAATAAAGAGAAATAAATAATCCATTAAAACTAACCCAAAATCAATGACAGAATTTGAGTGTAAACTTGAGTCTACTAGAAGGGAAGAGGGAGAAGGAGAGTGGAAAACAAAAGGGTAGCAGGGCAGAATGGACTAAGGTGGAGGGGCTCTGAGTGCTTAGTTGGTAGGTGTGACATTGTAACACACATCTGAAGGTGTGATCCTGAATCATATATGGTATTGTAAACCAATGTTACCTCAATAAAAGAATGTAAAACAAAAAGAAAAATATAAAATTGTTGTACTTTATAGTACTTGGCTGCATATACCCTGATAAAAAAATATATCATCACCATTTGTGTGTGTGTGATGAGAACACATTTAGCATATTTCATGTATACAATACAGTTTTAATTAACTACAATCACCATAGTATGCATAAGATCCCTAGAAATGTATACACCTTTTAAAAAAATAATAATCACATTATTCAATCAAAGTACATGTAACTTTTGTTAATCATAATTCAATAAATATGGGTAAAAATATATTCACATATTTTTGTTCCTAAGACATTTTTGGGTTACTTGTGTGCATATTTTGTCTATAATTTCTTGCTCTTTGGACCCTAATAAATTCTAAGAATTGTGGATAATATAGAAAACATATTTGACCATAACGTAGGAAGGATGAGAGAACAAAAAGATGGCTTAACCCTTAGTAATATCTGTTGAAATTAACAGCAAGATTAAAGATTATTTATTGAATTTAACAGCAAAATGGTAAAGGCCCAATATTATCATCCTCATTAATCTTTCAAAGCTTTACAAAGACTGAAGAAATCGATATTAGATTCATAACAATATCTTTTTTCACTACAAATTAGTTACCTGTTGGATGTCTTATCTGAGTTTTCATCACTTACCTTTAGAACTGATTTACTGAGTGGTATCAATTACTAACACATTTTTCCACAGAAATAAATTGTTACAGTATATATATGTACAATTTAGTGCTGTTATTGATCCATATGAAAATAAATGACAATTGATACTTAACTAGAATCTGAAAAGGAAGAAATATGGCTCACTTTTTTTTTAATAAAATTCAGACTCACTTTTCACTCCTTGACTAAACTTTGGAAGTTAGTCATAATAAGAAAAAGCAACCATTTCTAGTCTTCTTAGAGCTTTATTTAATTGACACTACTATTAAAATCAGTGGTTAAATATCCATAAATTCATTACAGTCTTTCAAGAACTATGGAATATTTCAAACCAAAAAAAGTTTTTAAGTGATTTTTCTCTGCAAATTTTTCCCATTTGTATTATTAGATTTCTTTGCTTAGAAATTATATGGCAGTTTTTTAGAGTCTATAATAAGAAAAAAGTATGAACCATTATGTTTAATACTCACCTACCCACCTAGATATAACTGCTCTGTTATGAGGAGAAAACCAAGATAATGCAAAATGATTAAGATACTAGATGTAAGAAGCAAGCACACAGTGCATGGCCCAGCATGATAAGTGACAGAGTTTTATCCACAATGAAGGTCTTAAGTCATCTACTGAGAGTGATGTTGGGTGAATAAATAATAAATGGTAATGGCAGGAGAAAACAGCTGTGTTTTCTGCTAATGAAATGAAGAAACTATAAATGTGAGGAATGGTCTTTTAATAAGTGGATTAGCTACATTAATGCTTTTAGCTTCATTAATCGCCCATATTTAAACCAAGCCAGTTTAATGAAAATGACATGGTCTGGGTTAATTTTATCTGTGGGAGAAGAAAGTTTTTAAGAATATTAAAAAGACGGACATTTACCCATATCATCACATTTCTGGGAAGCACTTTTTAGTAAAATCTCTAGTGAATACAATATTGATTATCCTAGTTTTGAGATTCTTTTAAGGTCTACTTTATTGGTAGGGAAGCAAGTGGTTATGAGTGAAAAGTTCATTTGAAAAGTGAATTTCAATATTATGTTGATTTTCAGGAATGTAAATGTCAGGTAACAATAGTTATATATGTGGGTATGATTTAAGTAACCCGCTCAGCGATCATATTATGATTTAAAATAAGAAAAATAAGCAAATATTTTACATTTTTAAACTTCACAAATGGTAGATAAAATACATGATTTTTCCTATTACATATTTTTTGCATCATTGTTCATTATTTCACAATATAGGAATTCTCCCCTCAGGTGAGGTCACCAGAGTTCTTCTACCACCAAAGCACCTCCATAATAGTCCTTTGGGCTCTGCCCCAGTCCCACGTTTCCTCTCTCTCTCCCTTCCCTTTTCTTCATGGATGCTTCAGATCTATGGTCAGCATTCAAGGCCAGTTTTCAATTTGTCTTTGTTTAATCATTTGTTTCATTTTCTAAAGTCTACACATAAGTGAAACCATCTGGTATTTATCTTTCTCTTTCTGGCTTGTTTCACTTAGGATAATCCTTTCCAGTACCATCCACATTGCCACAAATGGCATGAGTTTGTCTTTTTGTTTACTGAATAGTATTTCATTGTGTATAGGTACCACATCTTCTCGATGCACACATCTGTTCTGGGAAATTTAGGTTGTTTCAAATCTTGACTATGGTAAATAATCCTGCAATAAATACAGGAGTGCAGGTTTCCTTTTGAATTAGTGTTTCTGTGTTCTTTGGGTAATTTTATTACACTAATATATATATTATACCAACATATATTCCATTAATCCCATTTTTTCCAGGGTTTTCATTATAAAAGGATGGTGAATCATATCAAATGTTTTCTCAGCATCTATTGATATGATTTCTTTTTTACTTTTCTTTTTGTTGATTTGATTTTTTTTAAGATTCATTTATTTATGCATACAAGAGCTGGGGTGTAGGCCAGAGGTGTGGGTGGTGAGAGGATTCACCAGAGACAGAGTGAGGAGCAGAAAGGGCAGCATGAAATACACTGCGGAGGGGAGCAGCAGGTGAGACAGAAGAGGTCTGCTGTGCCATGTGGGTTAGCTCCCTGGCAGGGGATTGAACTCATGCTGCAGTGGCTGCTGATAGCTTCATAGTGCTGAGACTTAACCTCTTGCTCTACCAGGGAGACCCCTTATGTGATGTATTATATTGACTGATTTTCAGATGTTGAACCATGTTTGTGCTTCTGTTATAACTCCTACTTGATCTGGTGTGTAATCTTTTAATGCATTGTTGGCTTTGGTGTGCTAAGATTTTATTGAGGATTTTAGTGTTTGTGCTCTTTAGGATTATTGGTATTTTTTTCTTTCTTTATATTGTTTTTGGTTTTGTTATTAGCATGATTTGATCTCATAAAATGCATTTGGAATTATTCCTCCTTTTGTAATTTTTTGAAAGAGTCAGAACAGGATACATACTTGTTTTTCTCTAAAGCTTGGTAGAACTTGGTTGTTAAGCCATATGGTTGTGGACTTCTGTGTTTTGGGAGAGTTTTGATTACTACTTCAATTTCCTTGCTTCTGATTGGTTTGTTCATATTTCTTTCTTTCCTATTCAGTTTTGGATGATTACATAATTCTAAGAATCTGTCCAGCTCATCTATGTTGTTGAATTTGTTAACATGTAAATGTTCATAGTAATCTCTTATATTCTGAATTTCTGCAATGTCTGTTGTAATCTTCCTGGTTTATTTTTTATCCTATTTGAGTTTTTCCCCTCTTTTTCTTAGCCTAGCTAGAGGTTTGTCACTTGTGTTCATTTTTCAAAGAATCAGCTATAGGTTTCATTAATCTTTTGGACTGTCTTTTTTATTTCTATTTCATTTATTTCTGCTGTGATTTTTATTATTTCCTTCCCTCTACTAGCTTTGGATTTTTTTGTTCTTTTTCCAGTTCCTTAAGTTTACAGACAAGGTTGTTTATTTTGGCTCTTTCTAGATTTTTAATGTGGCTCTGGTATTGATATATACTTCCTTCTTAATACTATTTTTGCTGAGTCCTATATGTTCTGAAAGGTTGTGTCTTAATCATCATTTGTCTCATTATCATTTTTTGATTTATTCTTAGATTTTCTCACTAACCCAATGGTCTTTTAGTAGTGTGTTGTTTAGTCTCCCCATACTAGATACTCTGTTGTCTGTTTATTGGTGACCCTTCAGTATATTGACTCTTAGAGTAATGTTGACATATAAAGATTGCTACTGTTATTTTTTCCTTTGTTTTGTGATTCTATATAAATGCTTGTTCAGTGATTTGTGTATAGTCTTCTCTTTGGCTTAAATACTCTAAGTTTTAAGATTTATAGGGAGGGGGAGGCTAGTGGATACAAATTCCCTAAAATTCTGTTTGCATTAAATTAGGAAAGACCTTAATTTCTTCACTGTATCTGAAGGAGAGCTTTGCAGAAGAGCTTTGCAGGATACAGTATTCTTGGCTGGAGGTTTTTATCTTGGAATATTTTGAGTGACATTCAAAAGAGATTTTAAGGTGACAGATTCAATATGAATGTACTACTTTTGACTAGCCATTTGTTGCCTATTGACTTGAAGTTTCCACTGGCTACTTCCACAATAGGTTTCATCAGAAAGATAATGTAAGAGTCAGAAAGAATGTAACCAAAAAATACAAATGTCACAGAATTTCTTCAAAAGTGAAAATCAATGTTTATGTTTTATTTTTAAATCTACCCCGATAAATTAATAAAGCTCATTAACTTGATAAAATGTATATTCAAAACCAATATCCAGTATCATTATTTTTTATTAAAATCTTTTATAATTTAATAGTCTTCTCTAAACTATAATTTAAAGACCTAGAAATGTCTTTCATAATCTAATCTTAGAAGTGGCATCCAATCACTTTTGCCATAATTCACTTCTTAGAAGCATGTCTGTAGGTCAGTCCCCATACAAGGGGAAAAGGATTGTATAAGAGCACAAATACCAGGAGGCAGGAATCATTATAAATCATTTAGAAGAAGTCACCTACAGCTATGTAGAGAAAGATGGCAGTACTTTGATTTCTTAACTTCGCTGGTGGCTGTGTATCCATGTTTATCCAGAGGAGGCCCACTTTATATCTGTTATCTCAGTATTTCATCTAACTAGTTCTACTTTTCATTCTAAAAGAGTCCCAATTTAGACTATAAAATAAATCCCCTAATGTGGGACACTGACCCAAGTTAATTTTGTCAGATCTTAAACAAAATTATAGATGGCTCCCATAGGGATGAGAGGCACATTCCAAAAGCCAACAAGAACTCCAAAAAACTGTCTGGGATTTTCATATGCAATAAATGATCACTCAGTACAAATTAGATGCTATTATACAAGGGGTAGAGTGACTTTTAGCTAAATTAACAATTGATCATTATGGTTGTTACCATCCTCAGTTCCTTTAGGAGTGAAAACTATCATATTGATAAACTAAAGGAATTTTAAATTCCCGTGAAGGTATTTTCTAAAAAATTATTCCTATGCCTCAAACAATTATCTCATACAAGTAATGAATACTTACAAGTCATTTAAATCTTCAATTCATTTATGGTAGCACTGAGGAGAAATATAAGAAACGTAAGTCACAACTTGTGGTTGATTTGTGTTACATTTTGTAAAGACAGGAGTCAAAGAAGTGAATCAATAATACAATGAATTAAAAAATCCACATCAAATAAATTTTAAAGAAACAATAATTTAAGACATAAAAAACCTGAAAATATCTGAATATCATTACTAAAGAATGGTTCTACATAAGTAAATTTTATTTGGGTCTGGCAGAATAGGTTACATGTGGAGAGGAACAGAGAGTAAGAAGACTACAAATTAAGCTGCAGAGTACTGAGATCGGAAAGTTTGAAAAAATGGATTATAAATTTAAAAAAATGTTCATATGCTTGCATAGTAGATGTGATCTGATCAAAAACACAAATTAAGGTCAAAGTGAGAGAGACTTTAAATATGGTGTAAGGTATTTATTAAAACAAAGTGGAGGTTTTTAAATAATCTGACTAAATTATGTAGGATGAATTATGAGAAAAGGAGAGAGAGAGAGAGAATAGTCAACCAGTTTAGTTATTTTTTAAAAATAGTAGTGAGATTAGAAAACAGAATCAACTGTAAATATTATTTAAATGCACCAGTAGAAGATAGCAAGCAATATATTTCAGGGACTAAACAAAAAAGAGCTAAAGATTACCTCAGGATCAATCCAGGGTAACCAAAATTGAATAGTGGTCTGGAAAGCAATTTAAGTAATCAACTTGAGGGAAATAATGACATTATTTCCCATTATTCTTGGAAAACGGTGGTTGTCTTCTCAACTTACTTCCTTAACTTTGACAGAGATACAAATTTGAAGGAAAATTTGTTGTATCTTGAAAAAGCACTTGCCCTAATATATGGGGGTGAGGGGGAAGGAGAGATACACCACAAAAGTAAAAACTAAGGACTTATACATATAATTTCCACTCCCATTCAGAGTCAGGAAGATGACTGGTAGGGCCTCTATCAAACTATAGACCATGACCCTATCCTAAGGGGCTATGTAATTCTCAATTTAAGTCAATTGTTACCCTGAAGGAATTTATCAAAGTTTAGTAAAATATTCTAATTTATTAAGAGAAGGCAAAAATAGAAATCTTATAACAGGCACTTCCTTTAAACCGCCTGAAAACTAGAAATTTGATTGTCATTTGTTTTATTCAGGTGCCATTTCTTTCTTGTCAAGAAATACTTGTTTCCTTTGTTTGTTACTAAATTCATTCAAGAGCAATGAAATGAAACAGAGATATAGAGAGAGACTGACAGAAAACTTGAGTAAAGTATGATATATCATTATAAAAGTATAGCTAAGTAATTGACTTCTCACCTACAAGCATACACAAAGGTTTTGTACATCTAGTTCATAGAGGAAAAAATAAACTCCAATATTATATTTTTGAAAATAATCTCTAGGGTTAGAACTAGTGGGTTTATATCAAGTTAACTTTCATGGGATCACTACATTATACATTTCATGTATCTGTAATACTTCACATAATTCTAAAAAATAATTTTCCTTTTAAAATAGTAACCAAAAACCAATACTTAAAAATATCCCCTAGCAAAAGAAATTCAGCAACATATTAAATGAATCCTACACTATGATCAAGTGAGATTTATCCATGAGCTGCATGGATGGTTCACCATATGTAAATCAATTGATATGATGGATACATCATATTAATAGAATAAAAGTAAAGAATCATATAATCATGTCAGCAAAAATAGGAAAAGCATTCGACAAAATAAAATATCCATTTAGGATAAAAACTTTTTTTCTTCTTCACACACACAGTTTTGTTAATGTTATAAAACAACATTGAAAAATACCACAAAAAAATAAAGAAAATAAAAACCAGGTGAGATTATTTAACATGGTGTGTGGCCTTGCCTGTTTACAAGTTCATTCGAGTGAAGAACACAGAAAAATAAGCTACCATTCTGTCTATTTCTCTTCTTTGTATATAACTGTGTGTTAGTTCACACAATCTAGCTTTAAATGGTAAATAATAGCAGGTCATTCCTTCTACTTAGCAAAGAAAACTCATCCTTTACCTTAATTCAAAATGCTGATAAACTTTACATTTCATAATCATTCTTCAATAAATTTGAAGAACTAAGCCTTAGTAATTCATTCTTCAGGCACCAAGTTTAGCTCAATTATTGATTATGGGTTTTGAAAAGCAAAGAGATTCTTTTTTTAAAGATTTATTTATTTATACAAGAATGGGGGGTACAGATCAGATGTGCGGGAGGGTGAGAGAATTCACCAGAGAATTCACCAGTGAGAGAATTCAACCCGTTGCGGCACCAAGGAGGCCCAGCAAAGAAATATTTATCTAACATTTTCCCCTTAATATTTCAAACTTCTTTTTGGGAAAGAAAATGTTTAAAGTTTAATATAGAGACTTGAGCTTCAACAGTATCTCTAATTTCTTTCAACAACCTCTTCAATGTGCTGTAAAAAATTTGTAAACTCATAGTAACTGGGAAGATGACTTTCAAACCTCGCTTGCCATAGCAACAATATCTTCTGGAATCCTAGGATAAATTGGCCATATTGAAATCTTTCTTATTTTCCCTGGTAGTTTTAACTAAGCTCATAGAGAATACTAAAAATATTAGCTAAATATGTCAATTTTTGCTACCTTAACATCATTTTCAAAAATACTTACAAATGAGATTCCTTTTCAATGAGAAAAAAAAAAAAAAAAAAAACACAGTCTTCCCTGGTGGTGCAAGGGGTTAAGCACCGCACTATGAAACAATCCGCAGCCTCTGCAGCATGAGTTGGATTCCTGGCCAGCCAGGGAGAAATCACATGCTGCAGCAGACCTCTCCTGTCTCGCCTGCTGCTCCCCTAAGCAGTGTATTTCAGTCAGTCTGCCTGTTCTGTTCCCCATTCTGTCTCTGGTGATTCCTCTCACCCCCCACATCTCTGGCCTGTACCCTAGCTCTTGTGGGCATAAATAAATTTTTAAAAAACTAAACAAATAAAAAATGTGCTTTTCCTTCCTGAGTTTGTAAACCCTGCTTATTACAATATGTTTCTTTGAGATAACCAATGCAACTTGGGGTGACATAACAAGTGAATGAGGTTAGCACCACGCTCTTAAAAACATGTTTTAAGAAATTGGCTATTCAGTGAGTTTCCTTTAATAAATTTAACAACTTTCACTAAATTTTTTTCAATACTTTCATGAGATACTACAGAAAATTTCTCATTCTATAAAACAATGACTCCACACAGCACCATTAGCAACTTCTACCAATTTTCTAATTGCTATGCCATGTATTCCAGTTATGTTTGCTATTGTCACTTGATTTTGCTTTGCAATTTTTCCAGTTTAAAGAAAATTGAACAATATACTTTTCTAACACTGTAAAAATGTCTGATCCAGCTAGGTATGAAGTTAAATTTAAGCAGAGAAAACCCACTATAAAATTATCTTGCCATGCATATCTGACATATTCCAAAAGTGCTGTGCAGTTTCCAATATCAGTGATTTCATCAAGCTGTATTGCAAAATCTATACCAGACTCTAACAGAGTAAAAAGCATTGTTTCCAAATGTTCTGCAATATTACAGAACATTGTGTGTTCTTGTGTGATCATTAAGTATATAGTTTTTAATCTATTAACTGACTTATCATCAAAAATTATATACACCATATCCAGACATGCTAGCACAATAATCTATTCAGCAGCTCCGTGAGCTATTTTTTTCTATTGCCACAATATACGCAACTAAATAGGTTGATAATAATACTTTCTTACTAACAGTGATAAAACTAAAAAAGTGTAGATAATGTAGATAATTTTACATTTTTTTTCTTTCTTTGAAAAGATTCAAGAGGCTTACAATGAATTCAGTTTGCTGAGTTTCTAAGTGCCTTTTTAATTTAGAAGTCTTTAAACCTTCATTTGCAAGAATATTATTATAAATAACACACTGACATCTGTCATTTTAAAGAGTTTTCACATTTGATAAAGACATTTTAAATGATCATCATGATAGTTTCTTGCACTTACTTTTATTTCATATATGGCTCAAGCAAAGTGGAAGTTTGCAGATTAGAGTCAACATTTTCTTCAATATTGTCACTATTCATACTTCCTTATCAATTAGCTGAATTTGAAAACACTTCTGCATATTTTATGCCATGATTCTGCTTTTAATGAATGATTCATTTTAAAAGTATTTTTTCCAGTTAGAATAAAATGTTCTAATTGCCACTGACTCCAAAAAGTTACCTATATTGCTTAAATTACATCCTTCCAAAAATGCAGTTTGTAATGGAATCTCAGTAATATTTCAGACCACATCTAGTTGCAAGTCACAATTATATAGAAAAAACTAGATTATATAATGTAACCTTGTTATAATGAAGACAAAACAAGACACCAGTGAGCAAATGATTGAAAAAACAATTCTTAACAATGAATAGCCATTCATCACATTCCCTCCATTAAATATCTTTCTTAATAGTGAAACTGACCTCAGTGTTCTCTGCAATGTGCACAATTTTGCCATGAGATTCTGGCAAAACACTGATACCTTTGTTTAAAAAGTATTGATCATGACTCACACAACTGATTTCATGACTCACTAGTGGGTCATTCACATAATGTGAAAAACAAAGATAAAAATAGTTTTCCTCTGATGTGTTAGTAGCTTCCTGAGCAAAGAAACTAGTCTGCAAGACTATTGGCTGATACAGGAACTTTCTCAAAGTAATAGGTATATATCCTAGAATTTAACTTCTGATAATCTTTGATGGAAAGAGTTTTTCAAAGAATGTTAGTTGTAATCTAATCTAATGGGAATCTAATGAGGTTTTTCCATGGTGAGGTCAAATACCAATTTGGATTTGAAGATATGTTTTTTTAGAAATTTCATGGACTATATCTTTGACCTCAATTCCAGTGTAGAGAACCTCACACTTTGCTCCTTGACCAGCAATTCAGCTCACCCTGATTCCTTCTGCAATACCTCTTTCAGCATAATTGCAGTTATATAGAAATCTATGATGAAAGTTCTTAACAAAATAGGAAAAGAAGAAATATAACTTCAACATAATAAAATCAGGTATTATTAGCCCAAAGTTAATGTCATACTCAGTTTTGAGAGGCTAAAATCCCTTACTCTACAAACAAGAAAAAAGACAAGGGTGC
This sequence comes from Talpa europaea, assembly GCF_964194135.1. NCBI lineage: Eukaryota > Metazoa > Chordata > Mammalia > Eulipotyphla > Talpidae > Talpa > Talpa europaea. The sequence goes on from NC_140071.1 coordinate 30,605,837, forward strand.
CACTTTTACCACTCTTATTTGATATAGTACTAGAAGTCATAGCTAGAGCAATTAGAAGAGAAAAAGATGTAAAAGTTATCAAAATGGGAAACACAGAAATAAAGTTGCCTCTACAGACAACTGCTATATCTAGTAAATTAATTTTAAAAAGATTTAGAATACAAAATTATATAAAAAAATCAGTAGCCTTCCTATACCCTACCACAAATCTTCTGAAAAAGAAATAAAGTAATCACATTTACAGTATCATCAAAAGCAATAAAATACTTAGGAATAAATTTATAACTAAGGAGGCAAAAGATCTCTAGGCTAAAAACTATAGGACATTGATGAAAGAAATCAAATCAGACACAAATAAATGAAAAATTACCCCATGTTCATAGATTAAAATAATTAAAATTTTAAAATGTCAATACTAATTAAAATATCAATTAATAAATAAATCTATAGCTTAATTATAATAGATTTGCAATGGAATTTTTTACAGAAGTAGAAAGAACACTGAAATTTATATGGAACTAATAAAGACCCCAAATAACCAAGGAGTTCCTAAGGAAATAAACCAAACCAATAGGCATCATACTGATTTCAAACTGTATTATAAAGCTATAGTCATCAATAGCGTATGGTGCTGCCATAAAAACAAATTAATAAGCAAATGGCACAAAATCAAGAGCCCAAAAAATTAACCATGGCACATACAGTCAAATTGGAAAATCTGACAAGGGAGCCAAGAATGGTCAGTGGAGAAAAAGTCTCTTAAATAGATATTCCAGGGGTGATTGGATATTCACACATAAAGAAATAAAACTTGACCCATAACTTATACCACTCTCAAAAATTAACTTATAAGGCATCAAAGACTTAAAGGTAAGATATAAAACTCCTAGAATAAAATATAGGAACAAATCTCCTCACATGGGTTTTGGTAGTGATTTTTTTTATATGACACTTAAAGCACAAGAAGAAAATAAAAAGTAAACAAGGGCCTCCTTCGTGGCACAAGGGGTTAAGATGCAGCACTAGGAAGCTACCAGCAGCCATTGCAGCATGAGTTCGATCCCTGGCCAGGGAGCTGCCCACATGCTCTGTCTTTGCTGTCTCCTCTCACCCGCCATACCTCTGGCCTGTATCCCAGTTCTTGTATGCATAAATAAATAAATCTTTTTTTAAAAATAAAGACAACATATGAAAACAAAAAGTATACATCTTATAAAAGGTTAATACCAAAAATATATAAAAATCTCATATAAGTCAATAACTAAAGCCAAACAATAGATCTTGCCATTTGCAACAACATAGATTGAACTGATGACCTCACTCATGTGGAATATAGAGAAACAAAGGAAAGGAAAATACAAAATTAAAGCGAACAGACTCTAGAAATCTGACATAAAAATGAGACAACTAGAGTGGGAGGGTGAAGGTATGAGGCAAAGTGGAAGGAAGCACAATGGACTATGGTGAAGGATTATGGACAATGGCTTTGGTGGTGTGATATAGTAACACGCATCTCAAGAAGTATGAACCTGTACCTTTGACTCAGATATAGTGTTGCAAGTCCACATTACCTCAGTTAAAACAAAATACAATAAAATAACATTAAAAAATATACAAAAGTTCAATAGGCCCATGAAAAGATACTCAATTTCACTATTCCTTAAGAAAATGCAAATTAAAACCACAATGAGATATCACCTCACAGTCAAAAAGGCTAGCATCAAAAAGACAAGAGATAAATACTAGCATGGATGTGGAGAAAGGGAAACCCTTGTGCACTGTTGATGGGATTACAAATTGATACAACTAGTATGGAAAATAATATGGGGGAGCTTAAAAAATAAAAAACTACCATGTGATCTACCAATTCCACTTCTGAGAAATATATCAAAATATATTCCAAATACATCCAAAGGAAATGAAGTCACTGACTGGGAAATATATCTGCACTCCATCACTTCATAGCAGAATTACTTACAATAGTCAAAACATGGAAACAATGTAAGTGTGCATCAAAGGATGAATGGATAAAGAAATCATGGTGTACAACATACAATGAAATATCATTAGCCATACAAAAATGAGGAAATCCTACCATTTGCTACAACATGGATGGATCTTGGAGGCATTATGCTAAGTTAAATAAGTCTGACAAAAAAGAAAAGACAAATGCTACATGATCTCTGGTAATCATCTTATAATATATAAATGTATCAAATTGGCATTTGGAAGAACTTAAATTTATACATTATGTGTCAGTTATAAATAACTAAATAAACTGGTTCCAAATCAGTCCCACAAGAAAAAATAAAATTTGATCTACGATTATAAATGGACTGATAGTTAGTTTAAATAGTATTTATTGATATTTTATTTTTACTTTACTGAATGAATCCTAGGAATCTTCTTGGTAACCTCTTTCAACACATACATGAAATGTTGACCCATTATTTTGTTTCTCTTTCTCAGATTAAGTGATTCAATGAGCTGATAGCATCTGCAAGTAGATGTTTTTACTGTCCTATGGTCAAAACAAACCAAAAAAAAATAGTTTAGAAAGTTAAATACTCACAAATAATCTCTCTTCCCAGCCTCATAATGAAGAGAAATCTATTCATATGATTTGTGATGATCTATAAATTAATTGACCTACAATGTGGTATTTGATCAATCAAGCAACATTTCCTGTTGACATCTATGGATTTAGCTTGAGCCTTAAATATATTTGTGTTTTACACAATCTCTATCTTTAAAGAACTTGCAGTGTAGGAGGAAAAAATAAGACCCCTTCCCTACCAGTAAAAGCAAACTGTTAAATAATATTAATCACTCACCTCAACAGTACTGCAGTTTTACTATTAATATTAATAAATGTCAGAAAATGTGGTACCAATGTATTCAGCAAGAAGCATGGTTATTAGAGTCAGAAAACTTAGGTATATTACCAGTTCTACTCTTACTAATTTCATGAATTTGCACAAATTATTTAGACACCCATTCTTTTCATTTGTAAGTTAAATACAACAACACATACATTACAGTGTCACTGTTAGACAAAATGAAGTGTGAAAATACCTATCATAGGTTCCTGACACATTGCAAGAGTTAAATAAAATTTTAGAGAAAGGAGGTAGAAAATGGGACTTTAATCATTTTGGAAGAGGGCACAGACTTGAGCTTCTGAAATCTACTTACAAGTCACAGGTCATGGCTAAAGTATAAAAGTCTCAGAAAAAAATTTAAGTTCTAGGATGTGCACTATGGACAAAATGAGCAGACTCTCCCAGGGGGAACATGGAAAAGCAAGGTGCTGGGCTGTAAGCCTTCCTCCTCATGTGAGCAGAGCTCTGAATGCCAATAGTCAAGACTATCCAGTTTTCCCATAAACTTTTAGTAAAACACAGGCCTCCCTGGTTGTGCAGGGGTTAAATTCTCAGCAATATCAAGCTATCTCCAGCCACTGAGGCAAGAGTTTGATCCCCAGCCAGGGAGCTGAACCACATGGACAGCAGACTTCTCCAGTCTCTCCTGCTGCTCCCCTCAGCAGTGTATGTCAGTAGATCTGCCTGTTTTGCTCCCCACTCTCTCTGGTGAATTCTCTCACCCTGACTCCCACATAGCTAGCCTACACCCCAGTTCTTGTATGCATAAGTAAATAAATCTTTTTTTAATAAAAAGAACTTTTAATAAAACATACTTTCCCCATAGGTACCAATACCAGACTATCTTTGTACTACTTTAAATTGATCATAAATGTACAAAAAAATTCTGAGAAAAATTTAATACACATTATAAATTATGCATTTTTGTTTTAAGACAGTATGAGTGGTATTTATCTCTAGCTCACTGAAGTAAAATATAGTCTATAGAATTACTAAGACCTTTTATCTGACTTACATGATCTTAAATGTGCAAATTCCTATATGTTATCTAATGTTTTATTATACTTCCACTTTAGTAAATATGTAATATGAACACCAATGACTCACCTATTCTTTAAAAGGTTTTATCTTTTAGGATCTCTCTGATCTACTATTTACTGTTTTATCTCAAATACCTAAAAGATTTGCAAAACATAGCAGAAGTTCAGTAAATATATGTACAGTGAATGGACAAATGAATATTATATTTCAGGGCTAACCTGTACTAAGAACCCCTTTTTTTCCTACTTAGCTTAGTGGTATTTTGTTTCACTGATTTGCCTTCTAAAATGGTGTCTCCCCTACGAAACATTTTCAATATGGAGTACGGGACAGTATTTAGACCACAAAAGCCTAAGGCTACAGAAAGTCAATTAAAAACAGTTTGTCTTTTCAATAACTTGTACCAAACGGATATAATATATACAGTTTATATAAATATCCAGTGTTTATATAAAGAAAACATTTTCTTTATATTTGTATGAATTTATTTGATGTAAGAGAATTCTCCAAAAGCAGCACAATAATTAATAACTAAAAAATCTCTTATGAAATTAACAGGCTGCCCCCTAAACAGTGTATTTTGTGTTCCCCAAAACATGTAAAAATTATATATGTAAATTTCCATTAATAGATTTTCTTTTATGAAAGTTTCTATATCTATACAAGCTAAATATTATAAAATTATTATTCACCATTTTATGCTAAATATAGGGAATTTCACTTTTAAAAATGTATTTGCTATAAATTTTACTTGATGGAGTAAACTAATTAGATTGAGGCTGAAGACTTAGCATGTGATAATACTAATTATGTCTGCCTATGCCACTGCCACATCAGTTTATAAAAGAAACTTCCTGTGATCACAGTTAATGAATTTCCTTTTTATAGCATAGAGAACACAAGGCAGTAGAGACATATTGTTAGATGTTTGAAGAATACATAGAAAACAATTTGTGGAGAATAACCTAACAATAACTTGGGTTTTCTGTATATTTTGGACTTTTTTCTTCTAAAGAATTTACAGTGGTATTTCACTAATCATTTATACAAAAAGTTTATTTCAATAACATGCTCATCTATCTTTTTGGACTGGAACAGACATCCTAATTCTACCTTTTAGACTATTCTAATTTTATTTTACAAACTCTTTTTATAAAGCAAGTCACAATGTGATGCTAGATGTTAAAAATATTCTTGTTTCTGATGATGGAATTTCAATATAATATTACTGAAATTAAATAAATTTTGATGATATTATGAAAATCTATTATCACAATGAAAATATTCCTAAAGAATTCTAACAGTTAAATTGTCATAACTTGTTATATTGAAACACTACATTATTAAAATTTTAAAGATTTTTAATTTTTAATATTTAATTTTGGTATTTGATATGCAATAGCTATATGATACCCTTTTAAATATTTTTTCAATAAAAAATTGCTTCACTGAGTTCACACTAATTTTATTTATTTTTTTAATTAATTATTTATTTGTTTATTTATGCAATATTTATTTATTTATTTATTTATTTATTTATTTATTTATTTATTTATTTATTTATACAAGCACTGGGTATAGTCAGAAGCGCAGGAGGGTGAGAGAATTCACCAGAGCAGGGAGCAGAGCGGGCAGAAGGACTGAAGTACACTGCTGAGGGGAGCAGTGGGAGCAGCTGGAGAGGTCTGTGCACCATGTGGGACCCTCCTTCGGTGGCCAGGGAGCAGCCGGGGATCGAACTGGCACTGCAGAGGCTGTGGGCAGCTTCGCAACCTAGCACTCTACCGCTCAGCCACCGGGGAGGCCCCCACACTAATTTTAGATTAGTAATAACATTAGACCAGGTCTACCCAAGTCACTATAACAAATATTTGCAAAATAAATTAAACACTGCACACCACATGTGATCTACTTAGTTAAGTAGTCTGAGTAAACATTAAATAGCACAGTTTCTGTCATTCCTGAATGTGTGATGAATCCATACATCTTTGTGTTTGTTTGGTGTGATTGGTAGCTAAGGACACAATAAACAAAGCTGGTCAAAATCCTTTCCCCCATTAACACATTCTAGTATAATAGTTTCATCATAGTAGTGATAGCAGTAACAACCACCATTGATCTCTTTGAGGTTGAATGGGTTTCATAAGGAAGCTGGTATATTTAAGCTGTGCCTTCCTTTCCCACCACCCAAAGAAAAACCAATATATATAATTTCTCAGGTACATATTTTATAGTGGCATTTCATACACATTATATAAAGTCTATCTTTATATATAAAGTCTATATAAAGGCTACCTTTACAATTCTAAAAGGTACTCATTCGTATTTTCAATTTACATATGAGTAAACTAAACTTCATGAGGTCTTGAGATGTTATTTAGAACATGTTTAATAACTGGGTTTCTCTAAAGTGATCTGTGAAGTATTTCATGAGAGGAATAACACAATATGATATGTATTTGAGTGATCGCCTCATGGCAATTTGAGGAAAGGATGTATGATTCTTGCAGACAGAAAGACCAGTTAGAAGAGTATTTTAATAGTAAAGGAGCAAATGAAGAGGACCAGAACCAAGTCAGTACCAAGAGATTTTGAGGAGAGGATAGATACAAGATAAATGACAATGATGTAGAATTGCCAGCTCTTTGATTATCTCTTATTTTATGATTGAGACAAAAGGAAGGTTGAACACTCCAGGCTTCAGGATTAGGATGGACTGTTTCAGCAACAGTTCATTCATATAGGGAGGAGAAATATCAGGTTTAAAGGGTAAGTTACAATTTGGGATAGATAGACCTCAGAAAATTCATCAAATTCCCAGCTGGTGATATCTAGTAGGCTGCTAATATATTAGTCTGAAGCTCAGAACAGTTTAAGACTCTCAATCCTTGCCTAAACTGTAATTTGTTTGTTCTGATCTTTGTTCTGATCTTTTTGTTCTATGTTTATGCTTTTTTTTCAATGTTAGACATGTTTATGCTTTTTTTTCAATGTTAGACTCAATAATTGCTTGTTTAAAAAAAAATTACCAGAAATTTCGTAAGTTCTGCTTCTCAGTGATGACAGGTTTGGGTCTAGTTGGTTTGGAAAAGATACTGTGCTCCTGTAGGGGCAGGATGGCACAGGGCAGGTTCTCTATGATTCCGCAGACCTGGTAAAGGAGAGTCCTGGAACACTTGGTGGCTTTCTCAGGCTTTTATTGAGCTTTTACATGTAGTGCGGCAACCAGGTACACGGCAGGCAGGGGTGTCGTGCGGTCAGTCTTCACTCTGGGATTCTCTGGCCTTGTTTCTCCCCTTCTCCATCCTGCCTCTCTCCTGTTTCTGCTCCTCTTGGTGACTATGTCAATACTCCTCCCATGGCCCACAAAAGTAAATGAGACAGCTTGCAACAATGTAACAGCTGCAGGTGCCCCATCAGGCAGGGCAATCCTAATGGTGGGAGGGCAGAAAAGCTTGAAAAACATTTACCCTACAACTCCATAAACCAATCCTATAATACAATTAGGGCTCACCTCATCTCAGTGTGCCATTAATTTTCAATGTGACCTTAAGTTACTTATTTAACCTTCCTGTGTTTTAGTGTCCCCTGCTGCAAAATGCAAATACTGTGATACAAACTAAGGAAAAGAAAACTAATATAAACTTTACTAACGTGCTTAGTAAATAGAAAATCTTATATAAATGCTAATCCAAATATATTCTCCATTTTCTCATTGTGCTGGTAATAGCTTAGAAAAGTAAGAGGTGACAGGCACAAAGTACTCCACAATTGGTTGCAAAATGAAAAAAAAAAGGAAAAAGTTCATATGCAACACCCTCTAATATGTTCCCTGGGTAATATCTGGTACATTTTTTCAGTGGCTAAGATAATTCAAATGAATTTCTGTGAGCTACCATGAATAAATTAAAAATCATCAGTTCCTACCCTATAAAAAAATCTACAATCCTGTGTGTAACACTCTGGCTCTTACAGTATAAGGGAACCAGGATTTTTATCCAATATTTTCAAAAATTTATCCATCTTGTTCTCTGAACTAAATACAAAGAGACATTGGAGCTTGAGAGCAGATAATCAGAAAGGCAGAAATCAGGCCACTCTTGAGAAGATCTTAGAAATCTTGGAATAGTAGGTTTGTCTTGAATAATTCTATCCTCAAGGTCAAAACCCAGTGGCTGATGAATTGTTTTGAACTCATGTTATCCCTGACAAACACTTCTCCAATTTCCACTTCTCTCCATTGCTCTTTCTTGTTGCCTCCTCCCTGACTTTACAGTGATGAATATCTAGGCTAAAGAGATTTAGGAAAAAACAGGAATGCATGCTTCAGCAGATTTCAGGGAGAGGCTCCCAAACACCAAATGAGTTGCTTCAGGATAGAGCTCCCCAGCACCAGGGCATTCTCCAAGGACCACCATCCCTTTGTATTTGAGAAATATTTGAAGTTTTCAGCTATACCCCCAAATTAAATGTTTCTACAGTATTTATTTTTAAAAAAATCAAATGTCTGTTTTACAGACACCATATGGATATGGGAGTTATGAAGAAGATTAGGGATTTTTAGATGAGATCTGGCACGTTCAGGGTGGTATGGCAATAGACATAGGAATTTTTAAATGAGTTCACAATGAAATGCAAATAATGAAAAGAACAGTAATAGAAATTATTGTGGATTTTTACATGCCAGAAACTATCCTATCTACTAATCATACATACTATCTAACACTCATAGAAATTCAATAGTAATGGTATTAGTTTCCTAGGTCTGTTGTAACAAATTACCTTGAATGTGGTTGCTTACAACACAATGTATTCCAAAAACAAAACAAAAGTATTTTCTCACATTCTGGAAGCCAGAAATTCAAAATGAATGTATTGGCAGGGTTGGTTCTTTCCGGAGGCTCTGAGGAATAATCAGTTCCATGACTTTCTCCTTGTTTCTGGTGGGTGTCCAACACAATCCTTGGCATCCATGGCTTGCTGGTACACCACTCCAACCTCTGCCTCCAGCTTCACCATCTCTTCTCCTCTGTATCTGATCAATTCATTCATTCATTTATTCACCCATCCATCCACCCATTTACTCATTCATTCACTTAGCTTCACAGGAGAAACTCAATTGGATTTAAAGCCTATTCTAATTCAGCACAATTTCATCTTTATCTTTACCTTAATTATATCTGCAAAGACTTTATTGCCAAATAAGATCATTTTCTGAGGTTCTGAATAGATATGGATTTGGAGGTAAATTTAGTCAATTCATGATACAGGGTATATATGACTATATGTAGTCATATCTGAGGAAATTTAGGTTTATCAATAAATAACTTCTTTACTATTAATTTTTCTGAATAATAAACTACCTCAAAACTGATTAGCAAAAATAGAAAACATTATTTTTCACAGTATTGTGATCATCTGGCTGATTTTTTGAATTAGCTTGACAGGGGTTGGACAGGTGGTCTATATATGCACAAAAGTTATCTCAGGGCCACCTGAGACTACAAGGATTACTTCACCAAGTGTTGCTCTTTATTTAACAGGATAGCCTGGGCTACATTCACAGGGTTTCCAAGACAGGGTTTCCAAGAACAGGGAAAACAAATCCCAATGCACAAGTGCTTTTCTAGATTTTACTCATATTTGCTAATTGGTCAAAAAAAAGTCACTGGGCCAAACCAAGACCCGATATGAGAAAGAGAATACACAATTGTATGATACAAAAAGGGGAATTACTGCAGATTTTTTTGGTTTTGTTATGTTTGTTTCTTTGCAAAATATCAATAAGCATTGCCCAAATAACTCCTGAATGTTAGATTAGGGATTTGATGGGAAGAATTCTATGGTTGTTCCTGCATGTATATCATATAACATCTCACTAATATATGAGAAAATATAACTTTCAATTAATTGCATTATCACACATTATATTTTCGTCTGTCTTTTAAACAGAAAAAAATCGCAAGAAAGAAATAGTACTGGCAAAATATTCCTTGTGTGATTACAAGTTTATGTCTCTTTTTTTTTTTGAGATGCACTTTTTTTTTTTTTTTTTTTGCAATGCCCTCTGGCATTGCGAGCATTATTATCATTTGGTAAAACAATGATAGCAGGCACTTTCTTGCATCTCAGATTTCCTAGTAGAAGAATTATACAATTATACAACTGATCTAAGCTACAATTTATCTTTGCATTTTTTAAAATATATGGCTAAAACATCTAAGGCTTGATTAAGGAGTTGCATATGCATTTTAAGAGGCAAAGCATAGAACTAGGTTACAGAGGACAGTTGCCATTTTTCCCTAAATGTCAAAAAAAAATTGCTATAATATTTGCTCTCTCACAGTTTCATAAGGAATTCTGATACTAACTAAACATCCCAGGGGATGAAATAATCACTTCACATTACATTCTCATTCAATTCTATATTACAAAGTAGGCCATTTTACAGATGAGAAAATTGAAGCAAAGGACCTTAAAGAATCTCCAACTGAATATTATGTTTCTACAATATTGAGCCTCTGATGATAACAAAGTCATCTTTTCTCTCTATAAATTTTTTAAAAGATTTATTTATTTATTTATACAAGCACTGGGTACAGTCGGAGGCGCGGGAGGGTGAGAGAATTCACCAGAGCCAGAGCGGGGAGCAGAGCAGGCAGAAGGACCGAAGTACACTGCTGAGGGGAGCAGCGGGCGGCAGGAGAGGTCTGCGCGCCATGTGGGACCCTCCTCCGGTGGCCGGAGAGTAGCAGAGGATCGAACCAATGCCGCAAAGGTTTCGGGCAGCTTCGCAACCCAGCGCTCAACTGCTGCGCCACTGGGGAGGCCCTCCATAAATTATTTTTTTCTAGCCCTAACTCTAGCTCAGCAAAGTAAAGGTCAATGAGCTGAATACTGTGTTCTAGCCCAGAGTTTTCATCTACATGAAATAAATTATATTTTTGTATGTAAAATCAAGGTTGGATAAAATCTTTGTTACTCATTTAGCGATGCTTCCATATAGACATTCCATATTGAAATATTTTAATTCAAACCGGCGCGGGGGGGGGGGGATAGTTTTCTAAACTCAGCTAATGCTTTGATATCTTATCACATGAAAAAGTTGAAAATGTCTTTTTATATCTCTTGTTCCAACACACCAATCTTTTTTTCAGAGGACTGCAGAAGGAATAGCAGTATCTATGATTCATAGGTTTGATACTCCCTTGGAATGAACAATTTTTCATAGAGGTTACACAATAGGAAAGATAACCTACATTGGTATTATTTCCTATTGGTAACATTCCAGCCGATGTCTGCTCCAGATCTCTATAAATATGAAAAAACAGATAAACAAGATAGTGGTATTTGTTATGTTGACCACTTTTATGTTGATACTTTCCTTTAAAGAAGATTTTTATTCAGCTATGTATCTAAGTATGTCTTTGCTAGTGAGAGTATTCTGCAGAACACCAGATGGCTAAAACACAAAAATGACACCTGCAGAAGAAATTAAATAAAGAAGGAATATTCACTAAGCTTTGCTTTCTTGTGGCTGCCAGCTGTGTGCATAGTAACACGCAACACAAGTATAATCTACAATGCTGGTTTCCTTAAAGAGACCATGGGAAGTTGTTAGCACAGTGCCCAGAGACTCATCAAACATTAAATCAGAAAGAATGTAAGTGGAAAACCATATTTGGTCCAACTTGCAGACTGGCAGTGCTAGAGCATTAGACTAGGATTCTGCCATCTGTAGGCCTGTTTGAAGTGCAAGTGCTGCCATTGACCTATAATGATTTAACATTCCTCTTGGGAGTACAAAGTGTGCAGATACATATGGGGTGAATTTTTACAGAAAAATAAAAATAAAGGAAAAAATAAAATATAGAACTTGCACTTGATCACTTTTAAGGTCAAGTGTTAAGACTCTAAATGGCCTTATTAAGTGTACAGATTCAAGTGGATAATAAATGTTTCCTTGGCTCATGGCACTATATTGTAGAACAATAGAATTATTGTCTCTCACCGATATGATCATTTGGAGGTTAATTATTGTACATACTTCACATTAAATTCCACTGTCATATTTCTTGGAGAGCTCTGCATGTGTGTCTGTTATCATTTGTAGTCAAGTAAACTCTCTAACAGAGCCAACTATCATTTGAATTCTTTACCTAATTTCAGACACGTCACAAGATAAAGTATGAGCCTACAGCCTCATTTTCAAAACTATAACCTAGAGAAGAGTACCTCAACTACTTAAAAAGTACAAAAATTGGATCAAATGCGTTTAGTGATAGAAGTCTATTTTTTAAAAATAGTTGATAGTTGCAAATAGGTGATAGTTGCAAAATTCACTACTATAATAAAAACCACTGAATCATCTACTTTATATGTGTAAAGGATATGGTAAGGAAATCACATCTGTGAAAAAAAGTAGTTCACCAGAATTTAACTAGCACCATTGGTCCACCTTTTGAAATTTCCTACTCTCTCTTCCTCTCTCAGATTCTTTTACATTCCCCAAGGATCCAAACAAACATATCTCAGTAGCTCAGATTCCAGCAAGTTCTTTTACAATATGTGTACCTTATAAAAACATTTCAGCAGTCTTTTCTTCTCTTAACCTGAGTTTCTGATTATTTAACAAATATATTTACACAACATCATTTTTTCTTCCTCTGCCAAAAAAATTAATATATTAGGTTTAAGAAGGATCTCCTATGAACAAAATTTCAGGCTAGAGTGACAAAAGAATTGTGAATACTGATTCTACAGGAAAAACCTTGTATTCAAATATTTTCCTGGACATGTGCCCATTTTATATACCCTTCTCTTTCCTTCTTCCACAATTACTTCACTATTTTGACTACTGCTACTCAAAAGTGATTTGCTCTTTTGGTTGAACACATTCTTGTCTCTTAACAAAAGCAGGAAGAACTCAGAAGACTGACATTCAAACATATCACCTTTCTTGCTGAGTTTTTACTTGATTAATTCTGTAAATAGACTCTTGATAGGTATTTCTCTTTCAAGTTTTATTATGGAAAACTAAAAACTAACCAGATGCCTAAGTATTTATCATTCTTCTCTTCTTAATATTACATACAAACAAACTTAAAAATTCATAAGCCTGCATTTCTCATGTTTTTTCATCAGAGTTCCTTCACCCATAAAGAATTTTAGTCATTGAAGTTCACAGTCACTCAAACTTCAGACACAATTAATACTAATTGTGTCTGTAAAAGAAAATGTGTCTCCTGAATAGGAGGTAATACTCTATAGTCCTTTTTGTTTAGTGTAGATACTTGTTTAAGTACCGTGTGTTAAAATGAAAAACAGAAGCAACCCATGCCCATTGTAGAAAAATACAAAAAGCAAGTAACCCCCCCTAAATAAATTTTACTGACACTCTTACATACAGTAAAAAATAACCATTATCTTTTCAGGTGTAGTATCCTGACAGAAGAAAATCTACCTAATATCTCTTAATTTTTCCACTCATATTACTTATTTCATTCACTCAATAAATAGCACTCAGGACCTATCATAGGTTTTAGGTTCTATAAATAGAAATGATATGATTTGACTTTAGCTGTCATTTCTAGTAGAAGACAAAGAAAAACAACATTGGAACAGATAAACTAAGCAACAATGCATTGCAGAAAATGTTATAAATTCAAAGGTCACAGATATAAAATTATATATGAAGACACTGATATTTGAAATTTGGAGATTCTTCTGACAAAGCAGCACTTAAGCTGTTATTCAGTATGAAAGAAACTATCTTGGAAGCCCTAACACTTGCAGCATTCCCAGACAATCCAAAGGTCCTCCAATTGTTAGTATGATGTGTCAATTTTTGGACAGGCCATTATTCAATCCAGGTATTCACTCAATCACTAACCTAAGTGCTGTTGTGAAAATAATTTGTTGATATGATTGATGCTCAGTATCATTTGCCTTTAAGGATGCATCTTATGCAAATCTTTTTTAAATGAAGTAACATTGATTTACAATATTGTGTGTGATTTATAATATTGTGTATGATTTACTGTAAATGTTCACACCTCCTCAGATGTATGTCAACATACCACAATTGCTACCACAACAACCATAGTCCTTTACTGTAGACCATTGAGTCTTATGAAAAAAATGAAGTTTTATAGGAAATATTCTGCCTGTGGACTGCAGTTCCAGTGCCTCAGAATACCAGCCTGCCCTTTCTGGTAGTCTGCTTCAGATTTCAGATTTGCTTGGAACCCACAATCACATATGACAATTCTTACAATAGATATCTCCTCTGGCTTTTGTTTCCCTGGCCAAATGCTGATTTATAGGGAAAAAAAAGTAACAAACAACAAGAGAATAGTTATTTCCGGAACCTGTATGTGATCAGGCACTGCTTTGAGCAGTATATATCATTATCATTTCCACTTTATGTATGAAAAAAAAAGACACAGGTGATGCCCAAAGTCACATAACTAGTCGGTATTGCAGCTATCACTAAAATCTAAGCATTCTGGGTATAGCTGCAGATATTTAATAAACATATTCCTGAAGTTCAACAAGCAAGAAGGAAAATGACACAAATTACAAGAGTCAGAGTAAACCATGCAAGACCTAGTATGCCATTCAGAAATGGTTGAATGTCACTAGGTAAGTAAAAAGAAGCATTAAATTATTGTCATCAGAGGAATTTTATCTGATTTAAGATTTAGGAGGGCTACACTAGTTGTTGAGGGGGAAACAGTAGCATATAGGACAAGTGTACAAAAAGGGAAACCACACAGAAGGATATTGCAACAGTCAGGAAGATGGTGACTGCTGGGTTGGCAGAGGTGGATGTGCAGAGATTTGAGGTTTATGTTGAAGTAGAGTTGACAGGACTTAGATGTAGAAGGGAAAGAAAAGACAGCCTTGAAGGTAAATATCTGGTTTGAGAATTAGGCTGATGAGGTGACATTTCCTGAGGTAGAAAATATGTTCTGTTTTTTGATATATTAATTTGGAGATATCTCCATTATATCCAAGTCTGAAGCTTGAAAGTTTGGATTAGAGATACAGATCTGGAATTTATAACCATATGGTCCATATGTAAATATAAATCACTGTAAATGAATGAGATCATTGAAAATGCAAGCAAAGAAAAAGAATTGGAAGATGCCTGAATCATAAGATGTACCAAAATTTAGAGATCAGGCAAAATCTAAGTATATTTAAAAATATATATTTAGGCTGAATTCCTAGCAATTAAAAGGACACCAGACAGGGCATCCCTGGTGGTGCAAGGGGTTAAGACACAATCTGTGAAGCTATCCACAGCCACTGCAGCATGAGTTCAATCCCCAGCCAGGGAGCAACCCACATGGCACAGCAGACCTCTCCCGGCTTGCCCCACTGCTCCCCTCAGCAGTGTATTTCAGTCAATCTGCCTATTCTGTTTCCCACTTTGTCTCTGGTGAATCTTCTAACCCTCCACACCTCTGGCCTGTACCCCAGTTCTTATATACATAAATAAATCTTTTAAAATAAATAAGTAAATAAATAAATGGACATCATACTAAAAAGCCTTTGTACAATGAAAGAAACTTGCATCAACACAGGAAAATATCCTACTGAGCTGGAGAAGATACTTTCATATCACATATCTGACAAGGGGTTAATATCCAAAATATACAAAGAACTTTTAAAACTACAATGAAAAAAGCAGATTTTTAAAATGGGCAAAGGATATGAATACACGATTTTCCAGATAAGACATACAGATGGTCAATAGGCACAGTAAAAGGTGTTCATTATCACTCATTATTATGGAAATGCAAATCAAAGCAAAACAAGGTATCATCTCACACCTGTGAAAATGGCTATTATCCAAAAGATGACAAACAAGTGTTGATGAGAATGTCAAGAGAAGAGAACCCATGTACACTGTTGGTGGGAATGTGAATTGGTGCAGCAATTATGAAAAGTAACAGGGATCCCTCAAAAAATTAAAAATAGAAATATCATATGATCCAGCTTTTCCAATTCTAGATACTACCCCCCAAATACAGAAACACAAATTTGAAGAGCTATGTGCACCTCCATTTTTTTGCTTCATTATTAACAATAACCAAGAACAGAAAACAACCTTAATGCCCAGTGACAAATAAATGAATAAAGTAAATGTGGTATATAGACACAGTGGAATACTACTCAGTTATTTAAAAAAAATAGTGAAATTAGAGAAAGACAAATACCACATGATTTCACTCATTTGTAGTATATAGAAAAAAACAGATGAACCAAATAAAGCAAAATAAACTTTTGTACTAGAAGACCAATTAGTGGTTAACAGAAGGCAAGTTGAGGGTAAATCAGGGGGATAGTGTTACAGTGAAAGACAAAGTGGACTTTTAGTAATACAAAAGGTGGGTTTCAGGTATTTTTAATGCTGCACACCTGAAACTCATATGAATTTACAAATCAGTTACTTCCAATAAAAATTATATTGTGTAGAATCCAATTATGCATGTATGATAAAGTCTTTCTTTCACTGTGATTGGTGAAACTCTTCTTATGGGGAAACAAACTCACAAAAAATGTGTAAAACTATATAAACCATCTATGTGCAATTCTCTTTACAAACTCATTTGATTATTTACTAATTCCTAAAGAGAAATTATTAGGTTAAGGTATATGTAGTTTTGATATATATTTCTAAATTATTCCTAAAATAAACACTCCTAGTATTGGAACCTTAAAATAGCAAATATTAATAGCAAACATTTGGTTTTATCAATCTTCTTTTATTATTGAATTTCAAGTTTTTTATTGTTCAGTCACTTATTAATGTAAATTGAAGTCATCTTGAAGATTTCTGAAGAAATTACTAATATAGTTGAGCTATATTTTTATTTCCTCTGCAAATATGTCTTTAATCTACTTTTCATTGTTAATATTTTACATTGTTTTCTATTTTTCCATTGGCTTTTGCAGATAGTGATGTATTTTGCTTTTTCTCTCAAAAACCATACTTCTATAGATTAGAAAAGCCATTAATTATAAAAACCATTAATCTATAGATTCCAGAGTTCTATTTTCTACTTCACTAATTTCTGATTTTCTGTTTTAATTCCTCTTTCCTGTTTTATTTGGTTTATTTGTGTTAATATAAAGAGTTTCAGAAACAGTCTTTCTAAGTAGTATATAATTATGCTTTGGTTTTCTTTTGATACATTTATGAAAAGAAAATAAGAATTTTTAATTCATTTTTTCTTATTTTATTTTATATAATTTCACTCAAATATTTCCAATTGGGAGATATTATTAACATTTTCATATGGTCTAATATATGATTAATTTACATATATCATATATAGAGATATTACATAAACTTTATTTTGAAGGTAGGTATTTTTTATTAAATTTATTTTAGTTACATTATTTGATTCCTTTATTTCTATATTTTATTTTTGACAGTGAAATAAAGTAGACAGATGGGCCTCCCTGGTGGCTCAAGGGGTTATATCTCAACACTATGAAGCTATCCGCAGCCACTGAAGCATGAGTTCTATCCCCGGGCAGGGAGCTAGCTGACATGGCACAGCAGATCTCGTCTGTCTGCCAGCTGCTCCCCTCAGCAGTGTATTTCAGTCAATCTGCCTGTTCTGCTCCCCACTCTGTCTCTGGTGAATTCTCTCACCCCTCACCTGAGGCCTATACCCCAGCTCCCGTATGCATAAATAAATCTTTTTTTAAAAAAAAGTAGGCAGAAGAAGTAAACATAACAAAAATTAACATTTTTGGAACCTAGATAAAGAAAGGGTATCTTTAAAATCTTTGCACTATACTTGCAATGTTCATGCCAATTTGAAAATGGTACATTTTAAAAACCCTTTTGAATAGAAAAAAGAAATATGATAAGCTGACTCATGAATTATGTTCTGCATGAATGTATGTTCAAATGTAGTGAATACATCTTTGGACCAAGAAATGATTACAAAACATATTTTCTTGTTTCTATAATAACTAAGCACAAGTGAAGATGTTTTCACCAAAAGAAAAGGAGAGATAAATAATTTCAATGAAAAAAATATCTTTGGTATAATATTAAAATTTGGGCAAATCAATATTAAAGAAACATCAAAGGAATTTCAAAAAAATAAACTACTATAATTTTAGATGAAAATCAGACTTAGCATTGATAAAGCAGAAAGCATTGTATCACTGAAAAAAATCAGTGTAAGTGTTCCATCTCAGCATTTATTATGCTGAGTTTCATGCATGCGAGCTCATAACCAGACTATTTTGACACATGTCATATTAAGCTCAATAAAGTTCAGCGGTCCTCTGGCACTATTATCTATTATTGTTTCAAGGTAATTTTCCAGGAACAAATTTTTATCTTCAATACAACGTTTAATGAACCCATTTTTCAAGAACCCATTTTCAAGTCTAACCCATGAAGCAAAATCCTCAGAGAGTAATGTTTTCTCAGTATATTTTAAAATAGTAGTTGGTTTTTGTATTTATGTAATGACTATATATAAAGGTATATGTTTCCCTCACTTATACACATAAATTGTGATAGTTGTGTGGAATACATTTTCATAAGTAGCATTTTGTTTATTACAATTTCCAGAGAGTTCACAGGATATGGCTTATAACTTCTTGACATATGACCATAATGTAGGAAGCAAATAGAAACTCATGGAGCATGAACTGAATGTAGCAATATGAATTTCACCCCCCCCAATTGTGAGATATATAATTTTTATCTTTTAATCCTAAATTCCAATGGCTATCATAAACTATGTTAGTAAATACAGCTACCCTTCTTCCAGTGCTATGCTGATAAATGTTAAAAACTCTCTTGTAAATAAGAAAAAAAGATTTATTTGTAGCATTCACCAATTTCCATAGTGTAAACAGTTTCACCCTGGACAATTTTAAGTTAGTAACAATGTTTACTTAACAAGTAGATGGGAAGAGATGCTAACAAAACAGTACAAAGACCACTCCATGACATACAACTGTTTTCTTTCTATAAATTGTGTCAAAATAGATTACCAAAACTTTTGGGCAAGAGTGCAACTATCCAAGGCTATGTTTGCAGACAGATGCCTGCCTGATCCTCTGTTATTAACCCACAAGGGGCCCTGCTTTGTTTTCACTTATTCTGTAACTCAGGGACTCCTCAAGTGTGTCTCCCAGCTAGTAATAGTCCACTTGGACTATTACTTGCATTTATTCCCATAATGCATGGAGAAAAGGGAGATTTAAACCTGTGGCAGACCATTCACCTGGACACATCTCACACTATTTCTATCCTGTTGTCCCTATGGTACATGGTGCTGCATGAAAATGTGAAAGAGGCCATGACTTCACATTCCATGTGAGAAGTGAAACACAGGGGCTTTGCACCCACCTACCTGTGGTTTCTATCACCTCTTTGCCCTAGTAGTATTTATTCAGCAAAATTGCAAGGATGGTGAGAAAGAGGATTTTCCTCTGATATATGCTCAGAAATATCTAACAGATGTTTTCCTCCCAATTATTGTTTTATTTTAAGACTTTTATAGGAGTGTTAGAAACATTATTCCACAAATCATGTGTTCTTTCAATTCTTTTTATTTCCTTTTTTTTTTTTTTTTACTATATCAGAGCCTAAGAAATCTTCCTTAGTCTCTAGCACAACAAAATCTTTCTCTGTCTTCTTAGATTTTATTTTTATAATGAGGAAAAAAATATGCTATTGAAAAATAAGATGAAAAAACAAAAATTATACCTTATGGAATTATTCTAATATTGCCTGCATTAAAAATATTAAACAATTTTGAAAAGAAAGAATTGCATATGCAAGTAATAATATTCAAGTGTTCTCTTTACTTAAAAAAAATTAGGGGGCTCCCTGGTGGCTCAAGGGGTTAAGTGTCAGCACTATCAAGCTATCCGCAGCCACTGCAGCATAAGTTCAATCCCTGGCCAAGGAGCAAACCCACATGGCGCAGCAGACCTCTCCTGTCTCACCCACTGCTTCCCTCAGCAGTGTATTTCAGTAGATCTGCCTGCTCTGCTCCCCACTCTATCTCTGGTGAATCCTCTCACCCCCTGTACCTCCAGCCTGTACCCCAGTTCTTCTACATAAAATAAAACCTTTAAAAAAAAGAAATTTAAGGGAAATCTTCAGTTATTACAAAAATTATCATTACACATAAATTTTTACACATATATTTGCTCTTGCAGGAAATGGGCTTGTTTAGAAAAAGCTTTACTAATGTGCATAATAGGCCTTCTCCTATATATTCAATTTCTAAGCTTTTATAGTAACAATTATCTAAAATGAACACAACTTAAAAATAAATAAAATGAAATGAACACAACATCAGAATCCCCATCACAGAAATGCTTACTATTGTGAAAAATTGCAAACATGGTAAATCAATAAAAATATTTAAAATAATACAATTATCACTAATAATGAAAATGCATTAAGGTATATCATGGGATATCTGTTCAATGAAATACTGTACAACTGTTAAGTGGTTACAGAGTGGTTAAGAGGTTACAGAAGATATATTATCACAAGAAAAGATGCTTATAACTCATGTTTAGTAGAAAAATTAAAATGTATTTCTTAAAAATTATTTCATAAAGGGTACACAAGGATAATCTGATAGTGGGAAAGCACTAAAATTTTGGTGATGGTGAGCTGAGGCTTATTCACATGGAGAGGTGAAAATGTATCCCCAAAATTATATACAGTATTATAAAACAGTAATATTATATTCAGAAAAATAACCTTCATATAGGTTTATGTATACTTTAATAATGTTTATATCCAAGTGATAGCATTGTCAGTAATTTCTTTTCTTATTTTTATTTCTTATTTATTTTCTTATTTTCTAATTTTTATTTTCTTATTTTCTTATTTAGCTTTCTAATTTTTTATCTTAGTGGTAACATTTTTTAATTAGCAAAAGATCCTTTATTACAAACTATCAAATAACACTTCAGATAAGATATTTTCTGAGAATGGTATAGAATAGCATACTTTTTTCACTGTTGAAAAGAGACTATCTGATTTTCATTATATTATGCGTGTTCTTTGACTTTGATATTGACATAGTTCCCCATAAATTTCTGAATCCTAAAAAACCACCTTTGCATAGAAAAGGAATATTTATCTTTATTTCACATATAAGAAACCTATGTGCTATATAATGATTTGTCCTCTGGAATTTCAGCATGTTGATCATAAAGTCGGTGACTGCAAATTCAGCATTCTTTCTAATATTCCATGATGTTTCATAGGGATTGTTCATGTGATATTAGAGAGGGAAGAGAGCATTAGATAAGTGAGATTCTTTATAGGTGTTATTTAAAAAAAAAAAAACTGCAAAATGCATTTCAATCCAAGGAATTACAACTACACCCAAAAGTAAATGTTCATGTCCATTAGTTGATTTTATTTATAATGGAAACATGTAAACTCATAGTTCAAAACACAAGAAGGTAAGGATAAAAGAAGACTATGTTTCAGCCTTTGTCTATGTACGAATTACCTTACCTAATTATCAGTTTTACCTCATTGAGTTTATATCAGGTATAGCTTATTCATATAATAAAACTAATACTTAAAACAAAGCAATCCACCCAGAGTTGTGCAGGTAGCAAATGGCAGAATCAGGTTAGTCATCAGTAACTAAGTCAATGCTTTCCATCACTACCCCATGGTTACACAAGCTAGTATCAATATTTGTGAATTACCATAGCCACCTACATAGTTCTGCAATTGACCAGGATTGAATTGTTAACCCCCACACTATGCAGATTATTGAAAGGAAAAGCAGTATCAATAAAATTTCTCAATCACTTGGATTACCCTAAACAGATAAACAAACTTTGAAGAAATTTGCTGAGTAGAATACAAAACTTGGGGCCTCCCTGGTGGCTCAGTGGTTGAGCGCTGGGTTGGGAAGCTGCCCGCAGCCTCTGCAGCGCTGGTTCGATCACGGCTGCCGGGCAAGGGTCCCACATGGCGCACAGACCTCTCCTGCCACCTGCTGCTCCCCTCAGCAGTGTACTTCATCAGTCTGCCTGCTCTGCTGTCCCCTCTGGCTCTGGTGAATTCTCTCACCCTCCTGCGCTTCTGACTGTACCCAGTGCTTGTATAAATAAATAAATCTTTAAAAAAAATACAAAACTTGGCATACAAAATGACCTCTTTGTTCTATTTATGTTTTATAATACTGTTCGTAATAATCAAAAACCATCCTGTTTATGACTAACAGCATGATAAGAAAAAAGGAAATGGAGCAATTACATGAACAGACCAAGTCAGCACTTGCTTTTGATTGAATTATATGGCAGTTTTATGTAAAGCTGCTTTCAGGCACCTAAATTACCTAAGAAATTATGGGTTTGTTTTCCTTCTGCCTCACTGCACACAGTTGAGTGTTTACACAATGACTGCATTATACTATTGCCCTAAACATAGACACAATTATATCCTCTATATTCATCCTCTACATAATCCTCTCCATCATATGTATACATACATCCTCCATATATCTTTGTATATCCTCTATATACCCAAGTTCTGTTTTAAAGATAGTATCTGAAAACATAACATAAAATAAGAGTTCTTAGCCACAATTGGTAACTTCGATATATTCTAAGGGGTCTATGCAGCTACTTCTAATTCAAATGAAATATAATTTATGCATGAGGTATGGAGACTTACAGAAAGAGAAATAGCAATATTTAAGTATGTTATAAAAATTAAGCTGATATATCCACTGACCTCATTTCATTTGTTCAATCACTCAACAAAATTTATACAATTTCTCATTTTATGCCAGGCACTGGTTTCAACAGGGCAGGTAAATCTGTGCCTGTGTGAGCCTTTTATTCTGGTGATTTTCTCAATGATCATCATAATTGATTTCTCCTACACTAGAAATTCCCCATAGTGGCATATGTAACAGGACTTTAAATATTGTTCATTGTGCTACCAATGTGACTAACTACCTCAGTTTGACAGAAAATCACCTCAATATGTCTACTAGTTTTGTGCTTTCTCTTGTCCTCTAAGCAGAAGTCTGTTTACTTGCAGCTTTCAAAATGTGTCACACCTGCAGTTTTTACTGAAAGCAAAACCACAAAAGCTTGGAGACTTCATTCCTGGGTAAATCTAGCAGAGAAGGACTGATCAAATACAAGACTTGTCTGGAGCAGAGGACAGGATCAAGCTGGTGGGTCTATCTTACCTCCCACATTTTCTTGTCTCCAGAGACTGTTGATCAGACTCCTGCTCCTAGGAGCATCTGTGCTTCTGGGAATACTACTATTAAATCATTTTTCACTTTTCCCATTTTCTTTTCTTCCATTGGCCTGAATATCTATTCTACAGCCAAAGTACTGCATTTATCAAAGATATAAGCATGCAGAGGGAGAATGTGAGATTTCTTTTTTTAAAAAAAAAATTTAAATTTAGGAAATCTATTGTCTTCCTTCAAAGAAAGAAAAAATTTGGTTAAGGACACCTCTGATCCTGTTATCATGGATTGAATCTGCGTGTCCCCATGACGGGTAAGAATGAATTTAAATTAGTTTTCTGTAAAAAATGTTGTTATTTCAATGCACTAGGGTTTCTCTCTAGATATATGAACAGGTCAGTGTGCAGAAGTGTGCTTGGACATGCTGAATTCTGCATTCTACTAACCCCTCCAACAACTATATTTGCACCATCATTTAAGTAGTACCAGCAAAAGAAGAGGTCCGTATATCAAAGCAAAGTATAGGTTATATAACTGAAAGATCAAGAAATTTACTTCATTTGTTTTAAAGACTCATCTATATTGAAGTTGCAGACAGTTGGGAATAGAAATCATTTAGGAAACATCTAATAAAAGGTGAAACCAGCAGTTTAGACTTGACAATTCAGCAATAATGCACTAATACACCAAGCCTCCAAAACTGTCCTTTCAAATAAACATTTTTCATAATTTTACACACAGTTGAGAATGGAAATAGTTTGGGTAAGTCATATTTTACTAACCAGTCCAGTGAGAAATAGTAAATACTAAGGGAATATCTTCTTCTCCAACACTCTGTCTTAAAGTATTGAAAGAAATACTTCCCTTTACATAGGGGTCATACATTTAAAACCTTTGCTCCTGGGCCTCCCCGGTGGCGCAGCGGTTGAGCGCTGGGTTGCGAAGCTGCCCGCGGCCTCTGCGGCGCCGGTTCGATCCCCGGCTGCTCCCAGGCCACTGGAGGAGGGTCCCACATGGCGCGCAGACCTCTCCTGCCGCCCGCTGCTCCCCTCAGCAGTGTACTTCGGTCCTTCTGTCTGCTCTGCTCCCCGCTCTGGCTCTGGTGAATTCTCTCACCCTCCCGCGCTTCTGACTGTACCCAGTGCATGTATAAACAAAACAAAAAAAACAAACAAACCAGCAAACAAATAAAGCATGCCTCTATTAAAAAAAAAAAAAAAAAAAAAAAAAAAATAAAACCTTTGCTCCTGCTCCAAAATGTTAGTCAGGCCTGTCCAGAAATAAAATGACTTATGTTTTTATTTCTTCTCAGGGATAAACAATTTGTTGAGTCCTAAAATAGGTAACAATTCATCCATGCTTTTAAAGGTTCATGTACTTCATTTACTAACAGAAAAAAAAGCTTTTTATTTATCAGTCCTTCCTCTGAAGATTTCTAACCTATACTTCCCCATGCCCCTCTGCCACTACTCTAACAAGGTTTTTATATTTCCTTTGAAAAACCATACTTGCTTTGCATTAGGCTCAACTGAAACACCAAAAACATGTCATTTGGCAAGGAAGCATGGCTTCCTTTGTAATTTCATTCCACTGCATCTCATATTTTCATATAGCTCATTAGTGTTCTCACTACTAGCTTGCAATTATGCTCAGTCATGGAAGATAGAGAAAGCACAGAACTGGAAGTCCATATGTTAGTCCCAAACCTTACTTTATCCACACATTCGATCTTCTCATAATCTAACCTGGAGATCCTGATAATCGGTAAAACTGACTGACGTTTCACTTCATCTCACATCTGGTAGAAGGTGGACTAACAGCAAGTAATTTTGGGGTATAAGCTACAGTTTAGAGCTACAGGTTGTATCAAAGTGAACTGAAGTGCAGAACTCAAACAATGTGGCAGGAATTCTGAGAGCAGTAAAACCAAAAATGATAGTAGAGAAAGAAGGATAGGATTCTGCTCTAACCCTGACTTGAAGCAGTTAATAAGATGTGTTTCCTTTCAGGTCTAGTTACCTATTATGTCAGTTAAGGACTATGGTCTTAGGAAATAAGTACAAAAAAATCAAATACTCTAGGCTTGAGGAAAGCAGCAAGAAACAGAGAGAGATGGGGAGAGCCCCCCCAGAGTCACAAAAGATATGGTCAAAGATCAGTCTAACAACGGTTGCCTAACTTCTGTATTAGGGGAAGAGACAATGACCACAAAAAAAAGCAAACACAGGAGAAACACAACCAGAGACTCTCCCAGAAATGCCTTTTAATGCCTTTCTTCTCTTTCTCTTAAGCTGGGCCAGGATGGAGTATGTCTCATCTGTCCTTCAATCTGGATCTTGCTAATTTCAAGCAAGATTCTCTTTGAAAGCCCCAGAGTGAAAGTGAAGGAAGTCAAATGTTCTAGAACTAGACTCTTGGCACGCTGGACCATCCTTGTCCAAGCCACGAGGATCACTATGGCTGAGGGAAAATTTCTAAGGCCTAAAATTCGAGGGCCTGAACTCCAGACCCAGTCTTTGGTGGTGAATTTGAGAGATAATAACAAGTCCAAGGTAATTATTACTACAAGCTATGTCCTAAAAGTAACTGTGGTCCTTATTTTTAATTTTGTCCTTTTAAAATCATATATACAAAATGGAAAATATGTGTCAAATAATAAGGGACTAGAATAAGAAAACTAGCAGGTCTAATCTGAAACTATGGCAAATGAGCAATAAATTATGTTTGAACTTCCTGACAACCAAGGAAAAGGGGAAAATATGTTAAAATGGAAAGACATGCTGATTTTTCTTCCAATTAGGTCATGATTAACAGCGAGACCAATAAGCACAAATACTGACTCAAATCTCTATTGTGCATACACTAAAAAGAAAATTAACAATTTTGTAACTAAATAGAGAAAATTAGTTCTAATAAATGAGTCGGATGGTGAGGCACACATTAGCAATCTTTAGTTGGTTGTTAATTTTTAGAATTCACATGAGGGATCTCAACCAAAAAAGATAAATAACATGACAACAGGCTGCTTCACAGGAAAGGGAAAGACAGACAGGTAGAAAGCTATAGACAACTTTAATGACCATTGCAAAGCTGTAAAAGAGCAAGAAGAAAGATAAAATTCTAGACATTTAAAGCATGAGTAAATACCATGTATCCAGTAGAATTTCAAGGATCACAGAAGATAAATTCTATATCACAGGGCTTTTATTTATTTTGAGGCAGCTTAAAGACAGTCCCACTGTGACAAATATTATCTTTGCTTTGGGGAGGCAAAAAAATCAGCACACGGTCTGTGCTCAGAATATTAGAATGCCTATAAGTAGTTCTGACTACAGATATATTTGGATCTATTCATTAACTCTGAATTGTAACACCAGACTACAGGAGTTGGAGAACTTCCAAGTTGCAACAAGAAACATGACAACAAAATGCAGCATGTTTTCCAGGAAGGAATGTTTCTTCCTCTAGATATAGTCTAAAGTCAGCAACTGTTTACTGTAACAAACATCTACAATACATCAAGGGGAAATTTTTTACTTTTATTTTTTTCAACAAGATATAGTTCCAGAAGTATTTAATGACTTCAGTTATATGATATATGCCCATTTAATTTAGACCTTAAGAGTGATGTCCCCAGTTAAAATACCAGTAAACATGTTTGTTAAAATCATATGATGAAAAATAAAAACAGACTAACCACAAAATAAATTTACTGGTTATTATTTCCCTTTCAACATCTATTTTACAAAAAAGAAAAATGGGAATGAGAAAATGCATTTTCCAAATTTGTGTTGTAATGAAAATACAAATAGAGAAAAATAAGTGTATACAATAATTTTAATGTAGCCTTTTAAAATGTTCTAGAACTAGAATGTTCTGGAACTAGACTCTTGGCACTCTGGACCATCCTTGCCCAAGCCATGAGAATCACTATGGCTGAGGGAAAATATCTAAGGCCTAAAACTCTAGGCCCTGAACTCCAGACCGAGTCTTTGGTGGTGAATTTGAGAGATAGTAACAAGTCCAAAGCAATTATTATAGCTGTCATGCTATAGAAAATTTTAACAATAAAATTAACAGCAAAGGGACATTCTCATTATATATGAATTTTAATTTAAATTACATCATAACAGATATTTGGTTTCAGACCTTATAAGAGCACATATTTTTATAATATTAGTTTTCCTCAATTTTGTAATTCATAAATAATCTGTTTTATATGTAGTTTTGGACAATAATGTATTTTTTTTGCTATACAGGGAAAGAAAAAATAGTTAAGACTAATAATCT
Source organism: Talpa europaea (assembly GCF_964194135.1). NCBI lineage: Eukaryota > Metazoa > Chordata > Mammalia > Eulipotyphla > Talpidae > Talpa > Talpa europaea. Next base: position 30,633,300 of record NC_140071.1, read on the forward strand.
TTCTTTGCATATTTAAAATAGTAATGGTGTCTTAATTTAAACATTTTGGGATAGAGGAAATAAAATCATACTCAGTAAAAAGCAAGTAAATGCCTAGGCTAAGAGAAATAACCCTTTAGAATTAATATAATACATTTATTGATCACTTACAGTATGTATTAACAATTGGAAGGCAGTATCCCAGCCAAAAGGTTTTTTCTGGAATTTAGAAATAGCTTATGTTAATTTTCTATATTTACATAACCAGATTATTAGAAAAAAATTACAAAATGGAGTATTAGTTTTTAGTTTCCCAAAAGCATTTGCTGGAAATGTCAGTTGTCTAAACAGGTAATTATTTCTATGTTTTTCTTGGACTTCATTTCAGAAACAATATTTTATTAATAATCCCTTGCATTGAGTCCATTTTGTAATGTTATCTAAAAAGGAAAATAATACCATGAAAGAGGACTAAGGCTAATGGAATTCCATGAATACATTTATGAAGGAAACATAATCTGATGGAGATGCACAAAATTTACTTGAGAATGATGTATTTAACATTTTATATTTAAGTTCTGTGGTCTTTTAGAGTCTGATGTTCTATGAAATAATGTCTATTTTTTTAATGATGTAACATTTTCTTACATTCTTGTTAATTTTTGACAGTATATCATTTTTGCCCTCAGATGTGGTCACCATAGTTCTCCCTTCACCAAAGCACCCATAGTCCATCACCCTAGTCCCTTGTACTCTTTACCCTTACCCCCATTTTTACCTCTCCCATTCTTATTCCCCCTTCCACTTTCTTCCTTGATAACTCAGACCAATGGGAAGCTTTCAAGATTTATCTTTGACTCTTTGTTTGGTTCCTCTATATTCCACATATAAATGAAACCATCCAGTATTTATCTTTACCTTCTAACATATTGCTTACCATAATTCCTTCCAGTTACACTCATGTTGCTGCAAATGATATATGTTTATCTTTTTTGATTGCTGAGTAGTATTCCATCGTGTATATATACACCATATCTTGATTCATTCATCTGTTTGGGGGCATTTAAGCTGTTTCCATATCTTGGCTTTGTAAATAGTGCTGTGATAAACATTTCAATTTCCTTTTGAATTAGTGTTCTTATGTTCTCTGGGTAGATTCCTACGAGTGGCATGACAGAGTTATATGGCAGAACCATTTCTAGTGTTTTGAGTATTCCTTTATATTCATTTCATCATCTGCTTAAAAGAACTTCTCAAAAGCATGCGAAAATCTTGTGATTCAAAATCTTTTTTTCTGAGAAAAAAAGATCTCAAATAAATTTGGGGTGGATACAGTTCTTCTTAAAATAAATTAATTCTAGAATATGTAGTTTGTGGCCTCACTGGTGGTGCAAGTGGTTGAGCGCAGCGCTGTGAAGCCGTCTGCAGCCCTGCAGTGCTGAGTCGATCCCCACCACTTGTTGTTTCTGATATTTTTTAATATAGGCTATTCTCACAGGTGTGAGGTGATATCTATCTCACTGTGATTTTGATTTGCATTTCTTTGATGATAAGTAATGAAGAACATTTTTTTCCTATGCCTGTTGACCATTTGTATATCTTCTTTGGAGAAGTACCTGTTTAGATTTTTTGGCCACTTTTTTGACTGGGTTGGTAGTTTTATTTCTGTTGAGTTGTATGAGCTCTACATATGTCTTTCAGTATCAGTATTTTATCAAATGTGTGCAAGTATTTTTTCCAATTCAGTAGGATGTCTGTTTTGGTCACTGTCTCTTTTGTAGTACAGAAGCTTTTTGTTTGATGTTGTCCCAGTAATACATATTCTCCTGTGCTTTCCTTGCTGCTGGAGATAAGTCTACAAAGATGTTTCTGAAGTTTGTCATGGAGTGTTTTGCCTATGTTTTCTTCTGTGTATTTTATCGCTTTAGGTCTTACATCCAAGACTTTTATCCATTTTTTGAGTTGATTTTCATGTGTTGTTGAGATAGTCATCCACTTTCATCCTTCCGCATGCAATGGTGCAATTTTACCAATGTCATTTATTGAAGAGATTTTCCTTGTTCTAGTGTATATATTTTTTAAAAGATTTATTTATTTATTTGTACAAGCACTGGGTGCAGTCAGAAGCATGGAAGAGAGAATTCACCAGAGCCAGAGCGGGGAACAGAACAGGCAGCCTGATGAAATACACTGCTGAGAGGAGCAGCGGGCGAGACAGGAGAGGTCTGTTGCACCATGTGGGACCCTCACCGGCGGCCGGGATTGAACTGGTGCTGCAGAGGCTGCAGGCAGCCTGGCAACCCAGCGCTCAACCGCTGCGCCACCAAGGGAGGACCTGTTCTAGTGTATATTCTTTGCTCCTTTTATGTACAATAGTTATCCATATGTGTGTGTTTATTTTGGACTCTCGATTCTATTCAATTGTAGACCAATAATATTTAACTTTGTTTTCTTTCCATTGGAGACTACAGCTGCTTTCAAAATCTTATTAACACTATAAATCTCCTACACACACACCAGTTCCCACAACTATTCAAGCACAGATAACCAATTTATTTTCTATATGATTTCAAGGAACCCCCAGTTGTAATGAATCCTAGGATCCAGGTTAAGAATCACTGATCCTGTAGTCTTGTCATTTTTGTTTACTCCTTTTTCTTTCTTTTCCTTTCCTTTCTTCTGTACTTTATTTTTAGAGACATGGAACTAAAATATAAATTCAAGTTTTGAAATCTGGAATGTGCTTTAAAAATCTACTCCATTTATAGCTAGATAATAATTAGGAATATTATTTTTGATGGTATTTCTTGTCCTACTTTTTATTTCTTAAGTTCAACTATGCACAATAGCCAAGTTATTGAAATTCCCTAAGTGAACAATGACAAATGGATGGATAAAGATATGGTGTGTGTATACACATACACACACACACACACACACAATGTAATACTACTCATCAAAAGAAAAGGAAGAAGAAAAATCTTGCCATTTGCCACAACATAGATGGAACTGGGCAGGATTATGCTAAGCAAAATAAGTCAGAAGGAGAAAGATAAATACTGAATGGCTTCATTCATACATGTAATATAAGAAACAAAGCAAAGTAAAGACAAAAACCAAAACAAATCCTTGAAATCCGACTGCAGAACTGAATCTACCAAAAGAGACAAGTGGACAAATGTGAGGAAAGCAGGGAGTGGACACAATGTTGAAGTATTATTGGGGCTTTGTGGTACTGCATGATAAAATACTTTTATACAGATGTGAACCTATTCCCCTAAAGTATATATACAGTGTTGTATGGAAATATATACAGTGTTGTTACATGAGAAGTAGTGATTTGTAAGCCAAGTTATGAGTAAAATTTATAGACAGGTTATGCAAAGTATCCTAATTGAAAATTAGTAATAACAGGACAAGTTAATTTAAGCTTAATTATATAATTTTAACATTATTATCCCAAATAAATGGCAATTATATGTTTAAAATGTTTGCCTAAAGTAAGAGCATCCATATTTATGTCAGGATCATAGGGACCAAAAACATGTATTATTCTTAGATCGTGGATTTAGTGATTTTTTTTGTTGTTGTTTTATACATCTATACAACTTATCTTCTTTTTTTCTTTAAATTTTATTTTTATATTCCCCATACAATTACAACCCCCTTATTTTGACCCCAAGTCCTCCTTTCCCCCACCCCCCACAGAGTGTCTCTGGTTCTAGTTGTTTGTTGATTTTGATATTTTCTTTCTTTAGTTATTCTTTTTCCTGGTCCCTTATTTAAGTTTTCTAGATTCCTGCTATGAGTGAGACCATCCAGTATTTTTCTTTTTCTTTCTGGCTTATTTCGCTGAGCATGATCCCTTCCAACGCCATCCATGTTGCTGCAAATTGCATGTGTTTATCTTTTTTGAATGCTGAGTAATATTCCATGGTGTATATGTACCACATCATCTTGATCCAGTCATCTATTTTTGGGCATTTGGGCTGTTTCCAAAGCTTAGCTATTGTAAATAGTGCTGCTATAAACATAGGGGTGCAGGTGTTCTTTGGAATTGATGTTTCTGTGTCCTTTGGGTAAATACCTAGGAGTGGAATTGCTGGATCATATGGAAGCTCTAAGTTTAGTAGATCCAGAAATCTCCACACAGCTCTCCATAGTGGTTGGACCAGTTTGCACTCCCACCAACAGTGCAGGAGAGTTACTTTTTCTCCACAACCTCGCCAACATTTGTTGTTGCTAGTTTTTTTAATATGTTCCATTCTCACATGTAAGATGGTATCTCATGGTAGTTTTGATTTGCATTTCCCTGATTACAAGTGATGTTGAACATTTTTTCATATGCCTGTTGGCCATTTGCACTTCCTCTTCAGAGAAGTTTCTTTTTAGCTCTTCTGCCCATTTTTTGACTGGATTATTTTCTTTGTTTTTGTTGAGTCTCATCAGCTCTTTGTAGATTTTTGTGATCAGCCCTTTATCATTAGTGTTGTATGCAAAAATGTTCTCCCAGTCGGTGGGGTTTCTCTTTGTTTTTGTTATTGTCTCTTTTGCTGTGCAGAAGCTCTTTAATTTGATGTAGTCCCAGCTGTTTATCTTTGCCTTCACTATCACTGCTTTGGGTGATGTGTCTGTAAAACATCTATATAACTTGTCTTCTAACTCCACCTTTCCATTCTTAGCTGATCAATTTTTCACATGAAGCAAATGTTTCTCCAAATATTTCAAATTTTATACTTCTCAAGTAAAATTCAGGTATGTTCTATTTTCCTGGAAAGTTTACAATATTATATACAATATTATATACTGTTGTATATAATATCCTGCAGTTAGACATGCATGAATACTTATACTAATGTCAGTGAAAAATAACATTGGTCAAATTTCTATTGAAAAATATCAGATATTTTTAAAAAAGGAATAGGACCTGATAACTGGCTTTCTTCTTTATACAATAAATGACAATTTAAAAATGGCTGGGGGACTTATTGTACAGCTAATTGCTTGCCAAAAAGAGCCACTAAAAATGCTGTATTTATTGCTTCTCAGCCTTTTGGCTAAGACCGAGTGTAAAAATGCTGTATTTCATAGCTTAAGTGAAACTTGACTTTTTAATAACAAACAATATAAAAGTGTCCCATATTCTAATTTGTAGATGATTATCTCGTAAACCATCAGTAAACCAATTTCATAAGCTCTCACCTAATGAGAGCTTACCTACAAGGTTCATATTCCAGTCAACTAAAATAAAAAACACTAAAACATAGAGCTTTTTTTCTAATTCACTTATAGACTGTCAATATGATCCAATATTTATGAATCAAAGATATCAAATTTTAGTATTTCTTCTCTTATTTTACTTGAGAATTTCAACAGCAAATGACCTGTCTTTTCTGTGACACAATGGTGTTTAATGGGAAAATAAAACCTCTGGCAGATGAAACATTGAATCTTTTTCTTATAAAATCTACCCCCCCATGTTATTTGAATCCAGATTTATTTATCTGAAAATACTAGTCTAGGAGGATATTTGAACTTCATTATTTTCCAGAAGAAAAAGCATAAAGCTAATAATGCACAGCCAGCAACTGTCAGATTCTTTCTTGATAATATGGGAAAGAAACAAACAAGAGGAGTATCTGAAGGCAGAGATCCATTCAAGCTTAAAGTGCTAAAAATAAGCCAGTGACAACATGTGAATAATTGTACCATCTTTACTTATTTTCACTGGCACCTTATATATGGGAAGCAAAAGCAACAGCAGGCATATTTCAAACTACCCTGAAGGTCAGATTGTGTCTCTGCTACAATTTGGCAATTCTAAACATTAAGTAATAGAAGCAATTTTCTTATCATGTTTTGAGGTATGATCAGATAACTTCTCAAAAGATAATAAGAATATTATTTGTCACTATCATAATCAAGAGATAAAATTAAGCATCTTCTGACATTTATTGCAACATGTGATGTTAACTATAACATAATAAAAGTAGTCAATAGTCTCTATCTCCTAATTTCCATCCTAATTCTTTGACGATCCAGTAAGTATTCCTTTCTATTCATTTCATCATCTACTTAAAAGAACTTCTCAAAAGCATGCAAAAATCTAACTAGTGATTCAAAATCTTTTTTTCTGAGAAAAAAGATCTCAAATAAATTCGGGGTGGATACAGTTCTTCTTAAAATAAAGTAATTCAAGAAAATGTAGTTTGTGGCCTCACTGGTGGTGCAAGTGGTTGAGCGCAGCGCTGTGAAGCAGTCCACAGCCCTGCAGTGCTGATTCGATCCCCGCCAGCCGCGGAGATACCCACATGATGCGGCAGACCTCTCCTGTCTCGCCTGCTGCTCCCCTCAGCAGTGTATTTCAGTCTGCCTGTTCTGTTCCCTGCTCTGTCTCTGGTGAATCCTCTTACCCTCCCGCACATCTGGCCTGCCCCCCCGGTTCTTGTATAAATAAATAAATCTTTAAAAAAAAAAAGAATATGTAGTTTGGGGACCTAATATTTACTAAGGAATTTAGAATATAGTGTTACAAAATTGAATCCCATAGAAAACATTTTATAGGAAAAGATAGCTAAGAAAACTTCTATCTAACCAAGATAACTGAAATAACTCAGTGACATGTTAAACAAATGATATTCTATTTACATGCGTCCCATGAAAAAAAGACATCTAACATGGAAATCCCTTACAGAGATTCAAAGTAAGGGCTGAGGGAATGAGAATTGCAAATTAAATCCATTATAGAAAGGTATACTAGAAAACCCAAGATTACAAAACAGAATACTGGATTTTAGCATTATTTTCCCTTAGTGTTGACACTGCAAGATTTTTATCAAGTTAATAATGCTCTTGGGGATGGGGAGGGAATCAAATATTGTTTAAAAATGAACAATGGTGTAATAAATAAATAAATAAAATAATGCTCTCTGAAATTCAGTTTTCTTGTCTGTTATATAAAACTTTTGATACTTTCTGAGGTTTCCCCCGCTCTAAATTTCATATTTTTAAATAATATATACTTGTCAGCTCAGAAGCTATATTAAAAAGAATAAAAGTTACTTATAATCACAGATACAATTAAAGTAATTTTAGCTCTAATTTTATGATATTCATAATTTCTTTAAGCATTTTCTGTGAACATCTTCTATTTTCTGCACTTTCAAATACCATGTACACTCACATGAGCAAGAACAAATGAAGATATAATTTTTTCAACTGAACATATAACTTAAGAAATAATTTCCTGTTAAAATATAATTCTAGATTGTTTATAAAGGAGGTAATTCATGATCTAAATTGTCTTTCAATAATTATTATAATTATCTTCCACCATCTCAGAAAATGTATCATACTTATGTATATACATGTATGTACATATGTGTATATGTGTATATACATCTTTTCTATACATCTTTGTGTGTGTACACACTTAAGCACCCATATATCTAGTTCACAGAAGTTCCACATCAAACATATTGAAAAATAATAGAAAATCTGCCATTGACCGCTAATGAAAGATTTAGCTCAAGATATCTAGCTGTATATTTCCACCCTGAGTATTTGTCTGTCATAGTATTTATCAAATTGTATTACAACTTCTTCCATTAATCTGAAAAATCCTTGAGAGCAAAAACCATATTTAGCCATAAACTCTGGGTGCAGATACCAAAGAGTTACTCAATAAATCTTTGTGACATGGATGTATAAGTCAATGCACCTGGTATAGCTATGCCGGTACTCTTGCAGGTATCAATATGCCACTTACAAATATATGACTATCTACAGCTTCCGTTTCTTCTATAGAATTATCTATTTGGTAAAGTCAGTCAAAGATGACATGAGAGGAAATTCTTGCTTTACTCTCAGAAGAATAATCTGATAGTTAACTCACATCAGTCAGTGCAGCACCCAGAAGTTCATTGGGCTTTGGGGAAAACTGGAACAACTCTTGGACATTGGACACCAGAAAGGATCACACAAGAAGGAACACTGAAGGGATTTGTGTTTCATTAAGCACAATATTAGTGAAGAGATATACACGAAGGTTTTGGCCACAGGTAAGAGGCTGCCTTACAAATCATGATTTTGACAACTGACTACAAATCCTGGAGGTAGGAAGATATCTCAGGAAAATGTAACACATGACATCATGACACTACAAAAGACTATGTCATCACAAGGAGTGAACAACCTTCCAAAAATCTAACCATAATAACTGGATGATTCTTTTCCTCTTACAAGAAAGAGTGTTGAAAATCACAATAATAAAGAAATTCAAAGAACTGGAATAAAACTCAGAAAAACAAATGAATGGTCTGGAAAATACAATTAATAAATAGAAAATAGAAATTGAAGCTTTGCATCAGAAAATAACTGAATAAGACATAAAAAAAGATCAATAGAGGAGATAAACAATTCTGGAGAAATTTATGGAAGCAGAACAGAATAAATGAAAGATTGAAACTGACATCAAAGTTGATATTGCACAAAGGTCTATGGTGGAGGAAAAAAGGAAATATGAAGAAGAAAAACAAAAAAAACTCTTCAAGAATTATCTGACTACATTAGGAAAGGCAACATAAGAATAATGGGTATCCCAGAAAGGGAAGAGAGAGACAGGAACAAAGAATTTATTGAAAGAAATAATAGAGAAAAAATTCCCAACTGTGAGGAGAGAACTATAAATTTACAAGTCCTTGAAGCTAAAAAGAATACCTGGTTACCTAATTGTACAGACCTACATCAAGGTAAATAGTCATGAAAATTCCAAGAGTTCAAAATGAAGAAAATGGAAGATAACTAGGGAACAAAAGCAGACAAACGATAGTGATACTATCATCAGACTTAATCAGATTTCTCCAAAGCAACCATATAAGCAAGGAGAGTATGGACTAACTTATGCAAATACTTAAAGATAAAAACTGCCAGCCAAGAATACAATACCCTAGAAGACTCTCCTTCAGATGTAAGAGAGAATTAAAATAAAGGTCTCCCCAGATAAACAGAAGGTGACAAATGTGAAAATTTGTCCAGAAATATTGAAATGTTGAAAGGAGCTCTCCCTAAGAAAATGGTAAAAGGCAATCCACAGGAAAAAAAAAAAAAAAAAAAAAAACAAGGAAATAGAACCAGAAAACTAAAGACAAAAGGGTAGTAACAAATTATTATATAACAATAATCACCCTACATATAAATGACTGTTAATGAAATGAACTTACTAATCGAAAGGCACAGAGTGACCAGCTGAATCAGAAAATAAAACCCAACTTTCTATGTGCCAGGCAGAGTTTTAGATGGCAGCGATTCATTAGTAAATAAACAATTAAATATATGGTATATTATAACAAAACCAAGAAAGTATGAGAAATTGTGCCACAGATGTAAGGAGTGGAGGATGTAAGGAAACCAGGTATGATGAGAAGTTATTAAAATTTTTTTAAAAGAATGCGAATGTGGGCTTCATTTAGAAAATATAAGCAAAGACAAAGCAAAAGCATTTCTGTTGAATTTCCTTACTATTCTTTATGATCTCTGATTTTCAGTGTTGTGATAGGAAGTTTAAAATGTCTTTGATGTCTAAAGGTACACATTCAACATAAGTTAAGTTCTAACTGTAGGTATTAGCTCTTCTGAAAACTGACAGATGGTAACCACAGAGCTATAAATCAAGATTGTTTTAAAGCTTTCAAAATAATGAATTTTAAGCTGTTTTCATTTTTTTGTAAACTGAGTTAAAAACAATTACTAATCACTCAATAATAGTGTTAATTAAATTTACTGATTGTTTTCAGTCCTGATTTAAGTTTTTCCTGAACTTGAAATTTGATATCCTAATATTTACATATAGTTAACCAGTCCCTACATGTGGGTGCAGTAAAAGCAAATAATCACTTGCAATTTATGTGAGAACTCCACTATTAGCAAGAAAAGTTAAATCTAAGTTACCTAAAGTGACTTTGATGGATTACAAGAAAATTTCTCACATACCATATAGGAAAGAAAAGAAGTTTGTTTTAACCTATCAATTTCTTTTCACTACCAGTGGCTCCATTGAATGTTGGTTAATAAGGATTCTTAAGATGTATCATAAATCACTGAGTACAATGTTTGTATTTGCTAGAAATGTTTTAGTGCACCAAAAGAAGATAAAGAGATAGTACATGGGCCATATATTCATCATCTTTGACCTACATTATGCAAAACAGCTTACTTACAAGCCACATCAAATCCATACCTAGCATAGGTGAGAGTTCAACAAAATAAAAACCAAAGACTTGTGCCTTCTATATTTGTAAAATCTGTACTCTAAATCAAAGGACAGAAATGGACCAAGGCAGTAATTCAAAAGGTTCAGTCTAAAGCCTATGTCCCTTATATGCTACAAGCCTAAGATGGAAATGTGGTTAATTCAGAGCCAAAATTAATATTCATGTATGAGAACTTATGAAAAAAATAAAAAATGATAACTAAAAATAGGGATGGACAAGAAACATTCATAAAGTGAGTCAACTAGAATTCTGCAAGCAAGTGTTTCTCTGTCATAATGCCATTCTCCATGGGGTTCTTGTAAGTCCCCTTTCCTTTGCTGTTCTGAGAGACCATGGTCCATCTGCAACCAAAAAAATTATTAGAATTGCAAAATCTATTTTTTAACTTATGACTAACTTTGATTTGCATACCCCATTAGCCTGCTTATTTGAACCTGTATTTTTAGAAGACAGTAAATAGATGTTGTTAAAGAATGTATTTCTGTTGTGATAATTCCATGGGAAAAAAATTACAGCTGCAAGGTAGTTGCAGCACCAGGAAAAAGGCCTATAAACAGGGATCAAAGGAATGTCCATCATGGGACTATGCCAGAACCACGGGGAACCATTAGGAAGGCTAAAGCATAACACATCATGCTCCCCTTGTGGGCACAAGAAAGTGATTACATGTTCCTTAAGTTATACTATGAAATTTATTTGACATGTTTTTTGGACAACAGCATCTTTTCCTCAATACCTGTACAGAGTTTTTCTAAGAACTCTAGTTACTTCCTCTTGACAAATCTAAATGCACTTTTCTTCACTCTCATCTTCCTGGATATCCCCATCACACTTAATTCTCATATGAAAACATGCTTTTTAATAATTTTTCTAGTTTTTCTGCCTCCTTGCCCTTCAGAGTTTCAAGTTGCTCTTCCTCTGTTCATTATACTATTCAAAGTCCTCCCTGGTGGCGCAGGTGGTTGAGCGCAGCGCTGTGAAGTAGTCCGCAGCCTCTGCAGTGCTGGTTGGATCCCCACTGGCCTCAGAGCAACCCACATGGCGAGCAGACCTCTCCAGTCTTATTTGCTTTTGTCTCACCTGCTCTATGTGATCTCTTCATATACTACAATCAAATTTTCTCTTTACAATATGTTCCCACAATTCTAAAAGCAGATACTACCCAACTCATAACTTCAGCATAATTGATAATAATGTTTATCATTATCAGATAGAGAAAAGGATCTCACTTTCTCTATAAAAAAATATAGTTTCAGACTATTTGATTAAGAACTTACCCATTAAAACTAATAATTAACACATAATGTAAAACATTGTTTTACCATTTTATTGTTAATAAATGGATGTCAGTTGCTTCAATGAGCCTGACCAAAATTCTGACTTTTTAAAAAAAAAATTGCTGATTTGGCTTTTGTTTGTTTGTTTCATGGTTGGACTACATGTAATCCCAGTCTGTCCAGCACTGACAGAATTTTTATGTCTTTCATCAAAAGCTAAAATGAAAAAAATTCCAAAGTCCAGTTATTTCTTCAAAACATTATAGAAAATTAAGCAATATCAACAGCATCTTCAATTTGAAACAAGGTGAACAGTCTCCAAACCCTACTTTAACAGTTAATATATTAATTAATTAAAAATAAATATATGATTCAGTTCCACAAAAATAAAGTTAACAGCTCTATTTCTTTTTACCTTTGTGAAATAAAGATGATGTTTTCTATAAATTAGGGCTTTGTTTCAGCCTAACACACCATTAACATAAACAGAGGAGGACAGATCTAAAACAGGTAGACACATGAAATTGTTTCAAACTCTCCCATCAAATACATGCTCATTGGTCCATTTATCTAATGCTAAATAATGGTGCCAAAATTTAGTGGCTTAAAAAAATGTATTATCTCAAAGTTCTGAGGGCTTGTTGGATCTTACTGGGTGGTTCTTTCTTGAGGTCTGTCATACTTATATAGTTAAAATCAAATGTTGACAGGAGCTAAAGTCACCCGGTCATCTGTAGACTCATTTGGGCTAAGTTTCTTTACTCATATACCTGATACTTAAGTATAAAATGACTGAAACTGCCAGAGGTTGTCCAGGACTTTCTCTCCTGAAGGCATCTCTTTGTAACTAGTAACAGTATTTTTATATATTTTTCACAATCAAAATGAAAAAATTCAAAAGTCTAGTTTACCATGTTCTAAATATAGAAATAAGAAATATCAACATCTTTTTCAAGCTCCTTTTGTCCACTGACATCCTTACAATATGAACATTTCTATACAGTTGGATATTTCACATATATTATTTGTAAATACATTATGTCATTACATATACATATAGAGACAGACTGACTGACTGACTGAATTCCCCCTAGTGCACATTCCAAGAGTCCAAGAAGGCTTGACCTAACCTTGGAAGTTGTTTGGTATCTCTTCTATTTTCTACTGGTTGCAGAGAAGCAACCTAATTCAAGGTGGACGGGAGACCATGAAAATCTGAAAGCATGGTCCATTAGGAATCCATCTTTAGAGACTAGCTATCAACCTCAAGTGGTTATAGACAAAGCCAAAGAAGACCCTTCATCTCTGAATGTCGGGCAAAGTAATTAGTTTTTAGTAGGACTTATATCAAGCCAGTCAGAGAAACTGAAGTACCCTGGTGATCAGTCAGGGTTACACACCCCAAACAGCTTAGCTCATACCTTCAGGTAATGTGTGGTATATTTTAGTTACTGAAATATGTGTGAAAAAAATTTACTTACAAGTATGCCTGTTACAAATTTACAAAGATAAAATTGAAAGAAAACATTTTGGCCAGCAAAAGCAGCTTAAATCATGAAACATCCATACAATGTGGAGCATGCGCCACCATGTAAATATTCTCCAAGATGAGAGTGCATGGGAGACAAGCTTGCTTTATAGTGCTAAGTGGAAAAAGAGAGACTAACATCATATACTTTTATAAATATATACGTTTGTACATGTATACACACAGAGATATATATCCATGCATGCTTAAGTATAGAAAAAGAATAGATTTAGCTACACACATATATACAAGATTATATCTAAGTGATGGAAAATTTTCTTCTCTGTATTTTTAAAAGTATTTTTGACCTATTTTTAAAAACTGCTCAAAAATACTCATATATCACCATATCTCTTGATGGCAAGAAAAGAAAGGCAGAAAAGATATGGAGAAAAATCTGACCTTAAATTTTGTTTAGAATCTTTTTTTCAGTATAACTGAGAAGTCAACATTTCATTAAAGTTGTGCTTTATCTCTTTCAGGGTGTTATAGAGTACAGTTTGGTAGAATTAAATAATGCTTTACCTGAAACTGTTTTATGCATTGCAAAATGTGATTAGACTTTCTACAAAACAAAATAACACCTCAATCAGAGTTTCTGGCTTCAAGTCCAAGATAACAAACCGATGACACACATTTCTCTTCCCCTCTAAAATCCTCTAAAATGATTGAAACTGATGGGGGATAAAAATAGAACATCAGAAAACCAAAAAGGCTGTCACTACATATCAGTTATTTGTAGACTCTTTTAAGTAGGAAGAAATTATAATAGGTAGAAATTAGGGAGTCAAGAAAGCACAGTTTAATACTTCAGAAAGAGCAGAAAGTACATGGTATAGAGCTTGGAATATACAAATCAGTAAATAATATAATTGTTATTGCTATTGTTAGTGCATTGTGTCATTACTCAAGACTTATCATGACTATATCTATAGAACCAAATTCCTGCCAGATGTCTTCCCACGAGGGTCCCCAGACATCTCAAATTGAATATATTCAAAAAACTAACTCATCTTCCCTCCTAAAACTTGGCTCTGCTCTTGTGATCTTGACAACCCAAGCTTTTGTGTCAGTCTTGCCATCTCTATCTCTCAGGTACCACATTCCATCAATTATCACATCATAATTCTCTACATTTCATATCTTTACCTTCCCATTTTTCATGACTCAAGTTTAGATAAATGTTTTCTCTCAACAAGATTTTAAGTTTTCTCCAGACCTGTTCCATGACAGCCCATTTCCCAGTTTTTATCTGTTTTATATTTATTCATCTATATTTTTATTTCATAGTACAAAGATACATTTCATTAAAATTAGAATAATATAGATAAAAGAAATGTACTTAACAAGTTTCTCAAGTTCATGGAAGGAGTTTCCAAAGTAAAGAGTCAGCTACAGAGAACCACAAAGATGAAGCTAGAAATTTTATCTAACATATCTTTGCCTGGTTTCATCACACAAACCTCCTTCCATGAACTTGAAATTTGATACTTTCACTGTAGCCTAGGCAGCTCTTTACTGGCATTCAATCACAAGTCCCAGTTCACATTAAATCTGCCTCTGCAGGCCAAACCCCATTCACCCCCAGATTAAATGCCCATCCACAATTTCTGAAAACCAGCCGAAACTATGCCTGTGTGTCCTGTTAATCTAGGAAAAGATGTCAGGTAGCAAAAAAAGTTCCTAAACATGAACTTATAAATAGAAATAAGATTTGAATGGCTCTTGAGAAAATAGTACATTGGCTAAAATGGTGTAGTGACTTTGAAGTGCAAGGGCAAGAGATGAATTTATTTTAGTAAAGATCATTTCAAACTATGTAAAATGTAAGGTGATGGACTGAAAAATGAGGCACATCTAGAGATAAGCATACTTTTGTGAAATAAAAGTCCAACATTTTAACTTGTTTTATCAAAACCGTAAGTTTTTAACTCTGGATTTTTTTTTAATTTCAAAAATATTTGTGCAGAATTATTGAGACTCATATTCTGAAATGATCATTATATGTTGATTACATATATACATTTATGCAACATTAAACACACAAAAATATCCTGCTGATAGACTTCACAAGCAACAGAACTTATACCACAAGCTCTGATATTACTCGAGATTATCTCCTCACTTACGAGCTAGCTATATTCTTCAAGAGTATGGCTATGGCACAGGGCTGTGCCACTCCATTTGAAACATCTCCTAAGTCCAGTATTTCACTGTTTTCCTAAACCGTTTGGTTCTATACAGGACAGTCCACCCTTGACTTAAGAGAGATATTAAGCCTTAGATGGTTTAGGAGTCAAAGTTTCTAAATACTTTGTGCTTTTGATGTGCAAATTGGAATACTGACTGCCTGCTCTACACAATCTCCTCAGGGATAGAACTGTTCATTCAGCTCTCTTGCCTGGATTTATTTGTGGTTCTCATCTGGCAGGTTTTGAAAATCTCTTGAAAGATAAAGGGCTGTCTCTTGGAGTTCAAACTGATAACAAATCCTATATCCCCACAATGACACTTCCTTATAAATACTTTCAAGCATATCATAAGAATATCTCTGGGCACTGTTGATTAATGGCTTCCTAGTCACTTGCTGTGTTTGAAATCATCATCTAAGCAGGAAATACCCAATATGTAGTGAATGAACATATGAAGAAGTTATTGGTTAGTAAACGTACATGTTTTTTATCATGGTCATTGACAGACTGATGAGGAAATTTTTCTTCAAGCCTAAGCCTATGTGGGCAGACTTGCCCACCATCTGACCTTAGCCTGGAGGATGGAAGAGAAACACAGGGGGGCCTCCCAACTGGCGCAGAGTTTGAGCGCTGGGCTGCGAAGCTGCCCGCAGCCTCTGCAGCGCCGGTTAGATCCCCGGCCGCCGGCTAGGGTCCCACATGGCGTGCAGACCTCTCCTGTCTCTCCTGCTGCTCCCCTCAGCAGTGTACCTCAGTCCTTCTGCCTGTTCTGCTCCCTGCTCTGCCTCTGGTGAATTCTCTCACCCTCCTGCGCTTCTGACTATACCCAGTGCTTGTATAAATAAATAAATGTTAAAAAAAAAAAGAGAGAAATACAGGGAACCAGAATAATGGCTTCTCATAAAATTGTTAGAATCAGCATAGAAACTACAATTTAAATAAAAAAGAAAACAGCTTAACGTCAAACTTGTGGTTGACCATGTAGACCTAATCAATGGACTTGGGGCTCAACAATTGACCACACTATGCTCTTCTTCAATGGAGTAATTCTTTTATAAACCCCACCCTTAACACTGGTCTGAAAAGTCTTCACAGGATGTTTTCCTCACATATATCTCTACGCAAATAATTCTCTAAAGCTTTACATTGATTCAGAGTTGTTCTCTGCAACTAAATAATCACACTAAGAGTTTTTATTTTTCTATTCTCACTAGAAAACTCTGAAAAGTGAATCCCTTCGATGTGACTGTCAGTTTTACAGAAGCTGTAAAATATTTTATACAGACATTAATCTTCAGTCTTCCATCTATTTTCCCTTACTAACCTATGTAGATCCCCAGGCATCCATTAATATTTGATTTTATGGCCACTGATAGCTATAATATCACTTCCTTTGGTTTTCACTAAAACCACAAAGGTTCCTCAGTGTGGAATAAAATAGTAGGTTCTGGAGTTAAATTTGTTGGTTTAATTTATTGTACAGCAGCTTTTATTGGATCAAATTAGATATTATACATGATAGTATTATAAGATCTATAAAAAGACTATGCAAATGTACTATATTATTATTATTATTTGAGTCAGGTTTAGTGATTCTACATACAAATATGGAGAAATGAAGACAAGGGGAATGAATGAATGAGAGACCAATATCTCAGAATGCTATAATTTTAATTGTGAGTACCTTAGCTCTTTGACAACTGTGGTATTTGTTGCCATGGCTTTATGCCAATATGACCATAGTCACATCTCTAAGTGGAATTTCCTTACTAAAACAATGAGCTGCTATTGTCCTTCCCCCAACCCACAATTACATAGCAGATGGTGAAAATGACTCAGAATAAATTTGTTGGATCAATTTTAAAGAGACAAAAACAGTCAACCAGACTGTTGACTACATTGGCACTGAGCTTGGGGTTGGCTAGGAGGAATTGTCACTGCATGAATATGCAAATAATTGAAATTGAACTATGTAAGGGTGAAGAGGATATTTTCAATCAATAAATGCCTCTTCCAAGTCTCTATCAGTTTCTTAATAGTGCTACCTGACTTTATTAGCATATGAGGGCATTTGCATTCCATTTTTTCTATCTTTTTTCTTTTAACAGATTGAACAATGATTATCAACATAAATCAACAATTTTAAGAGTTATAAAGAAACTTAGAGGTCATTTTATTCCACTTTTGGTAGCACATAAAAGATTCTAAGGAAGATTAAGAAACAAGGTGATTCGGGGCCTCCCCGGTGGCGCAGTGGTTGAGCGCTGGGTTTCGAAGCTGCCCGCAGCCTCTGCAGCGATGGTTCAATCCGCAACTGCTCCCCGGCCACCAGAGGAGGGTCCCACATGGCGCGCAGACCTCTCCTGCCGCCCGCTGCTCCCCTCAGCAGTGTACTTCGGTCCTTCTGCCTGCTCTGCTCCCCGCTCTGGCTCTGGTGAATTCTCTCACCCTCCCGCACTTCTGACTGTACCCAGTGCATGTATAAACAAAACAAACAAACAAATAAATAAATAAAACATGCCTCTATTAAAAAAAAAAGAAAGAAAGAAACAAGGTGATTTACTCACCTCACATAGAACCTTCCATTCCAAAAGTCTTTCTAAGGTCATCTTCTTTGCCAAAATTAAATAATCTTTACTAGCAAATATTAAGTCATTTTTGATAGCAGAAATGTAGTCATCATGTTATAGGACAGGGAGAGGGGCAGCCCAAACCCCGCAAACCTGCCTATTCTAAATGGGTTCTGCCATCTGCCGCATCAACACAAAACATATGAGACTTTAATGGGAAGGAACTTTAATAAAACTAGGAAACAATACAGGTAAGGCAAAGAGTCTAGTTTCTAAATGAAGCACCCAAAGTTACCCGTCCCCTCATGGGTAAAACTCCATCCAAATGGGATCGGCCCAGAGCAAGGCCCCAAAGCCTGCCACAAGTCTAAAGCATCTTCCAGTGGGGACCCACAGAAAAGGATCAGAAACTACCAGACAAGCCCGGAAGGAAAAGAGCAAAATCAACATCAAGATAAAAGCTGCCATTGTCACCTCCCCACGGGTCTCACCCACATCTGTGTCACCCCGTCCACGACCAAAAGACAAGCGCAGTTTCTTCACGTGTCTCTAGGCTCCATGCGCCTCCTCCAGGTCTCCTGGCTCCATCCTGCTTCCTTCCTCAGTCTCTTCTGCAGCTTCTCCTCTTCCTGCTCAGCTCCACCCTCCCTTGGGTGGGGCAGGGAACCTCCCCCTTTCCTGGGACCACCCTGTTACAATCATATAATTCCCAACCTTTATTTCTGAACTCTATTCATCTTTGAGATCATTAAGAAATTCATAAAATGTAGGCTATTTATTTGTAACTATGTTCATTTATCCAGATAATTTTATGTAGCAATATCTTTAAGTTAAAAAACATTATTGATGAACCTGGGAACAAGGGAAAACTCTTATACTTTGAATAAGCTGTGGATATTTTCAGTAATCTACCCTCCCACATCAAAGATTCAATAAAAACAGGCCCTATAGATTTGGAAAGGATTCCCATTTGATCCTAATGTCCAAAGATTTAGGAGACCTTAGTATCTTCACTTGTATGACAATTAGCTCTGAAAGGTAGACGAGTTCAAGAACAGAAGTCTAACAGTTCTCAATCCCTTATCACTTCTTTTTAAATTAAATCATTTTTATTGAGGTAATGTTGGTTTATAACATTGTATATGTTTTAGGGATACAGGTTCACATCTTTTCAAATGTGTTATTATACCACACCCACCACCAAATAACCAGTACTCTTTCACCATAGTTCACTGGCTCCCTCCCGCTGTGCTCTCCACTCCCCACCCCCACCACCTCCCTTTGGTAGCCTCAGTTTTGCAGTCAGATTTCAAGGGTTTGTTTTGATTTGGTTTTATCTGCTCCTTTGCTATGTGATAGTTCTTATAGCTGCTGTTTCTCCTTTAAAATGAACTTACCTTCTGTGTTAGATTCCTACTGTTACTATATATCAAAACATAGGCCATGACTTAAAGCAACACAGATTTGTTATCTTACACTTCTGGAGAACTGTTGTCTCAAATAAGTTCCCCTAGCAAGGCCAGTGCTCCTGGAGATTCTACAGAAGACCTATTTCCCTGTCTTTGTCATTTCTAGAAGCTGCTTACATTCCTTGACTCATGACCTCTTCATCTTCAAAGGTATCTTTGAACCACAAATTGCCAAAGGTAATATATCCATAGGTTGCAGGGATTAGGATATTAACATCTTTATATAACATTGTTTTACCTAACATGCTTTGCTATATTCCTATAAAATTACGGTCTCATAATGAAAGATGCACGAGCCCTCAGCTCCTGCATAGTATGGATGCTAAATAAAGCCCCAGTGGATAAATCTGGTTTGTCATGGTGGCAGCAGAGAATAGGCTGAGCTGTCAGGTCAGCAGACTGAAAGGAAGACGTTATTGAATATGGAGGGATTTCACCTGGGAGGGGCTAAGATCAGGATTGAATAGCCAGAGAGCACTACCATGCCAAGAGAGTTATCCCCCACCTTCCCGTTTAAATCAAGATAGCTAGGAAAACTGGTGACTGTGGGCACAGGGGGATGCCAAACATCATGTGCCCCATCACTAACACAAGGGTAGGTAGGAATATTCTAACGCCAAATTCAGAAGACATTTTGGTCATTGTCAAAATGTTGGTCAATGTTAGACATTGCTATGTTGGACAGTATTAGAAGAAACAAAGTTGAAAAGTGACTGAGAGACTGAATATTTCATATAGGTATACTGTTTAAAGCATAATTTAAGCTTTAGAGTTTGTAGTTTAAAAGAATAAAGAACAATATAATTTTTTTCACATCTGAACTGAAAATGGGGCTCGGTATTGTGATCCTGATGTGCCTTTATTATAAATCTCTGAAAATTGTTTAGGTTACTACCTATTCCTTTAGAAAATACAGATCTCTTTCTGCCTGACCATACTGCATAGCTGTTTGCTTTGATATGGCAATAATAATGCTTTCAAGTTCAATAACTATGGCTTCCAGTTAGTGTCTCTACCCTCATTATGTAATTCAATTTATCTGACATGCATATACATAAGCAAGAAAATAAACACTTACTCACTCACACATACAAACCATACACACCATACTTGGCAAAGCCATTAAAGGGAAATCAGATATACATATTTTTTAAAGATTTATTTATGCATAAAAGAACTGGGGTACAGGCCAGAATGTGGGGGGGAGAAGGGTGGGGGATGAGAGGACTCAGCAGAGAAAGTGGGGAACAGAACAGGCAGACTGACTGAAACACACTGCTGAGGGGAACAGCGGGTGAGGCAGGAGAGGTCTGCTGTGCCATGTGGATTGCTCCCTGGCCGGCTGGGGATCGAATTCATGCTGCAGAGGCTGCGGATTGCTTCATAGCACAGTGCTTAACCCCTTACACCACCAGGGAGGACCCAGATATACATATCTTAATTGTTTCATTTTTCTACCTTTTTCCCTGTCTATAAAAGAGCAGTCTCCATGGCTATAAAAGGGCATAATTTTGTTACTTCCATGATAACATCATCCTTTTTTCCTTTTTTAAAGACTTTATTTATTTATTTATTTATACAAGCACTGGGTACAGTAAGAAGCGCGGGAGGGTGAGAGAATTCACCAGAGCCAGAGCGGGGAGCAGAACAGGCAGGAGGACCGAAGTACACTGCTGAGGGGAGCAGCAGGCGGCAGGAGAGGTCTGCGCGCCATGTGGGACCCTCCTCTGGTGGCCAGGGAGCAGTTGCGGATTGAACCATCGCTGCAGAGGCTGCGGGCAGCTTCGCAACCCAGCGCTCAACTGCTACGCCACCGGGGAGGCCCTCATCATCCTTTTTTCTGACTCCAGTCAAGCCTTAAAAGGTATACAGGAATAGTTTTCTTAAATATGGAATATTTTTATCAGTTTGCTAAATTCGGTAATTAATGTTTTCATTTGGGGTATATAAGTTTAGAAGAATCGCTTTCTAGTATCCTATTTAACACATAAGATATTAAGTATAACCTAAGTGATATTTCATTCCTTTTGTAGCATATTCTAATAGAAAATAAATCTAAAACAAGAAAGAAATCCCAATAGAAGAAATAGAGTAAATTCTTACACTTGAATGGCAGAAAAGTCAATGAATATGTTCTGTAATCTCCTCTATTTAAGACGTTTTTAAGGTTAACATCACCAGTGACCTGTCATCTGATATTTACACCAATGCTATATAGGATGCAAAAGGAAATTTATCACTTGGGCATTCTTTCCTGAAGTCCATAGTCCCAGTATAATTATGAGAACACCAGAAAAACCCAAATTGAGGATTAGATTTAAGTAATCCATGAAAACTCTCAAATTCATGGAAATGAAAGACAGAATGAGAAATTGTCACAGACCAGTAAGGTCTGTGGAGACTTGACAGCTAAATGTAATATAGAGTTCTAGATGGGATCCTAGAACAGAAAAAGGTTATTAATGGAGGAAAGTGATGACATCTTAGTAAATCTTGACTGAATTTAATATTGCTTTTGCCAATTTTGTGTTCTTAGTTTTGAAATATATACCAAGATAATGTAAAATACTAACAGTGGGGAAACCAGGAGAGGAATATGAAAGAACTGAGAACTTCAAATTTTTCTGAAAATCCAAAACTTTCACAAAATAAAAATGTTATAGGGCTGCCCCGGTGGCGCAGCAGTTGAGCGCTGGGCTGCGAAGCTGCCCGTAGCTTCTGTAGCGCTGGTTCAATCCCGGCCACCAGCCTGAGGTCCCACATGTCACAACAGACCTCTCCTGTCTTGCCTGCTGCTCCCCTCAGCAGTGTATTTCATCAGTCTGTCTGTTTTGCTCCCTGCTCTGGCTCTCGTGAATTCTCTTACCCTCCCGCACTTCTGACTGTACCCAGTGCTTGTATAAATAAATCTTTTTTTTTCTTTCTTTTTTTTTTTTTTAATTGTGGGACCCTCACCGGTGTCCAGGGATCGAACTGGCACTGCAGAGGCTGCGGGCAGCCTCGCAACCCAGCGCTCAACCGCTGCACCACCAGAGGAGGCCCAAATAAATAAGAATTAAAAAAAAAAAGTTATATAAAAGCAAAAATATTCATTGAAATGCCACTTTCAGTGTTACAAAACACTCACTTCTTTTTTTTTTTAGTCCTGCTACTAGAGTCTTTGCTTAGGGGACACCAAGGGCCATGTTGAGAATAACCCCTTTCAGAGGTCTATATTTCAAGGAAGTGATGTCTCTAGTCAGCAGCAAGCAAGAATCTAAGGCCTACTAAAAGCTATATATGAACTTAGAAATGAATTCTCATCTAATTAAGCCTTAAAATGACTTCAGCTTCAAGTGACACCTAAATTAAGTCTTGTGACAGACTCTAAGTCAGAGATTTCCAACTAATCTATACATTCACCTATAGAAACTGAGAAAAATATAACTAGAAAAGATATATAATTTTTAGTTTAAGGATCCATTCAATGGAGCAAATACATTCCTGAATAGAAAAAGCTATCAGAACAATGCAGTAAGAAAAGAAGTTATAAAACATATTGACATTTTTTATGACTACCTAGACCAATCTTTTAAATACAGGGATAAGAATAGATACAGAAAACAGAAGCTTGACCCACAATTAGTCCCTAATGAAATATTAAAGAAGCATGAGAAGAGAAACAGATGGAAACTAACACAAAGTTAATGCACACTGTATCTGTATAGTAACAGGTGTTGGCAAAGAAAGGCTTGTCATTGATTTGAAGTTCTGTTTACATACATAAAAGCTTTGAAAAAATCTCCATTATAACAAAAATTCTTTATAAATTTTTTCAAAATAAATATCTAGACTCAGTGTAGCCATTTAATATTAAGCTTGATCGTAGAAAGTTACAACAGGGGAAGTCAAAATCAAATGCAATTTCTATATGTAGTTTCCTAATTTTCAATGATTGAAACTGTATTATTTTATAAACTTATGAGACTATTTGATTTCATAAAGGCTACAACTAAATTCTAATTAAATTTATAACAGTAATGTTCTGGTGAAAAATTATACTTTATTTCTAACAGTCACTACCCAGAACCAATTTTAATCTACTCCAGACATTATTTCCTGGTAATGATATTTCATAGACATTCCTCTTCTTTAAAATTAACCTAAGTTCTAACTGTGTAATCTATGACAGGGAATGAGAAAGAAAATGAATTCTTTAATATCGGAAAAACTGGTAAAAGAATTAATAAGAAAATATTATATTGGAAAGTTTGTGATTTCAGTAAAAATTTAAATCAGGCATTCTGAAACATCAGGAAAGGTGTTCAGTATTTTAAATATGAGAAGACTAAAAGTCTATTATCAAAAAGACAATATTTCATTGGGCAATTAGTAATAATGTACATCATAATTTGTACTAGCCAAACATTAAAAATAACCAAATGCCATGAATAAAACACTCGTTGTACTTTCTATGCAATAGAGAACACTAAGACTCATATATTATGAACAATGAAATTATTCTGTATACATTTACATTTAAAGATGTCCATCACAGGGCCTCCCTAGTGGCACAAGTGTTAAGACACAGCACTATGAAGCTATCTGCAGCCTCTGCAGCACGAGTTCGATCCCCAGCCAAGGAGGTGACCCACATGGTGCAGCAGACCTCTCCTGTCTCACCCACTGCTCCTTTCAGCAGTGTATTTCAGTACATCTGCCTGTTCTGTAGCCCACTCTGTCTCTGGTGAATCCTCTTATCCCCTGCATCTCTGGCGTGCACTCCAGTTATTGTATGCATAAATAAATAAATCTAAAAAAAAAAAGATGTCCATCACATATCAATATGTAAAAAAGCAAACTGCATAGCTTTATGTATGCATAGGTTTATGTATGATGCAGCTGAAATATTCTTTACATAGCTTCATCACTCCCTTCAGGTATAGGTACCTGAAATTTTCTTTGTATGATATATAATACCATATACAACTACAACAACTATTAACACTTTTCTAAATACTAACTTGTTTTTATTTCATTTTTTTCAGTCACTTGGCATATTCACAATTATTGCTCACTATCTTGCTTCCCCTGAAAAATATAAGCTTCATGAAAGCAGAATTTTCAGTTGTATCCAATTTCTAAAACTGGGTCTAATGCACAATAGTCAATCAATTACTATTTGTTGAAGAAATAGACTAATAAATCCCTATTAGCATACAAAAAAGGGACCAAGAGCTAACTGGATTGCCTGAGTATGTGCGGTTAGTGAGAGCTGATGTGATGATTATCCCAACTGAGTCTGCACTCTTAAATATTTTATAATACAATATCTCCACTCTCACACTCATCTCATTTCCACTGTTCTTGCTTAGAAAAATATGGCACAATCTTGTAAGTCTACTGGACCAGCACAGAGCAACTGCAGGCCCAAAGCAGAGTTGCATCACATTTCTCAGGCATAAAGCTGTGGTAAAATTCCTGGGCAGAGCTCTAACACAATACACAAGAAACTGTGAGACGCAGTACAGAGATAGTGGTGGCAGTGCCTGGTCCACAGAGGTAGTGGCAGTAGTGTCAAGACCCCACTAGCTATGAGCCTTAGAGCAGCAAAGTAGTATACCCAAAAGAAGCAGTGGTGACAGTGGTAACATCTGGGCAAGGCCATGGTTGTCCTCCAATAAAGGTGTCCTGGCCTCTTCCTAAAGGTGGACCAGGACTTACCAAAAAGAAAATAAGAGGTTCTTGAATTTGCTAACAAGAGAAACATCTAATATTTTAACTGGAAAGAAAATGAACCAAGAAAATCCTATGGTTAGAATTGGAACTTGAACACCACTTGGACATCAGAGACTATGCAGACATCAAAGATGACACTGAGGAGATTCACACTTCACTTAACAAAAGAGGTTGGAGAGAGGATCATGGAGATTGTTATCCAAGACAGGGGACACGGTAAGAAGAGCTATGAGTTCAGCCAGGGGCCTGGGAGGGAGAGCAGAGGTAGGGTGTAGGCACACAACCAACCACGCATGAGGAGAAAGCCATGCAGAGGTCCTGTGGTGCCCCACACAGGCTGGGTCCTTCATAAAGAGGAGTGAGTACTCTAGTCTGCACTCTCTTTTTTACACTACCAGGAACTGATGCATACCTTGTAATGCACATTGAGAGCCACAGACTACCAAGTCTATGATCCCAACCCCCAAAGAAAAGGAATACCAGGGATGCCACAAAATTGAGACAGCAATCTCCAATTTATTTGCAACTAAAATGAGAAATCTTTGGGTCCCTACCCTGCTGACACAGGGTAATGCAAAAATATGTCTCAGTATGTACAGAAGCCAGCAAAGGCCACACACACACACACACACAAAATCAAATAAAACAACAGTGTCACTGGTAAGAAACATTAAATTAATTCAACCCCTAATTTATCACTATAGACATTTTTTTAAAGGAAGACTCCAAGTAGCAATATGGGTGATAAAAAAAATAACACTGACAATCTGAAACCTCAAGAGAATATGGTATCACAAGCTAAAAACAACACTTCAGAATCCAACCACAAAAACATGAAGTATTATATCTCCCTATCAAATAGAGTTCCAAATTGCTATAATAAATAAACCTAAAGATAGAGGAAAGTATAGGAAAAAATAATAAAAGAAAACACGGAAATGCAAATCAATGTGACATACAAGATTTCAGAGAAGGTAAACAAAGATATACAACAAAAAGCAGAAAAGCAAATGAATGAGCATAGAAATAAATTCAATGAACAGAAGGTAGAAATTGAGGCTTTAGGTATATAACAGAAGGTAAAGACTCAAAAAATGAGACCTAGAATTTCAGATAAAACTATGGAAGTAGAATATATCAAGTGGTAGATTGATTTAGTGACCTCAAAGTTAGTAACACAAAAAGAACCAGATAGAAGAGAGAAAAATGCAAAGAAAAAAACAATCTAAAAATCTCAAGAATTATGTGACTCTATTAGGAAAAGAAACATAATGCTAATGGGTATCCCAGAAAGGAAAGAAAGAGTAGGGGTGGGGGGAACAGGGCGTTTATTCAAAGCGAGAATAGAGGAAAACTGCCCATATCTGGGGAAGGAATTAAGCATACGAGTCCATGCACCTAAATAATAGCTGATTATCTAAATACAATGAATGACACTTACACCAAGACACACAGTCATGATGCCAAGAGTTCAAGACAAAAAATAAAAAAACAAGAATATGGTAAGCAAGTAACTTTAAAGTACTCTCATCAGGTTTACATCACATTTCTCACAGGAAAAAACAAACAGATCTACATCAAACTAAAAAGCTTTTTTCATGGCAAAAGGATCATTATCCCTTCTCAGCCTTTGGCTAAGATCAAGTATAAAAGAAACTATCATTAAAGTGAAAAGACAATTGTGTGAGAGAAAATATTTGTATATCATACACCTGATGGTGGTCTAATATACGATTCTATAAAGAATGCATTCAACTCAACAAAGAACCCAATCAAAAAATGGGCAAGATACCTCTCCAAAGAAGACATACAGATGGCCAAAGACACATGAAGAAAGTGCTCATTGTCATTTATCACCAGTGAAATGCAAAGCAAAATTACATGAGATACCACCTCACAACTGTAAGAATGTCCCATATAAAAATAACAATTTTTAGTGAGGTGTTGAGTAAAAGGACACTCATGTACTTTTACTGTATACTGTTCAAACACTTATGGAAAACTGAGTTTATCAAACTATTAAAAACACGACTGCCAAATGATCCAGCCATTCCATTCCTAGTTATCTGATCAAAGAACACGAAAAACACTAAATGTAAGGGATATAAGCATCACTATAAGCACTGCAGGACAATTTACAATAGCCATGTTAAGGAAAAAACCTAAATGCCCAATCAATGGGTGGATCAAGAAGATATGGTGTGTATGTACACAACGGAATAATACCTCAGTTATCAAAAGATGAAATCTTGCCCTTTACAAGAACATGGATGGAACTTAGAAGGATGATGCTAAGTAGAGATAGTCAGAAGAAGAAAGACAAATACCAGCAGATTTCATTCATGTGTGGAATATAAAGAAATAAGGCAAAGGAGCAGTCAAAAATAAACTAAACCTCTAGAACTAGAAATCTTACTACAGAATTGGAGTGACCATCTAGGCAGGATGAGAGACTGGGAGAAAAGGAGTCAGAACTCTGCCCAAGAACTCTGGCAAAGGATCATGGATGTTTTGGGGGCTGGTGCAATATGGTGCCGCACACTTGAAGAGATATAAACTGATACTCCTAAATCATATGTAGTGTTTGCCTCAATAAAAAGTGATACCATTTAAAAAAAAAAGACTACAAAGCAAACCAATGAGAAAGGCTGATTGTGCATGGTTTAATGAGTATGTACATATAGGAGGTTCCTATATATTATTGTTATATTGTGGAGGTATGATTCATACAACTCTTTTGAGGGTAATTTGCCAACAGTCAAGAAATCTTAAACTTGCCATGGGATATATTGTGTGTGTTGTATAAATTCTGTATATGCCTAAACTAGGCTTACAATATAATCAGTGGATTGCTATGGAACAAAGCCATGCATTATATTGAAAGTGAATATTTTTATAGTTTACATTTATTACTTATTCAAAATATGTGCTAAAGAATTGTTTTTTGGAATCCCCTGGATGATTTAATTTTTTTTCAAAGATTTATTTATTTATGCATATAAGAACTGGGGTACAGTCCAGAGGTGTGGGGAGGTGAGAGGATTCACCAGAGACAGAGTGGGGAACAGAACAGGCAGACTGACTGAAATACACTGCTAAGGGGAGCAGCTGGTGAGTCAGAAGAGGTCTGCTGAGCCATGTGGATAGCTCTCTGACCAGGGATTGAACTCATGCTGCAGTGGCTGTGGATAGCTCCATATGTTGGGTCTTAACCCCTTGTGCCTCTAGGGAGGCCCCCTTAAATTAAATTTGCGAGCAATTTTTGTTCATCTAGCAATTAATTTTATTTTGTACATCAAATTATGTAACATTCTAACTATATTTAAAAATAATAATGATGAAAATTTTAAATAAAGGGAAAAAAGCAGGATGATTGTCAGACTTCCCAGTTTATGGCATAATATGTTTGTCATTGAAGTTGCCACGATTCTGTTCTTACTTTTCCTGTCACCCAAAGAACATCTACCATATTATGTTTCAGTGCTTCCTTATTTAGGTATGTCTCCTTAAAAATCTATGCAGTCCTATTTCACATATGTGTTTTTAATGGCTCTTTATTCCTTTTGTACCCATGTTTTTTTTAGTTCTGTTGACTGTGGAGCCTAGAATACACTATCAAATATCATGAAGTCATTTGTTCCATCAAAACCCTCCAACAAAGGGGCAACCACACCACTATTCCCTGCCTGCCTGCCAGCCTCATATCAGAAATTTTTTTTCCTCTGCTTACTGGGATCAGCCCTTGGGAATTTCTGAGAGCACATTTTTCCAGTTTCCATTCTCTGAATTTGCCTCACAGTAGTCACATACTATAGTGCTTCCTGGAGAAGCTGGGACTTTGCTTTGAGAATTTAGAAAACTGTGATTGTCTTAACAACTGTAACCTGTCAATATAACTCAGCCTTGACCTGCAGAGCAATGTTAAGAATAGGACAGTAGTTTCCACACCACTTAATCTTTAGCCTCACTACTAAGATGGCCAAGAAGGCTATCAATTAGTGGTCTATCTGAAAATGGATTTAGATAGCTTTCACAAACCTTGCAAAAGACAAAGTTAAAGGAAAGAGTGAGAAGAATATCTCTGGGAAAAGAAAAAATTGAAGAATTTCCCAGTTATTTCTGTTTCAAAAAACAAATCACTAAAAATCATGTAAATTCACCACATCTGCCATTTAATAATAGCATTAACAGATTAGATCCCGAAATCTTTTTTCCACCTTAATATCTTGTAGTTAAGGTGTAGAGAGAGTGTTAAACACTCAAAATAATAAGCATATTTTACCTGGGTCATTTAATGAGCCATTATTATTTTTTAATAAGTTTGTGATTCTTTTTCTCCCACTACCTCACTTCTAACTCATCAGATGCCTGCTTCGTTTATCAAATATGCTTCACAATTCTATGAAAGTCTCTCTTTATAGAGACATTAGATATAATTGTGAAAGAGTTAAAATGTATCCTGAAACTGAATAGGCTAAAGTATGAACACTTTACTCAGTTTTACTCCCTGATTTCATTTTGAATGAAGATATTAGAAGTATATGTAAAAAATGTTTCCTCATCCCAACACGTCCTAACTACATGTCATCGGGCAAGTTTTATTCAGACTTAATTTGTTCATCTACCATAAACCAAACTGAAACATTTCATATCTAGGTTGACCATGTAAAAGTTGAGAATTCTTATTTAAAAAAAAACAGACATGATGGGGTTATTGGAAATTAAAATGTTTTCACAAAAGGATTTGAATGTTCTATGTTAGCAAAACAAAGTATATATAAAGGTGATTAATACATAAGGGTGATTATAAAATAATGCTAATAAACATGACCTTATACAATATTTCACAGTCACTTTTTTCTGTAACACTTATGTAATGTAGTGTACTTGAGGATAATGTGATACTCTAATTTTCCCTTGTGAGTTACTTTTTATCTAGTTTCAGGAACTGACCAGATGTGTTTAAATTCTAATATTAATGCAAAAAACCACTAATTTGAAGGGCTATAGGCACTTCTTGTTCACTGCAGCATCATTCTTAGCAACCAACTTATCGAAGCAAATTAAGCTCCCCAAAACAGACTATGGATTAAGAAGACGTGTGGTGTGTGTGTGTGTGTGTGTGTAAATGTATACATATATACACACACAAATATATTACTCAGTTAGTGAAAAAATTATGAACTTTTGCCACTTTTGACAACATGGATAGATCTGGAGGGTCTTATAGTAAGAAAAAGTAAGAGGGCAGGAAAAAAATCCCAGATGGTTTAACTCTTAAGTGGGATATAGAGAAACAAAACAGAATCAGACAAAACCAAAACAAAACAAAATCTAGAAATGTGACTGTTAGACTGAGGCTGCCAGAGGAGGGAGGATGGAAAACTAGGGAAGGGGGAGGAGACACAATAGACAGTGGTGAAGGACTATGGCTGCCTTGATGGAGGGTGTGGTATGGTACCATTCACCTAAAGAGATGAGGATCTCTATTTTTGAATCTGACAGTTTTGTAAACCAATGCTACCTTAATGAGTTATATAAAATAGGCAGGGAAAATGTTGCAAATTATTAGTCATGCTGGTCCTAACCATCTTATATAGCAACAGAGATGTCAGTTTTGTACAAGAAACTATATAACCTCTTATTTTAGAAAAACCATTACATTAAAACTATGCAAAACTCGTCCAAGGGACACGTATCTGTTATTCAATCCATGAAAATTAATGATGAATCAAAGGAAAATTAGAAAAGAAAAATTAGAAGTATCTTTTTACATCTGATGCATCATTAGAAATGCATTGCTCTAGATATTTTTTCATAAAGCAGTCTCCCTATCTCTCAGCCAGCCATGCATAGGTTAATGGTATCCTGTCTCTAATCAGGGACTTATTTCCCACCAGTGCTTTTCCTGAAAGAAGCTGGGGAAAGAGGATCATTTTATACCTAACCTGTGACCCATTATTGCTTTGATGATTTGTCATGCAAGTTCAATATCTACTTCAACTTGAAAATTGTTTAGATTGCTTTTCTGACAGTACTCCCAGAATGAAATTCACTGCATTCTCTTCTTCAAAATTTTATAAACCTTAAAAGAACACCAAGCTTTCCTTTCTGCCCTTGGGTATTTTTAACTCCAGACCCCAAATTAACTGAGTTTGAAGTCAAGGAGCCAGTAAGAGACAATATTACCATCTGAAGACCTCAGACATTTCATTGGTTTTCAGACCATTGCAGTGTTTTAGTTCCCCACTCACAAACTCTCAACTGAGCCTTCCTTCACACCACCACATACCTCAATGATTCAAAGATATTTTAAACCATCTAACGTGAACTCTTCCCATTTCAGTTATTCCTACCATTTAACTTTACCTCTTCTCTCCTATCTCTAATACAAAATGTTTTTCTCTTGCTAGGATATCTTCTCAACCTGTTATTGATCCTATCCCAGCAATCACCTCACATTCCACATTTCATCTTCCAAACTTATCCTTTCATGGAGTCTATATGAAATAAGGCAATGCATTGTTTTGTGTTTAGTCTTTCAGTAATACCCATGTCATTTGTATTCTTTTTAAGAACTGAAACAGGGTTGATTGTAGGGGTGTTATAGTCTTCCAAGGACATCCAACAGAGACAGGTCACTGTGGATCTTCACCTGCTCACACAATTACAAGACCATTCAGGCTCAGAAAACCCCAACAAGTAAGATGGGGTTTATTTAACAAACAGGGAAAACAAAAAGTTTCTAAGGTCACAAGTAGCTGGCTCTCTCACCCCAGATACTGTACACAGTGTCCAAAATTCCCAAACCAAAGGTCATTTATCCAAAATGGCACCAACCCACCAATGAGGGCCTAAATGTCATGGCACATGAACAAGCAGCAGGCTGGTATCCAACTCATCACAGCTAAAGGCACTCACAGATGGGGCCACTGAAATGACACTACAGCAGCCCCCAGCAGCAGTTTGAAGGTCAGATGGACAGCACTAGACACTAGGCCAGACAGCAATGAAGACAGAAGTAGGAGGAGGCAGTGCCAGATGATCTGATACAATTCTTTGAGAATTGTTGACCCACACTAACAGCTTTTTGACAGGCCCGTGACCTTTGGTGCTCCTTTCAGGTGGTGGCAGCATCAGGACCAGAGACAGGTACAGCTTCCTGGTTGCTGCAAAGTTCTTTAGCTTCTTTCTTCAGAAGTTGGTTCCTGAAAGCTTCTTCTTTCTTCTTCTTCATATACCAGTCTTCATAGATCATATTGCCACAAATGATATGGGTTAATACCCTCTTCATAGGTACAGGGTGAATGAAGCCTGGGGGTCTGCACCTTCCAACATGACTCCTGCCTTGCCTTATATCCTCTACCAGGGTCCTCCACCCTAGTTGATACATGCCTGATTGGACGATCTTGACCCAACTGGCACCAAAGGTAGGGGCTGCCCACAGGCTGCAACTTTGGGCATAGGTGGGGAAAACCACCACATTCTTCATCAGCTCCCACTGCTTATGCAGTGGTGGTAAAATGCCAGTCTTCCTGTAGTCCATGCAATGGGGGCCTGGTTTCAATACCATTGCCTTACATCCTTGTTAGTACTTTGGGAATATAGGATTCCTCCATCAGGTGTAGTCACCATAGTCCATTAGGCTCTCTACCCAATCCCTAGGATCCTTGATCCTTTTCTTATGTGAATTCAATCCACATCCCACCTCACTGATTTCCATAACTATTACATACTTAAAAACTGATTTATTTATACATATATATAAACTCAAAAGCTGATTATATATATAAACACAAAATCTTTCTATTGCCTCTCAGATATCTTACTGCCAAGAAGATATCTCCAACATCATTCCCTTCTGCCTTGTTAAAACTAGCATGCTCCAAATTTAATATATCTCTTTTTAGAGTTATTTCTCTCTTTTGATAATTGGGAAGGACCATTTCATGGATGTTGTGTTAAGGGTAATGTGGGACGCAAATGGAGACAACAGTGATCACTTAAATTGGCTCACTAAAACTTAGTAATTTTGAGGATTTTGTAATGTGCCATTCACAAGCCATTCTAAGAGCTACATTATAGTTTTCTATTTTTATGCCTCCATGTTAGTGATCATGTGTAGGAGTCTCCATTCACTCAATCTTCAATTGTCAGCTAGATGGCAATGCCCATTGGGAGCCACTTGCTAATAACTGCATTGTTAGGTGTCAGAAACTCTAACATCTAGATACCTAAATGGCTATATGGAGACCCTCCCTTACCATGGTTTTATTGTGTAAAACCCACCAAAATTTAAGGATTTGTCTCTACAGAATTAGTATTTTCCTAATAAATACAGATAAAAATAGATGCTTATCCCAACTAAGTCACTTACAAAAGCACATGACTAATCATATCAGAATTTGAATATGTAAATACATCCCACTGGTTACAGAACCCGATGTTTTTTCACTCACCGATGTATCATCTAACTCACCAATTTACATAAACTTTTCACATTGCCACCTATGTATCTTTTATGCAACTTTCTAACTCTAAGGAAAACACAGTCTCTCTCCTATTTTCCCTTCTCCAAACAGCTATTAAAACAAGTAAGCAAGCACACAAAATGGGTAAAACAATTGACATTATTCTCAAATATGAAAGATATATTTTCAATCCCCAGAATTACTGGGGATGCTTGTTCAAATAGATTTCTGGGTCTCATTCCAAACCAACTGCTTCAGAATCGGTATTTTACTTTTTTAAATCATATCACAGGTGATTCTTATACATATACCCAAATATGGGAAGCAGGTTTTCAAGTGTCTTAAATTATATCCCTCATCTGAGTGTTTGAACCTCATAAATCTATATATACACAGAATTTTTCATTATCCTTTGAAGTTTTGTCTTCACAAAATTTGAGAGCTAATGGAAGTCCTAGCAAAAATAACAAATTATAAACAAAATTATTTGAATACTCAGAACTCTGCAGCCCATTTCCTCAAGTATCACATTTTCTGTTATCTCTTTCATTTCTTATTAGTTATTAAGTCATAGTGAATAAATATGAACATGTCAAACAAATATCACTTATGGGTAGAAATTTGACTGAAATGAAGTTCATAAGAATATTTTCTTTTGGAATTCAGGCATATATTGTGCAATATGTTTTTAAACAAAAAATGTACAGCATGACTGATTGAGATGGGGGTGTTGTATAATGATGCTCTATCCCTGTGAAGGTAATCTAGTTAAAACACACCATCAGCAAACATATAAACGTGATTCTAAAATTCGTTTTTATTTATATGAGCTTAAAGCCCAAGGTGCTCATTTGCGGTATGTGAGCTATATCTTAGATATGTTTGTCTTCACTTTCAAAGTGCAAAACAACAAATTCCTTTTGCATGGCTGTTAAGCCATATATATAAAGCAAGCACAGTCCAGCTGCCTTTCTGCTAGTTGCTGCAGACCATCTGGTTGGCATTTACCCCACATAGGAAAGCCAACACATAACCTGAACAATAAAGCACTCACACAGATATTTTGTTCCTGGGAAATTGGAATTTTAGATACATGAAACCAATCTCTTAAAAAAGTGTTAATGTATGCAAACCTGAATACATTGTATTCCCCCAATCCACTGCACTGCTCTTCAAAATCTTTGCTTAGATCTAACACAACCAGCTGACGTATTATAAAGAGTATTGAAAACAGAATTTGAGTCAAGACTCTAATATATGTTTAGAATGGCATTTCCTTGCTTTGGGGGGTTGGTCTAATTTATAATAATAATTCAAATATTTAAGTCTTTAATAATCTGATATATTTAATAATCTGCTTAAATGAATATCTGCTTATTAATCAAATATAATTGCATCAGTTTTTAAATTTCTGAATAATTTGGTTTTTTTTTAAATAAGATTTATTTATACAAGAACCAGGGTACAGGCCAGATGCACGGGAGGGTGAGAGGATTCACCAGAGACAGAGCAGGGAACAGAACAGGCAGACTGATAAAATACACTGCTGAGGGGAGCAGCAGGCGAACCAGGAGAGGTCTGCAGCGCCATGTGGGACCCTCGCCGGCCAGCAGGGATCAAACCGGTGCTGCAGAGGCTGCCAGGGGAGGCCCCCTGAATAATCTGTTTTTAATAGTTTATTAAGCAGACTAGATAGGAGCATAGTAAAAAAAATTCAAACACAAATATTAGAATATCACAGAAGTACTTTATATTACCCAAAGAAAATATGGTACCCATCAAGATAAGCACAGTAATTGCCAAGCATTCATGACCCAGTCAGGATTACAACAGGTACTAGTCATGTTTACCTAAGAGGATACTAGTAAAACACAATTTGTTAATACTTAGATGAATTTTTTATGTCTTTTTTTTTTAGATTTATTTATACAAGCACTGGATACAGTCAGAAGTGCCAAAGGGTAAGAGAATTCACCAGAGCAGGGAACAGAACAGGCAGACTGATGAAGTACACTGCTGAGGGGAGCAGCGGGCGGCAGGGGACATCTGCACGCCATGTGGGACCCTCCCCTGGTGGCAGGGGGATCTAACCGGTGCTACGGGCAGCTTCACAGCCCAGCGCTCAACCGCTGCACCACCAGGGAAGGCCCTTAGGTGAACTTTTGTTTGAGGCTAAAAATTAACATAACTTTAATATAAAATATTTCCTTTTTACTGATAGCTTATGGAAACTATAGAAAGGTTTTTGTTGTCACAAAATGCAAAACTAGGGCCTCCCAGGTGGCACAAGGGGTTGAGCACAGCACTATGAAGCTATCCACAGCCTCTGCAGCATGAGTTCAATTCCCGACGGGCCAGGAAGCAACCCACATGGCACTGCAGACCTCTCCTGTCTCACCTGCTGCTCCCTTCAGCAGTGTATTTCAGTCAGTCTCAGTCAGTCTGCCTGTTTTCTTCCCTGCTATGTTTCTGGTGAATACACACACACACACACACACACACACACACACACACACCTGACACCTCTGGCCAGTTCTTGTATGTTTAAATAAATAAATCTTTTTTTGGAAAGATTTATTTATATATACAAGAACTGGGGTACAGGGAAGAGTTGTGGGGGGGTGAGAGGATTTATCAGAGAGAAGGTGGGGAATAGGCGGATCTACTGAAATACACTGCTGAGGGGAGCAGCAGGCGAGCCAGGAGAGGTCTGCTGCACCATGCAGGTAGCTCCCTGGCCTGGGATTGAACTCATGCTGCGGTGGCTGCGGACAGCTTCATAGGTAGCGTCTTAACCCCTTGCGCCACCAGGGAGGACCAATAAATAAATCTTTTAAGAAAACAAATGGCAAGACTAGTTTTTATAGCTGAGTAGAGTCCATTGAGCGTGCGTATATGTTTAGAGAGAGATAAATAGCTCTTTCTATACCTCACATCATTTTTTAAAATCAAATTTCGGGGACCTCCCTGGTGGCGCAAGAGGTTGAGCACCACACTCGGAAGCAGTCCTCAGCCTCTGCAGTACAAGTTCAATTCCAGGCCAGCCAGGGAGCAACCCACATGGCACAGCAGACCTCTCTTGACTCACCTGCTGCTCCCCTCAGCAGTGCATTTCAGTCAATCTGCCTGTTCTGTTCCCTGCTCTGTCTCTGGTGAGTCCTCTCACCCCCTGCATCTCTGGGTTGTACCCCAGCTCTTGTATGCAGAAATAAATAAATCTTTAAAAAAATAATAAAATAAAATTTCACTAATTTACCAGTTTACCACTTGTTTATATAACTGTATCATCTCAAGGGGTGCAACTTCATACCTAGACCTGTGCATGTGCTTCACTCACCCACCACCCAAGTTCCTATGCCACCACACTACCCCATTCACCCTCTCTTTTCCTTTCTCCATCCCCAACCCCTTCTCTATTAGCCACCTTATTTTTCAGAGTCTGTTGTTTTTGTTATGTTTTGCCAGTTTATTTTCTTGGGTTATTTATATTCCACAAATGAGTAAAGCTATACAATAATTGTCTTTCAGTTTCCTTTAGTATAATAATCTTAAGTTCTATCCAGATTGTTGCAAAGGGCATGATTTCTTTAATAGTTTAGTGGTGTTCTATTGATGATGTATACCAAAAATGTTTTAACTAGTCATCCATCAACAAGCATTTATTTCCATGTCTTGGCTATTGTGCACAATGCTGCTATGAACAGAGGGCTACATAAATTTTTTTCATAATAGTGTTTTCATATTCTTCAGATAAAAGTGGTATTGCTAAATCACATGGTATTTCCATTTTTAGTTCAAAGCAGTCTCCAAACTATCTTCATTAGAGATTTCCATCAACAGTGAACTAGAGTTCCTCTTCTCTATACTCTTGCCAACAGCTCTTATTTCTAGTCTTTTTGAGATAGGCCATTCTCAGAATGTGAGGTAGCATCTCACTATGGTTTTGATTTGCATTTACCTGATAAGTGATGTTGAGCCATTTTTCATGTGCCTGTGGGCCGTATGTATGACTTCACTGGAGGAGCATCTATTGAGCCCATTTTTTTAATTAAGTTGGGGTTTTTTGCTCTTGGTAAATTATAGAAATTAACCTCTTGTTGGATTTGTGAAGTGCAAATATAGTCTCCCTTCACCCCAAGTTCACACCTAGATATTTTATCTCTTATAATGGGATTGTATATGGGATTATTTTGTCTTTCATTTTTGCATCTGCAAACACAACAGTTTTGTAAATTGATTTTGTATCATCACTTTACTGTATTCCTTTATTATTTCTAGCAGTTTTGTGTATATCATCATGTTTCTGTAAACAGTAACAGTTTTACTTTTCCAATTTGGATTCCTTTTATGTTTTTTTTCTTGCCTCAGTGCTCTGGCTGGACTTGCACCACTATTTTAAACAGTGCGAGTGAGTGTGGACAAGTTTGTCCTGTTGCTGATTGTAGGTGAATGTTTTAAGCTTTTCAGTACTGAGAATGGCACTAGTTGTATTATACTATATTATATTATATTAACATTATATTCATTTTAATAACATGTTATTCCAAGTTTACTGAGCGCATTTTTTGAAAATGGGTATTGTGTTTTGTCAAATACTTTTTCAGTAGCTATTGTTATACTCAGGTCACTTTAAACTTCATTTCAGTTGATGCAGTTAATGGGACTAATTGATTTTCTTATATTCAACCATGCTCTCAGCCATGGAATGATTCCCATTTTGTCATGGTGTATTATTATTCTTTTAAATTACTGGATTCAATATGTCAAAATTTTGTTGAGAATTTTTACTTCCAAGTTCAACAGCAGTATCAGTATCCAGTCCCTAATAATAACACATTTATTAAACAAATGCTTTGCATTAGGTTTATTCAGTGAATTGTGTTAAGATCAAGAATTTATTTTCTGTGTGGCATGAACTAGTAATGAGTTGATATTTTTAACCCTATATGAGTATTTCTAAAACTGGATTGCTTTCCCACATGATCTCTTGGCACCTGGTGAACTGCGAATGAGCAGGTAGATAGGGACACACCCCAAGAGTATCATCGAATTGTTGCAACCATTAATGAGATTGTACATTAAATTCGGTAATTATTTTTCTCTGGGATTTTCATCCCTTTTATCTATGTTTCCACAAAAGTATTGTTGAATTTCTTAGTATCTTTTATAGATGAAGACACTTGAGAAAACAAATTCTCATTAGGAGATCTGATGAATTTAGTATCCAAACACTTTGGGTAGAACAAACCACAGAAAACAATTCACTGGCTGAATGATATGACCTGGGCACATGGGTTGTAATTAGATTCATTAAATCATGGCAGGATTTGTGCAACTCTGGCCTGTATTAACAAAAGATTTAATGGATACTGGTTTAAATACAGTAGTATTAATGTATATAGTAAAAGAGTGAGCTACTTCTAAAATAGCTCGTTTATCACGTACCAACAGAGCTAATGAAGCAGAACTTGTTGGAGGGCAGAGCCTCTTAGATGTAATCTTTGAAAATATATCATTCAAAAATGAATTTTTCTAAAGAAAATAATTGAATAGTCTATATTCATCATATAATATTGGCAATTATTCAGTCATTTTTATAGGTAGGACAGATAGTTGTTAACCCAAAAGAAGTGGCTGTATATTTCTTGTGAGTTCTCACACACTCAAAGTATCAGATTCATGTATAATTTTGCAAGTACCTGAAGGTAAGGGTGGTTTAAAAAAGAATAAAAGTTTGAATCTTTGATTAAACTGTTAGTCTTTATTTAATTTCACTTGAAAATTTCAGAAAAATCATTTGTACTTATAGATTTCTACATTCATATTCATTTGAATACTTGTATGCCAGGCATTGTCCTGGGGAATTTAATAATATCTTTAGATATCTCAGATATAACTGGATGATCAAATTTAGAATATTAGTGTTCCAAGGAAATGGGAAGATTTTGTTCAACATCCCTATTTTACAGATGGGAAAATTCAGGTTGACAGAGTTTAAATTACATGGGTTATGTGGACACAACCCAAATTTTCCTGACTCTAATTACAATGAAGTTTCTATCACAGCTTCTAGAGAAATATTTTCATAGTAGTTCTCAAACCATCAAACAGTATCTAGATGTAAAGAGAACATACTCTGTTCATAATCAGGAAAAGGATTTACATCTTATAATAAGTAACAGATCATTTTATATTCTCAGGGAAAGAATTAAAATTTGCTAAGTTAAAATTTTATATTCAAAACATGAGTTAATTTTGTTAATTTGTTGAGTGAGACAAGTCAAGTAATGTTTGTGTTTATCACCTTTCAGAGGATTAATATCTTTTGTATTATTCAGGATTTTCTAGAGAAACAGAGCCAATAAGATGTGCACAGAAGAACCATAAGGAATTGATTTTTATAATTTTGGAGACCAGCAAGTCCAAAATCTACGTGATGGGCCAGCAGGCTGGAGACTCAGAGTCTTGCTCAAGGGAAAACCATTAATTGATCACCATTTATAATAAGGGGGCACCTCATCCAATCTGATTTATATAAGTCCACTGATTTAAGTATGTATCTCATATGCGAGTGCGCGTGCACGCACACACACACACAAAATGCCCTCACAGAAATATTGAGTCATATGTAACCAAATTTTTTGGGTGTCAGAGTTCAACCAAGGCTGACACATAACATTAACTTTCAGACACCTGCTTGCAAAAGTAATTTCACATGTGTCTACATATGAAATAGGAAGGTTACTAGAACCAGTGACTATGCTCAAAATTAACTTTCAAGGCTTATATTCAAAAGAAGTTTCCTTCTTTTTCACTGGAAAATTGTTACGATTAAATGTTAACCTGAAAATATGATTTTCTTTTTCATTTTGAGTTTATTATTTCTAAAACATTATAGCTTTCCAGCAGGGATAATTTACTGATCTACATGAAATATTTAGAATGTTAAAATCCCTTCAACTGCAAGATGACATTTTGTCAAGATCAATAAGATTCTTCATCATTCTAAAGTATGCACCTGAGTGTTAGAATTTGCTTTTGTGAACATTTTTTCAGTGACTTAACTTGAGATACATTTCTCTAGACATCTTAAATGTTATTATAGCTCCAATTACTAGTTAGTATTCACACTTTATTTTTACACTTAGCAGCAGACTTCTTTAAACATCATCATTAATCACCACTAAGTGCTTTATACTTTTCCTCAAACCTCCTCTGAGAAGTCAACTCTGTTATTAACATTTATATCCTTCATATATTCCCCATTGTCTATAAAGCATCCTTCTCGAAACAGAAGCCAGGGTATCTTATAGATCACCTTATCCAACCACAATCTCCCATGCATGTAGCCTTCACACTTAGCACTTAACACACTAGACAAATCTGGAAGACAGTTTCCTATCATAGTTGGGAAACATATTTTGGGTGCCTACCTGAGCAGTAAGTAGTGTAAGAAGATATCTTTTACCTTAGTCTTAGTAGATTTCATTGATATAGTTCCAGAAGATGAGACTATAGATTTAGTGAATCATGGTTAGATTTGAACTACCCTGATGTTACTTGGGTCATAGCCTTTGCAGTATGATGACATGGAGATAGAGAATTTCTACCAGTTTGAATGACAGAGGCCCCATCCAGGTGTGGGGGTGGGTAAGTAAGAGGAAAAATACCCTTGATTGGAAGAAAGATCTTAGGACCAATAACATATCTAACAATTGCATTTTTTCAATTGTTTAATTTTCATTGAGGTAACATTTATCTACAACATTGGGTATGATTTAGGAGTGTAGGTTCACACTTCTTCAGGTGTCTGGTGTCACACCAAGCCCACACTGAAGCACCAACACCTGCCATTGAAGTCTACTCTACACCGTTTATTGAAGAGTTATATTCTTTTAACTTTTCCTGTTAAAATGACTATCTCCAAAGTAGAAGATAAGGTACTGTCATTTAGAAGCAATTATAGATAATGTTACAGTTTTAAGATTTTGATTAAAGAAAGCCAATGAGTACCCATGAAGGAAATGCTGAGAAAGGTAACAAACCTAAGAGAATGGTGAAGGAATATTCACCCATAAGACAACTGTGCTCTGAATAGGAAGCTAATTCTATTAAACATGCACAATTACAGTCAACTGGTAGTGTGTATGAAAGGATGTTAAATAAGTATTTAATACAAAGTTGGAAGCAGACCCTACCGAGGTTCAGCCAACATGCTTTGAAATATGAGACAAAGACATTTTAAAACAGGACATTAAGCACTGTTGTTAGGGGGAAAAGGATGTCCTAAAGCTAATTCCATACAGGCTTTGTGGACTCCACCCCCACCCCAGGCCAAAGCCAAAGACACTGGGAACTCCAAATACCATCACCACCAAAGGGAAGGTGGCTGGGACCTGAGGGTGGGGTTAAGCAGCCAGATTGGTATAAAGCCAGACACGTGGGCTTTGGAGGGTTTCCCCCATTTTGGCTCTCTGCCAGCTCGCAGCACCCGGCCAGCTCGGAGAGTGCCTTTGGGTTTCCAGGTCGGCGGATCGGGTAGGATGCATTAAAGACTTTATTTCCCTATTTTCTCCCTGAGTTGTACATTTTCCTTATTTCCTTTTCCCTTATAAATAAACCTTTTATTAACCTTTTGTGTATGCCTGTAGTGGAGTATTAATAAGTCCCTTTTAAGCGCGCGGGTGAGGACCCACAGCCAGGCAACCCGTTCAATATCCGGGCTGCCCTATAACACTGTCAGTAAAGAAACCAG
Organism: Talpa europaea; assembly: GCF_964194135.1. Taxonomy (NCBI): domain Eukaryota; kingdom Metazoa; phylum Chordata; class Mammalia; order Eulipotyphla; family Talpidae; genus Talpa; species Talpa europaea. Next base: position 30,675,530 of record NC_140071.1, read on the forward strand.
ATAAATCATCTCCTACATGTTTGTATTATATTTAAAATACAATGATTGTGAATAGTGCTGAAATTAACACAGGGGTACATATATCTTTTTGGAATTACTGTTTTTATATTCTTCAGATAAATATCCATAAGTGAAATTGCTGTTCATGCATTAGTTCTGTTTTCAATTTATTTATTTTCATTGAGGAAACACTGGTTTACAGATTGTATATGATTTAGAGGTATAGTGATCACACCCTTTATATATATGTTACTACACCACCAAGGCACCCATAGTCCTTGTGTCCCCACTATCCTGCTTTTCATAGTGGTGGCACCAATTTACATTCTCATTAAAAGCACACAAGTTTTCTTTTTTTCCAAATCCTTGCCAGTACTTTTTGTCTTTTTGATAATAGCCATTCTAGCAGATGTAAGATGAAATCTCATTATGACTTGGATTTGCATTTTTCTAATGATAAGTGATTGACATCTTTTCATATGTCGGTTGGTCATCTTATGTCTTTGGTAAAATGACTATATTCTCTGCACATTTTTATTTGGGATTTTTTGTTAGTGAGTTATATGTATTATTTTTATATGTTTGATATTAACCACTTCTCTAATATATAGTTTGCCTATATCTTCTCCCACTCCATAGGTTGCCCTTTCATTTTGGGGGTGGCTTCTTTCACTGTGCAGAAGTTTTTTAGTTTGCTGGAGTCCCATTGTTAACTCTAACTATTGTTTCCCTTGCCATTAGCAAAGGGGTCAATTGAATGATAGTGAATGGTGACTAGACCTTTGATGGTGCCCACGGTGTGGTATACAGATTTATTAAGGTATCAAACTGCATTCCTAGAGGTTATACAGTGTTAGAAACAAATGTCACCTCAAAAAAATTATATATAAGTAACTTGTACATTAATGCCTATAAATTTTTAAATGCTGTCAAATTTATAGTGTCAGTACAGTATAGAGGTAAGAAAATAGTTTTGAACCAACCCAAATTTTAATTCCAATGTCACACAATATGTAGCCTTGTGCAAGCTACAAATCTCTCTGTACCTCATTATTCTGATATGAAAAAGGAATAATCAGAGTTCATATGAGGACAAAGGGGCATAATTTTGTTTATACATTTAGATGTGTCTGGGATTTGGTTGGTATTATATAAAAGCTATAAATTTATTAAAATTATAATAAAGTCCTACTATTAAATGACATTTTAGTTACTTCATAATATTAAAATTCTTTGTACTTGTTCTTGAAAGGGTTGTAAAACACTAGTTCAGAGAAGGAAAACTGCATTACACACACAAATATCAAGAATTATTACAGATGTACAAGCAGTGCACGTATGCATACTCATACATTGAAGTCTGTACTTGTTACATCTTTTATCCACCATATTTGATTAGTTTTTGCTATATACAATGAATCTTATACTATCAGTGATATCAACATATTTGTCTTCATTTTGAAATTGAAGGAATTTTACATGATTGAGGCATATTTAATTAATCATTTTAATTCATGATTAATATTTGAGTATCTTATTTCTGTAATTTAATAAGTTTTCTCTTTCTTTTACTGTGAAATATAATCAAGGATATCATTTTAATTTTTGTTCAAACCTTGAGTCTCTTCCCCATATACTTAAAATGGCTTTAAACAATGGAGTGAGAGATGTGAAGAGGCATTCAGAAGATTATCTTGCTATGCTATTCTTGTTCAGCTCTATTTTCTCTCACTGGAAGAAGAGGAAAATTAGGTTAAAATATGCCCGACTTCCCATGAGATTTTAATGAGAAACATTTACAAGAATTAAGAACATAGTGAGACTAAGCTTTTATGTAACAGCAAAAGTTGTTATATGATTTTCATTTACAAGGAAGAGAATTATAGTAAACTTACAAAATGTGAAGTAGATGTGTCTCATTGAGCTTCTAACCTGAATAGCAAGTTGTCCTTATCTAACAAGGTAAGTTATTTTACCAGAGGGTCATGGTAAATGCTGTTGTAGAGAATAGTAGTAAATGAATATAATAACTAGTCATACATATTCATGGGATCAGGCAATTACAAGCATAATCATTGCTTCTGGGTGTTTAGGACTAGACTACCATATGAAGAGTCATTCCTTCTTCAAAGAGTGGTTTTTTTAAAACTTTAATATTTGGCACAACTGTTCCTGCAAAAGATGTATAATACATAATTTAAAATTCTGTACCATAAGTTTAGTGAGGGCAAAGATAGAAATGTCAGTTTCCAAAATAGTTTGCTAAGGTTAGAGACAGTGACCTAGAAGAGCAAAGGCTGTTAAAAACAGGGTGAAAACATACTAATATAACCATGTACTAATAAAAGAGCTTGACTTGCAACATTTTTTGAGAAAATAACCCACATTTTCATCTCTAAGTACCATCATTTGCTTATAAAAATTCAATAATGGTGCCAGTTTATAGAATTTTTATTTCAAATTTGGCTAAATTTTAAAGTGCTCTATATTATAAAAAGAGAAGAAATCATTAGTGGAACTGCTTATGTCACTCTGGTGTCCTAGAATATATAGAAACAGGAGGGTATCATTCATTCCTTAATTATTTGCTCATAGCCTATTATGAATAGACACAACTGTAGTATTCTTACCACCCACATAATCAAATGCAAAAATTATGAGCCTAAAAGGGAGAAAATAAAAACTGGCTAGTGAAACAAATACTTGATAACAAGTAGGTCTTATGCAGAAGGAAAAGAAAGACTCCCAAATAAGAGAAAACCTATACTAAGGCATAGAGTCACTTACAGAAGCCTTAGCAATGATATCCATAAAGAAATCCTATACTCATTAAAATAATATCAGCGTATATGTGATTCCTAGGATCATCCTTAACGTTCTTCAAATAAAGTCCAAATTTGTTAGCATAGCACCTAATAATGTTCCTTCATAGTCAGTCGCAAGTTACCATCAATTTGTGATGATAAATTAATTATATACCACTGTAGTGGCAGGATGGCCACTGAGCAGGTTTTCTCTTATCCCACAGACAGGTAAAGAAGAGTCCTGGAGCCCTCCGTGGCTTTCTCAGGCTTTTATTGAGCTTTTACATGTAGTGCAGCAACAAGGTACATGGCAGGCAGGGGTGCTGGGGTGGAGGGGGCGGGCAGGAGGCCAGTAGGCCTCCAAGCCCCCAGTAAGTCTTCACTCTGGGCTTCTCTGGTGTTCTTTCTCCCCTTATCTCTCCTGCCTCTGCTTCTCCTGGCCAACATCTCTATACTCCAGCCATGGCCCACAGAAGTAAACAACACAACTATAACTATGTAACAAATGCAGGTGCCCCATAGGCAGGGCAATCCTAATGGCTGCCCCCCCATCCCAGAAAAGCCTGAAAATCACTTACCCTCCAAACATTAACTCACTATACACCAAGACTATTAGTTGACAAGGAAAGAGGGATTTTCCCAGAAATACGCATGAATAAACATGTATGAGGAATTGATAGACATTTTGGGAAATGTTTAGTAAGAATAGGATTTTCCTGAAACTGATAGACTTTGCATCAGAAACTAAAATTTTAACAGTGCTCCCCCTTTTAAAAGTAATTTTTTAACATAATGGTATCTAACATAAATGGGTTTTCTGAAATAAATTAGACAGCCTTATATAGAAGTCAAAGCAAATGGCAACTTGTGGTGGCAAATAAAAGAAAATGAAAGATTAAAAAAATCAATTCTACATATATTAGAAGTTTCCCCTCCAATGAAGTCAGATCATTGAAGAGTTTAATAATTTATTAGGATTTTGCTTTTACTGGCATCCCTGGGAAACTTACCTATCAGAGACAGAAGTAACTTGTACCATGAATGGCTAATGCAAACAAAAGGATAAGAGAACAAAATCATAGGAAAAGGGGAGGCAATAAACAAAACTACAGCATTATCACAGGGCAAGGGAATACTGACACGTGTGAAACTATGACTTTCTGTCTGTTAAATATATTGTAGGGTAAATGGTTTTCAGGCTTTTCTGCCCTCCCACCACTAGGATTGCCCTGCCTAATGGGGCACCTGTAGTTATTACATTGTTTTAAGCTGACTGGTTTACTTCTGTGGGCCATGGAGTATTGAGATAGTCACCAAGAGGAGCAGAAGCAGGTGAGGCAGGAGAGAGAATGGGAGAAAGAAGACCAGAGAAGCCCAGAGTGAAGACTTGTTGGGGGCTCAAAGGCCAGGTGGCCTCCTGGCCCCCTGGCACCCCTGCCTGCCATGTACCTGGTTGCTGCAATGCATGTAAAGCTCAATAAAAGCCTGAGAGAGCCACTGGGGCTCCAGGACTCTTTCTTTACTGGGTCTGCTTGGATCATAGAAAACCTGCACTGTGCCCATCCTATCCTGCCCCTACATATATTCACCCACATTTTGCTCACTCCACCAATTTCCCTCCTCTTCCTTCTTAGTCTATTCTTTTTTCACTTCCTACATCTGCTAAATGATTTCACCCTTCTCCTTTTATATCTGCAGAGTGCCAGTATTCCATTTGTCTAACTCAAATTCCCAAAATACATGTCCTAAGCAGAACTCAACATTCCCTCTTCCTTCTATACTCCTTATTACAAGAGAAAGAAAGACAGCATTTTGTCATTCAGCCAAAATTGTTCACCTTGAATTATTTTTGCCTTCCTATTCAGATGGTCAATAAATTATTTAGCCAGTGATTCTGCTTTTCTATCTTTCAACATGTCTCTTTAGCCTCAGTGACTCTACCTGGGTGAAATCTTCATTATCTTACAACAATCTCACAATTGCCATCCCTGATTCCAGAAATGCCTTTCTCATGTCCATTTTTCCTACTACTACTAAATCAGCATATGTAAAACACAGTAATTATTAGGATTGTTGTAATGGCTTCACAGGTATGAGGGTGTGTGCATGTGTGTGTGTTAAATTTTGTCAAGTATGTACATTTTAAATGTGTGCAGTGTACTATATGTTCAGTGTACTTCAATAAATTTGTAACAAAAAAAGAAGCAAGCATGTCTCTGCCATCTTCAAAATCTTTCAAGACAAAGTCCTAACTCATTACATGGCACACTAGTCGTTCTTAAGTAGATTTTATTAGCCTCTGTTGTCTCATCCATGCCTATGGCAATATACTTATATTTTCTATGCATCAGCAATACAGATCTGCTTCTAGTTCCTCAAGTGTGATGTTTCTCTCTCATCCTTTCTCATTCTTACCCCAACATTTTGGGATCCTTCTCCTTCTGCCAGGAATATTTACCTTCCTTCATTTCTCTGCTCACTAACTCCTACCTCATTATTAGGATTTGGATTAGGCATCATTTGCTTTGGGAGATTTCTGTCCTCCCACTGTAATTGTGTACTCCTCCTATGTGCTCCCAAAGTTCCCTAGGCACATTCTCATCAATAAGTCAGAGATTGGTTTACCTTTCTTTCTCCTCATTAGACCTTCAGTTCATTGGCAGGAAGTTAGTGCTAATCTTCCTAGAATCCTCAATAACCAATATGTGCCTGACACAGAGCAGACTCACATTGCTTGTAGAAATAAACTGATATATTGAAGGCCAAATTACAGAATTAATTTGCACTAAGTATAAGGGAAAACTGGCTCAGCAGTTGAAGTAATTATACCTAGTTCCTGAGTCCTAAAGGTCAAAGAAGAGACCTATATTATGGTACTAGAAACAGCTCATAAATCATCTAGGGAAATCAGAAAAGGCTGACCTTGACTTATAGATACAAAGGTCAGAGAAGTGGTATTAACACATGCTTAGACTCTCAATATCTATCTCTAGGAGTGTTACATAATGGTGAACATCCTAGAAGGTTTAACTAGCCGCATACTATACACTGTCTCTGAGGCTACATTTACATGAAAGGTACTGAGGAAGGACATTGTAACTTTGAGAGCCTTTGTGTCTTCTTCTAAATGCAAATAAAAATCCTACCCAATATACCTTTAAATATTCCTAAGCAGATTCAGCAACCAAGTAGAACTGTATCTAAGAAAATGAATAGACGATCATTGAAATGGCATTTTGGGGTCAAAGTAGTATATTTTTCATTGCATTTTCTATCAAACAATGTTAGCAAAATGGAGATACTCTTTTTGGCTGGTTTTTCTATAATTTATTTTGGTAAATTTATAGTGTTCAGCTATGGCATAGCAAGGAAGGAAAGTATCTTAAAAATATTCAAATGCTCAAAAGAGCTAAAATATTTAGTAATTCAGGGATATGGATCTGCACTTACCACTGTCTTCAAAGTTTTTACTTCAGCTTAATGATTGACTTTCTCAAGCTTATATTTAACGAATAATCAATACTAGGACTTCCTTTATTGACCCCCCTACCCCTACTCCAAAAAAATGAATAAGAAGCCAGGACTATATATAGTTTTTCCATTCTTTGGGTAGATACCTGGGAGTGGAATTGCTGGATCACATGGTCAACCTATTTTTAATATTGTCAAAAACCTCCATACTTTTGTCACCATGTAACTATTTCTTCTAATAAGAAATACCTATAAGGAAAAAATTAATTGAATTCTTAATAAAGGAAATAAGTCATTAGTTACTTATACACAATTATTTAAAATATATGAAATATCCTGCATTCAAAAAGAATAAAGTGATAATAGAGTCATTTCTTACTAGCAAAATACATTTTCCACAATCCCTATAGGTCAGGAATTCTAGGCATTTTACCAACTTAAAAAAAAAAATCTGGTCTTGACTCAGCCCTTAAATAAAACATCTTGTGCTGTTTCACCTCCACATGTACTAAGATATTGTATAGCTATCATATATTATGCATGCAACAGTCTGTCATATATAGGCTTATGTTATAGAATTTACATTGTTTTATAAGTTAGGAGATATTAAAAACTTCTGCAAGTCTGTTAACAGTCCACACTTTATTCCAACAGTAAAAAACATACTGTAATTTCAATACTTGCAACCTTATCATTTTTTGCAACTCAGTGATATGACTTATACACAGAAATACAAATAAAAGTTAATAACGGATAAGTACATAGCAAATTTATTATAGGCATATAGAAAATGATCCTGCTAAACATATCTAATTTTTTGCATGAGTAGATTGATAAATTTTATATCTAATTTCCCAGGGATTTTATTTCAATTGTTATATAATCTTTAAATACAATATCAATATCATATTTATCTACAAGATGATCTACTTTAAAGATTACAATGGTATCTTAACTCCCTTGAAAGCCATGTCTATGTCAGCTCTTTAAAACCTTAGTTGGTGATCTCCTTGTCCTCAAGGTCCTGATAGAAAAACCCAAACAAGGAATTAAAAGATAAATAGACTGCATTTATCCCTGCCAATCCATGGAGCATGTAATGCAGACCAAACAGTGTAGCACATACTTAGAATACAAAAATGGTGAGTTGTGACTCTGCCGCACAGAGAAATCAAAAAAAAATGTAATACGTGATAATTAAGTGAATTTACTAAATCAAAAAATGCAATGTTATAAACTCAGCAATATAGAAATGAATAAGGTCCCCTATTAGCATAAAGGAGTGAATAATAAAATCTACATGGATGGGGTTATGAGTTAGATATTGTGAAGATTAATATTGTATATAGATTTGACTATCAGTGTCAATAAAAAAATCAGAGAAAGGCCTCCCAGGTGGCTGAGTGCAGCGCTGAGCCGTTTTGATTCCCGGCCCTCCAGGGATAATCCCACAAGGCACGGCAGACCTCTCCTGTCTCCCCTGCTGCTCCCCTCAGCAGTGCTTTCGGTCCTTCTGCCTGTTCTGCTTCCTGCTCTGTCTCTGGTGAATCCTCTCACCCTCCCACGACTCTGGCCTGTACTCTAGCTCTTGTATAAATAAAAATAAAATCTTAAAAAAAAAAATCAGAGGAAAAAAGACATTAGCATATGCAAGATGAAAATACAACAAATATGGTATATATGAAAATCCACAAAAAGTTTGTTTTTGTTAAAGCTTAGGATTTAATACACGGAGTTTGACTGAAGACTAGAAGGAGATAAAAGGCAGAGCAGGTAATGTTCAATTACTATAAATGCAATTAAATCCATTGGCAGAAAAGTAGGATGAGTAACACATATTGAGAATTTACAGCTGGTCAGACACTGAATTTGTTTTTGTTACACACTTGCTATCTCTTTCTATCTTTATTACCTCACTTCATCCCCATTGCACAAATGAAAAGATTAAAGCTCAGAGAGATCAAACAACTTTCCCAAGGCTGCATAGTCTAAAGATAGCAGAGTTACCTCCTCTGCGCTATAATATTGCCTTAACTGGGTTTTGCAATATGGATTAGTTAGAGCCAAAGCAACCAGGGATCAATACCTGCTTTAAGAACAGTGGTTCTGAACCAGAGCATCAGCAGCACCTGAAAACTTCCTAGAAACTCTGATTTTCATATACATCACCGATCTACTGAATCAGTCACTGGATTCAGTGTTTAAGCAAGTTCAGGGGACCCTGATACACATTATAATCTGTGAATACTAAACTGGAAGGAAAGTGCAGACAACTGTAGCAAACCACTGCAGTGGACTTTCGCTTCATTTTCACCTTTGCTATTATCACTGGATAAGCTTTAAGAGCATCACTCATGGCATTTGTATAATAAGGATAAAGGGTTTCCACAGAAGAGAGCTTCCCAAATTTTAATGTATGTTTGAGCCACCTGATAATCTTGTTAAAATGCAGATTTCAACAGAGTAGTTTCAGCAAGAACAGGAGTTTCTGTGTGTCTAGCATGGTCCTCCAAGCCTGTGACTCTGAGGATTAAACATCTTGACTAAAAAGGCCCCAGGATATAAAGTTGTGTCCAAGACACACGAACTTCTAAATTTTACAAGTAAAATACACTATTTCAGTGAACTACACTAGAAAATGCCAAAACCACCACCCACAGAATTATGTTAGAAAAATGCTTGACTAACATTGCCCTTAAATTTTCTCTATTTTTTTAAAGACCTCAAGGAAGAAATTTTTCCCAAATCCTAAGTCACGCATTTCTGTATCTCAAAGCTTTTCTCTTCTAACTAAAGTCCTCTGACAACAATTTAAGATAAACTTCTTGTTTCAGCCTTTGTGGTATGAAGAATAACTAACTCTAGTCCACTATAAATATATCTCTTCAAGTTGGCCTAAATCACTGTTAGTTTAGGCTTTGCACTATGACAGGCTAAGCTAAGTATTTTGTTTGCCTGAGAAAATAACAGATTATCCCATCTGACCACAAGCTGCTCAGATTCACTTGGTGAAGTGTTTTAATGGCTTATTCACTGTGATCCCTCAAATACCCAAAAAATTTTAAAAAATTAACAAGCTAAACAGCTGAGGGTTTTGAGATATAAGAAGAACAAGCATATATCACATTCATCAAATGTGGTTCCATTGTGCTACTTACTGTGTGAACTTTCACTTAGAACTCTAACTAAAATCCAATGGCACCACTTACACTTTGCTACAATAAGCAATAAAGCTTTCCACCAAAAAGTAGAAAAGAAATACAATAAAAAATGGTGTTTTTGGTATGGTTGATGCACTTTAGTTCTGGAGGCTTTTAGTGATGATCTCCAACCCAGCGTGCAAGTGCTTTATGACGAACAGAATGACACTGCCTCAGCGGACTTGGGTGCTCTCCCATGTTACTTGGTTTTTCAATTTTTTATGCATTTAATTTAATAGCCCTTGGCTATTTGACTGTACTGTTTTCAATAGATTAATTTTAATAGATACTTTGCAAAACTGTATAACAGGGAATCTGGGTGAAGCAAAGATAAATGAAATATAGCTTGCCTGTAAGAAAATTGCTGACTATAGGAAGCAGCAGAATGTAGAAGTCATGAATAGCTTTTCAGACACACACACACACCCCTGGGTTCAAATTCCCTTCTAGCCACCTTCCTGGGACCCAAACCATCATCTACCACTTTATCAACACAGTTCCCATAATCACTCTCCGCCTCAATTTCCCCATCTATTTAAAAGTAAGGAGATGAGAAGAGAGAATCTTTTCATGGGGTAATGATAAAGATTAATTAACTTGGAAAATACCTAGGAGACATTCTGGTATATCATAAATGCTTGATATTCTAAATGCAGCTGAAAAGACATGATTAACTCAAATGTACCAAAGCTCCCAAAATAGTCTTCTTTATTTTGCTAAAACTAAAATTAATTACTTTTTCTCTCCTTCAAAATAGTATGATGCAAATTTACTTTCAATTATATGGTCACATCCAGTTTTTTATCTGAATTTGTATCTGTCTGAGTTTTTAAAGACTTATAAAAATGCAAAATCAAAGAGAGGGAGAGCAGAAATAAATATCAGCTTTTCATTGCCTTCTATCTCTCCCCTAAGCCTCCAATCATTCCATCTTCTTCTTAATCCTTCATCTGAGCAGGAAGCAGATTGAGATGGTCTGCATTTTTTCTACAGGCTTCTAGGTAAGGAGAGTCTCTTGACTGCTTGCTTTATCTTTTTTTTTTTTAAGATTTATTTATTTATTTATTTATTTATTTATACATACATAAAAGCACTGGGTACAGTCAGAAGCACAGGAGAGTGAGAGAATTCACCAGAGCCAGACCGGGGAGCAGAGCAGGCAGAAGGACCGAAGTACACTGCTGAGGGGAGCAGCGGGTGGCAGGAGAGGTCTGCACACCATGCGGGACCCTCCTCCGGCGGCCGGGGAGCAGCCGGGGATCGAACCAGCGCTGCAGAGGCTGCAGGCAGCTTCGCAACTCAGCGCTCAACCACTGCGCCACCGGGGAGGCCCGACTGCTTGCTTTATCTTAAAGTTTACAGGAAAAAACAAATTATTCAAGAAATCAAAAAGGTATATTATAGCATTTAGGAAATATTATTTCAACTTGATTTACAAGAGCAGTGAGAATAGAAAGGCCTTTCTCAGTAAAACTGCATAAAGGATAAAAAATTTTAAACCTGTTATCCCCTACCGCCAACTATTTATACCTACATGAACCAAAAGTATGGTTCTTCTCCTGGGTAGCTGCTCAACCTGAAATCTCCAGGGGACTCAAGCCCAAAGCAAGTCCCCTGTCATCCACCAAATTGTGTTCTCCAGACACTTCCCTCTTACTTTTTCTGACCCTGAGATTTCAAGAATTTTTCTCACAGTGGATAAAGACAATCTCTCCCCTGCAAAAGCCGCTAATATTTTGATTAAACTCTGAAGTTCACTCCATTTCTCTGAGGGCTTAATTTTTTAGGAAGCAAATTCAGGAACAGCTTTTTGTGTTTTTCCACACTCCCATGTTCCCCAGAGACAAGGTTCAGTTTACATCCTTTATATCTGAGTAGGAGAAGGAAAATAGGAAGAAAGGAAATGAGAGTTAAGTTCACAGATCTGAAGTGCAATCAAGAAACAGATATGTGTGCAAATTACTGAACTTCAAGGTAGCATATTTAAGTGTTGTAAGAGAAGGTTACAGAAGAAATTATAATTTTGAAGACTATAAAAACACTAATTCAAAGGGATATATGCACTCCTTTGTTCAATGCAGCACTATTTGCAATAGTCAAGGTGTGGAGACAGCCTAAGTACTCAACTAGGGACAAATGAATAAAGAAGAGGTGGTATATAAACACAATGAAATATTACTAAGCTATTTTTTAAATACTGAAAGTTTGCTATTTGCAAAAACATGGATGGAACTTGAGGGGATTATGCTAAGCACAATCAGTCAGAAAGAAACAAATGGTTTCACTCAAATGTAGAATATAAAGAAACAAAACAAAGGAACATACAAAACTAAACTAAAACACCCTAGAAATCTGACTGCAAAATTAAGTTTCAGAGGTAGGTGGGAAGTAGAGAGCAAAGGGGATGGGGGGCCCAATGGACATGGTAGAAGTTCATGGGTGCTTTGGTGGTAACTTTATGATAACATACACTAGAAAAGGTGTGAATCTACACCCCTGAATCACATTACCTTAATAAAAAAAAATACAATTAAAAGCAAAGACATTATCAGATTTGGTCAAGGAGGTGGTGAACAGGAAGAGATACCTCTAGATAATGCAAAGGTAAATCAAGAAAGTATCTGGAGGATGAAACATTTGAACTTTCAGGAGGGATTATACACACAAAATGGGTAGGAGAACGCAATAAAGTATGGGCAAACACTCAAAACCAGGAAAATCACCCCTGTTGTTATGGAAGACAAATAATCCAGTTTGAAAACTTCAAACACAGTCTTTGTCATCAAGATGCTTCAACTTGGAATAAACCATCAAAATCATATAAATATCACAGATATTTATCATCAAGATGTCTTTGTCATCAAGATGCTTCAACTTAGAATAAACCATCAAAATCATATAAATATCACAGACAGGGATAATTAGTGATTCCCCTGTTATAATGAACTAAAAGCATATTTAACAGGTTTCCCCTCTTCTCCTTAAGAAGAATATTCTTATGGGCCTCCCCTGGTGGCGCAGCGGTTGAGTGCTGGGCTGCAAGGCTGCCCGCAGCCTCTGCAGCACCGGTTCATTCCCTGGGCCACCAGCAAGGGTCCCACAAAAAGAAAAGAATATTGGGCCTCCCCGGTGGCACAGCGGTTGAGCGCTGGGTTGCGAAGCTGCCTGCAGCCTCTGCAGTGCCAGTTCGATTCCCAGCCGCTGGCGAGGGTCCCACATGGCACGCAGAGATCTCCTGCTGTGCCCGCTGCTCCCCTCAGCAGTGTATTTCGTCAGTCTGCCTGTTCTGTTCCCCGCTCTGGCTCTGGTGAATCCTCTCACCCTCCCACACTTCTGACTGTACCCAGTGCTTGAATAAATAAATAAATAAATCTTTAAAAAAAAAAAAAAAAAGAATATTTTTATTTAGTATGATTTGGTAGATTACTTAAGTCTGGAGACACTATTAATTTATAATGAAATATTTTTGAGCATTCTTAACCTACAAAATCACACCAAATAGGTAGGGTATAAATGACTGAAATGATCCTGGAAAAGCTTTCCGGTCAGTTGGTTTGACCTAGGAGTCCATTAATTAAAAAGAACCAGGCCCAAATTTATGTGTTATAAGAATGAAAGAAAAATCTCTGCCATGTGAGACCATCATGTTCAACTTTTGATTTATTTTGTGGTTACAAAAAGAACTTAACTCTTTTCCCATTTGTCCCCTTTTGCCAAGCACATCTTCCAGACACAAAAGAATAGAACTGACTCACGCATAATAATTTTTTTTCATTATGACCACTGCATCTTCCTCATCCAAGTAACTGCGTGGAATGGGTATTGCACCATTATAGGCAGTGTAATTTTGTTTCCCCAAAAGCACATTGAGGCATATACTCTTACAGGTCAGTGTGTCCTGTCAGTTCATGTAGATACTAAACTTCTCTGTGCTTTGCTCTTTTGTAGGTGTTTATGAGAACAACTTTTGTAGGGTCAGAATTCAATCTTGGTTGAAAGAAAACACAGGAGTATTATTTGTATAATGGAATAAGTAAATGGGTTTTAAAGACAAAAATTCCAAGGTTAAGAAATACTATGTTGAATTAGAAATGCACTTATGTAATATTATTCATAAACATAATTAAAAGTACAAATATAGCCAGATAATATAATGATTTTTAAAATATACTTCTTACGTCTAGAAAAAGAAATGCAATTTTGCCCAAATTAGATTTTTTTCTTGTAGCCAACACAAACCTCACTTTTAACTGTCATCAATGTGTCTTGTGGGATTTACATTATATTAGCTTTATTACTTAATCGTATTTGGAGATCTTATACCCAGTCCACAAGTAAATCTCCCTACAGATTAATAATAAAGATGAAAAACAGAAAGATAAAATCTAGGCATCTGAAAACCAACAGGAAAACTTATTGGCAAAACTTTTTCTTTATGCCAAAGGAATTATCGGATAAGCTATATTTTTGTGGGAGAAAATTTCTGTCTAAAATATAAATTCAATTACTCAATTACCTCCATTTCTAATTCTGCAGACAATAAAACTGATTTAGAAAGGACCCAAATATTTCTCTTTCTCTTTAGCAACATAATGCATTATTTTGAAAATCACTACAATGGCTAAGGAATTAAACACTGGTCCACAATTTTTTTTTCAGTTTTTAAACATACATATTTCCAAATAAGGGTTAAACAGAGGTACATATACAATAAGCTATGTCTCAACTTTATTTTGTTTTCTATGACGGGATAAGGGATTTAAAAAAAAAAAAAAAACAAAAAACTCTACACTTCTTTTCAGTCTTCCATTATCCTTACCAGCCCAAGCTCATAATTTTTTCCCACCACTATCCATTATACATATTTAACCCTTCCTTCCTCCTTTCCACCTTAGTCTCAGAAGTCAATTTATTAGTATCCAGTAGCTCTTATAAGTATTTTGCTTTATCAAATAATCTACTACTACGTAAAGTCCAGTGTTTTTCTTAATGATTCTTATTTGCTTTACTACACAAAGTTCTCTCAAAATCCTTCCATTTTGCTGTAAATGACAACATTCCTCTTTCCTTATAACTGAGTAATATTCTGAGTGGATATGCCATATCTTTTTGATCCAATTCTCTGCCAATAGATACTTAGTCTGCTGCCATGTCCTAGTTATTGTAAATAATTTTGTGGTAAACATCATGGAACATATAATTTTTTTACTTGTTACATGTACTTTGGATAAAGGCCCAATAGTGGAATTTCTGGATCATACAGTATTTCCATTTCTATTTTATACATTGTAAATTCAAATCATTTGCCAAAAGAGCTGCACTAGATTACATACCTACCCAAAGTGTAATAAGATTCCTCTTTTTCCACATTCTCTCCAGCATTTTTTGTTGGGGATCTTTTTTTTTTTTTTTTTTTTTTTTTTTTTAAATTTAAATATTTTATTTTCTATAATTCTTACATCTTTTTTCATCTTTTTTTTTTTTTTTTTTTATAAATTTTATTGTTATATTCCCCATACAATTGCAGCCCCCCATTCTGACCCCAATCCCTCCCCTCCCGCCCCCGCCCCCCTAAAAGTGTCTCTGGTTCATAGTTTTTTGTTGATTTTGATTTTCACTTTCTTATAGTTATTCATTTTCCTGGTCCCTTATTTAAGTTTTCTAGATTCCTGCTATGAGTGAGACCATCCGGTATTTTTCTTTTTCTTTTTGGCTTATTTCGCTGAGCATGATCGTTGGGGATCTTTTTGATATGTGCTATTCTCTTTTGAAGTTGTGCGATATCTCATTGTAGTTTTGACCTGATCTCCATTGCTTTCACTGTAAAGTGGTGATGAGCATTTTTGCATGTGTCTGTTGGTCTTCTGAATATCCTTTTTTGTCCACATCTGCTGCATTTATTAATTTATTAATTGGTGTGTTTTTATTTAAAATTGAATTTTTTATGTATCTTGGATATTACCCCATTCAATTGTGTATAAAATGTATAAAATGAATATTTTCTCCCATTCAGTAGGATGTCTTTTTAATCTACTTGTATTTTCTTTGTTTAGTAAAAGCTTTTTTTATTTGTGGTAGTCCCAATTATTAACTTTTACCTTTACTTCCCTTGCCATAGGAGTTGATTGTTAAAAACATCTTTCTCATTGAGGGCAGAAATGTTTTCTTCTATATATTACATCACTGCAGGTTTTATACCTAAATCTTAATCCATTTAGAATGTTTTTATGCATGGACTTAGAGCATGATCCAACTTATTCTTTCATATGCTGCTGGTTTTTTTCTAGCACCATTTGTTGAAGAGAATCTCCTTTCCTTATTGTATGGAATGGTTCCTTCATCATGATTTTAGTGAGAACATCATATATACATGGATTTACATTTGGGCTTCAATTCTGTTCCATTGACCCATGGGTCTATTTTTATTCTAATATCATATTGTTTTGTTTCTCTATAGACTACTTTAAAATCAGGTAACATTTTGGCTCCATTTTCTCCTTTTTTTCAGGGTTGCTTTTGTTATTTGTAGCCTTTTATAGGTCCATATAAATTTTAATATTTTGTTCAATTTCTTTGAAGACTCTTGGTAGTTTAATGGGTATTGCATTAAATTTACTTATTGCTTTTGGTAAAATAGTCATTTTGACAATACTGATTCTTCCCACACATGAGTGTGAGATGTCTTTCCATCTCTACATGTCATGACCTATATCCTTTAATAATGTCTTATAGTTTTCATGGTATAATTCTATCACATCCCTGATTAGGTTAATTCCTAGGCATTTGACTCTTTTTGATGTGACTATGAATGGAATTATTTTCTAAGTTTGTTTTCTCATGCATTATTTGTATATAAAAATGCAACAGATTTTTCTGTGTAGCTTTTGTAATTTGTCATGTTTCAGTATTAATTTTCTAAGTTTTTTTAGTGGCATATTTGGGACTTTAAATATATATCATCTAGAAATAGTAGCTTCACTTCTTTTCCTACCTGGATTCCTCTATTTCCTGTTGATGTCCAATTGTTCTCACTAAAATATCTGAACCTTCTAATACTAAATTAAATGGTAGCAGTGGACATCTTTGCCTTGTTCCTGGTCAATTTTTCCCCATTTAATATTATATTGGTTGTATATTTGTGATAAATGACATTATTATATTGAGACAGGTTCTTTCTAGTCACATATTGCTCAGAGTTTTATCATAAATAGATGCTGAATCACAGCAAGTACTTTCTCTCCAACTATTGATATTACCATATGATTACCTTTGCCTTTTTGATGTAATGCATTACATTGATTAATTTATGTACATTAAACCAGACTTTGCATCACTAGGAGATATTTGATTTGAACATGATGTATAATCCTTGCAAGTATTATTGAATTTGATCTGCAAGTATTATTGAATTTGATCTGCTAGTATTTTGTTTAGAATTTTCATATCAATATTCATCAAGGAAATTGTTTATCATTTTCTTCTGCTGTCTTTGGTTTCATCATTAGAGTAATGTCGACATCATAAACTGTACCAGAGAGTATTCCCTCTTCTTGTCTTTTTAAAAATAACTTGAACAAGATAGGTGTAAGTTCTTTAAAGTTTTGATTAAATTTGGTTGTAAATATGTAGGATCCTAGGTTTTTTTGCTCCTGGGGAGATTTTTGATTACTGTTTCAATATTCATGATTGTGATTGATTTATTCAACTCTTCCGCTTTTAGTCTTGGCAAACTATTTCTAGCAAATTTATGTGTAGTGTTTCATTGTAATCTCTTATGATCTTTTGTAATTTCTATGTCATCTGTAGTAATTTCTACTCTTATTAAGTCTGTTCAATGTTTTCTCTTTTCTGTTTCTCAAGCTAGAGATTTGTTGATTTTGTTTATCTTCAACAAGAACCAACTCTTAATTTCATTGATATCTTGTATAGTCTTTTTTATCTAACAATTCCATTTATTATCTTAACTATTTAAGGTGCTAAGCACACTAGATTTATGACTATATAATTAAAATTCATACTTAGGGAAAATAAACCTAGACAGACTATTTACACTTTTTTTTGTTAAGTTTTTCTTTAATGGTATTATGTTATATTGAAATGTTGATTTATAACATTTTATATGATTTACAGGTACAGATTCACAACTATTCAAACATACGTTAACATATTATACCCATCACTAAAGCACAATTACCTTAAGCTATCGGGCCCTTTCTTTACCCCCTTCCCTTCATTTGGTAACCTCAAATTTATGGTAAGATTTCTACAGTTTGTTTTGGTTTAGTTTTTCTGTTGCTTGGTTTTTCTCTTTATATTCCACATGAGTGAAATCATCTACTATTTGACTTTCTCCTTCTAGTTCTGCTTAGCATATCCCCTCCATGTTTTGCAAATGTCAAAAATTTACCTTTTTATAGCTGAGTAGTATTCCATTGTTTATATATACCACAGATTTTTAATCTACTCATTTACTATTGGACACAGGTTTTTACCATAGTTTGGTTATTGTTAATAGTGCTGCACTGAACAAATGAATATATATATATATTCCTTTGAATCAGTGTTGTTGCATCATTCAGATATATATCTAAGAGTGGAATTGTTAATTGTTACCTTTTATAGCTGAAAGTCTGGAATTCTATCTTATCTGATATATATAGACACATAGAGATAGATATACAGGTATAGATCTACCCCTGTCCTATATTTAGTCCCATTTGCTTGAAAAATTGTTTTACAACCAATTACTTTAAGCTTATGTTTATCTTTGGAACTGAGATTGTATTGTCTTTTCTTAAGCAAGAAGCCAGCTGGGCCTTTGGATTGGTGAGTTCACTTCCCATTTAGGTTTATTACTAATAAAGATTTATAACTGCCATTTTATCTTGTTTTTCTGCTAACTCCTTATTCATTTTTTTTTGGATTTTATTCTATTCAATTTAAACATAAATGTTCCTTTCAACACTTCTTATAGAAGAGGTCTAGTATAGGCAAACTCTTTCTGAAAGGTCTTTATTTCTCCCTCATATCTGAAAGAGAATCTTAAAGACTACAGTACACTTGACTGGGACCTTTTTTATTTTTAAATATTTCAAATATGTCATCCCATCCTCTACTTTTTGTAAGGATTCTTCTGAGAAGTATGATGTAAGCCTGAAAGACATCACTAACCACCTTCAATATTATCTCTTTGTCTTGAATTCTAGGTTGTTTCTCAACTATTTGTCTCCGTGTAGTTATCGTTGCATTTAGCTACCCAGGTGTTCTTTTAGATGCATGGATCTGTATATTTAATTCCTTTCCCAAGTTTGAGAAGTTTTCTTCTATTATTTGTTTAAATAATCTCTCTTCTCTCTCCCCCTCCTGTGATACTCATTATTGTTATGTTGAAGGTTTTCTTCATTTTTCCCCCTTGTATTTCTTTTTTTCTTTCTTTGTGTATTATCTTCAAGGTCACTGACTCAATCCTCTGTTTCATCTATTCTGCCTATAGAATTCTCTAGAAGTTTTTATCTCATCTATTAAGGTTTTTGCATCCTAAATCTATTGTTTTATTATTATTTAAAGCCTTCACTCCTTTCTCTCCTGGGTTGTACTATACCAGTATCACTACAAACACAGTCAAATTACAGTCTTCCTATTTCCTTTCACCATGACATTGCTCTTGATGTCATTCATTTATCTGTCAGTAGTTGTCTTTGCTTGGGATAATTTGGTTGTGAGTATATAGATGAGACAAACCCAGTGTTACCATTCAGCTACCATTTTGCTATATTTCCTAGCTCAACTTTAAACTGTAATGTATGGTTGTTTGGGGACAGAGTAATTTTTATGGGCTAAACCTTTTATTCAGTGTAATATTAATAATGTGGGGGGGGATAAACAGAAATACTGAGAATCTTGCAACTTCTTGTAAAGTAAATAAATCTATGTTCATGGTGCAAACTAAGTGTTTGTATGTGGGTGACTATTTCATAACTTATCAACCAAATAGTGATCAGTGAACATATCCCTGTATCAAAGAAGATACAGTTCCCATCTTTAAGATGGGATCAAAGTCAAATAAAGTCATTGTTCTATAACAGTATGGATTGAAGCAAAGTCTTTCCTGTGCTTATAAGCAAAGTTGAGTGACTTGAATTAATGTTCAAATATAAACAAAGTAAGCAGGAGTATAACTACTTTCTCAAATCCTATAAGGTTGTCCAGTCTCTAGCATCATTAAAATTACTTCATATCTGAAGTATTCCTAGTAATATGATTACTTGAATACGAATGTTTCTACTCTTTCTCTCTATTCCCTCTGCTATCTTCTGTAAGCTAGGGTAATCCATTGATGGCTACCAAAAATCAAAGAAAATAACCACTTATCAGTTGCTTCCCTCAAGAAACCCAGAAATCTCAGGTATGTCACTAATATTCTGACTTACACAAGCACATGCTAGAAAATCACCTTAACAAAAATGAAAGTGAACACTTTTCTGTCACCCTTAGTGGCCCATTGTAAGAATATTCTCCAAATGTTGCTTCAAATCCTTTTAAATATACTTCCTCTTAATTTCAGATTATTATTACTCTTTAAATTTTAACATGCATCCTATTATTCCAAAGAGCTCTGAAAAATATTTTATGGCACATAAATCTGATTTTGCTTTGTAAACCACAGGATGACAGAAATACATTTGATTCATTTTTTTTTTAAGATTTATTCATTTTTATACAAGAACCAGGGTACAGGCCAGATGCGGGGGAGGGTGAGAGGATTCACCAGAGACAGGGCAGGGAACAGAACAGGCAGACTGAAGAAATACACTGCTGAAGGGAGCAGCGGGCAAGTCAGGAGAGGTCTGCTTCACCATGTGGGATTCTCACCATCTGGCAGGGATCGAACCCGCACTGCAGAGGCTGCGGACAGCTTCACAGTGCAGCACTCAACCGCCTGTGCCACCAGGGAGGCCCATTTGATTCTTTTTTTTTTTCTTTTTTTTTTTCTTTTTTTTTTAAAGATTTATTCACCTATCTTATATAAGCACTGGGTACAGTCAGAAGCACGGGAAGGTGAGAGAATTCACCAGAGCCAGAGCAGGGAGCAGAAAGGGCAGAACGACGAAGCACACTGCTGAGGGGAACAACGGGCATGGCAGGAGATGTCTGCGCCATGTGAGCCCCCCACCCCCCCACGGACGGCTGGGGTTCGCTGCAGAAGCTGTGGGCAGCCTCACAGCCCAGCACTCAACTGCTATGCCACTGGGGGAGGCCCTTGATTCATTTTTTTTAAAGATTTATTTATGCATACAAGAAGTGGGGTACAGGCCAGAGGTATGGGGGGTGACAGGATTCACCAGAGACAGAGTGGGGAACAGAACAGGCAGACCTACTGAAATACACTGTTGAGGGGAGCAGCGGTGAGGCAGGAGAGGTCTGCTGCACCAGGTGGGTTGCTCTCTGGCAGGCCGGGGATGGAACTCATGCTGCAGGATAGCTTGATAGCACTGTCTTTAACCCTTGCACCACCAGGGAGGCCCTGCTTCATTTTTAATGCATGGTTTCTTGAATTTACTCTTTGGTCGTATCAGTTATAGGGATTCATTTGCTTCTATGGGGCTAGTAGTGCTTTAGCTGAGGGAAAAAAGAAGTGCTATAGTTTTTCCCCTCAAGACATACAAAATCAAGCTGGTACTCTATAACTTACATCTATGAAGCCATTACCAAAACAAACAAACAAACAAATAAATAAATACATCAGTATTAAATGAAATAAAATGACCTGTTTTCAGTTTTTTTAAGACTGAGAAATCCCTTGTAGTTTCTTGCTTAGTTTCTTGTTTATATAGAAATCATCTTGCTTTTTAATGACAATATAAGTTCATATTGCAAATGAGGAGTCTTTTATATTCATTTTCAACACACCATGCAGTTTTTCATTGTCAAAAATATGAATACTGGATAATATAGTAAGAGGATATGGTTATGGCGGAGGCTTTTTCCACCAAACACTACTACATCTGTTTAAATTTCTTAACAGCTGTTACCGCTGATTTTCAAAACATTTAAAGACTTTACTGTACTCCCCGCTCCTCTAAGCAAGCCTTGTTCCTTTATCCCCCCAAGTCCTTTGCTTCTTTTTCACTTTCCTTTCCTCTGGGAAACTTCTTTTATAAATTGGCTGCATTTTATTGCCATCCTCTCTATTCTTATCATCTGCCTTCTGTCACAGCCCAGCTGGGAATTGATTGAAGGAAAGAAGTGAGAGCTGGAAATGTTTCAAGTCATTTTCTTCTAAGCCCCAGGACACCCCAGGAACTGATTCATATACTTCTCACCTCCTTGCAATCTTCTCTCATCTCTTCCAAACACTAGTCTAAAACCACAGAACAGCATGTGGGAACCTGTCACCGACAGAAACACATGGTCCAAAACCCCATTATCACTATGACATTTGATGCCCTAGACAGTGAGACTAATGTATTGCCTTTGCCAACACTTGTCAAGAAAATTATAAAATGTAATCAAGTTATCCATCTTTGTCTATGAGCTGTGCAGTGTCTACTGCTGTAACTAAATGGGATGTACATAAGGAAATAAAGGAGATCAGTTAGGTAGCAATAAGTTTCTTACCCAAGTCTGCTTGAAATGTCTGCTTAGAACTCCTAAAATGAGTATTTACCCTTTTCCATCCTCACTATAAGGAGTAAATAAGCTATGATGAGGTGAAAGTATAGGTGTCATAATAGAAAATTCTAAGCATTTAACCGTTAATATGAGACATACATAGGTCTTACCTCTATCCTTCAGGTCCAGCAGATAGAAACAATTCCAGGACCTCCCCTAGTGGCGCAGCGGTTGAGCGCTGGGCTGCAAAGCTGCCTGCAGCCTCTGCAGTGCCGGTTCGATCCCTGGCCACCAGCGAGGGTCCCACATGGCATGCAGACCTCTCCTGCCACGCCCGCTGCTCCCCTCAGCAGTGTACTTCGTCAGTCTGCCTGTTCTGTTCCCCGCTCTGGCTCTGGTGAATTCTCTTACCCTCCCACGCTTCTGACTATACCCAGTGCTTGTATAAATAAATAAATAAGTCTTTTTAAAAAAAAATTCCAAATGCCAAGAAGCAGTAGTTTTAACATAAAGTTTAAAAGAATCTTTTTATTAATGACATTAACATAACATTAACCTAAGACCCTAACCAACTATAGAGATAGGGGTTTGCATAGATTCTTGGGAATGGGAATAAGTGAAAGAAGCTATTGTTGCAATTATAGCCAATGGACCATAAGAATGAATACAAAACCACGTTACAGTTTATCAAATTCATATGTAGTATCCTAAGCCAGAATGGCCTTCCCAATACTTATTGCAAAAAAAAGTGAGATTGCACTAGTATGATAGAAAAAATAGGTAAAGCTGTATGTCACTGAATTATGTTTTTATCTATAATTTCTTTTTTATTCCCTAGCTTTATGGGAAAAGCTTTCAAAACTGGCTACTTTATAAAGCATTAAATTGTTTTAACTATATATATTGCTTTATTGGAAGTGTTTACTTCGTTTTTTAACTGTCAGTTTCTAACTAAAACTGTCAAGAGTTGTCACTTTTCATTTATAACGAATTGAGCAAGATTACAAATCCTTTCCGTCTGTTATGTTTCAGATAGATTGGAAGCACAATGAAAGCAGAATCCAGTGAAGAAAAAAAAATAGGGAGAAAAAAGGAAGTTATGAATGGTAAACACCGAGAGCCTTCTCGAAATGAACAAGGAGGCGTTATGAATTTTTTGACTTTTTCAGTATTTTTCCACAAGCCAGGACAAAAACACTGCCTGTTATCATTGTTTCTTATTTGTCCTAACTTATAAATATTCTAACAAAAAGAAACCTGCTAAGTTGTATTACAATCCTAATGCTGAGCTGTTGAGTAGATGCTTCACAGTATTGAGAACATACCTAGTTTTCTTGATTTTACATCTCATTTCTTCAAAATTTCTAGTTCATGGATTGTTGTGTTTTAGAAGAGATCACTAGATGGTCCCCATAATCTACTGTCTATTTATTTAGAAATAGAATATCATGCATTTTAGATGAGCCAATGACCTATTTAACAAAGGACTATATTCTCAGCAAGGTATGATTATGTGATTCCGGAGGAAGGAGAGAAATAGTGATTGTAACTTCCAGATCACATTCTTACTAGGAATTCCCACTTCTGTCTCTCCCACTCCTATAACTTTTAATGTTGATATGGTGCTGGTGAGATAACTTTGTCAATGAGACAAGAGGACATCCTGAAAAAACAGTGGAACAATCAAACAAAGTTATCCTATTCCTTAATGCCCTCCTGGATCAAAATCATAGCCATGTTGGTGATTTCTCTCTTCTACAAGACAGAAATAAATCCCTATCTTATTTAAGTCACTATTTCTGGCTAGCAACTCAACCAATACCTATCTGTTATTATTGTTTTACTTTTTCCTATCATACTTGCCTTATAATATTCTAAAGATTCAAAGAAAATTTCCAGTGAATAAATTACAAAAAGTAACACATAGAAAATGTTGATACTGTAACTATTTTATATCAATTAGCAAACAACTTAACTGCCTAACAAATTTGTCATGACAACTCAAAAACTATCCAAAATGTAAATGTCCCATAATTGAGCAGTGAAATATAAAATTTCACTTGAATAACTGTAATACCTCAAAAATCCAGCAAGGGATATTTCTCAAAATATACTCACTCTATATAGTTTTTCATACATATATTGAACAGGGATCTTTATTTGTTTGTTTTGGGCTTTTTTGAAAAGGAATCTTTAACAGAGGAGACTAGATTTGTGGTTCTGATACAAACCAGAGTAATTTTTTAAAAACACTGTGTCCATCTAAGAGAAATGTTCTTGCAACTCTAATAGCAGTAGGAGGTCACTCACAGATTTATATTCATCTTTAGGAACACATTCCTGATAATTCTATGACCAAAACAATGGGTACATCTACAAGACAAGTAATCAGAAAATAACAGGAAAAACCTAGGCAGGAATAAGAATAGAAATTTACCCTCAGGACTTTCTTTCCAGGACTTAGAGGAAACAAAATTGGAAACATGGCTGTCACCAAGTATTAAAAATTCTTTCATTGATATTTGAAGACCAGTCTTCCTGCCTTTACTGTGTCTTTCCAATGCAGTTTCCACCGTTTTAAAGTTTAGATTTATGAGAAGCATCAGTCCTCAGGGACTAGAGACAGAAAACAAATATAAATTTAACTACATAAAAGCAATGCTTTATATGTCTATAGTCAAGTATAATTTTATCAAATGGAAAAAATAAGCCCATAAATATATTCTATCCTATTCAAAACAAAGACACCAGGTAATTTTGATTAAGTATATATTAAGCTTAATATCATTTTTTCTTATTCCTGATAACATAATTCTATTAGTGAATCTGAGAATAAGAACCCAACTACTTCTTTATAAAACATTTTCAACAGACATAAAGGAATGTGAAGATTATATAAGGAGATAGAAAACTTCTACTAAACTAAGGATGGCAAACCCAAAAATGTGATACATGGAAACTGCTGGTACATAAGTTTATATTTATAAGTTGAACATCCAAATTGTAATTCTCCATGGAGACAATTCTTACAGAATAAAATTCATCAACATAGAGTCAATGGGAGATAAAATGAGAAAGGAAAAAATTATCACAAGTAATATAATAAAGACTGAAAAGTCAGAGATAACCTAAAGGAAGTCATTTAATTTTAAAAAACGGACACATTAAAAACTCACACTGACCAATTTGTTAGAGTTTTTGTTGCAGTACTTAACACAAAATGGAATCTCAATGAACATAGTCTTCCTTCCTCCTACCTGCCCTTTCCATTTATTCCTTAGTATTTTTCACTTGTTTAATTTCCAGTGCTTCCCCTTCTGCTTTATATTTGATAAGATACTATAAGCCCTTTTATGAGTTATTAATGTAATGCATTATCACAGGATTATTTTGTTATTAGGTTTCCTCACACACTCTTCCCAAAATAACTAACCAAGAACATATCTCCTATTTCTACAGTTAATACTTCTGTGCATAGGCTATATCCCATTTGTTTCCATATGTTCTAGGATATTTTCAAAATAGCTTCCACCTTCATGGATCTGCAATATTTTCTGTTCCATGTACTTTGAGTGCTCCTTTTTGTTAATTATATTTAAACTTTTCAAGAACACTAGTTTCATCACATCCTGTTTTAATTCTTCCATTTAATGCCAGACTAATTAATTGCCTACAGTTTCCCTCATAGATATTCATGAAATTATTCTCTCAAATGCAAAAATGATCCCTATCCATTTAGTTGCTTATTAACTTTTAGTAGAAATATCAAATTAAAAAACCTTGATTTTTCAAGATTTCACTCTGCTTTTTCTTAGTTTTAATTTCTTTTCCTATGTGAATTAAATAAAAACAATTAAATTGCTTATAAATATAAATGCATATAAAGACTGCCCAATAATTTTTTATTCCCTTACTTCTCATGTGTAGAAGCATCATGTCTTCAATGTCCACACCCAAACTCTAGGTCATTGTCCTTTGCCCATCTCACCATTCAAATAACGGGTATTCTTTCTCATAATTCTCTATGCATATAAATACCAAATGCAACTCCACTTTTAAACTGTTATACCTCCAGGGCCTCCCCTGGTGGCGCAGCCATTAAGCGCTGGGCTGCAAAGCTGCCTGCAGTCTCTGCAGCGCCGGTTCGATCCCTGGCTACCGGGCAGGAGTCCCACATGGCGCAACAGACCTCTCCTGCAGTGCCCGCTGCTCCCCTCAGCAGTGTATTTCGTCGGTCTGCCTGTTCTGTTCCCCGCTCTGGCTCTGGTGAATTCTCTCGCCCTCCCACGCTTCTGACTGTACCCAGTGCTTGTATAAATAAATAAATAAATCTTTAAAAAAAAATAAAAATAAACTGTTATACCTCCATTTGATATTTCTAGTTGCCCATTTGAGTGTCTGACTTGTATGTCTTGTCAGATATGGAAACATCAGATCTCAAAGTAAAATTCTCTTAATTCAAAAACCAATGTTTTAGTCATCCATCCCACAGATTTGAAATTTTTAGTTTTTACTTTCTTGATCTTTACACCCCTATAAATAAACTTAATGTACATTTTTCCTTATTTCAGCAATCTAAGTTTTCCATTTCTGTCTATTCCTACAGTTCAACCCATACCTTAGTTAGCACAACCATGTAGGTGTTCTTCATAGTTGTCCTCCTTTTCCCTCAAAGTCCTTCAACATATTAGTATCAACCATTATTTCAAAAGCATCTGTCACTGCCTTTCTCACTGAAAGTCACGATTCAGTCATGTGTCTAATGTTTTTCCTCTTGCTGCCCTCTGCACCTCTGAAACTTTGCTTCTTACTATGCCATTACCTAAATCCGGCACCCCTGCCTTTTCTTCCTTTTCTCTTTTATCCATGACCAGAATGTGTCACATGGACATACTGTTTCTTCTTCTACTTTCTAATAAAAACTTCAAAATTCATTTCCAATTTTTTTATAAAGTTTTCCCTGCCTTTTATTGAATTTTGTTTCCTCCCAGCATTTAGTCCAAAGTTAAATTTGAACTATCCTGCACAGTTCTTAATCTCACCTGATATACATGAAGTTCTACCCTCAGTACTGATATTCTTCTATCTTATGTCTTATTTTCATATAAAAACTAGGGGAGGGGGAGGGGAGAAATAAAATGATAGTAGATAATATGTAAAGGTAGATTTATTAATAAGTAGGAGCTGAGTGCTGTTTATAGATGTGTTCCATTTGTGGTAATTCAGTGAGGTGTACATTTATGTGTTATTTTCTTTGCTTATTGTACTTTAATAAAAACTATTTTCAAAAGATGAAATTTTGCCATTTGTAATAATATAGATGGAATTGGAAGGGATTATGCTAAGTGAAATAAGTCATAAGGAAAAAAGCTGAATTATTTCACTCAAGTGGAATATAAAGAAAAAAAAGAAAATGAAACCAAAAGAAACCCTAGAAATATGATTGCACAATTGTGGCTATTAGAGAGGGATAGGGATGAAGGAGGAAGGAGAGCAGCGTCAACAGTAAAGGAATTAGGGTGCCTGGTGGTAGGTGTAGTATGGTTAAGATACATCTGAAGAGATGTATATAATTTAGAGTAATAAGTTTACAATGTACAAGCCAATGTTACCTTGGGAATAAAAAGAAAATGAGCAGAAGAATGGCCTTATAAAGTCCAAGATTTGCTTTGAGCCCCTACTAAAAGAAACATGAATATTAGTTCCTTTTCCAGATAAAAATACCTTGCTAATTGCCTACTCTAGATGTAATTAAGAAGACATTCTTATTCATAAAAAAATTAAAAATAATTTGATTAGGAAAAGTTATACAAAAAAACGAAGACAACTGTATCTACTTCCCAATACTGCCTAAGATCAGTCCTAGAATTGTAAAAAATAAAGTCAGAATCCTTTTGGGTCAGTAAGTATGCTTAGCAGAGACAGAATAAGAATTTTACAATGTTTACCTGAACTGAGCTCAAAAGCAAAGATACTGCTTCTGAATGACAGGCACTGGCTAACAGTTTCATCTATCCTGATTTCAGGGAAATATAATTCCTTCAGGCTCTGTGTCAACTTAAAAAAGATGTCCCTTAAATCCATCTACTTCCCTTTGTTCTGGCTGATTCTATGCTTGCCAAGGCCATCTATTACTAGCAAATTGGGTTTCCCACATATATTGATGTCAAGAGTGGTGTGCTGAGAAGACAACTTGTACAAGTTATAGATTACGCTAGATGGATCGTCCTTTATAAATAAGCTGGATTGTGTTTTACAAATCCTTTTCTTCAGGATCTGATTACCGTGAATCAATTCATCAACATGTGAACAACTTAGGAATATCATTAGCTGAGGAGAAAAAACTTAGACTATAGAGGAGGAGGTCAAAACCGTGGTATAGAAACCATTGAATTGTGTCTCCTTACAAGTTCTCTCAGCAATACCAAAAGACAAAGTATAAATTCAGGTGTCTGCACAAATATTTTACTGTAAAATTTAAATGGACACCATCTAAAGACTAATCTTTATTTGACATACTAAAAAATCCTGACATGTGCTTGTTAAAATCTTGCTAATTTTGCTCATAAACTAATACTTTCTTATCTTCTCTACAGAAAATATACTCAATCATTCATTCAAGGAGATGACTTTCTATTCTCTGGATCTTGACTCCAATGGCACTTTATTCTAAATGACTCTTTATATAAAAATAATTTTTTATTGTTTTCCCTTATGTCATTGTTTTTATTTTTTAATATTAAATTTTTTTACATCATTTTTCATTTTTAAACAATATGTGCTTCCCCCCACCCCCTCAGGTGTAGTCCCATAGAGTTTCCTTCTCCAATGCACCCATGCACCATCACCTCAGTCCCCTGTGCTTCTCCCTCCCTCCCTCTGATGCCTTTCCCTCCTCCCCCACTGCAGGATGTCTCTGATTTATAATTGTTCATTTTTGCTTTGTTGTGTTTTGTACTATTATTATTTAAGAAAGAAATTCTTACCTGATATTTATATCCAACAGCACTTTCTCTTGGATCTAATTATGAAATACCTTAATGATAATCTTTGAACAGTCACAAATACTTGACTCAAATTATTTCCCTCTTTCCCATCTCATCTAAGTAATGAACTTATCCTTCCATTCTCTTTATTGCCTTTATTTTTCATGTAACATAAGTGTGTGAACATGCAAAAAAAAGCAAGAAAGTTTGTATTTAAAACAGACAAAGTACAATCTTCTTGAAGATGTGGAACTTTCTATAGCAGGCAATGAGGAGCTCCAGAAGGGTTCAAAGTTTAGGTAGTATGTTTTTAGGTTCATGTCTTAAGTGAATTTACCCTGTAAAGATGGGTTTGATGTATACAAAGTTGGAGCAGAGATTCCTTATAGAAGATAATTGCAGTAGCATGTAAGAGTTGAAGTCTAAGACTTTAATAACAGAAGGAAATAATAGGAATTATTAGTAGGCAAGGAAAATTGAAAAAAAATACTTCCTGGTAAAAATCAGCAATTGGTGAATGACTACATATAGGAAAAGGTAAGAAAATAGTAACTAACCAGACAAGACAGAGAACTCAGGAAGGGAAGTCAATATAGGATGAAAGATACAACTCGAGATACAAATGTACAGTTCAGTGAGAGCTCTAACAAGCAGTGGAATCTCTTTTTTTTTAAAGATTTATTTATTTATGCATACAAGAGCTGGGGTACGGGCCAGAGGTGTGGGGGGTGAGAGGTTTCACCAGAGACAGAATGGGGAGCAGAACAGGCAGATCTACTGAAATACACTGCTGAGGGGAGCAGCAGGCGAAACAGGAGAGGTCTGCTGCACCATGTGGGTAGCTCCCTGGCCAGCTGGAAATAGAACTCAGGCTGCAGAGGCTGCAGGTAGCATCACAGTGCTGTGCTTAACCCCTTATGCCACCAGGGAGGCCCAAGCAGTTGAATATCTTACTATTATACTCTGAGTGAAGGTCTGTACTAAGCTTATGAATTTGGAATAGTATATAAATAAAAGCTAAAACCATTAGAATGAATGAAATTAACTAACACCAATGTAAAGCATAAGAAGGTAAGAACATAGACCCAACATGGAGGGCAGACAATGAAAGAGACTTCTACCTAATCTCTGCAGACTAAGAACCAGGTGAAAAAAAAGGTACTATTAAGAAAAATTTCATTGGTAATTTCAACCCAAAGGAGGGAAAAAAAAATCTACTTTTTTCAAGGAATAGAGTATTTAATTTTCCAGGTATCCATTCTACCCTCTCCTAAAAATAACACTGTTGGGGAATTTTTGCTTTGAGTAAACTTTTTCCTGTATCTCAGTAGTCATGGCTTGGATTTAGATGAAAAGCATCTTCTCCACATGCTTCACAAGAGTAAAGCCCCCACGCCCCACCCCATGAACACATTCCATATAGCTGGTCAAAATAACTGCTACTGTTATGATCCACCTAATAAGGGTTTCTGCCATGATGACTAACCTCATGAGCCACTACAATTCAAGACTGGAATTGTGTAGGTTGGTCCTTCTCACCACCCCAGGTGAAATATGCATAAGATGAACTCAGAGGTCAATAGATACAATAAGTATATAATTTATTATCCAAAGTAAAACATTTTTGTCTCGGATAAATGCTAAATAGGCTGCCAGGAAAACAATATAAATTTAGACTATCCCAGACAAGTTAGGACTTACAGTCACTTGACTAAGAGATGAAGATAGACAGTATAAATTGAGCATGTAGACTCACTCTTAGGTTATAGAGCCAATAAATTCCTAATTTTGCTAAATGCAATTAGAGCAGGATTTCTCTCATATTAAAATTTAGTTGCATTGAAAAGAGGTTGTTTTAAAAAATTGTTATCCAGCATTATCTTCAAGTGAAGTAGTAGTGCCTACAGGCAGGGAACTTGAGAAGGGAAAGGGAAACAATAGTTTCATATACCACCCTCTGGTAATGTCATTTTTTGAATTTCTAATAATAATTTAATATAATGTTATATTTTCCATACTTAGAACCTGTGATTGTTACAAATTTTAATAAGACAAATTTTTCTAGAGTGGTATCTACCAAATCAATCATGTTACTATAAAAATTCTTAATCTGTGTCCTCAAGGTTAAGACAATAAAGACAAAGATAACATAAGGATCAAGATCATTTAAGAAAGGGCTCACCCTTATTGATCACATCAACTGAAACAGAACTATTTAGAATGTCAGTGAGCAAGAGTATAAACCATATACAGAACTTTAGCAATTATTTCTACTGGTGTGATAAAGTCATTAAAATTTTTACTTAAATCTATTCCTTGATGTTCCCATTGTAGCATGATACATAATATCCACCTATTAGGATTGCTATATATAATAAAGGTTGTAGTTATTTTTCTCAAGAACGTCATGTTTGAAGAAAGTCAGTACGAATATTATCATCCAACTCTTATTTGGGTTTTGATGTTAGAAGATAAAGAGAATGGCAAGTGACTGGATGACTGCTCACTTTGGGTCTCTCTCATGGCCTCTGTACTAGGGATCTTGACAGTACCAGGCAAGCAACAATGTGAATTCCAATGAAATCACTTAGATGCAAATGAAAGAAAGTCAGAGGGGAGTCAGGAAGTCTTGTCTTTAAGACCAGATTTTACAGACAGAAATGAATAACCTTGGACAAGTTCAAGCCAGATTTGAACAACACATAGAAGGGCACAGCTGAGGTAAAATGGATTTCATGTACAGCTACTTTAGAATAGTTTCAACAGAATGGGAATGGGGAACCCATGCAGAAAAGGGTTGAGGTAAATATATAATATGACATGGAGTTATAGAGTGAACAGATATTTCTCAAAGATTGGCAGTTCATGGGAAAAAATAGAATACAGAACTGAAGATGTCCTTTTCTAACTGCAATGTCCTTGACTTCTCAGGATCTTATTTATCGTGGCATACAGTTTTCTGTCTGGTACCAACCTACAGCCAACTTCATTTTCACTGCCTCCAGCACTAATCTTAAACTTCATAAAAATCATATCTTACTAACATTACAATTCTTTACCCCAAAACTGATTCAATATTTTTTATTCTACTTTTAGCCATCCTAGAAACTGGATAAATTTCAGTTTTTCTTCAGATTTTTCTTCAGATCTTTCCAGAAAATCCACATGTAAGTATCTACCCAAACAATACAAAACACTAATTTGAAGGGATATATGCCCTCCTATGTTCATTGCAGTACTATTTACAGTAACTAAGCTATGAAACAAACTAAGTGTCCAACAATAGACAAGTAGACAAAAAAGATATGTGTATACATGTATACACACAAACACACACACACACACCCCAAATCTTTTTAGGGAGAGAGAAAAAAGAGGTAGAGGTAGAGAAAAAGATATGGTGTATATATACACTATGGAAAATATGGTATAAAAGATGAAATCTTGCCATTTTAAAACATGGATAGCACTGGAGGAATTATGCCAAACTATATAAGTCTGAAGGAGAAAAACAAACACCCCAAGACTTCACTCATATGTGTAATATTAAAAAAAAACAGCAAAGGAACAGACAAAACCAAACAACAAAAAAATAAAGCTTATAATTGGCTGCAGGCTAGCAGGAGGAAAGGTTTTTATACATACATTATGTTTTTTGAAAATTATAGCTTTACTTCCTCTTTCCCAATTTTAATTCCTTTTATATATCATTCTCTTGCCTAATTTCTCTGCATAGGATTTCCAATACTACATGGGATAGTAATTGAGAAATTGAATATGTTGCCTTTTACTAGATCTTAATGGAAAAGCTTTCAGTTTTTCACCCCTGAGAATGTTAGCTGTGGATTTTTTTATTATACTGAAGTATAGCCCACCTTTATTATATTGAGGTATAGCCCACCTTTCCCTGGTATTTCAATGTTTTTATCATATATGAATATTGCATTATCAAATGTGCTCTGGGCAGCCATGGATGTGATCATATGGTTTTTGTCTTTCCTTTTATTGATGAGGCAAACTATGTTTTTATAGTTTTCCTTTTCAGTAAATGGAAATTTTTATTTTCCTAAATTATCTAAGTAGATAGATTCTACCTCAACATAGAATTGTAAAGTATCAGAAGCTATCTGCTATAAAGATTCCTTCTCTCTAGAAGGACTTTTGACAGTTCCATAATAGTTTAAATAAATGCTATTTCATTGTTGAGGACCAACCTTTATGTTTGCCAGATGTAATTTTATCTTTATTAGTACAGAGAAATAAACCAAATCAAAATTTTAATCTGTCTGGTCACTCACAGTTTTTATCCATAATTCAAACAATAGAGTCTAAGAGTATGGTATACCTGTATATCTGACTAACTTAGTATTTGAGATGCTAGCTCAAATTAATGTAGACATGGCATAAAATATAAACAAACTATGACTTTTAGATCTTATCAGGCCTGCTTTCTTTATTTGTACAGCCTGATTGGCTTTTACATGTTCAAAGGGTTTCATTTTAAATTGCTATATAAATAACCTACATAGACTCCTTGATTTTGTGCTTGACCCAGAAAAGCAAAAATGTTTACTATGTTCCCCGAGACCAAAAGGCCTGCTGATATCTGCTATAGAATATCAATGTTTATATTGGGAATTTTTTCTGTGCCATATGATCTCATCCCTGATGTGGCTGCAAAACCATTACCAAGCACACCTGGATTACCAGCTACTCAGTGTAGACACAGTGTTCTCAGGGTCTCTGCAAACAAGTCACTAACCTAGTTGGGGAAAAATCCATAGTTACAAATGCATTGATTTCCCAAATCTCAATATAATGAAAAGTCACACAGTGATACCTGGACTCTAATTTCAAATTTCCAAATTAAAGATTCAGTTATACAAATGTTATTCTACAGGACTAAATTCATCATAGCAATTTCTGTGAACTCTTATTGATAGCTTATCAATGTAGGAAGTGGAGATAATAGAGAGATATTATTGTGACATGAAGCAGCTGTCTATGGGCATGGGTGTTAGAGCTCCATACTACACTGCTCCTTTCCTATATGTTACCAGCCATGAGTTTCCAGCATATAATAAAAGATATTATTCTCATCTGTCAATCAATCCCACTATGCTGCAACATAGCACAAATTTTTAGATGTTTGCGTTACTTGCTATAAAGTACCAAACCCTGTTTGACTGTGGACTTTGTTTTGCTTCCATAAAAGGTGTGCTTTTATAAGGGTAAAAGGCTTAAGTCTTAAATTGTTCAGGTAGTAAGATGTTTATGATTGAAATAACATAATAATCTAGGACATGAAAGGTAAATTCCTCCAGATGCCCATCTAGCTATCAAAACTACACAGCTTCCTAGTGATCTTTATCTTGGGACAATTTTATCGAGGCTGTATCTAGTAGACTGGAGCAGAATCAATTTAGTTCTCTATACTGGTATCAGGCAGAATGTTAAAATAGAATCAAGTCACATAACTAATGTTCCTAACACATATGCCCTAGTAGTTTGCATTAGTAACAGGACACAGTGACATGTTTATAATTCAAATATACTTGCTTTGGGGCTGATAAAAAGTACAACAAATTTAAAGAATGAAATGCCAATAAAGTCTGAAATTTCCTATCACTAGGAAAATCCACTAACTCTGTTTTATATGAACAATGAAAGACATGCACCTCAATAAATAGACTACATAATTCTAACTAAATGGTAAAATCATTTGTAGACAGTACTTAATGAGTGTTAGTAACTCCTTTCATACCTTCAGAAAAGAATATAACAAACACAAAGAAATCAAATTGATATTTACTATCATCTGTCAGGTAACCTCAATTTACCCACATAAACTAGCCTAGATTGCATACCAGATACAAAAAATTTAGACAAGATTTAACTTTCAAAAAGAAATTTAACTTGAAGCTGAGTATTTGCTGAAAGTCCATAGATTATATCACTATATGCTCACTTAATCATGAGTACATTCAGTACACATGAAACTGTCCCGAACACTTTTCTGACTGTTCTTGAACACCTAATTTTTTTTTATTATTTATGGCTATAAAGTAGAATAAGGAAAAAACAATTCAGGAGACAAGTTGCTCACATGGACAAGTAAACTGTAAAGGACCTTGTCAATTTAACCACTGTTTACCAATGACAGTTGATGCCTCACGTTCAGTATTACACTTCATGGAATGTGTTCCTGCATTTTGATAAGTGAAATAATGGTTATTAGCCACAAAGAAACAATCAACTTGCCAAACAAGTGCTGCTCTGAATTGTAACAGAAGAATTTAAACACTCAAGTGGAAAATATCATAAGACAGAAGGAAGAGTGCCACCTTCTGTTCACAGGAACACTTGATCCATTTATCAAAAGAGAAAAGGAAAATAACCAAGACTTGACCTCCAGTGAAGATTCTATTGGAGAGCTAAGATTTCTGATTTAGGAAAATCACAAAATTCTGAAAAAATTTTTTCATCCTGAAAGATGATGATTCTTCTTCACAGAAGTAACATGATTCCATGTAACCCTATTTTTCTATAAACAAAACATAGTAATACTTTCCAGATCAGACAATATGAGACTGAGACACTAAAAAAAATGGTCTTTGCAGCTCCTATGTATCACAGGCAAATTTTCTAGTTGATAAGATTCCCTCTTCCTTAAGTGTCTGCTAATTATTTGTCTATATAGTCTATTAAAAAACATCCACCCTTACAGATAATAGGTACCACATTTTCTGGAGTTCAAACTTATTCTTCAGTTAATCACTGATGCTTATGATAAGGTAGAGCTATATTTACCTTTATCTCATATATCCTGAAAGTAGAATAAATATTTTACAGTGATTTTAATAATCAGCAGAAAAACATTCTCTCAAATATAGCTTTCTCTAACTGTAATCATCAAGGTCACAAATGGAGTTTTAAAAATAAGTAGGTTGTTATTTTCAAAATAAAAACTTAATTTATGATCATGTGATACAAATATATTTAGTAAGCAGAAGTTAAAGAAGGTGTTTATATCACTTATATTTAGTTACTGATACTTTTCCATCTGCAGTGTGCTATAAACTAGGAACAACAAACCAGCTTTTGCAACATTTTAATATTATATCTAGGTCTGTACTTATATATCACTATCAACGGCCAAAATATCCAATTAGTCATTATGTATGCTCAGTTTTAGTGAGGTACTGTGATCAAAATAACAAAGAACTGTCTGTTCAGTCAACATAGAAGACATTGAAATGCATTGCGGTTCAGAGAATAACAAAAAGAAAGAAGCAAAATATTCATTTCTTCATATTTATCATTGCAGGATGTGCATTTCTTCACCAACAAAGGATCATTCCAAGCAATATTTCCTAAGGCAACATTAGGGGAAAAGATACTGGAGGAAACAAGATGTGACAACTTCAAAAGACAAATGTTCAACAGTTCCTGGTTGTCTTGCCTCAACATGGATGTAGCTACTTCCATTCCTTTTATGCAGCAGAATCCCCATTTCAAACACAGTAAGATTTGGCTTCAACATAATCCCAAGGTTGTCAATCTGTTTTTTTTTTTAAACAAAAAGAACCAGGAACTCAAGTGTATAAAAATGTATCTAAAACAATCTCCATAGCTACTGTACCAGATAATATCTTAATATAACAATTCTGGCTTCATTTAAACATAGGGCTTACCTGCCAATCCTCCTCCCTCCACTAGAATGAAGGTCAAAAAAGAAAAAAAAATACTTTAAAAAGAGGATGAGTAATGGGTTTTTTTAAGATAGAAAATTAAATAGAGTGAGAAAGGTCAACAGCAGAAAAATAGCTAAACAGAATGTTAGAAGCTAAAAGGCAGAAGAACTTGAAAAAAATACCCATCAGTAACAGAAGAATAAATTGTGATCTAGTCAAGCTATGAAATACAGCAATGAAATGGACAAAATGGACTATAACTTTTCATAACAATATGAATAAGCCCAATCAGAATATTCAACAAAGAATTGTTAAAATCAAAAGCAAATGGAGATCCTTGAAAATTCCCAGACAAAAACCAGTGTAGTCCACCCTAGGAAAGTTTAATTTATTCAAGCTTATTTGATCTAGGTCATTTTTTGTTATTCCTCTGGACTTCCTAAGCAAAAGTTACATTTTCCTATGGTCGATATGAGGTAACCAATTCTACCAATTCTCTACCCTTTACAACAATTTTATTATAAACTATTACAGTGAAGAATGAATAGTCACTGATTTCTCACTATATAAACTGCTTTCTAACATATAAGCTCCTGTCTCACAGTAGAGCTGGTCCTCCAATAACTTTGGTTCAATATCTCCTCCACTCACTTAGTTGTGTCACTTAAAGTTATAATGTGCAGGAATGTATGACAAGTGCAGTGAGGATTTACTGTATATCACTAAGCCTTGTTCCATATTTTAGCTTGAGTACTCTCAGTTTGCAAACTGTGTTTTTGGTGCATAAATAATAAACTTTTACTAAATACTACTTCCATGATTCATTGGCTTTATATTATCCCTGAACTTTTGACAAAAAGTCACAAATGATTACGCACCAACTATTTCCATTGACATGAAGTTCATAAAAGAAGCAGAACTGTAATATATTAGAGAAACATTTATAGGTAGCAAAAATATCAGGGGTCTCCCTGGTGGTCTAGGGGTTAAGTCTCAGTGCTATCACCACTTAGGCCTGAGTTCCATTGCCGGCCAGGGAGCTACCCACATATGGCTCAGCCGACCTCTCCTGTCTTGCCACTGCTCCCCTAGCAGTGTATCAGATCTGCTTGTTCTGCCCCCCACAATGTCTCTGATGAATCCTTTCACACTTGGCCCTGCAACTCTGGCCTACACCCCAGTTCTTCTATGCATATGTAAATAAATAATTTTTTTTAAAAAAACTGTCTAAAAAAATACATATATATATACATATATATATTATATAAGGAGCATAGTTGCCTTTGAAAGAGAAGGTAGTAAAATCACAAAGGGACGTACAGGGACTTCTTTGGAGCCACTAATATATATTTATTGATTCAACTGGTGGTTTAACTACTTCTCTTTAAAATAATTTGGTATGCTACCCGTAATTTGTACTCCTTCATGTGTGTTCTATATTATTATTTAAGGCTGTTAGCAAAGGAAACAGGCATGTGACAACAAATATTTACAACAAAACAGTAAACTGAATAATACATTCAAACTTAAGAACAAATATAAAATTTTCAACACAGAATTCTATATCCAGTCAAATATTTGGCAAGCATGAATGTAGCATAAAGACATTTCACAAACTCCAGTTCTCAAAAAGTCCTTCTCATTTACCCTTTATCAGAAAGTTGTTGGCATTTCAAAAGCAAACAAAAAATTGAAGCAATTACTACAGGAAAAGCTAGCATTTGCTCAAGACTCACCTGTGAAGTACATGAAATGGCCCTAAAAACATCAACATCAATTTAAAAATGTAAAAATGCAAACACAGAAGTGAGATACATCAATATTGTGATATATCCCTAATAGAAAAACAAAGAATAATGAAAGAAAATTATGTTTCATAGTATGAGAGATCAATAATTTATGCACTGATAAAATCTGCTTTAATATCTGATTTCTGGTTAAACAAACTATCACAAATTTAGCAGTTTACATTAATATAAATTTATTTCCTTACAGATATACAGGTCAGAAATCCAGAATGCAGCTGACTGGGCTAAAAGCCAAGGAGGTTCTTCCCTGGAGGTTCGAGGGGAAAATGTTTCCTTAATTTTCCAACTTCTAGATGTTGCCCCCATTCTTTAGCTCATGACCTCATTTCTCCAGCTTCAAAGCCAGCAATGGTCAGTGAGTCTTTCTCACATATCACTTAAACACTGAAGTTGTCCCTCCCTCTTCCACATTTAAAAGGTGGTGCAGGCGTTTGAGTGCAGTGCTGTGGAGCTGTCCGCAGCCTCTGCAGTGCAGGTTCGATCCCAGCCAGCCACGGGGATACCCACATGGCACAACAGACCTCTCCTGTCTCACCGTTGCTCCCCTCAGCAGTGTATTTCAGAAAGTCTGCCTGTTCTGTTCCCCATTCTATTCTGGTGAATTCCTCTCACCCTCCTGCACATCTTGCCTGTGCCCCAGTTCTTGTACGCATGAATAAAATAAATCTTTAAAAAAAAAATAAAAGAACTTGTGATTACATTGGAAACACCTGGATAACTGAGATTACTCTCCTTAAGGCCAGCTGTAATTCCTACTGCCTCAATGTTCCCTGCAACCATATAATATGTTCACAGTTTCTGGAGATGAGGGCTTAGACTGATTTGGAGCCACTATTCTGTCTACTACAATAAAGAATATTATGTTAGAATATAGCTGCAAATACCAAAAGAACTAATTGAAAATGTTTTTATCTACAGAGAAAAATTTTGGAATGGTGAAGAAAGAAGCAGGGAGCTACTGTATTTCACTTTAGATTGTAAAACTATTTGATTTTATATAAAGGAATTATTTTCATTAAAAACAATTCTTTTTGTCCTTCTATTCTTATTACCCATCAGAGACATCTACAAATAGGTTTCTGAAGACATTGTCATAAACAAGAATTTCCACGGTGAAGTCTTTGATTGTAAGATGTTTTTGTTGATGAAAGAAAATCCCCTTGAGTCTAAAAAAAAAAAAAAGAGAGGCACTAAAGGAAAATCAGCATTGGTGCTTTTTTGTCATAAAAAAAAGTCAAGAAAGAATATGAGGAAAATCAGATGAGCCTTTTTCTAAAAGGCCATCTGAGAGTTATCTGACCAGGAGGGAAAAAGGAAGCTGGATTGTAAGTCCTAGGATAGTACACTAATTCTGGTGGAGGTAGAAAAGCAGGTATGTGGGAAGGATGAAATCAGCAATAAGAGGTTTCCAGTCCCAGCCAGAGTCCAAACAAAGAAATTTACCCAAGTAGAAGCAAAACCTACAGACTGTCCATCACTTGTCCTATGAAATAACCATAGTAAGAGGAGTTCCCAGGATGGCAGAAGAGGGAAGATGTCAAACTCACCTCCTCCAATATTTATAAATAAATTATTCATAAATAACTGTAGGATAACTAGATGGCCATTGTGTGCATAGAGATGACACAACAGAGAGATAAGGAAAACATGTTAATTAACTAAAATACTTAAGTTTAAACCCACTGAAAGGAAGACACAAAGAGATACAAAATATATTTCCAAGTCAATACTTAAAAAATATAAAAAAAACACAAGGCTCATCAGAGTGGAGTGTTTAATGTATATCTTTGATGTTATCAAGTCAAGAAAATAATAAATATTTGTATTATAACAGTACACTTGTAATAGAACTAAAAACACTGAAAAGATTTGTAAGAAATTAGCATGGTGTTGAATTAGGCAATAAAGGGTGAAAAATAACTTATCAAAGCATGTCCTTCAATTGCTATGATTTTTGACTCAAGTGAATGTATTATTTATGCCACATAATCAAACATCTTTTTAAAATGTGTAAATTCAAATTTAATGTTTACATAAAAACTTGCACACCCATGTCCTTTCTGTATATCTGTTAGCTGTTCCAGAATCACATGAGTCTGATGGCTCAGCATGGCTGCAGAATTGTAAAGATGAACAACATGAAACTAATCTGACCATGTTCCACAAAAATCGGTGATACCCTTGCATTTCAAATTTTACCTAAAATCACTTAATTTCAGGATTAACTTTAGAAGTTCCTAATAAGCCCTCACACCTCGCATTTGAATATACTCAAAGTAAAGCACCATTTATAGAAAAGGCATTTAATATTTTTATTTCTGAAAAGCAGTTGATAGACATTTATTCTTCATGCAAGAAAAATGTAGCACAAAAATATCAATGGGAAGAGAGTGAGGAGAGAAAATAGTAAGCTAGCACTATCTCTTCTCTTATTTTCCATTCCCTCTGCTCTTAGTCTCTATCCTGGTTAATCTTGTCTGCTTCATTTATCTTCTCCTCCTTTCTTATCGGTTTTTTTCCTCTAGTCTTTGAGTTTCACTGAGATAATTTAGATGCACCATGTCAATACTCCCCTCTGAGAGGGAGGGAAGGAAGGAAGATAGGAAGGTTAGTTTGCTGTTGTAGCTATGTCTGCTGAGTGCATTCCATTACTGCCCTCCATCCACTAAGAGAAATGACATGAATCATTGCCCCATGTTTTTCTGAATATATGAATTGCCCCATGATGATGCTCACCAGGACATTCATATGCCCTGCCAACAAGACAGTGTTGTATCAGCCATTGCTGCCTTTGAAAAATAGCCTGCCTCATATTGTATATATCTGACAATCACACTGTTTATCACACGTGTTTCCACCTGCTATAATTTGGCTTGGTTTCTTTCTTATCTGTATCCCTCGCTACACTATGAAATCCTGGATGTCAGAGGATATATTTCTCATCTATATATTCCCAGAAATCACAAAGGTCCTGCTGTAGAAAGTACTTAGCAGGTGATTGTGTAATGAATAGGCAAAATTCAGAATATGCATATGATGTTCTAACCTAAAAAATTGTCCCAAAACTGATAGAGTAAATGGTCTGGTTTCCTCTAAAAGAATAAACCAGCTGGGCTATAAAGTTAGAGGATGTTCATTTAAGCTAAATAGCTATAATAAAGTAAAATCAAAAATATTAAAGTTGGTTTACAAATTTAATTTCTTCTCTACGAGAGATGTAAACCACAAGTATTTCTCAGAAGTTAAACAGATTTAAGTTCAAATTATTTCTCTGTCACATGCCATCAATATAACATTGAGCTAACTATTTGTGTGACTGTTTCTTCTTTTAAACATAAAAGAAACAATATCTATTTTGAATGTTATATTGATGAGATGATACATATAAATAGTGCAAAGGTTAGATGTTCATATGCAGTAGCAAAATATATTGCATAATATTTTGCGATATAGTATAGAATAATAAGATCAACTATCAAACCAAGTTGTATCAACTAGAAAACCAACTCTTCAATTTTTATAAAATGATCCCTAATTACAAAAATAATGGTTAATTATATGCATATAATCTATTTAATGGAAGCACATTTTGCAATTCCATTCATTTTATATGTATTGTTCCATTTAATGGAGATATTTAATAATTTTTCTTTAAATTTAATGGTGTATTACTTCCTTATAAAAGAAACTTTTAATGAAATTAGCATGTGAGGGATAAGAAATAGAAATTACGACTACTATCCCCAAGTCTGAGGATAATAAAAGGAACATTTAAAGATAAAATTTGGAGAATAAAAATTTTAAGGCAACATTAAATAGTATTCAAAAAATAACGTCTTTTTAGCCGTTTTGTCCAAATGAGTTTGTATATGTAGAATATTAATTTATCCTCCAATTTGGTTCAGATAGGATTACAATTGGCATAAGAAAGCTAGCATGTTAAATACATATTCAGAGACTAAAGATATCATCAATATTATATAATCACTGACTGCAAAATTATTTTTTTCAAAGATTTATTTATGCATACAAGAGCTGGGGTACAGGCCAGAGGTGTGGGGGTTGAGAGGATTCACCAGAGACAAAGCAGGGAACATAACAGGCAGACTGACCAAAGTACACTGCTGAGGGGAGTATCGGGTTAGCCAAGAGAGGTCTGCTGCACCATGTGGGTAGCTCCCTGGCTGTGAATCAAACCTGCGCTGCAGTGGCTGCAGATTGCCTCATAAGTTGCGTCCTAACCCTTGTGCCACCAGGGAGGCCCCTGACAGCAAAATTATTAACACACACCAAAAGGAATTCTCTCCACCAGTTACAAATATACAATTATT
This sequence comes from Talpa europaea, assembly GCF_964194135.1. NCBI lineage: Eukaryota > Metazoa > Chordata > Mammalia > Eulipotyphla > Talpidae > Talpa > Talpa europaea. The sequence goes on from NC_140071.1 coordinate 30,718,436, forward strand.
CAAAGAAATGAGTAGACTTCATCATAAAAATTATAACATTTGAAGAAAGCAACTAAATTCAATAATATTACTGTCTGTACATTTATAAGACTATATATTTTTCAAATTTTATAAAGTACATTTAAATTATGGATTTTGTCAAGCTTGAAAATTCTTCAGTCTTTAACGCTGAAACACCCATAATCAGTGTGATTCCTAAGCAACATCTACAGCTCCTGATAGTAAAATTTCTATTTCCCGTCTACCTGTTGTGATTTTCTGCTCCTCAGGTTCCATTTTTCTACTTTGCAGGATTAATACTGTGCCAGTCACTTTCCAAACATTATTCCAAATTATCTTCACACCAAGTCTACCCAGTAAACATCACTGGAAGTGAAAACTGAGGCTTGCATAACTTCCCCAAATTTCATACAGTTGCTAAGTGGTAGAGTACAGACTTGTAAACTAAGTCCACACTATTAACCATCACATTGTGATTCTCAAATATTTTCTAAGTTCAGAATGAAAGCACATTCAGAAGTTTCATACATACAATAGGTAAATTTGTACCAAACCCATTTGGTTGAATAATGGTGACAAGGCTGAAGATCTAAACTTATTCTATTTTCCCATATCTTCAGAAGGAACTCCAAGGTGAACAGTTTAAAGAAACTATACTCTCAATATTTCTTTCAGCTAAAATACACCTGCTTGGAACAAGTTCCCTCTCAGAGGCACCAATCTGAAACCATTGATTTCTTCAGTGGAATATGCCTCTTGGCCCTGGGCCTGAAGGGAATTAATGTACCCAAGGCAACATGTAAACAATCAAGGACAGGACTGGATGCACAAACCACCCCCTCTACCTCTTTCCCAGATGGAATTTTCAGGGGTCAGGTCTCCATGAACTGAGGCAGCAATCTTCATACTACTCTAACTAGAGTTCTTTTTATGTCTTTACTTTCTTTTTTCCCTCATCCTTGAATCACCCCACAAATAAACTGCCCCACCCAGCTCCCTGCCTCCTGCCATGCCCTCAGAGGATTCAAACCAAATCAGGATATGATAAAAGCTCTGCAGCACCCTTAAAACCAAATGGGTAAGCACCATAAGAGGATTGTTAGGCAGAAAAGTAGCAGCAGGAGCTCCTCTGATACCCCAACACCATTCTTAACATCTTCCCCTCGCTTCTCATATGCCTAGCTAATTAAAAAACTTCTCCAATGTGGAAAATTGCAGGTAGATATATAAGCATATAAACTTTCATTGTTTAAGTAGTATTTTATCATGTCTCCAAAACTAAAATTAATATTCCTACATCACAATATTGTTCTATTATATGAAATGTGCAGATACTTTTAGAAAAAATATTACTTGGTGATTCCAACCATTCAATAGAAAATGTGGAATATGCAAAGAATTACTTGGTCCAAAATCTAAAATTCTCTTAAGAAAGCAGAGAAATATCCTGAAAACTTGGGTTGGGTTGACTCTGTGTCAGAGCCAGATGGGTCAGGCCCCCAACTCTCACTTTCCCAAGCAATTTAATAAGAAGATAAGAATCATAAAGCCTATCTTCTGAAGTTTGGCAAGCAAAGGTAATATAATGAAGAAAAGAGTACTTTCAAGAAATAGTGCTGGCTCACCTGAACATCCATGTGCAAAAAGGAAAAAATATCTAGGCACAGACCTTCCACACTTCACAAAAAATTAACTAAAATTAGATCATTGACCTACTGTAGAAAGCGTAACTACAAAACCCCTAGAAAATAACCTATCCTTTTCAACCAAATTAGATGATTTAAAATGTAACTTAATTGTATTTGTTCTAATTTGTGTAAGAAATATAAGTATCAATACCTCTCCCTCACCTATCCCTACTGAGGAATAGTGTTATGATCATTTTCACATTTTAACATCATTTGAAATCTTGTCACATGACCACTTCTGAAAATATTATTTGTTTCAGGTAGGAGAAAGAAAATGGCGATATCATTGAAGGTGGCAGGCTGGCCATGTAGATAATATCTGTGTTCTGTGCAACACTTTGGGGGACATTACTGTCAAGAATCCTGTTCTCCTCTCCTGCACTGCTGGCGGGAGTGCAAACTGGTCCAACCACTATGGAAAGCTGTGTGGAGATTCCTCAACCTACTAAAGATAGAGCTTCCATCTGATCCAGCAATTCCACTCCTAGGTATTTACCCAGAGGACACAGAAACATTAATTCCAAAGAACACCTGCACCCCTATATTTATAGCAGCACTATTTACAATAACTAAGCTTTGGAAACAACCCAAATGCCCAAAAATAGATGACTGGATCAAGAAGATGTGGTACATACACACCATGGAATATTATTCAGCATTCAAAAAAGATAAACACATGCAATTTGCAGCAACATGGATGGCGCTGGAAGGGATCATGCTCAGTGAAATAAGCCAGAAAGAAAAAGAAAAATACCGGATGGTCTCACTCATAGCAGGAATCTAGAAAATCTAAATAAGGGACCAGTAAAAATAATAACTATACGAAAGAAAAAATCAAAATCAACAAACAACTATGAACCAGAGACACACTATGGCGGGGGGGCAGGGAAAGGAGGAATTGGGGTCAAAATAAGGGGGTTGCAATTGTATGGGGAATATAAACATAAAATTAAAAAAAAAAGAATCCTGTTCTCACCTTCATTTCCAATAATTTATTATTCGACAATGCTCACAGAGTAATCAAGTCAGGGTGATTAGAATGTGCTGAGCAAATTATAAGAATCAAGTAAATATAGCATTGTGTCAAAGACTTTTTCAATATCAATAAATAAGCACTAATGAGAAAGAATATTTTCTAAGCTTTATGAAGGTTTATAAAGATCATACTTATTTCATTTAGTAATATAGACCTAGACTCACAAAAGAGATGGTCAATAAATAATTATTGAATTATTCAACTAATTTACTTGATTTTGGTGGAGGGAGATCTGCTACTTTCCTCCCTCCTGGTAAATACCCTACAGTTAAATTCTACAGTTCAAATATTTGCTTAAAAATTGCAGAGTCAGAATAAGATTCTTTGTTTGATAAGCCAGAAAGCTGTAATAGCCAAAACAGTCATCACTGATATAGGGATGGATGTGCAAGTATATCAGAATTGGTGGCTATAAAGGCTCTCCCCTCCCAGGGCAGAAATATACAGAAAGTCCAAGTTCTTATTTTCCAGACACGGCAAAACTGTACCTCTGTTAATACTATTTTCCTTAGATGAGTGGAATACAGTTGCTTAAGGCTTTAGCTTTCTTGAGATGCTCACACTTTAGTCATGCCTCCTTGAATCTATACTCCAGTAACCCCAAGACTCCCAGCAACATACTCAGAAACCCTTTCTTGGATGACTTCTTCAGTTGACTAATCTCATCCATATGCATTCACTCTTGATAGTCTTCCATTTCAAGTTCTGGAAGCAGTTTGCCATATCTTTATTTTCAGTCACTACTATGTCTGATGTTCTGTTAAGGCAACAATTTTGAATAGGCAATAGCAAGCAAATGAAGTGAGATTTAGTGTTAGCTTCTAGTTATATTACATTAAACTGAACCTGAAGGAAGCGCCTTCATTCTTAGTTTGCCCCAGGATTTTTGGTGTTTTGAATACTGTTTAGATGCTTTCACTTTGATGTCTTAATTATATTCAGATATTATATCCAGATAAATTCACAATGAGAGGTCTTGGATTCTGAGATCTTTAATAATTTTTACTTGAACACATGAAGAGATGTTTAATATATCTTTGATACAAAAGTGAGTATATCTAAGTAGAAATGCATTTTCCATTTACTATTTAGCCAACCTCTTTTCCACTTTTTTCTCCTTTTGCTTTCTTTTGGTGATATTCACTAAGCAGTAAAGCTAGAAAATAGACGAAAAAGAAAAATGGGTTTCTCAACCTATAATTTATAGGTTTCAAAAGTTTCTTTCCAAGTTACATATTAGTCCTAACATCATGTTGATTTTTTGAACATTTTTCTTGCTAACTTCCAGGCAATAATGGAGCTCTTTCTGTATAGTAATTGTCTCTACAATGTAGCAATTGTTGTGTTTTCCACAGTAGTATATTGCTTTTTGAAATATCTTCAAAGCAATTTCTAGATATTATGATAACTAAAATTACAGGTTTAATTTCTATTTTCGCATATGTGAGTTAGTACCATATTTGTATAAGCAGTCAGTTTTCTATTGCATAATCTATATATCATATGAGCATTCCCCAGTGACTCCAAATGGCTAAATAAGAGTCTACTGGATAATGTAAAGTGAAAAAACCAAGTACAGATCCAAATTCTGTAACTAGAAAACAGGAGAAATGACTTCAGCCTAGAAAAAGAACAATTACTATAGACATCCACCACCACAAGGAAATCAGAATTACTTTTATCTGTTCTGGGATAGCACCACCTCCTATCAGTTTCACCTTCATTCAAATGCCCTCAGAACAGGGTCGGGAAGAGCACAAGGAACTACCTTGATGGTGAAAGGTGAATTAGTGGTGAGAATTTTATGGGGACTACACTTGAGAGGAGAAAGCATATGTACAAACATGAAGAATGATGTAACAAATACATAGAAATAAAGTAATTTTTTTTTTAAATTGCCCTCAAGCCAGCTGACCATGATTGGGGCTACTTTGTATTACACATTACCATTAAAGAAGTTCTGCCTCCCTAACCTGTTACTTCTAGCAGTGGTTAAGCAACAGTATTGATCCGATCTGGAGCTCATGCACAGTCATGGCAATATGAGCCAGGCTATTTGATTTCCACATTCTTAAATGGCTATTGCAAAACAGTAATTTATGTACAACCTGTAAGTTAGTGAAGAAAAATGAGATCAAAGGATAAAGCCTATTTCAAGGCCATTTGAAGTTGACAATGATCTACTAAAAGGTTGTGCCTATCAACTATGGCCCTCTCAGAAAGTTTCTGGCTAAAACTACAGGGAATCTATTTGATGCTAAAGCTGCTTTTTGGATTGGCTATATAGATAAAAGACAGTAGGCATATATACATGTGCATATCTTGCAGACAGAAAATATTGAAAATAAAATCTTTGACCCCCCCAAAGCCCCATCTAGCTCACAGTACACCTGTATACGTTATATTCACAGAAAATGTGCCTCTCAAACAAAGTAACTACGTATCTCACGATCTCCCATTCTCTCCTCTACTGCCCTCTACTCCTCTGGATGTCTCGTAAAGGGACACCAACACCTCCACCTTTGCTAAAATTCTATTAAAAAATCCTCTATTCTCATTTTAGTTGTCTCAGCCACATTTGCTGCCTGTCTTTTCCACATTTATCCTCATTAAACGTGAGTAAGATGATCCACGGGTGTGCAGGAAGAAAATATCAAAAATTTTCATTTAGATTCATTTTTATTTAAAAAATAAGAAATTAGTTAAATCTCACTGCATATTTAATAAACCATGAGCACTAGCACTCTTACTTGGTACACAGGTACGTGTACACAGGCACAGAGCACACCCCAAAGAGTAGAGGCTCCACAGCCCAGAAGAGTTGCAGTGACCCCTACTGACAGTTTAACTAAGTGCAGGCAGTTTCTCTACATGTGATTAATGGCTTGTGGAACATACTGCTACTTTAAACTAACTTTTTTTAAAAGATTTATTTATTTATGCATACAAGAGCAGGGGTATGGGCCAGAGGTGTTGGGGGGGGGGTGAGAGGATTCACCAGAGACAGAGTGGGGAACAGAACAGATTGACTGAAATACACTCCTGAAGGGAGCAGCAGGTGAGTCAGGAGAGGTCTGCTGCACCATGTGCGTTGCTCCCTGGCTGGCCAGGGGATCAAACTTGTGCTGCAGAGGTTGCAGACAACTTCATAGGCTGTGTCTTAACCCCTTGAGCCACCGGGGAGGCCCAAACTAAGTAACTCTTTAAAAGACAGCAAAAGTCTTCAAAATTAATTGCTGCCATATGAAGTTTGAATGAACTTTTTCATTTTCTCAGGAATAAATGACTTGTTTCCAAAGGCAAACTGGTATTAAGTAGCTCATAGTCTAAAGAAGTCTGACAAGGGCTAGGTGCCAGCTCCACAGATTAATAAGAAGGAACAAAACCAGACATGTTTCCATCAGTTTCCTGCCTATGCGTATATTTTTAATAGACTTGATTTTTAGAGCATTTTATGTTCACAACAAAATTGAACACAAGGTATAGAACTTCCCATATACCCCTATCCCCACATGCATACAATCCCTCACTATCAGCATCCCTACCAGAGCATTATATTTGTTACAACTTATTTACCTACAATGACACATCATTAACATCCAAACTCATAGTTTAAATGAAGGTTCACTCTTGCTATATGTTCTATAGGTTTGGGCTAATTTAAAATGACGTGTACACCATTACAGTGCCATACTGAAGAGAATTACTGCCCTAAACTCCTCTGGGCTCCAACTATTCATCCCTCCCTCCCCCTCTCACCTCTCACATCTGGAAACCACTGATCTCTCAAAAAGGCAAAAATATAGAATGTCATACAGTTGGACTCATACATATACTTGGAATCATTCATAGCCTTTGCATTCTGGTTTCTTCCATTTAGTAATATGCAGTGAGGTAACTTTCCTCCATGTCCAGTCACAGCTTGGTGCATGGTGATATGCATGGTGATGTGCATGGTGATGCACATCTTTTTAGTACTGAATAATACTCCATTGTCTGGATGTACCAAGCTTTACCCATTATCCTAATGGACATCTTGGTTGCTTCTAAGTTTTGGAAATTAAGAGTAAAACTGCTACAAACATCTTTGTGCAGGATTTTGTGCAGTTATTTTCAACTCCTTTGAATAAATACCAAGCAGCATGATGACTGCATTGCATGGTAAGAATATGTTTAATTGTATAAGAAGCTGCCAGACTTGGGCTTCCCTGGTGGTACAAAATCTCAGCGCTATTGCCAGCCACAGCAACATGAGTTCAATCCCCAGCCAGGGAGCTAACCCACATGGCACAGCAGACCCCTCTGTCTCTCCAGCTGCTCCCCTCAGCAATGTATTTCAGCAGACCTGCCTGTTCTGCTCCCCACTCTGTCTCTGGTGAATCTTCCCGGAACCTCTGGCCTGTACCCCAGTTCTTCTATGCATAAATAAAAATAAATCTTAAAAAAAAAAAGGTTGCCAAAGTTCTTTCAAAGTGGTTGCATTGTGTCTCCACCAGCAATGAATGAGCTGGGTTCCTATTCCTACACATGCTCGTCAAATTTAGTGTTGTCAGTGTTCTGCCTTTGGCCATCTAAATAGGTCTGTAGTGGTTTCTCATTCTTGTTTTAATTTGTATTTCCCTAAGCTGTGTAGCTTCTTTTTTCTCTTTAATTCACTTATTTTAATTAATTTGCCAGACATTTACATGTCTCTGTAACTTCGAGGTTACATTTTTACTCCACCAATCCTCCTGTGCCAACGCTGCATCTCCTTTCTTCCCTATGTGATTGCACTCCACCCTGTTCCGTCTGATAACCAGTATCTTCTTCCACAAAGTCTAAGCATTGTTTTTGCTCTGCTTTGCCAGTGTATGTTTTTTGGTTATTTTATTCCACCGATAAGTAAAATATTCTCATATCTGTCTTCTGCTTTCTGACTTATTTCACACAGCATAATCACCTCAAAACCATCCATTTTATCGAATAGGCATTATTTCATCTTTTTTAATTGTTTAGTAGTACTCCATTGAGTATATATTCACAATTTCTTTATCCAGTCATCTGTCATTATGTACGTAAGGTGATTACATGACTTGGCATTTGTGGAAAGTATTGCTATGAAGACAAAAGTATATAAGTCCTTTCATATGAGAGTTTTCATATTCTATGGGTAAATACATGGTAAATACCAGCACAGGTATTGCTGGATCATATTGTATTTCCATTTTTATTTTTTAAAGCATCTCCACATTTTCCACAGATGCTGTGACAAATTTCATTCCCACCAACAGAGTGATCCTTCTTCTCTACATCCTCACCAGCATGTGTTGTTTCCATTCTTTTGATATAGGCTATCACTGCAGGTGTGCAGAGATGTTATTATGATTTTGATTAGCATTTCCCTTTAATAAGTGGGGCTGAACATTTTTTCACGTGCCTGTCGACCATCTCAATATCTACCTTATTAAAGTGTCTATTTAGGTGAACTGCCCATTTTTTAATTGGATTTGTTGTTGGATTACACATATTCTCTGAGTATTTTTGCTGTTGCTGTTGTTGATTACATATAGTCTTTGGTAAGGTTTCTGTTAAGATGTTTGGGCCATTTTTAATTTGGGTTATGTTTTTATTAAACTTTGAGTTCTTTGTTTATTTTAGATAATATTAGATAATATTTAGATAATATTTTAGATAATAGCCCATTATCAGTTATGTCTTTTTCAATATTTTTTCTCAGTCTGTGGCTTATCTGTGCATTCTCTCTGAGGAAGACATTGTCTTCCTCAGAGCAGGAATTTTTAATTTTAATGAAGTTCAGCTTATCTATTATTTCGTTCATGGATCATGGCTTTAGTGTTATATCTAAAAAGTCATCAGCAAATCTAAGGTCATCAAGTTTTTTCCCATGTTATTTTCTAGGAATTTTATAGTTTCACATTTTATATTTAGATCTAGGATCCATTTTTAGTTAATGTTTGTGATGTGTATAAGGTTTGTATCTAGATCTCATTTTTGTCATGGGTGCCCAGTTGTTCTAGTACTTTTTGTGTAAAAAAAAACTATATTGTCTCCTTGTACTGATTTGTTTCTTTTATCTAGCAATCCCATTTCTCAGTATGTGTTAAAAGGAAATAAAATCAGTATCTGGAAGAGGTATCTGTATTCCCATGTTCCTTGTAATGTTATTCACATTAGCCAAGACATGGAGTCCATACTTTATAAGCACACACACACACACACACACACACACACACTGAGATTTTTATTCAGTTATGAGAAAAAAGGAAATACAGCTACTGGAGACAGCATAGACTATACATTTCACAAAGTGAAATAAGTCAGATAGAGAAAGAAAAATCTGAATTTTTGAATTTCACTCAAATGTGGAATCTATAAAGTTGGAATCAAAACCAGAGTAGAAAAGTGGTTACCAGGGATTGTGTGTGGTGACAATGGTGAAATGTTGGTCAAAAAGCACAACCTTTCTATTAAAATATGAATACATCCTAGGGATTATTGTACAGTACTATAGTTAACATTGCATTGTATATGTGAAATTTGCTGAGAACAGGTCTCAAGTGTTCTGACAACACAAGAAAATAAAAACGAGGTAAATATGTTTCAAGAGACAGATGTGTAAATTAACTTCACTATGTTAATTATTTCATAATGTAAAAAAAATCAAACCATTATGTACATCATATATACATATATGCACACATATACATGTATACATATAATTTTGTCAATTGTAATTCAATAAAGTTAGAAAAAATTGCAACAAAAACATCTACATCTACTTAATATTTTTAAACTTCATTATAAGTAACATTTTTCTTTATCAATATATATATTTGCTTTAATTTGATTCCTTTAAATAACCCTGCAAATAAAAACCTGTCAAATGGGCAATAAACATGTTATTTTCCCAAATAAAAGGTAACAGAGTTTATTCCAACTTCTTTAGAAAATTTTATTGATTCTATCTGCCTTAAGTGTTTAAGCAGCTGCATTGATTATACAATTGCTAGAAGATTTAGGAGGAATTGACTAGTTGAAAAGAATATATATAGATTTGTAGATAAGCATTTAACTCATGATTCAAAAACTGTAACAGTGTTAATAATGCTCTCTCTTTCCAATTTTTTCTTACTTTACTTCCCTGTGTGCACACAAAGTAGAGCAGAAAAAAAGCTAATGTAAAAACTGACATAGTTTGAGCACACTTTCATCAGTATGTTGTAACTGATCACTAACAAAAGTGACAACAGTAATCTTTTGATTTTAAGTCTTTGCATAAAAATAAGTAACAGCCTCTAATGGATGCAGTTAACTTAAAAATAGAAGGCAAATCACAAAAAGAAATGGGACATATGCATTAAATGAATATTAAAATATGGCAGAAATATAACTTTGTCTTAAATCATTCCACTGAATCCCAGAACCTGGGTTTAATCAACATCCCCTCTCTCCTTTTCTTCAACTTTCAAGACCCCATACTCTTGGCTCTGTGCATCAAATTGCCACATTTGGATCAGCACGGTATGTCTTTAGCTGGTAGCTGAATATTTGCTCCCCTTTACCCAATAAGACCCAATTTGAAATCAGAACCAAATCATTGTCAAACTCAGTCTTCACTTCCTCCCCAAAAAAAAAATAACACCTGAAACTAAAATAGAAGTTGACCCCCTAAATGAAATAGTGGCCAATATAAAATTGACATACTCCAATATATGTCAGATAACTGAAATAATTTATTAAATGTGCAAAACTTACACTACTGTTAAGGAATAAAAAAAATGTATATTTAAAAACCAAATTGGGGCCTCCCTGGTGGTGCAAGGTTAGGTTAAGCACCACATTATGAAGCAGTCTGCAGCCTCTGCAGCATGAGGTCGATCCCCAGCCGGCCAGAGAGCAACCCACATGGTGCAGCAAACCTCTCCTGTCTCACCTGCTGCTCCCCTCAGCAGTGTATTTCAGTCAGTATGCCTGTTCTATTCCCCACTCTGTCTCTGGTGAATCCTCTCACCCCCTGCCTCTCTGGCCTGTGTACCACAGCTCTGTATGCATAAATAAATAAATCTTTGGAAAAAAAAACAAATTAAAAAAACCTAAATTGTACTCAAATATTTATACATAAATATTCATAGTAGCACTGTTCACAATAATCAAAAGGTATAAGCAACCCAAATGCCCATCAACTGATGAATAGATAAACAAATTACAGCATATACATGCAATGGAACATTATTCAACCATAAAAAAGAATGAAATACTGTATGTCTATTCTTGTTCCAATACCATGCAGTTTTGATGATTATGGCTTTGTAGTATAGTTTGAAGTCTGGGAGTATGATGCCTCCATTTCCTTCTTTTTTTTTTTTTCAGTAGAGCTTTGGCTATTCGGGGTTTTTGGTGATTCCATATGAATTTCATCAATAATTGTTCTATTTCTTTGAAGAATGACATTGAAATTTTGATTGGAATAGCATTGAATCTGTATATTGCTTTTGGGAGGATGGCCATTTTAATAATGTTTATTCTTCCAATCCATGAGCAGGGGATGTCTTTCCATTTCTTTGTGTCTTCTTCTATTTCTTTTAACAGTGTTTTATAGTTTTCTTTGTATAGGTCCTTTACCTCTTTTGTTAGATTTATTCCCAAATATTTGATTTTTTTTGTTTCAATACTAAAAGGGATGTTTTTTTTTTATTTCTTCTTCTTCAGATTTATTGTTTGTGTATAGGAAGGCTACTGACTTTTGCATGTTGATTTTGTATCCTGCCACTTTACTGAATTGATTGATGAGTTGAATTAGTTTCTGTGGAGTTTTTAGGGTTCTCTATGTATATTATCATATCATCTGCAAATAGTGATAGTTTGACTTCTTCTTTTCCTATTTGGATTCCTTGTATGTCTAGAAAATCCAGAAATAAACCCACAGATTTATGGTCAACTAATCTTTGACAAAGGAGCAAAGACTATGCAATGGAGCAAAGAAGTTTGTTCAATAAATGGTGCTGGGAAAACTGGGTTGCTACGTGCAAAAGAATGAAGCTTGACCACTACCTCACACCATACACAAAAATCAACTCAAAATGGATTAAAGAACTAGACATAAGACCTGAAACCATAAAATACATAGAAGGAAATATAGGCGAAACACTACGGGATTTGCACATCAAAGACATCTTTACAGACACATCACCCAAAGCAGTGATAGTGAAGACAAAGATAAACAGCTGGGACTACATCAAATTAAAGAGCTTCTGCACAGCAAAAGAGACAATAACAAAAACAAAGAGAAACCCCACCAACTGGGAGAACATTTTTGCACCCAACACTAATGATAAAGGACTGATCACAAAAATCTGCAAAGAGCTGATGAGACTCAGCAACAACAAAGAAAATAATCCAGTCAAAAAATGGGCAGAAGAGCTAAAAAGAAACTTCTCTGAAGAGGAAATGCAAATGGCCAACAGGCATATGAAAAAATGTTCAACATCACTTGTCATCAGGGAAATGCAAATCAAAACTACCATGAGATACCATCTTACACCAATGAGAATGGCACATATTAAAAAAACTAGCAACAGCAAATGTTGGCGAGGTTGTGGAGAAAAAGGAACTCTTCTACACTGTTGGTGGGAGTGCAAACTGGTCCAACCACTATGGAGAGCTGTGTGGAGATTTCTGGACCTACTAAACATAGAGCTTCCATATGATCCAGCAATTCCACTCCTAGGTATTTACCCAAAGGACACAGAAACATCAATTCCAAAGAACACCTGCACCCCTATATTTATAGCAGCACTATTTACAATAGCTAAGCTTTGGAAACAGCCCAAATGCCCAAAAATAGATGACTGGATCAAGAAGATGTGGTACATATATACCATGGAATATTACTCAGCATTCAAAAAAGATAAACACATGCAATTTGCAGCAACGTGGATGGCGCTGGAAGGGATCATGCTCAGCGAAATAAGCCAGAAAGAAAAAGAAAAATACCGGATGGTCTCACTCATAGCAGGAACCTAGAAAACTTAAATAAGGGACCAGGAAAATGAATAACTATAAGAAAGTGAAAATCAAAATCAACAAAAAACTATGAACCAGAGACACTTTTTGGGGGGTGGGGGGCAGGAGGGGAGGGATTGGGGTCAGAATGGGCAGTTTGCAATTGTATGGGGGAATATAAAAATAAAATTTATTATTTAAAATAAATAAATAAAAAAGAATGAAATACTCATATGTGAAAAGATGAACCTCAAAACAGTATGCCAAGTAAAAAAAGTCAGACACAGAAGGGCATATATATTATGATTTCATTTTATTCATAGACACAGAAAGTAGAGTGCTACAAGGATCTGGCAAGAAGGGAAAATAAAGATAGACTGCTTTATGGAATGAGGTTTTCAAATAGGATGACAAAAATGTTTTTGAACTAGAGGTGTAGTTATTGTACAACATGAGGAATGCATTCAATGTTACTGAATTGTACACTTTAAAAAGGACAATTTTACATTATGTGAATTTCACTTTTGAAACAGTAATCAAAAGTCTTCCCAAAAGACAAAAGTACAGCACCAGATGGTTTCCTTAGTAAATTCTCCCAAACCTGCAAAGATATATTAATACCTTTCTCAAACTCCTCTCCAAAATTGAGAAAGATGGAATATTTTCAAACATATTATGCAGTCAAAATTATCCTTACACCAAAAACAGAATGACACCAAAAGTAAATTACAGACCAATTTCCCTGATGAACATAGATGCAAAAATCCTCATTAACATATTCACAAGCTGAATTCAACAATATAGTAAAAGGATAATGCATCACAAAGAAGTGGGATTCATTCCTGGGATGAAACAACTGTTCAACATCTGAAATTCAAGCAATGAAATTTACCACATTAACAAAAGGAAAGATAATAATTTCACGAACTTATCAATAAATGCAGGAAATCATTTGATAAAATTCAACAAAATTTATGATAAGATTGATGGAACATACCACAATATGATAAAGGTTATCTATGACCTAACCACAGAGAACATTACACTCAGTGGTAATAAAAAACTGAAATATTTTCCTCTAAAATATAGCTTAAGAAAAGGCATTTTCATCAATAATCATCATATTGGAATTCTTAGCAAGAGCAATCAGGCAAGATAAAGATATAAGAGGAATCCAAGCTGGGAAAACAGAAATTAAATGATCACTATTTTTCCAGATGACTTACAAAACCGTAAAGACTACACTAAGATATCTATCAGAAACAAAACATGAAAGAGCTTGCAAAATCAATTTACATAAATAATTTGTGTTTCTATATGCAAACAATGTATTAGAAGAGGAAGAAATCAAGAAAACAGTCCTACTTACAATCAGAACAAAAATAATTAAATACCTACAACTGAACTTAACAAAGAGAGTAAAATAAAGGAGACATAAATAATTGGGAAAATATTCCTGCTTATGGATCTGAAGAATAAACATTAATGTTAAAATGGCCATCTTATTGAAAGTAACATGCAAATTCAACACAATTCCTATAAAATTTTCAATGACATCCTTCAAAGAAATAAAATTATTACTGAAGTTCATATATAAACACAAAAGATCCATGAATAACCAAAACAATCCTGAAAACAAAAGTACAAAAAATAGTAATATCACATGTCCTGAGATCAAACTATACTGCAAAGCTATAGTAATCAAAATGGTGTGGTACTGTGACCAAAGCAGACACACCAAACAATGAAATAGAATTGCTAGCACAGAAATAAATTCACAACTACATGGACAATTAATCTACAACAAAGAAATCAAGAGTATGCAGAGGGGAATGTAGAACATCTTCAATAAATGGTGCTGGGAAAAATGGAGAGCCACATGCAAAAGAACAAAACATCACCACTAACTCAAAATGGCTAAAATTAACCCAAAGTGGTTAAAAGACTTGAATATAAAATCTACCATCATAAAATACCTAATGAAAACACAGGCAAAACACTCCACAATATCGGTTTCAGTGATTTTTTTTTTTTGTATTCATTTCCAGTAGCAACAGAAACAAAAGAGAATACAAACATTTAGGTCCATGTCAATCTGAAAACGCTTCTGCACAGTGAAAGAAACTATCACTAAAACAAAAAGATACCTTACAGAATGGTAGAAAATATTTGTATATCATACATCTGACAAGGCACTGATATTCAGGTTCTACAAAGAACTCATACAACTCAACAAAAAGAAAACAATCCAAATCATGGGCAGAATACCTAGTAGACATTTTTCTAAAGATGACATATGCCAACAAGCAGGTTTTATGACATGATCCTTCCACAGTCACTGACTGGCAGCCTTTGTGGACAACTACAGTTCCTTTTTGGAATATCATCTGTTGTTAGATTTGGAAAAATAAAACCATTAAATATCAATTCAGCATTGTTTATTTATTTTAAAGACAAAGGAAGGGCCTCCCAGGTGGCACAGCGGGTTGAGCAATATGCTGTGAAGCTATCCACAGCCTATGCAGTGAGGGTTCAATTCCCGGCCGGCCAGGGAGATACCCACATGGCATGGCAGACCTCTCCTGCCACTGCTCCCCTCAGCAGTGTCTTCACTCTGTCTGCCTGTTCTGCTCCCCACTCTGTCTCTGGTGAATTCTTTCACCCTCCCATGCCTCTGACCTGTACACTAGTTCTTGTATAAATAAAAAAAAAATCCTTAAAGACAAAAATGAAAGTCTCCAAAATTGCTAACCTTTGCTGGATAACTAATTTAACAAATACTTATGACAAAGCAAAATTCTCAATAAGCCTTTTCATGATAAATTTATGTTTTAACAATGGTTAAGAAGTCAACTTATTTTCGAATAAAATGGAGGGGACAGGGCAATATAGCAGCAAAGTAAAGATACTGCTCTCACCTCTTCCACATACAGAGCCAGTAATGCTTGAAGGAAAAACAGATGACTATAGCACACATTAGGAGTAAGGTCTGGAGGGAGACCCCAGTGAGCAGTGGAACTGCTCAAGCATATAGCCCACCCAGGTGGGTAAAGTAAGCTCTGGTAGCCTGGCAGGCCCTGCTAGCAGCAGAGTAGAACCATCAATGCCCTTACATTATAACCCTCTGCTGACTCAGCAAGACCTGAGCGCCAGGGCTCAGGAAGGAGACCAGCCACAGTAGGCCTCCATAGATAATGGACATAGACCTGAGCAAGCTGGAAGCAACCTCATTAGCAATAGCTCTCAGCAGACCTCAGAGAGCCCTGGGACAGTACCTGGGAGCAGACCTTCCAAGATAGACTCCTTACAGGCCTCAGCAAGCTCCGGGCAGGACCCTTGAAGGAGACCAGCCACAGTATGCCTTCACAAATCTCTCTGAGCGCTGGGGCAAGTCCTAGAAGCAGCCCCATTAGCAGATGCATGGAATAAGAAGAAATGGCATATACACACAATGGAATAGTAATCACCTGTAAAAAAAAAATGAACTTTTGCCATTTGGGATGACATGGGTGAACTGGAGATTATGCTAAGTGAAATCAATCAGAAAGAAAAAGACAAGTAATGGATGAGTTCACTTACATGTAAAATACAGAGAAAAGAAAAGCAAAGGAACTGACAAAGCTAAACCAAAACAAGTTCTGGAATTATAACTGCAAAATTAAAACTGCTGGAAATAGAGGTATCATTACTGGCTATGATTTTAAAAACAATACTGGAATAAACTGACTTGAGAATTAGATTTTCAAATAACGGGATCACAGAGTGTTAAACTAAACTCTTAGTGTTTGTTATGCATTTAAAATTTTTCAACATTTTGGGATCTCCCTGGTGGCGCAAGGGGTTGGGACACAGCACTGTGAAGTTAACTGAAGCCACTGCAGCATGACTTTGATTCCTGACCAGGGAGGTGACCAACATGGCGCAGCAGACCTCTCCTGTCTCACTTGCTGCTCCCCTCAGCAGTGTATTTCAGTAAATCTTCCTGTTCTGCTCCCCACTCTGTCTCTGGTGAATCCTCTCACCCCCCACACCTCTGGCCTGTACCCCAGTCCTTGGATACATAAATAAATAAATCCTTTTTTAAAAATACAATAAAATAAAAATTTTCAACATTTTTCAATATTTTAGTAATTGTTAATATTTACTTTTTATTTGTGCTTTAATTTTCCATTTGTGTGTCTTTTTTAAATGTACACATAAATTTTAAAAATAAAAGTAATAAAATTTAGAGATGTATGCTTTAAAATATTTTGCTAAGAGGTACAATTGGGAAAATATGGGACTATTTTTTCAGATAGTGACATTTAGTTGCTATAACTATATTGCCTTATTAAAAAATTGTAAAGAAAGAGAAAAAAATTTCCTTTTCTACTTGGTGAAGTTTATGGTAGAGGGATTTCATCATGAACTTTTTAACATGCATAATATCGCATCACTTTCTCACACTGATATCTCTATGGCTGAAGAACCTGGTACCACAAACATTGACTTGCCTACTTCTGTTCTGGAGAGATAACAGTTTATCGGTGCTATAATAATCATATCTGTGTGAAATTCCTTTTGAATCTATGGCTTCCAACAGTTTCAGGGAAGAAACAGTCTGCAAGCTGTCCAAAATCCTTTTGATTTAGATCAAAGTCTCAAGAATTGTTGAGCCCCATTTAAGTTTTTGTAGTACCATGTTTTCAAACATCCAAGACACCCTCTGCTACAAATGTTTAAACTTTGTTTCTCCGAAACACTGAGATACATTTATTGTTATCTCTTTTATAAATCCTGATTTTCATTTCACTTACACATTTGTTTTCTTCTTAGAGGTATGCAGCACTGAGCAATAGTCTCCCTACCTATGTTTCTATTGAAAAGATTATAATCAGAAAATTGGTGTGAACAGGCATAATTGTAATGGGAAAAATTCACACTAAGTAGACTAGCCTACCTCTTCCTTTGTAGAATAATGACAGCCTTTATCTTATGCAGACGTGAACCTCAGGTCTCTTCTAGCATCTTTAGAAGAAGTTGATATTCTAAATATAGATTTGGGATTCATAAAACAAGTGTTTTTGAGTTCATATTTTGTTTCTGACATGTAGCTGCAACTTTCTTCACTGGTTCTGCATACATAAAAGAGGGTTAAAGAAATCTTAGACGGTTAGTGAAAGGATTATATGGAATCAGTACCTTATGCATAGCAGGATCAGAAGCACCCTAGTATTATTTAGCTTATTAATTGCCCTACCCTATGTGCCATCCTCTGACTCTTTTTATAAACAATTTTCAAAAAATGGTAACATCCCCACAACTTTATACAATTTCAACAGTCCTAGAAATGTTATTAGTAACTCAGATTCCATTTGCTTTATTTGTTGCTGGCCTTTTTTATATAATGGGAACAATAATTTTGAAAGTATTAAACCAATATATGCTTCATGACCTCATATATCATGCCCCCCTAGACTGTTCAGCCAGTAGGCATTAACAATGGCCTTGTTGAGGAAGATGAGGGTGGTTTCAAAGAAATTCAGAGTAAAATAGTAAGTTTATGTTAATAGAATCTCCTATTCAACACAATAATGAAGGAGACTGCCAGAGAGAAACTCAAAGAGGCCATAGGTTCCAAAAGTTGAGGAAAAAGTATACTTCCAGCCTCTTTGTCATGCCTTTAAGTTACTCAGCAAGAGGAAATGATATCAATGCATGAGAGAATGTAAAGTTGAAGTCAGACAAGCTTTTGTCCCACTTACCACCAGAGAGTCTAGAAAATCATCTTCTGCAACATAGAACAGCAGTAGCAAAATGGAAATCGTGTGGAGAACATTTGGCTCAAGTCATGAATTCAAGGCACAGAGTGACAAGTTGGGTCAAAAAGGTTCAGCCATTTATACTTTGTCTTCCATAAATCCATTTAAAACTGAAAGACAAAATTAAACTTAAAGCAAAAGGTTGAAGCAAAGTACTACAAGTTAATGCAAAATGAAAAGCAGAAACTGCTATTCTCATATAAGAGATACTATACTTTCAGTCAAAAATAGTAATCAGGGACACAAATGGATACTACACAATTATCAAGGGAACAAGTCATCAAAAAGTTATGTCATTAATATTTATGCAACTACCACAGGGCACCTAGTTATATAGTGTGACTATTAACAGACTTAAAACAACATATTGGCAAAAATACAATTATTTTGAGAGACCTCAACCTACCACTGACACAGAGGGATACATCATCCAGACAGAAATTAACAAGGAAATAAAGACCTTAAATAAGGTGTTGAACTAGATGGATTTAATAGATGTTATAGAGATTTCCACCCAAAAGAAAGAAATAAACTTTCTTCTCAAGTGCACATGGAACATTCCCAAGAATAGATCACATAGTGGGACACAAAACATTTTTCAGAAAATATAAATGGTTATCAAGCATATTCTCAGATCACAGTGGTATAAGGCTAAAAAAGAATCCTAGAAAAAGCCAAAACATGTGGTAACTAAACAAAAAAGTTTCTGAACAACTCCTGGATCAGTGAAGATGTCAGAAAGTATCTGGAAACTAATGAGATCCTGTGGGATGCTCTAAAAGCAGTTCCGTAAGGGAAGTTCATGGCAATCAGGCCCACATGAAAAAGAAACTCACACACACACACACACACACACACACACACACACACACACACGAAAAATATCTCAAACAATCTAACTCTTAGCATAAGGGGAGGGAGAAGGATAGGAGGGAGGGAGGAACACGGGACTGTGGTGATGGTGCACGGGTAAATTGGTGGAGGAAATTCTATGGGGACACCTGAGGGGGAGAACAAAAAGAAAACATTGTTTACAAATGAACAATGATGTAAAATATAAATTTTTTTTTAAAAAACTAGAAAAACAAACATATCCAAAAATCAGTAAAATGAAAGAACTAATAAAACATAGAGCAGAAATAAATGAAATAGAAAAAAAAAGACAGTTCAAAAGATCAGTGAGACTAAGAAATGCTTCTTTGAAAAAATAAAGTCAGGGCTTCCCCAGTGGCACAGCGTTTGAGCGCTGGGTTACGAAGCTGCCTGCAGCCTCTGCAGCACCGCCGGTTTGATCCCCATCACTGGGCAAGGGTCCCACATGGTGCGCAGACCTCTCCTGCCGCCCGCTGCTCCCCTCAGCAGTGTATTTTGTCCGTCTGCCTGTTCTGCTCCTTGCTCTGGCTCTGGTGAATTCTCTCACCCTCCCGCACTTCTGACTGTACCCAGTGCTTGTATAAATAAATAAATAAATCTTCAAAATAAATAAATAAATAAATAAATAAATAAAACCAACGTTTAAAAAAAAAAAGAAAAAAGAAAGTCAATAAGCCCTTAGTTAGATTATTAAGAATAGATAAAACCACCATAAAGGAGAATCAGAAATGAAAGGTAAAATTACAGCATATGCTGCCAAAATTCAAAGGATCGTAAGAATCTATAAAAAATGTCTTTAAGTAGACACCCTACTGACTGGGAGAAAATTTTTGCACTCATACAACAGATAAGGGACTGATCACAAAGATCTACAAAAAGCTCACATGACTCAATAAAAACAAAGTAAACAACCAAGTCAAAAAATGGGCCAAAGAGCTAAAAAGACACTTCTCCAAAGAGGAAATGCAAATGGCCAACAGACCATTCAACAGCACTTATCATCAGGGAAATACAAATCAAAACCATAATGAGATATCACCTTACACCAGTGAGAATGGCACATATTAAAACAAACTAGTAACAACAAATGTTGGCAAGGATGTGGAGAAAAAGGAACTCTCCTACACTGCTGGTGGGAATGCAAACTGGACCAACCACTATGGAAAGCTGTGTGAAGTTTCTCAAACTACTAAAAATGGAGCTACCATGTGACCCAGAAATTCCACTCCTAAGAATCTACCCAAAAGACACAAAAACATTAATTCAAAAGGAAACCTGCACCCCTATATTTATTGCAGCACTATTCACAATAGGTAAGATATGGAAACAACCCAAATGCCCAAAGATAGATGACTGGATCAAGAAGATGTGGTATATATATGCAATGGAATACTATTCAGCAATCAAAAAAGATAAACTCATGCTATTCACAGGAACATGCATGGAGCTAGAAGGGATTATGCTCAGTGAAGTAAAAGCCAGAAGGAAAAAAGAAAAATTGGGGGTAGTTTCACTTATAGGAGAAATACAGGGGAACCAAATACAGGATCAGGAAAAAATAATAAAAAAATTAACAGGCAATTATAAATCAGAAACAGTCTACAGGGGAGAGGGAGGGAGAGAGATCAAAACAGGGCAGGGAAGAGCACAAGGGACTATGGTGATGGTGCATGGGTGAATTGGTGGTGGGAATTTTACAGAGACTATACCTGAGAGGAGAAAGCATACATTGTACAAAAATGAACAATGATGTAAAATATAAATTTTAAAAAATAAGGAAAAGGGAAAAAAAGTCTTTATGTCCAGTTGGACAATCTAAAAATAATGATCAAATTTTTAGATTCACATTTCCTTCCAAAACTGAAGAAAGATGAAGTCGATAACTCAAACAACCCAATCAAAAATGCAAAACTGAAAGACTAATAAAAAGTCTCCTTACAAACAAGTCTAGTATCAGACAGCTTCTCTTGCAAATTTTACCAACTCTTCGAAGAGGACCTAACACCTATCCTATCCAAAGTATCCAAAAAAATAAAGAGTGGGCCTCCCTGGTGTCACGGGTCAAAGTCTCAGTGCTATCAAGATATTGGCAGCCACTGCAGCAGGAGTTGGGTTGCTGCCAGGGAACTAACCCACAGGGCACAGCAGACCTCTCTTACCCGGTCTCACCCGCTGCTCCCCTCAGCAGTATATTTCAGTAGATCTGCTGGTTCTACACCCCTCTCTGTCTCTGGTGAATCCTCTCACTTCTTGCTACTCTGGTTTACATGCCAGTTCTTGTATGCATAAGTAAATAAATCTTTAGAGGGTAGGAAACTCTCCAAAGCATAGCCTCTATGCTCAGAGACTCCTTCAGCTCCATGGGTTATGAAAAATACCCAAGCACTCACACATGTTCTGAAATGATGTTCACATGATCCTCTTGTAGATTTAAAATTATTACAATGAAGAATTTGAGAGAAGCCAAAGAAAGTGCCTTTCATTTAAAGCCAGCTAGGATCTGGGTTAAAGCCTTTTGAAAGTATCAATGAAAACACTTGAGATTAAATTGTACAAATATACAAAGGCATGTGCACTCAAGTATGTTTTATTGCCATATTTATGTCAAAAATATAGAATATATTTCATCAACATGAATTGTTTTAGTAACAAAAGAAAAATGAAGGTGAAAAAATATAATCTGAATAAATGTTAGGATGTTGATCAGTGTTAGTACAATGGTTTAAGTTCATCAGTGATGTGTCTCATACTCCAGGACATTCTACATTAACTAAAAAACAATCAAAAAGGTGAATATTATAATCCAAAGGTATCAGTTTTCAGTGAGAAAAAAATCATAAAGTCAATAAAACATTTACTAATTCTGAGAAGACATACAATAGTAATAAAACCACTATCATTTTCATTCATATTGCAGTTTCAACTTAGAACAAAGGGATTTCTCATACAATACGAGATGAAAGTTTTCAACAGGATGAGGATTATGCTATCTTCAGAGGAATAAATTAAAACATGAAAATATTAAGAAAATGTAAAAGTTGGAGGTAAGAGTCAGTTATTCTAGTTCCTGACCCACTTAATGACTGAAGTATGTGTGACTCACAGTGACATTTTCTTTGAAGTAGAAAATGAAGTTTTATGTATGAAAAGTGGATCAATGTGTCAACATATTTTATACTACAACTAAACACATAGCAAAAGGAAAAAATGGTACCAAATTTTACCTGGAAAATTGAGTGGGTTCTATGTTGCTTATCACAATCCCAAAGTGAATTAATTACAAAGCTCAAAACAAAAATCACAAAGTCTGGTATGAATGCAAGACAAATGGCCTACTAATTTTCTCTCAAATGTACCTATCCAATTTTCTCATCTATTGTTAGGGTCTCAGCATCCCATTACAGTGCAATCAGTGTGATGAATGCAGAAATAAATAAATAAAATGAAGCAGGCTTTGCCTCACAGCAGATATTTGCATTACATCCGTGAGAATTTGCTGTTATTAAATTAGCTGCAGGAGGGCTTTTTTATTGCCTCCTAAATGCAAGAGAAATATTCAAACTGCACAAATTTTTATTTTTAACAAGCAAATATTACATCAAGAAAGGTCAAGCACACCTGTTTCTAGTATAACACGCATGCAAATTTTGATACAAGGCAACCTTTAATTTTCAATTAAAAATGAGAGCAGTGATTGCCCTATATTTTGGCTATTCATATGTCCCCACAAATAAGAAAGATATTAAAACTGCATTATAGTGAAGTTTCTATAATAAAGAAAATGAGAACTCAGTAGGTTTAATGGCTTATCATTCAGTTTTTCTGCCTAGTTTATTGTCTATGTTAATACCCCCATTAGCCAAAACATCAGCCAAGAGCCAAAAAATAAACCATGTAGAATAGTGAAAGCAAATGAACTTTGGAGTCAGAACTGATTTTAAATCCCAGCATAATCACTTGTTAGCAAGGTGATTTTGAACAAGTTGCTTAGCCTCATCTGTAAAACAGATAATGATACCTATTTCTTATGGTTGTACAGTTTAAATAAGAAGAAGTGAATAAAGTATATGGGAAGGCTTCTATACATATTAAGTACTCAGTTGTTGTTATTTCTATTAAGCTGTTTCTTCATAAAACTAAAATTTTGCTCACAGGAGAACCATGGAGATAATAACCAAGGGCCTATTTGTTCTTGTACACATAGCTCTAAATATCTTACTTTATCTAATTCTCAGTACTAATTTGTTCAGTCACTCACTCAGAAAACGATGTTTTAAGCACAAGAGGCATAACAGTAAACAAAACAAAAAAGAATCTTTGCTCTCACGGGCAACATAAAAGGTACATAAGTAAATTATACAGTATATTAAATGGTAATGTGAGTTAACAAATGAAAACACGGAACAAGAGAGGGAGCCAGATACTGCAATGTTGGGCATGAGGGTCCGCTGTGACCAGTCTGGATTCCATTGGGAAAGTGACATTTAAGCAAAGACATGCTGGGGGTGAAGCAAGAAGTTATAAAGTGGTCAGAATGTAGTTATACTGGTGAAGGTAAAACCAGTATTATTTCTTGATAGATTAAATATAGGTTGAAAGAAAAAAATCAAAGATGACTATAAGAACTTTACCTCATCAACTAGAGAATGCAGGTGCAGTTTAATAAGTGGGGAAGATTAGGAAAACAGTAGATTTGAGAAAAAACATGGGGAGTTCAGGCATGAATATATTAAGTTTCAGGTAACTATCAGACATGGAAATACAAATGTCAAGTAGTTAATTAAATACAATCTGGAGTTCAGAGAAAAGACCATCCCAGAAATAAATTTGGTAGTCATCAGACTGTTATCAACATATAATCATGAGATTCATTAAGATCTTTAAGACTCAATAAAAGAGGTCCAAAGGCTAGCTTCCTCTAGCACTTAGAAATCAGAGAAATGAGAAAAAAAAAAAAAAACCAGTGAGAATGACTAATTTAAAAAACAAAGTTCAGGAGGATAGGAGAAAAACAGAAGCAGACTTGTCCAGAAAGCCAAACAAGAAAACGTACATCAGGTACCACAGATGTCTCACCCACTGCAAATCTGCTTGTTCTGGTCTCCACTCTGTGTCTGGTGAATTCTTTGACCCATTACACCTCCAGCCTACACCCAGTTCTCCCCCACGACATTTGGTGGCCCCTAAGGCGACGGTGTATGGGAATAGTCTACAGGGGCCCCTAATTCCTCATCTCTTTTACTTGCTCTCCTGTAGACCGCAATGGACCCTTAGGACAACTGAAGGTTATCTAGTTGGGGTACACGCCAATATTACTGAAAGATTCCAGGCAACCACCAGGACAGCCATGGCCTGATCAGGTAGTAAGTGCCTTTTCTTCCTTCAAAACCCAAGGTCGGCGGGCCTCCCTGGTGGCGCAGGAGGTTGAGCTCAGCGCTATGAAGCTGTCCGCAGCCTCTGCAGCACCGGTTATCCCCGCCGGCCTCGGAGCAACCCACATGGCGAGCAGACCTCTCCTGGCTCGCCCGCTGCTCCCCTCACCAGTGTGTTTCATCAATCTGCCTGTTCTTTTCCCCCTCTGTCTCTGGTGAATCCTCTCACCTTCCCACGCATCTGGCCTGTACCACGGCTCTTGTATAAATAAAATAAATCTTAACAACAAAAAAAAAGAAAGAAATCCGGTTGGCTGTTTGGCTCACGGACATAATCAAAAAAAGAAAATGTGCATCAAAGAGAAGGAAGATACCAGTAGTGACAAATGCTTTTGGTTTCATGTAACAAGAGGACTGAGAACTGTCCTTTAGATTTAACAGTTTGGAAGTTATTAGTGTCCTTTTTGAGAGATGTCTCCTTGGAATGGTAGGAGCAAAAGGCAGATCAGAATGAAGCAAAGGAAACTGAAGCGGCTAGAATAGAGAATGATTTCTAGGTGTTTTACTAGAAAGTACAGAGAAAAATGGGTATTAACAGGAAAGTAAGTCAGAAGGAATTTATGCTGGTGGTTTTTGTTTTATTGAGGTAACATTGGTTTACAACATGGTATAAGTTCTAGGAGTACAACTTCATGCCACTTCAGATGAATAACACTGCACTCTGTCCACCATTAAAGTTCGGATAACTCTGCAATGACATCCAATCAAACTCTGTCCCCTTTCCTCCCTCTTGCCACGTGGTAACCATTTTGTTGTCAGTATCTAAGGGTTGTTTTTCATTGTTTTGATCATTTGTTTATTTCTTGTATTCCACATGAGTAAAATTATCCAGAATTTGTTGTTGCTGTTAAGAAAAGTTATAGCATGTTATGTAATCCTGGTCTAATACATGAAGAAATCTGATGATATAGGGAAGAGGATAACTGAGCAATAACTTTGAATTATTTAAATGGATGTAATCTAGTCAAAGTAGATAAATAAGACGTGAAAAGGCAGCGTATATTGGTGCTCAAGTTCCTTGGTAGATGTAGTATGTTTGTGTGTGTGTGTGTCTCATATATGTATATGTGTGTGTGTGTGAATGGCAGAAATACTGGTTTTCTCTTGATTGTTTCTAATTTTGCAGTAATGTAGAAAACAAGATCAATAGCTAAGAGTGAAGTTGGATTAAGAGAATGGTCTAGGAGAGTAAAAGAGCAAAATGGGCTTGGGAATGTAATGAAATATCTGGCAGCAATGAGGTACAAAGGAGACACATGTTCACAAATTTAAAGTAAAATCATGACTGGGTAAATAATATATGGCACATACATATATCTTTAAAAAGGAAGAAAATTCTTTTTAAAATTGAGGTAACACTGGCTTACAGCATTATTTATAATTTGGAGATACAGGATCACACCCTTTGGGTGTATGTTATTACACAACACCTACTACACCAAGGCACTCATTTTTCCCCCTCTCTATTTTTCTCTGCTTCTGCTTCCTCTCCCTCCCCTTTGATAACCTCAATTCTAAATCAGATTTCTAGGGTTTGTTTTGGTTTGGTTTTACCTGACTTTTTGGTTTATTTCTCTATATTTCACATAGAAGTGATATCACCTTTTTCCTTTTAGTTATTTCACTTAGTACGATCCCCCTCCAGTTCCATTCATGTTGTCACAAGTATCAAGAGTTTATCTTTTTTATATCTGAGCAGTATTCCACTGTGTATACAGACATCTTCCTAATCCATTCATGTCTCTGGGCACTTAGGTTGCTTCCATAGCTTACCTACCGTAAATAGTGCTGCAATGAACATCAGAGTGCATATATCCCTTCAAATGAGTGTTTTCGCATTCTTCAGGTAGATATCTGAGAATGGAATTGCTGGATTATATGGTATATTAATTTTTAGTATTTTAAGGGCCCTCCATATTATTTTCCATAGGGCCTGAACCTGTCTACATTCCCATCAATGGTGTAGGAGAATTCCAAAAAGGAAAGAATTCTGACACATGCTACAATATGGATGAATCTTGAATATATTATGCTAAGTAAAATTGTCACAAAATAGCAAAATCTATATGATTCCACTTACAAGAATAAGTCAAATTCATAGAGACAGAA
Source organism: Talpa europaea (assembly GCF_964194135.1). Classification (NCBI taxonomy): domain Eukaryota; kingdom Metazoa; phylum Chordata; class Mammalia; order Eulipotyphla; family Talpidae; genus Talpa; species Talpa europaea. Next base: position 30,745,377 of record NC_140071.1, read on the forward strand.
ACTAGAAAGGTGGTTGCCAGGGGTTGGGGGAATCAGGAATGAAGAGTTATAGTTTAATGGATATAGAGTTCCAGTCTGAAAAATGAAAATGTCTGGATGTAGATAGTGGTGATGGTTGTACAACAATAAGAATGCATTTAATGCCAATGAAGTGGAGACTTAAAATGTGGTGGGAGTGAGTCAGAGGGTGACAATAGATTATTTTAACAAGGAAGAGTAGGGGCAATAATATAGTCTGATGAGGTAAGATTTAAAACTGAATGTTAAAAGTAAGAATGATCTGGAATCAGCAAAGAGATGATATGCTCCATCTGCAGGTCCAGTAGTGTAAAATTCATGAAAGAAACTATAGCTACCAGTCAGGAGGCTGCAGGGGAAAGAGTGTGGAGATCCAGTTAGACTATGACAAGAATGTTATGTTCAGAAAAGAGGTCAACAATAAAGGGGAATTTAACAACGCTTGTTGTTAAAGTCTAATCAGTCAAAGGCGACAAGGAACAAAACTGTAGTCTGACAAAATCAGATTTATCGATTTTATACAGTGTGGGGAGGCACTGCTGGAATTATGGAATGCAATTTTCAGCAAATAGGAAGACAAAAGCCTACTTTGCAAGGGCTGGGTTCCTGCCACAGAATTCTGAGGAGGGTCTAATGAATGTCAGAAATCAGTTCTGGTCTGACTGTTTCTGAAGCAAGAATAAACTAGAGATTAGGTGCTCTCGTGAGGTGAGTATGTCTTAGCAATTGGGTATTCCAATTGACAGCTGAGTACAGCAAAGTGGATAAGAAATCAACAATCCCTCAAAGAGGGGATCCTGCTTCCTGTTCATTTTGTAACTGGTTCCACCCAGTTACAAAACTGGGTGGAACTCCTAGCCTGATGAATAGTAGAGATGCTTTTATCTCTTTGGAGTCTGAGCTGATACTCTCTAAGGTCCAGAAAACCTTTGCATCCTTCATTGAACATAACTTCAAAGGCACATTAGTAGAGACTTAGAAGATGGAATATGAGTGAGAGATGGAACCAAAAAGGACATAGTCTGCAAAAAGAGGGGTTGAAGTTTTGGAAGTGAGAGATGACCTGGAAACCATTTGATTATTAGCCCTAACTGTCACAAGACACAATTTAACAGAATGGTTCTGAGTGTGCAATGGGACAGGGGGGAGGTTGTGTTACAAGATAGGGTGAGGGGTGGCCCAGCACCCCTAAACCTGCCTTTTCTAAATGGGCGTCTGCCATCTGCTACATCAAGACACTCCCAGTGCCTAAGACCTTCAATAGAAAATAATTTTAATACAATTAGTATGCAGTTAAGAGAAGAGAAATGAAAGAATGTGGTTAAGATAGTGTTCCCGGGCCTCCCCGGTGGCGCAGTGGTTGAGCGCTGGGTTGCGAAGCTGCCTGCAGCCTCTGCAGCGCCGGTTTGATCCCCGGCTGCTCCCCGGCCAACGGAGGAGGGTCCCGCATGGCGCGCAGACCTCTCCTGCCGCTCGCTGCTCCCCTCAGCAGTGTACTTCGGTCCTTCTGCCTGCTCTGCTCCCCGCTCTGGCTCTGGTGAATTCTCTCACCCTCCCGTGCTTCTGACTGTACCCAGTGCTTGTATAAATAAATAAATAAATTAAAAAAAAAAAAAAAGATAGTGTTCCCATGAAGCACCCAAAGTTACCCCCCCCTCATGAGAAAATGCCCAGCCAAACAGGGTTGGACTAAAGCAGGACCACTGAGACCCAGAAGTTTGCCAAAATTTTAAGGCACCTTCTGGTGGGAACACATGGGGAAGAGGCAAAAGAGGGCAGGCAAGTCTGGAAGGAAAAGAGCAAAATCAAAACCCAAGTCAAGTTAAAGGTTGCCATTGTCAGCCTCCCCGTGGACCTCTCACATCTCTGTCTCTCTCAGGTGTCTCCTTCCATGTCCCCCAAGTCCCTGGTTCAAGTCCAAGGCCAAGAAGCAAGCTCAGCTTCTGCACATGTCTCTCTGCTCCACGTGCCTCCTCCAGGTTCTCTTCTCAATCCCCTTCCTTCCTTCACCCTGTCTTTTCTAGCTTCCCCTTCTTGCAAAGGCCCACCCTTAGGGTGGGGCATGGAACCTGGAACCTCCCCTTTCCCTGGGGATTACCCTATTACAGTTGGATGTCTCTCTAGGCAGTCCTGGAACCCTGGCATGTCTCCTTAGCCTCTGCCAACAGATGTCCTACTGAGAGGGAGGCTTATGTGAAACAGATTTGACTTGACTTCTAGTGATGCACAAATGAAAAAAAGAAAGCAGCTAGTATAGGTATGCCCATGCAGTGAATAGAAATGACAGCAAAGGAAGACATAAAAATTATAAAATAATCAAGTTTTAAAATATATAACAATTTAGAATCATTTGATATAAAGGGAAATAATCCAATACACAGCATATTCCCTGAAGTCATTGTAGTGTTATAGCAAAGTATAACTAATATTCATGATGTCCCTGAGCTACCAATACAGTGAAAAATTATGGTGTGCTTGCTCTTTATAAGGCAATAAGGTAGAGCCAGAATATTTATATTTGCTTCTACGCACAATAACTAATCTCTCTCCTTCACTAGCTCCTTCATGTTAAATATATCTTCAAATGATTTTCATCAAGAATTTTTAAGTGTTGAGGGAGGCTTTAAAACATTAATCTTCAATTATACAGAAAACTCAGGTCTGCAGACAATTACCCCAAAGATTGTCCATTAGTGAACTGCAGTATGACACATCCCCTTTCGTAGTCTATTTCTCAATAGTTGGTAACAGAACAGGGTCCTTCTCCCAGCACCACTCTTAAAAGAAATATTCTAAGCAGTTAGAGACAAGGAAGATATTTGCTAACTATTGTTGCTGAGAGCTTAGCATAGATTTGTAGCATAAAGCCACATTTACATAGTTTTGTGTAGTTTATTTACTCTTTTTATGTGTATTCTACCATTTCATTCATTCTCATACATACCCTATGAGGAGATGGAATCTCACTTTACAAAGGCAGCAACTGGAGGTTCCTCAAAAAAATTAAAAATAGAACTACCATATGATCCAGCTGTTTCATCTGTGAGCACTTATCTGAAAAATATTAAGACTAATTTGAAAATACATAGGCATCCCTGTGTTCATTGTAACACTATGCACAATAGCCAAGATATTGAAACAACTTTAATGTCCAATGATGGATTGGATATAATACATATGGTGTATATGTACACAATGGAATACAACTCAACTATAAGAGATGAAATCTTGCCATTTGCAACTACACAGCTAAATCTTGAGAGGTTATGCTAAGTGAAATAAGTCAGAGGGAGAAAAACATCTCATGAAATCACTCATGAAAAATATAAAAAAGAAAAGCAAATGAATAAAAAATAAAAGTAAATTAAACCCTTTATTCTGACAACCAAATGTGCTTACCAGAGAGGAAAGCAGTTGAGGAGTGAATGAATGGATAGAGGAGGTTTCTTGGATTATGGTGAATGGTAACTACTTTAGTAGGGTATGATTTTTTAGTCAGAGTATGCTGTTTTCCTGAAGCTTATACAAAAGAATTGGTATTGTACTCTAATGTTATCTCAATTTTTTCAAAGATTTATTTATTTGATTGATTGATTTATTTTTACAAGCACTGGGTACAGTCAGAAGTGTGGGAGGGTGAGAGAATTCACCAGAGCCAGAGTGGGGAACAGAACAGGCAGACTGACGAAGTACACTGCTGAGCGGAGCAGCGGGTGGCAGGAGAGGTCTGTGCGCCATGTGGGACCCTCGCCAGGCAGCCAGCAATCAAACCAGTGCTGCAGAGCCTGAGGGCAGGTTTGCAGGTCAGCGCTCACCATTGAGCCACCAGGGGAGGCCCTGTTATCTCAATTTTAAAAAGAAAAGATTTTTCCAAGACCACACTGCTAATAAGAAGAGGTTACACTTCTAGTCTCAACCTTTGTATCTGAAAAACTCTTTGAATAGGGGAAGAGGAGGGAGAGTTTAGCATTTTAGGAAGGGCAAACTTCACTAGGCTTCCCTCATACAACCCTAGAAGAGAGGATACTAAGACCAATCAGGAGAATAAGAAACTACCTACACCACAAACAGAGCTGAAATATAGAAAGTAACCAAAACAGAGTAAGTTTTCAGTTTAATTTTTCTCATTCTGAGCACAAAATTATTTTCTAGTCCTACAATTGGTCAGGTAATATTCATCTTAGTTTGACCTTAGAATAATGCACTCATAATATTGGTCTAATTTGACTTGAACTATAGTCCTGAATCTTAACCTAGTGTGCGTGTATTGGCCAAATTATCTAAGTTATGTTATTTTTTTAAAGGTTTATTTTTTATTTATGCATGAATGCAAGAACTGGGGTACAGGCCAGAAGTACAGGGGGTGAGAGGTGTCAACAGAGACAGAATGGGGAGCACAACAGGCAGATCTACTGAAATATACTTCTGAGGGGAGCAGCAGGCAAGATAGGAAAGGTCTGCTGTGCCATGTGGGTGGCTCCCTGTCCAGGGATCAAACTCAGCCTGCTGTAGCTGGTGACAGTATGTTAGTGTAAGATTTAACCCCTGTGCCACGAGGGAGATCCTATCTAATTTATATAAAAATTGGATCTGGGGCCTCCCTGGTGGTACAGCGGTTGAGCGCTGGGTTGCGAAGCTGCCCCCAGCCTCTGTAGCGCCAGTTCGACCCCCGGCTGTCGGCAAGGGTCCCACATGGTGTGCAGACCTCTTCTTCCGTGCCCACTGCTCCCCTCAGCAGTGCACTTCAGTCCTTTGCCTGTTCTGCTCCCCACTCTGGCTCTGGTGAATTCTCTCACCCTCCCACACTTCTGACTGTACCCAGTGCTTGTCTAAATAAATAAATAAATAAATAAATAAATAAATAAATAAATCTTTTTTAAAAATTGAATAAAATAAAATTTAAAAATAAAAATTGGATCTGTCCAGTTTGCCTTGTATGGAAATTCTGTTTTTATTTTCACTATTCTCATTCTTTGTTACCTTAGTCATCTAGGCAATATCTTGATTGTGTGTAAGAGAGAATTACATCTTCTCTTAAGTAAAATATCCCTTTATGTTATAAGCACATTCTCCCAATTCCTTTAAAATATCTTCCCAGATCACTTAAATCAAGTACACTATATATTAAAATTAAAATTTAAGGACTCTTGAAATATGAAAAAATTAGTTGTTTATTAATGTGCATGGAGAAGTGGAGTTGTAATGTAAGTTTTGCAGCTTGAATATGCTTTCAATATGTTATCATTTGTTACTTTATTTAGTAAACATTTAGTAAGCAGCTACCATATACCAGGGTGTGCCCTCATGTGGTTTACAGTCTAGGAAGGAGACATAGCAACGTGAAGGACTATGCCACAAAATCTATAGGGTATGGTGAAATACAAAAAATAAACCAGTAAGATTCTAGATTCTGGGCCTCCCTGGTGGCACAAGGGGTTGAGACACAACCTATGAAGCAATCCGCAGCCACTGCAGCACAAGTTCGATCCCCAGCCATGACACAACAGACCTCTCCTGACTCACCGGCTGCTCCCCTCAGCAGTGTACTTCAGTTAATCTGCCTGTTCTGTTCCCCACTCTGTCTCTGGTGAATCCTCTCACCCCCGACACCTGGCCTGTACCCCAGTTCTTGTATGCATAAATAAATAAATCTTAAAAAAAAAAAGATTCTAGATTCTCAGAAAATTCTCATCAGCACAAGTAACTTTTGAAGTGGATCTTGAAAAAGGACAAAGTATTTACCTGTAAATTGGGAGGATGAGAATGTACTGAATGAGAGTTTTTACAATGAGAGTGCAGGGGACAAGAGCACCAAAACATGGAATAACATTCACAGAGAACTAGATCCAGAGAGGAAAATCATAGAACGACCATGAAAAAATCCTTTGTTCCATAAAAATGAACTTGGACTTTGTCCTTTCAGCAAAATCATTATTGATCAGGGGAGGCTGTTACAATAACTCTTGATTTCAATAACTTTAGTACAATGTCAATATTGTAACTTATCCAAATATCAGTGATATGTGAGTGGATGGCAGGATAATGTTTGCATGATAACCAAAAATAAATGTCAGATCTTACACATTGCCTTTCGTTTTTTTTCTTGCTTCGTGATTAGAGTTTTTCATGTGTGTCAATGATCTAAGATAATGAAATAGTTCCACTTTTTTTTTAAAGATTTATTTATTTATTTATTTATTTATACAAGCACTGGGTACAGTCAGAAGCGCGGGAGGGTGAGAGAATTCACCAGAGCCAGAGCGGGGAGCAGAGCAGAGAGAAGGACTGAAGTACACTGCTGAGGGGAGCAGCGGGCGGCAGGAGAGGTCTGCACGCCATGTGGGACCCTCCTCCAGTGGCCAGGGAGCAGCCGGGGATCGAACCAGTGCTGCAGAGGCTTGGGGCAGCTTCGCAACCCAGCGCTCAACTGCTGTGCCACCGGGGAGGCCCCATCCACTTTTGTTAAGTATACAGGTCTAATCAGAACTGAAAGATTTAGTCAACATATGTTGTGAATACAGTATACCCCTTATTAAGACTATATTATCCTGCAGGGTCTGTTCTATATGCTTTGTATATACATAATTTCAGTCCCAAAATATTTATATTAGATAATGTTGTTTTCCCATTTTTCTAATGAAGGTATTAATGTTCAAAAGGTGTTAAACAGCTCACCCAGAATCATACACCTTATGAATGGCAAATTGGAGCTTGAACACAGCTCTCACAGACAGTAAAGACCATATTCATAACATTAAACTGACTCTAGAAATATAAATATAAATGTCATCATTTCTTCCTTCAAGGAACATAAAATTTAGTAGAGTAGGGCCTCCCTGCTCATGCAAGAGGTTAGGATGCAACCTATGAAGCGATCCGCAGCTGCTGCTGCAGTACAAGTTCAATCCCTGTCCAGGGAGCTACCCACATGGTGTAGCAGACCTCTCCTGCCTCACCTGCTGCTCCCCTCAGCAGTGCATTTCAGTCAGTCTGCCTGTTCTGTTCCCCACTCTGTCTCTGGTGAATCCCTTCACCCCCCACAACTCTGCCCTGTACCCCAGTTCTTATATGCATAAATAAGTAAATCTTAAAAAAAAAAATTAGTGGAGTAGCCAGCTACAAAACAGACAGGAATGCACACCAGAGGCACAGTGGATAGACACACGCCTCAAATCGGACCCATCAAAAAATGCATTACATGGTGGAGGGCCTGAAAAATGAAGAAAGAAAAGTAGGATATTCCAAGCAGCAGGGAAAGAGGACTAAGAACACAATGAACCTGTGAAAAGCCATAGTTAGCTCCATGGAACTAGCAGGTCTGATGGACAGCAGCCATCAGAACCACACAATAGGGTGTACATTGTTCATCCACTATTGGAGCCTCTCAACTTGGACCTTTATTGACATTCTTCCTGGCATCAATTTAGTTAAAAATAACACATTAAAGTTACAGTTCCATCACTTATACAAATCCCTAAAATATAATCTTCAAGGAGAATAACCATCAAAATATCATCAGGAAAGTGCATGATTTCTGAAGCCAAACTTATGTTGGTTTGCATAATGACTATGCTCATCTCAGTCTATGACTATAAGAACATTTTTCCTTTAGTACCTCCAGGTGTTTGTACATTAGCAGTCAAGCATTTCAAGTTCATGTATATAAAAAGACAGCTAGTAAGGGAGCCAACCCATTTTCTACCTGTATGTGAGAAAAGTATAAAGTCTGTTAGGCCATCAGAAATAGTTAGACTTTCAAAACTACAATATTAAGGAGTACGGATACCACCAAAAGTTGTAACTCTAGCAAAAGAGAGAACCAGATTAAGATAGAACACCTATTAAGGGAAATAAATAAAATTCAACGAAATTATCTGGGTTGTAGATTGGGTTGGAAAAGACAATCCAGCACTGACTTCAGAAAGCTATCAAATCTTAATTTTTAAACTAATCTTGAATAACCTTTCAAGGCAAAGTTGTTTAGCCTTACAAAATTGTGCCACCAAACAATTCAACTTCCCACCCCTCAACAACACTCATCAATAGAAGAAAATTTGTATGATTCCCATATGGAGGGACCCCAGAATTTGTCACCCTCTCCAACATGACTACTGCTTCAACAGATGAAATAGGGCATTAGCACAGAACAATGCATGACAAAGTGCGGGGAGATCACTTAACCCTGTTTCTCTGATATCAGAATCAAGAAATGTGGAGTCACAAAGTCATTTTTTTTCCCTCATATACTGATCCACACAGCCATAGTTCTAATTCCATTGAGTTGTTTTATTTTTTAAATCTCTGATATCGGCAGCTCTCCTGCTCACCTGTGACTATGCAGGTGTTTCTTTCCCTTTGCAAAGCAACAAAGGCAGCTCTCATCCCAAAACTGCCCACCTGTGACTATGCAGGTGTTTCTTTCAACAAACCTGGCCATTTAGAGGCAGCTCTTTCTGCCTGCTCTTTCTGTGCAAGATCTTTTACTTTCCTACCCTTTTGGATATAAAAAAATCTGATATCAAAATTAAGGTATAACTCTTGGAACAATCTGCTTCATTTATCAGTTGAGTTTAACTTTCCAAATTTAATTTTGAGCTGTCCCAGATGTACTTTCTAATAGCAAGCAGTTATTTACCAGCAATGTTCTACAGCTAAGAAGACAAAATTTCAACATCTATCACTTCCTCTGTTTAGTTCCACTAATCTCAAGAAATGCACCTTGACCTGCACTGATCAGGCTTTCTACACAGGTGGAAAATAAGAATAAAAAGGAAGTTATTTGATATATTATCTTATCAGTTACCTGGCAGGAAACAAATGGCATTATCAATTTGAGTAAGTGAAAGAGAACTTGATAAAAGTTGGTGTAGGAAAATCATGGGATAAAGCAATATTGCAGGACTCATTATCTCTGAACTTTTTTCACTTCCCAATTGGAATTGTAACTAAGCTGCAGCAAGCCTTCCATCATTGTATAATCCAGCTGCTTCTATTTAACAAGGCATATATAAAACCAGTTAATTCTGTGGGAAGTAGCTCACTGCTATGCTGCTTTTCTCATCAGATGCATCCTCTATTTACCAAAGAAATGGCTGAGGCATCCTATAAATGCACTAACAGTGGTGCTAGCAGAAGCACATTGGGCAAAAAATGTAAATCCATATCCAAATTGTGAAGGATAAAACATTGCCCATTCATGATGAAAGGGATCTACTATAATTAACCTTCCTACCAGAACATGATTAATTAACTTGTACCCCAGAGCATGGCTCAGGATGAGTATATAGCAGTAGTATTTGTTGGGTTAGCCTTGGTGAGAGAAAGCATCATGTAGTTTACAGTCTAGCATCTATTTTTGAGGCAACATACAATATCATCAAAAATACTTTTTTAAGATAAGGCTCTTTTAGATAAAGGGGAGATTTTTGCCTCTGCCAGCAGAAGGGGTTTAGGGGTTTGGGATGCTTAAATTCTCAACTTTGTCTATATGTGCGTGTAATGGCAGGAATGGACACAGTGCAGGTTTTCTGATCCCATGCAGACTGGGTAAAGGAGGAGTCAGAGTCCTCAATGGTTTTTTGCAGGTCTTTTATTGGGATTCACCAGGCATATGGCAGGCAGGGGTGCTGGGGGGCCGGGAGGCTGGCAGGCCTCCCAGCCCCCAGCAAATCCTCACTCTATCTAGGCTCTCTGGTGATCTCGGCTTCTCTTCGGCTTCTCTTTCGGCTTCTACTGGCGTCCCTGTGACGCCGCCCCTAAAAGCACAGTCTTAGCACAGGTGTACCCACTTTAGGTGCCCACCATCAGGCATGCACGCAGGACCACAGGGTTCCCTCATCTATCCTGATGGCGGGAGGGCAGAAAAGCCTGATTTTTTACCCTACTCTACAGTGCGCAAATGATTGTTTTCCATATTTTAGAGGAATGGATTTCCCTTTTGCTGTTACCTTAGCATAATAGATCTGGCAGTGTTGCTCATTTATTTAGACCTGAATTACTGAAACTTTATATCTAGATTTTTTTATCTTCAGCTGTTTCTGCTCTACGACAGTTGGAAACAAAGCACACCTAAAATAGTTTTTAAGATTATTTGATTTTTCCAGAAACATCCTGCAGGGGAGGAGGAGGGAGAGGGATCGGGGGAGGGAGGGAGGAGCACAGGGGACTGAGGTGATGGTGCACGGGTGCATTGGTGAAGGAAACTCTATGGGGGCTACACTTGAGGGGGTGGGGGGAAGCAAATATTGTTTAAAATGAACAATGATGTAAAAATTTTAAAAAAATTATTAAAATAAAAATTAAAAAAGATTATTTGATTTTTCTATGCATATTCTAAGATAATTCTCCATCTTCCTGTATATACCCTCTAGGACCCTAACTCTACAATCATTTTTTTCATCAAAGTAACTTATTTCCAATTGGTCTCTCAATGCCATGCCACCAACCTACACCAATTCCCATGTCATTACTGTTGAAACTGAGATCATGTTACCACTGCCTGCCAGTAATTATCCATACACCATACCCCCAGCAAGAAATTTCTCAAATTATGTAATTCATTTTCAGTCTCCTTTCTACCCTTGGTTCCAGTTACTATAGACACAAAATAATGAAATTTCAAATCTATTATGTGTGTAGAATTTCATAAATGGCTCTATTCACAAAGGTGTGACCAGGGTATAAAGAAGTCACAAAAGGTAATGCAATATCCTGGTACTTGTAACGGCATAGCAATTTTAACATCTCTGGGCCTGAAACAATAGGGACAGGAGGATTGCCTACCAGAAACAAGAGACAGGGACAGAGAGAAAGAGACAGGAGATTTGTACAGAGAGGGCTACGTAACAAAAAGGACCTGTGACTTTGGACAAAGGATGTGGTGCAATGCCACATGATAGAAAATGGAGGAATATGGCTTCCCTGGTGGCACAAGGGGTTAAGCACTTCATTCTGAAGCAATCCGCAGCCTCTGCAGCATGAGTTGGATCCCTGGTCGGTCAGGGAGCAACCCACATGGCAAAGCAGACCTCTATCTCACCCCTGCTCCCCTCAACAGTGTGTTTCAGCAGATCTGCCTGTTCTCCACCCTACTCTGTCTGTGGTGAATCCTCTTACCCTCCCGCATCTCTGGCCTGTACCGGCTCTTGTATGCATAAATAAATAAATCTTAAAAAAAAAAAAAGAAAAAGAAAGAAACTGAAGGAATAAATGTTTCCTTTCTACCCCTGACCTATTACAGTGTTCTCACTAATGTAATCCAAACAAAAGCCAGAAAATATGAAATCCCATCAGTGCATTCCGTCCAGGTTAGAATCTCGGAGCACAATGCATGGTAGAGAAGGCTTGATAGAGGAACTGAATGGACAAAAGCAAGACCTTAAAAGACAGTGAAATTTGCCACACATAAGTGAATTAGATCAGATGCTCACACCAAACACACACAATTTTATCCCAGTTACTCTTCTCCCTGCAATAGCTTATCCTACAAACTTGTAGATCCATAAGATGTAAGTCAAGCTATGTACTCAAGTGTAAAATTTTTAGTATTATGCATTATTATTAAATTCTTTGTTCTAACTACAAATAAGAACAAAACTCTTATTAGTAGAAAAATATAGTGGTAAATAAAGTACTTTCAGAATGAATTTTTGTCTTCTAGATAAATGGATAAGAATAAAAAGGTTAAAATATCTCTGTATTTGTACTTCCATAATCATTTGCATTTTTCCATTTTCTCCATTTTTTTTCTTTTGAGAAGTTTCATTTTTATATATTTTTTAAAGATTTATTTTTATTTATTTATTTATACAAGCACTGGGTACAGTCAGAAGCGCGGGAGGGTGAGAGAATTCACCAGAGCCAGAGCAGGGAGCAGAGCAGGCAGAAGGACCGAGGTACACTGCTGAGGGGAGCAGCGGGCAGCAAGAGAGGTCTGCGCGCCATGTGGGACCCTCCTCCCATGGCCAGGGAACAGCCAGGGATTGAACCGGTGCTGCAGAGGCTGCAGGCAGCTTCACAACCCAGCGCTCAACTGCTGCGCCACCGGGGAGGCCCTGAGTAGTTTCATTTTTAGTCTAACCACTTAAAGATATCTTTCTTCACAATAAATATAGTACCTTTGTTTTCAATAAATAAAATTCATCTCCATCTCTGTCAAGAATATGCACAAAATTTTGACCCTTCTTATAAAGGAATGAATTCAATGCATATGCACAGAAGAGTAAATAAAAACTATGAAAAAATAGGGGCTCCCCGGTGGCACAGCAGTTGAGCGCTGGGTTGCGAAGCTGCCCGCAGCCTCTGCAGCACAGGTTCAATCCCCAGCTGCTCCCCGGCCACCAGAGGAGGGTCCCACATGGTGCGCAGACCTCTCCTGCCGCCCGCTGCTCCCCTCAGCAGTGTACTTCGGTCCTCCTGCCTGTTCTGCTCCCCGCTCTGACTCTGGTGAATTCTCTCACCCTCCCGGCTTCTGACTGTACCCAGTGCTTGCATAAATAAATAAATAAATCTTTAAAAAAAAAATAATAACACTATGAAAAAATAAATGGTAACTCAAGGTAATATAATAAAGTATACTTAAAGTTTCTGCTTAAAAAGAAAATAACAGGCCTCCCTGGTGGCACAGGTGGTTGAGCACAGCGCTGTGAAGCTGTGCGCAGCCTCTGCAGTGCCGGTTCGATCCCCGCCGGCCGTGGAGATACCCACATGGTGAGCAGACCTCGCCTGTCTCACCTGCTGCTCCCCTCAGCAGTGTATTTCAGTCAGTCTGCCTGTTCTGTTCCCCACTCTGTCTTTGGTGAATCCTCTCACCCTCCCACACATCTGGCCTTTACCCCAGTTCTTATATAAATATTTAAAAAAACCACATGTGTTATTTCTTCAGATACCTTTTAAATGAAATGTCTAGAAAATGACAGATAAATTATTTCTCAAAGGAACATTGCTCTGACTTAAACTACATTTTTAAGTAATCTGAATTAGTATCTGAATTTAAAATATTAGTTCAATACCCATGATGTGCCAGGTATTTTATTAGAAAGTGATAGTCTAGAGAAATTTTTATCAAATAATTATAAATCCATGTGGATAGAGGAACAGCTCATTGCCTCTAGCCCTTTCCAACAATTTACTTTTCAAAATTGTGTAGTGACTTTTGTCTGCTTTGCCTTGTTTTCTAGCTTTCCATGTACTATGTTCCTTTTTCTATCCAAATTATGCTTCATCTTCAAAGTTCAATTCCAACCCCACAGGATAGACTGCCAACTGACCAACACATTAATTCTTACCTTTCTGTTGGGAACGTAGCTTCCACATTTCTATGCTTCATTTGTTGCCAGTTGGGGCACTAAGAACCATTACTAAGCTGTGGATGTTGGAGGAAGTGATATGCATATAACCCATAAAAAGTGCAGTACACTGCTTCCTGCTCTTGTCTGCTCTTGGGAGACTAGGATGCGGATACTCAGATCAACTTCAGAAGCCATGAGTTCAAGTTGTAACTTCTGCTGCTACCTTGGATTCTTGATGAATGGAAACAGATTCCTCCTGCCAACCAAGACCCTGAGCAGAGTCAGAGGAAATGTACCGATTGGGTTGGTTCCGCACAGGGAGAAGCATGAACTTTTGTGAAGGATATTTTACCACCAAGCATGGCAAGATGTGAGTGTCAGACCCTAACAGGATGAACGAGGGTGTCCTAATAAGGCATGTCCTGGCAGAACTGGGGCAAGTGAAGGTATCCATGCAGAATGCCTAGGTGCCCATGCAGAATGCCTAGGCGATCAGAATCTAACAGGGAAGAAATCATTAGCACAAGTGGGAGTATGTAGTGGTAAGAAATTGGGCACCTACAGGAGAATCAATCAAAAAAAGTGAAAGAGCATGATCCCTTCCAGCGCCATCCATGTTGCAGCAAATTGCATGTGTTTATCTTTTTTGAATGCTGAGTAATATTCCATGGTATATATGTACCACATCTTCTTGATCCAGTCATCTATTTTTGGGCATTTGGGTTGTTTCCAAAGCTTAGCTATTGTAAACAGTGCTGCTATAAACATAGGGGTGCAGGTGTTCTTTGGAATTGATGTTTCTGTGTCCTTTGGGTAAATACCTAGGAGTGGAATTGCTGGGTCATATGGAAGCTCTATGTTTAGTAGGTCCAGAAATCTCCACACAGCTTTCCACAGTGGTTGGACCAGTTTGCACTCCCACCAACAGTGCACAAGAGTTCCTTTTTCTCCACACCCTCGCCAACATTTGTTGTTGCTAGTTTTTTTAATATGTGCCATTCTCACTGGTGTAAGATGGTATCTCATGGTAGTTTTGATTTGCATTTCCCTGATGACAAGTGATGTTGAACATTTTTTCATATGCCTGTTGGCCATTTGCATTTCCTCTTCAGAGAAGTTTCTTTTAAGCTCTTCTGCCCATTTTTTGACTGGATTATTTTCTTTGTTGTTGTTGAGTCTCATCAGCTCTTTGCAGATTTTTGTGATCAGTCCTTTATCATTAGTGTTGGGTGCAAAAATGTTCTCCCAGTTGGTGGGGTTTCTCTTTGTTTTTGTTATTGTCTCTTTTGCTGTGCAAAAGCTCTTTAATTTGATATAGTCCCAGCTGTTTATCTTTGCCTTCACTATCACTGCTTTGGGTGATGTGTCTGTAAAGATGTCTTTGATGTGCAAATCACGTAGTGTTTCACCTACATTTCCTTCTATATAAAAAATAAACATACTTTAATACAAATTAGTGACTACCAGAAGGGAAGGGGTATAGTCAAACCAGGCAAATGCAGTCAATTTTTTTTAACAATTTTATTTTTATGTATATTTTTTAACATCGTTCTTCATTTTTTTTTACAATGTATGCTTTCTCATCTCAGTTATAGTTCCCGTGAAATTCCCACCACCAATTCACCTGTGTACCATCACCAGTGTCCTTTGTGCTCTTCCCACCCTTGTTTTGCTCCTACTCCTTTCTCCCCTCCTCCCTGCAGAATGTCTCTGGTTTATAGTTTAGTTGTTGATTTTGATTTTCACTTTATAATAACTTTTTTCCCCTGATCCCTTATTTGGATCCTCCACATTCCTCCTATAAGTGAAACCATGCAGTATTTTTCTTTTTTCTTTCTGGCTTATTTCACTGAGCATGATCCCTTCCAGCTCCATCCATTTTGCTGTGAATGGCATGAGTTTATCTTTTTTGATTGCTAAGTAATATTCCATTGTGATCTACACCACGTCTTCTTGATCCAGTCATCTATTTGGGGGCATTTGGGTTGTTTCCATAGCTTACCTATTGTAAATAGTGCTGCAATAAACATAGGGTAAATGCAGTCAATTATATGGTAAAAAAACTGATCATTAGTGGTGAACTTAATGTAGTATATGCACATGTTGATTTATGATATATACCTTAAACTTACATAATACAATGTTATTTCAATAAAAATAATTTTTAATGAAAGAAAATATGCTTCTCAGGAAAGAATTAAGGAGAAAACTAGAATGAATCTGTGAAGTTAGTTTCTACAAAAGAATCAGGGTGATTACCAATATATTTAGATATATAAATAAATATATAAATATGTGTGTGCATTTTTGTATGTATGTCCACTGAGAGGACCGGACACAGTGACATTCCCATAGCAATGAATACACCTAAAGTTCAGATCTTGACTTTTCTAATCTCCACGAAAAAGAAATGGGCGATCTTTAATGAAATGACTGATTCCAAGCTGGGCAATAAAAGGTCATTTCTAATATCAGAAAATAGGTAGCAGATACATAGTAATGGGAACATCAAAAGGACACAGGAGCAACTTTCCAAGAACTCTCAAATTGGCCAATCAATTTGTCAAAGTTAAAAATATTAATGGGTGGGCCTCCCGGGTGGTGCAGCGGTTGAGCGCTGGGTTGCGAAGCTACCCCAAGCCTCTGCAGCACCGGTTCGATCCCCTGGTGCTCCCGGCCACAGGAGGAGGGTCCCGCATGGCGCGCAGACCTCTCCTGCCACCCGCTGCTCCCCTCAGCAGTGTGCTTCGGTCTTTCTGCCTACTCTGCTCCCCGCTCTGACTCTGGTGAATTCTCTCACCCTCCTGCGCTTCTGACTATACCCAGTGCTTGTATGTATAAAGAAACAAACAAATAAATAAATAAATAAATCTTTGGAAAAAAATGCATTGGGGGACAATTTTCCAATTAAAAAAAATAAAAATAAATAAAAATATTAATGGGTTATAACTCATTGAATAAAATAGGAGACTGAGTCCATCCAGCTATAAAAATAAATTGAAAATTTTATGAAGAGCAAGATATTTAAATAGTTTCAAAGCAACTCACCATAAAATATTAAGTAATTAACAAAAGGGTAATAGGTAAATTCACAGGGGAGAAGCCTGGCACCACCACCTGAATCAAATGACAAAAATGAGAATCCTCACTAATGGAACAAATCAAAGTCATGAGACACCTTAAAGGAGGCAATAAGAACATGACAACACTTTTGTGATATTTCTGCCAAAGCTGTATAACCTGAATCTAATCATCAGGCGGTAACAGTCAAACACAAATTTTAGGCCATAATACTAAAAAAGTAGCTGATAATCATCAAGAAAACCAGGTCATGAAAACTAAAGAAGGACTGAGAAATTGTTCCAGATCAAAGGAAACTAAAGAAGCATTAAAATTTTCATTTAAAAAAAATAAGCTTTAGTTTTGATATTTATATTATATGTTTGAGTTAAATCAATCATCTAGTATAAACAAATCAAACAAACTACCAAAACACAATTAAAATAAAAGAGAAATGTGGTTACCACAAGGGAAAGGAAGTGGGAGCACTGAATAGAAGAGCCAATTTGATAATGGTGAATGGCACTAGGACTTTGGTAGTTGTTGGAGTGTTTATACACACATATCCAGGTATGAAGCCGTACCCCTAAAACTAATACAACATTGTAAATCAATGGTAATTTAGTAAGTATTTTTCTAAAAAGCATGAAATCTAATGACAATCATTCTGAAATGGATTTTTGTTGTTGTTATGAAGAACATTATAGAGATAATTGGCAAAACTTGAATGGGGTCGAAAAGTAAATTATAGTAATGATATTAATTGCTAGTTTTTAATCGTGAGTTGTAGTTATGTAGGGAAATGCCCTTGTGGCACAAAATACATACTAGATTCTTAGGGAATGGCTGGTCATTGCATCAGCAAACATTCAAAGACACAGGAAAAAATTTCTCTTTACTACCAACTTTTTCATAAGGTTAAGATTTGTTTTGAAGAGATTTTAAGAAAGAAAATGAAAATCATTTTCCAACTGTAATTAAATGATGACTGTAGACAACACTCAATGATAGCTAAAACTATAAAGTATTTTGTAAATACAGTATCACAGTTTAAGCTCCCTTCACATCTTCATAATCGAGAGCTTAGGCTGATTCTCCCTGAACCAACTGACCAATCTTCACTTTACAAATGTGAGTCAACAGGGAGAATATGCATCAAGATGTAATGCAATGACACAGTAGCTGTTGTGAAGTATTCTTTCCTCAAAATTTGCATCTGAATCTCATAATGCCTCTAGCTCTGTCTAACAAATAGTGTACATGAAAAATGGAATAGAGCAGTCACCACAAAGAATTATTCGGTCAAATCCAGAAGGTGGCAAGTTGTACTGGAATAAATGACCTGGTTTCTCCAAAATCAATTAAGTAAAAAATATAGTGATCTCTGAAAGAGCACTTCATTAGAATAAAAGACTTTAAAGACATAGTAACTAAATATAACTATGTACTTCACTTGATCCTGATTTGAATACGCTGACAGCAAATGACATCATTGAGATAATCAGAAGTGTAAAGACTAATAATGATACAAAGTAATAATTAAATTTGTTAGAAATGATTACTGATTACTGAATGATAGTCTTATTTTTCATTTCTTTTTAAGACTAGAAATGCTTATCAGCATATTAATATATAGAATGATAAAATGTTTCAGAATTGTTTTAAAATCGACCAGGTAAAAAAGTGACCAGTGAAATAGAACAGATAAAAGTGATCAAACATTTGGTAAAAGTTGATAATTTGTGAAGTATATCTTCATTATATGATTCTCTCTTTTTGTATTTTTTGTGCATATTTCCATTTTGAAAAATCAAACATGTGAAAAAAGTAATCTTTGTCCTATTCAAAAAAAGGGCATTGAATATTTTTACTCCTCTTTTACAATATAAGGAATCAAATATTTACAAAGAAACTTGGATAAAGAAGAAAGGACAACAAAATAGAAAGCCCAGAAATAAAGTCACACATAGATGGACAACTAATCTTTGACAAAGCAGCAAAAAACATGCAATGGAACAAGGACAGTTCAATAAATGGTGCTGGGAAAACTGGACCACCACATGCAACAGAATGAAACTAGACCACTGCCTCTCACCATGCACAAAAATCAACTCAAAATAGATAAAATATCTAAAAATAGGACCTGAAACCATAAAATACATAGAAGAAAATACAGATAAAACACTACAAGACATATTATCTCAGTAACATTAAATGGCATTTAAAGACATCACCCAAAGCATAGAAAGTCAAGGAAAAGATAAACACCTAGGATTACATCATACTGAAAAGCTTCTGTACAGAAAAAGAGACATTAACCAAAACAAAGAGATATCCCACTGGTTGGGAAAAAATTTTTGCAGAGTACAACTGGATAAGGGACTGATCACAAAGATCTACAAAACTGACAAGATTCAACAAAAACAAAGTAAACAATCCAGTTAAGAAATGGGCAGAAGAACTTAGACACTTGTCCAAAGAGGAAATGCAAATGGCCAACCGGCATATGAAAAAATGTTCAACATCCCTTATCATCAGGGAAATGCAAATCAAAACCACACTGAGGGCTTCCCCGGTGGCGCAGCGGTTGAGCGCTGGGTTGCGAAGCTGCCTGCAGCCTCTGCCGCGCCGGTTCGATCCCCGGCTGCTCCCCAGCCACCGGAGGAGGGTCCCACATGGCGCGCAGACCTCTCCTGCCGCCCGCTGCTCCCCTCAGCAGTGTACTTCGGTCCTTCTGCCTGCTCTGCTCCCTGCTCTGGCTCTGGTGAATTCTCTCACCCTCCCGCGCTTCTAACTGTACATGTATAAACAAACAAACGAACAAATAAATAAATAAAACATGTCTCTATAAAAAAAAAAAAATTAAAAAAAAACCACACTGAGATACCACCTTACACCAGTAAGAATGGCACATATCAAAAAAACTAGCAACAACAAATGTTGACGAGGATGTGGTGAAAAAGGAACTCTCCTACATTGCTGGTGAGAGTGAAAATTGGTCCAACCACTATTGAAAGCTGCCTGGAGGTTCCTCAGTCTACTAAAAGTGGAGCTACCATGTGACGCAGCAATTCCACTCCTAGGGATCTACCCAAAGGACACAAAAACAATGATTCAAAAGAACACCTGTACCCCTATGTTTATTGCAGTAATATTTATAATAGGTAAAACGTGGAAACAACCCAAATGTCCCCAAATAGATGACTGGATCAAGAAGATGTGGTATATATACACAATGGAATATTATTTAGCAATCAAAAAAGATAAACTCATGCAATTTACAGCAAGATGGATGGAGCTTAAAGGAATTATGCTCAGTGAAATAAGTCAGAAGGAAAAAGAAAACTATCAGATGGTTTCACTTATAGGAGGAATATAGGAGAACCAAATAAGACATCGGGGGGGAAATAACAATAAAAAGCACAAAAAAAATAAAAACAGATAATTACAAACCAGAGACATCCTGTAGAAGAGGAGGAGGGAGAAGGAGGGAAGGGGAGGGAGGCGCACAGGGAACTGTGATGATGGTGCACGGGTGCATTGGTGAAGGAAATTCTATGGGGACTCAATCTGAGGGGGTGGGGGGAAGCAAATTTTGTTTAAAAATGAACAATGATGTAAAAAATATATTAAAAAATAAAATTGAAAAAAAATTGAAAAAAGAAAAGACATGGAAGGTTTTTTTTAAAGATTTATTTATTTATACATACAAGAACCAGGGTAGAGGCCAGAAGTGCAGGAGGGTGAGAGGATTCACCAGAGACAGAGTTGGGAGCAGGACGGGCTGATTGTCCGAAAACACTGCTGAAAGGAGCAGTGGGCAAGACAGGAGAGGTCTGCTGCACCATGTGGGTATCTCCCTGGCTGATTGGGGATCCAACTCATGCTGCAGAGGCTATGGATAGCTTCATAGTGCTGTACCCTTTGCGCCAACAGGGAGGCCCGACAAGAAAGTTTTGACATGTTTTAAATCGTTCAAAATTTTCAGTAATATGGACTTTGGGGAGTTTTGTGGGATAGATCAATGGAGAGGGAAGAATAGCTGATTAAAGAGAGGGTGAATAGTCACATACACACTCATATCCTCACTGACAAAAGGATCCTTAGTTAACACCAGAAAGAGCTACTGTCAGTGGTATCTTACTAATGGAAAATGACTAGTGGAGCAAAATTAAGAAGGGATATACTTTAGACCCAATTTAAGTGCAACTTTTGCTTGGGAAATGACAAAGTAAGTCATTATCACCATAAATCACAATTAGATCTTATAGGTGGATTCTTGATCCTGCACAAAATGCTGCAGTCCCCAACCTCATTAGAAATCCTAAAAGCCTCTTTGCTTCCAGTCTTGATATACAGACTACTCAGAAGGCTAGAGTAAAGAGATCATTCCAGTCCCCAGAAAAGAGTAATTCAATTACAACATTAAATTGTTGCGAGGATGTCCACAGCCCTTCCATGCCCCAATTCAGGTATAACCCTCTGCTAAGTAATCAGTTATCAAGACTTCTGGAGTCATGGGACTAACTGTCTTATATTCCAAAGAAACATAATGTTCCATTATAATGGGGATAAACTTCTATGCAGGAATTCAATTAAATATTCAGAATTGTGTTTCATTAAAAAATAAAATTACTCAATAAACCAAAAATCTGTTAAGCTTCCTTAAAGAGAAGATTTTTCTCTAACCACAAAACTCTTCTTCACAATGGGACTTTCAGAATATTTTTAACACAATTAGCATCCAATGCTTGTCTAACATAAATGAAAGCAAGACTGCAAATCAAAGGGTAGAGAAGCAACTTTGGAAATTTTTTTTAAATCATGTGTTTCCAATTTAAGAACATCAACACAAAATATCCCATTAAATTATTTCACCAACAATTGACAGGGACTCTTATACCCAATCTAGAGCTACTATATCTGAATATCAAAGAGTTTAATGTAGCTTGCTCCAAACTACTCAACTGGTGCTGCTTCATAGTAAAACAAATAGCAGCAAATTAAAAGCTCAACTTTGCAGCAGTATTTGTGTTAAGATATTTTCTATCTTTTCCTTTAAATGACTGAGTAGGGGAATAAAGGTAATCTTTGGAAGTGAGAGAGACAGACCAATTCAAAACAAATATAAAATGGATCAAGTTTCCTACAGAGGAAAGAAACATTACAGAGATATCACTGTGTGTAGAATGAATCTTCTGGGCTTAATATTTCATATTAACTTTTTTCCTGCTGAAATTTATTTCAGAAAATTCAAGTTAAAACATCCCTTTTGGATCCAGGTATGTCCTCTACCTTTGACCCTAATAGGAGTTCTACACATATGAAAGTAGAAATTGGCTTTTTGCAGGAGATCGATAAAAGCTCTCTGGGAGTGAGCAGAATGCCTCCCAGAAACATTTCTGTCTTTACATCTCATAAAATGACCTCCGTATCTGAAAGAAAAAATATTCTCTCTATTTTCTCATCCACTTCTATTTTCCCGTATCACAGATACTGCACATTGCTTATACTGTGCAACACATCATGACAGCAGGGAGAGGGATTTATCACATTTTGATACTTCTCAGTTTGGAGAGGTCTCACTGCCGCTATGCCATTTTTGCATGCATCTAAAGAATACAGAAATTGGACTCAAATATTCAGGATGAGTAAATATTCCACCAAAGTTAGTAAATATATCCTCTGTCATGTTTTTTCCTCATCTTTCTTCATTCCCATCTTCCTTTCTCATTCCGTTCTCTTGCTCATATAAATATGAAAAATTGCACATATCATGTTTCAGGATTGTTTTCACTAAATTTATCCTTCAGTACATGCTATGGACAAAAAAAATTTTCTGGGGCAAGTTGATGCAAATTAATAAAGTATATTCACATTCAATTTTAGATAAATGGTATCAGATTTAAGGAAAACACTTTAGGTTCTAAGGTCACACCTAAGTTCCTGTAAAATAGTCACATAAAAACAGTGCTGCAAGGTAACATGTCATGGCTTTCCATGAATTAAATTTTTAAAGACTCTGGTAACTGAATTTTGGATGTTTTGATGAACACAATATAAGAATGACATTTTTTACAAGCTAGTGAACTTTAAACACAAATTTCAATTAAAAAACCTTGATCAGGACCTCCCTGGTGGTGCAGTGGGTTGAGCGAAGTGCTGTGAAGCTTTCTGCAGCCTCTTCAGTGCGGGTTCGATCCCCAGCCAGCCAAGGAGATACCCACATGGCATGGCAGACCTCTCCTGCCTTGCCCGCTGCTCCCCTCAGCAGTGTCCTCAGTCTGTCTGCCCGTTCTGCTCCCAGCTCTGTCTCTGGTGAATTCTCTCATGCTCCTGCACCTCTGACCTGTACCCTAGTTCTTGTATAAATAAAAAAATAAATAAATCTTACAAAGAAAAAAAACCTTGATCATCTCCTCTAGTTCTTAATATCAATAAATAATTCTTATTTTAAGTCTGTGTATATGTATGTTTGTACATGTGTCCACAACTGAAGTAGTGTAATGGCAAGTGCAATGCAACTTACCAGTTCCCAGATGGGACTTTAGATATAAATCTTTCTGCAGCCTTTTTAAAAAATGTATACCTCACAATTCCCACTTCAGGCACTCACTAATCCCAAAACTTACCCAACACATTCTTATATCTAAATCTTTGTTCATACCCCTTGCTATTTAAATTATTTATACTTAGGTTTTCAGCATAGCAGCTATTAGCCACATGTGGGCACTTCAATTTTCATTTTCAGTAACTGGGATTATAAAAAATTAAAATTTCAGTTCCTCGGTGACACTTTATTTCACATACTCAGTAGCCACATGTGAGTAGCTAGTATTACATCAAATAGTGCATATATAAGAACTTTCTCATCATCCCAGAAAGTTCTTATTGGACAGATTATTGCTTTAATTTTGTGCATACTATACATCTCTGTCCCTAGGAACCAACATAAACTCAGCAACTAAATATTATATGTCTTTCAGAGCTTCTACTCCTCTGCTGACTATTCAAAAACTCATAGTTCTTATTTCAAGACCTCTTGCCACTCCAGATTGCCCTTTATTTTTTTCTTAATTTTGATACCCAATTTTCGTTATGTCATTTACTATTCTTTAATTATTATGGAGGTATCATTGGTTTACAAAACTGTACATAAATCAGAGGTATAGGATCACACCTCTTCAGATGTATGTTACACTCCACACCCACTGCATAGGTAACCACAGTCCCTCCATAGTACACTGGGCTACCTCCACACTCTGTTCTTCCCCTGCTCATTCCTCCTCTGGTAACTGTAATTCTATAGACAGATTTCTAGAATTTGTTACTGGATTGGTTTTGATTGACCTCTTATTTTTTACCTTATACTCCAGATATAAATGAAACTATATTTGTCTTTCTCCTTCTCACTTATCTTCTAGTGTTATCACTTCCAGTTCCATCCACGTTGTTGCAAATGGCAAGAGTTCATCTTTTTTTTTTTTATATGTGAGTAGTGCTATTCCACAGCTTCTTTATCCACTGCTCTGTTATTAGATACCTAGACTATTTGTATAACTTGGCTATTGTCTCTACTGCTACAATGAACATAGGAGTGTATATACTCCTTCTAATTAGTGCTTTTGCATTGAGTAGATAACTAGAAAGCAATACTAGGTCAATTACAACATTAAATTGGTGTGAGGATGTCCACAGCCCTTCCATGCCCCATGTCAGGTATAACTCTCTGCTAAGTAATCAGTTGTCAAGACTGATTGGCAGATTTCTATGAAATATTTTGAGAAACTGCTACACTGTTTTCCAGTGGGGCTCACACACTAACAGTGTACAAGGGATCCTTTTCCTCCGCATCCTCACCAATACTTGCTGTTTATGGGCTTTTTGATAGTGCCCATTCTCACAGGTGTGAGAATCAATATAAATGTGTGTGTGTGTGTGTGTGTGTAGATATACCTCATTAACTATCTTCAGCCAGTCTTCAAATATACATTGAGAACCCTACTTGGTAGGCACATGTCTGAGTTCTGGGAGATAAATTTCATTAGAACACACAAGGGCATGAGTATCTTCTGATCAGCATCAATAAATATTGGAGTTTTCTAATACTTAGAAAAAATGAGGACACAGTAAGTGAATGAAAGATACTTACTAACCAGCTATAGAAGATTATATTTTAAAGAAATAAGTGAAGAAGGCCTCCTTGGTGGCCCAAGGGGTTAAGATGTAACCTATGAAGCAATACGGAGCCTCTGTAGCACGAGTTCGATCCCCGGCTGGCCAGGGAGCTACCCACATTGTGCAGCAGACCTCTTCTGACTCGCCTGCTACTCAATCTGCCTGTTCTGTTCCCCACTCTGTCTCTGCTGAATCCTCTCACCCCCCCGCACTTCTGGCCTGTACCCCAGTTCTTGTATGCATAAGTAACAAAATAAATCTTTAAAAAAAGAAATAAATGAACAACAAAAATAAGAAAAATTTTGGCAGGAAAAAATTTGATGCCTTCACATTGGCATCCTGAATTAAATGTGTTCATTAAATGTGTTCATTATTGTTTCATGATTGCATTTATGAAAGAACTCAATCCATTGCATTATTTTCAGAAGTATTTTTTTAATATCAAGTTACTGAGGAACAACCATATTCACCAGGTAATACACTGAACTCTTTCACAGATGGGAATATATTTTTATCATAAAAGGTGAGATATATTCATTAAAATAAAAGTCAGGAAATTTAACAAATAGATTACATAGTTTATGTAAGATATAATTTACTCCTCTTTCATATAGTAACCTCAAAAACAATCCCAATAGGAATATTCAAGCTTGCTGGGGTAGCTCTGATCAATAAGAATCTACAGGGCTATAGATCTTTTGTTGCTTCTACCACTCTCCTAAGACATTATTTCATCTGCATGGATGAAGTTGGTTCACAAACACATTCTCTTTCATGCTGAAAAGATATGAGAAAGAAACTTCATAAAAAGGGGAAACATAGAAGAATTCCAGAATTTTTTTTTACTTTGAAGAAAATGAGGTAGAAGTTGCCCACAACATTTCTGTTCCCATTTTATTGACAACTTAGTCATGTGGGCAACTCTTGACCAAAATAATTCTGAGAAATGTAGTCTCTAGACAAATGATTATATGTTCCCAAAGAAAAAATAAAATGTAATGGTAGAGTATGGCAGTTAAATTACTTTGACACTACTACCAGGAGAAACTGTTCTCTTAGGTTATTATTCTAGTTAGATATAACACATAAAGGAACTAAACATTATAATTCTAAGCATATTGCTATTGAGGAAAGCACTATTGTGTTCTATTTAGAATTCATATTGTCATTTTTCAAAAATTTACATATACCATGAAATAATACTGATAAAAGGAAAGTGTATCAATTAGTAGTAAGTTTTAACAAATGTTGATTTACTATGTTACTGTTTTATAAAATATCAACAATAAATGAAAAGAGCATATAAGCTCTTTGAAGTGTGCAATATATACCATTTCTCCTTTTTGTCTTTTTCAATACTTTGTCTTCCCAAGAACAATACCAACTCCTTAAAGGCAATTTGCCTCACAGAAGAAAGATAGTATCTGAAAATCCATGATACCTGAATATAAGTTTGTTCAAGTAATAGTCTCCAAAAGAATATTAAAATTTTATTGGTGTGGGGTTTTTTAGGGGGAGGGAGACCCAAACAACTGGACCTGTAATGGTTTTATATCAGAATTTGAACTCCTCTATGATAAAGAATTTTTTTTTAAATCTGATGTTTAATGGGGATTTCCAGTCTTCAATATGAGGAATCAACTTATAATCTATACATTATCTAACCTGCCTGCATTCACATCACTTGACCAACAATATTTGCATCCCCTACATCCTAAGTAATGGCTTCAAGTGTGCAGTTTTGCCCTGAAACCAACTTTCTCACCAATTATAACTTTACACTGCTACTAAATTAAGTCATTAGTCTAGTTTATGACAGTGACCTAGAAAATTGTAAGAATATTGCCTGCTGCAAATCCCAAGAAATGAATCTTATTAGACCCATTTCTTGGCAATGTCACTTAATCTCAAATATAAATCCATCCACATATCTGAGCTGGCAGCTAGAGTGTGACTAATGTAAATAGAAAGATCAATCAACAGGATAATACATGGAAGATGATAGATTGATTGCTCAATCGAATGATAGAGATTTGTGTACATTTTTCCAAGTCCAAAGGCAATTTAACCATATGCAAATGTTTGTGAAATCTTGTTGTGAAGGTATGGTAATTAGAAGTAAACTCTTAATGGAAAAAATGTAATATTCAAACTTTTTATTGTGACATGAAATAACAACTTATTACTACTTACATTTCTGACTTGGCTGGAACAGCCAGTTTTTGCTTGGGTCTCTCATTGACTGCACTCACAAAGCACCGCAGGTTTAAGTGAACTAAAGGCTCTATTGGACTGACCTCCAAGATGACTCACTCACATGGGTAACAATTGATAGTGGCTGCAGGATGGGAATCAGTTGGGGCTGTTATCCAGATTCCTACATGACTCTAAGTGTGTCTCAGGCACTACAGTATGGTGGCTTCATTCCCAGCACATCTCTTCCAAGAGACCAGACGTGAAAGCTACCTTTCTCTTAGGTCTAGGCCTAAAAAATGACACAAAATCTAGCCAATTATATCCTGTTGTGTAAAGAGCTACAGAGTGTTCAACCAGATTCAAGGGGAGATGCAGACTCCACTTCTCCATGGAGAAATGCGAAAGAATTTGTAGATACCTTTAATTGGTTATGTTATAGGGCAAGGTGGGGAGGACCCCAGGACCCCCAAACCTGCCCACTCTAAATGGGTTCTGCCATCCACCACATCAAGACAACATACTCTAGTGTGTAAGACCTTCAATAGAAATAACTTTGAAACCATTAGTGTGCAATAAAAAGAAAATAAAGAACATAGTTTCCAAATCAAGAACCCAAAGTTACCCGTCCCTTCATAGGAAAATGCCCAGCCAAACAGTGTTGGACCAAAGCAAGACCACTGAGGCCCAAAAGCTTGCCACAAGTCTAAAGTCTAAGGCAAAAGGGGCCAGGCAAGTCTGGAAGGAAAAAAGCAAAATCAAAACCCGAATCAAGTTAAAGACTGCTATTGTCAGTCTCCCCAGGGGTCTCTCACCAGGTCTCT
This sequence comes from Talpa europaea, assembly GCF_964194135.1. Taxonomy (NCBI): domain Eukaryota; kingdom Metazoa; phylum Chordata; class Mammalia; order Eulipotyphla; family Talpidae; genus Talpa; species Talpa europaea. Next base: position 30,772,939 of record NC_140071.1, read on the forward strand.
GACTCTTTCAAGTGTCTCCTTCCACGTCCCCCAAGTCCTTGGTACAAGCCCAATGCTGAGAAGCAAGCACAGTTTCTTCACATGTCTCTCTGCTCCACCTGCCTTCTCCAGGTCTCCTTCTTTCTCCTTGTCTTCTCCAGCTTCTTCTCCCTCCTCAGCTCCACCCTTCCTTGGGTGGGACAGGGAAACTGACACCTCCCCCCTTTTCCAGGGGATTACCCTATGACAGCCACACATGCCTAAACACTCACCAAAAACATAAGGAACAGCAAAGATATCATCAAGAACATTTTTTGTATTACCAGATAATTAAACTAAAAGTGATATTTTAGAACAAAATAATTTATTTTAAATTATTTCAAATGACATTCATCTGGCCTCTAAGGAATTACAAAAGTCCTGTTATGATTATTACTTTGTAAGTTAGGGAGTTCTCTTCAGTGGAAGCCAAGAGCTTGATAATTAAAATGAGATCCTAAGGTAGCAATAAATATAAAAAATAAGAACTCAATGCTCAAGTTCAGAAAACCCTAAATCATAAGAGAAAGTGAATAAGTTTTCATGTAAAGGCAACAAAGATAAATTTTAATTAAAGTATCAGCCACACCTTTTCATGATTTAAAGTGAATTTTACATATAGAAATCAATTTCTCCTAAAACATTCCAATTAAACATCAAACATTTAAACAAAAAGGTACTATGGCAGAGGCGGGCTGCCTGTCAATCCCATTTTTAAGTTCTTATATACATACTCCCACCTCCCCTGCAGTTAGGACTATGTAACTGGATTCTGGCCAATGGAAGGTATACAGAATTGATGTGTATCACTTCCAAAACTGGCTATAAAACAACCTGTAAATTCTACATGCTTTCTTTCTTTGCTTCTTAGAAAGATGAAAGAGATTGTGGGAGACTCCTAATAGTTTCTAAGGGTCACCTGGGGACATTTATAGAGCACCAGAGGTTGAAATCATCAAACGGTTCTATAGGTCTGAGGTTCATTTTCTGGGAGACAAGAAAAAAAATAAGACACTTGACAAAAATTCACTTTCTAGTAGATATTTGTTCTTTCCACATCTGACATGAACAAGACAAAAATCTCTTGAACTAAGCCACTGACATATGGGAATCGCTTATTACAGCCAATAGCATTAAATGCGGATTAATACAGAAAGTAAGAGTTAGCATTCCACTTCCCTCCTAAAACAGGACTGTAATCATCTTCTTTGGAATGCTTAGCATATCTTAGAAATTCAAAGTTGGCAAACAAGAGATGTCATCTGACTGATCTTTTTTCTTGATGCCAGTAACCACATGCTGCCACCAATGAATAAAACACTTTTAAACACCAGGATTCAGAGAAATATACATTGCACAAAGCATGGATTCCTATGTTGCCATGACAACAGGAACATAATTCCATTTCAAAAGGATCACCAGCTCCTGTATGAAAAATAAACTTCTCTCCCAAGCAAGGTGTTTAAAATGTAGTATGCAGGAAGGAAAGTTTTGAACATCTTACTCCAAATAACTGATTGCATCCTTTGGTACTATCCATACCAGCTACAACCAATAGAAAAAAAACAGGTGCCCTAAAATCTGAGTCCGAACAACAGAATAAAACTTCCAAATGCATTAATTAATTTTCTCTGCCAGGGACTAAAGTAGCATTTCCTTGAATGGTAACATTCACACAAGCCCAGTTGTTTCCTCAAAATGAAATGTTTTGATTTAATAAAACGATCTTCTAAATAAACTCAAATCCCCAGTCTTGATGTTTTAAATAAATATAGTCTTTAAAATTAAATGAAACTGATATTCTTTGAGGGTATGTGATAGTAAATATTATAGACAGATTATTTTAGGATTATAAGTACCTTATACAATAGATTAGTCAGTCCAAATTCCTCATATTATGGTTAGGAAACTGAAACACAGAGATGCTTAGTGACTCAACCAGTAGCAGAAGATTAATTAATAGTATTTTGTATTATACTGCTTTGTACTACTGTACTCTTGATACTATTTTTATGCCATAAATTTAAAAATAATATTGTAGAAGTCACCATCCAGCAATTATGTAAGAATACTTACATGATTGATACCATAATCTCTAGGGGATTCTTTCTTTATATTGTCAAAATTATACTCAACAAGTAGAAGTAGTTACTAATGTAATCTTTCTAACTATAAGAAGTTTAATGAAAGAATAAATTGATCACTTAAGTATTTCAAAATGTTTCATGTCTTTTAATGTCTTTCGAAAGCAGTGTAAAAATTTATGAAGCTGGAAGGGATCATGCTCAGCGAAATAAGCCAGAAAGAAAAAGAAAAATACCAGATGGTCTCACTCATAGCAGGAATCTAGAAAACTTAAATAAGAGACCAGGAAAAAGAATAACTATAAGAAAGAAAATAGCAAAATCAACAAACAACTATGAACCAGAGACACTCTATGTGGGGGTGGGGGGCAAGGAAAGGAGAGGTTGGGGTCAAAATAAGGGGGGTGTAATTGTATGGGGAATATAAAAATAAAATTTAAATAAAAAAATTATGAAGCTCTATTAAAAAACTAATGAAAAGTATCTGTTATATATAATCATAAATACAACATAATTCAGGTGTACAATTTTATAATCCCAGTTGTATAAATCAATTGAGCTACTCAACATTAAAGTCCTACTTTAGTGAATAGATAAGAATGATTTTTAACTATTGAAATATCTGAAATCCAATTAATATATTTATTTCACAACAATATTATGTTAAGAGTGTTTCTAAACTGACCAACCAAAAGTAACTAGCTTACCTAACTAGATGAATGTGTTATTGAAATTTACCTTACTAATAATTTTCTTAGCAAGCTTTTATTTCACAAAAAACAAATAAATTCCAATTAGGCCTCTACTTAATGTAAATTCATAATAAATTTTAAATAAAGTATTTTATATTAATAGCATAATTTATCTAAATAAGAAAAATGTAGTGCAGGAGGAACTATTTATCATGATATTTCTAAAGTGAAAATAACAGGGAAGCTTAAAGAAAAGAGCTTGAAAACAAATGTATCTTTTCCTGCAGTAAGCCCTACCTACTTTTCAAACTTTGGCATTGCAAAATAATCAATGTAAAAAACAGATCTATCTGGGCCTCCCTGGTGGTGCAGGGAGTTAAGATGCAACCTGTGACCCTGTCCTCAGCCACTGCAGCACGAGTTCGATCCCCGGCCAGGTAGCTACCCACACAGCACAGCAGACCTCCCCTGACTCGCCCACTGCTCCCCTCAGCAGTGTGTTTCACTCAGTCTGCCTGTTCTTCTCCCCACTCTGTCACTGGTGACTCCTCTCAACCCCACACCTCTGGCCTGTATCCCAGTTCTTGTATGAAAAAAAAAAAAATATATATATAAATAAAAAATAGATCTATCAATATTCTGCCCCAAATAATTCCTCATATAATTTAGACAAAGGTAAAAGGGCAAAACTATGGAGAGAGGCAAATATATAGACTGATAATGAATATGAGTTTCCTACTTTTCACAGCCACCAACTTTCCTTTTTTGAAGTTTTCATTTCCTTTCATACTGTCTACCTACCTTACATAATAGCCCAAAACAGCATGATCATAAGGTCAACCAACTCCTTCCCCAATTTTCCTTTCACCACCAAAAATGCTGTAAAGGATATCCAATCTTTTGGCCACTATTGGCCATAGATTATAAATAAAATTTAAGGGCCTCCCCTGGTGGCCCAGCGGTTAAGCACTGGGCTGCGAAGCTGCCCACAGCCTCTGTAGCACCGGTTCAATCCCCGGCCACCGGGCAAGGGTCCCACATGGTGCGCAGACCTCTCCTGCCACCCGCTGCTCCCCTCAGCAGTGTACTTCTGTCAGTCTGTCTGTTCTGCTCTGATTCTGGTGAATTCTCTCACCCTCCTGTGCTTCTGACTGTACCCAGTGCTCGTATAAATAAATAAATCTTTTAAAAAAAATCTTTAAAAAATAAAGAAATGAAATTTAAATAAAAACAGGAGTAATGGATTAAAGATACCTTCCAATCAGCTCATCCCCTTTACCCCTGTAATTAAACTGATACTTCTTTAGCAGATGTTAAATACTTTTATTTACCACTTTATTCTGGCAAAGTTAGTATGACATTAAAAAATAATATCAACCACATATTTTTCATCAAATAAAAAGTACCCAGATGAGAAATCAGTTTTAGTAGCATATTTATAAACTGTTCCCTTATCAAAAAAAAAAATAGTCTCCTCATTCACATACATACCTGTGTTGTTACTGACAGAATAATATGATTAATGATGATAATAATAATCTGGGCTACAGACTTGCCCAAGATATTTCTCTCTACCTCAGTCTAAAAGTTCTTAACACAATCATAAAAGGTTGTAAGTTTTTGTGGTTTCTATTGGGTTTGGTGTGGTTTCAGAGAAATGCTTCTTATCCACCTAGTCAACTCTGAACTAGCATAAATATTAACATGAAAAGTAAAAAGATAAACTTCACTTTAAAATATATTTCTGTTTTTAATATAACCAGAAGAGCAAATTGTCCTAAGACCACCCACAGTCACTTTCACTCTGGGATGCCAAAGTCCAGCCACAATGTGGGGATGTTAAACCAATCCATTTCTTTGCCAGTTAAAAGGACTGAGAGAAGAAATTGTCTGTTAGCCTTCCCTCCAGCTTCTTCTCCCCTCAACTCTTCCACATAATTAAATCTGAGCACACCAACATCTTACCACAGAGAAGCAGCAATCATCACTGGAGATATTTGATGTGCAAAATTGAAAACTAATGAGGTGAGAAAGATTAAGGGATTGTGAGTAACTCATAACCTAGGAACTAAACAGGAGTAAATGAGTGCAAAATGGCTCCAAAATAATGTAAAACAAATGGTTAGACTACTCAGGTATTATAGATTATATTTTCAAGCACTGAAAGAAAACAGTGCTTCTGAGCTCACCCCTTAAAACTGATTTCAGAATTTCCATTCTGAATTCAGGATGTGTCCTGTAGCATTTATATGTGTAAGGAAGGAAATATAAGAGGTTTTCACCACACCCTGACCAATGTTTGATGCATTTCCAATGCCAATCTGTTATCAGGGACATTCATCAGGTACCATGACTTTTTAAAGTCCCAATAAATTAAGAAAGATGCCAGAAAAACATCCATACCTCTTGAACAATGAGTGCCTCAGATTTGGTATATAAATGGTGAGAAAATTTATGTTATTTGAGTTTCAGTGGTAAGCAAGGAATGACAATTTTAAAAATCCTTATTTGAATATATTTGTTGTTGCTGAAAGAAATACGAGAACAGTTTTACCACATCACAGGAAGAAACCTAACAAGACTAGGATAATGGCCAAAGACTCCAATGTGAGTCATAAAATTTATAAGTTCATTTCCACATGGAGAAAATTTAAGAATGTAGATGAGTGTATATGCAAAATAATAAGAGCTTTTGAATATAATGACATGTTAAAGAGTTCTATAATATGGTTGGATATACTCTAAGATCTAATTTAAATGTAAAACAAATGTTTATGAGTTTCTGTGTAACTCTCTCCAATATGCTGTATAACGCTACATAGTATATTTTTTACTTGATCAACAAGTATTTTAGCAATAGGTATTGCTGGAGGTCTAAATACTGTCCATAGGAACACTGCATTTAACGGCTGTCTCAAGTATAGTAGCATATATAGGGTTTTATGGAAAACAAAGACATAAATATTAATAAAATATATACCAAAACAGTTGTTTTTAATGCACTAGAAAGATGTTTGCTATGCACATACATTTGAATAAAAAGCATTTAAATTAATTATACTATACACCCCAAGCATATTTATGTAAAACCAAAATCTTTGATAACTAGTCCTGAATACCTCTACACATATCTACACTGTTGTATATATGAAAATTACTCATATCTTTTTGGCGTGTGACCTTTGGATGCCTTGAGAGTAGAACATTGTATAACATTGTAGTAGAAATTGTATTACATATTCTATGTAACAGACTTCAGAAGACCTACTTTTTAGAAAGAAAATGGACAGTCACACTCAAACATTAAAAATAAAAATATCATTCCTTCTGGTTATTTTTAATCTCCACTATTTTATTGAGTTAATTCCTGCTGGTCAAGGTATGAAAAGAAGATAAACCAGTCCCTCTGCCAAGATGATTACTTATTCTAGAAACTACCATGATTTAATTAAGTGCCACCCACCCCTTCTCTACAGAAGCTTAAAGGAAATCTTAAAAGACTGCTTCCTTTAGATAAACACTTAGGATCTCTAAAATCAGTCTTTGAGAAAGGCCAACACTGTCTCTCATATTCCCATAAGTAACTTGTCTCTGACTTCTAAAAACTCTACTCTCAAGGAATCCCTAGGTCACCAAAAAAAAAAAAAAAAAAAAAAAAAGACCGTTGGGAGCAGAGGATATCAAAAAAATAAAAATAAAAACATTAACAACCTCAAAAAGAATTAAAAACGAGAAGACAGTTGTTTAGAAGCACCTTTAACTTTGAGATCATAATTTCATTCCTCAGAATATTTCCTTCCTCCTTGTCCAACTTCCAGTGTATTGCATCAGAGATAATACTGACTGCGTTTTCCTAGCACCCCTCTGCCTGTCCTCCCGGACATGCCCTCCACAAGCACAACTTCACTTGCAAGCATTACACAGACTAGGGAACTGAGGCTCAGGGAAAATGAGCCTTGGGATTGTCTTGAAATTGTATTTTCCTCTAAGACCTGATCCCCAGCACAAGTCTTGGGGCAAAACCTACTTTTTCCCGCCATCTAAACTGCAGGATGTGCCAGTTTTGTTGGTGCCAAGTGAGTACAGCGGGAAGGCTGGCTAGGGCAGGTAGCAGAAAGCTGCTAGCAGGAGCAGTGTCAGTTTCCAGCCCTGCTGCTCCAGTGTGCAGCTCTAAAGGCCGCAAGGTGATTTCCCAAACCCCCTCAGAGCATGCTTCCTGTGGGCAACCCTTTCCCTAATGCAAGCTGGGTTTGAGTGCCTGAGCCCTTGAGGCACCAGAGTGAGGCTGCAAGATAGCTACTCAGAGGCACCCCTCAGTGGGCTGGGCTTGATGGCCATGGCAGACACGTGTTAGGTTTGAGAACCAGAACCCTCCCTTCCTCCCTGCAATCCTATCCATGCCTCCAATCTCTGGTGCCCAGCCCAGATACCTGCTGCTTGCAAAAAGCATAACCAGATGCAGGTAGCAGCAGGTGGTGGACTTTTAGAGCTTGCCACCCGTGGCCCCACAAAGAAGGCTAGCAGTTACCATGGGCAGCAGTGGTTCCACTGACATACCACCCCAGAGCATATGGCCTCACTCAGCAAGGTTGCCCTGTACCAGAGCAAGCTCTAGCAGAGAGGACAATAGCGAGCTCCACAGCGCTTGGTTCAGGGCTGCAGTGAGGAACATGGGGCCCCACTGGACCAAGTCCAGCATTGCAGCTACCTAGAGCAGCAGACAGTGAGAGGCCCGTGTTGTCCCAGGACAACATGCTGGGCTCCCAGCAGAGCCAGCCTGCAGCAGCAGGGACCCTGACCCAATGCTGGGTCAGGGAACTGTCACCTCTCCACCCCACACCTTGTTGCATTATTACACTCAGATCCACTGAAGAGGAACCAGGCCTAAAGACCAGTCTCAGCCCAGGAACCTGCCCTAAGGTCAGGGTAGGTCAGATCAGTGGAGGCACCAAGTTTTCCTTTAATATCTGGGCATCCAGAGAGTGGAATGGACCAGGCACATACAAGCTAAATGAACCAATATGGTTAAAGCCTAGCTTATTGGTTAATTATTCAGACTGAAAATGGGAAATAAGGTAATTAGTATTAAATGGTCCAATCAGTCACTTTGGATTAAAAATGGTCCAAGCAGTCTTATAGGTTGTGGGACCCTGAAATGAAAATGGTCCAACAACACCTAAAAGGAGCACCATAGGCTACGATCTGGGGTCTCAAAGAGCTGTTGTCCTATTGGTTCATTCCAATATCACACAAAGAGCTATTAACACTGCTATGTCTGACACTGCCTCCTGGTGACTGACAGTGACTAGCACTACCGGCCAGTGCTGTCCAGCACTGTTGACAGGTGACTGGCACTCTGTGTCCAGGTAATCTCTGAGCACTGTTCACCACTTCTGATCATCTGGCACCACCTCCTAATTCTGTTGCTGTCCAGCCCAGCATCAGGGTGAGAACACAAAAACAGTGACCTGTCCTCTACCTTGGCACTCTCCTTTGACTTCTATAACACTGCTTTAGCACTGTTTCAATTCCTGCCACCACATGTGGGATTTTGGTGTTTTACACATATTGTCAGTTAATGGACAAAATACCAGGGAACTAGTAAACTATAAAGAGACAGGCCCAAGTTTCATTGGTGATCACCTTATTTGTTATTGCTTTTTAAGAGTATTTATACTGAATCTCATTAAATAAAAAAGGACAAGCAATGAGGATGAAGAGACTTGAAACTCAAAAAAAAAAATCATCCATTTCAGATAGTAACACCTTCTCATTAGTTATTTCTATTTGATTGCTTTATTTCTTTGTTAAAATTCATCTTTAATGAACAAATACAGAATATTTAGAACTTTTATCTAAAGAAGGTCCTAAATGAATTCTTTTGCTTGATTTTTGACTAAATAGAAAAATAACTCAAACTAATGAAAGACTAAAACTGAAAAGATTTTTTTAAATGAGACCCACACTTAATGACTTAGTCTTTTCTTCATCCTTCTTCACCTTCATCTGCTAAATCTTTCTGAAAACACCTATTTAAAAACACATAACTACCATTTCTACTCCCAAGTTTTTATATATCTATGTTTTTCAACACATTATGCACCTGTTAATTCTCTTTTTAATACATTCTTTTCCATTACTAACTTAAGCCCATGGGCCACTGATTGTGATTAGTTATGCGAGTAAGAAAATGAGTCCTTGGAATCAGTTTGTTTTGTCATAGGAGACTTTTTTTAGTAAATAGAATTGATAAACTATGGGACTGAGGACCTCTGCTGGAAATTTTGTGACATTATTTTTTAAATCATGATAAATACTAGGGAGAAATGAGAAGTTAATACTGAAGTTGAAATACACTTAGTCACTAAGAATTCTTTACTTGTCTTCATAAAATGTTATTTATTGGCCCTGCCACATTTTCAATAATATGTGCCTTCTATTTCCACAATCTTTACTCTCCTGAAGAAGTACATGAAAAGTAAGACTTTTAAATGATACTGATTTTAATATTGTTTTGAAGTGAATTAAATCTGTTCATGAATAATGCTGTAATTTTAGTTTAAGATGGCATCTGCATATGGGCATATATGTAGATTGAGGTATAAATATAGACATATCCTTATGATATTGAAGATGGAATTTGGTACCAAAGCTGAATAAAATTTTAATCACTTAATTACAAAGTTGTTTCTTATTTTCCAAAAACTATACATGTTTCATATTATATACATTCAACTATACTATATGTATGTTATATATAATAGCTTCAAGATCAGATTTTTATCCAAATGTCCAGAGAAAATTTTTAGAACAGGAAAATGCAATTGGAGGGGATACCCCTCATTACATTTCATCAATAGTGACATTTACCTGTGCATTTTTTAAAATATTTATTTATTTATGCATACAAGAACTAGGGTACAGGCCAGAGGCATGGGAGGGTGAGAGGATTCAACAGAAACAGAGTGGGGAATGAAACAGGCAGATTGATTGAAATACACTGCTGAGGGGAGCAGTGGGCGAGTTAGGAGAGGTCTGCTGCGCCATGTGGGTAGCTCCCTGGTCAGGGATCAAAATCGTGCTGCAGTGGCTGCAGATTGCTTTATAGGTTGTGTCTTAACCCCTTATGCCACCAGGGAGACACTACATGTGCATTTTTTTCTATCATGTCTAAGTGCATTGATTATTAGGACAGAAAAGACCTTAGAAGTCATATAGTCCAACCCTTTCATTTTATAAAGAAAAAAAGCTGAGATCTATAGCTGGGAACAACAGTCTCTGCCTGTACTTGTCAAGTTTGTGTGAAATAAGCAAATAGCTACCCAAGACATCTGATCTTGCTGGGCTGTATCTCTTCAAATAAGAGAAGGGAAAGGGACAGCAGAGATGAAGCTCTGAACCACAATAACCCAGGCCTGCTGGGGAAAAAAGGAAGTACCTAATCTAAGCCTGGTTCCAAGCATTAAAGCTGCTAGGAAGAAATTTGGAACCAGGGACCATAAGCAATAATTATCGTAAGGAACACTACTGAGCACTGAATATATGCAGAAGATACAGTCCTAAATACTTAACATGAAATAGTTCATGTAATCAACACAACAATCCCATGTGATAGATAAAATTGCTAGTATAATTGAGGAAACGGAGGCACAGGGAGATCAGGTCACTTCTTTCAAGGTCATTCAGTCAGAGACCAAATTCACAGTGTGGATCCAGAGCTCATGCTCCTACCATCACATTATAAAAAAACATAGCAAGCCCAAACTTTGGTCCCACACCAGTATTTTATAGTACTCTTGCCTGACCTTGAATCAGTGAACTCTTGTAGCCCAGTTCTGTCAGTTATAGAATTCTGGAAATTTATGAGCTGGAAAAGACCTTGTAGAGCATGTAATCTGTTAGTCCTTAATCTCTTTGGTTTACCGGCTTATCTACAAAAAGGAGTAAAACTAGTCTCTAAAAAAATACATAAAAACACAGGACAGCACACCAACACAAATAACTGCATAAAATTTCATATTGTTTATGAATTCTTTGAAGTATAAATTTTAGAGGACCATAATCTTTATTTTAAAGTTTTGGTTTAGTCCATCTTAATCATACATGTTTTATATAAAGTTATCGATTTAACACTTTACCTTGGTCCCAAGGTACAAAGATGCTGCACTTGAAAATGCCAGTACTACCCAATAGTTTGCACATGATGACACACGTAGGAAATATATTGAACGGCACATAGAAGTAAATAAAGAAACTTTCTTGAGAACAGAAGTGACTAGCCCCAAGAACCCTAACTCTCTTCAAAAAAAAATAAAACACTACTGAAATTCACAAATGTTCCCAAATAGCCAAAGCAATCCTGATCAAAAAAAAAAAAAAAATGGAGATATCACACTCACAGACTTCAAACTATACTACAAAGTCATAATAATCAAGACTGAATGGTTATAGAATACAATCAGGTACATGCGCTAGAATAGGTGGAATAGATGTTAGGGTCCAGAATCCATACTTATATGTATAGTTAATCTATGACAAATGAATAAAGAGTATACAAAAGAGAAAAGAAATGGTGTTGGGAAAACTGGACAGCTGCATACAAAAGAATAAAACTAGAGGGCTCAGGATACCAGTGCTTAAATTTCCTTCTCACTCCTAAATCCACTTAAAACTCTCACCTACTCTCACTAGTCCCAACTTAGTTTATATTTTAACCCTCACTTCCCAGATCTTTGAAATAATAGCTACATATATTAGTTATTTACTACTGTATAACAACCTCTCCCAAAATTAAGAGGCTAAAAGTGTAAGTGTTCACCATCACACAGCTTGCATGGGTCAGAAATTCAGGATCAGCTTACTTGGTTCTGCCTCTTGGTCTCTTACAAGGCTGCAGTCGGTGTCAGCTGGGCAGCAGTTACCTGGGCTTGACTGGGTGTGCAGGACCTGCTTCCAAGCTCAATCAGGAAGCTGCTGACAGGAAGCTCACCACACAGACCTCCCAGGAGGACTGAATAGGGCTCACCTGCCTTCAAGATGGCTTCCTCCCCCATGAGAAGTGAAACAGACACACCAAACTTCAAATAAAAACTTCTATCTGTTTAACATCTAATCTCAGAAGAGATACTTCTGCTGTTTTATGGTAACACAGACCCATACAGACACAATGTGGAAGGAATTGCTAAGGGTGTAAATAACAGAAAGAGGAGTCATAGAGTGATCTCAGAGGCTGGCTACCATGCTAGTGTTTACTGAGTGTCTCTGACAATCACTTCAACTATATAAAACATTATCTCATTTAATTTTTACAATAGAATTTTTGTATATCTCCATTTTATAGCTCAGGAGACTAAGACCATGGAAGGTTAATTGTCCAAGGTCATACATAAGTGGAAAAAAAGAAAGTCCAAACAAGGCCTCTCTATCTCTCAAGATTCACTTTTTTTTCCAACATGTTACTATATTTCCATGCTGTATTTTGCCTTCTTTTTTTTTTAGGATTTATTTATTTATTTATACAAGTATTGGATACAGTCAGAAGCGCGGGAGGGTGAGAGAATTCACCAGAGCAGGGAGCAGAGCAGGCAGAAGGACCGAAGTACACTGCTGAGGGGAGCAGCGGGCGGCAGGAGAGGTCTGCGCGCCATGTGGCACCCTCCTCTGGTGGCCGGGGAGCAGCTGGGGATCGAACCAGCGCTGCAGAGGCTGCGGGCAGCTTCACAACCCAGTGCTCAACCACTGCGCCACCGGGGAAGCCCATATTTTGCCTTCTTAAGTTTCAATTTCTCTAGATCCCAATTCTCAAGTATGAAATTCCTCTCACTTTCTTTCCAGTTCTGATCTTCAGTCTACATTCTTCCCACTCTTGATGCCAATTCCACATTCCCTGGTCACTTAGATTTAATGGCTCTTTGTCAGATCATATTTAATTCCATCTTCTCAATAATTATGTAAGATAACTCGAGGCATTGTGTATCAAAATATAATTTTATAATAGCTATTGTATTAAAATATGAACAAGATTGAACAACAAAGGTAAACATAGTATTTCATTTTCAGATATTAACAAATGCATTCCACTACCAGTAAGCACAGGCTGAAGTTTCAAGTAGGAAGTCAAATGAAGCAAAGTTGGAGATAACCACTGGTTTGATCCCACATGTTTCCGGGAAGGCCAAGTGAAGCCTCTATTGATTAAAATGGTTACACAACAAAATACAAGATAGAAGTGGGCCTGCAGAATGCCTTTTAGTCATACAGGTTTTCTCTTAAAAAGCAAGAGTCAAATAAAAATAACTTGTCTCATTTCCTTACCCTTCTGTTTATCAACTCCACTAAGCAAATAGCGCAGTTTATAATCCACAGCAAAGATGAATCAAGGAAAAATGGCACCTGAACTTATACCCTAAAAAAAGGTCTCAGAAATGGGGCCTCCCTGGTGGTGCAGGCAGTTGAGCACAGCTCTGTGAAGTGGTCCGCCACCTCTGCAGTGTCGGTTCAATCCCAGCCGGCCAGGGAGCTACCCACATGGTGGCGCAGACCTCTCCTGTCTCACCCGCTGCTCTCCTCAGCAATGTATTTCAGTCAGTCTGCCTGTTCTGTTCCCCACTCTGTCTCCGGTGAGTCCTCTCACCTTCCCACACATCTGGCCTGTACCCCAGTTTTTGTATAAATAAATCTTTTTTAAAAAATCAAAAAAAAGGTCTCAGAAATGAGTGTCCAATGAGACAAGGGAAGGAGGTCCTGACTAAATAAAGATATAATCTAATAACTTGCACTGTCCTCTATTTGAAGAAATATATGTTGACAGACGGAGATGTCCAAGAGGATGGATGTATAAATTTACCTCCATTTTGCTCCAGCAGATAAGTCTCTTATCACCTGGAATGATTCAGCCCTAGTAGTGCAGAGAGCAGCAGCCTAATAACTTTGGATAAAACCTCTTGTTCTGGTCCCAAAGTGTATTAGAAGTATTTCAAGTGAAAGAAACCAACTCAAGTAGACAAGTAGAAAAGGAACTTGGTTCCAACTTACAGGATAAGATGGTCTCAGGCATTGCAGGGAGTCAAACACTGTCATCTGTTCTTCCTCACTATTCTGCTCTGATTCCCTCCCACATGCAGTCTCCAGGTTCTACTTTTCTCTGTGTACCTACTATATGACTCCTCTTTGAGGCAAAGGAAGGGGCATATATTTAACAAGGCCCAAGAGAAAGAGGAAAGCTCTTTTCTCTTAGAAACTTTATACTAACCCAACTTGGGCCTCCTCTTTCTTACTGTGTATTTATCCCAGAGCCTATCTGTTTTGTCCTTAGAGGAGTGCAAAAAGTTATTTGCTGGGTTAGATATAGAAGTACACTTAAAGACTTAAAATATTAAGGCTAGGAATTTCATCTATCACTAAACAGAATTGCATGGAAATATCTCACATTCAAAACTCCATGTCAATATCTGGGTCCATTCCTGAATTAAACAGGGGTAGGAGTGCCATGAAAAGACCACTCCAGGCTCCATTCCTACTTGTATTGGCAAAGTGTCATGGAATGAAGAAAGGCAAATCCCAATGGAAAAGATACCAAAGAGAGCAAAATAACAAATAACAAATACATACACCACACAAGTGTCTACATGGTTTGTTTCCTACATAGACTTTCCCATCAAGATAACAATGCAATAATTACCAACAGGAATATTTTAATCCACTCTCTTTTATTGTTCTCAGTATATGGTTTACACTTCAGACTCCTCAGTGTTAGATCAATTTGAGCCAGTCCCCTGAGGCTAACAAATCAATAGCTCAACAGTTGCCAATCTAAAAGATAGTAAGTTAGAAAGATGTTCACCTCTCAAAAGACATTTTATTTCCATCTACCAAAAATTGGTTGTAGTCACATGTGTAATGTTCACTGATATAAACACTGTTCCATGGAGTCATGTAATGAAAATTTTGAACAACTGAAAATTGTAGCCCTATCTGGAAATTAGCCTTGTCTGGAAATTAGAGCAGGGTATGCCTCTCCTGTCACTGTTGCCCTATAAACAGCTACATGCACCCCAACCTAGCATCCCAACCCAGCATTTGTACTTTGCAAATTCAACAGAGTACATCAGTATCATTAACAAACATTAAATAGCTTTGTGGGTGAACAACTAAAAACCATAGAACAAACCATACTTTGTAGGTTTTCTCCATCTGACTTAAATATAAAACAGAGGAGTGCCCTCAAATTCTTTGCAGAGATAATCTTATGAACATTTAGTAAGATCAAAAATATTAAAATAATTTTATCACTATTTTAAAATTTTCTCTAATTAGTTTCATTGTATTTTCCCCAAAAGACCCTTTTAAGGTAAATGTTACTTACAAACACCCTACTAACTAGCTCATATGACCAGATAATCCTATTAGTATAAGATGGTACAGAAATTTCCATACAAATTCCATGGAACCATACAAGTGTTTGAAAAGTATCTTGTTAGCTTCCTGCAATAGGAGGTGTGTGGGTTAAGTATCTTTTCTTCTTTATACCTCTTGTTATAAAGCTTCCATGTGGATTTTGTCTATTTCATGTACTGACATTTTGTTGGGGAAAAAATGATTCTATGGTTTTTTTTAATCAGAAAATTATTAATCGATACTATAAGTTCTCTCTTGGCATATAGATGCTGGATAAACGTTGCATCCCTAGGACATGTGGAAGATCAAATCCATGCAAAATGTGAAATTCATCGATTCTGTCAATAGAGGGAGTGCTAAGCAAGTGTTGAACTCAGATTCCTGAATGCTCAAGGAAAATAAAAATAAAAAGTGAGGTAATTCCAATAGACTCAGTTAGTGAATGGGCTTTTTCCTCCCATCTACAAGGTTCCGTGTTTGTTATATGCTGCAGCTGGCCCTGGAAAAACAAGTGTACAGAACACAGAAGAGGCTGTGTTCAGTTAAGTCATGCAGATGATCAAGAACATCTGTAGCAGAGATCTGATGAAGCTAGGAGGGACACAACTTTGTCAGCAAGTAGTATACAAAATGTATACACTGTAACACAAAAGATTTTTATTTATTTTTTAATTTAAATTTTATTTTTATATTCCCCATACAATTACAACCCCCTTATTTTTACCCCAATCCCTCCTTTCCCCACCCCCCATCCCCCATAGAGTGTCTCTGGTTCATAGTTATTTGTTGATTTTGATATTTTCTTTCTTATAGTTATTCTTTTTCCTGGTCCCTTATTTAAGTTTTCTAGATTCCTGCTATGAGTGAGACCATCCGGTATTTTTCTTTTTTCTTTCTGGCTTATTTCGCTAAGCATGATCCCTTCCAGCACCATCCATGTTGCTGCAAATTGCATGTGTTTATCTTTTTTGAATGCTGAGTAATATTCCATGGTGTATATGTACCACATCAAGCAATGAAACTTCTGTATGATACTTCAATGATGGGGCCATATCACTATACATTTGTCAAAACCCATAAAATATAGACTCCAAGAGCAAACCCCAATGTAAATTATGTACTTCAGGTGATGATATGTCCATGTGGGTTCATTAATCATAACAAATCACCACCCTGGTAAGGGGATGTCAACAATGAGTCAATACATGTGATGGACAAGAAGTATATGGGATATCTCTGTACATTCCCCTTAATTTTTCTATGAACTTAAAACTGCTGCAAAAAAAAATTCTATTTAAAAATTGTAATCTAATAAACCATTGTTGATGGTTATTCGTGAGAAAAATGTACATATATTAATTTTGCTGGACTTCTCAGTACCTCACAGAGAGTTACAAACTTGCTGTTTGATCTAGAAGTATTTCACTGTTAATTATGTTTCTCCTCCTAAAATTGAAGAGGGAACTTTATCAAGAGAGCTGACAATAGTAATACAATGTAATCAATTATCTGGAAGATGCAAGGAACTGCTTGCCCCCATCTGAAGGGACAGTAGTCATAATATTGTCATAATATCATAATACTGACCTTTGTGTAGCTGTCAAAGGATTTTTTTAATGTTTTTATCAAAGGATTTTTTATTCTTAAAATACTTTGGTATAGATATCACTTATCATGAAAATTACCATAAAATATATGCAGAGTAAAATATTCACCATACAAATGAAAGTCATGCCTCAGACAGTCACGCCACTTGATGAGGGCCAAATCATTTGCTTTCAAACAGATTCCATGATTCTTGTTCCATTGCTTTGGAGAAGGAAGACATGAAAAAATCCAAGCCTGGCTGACTGTTTGGAAGTTTGGTAACAAAAATATTGGGTTCTACTCCCTCAAAGCAAATACATTCATCTTTATTTTAGATCCTATCTACTTGCTACTTCCCCTGAATTGTATTAAATGTCCTATTCTTGTTTGTCTCCAATATCTCTATTTCTATTGGATTTTTTTCTGACATAGATATGACTATACTCAAATTTCTCAAATTTCAAACACATAAAACAAAATTTGCTTAATCCTATGTCCTACTTACAGAGACATGATTCAATCCTTACCTTCTTCTCAAAGGCAGTCTAAAATAATTCTCCATTTTCTAACCTCTTATTTATCCTCCAATCTACTCCAAGAGATGTAGAATCCTTCTACTTTTTTATGTTATTGAAATAATTGTCACCAATTTAACCAGTGGCATTTTCATCAATAAATACAAAGGAATGTCTCAATTTTGAATCACTGGAACACTGAGATGCTTTTGACAAAATTGATTGCTATAATCTTCTTGACACTCTTTCCTTTGGTGTTAGGGAAGGACATAATGGCTGAGGAATAGACATCTTTCAAGATAAAAAAAATAAACAATGTATGTAGAGACTCCAAGGTACAAGCGAAGTGGTGCAGAGAACTAAAAGATAGCCACTGTGGTTAGAGTAGTGCTACCAAGGAGAAGCAGAAGCAGATGAGCTACTTAAATGAGTATAAGCTAAGTTACAGCCACTTGTAAGACTTCAGATTTTATCCTAAGAAGATGTGATGAGATTGAGAAAGGATAAAATCTAATTTGTAAAAGTTTGCCATGACTATAGTCAAAAGAAAATACTGGTGGGATAGATTGTTGACAAGTCATGTAGGAAGTGAGTATAATAGTTTAAGCAAAAGATGATGGCAGCTGTGTGCATATGGGGGTTAGGGGGTAGGACTCAGGAGTGAAGAGGGATAGTTAGCATCTACTTCATCCAGGTTTTAATCTGAATTTTATAGCCACCATTTATCTTTCCATATGCCTCCTAATTTGTTGCTCCTAAAAACTGACATAGATTCATTTTCTACATTTGAGCCTTTTCCATTTTATTCTTTACCATTATTTCTAAACTAGACATGCCTATCTGTATCACCTGTATAGCTTTCTAAATAAAAACATGTCCATAACACAGCTAGTCTATCACTTGGCATTTATGGTGAACATGAGACTGTGCCCCTCAGATCTCTGACTACCAGAAGTGTAACTCCCCCAGTTCTCCTAGGCGGTTTCCTGCTGCTGCTCTCTGAAACCATCACATTTGTATTGAGGCCATGCTAGAGTCGAGATATTTTCCTAACTAATTAATCTCTTCTACATTTAGCTCTAACTTAGCATCTGTTTCTGGTTGACTCAAACTAAATCAAGATAAAGGCAGTGAGGTCAAGATTTGAACTGGTCATTGCTTCCAGACCTTTTGCTTAAGATCAAGTGAAGATTTGGACTGGCCACTTACTTCCTGGCAGTTGAATAGGATGCCATCCTGGTTATTATACAGGTACAGAGTGGCAGAATTGTTAAAATTACAACAGTAATAACCTGGAGAAATGACCCAGTGGAGAGAAATGCTGTACCATGTGCAATGATAGCCACTTAAAAATGGCCCTGGTCATTCCTATTTTGACACACTATAGATGGGTGACAAGATTGAGCATTTTTAACAAGCCTTAATGGTAAACATTAAAGCACTGTCCTCTTTAGTACTCTACAGGATATCCTTCTATTAGTTAGAAGACACAGTTAAGTAGTAAGCTCAAGACCCGATTGTTAGTCAAAGAGTCACAGAGATGTTTGAATGTTCAGCCAAGGCTGGTGTGTTATGTAAATATCAGGTCCCTGGTAGAGAAACTGGGCTCCTTAAACATAGAAGGGGCCATTTGAATGGGTGAAACCTATGAATTGACACCAGTTGTTCACACTTTCCTAATGACAATTATCAATTCTGCTTTCATAGAAGATGCCTCATAACATTACATGCTCCCTCAGGAAGTGTTTAACTAGGGGGTAAAGTCCAACATAATCTTACTCAGAAAATAATTGATTCAATAAGAGAGGCTAGATGTATTATATCTTATTAGCTGCAAGGGGAAGTCAACATTTTACAGCAGGAGCTAAGGGAAAACACCCAAAAATAGATTGAGGTACTTGATTAAGCAGAGGAAGAATACAAGATTGCAAAGTGATAATTTATTGATTTGGGGTCATTTTCTTATGACATTGAATTTAGCACCTTGTCAATGTCCCCAGGGAATGGCCAATTCACAGAAGGATGACTCTTAGAGACCTGGAAAAATTGATTAACTGCTGTCAACATCATCTGGTTTGTCTTACAGAAACTAAAGGAATGGAGACTGGGTGGGGTAGGGAGGAGTTGAACAATGTAGGAGACTAGAAAATCTACCAGAGTATTATGCTCCATGGAAGAGCCCACAATACTCAGCATCCATCATGGCATCAAGGAATATGTAGGTCAGAGGATCACCAGAACCACAAAGCTCAGTGGCAGCTCTTCTTAGGAGGCCAGGTATGGCAGTAAGAGAGATGTTCATAGAACTGGGCTGGCGATTAACATAGAAGATGGTGGGATCCTTTCCTTTGCAGCAAAAGCCAGGAGGCTACAATTACTATGAGGACCAGCAAGATATAGGGACAGCCAAGGCTACTAAACCTGCAAGTTGTCATGATAGTAGAAAATAATATCCAAGAACCAAAACTGACAGCCAGTCAACAAAGATCAGGTAACCACTTATAATTTAGGGGCAAAGAAAAGCAATAATGCAGGAGCAGGACACTACAGTAAAGGTGATTGTTCTAATAAAAGTTATAATCTTTTTTTTAAAGATTTATTTATTTATGTATACAAGAGCTGAGGTACAGACCAGAGGTGTCGGGGGTCAGAGGATTCATCAGAGACAGAGCAGGGAACAGAACAGACAGACTGACTGAAGGACACTGCTGAGAGGAGCAGAGGGCGAGTCAGGAGAAGTCTGCTGTGCCATGTGGGTAGCTCCCTGGCTGGTGGGGGGGTCGAACTTGTGCTGCAGTGGCTACAGACCGCTTCAAAGGTCACGTCCTAACACTTTGTGCCATGAGAGACGCCCCAAAAGTTACAATCATTTGTTCTGTGTCCAGAACTGAACTGATTTTCAGGTCCAGAATAAAAACCCATTGACTGAGAAGACACCCACGTCCCCAGGAAGAAGGTCTGCATTATTTTCTGTGGTGATTCCTTGAATTCTCCCCTCCAAGACACATACATAGTCATTTAGTGGGGTGAATGTACACTGGGAAAATAAATATTGTTGATGATTTAAAAGAAAGTATTTGGCAAAAAGATTATGGAGGTTTTAAGGAGAAAGTAGGCTGAATCAATAGGATTAAATTGCCATCTATTATTCAACTTAAAAAGCTGTGAATCAAGTTATACAAACCATGTTCTATGACCATAATGGAATTCAATTAGATTTCAATAACAGAAATATATCTGGAAAATCCCCAGTTATTTGGAAACTCAATAAAGTTCTAAATAACCCACAGGTCAAAAAAATATATCAAAAGGAAAATAAAAGGTTTTCAAATAATGAAAATGAAAACATAACATTTCAAAATGCATGATACACAGCTATTGCCTATATAATATAGTGTCTTTCAATCTGTAATAATTTTTTTTTTTTGGTATGAACATGAATGTTTATTTATTTATTTATTTATTTATTTTATAAATTTTATTGTTATATTCCCCATACAATTGCAGCCCCCCCATTCTGACCCCAATCCCTCCCCTCCCGCCCCCGCCCCCCTAAAAGTGTCTCTGGTTCATAGTTTTTTGTTGATTTTGATTTTCACTTTCTTATAGTTATTCATTTTCCTGGTCCCTTATTTAAGTTTTCTAGATTCCTGCTATGAGTGAGACCATCCGGTATTTTTCTTTATCTTTTTGGCTTATTTCGCTGAGCATGATCCCTTCCAGCGCCATCCATGTTGCTGCAAATTGCATGTGTTTATCTTTTTTGAATGCTGAGTAATATTCCATGGTATATATGTACCACATCTTCTTGATCCAGTCATCTATTTTTGGGCATTTGGGTTGTTTCCAAAGCTTAGCTATTGTAAACAGTGCTGCTATAAACATAGGGGTGCAGGTGTTCTTTGGAATTGATGTTTCTGTGTCCTTTGGGTAAATACCTAGGAGTGGAATTGCTGGATCATATGGAAGCTCTATGTTTAGTAGGTCCAGAAATCTCCACACAGCTATCCACAGTGGTTGGACCAGTTTGCACTCCCACCAACAGTGCACAAGAGTTCCTTTTTCTCCACACCCTCGCCAACATTTGTTGTTGCTAGTTTTTTTAATATGTGCCATTCTCACTGGTGTAAGATGGTATCTCATGGTAGTTTTGATTTGCATTTCCCTGATGACAAGTGATGTTGAACATTTTTTCATATGCCTGTTGGCCATTTGCATTTCCTCTTCAGAGAAGTTTCTTTTAAGCTCTTCTGCCCATTTTTTGACTGGATTATTTTCTTTGTTGTTGTTGAGTCTCATCAACTCTTTGCAGATTTTTGTGATCAGTCCTTTATCATTAGTGTTGGGTGCAAAAATGTTCTCCCAGTTGGTGGGGTTTCTCTTTGTTTTTGTTATTGTCTCTTTTGCTGTGCAAAAGCTCTTTAATTTGATGTAGTCCCAGCTGTTTATCTTTGCCTTCACTATCACTGCTTTGGGTGATGTGTCTGTAAAGATGTCTTTGATGTGCAAATCACGTAGTGTTTCGCCTATATTTCCTTCTATATATTTTATGGTTTCAGGTCTTATGTCTAGTTCTTTAATCCATTTTGAGTTGATTTTTGTGTATGGTGTGAGGTGGTGGTCAAGCTTCATTCTTTTGCATGTAGCGACCCAGTTTTCCCAGCACCATTTATTGAACAAACTTTCTTTGCTCCAATGCATAGTCTTTGCTCCTTTGTCAAAGATTAGTTGACCATAAATCTGTGGGTTTATTTCTGGATTTTCTATTCGATTCCATTGGTCTGTATGTCTGTTCTTGTTCCAATACCATGCAGTTTTGATGATTATGGCTTTGTAGTATAGTTTGAAGTCTGGGAGTCTGATGCCTCCATTCCCTTCTTTTTTTTCAGGAGAGCTTTGGCTATTCGGGGTTTTTTGTGATTCCATATGAATTTCATCAATAATTGTTCTATTTCTTTGAAGAATGACATTGAAATTTTGATTGGAATAGCATTGAATCTGTATATTGCTTTTGGAAGGATGGCCATTTTAATAATGTTTATTCTTCCAATCCATGAGCAGGGGATGTCTCTCCATTTCTTTGTGTCTTCTTCTATTTCTTTTAACAGTGTTTTATAGTTTTCTTTGTATAGGTCCTTTACCTCTTTTGTTAGATTTATTCCCAAATATTTGATTTTTTTTTGTTTCAATAACAAAAGGGATGGTCTTTTTGATTTCTTCTTCTTCAGATTTATTGTTTGTGTATAGGAAGGCTACTGACTTTTGCGTGTTGATTTTGTATCCTGCCACTTTACTGAACTGATTGATGAGTTGAATTAGCTTTTCTGTGGAGTTTTTGGGGTTCTCTATGTATAATATCATATCGTCTGCAAATAGTGATAGTTTGACTTCTTCTTTTCCTATTTGGATTCCTTGGATGTCTTTCTCTTGTCTTATTGCCCTGGCTAGGACTTCCAGTATTATATTGAAAAGCAATGGTGAGAGTGGACATCCTTGTCTTGTTCCAGATCTTAATGGAATTGCTTTCAGCTTTTCACCATTGAGAATGATACTGGCTGTTGGCTTGTCATAGATGGCCTTTATGATGTTGAGGTATGTTCCTTGTATCCCAAGAATTTCAAGGGCTTTTATCATGAATGGGTGTTGCACTTTGTCGAAAGCTTTCTCAGCATCTATTGATATTATCATATGGTTTTTATATTTCTTTTTGTTGATGTGTTGGATAACGTTGATTGATTTTCGGATGTTAAACCATCCTTGTGTCCCTGGAATGAATCCTACTTGGTCGTGGTGAATTATCTTATGGATACATTGTTGGATTCTGATAGCTAAAATTTTATTGAGGATTTTTGCATCAGTGTTCATTAAGGAGATTGGCCTGTAGTTTTCCTTTTTTGTGTTGTCCTTGTTCGGTTTTGGTATTAGTGTAATGTTGGCTTCATAGAACGTGTTTGGTATTGTCCCTTCCTTCTCAATTTTTTGGAAGAGTTTGTGAAGGATAGGCACTAATTTGTCTCTGAATGTTTGGTAGAATTCATTTGTAAATCCATCAGGTCCTGGGCTTTTGTTTTTGGGGAGGTTTTTGATTACCATTTCAATTTCGCTAATTGTAATTGGTCTGTTTAGGTGTTCTATTTCTTCTTTATCTAGCTTTGGGTGATTGTAGAGTTGTAGGAATTTGTCCATCTCCTCTAGATTGTTAAACTTGTTTCCATATAACTGTTCATAGTAGTTACTGATTATTCTTTTGATTTCTGCTGTGTCCGTTGTGATTTCTCCTCTTTCATTGATGATCCTGTTTATTTGTGCTTTCTCCCTTTTTTCCTTTGTGAGCCTGGCTAGGGGTTTGTCTATTTTATTGATTTTTTCAAAGAACCAGCTCTTGGTTTCATTGATCTTTTGGATTGTTTTTTTAGTTTCAATTTCATTTATTTCTGCTTTGGTTTTTATTATTTCTTTTCTTCTACTGGTTTTGGGGTTTTTTTGTTGTTCTTTTTCTAGATCTTTGAGCTTCAAGATTAGGTTGTTTCTTTGCGTTCTTTCTTGTTTCTTGATGTGAGCTTCTATTGCTATATATTTTCCTCTTATTACTGCTTTTGCTGCATCCCATACATTTAGGATATTGGTGTCCTCCTTGTCATTCAATTCAAAAAATTTTTTAATTTCTTCTTTGATCTCCTCATTAGTCCAATGGTCTTCCAGTAGTGTGGTTTTTAATCTCCATGAGGTAGGAAAGTTCCTTGCCTTCTTTTTATGGTTTATTTCTAGTTTGATGCCTTCATGGTCAGAAAAGATGGTTGGTATGATTTCAATCTTGGTGTATCTGTTGATGTTTGTCTTGTGCCCCAGTATGTGATCGATCCTGGAGAATGATCCGTGTGCGCTTGAGAAAAATGTGTACTCCGTTTTTTTGGGGTTTAGTGTTCTATAGATGTCTGTTAAGCCCAATTGCTCTAGGTCCTTATTTAGAGCTTTGGTTTCTTTACTTATTTTTTGTCTTGTTGATCTATCCATTGTTGATAGTGGTGTGTTGAAGTCTCCCACTACGTATGTGTTTTCTCTGATGTCTGTTTTCAGAGAGGACAACAGTTGTCTAATATATTTTGGTGCTCCTTCGTTTGGTGAGTATATGTTAATGAGTGTTATTTCTTCTTGAAGTATTGTCCCCTTGATCATAATGTAGTGACCATTGGGGTCTCTTTTTATCTTTTTGAGTTTGAAATCTGTTTTATCTGATATAAGTATAGCTGTTCCTGCTTTCTTTTTTGGTCCATTTGCTTGTAGGATTGTTTTCCATCCTTTAACTTTGAGCCTATTTTTATCTTTTGTAGCTAAATGTGTTTCCTGGAGACAGCAAAAGGTTGGGTTTTGTTTCTTAATCCAGGCTGCAACTCTGTGTCTTTTTACTGAAGAGTTTAGTCCATTTACATTTAGAGTTAATATTGATATGTTAACATCTGTATTTGCCATTGTGTTTGTCTTTCCTTTGATTTTATTTATTCTTTTAATAACTTTTTTTTTTTTTGGCCTTCTTTCATTATTATTCGTCCCTCTGAGGTTCTGGCTTTAGGACTCCTTGTAGTATTTTTTGGAGTGGGGGTTTAGTTGCAATGAAATTCCGGAGTTTCTGTTTGTCTGGGAAGGTCCATATTCTTTCTTCAAAGAGGAAGGAGAGCTTTGGGGGATAGAGTATTCTTGGTTGGCATCTGTTTTCTTGGAGTCTGTTGACTATGTCCCTCCACTCTCTCCTTGCCCGTAGTGTTTCTTCGGAGAAGTCTGATGTCAGCCTGATTGGTTTTCCTTTGAATGTTATCTGTTTCTTCCCTCTTGCCAGCTTCATTATTTTTTCCTTGTCCTGGATTCTTGGGAGCTTTACTATTATGTGTCTTGCTGTATTTTTCCTTTCATCGTGGAAGTTTGGTGTTCTTCTTGCTTCTTGTATATCAATTTTCAGCTCCTTCTTCACATTTGGGAAGTTCTCTTCAATTATCTCTTTGAATATTTTCTCTGTTCCTACATCTCTCTCCTCTCCTTCTGGTATTCCTATAACTCTTATATTTCCTTTCCTCATGGAGTCAGATAGTTCCCGAAGTCTTTCTTCGTTCTTTTTCCTTCGTACTTCTCTTTCCTTTTCTGTTTTGGTTCTTTTTATTTCTGTGTCTTCAAGATTACTTATTCGTTCTTCCATTTCATCTATTCTGCTTTCATTGTTTTTCCCAGAATTCTTTAGTTCTTCCATTAATTCTTTGATCTCCTGCATTTCTTTTACTTCCCTCTTTAGGGACTCAATTTCTTTCTTCTGACCATTGTTTTCCCTCTCTAGGGACTCAATTGCATTCTTCTGATCGTTGATTATTTTTCCCTTATCATTGTTTTCCTTTATGACTTCTGTCAGTTTTTTAATCACGGCAATTTTAAATTCTCTTTCTGGAAGGCTCAGAAATTCTTCCAAGTTATTGTCTTTGCAATCTGGGGGCTGGCTTTCTTTTTGTGGTGTGCTTTTTCTCTGGAGAGTTGCTAGGTTGCGTGTGGTTCTTCTCCTCCCTACTGTCTGTTTTCTAATTTGCCGTATGCGTTGGGACACTGTGTTGTTGGGACTGGCCGGCATCTTGGGTGGGCTTCTCTGCTCCCCTCTGGTTCCTCCAGGAGTCATCTGTCAGTTTCAAGCAGTCTTTACTGGAGAAAGGTCCCTGTTCTAAAATGCCGATGTGGGGACACACTCCCCTGTGCGCCTGGTCTGCCCCGGCGGTGGGTTCCTGCTCCCCTCTGGGCTTGGACTGCAGGCCAGAGGGGGTCTGGCGTGGGCGAACTTCCCCCGCTCACCTCTGGCTCCTGAGGAAGCCTTCTGCAGGTAGTCTTTACTGAAGAAATGTCCCTGTTCTAAAATGGTGATGTGGGACACACTCCCTGCGCGTCTGGTCTCAGGCACACTCTTCTGCGCGCCTGGTCTGCCCCGGCTGTGGGTGCTCGCTCTCCCTGTGGGCTCAGACTACTTGTTCGGAAGGGGCCCGGTGTGGGCTAACTCCCCAGCTGGCCACTAGCTCCTTCAGGAGCCTCTGCTGGCTTCAAGTTGCTAGGTGGCGCCAGAGATCTCTCCTAGAGCCCTTGGGGAGCTGATTTTCCACCCCGTGGGGCAGGGAGCAGAGCGGGGATGGTAGGGTACACCTCAACGGCTTTGGGGTGCTGTGTCTGCCTTATGCCCCACCGTCGTGGGGAACCCACGCCCCTAATTTCGTGCCCCGGGTCTCAGTTCCAAAGCCCTCAGTTCCAGGATGCGGGCTGTAGCCCAGATCAGCGGCGCGGGAATGGCGCCTTTTGAATCCCGCTCCCCTGCCTGGGCGCCTGGTTCCTGCTCACTCAGGGAGGGCCTCCGCCGTCTCCCCGCAAGCCTAGGTCGCAGGCGCGGGGACCTGGGCAGCTGCGATCCTATCCAGATCCGAGCCGCTTTCTGCGCAAGCTTACCGGGCAGCCGGGCTGTGTGCTGGTGCTGGTCTCCTCCTGGGGGGCGGGGCTCTCTTTAAAGGCGCCTGGAGCTCACCTCCGCGGCGGATCCTGCAGGGTTCTCCACAGCTCCCGTTCACGGGGTGTGGTGTCTGCAATAGTTCCTTTCCACTCACAGACCCGCTTGCTGCGTCCTTTGTTCTTGTTGGCCGTTTTGGTTTGTTGTTTCCCTCCTCTCTGCCGGTCGGAGAGTGCCGCCTCTGTGGGCGGGGGAGGGGAGCAGGGTTCTGCGCTTCCCTCCCTTCTGGTCCTCTTTTATGGCAACTTTCTTCTTTGGGCAGTTTGCTGGAGTCACCCGTTTATCTTCCGTGTCCCAGTTCTCACTGGGACCTGCCGCTTTTCCTCCCTATTAACTTTTTTTAATGGGAGATCTTACTCGCAGCGTCTCCTCGCCACCATGTTGCTCCGCCCACCCCTCAATCTGTAATAATTTTATTTAGATTTACTCATTTAGTGTCTAGAACATAAGCTCAATGAGGCAACAATTTTGTCTTTTTCTCTATTGTATCCCCAGTTCCTAGTGTATTATCCAGTTGTAACTAAGCACTGACTTCTTTAGTACCTAACTAGTTCAAACTAAAGAAATATATACATATTTGAGTACCATTACCTGGAAGCAATCACTACAAAAATTTAAGTGACTATTCTTCCAGATAATGCTAAGCACATAGAAAAATATTTATATTTTTCCAATAATTGAATAATACTATCCACCTCAGGTTTGTTTTTTTTTTTTTAAGATTTATTTATTTATACAAGCACTGGGTACAGTCAGAAGCGCCAGAGGGTGAGAGAATTCACCAGAGCCAGAGCAGGGAACAGAACAGCCAGACTGAGAAATACACTGTTGAGGGGAGCAGCAGGTGCGGTAGGAGAGGTCTGGGAGCCATGTGTGACCCTCAACCCTCACCGGTGGCAGGGGATGGAGCCGGCGCTGCAGAGGCTGCCGGCAGGCTTCACAGTCCAGAGTTCAACCGCTGCACCACCAGGGAGGCCCTCCACCTCAGTTTTTATACTTCTTTTCTCCCAATTAATAATATATTAGATAGTTATTTAAGTGTGAATAAAGTTATATATATCAATTATTAGTGGTTGGTGAGTATCACGTTATGTATTAGATTTATCCTGAGTTATATGTGTCCATCTCTACCAATGGACTTAGACATAATAATTCATATACACACATCACATTTATGTTTGAAGAATAAATTTCTACAGGTAAAATGACTGGCTTAAAAGGTATGAACACATAGATGTCTAATACAAAATTACAAATTCTAAAAATATAAAGTCTCACAGCATAAAAAACTAGCATTATTTTTTTAAAGATTTATTTATTCATGCACACAAGAGCTGGGGTACAGGCCAGAGGTATGGGGGATGAGAGGATTCACCAGAGACAGATTGGGGAAATGAACAGGCAGACTGACTGAAGCACACAGCTGAGGGGAGAGGCAGTCGAGACAGGGGAGGTCTGCTGTGCCATGTGGGTTTCTCCCTGGCCAGCCGGGGGATTGAGCTCATTTTGCGATGGCTGTGGACAGCTTCATAGGTTGCATCTTAACCCCTTGTGCCACCAGTAAGGCCCAAACTAGCATTATTTTTTAATGTTATTATCTTGACCTTGGAGTCAAGTGCATTTTGGTAATTGCATGTCTATAATATTTATAACTTGCCCCTTTACTCAAATAATTGTTAAGATGTCAATACTTTTTCACAGCTTCTTCATGATCCATTAACAAAATATTGGTAATAAGTGTGCATTTTATGATTTTCCTAATATTTGTAAACCAGCTGTTGTTATTTACAAACTGTTGAAGAATGAAAATACGGATCCAATAATGGTGAAGTGCCAAAACTTATTTTGCAAATACTTTGAAACCTGAGCAGACTGCTCGATACCAAAAACATTTACTCAAGTGGAATGAAGCTATTCTTTCTCTCCTACAGATCTTTTGTGGCTACTTTGGAAAGTATGTGCTCTGGGAATCAAATTCCAAACAATATATGTTTATTCCAAAACAGTTTTCATTTTAGCCTCACTTTCTCCACTGATGAGGTATAGATAATAGTGCTTGTGTAACAGCTGCCTGGCAGAAAATTAATGGGATATATGTCACATAATTACTAGATTCCCCTACACTAGCTTCAGACACTTTATACCACTATAATTTTCATAATATCACCATGAGACAAGTAGGAATATTATGAAGGAGCTGAAACAAAAAATTAATAAAATTAGTAGAAAAAATCTATCATAACTGAGATTTTCCAGCATCATATTTCAGCTATCAAGAAACTGGTCTCTGAATGGAAAAAAATATATAATTCTTAACTATTTAGAAAGGTTCAAGGCAACCTAAAGAGGTTTTTCAAAGAAGTCACCTGAGTAACTATGTTTCCCCTCCACCCCAAGCTGATGTGGGGGTCACACAGACCCCTTAGGTAATCTGTACCTCCAGCCCTCAAAGAAAATGAAATTTGAGAGAAAAGAGAATGTTAAGCTTAGAGAAGACAAGAAGATGATTGTTGTGATCCACTATTAGTTGAACCTTATCAAAGCAGGCATTAGGGACACAGACCCCTGCATAGTCTGGCTGCAGACAGAAAACACAAATGGTGAGGGAGGTGAGAGGAAAAATGGTGTGCAGACAAGTTGGGGTGCTCCAAAATACTGATAAAGAGAACAGAAACTGGCTTTAGACCGTTCTCCCACTCATCCACCCCTCAGACTGGTACAGATGCAATGAAGCACAGTAAGAACACAAAGACTACAGCATCTCATTGGGAAACCCATAAAGAGCAGATATCAGCAATGTGAACATTAAAATAAACAAATTACAGTCCATTTTATAAACAGGAAATTATGAGTCCATAGAATATACCCAAATTAAATGATACAAATTTAAATAATTGAATTTACTTAAATAGAGAGAGGAAAATCTTATATTAGGGTGCAAATAATATAAGTGGGGGTTTCCCTGGTAGTGTAAGGGGTTAAGCACCGCACTATGAAGCAATGGCAGCCTCTGCAGCATGAGTTCGATCCCCGGCCAGCCAGGGAGAAACCCACATGGCGAAGCAGACCTCTCCTGTCTCGCCCGCTGCTCCCCTCAGCAATGTATTTCAGTCAGTCTGCCTGTTCTGTTCTCCACTCTGTCTCTGGTGAGTCCTCTCATCCCCCACATCTCTGGCCTGTACCCCAGCTCTTATATACATAAATAAATCTTTTATATATAAGTGGTATGCTTAAATTTTAAAAATCAACATTTAACAAGCATTATCATAATTTTTCGGCCAAAATACATGACAAATACTAAACCTACACTAAAACTAATGGATGGCAGTTTGAGATATTTATATATTAAAAAAACAAATTGCAAAAGAATAAGTATAAGAATAAGAATAAGATTGAAAGTCCAATCTACCTCTGCACAAAAACTCTCCCAAATACTGGATAGTTAGTTATAAAGGGAATCAAGTAATTTTACAGGGGAAACCTGACAGATACCACCTCAAAGATTGAAAGAGTACATCATAATAGTGGACCAAATTTAAATCATAAACCATCTGATCAGATATATTAAGACATGTTTGTTTCTGTGATACTCTTGCCACATATATACAACCTGAGGAAATGTCAGACATATAGAAATTCAGGGATATCCCACCAAACAAGTGACTTATAAAGGTCATGCAAGTCAAGGACAATGGAGATTCAACATTGAAAGAAATAAAGAAAAGACAACTAAATGCAGCATGTGATCCTTGCCTGGTTCTTATTGCTATAAAGTATATGATGGGGTGGACCTCCCCGGTGGCGCAGCGGTTGAGCACTGGGTTGCAAAGCTGACCGCTGCCCCTGCGGCGCTGGTTCGATCCCCGGCTGCTCCCCGGCCACCGGAGGAGGGTCCCACATGTTGCACAGACCTCTCCTGCCACCCACTGCTCCCCTCAGCAGTGTACTTCGGTCCTTCTGCCTGCTCTGCTCCCCACTCTGGCTCTGGTGAATTCTCTCACCCTCCTGCGCTTCTAACTGTACCCAGTGCATGTATAAACAAAACAAACAAACAAATAAACATGCCTCTTAAAAAAAAGAATCATTAAAAAAATAAAATAAATAAAGTATATGATGGGGACAATTGGCATAACGTCAATGGAGTCAGAGACTAGTTAGAAGTAATGTAGCAATGTCTACCGATATCCTGATTTCGATAATACTATGTCTAGGTGAGACGATGTCCTTGCTTTTGGAATCACAATTAAGTATTGGAATGTAACAAACCTCAGATCAGTAATTTGCCATCAAATAGCTCTGAGAAAAAACATTAACTGAACTATTCCAGCAAATTTTCTACAAGTTTAAAATTATTTCAAAATAAAAAGGAAAAAAATTGTATGATTAAATGTTTTGAAAAAGTAAACCCAGAAAACACAGACTTGTATAGTTCTGATGCCAGAGTCTGCAACATGAACAGAAAAGGTTGATTATGTTGTCTTGATGCCTGGTCTTAATAACCCTAAAAATGATTTATATAATTTTTGAAAGACCAGTCTGTGGAATTTGAATGTGCACTTGCCACAGTGTTTCTGGATTCAGACAACTACTACAGACACCGATGCATTTCTAATCTCCTGCAGAGAACACAGTCTATAATATAGTAGAAATCAATCACTGTTACCTGGTACCTCTCCCCCTTCCTCTTTTCAAGCACAATCCCAATCCTCTCACTTTTACCAGTGTTTTCAAAGGAAGTAGATGGACACTAGCACCAGAGTTGTGGTTCAGATACCTAAGAGTAATCCTATTCTCCAACTAGAAAAGTTGATTCAGTTAATTCAATTAGCTCAGGATAGTCCCTAGTGTCAAAAATTGGTTCAGAAATTAGTTTGCAACCTAATATAGGCCAGTCATGAAGCAAAAGTGAAATAAACTATGGAGCCTAGGACCTCTAGGAGGTATTTTTGCCACCATGAGGCAAATCAACTTAAGGAAATCCCACTGTAATAAAAGAAGCAAAGCCAAAGAAACTGCAAAGAAAAGAACATGTCATCACTGAGTTAAGGCAGCCCTGAATGAAACTCATCCTGACTTTATGAACCAATTACTTAAATTCAAACCAGTGGGACTGAATTAATTTTACGTTACTGGCTTCCAAAAGCACATTAACTCTTGCAGTCTGTAATTTCAGCTTTGAAAAAGTGGCACACATAGACCAGTCTTCCCAGGTAATTTTTTATTATACTCTCCTGAACACTATTATACACTCCTGAACACTAAAATAAAAATAGGGAGAAGAGAAATGGAAACAAGGAACAAAAGACAAATTGGTCTATATTAGTTGAATAGAAGTCAAGAGTTATACAGGTATTTTATATACATTTAGGAGAGAAAAATGTTGAACAAAAATATACATGACACTTACTAGGTACCTGGCACTGTTTAGATGTTTCATAATGTTAACTCATTTGATTCTTACAGCATATTTTTAAAAAGGAATGGTCATCACTACCACCGTCATTTCCAACTGAAGCAACTGAGGCACAAGGAGGTTAAGTGACATAGCTACCAAACGGAAGTGCCACGACTCAAATCACTGTTACACTAACAGTTAATGAGGTCACTTCAGTATTACGTACAATAGGATATCTCATGCAGTTAATACATATGCAAATCTAAGATTTGCTTCAGATAAACTAGACATTTCTCAAGTATCATAAAAATAAATGGGACTATTAGTCATTTTTCTAAAAAGAGATAATTACCATATGCCTATGTTTATCTAAAACCAACACATGAGTAGACAGTAGCACAACTTCAGTAATTATGAGGTATGTTTTATTAGAGTAGAAGATTTTGTTAAAAATAAAAATTATTTTTGTTAAAAATAGAGGGTGGTTAGGGTATATATTAAGAAATCTGAATAATTTTAGTTGTCAACCAGGACATAGTACCAGACAATTCTCTTTTGTCCAGAACATTGTGTATCTTTGCTCATTCAAGTACAACTGTCACCCAGACTTCATTTTTCATCATCTTTATCTGCTATCATTCCCATAGAAGGTTGACCTAATAAATCTCCAGGCTTGGAGATCTCAATGCTTTCTTCAATGCTAAAGAAAGTCCTGTGTTGCCAACTGTTCAATTATGACTTAAGGTCCTTTCCTGTCTCTCCTTAAAAAGATCCTCCTTGAATTTTTCCCATGCAAGTTGTCCATCACACTTGAGTGTGTGTAGAGGATGAAGGTAGAGAAGGAACTCTCTTCATCATGACTGAAGTGCTTAATTATGCCTTTAAGTAATTAAATCTGGAAATGTGTAAATTTTGAAAGAACAGACATAATATTGAGCACCCAGTAAGGTTAACGGCATAATTTAAAACGTGTCAGCTAGCTACAAGGAAATTGATCCAGAATGTTGGTTAAACTTCCCTGGATAGTTTTTAAGCTACTTGGCTCACTCCAATCCATCCCAAAAGCCCAGTTCAATTGTAAGAATACAATCACCATTACTGTTAAACTATTTTTGTGGTTGTTGTAATTAGTATCTTCCTTTTAGCTGTGTCAAATATGTGCTACCGCTAGCCTAAAATTCTTTTTCATTTCTAGGTGTCAGAAAACATGTCTTAACATTTACATTCCTTGTGGTCAGTAAAATACAATAGCTATTAAAAAATAGGTTTGAATTAGTGAATTAGATTTTATTTCTGAGTTTAAAAGGTCATGTGGCCTTTATGGCAGGAATCCTGAGCAGAGGCGGTAATTTACAGCCCATAACCTGCCTCCTGGCTCGTCAGCACTGCCCGTGATAGACACCTGAGAAGTTGGTTGGTCTTGCTAGACCAAACTGAGTTCACTTTTTAGGTAGTCCCTCAGTTTTGCTGCTTACAAGATACTTGAGGTACTATTTGGAGGGTTCCTTCAGCCTTGGAAAGCCCTCTCTCTTCCCATAATCTTACCCAGTTTTGAAAGATCTCCAGATGATCCTTCTCTGACTAGAAGGAACACTGAATTCCACTGGGCTCAAGGGATTGGGCTTTGATTGCAACTCTTAGACTTGCTATGTAACATCAGCAATTTACTTCTCTCAGTAAGGTTTGTTTCTCAAGCAAAAGTCAGTATGCAGGCAGGATTAGGAACTGACACCCAATGGAAATGAGGCTCATTGGGCCCTGTCTATGTTTTCTTTGACCCCCCTACAGTGTTTTATTTTAACATTTTAAATTACTTGCTGACATATTTGAGTACAAAGTTTTTAGTAGAATCTCCATAAACAAAGAAAACTGTTTTCTAATTCTATAGCACTTCTAAAATAGTTTTTGTGTTTTTTTAAAGATTCATTTATTTATTTATACACGCACTGGGTACAGTCAGAAGCATGGGAAGGTGAGAGAATTCTCCAGAGCGGGGAGCAGAGCAGGCAGAAGAACCGAAGTACACTGCTGAGGGGAGCAGCGGGCGGCAGGAGAGGTCTGCACGCCATGTGGGACCCTCCTCCGGTGGCCAGGGAGCAGTCGGAGATTGAACCGTTGCTGCAGAGGCTGCAGGCAACTTCGCAACCCAGCGCTCAACTGCTGCGCCACCAGGGAAGGCCCTAAAATAGTTTGTTTTAATTTGAATAAAATAGTTTTCTTATTAAATTTATTGTAGGTTGGTCATTTTATCTTTGCTTTTATAATATGTTGGTTACAACCATGACTTATTTGGTTGTGAGCAACTGAGCAGGAATGCAATTGCGATTTTAGAATCCTGTGGGAAAATGCAATGTGTTTATAATGCATTTTCCAGAAATGCATTGGAAAATGAGAGGATTATCCTGTGATTTAGTTATTGTATAAATTCAGATGCCCACTAAAGTGATTTAATTTTGTTTGTATAATTACTTTTGATTTCAGAGTTTATAAAGTTTGCTGATATAAAATTTATATTGTGGCTCAGGGTCTTAATACTGTCTTAAAAGTAAATTTGGTAGCTATGGAATGAACATAAGTAGTTGAAATTTGTATCAGGGCCAACCAGATTTTTGGCTCTGTTTTCTTTCAGCTGCTGGTCTTTTACGTTAGAAAATGAAGAGGGAAAAGCCAGAAATCTTAGGAATGCTTACCAGTATCTGAAGTTGTTTTCAATGGCATTCAAGCAAATTGGGGGAAAGGGAATAAAGGAATAGTGCAGATAAATAAAAACGCTATAGGACAACTTTACTTTAAATTTCACTGCACATTTTAAATATGTGCGTGAGTGTGCCTATGTGTGGGCTTCTGATACACATTAAATATCATAAATTAGATGTATGGGAGAGCTTAAAGTAGTTAATGAAAATATATAACTAATGCAATGGTATGGTTAGGCTTTAAGAAGGCTGTCCTCTTGGAATTACAGGACAAGTTTAGATAATGTCATCTCCTGAACTAGAATTAAACACACTATTAAATGAGTACCTGAATAAGTCACCCCCTGAAACAACATTTGTAACTGTAGGGGCCTCCCCGGTGGTGCAGCCAGTTGAGCACAGCACTGTGAGGCTGTCTGCAGCCTCTGCAGTGTGGGTTTGATTCCTGACTGGCCAGGGAGATACCCACATGGCATGGCAGACCTCTCCTGTCTCACCCGCTGCTTCCCTCAGCAGTGCTTCTGGTCTGTCTGCCTGTTCTGCTCCACACTCTGTCTCTGGTGAATCCTTTCACCCTCCCAAGCCTCTGACCTGAGCCCCAGCTCTTGTATAAATAATAAATCTTTTGGAAAAAAAAAATTTGTAACTGTAATGCCAGTGAATCTGGATATTCTAGTAAAATCCTAGACACAGAGTAAAAATTTTTTTATCTCCCACTTCAAATTTTCAGGAGTAAGTTTTCCCAGGTATGATGGTTAATTCTAATGTGACAAATTGACTGGATCACTGGTGGTACTCAGATATTTCAACAAATATTAATCTGGCTATTTCTATGAAAGTGTTTTTGCATGAGATTAGCATTAACTAATGGTGATGTGAGTAAAGCAGATGACGCTCCCTAATGTAGGTGGGCCAGGCTCATCCAATTTGTTGAAGGTTTGAGAAGAAAAAGGATGACCCTCCTCAGAAAGACAGAATCCCTCCCTCCCTCCCTCATTGTTATTGAGCTAGGACTCAACATTTTCCCTCCTTCAGACTCAAGGATGAAATATCAGCTATTCTTGGGTCAAAAACCTTGCAGCCTCCAATTGAAACTATACTGTTAGGTCTCCTGGATCTCCAAGTTACTCCCTCACCATTCACCCAGCAGATCTCAGGACTTGTCAGCGCGTGACTGCATAAGTCAATTTCTTATAATATTTTATATATATTTATATGCTATATAACATATTTTATACATATACAGTCTATAATATATATTATAGATAATAAGTATATAAGTACATATACAAATATATACTATATACAAATATAGATTTATATATGTAATTATTTTGTTTCTCTGTAGAAATTCAATACATATCACCATCCATGTCATTGCCTAACTGGTCCATTCATCACAAACATTCCTGTTTTAGAGATGGTTCATGATACTCTTACCTTGAAGGCATTATACCTTAGGAACATCTAATTGTTTTTTATTCTCTTCAAATTGTTTTATTGACTTTCTAACATTTGATTTCATAGCAGTGACATAATTTGTTACTGCTAAAAGAATTGATGGGGCATGTCTTTTCCAGATTTCTTACCTAAAAATTTCTTTTTTTAACCAAGAAATTTAATGGGTCAATACATCAATTTATTTATAATAGATCTGTCTCCCCAAACCTGGCAACTCCTGATGGACTCATAGCATAAAGGTGCTGAAGAGCACACCCTAGATTCAAGGTATATACTTAAGAAGGGCATGCTCCATCCAGCTTCTCTGAAACTTATCAGTGAAGTGTGTATTTCTCCTTCCCTGCCACCCCTCATCTTTTCACTCCATCATGGCAACATCACAAATTTTCAAGACTTTCCACATCATACAATCTTTTGGGACAGATGGTAAAAATATTCTCATCTCAGCTTCTGATTCAAATGAATTAGTACCGGTGGGGCCTCCCCTGGTGGCGCAGTGGTTGAGCGCTGGGCTGCAAAGCTGCCTGTAGCCTCTGCAGCACTGGTTCAATCCCTGGCCACTGGCAAGGGTCCCACATGGTGCGGCAGACCTCTCCTATCTCGCCCGCTGCTCCCCTCAGCAGCGTATTTCGTCAGTCTGCCTGTCCTGTTCCCCGCTCTGGTGAATTCTCTCACCCTCCCGTGCTTCTGACTGTACAACAGTGCTTGTATAAATAAATAAATAAATCTTTAAAAAAAAAAACAAAAACAAATGAATTAGTACTGGCTCTTACCCATTGTGTTGCAAATTAACAAGCAAGTGTGGCCCATTGATAGAAATGATTACTTAGCCAGAGGTGAGGGACAAAGCAGTGGCTGCAAAAGTCATATTCACCATCCCCGCTCCAAATGTTTAAGTTAGCACTCTTTTAAAATATACATGAAGATTTTTGCAGGATAATTTATTGAGATAATTTCTATCTTATTTCCACTTCTATATGGGACTCAAAGGAGAAATTCAACTTTCATTTCATTATAGTTTCCTTGCCCCTTAAAAATAGTCAGGATTCTACTCTGACTTCCTTTGCTTCAAGGGTTTATTAACAAATTTGAGTTCCAGAGGTAGAAACAGGTTATCTGGCATAAAGGAAACAGCTTTGTTTTAGGCTTTTGAGACACAAAGTACCTTCAGCTAGAACTAGATTGTGTCATCCCAATGCAGAGAGGGAACAGAGGCTGTGATTAGAGTAAATTCAAAAAAATGACTCATCATGGAAAAAGAAGAATAGCTTCTCGAAGACCATAGAAGATACAGGAGATTTTTAGACTGGTGCACATTCACAAATGCTGTCTCCCCTATGCCAAGTATTAGGGAAGATAGAAGTCTTTTGGAAATCTGTGAAATATAAATCTCAAGTCCTGAGACGCTTTTTCACACATCAGAGTGTCTCTGACAAAGCTTGAGGTCATGACAGAAACCAAAGCATCTGCATCCTCTGCTTCAGCAACCCTGGCTAACGGGAGAGAAGCGATCCTTCCAGTAACATCACTTGGTAGAAGAAATATTAATGAAAACCAACACAATAAAGGACCCCAGGATTTTCTCCTACTTTTTACAGACTGGCATGTTTTTATAATTTTAAAAAGAAGTTTTAATCTACCACCAACCTCCCCCACCCCAAAACAGATTAAATTAAAAGTAGGGAGCTCACATCTACATTCAAGTTGGAAACAAAAAGTTGCATATTGTTCCCCCAGAATTACAGAACAATATCAGACCTAACACACACAAATTATGAAACAAGAGATAATGTACAAGATAATTTAAGTCCAGATTCACTGGTATCATTAGAAATCCACAAAGCTGGGCCTCCCCAGTGGCGCAGTGGTTGGGCGCTGGGTTGCGAAGCTGCCCGCAGCCTCTGCGGCGCCAGTTCGATCCCCGGCTGCTCCCTGGCCACGGGAGGAGGGTCCCGCATGGCGCACAGACCTCTCCTGCCGCCCGCTGCTCCCCTCAGCAGTGTACTTCGGTCCTTCTGCCTGCTCTGCTCCCCGCTCTGGCTCTGGTGAATTCCCTCACCCTCCCGCACTTCTGACTGTACCCAGTGCATGTATAAACAAACAAACAAACAAACAAATAAATAAAAAACATGCCTCTATAAAAAAAAAAAAAAGATAAAAAAAAAAAGAAATCCACAAAGAGAATGACTCAGACGATATCATGGACAAATGAGAGGAACAAAAAATTAAGATAGTTTTAACCCATTTGTCTACAATCACATAGCTAGTGTAAGAGCTGAAACTGACATAGTACTGATTCCAATGAGACTAAAAGAACCAGTACTGAGGTATGATTCATGTTGTAGTATTTGGAACTATGTAGGGAACTAAAGATCAGGAAGCTGAAAAGCGCCCCTGTTAGGGAGGAGGGAATAAATTATCGTAAGCAGGGTTGCACAACACAGCCTGATGTAGGATGGGCAAATCATTGCAGCAGATGGAGAAATTGTAGGTGAGATCTTGAGTCAGGCAGACCTGAATTCTTCTCACTTCTTTAAAAAAAGCTCCTAAACAAACTACTTGAGTTTAGGGAATGCATGTAATGGCCAAGGACATGGTGGGTAGTGGAATAACATACTTTGAATAGAGGTGCAGTGAGCTTGATTCAAAAATTTAGGAAATAATCTGCCACAACAGATCAAAACTTCACAGCAAGTTTCTCAAAGAAAGTAATTCAATAAAAGAATACTCTATTAGTACAGGTTTTTCATAGTATTGACTTGTAGTTTGAAAAGTAGGTCAGTTTCAAAGTTTTATTTATATTTTTGTAAGTCTATATTTTGTTTGTCTATATTTATCCATTACAATATATAATGAATTTCTGTTGAATTCCTAGTATTTATGAAACTGTCATCCTACCAATTCCAGTTTTTGTCATGCCCATTAAAATTCAGGAAGATAATCCCAAAACTTGGCAGGAAATTAACATGTACCAAATTTCACTGTTCTCCCAGGCTTTTACTAAACTCTTGCCTTCTGTATTTGTTAGTCAATATTTTTGCTATTAAAAAATAAAAAGGAAGGAATGGGGAAAAGGTTACTTGAATATTTTTCTCCTCATGGTCCCCAGGCAACCCCAATTCCTGATTTAATTATTCTCTAAACCTCTTAAATGAATCATTTCTTATAAAATTTTTAAATTTTTAGCAAATATTCAGCCTGCTATTACATACATAAAAGATTTTTAATTGTGCTCATAGTTTTTACTTATCTTTATTAAGGAAATAGAAATCACCAAACTGGATTAATAATACATAGATACTCAGATATGCAAAAATAACATACACACATCTCTATGTGTGCTTTATAATATGTATAAAGTTAATAATTGCCATAATTCATCTAGCAAATTACTACATATAAATACTATAAAAAAACTGAGAAACAAGGTTTCCATTTAATTCACTTTTTTACTATTTGACTAGTTTTATTCATACTATATATAATAGATTAGGATGTAGTTGAACAGTCAGCCCTGTTAATTGCTCTATGAACAAGTTTTAAATGTGTTATTATCTAAATAATGAATAATTATGAGTACAATTTCAATTTGGGATACTCTGTTTTCATTTCTTGAAAGAGGTGATATCACTTCTACTGTTTTCAATCAGTTGTAATATCCTTTTCTACATTGATAGGTGTATCATTGATACACATGGTTTTGATGTGACAAATTGATTAAAATGAATTATTGTAACAGGTATTCTCCCAATTGTCAGTTGCATAGCCAGCGCACCACTCATTCATGAAAACACTTCAGTTCTTAAAAAAAGTTTAACAAAAACATTTGCGTTTCTACATATACAATCTAGTATTCTTGCACCCACTATAAATTACATATTAAGCTCTATTTCATAGCAGTGGAAATTTATTGAGGATTTTTTGCTTTTTTTTTTTTGGCCTGAATTCTCTTTCCTCTTCTAGTCACAGTAGTCCAACTTTCATTTGAAGAATCTCCCCTAATCTATTTTCAATCCTGTGATAATTGGGGCTTATCTAACCTGTCTTCCAACCTCCTCCAACTCTAAGAATAGGATCAACTTAGAAAATGAGTTTAATTCATGACCTAGCCATGGTAATGGTGGGAAAGTGGGGATATAACCAATCAGTTGAATCAGAATAATCCCCTAGACCAGATAGTACAAGAAAAGAGTAAAATTATAAGTTAGACTTAGAATGAGACCCATAACCTAATAACTGTTTTTGATTCTTTGAACTTAGCTATGGATTTAATAAATCTGAAGATCTTCTCATAGACTATTCAAATATAGGCCATACATTTTCCTTTCCTTTTAAAAAGGAAAGAGATGGATTGAGATGGATTGTCATTCACTTACAACCAAAAGGCCCCTGATTTAATATACTCATGACATGATTTTTTTTCATTCAGATAGTATATTATTCAAAATAGGATAAACTCTGGTGAAAACAAAACTTAAAACCTCAGTTGTTTCATATGCTGGTTAAGGATGTGGGAGAAAAAGGAACCCTCTTACACTGCTGGTGGGAATGCAAACTGGTCTAACCACTATGGAAAACTGTGTGGAAGTTCCTCAAATTACTAAAAATGTATCTATCATTTGACCCACTAATTCCATTCCCAATGGACACAAAAACATTAATTCATAAGGAAACCTGCACTCCTGTGACTATTGCAGCACTATTTTCAATAGCTAAGATATGGAAACAACCTAAATGCCCAAAAACAGAGGAATGGAGCTAGAATATGTGGTGTGTGTGTTTGTGTGTATATATATATATATATATATATATATATATATACACACATATATATACACACACACACACAATGAAATACTACTCAGCTATCAAAGAAGATAAACTCATGTCATTTGCAGCAAGATGGATGGAACTGGAAGGGATTTATGCTCAGTGAAATAAGCCGGGGGGGGGGGGGAAATCAGATGGTTTCACTTGTAGAAGAATACAGGGAAACCGAACAAAGGGTCAGGGAAAAAAAAAAAAAAAAAACACAAAACTTGAAACTATAGACCTGAGGCATACAGCAGGGGAGGGGGAGGAAGCGAGGTCACAATGGGAGGAAAGAGCACAAGGGACACAGGTGATGGGGTGGTGGAGATTTATGGGAACTTCACCTGAGATTTATGGAAGAAATGAAATATTGTATAAAAATGAACAACAATGTAAGAAAATAAAGTTTGCTAAAAAACATTCTGAAATAAAAAAAAAACCCTCAGTTGCATAACACAATTGCATTGTGTTCACATCTCTGCAATTTTAATTGTGCTGCCTTCTTCTACAGAATATGTACATTATTTGGGCACATAATTTTCATGGTCCTCCCAGTTTAAGAAGAGAAAGGAGAAAGCATCCTGCTTCTCAGTAGCTTGAACTAAAATGACATTGGTCACTACTGCTCACAGCTTACTGTGCAATCTGATTTCTTAGCATCAAACTAATGTAAGCTAGGGAATGCATCCAGGGCAATATGATCTGTAAAAGTCAGGGTCTTCCAGAAATAATAACTAAGAGAGATGACTGGATCAAGAAGATGTGGTATATATACACAATGGAATATTATCAGCAATCAAAAAAGATAAACTCATGCCATTCACAGCAACGTGGACGGAGCTAGAAGGAATTATGCTCCGTGAAATAAGCCAGAAGGAAAAAGAAAACTACGGGATGGTTTCACTTATAGCAGGAATATAGGGGAACCAAATAAGACAGCAGTACTCACTTTAAACAGTTACTGATATTTCTGGATAAAAGCAATGAACATTGCCTAACTGTTCCCATTTTCACATATATTAACACCATTTGTTCAAACTAAAAATCTAGGATTTTTTTACTGATTTTTAAGAAACTCAGATAAAGGTGAAGAGATTTTTTTAACTTAGAGGAAAACTCTTATGGGCTGAGAAGAAATTTTTTTTTAGCATGTTTTAGGCATTTATAAGAGATTTTTGCATATTCTCAGAAATGATGAAATGGATAAGTAATCTAAAAGTAGATATTTAAGGATGGATTTGTGGAACATAAGCATTCCCTGGGGATTCTAAGTAATATGTGGGGAGCATATTTGACTTTCACTAGTTATACATATGGGACATAACCTTGTTGTTAGACTTAAGAGGAAAAGCAGACTTTACTGACCAACTAAAATATGAGAATAAACAAGGATTGCTAAGTTGGTAAATATTTAACACTAGGGGGGGAAAGGCTTGATTTATAGTGTTTTCTGAAAGATTCTGAGACAGTAAGGGCGAAAATCAACTTGGACTAAAAACCAGACAGCTGCTCTCCTCTTAATCCATCTGGATCAGACACACCAAGTCAGCTGCAAATTTAACAGGACTGCTTCTCCCAAAGTTATATGGCTATGAAATGCCATAATGACCCCCTTTATGAATGATCGTTACTTACCACAGATACTCCCAGATAACCTGTGCTATTCCCAATTGGATGTCCAATTGCTAAATATTCCCACCTTCGTGACAGCATAAAACCCCTAGTAAATTCCCTCTTCTAGTCCTGTCTCAGAAACAGCAACCTACCTAGAATGGATAATTTCTTCTCCAAGACATTATACAGCATCCTCCAGAAGGAAACAACACTTAACAACACTTTTCCCCCTTCCCCAGTATTCAGAGTATCACTGCATGACCCCTCCATGTGCATGACTCCTCTGCTGTGCAATAAGGATTTTTGCCAGACTTCATGCAGGAAGTCTTTGATGAGAAGTTTTAATATTTCACCATACTAATGCTTCTACCATGGCTGATTTTAAGTTACCAACATGATGTCCCTGAACACAGATTTGGAAAGAAATGAGCACAATCAATAAAAGAAGGTAAAACTGGTTCTACTGCCCTGGTTACGCTCAAAGATATTTGAGTGAGAATTATAGAGCCTTATTAAGGTGAGTGCCCCAAAATGACATTCAGCAACATCAATGTTTATTCTCAAAAACAATGGAAAAGAAAAATTTTAATCTCCATCCCATATGTAAGGAAATTGAAGGTTAGAAATTTACAATATAAAAAAAAAAGAAATTTACAAT
This sequence comes from Talpa europaea, assembly GCF_964194135.1. NCBI lineage: Eukaryota > Metazoa > Chordata > Mammalia > Eulipotyphla > Talpidae > Talpa > Talpa europaea. Next base: position 30,816,387 of record NC_140071.1, read on the forward strand.
AAATTGTTTGAGGCAACAAGGATGGTAGCAGAGCCACAATTCAAATCTTTGATTTGTGACACAAGGCTTTGTGTCACTGTGATTTTAAATACCACACTGTTTTGCATGTTATGATCATATCATCTCTTCTCATTGTTATAGGCCTTTTAAAACACAGGACAGGGCCTCCCCGGTGGCGCAGCGTTTGAGCGCTGGATTGCGAAGCTGCCCGTGGCCTCTGCGGCGCCGGTTCGATCCCCGGCTGCTCCCTGGCCACCGGAGGGGGGTCCCACATGGCGCGCAGACCTCTCCTGCCGCCCGCTGCTCCCCTCAGCAGTGTACTTCAGTCCTGCCTGCTCTGCTCCCCGCTCTGGCTCTGGTGAATTCTCTCACCCTCCCGCACTTCTGAATATACCCAGTGCATGTATAAACAAATCAAACAAACAAACAAATAAATAAATAAATAAAACATGCCTCTATTAAAAAATAAAAAAATAAAACACAGGACATTGCTTGCACAGACTGAATTTTGTCATTCTCATTTGCATATCTTCTATACACTATATGATATAACTTCAGCTAAGGAGATAAATATTGTACCTCCCCCACTGAGTTGTTGTATAGATTATAAAAAATTAATAAAATGTAAATTGTTTAGTATAATTGCTAGTGTGCAGACTGACCCCCAGGACCACAGGACATCCAAACTTGCATGCTCTAAAGTGCTTCTCCCATCTACCACATAAGAAAAAGCATCCTTGGGCCTCCCCGGTGGCGCTGAGGTTGAGCGCTGGGCTGTGAAGCTGCCCGCAGCCTCCGCAGCGCCGGTTCGATCCCCTGCCACCAGGTAAGGGTCCCACATGGCATGTAGACCTCTCCTGCCGCCCGCTGCTCCCCTCAGCAGTGTACTTCCTCGTGTCTGCCTGTTCTGCTTTCCTCTCTGGCTCTGGTGAATTCTCTCACCCTCCCGCGCTTCCAGCCTGTACCCCAGTGCTTGTATAAATAAATAAACCTTTAAAAAAAAAAAAACTACAGTGATGTATTATTTTTCACATTCTTGTGGATTGACTGGGTGGTTCAAGTCCATGTTCCATCAGGTGACATCTCTCATATGACTATATTTGGCTGGGGCACCTTGATTTTCTTCCAAATAGCTTCTTGCCATGTAGAGCCCCATCCTACAGGGCCATTCCACACGGCACCTCTCGAGCAATATAGCCTGGACTTCCTTACACTATGACATTTCCAAATGGAGTTTTGAAGAGGGCAACTGAACATGCAAGCACTCAACAAGCCCTGCTTGTGTCACATTTGCTAATATCCACTGACCACCAGAGTCCTTGTGGAAGAAGACTGAGGGCATGAGGATTGTGGGTCATATTTGGTGGGGAAGACATCAGTGCACCAGCCTGCCACAGATTCCTATGCATATTCATAGCAACCTTTTTCAGAATCAATGAGAAGATGCCAAATAACTGATTTTATACAGAGTCTTTAGCTCTGTGAGTAATGAAAGAAGAATTGGAACTGACTACAAGCTCCTGTCAGTCTGATTCTCTGTGCCATATGTGCATGGCCCTTTCATACAATGAGAATTTAGAAATAATGGCAAAGTCATTTTAATGAGTTAGGGGGAAATGAATAAATTATGACCTTGTAAGTACCAATTTCAATCTACCACTTTATAGACTAAAAAAAAAAATGCCAAAGACTGTGATAATCATCTAACAGCATACAGATAACATCATCATCATCAGGGCTGCCATTATAATTGTGACAATTTATTAACATTTTCTCCCTGAAATTTCCATTTGAAAGACAATGGTAATTCTATCAATTTCTAACTATGGATTGTTAGAAGGTGAAAAAGAAAAAGGCATTTCAAAACAAAAAGCTATTATTTTACGTCTACCACAATTATAAGCAATATTCAATTACACTGCTCTAAAATATTCATTGCAAATTTTGTGATTTAAAGATATTTCATTTCCTATTCATGTGTAGTTCCCATATGCACAGTATAAATATTTACAGTTAATTATGAAAAAATTTACAATTAATCCCAGCAGCATGAAAATATATTAATAAATTTACATTAATTCTTTGAAAATTACTTAGAAGTGCAAAAAGAGAAGCATATCATATAATTAGGGTAGCCTGAGGCTTAAACTGTAAGGCCTCTTGTTTACCCAAAGCCCTTCCAAAGCCACGTTCACACAGTCATGTTTTTTGTAAAATTTACTAAATGAGGTACTTTCTCTTAGTCTCTTTCCACTCTGAAATTGCCCTCCATCACAAGTGCCCTTATAGTAGGTGATACTGGAGTAGCGAAGGCACAATGATTCTGGTAAAGAGAGTCAAGTCAAGAATACATTTACTTTGGGTTTTTTTGGATACATGAATATGCCTGTCACATGATGTACAGTTATTGCCAGACATCCTAGGAAAGGCTTTCAGAAATACAGCTTCCTAACAAACACTGCACATGCTCATTCATTGTAGTGACAGGAAAGTGCAGGCTGGAGGGGCCACCATCACATGAATGTCAGGCGTGGAAGTCTGTTGGTAGTGGAGGAGAAACAGGATTTGAACTACATGTACTAAATTTCTACTCTGAGGTGATAATCAAAAATACACCCCAAAAAAACTACAGGGGGGGAAGTAATATAGTTATATCAGGCAATTAATTAGTGAAAGCATTTTCTTGGTGGATTGTTATATTTATGGTACTTCTCAGCTTTTAAGCTTTGTAAATTGTTGTAATTCCTCTTCTCAACCTAAATATTCATATCAGTAGTAGTACTTTCATATTCTCTTCTTAAAGAAAGCTCCACAAACTATGAAAGCTAAACCCAAAGCCAAACTAATCTAATACAATAAAATCTTCTATTTGAGGGGTTGAGCTATTGGACAATAATAAAATTACACTGAGTAAATTTTCTTGTTTTTGTTTTCTGTTTTTCTCCTCTTCACTCAGGGAGACTGACTCATTTATAAAATGTGATTCTAGTCTCTTTTACTTTCACTTTAAACTCTGCCACATAGAGCTATATGTGAATTTTGGCCAGAGGTAAATCATTAATCCTGACAGAATGATTGTATTAGCCAGGATTCTCCAGAGAAATAGAACCAATTGGATGTGTGTGCAGGGAGGCAGATGACTGACAGACAGAAAGACAGATAAGTATTAGTGTCTACAGGGGGAGAGAGGGTTATTTTAATGAAGTGACTCACAATTGTGGAGTATCCTAACAGGGTAATCCCCAAAGAAAGGGGAGATTCCAGGTCCCCTGTCCTACCCTAACCTAAGGAAGGGTGAGCTGGACAGGGAAGGGCTGCCAAAGAAGACAAGGAGGAGGAAGGAGAGGAATTAAGATGATGGCTGGAGGGGGCACATGAAGCAGAGAGACGTGTGAAGAAGTTGTGCTTGTTTCTCAGCCTTGGACTGATAACAGGGACTTGGGAGACATGAAAGGAGACACTTGAAAGAGACAGAGATGTGAGAGGCCCGTGGGGAGGCTGACAATGGCAGCCTTTACCTTGACTTGGGTTTTGATTTTTCTCTTTTCCTTGCAGACTGGCCTGGACACTTTAGCTCCTTTCCTATGGGTCCCAGAAGATGTCTTAGATTTTTTACAAGCTTTTGGGCCCCAGAGGTCCTGCCTTGGGTCAACCATGTTTGGTTGGGTGTTTTCTCATAAGGAGATGGGTAACTTTGGGTGCTTCGTGGGGAAACTATTTTAACTATATATTTTCTCTTCTCTCTGTTGCACACTAATTGTATTAAAGTTCTTTTCAGGCCTCCCTGGTGGTGCAGGGGTTAAAGACAGTGCTATCATGCTATCACTAGCCACTGCAGCACAAGTTCGATCTGGCTGGCCAGGGAGCTCACCCACATGGTGCAGCAGACCTCTTTCCTGCCTTGCCCGCTGCTCCCCTCAACAGTGCATTTCAGTAGATCTGCCTGTTCTGCTCCCCATTCTGGTGGATCCTCTCACTCCTCACATGTCTGGCTTACACCCCAGTTCTTAAATGCGTAAATAAATAAATCTTTTTAAAAAATTAAAGTTCTTTTCTAATGAAGGTCTTATGCACTGGTAGTGTGTCTTGATGTGTCAGATGGAAGAATCCATTTAGAGCAAGTAGGTTTGGGGATCCCAGGGTACCCCTCCTGCCCTATAACAGTATGACAAGCATGAAATCTGTGTGGGTTTTGGTTTTGTGCCATTCTCTGCCTGCAGACTGAAGACCAGAAAAGAGGTGATGTTGCAGCCTAAGTCTGAAGGCAGACTGCAGGCAGAATTCCCTCTTCCACAAGGAACTATTCTTTGTTCTCTTCTGACCTTCAACTGTGATGGGGTAAGGCCCACCCACACTACTGAGGGAAATTTAATTTACACAAAGCTAGTGATTTAAATGTTGATTCCTTCACAGCAACATCTTGACTAGTGTTTGAACCCAATCAACACATCCAATTAACCATCTCACCCATGAACACATAGCGAAAGGAATTAGCATACACATTTACCAAGATCATGACATAGAAATATATATGCCAGTTCTATTTGTCAGAGAATGGGTCCTGTGAAACTGCTTATTAATGATAACAAAGGAACCAGATAAAGAAATCTTGGCTAGCCCCCCCCCCCCCCCGTGGCACAGCGGTTGAGCGCTGGGTTGCTAAGCTGCCTGCAGCCTCTGCAGTGCCAGTTCGATCCCCTGCCGCCGGGCGAGGGTCCCACATGGCGCGCAAACCTCTCCTGCCGACCGCTGCTCCCCTCAGCAGTGTACTTCGTCAGTCTGCCTGTTCTGTTCTCCACTCTGGCTCTGGTGAATTCTCTCACCCTCTCGCACTTCTGACTGTATCCAGTGCTTGCATGTATGTATGTATAAATAAATAAATAAATCTTTAAAAAAAAAAGAAGTCTTGGCTAAAAGGACACACAGATTTGGCAAAGAGTATAGAAAGTTAAAATTTTGGCCAGATTATGTGGTTAGACCACCCCTAGGAATCACCTAGAAAAAATAAACTACTTTGAATTGTATTTTTCTCAGTGCTTTCAATAGCACCAGAAAAACAAAGATCACAACCATGTGAACCAAGATCCCTTGCTGTTTTAATATTTTACATCAATTTGATGTTATTGAATGACATTTAGAGGAGATAAGGGAGGAAATATTGAAACAAGATTTGATAATAACTCTATTAGATATGTTAGAGGCATGTGCTGCCTTTTGCCTTTAAGATTTATTTGTCATTGAAAAAGACAGGTTGTGGAGGCAAAAGGGATTTAAAAATCAGTCACAGTTCACATCATATAGTTTAATGGTTGATTTTCTAAATATTTTTAAGAACTGCTTGTAAAGTGACTTTCAACAAGTGCCAACAGAAGTTAAACAAAAAAGAGTATGAGCCAAAACTTTAACATTTTGAAAATGGAGCTCATGTGATAAAAAAAAAAGCATTAAATAAATTTTATTAGATAATATGTCACATTTAATATCTTAGCAACATCCAAATGCTGAGTAGAAATAATTGCCCAAACTCCAATATTCTTATTAAAAGATTTACGAACATTTTTATTTTAGGTTTCTCCCAACAAATATGCTCTTCATGCCACTGTGCAATACAATGGTGTAGGGTCACATTGCATAACAAATGTAGCCCCAGGTTACATTTTCTCCTTTTAGTCTCTTACTTGATTCCCCACTGCATCTGAAAAAAAGGTCTGACTGTATCTCTTTCTCATAAAACACTCTCCAGCTTATTTGTCCTATTTCTTTAATCCAATCCAGATCTAACACCTTTTCAAAGATCAGATCAAGGATTAACCTTTCAATAAATGTGAGTGCATAAAAGAGAAACAAGGCTTTCAAATTTGTAGCAATGACTTTCAAGCCATATTCTTGCAAAATGCTGGTTTTCTTCATGCTAATATGAGATATTTTGACTACTAAAATCTTATTACATATATTTTCCTGATTTGCATATTAAAAAATGTAATTAATAGTTAAAATTTTTTGATGCTACAGAATTTCTTTTATACCCTTAGTGTCAGCTTGTACCCACCAGATGACAAAATGAATGTATCAATAAATGCATATTAATGCAAATTGAAAAGATTATTCATTTGATCTTAAATTAAAGAAATTATTCATTTTATCTTCTAGTGAGTTTTAGCTCTCACTAAATTTTGCATAAGCTTTCTCCTCACTTGAAAGGAATATCCCCCACAGTATACTAAAACATCCACATTCTGGTGACTCATCAGTTCGCTTTGAGTTTGGTAAGAAAGAATGAGTTCTGAGGTCCCTATTAGCTCAAAGTGCTTTATTTAAATTTTTACTATTAATCATGAGCTTTAACATCCACACCAAAGCATCACTACCATGTAAGGCCACACAGTCAACCTCTAAACCACCATCATCTCTCATTTTAGAAACTATTTTTTTTTTTTACTTATTCAATTGTAAGTTCAAATATGTATGTGGACTATGAACTCCACTGCTTTCATATCCTCCACCCCATCTACCATATCACTGGCATATCTGAGGTGCTTAATAAATATATATGGCATTTTATTCTACCATTAGACTATTAGATGACACTCTCCAATACTAAGCAACCTACCAGTCTTCATCTCACTACTCACCCTTCCCAGTAGGAATACCTACTTTCCAGGACCAATCCTGGATGCTAATCCCCTTATCAGAATCAAAGGTACTATAATTGAAGAACATTTAGTTTTATTTTATTTTGGTGCTAGTCATTGTACCCAGTTTCTCTCCTCACACTCCACTAGTAAAAGAGGAACAGTGGAAAATGATATCCTCACTCACTTTTCTGGCAACTAGATCTCTAGAAACCCAAAGTGCACCAACTCAACCTAAACAGCAGCATCAGTAACAATAACAGTAACGATAATCATCACATTAACTAGATGCTTCAGTTGTGTCAGGCATTATGCTAAGCACTTTACATGGATCAGCTTGTTTATTCCTCTTAAGTCACCACTGACATAGGTTTTATAACTGAGGACTGTTTTCCATAAAACATGAAAGAACTATTGTACCAAAGAGGCTTACAGTTTGGATGAGGAGGAAACAGCATTCTTGATGACTAGACCCCACACAAGAGAGAGACTGTCCCATCGGATGCCAACAGGGTGGAAGGTGTCCTCCAGCGTCACATGCTTCCCCACCCCCTTGCCTTAGCACTTCCCAGAGGAAAGGGAATGTTGGGAGAGGGGAAGGTAAGAGGGTGAGGGTATACTAAAACTACTGAGATGGTTTCATAATAGAAATTAGTTTTAGTTATGGAAAAATAAATCTGTATTTCTTACATATCTGAGTTTACAGGCCTAGATAGTATCACCCCTGTGATTTATGGGAAAGAAAAACAAATCCAGACAGATTCAGACATTAGTCCAACATTAAACAGGTAATTCAGAGATGTTATAGCTTCAAATCCAGATAACATCTGAATCCAGTTTTCTTTTTTTGCATATTGAATATATGAAAACTTTACAAGTGTAGGGGGAATAGTCTGGCATTAAATGGATAATCTGCCTTGGTCTCATTATTTCAGCAGCTGTGCCCTTTCTGTGTACTCTTTGATCAAGAGGAAAGGCATAAATGTAGCTGGATCATAGCATTGTCCTAGAGAAATATAATTCATCCTAAATATATCATTTTCAACTTTCAAGCAACCACATTTAAAGAAGTAAAAAGTAACAGCTAAAATTTTCACACATTTCCTTTTAAAATATCCAAATACCATATTATCATCTCAACATGTAATCCATACTTTCAAATTTCAAATAAATGATCTTGCATCTTTACACAGAATCATCAAGATCTAGCATGTATTTAATATTGATACCATGTCTCACTCATATTCACCTATGTCAAGTGTTCAACATCCACTTGGCTAGCAGCTACCTTAGGACTATGCTGATCTAGCTAAAACAGCAAGGTGGTGATTCAAATTCATTGCAAAGGACACTTTGTGATCTTGATTCATGCCGTCCCCAGACTCTCCTGCTTCCTTCCAGAAAGTGCAACAGAAGCACAAACCTCCTTTCTGTCTTTTCCAGAACTTTAGTTTCCTTTAAGAGAAAAATCCCTAATTATTCAGGCATCAAACTGAGCAGTTTCTTTAGGTAAGATAGCTAAGGAAGAGAAAAATGAAAATGGAACTATCAGCTTTATTGAGAAATAATTGTCATATATAGATTTAATGAGAATTTTTTGTTAGAAAGAAAAAAGTTTATAAAGCTTTTACTACATGTCTTGCACTATCCCACCTTTTATTAATCATCTCAATGATGACTCACAGCCTATGAGGTAGTTACTGCCAGTATTTATCCCATTCCATATATCAGGAAACTGAGCTTAGGGAATGAAAGTTATTTGTCAAGGTGATCCAGCTGGAAAGTGGAAGTACCTGAATTCAAAACTAGGCCAGCTGCCTCCACTTAGCAACTATCTTCAGGGCTTCCTAACTGTAAATATCAGGAGGAGATAGGTTTGCATTATTGTGCAATAAAATGCTAGAGCCAGAGATGCAGAAGTGTGAGGTTTTAATGTAATCACCAGGGCGGGGGGCAGGGACAGAAAAATGAGAAAAAAAAAAACAAAACTCCATACATCTTTCTGGCTAGTCAAGTTAATATTCTTTTGGAAAACACTACTTGAAATAGGCATTTGACTCTTCAGTCACTTGTTACCTTAATACTTTTATTAAACAAGCTTTGCAATAATTCCATATAGTGTTTGCTGGACACATTACAAAAATGAAATAATAGCAAGACCTCTAATTTCCATGTTTTGGTCTCATGACAGGTTCAGAACTTTGGGACTAGACTCAGAATTTCCAGGAGATGTATTCTTCCCTCAAGAATTACTAGGAGCATGAGGACTATTAGCATTTTCCACCTAAGGGCATTCCTTTGCCTTAATCTGGCCACCACTCACTATCACTTTGTCACCATGAATCAATACACAGGGAGCCCCACACTCAAGCCCAAGTTGCATTCATCCTATAATCAGGCATGTCTAAGCATCCATCTCTGGCAAACATGAATCAGTGCCACAAAGAATCTGTGTGGGGAGTAGGAGGAGAGAGTCTTTGAGCAAAGAGAAGTGAAGCTCTTTGTTCTTCTAATAAAAATGCCTTGGGTGAAGAGTGAGAGGAATACTACTAAGTGAGTGTGGTTTATCTTGTTTTATAATGTCCCTGCTTTCTCTCAGGCTTCTTAGCCTTCTTCATCCAGGGACCTAGGCCAGAACCCAAGGAACCACTAACAGAAATATGGGAAGGCTGGCTAGCTCACAGCTCTAAGACAGGACTCCTAAATCAGTACTGCTTTTGGTATCTTTGAAAGACAAAGGAAAAAAAGGAGGAATTTTCCCCACTTGGCACTGAAGCCAGCATGTATTTGTGAAATCAAGAAACAGAATGACATTCTGGTCATAACTCAAACTCTAGCCCACCAGCAGTGTCCAGAACATTTCCAGCCAAAGAGCAAAGCCCGAGTGACTTCAGCTGGTCTCAACATGGCAGGGGCAACATGCTCAAGTCCACATATTTATCAGTATCCTTACATCCACACTAACAGACTGGCAGCCTGCAGAGCCCCAGAGTCTGGTTTAAAGAGGAAGGCTTACTGCATTGTTGGCTGAGCAACTGAGCATGATCAGCACTTACGGGAATTTATGAGAACCCCCAGAAATAGTGGTAACAGAAATACCTGAAGGCAGCTGGATATTCCCCAGAAGCAAGTACAAACAGAATCAGAAATAATCCACATGTTGTAAACCTCACTTGATCCCCAGCTTTGTGTGGCCTGGGCAATGGTTATACAAGCACTGTACTATTTCACTAACCCAGACTCCAGCTAAGCAAGTGCTCAGTGATTGCTCAATTCATTTTTCCTGACCTGAGGACATAAAATGAACGTGCCAGTTGAGGACAGGTGGAGGCAAACCAGTGTGTGGGAAATGCTGGGGAAGGATGGACAGGAGGACCAATTACAGAACTGACCCAAACTATAGGGATTCTTGCCGGCAATGGTAACCCTGACCCCGGAACTGGGAGGATAAGTGCTAAATGAAAGACTCCCCTTTAATCGATTCCTAAAGCAGGAAAGAAGGTAGCAGAGAGGATTGGTGGTTTATCAAAAAATTATCAAGTGAGAACAAATAGTCTGTGGAACAATCAAAAGTAAGACAGGAATTTGCTTTATCGAGTATTTTAAATGTCTCATATTTGCTTTACTAGAAATTTATCCCAGTTCCTCAGTCCTACAACTGAGCAAGAAATGAGTCACATTGTTAAAGATTTTAAAATCATGTGACATAAATAAGTTGAACAATGATTCATCCTTTCAGATTTCCTCAACCAACTACATCTGAGATACCAACAACGCTAACATCAGAAACACTTCTCCACAAGAGGGCGCCAGAAGCTGACATTCTTTAATACAATCTGTGCAATGCTGGTAAAGATTTGAGTTTTACCGCAAAGTTAAAGGAGAGAAGGAGTCAAACATATCAAATGCTATAGGCGGGTATCTCTCCCACGTTCTCGCTTTATGCTAATGTTTAAAAAGTATTGAAATCTGCATAATGACTGAGGATGTTAAATATGTAAATAGCAACATCTGAGCAAAGGAGATAGTGGTATCATTCTACTTGAAATTTCCTCACTGAATACAATGCGCGTTTTGTTAATGAATTCATTTTAATAGGCTTTTTTTCCATTTAAAAGGGAACTCAGGATGGTATTTCAATTATTTGAATCATTGGTACATATCCTTTTATGCAAAGGCTAAATTGTTGCATGAAGCAATAGAAAGCATAACAAGATATCCACCATGGTGTGTCATTGTTAATTTGCTAAGCAATGGCAATTTTGGGTTTTGAAATGAAGCTGTAAAGGAGACTACAGAAGAGGTTTTAGACTATTCTATTATCAAAAAAGCTTTTTTGGGGAGGTGGGGAGGGAGAAACACAAAAACCAAATTTTCTAAAAGAAAAAAAACAAAGGTCAATACTGAAGAAATAAGAGCCCAAATATTTCCAGCAGGAAGTGTCAAGCTGATGATTCTTAACATTGGCACACACCAAGTTTTATTTAGATTATTTGGTCTCTCACACTTATATCTAGTTTGCTTATGGTTAAAGGGCAACAGGATTAATGAGTTACATTATGTCATTGTATCATGTGTTTCTCCTTTCAGCACTTAGAATTGTAACCTGAACACCACACCCTTTTATGGAAGGCTGGACTAGTAAAGTCCATAGTCCTAAAGTCTTATTTCCAGTCAACCAAGCAGACACAGAATTCAAAACAACAAACAGCTTAGGTTAGATCAACAAGTTCACTTCCTATAGAACCCAAAACACAGCAGAAACTTGGAGTGGACGCCTATTTTCTCTCTCAGACATTTAACTTATCTATTGGCACAATTAATTACACCCAACACAACAGAGATTTAAAAAACAATAGATTTACTACTCACAGTTTCTTTGGGTCAGGAATTCAGGGGCTGTTCAGCTGTGGTTCTTGTTCAGGTTTTCATAAGATTGCAATCAAGATATCAGCCCTAGCCCAGGCTGGGGTCATCTGCAGGCTTGCCTGAGGCTAGAGGCTAGACGTTCAAACTCCAGAGTTTTTCCCCACAAGACTATTAGAAGTAGTTTCAGTTCCTTGCCTAAGGACCTCTGCATAGAGCTGCTGGAGATGAAAGAGGCAATAGTGGGGCTATAGTGGTCAAGTGTGTGCCCAAATAGAGACGAGGTCACTGTCTGCATTGTCACCGGCATGCACGATTGCAAGATCACACAGGTTCAGGGAACAACAGGGAGGTTTATATATCAAATGGGAAACAAGCAGTTCTCAAGGCCACAAATGGCTGATTATCACACTCCAGCCCCCATGTCCACAATGTCCAGGAGTCCCAAACAAAAAGCTGCTCATCCAAGACGGCGCCTTCCTGCCATGAGGCCTTGGAGCTTGCCAGCAAGGGTTGGGCCAGGATGCAACTCACCAAAGCTGGAGGCGCTCACAGGTGGGGCTGCTGAGATGACACCACAGCCCACAACAACAGTCTGAAGGCAAGGATGGGCAGTACCACATTGGATGCTGGACCAGATAGCAAAGAAGGCAGCAGCACCAGGAGGAGGTACCTGATGATTAACAGCTTTCAGGGATGACCCGGACACAAAGTACCAGTCACCGGTCAACAGTGGCAGATGCCCATCACTAGTGGTACAGCTGCTTGTGTGTAGTTAGCCACACCAACAGTTCTTTGAGGCACCAGGCAAGGGGCCTTCTGTGTTCCTTCCATGTGGTGTCAGATGCAGGCCAGAAGCAGGTGTGGCCACCCTGACTCTGTGAAGCTCTTTGCTTCTGTTCTCCCCATGGCGGTGGGCTGCTGGAGGCTCCTTTCTTGCAAAGCCAGCAACAGAGTGAATCTGAGTCTAAGAGGGCCCCCCCCAACAGAGCGTGAGTCTGAGAGTCCCAAGCTGCTTCCTGCCCTGCATTATACGCTTTTCCAAGCCGCCCCCCACAGACCCGACCTACAATTCTGATTGGACCGTTTTCAATCCTATGGCTGATTGGACCATTTACCAATCAGCTCATAGTTCACACCTGACGCCTGCATTTTACTATCCAGGCACCAAATCCACGGGCCTCCCTACTGCCTGCAGTTAGAGGGAGCCTCAGTGATGGAGCTGGCTCAGTGGGGCCCCATGTTCCCCCCTGCAGCCTGAACCGGAGGCTGCGTACCCTGGGACTGTGTGGTAGGAGAACCACTGCTGCCAGCCATGACTGCTGGCCTCTGCCTGCAGCTGAGCCCCAGTGGGGCCACTGATGGTGGACAATAAAATGCTTGTCACCTGCTGTCAGTTGCAGTGCCCTCAAGCAGCACTCTGGGGCCAAGCACCAAAGCCACGAGAGGTGGAGGAGGATCCTCCGGTTTCAGTCTGAATTCCACCGTTCAGAGGAGATGAATGCATGAATTTTTCTGTGTTCAGGCTCAGGAAAGAAAATCCAGTGAACTTAGTGCATGGGCAGAAATTGGGACTGGGATGTTGGAAAGCATCAGCCAGCAAGTTTATTGCAGGCATCAGGAAACTACCGTGCACAGACCCCTGTGGAGGGAGAGGAGGGCCAAGATCCACAAAATCATCCCACAAAGAGAGTTAAAGATGGACACTTGGCAAGGTCAGAGGATTAACACCCAATAAGGGGTCCCAGAAGAAAAATCAATACCTAATAAGAAGTAGCCCAGTAGGAACATTCAGGAAACACCAACAGTTACTGTGTGTTTTATATAATTTAATTAATATAATCCTCATGACCACAAATCATCATTTAAATAAAGTCATCATTGGTATATTTTACAGATAAGGAAAGAAACACTGCAGTTATAAGCAAGGTCATAAAGCCAGTGGGAGGCAGAGGCCTAAGTCCAGAGCCCATGCTCTTCACCACTGGATATTACTGTTTCCTTTTCACCCTTACTGCCCATCACACTCCCCTGCTGAACTCTGGAAGGGTGAGATGCAGCAGTGAATGGAGATGTGAAAGAGGATTGTAGGGTAAATTGAGGTGATCAGGTTTTTTCTGCCCTCCCGCCATTAGCATCAATAATTGACATTCGTGGTCTTAAATGAGTACCTGATGACGGCACCTGGAATGTGGTATGGGTGTACGTGTGTGGCCACACCTGAGCCAGAGACTGCATATATAAACTCAGCAGCAGAGGACAGGAGGCAGCAAAGGACCGTGAGGCAGAGAGTAGTAGAGACCAGAGAAGAGAACAGGAGAGAAGCCGGAGAGGCAAGAAATGGTGAAGATTTGCCTGCGGGCAGGGAGGCTTGCCCTGCCAAGCTCCAGGCCCCCAGGTCTCCCTGCCTGCCCTGCACCTGCTTGCCTCACCACAAATGGTGTAGAAAGATCGTTAAAAGCCTGAAAAAGCCATTGAGGGGTCCAGGACTCCTCCTTTACCAGTTCACCCGGATCATAGAAAACCTGCTCCATGCCTTGCTGGCACTACAGAGATTTAAAGGAAACTGCAAAAACCATAACTACCTTCCTCTCCTGCCCTCATCGCAGACCCCTAAAGTTGGGTTAGGGCTGAATCTGAAGGGAAAAAACTTTATGCTAGAAGTAAGATTAAATATTGCTTTAGAATGGAGGCGATAGCTCCTGTTAATGACAAAACAAAAGCTGTTTAAGTGCTGTCAAAATTTAAGGGAGAAAAAAAAGCCTAAAGGTCAAGTGTGACATGTGGTTATAAAAGAATAAAGCTATTTTCTGACTCTACAACACTGAATCCATAGCATTCGATCAATGTTTCACTTTTATAATTATTTTTAATAATTTGAGACAAACAAAGTTTGCTTATAGTAGTGCCCAGATCAATAAATTCATTAAATATGACCAAGATTGTTTTTAGCCACACATTTATTAAATCTATCTACTATCCTTTCAACACTGTGTTAAGTCTAAACTGATAATGAAAAATGGTTAGGAACACAATGTAAATAAAAGAAAAAGGAAAATAGCAGCTACAGGTGTTGAAGCTTAATGATAACCTAAAGGGACACAAAAAAACTAATAAAATAATAATTTGCCTGTCTTTTCAAAAATTTACAAGTTCAAAAATTTGCAACCTCAGAAAATATTTCCTCATCAATTGACTCCTCTCACTTTAAAACCATTAGTAATATTAATATTTTAAAATAGTCAATCTAGTGAAAGGTGTGGGATAAATAGAAAAACATTCTAACGTCAAAAAACCATAACAACTTAGAGAAGTTTGAACTAAGATATACAAATAACTTTTCCTTTTCTTCTACCACCGACATAAATCATTCCTGAAAATTGAACAGATTTTTCATACAAAACTTCCTTTCCATCAGGTTATATATTAAAACCATCTCAACAGATATGGGGGGGGGGGGAAATCTGTCAAATATATTGATATTTCTAATGAGAATATTTCTTTTTTCTTTTTTTTACTTTAACATTTATCATTTTTTAATTTTTTTTAGACAATATTTGCTTCCCCCCACCCCCTCAGACGTAGTTCCCATAGAATTTCCTTCCCCAAGTCACCTGTGCACCATCACCACAGTCCCCTGTGCTCCTCTCGCCCCCTTCTGATCCCTCTCCCACCTCTTCCCCTACAGTATATCTCTAATGAGAATATTTCAAATTGAAAACCTCATTATGCTGAAACATGAAAAAAAATTATCAGTTTTTTTTATTATTTTTTATTTTTTTATTTTTTAAATCATTGTTAATTTTTAAACAATATTTGCTTCCCCCCACCCCCTCAGGTGTAGTCCCCATAGAATTTTCTTCACCAATGCACCCGTGCATCATCACCTCAGTCCCTGTTAAGCGTATGAGTTTCCTAAGATACTTCACATGTAAAGTAGTCTGAAAAATGAAACCTTATTGGAAAATCTAAACTGCCTATAGTCTTTAAAGTTGACTAATTTTGGAAAATAGGGCATCAATACATGAGAAAAAGAAGTTTAAACACCTGAAATAATTTCAAGGAATTGAACTCCTAAATAGCAGTGTAGACTGCTTAGGCCATACCTCCAGAAATTCTTATTTTGTAATGACCTTGTGTGAACCCTGGATATTTGCATTTTTAAAATAGTGTCCATGGGATGAGAACCACTGCCCTGGCTCATTTGTATGTGCAGGTGTGGCTCCTCATTCCTTTACATAAAAGAGCTTAGTCCAAATCAAAAAGAGTAGATAGATATAAAGTTCCCATTGAATTTACAGGCAGAATCAGTCTTGCACCTTCAACATTCCTGCAATTCTGCATCTATGCTGTTTCCTGCCCATTCACTCTAGTTTCCCACTGCCAGACATAATTATGAAGCAGAAATTTCATAAGTAGAATTTAAAAGCTGTTTTTATACCATTAAATATAGGCATTAAATATAGGCATTTATAGGTGCCCAGATACTAGGCATTTTGAGTCATTCTTGGGAATGACACTTTTTGTATTGATGTTTGTGCTCACATGCATTTATATTTATTTGTATAGATATTCATTTTAATTTGCCACGTGAGTAAAAATTACTTGATGAGTCTTTCCTTGCCTTATTAAATGGGAGATTGGCCCTCACTATTTTCAGAGCTCCAAGGCTGGCTCATTCAGGGGCCCTCGGTGTAACAGCTAAATCCCATCTCATTTGCCACATAGGCCAATCCTCATTTCAACTGCATTTTCACTTGGTGAGATTATCAGTGGATTCATTTGGAGATATTTCATTCTCCACATATATTATGGCATGCAAAACTTCACAGTAATGGCCAAGAGAGATGTGAACACAGAGAAGAAATAATATTTTCCATTTTTTAACTATGAAGGTGATTTTTCAATCACCAAGTCTGTTCAGCCTTTTATCCAACTGCTGACATAAAAATTAAGTATCAGTGTTAATGCTTTTAGTCAAGAAGAATAACACTTATTAACCAGCATTTATATTACCACTCATGTATTTTCTCATTCCTGTAACAAATCTGAGGCAGAACATCCCACTTTTATAGAATAAAGTGAGATCGAGAAATATTTAATGATTTTTTTGTGTGTGTCAAGCAGCAAATTTATGGTAAATTGCAAGATCTAATTCCGAAAATCCCAATTCTTACTTCATCCCTAATGCAAGTGTTACCATGTGAGTTAAATACAGGATTCTAACTCACTATTAATCAAACAGAAAGTGTTTATTGTTTGCCCAGCATAGAACTATCAAACCCCATAAGGATGTGTAAAGGCAGGAATGGACGCGGTGCAGGTTTTCTGATCCCATCTGCATGGGTAAAGGAGGAGTCAGAGTCCTCAGTGGTTTTTGCAGGTCTTTTATTGGGGTTCACCAGGCATACCGCAGGCAGGGGTGCTGGCTGGGGGGCTGGGAGGCCTGCCAGGCCTCCCAGCCCTCAGCAAGTCTTCACTCTATCTGGGCTCTCTGGCATTCGTTCTGCTGCTTCTCGGCTTCTCTTTCGGCTTCTGCTTCGGCTTTTGCTGCTGCTACTGGCGTCCCCGTGACGCCGCCCCCAAAAGCACAGTCTTAGCCCAGCTGAATCCCATCTACCTATGTCCATACCCTATTCCAGGTGCCCACCATTAGGCATGCATCCAGGATAAGGATCCATCATCTATCCTGATGGCGGGAGGGCAGAAAAGCCTGACATTTTCTTTACCCTACAGGATGCATATCCTCCTGGAATTTTTAGTCAAGTCTAGCTAAGTTATCTAATTTCAGTTCGTGTTTTTTATCAGAATTTTAAATTCTGGGTTTTTTTTTAAGTTAGTATTTTTTTTTTTTTTTTTTGGTGGGACCCTCGCCGGCGGCCGGGGAACGAACCGGCGCTGCAGAGGCTGCGGGCAGCCCCGCAGCCCAGCATTCAACCGCTGCACCACCAGGGGAGGCCCTAAGTTAATATTTTCAATAGCACTATGTGGCTGTAACCAGACAAACATGAATGTGATGAATACTACATGGAGTGGCAGCAACCAGGCACAGGGCAGGCAGGGTGTCGAGGGTCAGGAGGCTGGCAGGCCTCCAGGGCCCCCAAGATCATAACTCTTTAGCTTTTGTTCCTCTCGTGTTCTCTTCCTTCACAGCTGTCACTTGTACTTTCAGGGATAGTCCACTATTATAGCCGTCCTCAGCCTGCCTCTTCTCTGTGTGACACCTCCAGGCTCAGATATGCCCATTTATGCATGCCCACACCACACTCCAGGTATCTGCCATCAGGCATGCATACCCCAAGCCCAGGTTTCCAAGCACCTCCTGTATTCAAGGCCACAGGTGATAGCCTCAGATGTCTGTGGCATAAAAGCCTGGCTCTTTCATTTACCCACACTACAGAACTAATGATCCAATTTCTTCAACAAATTAAAAACATAAAAAAAGAAAGAAGTTAATAGATGAAAGACTTAAGAAAAATGTTGGCCAAATTTAATGTGTAAATCTTATTAGATCCAGTATAAAAAATCCACTCATGAGACATCAACACTGGACATTGAAATGATAGCAAAGAACCACTAGAGAATTCTGAGGAGTGATAAAGGTACTTTAATTGTATTTTTAAATATTCTTCAACTTTTATAGGTAACATTAAAAGGTTAGCAACCAATTAATAATGGCTAGTGTTTAATCACATTTCATATGTCCCAAGGACTGTGCTAACTATTTACCTGTATTATCTCATTTAAAGTCTGTAACACTAAACATTGGGTCTCATTTCATTGATTCATTCCATATAGTAATGCCCAAAATCACCAAGCTAGCAAATATCCAAGCTAGAATTTGAATGCAAGCAATTGGTACTCTAATTAATTGTTTTGCTGTTGTTTTTTGCTTGTTTGTTTTTATCCACAGCAGAACTCTAAGCTATACTTTGAACAGTAAAAAAAAAAAAAAAAAATGAGGAAACTTTGTGATTTTCTTTCTGAAATCTGAATAATCAAAATTTTTCCTGCTGCTGTGTATGCAAGGAATGTCTCAAAGAGCAACTGAGATTTTCTTTTGACTATCACTGTAAAGAATTTGAGGAATTTCTTAGAGGAGGTGGAAACATTGTTCTTCTCCCAAATTGGTTCTATAAATTCAGCAAGTGAGTGAGCACATTCAAGAACAAGGGATAAGGCAGAGGAGACATTTAAATCACTTCAACTTTGAAATGCTTTGTGTTCTCAATCCTTTTGATTATCAAGCCAACAATAAGTGTACATCTGAGTTAGAACATTTGGAAGAATATTTCCCCAAAAGTTTGTAAAAAATAATGCTTCTTTGAATTAAATACATTTTCTCCTGTTGTCGCTAGTCCAAAGAAATGGCTTATTGTCATTAACATATTGAATTCTTTACAACACCTTAGAAAATAATTGGATGTGGTGAAAACTTGAGGACTGAAAGATAATTGGAGAGGTGATACTTAGAGATTTAGAAACAGCAAAATCTCTTTGATATTTGACTTATTTTTTCTAATATCATTTGCATGTAGGAGAGTAGAATGAACTACTATTAAAACATTTTAAAATTTTGGCAAGCAGAAAAAGAAGTGTTGCTGATCTCCCATCCATCCTCTTCTCTACATTTGTAAGAGAATATGTAGTCAGTACATCCGTGCCCTGCATACGCAGTACTTTGTGGTGTAAAATGTGTGTTAAGAACAGGCTAAATAAGGAAAGAGTGATCAGGCATGCAGTATAGCCAACTTGGGGTTCCAGCTGCTGGTTCTTTACTCCACCTCTAGCAAAAGATTATTGCAGTGAATCTACAGAAAGTACTGTCCGGAGAAAATAAAAATTCAGATCCGTTACCAAAGGTTCACAGAAATTTAAAATTGGAAATGATTGTAAAAGTCACCTAGTCAAACTCTCTTTTGTTATCATCTAGAGAAAGAAAACCTAAAGAAGTCTAATAACTTGTCTATGGTAACAACAGAAAGAGGTGGTTAATGAAAGACTTGGACTGCAAATAAAATATCTTTACCTCTTGGGCCATTTTTGAGGAAGTTACAACCTGGATATCTTGGGAAATTATACTTAAAATTTAAATAAATCTTACTTTGTGAAAAAAAAATATCTTATGAGTTGAACTATTTAAAAATCTGTTCATAGCACAAGAATAGTTTAGTTGTACAGAATATTTTTCTCCATTTCAAAGTGAAACCGTTAGTGAACCATAGGATTTATTTTAAAGGATTACCAAGAAATGATAGTTTCCTTAACAAGTGACATATATCAAGTCATTCTATTTAAAAAAAAAAAAATGGCCACAGCCTCCCTGGTGGCGCAAGGGCTTAAGCACAGCACTGTGAAGCTAGCCCCAGTCTCTGCAGCACGAGTTTAATCCCTGGCCTGCCAGGGAGCTGACCCACATGGCGCAGCAGACCTCTCCTGTCTCACCCACTGTTCTCCTCAGCAGTGTATTTTAGTCAGTCTGCCTGTTCTGTTCCCCACCCTGTCTCTAGTGAGTCCTCTCCCTACCACCCCCACCTCTGGCCTGTACCCCAGTTCTTATATGCATAAATAAATAAATCTTTTTTAAAAATGGCCAGTATTTCACACTGTATGCAGTTCAGTCTTTCAATAGGAAAACTCTTTAATGAAGTCCTGTAGTTTAACATTTCAGAAGAATACAGGATATTTATCTAAAAGTCACTGTGGTATTTTTGATTTAAGCTTTAGCTAGATTCAGAATTCTGATGGTGTATTATATTTCCTATCATAAACTTTAAAATTCCATGAGAAATAGTATCACCATACACTAAAAGAGAGGTGTGGAGCAGAACATTTCAGATAAAGTTACACCAGGAGGCAAATTTCAATTTAAGGTCCACTAGTCCTATCCCCAATATTAGTCATTGAACTTAATAAGTATTTTTCTTAAATTGACAGCTTACCATGTAATATAAAAATATCAAATTTTGTATATGTTGTGGGGAAGAATGGAGCATAGGCCGGAGGCAGATTTATTGAAATACACTGCTAAGAGAAGCAAAGCACAAGGGAAGGAGAAGTTAGAGGGTCCCAAGGCTCCATTTACACTTCAGGCATTACTGATTGGTTAGGGTGACTAGTCATGAATTAGCATAACAAATCATCAGCCTGGATCATCAGCTAAAAGTCCAAGTTCCCATGGCAGTCCCATCCACTTCCTTTATCCATTCAAGCCTCCCAAACTTGCCTGCTGAGCAAGGAACGGGGGCTTAGTTTTTAAATTTAGTAATGATATCACAACAGTATATTTTTTTAATCTTATTTTGAAGACTTTGAACAGACCAAGTAAAATTTTTTTTTTACTACATCACTCCTATCTCTAGGAGATGCCTGTGGGAGTAATAATCTAGTAGCATATCTGAGGGGTAAATCTTCTAAGAGGAATTAAAATATAATGGATGAATATGATCATGTCAACAACATAAAAAAGTTGGTCTGAATGAGCTCCCTCTGGCCGAATTTGAGATAATTAGACATCAAAATAATCATAGTAGAGATGAATTGTTATGCATAAATTTCATGATCCATATATTAAAGGGAAGAGAAAGAGAAGTTGAGAGAGAAGCAATGTAGTTTGGCAAACTATCATAATTGGTAGATCTAACTAAGAAATACACAATAATTCATTGTATTACTCCTTTAAATTTACAATAATCTTGAAAATTTTCAAAATAAAATGTGGGGAAAACAGCATCCTGCTCTCCTCTTCCCAGGTATATAGCAGGAGGGAAAAAGTAAAGGATAAGATCAGACATCTTTTGGCAGAAAAACTAAAATACAATAAAAGTGACCTAGGTATAAATTCAGATATGATAGGATTAAGGGGTTGGGGTCAGTTTTATGAACACTAAATATTTCTTTAAAAGGATATAATCAAGAACAGAATCATTTGTTTGTTATATATGAAAAGGAATTTGAAGAACCTGATTTGACTAGTGCTGGGTTTCTAGCACTCTCTAGAGGACATGGGGGTCTGCCTCCATGAAACTTTGTGTTAATTTGGCAGTGAAATCACCATCATGGAAATGGATATATAGTATATAGTATCAGATGCCAGCTATAGTGGCACAACTCATTAAAATCATCTAATTTCCTGTTCATGAAGACCATTCTATAGATTTGGGTTGGGGGAAGGAAAGAAAGGAGCTATGTAGACTTCTCGACAGTATTCTGTCCCTTTGGCAAATATATTTCTATTGACATTTTGGTTGATATATCAGCCTCCCTAGTTTTAATGATTTTACTTGGTTAAAAAGGTCTAGGTGATTAGGAAAAAGTGTGTTTCAGAGTTTTCACATATGTAAACATGGGCGACAGAAACTGAGACATGACAAGTATATTGAGATGTTTTCTTGAAGTTGTGCCCTTATTTTACAACCAAATATTTCTGAAATAACATTGAAATTCAGTAATAACATCAGTAAGAAATTGATTTGTAGAATAAAAAAATCTTTTAGTGTTATAAACATCTTTATGAAAAGCAAGAAAACTTTGACACATTTTTCTATGCAAGAAAACATCTCCATCAAGAAAGATCCCAATAAGACAATTGTTCCCACTATCATCTGTGTTGCTTTAGGGGACCTTTAGTTCCCAAAGAAATGAGTAAGTTGAAATCAATTCATTCAACAAATATTTTTTCACTTCCTATTATAGTGAAGTTTCTCTCTGGGGAGTCTGCACTGACCCCTGCTCTCATGGAGATTATGTTATATTGTCTGGTTTATTTTAAAATTCTTCAACACTTAGAGCAAGATAAATTTCTTTCACAAGGGCCTTTACCTCCCAAGCCTCACTTTAGTCCATGTGTCACACTGGCCTAACCAGTGTGTCAAATTACGTCAATTTTCAACTCAACATAAGAAGACAAATCAGGAACCCTATATTGACAAATCCAGTTATTGTCAAATCTAAATCAGTCCACACACTAACTCAAATTTTCAAGAGATAATTTCCTGCTGAGACCTACAAGAAAGACCTATGGTCTGTTTAGATACCCAGGGAGAGGGCTAGTGGCATCAGAATAGGAAGGAACAGGATATCAGCAGTGGAATGTGACCAATTTGTGGGAATCAGTTAAGCACTAAATAAATGTTATAAATGGAATAATTAAAGTACAACAGAGGTGGTGGAATTCCATGGGAATACCCTTGCAGGAAAAGATTACAGTAAATGAATCACGTGATCCTTAATGAGAAAATACAGTAAGTAGAGTAAGAGCAGTGACTACTACATTGTCATATACTAAGGGAACATAACAAGAAACAAATAGGGAATGCACTACACTGCAATAATTGTTCCCAGACAGCCATCTGGGCACAAGCGCAGTGGGAATTATGATGATGATGATGATGATAACAAATATACATCAGAAATCAACCATGTTATAGAGGATCAATTAGAATTCTAGGACATATATAGGCTCAGTAAATTACCTCCAAATTTTAGAGGCAAAGGAAAGAGTTAACATTTATTCTACCCTTCCACAAGAAATTGTAGTCTAGAGTAATTAAATAGCCCTAGTGAGGGCCTCCCTGGTGGTGTAGGGGTAAAGTCTCAGCGCTATCATGCTATCACTGCTGCAGCCTGAGTTCAATCCCTGGCCAATTTGCTAATCCACATGGCACAGCAGACTGCTCCTGTTTAGCCAACTCTTCCCCTTAGTGTATTTCAATAGATCCACCTGTTCTGCTCCCCACTCTGTCTCGTGAATCATCTTACCCCCTGCACCTCTGGCCTACACCACAGCTCTTGTATGCATAAATAAATAAAATAAATCTTTAAAAACAATAAACCCTAGTGGAAGACAAAAAGTCTCCTTGACAGGAGAAAGTCAGCTAATAACCATGACATAAGTGATAGAATTATAACATCTTTTCAAACCCTAATGAGCTCACAGATTCAACCAAGTCTCATCAATTGGTGTTTAAAAAGATTACACAAATGGCTGCTGATAACCCAGAAATTCATACAGTTCCAGCTAAAATATTTTGATCATAAACTGTGAAACACACCTTTACAGTGGAAGAATCAATCGTTCAACCTTCTCAACCTATGATCAAGCTTCTTAGCCCCAGACATTTGTGACTTCCAGTGTGATACAATGTAAAGTATTAAACAACACTTATTATTTTGAATTTGACAAAAATGTTTAACTTGAATTTTATAGTCTTTTAACTCCTAGATTACAGATATTTTGAGTAATGAAGGAACAAGTAAAACTCCATCACAATCAAGGAATCAAGCAAAATAAGACATTCTGAAGGACACCTGGGAGGAATTCAGCAAGTCAGGATATCATCACAAAAAGTACAGTGAATGAACAAAAGGGACAGAAGGGATTTAAGAAGGTCTTGATTCAAATAGACAACTAGCAAAGGGACAATGGGAGAATTTTAAATAGGAACTGAGTATTACATGATATTACTAAATTATTAATTTTGTAGGTGTGATTTACATTTTTACATCATACATAAGACGTCGTCATTTTTAAAGAAACAGATTGAAGTATTAGGCTGAAATGTCGTATCTGTTTTACTCAAAATTCTTCACCATAGGCTGAGGGATATATATGTACACACCAATTTAATGTTAATCCACAAACTATAAACATAATACATATGAGAGATAGTTAGCATTTGGAAGATTACCTAGAAACCTTCAAATGTGGTTGCTCTAAGCTTTGATTTTCTTTCTCTAGGCACCAAATATTTATTACTTGACAGATGAATGTTAGAAATTGTTTTGGATTGGTGAAATGAAATGCTAGTCAATGTATATTAATTGGTCAGATAAAAATATTTTCCAGCCACCACGGGTCCTGAATTGTGTTGCTATTATCCTGTCTTTTCTGCCTTGAGTAAATGTTCTCTGCAAATTGCCCATCAGAGGACTCAAAAAGAAAGAGAATTGAACTTCATGGAGAATATAGACAGATAGTATGACTGTGAAGGTATGTGTACACAAACAAATTCTTGCTGAATTTCAAAATTCAGTCTAGTTTTGCTTTCTTTCATTGTGACGTATCACTTCATACCAAGGCCGAATGAAAAGAAACCTAAAAAAGTCTACATTAAACTATTTTTTAAAGATTTATTTATTTATGCATACAAGAACTGGGGTACAGGCCGGAGGTGCAGAGGATAAGAGGATTCACCAGAGACAGAGTGGGGAGCAGAACAGGCAGATTGACTGAAATGCCCTCTGAGGGGAGCAGTGGGAGAGACAGGGGAGGTCTGCAGGGCCATGTGGGTAGCTCTCTGGCCGGCCAGGATCAAGCTCATGCTGCTGTGGCCGCAGATAGCTTCACTGTGCTGTATTTTAACCCCTTGAGCTACAAGGGAGGCCCTACATTTAACTATTGAAAGTCATTTACTACTCTCTATCAAAGGAACCGAATTGTGAAGGAGCTATGTACCTATAGTCAACCAATATTTAGAGCTTATTTAACTTCAACTAGTTTAATTACCAGTTCCTTGCTTTTTTATTTTACAAGGCAAAGCACATCACACTCTCTAAAAGGGACTACCTTTTTAACACCAAGAGTATGTTTATGTTAGTTCTTTGATGCTAATCATAAAACATTAAACCTATAATTACCACCAGAGTGAAAAAAGAAAGGATATTTTATAGGACCTTAGGTTCCATCTAATTAATTGATCATAAATCATTGTTTGCCATTTATATGGTAATTCTAAATAAGGACATGAAAAAAATTCTTAGGTGTTTTGTTCAAAAAACAATCCTGGTACCAAGTCTTGTCAAAATACCCCTACCCCCAGCTTTGTGGAAGCATAGAAAGAGAAAGAAGTTGTTTACTATTACTAATACATCATTCAAGACTTGACAGTTTTGCAAAGTAAGTGACATATTTTTGAAAATCAAAGATCAGATATCAAACCTTTGAAGTCAAGTGATGCTTTAAGATTCCCTAATCATGATTTTTTAGAGCATGTGGCTTTTGACATTTTCTACAATTAACCCTTTGTGTATGAAGTTGTTTATACAACTAAACAACATGTATTTTATGTTATTTTAATTTGAAGCTAATTACATAGTATTTAGATAGATAATTTTTACCCCATTTTATGTAATAGGCCTACTCCTGAAAAAGTGTCCCAACAAAAACTGAACTGTTACATGCAAAAAAATGAAACCAGACTACTACCTTTCACCATGTACAAAAATCAACTCAAAATGGATAAAAGAACTTGGACCTAAGACCTGAAACCATAAAATATATAGAAGAAAAAACAGGTAAAACAATACACGACATACATCTCAGTAACATCTTTAAAGACACATCACCTAAAACAAAGATACTGAAGGAAAAGAAGAACAGCTGGGACTACATCAAAATTAAAGAGCTTCTGTATAACAAAAGAGACATTAACCAAAACAAAGAGATACCCCACTGGTTGGGAGAAAATTTTTGTACACAATACTACTGGATAGGGACTGATCAGAAAGATCTACAAGTTGCTGAGAGACTCAACAAAAACACAGTAAATAATCCTGTCAAAAAATGGGCAGAAGAGCTAAAAAACACTTCTCCAAAGAGGAAATACAAATGGCCAACAGGCATATGAAAAAATGTTCAACATCCCTTATCATCAGGGAAATGCAAATCAAAACCACAATGAGATACCACCTTACACCAGTGAGAATGGCACATATTAAAAAAACTAGCAACAGCAAATGTTGGCAAGGATGTGGTAAAAAAGGAACTCTCCTGCAAACTGGTCCAACCACTATTGAAAGCTGTCTGGAGGTTCCTCAACCTACTAAAAATAGAGCTACCATATGACCCAGCAATTCCACTGCAAGGAATCTACCCAAAGGGCACAAAAACATTATTTCAAAAGGATACCTACACCCCTTTGTTTATTGCTGCACTATTTACAATAGGTAAGAAATGGAAACAACCCAAATTCCAAAAATAGATGACTGAATCAAGAAGATGTGGTATATATACACAATGGAATATTACTCAGCAATCAAAAAAGATAAACTCATGCCATTCACAGCAACATGGATGGAACTGGAAGGGATTATGCTCAGTGAAATAAATCAGAAGGAAAAAAGAAAAAATACCAGATGGTTTCACTTATAGAAGGAATGTAGAGGAAACAAATGAACAGGGGAAAAAAGTAATTATAATGAATTAAAAATCAAAATCAACAGGCAACTATAAATCAGAGTTATTTTGCAGGAGAAAATGAGAAGGGTCAAAACAGGAGAGGGAAGAGTAAAAGGGACCATGGTGATAGGATATGGGTGAATTGGTGGGGACTACACCTGAGAGGAGAAAGCATACATTGTACACAAATGAAGAATGATGCAAAATACATATAAAATAAAAATAAATAAATTTATAAAGCATAAAAAATTGTCCCAACATTAAATAAAAAGAAAAACTAAAAATAGAGTACTGAACTTGTGGAGTATATTTTCTAGCTCTATCAGGAACACATACTTAAAATTATGACATCTAAAACACAAATAAATGAAAAAATAAATCCTTATATAATATGAAAAATGATTTACACTAAATTTGTATGTGCTTTTAGATATTAACGTTACATTTGAATGTATTTCAAATCCACCTGGAATTTCTAAGTAATGTGACACACAATTTTAAAGGTTTATTATTCTAGCCAAAAAGTGGGAATTTAAATGTACTGACATTTCTAATATATGGGTGTATGAGTCAAATTTGCAAGTGAAGGACTATTTGTTCTTCTTATAATGTTTGCAATGTAAGGAGCAGTGGGGCCAGCTGAAGAAAGATGAACATATTTCTTCCAAGTCAATTTGACTGTCATTCAAGGTTGCATCCACCATAAAGGGTCACACTTTGAAACATGACCAGGTCCTTGAGCTAAATTCTCCCCAGGAGTAAGAAAGAGCAAAAGTGATTCACAGGCAATTGAATTATTCCTATTTTTCCTATTTTGTTAAAAGACTTTCCCCTACAAAATAAATTTTGATTATTGCTAATTAACATTTTGCAGAAATATTTAAAGAAAATTAATCAGTATAAAACACTATTTCAAGAAACAGAAAGGGATAAGTCTTCCTAGATCACCAACTTTAAATAATAGATTTTGATTAACTTGCATTTTTTTAGATCCTTCCTCCTTTCTATTTTAATCTACTTTTGGCAGCTGATAATGTTAATTACACTGCTGACCAAATTGCCCTAAGCAAGAATTCAGTATTTAACTAGTTTATAATCCTCAAATCTCAAGTCCCCACCAAGTATTTACTTGAAGGAAACAATTTCCCCTAGAGTTTCTTTCTCTACTAAGTCTTATCCACTCACCACAGAGATTTGTGTATCATTAATAAGTTTACTAACATACCTGTCCCTTTTTTTTATTTGTTTAAAATTTATTTATACAAGAACTGGGGTACAGGCCAGATGCGCGGTAGGGTGAGAGGATTCACCAGAGACAGAGTGGGTAACAGAACAGGCAGACTGACGAAGTACACTGCTAAGGGGGGCAGCGGGCAAGACAGGAGAGGTTTGCTGCACCATGTGGGATTCTCGCTGGCTGGCCGGGATCGAACCCACGCTGCAGAGGCTGCGGACAGCTTCACAGAGCAGTGCTCAACTGCCCACGCCACCAGGGAGACCCACCTGTCCCTTTTTTTCGTAATTACAGGTAATTATCTCTCTTTTTTTTAAAGATTGTTATGGTTTTTGCTGTTTTTTTTTTGTTTTGTTTTAATATTTATTTATTTATGCATACAAGAGCTGGGGTACAGGCCAGAGATGAGGGGGGTAGTGAGAGGAGTCACAAGAGAGAGTGGGGAACAGAACAGGCAAACTGACTGAAACACACTGCTGAGGGGAGCAGTGGGCAAGACAGGAGAGGTCTGCTGCACCATGTTGGTTACTCCCTGGCCAGGATTCCAACTCGTGCTGCAG
The DNA here is from genome assembly GCF_964194135.1 of Talpa europaea. Taxonomy (NCBI): domain Eukaryota; kingdom Metazoa; phylum Chordata; class Mammalia; order Eulipotyphla; family Talpidae; genus Talpa; species Talpa europaea. The sequence continues at coordinate 30,844,857 of NC_140071.1, forward strand.
AGGCTGCAGAGGCTGCAGATTGCTTCATAGTGCTGTACTTAATCCCCTGCGCCACCAGGGAGGCCCAACAGGTAATCATCTTTGATGGTAGTTACATATTCATTATATTCCCGAGTCTCCCTTAACAGTTCAGTATTCTATTTTTGCTGAATAGTTTTTGGCTTTTTATAGAAAAATCAAGTCTTAAAAGACCCAGGTATTTCTTTTTTTCCTTTTGTGTGTACATATATATATATATTATATATATATATACATATATATATATATGCTTTTTTTTTTTTTAGTTGAGGTAACGCTGCCTTACATTCTTGTTGATATTGTGGAAGTACAGGATGACCCCCTCAGGTATTGCCACCTTAATGGCTGAAGAAATGAAACACCCATAATCCTTCACCATAGTCCATTGTGCTCTCTCCCCACCCAGTACTCACCTCTACTCTTTTCCCTCTCACTCTGGATGCCTCATTTCTACAGTCAACTCTCAAGGATTAGTTTTTAACCTTATCTTTATCTGACCATTAGCATGGTTTTTCTGTATTACACACAAAGTGACACTATCCTGTATTTATCTTTGTCCTGCCTTGTTTCATTCAGTGTTATCCCTTCCAGCTCCATCCACTTTTATTGCAGCTGTATTTATAATAGACAAACTATGAAGACAAAGTGCCCAGAAACAGATGTGCGGATCACAACATGGCATATATGCAAATTACTTTCAAAGTAGGTTGAAGACAGTGTTTGCTTTTTATAATCATATTTTTTAATTTATTTTTATTTATGCACACAAAAACTGGGGTGTAGGCCAGGGGTGCAGGGGGTGAGAGGATTTACCAGAGACAGAGTGGGGAGCAGAACAGGCAGATTGACTGAAATACACTGCTGAGGGGAGCAGCAGGTGAGACACAAGAGGTCTGCTGAACCATGTGGGTTAGCTCCCTGGCCAAGATCTAACTCATGCTGCAGTGGTTGGCAATAGCTTGATAGTGCTGAGACTTTAACCCCTGTGCCCCCAGGGAGGCCCTATAATCGTAACATATTTAATTCTAAAAGTCACATCATTCTGATGGAAAGGAATGATAACAGTTATAAATTCCATCACATATCTTCCCAATGTCTTATATATATGTATACACTTTTTCCTTTTCTTAATTAAAAAAAGGTTTATTATATATATTTTCTTAGTTTTTTTCTCTAACATGTTACATGTCAGAAAATGTTCTTCTACAACATGATTCTAGAGTTAAAAATAGAAAAATAGTTCCAACATGGAGTTCTTCATTCAGAGCCTCCATCCAAACTTAATAGCTAGTTTTCACCTTTCACAATAGTATAATCCTAAATCAATTAATCTGGAGTTTCCTAATCAGCACCAGTGAGGAAATCTTGTAATAACAGCCCATGCCATCTCCTAGGGTTTTACCCAAAATAATCTTTTTTTGTCAATAAGTTTATCTTACTATCTTTCTTTTTATAAATACCTTACATTAAGTGTAAACTATTACAGTGTCTAGAGGGGATGCTGTTCTTTTCATGAATCACTTAGTAAAAACAATTAGATCTCTAAATCTGAAATTTTTCTTTTTTAACAATAGTAATAGAGGGCCTCCATGGTAGCGCAAGGGGTTAAGACGCAACCTATGAAGCTATCCGCAGCCAATGCAGCACGAGTTCAATCCCCGGCCAGGGAGATACCCACATGGCACAGCAGACCTCTCCTGACTTACCCGCTGCTCCCTTCAGCAGTGTATTTCAGTCAGTCTGCCTGTTCTGTTCCCCACTCTGTCTCTAGTGAATCCTCTCACCCCCCACAGCTCTGGCCTGTGCCCCAGTTCTTGTATTTATAAATAAATAAGTCTTAAAAAAATAATAATAGGAATATTTTTAAGTGGTCAGAAAGTGTTCATCTTATATCTATCCTTAGAGGTAATGAAACAGAAAAAAAAATCCATGGGGAAAAAAAAGAATTTGGACTTTTTTTTTTCATTTTTAATATCAAAGCAATTTTTGTCAAATGTCAATTTTTGTCAATTTTTGTCAATTTTTGTCCTATTTGCTAGGAAGATAAATAATTTATGATTTAATAGTGGTTGAAGTTGAAGCCTTGCATCTGAAAAGAACCATAGAGTCATGGAGAAACTAAGATTTAATGGTTATACAGGAAAAAAGGGAAGCTCAATGGAGACTAAAAAGTGTATGAAGTTCTTTTTTTTAAGTGAAAATACATTCATAGAAATCAAAGAAGAGGATTCAGGAAGAAGAAAATGTTCATCTGTGATAATTGCTACTGTTCTGGGCCACCACAAGGGAAATGGGGGTGATTTCAGATGATGAGTCCTCACTCATACACTTCAAGACAAGACACAAAAGAGAAATTTTAAAAAGGCTTATTTACATAGGAAGTAAGAAGAGGGAGAACAAAGTGAAGAAGTAGATTAACTGGCTGGCATGTAGCTGGTGCCATCTGTCCTACCAAAGGCAGAGATCAGCATGCAAGTCAAAGCTGGAAAAACAGGGATGGAGTCTATTTAGGATGCCATTCACTGGCTCAGAGTTTGCTCCTCCCTCTTCTAAGACTATGGGGAAATCAAACAAAATAAGGGTAAACAATGTCTAGTGAATTGTGCCTTATGGAAGTGTATGATGAATCTATCAAGACAGTCATCTCTATATATTTCTGGTGGGTTAGGCAAATCAAATGATTTCTCCCTAGCAAATGAATCTTGAGTGAGGGCACCCAGGGAGGGAAGAGAGTTGAAACTTAATTTATAAATACATGTTACCATGAAGGTCCAGAGTTCCATTTTCTATAACCTGAATTTTCTGTCCTCAGATGTCTTGGTTGTTAGCATTTTATTCTATGTTATGAGTTACACCAATATCTTTCTCATAAATTCTATTTTTTCTAAGTTATTCTGACTTGATTTCTTTTGCTTATAAATAAAAACCCCAAGCTAGTAGTTATATTTTGTGTCTTCATTTTTGGTGAGATAAACCACTACTCTATTTTCTAAGTTAAGTAAGAGAGGGGAGATGACTGATAAGTTCAACTCACTGAGAAAGCAGAAGATGGAACCCAATACCCAGATTGAGAAATGAGCCTGTATTTGGACACCTCTTCCATCAAAAAGAGGAGGTACAAATAGCAACACACTTATAAATAAGAGGAAATGAAAGTTGAAGTTTTTCATGCCCTTGGGTTTTCTCAGTGAACTGGGAGAATCATCACCTGTTGAATCTAAGAGTTGGTGATAGAAAGGAGATTTGAGATAAAAAGGAAGATTATCAATAGACTAACCACTGTTGCTTGATCAGATACATATTAACCATAACTAAGGACGCAACCTTGCAATAAGTAGTGACATCAATTGGCAAAGCTGTGTCATTTTCCTCTGTAGAAACTCTCAGTTCCAGGAAATAAGGATAGCTACATTAGAGTTGAAAGTAAAACTAAAAGGATGATTTAAGTAGTGGACACCAGCATATGAATCTGGATAGAGGAAAATAGGAAGACAGAAGAGGACTGATTGATTAGGAGAAAAAGGAGGACTCAAAACACATTAGGTCATGAGGTCAAAGAGCAAGCACAGTTCAAGTAAAGACAAGAAAATTGCCAGAAACAAATGATGGAGAGAAGCAGCCTAAAAAAATAAAGCCTGAATTTCAATCAAAATCTCAACAGACGAAGGATTCATGCTCATCCATCTTCTGTCCTTTCACTCTTTCTTAGAATTCCTAACCTGTTTTTCTGTGAATTTCACCCATAGGCAGGACGACCACTTGGTGGGGCTCTTGCAGAGAGAATGTCGGCCTGTTGGTTGAACATTTAGATCCTCTGAAAAACAGAGATTCTGTGAAATTAAGCAGTTTACTTTATTGAGAAGCACTTTCTTTTTCACTTCTATGAGCTACCAGATCCCTATTGCTTCCAATAGAAAAAAAAAAAAACAAAACAGTTAATTTCTGGTACTCTGAGTGACTAAGATTTCGGAAGGTTCTTTGATCTATCTCAATGATTACTGTTCCCTGATTTACCAGCCTAACCCTAATCCTTTCTTTCTAGTCCTTTACTGGCAGTAGAAATTATCTTTAAGAAAGGATTAGAAAAAGAAACCATAATTAAGACATTGCTCTTTTAGCTTCAGTCTATTAATAATATCTTTACTATTTTACCTCACAGGTTTATTTTTTCAATTCTGTCTATTTCTTAGTGCCACCCTTCTTTACTGCTGACTATGAAACAATGATCTGTTGCATAAATTGCCACCTACCTTTTACTCTGCAGCAGCCCTTTATTAAAATTGTAAGGCCAATAATTACCAGTGAGGAGAGTGGCATTATCTGCTGTGACTTCCTGTTCAGTTTTACTTTGAAAGTGTCTTAGTTGGTTAGCTTACTTGAATACTGTGCCATAGATTACTTAGACTCCTATCCTTGGCACAATCTCCAAAAATGTGCCTATCTCTGCAAAGAGAGAATGTGGCTGAATTGCTGCAAATTCACCTCTGTCACCGGCAAGACAACTCACACCACAAGGTTGCATTCCACAGTGTTCAAGTTTCATCTACATTATGACCACAGCATGCACTTTCTAAGTAGTATGAGAAAAGCAAGAAAATGTACTTACTCTAGTAATTCTGCAGGAAAATATGTGTATACTCCACAATATGGATAGCCAGTGTTTGAAATTATTAGACAGAAAAATTATCTTAGGTATGCTGTGGGGAAACTTCCTACATTGGGCAGAGGGTTAGATGAAGGATACTCTGTGGTCTTTTCCAATTCTGAGAATTTGTGCTCAAAATAGCAATATAATTAAATCACAATGCCTGTCAGCCATCTAGTGGCAAAAGTTTGCTCCAAGACTACAATTCAGTTTTTATATTTTAAGGGACAAGTGACAGAATATAACAAACTGTGAGAGTAAGTAGCATACCTGCATGACGATAGGAGCCACATAGAATGAGTCTGAGAGTTGTGTATCCAGGGTTAGAGCTTACAACAGTTATTTATGGGGTCTTATCTTAACTGGTCGACAGATGCCCACAGGCCTGATCTCATACAGTGTGGGAGATGGTTCTAGTACTTGCCACAGGCATCCCAGCTGCTGTGTAGGTGAGCAATGGAGCAGAAATTGACAGATTCTGAGTACAGGTGAGGAGAGCAGGCCCAAGAGGCTCTGAGTGGGAGCATGCCCATCACATACGCAATTATCCCAACTAGAGGTTCAAAACTAAAAAAGCCCAGAGCATAAGCAAATGCAAAAAAGGGTCATTTTATAAAGCAAAGAAACTTGGCAGACATCACCAATGGGACTAGGTGACATGTGACTACATGTGCCATAAACAGAAGGAGACATATATGTGTAATGCTTTGCCAAACAGCATATCCCGGATATATTCCTGAGCAAATAGTAGACAAATGGCATAACCTGGATATATTATGCCAAATGGCATAACCTGGATATATTCCTGAGCAAATAGCAGACAAATCCAAATGAAGCCATGGTCTACCAAATAAATATCCTGAACTTTTAAAAAAATATCAAATCACAAAATAAAAATAATGAACACTTCCAGATTAAAGGAAACAAAAAAGACCAAAAAATAAAATTCATTAAATGTATGCAATCCTGAGCCCAAAAAGAGTCATAAAAGATGTAATTAGGAAAATTTCTAAACTTTTTAAATGTCTCTTGATTAGAGTGTGATATACTGACATATTTATGGGTGAAGGAGCATGTCTGCAACATACTTTGAATGGTTCTGAAAATTAGATAAATGAGTAGATAGAGGATAGATGGATGGGTGTGGATGGATGGATGGATGAATGGAAAGATGGACAGATGGACAGATAATAGACAGGTAGATGGGAAAAAGAGAGAGAAACCAAAAGTAGCAAAACAGCAACAATGGGAGAAACTGTATGAAAGTTAGATGTGTTCTTCACACTATTGCAATTTTGCCATATGCCTGAAACTACATGAAAGTAAAAAGTTAAAAAATAAAAAAGTCTGGATCAGATGAACTTATACCAAGAGTTCAAAAGCTCTAGTCCAAATCATTGATGATTATTAAGTTTCAGTTTTCTCATCCGGAAACTTGTAGAATTTTTTTAAGAACTAAATAAAGTAATACATGCAAAAGAGGTCTGAAAGTTTAAAATAACATACCACAGTGTAGCATTATTAGAAACAAGAGTCTGACATTGAAAGACAGCTTAATAGATGGGGTGTCTGTTCACATATCATCCAGGCAGACATATCCAGAGAAACGGAGGAATGTGTGGGATAAACTGAAAGAAGGGAGCATGTAGGTCATTTTTAGCTACCAATTCCCTCTCCCAAAGTGGTTTCCTTCAACAAGCTTTTGTTATTTACTATACACTAAACAAAAGAAATATTGCAAAAGCTGCAAAAATCAGTTTTTTATCCTCAAGGAATTTAGAGTCTGTCACGGAATAAAACAACAAAAATTAAAATCTATAATATGATGTATTAAAAAATAATCTACAAAAACACAAATAAGAAACTAGTAGATCTGAGTTTTGGGGACAGGCAGAGTTTCTAACTAGTAGATCTGAGTTTTGGGGACAGGCAGAGTTTCTAACAGAGAGTAGTATTTGAACTGAGCCTTGAAGTGAAGTGAAAAAAAAAAAAAACACAGAATAATAGAGCATTTCAGGCAAAGAGTAAAAAAGTATGAAATAACTTCAAATATTTTTCTCTGCAATTTTTGCCTCCTTATAACATCTTCCTCAAATAATTTCCTAACACGCATGCTGATATGAGAATCTTCTTTTTAATTTATCCTGTCACTATTTTTGAAATTTTTAAGTAAATCAAAATACTGAGGAGCCCCATTCCAGTGAATAAAGTGAATGGAACCTCCTAATAAGTGTCTCTTCTAGGTTTAATTCTTTTAAAACTGATCCTCAATTCCAAGAAGACTACAGAAAAGTTTAAAATAAAGAAGCGAACATCTCCATACCATGCAATTTTCTACTTTGCAATGAGATCTGGGTAATTTCATAAAGCATTTTTATTAATGGTGCAAATTAGTCTAGTTACCAAATCAGACCAAAGCTCTCAGAAGTGATGTCAATGACTGCACATCGGTGAAAAAAAAGCAGTAAGACTCTTCACAAAGCCACTAAACACTATTTTGGGTACCCATAAGATGATTTGGTTAGTATAAAAAACAGTAAGCTGTATCCTGATTTAGGATTTAAGAGAAAGACACCTCTGTGGTTAATCATTTCGCTTGCAACAAGGGCGTATGTGCCCCCTGCAGATATGCTCCACTGGTGCCATGGATAGGTAGAAGCGTAATTTCCATTTCAATTTTGCTCTCCCTTTCTTTGAAATGATTCTAGCTTCTGCTTTTGAACAAACAGAAACAGTTTCTGATCCCTGTTTCACTGCCATTGAAAACCAAAGTGAGAACTTGTTTTTGAGACAGGAAATGGTGGTGCAACTCCTAGCTCCGTCAGCACTTTCTAAGCAAATCTAAGCACACTTCTGCCATCCTCTGTGCTTTGAGGTCTTCCTCTCTACAAGAAACTAATTAGAATCTGGAAGTTAGAATAATCCAGACCCTCTATATCAGTGGTCCAACCTAGCCTTTCACGTGTGGAAAGTGGAGTTCATAGTGTTACAGGGCAGGGAGAGGGGAACCCCAGACCCTGCAAACCTGCCTACTCTATGTTCTGTTCCCCGCTCTGCCTCTGGTGAATTCTCTCACCCTCCCACGAATCTGGCCTGTACCCAGTTCTTGTATAAATAAATAAATAAATAAATAATAAAAAAATAATAATAAAAAACCTGCCTACTCTAAATGGGTTCTGCCATCCGACGCATCAACACAAAATGTATGAGACTTTAATGGGAAGGAACTTTAATACAATTAGTAAACAATACAGGAAAGGCAAAGAATCTAGTTTCTATATCAAGCACCCAAAGTTACCCGTCCTCTCGTGGGTAAAAGTCCACCCAAGCAGGATTGGCCCAGAGCAAGGCCCCAAAGCCTGCCACAGGTCTAAAGCATCTTCCAATGGGGATCCACAGAAAAGGATTAGAAACAACCAGACAATTCTGGAAGGAAAAGAGCAAAATCAAAATGAAGACAAAAACCGCCATTGTCACCTCCCCACGGGTCTCTCATCCACATCTGTGTCAACTAGTCCATGACCAAAAGGCAGGTGTAGTTTCTTCACATGTCTCTCAGCTCCATGTGCCTCCTCCAAGTCTCCTTCTGGCTCTACATCCTGCTTCCTTCCTTCCTCAGGCTCCTCTGCAGCTTTTTTATCTCCATGCTCAGCTCCACCCTCCCTTGGGTGGGGCAGGAAACCTGGAACCTTCCCCTTTCCTGGGGACCACCCTGTTAAAATCCCCCCCTTTTAATTTTTATTACACCATATCTATGGTGGCACAGATCTCTGGGTGTAGTCTTAGTAGACAGTCTTTTTTCAGGGTTACAATGTGTGTAAAAGAAGCAACAACCTTCCCCTTTCCTGGGGACCACCCTGTTACAATATTACTACTGACTTTCTGTTTAGAGATGCAAAGACTACTCAAGGAAATGTCTCAAAAGTGTTCTAATCATCTTGGAGGGAAAATATGTTCTCTGAAAATCATAGATTTGGAAGACTTTTTCAGAACCTTGTTCCAGTTTTATAATTTACAAACCAAAAATCATATGCAAGACACATGAGTTAAGCTGGTTATTCCAACCTTTGGTTTGAAAGTCACCAAAATGCAACTTGCTCCCTTTTTATGCTAAAATAAGTCATTTTTTTGTTCACACAAATTCTTCCCTCTCATTTTTCTTTACTAAAGCAATCTACATTTATAAAAGCTAATTCCTAGGCATTTGGTTCTTTTTGAAGTGATTGTGAATGGAATTATTTTCTTAATTTTTTTCTTCTTATTGTTTGTATATAAAAATGCAATCAATTTTAGTGTGTTGATTTTGTAAACTGCCACTTTTTAGTTTCATTTATTGTTTGCAATAGTTTTCTGGTGAAATTGTTACTGGAGTTGAGGTCCAATAATGAATAGTCACTTCTCAAACAAAACTTGACACAAGAATTGGTAGAAGGAAATCAGGTTTGATCAGGTCCCACCTGATCAATGATGGAATGATGAACTAATGTCTGATGGAATTCCACCTGATGGAATGACAAACTAATGTCTCAAAGCCCACCTCCATGAATCAGAGAAAAGCAAGAAGTTATATGGGTCGGTGGGGACGGGGGGGGGGGGGGTGGCGTGGAGAGGGAAGGACACTAGGGAAGGGTAGAAGCTGAAGGGTGTCTGCAGAATATCAGAGAAATAAGCAGCATTTTCCAAGAACTGCATTTATGCCCCTGTTTCTTCCATGTTTGATGTTGACCAGGTCTGTCACAGTGCTGGTAGGTGTCCTTTTTATTGTGGAAATGAGACTGGCTTACCCCTTGTACTTGGAGCTCTAGTTTTGCCTGATTTTCTGGTTTTGTCTGTAAGAAAAGACACAGGAACAGAGTAAAGACAAACAGGAAAAGGAATTTATGATTAGCAAACCAGTAGCAATTCTCTCCTCTGTCTATAGCCTGCTCCTAATTCTTCTGGCGGGGAGGGGGTGCGGGTGGCAATTAAATGGAGGTCCATCTTCTAGAACACCTTCCAGCTGAACAGGGGAAGAGTTTTGGGGGCCCAAACAGGAGCAGAATCTTTCTCTAGCTAACTTGAGATGTGACCATCAGAGGGTGATTACAGGGTTATAATCTTTAATGTTTATACTCTTGAATTACAATTATTTAGAAGTTTTGATGCCTCCAGACCTTTGGAGACAAAGGGAGCTAAGAAATTCAGGAGACAAGGGCCAAAGGTCAAAAGAAATAAGCAGTGACCTTAGGCCAAGTAAGGTTCCCAACTACCCAAGCTAATTAAAAAAGTTTGTTTATAATAGAATCCAGGGCCAATATTCAGGTTTTTTTCAAGGTTGCTTGCTTCTGGGTACTCCCTTCTTTCTCTGTTTTCAGTTCCCAGATGAACTTGGAGCTCAGCTCAAGGTTGTTGTGACTGTATCTGTAAGTTCAAGCCTCAGAAAGAAAGTTAGATAATCTTTATTTCTTTTGTGCTCTTTAAGGTCTGAAAGCAATTTATCCATTTTTCTTTAGTTATAGAACACTTACGGTTTTATATGTATCATATCTTATGGTCTACGAATAATGATAGTTTCATTTCTTCTTTTCCAACTTTTTATTTCCTGTTATTGTCTGATTGCTCTATCTAAAACCTCTAGTGCTAAATTAAACGGAAGTACTGACAGTGCTTGTCTCATTCCTGATCTTAAAGGGAAAGCTTTCAGTTTTTCACCATTAGTAAAATATTAGCTGAGGTTTATGATAATGGTCTTTATGCTGTTGTGGTAGATTTATTCTATTCCCATCTTGTTCATTGTTTTTATCATAAATGGGTACTGAACCTCAGCAAATGTTTTCTCTGAATATATTGACATTATGATTTTTATCTTTACTTTTGTAAAGATAAAACAATGTATTACATTGTTTGATTTACATATAAAAAGCCATCCTTGTGTCCCTAGAATAAATCCCACTTGATCATGATGTATAAACCTTGTAATGCACTTTCAAATTTGATTTGCTAATATTTTGTTGAAGATTTTACATCAGTATTCATCAGGGATATTAATTTGTAGTTTTCTTGTACTTTATTGGTTTGGTATTAGGGTAATGCCATTGTAAAATATATTAAGGACGATTCCTTCTTGGATTTTTAGAAATAATATGAGCAAGGTAAGTGTAAGTTTTTCTTTAAAAGTTTGATAGAGGGCCTCCCTGGTGGCACAGGCAGTTGAGCGCAGCACTGTGAAGCTGTCCACAGCCTCTGCAGTGTGGTTCCACCCTGGCCGGCCAGGAAGATACCCACATGGCGCAGGAGACCTCTCCTGTCTCGCCCGCTGCTCCCCTCAGCAGTGTATTTCAGTCGGTCCACCTGTTCTGTTCCCTGTTCTGTCTCTGGTGAATCCTCTCACCCTCCCACACATCTGGCCTGTACCCCAGTTCTTGTATGTATAAATAAATAAATCTTTTAAAAAAATAAAAGATTGATAGAATTAGATTGTAAAAGCATCAGGTATGGGCTTTTGTTTGGGAGGAGAAGTTTTATTCTTATTTTTAACTTCCATGATTGTGACTGGTTTATTCAAATCTTGTTTCTTCCTGGCTTAAACTTGGTAAACTAAATCATTCTAGATATGTGTCCACTTCTGCAAGGTTATCAAATTTATTGGTGTATAATTGTTCATAATAATCTCTCTTGATTATTTTTTTAGTTTCTAGGCTATCTGTGGTAATATCTTCTGTTTCATTTCTGGTTGTGTTTTTTGTTTAATCTATTGTTAGCCTACCTAGAGGTTCATCAGTTTTGTTTATCTTCCCGATGAACGAACTCTTAGTTTCATTGATTATTAGCGTAGTCTTTTAAATTTCTATTTCGGGCCTGCCGGTGGCACAAGGGATTAAGTCTCAGCACTGTCAAGCTATCACTCAGCCACTGAAGCGTGAGTTGGATCCCAGGTCAGGGAGCTGACCCTCATGGCGCAGCAGAGCTCTCCTGTCTTGCCCACTGCTCCCCTCAGCAGCATATTTCAGTAGATCTGCCTGTTCTGTTCCCCACTCTGTCTCTGGTGAATCCTCTTACCCCCACACCTCTAGCCTACACCCCAGTGTATGTATGCTTAAATAAATCTTTCAAATAAATAAATAAATAAATTTCTATTTTGCTTATTTTCTGTTCTTATTTTTATTTCCCGCTTACTAACTTTAGCTCTAATTTGTTCCTCTTTTTTAATTAGCTTTAGGTGTGATGTTGTCACTTGGGATTTTTCTTGCTTCTTAATGTGGGGCTGTATTGCAATTACCCTCTCTCTTTGGAACACTTTTGTTGCATCTCATAGATTCTACAGCTTATATCCTCATATTCATTAGTCTTGGGTATTTTTAGATTTCTGCTTTATTTTTTTTTATTTTATTTTTTTAAAGATTTATTTGTTTATTTATTTATACAAGCACTGGGTACAGTCAGAAGCCGGGAGGTTGAGAGAATTCACTAAGCCAGAGCCGGGAGCAGAGCAGGCAGAAGGACCGAAGTACACTGCTGAGGGGAGCAGCGGGCGGCAGGAGAGGTCTGCGCGCCATGTGGGACCCTCCTCTGGTGGCCGGGGAGCAGCCGGGGATCGAATGGGCGCTGCAGAGGCTGCGGGCAGCTTCGCAACCTGGCGCTCAACCGCTGTGCCCCTAGATTTCTGCTTTAATCTCCTCTTCAATCCCATAGCTATTATGCAGCATATCCATGTATTTATAGTTTTTCCTGTTTTTTTTTTTTTAATAGTTGATTTCTAGTTTAACAGCATTTTGGTCAGAAAGTGTTTGATATGATTTCAAATGTGGTAATTCTATTGACAATTGACTAATGCCCCAAAATATGATCTATTCTTGAAAATATATCATGTGAACTTGAAGAAAAATGTATATGCAGTGGTTTTGGGGTGGAGTGTTCTACAAATGTCTATAAAGTTTATTTGGTTTATCTCCTCATTTAAGGCAATTATTCCGTTATCTATTCTGACTTGTGGATCTTCTATAGTTGTAAGCATTAAAATATCTTATTAATTTGTTATTGTCAATATCTTTCTTTAATTCTATTAGTAATTTTCTTAGGTATGTTGGTGCTCCATGTAAGTTTTTTAAATATAATTTCTTCTAATTGTATTAGACCATTAGATTCTTACTCAAATGTAAAGTATCTTTTATTGCCTTTTTGATGGAAATCTATCCAATCTACACGTAGCAATTCTTGACTTTTTTTTTTAAATTGTAGTTTGCTTATAGGATTCTCTCCAACCTTTAAAATGACTTGTCTTTATTGGTAAGATGGGATTCCTCAAAGAGAATGATGAGTTTTGTCAGCCACTCTATAAAATGTTAACTGGTTAAGTCAAGCCATTTACATTTAAGGTGATTATTGAAACATAAGTAGTTATCGCTATTTTGTCAGATTTTTAGTTTGTGTTTTTGTAACAGGGTGGTCCCCAGGAAGAGGGGAGTTTCCAGGTTCCCTGCCCCACCCAAGGGAGGGTAGAGCTGAGAAGGGGGGAGGGGAAGCTGGGGAGGAGACTGAGAAGGAAGGAAGCAGGATGCAGAGCCAGGAGGAGGGGGCACATGGAGCATGGAGTGGAGAGACACATGAAGAAACTGCCCTTGCTTCTTGGCCTTGGACTGGTTTAAGCAGATGTGGGTGAGAGACACTTAGGGAGGTTAACAATGGCAGCTTTATCTTGATTTTGATTTTGCTCTTTTCATTTCAGATTTGTCTGGCTGTTTCTGAACCTTTTCTATGAGTCCCAGCAAGAACATGCCTTAGATTTGTGGCAGGCTTTCAGGCCTCAGTGGCTCTGCTTTGGGCCAACCCTGTTTGGCTGGACATTTACTCACGAGGGGATGGGTAACTTTGGGTGCTTGGTTTGGAAAATATATTCTTCCCCTTTTCTGTATTGCACACTAATTGTATTTAAGTTTCTTTGTATGAAAGGTCTTATACACTAGAGTATTTTTTTTAAGATTTTAGAAAGATTTATTTATTTATGCATACAAGAGCTGGGGTGCAGGCCAGAGGTGTGGGGGGTGAGAGGATTCACCAGAGACAGAGTGGGGAGCAGAACAGGCCGATCTACTGAAATACACTGGTGAGGGGAGCAGCAGATGAGATAGGAGAGGTCTGCTGTGCCATGTGGATCACCACCCTGATCAGGAATCGAACTTGTGCTGCAGTGGCTGCTGATAACTTCATAGTGCCAACTCAAGGCCCCCTTGCACCACCAGGGAGGCCCCCACTGGAGTATGTTTTGTCTTGATGTGGCAGATGGCAGAACCTATTTAGATTAGGCAAGTTTGCAGATTCTGGGGTGTCCCACTGCCTGTCCTGTAACATTTTTATTTTTTGAAGTCTTCCTTTTATGTTTTGTAAGGGTCTGTTTCCACTGCCCTATGTGTTACTTCTATTGGTTTTTGTTTGCAGGTTCTGATGCAGTTACTATATGCTGAAGTATTTTTTTTAATTTATTTGTTTATTTATTTATATTTATACAAGCACTGAATACAGTCAGAAGTGCAGGAGGGTGAGAGAATTCACCAGAGCCAGAGCGGGGAGCAGAGCAGGCAGAAGAACCGAAGTACACTGCTGAGGGGAGCAGCGGGTGGCAGGAGAGGTCTGCGCGCCATGTGGGACCCTCCTCCGGTGGCTGGGGAGCAGCTGGGGATCGAACCAGCGCTGCAGAGGCCGGGGGCAGCTTCACAACCCAGAGCTCAACTGCTGTGCCACCGGGGAGGCTCTGAAGTATTTTTTTAAAGATTTATTTATTTATGCATACAAGAACTAGGTATAGGCCAGAGGTGTGGGGTGTGAGAGAATTCACTAGAGACAGAGTGGGGAACAGAACTGGCAGATTGATTGAAATACACTGCTGAGGGGAGCAGTGGGCGAGTCAGGAGAGGTCTGCTGTGCCTTGTGGGGGATTGAACTATTGAACTCGTGCTGCAGTGGCTACGGATAGCGTCATAGGTTGCATTTTAACCCCTTGCATCACCAGGAAGACCCCAATGAAGTATTTTTGTGGCCTGTTAGATGGTCTGCCTAAAAACCCCTTTTGATGGGTCACATTTTTACTCTCCTTTTCTTAAAATGTGTAATTTAGGTATCTGTTACCTCTATATCTGTTTCTTTGTTGCTTTATAATAGCTCCTAAGGCACTTCTTTCATATCCAGGTTGGTCATGTAAATTCTTTTAGTTTTTAAGTGAAGCTCCTTACCATTCCTTCTGTCTTGAATAATAATTTTATAAGATAAAGAATTCTAGGATGGAAATGTTTGCCTTTGGGTACTGTAGTGCCAGCAAGGCATGGAGCTGGTTCTCTATGGATCGGGGCAAAAGGGTAAAGGGAGAATCCTGGAGCCTTTAATGGCTTTTTCATGCCTTTAATGATCCTTCTGTACCATTTGTAGTGAGGCAACCTGGTGTGGGGCAGGCAGGGAGGCCTGGAGGCTAGGAGGCTGGCAGGCCTCCCAGCCACTAGTGAATCTTTACCCTTTCTGGGTTCTCTGGTCTCTACTGCTCGCCGCCCCACAGTCCTTTGCTGCCTCCTGTCCTCCGCTGACACGATTATATGCTCAGTCTCTGGCTCAGGTGCACCCACTCACGCACGCCACACCACACTCCAGGTGCCACCATCAGGCACATGTGTAAGACCACGGATGTCAACCACTGATGCTAATGGCGGGAGGGTGGAAAAAACTTGATCACTTGTATTTACCCTACAGGTACTTTTAATCTCTCTTGACATTCCCTTCTGGTGTGTAAAGTTTCTACTGAAAAGTCCATGGACAGTCTAATTGGTATTCCCTTATGAGTTAGTTTTTCCCTGATGCTTTTAGTATTCTGTTCTTGTCATTGGCTCTTAGTTTTATTACATAATTTATTAGGATCCTTGGAGTTTGTTGGTTGGTATTATTTTGTTTGGAAGTTGTAGTGGCAGTATGGGACTGAGCAGGATCTCTATGATCCGAGCAGACAGGGTGAAGAAGGAGTCCTGGAGCCCTTGGTGGCTTTTTCAGACTTTTAGTGAGTTTACAGGCTCATGTCAGGCAGGGGTGCGCGGGGCTGAGGGGTGGAGGTGGGGGGGAGGGCAAGAGGCTGATAGGCCTCCCAGCCCCCAGCTAGTCTTCCCTCTTTTTGGGCTGTCTGGCGTTCTCTTCTACTCTCTTCTGATGGTTTCTCTTTCGTTCTGCTGGTGTCCTCATGAGGCCAACCTTATAAGCCCCGTCATAGCCCGGGACTTAGCTGCTGCTGCTCTTCCCTCTCAAGGGTTGCACTTCCCTGGTATCACTATAAACACAATTTAGTTTGTCATACACCTTTCATATCACCACCAATCCTGATTTATATATGTGGTATTCATTCATTTATCTTTCAGGAATTGTTGACTTTGTTCTGTTCTAATTTAGTTATGAATATGTCAATAAGTGTGGACAAGGCAAGCCTAGCATCTTTGCTCTGCTACCATCTTGCCAGACTTTTTTTTTTTAACTATAATGACAAAGCAGTTGGTGGGAAACAAGAGGCCAGGAAAGCAACAAGGAATGTTTTTCAAAATATGGAGTTCTCATATTCCATTCTTAGGATGGATTCTGAAATCCTTAGTGAATTTGAGAATTCTCTAGAGGTAGCTTTGTTAGCACACAGTCACTTGTAGCCCATATTGATTTTTTTGTCCCTTAGGGTACAAGTCCTTAATTGAAAATATTTAACTTTAATAGCCCCACAGCACCACAGCTTTATATGCCTTTCCCAGGTAAGCTAGTTGAATTGAGGTGACTGCCCAGAACTAATACTTCCAATATCCAAACCCCTAACCAACCCACTCTCCAACACAAATGCCAAACTTTCTCTTTTAATTAATACTAAACATCAATTCATTTGAGCTTTATTCCTTTAGCCTAAAGTTTTATATTCTGCTAAAATTAAAATGCAATTCACATTACTATTAATGACTTACACTCTACTTTGATGGAAAAATGTGAACAAGATCGTCTATAGATGACTGTTTACTACTTTGGGAGTAAGTTATTGATCGATTTTAGAATGAATTGCTCATTATATTATAAGCCTATTATTGAAAATGTTCCATGAGCACTTAACAAAAGCATGCATATACATTGGTCTTTGGGTGGAATGTTCTATAAATGTTTCTAAAGTTTATTGAGTCTAGCTCCTCATTTAAGGCTATATCCTTATCTATTCTGTCTTGTTGATATTCCATAATTAGAGTATTAAAATCTTCTGTTATTATTGTGTTATTGTCACTATCTCTCTTTAATTCATTAATAATTGTCTTATGTATCTTGGTGCCCCATGTAAATTTAGAAATGTTATTTCTTCTACTTTCACTAGGATATGGAGAGGGATACCAAATGAGTACACACATTCTATCTAAGTAGGGAAGTTCCATTTATCATCTTTCAATACAGCCCCATTTATTATTCATATTACCTGCCTGGTTTTAGATACTTCCATTTTCAACTGGTTTAGAAAGAGATTAATAATAAAATAGAAAATAAGTGAGGAGATATTTTTAAAAAGTGTACTATAATAGTACATGAACAACAAATGTTAAGGGTATATCGCTTATTCTTAAGTTTCACAATCATTCTGCCAAATAGGTATTTCTATCCAGAAGGGGAAACTGAGGTTTAAAATGCAGAAAATGTTAATACCACTGTAGGTGGTAGCCAGAATTTAAACTCATGTCTGTCAGATGCCAAAGCTGAGGTCACCATTTTGCTTAAACCTAAGATAGTGCATGTACGCTCTTAACTCGGATAGCAGCAGAACGAGAGTGGATGAATGAGAATCAGAGATCTGGGGGAAGACTATTTTGGGGTTGTGGTTGAAGGTAAATAAGAACAAAATAGGAAATGGGGTGAGAGAAGTGAAACATGAGTAGAAAATTTGCTCTTGTAAGAACATTTACTGAGTCACTACTTTAAGGAAGGTGTCGTGCTAAATCCTGGCATAGGATGAAAAAGGCAAGAGGGGTGATGACAAGCTCAGTGACCTGCAGACTAACTAGTTTGCAAAGTAGTGACCTACTCAACATTTCTAAAGTTTTTTTTTCCCCATCTTTTTTTATTATTTTTTTAAATAAATGAAAAAACTTCAAAAAGTAATGAAGAATGTACAGTGAAATATAAGCAATCTTCCTAACCCCACTCTCAACTACCCAGTTCCCTTTCACAGAAGAAGCCTTTTTCTCTTTTTCTTACATTCCTGAAATAATCATTAACTATCTATTATACAGTGCATACCTTCAATATTAATTGCATATAAACTATAAGATGAAGTACATACATCTTGAATATAGAAAGACAGAAAGTCTCTCTGGTGGTGCAAGAGGTTAAGCACAGCATTGTGAAGCTGTCTGCAGCCTCTGCAACATGAGTTCATTTCCTGGCTAGGGAGCTACCCACATGGGGAAGCAGACCTCTCCTGTCTCACCTGCTGCTCCCCTCAGCAGTGTATTTCAGTCAACTCACCTTTTCTGTTCCCCACTCTGTCTCTGGTGAATCCTCTCACCCTTTGCATCTATGGCCTGGACCCCAGTTCTTGTATGCATAAATAAATAAATCTTTTAAAAAAGAAAGTAAAAAGACAACTGTTAGCAAACGTATGAATTATTTTACTTCTTGCTTTTCTTAGCAATCTATATCATATCAGTACATACATGCTATCTATGGCTTCACATCATTCCCTTGCATTGGTGTACCATAAGTTATTAAACCATATCTTTTGATAGACATTAAGGATATTTGCAATACTTTACTGGTAGACAAGTGTTACAGTGAGTATCCTCTCGCCCATATCATTTTGCAAGTATACAAGTATACTTGCAGGGTAAATTCCTAGAAGTAGAATTGCTAAGTCAAATATGTGCTTTCATGTATACTTAATTTTAATAGGCATCACAATGCTCTTTATAGTGTATTCTCAACTCATGTTCCCACCAGCAATATAAAAGAGCATCAATTTCTATGCTATCTGATCTTAGCCACATTGTAAGTGGAATACAGTATCCCTGCAGTTTTTAGATTGAATTGCCAATTTTTTAAATGCAGGTATTTCATGAAGGAAAAAAAAGCAGGATTTCCAACTTCTCATTAAAAAATCCCAAACTCTGGAAACTCTGGACCCACTTTCCCGCAAGTTTGACAGCTGAATGATGACTGCTCTACTATACAGGATGTGTGTACTCCATATGGGGCCCCCTCTCTCATCAACACACACAGCTGCATATACTTCCCTGACGCTGAAGTCAGAAGTCAGTCACCATTTATTGCATTTCAATGAAGTCCTATTTACTAATTCCTATTACCTTCTTGGCTTTAGGGGCTTGCATTTCCAGCTAGTTTATAGAAAGATTAATAATAAAAGAGAAAATAAGAAAATATAGTACATGAAAGAGAATAGTGGGTAGATATTGAAAAAAAAAAGTGTATTACATACTGCATGAACAACAAATTTTAAGCTCTTCTGAATGATGACCCATCATCCTAGAATTTTATTTCAAGTTACTTGCACAGGCTTAGCCCAGCATTGAATGAATGACTTTATACCTTGTGCCTCTAGCCCACACATTGCATAGTAATTTTGAAAATCTTGGGGTCAGTTCTGGATATGAATCTAATCTTACAACATCCTTGACCTTGGCCTTCTGAAAGGTAAATGACTTCTCCATATCCAGGAAGCATCACACTTCTTTATTTTCCCAAATCAAATTAAAGTTGAAGTCATCTCCATTCTCACAGGTTAAGTGAAATCACGATATTAGTTATGGTGAGGGGGCAGGATAAGAAGTCCTCCCTGACTCCCTGAGGCTGTGGTGATATGACAGAGAAGGATTCTGCATTCTGTCATTGTCCTACCTGCAAAGACCTAAAATCCGGGCCTTCCCAGTGGCACAGCAGTTGAGCGCTGGATTGCGAAGCTGCCCACAGCCTCTGCAGCGCCGGTTCAATTCCTGGCTGCCCGGTGAGGGTCCCACATGGCGCGACAGACCTCTCCTGCCGCCTGCCGCACCCGCTGCTCCCCTCAGCAGTGTACTTCTGACTGTTCTGCTCCCCGCTCTGGCTCTGGTGAATTCTCTCACCCTCCCGCGCTTCCGAATGTACCCAGCGCTTGCATGAATAAATAAATAAATAAATAAATCTTTTAAAAATAAATAAATAAAAATAAAGACCTAAAACCCACTCACTCCCTTCATGGCAATTAAAAGCACAGGGAAATTTCAATAAGATTCAATTTTCTTGCCTCCTGATAAAGTAGAGGCAGGAAGACAATTTCTAATTCAGGCTTTTAGAAACAAATTGTTGTCCTTTCTTATTGGGGGAAATGAAATGCCTTATTCTTCCCTTTTAAATTCACAATGAGGGGAAATGTCTCTTTGATTTTCACTTTCTTAATAAGTTACTTTGCTGTTTAAGAAGGAAAGTTCTGCAATTTAAGGAGGTTAAGTCTTTAGTTTGGAACTATAAAACAGATCAACTCAATCTAGAGGATATTTAAATTGCCCGAGATGGACCTGGCTATGAAGAACCATCTGCTGTCCACTGTGTCCTTTTTAATACAGAATTACTTATAAAAATACATATAGCCTGGATCTGAGGCCTACAATCTTGGGAGTTTTATCATATGTTCATTTTTTCAGTGTTGATCTGTCATTTAAGCCATTCTCTTCATGAATCTGAAATCATCTATTTAAAGTAAAAGACAGTTACTGTCAAGTTTTCAGTGGAGGGGGAGAATAGAAGAAGGGAAGACAGGTTCAAGTTCAATTAAAATATGAAAACATCGTTTTATGGTGAAGGATGAAATTAGACTTTTAGTGATGAACATAATATAGTACACCTGAATATTATGGAATATTAGAAACCAATGTTGCTTTAATAAAAAAAGGTTTTAAAGAATTTGAACAAGCAGAAAAAAATAAAAAGCATTGTTTGCATGGAAAAAATCTTTTCTTTTAAAAGATTTATCTATTCATGCATACAAAAACTGGGGTACAGGCCAGAGGTGTAGGGCAGGGGTGAGAGGATTCACCAGAGACAGAGTGGGGAGCAGAACTGGTGGATTGACTAAAATACACTGCTGAAGGGAGCAGGGGGCGAGTCAGAGAGGTATGCAGCACCATGTGGACAGCTCCCTGACTGGGGATCGAACTGGTTCTGCAGCAGCTGTGGACAGCTTTATAGGTTGCGTCTTAACCCCCTGTGCCACCAGGGACGTCCTGCATGAAAAAAAAATTTAAAAGCAGAATCATAATGCTGAGTACCTGAAATTTATATAATGTTAAAAACCAGTGCTATATCAATTTAAAATTAGTAATAAAATGATAAAGAAAAAAGTAGAAAGCAGATATGAGTCAGAAAAGACCATCACTCATACAGTATTTTCCTTCTTTCCACTACTTACAAACTGCCAAATAAATACATTTTCTTAATACAACTCCCTTTCTTGTAATTAAGTTACTAGAGGGAGATAACTCCCATGGCAAGGCAGTTTTCACATTGTTTTTTTTTTTTTTTTTTTTTTAATATAAGAGCTGGGGTACAGGCCAGAGTCACGGGAGGGTGAGAAGACTCACCAGAGACAGAGCGGGGAGCAGGGAGCAGAACAGGCAGACGGACCGAAAGCACTGCTGAGAGGAGCAGCGAGTGAGACAGGAGAAGTCTGCCTAGACATGTGGGATTCTCCCTGGCCGGCCGGGATTCGAACCGGCGTCGCGGAGGCTGCCGGCAGCTTCACAGCATGGCGTTCAACCCGCTGCGCCACCAGGGAGGCCCAGTTTTCACATTTTTGTAAGATCTCAGTGCTTGACTACAATTAAATATTT
Source organism: Talpa europaea (assembly GCF_964194135.1). Taxonomy (NCBI): domain Eukaryota; kingdom Metazoa; phylum Chordata; class Mammalia; order Eulipotyphla; family Talpidae; genus Talpa; species Talpa europaea. Next base: position 30,866,358 of record NC_140071.1, read on the forward strand.
GTTCATTGCCTGTTTCCCCCTTATTTTGTGACACTTTTAATAAGCAATCTGAAATGTTTGGGGCCAAATGGAAAAAGAAATTTTTCCCAATGCCTAAAAATAGATACAATGTTATATTTAAACTAGTTTTTTTTTTTTTTAAAGTAAGATTTTTTTTTTTTAAAGATTTATTTATTTATTTATGCAAGCACTGGGTACAGTCAGAAGCGCAGGAGGGTGAGAGAATTCACCAGAGCCCGATCGGGGAGCAGAACAGGTAGACTGACGAAATACACTGCTGAGGGGAGCAGCGGACGCAGCAGGAGAGGTCTGTTGCGCCATGTGGGACCCTTGCCCAGTGCCGGGGATTGAACCGGCACTGCAGAGGCAGCGGGCAGCTTTGCAGCCCAGTGCTCAACTGCTGTGCCACCAGGGGAGGCCCAGAAATAAAGTTGTTCTTAAATGAGAATGATGTAAAAAAAAAAAAATCCATACATTATGGACATTACTTAACACATAGTCTGTAGAAATTAAACATATTATAGGTTTTATACAATGAGCCACCACAGTTATCGTCATGGGTAGTGTCAGTGCAAATAGACTTGAATAGACTTCCCAGTTCATAGAACTTTTGGCATCTTTTATATTAATACATAAAATATTGCAGATTTCTTCATGCCCCACTTGTTTTATTTGGTTTTGCATGGGTTCAGTTCAGAGCTTTTGCAGAATTCTCTTCGGGAGCCCAGAGCTGCCCTCCACCACCTTAAGCTGCTACCCCGCTGTTCTTTCCCATCTGTCCAAAACAGATTGCTTTCTATGTTCCACATATTCCTAATCCCTTCCCTGTTTAAGAGTGATGTTATTGTTTCATTGCCAAAACAAATGAACAAATAAAACCCAAAAAATGAAATTTTCCCGTCATTTCAATAGGAGCTTGACAGAGAAGTAAAGGAAAGGTGTGTGTTCAGTCCCATTTTTTAAGCATTTTCAGTGACTCATTACCCATTTTTTTAAACAATTGCCTCAGTCTAACTTTCAAGATTTTTTATATCTGTTTTTTATTTCTGCCCTAGTAGTTCTATCCAAAAAAACTATGCTACCTCCAAATCACTGTGTCATAAAATGGCTGCTATGAGTTCAATTGTGTCCACCCAAAAAAAAGGTCAAAATCCTAACCCCAATACCTCAAAATATGACCTTAGCTGGAAATAGGATTTTTACAAAGGCAATCAAGTTAAAATGAAATGATAAGGGCAGACTGTAATTCAATATGAATGGTATCCTTATGAAGGGAAGAAAGTTGAATACATAGACAGACATGCACGACAGGAAAGACACTGTGATGACACAGAACAAGTTGGGAAGGCAGAAGATTGGTTTGATGCATCTGCAGGCAAAGGAACACTAAAGGTTGCTGGCAAATCATCAGAAGATAGAAAAAAATGCAAGGAGGGATACCCCTGTGGGTTTCAGCAGGAGCATGGTGCTGCCATCATCTTGATTTCACGCTTCTAGCCTCTGGAACAGCTAAGAAAATGAATTTCTATTGCTTTAAGTCTCCCAGTTTTGGATATTTTGTTACAGTAGCAACAGGAAAACAAATATAATTGTTAGGCAAATTTCAGATTTCTCTCAATAGTTTTACTTTTGCTTCTTTTTGTCTCCTCCCTCCTTTTGAAAAACATTTCTCTTTTTTAGAACTCCATTCATATCTTACTTCCTTTATTGTTACTGTGCCTTATAAAAACAAGCATTCCTTGTAATTTCAACTCCTGTAGCATTTCTTATGTTCTTAATATTGGCATTCATTATAGTCTAGGTATTTCACGTGTATGCATGTGTTCTGTTCCTTATTCTAGATTCCAAGCCTAGACTATGTCTTCCCTTTTGATGTGTCTTAGATTAGCAATAAATTATGTAAAAGTATTCAATAAATGTTTTAGGACTTGATATTTTTTCCCAACTAATTAATACATTTAAATAATGTAGTAAAAATGGCGAAAACAAATGGCTATTTCATTAGAAAAATTATTTAATTTTAATGTATTTTAATTGTTTATATTAATTATACATAATATGGTACAAGCTCTTTTTTCAAATCTTTTTTATGTTTATGTGGTTCAAAAAGCAAAGTCTCATATATTCACTTTTATATCCTGCTTTATTCATTTAATACTCATTTAATACATTATAGAATTTTTTTCTTCCAATTTTATGTTTGTATAGCATTTAAAAACCAAAATTAGAATCACAATATGCAATCATTTAATTCACTTAACCATTTACTATCACACTGAGTAATTTCCACATTTAAAAAAATACTTAAAAGCATGTTCTTTATTATCTATTGCAATGATTAATTTTATGTATCCACTAGGCCAAGGGATACCCAGATAAATGGTAAAATATTTTTTTCTGGGTATGTCTGTGAAGGTGTTTCTGGAAAAGATTAGTCTTTGATTCAGTACACTAAGTAAATATCACTGTCACCAAAGGAGGCAGCAACTGATCCCTTTAGGGACTGAATAGAACAAAACTGCTATGAAAGCCTGTCTTAAGCTAGAATGTCTGTCTTCTATGATATCAAAGCTTCTGGTCTTAGGACTCTGGGACTTAGTCAACAACCCCACCCCTACTCCATCTCCATTCTAAAACCTTTGGAGCCAAACTAAATGTATCATTGGTTCTCCAGTTTGCAGACAGCAGGCTATGGAACTTCAAGGCCTTCATAACTGTGTGAGTCAACTCCAATAAAAAATCCCCCCATATATATTTATTGTAGAGAAGCTCACAGGGGCTTTCAAGTTCACAGGAGTGGACAGTTTTCCAAAATTCTAACATTTTGATGAAAACTTATTTTTTTGTCATTGCAAATAAAGTATACTGTCAGTTGTTTTTCTCGAAAAGACAGGCTCACTTCATTTCTTTTTGAGATAACATCTGCCAAATACATGGATATGAAATAATCTTAATTGTTCTTTCTCTCAATCATTCTTTCAAGTAAAAATGACACCTCATTAAGTAAGCCCTACATGAGCTTGCAGTGTACACAATCTCAACCCACAAGTGCATTCCCACAAGGCCAACATTGCATGTATTTTGGTAAGTAGCAAAAATATTGTATGCATGTATTATGATTGTGACAGAATATTAAGAAGACAGACACTAAAGAGTCAAGTTTTAATAAACTTAATTATTTTTCCTACCTCATCAGCACATTCTCAGTGTGAAGCTTTCTTTCCTCTCTGAGTACCTAGGAGTGAAGAATCCTTTTTGTCTTAAAGAGTCCTGCTTGGTACCCTTCCTTGATTCATGCTAAGGGATTACCAGTGCTTTACTCACCAGGGCTTTTGCACCATCAATATAAATAAAGACAAAGAAAATGGCAAATAACATCTTAGGTTTGATTCAAAGACCTCATGTACTCCTGAGAGTGTCTGAGAAATCCTTAAGGCTCCATGAGCCACACTTGGAGAAACACTTGCATGGGGTACCATAACAGTGGTTAAATTATTAATAGATTCACTCATGTTCATGCTGATGGAGACATTTCAGGCGTGGAAGGTAAATTTTAAAGCTAAACTTATCCAAAGTAAGAGAATATCCAGGGAAATCAACCCATCATCAGATTGCCAACAGGTCTTCCAGAGAAATGTTGCCCTTTCAGAAACTCAGTGATGGTTTTCACTGTTGGACAAACACTCAGCAGTAGTGTTAGCTGATCAGCCTGAATGAGAGTAGGTTCATGATGTTGAGTCATGTGTATTCACTGTCCCTGCTAGAATGTCACTTTGCTTACAAGCTTTACGCAAGCCCTGGAGTGTCTGGATACAAGGGCTGATATTATCTATATAAAGGGTTATCATGTAACTGGTAAGATAACAGTTAGTGAATTTTAGCTAATAGTGAATTTTGGCAGGTTTTCACACAAGACAAATCTTTATATTCTATCATCACTCTAAGGTATACATATACATACCTCTTTGTCACCAATCCTTGAATTTTGTATCTCCCAAGACCCTGAATATTTGAAATCAAGCAGTAGCCACTATTTTAAGAATACATACCTCTGGCCATATCTTCTTTCAATCAGAGTGAACACACAGATATACTGCATAGAGTTCTACTATGTAGAAATTTCATTTCCTCACTATCATTGAGACTACTCCTGACTTGAACCATAATCACTTCCATCACAGTATATCATGGCATATCACTTTACAGTGTAAAGTGGGTCTGATTTTTTTCTTCCTCAGTCATTTTGTCAGTGGCACTCCCATGAGGTCATAGTGAATGAGTTGAAGGAAAGGCAGCAATTCAGTATGAGTAGTTGTCATGAAATCTGAACTTCAGCTCATGCAAATATACCCAGTCTCTCTTTGTGCTCAGTATCACATCATTATCACTTTATGTTGGAATGTTGCTGTTCGCGCATAACTTTAGAACTTTGTGGGTCAGTTAACACACAATTTATAATGGTGATCTCAAATAGCCTGGTAACTTGGTGTCCCATGATTGGGTATTTAATCCCTACCAGTGCTAAGTGGCAATAAAGATGCCATTCATTTCTCAAAAGGAGAGTAGATATTTGCATGACTATGCTTTAAAATCCTAGATGTATGCATTCTTATTCTCTTATGAGAGACCTCTCAAGAGAATTTTCCAAAATCCACATAGAGCTGATTCATATGGCCTAAATGGTAAATAGTTTCACCATAACCTAGATCAAATACAGACCCTTCTTTTGCTCAAAGCCCCACTTGAAACTCAGCAAATGGGCAAAGTAAACAAGGCATCAACTGGAACCCAAAGATGCCCATGAAACATTGACACTCTTAATGTTAGTAGGTGGAAGATACTTAGACTTTAATTTGAAGGAGAAATCTCAATATATCCCAAACCCTTGGGGCTCTCAAAACCCACCATTTTTTTAAAAAAGATTTATTTATGCATAAAATAACTGGGGACAGGCCAGAGACAGAGTGGGGAACAGACTAGGCGGAATGACTGAAATTCTCTGCTGAGAGGAGCAGCAGGCGAGACAGGAGAGGTTTGCTGTGCCATGTGGGTCACCTCCCTAGTTGGGGATTGAACTCGTGCTGTAGTGGCTGCTGATAGCTTGATAGTGTTGTGTCTTTAACCCCTGCCAAAACCCACCAAATTTTTTTTTTTTGTGTGGGCCCCTTGCCGGCGGCCAGGGAACAAACTGGCCCTGCAGAGGCTGCTGGCAGCCTCACAGCTCTGCGCTCAACCACTGCGCCACCAGGGGAGGCCCCAAAACCCACCAATTTTTAATGGGGTTTATCACCTACCTTCTAGAACTTATACGCCTTTCTAAAGTTTTCAGAGTATTTGTTGCCTCCTGCAAAACAGATCTATTAGCATGATTTCACAGTTTATGTAGCCAAGATTATGACAGAAAACTCTAGAGCTGAAAGTAACAATGAATACATTTTGTTGATCCGATCTTGTGAAAATCTCGCTTTTTGGTTGGTTTAAAAATATCTGATCAGGAATCAGGGATTGTGTTATTTTTCTCCAAAAGGAAAGTACATCTATAAAAGAGCATTTAAGACCACCACCTGCATAAGCTCATGAAAATCCTCTTCTACTCTCCAATCTCCACTATTATCCATGTGCACAAGCCAAGTTCATATTCTTGCATCTCTCAAGACCTTCATGGTGGCATTAATCTCCACAAACCATAAGGATGCAGTGCTTTTTAGTTAATATTTTGCCTGAGCAGGACAATTCTAGTAGTTTCCATTTGGCCCTGCCTATTACATTAAACCCTTTCCACAGGCCAGAAAGTCAGTTTGAAGGGTCTACTGGTGCGCAAGTATGTTCTTGGGAACTACATATTCAGAAACAGAATTAGGACTCACTGAGTATGTAGACCCACTGAGTGTGTGAATGCATAGAGTGTGTAAACCCACTGGATTCACATTGAAAAGGAAGCAGATCAAAGCTCTGGTAACAATCTAATCTCTCCAAAAATAGAAACGAAAAAGTGAAGGCAACAAATATGTAACAGTATTGAATATAATAGATATTAATCCAACTATGTCAATTACTTATTACTCCTTACTGGACAAGTAGTTTGAAAATATTTCTTCCCATTCCATAGATTGCCTTTTTACTTTGTTACATCATTATTTATTTACTGTGCAGAAACTTTTCAGTTTGATGCAGTTCCATGTAATCTATTTGTGCTTTTTTTTAAAAAGATTTATTTATTTATACATACAAGAATTGGGGTACAGGCCAGAGGTGGGGGAGGTGAGAGAATTCACTAGAGACAGAGAGGGAAATAGAACAGGTAGACTGACTGAAATACACTGCTGAGGGAAGCAGTGGTGAGTCAGGAGAGATGTGCTGCGCAATGTGGGTAGCTCCCTGGCTGGGGATTGAACTCATGCTGTCTTAACCCCTTGAGCCACCAGGGAGGCCCCCTATTTGTGCTCTTGGTGTCACATAAGACAGCACTGTGAAACTATCCACAGTCACTGCAGCACGAGTTCGATCCCCGGCCAGCCAGGGAGCTACCCACATGGCACGGCAGACCTCTCCTGACTCGCCCGTTGCTCCCCTCAGCAGTGTATTTCAGTCAATCTGCCTGTTCTGTTCCCCACTTTGTCTGTGGTGAATCCTCTCACCCCCTACACCTCTGGCATGTACCCCAGTTTTTGTATGCATAAATAAATAAATCTTAAAAAACAAACAAAAAAAAGAATAAATATTTTAGCAAGCTATTTTAGGCTTTCAAAATATGACACCAGTCTGCCTTTCTACTTTTATTTTTTACCATTACACTGCTGCACACCACAGTCCAGGCCCTTGTACCACTCCTAACCCCTAACAACACCACATATTTCTATGTATGCCTGCATATTGTCCTACATTCTTCAGATATCTGTGCTCTATGACATCCACCATAGCAATAATGCAAAAAATCTCTGGAGACTTTCCTAATCTTCTCCCTCTCAAGGAAGAATTAGTTTCATTTAGTTCACTAGTAAAGAATGTACTATGGCTGTTTGCATAATTGGTTTCTATTCTAGACTTTATTCTAGAAATTATTATCTACCAAATATAGTACATTATTTTTTAAAAGTAAATTTGATAACTCAGTCTTCATTTCTTTAGCTATAAAAAGATAGTGTTTTAAATACATCTGCCTAGAGAAATGCCCTTTGAAAATACAGATTCTGGTATCCCTCCTATGGACTATGATTTCAGAAGTCCAGGAATTAATATTTGAAATGACAGTACTTAGGTGAATCTTACAATTAGGTAGTATATTAAGGGACACTAAAATTACATCTAGGCCTTATCTTACTTTAAAATTACTTTTTTTTTCTTTCTCTTCTATAATTTCATATGGCATAGAAGAGAATAAAAGATAGGACAAAGGTGAAGAACACAGTTAAAGATGAATAGCTAGAGTCACTGATATACATCCCCTTTCTTCTTTTTTTTAACCCCTTTCTTTAAGTCTTCATTTTCAAGGGCAGCTTTAAAATTTTGAGTCTGATAAATGAGTAGAAATATAAGATGGTAAAGCACTCTAATACTGGATAAAGATGATGTGGTATGTATACACAAAGGAATACTATCTTAGCTATAAAAAAAAATATGAAATCCTGTTATTTGCAACAACATGGATGAAACTAAAAGAGAAATAAGTGATGAAAAAAGACAAATATTGTATAATTTTACTCATATGGTCATATATGGAAAAAAACAAATGAGCAAATAAAACAAAAATAAACAGACTACATGACCAAATAAGTAGTTACCAGAAGTGAGGAGGGGAAAAGGTAAGTGAGTCAGGTAAAAGGAATTAATTATATGATGAAGGACTGGACATAGAACTGGATTTTTAGTGAGAAAATTAATATATATATATACATATTAATGTATGTATATACTATGTAATATGTACAGATGTATTTATAATGGTGCATACCAGAAATTTATATAACATTATAATGCAATGTTACTTTGATTTAAAAAAAAAAAAACAAAGAATTTTCAAAGTTTTCACAATATCCTATCAGACCAAAAGGCTTAGTCACAGAACAAAAAGTTTAGGTTCAAATCAGAACTACAAACACCACTAATCAAAACAACATAAATCCATAAGTAGCAAACTGACCACAAATAGGCAAAAGTCCTTACTGACAGAGTGAATGTTGGGCCTAAGAGCAAATGGTAAATCAATGCATTTCATGACTAATATTTATTTTGTTCCTCTCTGACTCTTACTGGGTAAGGTTTCTAAATAAAAAAAGAAACTAATTGCTTTATTTCAAAATAGATAGTGGTTTTTAATGGTATGTTTTGGTTTTGGGCTTTTTCCCCTTCATGCAGGACATGTATTATATATGAGAGACCAACCCAGCAAATAAATCACTGGGTTAGAGTAATATGACTGTTAATACCATCAAATGTCTCTAACTTACAATTATTTCCATTCCTATATATCAATGAAATATTTGGCAAATAGGTTGTTTTTGCAACAGTCTGGTTTACAGTGAATCAAAAAAAAAAAAAAATTGTTTGCCTGTGAGGAAAATAAGCATTGATTCTGGAAATGAGCCACAATTTCTTGGGTGGCCTAAGAACAAGTCACTAGACTTGCCTAGACCTGATTTTCCCATCTGTGAAATGATAATAGTTTTTACCTACCTCATTAAGAGATGTCAGACATTAATTAATGTTCATAATGGGGCTTGAGATCTGTGATTAAAAGCTGTTATACTTGACGAAAACAACCGTTCAACCGTTGAGGAGCAGTAAACAAATCAGGAGAGATGTGTAGAAGAAATATTGAAGAGTGAAAAGTCAGTCAGGAATGGGGAGTCAGGACTAGGACAAAAATCTCTTTTGATGTATAAGTATTCACACATTTTTTCTTTCTGTAGGGTTAAGCAATATGCTTACCTAATGGCTCAGGAAAGGGAACCTTTCTTCCCTCCACTGAGGTTTTTAGCCTTTTTTGTGCAATAGCCTTTTTGAATATTTTAATGAAGTCATAGACCACAACTCGTAATAATTTTTAAATGCATTTAAAATATGTAGGATTATAAAAGAAACTGATTTTTAAGGCACAGTTATCAAAATATTTTTAATTTTAGAGTGAAATGTGTGCTTCTTTATTAAATTCAATGAAATCTAATGCCAAAATTTCAAAGTAGTAACAGTTGTTTACAACATGTAAACAACAAGTCTAATGGGATATGAAAATCTGTTTTTTATTGGTGATAAAGTTAGAGACATTACTCTTATTCCTTTGGTTTGTTGCCTATTTTTGTAATTTTTAAAATGCTAAGGTTTAGTTGAAAGTTACTGAGAATAAAAAGATATATATATATCTTTTTATTTATATATATCTTTTTATTTATATATACACATATATATATATACAAATATATACAAATCTATATATACAAATTTCCATTCAAGCCTGTGGACTCTCTAAACTTTATCCAAGGGCTCCTTAAATATTTGTATCTCAGATAAAGAAACCTTGGTCTACACCTATCCTGGGATCTCTGGTTTTACTACTACTTATCAAAGTGAGATCAAGTGATCACAATTATGAAGGGTTTATTAAAAATGCCAACCTTTTGGCCTTTTCCTAAACCTGCTGAATCAGAATTAGTGTTAGAGAATGGCTGAGAGAGTATTTTTAGCAAACATACAAGTAACTGACACATCCAGGAAAGTCTCACAATTGCAACAAAGCAATTGATTTAATATTGAGTGTTGGTTACATCAATAACATCTTCAAGGGGATCACAGTTATCAAGCCAGAGATCCTTCAAGAATAGTTTTAGAGCTTGTTTATAATAATATAAGTCTGGAAAGAAACTAGAAATTTTAATTTTTAGTAGGCATTCAAAATATTATGATGAATATTTTCAACTAAATACATTATGAAAAATGTTCTTAAACAAAGACACTGAAAGTCAAAGTATAAAATCTGCTTGTTGAAATTTACATCAGAATCATCAAAACAATACTCTTCCGTTTCTGTACTAGTTAATATAACTTAAAAGAAAGTCTTTACATACAACAAATCAGAAATCAAAACATGTCACAGAAGACTCAAAAGGTGAGACAGTCTCATGCCCATTTTTTTTCAAAGTTTTATTTATTAATTTTCATACAAGAACCGGGGTACAGGCCAGATGCGAGGGAGGGTGAGAGGATTCACCAGAGACAGAGGAGGGAACAGAACACTGCTGAGGGGAGCAGTGGAAGAGACAGGAGAGGTCTGCTTTGCCATGTGGGATTCTCGCTGGCCGGCTGGGATTGAACCACGCTGCAGAGCCTGCGGACAGCTTCACAGTGTGGCACTCAACCGCCTGCACCACCAGGGAGGACCCTCATGCCCATTTTTAAATTCAAGCTTTAAACTCATAGGCAATGGTCTCCCTGGTGGTGCAAGGAGTTAAGACGCAACCTATGAAGCTATCACCAGCCACTGCAACACAAGTTCGATCCCTGGCCAGGGAGCCACCCACATGGCACAGCAGACCTCTCCTGCCTCACCCGCCGCTCCCCTCAGCAGTGTATTTCAGTCAGTCTGCCTGTTCTGTTCCCCATTCTGTTTCTGGTGAATCCTCTCACCCTCCCGTGCATCTGGCCTGTACCTCAGTTCTTGTATGCATGAATAAATAAATTAAAAAAAAATAAACTCACAGGCAAAATTTATCATCAATAATGTGAAAAGCAATAATACAGTAATTGAACTGCAGAACAATGAAAGACCATCTTGAGTTTTCAATTATCTTTTCTTTTTTTTAAATGTAGAAGCTCTGGGGTGTAGGCTACGGGTGCTGGTGGTGAGAGGATTCACCAGAGACAGAGTGGGAAGGAGAACAGGAGGATCTACTGAAATACACTGCTGAGGGAAGCAGGGAGCCAGACAGGACAGATCTGCTGAGCCATTGGCTGGGGATTGAGTTCAGGCCATAGTGGATACCACTAACACTTAACTTCTAGACCACCAGGGAGGCCCTCAACTTTTTTCTTCCGCTTCACAAGACATTATACCTATCCCAGAACTCTGTAATTTGAACTTCAGACTAGAAAATCTGTCTACCAGACATTTATCCCTGTATTTCACAGACAACTCAAGACAATACAGATCAAAACTGAGCTTACTGCATTCCTCCAGAGTGGCATTTTATATTTTTTTGTCTTGAATACTGGTATCACCATCTAGCAAGATACCCAGAAGTTGTCCTAGACATCTCCCTATTTCTTTTATTCTTTGCTAGGGTCACTTTTAGAGTGATAAGCAGTTGTAAAGCTCCTACAGTGGCCTGCAGTTCTTTGAGTCTGCATTTTTGGAGTAGTAATCTCCAATGTGGCTGATGTTTTAAAGCACACACAGTGATTGGAAGAGTGCTTCTCAGACAGCTCTCATTCCTGAGATTAACTACCACATCATCTCTACAGTTTAGGAGAGTTTAGGAGAATGGGTTTATACCAGCTCAAGTTTAGGTCTATGAAGTTAAATACCTTTTGTTTCTATGATTTGTTTTTCCTTGCATCATTTTTTCATATGCTTCACGCCATTCAAGAATAAGATTTTTGAGGTCCAAGTTTAAGTGTAGTTCTTAGAGAATAGTCTCTCAGTATGACTCTGACCTGGACAAGAGAAATCCTTGGGATCTCACATGGCCATGACTGAATCTTGAGGATGGGAGATCCACCTAACTTATTGTCTATGATTCAGAATTTGGAATTCTGATCAACATCTGGTATAGTTAAACTGACCAAGGTGAGTGCATAGTTAAGATTTGAGGGGTAGGATGACTCAAAACCCTCAAAATTGAAGGGTTGTTGCATTGTTTTTGGGTAAATCCCTCTAAGACCAGTAGGGCTACTGCATGAAGTAGGCTCTAGTAAGGATCTAGTAAGTAGACCAGGGGGTGGGTGAAGACAAAGATTCAGTTCTAGCATCTCAGGCAGAGCCTCAGTATGCAAACTTTTGATTTACAAATGTCAATCGCATTGTGGGACTGCTCTGTGTTATCCACTCCACCAACTATTTTCTTCTTCTTATTTCTCAGGCAGGGCAGAATAATATGTATTCCATATAAGTTGCTCCAGAGAAAATAGAGCAAATTCTTCCCGAAACAGGATAAAAGGGTTACAGAAAAGACTGTTTGCGTCACTATGAAACGCCTAAGTCTAAGCAAGGTTATGTGATTTCAAATGCTGATGAAATTAGAGATTTGAGGAATGAGACACAGAGATAATATTCTTCTCAATGAGTCCCAGGATGTACAGTGGCAGGGAATGCATGAGCAGTGGTAGAGCAAACAAAGGTAGGATTCTTCAGGGATTGAAGCAGCACAGAGTGGGGTCTATGTTACTGAGCACATGTCACCCTCAATTCAGGATTGTGGAGTCGAAATAATCAGGGCTTTAGGGGACAACAGAAATTATTCAGAAAAAGAAAAGAAATGGAAGAATCCCAGGAAAAGCCTGCATCATTGAGATGCAACCTTGCAGCCAGTGGAAGTGGACCTTGAATTATTGACAGGAATCAACTGGTCTTTCACTATAGATTAGAAGCAAAATGTCTTTAGTTATTTTTTAAATTATTTTTAATCTACTCTTTAAATGGCTAGGCTATAACTACAAGCAAGAATGCATTATTGAGAAACTGTGAATGACTGCTGGTAGGAATGCAAATTGGCCCAGCCCCTAAGGAAAGCTGTGTGGAGGGCTCTCAGAAGACTAAATAAGGATCTACCTTATTATGATGCAGCAATTCTACTACAAGGAATCTACCCAGAGGACACAAAAACATTAATTCTAAAGGAAACCTGGACTCCTATATTTATTGCAGCACTATTTACAATAGCTTAGATATGGAAACAACTTAAATGCCCCCAAACAGATGAATGGACCAAGAAAATGTGGTATATAGGCACAATGGAATGCTACTCAGCAATGAAAAAAAGATAAACTCATGTCGTTTGCAGTAACATGGGTGGAAGGGGAAGGTATTATACTATGAAATAAGCCAGAAGGAAAAAGAAAAATATAGAATGATTTTTCTATTATAGTGGAGCATAAGAAACCTGAACAAGGGTCAGGGAAAAGACAAAGCTTGCAAGTTGACCATAGACTTGCGACAAACAAGAGAGGGGAAGGAAGAGGGAGCAAAAGAGGAGAGGGAAGAGACAAGGGACTATAGTGATGGATTATATGTGCTATGGTGGTTGGAGAACTATGGGGACTACTCCTGAAGGGAGATAATGATGTAAGAAAATAAATAAAAATTAAATTTTAAAAATGATGAAGAAAATGCAAATCAAAACTACCATGAGATACCATCTTACACCAGTGAGAATGGCACATATTAAAAAAACTAGCAACAACAAATGTTGGCGAGGGTGTGGAGAAAAAGGAACTCTTCTGCACTGTTGGTGGGAGTGCAAACTGGTCCAACCACTATGGAGAGCTGTGTGGAGATTTCTGGACCTACTAAACATAGAGCTTCCACAGGATCCAGCAATTCCACTCCTAGGTATTTACCCAAAGAACACAGAAACATCAATTCCAAAGAACACCTGCACCCCTATGTTTATAGCAGCACTATTTACAATAGCTAAGCTTTGGAAACAGCCCAAATGCCCAAAAATAGATGACTGGATCAAGAAGATGTGGTACATATATACCATGGAATATTACTCAGCATTCAAAAAAGATAAACACATGCAATTTGCAGCAACATGGATGGCGCTGGAAGGGATCATGCTCAGCGAAATAAGCCAAAAAGAAAAAGAAAAATACCGGATGGTCTCACTCATAGCAGGAATCTAGAAAACTTAAATAAGGGACCAGGAAAATGAATAACTATAAGAAAGTGAAAATCAAAATCAACAAAAACTATGAACCAGAGATACTTTTTGGGGGGTGGGGGGCGGGAGGGGAGGGATTGGGGTCAGAAAGGGGGGATTGCAATTGTAAAAAAAAAAAAAAAAAAAAAGAAAGATGGTATGAAAAAAAAAATGATGAAGAAATGTGAATGGGTGGGGGTAAGCAGAAGGGAGGTGTACTAGAGGGCATGAGATAATGGATCCTGTATTAGAGCTTTGATTTGTCTGAATGTGCAATTTTATATTTTACTTCACATTATTTCATTCCATTTCATTTTACCTTCCCTGCTCTATTCTACTATTTACTCCCTTACTCCAAAAAATACCAGTGTTTGTTATAACCTATAGCTGATAACAACAATAAAGATCAAGACCTGCTTACTCCAGTCTAGTAAGTACTAACTGTATGTATCTATTGACCAGTGGAAATGTGACTAATCTAAAATGGAAGATTAAACATAAAATACCTATCATATCTCATAAATTTGTTACAAGAAGGAATGTAAAACATCTCATTAATGTTTACATTAATTACATGTTGAAAATATATTAGATACCTTGTTTTAAATAAAATGTATACTAAAATTAAATTCATCTGCTTCCTTATACTCTAAGTGTAACTAATGGAAAATTCAAAATTATATATATGGCTTGCATTATTTCTCCATTGTACAGTGCTGATCCAATGCATATATTGGTTCCAGGGCCATTGCTTTGTGTGTGTGTGTTTATGCTAAATACTAAGGAGTTAGTATGTTGCCAATAGCTCTAAAATTTAGTGTGTTAATAAATCATCTAGGGAGGGCCTCCCTGGCGGTGTAAGGGGTTAGGATGCAACCTACAAAGCTGTCTGCATCCTCTGCAGCATGAGTTCAATCCCCAGCTGCCAGAGAGCTACCCACATGGCACAGTAGACCTCTCCTGTCATGCCCACTGCTCCCCTCAGCAGGGATTTTTAGTCAGTCTGCCTGTTCTGTTCCCCACTCTGTCTCTGGTGAATCCTCTCACCACCACCCCCCACACCTCTGGCCTTTATCCCAGTTCTTGTATGCATAAATAAATTAATCTTTAAAAAATATTTCTTTTTCATGTAATGGAATATCTCAGTATTACAAAACAATTTTTGTATTGAACCCATATTTTAGTGACATTCTGTAGGGATTAGTGAAAATAAAGTTATTTATTAAAAACTGAATTCATCATATGATTTGAATTTCAGTTTTTAATAAATAACTTTATTTTCACTAATCCCTACAGAATGTCACTAACATATGGGTTCAATACAAAAATTGTTTTGTAATACTGAGATATTCCATTACATGAAAAAGAAATATTTTTTAAAAACTGAAATTCATCACATGATTTCTAGTACAAATCCACACTATTATTAAACTTTATCAAGTTTTTATCAAGGATGAGATACTCAAGAATGCCTCTTCTTCAAGAAATACTATTATTTAAGTATAAGTGTTAAACTTTTACAAAATGCATGCTGAATGTACTGATATACAGGTGACTTTCAACAGACTAATTTTAGTAGGAATCTATGTTGCTAAAAAAGTGATTGGGGGCCTCCCCCAATGGTGCAGCGGGTTGAGCGCTGGGCTGTGAAGCTGCCCGCAGCCACAGGCGAGGGTCCTACATGGCGCGCAGACCTCTCCTGCCACCCTCTGCTCCCCTCAGCGGTGTACTTCATCACTCTGCCTGTTCTACTCTCCACTCTGGCTCTGCTGAACGCTCTCACCCTCCCGTACCTCTGACTGTACCCAGTGCTTGTATAAATAAATAAATAAATCTTTAAAAAAGAAAAAAGAAAAGAAAAGTCTCACTATCAAGATACTGGTATGGGCTTGTAGACATTTGTAAAGACATTGACTTTTATTTCATGCAAAATTGGAAGCTTAGAACAGAGAAGTGACATGATCTGACTTACCATTTAAAAAGATCCCTAGCCACTATAGTCCGCATACAGTGGGGAAGAAGGCTGTGTCAGCACATCCTTCTGTTCTGTCCTGGAGTGATGCTGTCGTACTAAGTGGCGGTGAACAGGTTAATTCTGACCAATAATTTATCTTTTATTCAAGGCTATGATCAATCCCTAGACATCACAGCTGTTGATGCACTCCTTGGCACACCAAAGCAAACTCAATTCATGTTTGGTTTTCAGAAAAAAGGGACTCAAAGTAAAGGTGGAGGGATTTTTATTATTTTAGGAGCAAATATAGTAATTTGTTATTGATAAAAGTATTTTCTTAAAGTTAAGGATAAGAGTTGGAGTCCTAGAAGTTTGGATAATAGATTCCATGAAAAGTTAAGAGAGGGCAAATGTAACTCTATAAAGCAGAGGAATTTTCAGTTTCTGGTGAATATTTGAGAGGGGGAAAAAACAGAAGTGAGAAAAGTTGATGGATATTTGAAGGAAGGGCCAAAGAGAGGAAACCCCTTTAGCATGGTATCTAAGCAAGAACTAAGGAAATCAATTGTATCTTACAGGAATGTGAAAAGTGGCAAGCAAACTATTTCTCCTTGTCCCCTCCAATATGCAGAAGTAGTCTGTATTTTTCACTAATATTGTAGTGTGAGTTGATTTTTATGTGAAAGCTGTAAGTGCTTCTTATTGGATAACACAAAGTAAAACAAAATGAGCATCTGCGGATGCAGTGGGAAAGAAGAAAAGGTATTTCCTCTTCAATACATTTTAAGATCTCCATAGCCAAGTTTTCCTCATCACTGTCCATCAAATGGACAGTATGAAATTGTTCTAGGAGGAAACCCCAAATTTTATTACTAGTCAATAGTTTTAAAGGAAAAATAAAGAGCATTTTAAAAGATGTGAGTCAGCAGTAGAAAACAAGAAAAAGTCACTAGTTTTTTCTGTATGAAATTTTCCAGCTTAGCTAAGGCTATAATTCAATAGTCTCTAAAATTGTTGCTATCTCAAAAAGTTTGGCAGAAAACATCTATGCCCACAAACCCATCTCTCTTCCTAGGAACACAGATAGATGCTATTTCCCTGTCACTGCTGCAATTGAATGTGTGATAAAATAGTCCTAGCCAATGCAATATGGGCATATGGGCATGACATGAGCCATTTTCAGCCTGGCTCATAAAAACTTCCCATAAAGGTCTTCCATCCATTACTTGATTGGAGAGGTCTTAGAGGACCTAGATAATGCAGGGCCTGGGTCCCTGAAAAAATACTTGGAAGCTCCCAACTAAGGCCACCAACATGGAGTTGTTGAAAGAGTAAGAAATAAACTCAATGTTAAGTCACTAAAATTTGCTGATTATCTGTTAGAACACCCAGCATTACAGCTTAACTAATACAAAGGATGACAGTTTTCATTATAAGAAAAGATTCATATTTTTTCTCTGATACATAGAATCACAGAATTCTGGAGTTGAGTAAAAAAAGATATTAGATACTAGATTGTTCAAACTATGTTTTCCAAGTTTGTTAATAATTCTTCATGCACTCTCTTCTACATGAAATTCCTGACTTGTTTCATTTTCTACATCTTTCCACCATTCTGAGATTGGATTTGGGTATACCATCCCCAAGTATGATGTCTTAACTGTTCAGGAATATTTTTAGATTACTCCCAAGTGTCAAGGGGAGCTCATAAGTAAATTATGAGATTATAAATAAATGTTCGAGTTGCTAATATTGTTATGGATGAATTTACACTCCAAACATTTATGTAAACATAAAAATAAGTCCAACAATCTCTTCCAGATGAGCAATATCTGAATTTAATACCTAAAAAAACATTCATTGTTAAATATTGTAGTGGTCAATGATTTTACCTTAGGGTTCCCCCCCTCATTTTTTTAAAGATTTATTTATATATGCATAAAAGAGCTGGGGTACAGGCCAGAGATGGGGGACGGTGAGAGGATTCACCAGGGACAGAGTGCAGAACAGAACAGGCAGACTGAAACACACCGCTGAGGGGAGCAGTGGGTGAGACAGTAGAGATCTGCTTCGCTGTGTGGGTTGCTCCCTGGCCGGATGGGGTGGGGGATTTAACTTGTGCTGCAGAGGCTGCGGATTGCTTCATAGTGTGGTGCTTAACCCCTTGCACCACCAGGGAGGCTCCCCCCTCTCTTTTAAATATATCTTCCCAGTTATGATTACTCTGCTGCTTCAAAACAAACTTCCACATATCTGCCCTTGATGAAAACTCTTGAATCAATTCTCATTTTTTGCAAGGCATGATTCTTCCAGAGAATTTTTTCCAATGGCTTTTGGTATATACACAATTGTAACTGTAATTTATTTCATATATCACGAACATTAATTTCTAGTCAGGCATTCTTAGTTAAACATTTAATACAATTAGCAGATTTAGTAATAACCTGCTTGATGACATACTGTTTTTTTTTTTCCAAAATTCATTTACTTACGCATACAAGAACTGGGGTATAGGGCAGAGGTACGGGAGGTGAGAGGATTCACCAGAGACATAGTGGGGAACAGAACAGGCAGATAGACTGAAGTACACTGCTGAGGGAAGTAGCAGCGAGTCAGGAGAGGTCTGCGCGCCATGTGGGTAGCTCCCTGGCTGGGGATCGAACTCACGCTGCAGAGGCTGCGGCCAGCTTCACAGTGCTGTGCCAAACCCCTTGTGCCACCAGGGAGGACCAATGAAATACTGTTTTAGAGTAAAAATTCCCAGACCGCCTTAGGGCATTCTGCTAATAAGTTGTATTCTTTTTTCCCAAAGAGATCATTTTTCACCTCACAGGACTCATTGTTCCACAACTATTATTCAAAAAATGACTTTATATTTTATATTCCCATTGCTATAGTAAAAGTTTATATTATGACAACTAATATGCAACAAAGGATATATTAAGCAAACTGCATAATTATTCAAGTGTTAAAGTAAAACTTTGATCTTTAAACAATTTGTAACAGCAACAGATTTAAAGTTTGTGTATTTTCAAGATTTATATCCCATTACAAGAGTCAGCAATCCTTTGAAAAGTGATGGAGCATCAAAATAGTTCTCTAATAATTAAAACATTTGTAGTCTTTCTGGCTATAGTAACAATTATCATTTAATGTTTTTCAGCATATCATATTTTCTTTCTTCCACAATAGATCTCCTTTTCTTACAAAACAGTGTTAGCATTCTCAATATCTTTTTAAAAATTACAATCAGAATATTTCATAAAATTTATATTTAATGTGATTATCTAGAAATCTATTTTGATGAACATTAGTTTATTATAGTTTGGGGTTTTGTTTTCTTTTCTTTAATAATTGAAATTATTTTCAACTAAACCAAGTGCTAGCACTTACGGTGAGGCTGAAAAGACACTAGACTTTTTTTTGTTCTCAGACTAAACAAGTAATTTTTCTAACTGTGATTTCAAAATTCATATTGTACTGTTCCTTACATAATTTCTTTTTTTTAAGATTTATTTATTTTTATACAAGAGCTTGGTTACAGGCCAAAGATGCGAGGAGGAGACAGAGACAGAGCAGGGAACAGAACAGGCAGAAGGACTGAAATACACTGCTGAGGGGAGCAGCAGGCACGACAGGAGAGGTTGAGAGGTCTGCCACGCCATGGGGGAATCTCCTTGGCCGGCCAGCAATCGAACTGGAGTTGCAGAGGCTGTGGACAGCTTCACAGTGCTGCGCTCAACCTGCTGCGCCATGGGGGAGGCCCTGTTTTTTACATAGTTTCTATTAGGAAAAAAATGTTTCTAAAACTTCTAACTTCTTAGTGTCTCAAGTGCTATTTCCTTTTTCCATTGACACATTCTAATAGCCTGGGCACTGATACCTTTTGCTCAGCCTCACTACCACACACCCCTAACTGGTCTCTTTTGTATTTAATGGCCTTATAACTTTCCTAAAATTATTCCATTAGATCATTTTCTTGTTTACTAACTTATAATTGATGGCCAAAGTAGAAATTTCTTTGTCTTTGAATCATATTATATACATTTTTATAATTCTGGCTTCTTTTACCAATTACATTTATACTAAATAAATGTTTTTAACGGCTTAAAGTTATTTCAAGTAGATATAGAGGAGTTCATAGTAGAAAGCAATATTACTGTAAGGAGAAAAGAAAAGAAAAAAGTCTTATTGTCATTTACTATATCTTATATATTTCCCTAAAGGACTTGTGAGCTAGACACTATCATTTTCATTTCATAGATAAGAAACCAAGGTCCAGCAATTCCATTCCTAGGTATTTACCCAAAGGACACAGAAACATTAATTCCAAAGGGCACCTGCACCCCTATGTTTATAGCAGCACTATTTACAATAGCTAAGCTTTGGAAACAACCCAAATGCCCAAAAATAGATGACTGGATCAAGAAGATGTGGTACATATATACAATGGAATATTACTCAGCAATCAAAAAAGATAAACACATGCAATTTGCAGCAACATGGATGGAGCTGGAAAGGATCATGCTCAGCGAAATAAGCCAGAAAGAAAAAGAAAAATACCAGATGGTCTCACTCATAGCAGGAATCTAGAAAACCTAAATAAGGGACCAGGAAAAAGAATAAGTATAAGAAAGAAAAAATCAAAATCAACAAACAACTATAAATCAGAGACACACTATGGGGGTGGGGCGAGGAAAGGAGGGACTGGAGTCAAAATAAGGGAGGTGCAATTGTACGGGGAATATAAAAATTTAAAAAAAAACATTTTTTAAATGAAATGAAAAAAGAAATTAAGGTTTAAAAAGCTAAATGATGACTAAGTGGACACAGTTTGAATGTAGAAGGTAGAGTCAAAGACGTGTCCAATTAAAAAACTTCCTGCCCAGGAGTTTTGGTTTCTCAGCTGGAAGTATATGAATATACTTGGGTCATTCAGGAAAATTTGACTTGGCACCTATTATTGGAGCATAGTTTCACCATCATTGTTAGGCAGTTTTTCTTAATAAATCACATGATAATGACTGGAGGATTTGGAAGTTCAGTAAAGAGAATGAAGTCTGCTGTTTCAGTGAGTGTATCTACCAAGAGTGGTATAATCTTTGGAAAAATGCAACTATTTTATGAAATCTAGTATAGTGGTTTTTCCAGGGGGCTGGGGTACAGGTGAATGAATAAGTCTTGCAGGATTTTCAGACCCCAAAAGAAGTAACAAGGTCATTTTATAATGTAGGGCAATGTGTTGGAAAAGTGAGCATGTGAAATTTCCAAGAACAACATAAGCATATGAGCACAATCAAGATTGACATTTGTATTTCCTCATTCCCTCACTTGAATCATGCGCAAGGTATTTCTGTTTAATTTAGTTGCTGATTGAGGCGGTGTCTGACTCATCACCAAACATTAAATAGTATAATCTCTACTTTTGCTTCTGACTAATTGTCTTAGTTATTGCCAGTTGTGGTCAACAAGTGTGCACTTACAGCTAGGGTCAGCTTTCCAGTCAGTTGTTTCCTTGAGGTTTTACTGATCTAAACCATAGGTGAGAGCCAGCTTCAGGCCAGTTGCTCCTATAGGAACTTAAATTCTATATTCATACTGTCCAAAACAGAGGCTAAACTATTTTGTTATGGTAGATTGGCCACTTCATACACAGTCTAAAAAGATGGCCACACACACACATATAATCCTCCAATGGAGAATTTACAAATTATCTAAATAAAATTACACATCCATCTATGCATAGTGAGCAGGAGGTTAAAAGCACCATTTTTTTTAGATTTCACTTTCATTCATCCAAAAATATTTATTGAGCACTTATTATCTGTGAAGAATCTTTTTTAGGAGCTATAAATGTATCTGAATACAGCAGATAAAAAGCACTGTCCTCATCCAGCTCATATTGTACTAAAGTAAGACAAACATGCAATAAAAATAAGAAAAACATATCACGTAGAAGGAAATACCATGAGATATAGATTTCCTTTATTTATTTATTTATTTATTTATTTATTTTTTGTTATATTTTTAATTTTTCTTTCATTGTTCTTCATTTTTGGATAGTAATTGATTTCTCCCCTCAGGTATAGTTTCTGTAAATATTCCACCACCACGTCAGCTGTGAATCTTCATCACAGTCCCTAGTTCTCTTCCCTCCCCTATTTTGATCACCCTCTTCCTCCCCTGCTGTATGCCTCAGGAGATCTAGATTTACTTCAAAATATACCCAAGGGCCTCCCTGGTGGCTTAGGGGTTAAGTCTCAGGGCTACCACCCATGAAGGCCTGAATTTGATCCCACCAGGAAGCTGACCCACATATGGAGCAGCAGACCTCTCCTGTCTCTCCTGCTGCTCCCCTCAGCAGTGTATTTCAGTATATTTGCCTGTTCTGCTCCCCACCCTATTTCTAGTGAATCCTCTCACCCTCACACCTATGGCCTACACCCCAGTTCTTCTTCTATGTAATAAATAAATCTTTTTTTAAAAATACACCACAGCCGGGCGTGGTGGCGCGTGCCTGTAGTCCCAGCTACTCGGGAGGCAGAGGCAGGAGGATCGCTTGAGTCCAGGAGTTCTGGGCTGCAGTGCGCTATGCCGATCGGGTGTCCGCACTAAGTTCGGCATCAATATGGTGACCTCCCGGGAGCGGGGGACCACCAGGTTGCCTAAGGAGGGGTGAACCGGCCCAGGTCGGAAACGGAGCAGGTCAAAACTCCCGTGGTGATCAGTAGTGGGATCGCGCCTGTGAATAGCCACTGCACTCCAGCCTGGGCAACATAGCGAGACCCTGACTCGGAAAAAAAAAAAAAAAAAAATACACCACAAAAAGTAGGGGATGTGTAGGGTAAGATAAAAGGTATCAGGCTTCTCTGCCCTCCCGCCATTAGGCTAGATTACGGAACCCTGCGGTCCTGAATGCATGCCTGATGGCAAGCACCTGGAGTAGGGTGTGGGCATAGGTATATGGGATTCACCTGGGCTAAGACTGTGCTTTTAAGGGCAGCATCACGGGGACGCCAGCAGAAGCCAAGAAGCTGAGCAAAGCCGAGAGAGAAGCAAGAGAAGCAGAAGCTGAGGAGAAGGCTGGAGAGCCCAGATAGAGGGAAGACTTGCTGGGGGCTGGGAGGCCTGCCAGCCTCCCGGCCCCCAGGACCCTGCCTGCAGTATACTGGGTAAATCCCAATAAAAAGCCTGCAAAAAATCACAGGACTCTGACTCCTTCTTTACCTGGTCTGCTGGATATTAGAAAACCTGCACCGTGTCCTGTCCTGACCCTACAGGATGGTATAGATTAAATAAGATTGGTAATATATTAATGATCATTGAAGCTTGGTGATCAGAATGTGGAGGTTCATTACATCACATGCACATTGTTTATTTTTTATAGAGCTTATATAGAAAAGTAAAGCAGATAGAAGCATAAGAAGTAGTTGCGGTACAACTAAAGATGGACTAGTCAGAGAAGGCCTGCTGAAAGGGGTATCTGAGCAAAGGCCTTGTAGGTAGGTTCATACATTTACTCAGTGTACTCAGATGTATGGTGGCAATGAGATAAGTTCATTGTCTATTAACATCTGATCTCCCTTGTGAGCCCCCACCCTTGTGGGAAGCAAGGAAGAAAAAAATCTAAATTTAATTCAACCCAGGAAAACCTCATCTTAATCTACGTTTTGCCGCAGCAGTGTAGGATGGGAGACACTGATGAGGCAATGTGGAGAACCAATCTTATATTATCTACAGTGAACACAACCTTGTCAGTTAGTCTGGGGTTAACAAGTCTAAGGGTTAACACCCAAGAATTGTCTAAGTATGCAAGTCTGCACATTTTTAAGCTTATTCTCAGTTTATTACTTTTATATTCTCATCTTCTTAAACAACTTCCCTTCCTCTCACCCCCACAATTGCTCGTTGCATCATCTTCAGGTGATACTAACTGGTTGTTCTATCACTGTTCAACAATTACTTTATTTTCTTATTATATTGTCATTCTTACAAAGAAGGATTCTATTCCCCAGACCATCAGGAATGAGGCCTACACAGTGTAACGTCAGTTATAGCCCATCCTGGTTTAGTCACACTCCAATTGTGGTTTTCGCTTATCCTATGCTTATCATTATAAGACTATAAACATTTTGCAGTTGCCTTATCCTTATCTATTTTTCACAATGTCTTGGTGACCTTATACTTTGCCCTGAATTTGGTGACTTTATAATTCTGTTTTTTCTAACCTACATTAATAAAATTCTATTCTCCAATAGAAAATACTTTTCCTTTGATCAATTCTACTCAAAACCAAGAATTTGAACACTGGTTCTTCAGCTCCTGTCCCAAAGTACTGCTCCCAACCCCCACCCACACCCCAGAAGTGGACTTAACATCTCTCCTTTTTCTGTCTCATTGAATCCTCCCTTTTGAAAACTCCCAGGCTAGTACTTTTTTTTTAACTTAGATCACAGTTGGGCATGATGTGAATAGTATATTTAAAAGAAAATGAAATTGTGCTAGACAGAGTATATCAGTATGCTGTGCAAATAACAAGAATAATTTTTGGTGGAAACTTTAGTTTCAGCTATAACATATATACACTGAATATTATACATACATGTGAACTGGGTCATAACACAAAGTTTCCTATTGTGGTTAGTGGTGCTTTGAAAACCCAGTCACTATCAGGCCTAGCTTTTGATATGTTAAATGCAAGTAAAAAGGAGTTTGGGAAATCTTTTCATTCTCCAGGTTTGCAAGACAATTATCTTCCTAGAGAGGTCAAGAAAGTCAGCTTTTGAGTTGAAAGCTCATCAATGTCCTTTTTGGTGTAGCTTCTTTTGTATAATAGCCTTTGGCTCCTTTTGTGTAATAAGCCTCAAACCCAGGGGAGGAAGGCTGCAAAGAAGCATTAAGTTGCATCCTATAACATTGTAAAATAGCACCCAATTAAACATGCCAATTATGAGCCTGGGGCTTCCACATGGATTTGCAGGTGCTTAAGCAGAAAAGGCAGTTTTCTTTTTTATTGATGCAACACGTACTCTAGAGGATGAAGCAGTGATGGCTTGCAGATCACTTGGACAGCTGTGGGAGGGAATGCTAGTACCTGCACAACAGCAGTTTCTTTTTTTTAATATTTATTTATGCATACAAGAACTGGGGTACAGGCCAGAGATGTGGGGGGTGAGAGGATTCACCAGAGACAGAGTGGGAAACAGAACAGGAAGACTGACTGAAATACACTGCTGAGGGGAGCAGTGGGCAAGACAAGAGAGGTTTGCTGTGCCGTGTGGGTTGCTCCCTGGCCAGCAGGGGATTGAACTTTGTGCTGCAGTGGCTGCAGATAGCGTCATAGGTTGCATCTTAACCCCTTGCACCACCAGGGAGGCCCAATTTCTTTAACAAACTGGTTCAATCAAGTGGGTATAAATAAATACCGTAGTTCCCCTCTCTCATCCTTGGACTTCAACAGATGCACTTATCCAATTAGAATGTAATGATTTTTGTTGACTGTGGTGCCCGGCTAGCTCAGTCAGTAGAGCATGAGACTCTTAATCTCAGGGTCGTGGGTTCGAGCCCCACGTTGGGCGCCAAGCTGTTATAGCGCAGCCCCGATATTGAACGGGTTGCCTGGCTGTGGGTCCTCACCCACGCGCTTAAAAGGGACTTATTAATACTCCACTACAGGCATACACAAAAGGTTAATAAAAGGTTTATTTACAAGGGCAAAGGAAATAAGGAAAATGTACAACTCAGGGAGAAAATAGGGAAATAAAGTCTTTAATGCGTCCTACCTGATCCACCAACCTGGAAACCCAAAGGCACTCTCAGAGCTGGCCAGACGCTGTGAGTTGGCAGAGCGCCAAAATGGGGGAACCCTCCAAAGCCCACATGTCTGGCTTTATACCAACCTGGCTGCTTAACCCCACCCTCAGGTCCCAGCCACCTTCCCTTTGGTGGTGATGGGATTTGGAGTTCCCAGTGTCTTTGGCTTTTGCCTGGGGTGGGGGTGGAGCCCACAAAGCCTGTACAGAATTAGCTTTAGGACATCCTTTTCCCCCCTAACAATATCATTAGTAGCCAGAACACCTTCTAGTATATAATCTATGTTCAAAAAATATCTGTTGAAAAAAAACTGCTGATTCAAAATGTATTTTTGCAAATATCTTTCAGCAAAATATTGTCCTAAAATCAACAACAGCAGAACACTGATTGTCCCTACATAGGGATTGAGTGTTAAACTGCCAAGGGTGCAAACCATAAGCTATATGACAGACTGTGGTGACCAAATTACTTCATAAGTACAGAATAGAGAAAGCCAAGTCAGAGTCCAAAGATTCAACACTTAGTCAAAACTTACACATCATGTCAAGTTTAAGAGATGGGGACTGAAGACTCAGTTATGGGCACGAAATGGATCAGGAACACAGAAGTAGGGCCCAGAGTGGTGTTTCCAAACACCACTGGGTACAGTTTCTTCACAGATCTTGGCATTTGGTTAGACTGATTGAGATATAGGATTGAAAGTAAAAATGGGGCATGAAGGTTTCAGTCCTTAAGAGGTTGGAATGTGGGTGTCATAGCACAGCATCTGCTATAAAGAATCTTATATTTTTATAGGGATTTTGTTTTAATGATACTCTTGTTTGTTGCTAAGAATATAATTTTAAATAAAATTGAACATATGAGTGGGCTTTTGAACAAAGAAAAATTCAGGGCCTGAATAAAGCAGAAGAAATATGAATTTTTGATACATTTCTGGTTAAAATTTTAAGACTTTGTGCCCAAGTATCAGTATTATATGAGGAAAGAATAACAATGATTAAGGTAATTTACTTTGGGGAAAAGGAAAATCATATTTAAAAGAGTTTGACACTCTTTGGGGGAGTGGTTGTTTTCTCCCGTAAACTCATTTCCTTTTTGAGTTTAGTTTTGGACACAATAAATTAGAAATGTCTATAAAAAAATTTCAAATTAAGAGGTCAAAGAGGCCATTGGTAATTGTCATCTAGTTCTCAGAAAGAGGTTAGAGTTGGAGTTAAAGAGTATGGAATCCACTGTGCTAATTGATTCCATAACTAACTAACTTGAATGCAAAGACTGCTTGTGGAATCATATAGAGAAAAGAGAATGAAGAATGGTAGGAAGAAATTTTCTCAAATTTAGAGTAAATGGAAAAAAGTGAAAGAATACAGATAAAATAGCACCAGTGATACTATCCAAGTAAAGGAATTTAATATCCAAGCTTTTTTTTCTCATTCACCCTCCCATAATTATGGCACATAGAGCCAACATTAATCAGCTCATTCAAGTTTCTTCCTTTTGCCCCCCCACCCCACTATTTCCATGTACACATATTTGTACTATTGCTGGTTGGGATCCCAAGAAAAAGCCTTTGAAATCCTGACATCTGCTTTATGATGTCTCTAGGGGGCTCGATGGTGGGTGGTATTCAGAAGTGAGATCTGTGAAAGGTGAGAGGCATAGGATTAGACAGAGGAGAAGCTGAACTGTGGTGCAGTTTGTTTTTTTTTTTTAAGATTTATTTATTTATACAAGAGCTGGGGTACAGGCCAGAGGCGCGGGAGGGTGAGAAGAGTCACCAGAGACAGAGCAGGGAACAGAACAGGCAGACTGATTGAAATACACTGCTGAGGGGAGCAGTGGGTGAGATAGGAGATGTCTGCCATGCTATGTGGGTACCTCAGCCGGGATCGAACCCGCACTGCAGAGGCTGCGGACAGTTTCACAGTGCTGCACTCAACTGCCTGCATCACCAGGGGAGGCCCTGTGGTGTAGTTTTAACAAAGATTTTAGTTGACCCACAAAAGTTCTAAAGCCCCTTGGAGAAGTTTTATATTGAGGTATTATATAAATGCTTACCAAATTTTCAAGTGAAGGATGCATCCAAATATCTTTAATGTCTCCTGAGAATTAATTGTGCTATTAGGTATTCAATTTTGTCCTTGTTTTTATTTGCTGTTGCTTTCTTTTGTTTGTTTGTGATGGTTGTTTTGTTTTGAGCATTAGAAACCAGTATCTAAAATGTAATGCAAATTTCCTTACTTCTATACTTAAAAGATAAGAGGGTCAAGTCCTTGTATACCCATATCAACTGAGGGAGTGTAAATTTGGATGTAGCTTCTTTAGCTCAAAATCATTTCTAGAGAAGAAACAGAGCTATGAGAAATTAAGCAGCCAACATGCTAGGCAGATGTAGATGTGTGTGTGTTTTAGTCCTAATGGGGCTGGAATTTAGAAGTCAGCACAGTTCTTTCACAATAGATGGTCATTTGTATCTTTTAGGGGTGTGTGTGTGTGTGTATTTAGTGAGTCAGTTTACTGATTAGTCAGTAAATATATTAGAAAAATGATTATTTTAACATCACCACTATTGGTCCAATTCTACACTTAATCATACCATTTATTCTAAATAATGTACACCTGAAATTTATATAACTTTAAGTTATATTGGTATTATTTCAATAAAAATGAAATTATTAAAAAAATGATTACTGATGCCAGACGTATTCTGGTGAGATACAAACATGGTAATGCCAGAATGACTACACCTGCTGTCATTGTGAAGCTACTGGTAATAACAATTCTCTAGTTCATATTCCAGAGGCAGAGGCAGTGGAAGAACCAAGATTGAGAAAGCTCATCTTTTCCTAAGAGACACAGTCAATAAAAATGTCTCTCCTAATCTTTTCATCTTTACAACCTTCTCATAATGTAGCAATACAAAAGAAACTATGTTACATTACTTAGACTACATACAATTTTTGCCAGAAATTTTTTAAAAATATTAAAGTTCTTGCTAAGAATAATTTTAACAGATATATGGAAGTCGCTATAATGTTCTATAAGTAATGATTTTCATAGATCATCCAAATTCAATCTACAGTACAAAGCAGCATTGAATTTAGTGCTAATAATTTAGTGCTTTTTTTTAAAAAAAAAGTCTCTGTATTAAATCCTCTCTGTAAAGAATTTAGATGTATATGAATACTAACACATTAGTAGAAAAATAGTTAAGGAAAATTAGATAATTAGATCAGGAAAAGGCTTCAGATTCATTTGTGAATTCAGAGAATGCAAATTAAGGACTTTTGAATTATTTTTTGGATTACTAAGCAAGTCTAAGGGAGTAAACTCAAATTTATTCAAGCCTAAATTTGTTCAGATCTCGCCTGAATGTACCACAAAGTTCATAACTGGTTTCCATTTCATGGATACACACTAAAGAAATAGTTGTGGGGGAGTTGGGCCTAAGGACAAAGTTAAACTCTGCCATCAAGTGGCTAGGTAGTTTTCTTTTTTTCAAGATTTATTTATTTATTTATACAAGCACTGGGTACAGTCAGAAGCACGGGAGGGTGAGAGAATTCACCAGAGCCAGAGCGGGGAGCAGAGCAGGCAGGAGGACCGAAGTACACTGCTGAGGGGAGCAGTGGGCAGCAGGAGAGGTCTGTGCACCATGTGGGACCCTCATGTGGTGGCGGGGGAGCAGCGGGGCATGGAAAGGGCTCTGCAGAGGCTGTGGGCAGCTTCACAACCCAGCACTCAACCGCTGCGCCACCGGGGAGGCCCTAGGTAGTTTTCAATATATTCTGTAAGTGTTACTTTAAGTTTTGATTTTCTTATCTATAAAATTACAGGGCAGACAATTACTAAGGACCCTTGTTATAGGGACAACATCGGAGGTATCATTGATTTGTCAGCAATGAGTTTAAATATATCACACATGCTACTGAAGAAGTAATTTTTAATCAGAATTATAGGATTTTTTTAATATCCAAAAGGGCAGGTTTATTAATATAATAAATATATATTAATATAATAAAAAAGGAAAAGAAAGAAAAGGGCACTTGCACAGACACAAATGGGCAGAAAGAGATACTGCTACTGCTTTGCAAAGAGAAAAGATTTGTGAAAAGAAATACCTGCATAGTGACAGGCAGGCAAGAAAGCTGCCGCGATCTTGTCTCTGAAATATTTGTGAGCTACAGAATTCTTGAAAGTAGTCTATGACTGCCCTCTCCTGTTAATTATATGATGACTGTAAGAAATCACCTAAATATAATGCATTTTTTTATTTCAGAATAACTTACAAGTTCCCCATCACGCCTCCCAACAAATATTCATTTACTCAGAAAGGTGGAAATATATTAAAATACTACATTCATGTGCTTTGATTAAAGATTATAGATTTTACAGCTAATGAGAAAGTCAATTTCTGTCAATGCATTAAGAAATTGGCTCAAGAACATACATACACATGGAATATGACTCAGTTATAGCTATATGTGACAACACGGATAGAAGTAGAGAGGATAAATGCTAAGCAAAGTAAGTCAGGAGAAAATGATTTTGCTCACGTGTGGAATATAAAGAAACAAAGCAAAGTAACAGACTAAACTGAAATAAAACAAATGGACTGCAGATATGCAGTTACCTTAGAGGGAGAGAGAGTCCATGAGCTGTTGGTAGAGGGCTACCAGTGCTTTGTTGTGTGTGCTGTGTGCGGGTGTGGTAACATATTTAAGGTGGTGTAACCTGTGTTCTAAACAAATACAATGTTGTAAACCTCAGTGAGAAAAAGAAAAAAAGCAACCCATGGAAATAATACGTAACATATTAGGCATCTTGAAATCCTGTCATGACATATATACCTAAAAACAGTAAAAACATTTCTAAAGGCCATAAAGGAGCAGCACAGATCTATTCACTATTTTGTCTCTGAAAAAGCAATGAAATTGCCATTATATAAAAGCTTGCCAGATTTTCAAAGTTGAAGGATGTATCCAAATATCTTTAATGTCTCCTAAGATTTAACTGTGTTATTAGGTCTTTATTTTGTCCTTGTTTTTATTTGCTTTTGCTTTGTTTTGTTTGTTGGTTGTTTTTGTTTTGAGCATAAGAAACTAGTATTTAAAATGTAATATGAATTCCCTTACTTCTACACTCAAAAGTAAGAGGATCAAGTATTTGAATACCCACAGCAACAGAGGGAGTGTAAACTTAAATGTAACTTCTTTAGATCAAAATCATTAGAAAACCAGTATTAACAACGTAATATTAATTCCCTTACTTCTACACACAAAAACACAGCTATTTTATTTATTCAAATACTAAACAGAGATGAGTATAGCCACTGTGAAAAATGGAATATACTTGCAGAGTTAAATAAAATGGAGTGCACAAGAGTCAAGAATTATTTCCTCCTTGGCATAGCCTGGCTTGCTTTTGAACTTCAATTAAATCTCTAGTATTGACTGGACAGATGTGGAATGGTCTGTCACCAAATAGAAATAGATATTAAAGAACTATCAAGTTGGGAGGTGCTTGGCAGATCATCCCTTATGTTATTCCTCTACTACACAGACCAGGGAACCAAAACCAGACTGCTCAAGACTAGTCCAAAGTCACAAATGCAGAAGAAAGCTTTTGGATACTTACCTAGTGCGTGATCCTCTATTACCAGTATGCAAAGTGTTTTTCTCAAGGACCCAGGATTCTTGGAGAAGCCCCAAGGGCTTCGAGGATAATGGAGAGGTGGCTGAGTGGAATAGACTCTGCAACCTTCTCTGACTACAACTCCAGCATTGTTACTACTTTGATCATAGCATTCTAAGCAGGCTTTGTTCAAAGACAGTTTTACCACTAAGACATAAATACTTTAAAATTTTTGGAAATCACTATTACTGTACATACAGCTTAAATATTCTGCCCAGAAAACTGCTCAACATCACCCATTCAACAAACTTCTTAGTAAATAGACTCACTATTTACTAAGTAAACAGTAAATATTTTAGGAATCACTCCTATTTTATGCTAGCAGAATTTAAAAAAAATGTTGTGCATGCTTGCAAGCAAACCCCATGCAGGGGTGTGGAAAAAAATTTTTTTCACTTATTGATATCAAATTCTGATAATAAAATTATTCAAAAAATACATGTGGGTTCATGACTATCAACAGGATGGAAATATATCAACATTTAAAAGCATTTTTTTTGTCCATAGTTTCTGTAATATTAAGCTAAATTGAAAATAGAGTTAGCATCTTTCCTAGAACACTTTCAAAAAGAAAATACTTTAAAAATGTTTAAAGTCAAAGATGTAATAAAGACACTTTGCCAAATAGTCTACTCAAATATATATATATATATTCTAGGATTAGTACAGTGAGTATTTATTTCCTAGAGGGACTAATCCTCAGAGTATAAAATGCTGACTTGGCACCTAGAATACCCAAGAGGCTTACTTAGTGTCACCAAAATGCAATGGGCTAATAAGAGTGAGGTGCCAGGTGCTCACTAATTCAAAGCTCTTAAAAACTCATTTGAATAAATTTACTTCTGTAGGAACTTTGACACTTTCTGGGGTCACTTACTGCGTTTGTTTTCTGGAGCTGCCATAACAAAGTATCACAGACTGGACAGCTTAGACAACAACACCTAATTATTTTCTCAGAGTTCCATGACCCTAGAAGTCTGAGATCAAGGTTGTCAGCAGGGCTGATTTTTTATGAAGCCTCTCTCCTTTACTAGTAGGTGGCCACCTCCTCCCAGAGTTTTCACACGGTCTTCTCTCTGCAGCAGTCTGTTTACAAATTTCCTCTTCTCACAAGGACACCAGTTTTATTGGATTAGGGCCCGCCTTAATGAGAGTTCATTTTAACTTAATTACCTCTTTAAAGATCCTATCTCCAAACCAGTCAAATTCTGAGGTACTGTGGATTAGTACTCCAACATGTGGGAGCACAATTCAGTCTATAACACTTAACATGAAGCAATAAATGCTGCTGACTAAAATTTATTTAACAAGAAGCTCTCGAGAAAAAAACAAAAACCTTGAATTGCAACATTTGCAATATCTGTGGTAAAAATTCTCTCATCACAGTCACTTTTTAGGCTATCAATGTGATTCCTCTGATAAAGAGTTGGGTAGAGATAGACAATAGCACAATATTTCTACCATAAAGAGTCACAGATGTAAGTAGTCTGTAGGGTAAGGTGAAAGATATCAGGCTTTTCTGCCCTCCAGCCATTAGGACCGATGATGGATCCCTGCGGTCTTGAAGGCATGCCTGATAGCAGGCACCTGGAATAGGGTGTGGACCTATTTAGATGGGATTCACCTGGGCTGAGACTGGGCTTATAAGGCGGTGTCACGGGACACCAGTGGAAAACAGTAGAGCGAAAGAGAACCAGCAGAGAAGCAGATGCCACAAGAGAACATCGGAGAGCCCAAAAAGAGTGAAGACCTTACAGCCCCCCGGCACCCTGGCGTGTTGTATACCTGGTAAATCCCAATAAAAGTCTGCAAAAGCCAGCAAGGGCAACAGGACTCCTCTTTTGCCTTCTGCTCGGGTCATAGAGATCCTGCACTGTGCTTTTCCAGCCTCTATAAGTATTAAGAGCATAAATCAAGAATCAGCAATCTTTCTATTTAGGATGAGGTAGGAAATACTTTCAGATTTGCTCTTCTCTGTACAACAGACAAAGTGCCAAAGAAATATGTAATATGGGCATGACTTTGTTCCAGTAAAACTCTCCTATTTTCAGTTGGCCTTTGCCTATTGATAAAGCCTTGCAGAGATCTAGTGTTCTCATTGCTGCTTCTACCACTTTCAACCAGTCCTCCTTATTTCTCCTGATACCTCCTTTGAGCTCTCCTGTGATTAGCTTCTGACACCTCATGAGCCTTCTGAGGCTAGATGGGTAGGTCATCCAAGGAAATGCACTAGTTAGAGCTCCTTCAAGATAAACTTGGCACTCTGCTGTGATGAGTGACATTAAGCTAACTGCCTTCACCCGCAGCTTCTGCAAGATTGGCCACAGCATTTCCCGGGGAGATGACTTCCTCCCCAGCAGTGCTCAGGTAGTGCCTGAGCCTGATGATGGCACTAGGCCTAGCCATTCTGCCCAATTTCTCTAACAGGTAATATTTGCTCCAGAGCTTCACAATAAAGGAGCTTTTATCAGATCTAAACCACAGTCTGAGGCTTTTTCTTCCCAATTCTGCTCTTTACCTTTTTCCCAAAAAATCCTTCCCTTTATACTTTTTCCAACAGACTTCTTGTACTTGTACTCCTAGCTTCATGTCTTCTGTCTCTTGGAACACCCAGTCAGTAAAAGGAATACCAGGCAGTAAGACAGGATTTGGGGAACAAGGTCTCAACTGACCCACAGTCAAAGAACCTTAGCACATGTGGTATTTGGGGCACAGATAGTCGTGCCAGAATGTGGTGGCCCCACTACTAAAATTTTCACCAGTTGTGATTTGGGAGATTATTCTGCTGTAGAATAATACTCTGATTTGAGCAAAAATGCACATGTCTGAAAAATGGATACAAGCTGTTATTGGCTGGTTATTAACATGCATTGAGGGCTATATAGAAGGTTAATGAAAACCTGAGAGCAATTAACAAGTGAAAACTCATTCTGTGGGCCAGATGGCTTTAGTAGTTTAAAAAGAAGATAAACACCAAATTCACAACTTAATAGTCAAGAGCTTTAAAAGCAATTAAAGCCAAGGTTTAGGCAGCATCTTAGAAAGCCAGGTACCCTGCCATAAGGATGAGGATACAAGGTGGACACCCCCAAAGATTTTGACTCCAAGACCCTTCTAAAGACTCAGAACATCTGAGGTGGTCCACCTTTCCTACTAACGGTTAGCTCTCCCTGTTACCACCCAGTGGAAAATCACTGCAACAAGCTTTTCTAAAGAAGGTAGCAGAAGAGCTCTCAGAAACTTATCCACCACTTCTCATGACTACTACACCAGTAACTAAGATTAAGTGACCACAAAATCCAGATGGGAAAGTGCTAGTCCTGGTTTATTCACCAAAGAAGAATTAATAAGCATATACTGGTGGGAAGTGGGATCAGAATTTGAAGGTACTTGCATAAGAGAATGTAGAATCAGATACAGTGTGGTTATTAATTTGGAGGCACTCCTGAGATGTGAGATTTAAAACCATGGCAGAGTCACAGGTGATAGTGCAACCTTTCTGTTAGGATGGTCCTTAGAAGTTTGGAGGAAGCAATGACCCAAGCTGCAAAATACGGAAATGCCTGAGTTGCCATAACTGACAGTGGATGATCGAATTAAAAAGCTCAGATAAGTGGGTTGGCTGGAGTAGTTACATTATGTAAGGCAAGAAACCCACAGGCAGAATTGTGTTCCACGGGAAAGGTCAGAAGATACAGCAGTCACCAAGGAATAAGGAATGTCCTAATAAGAGCCTCACGAAAGTCAGTGACAGTCTTTAAAGGCCAGGATTCATGGCAGGAGATACTGTTAATGGGCTTAGCTTACTATCAGCAGTGGGAATGATGGCACCCAAAAGCACATCAGATCCAGGAGGTAGAACTTAATGCCAGAAGTTAGGTGGAGTCCCAGTGACCAGAATGACAGGTAAAATCAGAATGATACCCAAGGGGGATGGGAGAGAGGTTGACCTGAAAAGGGTTGATGTGGTTTATATAACTCGGTGTTTCTAGGGGAAAAGTTAGGCCAGAAGCAAGAGTACTTACTGCCTAATGTGTGTGTGTGTGTCTGTATTTATTTATTATGTATGTAATATATAAGCAAAGGAAGCAAAGTGAATGAGGAGACTAAGGATGGTCACTGCCCAGCCTCCCTGGTGGTGCAAGGGGTTAAGATGCAACCTCTGAAGCTGTCCACAGCCACTGTAGCACGAGTTCGATCCCCAGCCAGGGAGCTACCCACATGGTGCAGCAGATCTCTCCTGACATGCCCGCTTCTCCCCTCAGCAGTGTATTTCAGTCAGTCTGCCTGTTCTGTTCCCCACTCTGTCTCTGGTAAATCCTCTCACCCCCCCAGAGAGGTAAATCCTCTCTGGCCTGTACTCCGGTTCTTGTATGCATAAATAAATCTTTAAAAAAAAAAAAAGATGGTGACTCCATAAAAAAGTATCATGATACCTTGTCCAGTTCCCAAATACGTGACAATTTTCATATCCAGAACCTGTTGACTTGTAGAGGTAGCCACGTCATAGAAGTTGTGTGGTAAAGTAACTAAGCAAAGAAAATTCTCAATGTTTATGATTTTTTCCTTTAGAGTAGTTTCAACCACACCTCATTTACCTGAATATTTTTAGCTATTTGTGTCAGTTTTTCAAAAGCATTCATCGAAATTTTCTTTTTTAAAAAAGATTTATTTATTTATGCATACAAGAGCTGGGTACAGGCCAGAGATGGGGGGGGGGGTTTGAGAGGATTCACCGAGACAGAGTGAGGAACAGAACAGGCAGGTTGACTGAAGCACACTGCTGAGGGGAGCAGCAGGAGAGTCAGGAGAGGTCTGCTGTACCATATGGCTTGCTCCCTGGCCGGCCGGGGGATTGAACTCATGCTGCAGAGGCTGTGGATTGCTTCATAGTGTGGTGCTTAACCCCTTGTGCCACCAGGGAGGCCCTCATCAAAATTTTCATAGAAACATTTTGCCTTCTTAGTTCATCAGTTTACATAATTTTTCAATTACATAATTACAATAACAAGTTCAAAGAGCATTAACAGGTTTAAGAACAAACATTATGTATTTTAAAATATACAATTCAGGGCCTCCCTGGTGGCGCAAGGGTAAATAAGCACAACACTATGAAGCAATCCGCAGCCTCTGCAGTACAAGTTCCATCCCTGGCCGGCCAGGGAGCTACCCACATGGTGCAGCAGCCCTCTCCTGACTTGCCCGCTGCTCCCCTCAGCAGTGTGTTTTAGTCAGTCTGCCTGTTCTGTTCCCCACTCTGTCTCTGGTGAATCCTCTCAACCCCCTGTACCTCTGGCCTGTACCCCCAGTTCTTGTATGCATAAATGAAATAAATAAATAAGTAATAAATAAAATACACAATTCAACCTAAAGAAGCAGAAATGCATATTGTGGTAGTGTAGCTTCTCACTTGTACGCATTTAGAGACTCGGCAGTGTCTTTAACAGATAGAATGAAGGTCAGTTATGCATTTCAAGGAATTACAGTGGTTTAAGATTAAGAGCTCAGTTCTGAGAGTGTTTACACTCAGCAAGAACATGATTCTGTGCTTCTCCCTAGTCCTGTGTGTGTGTTGGGGGAGAGGGGATGGTGGTGATGGTAGGTAAATGTACTTCAGTTCTTTTCATCATTAAACACATATGATCTTATCTTTGGCTGCTTGCTCCCAAACCACCATCAGTCCACACTGTCTTCAAGGCAAACATAAACTTGAAAGGAAAGTAAAAGGCCCTTCACCACCTCAGATGCTGCCTCTCATTTGCGTCATATTTCCACCTTGCACATTTTCCCCCACCAAGTCTCCTGGCCTGCCAAACTGAGATCATGCTCTTCACTTACTCATGACTGGGCCACTCAGTCTAGAGTGAATTTTTCCTTCTTTTTAAGGTGACTATATACTTTATTGTCCAAATGGGACACATTTGAGAGTGTAAAGGGACATTTAATCTGATGGGATGATGGAAAACACATACATACTGCGATCATCCTGTACAAACAGACATGTGATAATTACTCCTTAGAGGCCACCAATTTGCTCATTTCTGTGATCCCAGTGCCTGACATTTAGCTGGTGTTCTAAAAACCTTAGAAATTGATGATACAGTCTATGACCTTCTCCTACTGCTGTTTTTATTTTTCTGGTCTCCAAGCTTGGTCACCACTAATCCATATAGAAACTATATGTGTTACAAAATATACCCCTTCTTCCTGGCAGCAAATTCTACCCTACCCAACAAGTGGATACAGGTTGGTTTCAGTTACCATTTTTACTCTCTTGTGGGCATTATTGTGTAGTGAAAAAGATGACTCAATGTATCTCCAACTATTTATCCTGCATAAAAGTTAAGTGGTTGGGGGAGATACAGAAACACTCCACTAAAATATATGTGGATGAGAAAAGGTACAAAGTGGATTTGTAATAAAGGAGGAAAGCATCAAACATCTATCTGGAATTTATGCCTAATGAACATAAAGCACTCTGAAAATCTATTGGGGAGTAATATATTTGCTTCAAGTAGAAATAGGGAAGTATTTGAGCAGTAGAACAGGGGCCCATATAATTACTTCGGGAAAGCATGCTATCAGTATCAAGTTAAGAAAAACTTAATACTCTTACCACTCAGAAACACTATACTAACTCTAAGTCTGAAATGCCTGTTTTGCTTTAAGAAATCTATCTTAATAAGTATCCAGTATTTTTCTGGTTGGTCAATACTTTTGTAGCATAGTGCATACATTTAAAGATATTAGCTATTAGGCACTTAAAAAAAAACAAAAACCACTTCAAATATCTTATAATTTTAACACTGACATTCCTTCTTTATCAACGTTATGTACCCTACTCTTCTATTACCCTTCACTACATTTAAAAAACCTGTATTTTCATTTTTAGGCTGCCTGAATTAAAACAGCAACTAAAGGAGTTTCATGTTTTTGTTTTTTTCAGAATTAACTCAATTTAAAATTCTAAACTTGTTTAGGTTCTTTTTGAAAAAATCTAAATAATTAAGAATGATTTCTAGGGCCTCCCTGGTGGTACAAGGGGTTAAGATGCAATCTATGAGGCTATCTGCAGCCACTGTAGCACGAGTTCAATCCCTGACCAGT
The DNA here is from genome assembly GCF_964194135.1 of Talpa europaea. Lineage (NCBI taxonomy): Eukaryota > Metazoa > Chordata > Mammalia > Eulipotyphla > Talpidae > Talpa > Talpa europaea. The sequence continues at coordinate 30,904,779 of NC_140071.1, forward strand.
GAGTTACCCACATGGTACAGCAGACCTCTCCTGTCTCACCTGCTGCTCCCCTCAGCAGTGTATTTCAGTTGGTCTGCCTGTTCTGTTCCCCACTCTGTCTCTGGTGAAGCTTCTCACCCCCTGAACCTTTGGCCTGTACTCAGGTTCTTATATGCATAAATAAATAAATCTTAAAAAAAAATGATTTCTAGTTTGGGAAGGCTAACAATGAAAAAGAATAGCCTATGCCTCATCTCTCTTGTCTCTACCTCTGTTCCTTCTAGAGGTAAACACTTCTCAGCTATTTGAAGCTGTTTCTTCTTCTAGCAAGATGCATTCTTTAAAAACAAAATATATTACTTCTTCATTTACATATTTTAGGAATGTCTCTTGACTTATTATTAAGAGTAGGATTTCAATTGTCAACTTCTATTAATCCTAATCCACCTGGTTTAGGAAGTAAGAACTGCATGGTTTCCACAAGTGGGAGCCTGGAGTTTATGCTAAACCTCAGTCTCATTCAGTGACTCTAGTTGCATTTCTCTGTAGTTCCCTTAATTCCACTCTCCTCTGTGTGATCCCTCCTCACTAAGGTTGTTTTTCCTGTGGAGGCAAACACTGACACACCCAACCTCCAGAGAAAAAAAGAGATTTCCCCTCTGATCTTTCACACTAGAATAAGAAAATGTCTTTTTCTGAATTCTTAGATAAACCTCTCATAGCTCTCTTTTATATAGTAGGTCAATATCTATTCCTGAACTATCCCCTACAGCCTAGAAAATGCATTTCTTTATAGCTTATACTTGCCCATTTATAAAGTTGTTAAAATGGCAAGGGGAACAAGATGACACTGATCAATTTAGATTAATCAGGCTGACCTCTAAAGCTGTACTAAATGGCTCTTACGAAATAGGGGGAAAGGTGAATGATTTGGACTCAACAATGCCAACTTCCACTATAAGTAGTTAATATGCACATACCACTTCTGCCCCTACCATGCCAATAGAATTCTATCAGCGTATGTATTTACGTCAGTAACAGTGATGATGGCCATGAAAAAAATGGCAATGTAACTTTTATGCTTTACCAGTAATTTTTAATTGTTTTAAAAGAATCTTGCAAAATTTACTTAAACATATATTTAAGTTTTCCAATGTATCATCATATCTGTTTATCAGATAACTTACTTTCTACTGGGGAGAAGACAATAGGCAAGTAAGACAAGTAAAACGAGGTCATTGTAAATCATGATCATTATTATGAAGAAAATAAACAGGGTAACTAGCAAAAGTAACTGAAGAACATTCTCTGAAGAGAACATTGTGGAGAAGGCCTCTCTGAGGTAGGGACATCTGGCCTGAGACCTAGAGGATGACGAATAGCCTGCAGGAGAAGAGCTGAGAGAAGAATTCCAGGCATAGAAACCACGGGAGCAAATGCCTGCAAGTGGAAAAGAATTTGGCAGTCTTGACAACAGAAAGGAGGCCAAAAGGCTGGAGCATAATGAGTAAGGGGGAGAATGACAGGGATGGGACTTTGGAGAGTTAGACTGAATGAGATCATGCAGGCTTCTGGAAGACCATGGAAAGAAGGCTGGACTTTTCTGAAAGGGTGTTAAACAGTGGAGCTGTATGATTTTATGTGTTTAAAGACCTTTCTGGTTTCTATTTTGAGAATATTTGGGGAGTGGGAGGATGGGAGAATAGGGCAGAAATGGAAGTATGACAAATAGGCAGGATACTTTTGCCACTCTATTCTAGTAAGGCTGCCTTGTAGCAGCTCTACTAACTGTATTATTTGATCTATAAAAATAGTTTTTTAAAAGGAAGTTTAAAAAGATTTGAGAACATTTAATCAGTGTTATTAATGTATTATCATTGAAAAGTAGATGGTTAATTTAACCATAAAAATCTATAGGATATCAGGGTCTCCCTGGTGGCACAAGGGGTTAAGACACAGCACTATGAAGCTATCCGCAGCCACTGTAGTGCAAGTTTGATCCCCGGCCAGGGAGCTACCCACACAGTGCAGCAGACCTCTCCTGTCTCCCCCGCTGCTCCCCTCAGCAGTGTATTTCAGTTAATCTGCCTGTTCTGTTCCCCACTCTGTCTCTGGTGAATCCTCTCACGCCCCCCCCCCACTGGCCTGTACCCCAGCTCTTGTGTGCATAAATAAATAAATCTTTTTTTTGGTAAAAAAAGACCTATAGGACATCAAGTTAGAAAAAGGACTGGCACTTATTTTCCCATTCCTCCAAATGTCTATTTGTCTCGAGTAACTACTTCAGCTGAATCATGTAGGCTCACTTTCTACCTCCTCTGAAAGTTTTATTAGTAACAGCTATATAATGATAATTTCAAACAATTTTTACTCTCATTTCTTTTGAATTAAAAGCAATATTGACTAGTTGAAGGAAAAATAGGTAATACACAATAACAAATAATATTAAGATAACAAATGGGCCTCCCCGGTGGCGCAACGGTTGAGTGCTGGGTTGAGAAGCTTCCCGCGGCCTCTGCAGCGCCGGTTCGATCCCCGGCTGCTCCCCGGCCACCGGAGGAGGGTCCCACATGGCGCGCAGACCTCTCCTGCCGCCCGCTGCTCCCCTCAGCAGTGTACTTCGGTCCTTCTGCCTGCTCTGCTCCCCGCTCTGACTCTGGTGAATCCTCTCACCCTCCTGTGCTTCTGACTGTACCCAGTGCATGTATAAACAAAACAAACAAACAAATAAATAAATAAAATATGCCTCTATACAAAATTAAAAAAAAAGAAAAAAAAAGTTTAAAAAATATTAAGATAACAAAAACTCAAATTAATTTTAACACTGAAAAATATATAAAGCATTTATGTCTATGGTAGCTGATAAATCAAACATACAACTACTTCAAATTTCAGGTAGCAGTAAAATTAAAGACTATGGAATACTTTAAAAGTGCTAGAAAGAAAAAGAGAAGAGCTAGAGAAGCTACTAATCAAATCAACATTCTTACCCAAATTTGTGATAATACAAAAATTAGTGTGTGTGTAATAAATATTTGTATAGGAGTGCTCACTCCACTGAAGTCACATCAGTTTCCTTGCTATTCCACAAATATAATAAATACTCTCCAGCCCAACGGCTTTTGCCTTTGCTCTCCCTTCTGGAAATGTCCTGCCACTGCCTCTGCCAAATAGCTGTAAATCACTCTCTCTCTCTCCTCTTCACTTATTCAAGTGTTGGTTCCCATGTCTATTACCTTGTTAGAGAGGTTTTCTGTGACCCTGCTTAAAATATTATTCCCATTACCATCCATCCCTCTCAATATTTTTTCTTCATGCCACTTACCATTACCAAATTGAACATATGTTTATTTTCTGGCTTCCCTCACAGAAAGGTAAGTCCAGAAAAATGCAGGAATTTTGTTTTTCTGTTACTGCTTACCTCAAAATCCTGAAACAAATGGCATAAATACACAGATGCACAATAAAACATGTCCTTACCAAATTAAGGCTTATATCCTTAGCATAATTGAGTTTAGGCTGTCTTAAATTAAAGTATGACTCAACTATATCCTTTTTTATAACTTTTTTAAAAAGATTTATTTATGCATACAAGAGCTGGGGTACAGGCCAGAGAAACAGGGGATGAGAGGATTCACCAGAGACAGAATGAGAAGCAGAACAAGTGGACCGACTGAAATACACTGCTGAGGGGAGCAGTGGGCGAGACAGGAGAGGTCTGCTGCGCCATGTGGGTTAGCTCCCTGGCTGGGGATTGAACTCATGCTGCAGTGGCTGTGGATAGCTTCATAGTGCTGCATCTTAACCCCTTGTGCCACCAGGGAGGCCCCTTAATTAAATTCTTTTTGAGTGAAAATTTTCTTTGTTTCTATGTTATGAATATCAGGGGGTAATCTGGAGCCAGAGTCCTCCTTGCCTCCAACATATAAATTCCCTTGAAGCTTACGTCCTTAAATCTATTACTGGTCAGTCCTCTGTAGCCAATTTCAAACATTAGTTCCTGACTTACTATCATGGTCTCCTTTTCCAATACTATACACAGTCATTCTCTGTAACTTTCAAAATATATGTAGATGACCCATCCAAGAGCATAGAGTCAATTCTTTTTTCTGTCAGTATTTTTTTTTTAATCTCTAACATTTCTCAGGTTTTTCTTTGCTCTGATTACATTGCCCACCTGCTTTTGTACACTGCCTATTTTATCCATTACATCCCTTAGCATATTAATTATAGCAGTTTTAAATTTCCAAGCTGATAATTCCAACATGACTGCTATGTCTGATTCTGATACTTGCTTCAAACTGTGTCTTCCCTCCCTCCCTCTTTTGTCTTTTGATAATCTGGATAGCTGTGCATATTGTATGGGCAAAAGGAATCACTGAAAATAGACTTTTAGTAATGTGTTGGGGAGGTGTGGTTGGAGAAAGGAGAGCCTTCTATGGTTCTTTTAGCGATTTTAGGATTTTTGAGGTATAGCAATCTACAGTCTTAGTGAGCCTGTGCCTTCACAGCCTGGACTATGAACTTCACAAGTTTCTCAGGTTTTTCCTCCTCCCTTATGCAGTATGGGATGTGTAGGGAGAGCTGTAGTTGGGTTTTCCCCATCCCTTACCTTAGGCGGTAAGCTTTGATAATTCTCCAGCAGGTCAGGTGTTGATTAACTAGTTTTCCACTGGAGAAGGCCTTATTTAGAAGACAGTGTTCTTGCATATTTCAAAATTGTTTGTTTTCCCTACCTCCTGCTGGAAACACAAGGATTATTCTCCAATATTTACAGTGCGCATCTGGTTGAGCTCCTGGAACTAAATCTCACAATATGGTGGAGACCCTTTTAGCTGGGTCCCCTGAAGTTTTACACTCTTAGAATCATCCACACTGATTCTCCAGCAATTTGTCAATTACATATTGTTCATATTTTCTTATGCTAGCTGGATTTCCGCAGTGGTTTCTGTTTATCTTTGCAACTGTGACCCACTGTTTTCAGTTTTAGGGACAGAGGTGTGTCCTGTGTTCTCCCCTCTCGTATGGATCCGAGAAGAGTTGTTCATTGTCCAGGCTGTTCAACTTTTTTACTTGCTGTAAGGACAGAGTGGTCACTTCAAGCTCCTTATATGCAGCACCATAAAATAAACTTAATTCTTTAATATCATCCCTTCCAAAGAATAATACTCAACTTCATTTCACATCCTAGACTAACCCTGGACCACATGAGCACTGATAACAGAATTATTTGTGCATACCAACATTAAACATTCTATTCAACCCACTACCTCCCATTCTTCAACTCATTTTAGCTTGGCAATATGTCACTAGCCTCTTTGAGACACCCACAGTCCATATAATTATCTATATTCACTCCCACATTCACCCAGGTTGGCTGTCATGGTTTATCATTATCATCACTCCTTCTCAACATGATCAACTACCTTGGTTCCCCTCTCTTTCTGTTGAATTTACTGACAGTCCCAAACCTGCTTAAACTCAATTATTTGGTTCTTTGTGCAAAGACCAAAGCAACTTAATAAATAATACAATTACCTGAGTGATTTCACTTTAAATCCACTACTATTGACCACCAATGACTGTCCAAATCAATAAGGCAATCTCACTATGCTTCCCTAGGAAGTTCATATTTACATTGTGAGGTTAACAATGTCATTTTTCTTCCTGTATTTCAAACTTCTTCACTCTACTCATTTTTAGTTGATAATCTTACTCAATAATTCATTGTGCAATAAGAAATGAAGAAAACTTCATTTTCATTCCAACAAACATTCAAATCTCTCTCATTCACCTGCTCAGCTTTCTTTTCTGTTAAAATTAAAAGAGCATCATTTCTCCTATTGTGGGAAAGTTTTAACTCTTGACATCTATTGATATATTTTCTCTTCTCAATATTTTGCTTCTTTAGTTACTCCACTTGTTACTATGTATCATCATTTTTTCATTCTATGCTTATTATTCCTGCCAGTCTACCAAAATACATTAGTATTTTCTACTATAAAAAAATCCTCTCTTGCCATCTCCCATTTACCACCATACACCTCTCTACCCTTCTTGAAGCAAAGGTTATACATACACAGATACATTTATATATAAACATGCAACAGAATCTGTGCAGAAGTTGATATTTCATGTTCATAAAAAAGCAGTCACCTCTCCTACCCCTCTTCATCCCCAACTACTCTTAACATTTCAATTTTTTCTTTTGCTATCTCCACTTTTCCAAATAACATGATTGCACTGCTATTATTAACAATTGTAGATACAAATGTATGGCGAATGAGTTTCTCATTTACCATATGCTGTTACTTTTATACCCCAAATTTATCTTAATTACATCTCCTTTACATCCTCAAAGCTACTTTCTAATCCTAATAGCCATGATAAACTAGAATGGATTTCTAGTGGAGAGTTAAGAGTGGACAGTCACTTCCACTCTTGCTGCTACTATCCATTTCCTACATAGCAGCTAGAACAATCTTGTAGAAAGTAAATCAGATCATATTATTCTTTGGTGTAAAATATTCAATGGCATGCTTCTATTGTTTGGATTTAAACCTCAAATGCTATCAATAGTCCCCTAACCTGTGCCCGAAGAAGGTTCCTTGACTCTCTTTGATATAACACTAACTTCCCACTTACTATGTTTCAGTTATCCTGCCTTCTTCAGTTCTTAACATCTAGGAAATGCTTCCTACTTTAGGGTCTTCACACTTGTTCTTCTTCCTGCTTTTCCCATGGTGCTTCCTACAAAAAGATACACCTACCTCATCATTCCAGCAACTCATCATTCCAGCAACCTCATCATTCCATACAACTCAATGAAGCTTTCTCTGACCACCCTACTGTGCTTTTCATATAAGAGTATCTCTTTACTCTCTCTGAAATTAGCCTGTCTTTCCTTTATAGAATTCATTCTAACTTGTAACTTTATTTCCTTATTCATGTCTGTCTTCTACCTCTCCCCTAAACCAGAATGTCAAGCCTAAATGAGAAAAATCTTTGTCCATCTTAACACTGTTTTTTCACAAACCTAATCCAACGATAAAGAACATTCAAGGAAATCTATAATCGGTAGAATAAATGTAAATTTAGTGATTCAACTAAAGAACATATTACATTTAGCAGGAGTAGAGCAGTAATAGGTTCTTGAAATATTTTAAGCCATAATTAAACTTCTTCCTAGTCAGTTCTTAGGATATCTGAATGCATAGAGTTTGGATTCTCTTCTATGAATCTCCCAGTAACACTCCTGAGAAAGGACACTAAAGTTCTTCATTTGGGGCAAGGGAACCCAGTTCTGGCTGTGTAGATTCTCTTGTACAGGAGATAAGATGCTTGAGGAACTAGAATATCTCCAGTCAGAATCTACTGTAGATTTGGGGGGCGGGGGGCAGTTATGGCATGCAACTATTATGGAGGACTGCCTGCCAATTTTCTTTTAGTGAGATTCCTTTTTGTATTTAGCTAATGCTGAAGACCTTAGTGGATCAGATTTCTCCTTAAGTTGTCAATTCTTCTGGACTTGGGTTTCTTAGCAACAGCTGGGACTCTGCCCATCTCATTGTTCTCTGCTTTAGCCTCAAAGCAAACAAGAGAAAAAGTGAGCATGGCAGCTTGCAGTTTGCCATTTAGTAATATTCCCAGACACATGGTGCATTCCAATCTTAGTGGCTACTGACAGACAACGTAAAAGATCATCACACTTTCATGATACATGGCAGGGAATGGGCTGCAGAAAATATTTTGGAGGAAGCTGAGAAGTTGGAGTCCCTTAATATCACTTGCCCCTCCTTGATAACCCTATTCCTATTACTAAAATCTTTTTTTTTTTTTTTTTTTGGTGGGACACTCGCCAGTGGCTGGGGATCGAACCGGCGCTGCAGAGGCTACAGGCAGCTTCACAACCCAGCATTCAACTGCTGCGCCACCAGGGGAGGCCCACTAAAATTTCATTTTTTGATATTCAATATAAAAACTTTAGTGTCAGAAAAGAGGTGGCAAAACATTGCAATTCAACAATTAAATGAGTTCTGTGAGTGATTTCTTAGTTGTTTTCAGAAAACATGTGAACTGGTATCAAGGAATTGCCAAATTTGCTCCAATCTACTTTCATCTGGGAACCTTGTTTACAGTACCTATCTTTTCTAATGTAGTTTTCAAAACTCCACATATAGTAATGCACCTGACCTTTTTTATATTTGGTTACCAAATTCTCCAGCGCCCTACCTTAGTGACTATATAATTTGAATTCTAAGACACTATTGGAGAAAGTCTGGGTAAAAGAGTCACTATTGCATAACACAAGCTAACAAGTTCCATTTTAGGGCAGGAGTCTGCATAGTCTGCTACCCCACCTTGATTCAGTCAGTAGTTTCTGTAAGGTTTATTATTTGCAGTCCCATTCATAATCAAATGGGAGTAGGACTCTCCCAGTTGCAATTGGCTGAAATTCACTTATGTCAGCTTAAGCAAAGACATGAAATTTACCTGTAAGGATAAATTATGATAAATAAGTCAAAGATAAGGAACAGACCTGACCTTTTCAAGGGAATGAGATCAGGAACTAGAAAACTATGAGGAACTAAGGCAGCACACATATCTGATATGTTAACTCTGCTTTGTGAAAGTAGACTTGGGAGTCAAACTACCTTGGTTGTATTATTGCTTCAGTACTTTAGTCAAGCTTGTCATTTTTCTTAATTGTACAATAGGGATAATACTACTAACCTCACAAAACCACTTAGAAATTGAGTGACATAGAAAGTAATTGAGATTATTCTTGTTCTACAAATACAACACTAATTGTTCATGTGGCTACTATCAAACAAGGTAGCCCTGGCTTAACTTTCTCAACCCCAATTTTAAATTCTCAAAAAAACCTGATTGGTCCATGTAGAGTTCAGTTGTTCATCCTAGTCAGAGGTGTTATGTCACCTAATACACACTCAATTTGCTCAGGTCTACTGCTGAATGCATGTGGACATGTGTTAGTTGTGGGGATTATGAATCCAGGCTAAAATTTTTATTTATTTATTTTTAAAATATTTATTTATTTATTTATACAAGCATTGGGTACAGTCAAAAGCACGGGAGGGTGAGAGAATTCACCAGAGCCAGAGCAGGGAACAGAACAGGCAGACTGATGAAATACACTGCTGAGGGGAGCAGCGGGCACGGCAGGAGAGGTCTGTGCACCATGTGGGACCCTCGCAGGTGGCCTGGGATCGAACCGGCACTACAGATGCTGCGGGCAGCTTCACAGAACAGTGCTCAACCACTGTGCCACCAGGGGAGGCCCAGGCTAAAAATTTTAAATGATTTGTTTTTTTTAAGATTTATTTGTTTGTTTGTTTGTTTGTTTATACAAGCACTGGGTACAGTCAGAAGTGCGGGAGGGTGAGAGAATTCACCAGAGCCAGAGCGGTGAGCAGAGCAGGCAGAAGGACCGAAGTACACTGCTGAGGGGAGCAGCCGGCAGCAGGAGAGGTCTGCACGCCATGTGGGACCCTCCTCCCGTGGCCGGGGAGCAGCTGGGGATTGAACCGGCGTCGCAGAGGCTGCAGGCAGCTTTGCAACCCAGTGCTCAACTGCTGCGCCACTGGGGAGGCCCTGATTTTTAAAAATATAAAAAATATATACTTATATTGTTTCACAGATCTTCTGTTCCTTCAATAGTCACAAAAAGTCCTGATATAAGTGACTTGCCCAAGTGAAGAAGAGGTTCAAAACGAGTGCTGACTTCAAGTCCAAAAGTTATTTTCATTAAACAATTCATTAGTACTGTTTATATTATTAAGAACATATTAGGCAGCTGATACTGATTTAATAAGCACTTGAAATATGACAAGTTGATCAAAACTGGATTTCCTTTCCCCACAATTTTTTTTTTTTTATAAATTCCTCTTCACCATATTCTTCCAGGTGCCTATCTTCAGTATCTTCAGTCTTTTTTTTTTTTTTTTTAAAGATTTATTTATTTATACAAGCACTGGGTACAGTTAGACGTGCAGGAGGGTGAGAGATTTCACCGAGCCAGAGCGGGGAGCAGAGCAGGCAGAGGGATCAAAGTACACTGCTGAGGGGTGCAGCGGGCGGCAGGAGAGGTCTGCGCGCCATGTGGGACCCTCCTCTGGTGGCCGGGGAGCAGCCGGGGATCGAACCAGCGCTGCAGAGGCTGCGGGCAGCTTCGCAGCCCAGCGCTCAACCACTGTGCCACCAGGGAGGCCCTCCTTTCCCCACAATTTTAAAAGTAAAGGACTTTTTAAAATTGGGGACTTGCATATATACACAAAATTTAAATGTTCAGTTCCATGAATTTTTTACATGCATACAGTCCTATAACCACCACCCAGAGCAAGATACAGAAAATATCCATCATTTCATAAGGCTCTCTATACCCTTCCCAGTTAATACTCACATTCAGAGAGGTAACTACTAGCATGACATCTATCATCCATAAATTAGTTTTATTCTCAAATTCCATACCCATGAAATTATACAACACGAATTCTTTCATGTTTATTTCATTCAATGATATGTCTGTGGGATCTGTCCATGTTATTGTGTATAGCAGTTTACTCTTTTTTATTGCTGGATAGTATGCTAATGTATGAAAACACTTTACTGTTCCTTTGAAACTACAGTGAAATTAAATTGCTATGAAGATTCTTTAATAATACTTAATACACACCTGTATTCATGTCCTTGAATACATACTCGGGAGTGAAATTATGAATTATAGGCATAAGTTCAACTATAATGGGTACTATCTGCCAATATTCCAAAGTGGCTATGATGAATTTATATCCCCGACTGCCATGACTTTTTGTTGCACTATAATTTTGTTTAAAAATGGAAAATATAACCAGTCTGTTGTCTTAGTCACTTTTCTTAGTTCTATTCTAATTGTAAAATTTCTCAGGTAATTCTAAATTTTGGCACAGTTGAAAACTGCCTTATTAACATACTGCTCTTCCCAGAAATATAGGCTTTAAAATAGATTTCTACCAACAACTTTCCAAACATTAGTAGAGTCAGAGGTATATATTTGTGGAGTACAAAACACATGAACTCTCATATCACTTATAACTATAAACAATGGTTTCTGTTCCATTTCTGATTAATTTCCTCCCCAATCAGATTATAAAATATTCATATATTTCCCTTTTCTGATAGCTGAAACTCTTTTCTAATATAGCCAACTTCTCTACACTTTAAGTTGCCTCAAAAAGTAAAAATTGGGGCCTCCCTCATGGTACAGGCGGTTGAGCACCACACTGTGAAGCTGTCCGCAGCCTCTACAGCACAGGTTCGATCCCGGCCGGCCGGTGAGAATCCTACGTGGCGCGGCAGACCTCTCCTGTTTCACGCACTGCTCCCCTCAGCAGTATGTTTTGTCAGTCTGCCTGTTCTGGTCCCCGCTCTGTCTCTGGTGAATCCTCTCACCCTCCCGTGCATCTTGCCCGTACCCCAGCACTTGTATAAATAAAAAATAAATCTTTAAAAAAAAGTAAAAATTGACAAAACCACCAAATCCCATAAATTTTTATTTCCTCCCAAAGTCAAATCCTGTGAAAGAGAAATTTAGACCTACTGATGTCATTTTATTTATCATATTACATTTCAACCTGGCTTCTGGGCCTATTATTCCAACAAAATAGTTCTTCCTAAGGTACCTGATGACCACCATGTTATTAAATCCAGTGAATATTATTCAGACCTTATTTTGTGTGAGTGCGCAACACACTGGACACTATTCATGTCTCAAAGTGCGTATGTCTTTGACCTCCATTACACAATAGCTTCTTGACACTGGCAACTCCTTAACCAGCTCATCTTCTAGCCAAAAATTGTTCCTCATTTCACACTCTTAAACTGTCTTCCAAGTCTATTTCATATATAGTCAACATGTTACGTTTCCTTACACACTTAACCATTTTTATTTTCACTACCTTCTAGCTCCATTTATCCAAGTCTCTTAGATAACTCTGTCATCAAAAACTCAGTGAGTCCTAAGATAAACTTATATCTTCATACCTATTCATCTTCAAATTACCATTCAAGTGGCTGTCACCACCATGCAGGTGCAAATGTATTGCTTTCCTCCGCTTCCTAGCCCTGAATTCAACTCCATTAGTCTAATAGACTTTTCCTTCCAAATCCTCTTCCTATTTCCATTATACTATTTGGGCCCCTCAAGTCATTTACTAATCTTTTACCTGCCGTAACCACCTAACTTACTAAATAACATTGTATTTTCTTTGACCTGCCTCTAATCCTTTTTTTTTTAATTTACAACCAAATTTTCAGTTTGCAAATCCCATCATCACCACCCACTTCAAAATCCTTCAAAGGTTTCCCATTGTTCCAAGGAAAGAACCTACTTCTTCACCAGGCTTTTAATCCCTATGCAGTGTCATTTTCCTCAGCTCTGTTTGCTCTAGCAATACTGTGCTTCATGTAGTCCTTCTAGGGTGAAAACTGACTCATCAAAACCAGGATTTCTGAGTTTAAAAAGCCTACCATTGGCAAACCGGGTTGTAAACTGACATCATCCCTGTCCCCCAAAATTTTCGATTATGTTGGTTCTTTTACTGGAAAAACTTTTCACTTCCCTTTTGCCTATTTCATACTAATTCTTCTTTGATTATGGCACTTCCTTAGGGGAGTCTTTTCTGACCAGAGTTCTTCACTGAATTTTTACCACACTGTATGCTTTTTCATATTTTATACTTTGTTATGTTTCCTGCACTAGACTTTAACTCTTGAGTGTTCATTTTTGCTCTATTATAGTCCCTTTTCTGCTACACAATAGTATGTCTGGTGTGCAATTTATTGCATGTCAATAAAATGTAGAGGGGGCATAGTCTTTGCACTCAAGCTCACAATCTAGTAAGGAAACATGATTTATTACAATACAATGACATGGTACATGTACAGAATCCAGAAATTGCTGTTTGGAAAGGGACAAGGGCAACCTGACAGTGCAATTGTGTCAAGTCACTTATTTGTTCTTGAAGGTTTACTTAATACTACAGACTCACAAGATGAATGGATTATATACATTTATGAGATATTTTTCCAATGTTGTGAAGAAATATGTAGCTACAGTGTCAAGTGTCTGGTAGGAATGATAGGAGGCAATGTTGGGATTAGATTGTGAAGACTGATTAAAATGTGTATGCAAATATTTGGTATATTCAAATATATGTATTTAAAGCAGGTGAATGATATCACTCAATTTTAAGACTGAAGGGAGTCTACAGGATAAGATGTAGAGGAAATAGAGCCTAAAATAGTGGGAATTCAGAAGAAAGGCTGATGATAACATATTAGTAAAATGGACAGTAAATTAAGGACTTAGGGAAAAAGAAGCAGTGATACAGAATCAATGAACCAATATATTTTGAGGGTAGTTTCACTGATGCAACTTTTTTCTTACCCTGTGCACTATGTTGTAAGTAGAATCTTTGTATCCATTTCAAAGCTTATTAGATTTTATACATAGTTCTTAACATCATTTCTAAGAACTTCCCATTTGAAATTTCTGTGATTCAAGAATTTTATCAGTAAAAAATCCCAAATACAGTGGCCACAGAAAGGTGGATGAGCTATTGGTGAGTATCAGAATAGAGCTTAGAATTTCTTCGTATCAAAAACAGGGGGAAACAGAGTCAGGCATGTGTAGATTAAAAAAAAAAAAAATTCTAGATAACTGACTCCTGTCCCCTGCCCAACACAGGGCACCACAGTTTCTCCCTTATAGTTTTTATGACTAGAAAACATACTGTAACTTTTTACTAGAAGGTGTTTTAGGATTTCACAGGTTCTATTTATACAGGACTTTGTGAATTTTAGTATCCTATTAAGAAAGCTCTTTGTCTGCTTGGCAAGGACCTGGGGCATGAAGTAGTAGTTTGAGATTCTAAGATATTTTATACTGTCTTGATTGTTTTAGCAGCTCAAAAGAAAATGCTAGGCAGCAAGGACATAATTATGGAATTAGACTATATTGTTATCCACAACAGAAAAGCAAAAATTATTGTTTTTGTTTCCCATCTCATGCTATGGAAAATGATTCTCAATCTATCTTCAGTAAGGACCTCCAATGGAGCATATCAGCATTAAGGACAAAGGGCTGACTGAGGTTTTGTAAAAGTAAAATTCCTTCCAAAGAATATGAAATTTCCCACTAGGGAAATTAGAGACTAACAAAAACCCTCCAGGTTGATATTAATTTTCAGGGATTTTTGCAAGTCATGTGTTGAGATTATTAACTGTTAGTATACTGTTTTCAGTATACTACCAGCAAGTAGAAATATAAAAAAATTTAAGCAAAATGAAATTGAGACTTATAACCAGGTAGACAAATGATTAAAAATACTTTTGCGTTATTATCGACTTTTCATAAACCAAATTGACAAGATAAGTTCAATTTTTTCATTTACCTGATCTTTCCGAACATTTTCAGTTATTCTAAAATTCTGTGGGATCATAAAGTATATTATGATTGTAACAGAAATACAAATTTAGGTTCAGTATTTTATTACAAATTTTTTTCTGATAAAAAAGGAGGCATTATACAACAGCAAGTCAGTAGTTTATAAAGGTTTGATATGTGCTTTTAGAAAACATAAAATAGATTAAATCCAAACAGTACTTCATTTTTATAAGACAGTGGGAAAACACCCCGCAGCTATAACTGAGGACTTTTATTATGCGAATCATTTGATAACAAAATTCTTTATCTGCCCTGGTTTTTCTAGGGCTTTCTTTACTGACCTCTCCAGAAATCCAAAAATGGAATTAGTCGGAGGTACAGAAAGTTCCTATCATTAAGGCATCTCTACTATATTTTACAAGCATTATTATTAAAGATAAGCTCTTAGTCCCTACTTTTAGGGAGTTTCAGAGATAAAAATTTGTATGATCTTGTTATTTCTCACAATCTAGCATTATACCTATATAATAGGAAAAGAAAAAAGGAGGCTGAGTACAGATCGTTTTGCAAACGCCAGTATTCTATCTTGTTTTACCATTCACTGATCGCAAACCTAGCATTTTATTGAGAAGACAATGCATACCTTTTACCTACTCCATTCCCAAAGGTGAACAATACACCCTTTCATGGCGGGATCACATAATTGATTTATGTCTTGAGATCTTTTCGAAGGCTTTGAAACAAACTTTCAACATCTGGTGGACTAAAACTTGACCCGCCCCCCCAACCCCGCGCGAAAAGAATTATTTTGAGACTAGTTACCATCAACTCATTTGACTTGGAAGTGGGCCTTTCCCCAAATCAAAAAAGAATGCGATTAGAACAGTTTTAAAATTAACTTCTAATTATTCAAGACTCATCTGTGGCGGGCGGGGGGGGGCGTTGTTTCATTAAGTGTTAAGAGAATTAACTTAAAAAAAAAAAGTATTTTGAACGAGTGAAGAGGGACACCCTCAGGCTTGAGAAGACAGTGTTTCCTTAAGACACCCCTGAAAAGTTGTAGCCGAGGTCTGCAGTAACAGTTATGAAAGAAACCGTCAACTAAATTGCAGCATGTTAAACGGAGACAGTTACCAACGTCCCTCGAGTGACTTATTTGCTGCGCTCCGCGCCGCGCCCTCACCCCGCCCTCCGGGGAGGACCTGAAAATGCTTCTAAAAGTTGTTTTCTGCACCGGGCAGCGGCTGCACAAAGTGAGTAATCGTCACAGGAAGTCGACAGCGCGGTCTCCACTTTCTCCCGGCGTCTCGGGAGCCCCGCCCGGGCCGGACCTCAGGCCCGGGGGCCGCAGCTGCAGGTCGCCAAGGCGCGCGAGGCGGCGGGAGGCGCCCACAGTTGCCCAACAGTTGGGTTCCCCGGCTGCCCGGGGTGACGGAGCAGCCCCCTCCCCTGCCCTCCGGACGGGCGCTCAGGCAGGGCCCGGGACCCGCGGGCGACGCGGAAGAGGCCCGGGCGACCGGACCGCACGCACGCCCCGTCCCCGCGCCTCCCCAGCGCGACCCGCCCGCCGGCTCCCGGCGCCCGGCAAAGTCGTCGGCATCTCCCGCTCCCACCCCCACCCCTCTCCGCGATCCCGTCTCAGTTTCTCCGCCGTGAGGTTCCCGCGCAGCCGTCCCGCGTGACAGCAGCCTCCACACCCGCACGCAGCGAGCCTGCAGCTCCCACTTCCCGGAATTCAACTCCGGGCCGCTCAGGGAGGGCGCCCGCCCGAGCGTGGAACTGCAGGCCACTGCCGCGGCCAGAGTCCGGCGGCCTCCGCGCGGCCTGCGTGCGCGCCCCCATCAGTGCGCGCGCGCGCACCCTCGCTCTCCGCCCCGCCTCAACGCCAATCGCTTTCTCCTGCCGCCCCCAGGCTCCAAAACGTGGCCCCGCCCACCGCCCGGGAGCCCGCGAGAGGGGTTCGCCGTGCGCGCGCCCGCTCGCCCGCCCGCCCGCCTCGCGCTCAGTGGGGAAGGGGAGCGAGCAGAGGAGCTTACGTCGCGCGGGAGGCGGAGGCGACCGCGACCTCGGTGGCGGCGGCGGCGAGGCGGCTACGACTGAGACGGTTGCGCTCTCCCTTTCCGCGTCATGGCGGCTCCCGGCGGCCGATAAGCGGCGGGAGCGGGAGCGCGCGCGCGGCGGCGGCGGCGGCGACGACGACGGCTGGTTACTTCTCGCTCTCGCTGCTCTCGCCGTTGGTGCTTCAATAATGAATTGATTGTTGGCTCCGCTCCGTGGGGGATCGCGCGTTGTCCGGGGCTTCCCCTTCCCCTCCGCGTCCTTCCCCGTCCCCTCCCCCTCACGGACGCCTGCTTCCCCCGCGACGCCTGGAGCCGGACGACTCGGCGGCGGCGGCGACCGCGGGCCCGGGCGCGGGGGAGGCCGCCGACCCGAGCCGGCCCCCTCCGCCCCACGACGCCTGCGAGCCCGCGGGTAAGGAAGGGGGCGGCCGGCGGGTCAGGATGTGGCGGGGAGGCCGGAGGCCGGGCGGAGGGCGGGGGCGGCGCGGTGCCCGGGCGGCGGCCCAGCGGCCGGGCGCAGGCCGGGGCAGCGCGGCGAGGGCCGGCGCGGCGGACGGGCCGGGCGCGCAGGGGGCGTGTGAGCGGGGCGCGCAGGCCGCCCTGGCCGCAGCCTCGCGCCGGACGGGTGGGCGGCCGGGCGGCCGAGCCCGGGCCTCCTCGGCGTGGGCCCGGCGCGGCCGCGGGAGGAGCGCTCCGGGCGCCGGCGGCGGGCTCTCCCCGGCCGGGGCGCCGGTCCCGCCGCGCCTCGGGCTGCCAGCACGTGGGGAGGGGGAGGGGGCGGCGGCCCGGGCGAGCCCGGGAGGGCGCGGGGCGGGTCTGCGGGAAGTTTGAGGCGGGAAGAGAGACTTCGGGACCGGGATGGAGGCCCTGGGAGACTCGGGGAGGAAGGGGGGGTTGGTGCTGCGTCCAAGTAGGAGGCTGATTGGAGCAAAGCTGCGGTGAACTGATGAGGGAGGAGGAAGGTTTCCAGCCTCCTTTCGAGGACCGCTTCGGAAACTTAGTGGGAGCGGAGCAACTGCGAACAAGCTGGTCCTGCCAGGGGAGGCTCGTGGAAGTTGCACGGCTTGGGGACGAGGCATTGTTGAGACGCGTGAAAGGCAGGCGGGGGAGAGGTGCGTGCGCTTGGAGCTCACCGTTGCGGAAAGGCGCTCAGAGGACCCGAACTCGGAGGAGGATTAAAATGAGGGGTGAAAAGGAAGTTCCAGTGTACTGAGAAAGCCATTTTGAGAGGCCGAAGGAAGGTGAAAAAGAAAGAACGAAAAAGAGGAATGAACTTTCAAGGAAGAGAGACGTTCAGGAAAGAGGCAGTTTGCTAGCGCGCCCCGCTTTTAAATACTTCATTGTTAAATGGTAAAGCTCTTGGGGCAGTTGGAATTAATATTTAACATTAGTTATAAATATTGCGTGCAGTAGTTTTCGGAGAACCAGTTCTTGTAAAGAGTCTGCTGGACCGTGGATCGTCTTTGGAGGCTTAAAATCCCTGCTCAGGTGCAGCGTACGCGGTGACTGAGTTGGCAGCAGCATGTTCTCCCCCCCTACCCCCCCCTTTTGTGGAATGGAAATAATAGTAGGAGTGAATTCTCTTGCTGATGTTGGAGGACAGCTCTGCTCTCAGTCGCTGTCTCGGTACTTTCTGGCTGGGGAAGGATCTGACGTCTTCCCCCGCTTCTTCCTCTCCCTCCCCTGCCAGAGATCTCCTTTGTTTATTCGTGGATGGCTTGTAGGTGACTCTCCAGTGCAGTGCTGAAATCTTGAAAGATGGAAATGTTTTGTTTTGGTCCTTGATTTTTGCCCGGAGCCCTTACTTGAAAAAAACATAATAGTCTATATTCTATTCCCATTGGGGGAAAAAAAAAAAAAAGGAATCTTTTCAGGTCCAAACTAAATGTTATTTAACCTCATCACTTCACTATGGGTTTACCTGGGAAAGAACGTGTATTTTGACCTGTACCGTTTTTGCTAAGATTGTATATGAAACCCTTTTATTTTCCTCTTGGTCACCTGTGAGCATTTTCGAAACTTTCCCTCACTCAAGTATATGACGTTCTTGATAGGAAGTTAGGAATTAGGGCTTGAGAAAAGGCAATCTTTCCCCTTACTTCATTTGTTTCACCGAGAATCTATGAAGACTCCATTTGTTTCTTTGGGATGTATGTATATGTTACATTATACCATTGTATGGTTGTTTTTGTTTATAACATTTATCTATATTGCTACACAGTTGCAGTTAGCGTCTAAAAGTTTTATCACACCACAAATATTTTAATTTCTTCTCTCAAAAATAATCAGTGGTGTGTTAAATTTTAGTAAGTTGCCAGGAATGTAGTTAATACCTTGGTATTTTAAGTAAAAGACTTCAACCCCTTTCTTAACATCTACAATCTAACTAGCTTTGGTAGATTTGTGCAAGTTCTAAAATAAACTTGTCTTTTTCTCTGCATGAAAATTTCTTACTTTCTTAATATATTTTTTTAGGTGAATCAAAAAGGGTGCCAGGGAACCTGTGAATGCAGAAGAAAATTCATCTGTGAATTTTTGATATTTAAGGAGGAGACAGTATTTATATTCATCTTTTAAACTGGGAAGATTTATATTTTTATTTTAAAACTTCTTGATATTTACAATGAATGGACACAGTGATGAAGAAAGTGTTAGAAACAGTAGTGGAGAATCAAGGTAAGCACTTTATTATCGCATATAGATTGTGAATAGAATTGCAAACTTGATTCTTTTTTCAGTTTTCCTAATAGGCAGCAGTGTTTTCATATTCTTCATCCTAGCTGTGCGGACAGTGAAAGTTTTCAAATATTTAAAGCTTTGTTGATGATGCACATTTTAATTATTTTTCCATTGACGTGCATAAAGAATTTAAATATAGAAATTTCAGCTTACTTAAATCTGTCTGGGACTTTATATTGTTTGGGTTAATAATTGAAGAACAAGTTAAAAAAAAGACATCTAAATCAATTTGGCTGTTGGTGTATTTCAAATAAAGGCAACACAAGTTTCCTTAGTCATCTTTTTTGGCATTTTTGGCTTTTATACCTATAATGTCCAGTATAATAGCCACTAGCCATTTGTGGCTATATAAGCTAGCCACAAGGTACTCAAAATTCAGTACTTCTTTATGTACTAGATACATTTTAGATGCTCAGTAGTAACATGTGGTAGGTGGCAGTGCTGATTAGGACATTATTAAAGTATTGCTGCATCTCCTTTTTTCCCTATTGCTTTTTCAAATTTGAGTTTTAATTATTTATGAATGAGTTCTTACTTGGGCAAATAAAAGTTCTTTGCACAGAGGATATAGACAACAGCAGTAACCCATCTGAAGCTATTTTAACATAAGAAATCTATTCAAATACAAAGATTCTTTAAGTTCTTTGGAGTCCTTAATTTTGAGTTTTTTGCACATTAATAATATAATCCATGTAGTTTCATACACCTATACATAGAGAGATCAGGAATATAGTATAGTCGGTCTGATAAACTAAACCCAGCCACACTTCTTACTAGCTGTGTGAATTAGGACAAATTATTTAATGTTTGAGGTTATGATTTTTACACTTAAACCTGGATTACTGTATTTAGAGGAAAGAATCAAGTGAGAACCTACATGAAAGGAGCTAAAAATAGTTCCTGAAATAATGAGCACTCAATATTTGCTTGTTATCATGTTTTATGTAACATATTGTACTATGGAGAAATATAATGGACAAAAAACAGGCAAGTTTTGGCAGTTAGGAGGGTTTCAGAAAAAAATACTGGTTAGAAAATGAAGCACTTAAAAAGAGTGATGGAGTAAACTTTATAGATATAGGTAGGGATTTTCTTCTAAGAAACAAACATTCCCATAAACGATATTAATAGGGAGTGATAAAAGGAGAAATAATGCTTTGCTTCTAAAATAAATATACATTGTAAAGCGTTTTAAGTTAAATTTTATTTGTACTGGCTAGAATTTTAAAATACATTTTTGCTTCATATTTTTTTATTCCTTTGTGAGAGTTTATGAAATAGCATTAAGCAAGAAGTCACTTGGAATTTTTGGTTGTTACAAGTAGCTTTCTAATAAAAATGCCTTTTTTTTTTTTTTTTTAATGCTTTCCATGTGGAAAGTTCTCTATAACCATTGACTGAAAGGAAGAATAATGCACAGGAAAATGTCTCTTTGGCTGTCCTGTAACTGACAATTTGAAACTATTTACTAAGAAATGTGGGTCAGGATGCACCTGTACAACAGTTTCAGCTCAGCATAAAGTTTATTATCTAACTGAAGTTAAACTTTGTAAAGATGCTGTTGGAAGATTGTAATGCATCAGTTTCTAGTTGTGTGTGTTGATGATTTGCAACCAAGTTTTTCAGTCCTGATTAGATCTTTTTTCTTAGGATGATTTACTGCACAAATAGATTTATGGGTAAAGGTCAATAATATATAGTCACATGATGCTAATTTTTAGATGATTGACATCTGCTTAATATTCAGAAGAATATGGTTATATAATTTTCAGTAATCTATACATATTTGAGATTTTACTTGAATCACTTTCATTAGTCTTCCTATGTTACATTTTTGAAAAACTCTTAAGTTAGCACAAGTAATAATTGGGAGAAATTGTTGATGATAGGCTATAATAGTCTCAACTGTGTGTAATTTATCTATAGCTGACAACTGAGCTTTGTTGACATGATTCTTAGAATACTTAATTGTGCTTTTTATAGTAGTAACAATGTTTGACTTACTATATTAACATGTCTTAATACATACATATATTAAGTAAATATAACACTCTGTTTGCTTAAAGGAGGTTTTGCATATAAATTTCCTTGGCTTCATGTTTTATATTTTGAGAATTTTTGGATCTCAACTTTTGCTGTTTGGGGGAAGTAGTGGTGGTGTACAGTGAGTAGGAGATGGGATCAATGGAAATGTTCTAAATGAAAATCCTTTTTTTAGAAATGTGTGGTCTTTAAAATTAAATTGAACTCAGGCCACGTTTTTCACCATATATCTGTTAGTGCCCTGTTGCATATCATTATGTCATACCATTTTTGGAAACATTGCAATTAAGTATACAGTTACCAGAAAGATTTCTTACTATCAAAATCAGTTTATTTTGCTAAATAAATTTGAACAATTTTTAAAGGCAATGCCAGTTACAGTTGTGCTTTTTATTGTACATTATCTCAGAGTTTTAGAAAAAGTCCATTTTTAAGTTTTAGAAGTTTATACTGAGAAGTATTTTAAAGGGTACAAGAATGTGAAATCAGAGCAGAATGGCTAGAAATCGCTGACTGAAGGAAGCTGCCTTGAATTTTGTATAAGGCTACTAACTGCAGAAAGTATGGCTCTTACATCTTTTTCATTGTTGTTATTTGTCAGTTCAATATGTGCTTTCTTTGTCTTTTATTCCATTTTTCATTTCTCAGATCTGTGTATGCTACTGAATCTAATGATAGTACCAGTTCCTTTTTCTTTGGAAACTTAATAAATTGTTAAGTAGGAACCTTTGTAATACCTTTGTAATAGCTTACTCTCTCCAAATAGAATTTACCAAATTAAAATTTTCATATAATTTTAGTATTGTTGTCTGAGTACTGTATTTAGATTTCAACAGTAAAGGTTAAGAAAATTGTGACTTAATTTCAAGGGCATTACTATTTATTTTTTTAATTTTATTTTCACATTGTTCTCTTTTTTTTTTTTTTTTTTTTTTTTGGTGGGACCCTTGCCGGCGCCCGGGGAATGAACTAGCGCTGCAGAGGCTGCAGGCAGCCTCGCAGCCCAGTGCTCAACCGCTGTGCCACCAGGGGAGGCCTTTCACTTTGTTCATTTTTGTATAATGTTTGATTATTTCCCCTCAGGTGTAATTCTCATAAAATTCGCACTCCCAAATTACCCATGAACTGTCACTGTAGTCTCTTTTGTGTTCTTCCCTCCCCTTTTGACTTCTTCCTTCCCCCTCCCCTGTAGTATCTCTCAGTTCTAGAGTTTGCCTGCAAATATTTGCCTTTTTTCCCCTGACCCCTTATTCGATTTCCCTGTATTCCTCCTATAAGTGAAACCATCTGTTGTTTTTTCTTTTTTCTTCTGACTTCAGTGAGCATTATTCCTTCCAGCTTCATCTATGTTGCTGTGAATGGCATGAATTTATCTTTTTTGATTGCTGAGTAGTAGTCCGTTGTGTATATATGCCACATCTTCTTGATCCAGCCATCTGTTTTTGGGCATTTAGGTTGTTTCCATAGAATAACTATTGTAAATAATGCTGCAACGAACATGGTGCAGCTTTCTTTTTGAATTAATGTTTTTGTGTCCTTTGGGTAGATTCCTAGGAGTGGAATTGTTGGGTCCTTTGGTAGATCCATTTTTAGTAATTTGAGGCTCCTCCACACAGCTTTCCATAGTAGTTGGACCAGTTCACATTCCCACCAACAATGTAAAAGGGTTCCTTTTTCTCCAGATCCTCACCAGCATTTGTTATTGTTAGTTGTTTTAATGTGGGCCATTCTTACTGGTGTGGTTTTGATTTGCATTTCCCTGATTATAAGTGATGTTTAACATTTTTTCTTGTGTGTGTTGATCATCTGCATTTCTTCTTTGGAGAAGTTTCTTTTTAGCTCTTCTGCCCACTTTTTCACTGAATTCTTTATTTTTGTTGAGTTGTGTAAGCTCTTTGTAGATCTTTGATATAAGTCCCCTATTAGTTGTGTAGAGTGCAAATATTTTCTCCCAATGTATAGGGTGTCTCTTCGTCTTGGTTATGGACTCTTTTGCTGTACAGAAAGAAACTTGATTATGAAGTTGTCCCTTTTTTATACTGCTGAAGTAGTTTTGAAGGCTGGTGGATTATATCTGTACAGTTCTGTGTTTAAATATAAGAGCATTTCTTTGTGCTTAGTAGGTGGATAACACTTTTACATGGAAAAATTTGAAAATATAAAGAAGTAGAAAAGTTGCAGTTGTGGTCCTTGGATCTCAGCAATGGCATCACCTTGGAATTCTGCAGAAATGTACAACTTTGCAGCTCACCCCAGACTAACTAAATCGAAGTCTTCATTTTAATAAGATTACCAAGTGATTCATAGTGATATTAAATGTATACAAATGTATGTGAGTCTATTTGCCTGGTATCAATAAGCACCTTGTCAGGTGTTTTGGGTTTTGTTTTGATGTGATTACATGTTCTTGTTATTTTCTGGGATTCCCCAAATAATGATATCCTGGATCCTATCAGCAAAAGTTTGTGCAAAATTCATTTCTCTAAGAGTAATAATTATGGCAATCAGTAGTTTCTGAATTCATACTCTAACTGAACCAGGCATGGAACACATAGTGCACTGTGCATTTAATGAATTTTCATAGTATATCCTCACAAAACTCCTGTGATGTATGCAGTATTATGGTTAACAGAAGGGGAAACAAGGTTTATAGCCATTTTAAAAAAATTTTTTTTTCTTGTGAATAACCAAAATCCAGTCTTTACTTGGATTTTATAGTTTTTGTTTTTTTTTTTTTTTCCTTTAATGTCTTTCTGTTCCAGTATTCAGTCCAGAGCACCATGTTGCATTTAATTGTCAAGTCTCCCAAGTGTTCTCTGGACTGTTGAGAGTTTCTAATTCTTTCCTTGTTTTCCTTAGTAGTCTTGTTTTCCTTAGTAGTCTTAGTTATCCTGTAGAATGTCCTCCAACTTGGATTCGTATGGATATTTTTAGGATCAACTGGGGTTATCAATTTTTATAAAGATTATCAGAAGTGCAGTACTTTCCTAATTCTGTCATATCCACATGACATTCCTGATGTTATCTTTAATCACTTGGCTGTGATAATATTTGCTAGGATTCTCCACTGTAAACTTACTGTTTTTCTCATTCCATACTAAATACTGTATTGGAAACAAGTCTCTGTGTCTGTCCCTTACTCTAAGTGGGTAGGGGTTGAGCTAGAAATTAAGTTCTCTCTCTTCTTGAGAGTATATTTATGTATTAAATAGAATTACTTTATAAAGAAGTTATTTTGCCCTCATTTATTCCCTTAAGCATGTCCTTATGTTTACATAGTTTATATTTTGGGATGTAATCCACTAAGTTATTTCTTTTGTTGCTCACATTTTTCTTCCTTATCCATTGGGGTCTCTCAAGCTGACTTCTGTTGTCTTTTTCCGCGCACCTATCCTTTTGCCCGAGAGTCAGCTGTTTCTTTAAAGAGCCCTGGTTCTATTTGTTAAGGAAAAGGATATTAGAAACCAGGCTTGTTGCTACTAAGCTGTCACTGCATCTAGGCCCTCAGTAGACCAAGCAGATAGAGCTAGGTAATATATGTGTATATATTAAATCTTGTCTATTTCCAAACCTGTAGTTGTTTCTGTCCATCTGTATGTGTATTAAGATAAGCATGAGTTTATATTGATGTCTTCAACTTCAGCCCTCTACTACAGGATTCATTCTAACCTTCCTTTCTTGCTCTTTTTACTTCCTTTCTTGCTCTTTTAATTTCTATCTCCAGCAGTGACTAATCTGAGTCCCTGCTTCAACCCCAACTCCCCAATTCACCATCCATACACTTCAATCTCAATATACAAGTTTAAGATTTATTTATTTATGTATATAAGAGCTGGGGTGCAGGCCAGAGATGTGGGGGTGGTGAGAGGATTCACCAGAGACAGAATGGGAAGAGAAGAGGCAGGCAGACTAAAATACAGTGCTGAGGGGAGCAGCTGACGAGACAGGAGATGTCTGCCTTGCCATGTAGGTTGCTCCTTGGCTGGCTGGGGATCGAACACATGTTGCCCAGGCTGCGGATTGCTTCATAGTGCGGTGCTTTCACCCCTTGCACCACCAGGGAGGCCCAATACTGTGTTGTTGTTGTTTTTTTAATTTACCAATCCAATTATATTTTACCTTACAGTTTCTAGTCAGAATTCTGCTTTTCAGAGCTACTCAAGTTATTATCTTTTCATTCCACACCGTTCTTTGTAGTTAGACCATGAATTTGTAATAAAGTTAGATTCATTTGTTACAGTATGCATTCTATCCTTGGTACCTCAGTACAGTGTTTCGTTTTTAAATTTGCATTTCAGGGCCTCCCCGGTGGGTTGAGCGCTGGGTTGCGAAGCTGCCCGCAGCCTCTGCAGCGCCGGTTTGATCCCCGGCTGCTCCCCGGCCACCGGAGGAGGGTCCCACATGGCGCGCAGACCTCTCCTGCCGCCCTCTGCTCCCCACTCTGGCTCTGGTGAATTCTCTCACCCTCCCGCGCTTCTGACTGTACCCAATGCCTGTATGTATAAATAAATAAATCTTTATAAAAAAATTTGCATTTCATACATCAGAATTTTCATTTTAAGAAATGCAGATGATTTGTGTGCATATTAAATTCATATGTGTATATATGAACTTATTCACAGTATCTTGCCAATATTGAAAATTATAAAATAAACCTGAAGAGAGATTATTATAATCCAGAGATGGTAATGGAATAGCCAGGTTTAAACACACAATCAAATAAATATACTCAAATTCATGGACCCCTATAGGTACGCATGAAGAAAAAGGAATTAGGCAAATTATTGGAATAATGTATATGGGCTTTGTGGGAAATTTTAATGAAACTCCTTAACTTTTGCTATTTTTTTTTTTTTTAAGATTTATTTATATGAGAGCTGGGGTACATGCTAGTTGCGCGGGAGGGTGAGAGGATTCACTAGAGACAGAGCAGGGAACAGAACAGGAAGACTGATGAAATATACTGCTGAGGGGAGCAGCGGGCAAGACAGGAGAGGTCTGCGGCCAGCGGGGATCGAACCGGCGCTGTAGAGGCTGTGGACAGCTTCACAGCACTGCGCTCAACCGTCTGCGCCACCAAGGAGGCCCAACTTTTGCTATTTTAATGATGAAAAATGATATAGTTTGGTGAAACAGAAAGAATAGCAAATGGTATGTATTCAGAAGTGTGATGGAGAGAAAAGTTTTTACAAAGACATGGTCCCCCAATAAAGAAGTGTAAAACCTTTAATGAAGAAAATGTTTTGGACATCCTAGTGTTGCAGTTTTGCAGAGTTAAAAAAAACCTCTGTTGAAAGTCTTTCAAAAATTCTAAGGACATACTATTTAGTGTTTTGCTAAGGTTTTCTATGCTGGAGTTTTTCTATGGTTTAGTCCTAAGTGGAGAAAGTTAAAAAAATGAAGTATAGTTGAATGCATTTTTAGGTACCCATGGGAGTATATTAACCATGTGAATGCACTGATCAGAACTAATGGTTTTAAGGAGAGACTGGGAAATACTGCTTGAGAATCAAGTTCTGTTCATGAGCGACTGAGAAGGTTGATGTTTGTAATTAAAAGTATACTATCACTGTGATATGAGGTGTCTGCTTAGTCAGAAGTCAGCTGCATTTGAAATTTTCTTGGTGTGGATCAGTTAACTGGAGATCTAAGTTATTGAGATTAAAACACACAGACATGCAAAGTTCAGGCTGGACAGTACAGACTTTTGGATTCCAAAGTTACATGTCTCTCAGAGCTGAAACATAAGGCACAAAAATAATAGGCCCTCTTTGGTTAATGTAAACCATTCCATTAATTCACATCACTCCTGTTGTTACTTTCAGAAATATAGCTCTTTATCCTAAATAATTACTTCACATGATTGAGCTACTACTATGTGTTGTAGAAACCATGAAATACTAAAATTATTTTCTAAAGCCTAAAATATTTATAGTACCAGGTGGATATGGTAAGTGTGGATAGATAGTCTGTGACAGGACAAAGGTAGGAAAATGGTAAGTTTGATCAAAAGACAAATGATTTATTTCCAGGAATCAAGCCCAATTATCAGAATAAAGTTCTGGGGTTTTTTTGTTTGTTTGTTTGTTTTTTGTTTTTTTTGAGGGGGAGATCATTTAAAACCAGCATAAGCTTAAATTTTATGTGCTTTAAACCCTCAGTTAGTGTGACTTATGATTTATTTTGACAGACTTAGGGAAGAAGCAGAGAGTAATTTTTATACTAGGGAAAAATGATGTTAGAAGGCAATTAAGTACTGCGCTGAAGTGTTTTTATATAGAGGACTGGGGCCATTGGAGAAGAGTGATGTTATACCTAAATTCCCTCCAAAAAGACTATTTTTGTTAGTGTGCTTGAGAGGTATTATTGCCGTTTTGTTCACTTACTACAATATTCTTAGTTCTGTGTGACTAAATCATGAATTACATCAGTTAAAAAAGGTGTGATCAGAAGGAAGTTTTATAAGAATTACAGTTAACTATATATTTTTTTTTATTTAAAAGTATTTGTTTTAGTGTGTATATCAAAGAAGTGATCCCATTGTGCAGTAATTTGTTTTAGTCATATTATGTACTATGTTGATTATTTCAGGATTATTTTATTCTTAGGTATAGCACATTTCCATGGGTATATGCAGACTAATGAAATGCCACATTACAAATAATTTTTGTTAGAAAGTAGTGCATATAATGCTGGGAACCTTTTTTTTTTGGCTGCAGTATTCATTAATTTGAAAATATATAAAAATTTAAGATTTTTTAAGAAGGCAAATCTTTAAGATGGGTAATATCATTAAAATTGAACTATAAAAGTTGATATTTGTGTTAACTTAAAAATTATTACAGATAATTTCAACCATATACAAGAGTAGCAACAATAGTAAAATGAGTTGCCGTGTATACATCATCTAGCTTCAACATAGTTCATTTCCTAGCCAATCTGTAAATTTATAATCTCTAAATCCTGTCTCTAATTCCTTCCATTTGACTGTTTTGATACAGTATATAATGTCCACATATGTTAGATTTCTGCATGATAGATAATATTAACAAGGAAAAGATGGAGCCTGCCCTAATTGTTACATAAAAATTATAGAATAGCAAATTTCAAACTATTAAATGGCTTCAGATGTATACACTGACTTACTTTGCATCTGATTCCCAAATAATTATTTGAGAAACTTTGAGTTTATTATCTTTACCCTAGATTCAATATGACTAACCCAAACAGCCGTCTTTGAAATTAGTCACACTAAATGTTACCCATCTTAGCATCTATCAGTTTTATTCTCATTTATTCATTCAGAGATTATGAGGTGATAGAATCATACTGTACTTGTACTTTAAGAAGGGTTTATTTTATAATAGAATTTTGTTATGGATTGGTGAGTTAGAATGCTAAAAGAAACCATCAATTTATGGCCTACCTGGTGGCGCAGGTGGTTGAGCACAGCGCTGTGGAGCTGTCCGCCGCCTCTGCAGTGCGGGTTCGATCCCAGTGCAGATTCGACCCACATGATGCAGCAGGCCTCTCTTGTCTCGCCCGCTGCTCCCCTCAGCAGTGTATTTCACTCAGTCTGCCTATTCTGTTCCCTGCTCTGTCTCTGGTGATTCCTCTCACCCTCCCACACATCTGGCCTGTACCCTGGTTCTTGTATAAATAAATAAATCTTAAAAAAAAAAAAAAAAAGAAACCATTGATTTAGTGCATAGCAAAGTAATAGCAGTAACTGGTGTTCAGAACCAGACAGGTCGAAAGATATTTCTGAATTATCTCAAATATTTGATGCTTATTTTCTCATAGTAAAAGATAAAGTAGATAACAAATTTTAGTGCACTGTAATTTTATAGAATTTAAAGGTAGATTTGATTTTAGTTATCATCTAACCCAAACTCATCCTCATTTTCTAAAGGACTTGTTCTAGGATAATATATTTTAAATAAGTGAGTTGCAGCATGTTGGGGGATCATAATTAAATTTTTTTTAGTGAGAAAGAATAATGTGAACTAGAATAGAAAATAGTGTTCCTTCTGTAGAGTAATATTTCATCAGACCTTTAGTTGCTTAATTCCCCTGTACCTCTGTGTGTGTGTTTGTACACTGTATCACCATGTAAAATGTATTATATATGTTTTGTCCCAAAAGTTTGAAAGCCATTGCCTTTTTTTTTTTTTTTTTTTTAAGATTGATTTATTTTTATACAAGAGCTGGGGTATAGGCCAGAGGCATGGGAGGGTGAGAGGATTCACCAGAGACAGTGGGGAGCGGAACAGGCAGACGACTGAAATACACTGCTGAGGGGAGCAGGGGGCATGACAGGAGAGGTCTGCTGTGCCATGTGGGAATCTCCCTGGCCATCCAGGAATCGAACCGGCGCTGCAGAGTCTGTGGACAGCTTCACAGCGCTGTGCTCAACCCACTGCGCCACTGGGGAGGCCTGAAAGCCATTGCCTTTGACGACTAACTCATTTTTTAAATTTTAATTATTTACTCAGTACCTACTAATTTCCAGATTGCTGCTCTAGACTTGTTGAAGTGGATAATGGTCTACAAAAATAACTAAATTAAAGGTCCCACTTAAATAATTCCAGAACCTAGTTAGGAGAATACATGTTAAAAAACAACTGTAAGTACTGTGAGGGGATTATTAATAGCACATTAACAAAATGTTGTGAACGCAAGGACTAGAACAATGTCATTTGTGGGGGACATTGGAGAAGGTTACATAAAATGTATTTTTGAACAATTTAAAGAGCGGAAATTTTTATTAGTTGATTCAGAGGACTCCTTCATTGTAGTTTCTAATATACCTATTTTACCTAATAAGCATGTAATAGCATGTACTGAACTCTTTAAAAATCTTTAAAAAAAGCTTTACCTCTGCTTCTACCTATAGTCCCTCAATCATGAAATGATCCATCTTTAGTATCTTTGATTCTTTAAAGTGTTTCTTTTTCCTGTGAAATTTTGTCCCTAGTAGAAATCCTTGCTCAGTACTTGTTAATAAGCAGTTGGGGCCTCCCTGGTGGCGCAAGGGGTTAAGACACAGAACTATGAAACTATCCGCAGCCACTGCAGCACAGGTTCCATCTCTGGCCAGGAAGGTGACCCACATGGCGCAGCAGACCTCTCCTGACTCATCCATTGCTTCCCTCAGCAGTGTATTTCAGTCTGCCTGTTCTGCTCCCCACTCTGTCTGGTTAATCCTTTCACACACGCCCACCACCCCCCCCAATCTCTGACCTACACTCCAGCTCTTGTATGCATAAATAAATAAATCTTAAAAAATAAACAAGCAGTTGGATACAAATTATATATGTACAAAATCAGTCCTTTCAAAAATGCATTTATTGCACAAAAAATATAGCATATTGGAGAAACAGTTAAGATGCTATGTTAGAGACCTCAAACACAGGAACTCAAATATATTTCTTTTTTGCTCTCAAGTTCATGAGCTTTATCCTTTGAGGTTGTTGAGGCACTCTGGCTAATGGGACAGTTTTGTGTTCCTTAACATATGACTTCTATTGCTTCAGTTGCTGCCACTTCCAGCTATCAGGAAGAAGGTGGGAATGAGGAGGATTTTAAGGCAAGCCTCTTTATTTTTAAGGCTATGACATTGAAATCCCAGATCACTTCTAACCGTATCCTTTTGCCCAAAACTGTTCACATGGCCATATCTACTTGAAAGAGATACTGGGAAATCTAATCTGTGCCAGTAAAAACTGGAGGAATAGTTATGTAATACCCAATGGCTAACAAAGAAAATGGATACTGGGTGGGTAAGGAGGGGCAAGCAAACAATGAATAATAGCTTTTTCTGCCATAACAATAAAGTACCATTTTAAAATTACTCCTTATCCTAAGAAATTAGTTATTTTACTTATTTGAATTTCCTTTAAGTTGTTCATAGGTATTTATAATTTCTATGTTTGCAACCATGGTATTGTTATTTGTTTCTTCACTTAGACTTGTCTGAACCTCAGTTTATTTTTATATGAAAATCATGGGATTAAATGAGAGCCCAGTCTGCCATGTAGCATCAGTTAGTAATCCTTATATCTCCCCTTTTTTGTTAAACAGTTTATATACTAATATATACAAATAGTATAGTCTTAAGTTTTATTCACAAACATTAACTATGCTTGCAGTTATGATCTTCTGAAAAATACCTAAATCAAACTTTGAAGTAATGATTCTGATCTTGAACTCAGGAGAAAGATGAATAGTTTTTTATTTCTAATTGTTATCAATATTGAACTTTACCGTGTGTCGTACTGCATGGTTTACATCTCTTTTAAAATTCATAGTGATCTGTAAGTATGTTTATATGACAAAAAATTTAGATGAGACTTCCTGAGACTCACTGGGTTTATGGATATAAATACAATTGCAATGAGAATGGCTGGAAAGGAGATAATTTAGGGTTGCACTTCAGAACACCATCATGTTAGCCCTGAATTTCCCCCACTTGTTTCTGTCAAAAAAATTCTTTCAGACACTCCTCCAAAGAGATCCTTTTGTGGCTTTGACATAAGTAGTGGTTAAGGGGGAAGTGAGCAAGGCGTAACGTTAGAATTTAATGTAGTATGCTTGTTCTTTAGGATAGTAAATACAGTTGTTTGTGTATGTAATTACTCTTTGTTGGGTACACAGTCCTCTTATAATATTTTTGTGGAAAATCAGTTTACTTTCCATCAATGATCTTATAGCACCTCTCATCCACCTTCCTGGAGTCTAATTCATCTAAAATACTACTGTCATTCAGGAAAGAAAAAGTAGGGAAATGATACACTAGAGTGAAAATCTTTATGTATTGACAAAAGAAATAAACGAACTAATGAGAAACCATCACTCTAAATTTTTGATACAGGTTGTCTAATTGCAGACAGTATTCAAAGACACACGAACAGTCCTTTTTTATTTTTCTTTAGTGTTGCTGTATTGAAGTGTTCTTTTCACTTCAAAAGGGAACTCAAAGCTGGTGCAGTAAAGGAGCAGTGTGTTCTAAGTAAGCATGCAGCACAGGAAATACTTGGAGAGACACTGGCCCTTAGGAGAGGAGGATGGAACTGGGATTTGGAACTTAGTATTTGGCTGTGGAATGGAATTAACACTCCTTAAATCTGGTCCTTGGAAGGGTTGCCTCTTTGAAAAGCCACTAAGGGTATTTTGTAGTAAAGATGAAATGGGGTAACCTGTGAAAATATTTTGAAAGCTATGAAGAACTTTATGATATGAATTTTATCTTAGCTAAAATATAAATGAAAGTTGCCCATGTATAAGACATTTGTTTCAGGGAGTTGACTGGTGAGTTCGAGATCATACGCATTATTGAAAGGAACCAGGGATACTTGGAGAATTTGACCATTTGGGGAAGTGGACCTAAGTGTTTCCAGATTTTCTAATCCTTCAAAAGAAACTGCTTCTTAAAATTATTTCCCCCCCAAACAATTTTAAATTAGATAACTTGGAGGAAAAATAAACCCAAAAGAAGAAAAGTAGAGGTGCAGAAATCAGTAGGAGAATATGAGAAAATGTGTTGGCTTATGGTGCTTTTGAGTAAAACCAAACAGAGCTATCTCCTTGGAAGCTGTACTACCTAATACCATTTATTAATTCACAAATATATTTTCGTTGTCTGTCAGGTACAGTACGAGAAAGTAGAGGGCACAATTGTGAATAAAACCATACACTCATACTAGCTTATTTTAAACAAGTACCAGACACTGTGCTAGTTGTCTTATACGTGAGGAGATCTAAAAAAAAAAAAAAACAACTTGAGAGAATGAGTAGAATAGTTGCATGCTAGGGAAGAAGGTGGGCTGGAGATGAACATGTTTTGCAGGTAGGGAGAAAGCATGGCACATTCACAGATTGAAGGAAGTTAGTGATGGGATACAGAATAGAGATAGAATGATTTTAAGAAGTTGGAGAGGTAGGCAGAAATCAGATGTTAGTCATTTTATCTCAAGAACAAAGGTAAGCCATTAAAACCCTCAAGATAAGCTTGAGTGTAGCTTTACCACAGGATATGGCATGGGATTCAGGCATATGTAATGTAAAGGTTGAGTGATATGGTGATCTTGAAGTGTTAGAGTCATTTTTGTAAATTAATCCACAGGAACAGAATTATAACATTTTGGTCATATAGAACTGATAAGCAGGTGTGAACTATTGAAAATTACTAGTTACTAAAAATTTAAATTGAGAAAACAATTTAAAAATGAATTTCTTGTCTTCTATTAAACAGGCATGGGTTTTTTTGGTTTGTTTTTGGTCACGTTATTAAAAATATTGATTTAAAATAACCTTAGGAATATTGGGGGGGGAAATACTGGACTTTTTGGTAAAAGAACTTGTGCAATCATGTATTTTGAGTAGTTTCCTTGTCTTATTCTCCTAACAGCTGCAAATTTAAGGGAAAACCAGAGGGCCAAAAAAGGGAGTCCCTCTTAGCTGAATCGGTCCCCATTGTACAACATTCTGGGAAGTAATACCTAACATTTCTCCTTAGGTCTCTTTTGTTGGAACTTAAGCTAGTAGCCCCACTTAACTGCAGGGAGTTTGTGTTGTGCAGTCTTCTACTGGGTGACCATAACTTTGGGATTTCTGCTACTGAGAATGATGATGTGCTAAGTTAGGTAACTAGCAATTTTTTTTTTTTTAAGATTTATTTTTACTTATTTATTTATTTATACAAGTACTGGGTACATTCAGAAGCGCAGGAGGGTGAGAGAATTCACCAGAGCCAGAGCAGGGCGCAGAGCAGGCAGAAGGACCGAAGTACGCTGCTGAGGGGAGCAGCGGGCGGCAGGAGAGGTCTGTGCGCCATGTGGGATCTGTGGCCAGGGATCGAACCAGCACTGCAGAGGCTGCAGGCAGCTTCGCAACCCAGCGCTCAACCACTGCGCCACCGGGGAGGCCCAGTAACTACCAATTTTTCAGGCAGCTGTTGTATATGTAGTTGGTCTTTAATTTCCTTTATTTAATATTTTTGCATTTTAGGTCTTCTAAGGAAGTTTTGTGTTTTTTTTTTTCTTATGTAGATTGGTTATTTTATAGACTGATTGCATATTTGTTTTTCATGCTAGTGAATGTTTACTTCCTTTTTTAAAAAATATTTATGCATATAAGAACTGGGGTACAGGCCAGAGGGGTGCGTGTGTGGGGGGGTGAGGATTCACCAGAGACAGAGTGGGGAGCAGAACAGGCAGGTTGACTGAAATACACTGCTGCGGGGAGCAGCGGGCAAGCCAGGACAGGTCTGCTGCACCACGTGGGTAGTTCCCTGGCCCGGGGATCGAACTCATGCAGCAGTGCGGATAGCTTAATAGGTTGCATCCTAACCCCTTGCGCCACCAGGGAGGCCCTGCTTCCCTTTTATATTCATTTGGCTTCTTTGACTTTTGAATTTCCTTATCTTTGTGTCTTAAACTACTTGCACATGAGAGTTTACAGTATTGATTATTAAT
This sequence comes from Talpa europaea, assembly GCF_964194135.1. NCBI lineage: Eukaryota > Metazoa > Chordata > Mammalia > Eulipotyphla > Talpidae > Talpa > Talpa europaea. The sequence continues at coordinate 30,939,521 of NC_140071.1, forward strand.
GGTAAAAGTTTATGGCATTGTAAAATTGCTCTCATATAATTAAAAATAAAAATGATATTTCTTACTGATTTATTGAAATTTAAAATTACAGGAAATTTGCAAAAATAGTATTAAGAACTTCTTCATATATCTTGCCCATATTTACTAATTTTTAAATTTTGCCCCTTTTCCATTTTTCTCTGTAGCTACGTATTTATGTGCATCATATGTATATAATGCTTATTTTTCCTGAGTGAAAAAAAAATGCAAAACCATACTTCTTTGTATATTAAAACTTTAATACCTGTTTTTAACAAACCATGGTATTCCTATACACACACGTATGGTTTTATATAGTTATTAAATTGAAGCGTTTATGTTGATATGATACTTAAGACCTTTAGCTGTATTCTATTTTGGTTAGTCATTTCAATCACCTTTCATTGCAGTTTTCAGCATTAGACCACATTGCATTTAACTATCAAGATTTTTAATCTCCTTTAATCTGAAAGTTCCCTTTCCTTTGTCTTTTATGACTTCAGCATATTGAAAGCTATAGGCTAGTTAATTTTTAGAACATATTTCTCAATTTGGGTTTGTGTTATGTTCGCTTACGTTTAGATCTAAGTTATTCATTCTCTATCCTGTGTATTACTGACTGGAGTACTGTGATAGGTTTTTATCAGAGGCAGTGTGTCAGGAAGTTTATGGTGTTTGTTCCTATTTATATCAGGTTTTGATCATCAGGACAAGGTGGTGTCTGATTTTTTTCCCCTACATTGTAGTTTCTAATATTATACCTATTTTACCTAATAAGCAGTTTGTGAGAAGATACTCAGAAACTGCAAATATTTTACTCATCAAATTCTCCCACTAGAATTAGAATCTGTTGATGATTTTTCCCCAAACCAATATTTTCTATGATGATTGCAAAAATAGTAATTTTCTAACACTACCCTACCCTTCCACAATTACCAGTTGGCATTCAGAGAGCCTTCTCCCCTGTCTATCTATGAAGACAGAAGTGTTTTCAGGATGGTCTTGAGGATTCCTGTTTTATTGCTAGGTAATAATCCTTTACTGTCTGTTTTAATGCTCAGATTAGATTTGGCCACTGGAAAGACTTTTAAGTTGACTCCTGGGTTCATTTTTTGGGGCTATTATTTTGACATGTCCTTTTTTCTTTTTTTTTAAAGCCTTTTTTTTTTTGTTTATCATTCATCTTCTCCTGCCCCTGTCCCAGCCTTAGAATCTGCCATTTCTTAAAGGACCCCTAGTTAATCTAAGTGTTGAGTAGACCTAGAAATCAAGATCTGAGTGTAGGTGATTATAAAAATTTCAAAAGGATGTACTTACATTAGGTAATAATAAATAGCAAATCAGAAGATTCATTTCTATATATAAGAAGAGAGGTATCCAAGGGGCCATTTTTTAATTTCATTTTATAGTATGAAAGGACCAGAAACAAAGCATATTCATCTTTGAGGGGTAAGTTAAAACTGCAGTGTAGCTACATAATGGAAGCAGGTCTGTCTGCAAAATGGAATATATGCAGTTGCATCAAGGAATGGTAACTATATCGTCAGTGGCATGGTCTTCGGGATACCTGGGTGTTTACTATGTTATTGATATGAGTGTAAAATGTGTTAACTTGGGAAAGGTATATAAATGTATTATTCATAATTTTGTTATATTGAATAATGGGAACATTTTGAAACTTTAAATGTAATTACTATAGGGAGTGAGAGGAGATAGTATATAGTAGAGAAAGATGGAAGCTGGACATCTTACTGTAGTTCCAAAGTTGGACCAAGTAAATAATAAAGTAACATTAAGTCAAAATGAATATAAAGCCATCCCTAAAAATGAAAAAAAGCAAATGACTTAATTATATCAAATTGATGGCCATACAGAAATTTATGGGAGTGAATATTCTTGACGAATATAAAGCATTATAAAGACCTCTTAACATTTACTGGTCATATTGTTAATAGAAGTAGTATTATTTTGAAACAATTACATGTGATCTAAGGTAAAGAAAATAATTGTATTAGTGTGATTTGGAACCAAGAAACTCAACCCAAATAATGTTTAGATATATAATCAAAGAAGTAAAATAACTTAAGAACGTGAATTGGAAGTACTAGCATAGATTCATTTGATGTCTTTCCTTTAAAAAGGTACAATCTGGAGCTCATTCCAATAAAAGTAAAAAACAATGACCAATACAGTAGTAGTATGCACACTGGATTGCAGTTTAATTTCAGATTTAAATAGAAGCATTAGAAAGAGCTGAATTAGTCTCATAAACCAGAAATTGACTGAGGCCACTTGTCATGCCTGTCAAAGATGACTTGACATCTTGTCAGAGGACTCAGGAGGTAACAAATGGTTTTCTGTTGGCTAAATATGGGACACTTGGACATCGATGATGATACTGACAATGAATTAAAATTCATCAAATAATTTCAAGTCCAAGAGTTCAGTGAAATTTAAAATTGACTTTACTTTGTAGCATGCTTAGCAGTCTTAACTCATTTTGAAAACTAGCAAATAAGGAAAAGAAATGACAATGCCTTTCCTGTATGAATAGTACATCAGGGTTAACAAATATGATGAAGGAATGGTTCTCTTTAAAAAATTATTTCACTTATGGTGAAGAAATGATTTGATGGGTAAATGCAGAATAATATAATCCAAGAAGCTGTATGAACATCAGTGACTGCTAAAACAGTATAAGACATGTTGCTCATAGAGAACTTTATAATAAATGGATAAAGCTGAAAACACCTGAATCCCCACAGATCATTCTTAACCTTACACAAACAACCAAACATTAAGTCCCCTCTGGTAGAAGTCCAAAGCTCTTAAAACATATACTTTCCCAAAAAAGCTCCACTTGAATTTGAGCTTCTAGATCTAACAGTTTACAGGAAATACAAGGGACAAAAAAAAAATGTTAAATACCACAGGGATTCAGTCAGCAAATTCTGTAAGGCAGGAAAGTCTACAGAAAAAGCTACCTAATTCACAAATTGCAGAGTTGGCGGGGACGAGGAGAGGGAACTGTCAAATTTTTAAAAACAATCAAGCACAGTATATGAACCTTGTGTGGATTCCCATTCAGTCAATGAAAAAGCTACTGTATGATTAAAGAGGTAAATTAACTTGGCATTTAATCTTGTTTAATATATTTAATTCCATATTTAATATTAAAGAATGAATTATTTTTTAGAGGTGTACTGGTGTTATGAATGCTTAAACAGTGCAGTGTTTTATTTTTTTCATGAGTACTGGAGTTTTATGGATTAAATTTTACAATGTCTGAGATTTTGTGGAGGGGAAACTAGATAATTTGAAACAAGATTGGTATGAATTGATAGTGTAAACTTGATAGATAAACATGTTAATTCATTATATTGCTCTCATTTATATTTGAAATTGAATATAAAAATAAGATTGATAAGAAACTAGTTTGTGTTGGTATTTTACTTTATCAAAGTGTACACATAAACATAAATGTTGTTTTCTCTTTTGTACTCCTGAGAAAAGTGAAGAAAAGAACTAAGTTTTTTCATAATCTACCATATTACTATTTCAGTAAGGGTTAATATAGGTGCTTTATAGTTATTTAAATTTTATAAATAATCAGTGATATTGGTTATTATCAAAATAAATAAAATTTTTAAAAAGTTAATCTCAGAAATTTCACTTTTAGCCAAATTATGTTTGTGAATTTTATACCAAAATTTATATCCATACATAGGGACTATATCTGTCAAATGTGACATGTGTATATAGCGAGAGCTTTGATTTGTCTAACCATTCACCCATCAAACTTTTTAATACTCAACATACAATGGGCAACAAGTAAAAATTTCAACCCACTAGGAAATATGGTAGAATACCAAAGGTAGGATTCCCCCCCAAAAAAAAGAAAACAAAACTGAACTGTAGTGATTATTGCATGATGTGCTCACAACTATATAGTATGGTAATACAATATGTTTTGGGAATGCTGAGGAAGGATATCTAATTTATTGTTGAAAATGAGGTCAGAAGATACTTATTGAAATACCTCTAAGGTGAGGCTCAAGTAGGATTTCCATGGTAGGATAAAAAGAGAATTGTACAAAAGCAAGAAGTAGAAAGAGAAATTGACTCAGAATTTCAAGTAGTTTGCCATCTCAAGGTCTAGGGCTTTCTTTAAGTGGAAAACTGACTGGAGATAGGTGGGGGAGACAAATTCCTGAAAGGCCTCAAAGATGTTTAAACTTTGTTATAAAAATAGTGAAGACTTTAAAAAAGAAAAGGCTATTATCAAATTTTTACTCTAGGAAGATCACTAGTGAGCTGGAATAGAATTTCTTTATCAGGGAGAGACTTTTTTAAACCTATTTTAGCTCAAATTTTTGTCTGAATATACATTTATTTCCTGGTTCTATTCTTTCATTGTTTTAGGATTTTCCTGCCAATCATGTAAAACATGTACATGGTCTAAAAACTGAAGACTCATTTCAGTCCCTCTTCCCTCTACTCTCTTTATCTCCCTCCCTCTATAGTAACCATTTTTAATTTAATTTTCTCTTTATGCTGCCATGCTTGATTTTTTCCTGTTTTTAAAAGAATAAGCAAATATAAATAATCCCCCTTTTTATACAAAGGAAGTTGACGCAAACATTTTATCTTGTTTTTTTTTTTTAATTTTTTTTATCTTGGTGTTTTTTGTTGGTGGTTTTTTTTTTTTTTTAACTGAACTAGATCTTTTAGATCATTCCGCAGCAGTATATAAGGTATTACTTACTTTGTATGTTTTTTATCCTACTGAGAACAACTAGATTAAATAGGTAATATATACACATCTAGTACCTAAGGTAAAAAGGCATTCTAATAATATATGCCATGAGAGTAGCCTAGAGTCAGTCTGTTTGCTTTTATCTACTGCCAGAATAGTACTGCCTATTGAATATGATGCATTCATTTACTCAAGTTGTTGAGAACTTTGAGTGGTTAACAAGGAATTTTGACTAGCTGCTTATTTGGAATGACTGATCAAGATATAATTAAGCATATAGGTCCATGATAGCTTCCACCCCCAAATGTAATCATTCATGTATCCAGTTAGCAAGTATTTTTATTGAGTCACCCACATATGGCAGGTGCTTTGTCTAGGTAATGTAGGAAAAAACCAGTACCCTCAAGATCCTAATCAGCAATTAATGTGACAGCCCTGATGCTTAATTCTTTCCTGGAGAATTAGTACAACTGCATTTTTTTTTCTAAATGTTCCACAATTATTGTATCAGGCTTGGTTATATTTTAAGTGTACCCTATATATGTGGATCAATTATCTTAAACACCAGCATATAATGGTATTTATTGATCTACAAGACGATCATGTCATACTAGGTTAGAATTTTTTTTTTTTAATGGTAAGAACCTTTTCTCATCTCAGTCCTCCCAGTGTCTAACACATGATAGTGCTCAGTGAAGTTTATTGAGTAAATGAAAGGTGTCTGCTTACCTAATTGGTTAAAGGAGAAGTATTTCATATTCTTGCTGAAATTTCAGCCATCCAAGTAAAATATGGTAGGTTTTCTACCCCCTCCGATTAAAAGATGTTGCAACTCAGAACCATGTGACCAAAACGTAGAAATTGTGGCAAAAAGTGATCTTGATAGCATGACCTTTTAAGAGGCAAGTTTTTATCATTTCTAAGAAGAACATTTATTCTGTTAGATTCCAGGTTTTAACATTTTGTTCACACTTCAATCATTTTAACCTGTGTGTAACTTTTTAAATCAAGTCTTCTAGTAATCTTTTATGTCTGTCCTTCCATGTAGTAACTATCATTGAGACCTTAAACTAGAAAAGGAGAGATTACTTTTAGTAAGGAATTACTGTTACTATTGCAGTCTATTAGAGTAATGCCTCCATCTGGTGGTATTTGTGAAAATTGCAGGAGAGGATATTAAGCTTGATTTTGTTTTATATGCATAAACTATATTGTTACCTGTTGTTCCTTATAAAGCCAGATGAAATTACATCAAAGACTCAGCGCATCATATTTAATGCCCTCACTTTTAATAATAATAATTCAAATACCATGTTAGCTAATGATCTTGGGGAGTATATCGTTTATACAATCAGCTATTTAGTTCTATTTTAGACCGTTTTAGGCTATCTTGGACTAGAAATTACATATGGAGACCAAGGTAGTTTCTCAGTGAGCAATTAATTGGTTTCACAGATGTGTTTGTAAAGAGATTAAGAAAGATTTTGAGAATTTGCTATTTCAGATTTATTGAAATTTCAGTGGTTCTGTAGAAGAAGCAATTCCTGAATTTATTTTTAGTACATTATATTTCGTCATTGCTTAATTATAATAAACTACATTCCCCTGAAATGATAGAACATAAATATAAACTTTAAAGCAAATAGAAGCTACAAATTTATGTTTCATCTGTTACCTTGAGGATTTTTAACACATTTAACTTTCTCTCCACACAATTCCTACTTTGATTACTATAGCTAAATAGCCTTTTCAGGACAAGTAATGTGGCTTAAACTTCTTGCCTTCCCAAGTTCCTAGGCCAGGATTATGTGCTTGGTCAGTTTTGCCATTATCTTGAGGAAGAATGTGATCTTATTGCTTATGTTTTCTTTTAGCCAAAGCTGTACTAAGTAAGTCTGTCAGTTGTTACTGTAGATTAACATTAATTGCCTTTTCTGTTTGTTTTGCCATAGACCATTGAAATATGAAATAAAGAAACTTTAGTAATTTGGGGCTTTCTGATCATTTAAAAAATTTCCTAATGAATTTTGTTTGAAATCTGTTTATTTTCAAATTATAGCCAGTCGGATGATGATTCTGGGTCAGCTTCAGGCTCTGGATCTGGTTCGAGTTCTGGAAGCAGTAGTGATGGAAGCAGTAGCCAGTCAGGTAGCAGTGACTCTGACTCTGGATCTGAATCAGGCAGTCAGACAGAGTCCGAGTCAGACACTTCTCGAGAGAACAAAGTTCAAGCAAAACCACCGAAAGTTGATGGAGCTGAGGTAATGAATAAAAAATAAAACAGATTTATATTGCAGTGGGAAAATTTGTAACACTATTTTATAGGGTTCTTAATCTAACTTTAATAAAAAAAACATTTTAAACATTAAGATAGTTTTTAACAACTCTCAAACTTGAGTTTAGCTCTCTGTGGACTAATTGGCTTGATATAGAAACACTTTTTTTAACTATAAAACAGTGACTACAGAATAAGCAAATCTTTTTCTTCCTGATTTTGAGGCAGAAGTGAAGTTTCATAAATATTCATTGTCTCATGGATAAAAAGTAAAGGCTTTGTGTGGACTTTTTGTTAACCTTACAGAGTATGATCTTTCAAGATTTCAAAAGATTTTTTTTTTTGACAATTAGAAAAATTTAATAGGACTCTGCTTCCTTGAAGTTACTTACAGAATAGACTAAGGACCATTCTGTTTGACCAGAACTACTGCAAGATAAACTAAAACTTGTCTGTTCCTCATAACAGAATATAATAGTGTTGCTTAGAGTACCAGTTAGGATAAGATGGTTGGTCCAGAAAAGAAATCCACATACAACTTTCTTCATGGAGAAAATCTTGCTACCAGAAAAGAGCTGAAAACTGTTTTGTGACATTGTTGATTTGCATTCTGACTGAAGCACTTCATCTCACACTACTATAAGATACTGGATAAATCTCACTTTGAGTAGCACTAGTGTTACATATTATCACTTTGTTTTTGAAAACAACGTTCTTAACACCAGTGAAGATAATTACTATTGTCTGCCTGTGAAGCTCAACTAATTGTAAATTCTTTATATATATCTACAGCTCAGCATTTTATTTTAATTAGATTATAATAACATTGTATTATATATAATGAGGATAAACAAAATAGTCTTACTTGCAGGCAGTGAAAAATGTACTGCTTTTTAATAAGGACATTTTTTCAATTTTCTCAACACTAAATCCTCTGGTTTATATTTCTGTTATAGTTTTGGAAATCTAGTCCTAGTATTCTGGCTGTTCAGAGATCTGCGATGCTTAAGAAGCAGCAGCAGCAACAGCAACATCAAGCTTCATCTAATAGTGCATCAGAAGAGGTGAGGTTTCATTATTGTCACTTTAAAAGTAGATAAGCCTAATCATTTAATCAGGTAGGTATTTGTGAGATTCTTAGGCGTAGTAAGTGTTTTGTTAGAATGGAAAAGAATGACTGTTTAAATTTGTATCAGGAGTTCTGAAATGTGGACATAACTTTTATCCAATAATACCACTTGTAGAGATTAATACAAAACAAGCAATGGAAGTTTGTTTACAGTTGCTCATTGCAGCAAAGCTAAAAAATATATGAATACTAGGCAAATATACATATTTAAGCATATACATATATTACTAGGGAATTATTGCAACATTAAAATCATTTTTATGAAAAATGCTAATTATAGAATTTTCCACATATTTTTAAAATAATAGGCTGCATCTTTTTTTCTCTGTGTATATGAGCACATATGCTGCATATATTTTGGCACAAAAACATTCAGAACTAACTATACCAAAAACCAAAGAGGAACAAAAACATTAAATTTTGACATAGCAACAGTTAAGATTCTTTTGACGTCATAGTAGGTAACAGTATTGGCCTGCAGAAAAGGTTGATTTAATTAAGGGTTTATATAAAATGCTGACTGTAGTATTTACCTAATTCCACTGACTGTTACAGATTTATGATTAAATTGTTGTTTGTGTGCTAATTAATGATAATGTAACAGCATAGAAAAAAAGAGGTTTACAATTAATTTTATAGCAAAGTGAACATTAAATAGTATTGCAAACATAAATTTGATATATCATGGTTAAATTCTCATCATTAGTGATGTTGATTTTACTTTTCTTTATAGGATTCCTCTAGCAGTGAAGACTCTGACGACTCATCAAATGAGGTCAAAAGGAAAAAGCATAAGGAGTATGTCATTTTGTTCAGCTGATTACTTTCATATGAGGGAAATTTTAATGCTTTTGTACTTCTTCCTTTATGAAAAGTTTTTGCCAAAAGTAGACTTTTATAAATTCTTGGCTTATTGTATTTTAGTAGGTTAATTTGAACCATTACTCCTTAATATTTGTCGCTCGGTAATGACCTGAGGTTTCTGTGCCACATGTTTATCTCCCCATATATTTTTAATTTCAAAGATCAACTTTTAATGATAATATCAAAAATTTTTATAACTTTGGTAACAGGAGTATAGAGACCAAAGAATGACCATGGATAATTCTCTTAGCATGTGTAGCAGCTATTCTTTTTTTTTTTTTTTTTTTTGTGGGACCCTCGCTGGTGGCCGGGCATCAAACTGGCACTGCAGAGGCTGCGGGCAGCCTCGCAACCCAGCGCTCAACCCAGTGCTCAACCGCTGCGCCACCAGGGGAGGCCTTGTAACAGCTATTCTTAATGTTGATCTGTATGTAGATTTTTTTTGCAATATTTATTTGTGTGTACAAGAACTGAGGTACAAGCTAGAGGTGAGGGGGGCTGGGAGGATTCACCAGAGAGAGTGGGAACAGAACAGGCAGATCTACCAAAATACACTGCTTAGGCAAGCAGTGGGCGAGACAGGAGAGGTCTGCTGTGCCATGTGAGTTAATTCCATGGCCAACCAGGGATTGAACTCGTGCTGCAGTGGCTGGCGGTAGATTGATAATGCTGTGTTTAACCCCTACGCCACCAGGAAGGCCTCCCATATGTAAAATTTACCTGTAGACCTCACTACAGTAATTTTCTAAAGATCTTAAAAAGTGTTGAGTACTGCAAATTCTCAATTCTGTGGATTGTCTCAGTTTTTTAGACTCTAATTTCTTCAGAAACATTGTTGCATTTGTCTTATGTTATTCTTCTGTTTATTTGTCTTTGATATTCTGTTCTTTGACTTTGGTGTATCATTTATCCCATTATGCATTTTATCTTATGTATCGTTAATATGAAGATAACTTACTAGTTTCTGATAATTTAGTCACTGTATCTGAATTTCTCATTCTGTAATCTGGTGTTGCTATTAGTAGTGTTTGTGTGTGTGTGTTTGTGTTTGATCATCCTTTCCATCCTTCATGAATTTTACTATATCATGTTTTTCAACCATTTATGGTTATAATACTATATTATGGCCAAATTCATCAGTCTTTTCGTTTAAGTGCATTTTCAATTACTGTGTCTTAAATTGGTTATTTAATGTTTCATTGTGTTAGCAATTTCTAATCTTACCATGGGGGCATACAAAGAACTATTTTAAAAGCAAGTAATTTGGAATGATGGCTAGCTTTCTTGGGTATAAAAATTTTTAATTTGTTATAAAAATTTAAAATGGAGACTTCATATATTCTGCCTGTTGCAATTTCTAATTTGCACATAATGAAAAATATTTCAAGATTATAAATTTGCTTTTCTATGATGTTATCATCACCAGATTATATGTGCTTACTGAATGTAACCCTTAATATAGCCAATATTGAGCAGTAGAACAGAAGCCGTAAATGAGACCGGAAACGTATAGGAACTTAATGTGTATCATTTGACATTTATATTGCAGCAGGATATTAACATTTGCATCCATTATTTTTTTTGTCTACATGTTGATTTGAATTAAACAGACTAAAATAGGAATAAAGGTAATCATTGAATGTTTAAATGGACTGATTTTTCATGTTTTTCACTGTAGTTTAAGTTTCCTAATGACTCTGTATTTTAAAAATCAGTTTTGAAGGAAATGCTTTTAAAAAAATCAGTCTCGGGCCTCCCTGGTGGCTCAAGGGGTTAAGCACCACACTATAATAAAGCATTCCGCAGCCTCTGCAGCATGAATTCAATCCCTGGCCGGCCAGGGAGCAACCCACTTGGCGAAGCAGACCTCACCTATCTCACCCTCTGTTCCCCTCGTAGTGTATTTCAGTCTGCCTGCCTGTTCTACTCCCTACTCTGTTTCTGGTACTTCCTCTCACCCTCCTGCATCTCTGGCCTGTACCCAGCTCTTCTATGCATAAATAAATAAAATTTTAAAAAATAAATAAATAAATATCAGTCTCTAGAAAATTAAAATGAAAGAAATTTAGAAACTTTTGAAATTAAATATAATAATTACAAGATTTCTAAAATTACATCCTGTCACTTGTAGCATGCTATGTTTTAATCCATAGTGAGGATAAAAATAACATTTACTAATTACCATCCATTGAGTTGTAACTAAATTATTGACAAAACTTGACTTATACCAAATCTATGAAGAATACTTTTAGTCTTTTTTATTTTACAGATAATTTATTTTTAGTTTGGTGAAAGCAACAATATTTTTGACATTACGTGGAATGTAATTTAGTTTTTATTTAATTATTTTTGTATTTTTAAATATAGAAATAGTAAATATAGATTTGCTATGTGCAATATAAATATAAATAAAGATACTTTCTATATTTTGTATACAGTGAAGATTGGCAGATGTCTGGGTCAGGATCCCCATCTCAATCTGGTTCAGACTCAGAATCTGAAGAAGAAAGAGAGAAAAGCAGTTGTGATGAGACAGAATCAGATTATGAACCAAAAAACAAAATTAAAAGCAGAAAACCTCAAAATAGGTAAGGGTACTATGTTCTCTGTTGCTGAAAAAGGTTGTGTACAGAAGGCATTCCTTCTTTTTGTATATGATTTCTCAGACCTTGTTATGCCAGTTTTTCCCTCTCATCTCCCCTAGATCTAAGTCAAAAAATGGAAAGAAGATTCTTGGACAAAAAAAGAGGCAGATTGATTCATCTGAAGATGATGATGATGAAGATTATGATAATGATAAAAGAAGTTCTCGTCGGCAAGCAACTGTCAATGTTAGCTATAAAGAAGATGAAGAAATGAAAACAGATTCAGATGACTTATTGGAAGTCTGTGGAGAGGATGTTCCTCAACCTGAAGAAGAGGAATTTGAAACAATAGAACGGTTTATGGATTGTCGGATTGGGAGAAAAGGAGGTATTTTATTTTTAAATCACTTATTTGTTTTTTCCCCACTAATACTTACTAAGGTAAAAAAATATATTGAGATTTTTTAATTTTGAAAGTAGAAGAGGGTGGATTTTCTTCTATTTCACTTGTTTGCTATAACAATATACTTTTCTTAGCCTTAGTATTTTCTTCATAGAAAGTATCTACTTGACCTCACTTCACTGTTTTGATTACAAAAATTTTAATTTGTATATTTGAACTTTTTAGTTGCTCTGCATAAATAATAGTTGATATTTATGTACTTAATATATCACTGGTGGTGTCATTCTTTAAAAAAAAAATCTTTTCCTCTCAAATATGTAGATTTTCATTCATCTTGTAGTTTTTGTTTTTATTGAGATGTAATTGACATAAAGACTTTTAGGTAAGTTTAAGATATATTCAGCTTTACCACAGTAAGTACAGTTAACATCTATAATCTCCTATGGATACAATAAAAATAAGGTTTTCCCTTGTGATGAGAACTTTTGGGATTTACTGTCTTTTAAAACAACTTTTAATATCTCCATAAAACAGAGTTAACTATTGTCATGATGTTGCACATTGCATTCCCACTTACGTATCTTCTAATTGTACATTTGTACATTTTGATAACTACCTTTATTTCATTCTCCCTACCCCTCTAACAACAAATCTGTTCTCCATTTCTATGAGTGTGGTTGTGTGTTCTTTTTCTTTTTTCTGCTTCATTTAGCATAATGTTCTCAGTGATGATCCATGTTATCACAAATGATATTTCCTTCCTTAGTTTTGGTTGTATTTTATTTCATCATTATATATGTTTTTCTTTCTCACACACAAACACACACATGCACAACCTTGTTTTCTTTATCCATTAAGTTATTGAGGGACACTTTTAAGTTGTTTCCGTATCTTTAGCTCTTGTAAATAATGCTGTGATGTACCTGTGGTTATCGGTATCTCTTTAACATAGTTATTTTGGCCATGCAGTTTTTTTCTTAATTTTTATTGTTATAAATATTGTAAAGAAGAGTATGTGTATCTATCTGTCTATCTATCTATCTATCTATCTATCTATCTATCTATCTATCTATCTATCTATCTATCTATATTTATGTTTTAAGCCTCGGTTACTTTTTAACAATACAGGATTTCTCCCCTCAGGTGCAGTCATCATAGTTTTCACATCACCAAAGTGCCCACAGTCCACTTGGCTTCCCCCTCCACCCCCTTCTCTACTCTCCACTCTCCTCCCCACCTCTTCCCTCCTAAATGCCTCAGATTTAAAGTCTGCTTTTAAGGGTCAGTCTTTGTCTGATCATTTGTTTGGTTTCTCTCTCTTCCACATGTAAGTGAAACTTTCCAATATTTAATTTTCTCTTTCTGGTTCATTTCATTTAGAATGATCCCTTCCAGCTCCATTCATGTTGCTTCATATGGCATGAGTTTGTATATTTTTTGATCGCTGAATAGTATTTTATGCAGTTTTTTTGGTCATGTAATTTTTAAAATTATATTTAATTAGTTTTTAATTACTTATCTCCTAATCATCAGTTACTATAAGTTAATTGTGCTGGGTGTCTTTTGACCATTTTTCCCTTTTTTTTTAATTTATTATGTCATTGTTCATTTTTAAACAATATTTGCTTTCCCCACCCCTTCAGGTGCAATCCCCATAGAGTTTCCTTCACCAATGCATCCATGCACCATCACCTCAGTCCCCTGTGCTCCTCCCTCCCTCCCTCCCTCCCTCCCTCTGATCCCTCTCCCTTCTCCTCCCCTACAGGATGTCTCTGATTTATAATTGTTTTTGCTTTGTTGTGTTTTGTACTATTGTTATTTTTTTACACTGATTGATGTCTTATTTGGCTCCCCTGTATACCTGCTATAAGTGAAACCATCCGATATTTTTCTTTTTCCTTCTGGCTTATATCACTGAGCATAATTCCTTCTAGTTCCATCCACGTTGCTGCGAATGGCATGAGTATACCTTTCTTGATAGCTGAATAATATTCCATTGTGTATATGTACCACATCTTCTTGATCCAGTCATCTATTTTTGGGCATTTGGGTTGTTTTCAGGTTTTACCTATTATAAATAGTACTGCAATAAACAGAGGGGTACAGGTGTTCTTTTGAATCAGTGTTTCTGTGTCCTTTGAGTAGATCCCTAAGAGTGGAATTGCTGGGTGACATGGTAGCTCCATTTTTAGTAGACTGAGGAACCTCTGGACAGCTTTCCATAGTGGTTGGACTAGTTTGCACTCCCCCAGCAATGTAGGAGAGCTCCTTTTTCACCACATCCTTGCCAACATTTGTTGTTGCTTGTTTTTTTGATATGTGCCATTCTTACTGGTGTAAGGTGGTATTTCAATGTGGTTTTGATTTGCATTTCCCTGATTGTGAGGGATGTTGAATATTTTTTCATATGCCTGTTGGCCATTTGCATTTCCTCTTTGGAGAAGTGTCTTTTAAGTTTTTCTGCCCATTTCTTGACTGGATAGATTATTTTGTTTTTGTGGAGTCCTGTGAGTTATTTGTCTATCTTTGTGATCAGTCCCTTATCAGTTGACTGGAGTGCAAAGATTTTTTTTTCCCCAATCAGTGGGGTGTCTCTCTGTTTTGGTTAATGTCTCTTTTGCTGTGCAGAAGCTTTTCAGTTTGATGTAATCCCAGGTGTTTATCTTTTCCTTGACTTTCTTTGCTTTGAGTAATGAGTCTTTAAAGATGTTATCGCGATGTATATCTTATAGTGTTTTACCTGTATTTTCTTCTATATATTTTATAGTTTCAGGTCTTATGTCCAGTTCTTTTATCCATTTTGAGTTGATGTTTGTGCATGGTGAAAGGTAGTAGTCTGGTTTCATTTTTTTGGTATGTGGTGGTCCACTTTTCCCAACACCATTTATTGAACAAACTGTGTTCCATTGCATATTCTTTACTCCTTTGTCAAAGATCAGTTGTCCATATAAGTATGGTTTTATTTCTGGGCACTCTATTTAGTTCCATTGGTCTGTGTGTCTGTTTCTGTTTCAATACCAAACTGTTTTAATTATTATGGCTTTGTAGTAAAGCTTGAAGTTTGGAAGTGTGATACCTCCTTTCTCCTTTGTTTTCATCAGTAGGACTTTGGCTATTTGTGTTTTTTTTTTGCGGTTCAATATGAATTTCATCAGTATTTGTTCTATTTCTTTGAAGAATTTCATTGAGATTTTTATTGGAATAGCGTTGAATGTGTATATTGCTTTTGGTAGGATGGGCATTTTAATAATGTTAAGTCTTCCAATCCATGAGCAGGGGCTGTCTTTCCATTTCTTTGTGTCTTCTATTTTTTTTAACAGTGCTTTATAATTTTCTTTGTATAGGTCTTTCATCTCTTTTGTTAGGTTTATTCCCAAGTATTTGACTTTTTTTTTTTTTCAATTATAAAAGGGATGGTTTTCTTGATTTCTTCTTCAGATCAATTGTGTATAGGAAGGCTACTGATTTTTGTATGTTGATTTTGTATCCTGCTAGTTTACTGAACTGGTTGATTATTTTGAGTAGTTTTTCTGTGGAGTTTTTAGGGTTCTCTATGTATATTATCATATCGTCTGCAAATAGTGATAGTTTTACTTCTTTTTTCCCTATCTGGATTCCTTGTATGTCTTTCTCTTGTCTTACTGCCCTGGCTAGAACCTCCAGTATTATATTGAAGAGCAGTGATGAGAGTGGACATCCTTGTCTTGTTCCTGATCTTAAAGGGAAGGCCTTCAGCTTTTCACCATTGAGAATAATATTGGCGATGGGTTTGTCGTATATGGCTTTTATCATGTTATGTTCCTTTCATCCCAAGAATTTCAAAGGCTTTCATCATAAATGGGATGTTGGACTTTCTTGAATGCTTTCTCAGCATCTATTGATATGGTCATATGGTTTTTATTTTTCTTTTTGTTGATGTGTTGTATTACACTGATAGATTTTTGTATGTTGAACCATCCTTGTGCCCCTGGCATGAATCCCACTTGATTGTGGTATATTATCCCTTTGATGCATTGTTGGATTCTGTTGGCAAGGATTTTGTTTAGGACTTTTGCATCAGTGTTCGTTAGGGAGATTGGCCTATAACTTTCTTTTTTGTGTGCTGTCTTTGTTTGTTTTTGGTATTAGTGTAATGTTGGCTTCATAGAATGTATTTGGTAGTATTCCTTCTTTTTCAATTTTTTGAAAGAGTTAATGTAGGATGGCACCAATTCACTGCTGACCATTTGGTAGAATTCATTTGTGAAGCCATTTTGTTTTTGGGGAGTGCTTTGATTACTGCCTCAATTTCACTGCTTGTAATTGGTCTGTTTAGGTATTCTGTTTCTTCTTTGTCCAACTTTGGATGACTATATCATTCTAGGAATTTGTCCATCTCTTCTAGGTTGTTGAATTTGTTTGCATATAAGTTTCATAGTAATCTCTGATTATTCTTTTGATTTCTACTGAGTCTGTTGTGATTTCTCCTCTTTCATTTATAATCCTATTTATATGTGTTTTCTCCCATTTTTACTTTGTGAGGCTGGCTAGAGGTTTGTCTATTTTGTTTATTTTTTCAAAGAACCAACTTTTGGTTTTATTTATCTTTTGGATTGTTTTTTTAATTTCTATTTTGTTTATTTCTGCTTTGATTTTTATTATTTCCTTTTTTTCTGTTGGCTTTAGGGGTTGTTTTTGTTCTTTTTCTAGCTCTTTGAGATGTGAGATTAGGTTGTTTCTTTGCGTTCTTTCTTGTTTCTTGATGTGAGCCTGTATTGCAATATATTTTCCTCGTATTACTGCTTTTGCTGCATCCCACACATTCTGGAAAGTGGTGTCCTTCTTGTCGTTCAACTCAAAGTAGTTTTTAATTTCTTCTTTGATCTCCTCATTAGTCCAGTCATCTTTCAGTAGTATGGATTTCAATCTCCATGAAGTGGGAGGGTTCCTTGTTTTCTCTTCAAGATTTATTTCTAGTTTGATGCCTTTCTGATCGGAGAAGATAGTTGGAATGATTTTGATCTTCATGTATCTGTTGATGTTTGTCTTGTGGCCCAGTATGTGATCAATTCTGGAGAATGATCCATGTGCGCTTGAGAAAAATGTGTACTCGGATTATTTTTTGGGTGCAGTATCCTATAGATGTCTATTAAGTCTGTGAGTTCTATGTCTTTATTTAGGGCTCTAGTGTCTTTATTTTTTTTTGTCTCGTTAATCTGTGCATTGGTGAGAGTGGAGTGTTGAAGTCTCCCACTATATATGTATTTTCTTTAATGTCCATTTTCAGAGCTGATAATAACTGTAATATATTTTGGTGCTCCTTCATTTGGTGAGTATATGTTGATGGTGTTATATCTTCCTGATGTATTGTCCCCTTGATCATAATGTAGTGTCCGTCTATGTCTCTTTACTTTTTTTAACTTGAAGTCTTATTTCATCTAATATAAGTACAGCTGTTCCTGCCTTCTTTTTTGGTCCGCTTGCTTGTAGGATTGTTTTCCAACATTTTACTTTCAGTCTGTGTTTATCTTTTGTGGTTAAATGTGTTTCCTGGAGACAGCAGAAGGATGGATTTTGTTTTTTAATCCAGTATGCTACTCTGTGTCTTTTTTATTGCTGAGTTTAATCCATTTACATTTAGAGTTAATATTGATATGTTGGCATCTGTATTTGCCATTTTTTTGTCTTTGTGATTTTATTCCTCACTTTATTCTGTTGTTCTTGATCATTCCTCTGTTGGTTTTGGCTTTAGGACTTCATGTAGAATTTTTTGGAGTGGGGGTTTAGTTGTAATGAATTTCTGCAGTTTTTGTTTGTCTGAGAAGGTCCATATTTTTCCTTCATAGAGGAAGGAGAGCTTTGCAGGGTAAATTATTCTTGGTTGGCATTTGCTGTCTTGAAGTTTGTTGAATATGTTACTCCATTCTCTTCTTGCCCATAGTGTTTCTTCAGAGAAGTGTGATGTTAACCTGATTGATTTTCCCTTATAAGTTACCTGTTTCTTCCCCCTAGCCAGTTTCATTATTTTTTCTTTGTCTTGGATTCTTGCAAGCTTTACTATCATGTGTCTTGCTGTAGTTTTCTTTTCATTGTGGTAATTGGGTGGTATTCTCCCTTCTTGTATGTGTATATTCATCTCCTTTTTCATGCATGGGAAGTTTTCTTCAATTATCTCCTTGAATAATTTCTCAGATCCTTTGTCTCTCTCCTCTCCTTCTGGAATGCCTATAACTCATATTTCCTCTCTTCATGGAATCTGATAAATTGGCTCAGGGTATTGTCATTCTTCTTCCTTTGCACTTTTCTCTCTTTCTCTTTTGGTTCTTTTTATTTCTGTATATTCAAGAGAACTGATCCATTTTCCCATTTCCTCAGTTCTGTTTTCAATGGTTTTCCAAGAGCTCTTTGTCTCCTCCAGTAATCTTTTAGTCTCCTCCTTTTCTTTTATTTCCTTTCTTAAGTTCTCATTTTCCTTCTTCAGTTCTTTGTTTATTTCATCTCATTATACTTTTTAATCATGATGATTATTAATTCTCTATCTGACAGGCAGAGAATTTCTTTCATGTCGTTGATGGTGTGTTCTGATGTCTGATTTTCTTTTTGTGGCGTGTCCTTCTCCTGCAGGCTTGCTTGGTTATTTGAATTTTTCCTTCTTCCTGCTGTCTGCTTTCTAACCCTTTGCACTCCTCTGTCTGTCCCCTCTCAGGGGACATCGGAATTCTAGCATATCACTCGGATGTCCCCTCTCAGGGGACATTGCAATTTATTAGTGATTACGGGGAATTGAGTTATTTCAATGCAACTTTTTGAGACATGCGTGTTTCCCTGAAGTTTTATCTTGAAATGGAACAAGAAATTAAATCAAAATATCGTAAAATTACTAAGATATATACAAGAAATGTCAGCGGGTTTTGTGTTGGACGAGAATGTGAGATGCGTGCTCACGACGGTCCGAGCAGTTCGCGACGGATAAGGGGGGTTTGTAGAAGAAAGGTCGGTTTTCGAACATAGTGCGCACTGTATAGTGAGATATATAATTACAAATAAACAAGTCTACATCTGGAGGAAAAGATTTTCAAAGCTGAGCTCATTTTGGTTTGAAGCTTTGAGCAGTGCACATAGATCTAACGAGGAGAAAATCGGAAAAGTGATTCTTTTCTTAGTGAATAAATTGTTTGGTGAAAGCTATTTTGGTAAATATCATCTTGTCAGTTAGTAATAACAATTAGAAATTTTCAACCCATGCATTTACTCATATTTTTTATTAGAACAATGGCAAAAGCATCCAACCACGAATGAGTCTCATGACACAAGTAGTAGTGAAGATGAGCTCCAGATAGACCTCTATACAGACATGTCAAACATGCACTAATCAGCCTGCAATGCATATTGGGGAGTGTTACAAAACTTATCATACTGTACAAAATTATAAACAATAAAATATTGTGTTTTTTTTTGGCAAATATACATTCCTCAATGTCACCCAATTTATATAAGTCCAATATCATTATAATACGTTACTTGGTTCCAAAATTATACTAAATAATACGAGGGTCTGTAAATGCACATTTCCCCCGCAAAGTAGCATCGAGTACCTGGTAGCCAATGTCCAGAATGGTTCGGAGTGCAAAGGGCTAATTTGTTCTATGCGTTAGGACATTGTGCCACTGATGTTGGCCAGCATCTCTTTGGATTGCTCCTTCAGGGGTGTCGGAAACTGTTTACCAGACTGAGACCAGCACTGGTAGACCAAAACTCGACCAGGGTGTTGATGCTGTGGCTGTGTTGCTGGTCACTGTCTCTTCAAGTTTCCCTCCCTCTGTATTTACTCAGTTCCAGCAGGGAATTAGTTGGTGATTTTGCTCTGGTCACTAGGTGGCTCTAGAGACCTGTACTTGCTGACCTGTGCTTTTTCCCAGTAGTTCTCTGAGAAAGGGAGAGGGGAGGGGAGCACCTCGACACAGGGGCCATTGCTCATGCTGGGTGCTGTGTCTGCCCCGTGTTCACCTGGTGCTATGCCCGCGGCTGTGTGTATCCCGTGCCCTGAATTCTACTCTCTAGTTCTCAACCTCAGGGTCTCACCCTGTGCAGTGCCTGCTGTTATGGTGCGTCCCACGCCCCGAATCCTGTGCCTAGCTCTCAGTTCCAGAGTGGGGTCTTGTTCCACGCCTTGTTTGCCTTCTTTCCCCTATTTACGTGGCCTACTCCCTCTCAGGGCCTGAGGTGGTTTAGGAAACCCTGGCTTCCAGCTATTAGGAAGTTGGTGATTTTGTTCTGATCACTAGGTGGCACCAGAGATCTTTCATAGTATCCTTCCAAAGCTGTGCTTTTTCCCGTGGGTCTCCGCGGAACTGAGTGGGGGTGGCGTGGAATGGCTCAGTGGTGTGGGGTGCTGTGTCTGCCCTGTGCCGCGTGTCGTGGGGATCCCACCTCCCGAATTTTGTGCCCCGGGTCTCAGTTCCGAAGCCCTGGGATGCGGGTGGTAGACCACTTCAGTGTCCGCAAAAATGGCGCCTTTTGCACCCTGCTCGCGTCCCCGAGCGCCTGGTTTTTGATTACTCAGTGAGGATTACTCAGTGAGGCTCATTCACCTCAGTGACGGTTCCCACATGTCTCCCCACAAACCTGGGCATCCCCGACCCCGTATGCCACACAAGTTTACCAGCTGGCCTTGGACTATTTGTAGGTCTCTCCTTGGAGTCCTTACCTTCCTCTAATGGCTCCTGGAGCCGTTTGGTTTGCCTCACTCCATGGTGATTCCCTCAGGGTTCTCCACAGTTCCCGTTGGCGGGTTGCGGTGCCTGCAATAGTTCCTTTCCACTCATAGTCCCGCTTGATATGTAGTTTGTTCTCGTTCTGTTTTTGACTTTTTTTAGTTGAAAGGAAATGACAAAATTACATGAAATTTCTTGTATTTTCTTTATTAGCTACTGGTGCTACTACAACCATCTATGCGGTTGAAGCAGATGGTGACCCTAATTCAGGATTTGAAAAAAACAAAGAACCTGGAGAGATCCAGTATTTAATTAAATGGAAAGGATGGTCCCATATTCACAACACTTGGGAGACAGAAGAAACCCTTAAACAGCAGAATGTTAGAGGAATGAAAAAATTGGATAATTATAAGAAAAAAGACCAGGAAACAAAGAGATGGTAAATATGTTTTATATTATAGTTCAAAGATTATTACAATACTTTTTTGTTAAGGGATACATAATGAAGAATGAAATGATAACCAAAAATAACTATATAGGCTTCTTTGATTTTCACCTCCAAGTAAAACTTCTAGGAATAGCCCGCCAGCCTGTCAGACTTTCTCCATCATAACAACTCACCAACTCCCTGGTGGCACGGGGCTTAAGTCTCAGCACTGTCACGCTAGTAACCACTGTGGCTTGAGTTCAATCTCAGGCTAAGGAGCTAACAACCCACATGGCACAGCAGACCTCTCCTGTCTCGCCCACTGCTTCCCTCAGCAGTGTATTTCAGTGGATCCACCTGTTCTGCTCCCCACTCTGTCTCTGGTGAATCCTCTCACCCCCTGTACCTCTGGCCTATACCCCAGTTCTTATATGCATAAATAAATCTTAAAAAACAACCAACCAATTACTTAGAATGTCTATAAATTACAGATTTTAAAGTAAAGAATTAATGATGCTTTACTTAATCATTTTTTAAATTGGAATAACATTATATTGTAACAGCTAAAATTGCAGATGTTCATTGAGAATCATCATGTGTCTGTACATTAATGTTCTTCTTTTTTTTATAACATTTTTTATTTATTTAATTTTTTAGATTATTTATTTATACAAGCACTGGGTACAGTCAGACGCGCAGGAGGGTGAGAGAATTCACCAGAGCCAGAGCAGGGAGCAGAGCAGGCAGAAGGACCAAAGTACACTGCTAGGGGGAGCAGCGGGCTGCAGGAGAGGTCTGCGCGCCATGTGGGACCCTCCTCTGGTGGCCAGGGAGCAGCTGGGGATCAAACCGGCGCTGTAGAGACTGCGGGCAGCTTCGCAACCCAGCGCTCAACCGCTGCGCCACCAGGGAGGCCCCATGTGTCTGTACATTAAGCTCACTGCTGAAAGTCCAAATTGATCCTTCACCATACTGTTACCGTTTTCCCTACTTAACTACTTTTCTTCCCCCTTTTCTTCTGGTAACTGCTACATTTTTCAGATTTGGCTTACTTGAAGTTTTGTGCCATAAATATTGTTTGGGAGCATTGGATTGTTTAGAGAAGATTTTGAAATCTATTCCTGAATTAATTGTCTTTCAGGTTAAAAAATGCTTCTCCAGAAGATGTGGAATATTATAATTGTCAGCAAGAACTTACAGATGATCTGCATAAACAGTATCAAATAGTGGAGCGAATAATTGGTTAGTAATAAATGATTTTAATTAAACTTTTAACCTTTTTTACATTTGAAATGATGAAGAAAAAAATTTAAACTTCTTTCACACCAAATACAGTAACTTGTACTTGCTATAATATTGTAAACCAGGTAATTTTTACTTGCGTAGCTTTTGCTAAGAATCATGCTTCAGGTAAGGTTAAATGTAAAATAAATACATGATTTATGTTGCAGCTCATTCCAATCAGAAGTCAGCAGCTGGTTATCCTGATTATTACTGCAAATGGCAGGGCCTTCCATACTCAGAGTGCAGCTGGGAAGATGGAGCTCTTATTTCCAAAAAGTTTCAGGCATGCATAGATGAGTATTTTAGCAGGAATCAATCAAAAACTACCCCTTTTAAAGATTGCAAAGTGAGTATTTAGCATTTTTAATTATTGAAATGTATTTATGCTTTATAAATATTATAAGCCTAAATAGAGAGCTGGATCTTGATTTCCCTCTTGGGGGTACAGGAGAGAGCTGCTTGGTTAGTATGTAGAAGGAGTTGTATTCCTATGTGATTTTAGATGTGGCATTTTCTTTTAGCCTTGGTGAGTGAAACTTTCAGAATGATGATAAGTTAGTGGTGGCATTGTGGGGAATGGGTTAGTAAGACCAAATAAGGAAAATTTCTTGGAATCTAGTTGTACATTTCTGGTGTTTCTTTGAACATAGAAAAGTAAAAGAGGGATGTACCCGTAAGAAAATAACCAGGACTACCTGAGATCTTTGTACTTGAAAGTTACTGGAGTAATGGGAGTCGATGTACTTAGTTTCTTTTCTTATTGGAAGATTGAATTAAATTCATAATGATAATGTAGAAATCAGAAATCAAATGGGAAGTTAAGCCAGTTTTATGATTTATTTTGGGGAGCACTACTTAAATGGATGAATTTAACATGCCTTTTGAGTCATGGAATGTCTGAGCCTGATGATTTAAGGTAAAAATTCAAAACATGGTAAAAACTGAGGTAGTCATCTTTTATTATTTCTTACATTCAGTAATTGAGCATATTAACTAACACTTATTTTTTTAAAGGTATTAAAACAAAGGCCAAGATTTGTAGCTCTGAAGAAGCAGCCATCCTATATTGGAGGACATGAAGGTTTAGAATTAAGAGATTATCAACTAAATGGTTTAAATTGGCTTGCTCATTCTTGGTGCAAGTAAGTATATTTTGAATTATCTCTTTGAGAGAGTAAGTTTACAAATACAGGATTTGGAAAAGATTTCCATCAACAAAGCCTAAATCCTTTTGATATTTGATGTTATGTAAACAATCCTTATGCTAATGAGAAACTCCATGAGATTAACCTGTTTGCAGTACCTACATGAGTTTTTATTATTTTATTAAGTTAAAATCAAATTGTATATATACTCTTATCCCATATTAGCCCTTGACTATTTCTCTTTCCTCCTAGTTACTTCTCATACCCATTTATGCCTCTAGTATTTTTCATCTTGCCTGTGTTTCCCACTCTGTTCTTGTCAACGTAGGTGACTCTAAGGTGCAGGGTTTTTTTTTTTTGAGCTTTATAGTAGTATAATTTTTCCTGCTATATGTTCTTCCTGAGTACTTTTTATTTATTTAATATATCTGGTCTGTTTTAGTAGATGGGTTATGTTCTTAGCTACATAATTGATTAAAGCTAAGACAGTCAATCTTTATGACTCTTCTGATTTAAAATGGTAAACTTCCTCTTTTCTTATATGTATTTTTTATAAATAATAAATGTGGTGTATTGTGTATAATACCTATCAGATTAATTTTAACTTCATAATAACATATATGGGTTATATAAAAGTTTCATTGTCAATTTGAATATAGCATATATGATCTTTGAACTTAAAAAAATTAAGTGTAATTGACACTATTAACAGTTTAAGATTCCATAAATGAAATCATGTTGTCTTTTTCTCAGTGGTGTATTTTATTTAGCATAATGCTTTAAAGCCTTCTGTGTTGTTTCAAATGACAAGATTTCATTCTGTTTTATAACTGTAGTATTCCATTATACTACGTGTGTGTGTGTGTATTCCATGTATACCACATCTTTATCCATTCATATATTGATTCTTAGCTTGTTTCCATATTTTGGCCATTGTAGTGATCATGGAGTATATATATCTTTTTGAACTAATCTTTGTTTTCTGATTTTTGTTTTTAATTTTGTAGAGGAAATAGTTGCATACTTGCTGATGAAATGGGCCTTGGAAAAACAATACAGACGATCTCATTTCTGAACTATTTGTTTCATGAACATCAATTATATGGACCTTTTCTATTAGTTGTACCGCTTTCTACTCTCACTTCCTGGCAAAGGGAAATTCAGACCTGGGCTTCCCAAATGAATGCTGTGGTTTATTTAGGTGACATTAACAGCAGAAACATGGTAAGTTGTCTCTTCAGATTTAGAAATGTGGACATACTTACCTTTGAGGACAAGTGGTTTATTTACCTTTATAGTTTTAGTTTCTATTTCTGACGTAGAACTTGTCACAAAGTGCTCAAAACATGTTTAGCGTAAACATGAAATAAAATGTTTAATATTTAAACATGTAATGAAAATCAGTTTTTGGTTAGTGTCATTTCATATATCTTAGCTATTTTTCTTGTAGAAGGTTTCAAGTATACATAAAGGCAGACAGGAAAGTAAACTAAATCTGCGTGTGCCCATCTCCAACTTCACGGTTTTAACACTCACTGCAACTTTCCTTTCACCTGTGTGTCTAAATGCTGTTCTCCTCCCAATTACTACATCTCCCAAGTATATTTGATCCATGAATGTTATGTTGTTAAATGAATGAATTACTTGTGTTTTGTTAAATAAGAATTTCTTTTAATGAAAGATGTGTATTGAAAGCCTATCTATATTTTACTTATGATAAGGATTATATAAAAACTACAATTTATTACAAGAACATAGAGATATAGTTATTTGTGTATTTTTGATGGATTTTATTTTAGATGTTCAAGTAAAAGTATACTTTTCTTGATGTTTGTCTTAAAATTATCTTTAAAATTTCTTAATAGATAAGAACTCATGAATGGATGCATCCCCAGACCAAACGGTTAAAATTTAATATACTGTTAACAACTTATGAAATTTTATTGAAGGATAAGGTGTGTATTATCTATGTTTTTCTGTTTGTTTTTCCATTACCCTACATTGTGGACAGGATGAAAAGATAATTTAAAATGAGGGTCAGAAAACTACAAATTTGACTTATTTTTTAATGACCTGGAATAAGAATGATTTTAATATTTTTACAGGCTTGTAAGAAAAGCTAAAGAAAATGTAATAGAGACCAGCACACATTTTTTCTGCAAAGTCTAAAATATTTACAGTCTTGTTCTTCACAGAAAAAGTTTGGTAATTTCGTACTTAAATGAAACCTGTTTGGTATAGTGCCCACTAATTTGTAGACCTTTAAAGAGGAGGAAGAGGGGGCTCCCTTGGGTACAGGGGTTAAGTCTCGGCACTGTGAAGCTATCTGCAGCCAATGCAGCGTTAGATCCCCAGCCAGGGAGCTACCCACATGGTAAGCAGACCTCTCCTGTCTCGCCCGCTACTCCCCTCATCAGCGTATTTCAGTAGATCTGCATGTCCTGCTCCCTGCTCTGTCTTTAGTGATTCCTCTTACCCCCCAACACCTCTGGTCTGTACCCAGCTCTTGTATGCATTAATAAATCTTTAAAAAAAATTTTTAAAATTTTAAAAAAAAGGAGGCAGAAAAGATCTAATAGGGTTAAGTGCTGTGTTCAATGCTTTGTAGCTGTTGTACTTAATTCTTAACAGTTAATATCTCAATTCTTGTATAAGATATGCCAGCAAAGAAAAAAACTCAAGTCTTAAGGAGGTTAATGAACTTGATAATAAGGTCACACAGCTATTAAAGTTGCAAGAAGAATTATACCTTACTCTGTTTTAGGCCTGAGACCTAAGTTTTTGTGTTAGAGATCTGCAGGTCATAAACATCATACAATGAGTTATACTTACCCTTGGAATAAGACACTATTCTAAATTTGGGTCATATTTTCTCCAAATTGACTAATAGAGGCTTTTGTTGTGCCTGAGTATTTTGTAAAATTTTTAAATGGTATTTTTTTATTCCTTTACTTTCAATATGTAAACTAATAAAAGCTTTCACTTTATATTATGTTCTGTTTTTTAATGGCTAAGTTAGTCATGGAAGAAACTATTTTGCCTCTTGATTTACTTGGTTTGAGGACACCAATAGAAATAGCTATTTTTTTTAAATTAGAAATTTGTTTGATTTCAATTTGCTTCATCTTAATTGAGTTCTGATTTTTGTTTAAAATATTAACTGTGTTTTGTTTATTTTAAGGCATTCCTTGGAGGTTTAAATTGGGCATTCATAGGTGTAGATGAAGCGCACAGATTAAAGAATGATGATTCTCTTCTATATAAAACTTTAATAGACTTTAAGTCCAATCACCGTCTCCTTATCACTGGAACTCCTCTACAGAACTCCCTAAAAGAGCTCTGGTCTTTGCTACATTTCATTATGCCAGAAAAGTAAGATACGTTTGATTTTAATCTTAGTTTTTTGTGCTAAATTTAGGAAAATAATTCATATAAATAATAAGGTCAGTAAGAGGTTTTGTTGCTTTAAAACATTGGACCGCAGATTGTTAAAAAGGGGGAAAAAGGAAACAGACTGGGGTATTTCAATTTGTATTGCTATTTTAGTTTTTCAATTTTGTAAATAAGCTTACGCCCTGTATATTAAATTATAAGTTGAGTTTCCTCATGTTCAAAATATACCTGGTTTAAAAAACTGAAAGTGTTAATATTTAACAGTACCAATAAAACATGCCGGCAGGTAAATGTTCTAAATGAAGAAAATTAGACTAGATAAGGATAACTAACTTTTCTTTCAGTAGATTTCAGAGCTTTGAAATTATATTCTTGGTGATATATATGAGTGGTAATTAATCTCATGCTTAAAAATACTTCTTTATTTAACTGAGAGAAGTATATTTCAGTATTATATGGTGAATTTTTAGGGAATGGTGGTAGTTAAATGTGACTAATTTTAGCAAATCTTTTTCCTGAAAATATGTAATTTTTTACATATGACTGCCTGAAAAGTCTCAGTTGTAGTGTGACTTTTTCCCCCAACAATTCTTCCATTTTCTTAAAATTTTAAGGTTTTCTTCCTGGGAAGATTTTGAAGAAGAACATGGCAAAGGCAGAGAATATGGTTATGCAAGCCTCCACAAGGAGCTGGAGCCGTTTCTATTACGCAGAGTTAAGAAAGACGTGGAAAAATCTCTTCCTGCCAAAGTTGAGCAGATTTTAAGAATGGAAATGAGTGCTTTACAGAAACAATATTACAAGTAAGCAGTCAATACATATGTTCTGAATAACTCCCCCATCCTTGTCTTATCAAAGTGCTTCCCCGCCCCTCTCTCTCTCCATATCTTTTAGAGCAATAACAATTCTTGAGTTTTAGAACAGGTTTATTCTATTATGTAGTGGGGCAGAGAGACTTAATGGCTTGTCCAATATTGTTAATGACATAGGTTAACTTGTCTTTGAATGCATCATTAATTGTTTTTCCTTGTTTCATACTAATAGCTTAATGAGTATTTCTTTTAAGTATTAGGAGTTATATGATATTAAGCTAAGACATGATTGTGAAACTATGATAATTATATACCTTGACTTATAGAAGTAGATGCCAGAAAAATTTAGAACAAAATTTCAGACCTGTCTGACTTTTGAAGAATATTAATCATATTTTGTATAAATTCTGCTTGTCAGATCTATATAGTAATACTTCAAAGACTCTAAAAGGAAAATTTGTCCTAATAGCTATTGAGACACTTAATTCCATAAAGTGCACTACTACTGTGCTTGAATTCTCAAAAAAAAAAAATTGAGTTGTGGAAAAGTCATGACATATTTTTCCTATGTTTTTCAAGCAAAAATATGTCGAGACTTTTCCGACAACCCAATGTATAGTAAAATATGTAAATGCTACACATTTGAAAATATATATATTGCATAAATTTTAATAGATTCTTATTGTGAAAAATTTCAAACAAACACAAAAGATCATAAAACTGCCACCTTTCAGCTTTATTTTTAACTTATAGAAAATTATCTCTAGTGATGTCCCCACTTTCCTACCTCCATCATTTTGAGGCAGATCAAGAGATCAAATAGTTTCAAGTCTCTCTGGGAAATAAATGTAGTGGAAGGGAAAGTAGATTATGGGTGAGAGGAAATGGTCTGTATGGATTGGAGTAATAAAATAACCACCCATAATTTTTTATAAGCTACATATGTGTTGTGTAACTACAATTTACAAAAGACATTGTGGTTAAGCCAGATATCCTCATGAGGCTTCTTGATCTGTGCATTGTCTTTTTTCAATGTAGTGTATTCGTAGGAAGGTTAAGATAAATAATAGAGTTGACCATTTTTAAAATAAATTTTGGGCTGGGTATGGATTAATACACTATGCTCCTTGTATTACATTAAGCCTTTACTTCATATAGTTAGCAGTTCTGATAATATATTACATTTTCTCATTAGTCTTATGAACATGGTTTTTCAGTTATATATTTCATAATGATGGAGTTTTGCTTTGGTGCTTGATTTTTTGAAATATTAATAAAATTTTTTGGACCTGCCCGGTGGCGCAGCGGTTGAGCGCTGGGTTGCGAAGCTGCCCGCAGCCTCTGCAGCTCCAGTTCAATCCCTGGCTGCTCCCCGGCCACTGGAGGAGGGTCCCACATGGCACGCAGACCTCTCCTGCAGCCCGCTGCTCCCCTCAGCAGTGTACTTTGGTCCTTCTGCCTGCTCTGCTCCCCACTCTGGCTCTGGTGAATTCTCTCACCCTCCTGCGCTTCTGACTGTACCTAGTGCTTATATAAATAAATAAATAAATAAATAAAAATCTTTAAAAAAATATTAATATAATTTTCATGTTTTTCTTTAATAGGTGGATATTAACTAGAAATTACAAAGCCCTCAGCAAAGGTTCCAAGGGCAGTACCTCAGGCTTTTTGAACATTATGATGGAGCTAAAGAAATGTTGTAACCATTGCTACCTCATTAAACCACCAGATAATAATGAATTCTATAATAAACAGGAGGCCTTACAAGTAAGAATTTTAAATATTATTTTGTGGTAAAGCAGAGCTCTTGAAATATTTATTTTACTTTTAAGTGAAAGTGTTACAGTGTTTTAATATTTTGGTTAGATTTGTTGTTTGGTTAATCATGATTTAAATTATGGTGCTTCTTATTTTTTAGCACTTTTAAAAAAGCTTTCAAATCATAATTTGCCCAGCTACTTTGTTTTGTTTTCGAGAAATAAATCTAACCATGTGATATTGTAATTTATCTAGTGAGAATCCCTTAGTGTATTCTTAATTGTGAATAAATATCACTAGTGATGATTATGCTAAATTAGTGATATGGCAAATGATAATCTTAAGGACACCTTGACCTCCGATAGTACAGTTCCAATCATTTTGGAGACATTAAGTGTGAAGAACGTACAGTTGTTATCCAGCCACAGTAGAGCTCTGAAGTACTAGGATCAGTGACTAATATCCATAAATTAGAATACATTTTCTTATACTCTGAAACCTTTGGTTGCTTAGTTGCTCCTTCTTATTGTGTATTTTTAGTTAAGAATTTTAGAGAAATATTTTAGTGACTTACAAATAGAGTGAGACAGTGCCTTTGTTCCCCTGAAAAGATAATATAGATGTTAAATGGTAAGTAAAATTTAGTTTAATAAAACAAAAGTAATAATTGTCCTAGAACTTTTTGAAAACTGAAATAAACTTATTTTCCAACATTAGGGAAATTTAAATCTCAATTTGAAATAATTGAACTGAAGTGTTAAGTGGCACATTTATTTCATCTGATTGGATCCTTAATATAACAGTTGTAATTTATTGTTTCCTTAGCACTTAATCCGTAGTAGCGGAAAATTGATTCTTCTTGACAAGCTGTTAATTCGCCTAAGAGAACGAGGCAATAGAGTTCTTATTTTTTCTCAAATGGTGCGGATGTTAGATATACTTGCGGAATATTTGAAATATCGTCAGTTCCCATTTCAAGTACGTATTTCATTTTGTCTTTTTTGTTGCTATAAATTTCATCTATTCCTGAATACATTGATACCCAAATCAGTACTCTCAAACTTTGGAGAGCTTTTCCTGGACCCTTATCCCCAGAGTTTCTGATTCAGTAGATCTGGAATGAGATGCAGTATTACATTTCTAACGGTTAACCATAGTGGACTTAATCAGTGTATTTTTTTAAAATGACTTTTTTTTTTTTTAAGATTTATTTATTTATGCATATAAGAACTGGGGTATGGGCCAGAGGTGTGGGGTGGTGAGAGGATTCACCAGAGACAGAGTGGGGAACAGAACTGGTAGATTGCCTGAAATACACTGCTGAGAGGAGCAGCAGGGGAGCTAGGAGAGGTCTGCTGCGCCATGTGGGTTGCTCCCTGGCCGGAGATGAACTCATGTTGCAGTGGCTGCGGATAGGTTCATTGGTTGCGTCTTAACCAATGGTTGCGCCATCAGGGAGGCCCCTAATCAGTGTGTTTTAAACTGTGACTGTTACCTGTTAATCTGGGAATCAATGTAATTGTTCATATGTAAAATATATTTTTTACAGTGGGTTTCAGACAGATTAATATGATAGCTGGTGCAATTATTTACTACTTATTAGGGGAAGTAGTCATAGTGGTGATAGCACAGACTCTGGAGACATTGTTTTACTGCCTAATTAAGTATCATGTACTTTCATAGTCTTAGAAAGTAATGCTGCACTTATATCTTAATTAATATTATAATTGATTTTAATTTTAAATATTTTGTTTATATTAATACAGTATTTTAATGTGTTTCATTCTAGAGATTAGATGGATCAATAAAGGGAGAGCTGAGGAAACAAGCTCTAGATCATTTTAATGCTGAAGGATCAGAGGTATGAATGCTTTAAAAAATTCAGATAAGTTTTATTATTTTAATAATTGGTAGTTCATTTTTAAAAAAGTCTGGGGGTAGCCAGTTTTGATTTGCAAGTATGGTTTTAAAGTCAGTATTCTGTGTTAAAGCTGAAGAACTTTAGGCTTTCTCATCAATATTGTTTGAGCATAGGATAGTCAATTTACTTCAAAATAAGTTAACCTACTTTCGTATAGAACTCATTTTTAATTTGGTGTTCATTATCCCCATGTATATTTGTATTTTGGAATCTAATTCATTAGTTTTGTTAGAGGTTTATATATTAATGTTTTTTTAAAACGATCTTTTAATTTTGTTGATAAGATATTTTTTAAATTCATAAAATCAGTTGTAAAATTCTCATTGATTATTCAGTTATAGTTTAGAAGAATTTAAAGTCGTGCCTATTTATAATTCCTTATAGGATTTCTGCTTTTTGCTTTCCACAAGAGCTGGAGGTCTAGGAATTAATTTAGCTTCTGCTGACACTGTTGTTATATTTGATTCTGATTGGAATCCACAAAATGATCTTCAGGCACAGGCTAGAGCTCATCGAATTGGGCAGAAGAAACAGGTATTTTTTTCTCCTTTATTTCACTATTTAGAATCTTTTCTTCATGACCAGTGTTGAAAAATTATTTGGTTTACCTTCCTGTGAGTTCATTGGAGTAGTGATATTCCTACTTAGCAATAAGATGTTGAGCAATTCACATTTACCAGAATCCTCTGAAAAGTCTGACAAATTAGATACTTATTCCTAAATAGGAGAATTCACTCTCTTCTGATCATTCTGTTCACAGTTCTGGAGACAATGTTTTTCATTCAATGTATTCTCTTTAAAATGTTTCCATTTGCTTCTTTTAATAATTGAAATGAATTTTGCCTACTAGTACAATGTTTTTTGTTAACCTGTATTTTATCCATGCAAGCAAAAAAACAATACTAGAATGTTCAGAAAATGTTCAGAGAGATCTACTACTCATAAGTATAAAAGAAGGTAAGAGCCAGGAAATATACCTGGTGCATAACAAAGTAAATTGGCTATTAGATAATAAGAGACATATTTGAACATTGTAAAGAAGGGGGAACTTGAAGTGTAGAGTTAACATTCCAAGAGAAATTATAGATAATTGGAGAGTAGAAAGTGAGAAAACAAGATATTTCTACAAATGAGTTGGGCCTAATGCATATGTGAGAGTCAGAATATCCCTGTATTATGTGAGAAGTAAGTAATTGATCTGAGCAGATGAATATATTAAAGTCCCCAAACATGGCTAGATTTAAATTTCGCTTACTTTGTCACCAAATTTTCTAATAGGTGATGCAAAAAAGAGGATAGATTAGGAAAAGAAAAAGTAAAACTGAAAGCTATGGAAAGCTGCCTGATACTCTGTTAATAGTTACCTGAATTTGCAAAATAATGACAATACAGATTTCTTACCATTATGTTACAAATTTTAAAACAAATATGGTATAATTTCAAAGTGCATTTTTATTATTAGTTGATAAGATAGATTCTTAATTATCTCATTGTTGATAAAATATAGTAAAGTCCTTAAGCTTTCATGTACTATTTTTTTTTTTTACTAATATTTTAGTTATACAGGTTTCTTGATTCTCACATCTAACAAAAGGAGTTAAATATTTGCATGTAGCAACTACAAAGTGAATAGTAGATAA
Organism: Talpa europaea; assembly: GCF_964194135.1. Lineage (NCBI taxonomy): Eukaryota > Metazoa > Chordata > Mammalia > Eulipotyphla > Talpidae > Talpa > Talpa europaea. The sequence continues at coordinate 30,972,624 of NC_140071.1, forward strand.
CTAATGCAGATGAGTTTTATTGAGGATATCAACACTTAAGAGAATTTGAAAATAACTTGTGAAAAAACTGCAAATAAAACAGTATCAAATGATTTACATGAGTTATAATCCTGAAAAAATAGTGTATAACCTTACAAATATTCTTTGTGTTTTTATTAAAAGAGAGTTTACACACACGATAATTTTAAAATGGACTTTTAAAGTTATTTGAAAAGGTACAAGATAATTTTTCATTGTATCAGAATGTCCAGTTTAATGCAGAATGTTTAATATCCCAGGTTCCTGTGCTCTAAATAATAAACCCATTTGAGCATTGGGAAAACTTAATATATTTCTCTAAATTTTCAAAATGTTCCTATATGGTGGTACTGTTTGATATAGCAAACTGGCCGTGAGAAATCTGGCAAAATTGTTACAGTCAATTCTTGTCTGTTTTGGAAAATTTGATCTTATGGCAGGAATTCATCAACTTGGAAGTGGTTCTTAGAATTCATTAACTTGGGAAGTGGTTCTTTTGGCTTTTATGGAATCAGAATGGAGGGAACTTAATTCTTTCAATTAAAGGGTTTTTAAGTTTGTCCTTTTTTTCCAGTCAAAAGGTAATTTTAAAATTACTGTTACCCTTTTAAAAAAAGAAAAAGGAGCAATTAAATCTCCTAGCCAGAATGTAAGAAAGACATACTCTCAAAATACTAAGTTCAAGAAACTTAACTTTCAGCATATTATTGCTGTATGTATTTTTAATTTTCATTTTGATTTTGGCTAGTGAAAATTTTTTATAGGATGAACTTCATTTTATATACTGATACAGGGCATTTCAGATTATAAAACAACTTTTTACTGCAGTTTATGTTTGATAATGCATGTCTTTACAGGTAAATATTTATCGTCTAGTAACAAAGGGATCAGTTGAAGAGGATATTCTTGAAAGGGCCAAAAAGAAAATGGTTTTAGATCATCTTGTGATTCAGAGAATGGATACAACTGGGAAGACAGTACTACACACAGGTTCTGCCCCCTCAAGGTAGTTACTTAAAAAAAAAAAGTAATTTTCAAATCATATTACTCTCATTTTTCTGAAAAATTGAAAATTCGAAGTAGATCATTGAAGTATACTATATTTTGTGTTACAATATTTTTTTTATTTTTTTAAGTATTGAACTAATTTCTCATCAAAGGCACATAATTAGTTCCTAATTTCACCACTCTAGATTTGTAATCTTGAGGGAAAATCCTTTACTTTCCAGATGTCAAGTTTTTTAGTTTTACAGTAGTGTACTATGGTAGTTCACCTCTGTGTCATGTAACTGCTATTAAGTAGCCAATGTTAATAGTTGGTAAAAGCACTACGTAAATGTTAGATTTTTAACTGTTAGTGTTAAGTATTTCTGTTTTTCCTGATTTTAGTTCTACTCCTTTCAATAAGGAAGAGTTATCAGCTATTTTAAAGTTTGGTGCTGAGGAACTTTTTAAGGAACCCGAAGGGGAAGAACAAGAGCCTCAGGTAAAAAACAAAACAAACAAAAAAACCCCCTGGTCTCAGAATGTCTTACCTATTAAAACTCTAAGTATAAAGTATATTTATCTTAAAACATATTGATATATATTTACAAGATTTTCTGATTACAGGAGATGGATATAGATGAAATCTTGAAGAGGGCTGAAACTCATGAAAATGAACCAGGCCCTCTAACTGTAGGAGATGAATTGCTGTCCCAGTTCAAGGTAGATTTTTTTCTTTTTAATTTTTTAAAATAAATGTTATAAATTGAGACAGACTGAGTTTTTGTCATTTAGTTTTTATTCTTTCCATTTTTAAAGAAGAAACAGCAACATAATTTTTTGTCTAAAATTTTCTATGATGTATAAAATTATTTTTCCTTTATTCCTGCAAATCAGCCATAACCTCTATGAATAGTTATATTTAGTTGGAATGGGGAAGCTGTTACTTCCTAATTAGCAACTAAATTAGTTGTTGGCCAATAGCATGTTCTCAAATATTTGGGTAAATGAGTGAGTGTCATCTTTAATTTAGATTTCCATGACTGAGAGCCTTTAGCTGATTATTTTACTAGAGCACTCTTTGACATTAGATTAACTTACATTATCACAACTAAGAGAACTCAAAACAGTCAAAGTAAACAGTAAGTGTCTATTTCTTAGCACATACCCTGGTTTGGTGAGGGTGAAACTGTTAACAACCAACCTCATGACAGTAAATTGTGTGCTTATTGTTAGTATAAAGAAACAGGTTCCTTTATATTCTAGCCATTTTCCGTGAATCAAGGTTTTTTTTTTTAAGGTTCAATTCAATTTTTGTCATTTGTTCATTGAACAAGTAGTTGAAGTTATTGAGTGCCTGCAATGTACCATGGATAGGGATGCATCAGTGAATAGCAACTTTTGAAATTTTGATGAGTCAGTCTGGCTGCAGTCAGGAGGATATCGATAGTAGCACAAGAATTAAAGTAGGGAGATAAGTTAAAAGACTATTTCAGTTTTCCTGGTGAGAAGCTGTCTGGGTATGATCCAATTCCCTCCCATCCTTCCTCGCTTTATTTCTTCTTATGCTATTTGTAAAAGAGTCATAAATTAACTGATACAGGTTATTTTTATACCATTGAGTTGGCAATCACATACAGTTGACTTTAAAAGACTATCATCAGGGCCTCCCAGGTGGTGCAGCGGTAGAGCACTGGGTTGCGAAGCTGCCCGCGGCCTCTGTGGCGCCGGTTCAATCCCCGGCTGCTCCCCGGCCACCGGAGGAGGGTCCCACATGGCGCGCAGACCTCTCCTGCCGCCCACTGCTCCCCTCAGCAGTATACTTTAGTCCTTCTGCCTGCTCTGCTCCCTACTCTGGCTCTGGTGAATTCTCTCACCCTCCCGCGCTTCTGACTGTACCCAGTGCATGTATAAACAAAACAAACAAACAAATAAATAAATAAAAACATGCCTCTATTAAAAAAAAAATCTTAAAAAAAAAGACTATCATCACATTTAAATATGAGAGAATAAATTATTTTTAACTCTGACACTTAGTAAGCAGTTTTCTTATCTTCATTTATAAGTTTTATATACTAGTGTTGGCAGTTGACTTTAATGAAAGCTTTCTATATGTAACACTTCACAGTTCTTAAATGTATTATTTTATTCTTCACAAAATTTAGTGTGCTGTTGCTATCCTTTTTTTCCTTTTTTTTTTTTTTAAAGACAAAATTAGGGAATCTAGATCATTTACCTGTGATTTCAAAATTCCTTATGTCAGTAGGTCTTTAGGGTTGGTTTTATGGTCATACCAAAAAAATACTGACTTATTCAATACTTAGTAATTAATGGATTGGTGTAATGCCTATAGAAGATGACTTCAGTATGTTGCTACTATAACATAGTGTGTTGTTGTATTCACTTCCTCTGGTTCTTGGAAGAGAATTCTTAGAAGTCATTTTGTTTTTCTACTTTGACCTAATGGAGAAATGAACTTAAGTTTATTAGTCATAACGTGGTTTAGTCTGTAGTCTTATTTATTGTATGAGGATATTTAAGCTTTATTTTCTTAATCTAGTTCACCACTTAACTCTCTTCCTAAAAAGAAAAAAAATATAATTTAAGGATGAGTTCTTTTTTAATGCTGTTCCATTAAAATTCTTGAATTTTTCAGGTTGCCAACTTTTCAAATATGGATGAGGATGACATTGAGTTAGAACCCGAAAGAAATTCAAAGAATTGGGAAGAAATCATTCCAGAAGATCAAAGAAGACGATTAGAAGAGGAAGAACGACAAAAGGAACTTGAAGAAATTTATATGCTCCCAAGAATGAGAAACTGTGCAAAACAGGTGACCTTTTAATTTAAAAAGTACTTTGGTAATATAAGAATTTTCACATTTGGACTGAACTTTTTTTTGTTAAGAGTTTTTGGTATATAATTTTCATATGATATCTTTATCTGATTTGATAATACTTGCCTCATGAAATGAGTTGGAGAGGTTCTCTCCTCTTCTAATTTTGAGAAGAATTTTTGTAGAATTGGCATTATTTCCTCTGTAAAGTTTGGCAGTATTAGGAAAATCATTTAAGCCTGCAGTTCTCTTGGTTAGAAAGTTTTACCCTTAAATTTCTTTTATAAATAAAGTATTATTTAGAATGTATATTTTGGGAGTTTAATGGTTTCTGTCAAGGAATTTGTTCATTTGATCTAAGTTGTTGCATGTATGGGTATGAAGTTACGCGTAGTTTTTCGTTACACTCTGTTAGCGTTTGGAATATTTAATGAGCCCTCATTCCTAATAGTGATTTTTTTTCTTGATCATTCCAGCTAGAAATTAATTTTTTTATCTTTTTTAAAAATGCCTTTTTGGTTTCATTGATTTTTTTTGTTGTTATTTTAAACTTCATTGATTTTGTTCTTTGTTTCTTCTTTCTTGCTTTTATTTCAGATTGTTCCTCTTTTTTGTGTATCTGTGTGTGTCAAGATATAAGCTTAGACTGCTGATACTTCAAGACCTTCCATTTCTAATGTTAATCCTACAATCCCTCTTAGCTCTTCACTGCTGCTTCAGGAGTTCCTAAATTTGATATCTATTGTGTTTTCTTTTCATTCATTTGAAAATATTTTCTAATTTCCTTTGTGACTTCCTTTTTGACCGTTAGGTTATTTTGGGGTTTTGGAAGTGTATTATTTAATTTTCAAATACTTTGGAGATTTTCCAAGTATTTCATTATTGATTTCTACTTTATTATATCATGAGTACCATGATAGCACACCTTGGGTGACCTGAAGTTTTACAAATTTGTTGATGTTTATTTCATGATCAAATGAACAAAGTGTAAGATTTTAAAAAAACTTAACAATGCAGTACAAGCGATATTGGATCCTACTGCAAAGGGGGAAAATCCAATTGTCTTTTGCTTTCAAGATTTTTCATCTAGTTAGAGTTTTTTTTGGTTCCTCCTGAAAAATTTGAGCCTAAGGCAAATGAGGGACTCTCCCTCACCCTAGTCCTCACCTCTTAATCTTGCTACTCCTCTCCCAAGGGTAGGTTTTTTGTTTGTTTGTTTGTTTGTTTGTTTCCCATTTTTCTGTTTGTTTTCCTGCATAGTAGATCTTTGTCTAAGTTCTGTATGTGAGAAGAATCTGGGTAGGCTTGCTTTGCCTGTCCTCTCAAAGGTGGCTGTTGTTTCCTTTCTCCAGGCTTGTACTGGGAAAGAAAGTTTCCTCTAAGTAGACCAGCCTGTTTCTAGGCTGTGTCATGACCACCTGGTGGAGGTTTGTGGAGAAGCTCCTAAGAGTGGATGCAGGATCTCCCTATGTCTTTGGTTCCCGGGAATCCTGGTAACTCATAGCAAATACTAGCTTGCCTTCCCTGATTGCATTGTGTTCTATCTACCATTCTTGCTTTCCACAAGTGAGGCTGTTTCCATCCCATCTATTCTTGGAATCTGCTCTGTTTCCTTATGTGCATACTACTAGATTGCCCTAGGATTCTGATGCATTTAAGAACAGCTCTGGTTTTATAAGTTTGAGTGGGAACAACCTGTCAACTTCTCTGCCTCAAGCAAAAATGAAGCCCAATAATGTGTTCTTGATCTGAAAGTGATCAAGAATGTAATTTCTTGATAGTATTTATTTCTGCAAATCCTAAAATGATTTCATTTTATGGTACACAGAAATCACAATGTTACATTAGATCTTATGAAAGTATGAGCGGGAGTTAGAACTAAAGAACCAAATACTGACTAGTTTTCAGCATATTAGGGATTCAGAATATGCACTAAGAATTTGGAAAAACTCCAGATACTTACAGAAAATATGTTTCGCACTGTTTAAAAAAATCTAATAGATGCTTCATATAGGTTTTTATGTGGATTTAACTGGCATTTTTTTTTCTTTTGAATATCTGATTAGCCTAACTAAATTACTAGTAAGTAGATGTCAAGGGTGAACAGATACAAAAAGTCTCTACCCAGAGATAGCACTAGTATTAATATTATAGATACGTAATTCCAATATTTTAAAATATTTTAATTGCTAAAATATTTTAGCAAATATTTGTTGAATTTAATTGGAATCATACCAATTTGGAACTTGTTTCCTTCTCTTTCACAGTATATAATGACTATTAATTATTCAACAACGTGATTTTTAATAGAGTCTCAACTTTCCATTGTAGAGATTATTTGTCCAGTCTCTTTTTTATGTATGATTAGATTGTTTGCACCCTTTTTTACATTTATAATGTAAAGTCATTCCTTTGTATCTCTGATCTCAGGAAAAATGTCGAGGAGTGGTGTTACTGGATGAGCATGATAGTTTTTAAGGCTTTTGAAATTGTATTGTCAAATGGTCCTCTCTCCCATTTTAGATACCCATCAGAGATAAAACTTATTCTGTACCATTAATAATATTGGATATTATTACTTAGTTAGAATTGGTCAAATTGATGGTTTAAAAAAAGAATTGTATTTCATTGTTACTTTAACTCACATTTAAAGAATTTCCCAGTGAGGTTGTATTTTATGTTTATGTTATATAATTAATTGCTTGTTTGTTAATAACCTTTCTCATTTTCATAAAAGGACAATAGTTATTTCCCTGATGATTTTTAAGATTGTGTTAAGTATTAAGGCTGTTAATAATTTACTGTATTTAACATGCTGTATTTTTCTATTTTGTTTTAATTTTGTTCATAGAATTTGTTAATTCTATAAATCCTTTAGTGTTTTCTTAATTCTTATGATTGAAACTTTCTTTACTTTAAGCTAGCACCAATTTTTTTTTTCCAAATTCCAGATTAGTTTCAATGGAAGTGAAGGGAGACGCAGTAGAAGTAGAAGATACTCTGGATCTGATAGTGATTCAGTCTCAGAAAGGAAAAGACCAAAGAAACGTGGAAGACCACGGACTATCCCTCGAGAGAATATTAAAGGATTTAGTGATGCAGAGATTCGGCGGTAAGATGAAATAAGACCATTTATTTCAATTTGCCTTTGTTAGAGGGTGAAACTAAAATATGGAAATCCCATAATTTTCAAAGCTTAAGATCAAAGTTTTAGACAAATATATAATTGAGTTTAGGTTGGGTAGTTCTGTTTTATTGTAACTATGGGGGAAAAAGTTTGACATCTAATCTTTGCTGCTGTTTATTTATTGTTAGCCTATTTAGACTGCTGGTGTCTTTGGTTTGTTAATGTGGTTCAGAATTGTGGCCCTTTTGAATAATGAGTGTATATTTCAATACATTAGATTTATTAAAAATTCTTACTGCATCTATGACTCCCAACATTACTATTTTTATGTGGGAATAAATTTAGTTCCATGATTTTGAGGGTTTTTTTAACATTGAAGTGATTTGCTTTTTGAAAGTAACCACGTTAAAAGCATTTCTGTTATGTCCAATTAGGAACTGAGGTAAGATTGGCCATGCAGAATAAATTGTAGTTTTCTTTCAAAATATGGTTATTTGCATATATAAATTTATTGGGATAACAGCTTAGTTTTGTCTGTTATATTTTTGCATGTGACATTTGTAAAAAGGTTGTTCATTGTTGTATTTTAAGAGTTTTGTTATTCCTTTCAAACCATTGTAACTCTTTTCTTTTAAATCATAGACCTGACTGATAAAATTCTTCCTCATTCTTTCTACCAGGAAACTAAATATATTGTTAGATTTTGTTAAGGGTACTTTTACGATCACCTGATTTACTGGACTTTCTGTCTTTAGTTGAAGATGCATTTCAGCTTCCACTTTTCCTGGATATTTTCCCTCATCCATCAACCACTTAGGTAGCTTTGTTCTTAAGTAAAATTTTATTTTCCATTGTTGGTATAATACCATACATTTGAATTGAAACTATATTCAGTAAACTTTTATCAACACTTGGAATGTGAGGAGGTGTATAACTGATTGATAATTCTGAAGACACTTCCTGTGATAGCCTGGAACCCTTTTTTGTCTTGTGAAAATAATAAAGTAATTTCTAAAATAAAATTTAGCTTCTTTTGTTTTATTTATTTTGGTTTGTAAACATCATCTGGGTGTTATGAAATGTCTGTCTTACATGGTATATTGTACATTTTTTTCTAGCATAGTTTATTCATTTTTGTTAGTAATAGTGCTTTGAATTAATATTTGAACTAACAATATTTTCTTATTTCTATATAAATATATCTTTGTTTATGTATGGTGGGACCCACATTTAAACCAAGCAATTATTCTCTGTTAGGTTTATCAAGAGTTACAAGAAATTTGGTGGCCCTCTGGAAAGGTAAATAGTTTTGTAATTCTTACAGAATTCTAAGAGTATGTTGCATACTGTCATCTTTATTTATACTAATATTCAGTTTAGTTTCTGTGTCAAATTTACTTAATAGGTATTTACAATTAATCAAAAAAGCACATGCCATTGATTGTAAAAGTTTTTATACTGTTCTTCCTAGTCTCTAAAATTTTATCTACAAAATGAGATTTTCTATAAAATGTATGGAATCTTTGCATTTTTATAATCTTAAGGTACTTTTCACATGGTTTATCTTGTCCTGTTTTTAATCAAACACAAAATAGCAGGTTCATTCTTAGAGAAACTGAGCTGCTGACCTACCTTTTGACCTTAAGACCAGTTCTGTTTTCCCTTATTATTATTTAGTAAAGTATCATTAAGTTTTCCTAATTGCTGTTTCCTTTTTTACATATAAACTGTATTAAAATCTAAATTGCCAAGGAGTTCTTAAATTATTGGTTTATCTTAATTGTTGGTGATTTGCATATTCTTTTTCCTTTGTTGGAGCCCGTAGAGTGACATAAACTTAATTATTATAACTCTTTTTTCTTCCCTAAAGCCTTCTTATTTTGAGATGAATTTTTTATCTGAGATGAATTGCATGAAGTACAATGAAATGATTGCAAAATTATTTTTAGATAATGAGAAAACATTTTGAATGTTATTCACTATTTATATTTTAACTCATTGCATGGTAAATTAAAGAACTTTACTGTATCTTTTTCATATAATTATCATAACTTAGTATCAACACTTATCTACCTTTTGAGTTTGAAATTTGATCAGTTTTGGTAAATTTTTATACAATTATATTCCATAATCTTCAAATTTGAAACATAACATATGTAATAAACTATTAACTTTATTATTATCCTTAAATATGTAAGTGAATTGTATCCTTGTCAGATCTCCTGGTTTTTACTTAAGTCATCCCATTTATGCGAACTAGAATTTGTAGGGCATGCAATAGAAGTAAGTACATGTAGAGCTTGAGATAGAGTGAAACTTGTTCTGTCTTTCGTGGCACCACTTTATTCTGCAGTATCTTTTCATTGAACTGAAAATTGTATTATTTTGTTGCAGATTAGATGCAATTGCTCGAGATGCTGAATTAGTTGATAAATCAGAGACAGACCTCAGACGACTAGGAGAATTAGTACATAATGGTTGCATTAAAGCTTTAAAGGATAATTCTTCAGGAACAGAACGAACAGGTAACATTAAAATGAGAGTGATTTTAAAAAGAAGTAAATGGAAATTGTAAACTAAGCTTTTATTGAGTTGGGCACGTATTATATTTTAAGTTATCTATTCATCAGTCTTAAAAGATGCTTTACAAATAAAGCAAATCCATGCATGGGTCAAAGGAAATGTTTACAACGGTTATGTTATTGAAGGCAGTAGAACCTAGCTACCTGGTATATTTTGGCAAGGCGGTGACATTAGGAATTACTGTTATACTAAGTTTTGAGTAGATGACTGGGGAAAGATAATGTAAGTGGACATATGTGATACTGGCTTTTTGAGCATAATTACTTCATTATGCTGACTTTGCAATTTGTCCAAATAAAAATACACATTTTTAAAAAAAATTTTCCCAACCAGTGGGGTGTCTCTTTGTTTTTTTTTGTTTGTTTGTTTTTTGTTTTGTTTTTAAGATTTATTTATTTATACAATAGCTGGGGTACAGGCCAGAGGCATGGGAGGGTGAGAGATTCATCAGAGACAGAACCGGGAGCAGAACAGGCATACGGACCAAAAGCACTGCTGAGAGGAGCAGCGGGCACGACAGGAGAAGTCAGCCACGCCATGTAGGAATCTCCGTGGCCGGCCTGGAATTGGATGGGTGCTGCAGAGTCTGCAGACAGTTTCACAGTTCTGTGCTCAACCCGCTGCGCCACCAGGGAGGCCCCAAATAAAAATATTTAGATAAGATTTAGTAATAGTGTACTGGGAAAAAAAAAAAAACTTACTAGAATTCTTATTTAGAAGCTAATAGTGTTATCAATTGATTTATGAAACTGGAAAAACAGTTACTTGAAATAATTCTTGTGACTCCATATCTGTTATATATAAAAACTGGAGGGCCTCCCCTGGTGGTGCAGCGGTTGGGCGCTGGGTTGCGAGGCTGCCCGCGGCCTCTGTGGCGCCGGTTCAATCCCCAGCTGCGGGGCAAGGGTCCCACATGGTGCGCGGACCTCTCCTGCCGCCCTCTGGTCCCCTCAGCAGTGTACTTCATCAGTCTGTCCCCTGCTCTGGCTCTGGTGAATTCTCTCACCCTCCCGTGTTTCTGACTGTACCCAGTGCTTGTATGAATAAATAAATAAATCTTTAAAAAAAAAAAAAAACTGGAACCATCTTTAGTAAAATTTAAGGTTTGCCAGTAGCCTCTCCTTAGTATGAATAAGTTAATACTTACTAATGTATATAATAGCGTTGTTACTTTGTATCTTGTGGAACTATATATTTTATGCTCTTTTCTCTTTTTTTAAAAAAAAACTAAGGTGGTAGACTTGGGAAAGTGAAGGGTCCAACATTCCGAATTTCAGGAGTACAGGTGAATGCCAAGCTAGTCATTTCCCATGAGGAAGAATTAATACCATTGCACAAATCCATTCCTTCAGATCCAGAAGAAAGAAAGCAGTGAGTTACTTACTTTTTCATTGTAAAATATTTGTTGTTACTATTTGAATTTTCAAAAATGTGTTAAGTATCTTTTTTGTCATTGGCTAATTTGAATCATGTTTATAGAAATAAAGGGTAATATACTGAAGTTCTAGTGACTCATGTTATGTAAAATAAATGTTTAGTAAGGCAACTGCAAACCTGACTGGTGATTTATTGCTAGGTATACTATACCATGCCACACAAAGGCAGCTCATTTTGATATAGACTGGGGCAAAGAAGATGACTCCAATTTGTTAATTGGTATCTACGAGTATGGATATGGAAGCTGGGAAATGATTAAAATGGATCCTGACCTCAGTCTAACACATAAGGTAGGTACTTAGGTTTATTTCTTGATTCTTTTGACCATTATAATGCTGAATTTAATTTATTCTAATTTTTGCCTTTAAATTTTGTTGGAAATACACTCAAATGGGAGTCAGGAAACTGAAGTATTTGTGTGATTTTGATTTCTTTAGAAGCTGGTTGTCATGAAGAGATTTGAAGTTAAATCATCTTTGAGAATTTGCTTTGAGAATATATTCTGAAATATATTTTTGTTCAAAGGATTAGGTGTATTTTTCTTTCTTATTATTACCTAAAAATTCAGTCTCTCACTCCATCATTATATATCACTCAAGGGCAAAAAAGGATCCTGAAATATTTTATAGTTTCTTTTTTAAATATCAAACAATGTTTAGGGTTTTTTTGTTTGTTTTGTTTTTGTTTTTTTGCTGATTAGATGCTATCACATTAGCTTAAATCATTTTTTTGCCTAGAAAAAAACACTGAAAATAATGCCTTATTCTTATTTGTCTTTTTTATATTTTAAGTTTTTATGAACAAATGGAAAATTTCAGATGCTGTGCTCTGTCATTTACTACTTTGATGAAAAACTAAATAGTGCAGATTCCCACTGTAAAAGTTTTCTCACAGTGCATGCTTTGGGTAATCTACATATATGACACTGTAGATTCTAGGAATTTTATATACTTCTTAGGTAAAATACTGTTATTGATAGAGGAAGAAAATCTAAGACTACTTTAATATTAAATAACTGGATATGAAATGTATTCTAGTAGATTTTAAAAAATTTTTTTTTAAGATTTACTTATTTATGCATACAAGAGCTGGGGTCTTGGCCAGAGGTTTGAGGGGTGAGAAGATTCGCTAGAGACAGTGGGGAACAGAACAGGCAGACTGACTGAAATACACTGCTGAGGGGAGCATCAGGTGAGACAGGAGAGGTTTGCTGTGCCATGTGGGTAGCTCCCTTGCTGACTGGGGATTAAACTTGTGCTGCAGAGGCTGTAGATTGCTTCATAGTGCTGTGCTTAACCCCTTGCACCACCAGGGAGGTCCTTAAAAAAAAATTAACCTCACACTTTCAATTTTCGTTTTAAATTGAGGACTTTTTTTTCCCCCACATATTTATTTAGAATCCATTCCCACGGAAATGAAATCTTTGAGTATGATACAGGGATTAAAAAAAATGTATTTTGCATTCTGAGTTGTTTATTCCTGCAAATTTATTTAGAATCCATTCCCACGGAAATGAAATCTTTGAGTATGATACAGGGATTAAAAAAAATGTATTTTGCATTCTGAGTTGTTTATTCCTGCAAATTTTAAGAATTGTAGCTTGTTAATGCATTACATATTTTTTTAAAAAGGGAAAGCATTTTTAGCCAGTAAATTTCTCACATTAGTTACTGAAAACAAACTGAAAAAATTGTTTTCAGATTCTTCCAGATGATCCTGATAAAAAGCCACAAGCAAAACAGTTGCAGACTCGTGCAGACTACCTCATCAAATTACTTAGTAAAGATCTTGCAAAAAAAGAAGCTCAGAGACTTTCTGGTGCAGTAAGTTAAAATTTTCCTTTTTTTATTAAAGATTTATTTATTTATACATACAAGAACTGGGGTGTGGGAGGTGAGAGGATTCATCAGAGATGTAGTGGGGAACAGAACAGGCAGATCAACTGAAACACACTGCTGAGGGGAGCAGCGGGCAAGTCAGGAGAGATCTGCTGTACCATGTGGGTTAGCTCCCTGGCCAGGGATCGAACTTGTGCTGCAGTGACTGTGAATAGCTTCATTGTGTTGCATCTAACCCCTTGCCACCACCAAGGGAGGCCTGAAGTTTTCTTTTTATATAAGCTTAGTTTACTGATCATCTCAGAGATTTGTGGTTAATATGGACTTCTAAGTATATATTTTTTATAATTTAGTGGCTTTATTTGTATATGGTAATATTTTACTTTATCTCACCATTCATCTTAAAATTGGTGAATCATATCTTTAAATGTGGGATCTGGTTGTTCTTCATTTTTTGTCTTTTTAGTATTTTGAGACAACTTGTTAGAGTGTGGGTGCTTTTGAGAGATCAAGCATCCTTTACTATTTTAGAGAACTTAAGGGACAGTTGTAAGATCATTGAACTTATAAGGGGACTCAAAAATGTGAGGAAAAAACACAAAAAAAAGAGAATTGGAAGCTAAAGCTACCTTTAAAAGTTTACCTGTGAACACCGTTTCAATTACCTGTGTACCATTAGAAATCATTTTTAATGCTATCTCTGGTAGCATCAAATGTAGTTGAAAAAATTTAAGAGGATGAAAAACCTTCTTATAGCTGCTTCTCTTCTTTTTTAAAAGGAATAATTACTTCTAAAAGAATAATTACTTGGTTAGTATTTACTGTTAACATTAATAAATATTGTATCTGATTCATTAAGTTACAACCTTTTTGTTGACTTTCTAAGATCGGTGTAGCTTATTAACAACAGACTAAGCATTGTGTAGGACTGTGTTCTTTTAGCTGTTTAGATATGCCATTTAAGTGTCTTTTTTAAAATTTATGGAGTTGACTAGAATAAATTATTTTTAGGGAGGTTCAAAGCGGAGAAAAGCAAGAGCAAAGAAGAATAAAGCATTGAAGTCTATAAAAATGAAAGAAGAAATAAAGAGTGATTCTTCTCCTTTACCCTCAGAAAAGTCTGATGAAGATGATGATAAGGTAAAAATATAGAGCAACCTTTTGTATAGAAAGGGAACATGAAGTATATTAGTATTTGCATTTGAAATTCAAATTTAAAATGTTTCTGGTATTGAAGTTTTTTTTTTCTAAGATTTTTATTTATTTATTTGTACAAGCACTGGGTACAGTCAGAAGCGCGGGAGGGTGAGAGAATTCACCAGAGCCAGAAGGGAGAGCAGTGAAGTTCTTTTTTTTTTTATATAGTGCATTATATAGTCTTATTTATAGAATAGTTCTACCAATCCAATAGAATACTATATATCACTAGAGGGATAGAGCAAGGTCCTTCCTTTTCAAACATTTGCCAATTAACTGAAGTTCTGTCTCCTTTAATTTTATTATGACTTTTAAAGAGAGCTGGTTTACCTTTGTTTTTATCCTAAGGTAAACATTGCTTGTATCATTATTAAAGGGATTCTGTGTTATTTCAGAATCCACGTACATGTAATCCATACTCAAGCAAAGTAAAGAAATTAGTCTTTGTCAGGATTTGGTTAGTAATACATTGGCCATACTTGCACTTTCCAGGATGAGATCACTTCTGTGAAACATCCAAATAAAAAAATTAAAACAGAAAGAGACAGTGAAGAAAAACCTGAGCCAGATGTTTGTATAAAGAAAGAACCAGAAGAAAAGAGGGAAGCAAAAGAAAAGGAGAATAAAAGAGAACTTAAAAGGGATATAAAAGAAAAAGAGGATAAGAAAGATATAAAAGAAAAAGATTTTAAAGAAAAAAGAGAAAACAAAGTTAAAGAAGCTATGCAGAAAGAAAAAGACATAAAGGAAGAAAAGGTATGCAAATCATGATGTAAAATTTAGCAAGTGAGTCAACATATCAGGAAAATAAATTGACTATAAACACAAGTTAGTCTCAGTTGACTTCTTTAAAAATATATATGGGTATCTCATAGAGGAGAAAAATAGGTTTGATTACTTTCTAACTGCCTATTGATATAGGGTAACATTACAGAGTAGCTTTATTTGTGGTTTCCCCAAGTAAATTAGGGGGAAAATAAAAATGTAAGTGAGAATAAGCAGTTACATAATAAAGCAAGACCATATGTTTTTCCCAAAAGTGGTAATCATTTTGCCTTTGTTGTTTTGTTTTTGTTTTATTTTCCTTTTTCTTCAGTTGAGTGAATCCAAGTCTGACAGTAAGGAAAGATCCAAGAAGTCTTCAGTATCAGATGCCCCAGTTCATATCACTGCAAGTGGTGAACCAGTTCCCATATCTGAAGAATCTGAAGAATTAGATCAGAAGACATTCAGCATTGTAAGTAGTAGACTTTCTGGTTTTTAATAATGATTTCACCTAACATTTAAATTGCATTTTCATCTTTTGGTGCTTTTTATTCAGTAATATATTTGAATGTGGTAGTACTTTAGTTTAGATTGATAAAAGCAGTAGATTTAAATTTTGAAAGGTTATTTTGTATTGAGAATCAACTCGAAAAAACTCACTAGAAAGACTGTAGGGACAGATGTGTAAGGAGCTTTTTTTCTCCAACTTTAGGATTTTAAACTTTAGTTCCTGAACCAGTTAGCTGTTTGATACTGCCTTTTACCTATAGTGAAAGACTGGTTTATTTTCTAATCTTTTACAGGTAAATATTTTTAGAAAATAAAATGAAAATAAGGGTGAAAAAGAATGCCATGATGTGTTTTATTACTAAATATTAAATTGTTTCAAAATTAAACCTGCTCAGAGCTTTCTAAAATTTCTGTACTTTTCTCATTGTGGGCTACCATAGGTTCATGGACCACACTTTGAGTAACACTGATCTAAAATACTGGTTTTATATGTTGTCGTGCTTTTGTGCTTATCAGAGTAAGCACTCTATCATGGCTTTTTCCCAAAGGGTTTATTTACTGG
The DNA here is from genome assembly GCF_964194135.1 of Talpa europaea. Lineage (NCBI taxonomy): Eukaryota > Metazoa > Chordata > Mammalia > Eulipotyphla > Talpidae > Talpa > Talpa europaea. The sequence goes on from NC_140071.1 coordinate 30,988,481, forward strand.
ATATACAGGAATCCAGAGTTGTTTCAACTATGAAATTGTTATGTAAATTTTAAGAAAAACTTTATAATGAGATTACAGTATGGGGAAGCAATAAGGGTGTTTGTTAAGTGTACTATATTGGCTCTATAGCCAGACTACTACTTGCTGTGAAGAAAGTATGAAGGTTTGATGAGTTAATATATGTAAAATCTCAAAAACATTGTTGTGTGTAGAAAAATAGAAGTTAATACTGGTTGTGGTAGCAGTTATTACTGAATTAAGACATACCAACTGATTAATGGATGACTAAAAAATCTAGCTATAGAGATAAAATCAAGAAGGAAGAGTAATTTTAAAGAAAAAAAGAATGCTATACTTGAAAGATGGAAATTTTTTACCTTCTAGGATTACATTTGTGTCTTATCCAGTATGCCATTTTAGATCCTGAGCTCACCTCTTACCCTTTTTTTTTAATAGGAAAAAAAATGTATTTTATACTTTGGAGAATTTTGATTAATGAACCCATATGTTCATTTCCTACTGATTTCATGACATCCTAATACGTTTCAAATAATTTACATGCTCTTTAAATATAGTTCTTGTTACAATACACACACACAGGGAGCTATCCTTACATCTCTGAAACAAATTACTTGCTACCCATGGATAGATTTATTATTAATTTCAATTTTTTTCTTATATACATAAGTAAATAAAATTTATTTACAATTTGTTTTAATATAATTTTGATTCTATTTTTGGTAGTCATAGTTTTTATTACATTAAATTAGATTTCAGCTGAATTGTACAGTTTTTGGCATGTCATCCTTAGTGTGCCAGAGATATATATATATGGCCAAGGGACAGGTTGTTCAACCTCCTTTCACATCCTGACCATCCAAAATATAATAGTAGCAAAAGTTGTTACCTACTTTGTTTTTCCCCAAAGTTTAAGACACACTATTTATACTTCTGGTTATATTGATTTTAATCACTTTGTCAGTATATTTAATTATATAAAGAACTTTATGTTTTACCTTTTATTTAATCTTACAGTGAATATAAGCTACTGTCATTTAACAGTCTGTGTTTGACTGCTAAAAATGGTGTGCTGTAGTGTAAAAAGTAACCATTCTATACAAGGTTAAGTAAAATCAAAAGTTTTTACTACAGAAAGACTAATTTTGCTTTCTGGAAAAAAAAATGTGTGTTGAAAAGCCCTGATATTTCAGGGCAATGCTATGTATTTTCTCATGTAAATGTCAGTAAAGATAGATGTTAAATTCATGTTTTTAATAAATGTATTTCTGTTATTTTTCTATTTTTAAGTGTAAAGAAAGAATGAGGCCTGTCAAAGCAGCTTTGAAACAACTTGATAGGCCTGAGAAAGGCCTTTCAGAAAGAGAACAATTGGAGCATACTAGACAATGTTTAATAAAAATTGGAGACCATATCACAGAATGTCTGAAAGAGTATACAAATCCTGAACAAATTAAGCAGTGGAGAAAGTAAGTAATGTGCAGAATAAATTTATAATTATATAACCATCTGTTGCCTATATTTCAATTTATTATTATACTTAAGAAGTTTAGGTAGCAAAATAATATTTAAAGAGATAACCTGAGGGCAATTGTTTTTTTTTTTCCTTTAACTTTAAAACTTTTTATTCATGAATGATTGCTTAATTATCATGATGAACCACATCCTTTATATCCTCAACCAATGTAAACTGCAGACTTGTATTTCCACCCTGTGTTTTTATAAGCAGTAACATTATAGTTGATGTTAAATTGTAAGTCTGAGCTACTACATTATTTTACAAATAATGATTATCAGCTCTAGCTCAGTGTTAAGCCAAACTACTAGACAACTTAGGAAAAAAAATAAAATGAACGCAAACTAGTCGTTGACATCAGCATGTTAGTTACTGATTTCTTTTCTACATTCGGTGCAGCTACTCATCAAAACCAAAAAAAAGTAATGACATTACTGGAATAGTGATAATTATCACTATTATCACTTATTTCAAAAAATCTCCCCTTTCTCCTTAAATTCAACCAAGACCAAGAGAGAAGAGATCACTAAAAGATCATTATGATCACTAAGCTTTTGAAAACAAGTGAAACTGAGCTATCTTGTTCAAAGAAACAAACTGTGCTTGGATAATAATTGTGTGAAGTCTCGTGCTTATAATGCCATAGAATGATTAAGAGTTGGCATCAGAAGACGTGCTCAGGACCTATCTTGGCTAATTTTCAGTTTAGTGACACTGAACAGTTACAGACTTTTGAGCATCCTGGTGTTATTATTTGTAAAATTATAACACCTGTACTTGAACTTCTTTATATACTGTAAGACACTGCAGATTTTTCAGTTATTAAATAAGTTTAATTATATATGAAGGCTGAGCAGCATTAATCCTAAAATACTGTATTCTTTATCTTTTATTTGTGATTGGAATATATCTACTGGAGTGCTAATGTTTTCTTTACATATCATAAAACATTATTTCATCCTTTGTAAGCTCTTTCAGTTTATATGATAATCCCCAAAACATGGAACCACAGAACAAAATTAGAGTAACCTTCAATCCTTTATTTTAAGTCTTAAGTGGGAATGTAGTCTAATTTGTATATTTAATTTCTTAAATTCTGTGTCAGTGGTTCCCAAGTATTCTTGAGTGTTGGTGATAAAATTAGGAAGATAAAGGCAATGTAAGGAATTATTCTTAGTTAAATTTAGTTAAAGTATCATACAAAAATTGTTTCCAACTTTTCCAACTTTTTTAGTGGAAAAAAATTTGGTGTCTATCTGAAAATACTTGTGTACTAGATACCAGTTTTTAAATCCTATTAAATTTTTGAGGTTATAAGGAAAGCAGAATTTCTATTTTTCTTGCCTGTATACATTAGAAATAAGCAGCATCATATTGAAATTATATACACTGAATAGATGTTATTTCAGATTTAATTTGTTATTAGGAAAGGGAAAAAAAGAAACTTCTACAAGAAGAGACACATAGCCAGAAAACATATTTCTTCATCTTCATCCTAAAATTTGGCTCATTTTTTTTACCCAGTGAAACAAGTTTGCTCCCCTCCCCATTTTTTTTTTTTTTTACCCACAGATGTCTTGACTTCATGTGCCTTAGTGTTCATTCCTGCAGCAACTGTCTCTGGTTATACCATACTACCCTTAAGGGAGAAGGGAGAACTGAAAAAATTAATTGAGAAATGTTTCATAAAGTAAATTAGTTTTTGCTCTGGTTTGAGTGTTGTCTTAGAGAAAATTTGGGGAATTGGATGTGGAAGTAAGAGGAGTAACTATAATTGAACTTCTAACCCAGTCTCTCTCCACCCCTCCCCAAGAACATAGCTGCAATTACTGATTGTACAAACATAATTATAAAGCAGTGGACATTAATCAAGTTATAGCCATAATTATCTGTTTTATTTCTTGCTCATAGATACTTCCATACATGTATGCTGACTAAATATTTGGTGCTGAAGTGAAACATTGTTTATTTAAAAATCACTTGTAACCAAGTCATGACTGTAATAATGTATATTTGTGTCAGAGTACTTTCATATGCCTCATTCTCATCCTTTGAACAGCATCTAGGAAACTGAAGTTATTTTACTGTTCCATTTTACAGAAAAAAAGATAGACTTGGGTGAACAGCTTAGTAGGCTGAGACTGGGGCATGACAAAGGAAGGCATCTAGGGTGCCACCTTTAGAGACATGCACTTAAAACATTTGTGTATATGCCAATGCTAGTCCCAGCTCTCATGTTTTGCCCACGGTCACACAATTCAGCAGTTGATGTAATTAGGACCAAAATCTAATTTCTGACTAGAGAGTCTAGGAAAAAGATGTATTTTTGAAAAGGAAAAACAGGCAGTTTTTCCTGCTTCTTACTCTAGTGAGTTAACTGTAGAATGTAAATACATTAGAGTATCTTAAATGCATTTAAATGGTAGATGAATTTTCTGAGCTGCTGTGGATTTCAGTTCATTCAGGTATCATTTCATTTATTTTCTCAACTAAGTTTGCTTTTAAATTTTATTTCAATGTTGATATACTTAAAGAGTATATTTTTGTTCTCCACTAACCACTAACCTACAGTATTTTTAATAATTTAAACATGATAATTCTAAGATTTAGTATATATTTTTTTATCTTTACTCACTTTTCATCTGTTTTATATGCTAGAACCCCAAGGAACATTATAGGCATTGTTTTAAAATTTTAAATATATATTTTTAATTTAATGTCATTCTTTAAGTTCATTGATAATTGATTACATAGAATAATGTAGTGTAGAGAAGGTTTCTCAATTTTTTGGACCATTTATCTGTTAAAACTTTGCATTGGTAAAAGAACTAAGACTTTGTGAAGAGGTGAAACATCTTTTTTTACAGTTTGTAATCTGTAATTAATTAACATTAACACATTAATGTTAAATTGTATACATTGATCATACATTAAAATTGAAAAATTCAGCAAAATTAAATACAGTCAATGTAAAAATTGTTCATTTCTATCTTTTTTGTTTAAAAACATACTAGCTAATGATAATGCATTCTGTAGTGTTTAAGGGAAGATACACTAATACCTGCCTTTGTTCTGAAATTAAATAAAAATTAGAGGAATTGACACATGGATATATTTATGGAATGACATGTTATAAAGTAAGCATTGTAGACTCAGAATCTAGTGGATAGGTGAGTGATTTTAAAATTCTTTCATCTTCGATATAAGTTGAAAATTTTCATGATGAAAATTGAAATATCATAGGCCTATAATATGTAAAATGAAAATGTCCCATTCATGTAAATAGCCTAATAGTATTGATACCTTGATATGCCTTGATAATTTATTTTATTTAAATAGCCTGATTTTATAGGCTATGAAATATCACAACAAAAGCAGATTTTTGAGAGTATTATGCATATATGTGCATTTAATTAAAGGTGTAGGTAACTGCACTAATATATTTTGCAGTTTTTGTAAAATTATCAGCCAAAATATTGTTTAACAATAGGTAGCAGATGCTGCAATTAAGCAACCAAAATGCTCACAAACTAAATTGATAATACCAGTAATACTAAATTGGTAATTTGTAATTAGTAAAAACAGTGTGGGAAGAAGGCAATTGAGAAAGGATAATTTAATAGTGGTTAGAGTTCTTCTGCCCAGGGCCTCCCTGATGGCTCAAGAGGTTAAAACATAGCACTAATGAAGCTGTCTGCAGCCACTGCAGCCCAAGTTTGATCCCCAGCCAGGGAGGTGACCTACATAGTGCAGGAGACCTCTCTTGACTCACCGCTGCTCCTCTCAGTAGTACATTTCAGTCAATCCACCTGTTTTGTTCCCCCCTCTGCTTCTGATGAATCCTCTCACCCCGCACACCTCGGGCCTGTACCCTAGTTCTTGTATGCATAAATATTTTTTTAAAAAAGAATTCTTCTATCTGATTACCAGATACCCGTCTCTGTATGCACATATTCAGATAATTTTGCAGTTAAATTGTGACTTAGATTTATGTACTCCAAAATTTACTAACATTTAGCAATTTTTTTTTAATGGCTTAAAGAATAGCTGCTCTTCAACATATTGATGTTCAAAATGAAAAGACTAGGAATTACTTAGTGGAAAGAGAATTAGGAGATCTGTCTTCTAGACTTACTTATTTTATATAATTTTATATGCAAGTCACTTATTGTCAATACCTTATTTATTTTTAAAATTAGCTACTATATTTACTGTCTACCTTAAAAGATGATTATTCGTGGAATTAAGGTGGTGACACACAGCTGAGAAGGCGTGAACCTATTCCCCTAAATCGTATACGGTACTATAAATCAGTGTTCCCTCAATAATGAAAAAAAAAATCACAAAAATCTTTGTAAAGTACTTGCTATTAATAGTATCTCATTCTAAGCTCTGTAACTTAATGTATGTTTTGTAGTGATGTACAATAGATACTTGATAGTCGAGAGAAATGGCTTAGCCATTTAGAAATCACCAAACTTAGTTTTTCTGTATGTTATTCGTCCCATAAAATAAAATTAAAAATTATATTTAGCTGAGACTTTTCTTTTTCTTAGACTCCATCAGTGTCTCTGGAAAAATGGCTTCTTTCCTTGAGTAGTTATTATTCAAACACAGATTTATTATTTTTTTAAATCTGTCACTTGACCCATTTAAAATGTTGACATTGGGTAGTTCACTAAACTCCATCATTGTGTAAGTAGTAAATTCTAAACTCTTTTAAGTTGAAATCACATTTTACATGAAAAGCAAGCAGTTTAAGAAAATAAAATATGAAGCCATTACTCTTCAATTGATACTAGACAGATTTCAACTCATGTCATTGTGGCTACTTCTGTATTAAGAGGGATTCTTAAGCTGCATCTGAATTTATTATGATCATTTATTGATTCATGCCTTGGGACAGGAAAGGAGGACTAAAGACACAGTGTCGGCCCTTGTATATAGTTTCTGGTCATGTTATTCTCATGGCCATTGCATTACCATTAAAAAATTACAGTTGCCTCTTAATGCATTTTTAAGATTATTTCACAAACTTAATGCATATTATGTGATGGTATCTTAAACTACGAGCATAGCTTGTATGTTTTTATTCATTATTTGAATCACAATATGAATACCTTCCTAATTTCTAAGTTACACCTCTTTTTCCATTCCAGAGGTTATAAAATGAAGGGTTTTGGAAGAGAAATATAGTTAAATGATATTTAGTTTCCTTTGCAATCTTATCCAAAAATGAAGTTTTAAAATAACTAGAAATAATCTCATTAGACTTTATGCCGTAGAAAAGCTAAATATGTATATAAATATATGTGTGTGTGTGTGTGTGTGTGTGTGTGTGTGTTCTGTCTAGAGGGAAGGACTTCCCATGAAAAAATTAAATACTTGCCATCTGACTAATTTGCCCTTTCACCTTTCAGAAACCTGTGGATTTTTGTATCTAAGTTTACTGAGTTTGATGCAAGAAAACTACATAAGCTATATAAGCATGCTATTAAAAAAAGGCAGGAATTGCAGGTAAGTTAATACATTTTTAACATTAATTTATGTCATTAAAACAATGAAACATTTTTCCTTATGGAGAAATTCATTAAGAAGTAAAGGGAGGGGCCTCCCCGGTGGCACAGCGGTTGAACACTGGGTTGCGAAGCTGCCTGCAGCCTCTGCAGCGCCTGGTTCGATCCCTGGCTGCTCCCCGGCCACTGGAGGTGTGCCCCACATGGCGCGTAGACCTCTCCTGCCGCCCACTGCTCCCCTCGGCAGTGTACTTCAGTCCTTCTGCCTGCTCTGCTCCCCGCTCTGGCTCTGGTGAATTCTCTCACCCTCCCGTGCTTCTGACTGTACCCAGTGCTTGCTTGCTTGCTTGCTTGCTTGCTTGCATGCATGCATAGATAGATAGATAGATAGATAGATAGATAGATAGATAGATAGATAGATAGATAGATAGATAGATAGATAGATAGATAGATAGACAGACAGACAGACAGACAGACAGACAGACAGACAGACAATCACCTTTAGAATGCCAGCATAAAAACTTTTGCAGTAAGATCCATTGAAGGAAGCTAAAATTAGTGAGAAATTAGCAACAAAACAAGGTATTAGCATAATCTGAAAGTATTTCCTCCAAGATGTTTATTAATTATAAAGAGAAAATTAATAACTTTATAGAGGAAAAATGTCCCTGACATCACCATATACATGCAGTTAATGTTATCTTCACCACTATATAAGACATATGTAACATCATGAACCCCAAATACTGATGCACTGGGAAAATAGTACATCACTTCTGTGGAATTTTTGACAACAATGCATAACCTCAATCTAATCATGAGAAAATATCAGATGCACCCCAATTGAGAGAGATTCTATAAGAATATCTAGTGCTTTCTAAAATTGTCAAGGTTGCAGAAGACAAGAAAAAGCAGGAATGTCCAGATTGGAGGAAACTAAGAAGACATGAAAACTAAGTGTACTATGAAATTCCAAATTGTATACTATAGCAGAAAAGGGACCTTACGTGAAAAAATGAGAAATCTAAATGTAGTCTGTAGTTCAGTTAACAGAATTGTACCAGTTTTTTGATTACTTGGTTTTAGTCATTATACTATAGTTATATGACATATTAACATTCGAAAAAGCTGGGTGAAGGGCATATGGAAACTTTTTACAGTCTAAAATTATTTGAAAGTCAAACTTATGCTAAAATTTTGTTTAAAAATACATATGCAATATATTGTGTTGTTGGAGAAGTCATGACTTATTTCATTGAAAATCAGAAAAAATGTGTCATGACTTTTCCAATAACCCAAAATAGGGATATTTGCAAGTGTTACATTAATGCATTCTAATACCTTATGTGAGCATTTCTTCTAGCCATTGGATTTTCTTTTTGAGCATTTATCCTTGTTTTGTAAAGATATTTGAAGCTACTAAAAAGATACTTAACTTTATGCATTTATTTTAGCAAAATAATGACCAGAACAGCAATTTGAATACTCACATGATTAGAAACCCAGGTAAGGAAGCCTTCATAATTGTCTTGGAAAATAAATTGTTTTTCCTTTATTGGGTTTTAGGTAAATTATAAAGAGGGTCCTTAAATTTTTTTTGAAAGTACCTTTATATACAGAGAAGTTTAACACATTTCTATATCAAATCAGTAATCTTAAACAATTGTTTTAGCTTGATAACCTTTCCGAAAATCAAGTTTTATAGGTTTTCAGACATCATAGAATAATTGTTACAATGAACATGTTTTTTAAAAGATATTATATGGAAAAATAATGCAGCATTTGTATACATAAAATCACAAAGGTATAGCCTGTTTGAGAAGGAAATGGGCCTTGTACTTTGTGTAGTTTTTTTTTTTTTAACATTTCAGAATTTTCTGACTCTTGTAGGCATTAGGTATTGCTTTCATAGACTATTTCTAAAATGTTTTAACCTGCTGTACTTGGGAACTGATTATGTTTAGTCAGGAATTGAAAAAGGAGTTACTATTATTTGGTAGCCAAGTTTATTTTGTTTATCATGTATGTTTTTTAAGTTAACAAAAGTTGGGCTCTTTTATCTAACAGATGTGGAAAGATTAAAAGAGAATACCAATCATGACGATAGTAGCAGGGACAGTTATTCATCTGATAGACACTTATCTCAGTATCATGATCATCATAAAGACCGACATCAGGGAGATTCTTATAAAAAGAGTGACTCTAGGAAAAGACCCTATTCTTCCTTTAGTAATGGTAAAGATCATCGTGATTGGGATCACTACAAGCAAGATAGCAGGTAAACTTGACCTTTTTTTTTTAATTTTCTTTATTCATGTTTTTCTTTTTTATTTTATTTGCTTATTTGACCTTATCAGCCAATTCAGTCTTCAAGTAAACAGAGTAAGTCTTAGTGAAATAAAGATTTGTTTCTAAATAAGAAAAAGTGATATGTAGTACATTTTTGTTAATAAGACCTGAATTTCTCAAAAATATGTTGTTTATTTTTTAATTATAGATTGAATATGAAAAAATGTGCAATAAGAGATGAAGGTTATGTACGGAGTATTGTAATTCATGGGATTCATTATTACTGATTTTAGAGAATATTGACTTGAGTACTCTTCAAAATACAGTATAGACTAAGATAAAAGGTTATGTTTGAAAATAAGGATATAAGGATATGTCTGAAATTTGGTGAGGGAATCCTGTATCTTCTCCCATTGGGAAAAAAAAAACAAAAAGAGATAATTGTCTTTCAGACAAGAGTTTGTCGACACATTAAATGACTTTCCTTCTCAAAAAAAAAAAAAACTTATGAGGAAAAAATTAAGTGAAAAAGCTCATAAAGGTTAGATGTAGGGCCTCCCTGGTGGCGTAAGGGGTTAAGACGCAACCTATGAAGCTGTCCACAGCCACTGCAGCACAAGTGTAATCCCTAGCCAGGGAGCTACCCACATGGCGCAGAAGACCTCACCTGTCTCACCCACTGCTCCCCTCAGCAGTGTATTTCAGTCAGTCTGCCTGGTCTATTTGCCACTCTGTCTCTGGTGAATCCTCTCACCCCCTACACCTCTGGCCTGTACCCCAGTTCTTATATGCATAAATAAATAAATCTTTTAAAAAAAGGTTAGATGTAATTACTGCAGTCTGGAATAAACAGGAAGTTTTCTGGGTGGGGTTTTTTTTTTCTCCCCCACAGAATGCATTTTAGAGATTTTAATTTTTCCTCCTTAGGGAATTATGAAAGTCTGAGTTTGTAGGTGGTGTAGATAGGTTAAATTTCATCTTCCAGATAATTAAAATACACCCATATTAGATATGCATAGAATAAAAAGTAGCAATCAATATAAAATACATGTAAAATTAGATGTGATCCTGTGTGGATCACTTTAGTTTTATGAATTTATTAGTTTTCCAAAAGCATGGCATGGAAAAGTATTTCCAGTGTTTTTTTTTTTTAAGCTTAAGAAATTCCCTTAAGCTTACTTACGAAATTTTGTAATGAGACACTGAGCTCAACATACAATTAAAAGTATGTCAAAGTATTTTTTGTTTCGTCTTTTAATAAGATTTTATTTGGAAATGTTTGATTTGCATTATTAACTGAAGTTCTTAATTTATTTCATTAGATATTACAGTGATAGAGAGAAACACAGAAAACTGGACGACCACAGAAGTAGAGATCATAGATCCAGTTTGGAAGGAAGTTTGAAAGATAGATCTCACTCTGACCATCGTTCTCATTCAGATCACCGATTACATTCAGACCATCGATCAAGTTCTGAATACACACACCATAAATCGTCCAGGGATTATAGGTACCACTCAGATTGGCAAATGGACCATAGAGCTTCCAACAGTGGCCCTAGATCACCACTAGATCAAAGGTCCCCTTATGGCTCCAGATCTCCATTTGAACACTCAATGGAACACAAAAGTACACCTGAGCATACCTGGAGTAGTCGGAAAACATAACAAAAACTGATGCTTTGTCTTTCTGGACTTTTCTTTTAGCCATATATCATAAACCAACACAGTAATTGCCTTACATGACTTGAAAGATATAAACAGATCTTCTATCAGTAGCAGTATTGTTACTTCTTTCCAGGATGCAAGGTCTATTACCCCACCAGAAGAGAAAATATTTTTATATTTAAGGATTATGCTGCACTGTACTACAAATATTGTGGTACTTTTTTTCTTTTTTAAAGAAATGGAAAATGTTTACTATTATAGGGACCTCAACACTGCCCTTCCATATAGGCTGGATAAAACTGTTTTTAAGTCAGTGATTTTAGACTGACCTTCATTTAAATTATGTTTGTATATGAACTTTACTCTGACCTGTTGATCATGTTTCAGGAAGGAATAAAAGAGAGTTCTTTTCTTAATAAAGAAAAAACACTCAAGGACTTTGTTCACTTTCCAAAGCTACTTGTTTACATTGTACACTGCGACCACCTTGCCGCTTTCATCACAAGCTTGAATATTTAAATTCTGTACTTATATCTGTAAAATAGCCAGGAATTTTCCTGTTTGTGATCTATTATTATGCCTTTTTACACACAAAAAAATATGGCTGTAAATTATTGTAAATGGATTAAATGAGCTTTCCTTACTTCCTTCCCCTTCTCAGGCTTTTTTTGACTGTTCCTTTCCCTACCAACTCAGGCCTTCTTATCATTAAAAAAAAAAATCAGTGTAATAACACTTTTTAATGATTTGTCTTGACGGAATCATTGTTTAGAATGTAAAAAATGGGGAAAGGGGCCTCTTAATTCCATTAGTCCTCTTTTTATATTGACTTTTATTAGATACATGTTATTTCTTCCCTTTTCTTTTTTAGTCAAAATTGTGTTTATTGTAACAAAATGAGATAATATGTAAAAATCTAAACTGCATGCTCTGGAAACGTTTTTTTCAGATGCATTTGGTTTAAAAGGGTAAGTGTATAAACACTTTCAGAATCCAAAATGGCCAAAAGTTATTGTAAATCCACTTGTTTTCCCTTTTCATGTGGGCAATAATGTCAAATGTGCTATGCAGCCAGATAACATTTTAGATAAACTTGATTGACTTTTAATATAAACTGTTACAATGCACACTGATTGTATATAAAAACCTTATATATGGCAAATTAAATTTAAGAAAAAAGGATATGTGGGCTCTTGTAATTTTCTGCTGCATTCTTATTCCCTTAAGCACTTAACTTTTCTTTTTTTTTAAATAATTACATAGCTGCCAGAAAAGGATATTTTGGTAAGCAGTTAAATATTATTAATGTGTAGCACTACAACTAAATCTATTTTGAAAATTCTATGAATCTATGAAGTAAAATTTAGGTCATGGATGTATTTGTTTTACTTTTGTTTTCTGCAGATGTTTTAGAATGCCTTATATTTATTCACAGATTTTTATTTTGTTATATTCAATGGGAATTTTTGACAGACTGCATACATTCTTAGATGTGTGCTATAATGTAAAAAATTTGAATCTTAACTTTGATAAATATATTGGTATATTCCTAGAATATTCTTAAATGTGTACCTGTTGATTAGCTGTGGGAGCAATCTACAGAAATTTTTCCATATATGTATTTTTAAACATCTCCTTTTTATCCAGTTAGGTCTAAAATGTATACTATGTGTACAAAACAAATTTTTCCCTTTTTTCAAAAACTGATCCCATTTTAGATACAGTTACCCTAAGAGGAATAATCTGTCTCTTCCTGGTATATAAGTAACATGAGAAATAATTCAATTTTTAAATATTAATTTATAATTTATAAAAGTGATAAAGCAATTTAGTGCCAGTATGCATTTTTAAGCTTTTTCCATTTTCTCCACATTCAATAAATGATTTTATTTCAGAAGATCGCATTTTTTTTAAAAATTATGCATATTGGAATCATAATATTAATACAATAAATGAACAGGGTTGGCATTTTTAATTCATCACTTTGTAGCTGGAACATTTGCATTATATCCTATTGTACAGATTTCATAGAACAATATTACATTTTTTGAGACAATGGAATGGGCTCTAACTTTCTTAATTCTATATTTAGTTTAATATCTCAGTCAACTAGCTGAGTTGAACGAAAAAACTAAAACTGTATGTAACATTAGTTGATGGAAAATATTTTCATTATTTGTAAGAAATCAACAATTATGTAGAAAGGAATCCATAAATAATTATTAAGACACAATGGAGAACAGCATTAGTACATAGATATAACAGGGAACATTCTCTATAAAATATGCTTAATTTTTGTCTTTTACATGGTCATTCTGCTTTGCTATTTTTATCCATTTGTGTTTAATTTTTCAAAGATGAGAGATTATGCATAGTACTGTACCAATTTAACTCCACTTTAACAATATACAATAAATGATTCTTACTAAAAGCAGTGGCCTGTTTGCTTATAAAGAAAATATTCTTGGTTTAGGATATTCCCATACTGGAAATTTTCATATTGGAAAGCTGTGGAAAACTGGAGTGTGAATGACTCATTCATTCGTGAATGGCTTAATAAATGGGAACTGTTACAGTTGTATAAAACAATTACATATGATTGTTTCCCTTTTGTAACCTGTTTTTGTAGTTAAATAATGAAAGGGTTGTGAAAATTATACACTGATTTACACTTTCCTTGAGATCATGTTTTTGCAGTCAGGATAAATGACATTTTTATCTCCATCCCATTACTCTTTGTAACAAAAAAAAAATAGCTGTTGTAACTTTATAATTGACCGTTTTTAATGGGAGGGATCTTAGAAATGCAACTAATATTTGAATATGGATTTTTTTTTTTGCAGACTCCTAGCTTCATCTGAAACAATGTGAACTGCTACATGTCGCTGGCTAAAGTTTGATTAGCTCAGTACTTAGCATATAATGCAAACAATTTTTAACATTTCTGAATTAATGAATTTAAGCATATTAATATACATATCAAAAAATAGATTAAATTCAAGACTATAAAACTTATAGCAGTATTGCAGCATTTCATGTAAGATTTGTGATAAGTTGGGTGTGTTTCAACGGGGCAACTAGATAAAGTATAAGAACAAATCTGAAACAATGTCAAAACTCCTGTGTTAAAATTCTTCAGGCATCTAATTTTAGATATTTAAGAGAAAATTCAATTGAAATTACATTTTCTTGCAATTACTAGTAATTTTATGTGGAACACTTTATGCTAATTTATTCCTTTTAATACTACAAGTATCTATACAAATATGTATACCAGATTTTTATGCTAAAAGGCCATTAGACAACTTGTCCTTTGTTTTAAAAAAAATTACCCACCCTTTATTTGAAACAGGATTGATTGGTAGTTCAAACTTTTAATTCTATACCCCACAGTAGTATTTGCTGGATCTCAAATAAAATTTAACTCAATTAAATAAGGATATTGATTGATTGATTCTATTAAATAAGGATATTGATTGCATTGATGGTATATATAACCTTATATGGCAGAAATGTGGATTGTGTCATAATTACATTATGGCAGGTTACTATTGCAGACATTTAATCTGTATATGCAGATTCATCAACTGTGGTATTGAAGTAAACTGTTTACTTTTCAAAACTTTTTCTCATGTACTACAGTTTCATTGTAGTTTTATTTGTTTTCTTTGTTGAGGTCTTCCTTGACCAATTATCTTTCTAGTTTCCTATATTATTGCTATTACATAATTTTTTATTTCTGTCTCAGCAGCTTTGGTATTTTTCCTTTGCATTTCTGTACTGTGTATCTTCAACCACTTCCCTGAACTCGTGTCTCCTTAGATATCTAAATGATTTTAAGATATATAAAATGGTACAAAACCCTTCTATATTGTTAATCTTTTTTTAAGAAAGAAAACTTCCATTGTTCCATGTTCTTTAATAAATGAATGGCCTCTCATTCACAGCTCTTTAACCTATCTATGGCACTTCTCACCTTGCTATTTCCGTTTCTTGCCTCACACACACTATTTTCTATTGCTTTTCTTAGAATAGATACCAAAGAATACTTCTAGGTATATATACCAACGAATACTTCTGAATGCTTTTACGCCTGGTTTGTTCAAACTTCCTTTATTAATTTAGGTCTTAGCTCAAATGCCATGTGTCCAGATCAGTATCCTTTCTAAACTGTCATTTTTATACCCCTTATCTTGCTTTTTTCCTTTCCATTTGACATTTACTGCTTCCTCACTAGAATGTAAGTTCATTAGGGCAGGAAGTTTATTTTGTTCACCAGTGTATAGCAAGATCTAAAGCTATGTTACATATTGATGTATTTCATTATTTTTGTGTCTTTCTCAGAAATGCAATGTTCTGTAAATACTATTACCCAATTTTTTGTTTTACTATAGTTATGTTAGCAGTGTTTCTATTACTAGCATCTACTTCCTATCATATTGCTTTTAAGTTTTACTGATAAATACAGAAACATCTGACTCAGTTCTAGGAATTAAAATTGTCAAAGAAAAACCCCAATTGATATGAGTTTTGAGAGATTTTAATATTTTATTGATGGGTAATATGGAAGTTACTTATGTTATATGTAAATAGATATGAAAAACTGATTTCTTTAACTTACAATTACATTTTATAATGATACAGAGCAAATACTGCAATGATATATGCAGATACGGTGAGATACAGAAAAATAAAACATTTTCATTTGTCTTTTGAGAGGAAATGCACTTTTACATGGCAAGTTATACTACTATTCCTACTCACAAGAACACAACTTGTAAATACACTAAAGGAAATATGTTGCATTTCCAATGATTTTTCAAAGTGAAACAGAAAATCTTCCCTCTTGGTATGACTATTCTTTTAATTTAAAAATGTAGGCTATAGTTACATAAATTCACCCTTTTTAGGTGTACTGTGTAATGATCTTTGGCATGTGTAGTTGGGTAACCACAGGTGTGTGTGTGTGGCTTAAAACACAGAGGTTTTAAGAAGCCTCACAGTTTCAGAAGCCTTTAAGTTGAAAATCAAGGTTTTAGCAGGGCCATCCGCCCCCTGAAGGTTCTAGGGGAAGATTTGTCCTTGCCTCTTGGCGCTTCTGGTGCTGCCAGCAATCTCTGGCTTCTCTTGGTTTAGAGACACATCATTTACCCTCTACCATCACACAATTCTTTCTGTATGTCTCCCCATCTCTGGGTCTCTTTCACTTTTTAAAAGACTGTTTATTGAGGTGACTTTGATTTATAACGCTAAGTTTCAGGGGCACACCTCAACAGGTGTGTGTTATCACCAAGCCCAATAATCACCAAATGGTGATTGTTATCACCAAAACACCAATAATGCTCCATAATAGTCCACTGGGACTCACTCCTGTTACCACCCACTTCCTCTCCTGTGCTGGTAGCCTCACTTATGCGGAGAGATTTCAAGGGTTTGTTTAGTTTTGATTTTGCCTGCTCCTTTATTTTTTTATAATTCCACATATGAGTGAAATAATTCAGTATTTGTCTTTCACCTGACTTATTTCACTTAGTATGACCCCCTCCAGTTGCACCCATGTTGTTGCAAATGGCAAGATTTCATCTTTATTCTATGCCTGAGTCCATTGTATATAAACACCACATCTCAACCCATTCATCTGTCCTTGGGTACTTAGGTTTATCTTGGCTATTATTAATAGTTCTGCAGTGAACTTAGGCATGCATATAGTCCTTCAAAGTAATTTTTTTCCATATTCTTTGGGTAGATATCTAAGAAGGATCAATGGATCATATGATGGATGTGTTTTTAATGTTTTGAAGAACCTCCATACTCTTCCAAAGAGGTTGGACCTAGTCTACATTTCCAACCAACAGTGCGTGAGGGTTCCTTTTCCTCCACGTACTTGTCAACATCTGTTTCTCGCCTTTTTGATATAGGCCTTTCCCATAGGTGTGAGCTGGTATCTCATTGTTTTGATTTGGATTTCCCTGATAGTAAGAACCACCAATTTTTTCAAGACATGAACATTTCCATTTTTACAAAAGTTATCCCGTGCTGTTTTCCCTACTCATGAACCCTGGAAACCACTGATTTGTCCCTATAGTTTTACCTTTTCCATATTTTTACATAAATAGGATCATACAAAGTGTAGAGTTTTGAGCCTGCCTGTGTCTTAGAATAATGTTGAATTTATCACTGCTTCATTTCTTTTTATTAATGATTGATATACTACTCTATATTGGATTAGTACAGTTGTTTATCCTTCCTACTGAGTTTTCTGTTTTGGGCTGTTATGAACAATGATATTAAATACATTTATAGAAAGGAATAATCTATTTTTTTCCTTTGATAAATAACCTTGTAGTGGGATTCCTGGTTTGTGCAGTAGTATGTTTTAATATATAAAAACTCAACTATTTTTATGGATTGGAACAAACCATCTTATAGTTCCACCAGACATTTCCACTATAACCATGTGAGCATTTTATATTGTAGATTATTTTTCATTTGAGTCATTCTGATAGGTGTGTGGTAGTAACTTAATTTGCATTTCGCTAATGAGTAATGATATTCAATATATTTTAATGTGTTGCTTGCCATCCTGGTCTCTTTGGTAAATTATCTGTTCAAATGTTTTCCAATTTTATAAAATATAGTTGTTGATGCAAGTCATCTCTCAGACAAACTGCAAATATTTTCTCCTAGTCTGTGACTTGTCTTCATAGTCTTAACAGTGTCTTTTGAAATGCAGAATTTTATAATTCTATTGATTCATAAGCCATTATTTTCTTGTGATTATTTGTATATACAATTTTTTTTTTACATTTCTAAAGAACAGGTTTGTTAGGAAAAAGTAAAGAAAAAGAGGCACGTGTATAGTCATAGGTGGGCAGGAAAGATGCTGTGTGTAGAAATTTTTAGCTTTAGGTCACAAAGATTTTTGCTTGTGGGTTTTTTTTTTTTTTTAGGGAATTGCACTTTATTCTTTTGGGAATTGCACTTAGATTTATGATTTTTCTAAGCCAATTTTTGTGAATATTGTGAGGGATGAATCAAAGTTGTGGGGGAGACAGCAGTTTGGGGTTTTTGGTGGTTTGGGTTTTGGTTATTTTGTATCAAATAGTGCTAGCACCATTCCTTGAAAAGAATATTCTTTTTCCACTGAATTTATTTCACCTTTTTTGAAATCAATTACCAATATGTATTTGTGGGTGTATTTCTGGGCTCCTTATTCTGGGCTCCTTTTTCTGTTCTATTAATTTGTATTTTTGTCCTTATGCTACTACCACACTATCTTAATTACTGTAACTTATAATAAATCTTGAAATCAGGTAATGTGAGTTCTAAATTTTGCTCTTTTTAAAAATTGTTTTGGCCTAATTTCCTTTACTCTTCCAGTGTATACCAAAAAGTCTAACGGATTTTGATTGAGATTAAATACTATTCTGCATTGCAAATGACCTTTTATTTCAATTTTTAAATGTTCACTGACTTTTGGATGTGATCTTTATTCTGTGACCTTGACAAAGTCATTGGTTAGTTCTAATAGTTTGTTTCAGATACTTTGACATTTTCTACATGTATCGTCTGTGAAAGAATTTTATTTGTATCTTCGAATCTTTTTGCCTCTTTTTCTTGCATTAATGTACTTTCTAGACATGTTTATGCACATTAGTAAGAATGGTAGTCTACCTTATCCCTCACTAGGGTGAGGGGTGGTAAGAATTCAATTGTCACCACTGAGTATGATATTAGCCGTAGATTTTTTGTAGATGATCTTTATCTTCTTAAGGAAGTCCCCTTCTAATCTTAGAGTTCTAATCTTTACATATTAAAAGAAAATTACACTTGCTTTCTATTCTTTTTTTTTTTTTAAGATTTATTTATGCATACAAGAATTGGGATGTGGGCAAGACATGTGAAGGGTGAGAGGATTCACCAGAGACAGAGTATGGAGCAGAATAGGCAGATCTACTGAAATTCATGGCTGAGGGGAGCAGTAGGTGAGACAGGAGAGGTCTGCTGAGCCATGTGGGTTAGTTCCCTGGCTGGGGATCAAACTCCTGCTGCAGTCGAACTTGTGCTGCAGTGGCTGGCGATAGCTTGATAGCGCTGTGTCTTTAACCCCTGTGCCAGCAGAGAGGCCCTGCTCTCTATTCTTAAAATAACCGTAAGTACCCATTCACAGGATACATGCACCTGTTGTACAACTTAAATTGTGAAATCAGATTGAAGCCTGCTACTCTTATTACCTGTTCCACATTGATTTACTCATAATAATTGTTTTTTTAAATTAAGTTTTTTTTTTTAAGATTTATTATTTATTTATTTATTTATGCAAGCGGTGGGTACAGTCAAAAGCGCGGGAGGGTGAGAGAATCCACCAGAGCCAGAGCGGGGAGCAGAGCAGGCAGAAGGACCGAAGTACACTGCTGAGGGGAGCAGCGGGCGGCAGGAGAGGTCTGCGCGCCATGTGGGACCCTCCTCCAGTGGCCGGGGAGCAGCCGGGGATCGAACTGGCGCCGCAGAGGCTGCGGGCAGCTTCGCAACCCAGGGCTCAACTGCTGCGCCACCGGGGAGGCCCAATAATTTTTTTTTTTTAAATCAAAGAAGCTACCAAAAAAACCAGCTTTGTAATGTAGTAAAATCAAATGATGTAACTGGACTCACCAAGCTGGTAGTTTGCTTTTACAGATGAATATTATCACTGTTTCCTTTGAACATTTAAACTTTCCTGCAGCAGGGCATCCAGCAAGATGGTATATAAATGGAAGATGCTGGCTTCACTCCTCCATATAGTCACAACTTCATTGCAGCAAAACAAAGTTAATAACCCCTACAAGACAAATAGACAACTACAGCATTGAAAAAGAACAATGGTCTGGCAGAAAGACGTAGGAGAATCTGTAACTGAACTCTGTTTATAGAGATGCTGGGGCAGTACAGCTAAGATCATACTTAATAGAGAAAGGTGAATGCTTTCATCTGAGATAAGGGTAAGCTAACGATGCCCATTTTTTTAAAGATTTATTTATTCATGCATACAAGAACCAAGAACCGGGGTACAGGCCAGATATGGGGGAGGGTGAGAGGATTCACCAGAGACAGAGTGGGGAACAGAACAGGCAAATTGACTGAAATGCACTTCTGAGGGGAGCAGAGGGCGAGATAGGAGACGTCTGCTGCGCCATGTGGGTTATCTCCCTGGCTGGCCGGGATCGAACCCGCGCAGTAGAGGTTGCAGACAGATTCACAGCTCTGCACTAAACCTCCTGCGCTGCCAGGGGAGGCCCCGATGCCCATTCTTAATACTCCCAGACATCAACTGTCCTAGAGGTCCTACTTAATGCAGTAGGACAAGAAAAAGTATACTGATTGGAAAGAAGGAATTAAAATTGTATGATATTAGCTGTAAATGTTTTTTACAGGTGCCTTTTATTGGGCTTGGCATTTTATTCTTGGTTCTGTAGAAATTTTAATATAAATGTCTACTGAGATATGCTCTTGCTTATTAATAATATAAACTGCAATTTTCTTTCAAAAATCTGCTTTAGTTTGTATTTTTTTTTAAAGAATTTTACTTTTTAGAGCCATTTTAGTTTTACAGCAAAATTAGGTGCAAGGTGCAATTGGCCCACTACTAAAATCTCTTACTAGAGGGATACATCTGTTAAAATCAACAAACGTACATTGACATCTCATCACCACTTAAGTTTCACTCCTGGCTGTGTACATCCCTTGCATTTTTACAAATATATAATGAAATGCATCTGCCATGGTAACATCATACAGAATAGAATAATTGCCCTATGCTCTGCCTATTCATCCATTCTTCTCCCCAACCCCTGGCAACCATTGACCCTTTTACTATCTCCATAGCTCTGCCATCTCCAGAATGTCATGTAGTCATTTATTTATTTTTTAAAGATTTACTTATTTATGCATAAAAGAACTGGGGTATAGGCCAGAGGTGCAGCGGGTGAGAGGATTCACCAGAGACAAAGTGGGGAGCAGAACAGGAGGATCTAGTTAAATACACTGATGAGGGGAGCAGTGGGCGAGACAGGAGAGGTCTGCTGCATCATATGTGTTGCTCCCTGGCCAACTGGGATCGAACTCGTGCTGCAGTGGCTGGCAATAGATTGATAGCACTGTCTTTAGCCCCTGCGCCACCAGGGAGTCCCCCTTGTCTTAATTTTGTATTTTGGTTAAATATTAAGTCCTTTCTCTTTACATAGGTTACAATATATTTTCCTATATTATCATTCATTCACTATAATCTTACATCCACATTTATTTTTTTAAAGATTAATTTATACATATAAGAACTGGGGTGTAAGTGAGAGGTGCAGGGGATAAGAGGATTTACCAGAGAGAGTGGGGAGCAGAACAGACAAACCTACTGAAACACTGCTGAGGAGATGGGAGAGGTCTGCTGCGCCATATGTGTTGCTGCCTGGCTGGCTGAGGATCGAACTCATGCTGCAGTGGCTGGCGATAGCTTGATAGAACTGTGTTTAACCCCTGCACCACCAGGGAGTCCCCCATATTTATGTTTTTAATTCACTTGCAACCTATTTTATTCATGGTTCTAGGCGAGAATATAGGTTTACTCTTTTTCATATTGTGAACCAGTTCTTTTAACTATCTAACAATAGTCCTTCCTATTCCTGCTGATTTGTGCTGTAACCTTTGACATGTATCAACTTCCTCTCTATACATGAGTCCAGTTGTGTGGTTTCTATTTTGTTTAACTCCTCATCCATCCTTTACTACTATCACTTTATACTTAGATTGTAAGAGTGTTATTAGGTAGTAGAGCAAATTGACCTCCTTTGCTGTTCTCAGAGCTGCTGTGGACATGTATACATCTTCAGGCAAATGTGTTTTTCTCTGCTCATTGTCTATTTACTTGGCGCTATAGTTTCCAATAATTTATACACATTTAAAATGTATACAGGGCCTCCCCGGTGGCGCAGCGGTTGAGCGATGGGCTGCAAAGCTGCCCGCAGCCTCTGCAACGCCGGTTTGATCCCCGGCTGCTCCCCGGCCACCAGAGGAGGTTCCCACATGGCCGCAGACCTCTCCTGCTGCCCGCTGCTCCCCTCAGCAGTGTACTTCGGTCCTTCTGCCTGCTCTGCTCCCCGCTCTGGCTCTGGTGAATTCTCTCACCCTCCCGCGCTTCTGACTGTATCCAGTGCTTGTATAAATAAATAAATAAATCTTTAAAAAAAAATTTTTTTTAAATAAATAAATAAAATAAAATGTATACAGAAAATGTGATTTTTTTTTTTTTGGTGAAAACTTTCTCTGGGTTTATGTTTTTTTGATCTATACAAATAATTATAAAATAGTTAATTCTTCCATTTTAATAATATGTTTTCAGTATATTGATGCCAATATTAGTATAGTTAGTGGAAGTATTTTTATATTTTAAACTATTTTCTTTTATACTCCTTAAGTATTTTGGAACTAAATACATGGATATGTTTAGAGGTTCTTATTCATAGAGAAATAGTCAGAAATTAATCTTAAAAATTATTTCACTAGTTATTTCACCTAGTAAATAAGAAATTAGAAATACAAAGGTGTAAACTGAACTTTCCAGGTGAATTTAGGTTAATTATTGGTGAAGTCAAACAAATGTTTCTTAACTTGGCCTTTATTATGTAGTTCTGGACATAAGTATGGCTTATTTGCTGCTGAATCTTTTTTCCAGTTATGGCTTTGGAAAACATGTTTGGCAAAGTATTTTTTCAGATTTTAAGCAATTCTTTTTCATGTTACTTGGTTCTCACATGACCCTCATTATTGGATTAAATCTTTTGCATGGAGACACCACAGGGAGACTTACATGAAGCAACAATTTGTATTCAGCTGATAGAATGTCTGTGTTATGTCTCTGGACTCCTGGACTCCTGTTTAGATATGGAAAAGCAAAAACTTGCCTGGTCAAGATGAAGTCTCAATTATTAAAATCAGACATCCCTTAGGTTGTCAAGTATTAATTTTCAAAATGCTTCTGCTATGACCACATTTTGAAATACTTGTGAGAATATGTGAGATGTAGTCATCTCTACAAGTTGCTATTTATTCAATGCAGTAAAAAGGAAAGGGAATTCCTGTGTTTCCAAAAGGCCACTTATCCAAATTTGTATTTCATGTGTTTCAATCACTGTAACCACCAGAGGGCAGTATTAATCCATCCATGAAACTGAACCACAGAAAAGCTATTTTTGACAGATATTTTGCAAAATTTCCCTCTCAGACTTCCAAAATTAACTCCAAAAAAGTATCATTATCACCAACTTAAGTTGATATCTAAAATTTTTTCAATATACTTTCTGTATAATAAGATACCATTTCTGGTATATTTTAAATATTGACTTATTTATTATTTTTTTTAAAGATTTATTTATTTATGTATATAAGAATGGGGGTACAGGCCAGAGATGTGGTCAGTGAGAGGATTCACCAGAGACAGAGCGGGGAACAGGCAGATTGACTGAAATACACTGCTGAGGGGAGCAGCGGGTGAGCCGAGAGGTCTGCAGTGCCATGTGTGTTGCTCCCTGGTCGGGGATCAAGCTCATGCTGCTGTGGCTGCGGTTATCTTCATAGGTTGCATCTTAACCCCTTGTGCCACCAGGGAGGCCCTAAACATTGACATTTTTTAATGAAATTAAAATGGAATTTAACTCAATACATGGTAATTTGATACCCATAACCATCCTCTTAAAAATTATATGGTAGGGTGCAGGGGAGGGAGTGCCCCAATGGATTTGTGCTTTCCTTGAGTGGTTCCCCAGTACCCATCCCCTGCCTGGCCACATTCTTATATTTAAGTAATTAAACAAAATTCAACTCCTATAAAAACTATGTGGACATGTTTTCTTTAACATTTGGAAAATTTGCATTTTTCTGCTTATTGTGTATAAATTCCATTTTTTATACATATATACTTGTTAGTCAGCCTCTCATTCTTCTGCAACAATATATATTGATGTGCAGTTTTAAAAATTTTCATAATTATTAGTTGTTAATAAAATATAATTAATATGTAATTACTCACAACAGTATAAATGTATTATAAATGTTGACAAATAATTACTAAACACACAAATTAATTTTTTTTTATAAATTTTATTGTTATATTCCCCATACAATTGCAGCCCCCCCATTCTGACCCCAATCCCTCCCCTCCCGCCCCCGCCCCCCTAAAAGTGTCTCTGGTTCATAGTTTTTTGTTGATTATATTTTAAAGGTAGTGTTTATCTTAGAATGAGACATGATTTAGCATCAGTTTTATTTCCATTACTCTGACAAAGTTGATCACATAAATGGGTGTTCATCGAACAAGTTTTGTTCAGGCAATACATTATTTCTTGAACTCTTGTCTTCCATTGTTATACAACATATGTCACATTGTGATTGATCTTCAGAAATGTGTTAACATTCTTTTAGTTGACAACAGGATTAGATCTGCCTATTTTATGGTAAGAAGGAATTTTCTGAAAACGACTTGATTTTTAAAATGATTTTTCCCCACCCATTGGAGTCATTCACTTGATAACCAATATTTTGAATTGTCCCATGACTTGTTGCTCCAAAGGTTTTTAAAATCAAGGTAAGAGGGTTGAGATTCCACAGTTAAGACTGGGGACTTGAAGGGTGTGCATTTCCTTTCTACTTTAGGAGCAGGGTGATTTTGAAAAGGAAACAAGGAAAACCAGCAGTTCAACCCCAGGGAATAGGCAAAACAATTTTAAGAACCACTATGTATGAAACACGAGTGTCTAGAAATCTGTATGTCAGTAGGAAGATCATTGTCCTAACTTAAAAAAAAAAAAATGCAGGGTTATTCTCACCCCTGTACCTTTGAAATTAATTGAATTGAGATTATGATAAAAAAAAAACTGAGCACAGGTATGCAGCCTCAACATTTGAATTTTATTTAATCACTATTTTAAGGAGTAGGGAAGACATTTTTTTCCTCCAAATCCTTGTCTTTTTTTAGTTATGTCTTCTAATTCTTCATATCATAATACATACCAATTTGTATTCTGAGCTTTAGCAATTGAAATACACTCTGTGGTTTTTATTAAAACTAAAAACACAATATAAAGACAGGTACCTTTACAAAGACTTTATTATTAAAAAAAAGCAGTTCCTTGTCTCATGCATTTTACCCCTAGAGTTGTCTGCCTTCTCTTGCTGATCCGATGATTGCAACTCACTAAATAAAATGTGTGTGTTGCTGCTTTTCAAGTATACAGTTTTAGGCAGAGACTTTCAGTTTTGAAAGAGGAAGATTGTGCCTCAAAATTCCCATGTGCAAATCTTCCTGTGTAAATATGTCTTTAGTAGGAACATTGTTGTTTTCACATTTTGAGGATTTCGTAGACACTGCTGAGGCCACCTGCCATGGTTACAGTCTGGCCTGCATGATATTTTGTTTACTTTAGAATTTGTGCCTTGTTTTTCATTTTCTTAGTCTAGTTCAATTCCCAAGGACCCCTCAACTGCAAGTAAGGCAGGATAGTTTTCCATGGAAGGTAACCAAAAGTTCCTAGTGTGCAGCTCAAACTAATCATCTTTGGAACTGAGAAAAAGCCTAAAGTGTTAAATTGTTTTTAGACCCTGATTGCATGAAAGAAAAAAAAAATATTTTCTAAACTGTTTTCTGAGGTTTACTTTTATTTATTTATTTTTTAAATTTTTTAAAAATGTTTACTTATCTATGCATACAAGAGCTGGGGTACAGGCCAGAGGCGCAGGGCGTGAAAGGATTCACCAGAGACAGAGTGGGAAACAGAACTTGCAGACTGACCAAAGTACACTGCTGAAGGGAGCAGTGGGCGAGTCAGGAGAGGTCTGCTGTGCCATGTGGGTCACCTCCCTGGCCAAGGATCAAACTTGTGCTGCAGTGGCTGTGGATAGCTTCATAGTGCTATCCACACTAGCACCACCAGGGAGGTGCCTCTCAGTTTATCAATTTTAAGGATTTTTTTATTACATGTCTTTAATAGAAAATACACATATTCGAAACTTGACCCTGCTGGGAAATAAGGATATAAATATAAATGAAATTTCCAGATAACTTTATTTGTTGTTCATCTGGATTGCTAGATGTTTCTTATTTTCCAAGAAGATTTTATGTAGGTTAAAGAATATGATAACTAATCTCTAGGTGTCTCAGTTTTAATTATCTATAAATCAACATAATTGCACCTGCTGCATAGGAGTAATTATGAGAAATAAATGAGCTAATATTAAGTGCTTAGAACCCTGTCTAGCACATGTCAAATTCCCTACATGTTTCAAAGAATGAAACACAATATAGCAAAAAGATAAAAATTCAAAATAATTGAGGATGAGGTAAAAATGGGAAAGGCAAGGGATGTGATTGGACTCAGCACATGTAAGCAAAAACAAAAGGTATAGAAGCAAAAGGCAGGGGCCTCCCTGGTGGCGCAAGGGGTTAAGACACAACCTATGAAGCTGTCCACAGCCTTTGTAGCACGAGTTCGATCCCCGGCCAGGGAGGTGACCCACATGGTGCAGCAGTATATTTCAGTCAGTCTGCCTGTTCTGCCGCCCACTCTGTCTCTGGTGAATACTCTCACCCCCCACACCTCTGGCCTGTACCCCAGTTCTTGTATGCATAAATAAATAAATCTTTTAAAAAAAGGGAAAAAGGGAAAAAAACCTTTAAAAACAAAAGAAAACGAATAAACGAACAAACAAACAAAAAAATGCAGTTCACCAAGCCAATTCACCCCCCAGGAAGTCCTTTTCATGAATAAGAGAAGTTGTTGCCCTTGATTCACACTGTTGGTTTTCAGCTTTCAGATACCAAGCGGTGGGAATAGGGAAGGAATTCAGTTAAATGACTCATAGCAAGAAATAGTCCTACTCTTCATATTAAGAACAGAGAGAAACGTGTTTCCAGGTTGTAATATCTATTGTTTCCCAGAGTTAGTGAAGTAACAGGTTTTATGAGGCCTGTCTCATCTCTTCACTCCCCGATGACAATGTGTTGAGAGCAGTCTGGGCTGCCGCGGGTGTGCAGAAGGCTGAACACCGTGAGCCGGTCACATATTATCTTTACGGCTTGGCTGATTTTAGGAGTAACTTGGAGAATGTCATTAGCAATAAGTAGATCGTTTTACTTCCAGGCCTCCTTGATGTAGAATTAAAAGCCAAAGGCAAGGGATGCGATTGAATGCAGCACACGTAAGCCCTGGATGTCTAATGAATGAATGCATGAAGTTCTTTATTGTAGCCAATTTTAGACATCCTTTATTTATTTTGTACTGAAAGTGTTACACAAGGGACAAGACACATTTTGCCATCTTATTTGGTGAATTCAAAATGTACTTGAAGCTTTTCTTGGTGACTCGGTTCCACCACAGGGAACATCAGGGATGCCCCCCAGGGATATTGAGAGCCTAGCCTGTTTGCTCCAGTGATAGATGTTTTGAAATTTCTCTTTCCGCATCCTAAGCAGCTGTCAGGTTACTTTTAGTTATTGCCAGGGTGCCTGATTCTACCATTCTTCTTTCTTCTCCATGCATATTTGTAGCTTTCCTTCTGATGCTGAATAAGAAGTTGGCTGATTAAGCACTTAAAATCTGTATGTAAAATAGAAGTAAGTAAGCCCTGAGTGGTGGCCAGAGAGGCTCCTGGGAGTAAAATTTTCAAGATTTTATGCTCATATTCTGAAAGCTTGATTTGCTGGTTCAGACGGCTTTTTATCTTCCTATTTATTCTTGACTGTCTTCTGGATTGTTAAATCTGCCAGATAACTGATTTGGAATAAGTGTGATATTACTCTACACATGATACAGTACTATGCCAAGTAAGGTACTAAAGGGAAAGCTTTCTTGCAAAATATTTCATGAGAAAGAGATTGCAGAAGTTGTTGGGAAAGTTATCTCGTTAGGCATAATAGATTAGTTAGGCAAGAGTTCCAGGTGAATGGGGACCAGAATAACCAGACTGCTGCATTGAGTCATCCAGGTGCTGGAGACAGGCGTTGAAGGCCCAGGGCTTGGAGCACAAATGTCCTAGATACCCATCTTAAACTTTGCTGGCCCATCCTTGGAGCAAAAGTTTTGGTCATTGTCATATTCCATGGTAGAATGAAAAGGACATTTCTTCCTTTCATCTCTGAAATTTGGGAGTGTTGCATCCACAGTATATTAGAAGGTGGCTGTTTAGTGATTTCATTGTTTCCCCAATTCGTATTTAGTTACCTGGAGATATTTGGGAATGGGATAACAAAAGACATGGACAACAGAACACATTTTTAGCAGCGTGAACAAGGTTAACTGAGGTTAGTTTACTTTTTTAAGTAGGTCACTGTATTACGGTGAACTTGAGAAGTAGAGTAAGATTCTTAAGAGAACAAGGGATAGTCTGTAAAGAAGAAGTAAATCTTTGAGCTTTTTTTTTTCCTGGCAAAAAGCATTACTCAACACACCACTGACAGCCAAAAAAGAATGTATTAAGACTATTTTAAAATCTTATAAAATTTAGTGCACACTGTACCTACTTGGGCATGTCTTTCCCATTTTAATCAGATAATCTTTTGCTAGCAATTGCACTTGTTGATGCTGCTGCCAACTTGATTGATGAAATGGAGTGTTTGGAACACTGGCCCATTTATTTCTCTAAAAAATAAACCATTTATCTTTATTTTGGAAATTTCTTCCCACACTTTCCTCATCTTGGTCCCTATCAAGTTTTTCCCGAAGGTCTAAAATGCATCTTTTTCCTGTAAGAAATGGGCTTCATAGTGAGTAATCGCGGTGTACGTTCAATTGGTACGTTCAATTGGTACGTTCAATTGGTACGGTCAATTGGTACGTTCAATTTACTTTAATGTCATGTTAAAAATTATATGGTCCTTAACTGTAAGTTGTTCAAATTGAGGTCAAAGGTAGCCCAAGGAAGTAACCTTCTTTACCAAACCACAAGAGCCCACCCCCAGAATTCACTGATCTTTATACCAAACCCATGTTCACCATCGATTCACAGTATCTCCCAGTGAACCAGCCTCCTCCTACTTTCTTTCCAACCTCACCATTCAGAGAACTTGGGAGCCCTCATAACTGTCCATATCGGTAAGTGGGCATATAAGTGAGGAAAGCGAACCGAGTTTTTGCTCCCAGATAACATGAGGTGAAGGAGAAACTTGTTTCCTTTGATCAAAAGTGAGGCTGGAGAAAGCTCTTGGCAGGAAATACTGCAACCTTCTAATACACTTTTCTATCTTCTACCATGCCAGAACCTGTATATATCACCATCCGGGATTTTCTTAGTCTCCACTTAAAAATTTTTTTAAAGAAGACTGAATAGACAGAGAGCTAAAAGCCTTTAAACATTAGGAGAATATTTGGGGTTTTTCCAAGTCTACCTATGAACACTTTCCAAGTATAAAAGAGTTGATAACAGCCTACCTTGAATTAATTTATTTAGTTATTGTGAAAATTATTCATAATTCGTTTATATGGAGCAGCGGGGGAGAACATTGAGACATTTACTATGATCTTATCTCTACAGATGGATAAACAAGAGTTGCTTGAACCTGTTTCTAAAGGAAGGCAGGTTAAAAGGCAGTCAACTCAAAGTTAATTCTATATTTTATGCAACTTTATCCGGTAACACTTGAGGGAAAAGGTAAAACAAAAGCATTCGATAATGAGAGATGCATCATTCACTGCTGAGACTAATGCTAAAGAAGAGATGCTATTTTTCTGCCCTTTGGCAAAATCTATAAATTCCAGGAATTTCTGGATTATAAGTTTTTATACAATATAAAACATAACAATACCATATAGATGATTTCATTAGGATAATTGCTGTTTATCTGATGAAGAGGTGAAATATACATGGCACTCTAAGAGAAGCATTTAGATTTATTACCACTAAAAACTCTGGATTTATCGTCTTGCACTTGCTATTAGGACTTCTTTAAGTGCTACATGGGGTGTGTCTGTGTGCGATGCACATGTTAGATCTGAACAAGTACTTGTCTCACCATTTGAGAGGAGGCATTTCTTTCTTTCCCTTAGGAAATTGTAATTAGGATAAGCTTGTTTGCAGATACTGCTTTTCAAACTTTGAACACTAGGTTAAAATAATTTGAAATAAAACATTGCTCAAAACAATGACTTTCTTATGTGTGGCAGATGATGTTTTCCAAAGATATCTAGAGATAACGCTAATTCCACATAATCTTCTACAATGTAATCTTGATACTCCCTCATCAACAGGTAGAATTATTTCTCACTGTTCTTTTTTTTTTTTTTTAAAGATTTATTTATTTTACACAAGAACCAGGGTACAGGCCAGATGCATGGGAGGGTGAGAGGACTCACCAAAGACAGAGCGGGGAATAGAACAAACAGCCTGACTGAAAAACACTGCTGAGGGGAGCAGCAGGCAGGGCAGGAGAGGTCTGCCACGCCATGTGGGATCGAACCAACACTGCAGAGGCTGCGGACAGCTTCATAGCATGACGCTCAACTGCCTGCGCCACCAGGGGAGACCCTCTCTCTGTTCTTAAATTTGAATAAGCTCTGTGACTGCTTAGACCTATGAAACACAGTGGAAGTGACATTGTGCTAATTTGTGGTCAAACCTTAACATTGTTTGATTTGCTATCTTCCCTAGATATTAAGAAACTGCTTTTGTACTATGGTCTCTCTTGATATAGTCCCTGCCAGAGTTGTTATCCTGTGTATGGGAAGCCAAGGTCAAAGTCATTTGGAGCAGCCATGGGCAGGTTCTTTAGTTCACTTCTCAGCTCACCTCTCAGCAACAGGCGCCACTGACATCAGTCATATGAGTCGGCCATCTTTGATGTCCAGCCCAATTAAGACTTCAGATCAGAGACCCCAAGTGACCACAAACCACCACACCACTGCATGAAAAAACTCAGAGATGAACCACCCAGGTGAGCCCAGTCAATATGCATAATCATGAGAAAAAGTACTTGACTTTATTGAAATTGTGGATAGATTTTTACAGAAATGAATTATACTTGATCTATACAAACAATTTAAACCCATTTCGTCTATTTGTTTATTTATTTTAAAGATTTATTTATTTATACAAGAACTGGGGTATGGGCCAGATGCGTGGGAAGGTGATTCACCAGAGAGATTCACCAGAGAGAGAGCAGGGAACAGAACAGGCAGACTGATGAAATACACTGCTGAGAGGAGCAGCGGAGAGACAGGAGAGGTCTGCTTTGCCATGTGGGATTCTTGCCAGCTGGCTGGGATCGAACCTGCGCTGCAGAGGCTGCGGACAGCTTCACAGCGCGGCCCTCAACTGCCGGCACCACCAGGGAGGCCCAAATTTAACCCATTTTAAAACATTTTATTTCAGGGCTAAGGACTGAGGGTTGAGCATTCTGTTCTCTTCTGCTAAACTCTGAGTCCCTCTAGGTAAGGTGATATGACTATCCAGCTTTTACTCTCTAGCATTCAACATTGTTTTGTACTTAGTGAAATTTCAATAAATGTCTATTGAATGAATAGCCCTTTCCATTGTTACCACATTCAGTCTAATTTTCCTACTCACTGAAACCCTTTTTCAGTTGCAGCGAGTTATTTTATACATTGAATTCATAACCATTTTCTGTAATTGCCAAAAAATGTGATTGTGATGAGTTGACAAGTTCCAGCACATTTTCGAAAAGTAATTAGTAATGGTGAAGTTTTTATTGACATTACACACACACATGCACACACATGTTTATAAGGTATAAGGTATTTACACACACAGCAGGCCAAATATTCTTTGGTTTCTGATCCAACAGATCCAAACAAGGATGATGAAATTCATTTTTTTCAATTAAAGTAAGAATTTCATTTTTATAATAGTTACACAAAGTGTTTGATAAGTAAGTTTATATGAGTACTATTTACCTTCTCATGACAATATTCTCAAATATTTTAGGTGCCCTCCCAGCAAGCAATTAAAATGGTAATTTGTAGTATTCCCTTATTCATAAAAGCAAGTCTGTTTAATAGGGCTATTTATCCAGACTTTGTTAGTATATTCTTTCAAGTAGATACTATAATTTAATGTAAACCATATGGCAACAGTAAAACACTACTGGGCTGGAGCAGGTTTCACGTGGCAAACAGGGACCTTATGATACCACTGGGTCTGGATCTAATGTAGGCTCTACCCCTCATTGCTGATGATCAGACTCTAATAACTCAACCTCTCTGCTCACAGAGTTTGCAAGGGGCCTGCATCGTGCCTTGGCTGTAGTAGATGATCAACAATGCTAGATCCCTCTTTTTCCCCTTCTGTTGCTTGCAAGATCAGTCTAGTTCTAGAATCATTTCCTTCACGTTCACACAGCCTCCACCTTGTTACTCCTAATAGGTAAGTGTCTGAAAAAGCAATTACCCAAAGTTCGAAGTCTCCCTGATTATAGTAGTCACATCTGCCACTCTGCTATTGACTCCTCCATTCTTTGTTTTAGTTTCAGTTCTAGTTTACCAGTAAAGAATCACCAAGTTGAATTTCTGCTTGTTTTCTTCCTCCCCACGCCCTTCCACAAATACTCTATTTATAGGTAGTGGGCGCCATTGTCTTTTCTGGGGACAAAACATGAAAAGAAAAAAAAAAGTCTGTTCTTTTGGAATTTACATCCTGGCATGAGAGGCAAAATAAACACATAGACTAGGAATACAGCATATTGTGAGATAGTGGAGAAAAAAATAAAGTAGGGGCTAAGGGTAGAGAGTGAGGGATGGGCTATCATTTATTATTTTTTTAAAGATTTATTTATTTATTTATATAAGAACCAGCGTGCAGGCCAGATGCTCGGGAGGGTGAGAGGATTCTTCAGAGATAGGGCGGGGAACAGGAGAGGCAGACTGATGAAATACACTGTTGAGGGGAGCAGCGGGTGAGACAGGAGAGGTCTGCCCCGCCATTTGGGGCCCTCGCAGGCCGGCCGGGATCGAATCTGCACTGCAGAGGCTGCAGACAGCTTCACAGTGCTGAGCTCCACTGCCTTCACCACCAGAGGAGGCCCCGGATGGGCTATCATTTAGATTGGGTGGGATGCTCGAAACTTGAACATAGAGGTCACAGCACCAACGCCTCAGAGCGCAAAGTGCTGAAGCATCAGGAGGCCTGGGCTGAGTGAGGGAGATGCCTGCTGCCCATTTTGCTTTGTGCTTTCGTATCTGGCCTAAGCTAGGCCAAAGCCACAGCTCCCCCAGCCCCTGCCCAGTAATGTGAACGCTGTAGGTAGAGGGAACCAAAACTCTGTGAGGCAGCCATGTTCACCCAGGAATACTTTTGTGGGAGAGAAATCAGCCTGCAGAGTGAGAGAGAACAAAGGGTTAGTAGAATCAGAAGCAGAGATGAGGACCAGTAGCTTTTCAGAACATGTCATACTCTGTTTCCAGCCCTATGGCCTACCTCCCACTATTGTTTTTGGGTTCCATAAAATACCTCCATAATGGGGGCCTCCCTGGTGGCACAGAGGTGGAGCGCTGGGTTGTGAAACTGACTGCAGCCTCTGCAGTGCCGGTTCGATTCCTGGCCACCGGTGAGGGTCCCACATGGCCCGCATACTTCTCCTGCTGCCCACTGCTTCCCTCAGCAGTGTATTTTGTCAGTCTGCCTGTTCTGTTCCCCACTCTGGCTCTAGTGAATTTTCTCGCCCTCCTGCGCTTCTGACTGTACCCAGTGCTTGTATAAATAAATAAATCTTTAAAAAAAAATACCTGTATAATCTTAAAATAAATCCCTCCTTTCCCTCTTTGTGTTTCAGATAGTTCGAATTGAATTGAATTTTGTCAATGAAACCAGAGTCTTGGGCAATAATTAGCTTCTCAGATGCCTGAGGGATATAAAATACAATTTAAAAGCAAATATATAAAAGGAGCACATGATGGTTAATTTTGTGTGTCAACTTCACCAGGCTATGGGATACTCAGAAAATTGGTAAAACATCATTTCTGTCAGTGGCAGTGTATCCAGAAGATATGTTGCATTTGCATTTGCATTTGCTTCAGCAGGTGGAATAAAAAGATCACACGCATTAATGTGGAAGGCATCATCCAGTCCACCAGACATTGGAATGGAACAAAGCTATGGAGGAAGGAAAAATCTGTCTTCTTGAACTGGACATGCCCTGCCTTTCTTGGAGCTCGTAGAGCTCAGGCCTTAAGATTTACACGAGCCGCCTTCCCCTTCCCCACCTGCTCAAGTCCCTACTCCCTCTATACACCCCCCCTACTATCCCCCACCCTCACCCATCCCTCAAAACCTTTGGATTCACACTGGAGGTCTCCACTGATTTTCCCTGTTCTCCAGCTTAAAGACAGCAGATTGTAGGATTTTTTTGCCTCTAGTATAACATGAGCAAATTCCTATGAAAAGTCACCTCTCATGATTAATATTACAGAGGCGATCCGATTCTCCCCAGCACTGCTTTTCTTCAGAAATATCACCAGAGGGGCTTGAAATTTTGTGTCTGTACTCTGTGGTTTTTTTCTTTGTTTTTTTTTAAAGATTTATTTATTTATTTAGACAAGCACTGGGTACAGTCAGAAGCGTGGGAGGGTGAGAGGATTCACCAGAGCCAGAGTGGGGAACAGCACAGGCAGACTGACAAAGTACACTGCTGAGGGGAGCAGTGGGCGTGGCAGGAGAGGTCTGCGCGCCTTGTGGGACCCTCGCCAGCAGCCGGGATCGAACCAGCGCTGCAGAGGCTGCAGGTAGCTTTGCAGCCCAGAGCGCAACCGCTCCGCCACCAGGGGAGGCCCTGTACTCTGTGTTTTAATAGTTGTATACAACTTTTCTCCATCATTCCTCCTCTCTTAACTTCTTCACTTTATCCATTTTCCCCTCCCGTTTTTATTATTTTGTTATCTTTTTAAACATCTTCCTATCAACTTATTTTCCATGTTACCTTTTTAGTGTGTGTGTGCAATTTCTCATCGTTTCCCTCTCACTTCTTATATTTGGGGAAAAAAAATCCTAAAATCAGAGAATGGAAGGACTTTGCTGACCTGGGTGACTGTGTCCACCGCCGTGATAGCCAGGCCTTACCTCTTTCCTTTTTCTATGACAAGTGTTTCTGAGAACATAGTTATGTATAGCTGGTCGAATCTAAACAGAGTTCTTCCTGTCCCAGCTCATCCTTAACCCCTGAAGTTCTCTCCTGGGAAATGGTTGCTCACAAGTCAGGATTACTTTTTTAGTGGGGCCTTAAAAAGCATTTATGTTGAGATTTCTGGAGAAGCTGCAAGAGGGAACAAGCAGGCAGGACCTGAGAGACAGTTTTGCATTTTGTCTTACCGGCTCACCCTGGAGACATGACACAGAGTTCACCTACCTCATGAGTGTGTCTAAGCTAAGGGGTATGTAGAATTTTGGCCCGTCCCCAAATTTTCATTGGGACATGAATACAAATAGCTCACAGGGTTGATCGTTCCCCAAAGTGAACATATAACCCCTCCAACCAGTACATTTCTTTCTTTTTTTTTTCCAAGTTGTAAAATGTATTTATTTTCACACAACAAGATCATCTATGTATAGAAAATCCCAAAAGGTGGTAGCATTAAGTGAATTAAAAAGGTTGCAAAATCCAAGGTCAATATACAAAAACAATTCTATTTTTATAAATGGCCAATGGATAATTGAAAAATAAAATTAAAATAACAAACCCATTTATAATGCCATAACAGTTAATTAAAAAATAATCGAAAAATATTGAGAAAGTTCAAGTTTAAAAAACTATACTGCCTGATTTCAAGACTTATAAATACAACGGTCAGTGTGCTATTAGCATAGATGTGGACAAAAATGAGTGGCTCTGGAGAACTTACAGATTGACTGTTGTATCAACCCAGTACATTTCTAAGTAAGGTATGCTGAGCACTAAGTCTGTACCAGGTACTGTGCTAAGAACTTTTTAGATGTTGTAATACATTTAACCTTTACAATGAATGTTTGTGGTGCTAAATTCTTTTTTTTTTTTAAAGATTTATTTATCGATTCATACAAGAACTGGGGTACAGAGGCGTGGGGGTGAGAGGATTCACCACAGACAGAATGGGGAACAGAACAGGCAGATTGACTGAAATACACTGCTAAGGGGAGCAGCGGGCGAATCAGGAGAGGTCTCCTGCACCATGTGGGTTGCTCCCTGGCCCGCCGGGGATCAAACTTGTGCTGCACAGGCTGCGGACAGCTTCACAGGCTGCACCTTAACCCCTTGTGTGTGGTGCAAAATTCTATTAGGAACCCCTAATTTTAAAGATGAGGAAAGTGGCTCAGCATGTCTAAGGCCACACAACTAGGGAAGTAGGTGGATTGAACTCAAAACCATGCACCCCTACAAGCCAGAACCATGCTCTCCTGCTCCCCCCCACCCCAAAAGAGGATGTGTAAAATAAATATTTATTTGTATGTCTGATCCTTAATAATGTCCTGTGGCTCCAAATGCAATCAGTGAGTTGCTATTTATCATCCTGGAATTACTTTCCTGTTGCGACCCTTCCTCCCAGCTCCCCAGATAAGTCTTCACCTCTTTTCAACCTCTAGATGTCATCGAAATTTCTAGTGAAGGATGTGGAGGTTGTGTGCCATCTCCAGTTATTTCACAGCTTTCTTTTTTCTTCCCAAGAAGATGAACATTCCTGTGGGGACAGACTAGAATCCTTTCTTTGTACTTAGAGCAAGCCAATCAATAGCTCTCCCCACAGACTTCACTGCACCAATGGCCAACAGTGCATTAATGGCATTGCTATTTGGCAGCTCAAAAGAAGTTCTCACATGAAGATAAATTTATTGTCCTCATCTCCCTTCAGTGACTCTTACCTCACTGTTTCCTGTTAGAAGGCTTCGGAAGCCCTTTGTACCATCAAACAGCACCATGTCCTGTGGCAGTGTTACATTATTGATAGATACTCCTGCCTTTTTTAATCTCATTTACGGCAATTCTTATGTGGCTCATTTGTCTTGTATCAATATGTTCAACCTGGTGGCTGAAGCTTACTTTTTTTTCTTCTTCAGGAGGTGGGAGTTTTCATTATTGAAATAAAACAGGTCATAGAACTGTCACCCACGAATTAGAAAACAACGAACTGTTGCTTTCTTCCTGTGGTTTTGATAAACCTGTTTTAATGTAATTGACAGAATTGGTTTGCTTAGTTGGCTCGAACACCATTCTAATGGGCCAAAGGCCCACGTTCCGTGTCAGCTATTCTCCTGGGCCCAGATGCCCAGTCTCCTTGTAAACTGCATGTTGCTCACATGGAGATGAGACACAAGGACTGTCTAAGCACACACCTCACAGACATCACATGTGGGTAAAAAGGACCACGTGCTATTGCTTTTAGTTAATAGTGACATCTTGCTTATCAGAGGTACTTGAGGGGAGAACGGTAATTTCAAATAAAAATACCATCACACTTAGCTCCACTTAGTATTCTACCAGTAACAATGCTCTCAGCTTGCATTTCCCTTCCAAACACCTCTATCTACCTTTTGGTGTTTCTTGAACAAAGATGAACTTGTGGTGTCTCTTCATAGAACACTCAAGAAGTGAGGATTTGCAAGTTTCCAAAGTCAAGACTTCCCACCAGGTCAGTTCATGTGGTGCAGTCCATGCTGCCTTGAAAGAATCAAAGTGCAGGCCCAATACTATTACTAAAGCACTTACAATACCTGAGGGCCGATTTCAGATACTGGCTTCTTTGCATTCACTTAATTTTAATTATTTTCTCCCCTTGGTTTTCTGGAAGCAATTGTTTAAAATTTTAAAAGGAACCCGGTACAGTAGTGAATGAGATAGTTTAGAAAATAAGCGGGTTTGTGGGCAGGTGGTAACAACTTACTGTCAGTAACCAAAGGATTTTGTGTAAACACCCTCACTTTCTGGTCCTGAGTTTCTCAGTTCTCCCAGCAGGTGTCACTATAATCACAGAACAAACATTCCACAGCGTAGTATGTAACTTTATTTTTCTAACATAATAATTTAAAGTATTTACACACTGCACACTCACTGTTTTACACAGATACTTATTCATATACCTGTGAACCACATCTATAGGTTTCTTTGCAACGACTTGACACATTGGGGTTGGGTTTGTGGTTCCAAGCATGACAAAGTGGACAAAACCCCCATCCCCCAAAAAACTATTTTGAGTCTTTTAAAGACAGCCATGTGGAGCATCTGTGAAAACCAGGGTTTCCCCCAAGTTTGAAGAACCCCCAGGAGCTCTTTGGACAGCTATAGTCTGTCCAAAGGCTACAGGATGGCCTGAAACACTTCAGACTAAGGATTTCTAGAAACAGTGTCCAAGAAGCATTTTCTCTACAAGTCCTAGAAAAAGAACAGAACGTAAGCTTGGCCCTTCTGAGAAAAATAGCTGTAATTCTGAAAGTCATCTGTGAGGACTGTAAATGTTGTACGTGGCCAGTGATTATAAAGGTAGACTAGCTAAATACACTTGTTCTATTCATGGTGTAGGATGCTTTTAAGCATCCTTTCCAGCTAAATAATACGGCAAAACCACCCAATTCTTTCCCCAACTATTAGTAGAGGTGATTGTTTACCCTGAAAAGGACAAAGATTAATCATACACAATCTAAACTCAGATACTGCAGACATTTCTACTATCATTTTTACCTTACTTTTATACTATTTCCACAAAAACAGTCATTATAAGTATCCTATTTTTCTTCCTTCACAATTGTAAAATTCACTATCTAATTATAGCTCCTGAACCTGGCACATAGTTCCATTAGGTAAACAGTTCAGAGCTGATGGTAGCCCAGTTTCTAAAAAAGGAAGACAGGTTTAGGTTTCAACTCTTTTGGTGTTGAATCTTTATTGAGTAAAAAGACAGATGCCTTTATTGTTTTTCCATACTACTCAGATTATCCTCATATACAGAAAATGTGGAGACTTGCCAAGTTGAGATGAACTTACAACTCCATCCTATGACTAGATGACATACTAGTTCACTAAGAAACAGAAATTCACAAAATGACACCTTCTTTTTCACTCTGGCAGTGCCATTAACCAATGGGAAAAAAGAAATTTGGGGCAAAAGGAAATTTGCCCAACTAAAACAAAGCACAAATTTGACTTAAGTTACTATATTTAAAGTTCATTATTTTTGTTTGCATTTATGGAAAGTTCAGGTAAAGTACAAATTCTATCACTTCTTGGAACCAAACATTCACACTTATCTAAACAATACAAACCTACCGATCCTGGAGTTAATTTTCCTAGTGACTGTTCTTGACTTTTGTTGGTGGTGTTTTCATTTTACAGGGGGATGCTAACAATGGAATGGATGTGATTAGGAGATATTTTACTTTATAGGGATTTCACCAAGACATTGAGCAACTAAGTAATAGCCACCTGCAGATGTACAGAGGGAGAGTATCTGAGTGTTCCTGGGCAGCACACTGCTGAATGAGAATCTCTGGACTAACAGGCACCAAGTTAGCTGCAGAGACTCAGGTGACAAAATCTTTCCAATCACAGATACCTCATCCCCTCCAGCACATATACAGAAACATGGAAGATGTGAAAACCATGGTATGAAGTGCAAGGAATAATGCAAACTTTTGTGAGGGGATCTGAGCCTTTATGTTAAAAAAAAAAAAATCCAATAAACCCCAGTTCCTAGGTTCCTACAGAAAGGATGGGGGCTTATGCGGGTGGAGGTGGGGAGCAACATGTTTCTGTTTAGTGTTTCCAAACTACCAAGGAAAAATAGATTAAGAACATGGATGGCACAAATTATAGAGAGGCATGATTACTAAATTTGTTTTGTTGTTCAATGCAGAATAGTGCTCAGAGAGGAAAAACTACGATTTAAACAGAGACATGGATAGAAAGTCTGAGAGCTACTGGGGTCTAGCAAAACGCCTAGTGTTTATCCATAAAATTGCCATCACTAGCCCCTTTTGACCTATAAAAACAGCAGTTCCATACAGTTCAACCTAACCTACTGTAAGTGCTCAAATATAACAATCCTAGTTAATAGGAATTGTGGTACTATCTCTGCACCCTCTGAAAGGTGACAGCTGTTAAAGAGGCAGCGGATTTCCTGTTTTCAGTGTTTAACAGAGTCAAATGCACCTGTATGGGGAGTTAACTAGTCCTTCAAATCCAGTGAGGGCAGAAGAAAGGTAAGGACCTAGTTCACAGGAACAAGGCAGGTCTTCCAGGAAGGGGCAAATCAGTAGCCACAGGAAAGGGTGGGAGGGAACAGTAAGAATAGCTCCAAACAACATCACCGCTCATCTTCGACGGGAACACTGCAGATGGTGTCTGTGTATATGTACTGTACATACTAACCAGGTACACACATAAATATTTAATATATAAAAAATAAAGTGCTTTCTAACAGGTCCCCAGGCAGGGACATTATAAAACATTTCACAAAACTGCAAAACAAAATCGATACAATCAAAGAACGCTACATCGAACGTAGGTGAAAACAGTCAAACACATTATGTACAATATGGGGGGTGTCCCAGGACAAACATCCCGTCATATACATGGTATATACATATATATAATCTTTTACTCAATATATTATGACAATATATACTTTAAAATTTGTTATAGACAAAAAAATAAACAGAACAAAAGACAACCCCTACAAAAACACAAGGAGCATCAAGCACGTGAGTCCTAGACCGACAGACAAATGGCCGCCTCCCTTGGGGGTCCCATGGCCACTGCTAGGGAAAATGTGCCAGCGTTCCTTCCTTGGGTGCAGTGCCTCCACGTCTTCCAAGGCACTGTGGGCTGCGGCGGTGAAGTTGGCATCACCAGTGGTGAGCAGGTCAAAGACACAGGACTGGAAGTAGATGTCCTTCACTGGCATCTTCTCATGGCACTGAGCATTGGCAGTCTCCAGTGTGTAACCGGGCCAGGTCCACGCCAAGGACATGCGAGGCAGGGTGTGCCCCAGGATGGCCGACACCTGACCCTGGCCGTCATCAATGCGCTCACTCAGGGGGCAGCCGTTCACACACAGCTGCAGGTCCTGGCTTTCCTCGTAGGACATGGCCAGGTCTTCGGGCATACGGATGGCGAGGGTCAGGTAGCGGCCCAGCTGCCGCACGAACACCGTGGTCCCTATGTAGCGGGCGTGCATCTCCACGTAGCGGCCGCTCTCCCTCTCCACGATGCGCAGGCTCTTGGCATCACCGTCCCCACCACTGGTGCTGCCATCCACAAAGGCGGCCGGCAGGTCATCTGTCACAGCTTGGTATACTTTCTGATCCGTACACTCCCGATGGGCTTTGAAGATGATGGTGATCTGTGGGGAGGAACGTGCACAAAGTTTAAGGTAAGGGAACAGCCCTCTATTGCAAATGCTCTCTTGCATGCTGGAGTTCAACGGCTAGAGATGGACTCAAACTCAGGCCAAAGACTTTGCCTCACAAATGTTATTGTTAGGGAGAAAAATATATCCCACGTATTCAGAGTGAAAAATTGACACAAATGCCAGAAAACATGTATCAAGAAAACAATTTCCTTTCCTGAGACAGAACAGTGTTGCTGCTGGGACAAAGGCAGTTTTTATTGGTAATTTATATCTGTTTCCTCTCAAAAATAGATAAGCCATGGGCATAGCTCTGAGGAAAAAAAAGCCCTTTCTAAATTATGCAGAACTTTATGGGCCTTAATTAGCAACACACCTATGAAACTTAAACTTCTAAACACAAGAGACAAAGCAGAGTGTGTGTGGATGGGGGTGGGGGGGTGCATCCCAGCAACAGCTACCCATCACGTGCCTCAGGAAAGATTTCTCTAAGTCTCTTAATCAAATGTTTCACATGACTGGGTAATCCCTGTGACAGGGAAATCACTCAGCAAATACAGTTCCCTAGCACTGGAGGAGAATAAATACACTAAACCTAGTTACAGCAAATCTTGCTGAATACATCTGTGACCCTTTAACTCCTCAGAAAAACACTTCCTCAGCCGATTCTCATTTTTTCAAATTGAATAGATAATTCATAGAGAAAAAAACCTATAATACAAAAGTTTCCCTTTAGAGAACCTAATTTCCCCCCTTAATTATAAGAACTAGTGAAAAAAAAACACCACCTCGTGCACCTTCACCTCCAACATAATTTCTCTGGTGCAGGTGGTAGAAGAGGAGACATGGCCTTCTGGGTCACACAAGGTGGGAAAACTGCCTGGGGAAGAGGGGAGACCATATTTTGAGATTTGTATTATTGTCAGTAACTGGGGTAACAGCTTATTTTTTTACTTCTTGAAGGGAAAAAAAAAGTATCAGGTGACTTCGGTCAAGGAGGAAGGTAGTGGGCCAAACACTCTACAAATTACTCTGGATGGAGGAAACCTTCCACCTCCTGCAAGGGGACTAATCAAAACAATAGACCCTTGTTAAAAAGGCCAGAAAATGCCCTGCCTGCCCCTCCTCCCTACCCCTCGTTCTACAAGTCCCCACCACCACCCTCAAAAGTTTATGTCTGAAGTTTTTTTTTCCCTAACTCAGCCAGCATTTGCTCACACTATTTAATTCCACATGTTCCCACTGGTGTTACTTGACTGGAATTTTCCAGCCATTTCATTTTACTTCAGCCAGTTATAAAGCCAGATCTGAACCAGCTGCACTGTAGCAACTGGTTAAATTCATATCCGTTGTTTGCAGCTGCAACTAAAAGCCAGACAATGTACTATGAAAATGCTTGGTTTTTTCCCTTCCTAATTACCCCGAGCCACAATTTAATTTCACTACCAGCCTTCTCACGTTTCAACACCTTCTTAACAACTCAAAGGAGGTGTACCAGAGATGATTTCAGGAAATTTGTTGTGCATCCAACCAGAGGGCCTTCCAGAATGAATGGGATATTAAGCTAGATATCTAATGGGACTGTAAAATAGATTTATTTGGTGGCTCACAAGTCACTTTGACAAGTGCTTTATTAAGGCAAGCTAGAATCCCTTGCAGGTGAAAAGAAGAATTCAAGTAAATTCTGCACTTGAAAGAGCTGGAAGTTAATACAGATGGCAAAAACAGTCATGAACATATAACCACCATCCTCACTTTAAACTAGAACATGCACACTCAAAGATTCAACAAATAGTCTCCCAACAACTAAGTAATCTCTTTTTCTAGTTTAACAAGCCTCAAATTTAAACCAAATTGTCACTATTTGCGAAGAATTGGGTACTTTTTTGTTCATCTTTGGAAAAACAAAGTTTGTGTTGGAACAAATCAGAGATCTAATTTCAAATGTTTCCCAAAAGGCAGGCAAAGGTCAGTATTAGGATGAGTGGACTGGTTCCACATGTCTTACCAAGTCTCTTTTGCTTTCTGTAAGTACACCAGTTCCAAGTCAGTGGTTATTTCACACATTTCAAACACTTCACACGCATATATTTACGCCTGTGACAAGAATACTAACTCCCACACCTCCGGAACAGCAAGTAAAAATCCAAAGCCTAACCTCTGCAGCAGCACACACACTTAAAAAAATAATCCAGTTTACCTAACAGACCTTTGTCCCTTTTATTTCCTTGGAGTGATTTTTTTATGAGACAATGTAGTGCGATACTTCTTGTTTCTCCTTTGAGTGGAATTATTCTCACAGAGCTTAGGTACAGCCCTTGAGTCAAAATGCTGAGGGTGATGAATTGATTTCCAAGGATGAGAGGCGTTTCCTGAGTGGTCCTCTGTAGTTTTAAGTATGTACTGAAGAGGCATCTAGAGATATAATCAATGTAAATGTAGAAAACACTAGGCAACAGTTTCACATGACTTAAGTCTGTAAAGTAATTTCATTCCTCATACCAAGTACAGCACCAGCTCTGAAAAAGCCAGCACTCAGCCATGAAGGGCCAAAAATGCATTTTCATATCCAGCTCCTTCAAAAAACCAAATTTGTTCGTTCTTACTAATTCTTACTTTAAAAACATTCAAAATGCAGTTGGAATGCTTGGAAATTCATTTTATATCAACCAGTAGCTATCAGAGTGTGGAAAAATAGGATATTCAAAATTGTATTTTAAGTCTCTCAAATAGATAATTAAAAAACACCAGTTATATTGCTTACTTCTCCCCCCAATGATTTGCTCCATATGCTATAATAACTCAATTTGGCACATCTGTTCTATGCCACACCATTTATTATTGATGGATGGCATTTCTGTGCATTTAAAACATCAATGCCTTTTGTTAAACCTCCCCCACCCAATCCCTCTCAACCCCCACTCAGACAAACTGCTCCAGTTCTCCTCATTCATTTTTAATGTTTCTCTCCCTGAGATCTTTACCACCCACAAGGTCTATTAGGAGGGGAAAGATAGCAGCTACAAATCAACCTTTCCACACGTGAAAGGCAATAAAGATTTAAAGTTTGCTGTGAAATGTCAGAATGTAGAGGTACTTGCCTCTCCTTTCTACCAGGAAAGAAAATACATTAAAAGAAAATGAGGTGGCCAACAAAGAGGAAAGGCTGGGCACGGCCTGGTCAACACACAGATAGATCTTCCTAGGGCTGAACAGCCACGCCAAGTGCTGCTCAGAGGTTTGCAAACAGCAGAATTCCCCAAAGGCGCACTTAACTATTTGTGCTTATTGTATTTTGGAAGAAACTTTTATCGGTGTTTAATCAGGCCATTTGCACTGTGAGTACAGAACCTTACTGGAATTCTCATATATCGGGACTGGGCATTTACATTAAGGAACACACATCTCTTGGCTTAAGATGGACCAACAAAATAAACCGAAACACAGAAATTAGCTTTGAACAGGAGGAACACCATTTTGGTAGGTGC
Source organism: Talpa europaea (assembly GCF_964194135.1). Lineage (NCBI taxonomy): Eukaryota > Metazoa > Chordata > Mammalia > Eulipotyphla > Talpidae > Talpa > Talpa europaea. Next base: position 31,033,308 of record NC_140071.1, read on the forward strand.
CTTGTTAAAATTCTGCTGAGTTAGAGGAGGCTAAAATGAATTGGCTCTCTCCCCAGCTCTAAAACACCTAAACTTGACTTCTGAAGATCAGTTTTCCTAATGTTGAGAAGTCAGAGCCTACAAAGCATGGATACACCGACAGAAGAGAGGTTTTTGAAGGCACTTTTCCTGGCCCTAACACCCTTAGCCAGCAGGGTAACCTGGAAGGGTAGATCTTGACCACGGCAGGCTCTCTCCATGCAAGCTGAGAAGTGAAAGTGCTGCAGTTAATTAAGCACTGGGGGAGAACTGTGTCTTCCCTCCCTTTTTTGTGGAGCAGGGAAAATTAGCACATTCATCTAGAACGTTCTTTTCTTTTTGTACACTTTAAAACGACAGGTTTATTAGGAAAAAAGAGGCATCGTCACCATCACAGGTGGACAGCAGAGCTGCTCATCTCGAACTTTCTGTGAACAATTTCATGTAAAACTCTGGAGAGTATCTGTATGTACCATATTTAAGAGAAAATGCTGGTGTGAGAAGTAACTGATGTAATTGTAACTTTCCTGAAAAATTAAGGAAAAAAATTGCTAGGAAGGTGTGAACTCAATGAATTGGAATGTAATTTTACAATCACTACTCAGCTTGCATATCAAATATCTACCTCCAGGAAGGCTCAACTTAACACATACACAAATATATTTTGTTAAATAATTTTAGTGAACTAGTACAGATATTAATATGTAAGGAAGATAGTCTGTGGCTTTTTTTTTGTAAAGACTTATTTATATATGCATACAAGAACTGGGGCCCAGGCCAGAGGTGAGGGGGATAAGAGGATTCACCAGAGACAAAGTGGGGAACAGAACATGCAGATTGACTGAAACACACTGCTGAGGGGAGCAGTGTGTGAGACAGGAGAGGCCTGCTGTGCCATGTGGGTCACCTCCCTGGCCCGGGATTGAACTCAGAACTCATGCCACAGTGGCTGGCCACAGCTTGACAGCACTCAGACTTTAACCCCTGCACCACCAGGGAGGCCCAAGGAAGACAGTCTGTGTTTTAAAGAGGAGGGCAGCAGATTAAAAATCTTATCATAGACTCCTTTCAGCTATTGAATAAAACTGTTGAAGATTCTACCACATTCAAAAGAGTTATCAAAACAGGTCTCTCTCTATTCTCAGTCTCTTTCCACACAGCCCTGTTCTACGGGCACTTACAGAATTCCAAAGCAATGAAATGGATCAAATTATTTGTTCTTCACTGCTGTCCTAAGTAACACATGAAGGAACGGCTGCCTTGGCTTAGAAGGTACTTGGCAGCAGATGGAGAAAGAAGAAACCAACGCAGAGGGAAAGGACAGCCACAGCTGAGGATGTATAAGGTCATCCTCCCAGGGGAGAAGCATTAAGTTCAGTGGCTGGAAAGAGCATGAAAGCGAAGGGAAGCAGGACTAGAGAAGACACATAAAAGGCACAGGCATGAAAATGTCCACTCCCAAAGAGCAATTTTTGTACACTTAAAACAAAGAAGACTAAAAGTTTCAATAGACTCAAGAGACAGAGAAATTGGCTGGCTATTTAGTACAGACCAGAGCAATGCTGTGCTGCGCAGGAGAGAAAGGTCTCTGGTCTTAACTCAAATTTCTTGTTTGTTTGGTGTGTTCAGTCTTTGCATTACGAAGTGGCCAGCAAATGTGAAACTAGGCATGTGTGCACAGTACACCAGGCTGTGACCAGAGTGTTTCAGACCAGAGGTGAAAAATATTTTGAAAGGTGAGAGTCAGGGCCAGCCAGGGGCAGAAACTCCAGGGGCAGGAATCTATCCTAGCGGGTGATGCTTCAGGGACTGCCCTCCAAAGCGGGAGGGGGCACGGTCACAGATCCCTAGGCCCTAGTGGGACCTCTGACAAATGTTCTGGGCCCAGGTTCAGCACAGCTGTTCTCTAAGCAGATGGGGATTGGGAAATCACAGCCTCTTTGATCATTCCTCAGTTTTTGAAGGTGATTAAAAACGTAAAAAGGCTTGAAGGTCTTCACGATATACTGACACTCTTGTCACTTTTAGGTTCAATTTCAAGTTCCCAGGCTTATTTGAAACAACAACAAAACCCAGTGAGGGTCAAGGTGATTAGAGCTGGTGACCATATATTTCAGGAAGCCAGTTAAGTGGAATGCTACAAAACAATATTCTTTTGTCTGCATTTTCCTGAGCAGGAGAAGTACGTGCACACACCTTTAATGGGAAAGAGTAAACCTTGACCCCCATATCGGAGCAAATGCAGAGCAGACAAGAAGTGTTTAAATGCTGTCATATCAATTCTATCCACATTATAAATATTATGTTCCAACACTGAAAGAACCCCACCAAATGTTCTTTTGGCTCCAACTCTTAAAATAACCAGCCAACTGGATCACAAAGAACTCCTCTTTCCACAGACCCATTTTCCCCTCAAATTCTTTCTAGACCCAAAAGAACCAAGTGTTACTACAAAGCTGTGCAGTTAAATTCTGTATGTGAGTTGTATGTACCTATTCCTGAGTTTATACTTACTGACAAATTGAGCAGTTTAAAAAGTCCTTAAGTTACCCCACCCACAAGAACACAAAATTCAAACAGTGGAAGAGCAAGTTCTACTGCAGTCAAAACAAATAAAGACAAATGGGTAAGGTAGCATTTTTTCATTGTTCAACACTGTAGGTAACTCTTTTTTACATACCACATTCCACATAAGCAGAAACTGTTTGGTTAGTGTTAACTGAAGCCAACAAAGAAAGTACCAGCCCTCCAATGTTTCCTTCTCGCCCCTTTCTCTCAAAATGTTGACTTAAAGAAAACTTAACAGGGTAGAGAGACATTTGGAACTGTGACAGAAAAACAAGTTCTAACTCTCAGCTGGATATCAGACTTGGCCTCCTGCCTCTCTGGTTTAAACTGTGGTGTGTGGATTTGTTTTAAAGCAGAAGCTCATGACGCCCACATGGAATCCTGCCTGGCTAGGTGGGCAGGCAGGTAGGCAATGGGTTAATTTCACTTATAAATGGAAGGTTTTGAAGGTCCCCTTCTTTCAAACCACACCTTCCAAAGGAACAGAGGGAGGGGCACAGTCATGGAGAGTCAAAATATAGGACTTAAGATGGTTTCTACCTAGCATCTTCTAGGTCTTCATTCCAGATGGTAAGACTTACTACCCAGGATACCTGAGTCTATGGACAAGAGGTACCTTGTTTACAAAGTACAGCATAGAGAATAACCAAGAGAGGCCCAGTCATCTCACAACACAGTGTATCATGCAGCTAATAATCTCTTCTCCTATTTCTGCTTTCTTTCCCCATATGCATTTGGAAATCCCTTTACCTCCAAGCAATTTATTGAAACTATATGAAACAAAGTCAAGTATTTCCTGAGCATAAGACCTTATAATCCAAGAGATATGCAGGAAATAGAAAAAAAAAAAATAATAAGAACACTCCACCTCGAATTCCAGCCAGAATTTCTGCTCTTATAAAAACTACTGCTCAATGTTTCAATATTGTTTCTACAATAAATATGTTCAGGGAAGAGAAGAATATCTAAGACATGCTTTTGTGTGTTTTGAAACTGAGATGTGACCCTCAAAAATGAAGAACTAGTGACTCAGGGCCTCCATGGTGGCGCAGTGGTTGAGTGCTGGGCTGCAAAGCTTCCCGCAGCCTCTGCAGCGCCGGTTCAATCCCCGGCCACCGGCGAGGGTCCCACATGGCACACAGACCTCTCCTGCCGCCCGCTGCTCCCCTCAGCAGTGTACTTCATCACTTTGCCTGCTCTACTCTCCGCTCTGGCTCTGGTGAATTCTTTCTCACCTCCCGCGCTTCTGACTGTACCCAGTTCTTGTATAAATAAATAAAAAAATCTTAAAAAAAAAAATGACCTTGTTCAGGTCATGAAAACTTAAAAAAAAAAAAAAAAGAAAAAAGAACTAGTGACTTAATAGTCAAATTGCAGAAAATCTTTTGGTACTTACTCAAAGATCAACCACCTTTCAAAAATGGTAGCCAGACATAGACATAGCATGGTTGTAAGGGAGAGGAAATGTCCATGTAGGTGAGGAGCCACCTTCACTGTGGGAGGTGGACAACAAGTCTGTGTCAAATTCCAGGAGTAAAATGGTTGACTTTACACACAAACCCTGTAATTCTCCACTGACCACTGCATTCAGCTCTGCTTTTCTCACACAGTAGGTCTTTTAATGCTTGGTTGTTTAAATGTATCATCAAATCAATCACATATTTTATGACAGAAACGGTTACACTAAGTAGGAAGCTACAATTGCAAACTTCTTTCCAATCTGTTCCACACTGTGCCTGAATGGTCTTATAGTATTTTAGCTTTTTTCCAAATTAGAACCGTAAGAGCAAACCTTAAAGAGATGAAAAGAATTATCTGTATAACATAATCATGGAAAAATAAGAGCAATCTCAGACTTTAAGGATTAGTTACAGTATCTGTACAAGATAGTTTACACCTTGTGGGACAAAGAGGTTCTTTATTGTCAAAGAAAACATCATGTGTCTAAAAACGCTACACTCAATATATGGTGTACACATATTCACAACACAACCCTGTTAATGGTCCCTAGAAATTTCAATCACTTTGTGGTTCACACATCTCCATAAAGACAGTAAAACATAATGGGTTACAAAAACTTAGCTACAAAAAATGCAATAGGTCTGAGGTCAAAAGAGGACAGATTTCTAAACCTTGATAGAGAGATATGCTGAAAATGACAGTTGAAAATCTTTGCAATGCAGGCATACCTGGCTCTGATTTTGTAACCCAGAATGATCCAGCACACTGGTTTTCATGCCTATGTGCTGCTGTGGGAACAATAAATACAAGCTAAAGGGCATTAGAAAGGAGCAGTGGACCCAACTTATGCACTAAGAACACACGCAGCTTTTGTTTTTTAAATAAAAATGTTAAATGTTTTATAACATTATAGGCATTTCAAGTGCACAGCATTAGAAACTGTTTTATTAAGAGGGCATACTGTGTATTACAGTCTGACAAACACTGAGCAAGAATGAACCAAATGAAGGAATTCTTTCTACATCTCTAGGATTATAAAACAGTGAATTTTTAAGGAATTTTCTGAGAAAGTAGCTAGTCTGGTAATTACAAACTTTCACACACACACACATATGCGCGAGCGCGCACCCCTGATGGGCAGGGCCTCTTTCTAGACTTTTGCATAGGTACTGAGTGCTCCTACCCAGGGGATTACCAGAAATGGGTGGCTCATGGTAGTACCAAGAACACAAGAGGACTTCAAGAGAACTCACTCATCTGGCCAAGACATCTGGCATGGTTAAGCACAAGGAACACATCTCTCCCGAATGTCAAATGCCTTAAGGTGACTCACCTTTCACTAAGGGATGAAGCATGGAAAAATGTGTAGCAAGATTTTAAAAGGGACTTGCTGTCACCCCCAATCTCTCCTGCTACTTGTAATTTTGTTTTCCTGAGAGTGAAGTACAGGCTAAGAAAACCAGAGAGATGGGAAAGGGCATAATTACATTAAAAGATAATAAAACAAAGGTGTTCATATTACTTTTAGAATGTTTAAACATACTGCTACTGATTAGATGTGCAATAACTGCATTCCCTAAGTTTTTAGGAAAAGGAATTTCAAGTGCAATAGAAAGGCTGGTGAGTTTAGTGCATCTGCATTTGTACAGATTCCTTTCAAAAAACGGAATATTCCAAAAGCAGCCTCTGTAACCATGGCGTTTACAAATCCTTACTGAGTCTTTTCAGTGATACAGTAAACAGGAGTTGAGACTGTAGGGTTGGCAAAGAGAATGGGGCAGAGAAGGTACAGAAGTCAAGCATTAGCACAGATGGTTTATTCACCTGTGTCAAGTCCAGGAAAGCTACTGACATACATGTGTTCCCACTGCAGTTAAAACTGTGGCTACCCCTTCCTCCCAAAATGAAAACTGCTTTCCTTTTCTGTGTAGGCCAACTGCTAATTCTAATCCCCACTCTCTCAACTCCACTCTCCCCCAGTGCCTACAGGCCTGAAGCTACCTCACAGCCAAAGGTGGAGAAGAAGGCGCAGAGCTGATGTGGATCTCTGCCGAGGTGTGCAGTTGTGCCAGAAACCCTGCAGCCCTGCGGGAGAGAGACGGAAAAACCAGCCCTGGCCTCCCATTGAGGAAAATACCTACCTGGCAACCTGTGGACTCCTCCAAAGGTATAAGAAAAACCCAGCAGCCCTGAGAAAGCCAGAGATCACCGTAACCAAGTAGAAAACCAGCCTGTTTCCCAGGCAAGGGGGGAAAAGAAAGCAGACACGTGAGAGGAGTCCAGTGTAGAGCACTGCAGGTTCAGTTCCCCTAAACAGCTTGCCAGGTGGAAAAAGGAAAAGCCCTAGCTAAGTAATGAAATGGGCCCTTGAGAGCAGATGACTTCATTTTTCTGCTTACAACTTTTCCCCCCCTGAGGTGTGTCTTTTTTTTTTTTTTTTTTAAGGTCATATCAAGGAATCAGGAATTTTTTATTATTATTATTTATTTTTTTGGTGGGACCCTCACCGGTGGCCGGGGAACGAACCAGCGCTGCAGAGGCTGCGGGTAGCCTCGCAGCCCAGAGCTCAACCGCTGCACCATCAGGGGAGGCCCTGAGGTGTGTCTTTTTGTGATGAGGGGAAGACCAGTGCTGAGGGGCAGGTGGAGCTCATAAAGAGAGGCTTTGAAGATTGCTTGCTCAAGATTCCAGATTCCCTGGAGCTGTGATGTCAGGGACCTCAAGAGCACAAATAACTAAACCAGTGCCTTAGTTCAGTGCTGAAGGCAGTGAAATGAATGGATGCTAAATACAACCATTTTAGTGTGACAGCCAGCCAACCTCGACTATATCACTGGTCAGTCTTTAACACTAAGGTAGCACATGGGTAGTAAAATTCCCTGACTATAAGGATGGTACAGTACCCGCTATATACAGAGCTGGCTTATCCAACAGCTGGTCTACTATTGTATTTACCATCACAGCAAAACTGGACTGATACAAAAAAAATCTTCTGAAAGATTTTTTTTAAAATCTACATCAAATTAAAGAGCTTTTGCACAGCAAAAGAGACAATAACAAAAACAAAGAGAAACCCCACCAACTGGGAGAACATTTTTGCACCCAACACTAATGATAAAGGACTGATCACAAAAATCTGCAAAGAGCTGATGAGACTCAGCAACAACAAAGAAAATAATCCAGTCAAAAAATGGGCAGAAGAGCTAAAAAGAAACTTCTCTGAAGAGGAAATGCAAATGGCCAACAGGCATATGAAAAAATGTTCAACATCACTTGTCATCAGGGAAATGCAAATCAAAACTACCATGAGATACCATCTTACACCAGTGAGAATGGCACATATTAAAAAAACTAGCAACAACAAATGTTGGCGAGGGTGTGGAGAAAAAGGAACTCTTCTGCACTGTTGGTGGGAGTGCAAACTGGTCCAACCACTGTGGAAAGCTGTGTGGAGATTTCTGGACCTACTAAACATAGAGCTTCCATATGATCCAGCAATTCCACTCCTAGGTATTTACCCAAAGGACACAGAAACATCAATTCCAAACAACACCTGCACCGCTATGTTTATAGCAGCACTGTTTACAATAGCTAAGCTTTGGAAACAACCCAAATGCCCAAAAATAGATGACTGGATCAAGAAGATGTGGTACATAGACACCATGGAATATTACTCAGCATTCAAAAAAGATAAACACATGCAATTTGCAGCAACATGGATGGCGCTGGAAGGGATCATGCTCAGCGAAATAAGCCAAAAAGAAAAAGAAAAATACCGGATGGTCTCACTCATAGCAGGAATCTAGAAAACTTAAATAAGGGACCAGGAAAATGAATAACTATAAGAAAGTGAAAATCAAAATCAACAAAAAACTATGAACCAGAGACACTTTTAGGGGGGCGGGAGGGGAGGGATTGGGGTCAGAATGGGGGGGCTGCAATTGTATGGGGAATATAACAATAAAATTTATAAAAAAAAAAAAAAACGCAAAAAAAAAAAAAGTGGACCTTTCTGGGAACTTATTTCATATGTACTTTTTGCCTCATCTTGTTTATATTGTTATTACCATCATTTTCTCATTGCTTTAGAATTTTTCAGAGGTTTTTTTTGGGGGGGGGGAGGGTAGGGGAAGGGTCTCTGGGCAGGTAAAAGGAAAATGCACTGCCTTAGCTTGGTTTCACCAGCATCAAGACAGGTCTTCAACAGTAACCAGTAACATTCCATATCCTTTAGGGATTTTGGAGAGAATTACAAAAGGAAGGGGGGAAAAACCAACTACCAGAGGTCATGAAGCCATTGAGTAATTTGTTGCTGAACAGCATGGTCACCAGATGTAGGAAATACTTTCCAATAGTGCAATTAAAAACCAAGCATTCACATTGTCTGCTTGGATTTCTGTCAGAGGACAACTTCCCCACCCTTCTTTTCAGAATGGGCAAAACCTTTGATCCTTACCAAATTGAGGGAGAAAGCAAAGTTGTACTTTTTATTTATTTTCTAAAAAAAAAAAAAAAAAAAAAAAAAAAAAAAAAAAAATAAAAAATGAGCTAGATTCTACCACAACTGAGATAGAATAATCGGAATCAAATGTTCCACTTATATAATAATAACAGTGATAGGACAACTGGTTGTCTCCAAATACTTTCACCATAATTGGTAGAAAGTATAAACTTAAAAAGATTGAATGACAAACAGAAGTGACACATTACTGGATAGATGGCAAGGAAAAAAAGAGCTTGATAAAAGAACTAATATTTTCCCATGTACACAAGACATATTAATTTCAATAGTACTGCCTGAAGGTTATCCCTCCAAATGCTGAATTATTTGCACAATCAAGGATGACTTTCTCCATTCCCAATGGAACCGCCTTCTTATTTTCAGTATAATTTCCCCCCCCAAAGACCACCCCCAGGTTTTGTTCCCTATGACTCCGCAGCATTGGTGAAATTTTGTCCATGGTTTCTCATATAACTTCAAGACTGCTTAACTTTATAACTTACAGCAAACACATTTTAATATACAGATAGAAAAAATCATTTGATACTTAAAAAAACAGAGAAAGAGAAGTTTGAGATACAGGATTTTGTTAGGCAAAAAGCAACCTTGAATTTTTATTGGGTGTTGAAGTGTAAATATTGTGGAGTTCCCCTAAGATGTCTGGACCAATGTAACAGTCTTCTTTGTTCAGAGCAATGATTTTTAATCTTAATTTGTGACACCCCTGGGTGTCTCCAGATATCTCTGGAGGTGTTGTAAAATTCTCTCCGCCAAATGCCAAGTAAAATAATTTAAATTCACTTAAATATTATGCCACACATGTTTGGAGGCAAGAGTAGTGTCCTGGAATCAAAAGAACAATCGTAAGTATTTCAAAAGCCTGGTTCTCCTCGATTCTATTTTAGTATATAAACCAACTTATGAACAGATAAACAAAGGAAGTTAGAAACAAAATGAGATCTTATCAGAGTGATTTTGTTGTTGGGGGACACACGGAAGGAGCTAGAGACCTGGGGACATTTTTGTGGAAAACCTTTTAAGACCGCTTTATTTACTCATGACTGAATTAGTGCTGCCTAGCAATTGGAAATCCAGTTTATAGCTCTCCTCTCTACCTCTGTGCTTTAAGATATTGGTACCTTAGAGGATCTCAATTCAGTAGTAGTTTCTTTAAAACAAACAAGAACCACACACACTGACAGCTCGGCAGGGTAAACTTAGCTTAATTTTGCTGATTTCTTTTAGTTTCTGATTTAAATTGCTATCTGGAGATTACATGGGGGTTATGTATTACTGCTCTGCAATAAGCAATTCTCAACTTGATCACCACAAGGCTTAGTAACTAAACCACCACTGTAAGTTTGCCATTGGAAACCTGGTTTATGGACATTACATTTTACTATAGCTTCCAAATTTCCAATAAAATGTTTCCTGATGGGTCACTGCCTCAGGCTTGACAGATTTCTCTATTTAGAACTTCCACTTTAGTAATCTGATAAACATGAACATGGATTTCTTCAAGAAGAGTCATACACATATGCACTCAAAAAATAATCTCAAAAAAAAAAAAAGCACATATTTTTTCATTAAACAGGCCTATCTTTTCCCTAGAGAACTCAACTTCACTGCTTATTTTTTCATGTCTTTGCCTACTTAAATTTAGAGCCACATTTTATACAAGGCCTAGAATTCCAGAGAGAAATCCTCCCTAAATAAATTTTATTTAATCCTTTATCAACCCTGTTAACTATTATCCAACAAGACACCAAAAGTTTCTTTTAAGCTATGTCTTCTGCATCACACTTCAAAAACTGAAGAATCAAACATCAGAAAGTTGTAAGTTATAAGAAGGAAGAAAATTATACTTGCCTTATTTGTAGCAGTAGCACTGGATCCAGGGACCACTGGCACATTTGTCACTTGAACTGAAAGATAATTATTATCTATGAGTGGCCAGGCCCCTTCCACTTTACAAGTCTGGAAGTGATCCTTAAAAGTCCTAAGGTGAGGATCTCCAAACAAGCCACAAAAAAGATAATTGGGGGGGTTCTGGTCCCCTTCTCTATGTTCTCTGGCTCCTGTGTGACTGTGATAGTTACAGGGGTCATGGGTCACTTCTGGGTTGGTAGAGGATGTGGGACCATCCTTGGAACAGTTCCTCTGGCTCATGAGGTCACTGATACCCAGCACAGCAGAATGGTATACCAGGTTGCCTCGGCAGGCTTTTGAAGTCCGCTGGGTGCAGCCAGCATAGGCACGCAGGGCCTTGCAAAATTCAGAGTCAAAGCCGTCAATGGCAGAGTTCAGGTGTGAAGTCAGGGACACAAAGTCTGTGGTACATTTCTGGATACGACACTGGGCCGGCTGTTGGCAGTCACCTATGGGAAAGAAGGTAAGACCAAATAATTTTTAAATGCTTCAGAACTTCCTGAGCTACATGAGAAAATGACATTCTCCCCTGGGAACTGTTTGTTCTATTTCATATTCTCCTATTTTTAAGAAATCAGAAATAGGGTTGTATTGTGCTCTGTGCCTCTCAAAGTAAGCCACTCACTGGGAGAAAAACTGCATGCAGTTAACATCAAACATGGCTCATTGTTAGTGAACATGAATCTAGTTCACTGCTATTAGGTTAAAATTACAAGGGAATGGTAAGTAAAGTATTTTTATCAACTTGCTATTATTCACAGATTTTGAAAAAGATTCCCTGGCTCTAAGACCAAGTCAAAGATGCGAACTTTATAGTTGATTCTGAAAACTGTGTAAGTAATTTGCTTTGGAAAGCATTGTCTGTGCACAAAACCATTATTAAAGTCTCCACACCTCAGGTGGGGGGAAACCTTAAATTATAGCATGATAAGTTAAAACAACTTTCCCTGACTCTAGTACAGCTACAGGGTAAGAAAATCAAGAAAAAAATCCAGGTACTAAGTTATTTTGCATTTCCTGAGGGATGTTTATCCACAAATTGTATATAAACTGACGACATCTTGGTTTCTACAAAGTATAAATGTTCTCTTAAAAAAATGTGGCCATTTCATTGCGATCATTCATTTCAAGTGATCGTTTGACCAAGCTAGGAATTCACTTGGCCCTTAACACACACCACCCAAGTATCCCAGGTTCCAAGAGGTTCACCAGTTAAAAGAACAGTAAATCAAAAGGTATACAACAACTGAAATTACCATGCAGAAATGATTTCACCAATTATGTCATTTTTTTAGAAGTAGAACCAAAGAACTTTACGATACGGAATTTAAAAATCTATATAAACTTTACTTTTTTCTTTAAATTGGCAATTCAGATAAGCTTAATGATTAAACAAAGTTAAATGAGGTAATGAAATACCAAATATCACTGTCTTACTATTTAAAAGGTCATTTTCAAATAATGTTTTGCCACTAAATTCTCTAGGTCACTGATGTGCTTCTTTTGAAAAATGAGTTTGTTCTAAAATGACCTTTGTGATCTTTTTCAGGCCTAAAAGATGTTAGAATCTGTTCTCTAGATTGGGGTGGGGGGATGGAAAATCGGTAAGTATTATTAAATACATAATTATTTCAATATGTATGTATAATAAACTTCAGAGTAATATCAGCATTTATGATTTCATCTGATAATGCCTTAAAACAAAGCGCACTATTGCTTTTAGAAAAATATTTTAATCTTTTCAGTAGTAAACTGCTTTACAAACTGAATTAAATAACTTGTAATCTCTATCTCTGGTTTTAGTTGGGGAGAAAGTGGTGGGTGGGGGTTGACGACCTCTGAGGACACCCATGAACCCCAATTTTTAAATTTCAATGACCAAAAAGGGGAAAATGTTGAAATTTTCATTGGGTATTCACTTGAACCTGAGGAAAAAAGATAAGATTAAAACAGTAAGATATTTTGGAGGTATGGATTTATAGCTATCACTAGATTGCACTATAAAAAAGTTCACAAAACGTGTTCTTTCTATTTTGCTTATTCCAAAGTTGACAAAAGCAGCTGATATTTGTAGAATTCCTCTTTCCAAGTAGATCAAGTCATTTTCAGCTATTTTTACTCGAAAAGCAAAAATACCAAACAACTCCGCCACCCCCACAGGCATTTAATGCCCTTTTACAGATGGGAAAACCAAGGCAAAGGCCTAGTCCTGGCTATATCATCATGTGAGTAAGTAACCTAAGATTCGAGGTCTTTCCTCAAGTCTGTTTTTCCTTCCCCCACACATCTCCTTTAAATTCCTGATTCTCACAACATGGTTTATTTGAATAGCTTAAAAAAAAGACCTACCTATTTGTATCAAAAAAAATTTTTTCTTTAAAAATCAGATACACAGGGCGAAGATTACTCAGTAGCCAACAGCTCTTAGACTACAAGCAAATGACAGCACAAGAACTTTCCGCTAAACTTGCAGTGCCTATTTGTTCTTTTTATGGTCTATAAAATCCATGCTAGCATACATTTACTTGTAATTATTTCAAATAGTCATAAAAAACCTAAAGTAAGAAGAACATGTGAAACAGCTGTAGACACAACTGTTCGGAAAGGAAAAAAACTGAACGAATTTAGATTTCCAGCTCCTTTTCCCACTGCTTCCTTCTTGCCTCCCTCCCTTTTTCTTAGCAGGCAGGTGCTGATTGATTCCTCTGAGAAATCTCACATAAAACAGAACTCCTTGGGTTCTTTTGTTTTGGATAAGGTTTCTAACTACCTAATAGAGATGATGGGAGGGAGGAGAGTCTAACTAGGTAGAAAGTGCATTTGGGTCAGCAGTTTTAGCCCCATGGCAGGCTCCTGTATAATGACTAATTTGCAGCATACACCCAGAAATATCCAGGCTTCATGAATTTATAATGACAATGCACACTTTGCCTGTTACAAGCGGTAAAGTAAGCCTCCTGTCAAAATGCCAAGACAATGCAGAGCAGAAACATTTCAAGGATGTAGCCAAGAAGGCCATGAAGTGTATGAGTAAGCAAATAACTCCCATATTGGATCTCCATTCAGGAATTGCAGAGATCTGCTTACCAAAAAAAAAAAAAAAAAAAAAAGGTAAATAAAAACACTCTTCATTTCCCAAGGCAAAACTTAAAATCTGTCGTTACTGAGCTTTATTTTTTTAAGTCGGGTCATCCACAACTGGTGTGACAGTGTTTTCACTCCAATTAATGAAAGTGCAAAAGGATTTGTTAGGTCTATTAATCTATTAGTGATTCAGACATAAAGACAGTAGCGTTCAGTCCAGTTTTCTCAATGCCAGGACTGCACATGTGTAAATTTGCAGCACAGTCACCAATTCATGACAAAGGAAAGGAGATATGCTGAAGTTAAGTAAAATGTGGAGCCATATGGGGTGTTGAGGCAAATTACATGGACCCAGGCATCAAGCATATGGTAGTCCATCTGCAAAGAGCACTTGGCTAGGCTCCCTGCTGTGAGAAACAACCCCTGCATTTCAATACCACCGCTCTTCAAAGAAATCTCTCAAAAGGAGCCTCTCTCTTCTAACCAGATTAATTGCTCCACTCCAACAAGTTGTCCACACAAATCCTTTACCACAACAACTGTTGATAGAATTTAATAGTGACTTTAGTAAGGGCACACACATTAAGATACTAAGAGGAGTTTCACATTCCAAGTGCTTGAAATAAGGCACCTTAATTTTATAAACCTTTAAATGAACCTACGTCTTTCACAGGCCAGAAAAGAAATCTTCAAGGACCACATTCCAACCCTGCCATAAGACCCTGTGGCAACAAAGGGAAACAATACCCAAGCAGCCAAGAGGGACACAGTCTCACCTAGCATTTCAATTTCCATTTCAAGAAACCAACACTTTGACATTAGGGACACATTTTTCACGCAAAACACTCCTGACTATTTGACAGTCATGAAAAATGCCCTATATAAATAACTTTAAGCAGAATGACACTGTTTTCGAAGGTTCTAATGTCGTCAACTTAGAACCTGACTCATCCTAAAACGTGCTAGTACACTCGTTGACTTCAGTTTATTTTCTCCAAGTGTCAGTTTTAAAATGCAGCTGTTACATCACAATGCAAAGTTACACAGTCAATTAAACTGTCTTCTCAAAATTTTGCCCCATTACTTAAAATCCTCCCAGATTTTCAGCACACTTGGTATGACTTAGTAAATATTACTTTGCACAGCTGAGTATAATTCAGGATTCTCCAGAGTCACAGCGTTGTGACTGCTGTCATACAAACCTCGGGCAAAATATTCTCTAAGGAAAAGTTATCTAATGCTGCGAATTACACTCAAAGTAAAAACTAACCTCAAATTTGGCACTGAAAAAGTTCCTTGTCTAGACTGGACAAACTCCTACAAATGGTATTTATCTGCGAAGAGCGTCCTAGATTTGCCTCCCCCCCCCCCAGTTTTACTGAGATGAACGGACATAAAACACTGTGTTAAGGGAACGCTTTTAACAGAAAAAATAGGTGTCACGTGCCAGCGGGCGCATCTGCAGAGACACCTCCCGTGCGAAGAAGCGAGTCTCACTGCTGCTTGGGGAGGAGCGCGCCGACCCGGGAGAGCCGCGTGCGATCTGTCAACCCCTCCTGAAACCCCAAAACAGGCGGCTGGCCACGAAGCACGAGTTTTTCCAAAGAGGCCAAAAAAGCGAATTAAAAGCAGCTTTCGCAACAGGACCGAAATCCCCGCTTCAACAACGTGGGCGTTCACGTTACTTCGAGATGAACCCCTCCAGGTTTTCAGACTCGGGGGCAGCTCTTCCCATCCGGTGCAATTTCCTCGCCCGGCCGCCACCCCTCTCCGGAGCCGCAGCACAAGGCTCCTTGTCTCCCCTCGGAGGCGGCGGCGGCGGAAACCTGAGCCGAGCCTGCCTCTCAGTAAACACCAACGCGCGGAGCCATAAAGCGTCCGGAACGCTCGTCCCGGGCGCGCGGGGCGCGCACCCCCGCCGCCCCCGCCCGCCGAATCCCCGCCCGGCGGCCGTCGGAGGGGCGACTCCCCCACGGCCCCGGAGCGGCCGGGCGGGCGGCGGGGCCTCTGCTCCGCGCCCGGGGCGCGCCGCGCGCTCGGCGGGTGCGTCCCAGCCGCGGGCCGGGCCCAGGTGCGCGTCAGGGCGCGCGAGGCCTTCCCCGGCGCGCCCCGCCGCCTGCCGCCCCGCGCGCCCCCTCGGGGCCGGGCGCCCGGGAACAAAGCCCTCGGCCCCCGGCCGGCCCCCCCGCGCCGCGTACCTGCGTGGAGCAGCCCGAGGCTGAGCAGCAGCAGCAGCAGCAGCGCCGGCGGCGGCGGGCAGAGCCGGGGGCGGCGGCGCGGCTCAGCCCCGGCGGCAGCGGAGGCGGCGGCGCAGGCAGGGGCTGCTCTCAAGCCCATGCCCGTCCATGCAGGTCTCGCGGGCTCCGGCGAGGGCGGCGGCGCGGGCGCCGTGGCGGGTCCGGGGCCGTGGCTGCGGCATGGGCCGGGGGACGCGCCTCGCTTCCTCCTCTTCCTCCTTCAGGCCCGCGCCGGGGACGGGCCGCCGCCACGGGCGCAGCGAGCAGCGCGCCGCGGGCGGAGCGAGTCGGCGGCGGCGGCCACGGGGCGCAGCGGCATCGCGGCGGCGGGCGGCGCGCGGGGGGAGAGGGGCGGGAGGAGAGACACAAAGACCGTGAGCGAGTGCGGAGCGCGGCCCCAAGCGCGCGGGCGCCCGGCCCCGGGCCAGCGTGGGCTCGGCGGGCGTGGGCCGGCGGGAGGCGCGCCCAGTCTCCACACGCAGCCGCCGGCGGCCGGGACAGCTCTGCGCGGGGCCCCCGCGGTCAATCAATCTCAGCCCCGCACTGCCGCCCCGCCCCGCCCCAGGCCGGCCAATCCGCTTCGTCCCAGCCCCGGCCGCGCCCCGCCCTCCCGCCCCAATTGGCTACGAGCGCGGTCCGCTGGGCCCAGCCGGCCACTCGTAGGACTCCAAGTCCCCCCCCGGCCCCGCCTTCCCTTCAACCCTCTCTGTAATTCGAGTTCCGCGTCGGCCGACTGTGGGGCGCGTCCGCCGCTCCCGGGCCCGACCTCCCCGCGGCTCCCTCCCCTTCCCTCGCCTCCGCCCCCTCCCGCGGTTTACAGTTTCCTCGCGCCCAACGGCAACGGGCGGCCGCAGCTCGCCGAAGCCGTTGTTACGAGGAACCGACCTTTGACCTCTCTTTGAATTAATGGGACTGGGTTCAACTTCCCGCTAAGTTTTCTTTTTTAACGGCCCCCCACCCTCTCCGTCCGTGCAGTTCTGGCTGCTCGGTGGAAGCCGCGCTTTCAGGGGAGCCGCGCGGCGGGCCCCTCGCAGCCCATCGCGTCTGCGGGACCGCGTTTCCAGTGTGCTGGGGAGTTTTGCTAAATCTAGCGTCAGGCCGCGTTGGAGATTCGAACTTGATCCGCGGTCTGGGACAGATCGGATGGTCTGGGAGGGGACCCACCAGCTCCCCCCCTCCCGCGCCCCCCCAAGTCTCTGGCAGGTGTGCGCGCGACTCTGGTGTGTTTCTTTGACGTTTGCCTTCCTGAAAGTTACGGGGAGGGGTCTGAGAGTGGGCAAACTCCAACGTGTTCAGTTACAGTGTAATTAGATTAATGAGGATGGTGAGTTTTTAATGTAGTGTAATTACGCCATGATTTGTTGTTGCTCAGTGGCTTTTCCACAAATTTTCACAGTCTATTAGATTAATTCAGTGGCAGGTCATTTTCTACTTTTGCTATTGGCTGGATCTAAAAATGAGGGGGAAAAAAATACAATTATCTGCCAGAGAGGAGGTTGCCAAGTGGAGATATAGGAAAGATGTTTGTGAAATTGATGATAGGTTCCAATTTGTTATCAGTAGGTGTGAAGTGGTATCTAATCTCAAGAACGGCCTCAAAGGCCAAAGGCTCAGGGCTGCTACTTTAAATCCACTTATAATCAAATTAAAGTTCACAGCGTTAACGGCTCTGTTCCTCAGAACCTCTAATTAGGAATTTCACATCAACCAGGGATGCCTTAATACTAATATTCCACCTTATGATGTGTTAAATCAATAGATCAGGATAAATGAGGGCAGAACTTCGATCACTCCAGCTTACTCATTAAACACATTATGATTCGTACAAACCACTAGGTCCCTAATGAAGGATGCCTATCTATTTTTACTGTAACTTTTCATTACTTACTCATTACACATTTGATGACTCAAGAGGTAAACACACCTTTCACTGCCCAAGATATAATCCAAGCCATGTGTACATCCATAATATGCTTAATAACAGCTTCAGAGTTGCCTGAAGAAATGACTTTTTTGGGGGAGGGGGAATGTTATCTGATATGATTTTTAGATAATACTGTGGACTTAAATATTATTAGAGCAAAAATTAACTGTCTTGCAAATACTACATATAATCAATGAAATAAAGTTAAATACTGGTAAATGCCTTTTCAAGAGTACTCAAATATGTACACTTTTCCAAAGTATTTTTGCTAACGAAAACTAAAATGTTTCTTTCTCTTTAACCCAAGATTTAATTAGATCCTCTGAGAGCAACATCTCATCTTATTGATCATATTTCAAAACATACAACTAAGAGTTAAGGATCAAATTCAGTTTAGTGTAGGTCTTTTCCTTTGTGACTTTACGATCCCACCCACTCTTCTCACCCAGTTATATCCTGTTCCTGAAATACACGGTGCTCTAATTTTTTTTTATCAATAGAGGGCGCCCTCTAGTCACTGCAAATCCTGGTGTCATGAAATGGAATTGTTCTTTTAGAGGAAAAACTTAATTTTTTCTAAGGTGCTTTATTGCTCCTCTGTTGTAAAATTTGACAAGCTCAAGATTTATAAGCCTAACAATTCATTTTTTATTGCGGCATAAGTGTTCAGCCGGGTGAAGGAAAAATGTTAATTTTCACAATTAAACCGCAAGGTGGTTCCTATTTTCAAGACATTAGGTCAGTGGCACACTCCCCGGATAAAATCGGACTGTTCGCAAGATCTCCAATCGTCTTGGAAAGCAAGAGCATGGGGCATGAAATGATCGCTTATAGCGCATTCATTGCTCCGGCTTCTAAACAGCAAGTAAGGGAGGGTTTTAAGATTCTACAAAGAAAACTCTGGGAGCTAGAACACAAACAAAAATCGAGGAGTTTTGGAAGTTTCACATTTTAATCAGAAAAAAATGTGAAGTGACAGCTTGTTCAACTGACAAATCCAGTCTGCTTCTGGACACTTGTGTATTTTTTCTCCCTCGTCTTTGTTTTCAGGAGGAAAGGTGATAACTAGTACGGTAAATTCAAGGAACCCAGCAAAATATCCCATGGTGTGAACGTGCGAGAGGATAGAATTTAAACATATGCCAGCAACATTAACGGGTTCTAAACAAGATGCGCTATCTTTCCCTGAATCTATTTGGGATGTCTTAACTCTTCTGTTAACATATCTCCATTTCCAGAAACCAAGCATCTGCTTAACAGACCACCTGGGGCAGAGAAGCCAGCAATCCAACCCCGGGTTGCGATTTGTGCAACCCATTCTAGAGCCAAGGCTTCCAGGCTGCTCCCTGGTTCTCGGTGGACATAAAGCAAGGGCTGAAATAGCCCCCCAAGTCTGACCACCCCGAGGTAGTTGTACTTACATCATTCTTAACCCTTCAGTTCCTGGAGGGGGCTTGGTGGGATCAGGGGGTCCCGGAGCTCCTGAAGACGTAGGACCTGGGTGTGAGAGAAGAGTCCCAGAGACCCTGGTGAGCTCTGCGCCCCCGGAAGGAGATGGGCCAGGGCGTGCGGGGGGGGGGGGGCTCATCCCTCTGGCGTGCACAACCCGCTCCCGAAACCCCTGCGGGCTCCGCCGTGGCTCGCGCCGCTCAAAGCGGCAGGTGCAAAAAGCATTTGGGAGCCACTTGCCAACGCGGAGGTAATGCGCTTCCTGTCCATTTATCTCAGGAAACCAGTGCAGCCTTCTCTTCGAAACAAAATTAACCTCTCATTAGCCGGCCACTCACTCTCGAGAAGGCCTTAAAAGCTTTACCAGTTCGCTAATGTATTTAGGCTCTTCCAGGCAACAGCCGCGGCGGCCAGGACTTCCGTCAGCCCCGGGGGTTCCTCTAGGTCCCCCGGGGATTCAATCGCCTACCTACCCCCAGCCTCAAGTCTGGGAAACTCGGACCAACCGATACCCTAATTCGTAGTATTGGGTAGATTCCCACAGATGCCAGAATTTCATGTTAGAAGCCAGCAGAACAAGTCACCACTAATTTCACGAGCTCCTCAAATTAAAACCTCAGTTCCCCTCTGTTCTAGGAACCAGGGAAGGCGCGGGGGGCTGGGGGGGGGGGCGCTGACTGTCCTTGAGGGCGCCCTGAGCGCGCGGGCGACCCTGGCGCGGGGCGTGGGTGTAATGGCAGCTGGGGTCTAGTTGATCTCAGGAGTGGAGACTCAAATGTGGTTCTAGGTCTGCAAGCGGCTAAAAGCGGCCTTTGGGAGCGCCGGGATTTCTCACCCCGCACCCCCTTTTACTCCCGCCGGCTCGAGGCTGGCAGATTTATACCACACAGGTGGACTGAGACCTAAACAAAACAGTCCCGGCCGCTGCCTGCCGCACGCCCCCCACGTCCCCCTGGCCCACCGCAAACTTCAACAAAATAAACAACTCACCACAGGCATTCCCTTGTCTGCAGCGCGACGCTCGCCAGCTGGGAAAATAAGCCGCAAGCCACGCGGCCGGGGCGCACGGGAAGGGCAGAGAGGCGCCCCGCGCTCCCCCTGGGTCGGGGCAGCGGCACCCCAGCCCCGAAGAGACTCCGCCTCGGGGTCCGCACTCCCGACTCCCCGACCGCGGAGAGCGCGCCTGGCCAGGGGCTGCACCCTTCTAGAGACCCGGATCGCTTCGCCGCCTAGGGGAGGGGGCGGGGAGGCAAACCCCTTAATTCCCTCCTGCTTTCTGGGAGCCGCTTTCTCCCTTCTCTGGTTTCAAAGAACCGCAAACCTAAGGGTCCCCACCCAAAGCCTCCAGCATTGTAGCGCCCCCTGCCGGAACTACCCGGGCCTTCCCCGCGCGCCTGGGAATCGGCGTCTTGCGACTTCCCAGACCTCAGCCTCCAAGTCTGAACTCAGCGCTCACCTCTCTCCCCCCACCCGCCTCCCCGTGCTGCACAAAGACGCCTTTCACGCTGCCAGCGCCACCCTCTGCGTCGCCCTCCTGGTCGGCCTCATCGCCTTTGCCCACCCGTCGCACCAACCAAGTCTCGGTCGCTGATGGTGCCAGCCGCCCCCCAGCAGGGAGCGCAGGCAGCTCCCGCCGCGCGCCCCCACGGTCTACAGAAGTGACCCCCCCCCACACACACAGCCCACCTTCCGCAACTTTGTCCGCCAGCGGCCGCGAAATGCACCCTTTCTTTTCCATGCATTATCTTCGAGGGTCTTCCTAGTGTCTAAATATGGTGGTGGCGGTGGTGAAAGGGGAGGGATCTGGCAGGAATGATGCTCTGGACTTTGACGAAATTGGAAATCCAGCGACCTTCCCTGTCCACCTGGGGTGTCAGTGTGTCTTTATTTGACAGCTTACGCAAGCCCAGGATAACGATTTGGAAATTGAAGAAGGGACAGAGAATAGAATAAAACACCCAAGATAGGTGAATACGTATATTACACACACACACACATATATATTTAAAAAGCCCACGAAGTGCTTGAGGAAAAACAGGGTAAGCGTGGAAGGCGCAGAGGAGGAGAAGGGACCGACTAGCATTCTTCACTAGGCCGATCTTACAAGCATCACAGACATTCAGCCGCAACGACTGCTCTGTGAGCTGTGTGTGCCTGGACCAGCAGGCTGCCTCTCTTCGTCCAGGCTCTTGTTAAGCACTTTGATTTAGGTAGTTGACTTCTTGGGAGTATCTCACCCTCAGCTGCAGCTCTCAGCCTTCTGGTACCTCTACTCCCGGTAGTTTCTCGTCTAACGCTAGAGGCGGTATAGGGCAGTGGAAAGACGTCGGGATAGGAATCCAGCGAGAAGGGTCTAGGCTTGACTGAGTAGGAAGACGTCTTAGGCAACAGATTTGATGTCTTTGGACCACGAGGTCACAACTAAGAAAGGGTGTGTTAAAGCCAATGGCCGGGTTCCTTCCGGCTCTGAAATTCTGTGACCGCGGACGCCTCTTCACACCCTCTACAGGTTCACTTTTATGTCTTTGCTCACTTTGCTTTTTCTTCTCCAAATGCCAATCGAATTGAAAAATAAAATACTGGGGATGGTGTTTTTGGTAAATGTTAGCTATTTTAAAACATGCTCTTTCGGTGGCTGAGATTTAAAAAAAAAAGAAAGAAAACAAAAGCCAAAAAAATTCAGCTGCTGGTTCACAGAAACAAGGAATTTTAATGTTCCCACTTGCGTTGCCTTTGAAAGGCCACTCCAGCAATCAAC
The DNA here is from genome assembly GCF_964194135.1 of Talpa europaea. NCBI lineage: Eukaryota > Metazoa > Chordata > Mammalia > Eulipotyphla > Talpidae > Talpa > Talpa europaea. The sequence goes on from NC_140071.1 coordinate 31,055,237, forward strand.
AGAGCAGAGTTTTGATTTCAAACTTAAAGGAGAGTCTCCTGTGTTTTCCTTTTCCTTTCCACCAACACAAAGACAAGCTGTCGCATAAAATAATGATGAACAAGAGTTCAAAGCAAGCCCAGAGAGCTGGGGAAGATGCTTTTTAATGCAGCTCCAGTCCTCACTCCCCTACTAAGCTGGCTTCGACAGCAGATAAATAGTAGGCACAGGCTGCCAGTATCCCTTTACTCCCTCACTCCTTTTCAGTAAACACTGGTCAGTGGAACCTGTATGCTAATTGTCAGTCATCATGTAAATGCATTCGTTAAATCAATATCTTTAATTTTTCCTTAGCTTCATGGTACTTTCCAGGATTTTGATTTGCAAGATTTTGAATCTTGAGCTTTCTTCTATCCCATGGGCAACCGTGCCTGTTTTCTGTGGAAACTTTTCTGAAACCAAGACAAAAACTAAAGTGAAATTTCACAGTAAGGTATACAACAGGTTCAGTACTAATTTTTAAACTACAAATTGCTTAGTTCTTCAATTTCAACAACAGAATTTCAGAGTTACTCAGCATTCATAGCAATGGACACTTTAAAACATTTTTCATTAAACTCTAAATTTTCATTGGAAAAATGTTTCTTTAAATAATACTGGTGGGAAAATATTTTAAGTTTGTCTAATTCTTTTGCCTTCATTTGTGTCAGTGTCAACCTCCTCTCCCCCACTGTTCTATTCACAGATCCTAAAAACATTATATTTCTAATTAGACTTGGATGTTATATTAGTAAAAGGACATGATTTGCCCCCCTCCATATTCTTTATCTTGCTCAGTGCTTCACAACTCCCTCCCCTTATCTCATTCTGAACTTTCTTCCCCTCAAGTCATAGTAACCATAAATTAAAGATGGCAATAGACAAGGGACAAAAATCACTGTTCAGTAAAATTGGGCATATTGACCTAGTCTGTTGACTAGAAAGAAAGCTGATGATGACGCAAGGTATATTTGCAACATCTTCTGAATTTTCAATTAAACTGTGATTGAACTCCAGCTTGGATGGGTACATTCCACTCTCCATTTGTCAAGGTCACAGCTTGAAATATTTTTTCTTTTTGCAAATTGAAGGCATTATCTGAATTATCAAGAAGTAAGTAGAACATTTTCTAGTATTTCTTGTTTTGTATTTTTGCATGTTTTGTTGAAGTTATTCTTTAAACTAGTAATATTATCATAAGATTGGTAAGGAATAGACTACTTGTAAAATTATACTGGAAGATGCTACTTTTTTTTTCCAAATATTTATTTATTTATTTATTTATACAAGCACTGGGTATAGTCAGACGTGCTGGAGGGTGAGAGAATTCACCAGAGCCAGAGCCAGGAGCAGAATAGGCAGAGTGACATAGCACACTGCTGAGGGGAGCAGCAGGCTCGGCAAGAGAGGTCTGTGCGCCATGTGGGACCTTCGCCAGCGGCAAGGGATGGAACCAGGGCTGCAGAGGCTGCAGACAACTTCGCAGCCCAGCGCTCAACCGCTGCACCACCAGGGAGGCCCGAGAAGATGCTACTTTGTACATGACATAAATAGAAATATTTTATTTAGAGGTAATTGAACTTCATCAAGATCTTTTTTGTTATACAGCAGTGTTTGAGTAAAACCATAAGGGATCAAAAGCACACTTCAAGTTTTTAAAAGGGTAGGAATTCATTCCCTACCCCCCCACCTCCTTATAAAGGTGTAGAAATATAAGGCTGTCTTGAAACACCAACATAGATTGTAGCTAATATAAAGAATTCTGATAAAATGTAAATTTTAGAGATTAGCTTCACACACATAGTTTAATGAACAAATACAATTTATTAAAAAGTATATCCTTCAAAATGCAAATGGCCTACAGGCATATGAAAAAATGTTCAGCATCACCTGTAATGAAATGCAAATCAAAACTACAATGAGATACCAGTAAGAATGGCGCATATTAAAAAAACTAGCTACAACAAATGTTGGTGAGGATGTGGAGAAAAAGGAACTCTCCTGCACTGCTGGTGGGAGTGCAAACTGGTCCAACCACTATGGAAAGCTGTGTGGAGAATCTTCAACCTGCTAAAGATGGAGCTTCCATATGATCCAGCAATTCTACTTCTAGGTATTTACCCAAAGGACACAGAATCTTTAATTCAAAAGGGCACCTGCAACCCTTTGTTTACAGCAGCACTATTTACAATAGCTAAGCTATGGAAACAACCCAAATGCCCAAAAATAGATGACTGGATCAAGAAGATGTGGTACATATACACTATGGAATATTACTCAGCATTCAAAAAAGATAAACTCATTCAATTTGCAGCAACATGGATGGAGCTGGAAGGGATCATGCTCAGCAAAATAAGCCAGAAAGAGAAAAAAAATACTGGATGGTCTCACTTGTAGCAGGAATTTAGAAAACCTAAATAAGGGACCAGGAAAAAGACTAATTATAATAAAGTAAAAATCAAAAATCAAAAAGCAACTGTAAACCAGATATACTCTATGGGCGGGGATGGGGGAGGAGGGATTAGGGTCAAAATAAGGGGGGGTGGGTGGGAATTGTATGGGAAATATAACCAAGATGAAAATGCATACATTGTGCAAAAATGAAAAATGATGTAAAAAATATATAAAATAAAATAAAAAGTATATCCTTCAGAAGATGAAAACTACTACATTGTATAACAGTGCAAGCCTGATTTCATGGAGAAGTGTTGCAAGGCTAAAGTGTTCTTGCATATGTACACAATAAAATAGGTAAGTAGATGCATACTAAATTAATCCTCAATATTCATGAAAAATATCTGATAAAAAGAAAATAGACTACCTCCTCAAAGTGCTTGCTATTAGAAAAAACTGTTGTTATGACTCTTTAGTCACTCAGCACAGTATAAAATAGTAGAATATGAAACAGCAGGGACCAGTGTTTTTATTTATTATTTTAATTGCAGTCATTACAGACACACATATACCATTTTCTAGATCTTGTAATATGTCTAAATATGCAAAGGGTATATATATTCCTAAGTATTCACTCCTTTATATTTGCCCTATAAAAAGCAACTTCAAGGAGTTGAAAGAATCTTTTTAGAGAGGTAAATAATCATAATTCATAATTTCTTTAGAGGCAAAATCTCTATCCCCACACTGACCTGTATACACAGTGGCAAGAACAGTATAAAAGCATGACAGAATGGAATACACTATGGGCCTTAAATTTCCATGAAATCCAAGACATATGGGGAATAAGGTACTCTTGATTCTAATGGCCAATATTACCAATTATGAGCTTAAATAAGAAAATACTGGGTGTGTTCTAATATGCAGATGATATTTGTTTATATCTTACCGGTATTATAGAAAAGATACATTCTAACTCAATAAATTGAAAAATAGTAAGACCAAAGAAATCAGTGTTCAAATAATCACAAGTACAAAAATAATAAGCATTTTCATTTCCCGTCTCTCTCCAGATTACATCATCTCATCATTTCAAATTTTCTAACCTACATAAAGAGGTTCAGGTAGTGTTAGACTTAAGCCTGAGAATGAATTCAGGGATGAAATAGTGCATATTCATCAGAAGTTTGAATGAGACAAATCTGGCTGAATTCAGAAGTGGGACTTATTTCAAAAAAAGAGCATAGCTTAGGAATAGGAAAGGTTTCTTAGAGGTTGAACTTTTGCTGTGGAATTGTTAGGACCCTTTTTAGCTGTCCCAGTTGGGACTGTCCATCAAGGAAGAATGTGAGGAATGCATGACTGGTGCAGGGACCTATGTGAAAGAGATGAAGTTTCCCTTTCCCTTGCCCCCTGGGGTAGGGTGTAAGGAGATGGGGATGCACTTCCCCAAACCTCAAGTTTTGTGATCAACATCCAGGATACTTGTTCTTTGTTAAAAAAAAAAAAAGTGGGGGTGGGGAGGGGGAATCTAGCACTATTCATGCTCAAATACAAATCCTTTCTTTTAACTCCTTCATTAAACAGATTATTTTTGAGCACCCTCTAACGAGTCAAGCAATCTTGAAAGGCCTAAGGATACTGCTGTAAATGATTAAGAAAAACCTCTTATGCATGTGCATTCTGATGATGAAAGAATAAACAGGTAAACAAACAAAATGACTTTAATAACACTATCATGTTTAAGGAATCTGGTGCTAAGGTAGAGAGTAACAAGGGTAAGAAGGAGGTACAGTTAATGGAAAGGAATTTCTGAAATAACAGGCTAGAGTCTGCATGAAATTGGGGACTGGATTTCAGACAGAAGTGAGGTCTCAAGGTGTGAACAATTTGATGTAGACAGAAACGGAAAAACCTGTGATGGAAAGTTCCTTTCTCTAAAGAATTTTTAGCAATCTAAAACAGTGTTCTTTGTAGTGCTGTGAGGGAGACTTCTTGGTTATTCCCAAACCTCAGGGAGATAAGAATGGAAATGGAAATAGTATTTATTTAATTACTACTAAGAGGAGATACTTGATGTCTGGCTCTCAGAGGCTCTAACTACACTCTCATGACTACTCTGTGAACCATAAATTATTGTTTTAATTCTATAGATGAGGAAATTAGGTTAAAACTTAAAAAAAAAAAAGCTGTCCAAAGGTATGTAAGTGGTTGGTACAAGATTTGAACCCAGTTAATGTTAAAGTCCAGTTGTTACATGAGATTTCATTGCTCATTATTTTTTGGACAGTGCCTAGAGATTAAAACGCATAGAGATTCATTATTAATGTATTAAACCACTGACAAATAATTAATAGGGGAATTAAAAATGAAATGGTTGGGGAAAAACTTAAGAATTGCTTTTATTCATTTGTTTTTACTGAATTAATGTTATAACATTAAATTAGTTTCAGGTAAGTGAGAGTCTGGCAAGATGGTGGTAAAGTGGACTCCAGGCTTGTCACCTCCAAATGTATGTAGTAAAACTGGTGTTAAAAAAAAAAAAAGCCAAAAACCCTGAGGGAAAAACTGATTACCACTGCACACAACAGGAGCTTTAGTCCCATGGAAAGGTTTAGGAAAAACTTTAAGTGAATTCTGTGACAATAAGCCAGTACAACCCATAAGAGGGAGAAGTAACTACCATGCAGAGCCCCCTTCAGCTATTGACTCGGGCACACATAAATATTGGAGCCCCTAAGAAAGACCCAGTTTTGTACTAGAGAAGGGGGTGCAAGAGCAGGCACCCAGGAGGGAGGATATATCACTAGAGAGCTATGGAGGTGAGGACACAAAGCAAGAAACACTGGCTTGAATCTGAGGCTCATAACACAGAATGACTGTAGGGTGAATTGGACCAGAGCATCTGAACTTCCCTATAAAAAAGGCTACTGCTGGAGCCCAGGCTGAGATATCCAAAACACCTGCCACTTCTTACCACAAGTTGAGATATCTCCCACACCTGCCATCACCCACAAACACTTCACAAAAGGAAGTTCAAATTCCTAAACCTATTGGAGGTGATCCTTTAATGCCTATTGTCCCTGCTCTCTTTCATATTTACTGTTAACAGTTCCCCTACTATGCCAACAGTTGCAAAAATAATTGCTGAAAATCTACCCCTACTAAAATCCATATGAAATCAAAACTGAGGATGCAGAAGAACACAGTACAAATATCAGAACCACTCCCGACACCCAGCATCAACTCAGTAGATTTGCAAAACATGGCAGAAGGGGATTTCAAGGCAGCAGACCTGACAACATTGATAGAACTTAAAAACAAAACAAAACAATGGAAGATATAAAACAACAACAGAATAAAGATAATGAAAATATAAGGCAGCTACATTCAGAGAAAAATGGAGTAAGGAATACTATAGCTGATTTTAAAAACATAATTGAGGGCCTGAAAAACCAGACAAATAGAAGTAATGAAAAGGATTAATGAATAAACCTTAAACAAAAGAATTGTTAAGCTGAAACACAATGTTTGAGAATATAGAATAGAAAGTGGGAGAGGAAAAAGAATAAAAAAGCGAAAATAGTGTAAGAATTCTCTGGAAAAACACAAACAAAATTAACATCTGTGACATGGGGATCCCAGAAGGAGAAGAAAGAGAGAAAGGTATGGAAAACCTAGTCAAAGAAATAATCACTGAAAACAACCCTCAGTTTGGGAAATGAACAGAAGTTGTACACCAAGAGGTCAAAAGAGTTCCAAACAAAATAACACCAGACAGACAGACACCAGGACACATAATAATAAAACTGTCAAGAAATAACAGTGCAGAATATTAAAAATATCAATAGAAAAAAAGGATAAACTGTAATGGATCATTAATCAGACTGTTGGGAAATATTCAGCAGAAACATTACAAGCACAAAGGGACCAGAAGGAGATATTTGGAATATTTAAAGAAAAAAATTTCCAGCCTAGAGGTCTTACCCACCAAGATAAACAATCAATATAGAAGGAAGAGTGAGGAGTTCCACTGAAAAGCAAAAACTAAAAGACTTTATCATCCCCACAGTGCAAATGAAAGTAATCCTAAGAGGGTTATTATAAAGAAAAAGAACGATAGATATGAAGGTAACAGACACCTAAGTTACTTCACATAGAGGAGAGAGGATGAATGTAATAATATGGCCCATCAGACTGTCCAACTGGTCACACAAATAGCCCATCAAATGCAAACCTCAGTAGAACCCTTAAAAAATATATACAGAAGTAATAAATAAGAGAATGGAAATGGAACTTAAACAAAACATAATAGCAAGCTCACACCAAAAAAAAAAAAAAACAAAAAAAAACCAAAAAACGTCCAAAAAACAAAGACTAGTAAACCAAAACAAAAACATCACAAAATAGCAACAAGCACCAATATCTCAATTATCACCTTAATCATAAATGGCCTGAACTCAACAATCAAAAGATGTAGAGAGAGTGAATGGAATTAAAAATAAAGTCCAACCTTCTGTTGTCTATGTTAAACTCACCTTACCAAGAAAGAGTTAAAGGTTGGCAGGCAGAGTGATACTGATAACAGCACAATAATACTAGGGAACCCTAATACCCCACTTAGAATAATGGGCGGATCAACAAGGCAAGGAAACAATTTCTTTCTTTCTTTCTTTCTTTCTTTCTTTCTTTCTTTCTTTCTTTCTTTCTTTCTTTCTTTCTTTCTTTCTTTCTTTCTTTCTTTCTTTCTTTCTTTCTTTCTTTCTTTCTTTCTTTCTTTCTTTCTTTCTTTCTTTCTTTCTTTCTTTCTTTCTTTCTTTCTTTCTTTCTTTCTTTCTTTCTTTCTTTCTTTCTTTCTTTCTTTCTTTCTTTCTTTCTTTCTTTCTTTCTTTCTTTCTTTCTTTCTTTCTTTCGATTTATTTATTAATGCATACAAAAGCTGGGTACAGGCCAGAGGCTCAGGGTGTTGGGGGTGAGAGGATTCACCAGAGACAGAGTGGGAAACAGAACAGGCTGACCGAAGTGCACTGCTGAGGGGAGCAGCGGGTGAGGCAGGAGAGGTCAGCTGTACCATGTGGGTTGCTCCCTGGCTGGCTGTAGACAGCTTCATAGGTAGCGTCTTAACCCCTTGCGTCACCAGGGAGACTGGGAAACAACTGCTTAAAATGAGAAGCTAGACCAAACGTGTCTAACAGATATCTACAGAACATTTAACCAAAAAAACTGCTCCATATACTTTTTTCCAAGCGTACATGGAACATTTTCAAGAATAGACCATATCTTGGAACATAATTCAATTGTCAATAAAACCACAATGATTAAAATTTTATCTAGCACCATCTCTGACCATAACACCTTAAAACTAGAAATCAACTATATGAAAAGTATGGGGAAAACTGAGTCATGGAGATTAAACAACATGCTTTTTAACAGCAACTGGATAAAAAAGGAGATCAAATTAGAAATTAAAAAATACCTGAGATGAATTAAAATGATGATACAAGTTACCAGAGTCAATGGGATGCAGCAAAAGTGGTCTAAAGGGGAAAGCTAATTGCAATACAGGCCCATATTAAAAACAAGAAAATTTCCAAATGAAAAACCAATATTATATCTAATGCAACACAAAAAAGAGGAACAAATAACACCCAAAGTTAATAGAAGGAAGGAAATAATAAAAATATGAGTGGAAAGAAATGAAATAGAGATTTTAAAAAACTATGTAAAAAAAATCAATGAAAATAAGAGCTTGTTCTTTGAGAAGAAAAAAATAGATAAACCTCTAGATAGGCTAAGAAAATAAAAAAAATGAGAAAAAATAAGCACAATCACAAATGAAAGAGGAGAACTTACTGATAGCACAGAAATACAAAGATCATAAGAGATTACTGTAACAATCATGTCAATAAATTTGATAACTTTGAAGTAATGGATACATTTCTAGATCAACATAATCTACAAAAACTAGTCGAGGATGAAACAGATGAATTGAAGAAACTGATCACAAACATGGAAATTGAAATAATAAAAAAAAAAATTCTTCTGAAAAATAAAAGCCCAGGACCAGATGTCTTTATAAATGAATTTTATCAAACGAATACTAATATTCTCTTTGCTCCAATTGTTTTTATTTTTATTTTTTAAAGATTTATTTATTTATTTATTTATACAAGCACTGAGTACAGTCAGAAGCACAGGAGGGTGAGAGAATTCACCAGAGCCAGAGTGGGGAGCAGAGCAGGCAGAAGGACCGAAGTACGCTGCTGAGGGGAGCAGCGGGCGGCAGGAGAGGTCTGCTCGCCATGTGGGACCCTCCTCCGGAGGCCGGGGAGCAGCCAGGGATCGAACTGGCGCTGCAGAGGCCCGGGATCGAACTGGCGCTGCAGAGGCCCCGGGCAGCCTCGCAACCCAGCGCTCAACCGCTGCGCCACTGGGGAGACCCTCCAGTTGTTTTTAAACATACAAGGAGAGGGAATCTTCCTAATACATTTTATAATGGCAACAGTACTTTGATATAAAAACCAAAGACAACACAAGAAAAAAATTATAGATAATAGCTGTGATGAACATCAGTGCTAAAATTTTCAGCAAAATACAAGTAAATTTAATTACGCAGTATTTCACAAGGATCATATACTATGATCAAGTGGGATCCATCCTAGGGATGCAAAGATGGCTTACTATATGTTGCTCAATTAATATAATACTATATATATAAACAAAAAGTAAAGATGAAAATCATATGATACTATCAATTGATGCACAAAAAGCACTTGATAAGATCCAGCACCCATTTATGGTAAAAACTCTATTCTCAAGATGAGGATAGAAGGAAACTAACTTAGTATAATAAAGACTATATATCACAAGCCAGCAGCTAGCATAATACTCAATGGTGAAAAATTGAAAGCTTTCCCCATAAGATTCGGTATAATATAAGGATACCCATTGTCACCACTTCTTTTTAACTTAGTACCTAGATGTTTTGTCCAGAGCTATCAGACAAACACAGGAAATAAAGGCAATCCAAATGGAACAGAAGAAGTAAAACTATCATATTTGCAGATAATATATTATACGTAGAAGATCCTAAAAAGTACATCAAAAAGTTATCAGAAAAATAAATGAATACAGTAAAGTGGCAGGCCATAAAATCAACAAACAAATCTATAGTGTTTTTATACACAAAACAAACAAGAAGCAAAAGAAATTAAGAAATAATTTAAAATTGCTTAAAAAAATTAACCTAATAAATAAAAGAGGTTAAAAAAAAACCCCTATCCAGTACTAACTACAAGGTATTATTATTATTAAAGCACTTAGATAGCAACATAAGGAAATGAAAGGATATCTCATGGCTGGGGAAAATCAATATAATCAAAATGACTCTCTTGCCTAAAATGATATATAAATTTAACACTATTCCCATCAAAATCCCAGCAGTATTTATCAAAGAAATTGAACAAAAATTATTGAAATTTATATGGGACTACACAAAACCATATATATACCAACACCTAATCTATAATAAAACATTCATGACCATAAAATGGATTTTAAAAAGTCTTGATAATAAATGGTGCTGGGAAAATTAGAAAGCCACATATAAAGAAAGAACCTGATTACCTGCTAACCATACAGAAAAACAAATTCCAAACAGATTAATGATTTATATGTAAGACTGCAACAATAAAATACATGGAAGAAAACATTGGTGATAAGCTCCACACTATCAATAATAAAGGGATATATGGTGACTCAACCCCTATGGTAAGGGAATTATAAACAAAATTAAACAACTTTGATTACTTCAAATTAAAAAGGTTCTATACAACTGAAAAACTGCACATACATTTCAGTTCTCTAATCTCTATATATTCTATATCTCCCAGGCCTTTACATATTTTAATATTCTTTAGAATATATACATGTTAATGTTTATTGTCTCCCCACCCCCACAAGGGAGAAGGATTTTTATATTTTATTCATTAATGTATATTTTAGTTCCTAACTCCTCTCTTTAACTGATAAATTCCAGTGTGCCTGGGAGAGTGCCTACTATGTGTCAGCACATAGTAGGTAGTTCACTACATATTAGTTGAATATTTGGTCAAAATACTAAGTGACTGACTCAAGAATGAATAAATGAATATAACAAGACCAGCTATCTATTTAAAGTAATAATGAAGGGAGTGATGAAGCTTTGAACTGATGACCTGGATTATTTCTCATTATGAATCTTTTGGACTTTTTCTACATCATTACCTTTAGTTCTCTTCCCAGGCTTTAAAGTGGTAGGAACCACTAGTATTACTGTGAGCCTGACATCTTGGCTAACACCCACTGTTACCATAGTCACACAGCCTTAAGTAAAGAAATAATAAGGAAATGGCATAAGCTAAGTTGTGAAGTAGGCTAGAGTATTTCCACAAGATAATTCTGCTTGTGAAATTCATTAGAAACTCAGAGGCCTCCCATTGAAGGACCCTCAAAAGACCCTGAATGGTCTTTTTTTTTTTTTTTACATATTTCATTTCTTACATTGTTAACTTTTGGACAGTACTTGATTTCTCTTCTCAGGTGTAGTCCGCGTAGTTCTCCCACCACCACAGCACCCTTGATCCATCACCACAGACCCTGTACCCTTTTCTCCCCTGTTTTGACCCCTTTCCTCCTCCCTTTCCTGCTGTATGCCTCAGATCTGTTGTCCACGTGTAAGTTTTGTCTTTTTAGTGGGCCTTTGTTTTGTTTCTCTATATTCAGCATATAAATGAAACTATCCAATATACACCTTTTTCTTTGACTTATTTCACTTTGCATAATCCTTCTAGCTCCATTTATGTTGGCTCAAACATCATGAGTTTATCGTTTTTGATTGCTGAGTAGTAGTCTCACATCTTGATCCACTGAATATTCTTTTTTTTTTTTAAAGATTTATTTATTTATGTATACAAGAGCTGGGGTACAGGCCAGAGGTACGGGGGGGTGAGAGGATCTACCAGAGACAGAGTGGGGAACAGAACAGGCAGACTGACTGAAACACACTGCTGAGGAAAGCAGCAGGCAAGTCAGGAGAGGTCTGCTGCGCCATGTGGGTAGCTCCCTGGCTGGCTGGGGATGGAATTTGTGCTGCAGAAGCTGTGGATTGCTTCATAGTGCTGTGCCTAACCCCTTGTGCCAGCAGGGAGGCCCTCCACTATATATTATTGGCTTAACATAATAATACCTACATTGAGCATTGCACTACAGATGCATTCTGTCATTTTGCCTTCCAAGCTGACAAAATTCTAATTGCCACCAAGGGTTGCCCATAATTTCTAGCTCACTTAAAAAAAGTCAGGCTCTGTGCACCTACAATACTCATAATGCAGTCCCAGTCATGGATCTTGGGAGGTGGTGAATATTAGGTCATCCAGGACATGAGTCAATGAAGTAATCACAAAGATGGTTGCATGGTGTTGCTAAAATCTATGAGAAAGAGGAAATTCAAAATTTAGCCATATCATTGAATTCACTGCCCCAAACTTACTTTTCTAACATGTATCACCAGGAATCTAGGTGTTGGTATATCCTTTGGCTTTTCTGTCGTACTTCTGTGCAAGGCACTCCATGTTAACTCACTGATTTTCTTAAACTGTCAAGCTGAAGTCAAGCAAGATGTCAATCAACTTCCATTTTCTAATGTGAAACTTGTAATTTCTGTTTGGGTTTGTGCCAGGATAGATTTATTATGAGTAAGTCCTCACGTCAATCATTCTCTTCTATTTTCTTAAAAATAACTCAATAAAATGCAGCTTGAGGGAACTTTTTAATTTCTTTTTTATCCTTCAGAGGATGTTTCTAATCATCAGGGTTAAAAAATAAACTAAAATGACATTCTAAATTGAATGGGAGAAAGTACTCTGTTATGTGCTTTTTATTGCTGCCTTTGTTCTGAGAATAACAGGTAATTGATGAAACACTTGGAACTTTCCAGTCATCTACCCTCCCATTTTTGGTTTGATAAATATGCAGTTTGAATTTTTATATAATGATTTAGAACTATAAGAATTTATGCAATTTTTGAGGTGAAATGTGCCATAATTGTTTAAGGGTTAAGAAAAACTTTTTTGTTATATCACCAGTGTAATATATTCTTAACTGCTTCACAAAATGTGCTAAAATTATTAGTTTTTTTATAACTACATTATAGACAGTTAACTATATTATAGATAGCTAACTATATTATAGACATTTAAATATATTATTTTGTAGTTTCTGGGCATCAACAAAAAGAATTATTAAATAAACATATAGGGAAAATAGAGACTTCCTGGTTTATTATTTTAAAGACATTTTATTAATGAAATGATTTAAATAATCAGATCTCAAATGAGACAAAGAAAAGGAAATGACTGATGTCACATCAGAAATATATAACAGATAAAGTGTAATATATGTGTCAACTTTTTAGTGTGCTCATGAGCCTGAAGGAAAGATATCATTCAGAAAAATGCTTCCTGAGAAACTCTTGATCTTGGAAGAGCAATTCCCTTTATTTTCTATGTATGATACTCAACTCTCCACACTATATCAGCATGAACTTTGATTAATTTGCATTATGCAGCATGTTCACAGGAAAGAGACTCAAAGTTGCCTTGCAACAAAGCAAACAAGAAAGTGGATAGACCAATATACAGTGCAAACAAAAGGATTCAGAACACTAAAGATTATTCTAAGTAGGGAAACTAGTTGCATGCTGTAGCTAATTTTCTGAGAAAGACATCATTCAAAATTTAGCATAAACTTCTCTAAATGATAAAATATATGAGGTCTAGCTTCAGTGTTACAGATTAATTTCTCCCTAACCAAAACACATTTGCTGACCTCTCATTGTCACGATCCTCTCTTCCCTGAAATAAATGCATTTTAGCTAGCTTTTTTTTTTTCCTGAAGAGAATATTCATAAGGGTGTGCTTAGATGGAATTCATGGGAGAACAAAAAGATCAAGTTTTCTGGGTGATGAAAATCAAAATTACAAAGTCTATGCTAAACAGCAAAGTGTGTAGTTTCTTCCTCATTGGCTAGCCCAGTGATTTCCAGGTGTGGTGGCACTTCAATCAGCAGCATCAGAATCACCTGAAAACTTGTTAGAAGTGCAAATTTTTAGGCTAAACCTTGGACCTACTGAATCAGGATCTCTGAGGGTGGAGTCCAGCAACCTGTTTTAACAAATACTCCAAGTTATTCTGATGCATCTCTCACAACTTTGGGGCTAGCCCTTGCTAATTAAAGTGTGATTCTTAAACCTGCAGCAAAAGCATCACCTGAATGCTACTAAGAAATTCAGATTCCTGGGCTCTACCCTAGACTCATGTAACCAGAATATGCATTTTAGCAAGCTCCTAACATGATTTCACTGCACATTAAAGTTTGGGAAATACAGAGCTGGCCATTCTGTCAAGGTATTTAGCTTTGGTGAAATTCAGCCATGATGAAAGTGATGGAGGACAAGAACAGAAAGACTGGAAAGGAGGTGTCCCAAGACCAGAACCTGACTCACAAGGAGGTGGGGGTCAAGGGGAATAATGTGACCATTAATCCAGCTGTAGAGGTCATGACCCTCAGGCACCAGTGCCTTATCACAAGGCATGAGACCCAAGCAGGATCAGATGCTCCAGGGAGTGGAGCACAGACCTGAGGGTAAAGATATAGAGATTGGGCCCACCCTGGGATCTCTGGCCCCTTCCTGGTTTTGCCTAGTGTAGGGTAAGGAAAAATGTCAGGCTTTTTTGCCCTCTCACCGTCAAGAGAGATGATGATTCTTGCAATCCTGAATGCATGCCTGATGGCGGGCACCTGGAATAGGGTGCGGGCAGATGTAGATGGGATTCACCTAGGCTAAGACTGTGCTTTTGTTGTAGAGCAACCCCGATACAAAATGGGGTGCCTGACTGTGGGTCCTCACCCTGTATGGGATTAACTCAGGACATCATTTCCCCCTAACACTTTTAAGGGCGGTGTCACAGGGACGCCAGCAAAAGCAAGCCAAAAGAGAAGCTGAGAGATGCAGACGCAGAGAAGCAGAACCACCAGAGAACGCCGGAGAGCCCAGACAGAGTGAAGACCTGCTGTGGACTGGGAGGCCTACCAGCCTCCTGGCCCCCCAGCACCCCAGCCTGCCATATGCCTGGTGAACCCCAATAAAAGACCTGCAAAACCCCTGAGGACTCTGACTACTCCTTTACCTGGTCTGCTGGATCCTAGAAGACCTGCTCAGTGTCCATTCCTGCTCCCTACACTTAGTTATCCCAAATCAGCAACAAATGGGCCACTCCACGGAGGAGTGACCCCTCCCAAACAGAAGAGGACTATATTAGTGCAGTCTCTGTACAGGTTCGGGGCTGCACTCCCACTGCCCACCTGGGACTATGTAGCTCCTTTTCACCAACTCTCTCCCTCTGCAGGGCAGCAGCTTCCTGCCTGCCCGTGACAGCTACCATGCCAGGACTTCTCTTCACTGACCTCCCTCAGTGGAGGCCGCTCTCCTCAAGGTCCCCCGCCTGCAAACATGTAGGTCTCTCTTAGCAAAACCTGTGCCTTTTCCTTTCCCTAATAAACCTGTTCTTTAAGTATGACTAACATCTCTGTCTCATGGAGAAACTCGCCTGGGAAACTCGCAGTGTGAAACGGGTGCTCTGGTGAAACCTTTCCCAGAGTGAACCCAAGGACCCTGCACTCTACAAAACCCCAACAAAAGCACACCTCCAGAGATTCTTATTAAATTGTGTCTGGGGTATTTTCTGGACACCGGGGATTTTTTTTTTTTCCCTTAAAGCTTCCTGGGGATTTCTAATGGACAATGGGGTTGAGAATGACCACATTAAACCCTCAAGCAGACTTTATTTACTTTTGTTTCTTGCAAGCTTAATCACATGGCTTTCAACCTTCTGGAATATTTTAAATTTTTTTTTAATTTATTTATTTATACAAGCACTGGGTATAGTCAGAAGCTTGGGAAGGTGAGAGAATTCACCAAAGCCAGAGTGGGGAGCAGACCAGGCAGACTGACGAAATATACTGCTGAGGGGAGCAGCGGGTGGCAGGAGAGGTCTGCTGTGCCATGTGGGACCCTCGCTGGCGGCCAGGGATCGAACCGGTGCTGCAGAGGCTGCGGGCAGTTTCGCAGCCCAGCGCTCAAATGCTGTGCCACCAGGGGAGGCCCTGGAATATTAATTTAATCTTTAACTGCATTCATAGAAGAACATCCCAGGTAAAAGTGGTGATCATTTCACTTTAAATAATCAGATGAAACTCAAATCACTCCCTTCAGTCTGGACTCTTCTGGAGAAGAATGTAAAAAAAACAAGAGCATGTTCTGAGGGGTAGGACCAAGAGAAACAATGCAAATCATTCCTGTGAGAAATACAGGAATTTGTAACATTCAAGCAGCCTGAACAATCTTTTAAAATACAAATCAGATTTTATCAGTCTGGTGCCTGTCACTTGCCATTGCATTTGGAAAGAAATCTAAGCCTTTTTACCAAATTCCTGCATGATCTGGTGCTACAAACCTCTCCCACTCCCTATATCTACTGTGATCGGTAATTATCTTGTTTACTTATTTATTTTCTTGTTTATTATCTTCTACTTTAGTTGGATAAGGACAGGGATCTTAATTTGTCTTATTCATCACTATATTCTCGACTTTTAGAGCAGTGTCAGCAAAAAGTAAGTACCAAATAATGAATGAAAAATGAAGGAAAAGAGAAGACTTTGGGTATCACGGTACTTGTTTTTTAAATATGCCAGGAACTGTAATTGGAAAAGACTTTAGAATTGAATGACCTGAAGGGCTATTGTTGTAGAGCAACCCCGATACAAAACGGGGTGCCTGACTGTGGGTCCTCACCCGCGCGCTTAAAAGGACTTATCAATGCTCTACTGCAGGCACACGTGAAAGGTTAATAAAAGGTTTATTTACAAGGGAAGGGGAAATGAGGAAATATACAGCTCTGGGAGAAAAGCGGGAGACAAAGTTTTAAATGAGTCCTACCCGATCCGCCGATCTGGAACCCCAAAATGGCGCTCTGAGAGCTGGCCGCCAGCCAGGAGCGGTGAAGCCGGGAGGCGAGCGATCGCGAGCCAGAGAGCGTCCTAGGCCCACGTGTTTGGTTTTTTATATCCAACCTGGCTGCCCAACTCCACCCTCAGGTCCCAGCCACCCTCCCCTTGGTGGTGATGGGATTTGTCTTCCCCAATGTCCTGATGGTTTTAGTCTGGAGTGGGGGTGGAGTCCACAAAGCCTGTATGGGATTAACTCAGGACATCACTTCCCCCTAACAATTCTCCCCTTTCACTTTTTGCCACCATTTCCATGGTGATGAAGATCAAACATATGGATGCTGGGATACAGTCTCAGATGAAAGTTTTCCAGGGTTCCAGTCTGAAAGAAAACGAATCCCTCCAGGTATTGTCCATTGTGGAAAGCAAAAGTCCTCCATTCCTGGAAAAACAGTTCATCAGTCCCAGCCGAAAGAAAACATCTGGAGGCATTAGCCAGAACAAGACAGCAGATATGTCAAGATCACAGGAAAAAAAAATGTTAAAATGGTTCAACTTATGCAAAAATGAATTCTCTCAACCTTGATCCCAAACTTTAACAGCATAGCAAAAGTTTGCAATTAAGTCTACTTTTAAACCATTTTGCCTATTTTTGCATAAAATCACAGGGCAGAATAACTAAGCAGCAATTTTAGCTGGCTTTGTTGAAATACTCCATATAGGATCAGAGCGAACCATTGGCATCCGGTCGATGTAGGCTTCAGGTACAAAGTTAGTCTCATCAGACTCCACCTGGGCTTTCCTCTTCTCGAGGGTACCAGGGCATTTTCGTTGGCCGGGTTGTCCAGTCCTGCCAATGGAGGCAAGCTTCCTCACCTTCTTTGGAGGTCTCTGGAACCCTACAAACAAGGCAAACAGGTTCTCCTCTTCTTGGTTCAGCTCTGTTTCAACTTTCTGGAAGAACTCCACACAAAGCCACACAATGAAACTTATGTCCAATTTTTTTCAGTTTAAACAAAATCCCTATGGAAGTTATACAAAAACAGACTCTGAGATAAGTAGTAAAAGATTACTACCACTATTTTTATGCTGTGTTGGTATCAAGGGGAGAGAAAATGCAAATACAAGTTAGCTTTGTTGGAAAAAAAAATTACAACCTTGCTGCAGATCCTGGTCACCAAAACAAGAAAACTTTGTGGATTTAGAGCAAAATGCAAAAAAAATCATCAGTATTATTATGTCAAGGAAAACCTAGTAAATATGAGGCGTATGTCCAAGTCTATTCAGTCCTTAGTAGAAAAGTTTTACTCTCAACAGTTCCATCAATAGGAATCTGTTGAGACCTTTTCTCCCTATATTTTCAGAAACAATTTCTGTAGATGTGAAACAATTGAATTATATAATATTACAAGGTGACAATCACCATTGACAATTTACATACATACCAGATACTACTGTTAACATTTTGTACATACCAAAGTTTTACCATTTTCCCAAGTGACAATGCTTCCCTTCCAGTTTTACTTCATTAGGTAAAATCCAAATAGAAAAAAATTCATCTAATGCCTTTCCCAGGAGGAAAGGGAGAAACTTTGTGGAGTGTCTCAGGAGCTCTACTGAGGTTCCACAAAATTTCCTTGCATCAGCCAAATGACAGGCTACCAAATTTGTACTTGAATTTAGATTTCTGGGAAGCTTTGCCATAAATATCAGAAAAATAACAGAAACAACAATGTTCAATCTCTATGAAGGCACCGGCTTAGTTCAGTAGCACAATGTTGACAATCAAACCATAACCTTTAGTTTTTTTCTCATAACTGGAGACTCTCTTTTTTTTTTTTTTTTTTTTTCAACGTCTATGGGCACCATGTATACCAATTAGTCAATCACTTGAGGTCAAGACAAGGACACAAGGAAAGGACATACAGACATACAACATATAGACACAAAGAGCTCATTAGTTACCATTTATCACGCGTGGGATATCTCATGCAACTGCAGTTTCACTCATTGGCCAAAGTAACAAAAAGAAAGCAGAGAAAAAAATCTCAAAGGTAAAAAAAAGCAGAAAGTTAAAAAAATAACAAAATCAAAATCAAGATTGAAAACCTTTCTGTGTAAAAAAAAATAGTGGCACCATATGCATGATCCTAGATGTTATTTCACGTCTCCTAAACTTTGAAAAGAAGAAGATTGGTTAGAGCATGTTAGTTTTCTCAGGGTTTCTTCAGGAAAAAAAAATGAGTCCTTGGGTATCCTGTAACAATAACTGGAAAAGAAGTCAGTAACATTCAAGTTTTTGTCTGTTTCTTAAACAAATACCTCAAGTCCTCAATGGGTTCACAAGACCAGTGGGACTTCGTCTCTGGGTCAGTTCCTCCTGGGGCTTTCTTAACTCTGGAATGATGTACCCAGGGTTTTATGCCTGCAAGTTTCAGAGAAGTATGTGTGCTCAACAAGACATCATAGGGACCAGTCCATTTTTCTGACAGCTGGTTTTGAGCATCCCCGCTCTGCCAAGTCTTCAGTAAGACCTGATCTCCAGGTTTGAAGGGATGCAATGGTTGATCAGGAGGCATAGAGATCCTTGAGGTTGCAAAGTTATGAATCACTGCCAGAACCTCCTGGATGTGTTTCACATATTGCGTGATCCGGCAATCTTGTGTTATTTCCGGACTGGCTTTCAGAACTGAGGCCTGAAAAGGTCTTCCAAACACAATCTCAAAGGGGCTTAATTGTAGCCCACTTCTAGGTGCCACTCTTATGCGGAGGAGGGCAAGGGATAGTACCTGGTCCCAACGAAGTTGTGTTTCTTGGCACAGTTTTGCCAAGGTTTTCTTCAAGGTGTGGTTCATCTTTTCTGTTTGCCCGGAAGACTGCGGTCTCCAAGCAGCATGCAATTTCCAGTTTATCTGTAACGCACTGCTTACTGCATGGGTGACGTCAGAGACAAATGCCGGCCCATTATCACTCTGGATAGAGTCCGGCAACCCAAAGCGAGGAATTATCTCTTTCAGTAGCTGTTTGGCAACCTCGGAAGCTTTTTCCGTCTTTGTGGGAAATGCTTCCACCCATCCCGAGAACGTGTCGACAAAAACCAAGAGATATTTGAAATTGCCTGTTGTTCTAGGCATTTGTGTGAAGTCCACCTGCCAGTCCTCAAAAGGACACTTGCCCCGATATTGAACCCCAATGGCTTTAGGGTGGGAGTTAGTCTTGGGGTTATTCCTGGCACATAATTCACAACCTCTGCTGATCCGTTGTGCTATTTTGTGTAAATATGGGCCCTTCAAATATGGGCGCACTGTTTCTAATAAGGCATCTCTCCCATAGTGAGATCCCTCGTGAAGATGTTTTAGCACCGGATATACCAGGGCCTCCGGGAGGAGTATCATCCCATGAGAGTTTACTCTCCAAGTAGAGCTGGGATCAAACTCAGTAAATCCCCATGCACGAGCTCTCTCCTCATCCCGCTCGGTGTATTCAGGAGCATACTGAGTCAGGTCCACAAGAGGGATGAGTGCACCCTGGAGGGCAGAATGGGCAGAACGGGCAGCGGCCTTAGCCACCCGATCGGCTGCCCTGTTGCCCTTTGCCATGTCAGACCCACCCTTTTGGTGGCCAGGACAATGCATCACGGCAACAGCTGATGGTAAAGCTACTGCCTTTAACAGGGCCAGGATTTCTAATGGATGTTTGACATCCTTGTTACTGGCAGTAAGAAGTCCCCGCTCCTTCCAAATGGCCCCATGCATGTGGAGAATCATAAAAGAGTACTTGGAGTCGGTAAATATATTGACTCTTTTACCTTTCGAGAGTTCCAATGCACGGGTCAGGGCTATTAATTCAGCTTTTTGCGCTGATGTACCTGCCGGAAGAGCCTTGGCCTCCACGGTGTTCTGGAGCGTCACCACTGCATATCCAGCACATCGACGGCCTTGGTCCATGAAGCTGCTGCCATCTGTAAATAGCTCCCACTCTGGGTCTGGCAGAGGCTGGTCAGTTAGATCTGGTCGGCTGGCATACACTGTGTCTATGGTTTCTAAACAATTGTGGATTAAAGTGTCATCCTCAGGTCCATCTGCATTGCTTGGAAGCAGTGTGGCGGGATTCAGGGAGTTAGAAACCTGCAGCTTCACATTAGGATTGTCTAACAGAGCTGCTTGATATTTTCCCATTCGCCCGGCAGTCAACCAAAGTCCACCCTTCTGCTCCAGCAATGTCAAGACCTGATGTGGCACACACACAGTGATGGGCTGACCCAATGTAAACTTCTCTGCCTCATGTAGGAGGTCACAAGTGGCAGCCACAGCACGCAAACATGGAGGCCATCCCTTAGTGGTGTGGTCCAATTGTTTGGACAGATATGCAACGGGCTGCATTTCTGGTCCCAACAATTGGATTAGTACTCCAAGGCCAACGCCCTGTCTCTCATGTACATAAAGTTTGAATGGCTTCCTAAGATCTGGAAGCCCTAATGCTGGTGCTGAAATCAACTTTACTTTTATTTCTTCAAAGGCCTTTTGACATTCTGAGGTCCAAGACAAAGGTTCAGAGTCCAGGCCTTTGAGAGCATCGTACAAGGGTTTTGCTATTAATCCAAAGTTAGGAATCCAAATCCTGCAAAACCCAGCCATACCCAAAAATCCACGCAACTGTCGCCGGTTGCTGGGGACTTTAAGGGCTGAAATTACTTGTTTCCTTTCTGTCATCAAGCTCCGTCTGCCTTTCCTAATTTCAAACCCCAAATACGTCACCGTTTGTTTACAGATCTGTGCCTTTTGGGGTGACACCTTATAGCCACATTCTGCCAGGTGGTTCAGTACCACTATGGTATTTTCCAGACAAGATTTGTAGTCTGGACTTGCAATCAATAAATCATCTACGTATTGCAACAAGACGCCCTGGTTTAATTGAACCTTCCTGAGATCCCTGGCCAGTATTTCCCCAAAAATAGTTGGGGAGTTCTTAAACCCCTGTGGAAGCACAGTCCAGCAATACTGGAGAGTGCTCTTGGACTTAGGGTCTTGCCACTCGAAGGCAAAAAGCGGTTGATCCTGGACATCTATTGGGATACAGAAAAAGGCATCCTTCAGGTCTAATACCGAAAACCACCCAAAATCACCAGGTATGGCAGTTAATAAGGTGTAGGGATTAGGCACAGTGGGATGTAAATCCCGAACAATGTCATTAATGGCCCTTAAGTCTTGGACAAAACGGTACTCACCTGTATGGGGTTTCTTCACTGGCAGAATCGGAGTGTTATACGGTGAGCGACAGGGCCGAATGAGTCCAGATTGAAGGAACCTTTTCAATACTGGCTCAATTCCCCTCAAGGCTTCCTCCTTTAAGGGGTATTGCTTCCTCCTCGGGGTTCTACTCCCCTCTATCACTTCTATCTTTACAGGCTCAGCATTTTTCGCACGTCCTGGGGTTCCATCAGCCCATACCCATTTACTTACTCTTTCAACAATTTCTGGAGGTAAAATTTCACCTTTCGGTGGAACATCTTGAGTAAGCAACATCTGGAACCGCAGAGCATGCTCTGGAGGCACCTGTAGGTGAAGCCTCTGATGTTTTGGTGAGAATATAATTCGTGCGTTGAGCTTACTTAAAAGGTCACGACCAAGGAGAGGGATTGGACACTCTTCCATGTATAGGAAGCTGTGCTGGAGCTGTGTGGTGCCTAGCCGGCACTCCAAAGGTTGCAGGAAGGGTGTCTGTTGTGACTTCCCTGTAACCCCAATGACTGCTGCAGTCTTTTTGCTCATTTTAGTTAATTTCGAATTCAAAACTGAGTATGTTGCTCCAGTGTCCACCAAGAAATCAATCAGACGATCCCCCACAGCGAGGGTTACCCGGGGCTCTGAGGGGGTTATTCTAATGGGCTTCTCTAGATCTAGTGGAGCCCCTGGGCACCCCTATTCTGCATCTGAACTTTCTCCATGAACTATCATTTGTCTCCTTTCCTCTGCACTCGACTCTAGATTCCTTCTACTCTGTCTGTATTCCCTCCTATCTTCACCTGAGGCTCTACCCTGTGCTGTCATTTGTCTCCTGTCCTCTGTACTGGGCTCTCGATTCCTTCTCTGTCTGTATTCCCTGTCATCATCTGAGCCTCCACTCTGTGCTAACATTTGTCTTCTTTCCTCTCTCCTTGGTTCCTGGTTCTGTGTGCTCCTTCTATATTCCCTCCTGTAACCCCTACGTGAATCATCATGTCTTGGGGTTCTCTGTCTTCTATCCTGCCTTCTATAATTATTGCGTCTGCCGCTTCCCTGTAACCTGGGACAACTGTACTTCCAATGTCCCTCTTCCCTACAGAAAGCACACTGATTTCTTCCTAGGGGTTCACGTCTCTGTCCATTATTGTTTCCCTGAAACCCTGTTCTGTGTTCTCTTTGTAAAAAAACAGTCGCAGGTTTCGGTCTCCTGTGCTCTCTATTATTATAAACCCTGAATGCCAGGTCCACTACCTGGGACGGACTCATCTCAGTGACGCCGTCCACCTTAGCTAACTTTTTCTTTATGTCTGGGGCACTATGGGTAATGAAAGCCGTAGTGATCAGACGAGCATTTTCTGGGGCATCTGGGTTTATGTCCGTGTGGTTAGTGTAAGTTTGAATAATCCTCTCAAGGAACTCTGACGGATCCTCATTAGCTCCTTGCTCGAGTTCCAATATTTTGTTAAAGTTTTTTTGTTTGGGGATCCCCTGCTTCAGTCCTACCAATAAGCATTTTTTATAGAGATCCAACATCGCCGTTCCTCCATTGTTAGGGTCCCATCCAGGATCTCTCTCTGGGACAACAACCTCCGGCTCTGGGGACTGCCTATCCTGTTGGTGGAGACGGTCAGCCTCCTCCCTGGCTTTCCTGAATACCATCCTCTGCTCATCCAGCGTTAATAAAGTATGCAGCATGGACTGTATATCTGCCCAGTTAGGGCGGTGGGAGACAAAGATAGAGGCAAACAAGTTCGCCATCCTCTGAGGAGCCTGCCGGTACGAGGGAACAGAGCTCCTCCAATTTAGGAGGTCCGCAGTACTGAACGGATGGTGCGACCAAAAGTACCCAGCAGGTCTCCCATGTTCATTTAAGCCACCCATTGGCATCTGGCGAAGGGGAAACTGCCCTGCCTCAGGTTGATCCTTCCTGCCAAAATGGGTGCCGAGTCTAGTGTGGGGAGGGGACGCCATTTTAGTGTCCTCCCCAGAGGGCAGTGGAGGCTGTGCAGCCTCAGGGGTCTGTACGGGAGGGGCTTTGTCACGTGGAAGAGGATTTTGTCCTCGTGTATTTAAAGTATTTAAAATATGATGCTCCTCCTCTTCTAACTCTGCTCGCTGGCTGTCCTCATGGAAAGGGGAAGGTCTATCCTTTCTCTGCACCATTAGCCTAGCCTTCGCCTCCGCCATATCTAATTTATGGAGGGCGGCCTGCATCTGGTCCTGCATACCTTTAAAAGCTGACTCAAAAGTCCGATTTTGTTGTTGCACTTGAGACAGCATGCTTTGATAAGCTGACTCAAAAACGTTACGATTTTCATCCCTTATACTCTTAATAGTTAAATCAAAAACCTGATTTAGTTGTTGTATGGCCACGTTAAAAGCCTGAATTTGTTGTTGCACATTCTCAGTATGTGAAGTAGAACTTCTACCTCTCACAGAAACAAGAATGTAGCAAACTGCGCTTACACATATTACCAAAAAACCACCCAGAAGCACAGTCTGTAAAGGGATGGCTTGTAAACCACCCATGTATGTATACAATAGTAAAATCACGTGCCATACACCAGGCTTCATCAAATTATTTATATTAATGAAACTGGTGGTGATATTTAATGGAAGAAGGCTGCTCAAATTCAAGGCCGGAAGGAAACTGAAAGAACTCAGGCTAGGGATGAAACTGTATAGGCTCATGGTTGAGGCCATATTTGAGTCAAAACACACCCACAAGGGCTGTACGCACAGGGAAAAAAAAAAAAAAACAGACTTTTCAGGACTAGAGACAAATATTATACTGCTAGTCCTGCAGAACTAGTGCGCTTATGGTGACCAACGCAAGGAATGTTACTTTGGGCTGGTCAACCGCGGGTGTAACTTGGAAACCACGCTGGGCGCCAAACTGTTGTAGAGCAACCCCGATACAAAACGGGGTGCCTGACTGTGGGTCCTCACCCGCGCGCTTAAAAGGACTTATCAATGCTCTACTGCAGGCACACGTGAAAGGTTAATAAAAGGTTTATTTACAAGGGAAGGGGAAATGAGGAAATATACAGCTCTGGGAGAAAAGCGGGAGACAAAGTTTTAAATGAGTCCTACCCGATCCGCCGATCTGGAACCCCAAAATGGCGCTCTGAGAGCTGGCCGCCAGCCAGGAGCGGTGAAGCCGGGAGGCGAGCGATCGCGAGCCAGAGAGCGTCCTAGGCCCACGTGTTTGGTTTTTTATATCCAACCTGGCTGCCCAACTCCACCCTCAGGTCCCAGCCACCCTCCCCTTGGTGGTGATGGGATTTGTCTTCCCCAATGTCCTGATGGTTTTAGTCTGGAGTGGGGGTGGAGTCCACAAAGCCTGTATGGGATTAACTCAGGACATCACTTCCCCCTAACACTATCACTAAGAGCAAATGGTGAGTATCGCAAGGGAAATTCACAAAACTAAACGGGGCAGCAGCCAGCCAGTGGAAGAATTAAGTTGTACTTAGAAGGGTGCAAATTTCAGTTGGATGGCATTTGGCGGTTGTAAATGAAGTGATTTGAGCATTCCTAAGGTCACTGGTTTCAGTAACCTCTGACATCCTATTCAGTGTCATGACGAAGAGATTAAAAATACAAGGGGCTTCTAAGGACAGGTGCGCTGTCAATATTGGGAAGATAGCACAGGAGGCCTTACAACAATCCAGAAAGGCAGAAATATTTTGAAGTCAGGCCCTAGACTTGAAAAGGTAAAGTTCCTGTGTAAGATGTTAAAGGACTAAGCATAGCAAGACAGCAGCCATTTTAAGGAAAATGACCGTTTTGAAGAGCACAGCTGTCCGTTGCAGGGTAAAACCACAAGAACCACAAGGCAAGGATGAACAAAACTTAAAGGCTGCCAAAGAAAGGTACATAATCAGATCGAACTTGGTCCCCGTTGTGAAAGGTCCCCATTTTCTGATATGAAAGGTCCCCTTTTTCTGCTGTAACAGAGTATAAAAAACAGCTTGTCACCCTTAAAGGGGTCCTTCTCTCAACCTGATGAGACTGCTGTGTCAGTACACCAGGCAGAGTCGGACCTTAGCTTAAGCTAGCAATAAAGCCTTTTTGCTTTTGCATCTGTGGCTCCGTGTAGTCTTTGGGAACCCTGGACGGAGTTGAGGCGCCAACTCCTAACACCTGATTTCATTTTTATTGAAGAATAATCAATATACAACATTAAATTAACTGCAGGTGTATAATCTTATTCTTTGACATCTGTATGTAATGTGAATTGATTATCATATTGTCTGCTACCATCCATCCTTAGCAATTTTTCAAATTTGCAATACAATAGCATTGCTTAGGAACTTTTTTTTATTTGAACAAACAACTCTGTTCTCATCAGCAAGTTTTAAGGTGACCATTGTACAATATTACAATATTGTATGCTTTCATAGTATACTTTCATAGTAAGATTTATATTTTTCCCTTTGTAAAAGTGTGACATGTTCATTGTAGGTTTTCATTTCATAAAAAATTGTAAACATTGCTTATTTTG
Organism: Talpa europaea; assembly: GCF_964194135.1. Lineage (NCBI taxonomy): Eukaryota > Metazoa > Chordata > Mammalia > Eulipotyphla > Talpidae > Talpa > Talpa europaea. The sequence continues at coordinate 31,081,425 of NC_140071.1, forward strand.
TTATCATTTATCTATACCATTTTAATGGCTTTTGAGTACACAGTGTACAGTCATTTATGAAACCAATTTTATATTGATATCCTTGTAGCAGCTCCTTGTGTATCCCTATTATGTTAAAAAGATAAATTCCCAGTAATGAAACTATTAATGTAAAGCATATACCACTATTTAAAACTTTAATAATTGTTATATTTAATGATGAACTTGGGTCACTAATATTTTATTTATTTATTTTAACATTTATCAATTTTTTCACTTTTTTAGACAATATTTGCTTGCCCCCACCCCCTCATATTGAGTCCCCATTGAATTTCCTTCCCCAAGGCACCGGTGCACCAACACCGCAGTCCCCTGTGCTCCTCAATCCCTCTCTCTCACCCTCTCCCTCCTCCCCCCCTGCAGTATGTCTGGTTTACAATTGTCTGTTTTTGCTTTGTTGTGGTTTGTACTGTAATTATTATTTTTTTTACACTGATGTCCTATTTGTTTCCCCTATATTCCTTTTATAAGTGAAACCATCCAATATTTTTCTTTTTCCTTCTGGCTTATTTCACTGAGCATAATTCCTTCTAGCTCCATCCATGTTGCTGCAAATGGCATGAGTTTATCTTTTTTAATTGCTGAATAATATTCCATTGTGTATATATACCATATCTTCCTGATCCAGTCATCTATTTTTGGGCATTTGGGTTGTTTCCAGGTTTTACCTATTGTAAATAGTGCTGCAATAAACATAGGCGTACAGGTGCTCTTTTGATTCACTGTTTTTGTGTCGTTTGTGTAGATCCCTAGTAGTGGAATTGCCAGATCGCATGGTAGGTCCATTTTTAGTAGATTGAGGAACCTCCGGGCAGCTTTCTAATGGTTGGATTGGGTCACTAATATTATTTGTTTGAAGAGTCAGGCAAATAGTGATTTATTTTGGGATGAATTCTTCCAAAGAAAATTAAAATATAAGAGGTTGGGCATGATAAAATTTATTTATTTACAAAAATAAATCAACTTTCTGGAAGTATTCATTCACCAAAGGTTCCATTCCACAGGTTATTATACATTTCCCTCCTCTGGCTTTGAGAGAAATTTGACACATAACATTTTATAAATTTAAGGTATATGGCAGGTTGATTTGATATATTTATAAACTGTAAACTAATTACCACCATGGTGTTAGTTACCATTTCCCCGGTCACATCATTATTTTATGATAAGGACATTTAAGATCTATTTTCTTACCAACATTCAAGTGTATGATACAATATTAACAATCACCATCTTGCGCACTAGCTCTCCAACTTGTTGATTTTACTGTGGAAGTTTGTACATTTTGACCAGTATCTTTCCCCCACAACCTCTGGTAATCACCATTCTTTTCTCTGTTTCTTTGAGTTTGACTCTTTTAGGTTTCCCATATAAGTGATATTCTACAGTATTTGTATTTCTCTGTCTGACTTAGTTTATCTAGCACAATGTACTAAAGCCTTATCCAGGTTGTTGCAAATGCAGGCAGGAGTTCATTATTTCTCATGCTTAATCATATTCCATTATATATATACACACACACACACATGTATATGTGTGTGTATATGTATGTATGTGTGTGTGTGTGTGTGTATATATATATATATATATATATATATATATAAAATCATCCTTATTCATTCATCTGTCAATGAACACTCATGTTTGCTTCCCTAGCTTGGCTGCTATGAGTATGTTGCCATGAACATGGGATATATTGTTTAAAAATCCTGATTTCAGGGCCTCCCCGGTGGCGCAGCGGTTGAGCGCTGGGTTGCGAAGCTGCCCGCAGCCTCTGCGGCGCCGGTTCGATCCCCGGCTGCTCCCCGGTCACCAGCGGAGGGTCCCACATGGCGCGCAGACCTCTCCTGCCGCCCGCTGCTCCCCTCAGCAGTGTACTTCGGTCCTTCTGCCTGCTCTGCTCCCCGCTCTGGCTCTGGTGAATTCTCTCACCCTCCTGCGCTTCTGACTGTACCCAGTGCATGTATAAACAAAACAAACAAACAAATAAATAAATAAATAAAACATGCCTCTATTTAAAAAAAAAAAAAATCCTGATTTCAATTACTTTGTAAGTGGGATTGTTGATCATATGGGAGTTATATTTTAAATTTCTTGAGGAAAAAGGATTTCCTTTCACTACATCCTCACCATTACTTTTTATCTCTTGCCTTTTTTTATGATAGCCATTCTAACTTCATGTGATTTGGAGAGAAATCTCTATAGTTCTCTTTTCTTTGCTGAAAACTATGTTTTAAAATAACATTGACTGGCAGGTCTACAGTCAGACTGGATACAGTTTCAGCCAATACCATTGTAGCAAGAGTTTCTCTTTCTTTTATTCCCTACAGTCCCTTGATTGACTTTGACCCCAGCAGGGTTCTCCCCTGGTGATCTGCAACAGCTGTTAATCTTTTGTGGTCTGATCTTCATCCTATGCAAAAGAGGGAGAAACTTTGTTCTAGGATTTCTAGAAGTGTTTCTTTGTCTCTCTTTGGGTCAGGTGCTTATCAATGGGCCAATCACTATGACCAAGATATGTGGCATGCTGCTAAATTCTGTGCCACACATTCATCCTATAGCTCATGTGCTTTGATGGAGGGAGAATTAGAATCAGGGGATCATTGCCAGGAGAAACTGAGTGGATGCCTGCTGGTAAAAACCAACCATAGATATCATTTTCCCCATATAGTGGCTTTTCTAGTGCTCCCTTTTCATTTCAGATTCAGTTAAATGAACCAATGCTTTCTTAATTCAATACCATGCTACAATAAAGTACTGAGTGCCTGTTTTATGCTTGGCCCTATGTTAGTTCTTAGAAGCAGAATGAAAATGACATGGATCCTTTCAAGAAGCCCATAGACAAGAAAAAAATTAATTATTTCTAAATATTTTATATTTTTGTGACATAATTTAATCTTTTGGCCTCATCAATATTATCTACTTTACACAATAGTTTTAGGAAAACAGAAACCTGCTCATATTAGCTTGTTTGATACAGTTTTGTAGACAATTCCTTTTCAGTGAAGAGTCTTCAATGGACATTATTTTTTCAGAGCCTGAAAGGATATTGAGAATTCATGAAGTAGCTACTTTTTCTTAATCTGTCTTATACTATCAGATTTCATAAATTTTTGTGATACAACTCATTTTATTCTCAGAATTAAAGAAAAAAAAAACAAAAACCTTCCATAAAAGAAAGTGCTGTATGGAATAACCTAACACAAATCAACTAAAACACTTTTTTTTTAAAAAAGAAACTTCAGATGGAAAAACAACCATTGAAAATTTTAAAAAAGAGGCTGCTTAGGTAGGGAAAATTTCCTTCAAATGTGCCTGGGACTTGGATAATCTGAAAATGAACATGGTATCACCATCAATACCACCTTGTAGAGAATCAAGATCACCAAATACATGATCATCATGATGCCCTAGGATAGAGACTTGATGAAAAACATGATACAGGTGCATTTCAGACTGTCTGTCTTGTCTTGATTATTGCTGCAGGTGTTAGTGAATTTGAAGTTCGTGTCTTCAAGCATGGGAAGACACATGAGCATACCCTTCTGCTTACATACTGGGTATGAAACAAGTCTAGTTGTTGGTATTTTTTTTTCTAAAACCTGGAAACAACCCAAATGCCCAAAAATAGATGACTGGATCAGGAAGATATGGTATATATACACAATGGAATATTATTCAGCAATCAAAAAAGATGAACTCATACTATTTGCAGCAAAGTGGATGGAGCTAGAAGGAATTATGCTCAGCGAAATAAGTCAGAAGGAAAAAGAAAGATACTGGATGGTTTCACTTATAGCAGGAATATAGGGGAATCAAATAAGACATCGATGTAAAAAAATAATAACAGTAATTGTTAATATTAACAAGATGGATTCCACTGAACTACTCCATAGCCAGAAGCAATTCAAGAAAATCATTAGGGAAATCAGCACCTACATTGGGAATACTGGATACATACCTGACATGTAACATCTGTATCAATTTCTGGTAACAGTAGTGACATGACTAAAGCCAAGTGCTAACATGTCTTGGCTTGAGGGATGGAAAGTTACTGTAAAGATGGCACTGTCAGTTGGACCACATTGCTTGAACCTCTGGATTGTATCTTTTAACAACTCATTCAAATTACAAGCCCTTGTACCTGCCCCTCCAGATTATCTGAAAAATTGTGTTTTGGGATTGTCCCTATGGGCTGAGTTGAGATCAGTGTTCTTATTGTTTTTAATATATTTTATATAATTCTTACATCATTTTTCATTTTTGCACAATGTATGCATTTTCATTTTGGTTATATTCGCCATACAATTCCCACCCCCCTTATTTTGACCCTAATCCCTCCTCTTCTCCCTGTCCCCCTCCCATAATGTGTCTCTGGTTTATAGTTGCTTGTTGATAATGATTTTTTATTTATTATAATTAGTCTTTTTCCTGGTCCCTTATTTAGGTTTTCTAAATTCCTGCTATGAGTGAGACCATTTGGTATTTTCCTTTTTCTTTCTGGCTTATTTCGCTGAGTGTGAGATCAATGTTCTTAAACATAGCACAATGGTCTCCTTTGCTCCAGTCAATGTCAAAATTTAAGTCTGTTGAAATGCACCATGAAGCTTTGATGAAGCTTTGAGACAATGTGGGCTCCTATGTTAAGAATGTTAAGAATGTGCCTCTCAAAGATCTTCTTGGCAATGTGGCTGGTGACAGCAAAAATGACCCACCAGTGGAAGCATCTTGCTTCACAGGTCTGGTCATTATCAACTATCCAGGCCAAATCAGTGCTGGATATGCACCAATACTGGATTGTCATACAATCACATTGGTCACAAATTTGCTGAACTGAAGGAGAAGATTGATTTATCTTTCTATAAGATGGTCCCAAATTCTGTCTTAGGCTTGGCCTTGTGTTAGTTCTTAGAGCAGCAAAACTGAAAATGACATGGATCCTTTCAAGAATCTGGTAGTGCTGCCAGAGTTAATATGCCTCCTGGCAAGTCCATATATGTGGAGAGTTTCTTTGACTATCCTCCCATGGGCTGTTTCACTGTTCATGACCTAAGAGAGTTGCTGTTTCATGGACCAGAAAGCAACTGAAACTAGTAAGGTCTCTAAGTCTGTCCAGAATGTTTGGAAGTTTAACTGAAAGTTATCCCCAATACCTGCCACTCCAATGATGGAAGACCTCAACTCAATTGGCCATTTAAGTTGAATAATAAAAGACTCATTGATAATTATGCATTATGAAACCTTTAAAATAAGTGTTTATGGGTGATTTTCTTTATCTGTGACAGTTTTAAGTTATTCGTTTTTAAAGTAGGGACTTTCAATAGAAATAAATTGAACAAAGATCTATCACAAAATTTCAGACCCATTAAAACAAAATTTACTGGAAAAAAAAGGAGGCATCAAGAGACATTTTAGAGTTAAAATCTTTTAATTTTGCTCATTTGTAAGGTGGTTAAGGTGGTTATTTGATATTTACTATATAACTTAAATAATGCAAGTTCCCAAATGAATTGTATTTTCTTCTTCTTTTCTCTCTTTTTCTTCTTTCCAATCTCCATCATGACTTTTTGTTTCCTTGTCCTCCCTCTTTACTATCCATTCTCTGAATATTCCTTTGTATCTGTAATACCTGAAATTTTATGGTGGATCTTTTCAATTTGTTTTGTTTTTTTCTTTTTCTTATATTGTCTTATTACCTATATATGTAAGTACACATACATACATACATACTAATATATATGTTTGTCAGTGTGTATTTTTCTATCAAGTTGTATCTGGTTAGAAACAGAACATTGCACTCATTAAAACAAGCGTGGATATCACTATATCATTAAGAAGGTGCAGAGTCTGATTGATCTATGGTCCCTTGATTACTCAGTCCCTGGATGGCAGTAAAACAAATTCTCCCTGATGTAGGTGTCTAAAAAAAGTAATTAATTTTTTTGCCTTTTATATTTATGCCCATTCTGTTCAGTACATTCAAGTTTATGGTTATTTCTTCTGAATGGATTGTTCCTTTATCTTGGCTAGTGATATTTGGCCTTATTTTGCCTGATATTAATATTTTACAAAGCTAGTATTTTGATAGTGTCTCTTTTTAAAAAATTTTTCAGTTTGCCTTTATTTTAATTAGGTTTTTTTGGAAGCAGAATATAGATTAGTAGCAAAGAATTAAGAAACAAAAGAAGTGATAGTTACTATCACTTGAACTACTGTAGTTTTGTGACAACAAAAATGTTTATATTTGAACTTCCTTCTACAATTTTACTTTGTATTTTGTGTTTTTTAACCTCCTTCATTTTCTGTTAGATTTATAAAATTTTCTTTATTCTGGTATTTGAAAGATATAAATTATATTTTTATTGTTTTAGTAACACTTGAAATATTAAGATACATTTTTAGTTATAGTTTCCTAGTCTTTAAGTTTATTTTTTATAAAACTTGGGAATTTTTCTCATTTTTATTCACATTTTAAAAACTTGCTCTTTCCTGTGCTGATGAAACTCTCCTTACATATATGTATATGTATAAATATTTATAAATATATTTATATAATTTAACATAAATTTTAATATAATTATTTGATAGTTTTTATTTAATATAGTTATGATGTGATTTATCAATGTGATTAATATAAATAATATAACATTTATATTATTAAATAATATAATCCTTTTATATTATGTAATATGTCCCAGAAGCGCTAATCTTTCCCCCAACTTTTTTTTTTTAAAGATTAATTTATTTATGCATACAAGAACTGGGGTACAGGCCAGAGGTGTGTGTGGGGGTTGGTGAGAGGATTCACCAGAGACAGAGTGGGGAGCAGAACAGGCAGATGACTGAAATACACTGCTAAAGGGGAGCAGCCGGCAAGCCAGGAGAGGTCTGCTGTGCCATGTGTGTAGCTCCCTGGCTGGCCCGGGATCAAGGTCATCTTGCAGAGACTGCAGATAGCTTCACAGTGCTGTGCTTAATCCCTTGCACCACCAGGGAGGCCTACCCCCAACTTTATCTTCTGTTCTTCAGATTTAATTTTTTCTGTGGACGTAACTTCAAATTCACTGCCTTGCCACGGTCACCGCCATTCTGCTGTTAAGTGCATCCAAATATTTTTTTAATTTCAGACATATTTTTCAGTTCTAGAATGTCCATATATTAATATATTTCTCTGTTGAAATTTTTTTAATGTGCACATATTTTCCTTCATGTAGTTGAACATAGTTATATTAACAGTTTTAAAATCCTTGTATTTTTCTTCAGATTGATGATCATCTCCCATTGGTTGCTTTCTTTTTTTTTTTAAAGATTTATTTATTTATGCATACAAGAGCTGGGGTACTGGGCAGCGGTGTGGGGGGTGAGAGGATTCACCAGAGTGGGGAACAGAACAGGTAGATCGATGGAAATACACTACAGAGGGGAGCAGCGGGCAAGTCAGGAGATGTCTGCTGCGCAATGTGGGTTGCTCCCTTGCTGACTGGGGGATCAAACTTGTGCTGCAGAGGCTGTAGCTTAACCCTGTGCACCACCAGGGAGGCCCCTCCCTTTGGTTTCTGTTTATAATGTTCTTCACTTGAAAGTGGGTCATATTTTCTTGATTGAGTAATTTTGGATTTTATCCTGGATGTTGTGAAATTTTATGTTGTGGAAACTCTGTTATATTCCTCCAAAGAGTGTTAGCTTTTGTATTTTAGCAGTTAACTTAGTTGGAATCAAATAGCAAACTCTGACCCTTAGGAGGTGGACTCAAATCTTAGTTGGAGTCTTTTGTCTTTATTGGAGTATGTCCAATGCATATATGATTCAAAGGTTAGCCAGAGATATGTTCAAAGTCTTCACACAGAATTTGGAACTTTTCTTCTCTGTTGTCCTTTTATCCTGTATTCTCCATTCTCCTCCTTCCCACTCTCCAGGGTTTTTTTTTTTTTTTTTTTCTCTCTCTCTCTCCCTCCTGACCCACGGCAATTGAATTGTTTTACAGTTGCCTCCATTTAGTTTTATGGGCCCCCAAACAAAAACTAGGATTTATAATAATGCTGCACTGATTTGTGAGGATGGAGACATCGTATACAGCTTAGCTTTAGTACCAAGTTGCGTTTTTTTAAATTGTATTACTTTTACTGATGTAACATTGGCTTATAACATTTCATATTATTTAAGGGCCTAGGATCACACCTCTTCAGATATATGTTACCATACCACATCCTTCACAAAAGCACCAATAATTTCCTACTATAATCCACTAGGCCTCCCCAGCTGCTTCTCTGGCTTCAATTCTACAGTCAGATCTTACAGTTGATTTTGTCTGTTCTTTTGTTTTGTTTCTTTATATTCCACACTTCGGTGAAATCATCTGGTCTTTGTCTTTCTCCTTCTTACTTACTTCATGTAATATAATTCCTCTCCAGTTCCATGCATGTTGTCACAAATGGCAAGATTTCATCTATTCCTTTATATCTGAGTAGTATCCCAAAAACTTGCTATCATAAAAAGTGCTCTAATGAACATAAAAGTGCACATATCTCTTGCAAATCATGTTTTTGCACTCTTTGGGTAGATACATAGGCGGAGAATTGCTGGATCATATGGTACATCTATTTTTAAAAATTTGAGAAACTCCATACTGTTTTCTATAGGGTTGGACAATTCTATAATTCTACCAGAATTTTTCTTGGTTCCTTTTTGTTCACATACTTGCCAATACATTTCTCTGTTTTTTTTTTGAAAAGAGCCTTTCTCACAGGACTGAGAATATCTCATTGTGGTTTTAATTTGAATTTCCTGATGATAAGCGATGATGAGCAGTTTCTTCATGTGTCTGTGGTCATCTGCATGTTTTCTTTGGAGAAAAGTCCATATAGCTGTTCTTCCCACTTTTTGACTGGGTTATTTGTTTTCTTGTTGTTGAATTGTATGAGTTCTTTATAGATCTTGATATTAGCCCCTTGTCAAATGTATGATGTGCAAATATTTTCTTCCATTTAGTAGGATGAATTGTTTTAATGATAGTTTCTTTAGCTTCAGAAGCTTTTCAATTTGATGTAGTACCATTTGTTTATTTTTGTTGTTGTTTACATTACTGTTAATGTCAAGTTCCCAAAGACATGCTTAAGCCAATGTCATAAAATGTATTGCCTATGTTTTCTTCTATATATTTTATGGTTTCAGGTCAGACCTCTTAAGTCTTTAATCAAGTTTGTGTTCATTTTTGTGTATGATGTGGGATAATGGTCTAGTTTTATTCTTTTGCATGTGACCTGTTTAAACAATAATATATGTTGAAGAGATTTTCTTTTCTTCATTGTATAGTCTTGGCTCCTGTGTCATAAATTAACTGTCCGTATAAGTAAGCATTTATTTCTGTGCTTTAAATTCTATTCCTTTGGGCTGTGTGAAAATTTTTATTTCAATACCAAACTGTTTTGTTTGTTATAGTTTTATAATTTGAAGTCTGGGCATATGTTGCTTTTGTTTTTCTTTTCTTTCTTTTTGGTAAGTATTGCTTAGGATATTTGGAGGTCTTTTGTGGTTCTTTATACATTTCAGTAATGTTTGCTCTATTAGATTGTAGAATACCATTCAGATTTTGAAAGATTGTATTGAGTCTGTATATTGTTTTTGATTAGATGGTTATTTTAACAATGTTAATTCATTTACTCCATGAGTAAGAAATATATTTCCATTTCTTTGTTTCTTTTTTTATAACTATTTATTTATTTATTTTTATTTTTGGTTTGATATTTTATTTTATTTTATTTTAGAAATAGACATGAGTTGGCACAGTTTTTTTTTTTTAAAGATTTATTTTTATTTATTTATACAAGCAGTGGGTACAGTCAGAAGCGCGGGAGGTGAGAGAATTCACCAGAGCCAGAGCGGGGAACGGAGCAGGCAGACCGAAGTACACTGCTGAGGGAAGCAGCGGGTGGCAGGAGAGGTCTGCGCGCCATGTGGGATCCTCGCTGGTGTCCGGGGATCGAACCGGCGCTGCAGAGGCTGCAGGCAGCTTCGCAACCCAGCGCTCAACCGCTGCACCACCGGGGAGGCCCCCCCCCTTTTTTTTAATAACGTTAAATAAAGTCTTGAGAGTGTTGTTGTATAGGTCTTTCACATCTTTTGTTGACTTTACTCCTAGCTATTTGTTTTTAATGTGATTGTAAATGGGACACTTTTCTTGATTTTGTTTTCTTCTAGTTTGTTGGATTATAGGAATGCAACATTTTGTAGATTGATTATATAACCTGTCACATTACTTTATTGATATATTGCTTCTAATAGTTTTTTTAGAGGAGTCTTTAGTCTTTTCTATCTATATTATAATATTATCTGCAAATAGAGATTTTTTTTTTCAGATTTATTTATTTTATGCATACAAGAACTGGGGTGCAGGCCAGAAGTGTGAGGGGTAAGAGAATTCATCAGAGACAGAGTGGGGAGCAGAACAGGTGGATTGACTGAAGTACACTGATGAGGAGAGCAGTGGACAAGACAGGGGAGGTCTGATGCACCATGTGGGATAGCTCCCTTCTCAGGGATCAAACTTGTGCTTCAGTGGCTGCCTATAACTTCATCATGCTCAGACTTAATCCCTTGTACCACCAGGGAGGCCCAAGAGTGATGATTTTTAATTCTTTCCCAATTTGGATTCCTTTCACATCCTTCTCTTAACTAATTGCTCTAGCTAGGACTTCCAATACTATGTTGAATAGTAGTGTTAAAAGTGAACATCCTGGGCCTCCCTGGTGGCGCACAGCAGGTTGTGCCCAGCGGGTTGAGCACCGCACTGTGAAGCTGTAGCAGTGTTTTTGGTCTGTCCTTCTTTTCTGCTCCCCGTTCTGTCTCTGGTAAATCCTCTCACCCTCCCGTGCCTCTGGCCCATACCCCAGTTCTTGTATAAATAAATGAATTTTAAAAAAGTGATCATCCTTGTCTTGTACCTTATGTTAGAGAAAAAGTTTGAATCTTTCACCCTTGAGTATGACTTCAGCATGGGTTTGGCATACATGATCTTTATTACATTGAGATATGTCCTTATATCCTCACTTTTTGAGTTTTTATTATAAATGGATGTTGAATGTTGCCAAATGCTTTCTCTGCATCTAATTGACTGAAATACTTTTTATTTTGTTGATGTGATGAATACATTGTTTTTCAGATGTTCAACTATTGATGTTCTTTATTTTTCTCGAGCTCTTGCTTGTTTCACTGCTGTATTGTTGTAGGTCTCACTGAATTTACATGATCAGGTGTTCTTTTAGCTTCATGGACTTGTGTATCTAGTTCCATCCCCAGGTTTACAATATTTTCTCTATTATTTCTTTGAAAAAGTGCTGTCCCCATAACGTTTACCCTTTTGGAATACCCATTATTCTTATGTACCTTTCTTTTTTTTTTAAAAAAGATTTATTTTTATTCATTCATTCATTCATTCATTCATTCATTCATTCATTCATATATTTTACTTATACAAGCACTGGGTACAGTCAGAAGTGCAGGAGGGTGAGAGAATTCACCAGAGACAGAGCGGGGAGCAGAGCAGACAGAAGGACCGAAGTACACTGCTGAGGGGAGCAGCGGGCTGCAGGAGAGTTCTGCCTACCATGTGGGACCCTCCTCCTGTGGCTGGGGAGCAGCCGGGGATCGAGCCAGTGCTGCAGAGGCTGTGGGCAGCTTCACAACCCAGCGCTCAACTGCTGTGCCACCGGGGAGGCCCTCTTATGTACCTTTCTTAATGAAGTTAGATAGTTCTTGATGTGCTTCTTCTTATATATATATATATACATATATATATATAGATACACACACACATATATATATATACACATATATATATATTAGATCTTATTCTTAGTCTACCTAGCTCTCTTGTGTACTGCTCTCCGAAGTCACTGATTTGATTCTTCATTTGTCCTATTCTGCTTACATTGCTTCCTCTAGAATTTTTAAGTCTACTTGTTGAGCTTTTTAAATCCTGAATCTCTACTGTTTTCTATTTTAAATCTTCAATTTCTACCTTCTGTTCTAGCTTTATTTCCAAACTCACTAACTTGCATTAATGAATTTTGTTGTATCTCTTTGATTAAATTTTCTGATTTCCCTTGCATCATTTTGACTTGCCTTTCTGTTGTTTGTCCTATGTCTTTCATTTTCTTTCTTTCTTTTTTTTTTTTTAAAGATTTCTTTTATTTTTATACAAGGACCGGGATATAGGCCAGATGTGCAGGAGGGTGAGATGATTCACCGGAGACAGAATGGGGAACAGAACAGGCAGACTGAAGAAATACACTGCTGAGAGGAGCAGCGGGAGAGGCAGGAGAGGTCTGTTGCACCATGTGGGCTGGCCGGCTGGATCGAACCTGTGCTGCAGAGGCTGCGGACAGCTTCACAGTGCGGCACAAAATCACCTGTGCCAACAGGGAGGCCCTCATTTTCTTTATTATAGCAATTTTTTTACTGCCTTTCTGATAGGGAGATATAATCTTCTAAGTCGGTGATTGGATTCTGGAGAGCTCTCTCATTGTGATGCCATATTTCCTTGAGGTCTCACTGTACCATCTGTTATAGTTTCTTTTTGTCCTCCCCTTTTGCTGCTTTCAGTTTCCCTATTTTTTTAAAGCAATTTAGAATTGAACAACTTTTACTTTTCCCAGAGGTAGCACTGTGGTTTGGTATTTTATTTTATTGGCTTTTGCAGGGTTATGTAGGTACTGAGACCTGTATTTGCAGTCTATGTGTCAGTAGGGTTGGGAGAGGCCTGAAGAAATCCAACCACTGATGCAAATGTGCTGGGGTGGAACCTTAGCTCATGTTTGGGTTACCCCTTCATCGTTGCGTTGTCCAGGTCTGACACTTTCCAGCTGTGCACTGTCATTATTTCATGGGATTAGTGCCAGTTCTGAGTGGTGGAGGAAGGGGAGGCAGTGCAGAATATGGTCTCTTTTCTCCTTTCCTGGGACCCAGCCTGTGTACAGCACCTCAGTTTTTCCTATGTGGTTCTCTTCAGACAAGTGCGTTTGACTCCATATGGTTTTCCTATTTCTATGTTCCCGAACTCAGTTGATATCACCAAACCTATCAATGGCTCATATGAAATTTTTTGTGTATTTATAATTTTTTAGTGTAAATGCTATGATGAGACAGTTTATAAACTGAACAAAATCATCAGAACCTGTATAATGAGCCAGACATGGCAGGAAAGTATGTAATGTTCTGGTATTGTAGAAATTCCAAGAGGGCTTCAGATTTCTAGAGGGACTTGAATATATTTTATCAACTAAGGAACCTCAAGTTAATAAGTTGCTATAAAAAAGAGTGAGAGTGGGAGATAAAATGAGTAAAACTCTTGGTTGAGTGGGAGGAGGTTAAAGATCAATGTAAGGGAGTTGTGGAATCATATTGAAGTGCACCTAGCCAGAATACCCATCATCTAATCATCTGTAGACTAATTTTGATGACAAAAATTTATAATCAGTAGACTCATTATTTAAGTAGTTATGTTCTTTAAATTTGCCATAAACACTGAAATAATAAATGCTGGACAAGGGGAAATCAGAGTTAGGTACTGTGAGTCTCTGAACATTACATTGATAACCTTTTACATGTGTTTTCTGTTTAAAGACACTTGTCTAACACATGTATTTTCTCTGTAAGGCATATGGAACCTTCTTCCACTTAGGAACACTAGACAGAACTCTGTTATTTTGCTTGTGGATTATTTTAAACAGCAAAATCACAAGCTAAAAGTACAAAAATGTGGCACTAAATGGACCACAAAAAGACATTTTAAAGTATGAGAGTTGAAACAAAAAGGTAGAGTCACCTTGTTCAACCTCAGCTGGGAATGTGGCCCTTGGATGACTCAATTTTTTGCTGTGAGTGATCTCAAGAGTGCATCAAGTATTGATTTTGAGGTTACAAATAAATTTTAGTGAATAAGAAAATTCACTGGTACAGAATCTATAAATAATTAAGCTTGACTGTGTTTTCATTTTTCACAGGTATCAATATGTAGGGCTTGTCAGTCCTAGTAAAATCTTCAATTCTATTTCTAAAATTCCAAATGAAAAAAAAAATAGAATATGATCTTTAATCATATACTCATTTAAAATGTGGTTAGGGAAATTAAGACTAATTTAGCAATTCTGTTTCTTTGAGAGTTTTTTTGGCTTTCATGCAAAATATGCATGTTCTCAGAAAATTGATGGAAAAATATCTTAAAAATTTAAAGCTAAGAAGTTTACAGCCTTACGAGTTCTTTCTCAGTAAAAACTGTAATAAAGTTTAATTTGATACCTAAAATTAATTTGCTGTATATTTCCAGAATTCCAATTGCTTTTTAAATTTGAGCACTGAAAAACATTTCTGAAAGTATAATAATTACTAACAGGATATAAAAATTTTCTTTTTCAAATATATTTATTTTTAAAATTGAGGTACAGTTAGGATCACCTCCTCCATCAGGTATCACCACCATATGCACCCACCAGTGACTCTCCCATAGACCACCACCATATTCTATTGCACTTCCTGATCTCTTTGAAAATTTTCAGTTACTAAAGTGTTTCCTTTGCACTCCAATTTCAATGTCAAATGGTTTTCTAACCTAATAGCCCAGACTACATAGATTATATAGAAAACAACATTTCACATAAAAATAATTAAGACATTAGTCATTAAAATAGTGTCAGGTATTTGACCTTAGAAAAACAGTCATATTTAAAAAACTTTCGAGACCAAAGTCTATCATAAACTGGTCTGGCATCTCTGTCTCTCCTTTCCTTTTATTATTTGTGGACTCCTAATATTCATCCAACATAATTATCAATAGCAATAGGGAATACTCTAATTTTTAAAAAAGTGTTTCTGTTTGGTACTCGTTAGGCAATGCCACAAGGAAGGATGTAATAAGGCCTCTTTATAAGGTGTCAGCATAATAAGTAGACTGTTGACCATAAAAATTGAACACTGACTGCCTTTTAAGGACAAGAAGCAAAGCTCCTATGTCCTGCTACATGGACAGATATGGAATGTGGACATAAGTAAAAAACCTTTAATTTGACTAAAGCTAAGAAGTTCAAGACTATAGGTACCAATTAGTGATTTAAATTCCCCACAGGTATGTGAAGAGAGAGAACTTGATGAGTTGTATGGAAGATGATGTGTTTCCGTTTTTAGGCTACTAGCTCACTCTCTGTAGGCCTTGTGCCTTGATTCTTTTGTCTAATGGAGCTGTAAACTCTTCCTTGCTCTTCCTTTTCTTTAAGAAATGAATGTCTTTAATTTTCTAGTTCCAGGATTAGGAAAGCATTCTGTGGTCAGATAATACATTTATATTAAGTAGATGATTTGGGAGCTTGATTTTACAAATGTGACTGTACTAATACCATGCTTGACCTCTATAAACTAAATGTAGCAACTATTACTCTTGTTGACACATGATAAGGATGCAGTAAATGTTTTTATATATATGTGTGTGTATATCAATATATAGAAAGTCGTGACATATCTATGAGAAATGAGCTCCATCAGTAATAGAAATTGATATAAAAGATAAAAATGATTAACTCTTTTGGTTTTAGTCCATGAAGTGGAATTTTGTTTATTTTTAAGAATTGTGGTTAGAACCTGTCAAAACTAACTGGACTGAGTGCCCCAGGGCCTGTTAACAAACAGTAAAATACATGCTTTGACTTGGTTTGAAATTGCTTAGAACATTAATCACACTCATATCATCTGGCTAAATTGTCTACCTAAACTGTTTTATTTTAGGCTCTATTTGGTTGTCAATAAATAGATAGCATTTTGCAAAACAGTTTATTTTCTACTTGTATGACTTCTCTTAATGAAAGATAATTTTAAAAGTTTGTAATGATTTAAAGAAATGAAAAAACTTCCAGGCCAGATACTATACTTCTCGCCAAGGCCTGGAAAGGAGACAAGCCCATTAATATAGGATTTGATTTCCTAACAGAAGCACTAGATTTATTAAAGCAGATATTTGTGAGAAGTCCATTTGTTCAAATGTTTTATCACCTACCACACACAAATGATTAGAATGCTTTAACTTTCTCACTTGCAATCAGATATGATCTACCTTTGCTGATTATACAGTTGTGACTCATATTTTCAATTATATACAGAGAGATGAAGATCAAGGAAAGGGAGGGAACCAACACACACTTTTATTGATACTTAACATGCAGTAGATCATATGATAGAAAATTCTAATCATATTATCTCCCAGATCTTTCTAAGAACTTATGGAAATAGTTAATATTTACATTTTATTTTATGATTAAAAAGTCTAAATTCGAAAGGTTTTTATTATTTGTCCAAAAAATTATGTTAGTGAGTGGAGATGGTTGCTGAATCTGAACACATAAGCAGAAAGAAGGTCTAGGAAGGAAATGGAGAGCATAAAACCTATGAGGAATCCAGTGTGCTTGGAGTTCTTTTGGAAAGTATATTACTACTTTTGCAGAATCAGATGTGTAGCACAATTATTTGTGTGCTGTTCTTTTAACTAACCTCAATCATTTCTCACAACAGGAAAAGTTTTTTGCTGATTTCAAGGTCATGTATTTAAAGCTGTTGACCTAGAGTTGTCATCATATTCTTCCAACTTCCAATAGGCTGAGTTATAAAGTAAATATATTCTCCATCATTTTCTGTTAATCAAATCGAATCTTCAAATGAAGGTAAATAGCTAGCTCATTAAAAATAATAAAATACATTATAATATATTTACTCCCATGATGGAAACTACCTAAAATATGGGGTGGGTTATCTTCATTCTGCAATAGAAGTAGGTTGTATGAGAAGGCAGGAATCTAAAAGCATAAAAACAAAGTCCAGAGTAAAGAATAACACTAAACCCAATGGGTAAGTGGAGTAAGTGAATAATATACCCTTGCTTTGAAAAGAACCAAACCAAAAATGGCTAAGCAGAAAAGGCCTAAATAACTGGGTTCAGGAGAGGGATAAAAATAAGAAGTAGAAAATCCCCTTTGACTTTTCCCTTAAGATATCCCAGAAAAAAAAAAAAAAAAAAAAAAAGAGCCTGGCAGAGAAGGCTTTTTTAAATGTGGAGCCATTTTTCCAACCAAGACTTGAGTGGCCATCAAGATAGTGATTGTGATCTAGAAAGGGGATAGATTTGAAGGATACAAATACAGAGGCATCTTCTCCTTAAATAGTAAGAACTGTACAGTAGAAGATAGGGGCAAAGTAAAAGTATTAAGAAGTGAAGTTTTAGATAATTATAAATGTCAGATTGCTGTTAACTGTGATAAGGTGAAAGAAGGAACTTGACATTGTGTACTTACAAATTACATAACTAATTACTCTGAGAATGTTGTTATATAATCTAGTGGGGTTTGTCCTACAAATGACTATACAGATTCTCTTTAAGAAGGGTGCTGTCAGGGAAGGCATGTGAAGAAAAATCATGAAACAAAGGCAGGAGAACCACCACACCACGTTCATTTGAATGGTGGTTATAGAAATTTCATAGGATCATAAAAAATTACAGTTGGTAGCTTGGAATAATAATGATAATGATAGTTATCATCTAAAGACCACATACTATGTGCCAGAAACTAATAAGAGTTTTACACATATTAACTCACTCAATTATCCTAACATCTCACAAAACAATGACAATTTTTAACCATCATTTTATGGATGATAAAACTGTGTCACAAATATTCAGTAATATTTCCAAGGTCATATTACAAATAAAAGAGGAATTGGGTTGTGAACTCCAGCAGTGTGGCAGTGTGGCTCCACAGCCCATTTCTTAACCCATTTAATACCTGGGGTCAAGTCCTTACTTAGATATGGCATCACTTAAGGTAACTACTAAACTTCAAAAATATAGAGTGACTATAGCATATGTAAGTTTGTGTTTAGTCATGTAACAACCCCATGTGAACAAATGTGATAATTTAACTGACAGAGGTTTTGACATCTTCATGAGATAAAGCAAGGAATGTGATGATGCAGGACAATACCACATTGGCTATAGCATCCCTGAGGGTTATCTCCCTCTCAGCCAGCCAGAAGAAGAAAGAATATAGATCATATATAGGGTAGGTTTCCAAGGCACACATCACTTCTATTCTCTTCCCAGTGATTAGAGATCAGCCACATGACCACATTTAATTCAAGGGAGAGGACCTCCCTGGTGGCCTAGGGGTTAAGTCTCAGCGCTATCATCACTCTGGCCTGAGTTCAATGCCTGGCCAGGGAGCTAACCCACATGGTGCAGCAGACCTTTCCTGTCTCGCCCACTAATCCATTTAGCGGTGTAGTTCAGTCAATCCACGTGATTTTGCTCCCCACTCTGTGTCTGGTAATCCTCTCACCCCCTGCACCTCTGGCTTACACGCCAGTTCTTCTATGCAAAATAATAATAATAATAATAATTACCAGGGAGACAGGGAAATGTATTCTAGAGGTGCAAATGGAAAGAAGAGGGAAAGATGGGTTTTGCGGGGCATTTAAGAGTGTGGGGTCTAGAAGTATCACGTGGCTTTCTAAAAGTCACACCACTTAGAGTAAAAATACTCCCTGTAATAGTAAAACTGCCTCTAAAACTGTCTGTGTATGTAAGTACTCACATTCTGTTTCAGATATAAGGCCGACCTTATTGTTTGGTTTTGAAAGGATAACATGGCACTTAGAGGATACATTTAATAGATCTAACCATGTCTTACCTATTTTGGTATTTTAAAATAGTATCTGAAATTATGTGAGAAGATTCAATTTTATGTGACATTAGAATTGAAGTTAGCAACAATTGATTGTTTTAAATAACAACAAAAGAACTTTTTGTTTGACATTTAGTGAACCATTAAGTCAAAAGTCTCAAAACAAATGTGAATTAGACCAACTCCAAATATGTGGCCAAAAAGAAATGTTATAAAGTATTTCAAATGTATATAATAAAAAAGTAAGTAGGACATTTCTTGACAGATACTTCCAGATGTTAGCTGAACCTCAAAATTGAGAAGTACTTCATGTTCTAAGCACATATGCTGGAAGCATCTCCGCAGCAGGCACTTAACAGGTGACCACATAGATTTGTGGTTATCACTCTACTCTAGTCTGCATTAGCAAGGACTAGAGATTTAAAGTGAATCATATGTAGGGGGTTTTTAGGAGTATATAATACTATGGCATTTCTTTCCCTTTCACTTCATGGGAAACAAAAGGGAGAGCAGTTCATTCCTTTTTCTGCAAGCCAAGTGAGGGATGAGTCAAACCATTCCAAAAAATTCACTGTTCAATGACAAGGAGACCTGTGCTTACATGTGTCTGAAAAACTCTGAAGATGGGAACTAGGCTGGTGTGTTTGCTCTGCTGGTGAAGCAAGAATTGAGGAGCCAGTAGTTGATGTAGCTGTACTTTGTAATTGGTTGGAAGTCAGATATTCAAGAGTCTTCTGTGGGCCCAGTTTTCTCGGGATTGAGCCCAATGGGACTGGGTGTTGTGACAGGAGAAAGTTGCAAGTTTCTGGGTGTGTTAGGTCATGGGGTACATTGGTACCCCATGGAGATAGTTGGTATCAGATGCCGATCCCTGCCCCTTGGAAGATGTGCTTGGGTTCCAGGTTCTGTTTTGCCAAATCTTCATTGCCAGCAGCCCTCATTCTTGTCTCCTTCTAGTTGTCTTTACTTTCCTGTTTTGACTGTGGGGTGAAAATTGAAGTCAAAATTAGTAATTCTTCCAGGTGACTCTGATGCTATTTAATTGGAATAAAGCATGATCTTCACAGAGGCCTTTCTAATGTCCTTTCACTAGGTTATTAACCTTTTATTATGGTTTTGTATTTCCCTCTTTCTTACTCAGTCTTGCTAAGCATTTGAAATGGGATGTAATTATTGTTGGGAATTGACTATATGGAACTCTCATGCTTCTTTTTTTAGTGAGAAAAAACCAAATCAGTGATTTAGGGAATTGTTTTGGCTTCAGATGTGTTACGATCTCTCTATTATGGGGAAGGAGTTTCAATTCTAGAACATTCTACCACCTCTGCCTTGTCATGCCTTTCTTACCACCATTTTGGGGAGTATCAGGGAGATTTTTAAAAATATATATTTGTGATTTCCTTCTCAGTGCTACTTGAGGAGAAAAGGAAATAAATCATTTCCAGGGTCCTTTACTTTTTTAAATGTAATAGGAAATCATTAACTTAGACGTTTTTAGATTTGCAACAGTATGTGTACACAATTTACTCATATTCAGTTAGATTGGAAAAAAGACAAACTAAATCCAATAAAAATTCAGTAATTTTTCTTGTCCTTTTAGCATTAGTAGATGGGTACAGAATCATTAACTCTGAAATTATTCAAGTCGATGAATTAAAATTGTCACTTGACATAATAGCATAGTGAAGACTTGCAGAATTAAAATTTTCTTTTCAGAAGATGCAATTTGTACATTTGCACATTAAAAATAAAAGACTTTTCTGAGCTCCTTAAATGAGCTAACTAAACCAAAATAAATAACTAAATGCTTTTCCTTATTTTTACAAATGTTCTCTTTGCTAAGGAAAATAAGATGTTTAAAATTTTCTCCCTCTTTAGTTATTTAACAATGTAACATGAAAGAATATGGAAACTATCCTACAGAAATTCTCGGTAAAACTTGAAAATAAAAGAGCAGTTTATGTATCTTTTTAAGAAGACTACTACAAAGATGACTGAATTTCGTGTGATCATTAAACTCTATAGTTCTATGGACATAGAAAAGAGCCACTGCCTGTTGCAACATCTGGAGGCACCATTACATCACAACACTATGGATGTTGTCCTGTAGACAATGTTGTACGGTATTGTGTGGACTGCAATCTAAGCCACATGGCTGTATGTAGAGCCCCTGACTTAGAATCTTTTTTATATTACCTTTAGAAGAATAATTTTAATAAAGAATCCGTTTTCTTATGTTTTTATATTTTAGTCTATTTTGTAAATGTTAGCTTATTTTCTCAGAAGTATAAACAGTTTAGTAGGAAATCTTAAAATAACTGCTCCTCAGGGACAGCAGGGAGAGCTGTTGGGAGAAATGGTTGGCTTCTAAAAACAACTGGGGGAGGCAAAGGAGATGGGTGGGCCTGGCAGGAGAAGAAACAATACCTTCTGTGCCAAAACAATGTCAGCTGGCATTCCATGTTTTTTTTTTTTTTTTTTTTGCTATGGATGAACATACTCAACATTGAGCAACCTCACTATTTTTAATTTTGCGTGCCTTTTTTAATGGTCTACTGCTGGTGGTTCTTGACCAGATCCTCAAAAGATCTATACTTTTTAGATCTACTCTTCCCTCACCCTTTCTTTCTCCATAATCCTGACATTTCATATTGAAACATGGATAAGAATAAATCAAGTTACCTGCAGTTGGCTTGACTGGTTTTTCTTATTCATCTTTCATGGTGGTATAAGGAGAGGATAAGGGAAGAAAAACTTTATGTAGACTTGCTTTGATGTTTATGAAGTGATGGTGGTATAAATTCAAAATGAAAAACATCAACTGGAAATAAACAATTCACTATTTAATATAATATAAATTTTTCCATTTGCAAAATGTCCAAGACATACTTTGGTTTATGAGAATTTTATTTGTCTTACTTTTCTTCCTTGGTTTACACTAAGTTTTCCTGCTTATGGTTTAGATTTTAAGTCTGTGCTACTGGAATCTCTTCAGTAGTGCCAATTCTGATGGTTTTTCTGCCCCCATATACTGTTTCCACAAACCTCCCTGATGAAGATGAATTCAGAATATAGGCTTACTTTTCATATATAGTGGGTATATTTTTGTCACTGTTAGCTCTATTTATTCGTATGAGAGTTGTGTCATACAAAATCCTTTTTATTCTGGTTGATGATATATACAAGATGAGACTTGGTTACCACAGATTTAAACAATATAAAGTATGTCTTTTGAGGTGCATTCCCAGGGGGGACAAAATACCTTTTAATAGAATATATCATATTTATTCTCTAGTTGTACAACTTTCTTACCGGTAGAATATATTTGTATAATAACTCTGTTGGTACAAGTATAGAATCTGTACAAGTCAATACCATTCCTTTTGACAGGTGACCCTATTTTAAGGATTTTGGATTTCATCTAGCTGTCATTCTAGCTCAGAGGTTCATCCACTTAGAACCTAATAACTGCATGTTACGTGACTGGATTCTTAGCTGAACCATCACTGTCTGCCTCGTGAATTTACATTGTTCTGTGTCATTTTTTTCTATTTCTAGTCCAAGTCCTTGCCTCTGCCTACATTTCTTTGTGAGAGTACAAGATTTCATGTATTGAAAAATTTATCAGAATTTAAATTCAATGATAGCATATAACTCCCAGCTAGGATCAGGAAACTAACCTAGTTCTTTCCTACTTATGTTCCTGAAAACATAAATAACTGTACCGCTCTTAATTAGAACTTTCCCACTGCTTGCATAATGTTATAATGATGTAGACAGAGTCCCTCCCCAGATTCTTTTTGTTATTCTAAAGATAGGGAGTGACACAAAATACCCAATAAGAGGTGACCAGAAAATCATTAGAAATAATCATTTAGAAAATAAATCAGGCAAGAACAGTTAGGCAACTGTGACTCAGGGAGTCAGAAAAATGTTGGAAAGAACATATTTTGGCCCAAAAGGAAGCAAAATAATGGTCACTAAAGATAAACAAGAATATTTTCTCTTTGATATTTTTACTAACAGAATTTAAAAATAATTTATAACATACATTAACATATTCTAGCTCCATGTTTTGAATGCTTCAGTTAAGGCACATGGTGATTGACTTATTCAAAGCACTCAGCATGTCAAGTGGTTGAATTTTGTTGCAGTTCCTCCTTCACTCTAGACCACACTGCTTTTAATGACCCATGTATCATTCACCTCAGCTTCATCCAAATTAGGAACTGACAGTTTTTGGTAACACAAATCATAACTTCTTGTTGGTAAAAGAACCCCAGTGTGGCCAACTCAGACAGCTAGGAGGCTCAGTATGCCACTAGCTTTGTTGTTTTTGTAAAGATTTGAGAGAATCAAACAGCTTGCCACCTTTATGTTGGCACATGAATACATATGTTTATTGATGAAGTTGAGTTTTGTTCAACCCAGGTATTTCCTGTGCAAGTGGGAAAGGAGATTATCCTGAAGATTTTCTTTTGGGTGGTCAACATGAATTAGCAATGAAAATGCATTAAAATGCTTTGGGTTGAATAATTTTTCAATAATAATCTTATAATGATAGCTATGAACTTAAAAATGGAATCAGGAGGTTTTACCTCAAATTTTTAACTTATTTTTGGAATTTTAAATTCCTTTCCTCCTGACTACTATGTGATCCATCTTCTCTTAGTCACATCCTGTTGTAAGAGTGAATAACTATGATAAAAGGCCAGTTTTGCTTCCTTAGGGTGCAGGAATCATTGATATCAAGACAAGCTGCGAAGGAGTTAAGCTATGCATATGTGAAGGAGAAGAGAGTAAGATCCACGGGAGGACCAAATTATATTGGAGGATGTGTTCGAACTTTGATTTCAAACATTAACCAAGCCTTTCCCTTTGTTTTTCTAGAATAGATGAAAAAATTTACCAATTACACCTTGATGTAAATAAAAATTATGCAATACTCTGAGTATTAAAAATTCTAGCCATAAATGGTTTAGATGCCACAGAATATTTTTGTATTAGATATACATTCTGTGAAGAAATTCACTTGTTTATTTTAACATTTTATTTTCATGGATTTTTTTTTTTTTTACTGTATCCACTGAGAAATACCTGTGTTTAAATTTTATTAATGTTTAGGAACTTTATAGACACTGCCTATTTAATTATACCTTTTTATCTTATTACAAAAGCATTTTAGTAAAAATGGAGTTAAAATATTGCAGGTTTACTTATTTTTCAGTTTTATGATAAGAAATTGGCTTTACCTAGACAGATTCTTTTTTTTTTTTGATAATGTCATTTTATTATATTTTTCCCTCAATCTATGTTCATCGAAGTAAAGTAGGTTTACATCATTGTATCTGCTCTGGGGGTTATAAGTTCAAACCTTTAGAAATGAATACTCACACCCTGACCCCCACCAGTGCCCCAACAATTTTCTCAGATTCCTAATGATTGGCAGTTTAAAAATATAACCATCTTGCTCAGAAAGAAGCAAATCCACAAAGTTCCAATAGGAAGTTAAATTTCAAAAATCAACTTGTAATGTTTGTTTTGATCAGTACATGTCTTATACTTGTCTTCCAAATCTTTTATATCAATTTTTCTTCTAAAATTATTGATGTTGGGCCTCCTTGTCAGTGCTTGGGCCTCCCTGATAGTGCTGTTAAGTCTCAGCAATAGTCACAGCCACTGCAGCATGAGTTTTATCCCAGGCCAGGGAGCTGACCCACATGGCATGGCAGACGTCTCCTGTCTCACCTGCTACTCCCCTCAGCAGTGTATTTCAGTAGATCCGCATGTTCTGTTCCCTGCTCTATCTCTAGTGAATCCTCTCACCTTCCTTCCCCTTCTCCCCTGCACCTCTGGCCTGTATCCCAGTTTTTGTATGCATAAATAAATAAATATTTTAAAAAATAAAATTATTGATGTTAATAAAGATAACAGTGATGACCTGGGCATACAAAAAAAATTTAAGAAAAGATTATATGACATTCACTTACATCCTATTGACAAAGGCAACATGAATATTTCAAGTAAAAATGATGATTGAAATTGAAAAAATAAAGCTTAGGTTGAGAATAAGATAATGGGAGCATTCAAGCATTCATGCTCATTCATTACCTAAGAATAGGAAAAAAAGACATTATTATTTTTTAACCTCTCTAACTTAATATACATGTTGTTATGACAGATCAGTAAAACAGATTTCTCTATTTCTCACAATGTCGTGCTGGTAATCCAAAATTACCCTAGTTAACAGCTAGAAAAAAATTGAATAAATTCATTTAGGGTTATCTGGTATATTACTAAAAGAATTGGAATTAGCATTCAAAAATCTGTCTTCCTTATTAGAACTTTTCCAAGGCCCATTAGAAATAGCCCTGTTTGAATAGCTAAATACATATTAAAAGTCATAAGCCATTATTTATGAGTCAAAATCAAATGCTAGCCCCATGAAATTGCATATGTTATTTATTGCACTGGAATTTTACTATTGCTTGAAATAAGTAGGCTGGAGTTTAAAAATATTTATTGATTGTGCCGAAATTATTGTTGAACTCACATTATACTACACTATCTTATTACTTACAAATAGAGGTAAAATGACTCATATATTTTCAAAAATGAACAATACAAATAACTCATCTAACCATTTACTATTTAATCATCCCATCCACTACTGATAATTTGTATATAATCTAATATTAATACGTATATTCTAATATGAAAAGGGTTACGAATACTGAGATAAGCATTCAACTTACACCAATTTTATGCTTGTTCAATGTAAGACACTGAACTTAGATTTAGGTATATAATGAGAATTACACAAGAAGAAAGAGTAACAAAGCAAAAAAGTCTTCAAATATATATCTGACAAGATAAGAACAGGAATCTGATGCAAGATTAGCTGTAAATGTCCATCATATGAATAATTAATTCAAATATTGGTGTGATTTTTTTATTAATAAAATAAAACAAAGAATTGTTCTGCTTTAGGCAGTTGAAAAAATGTCCTTGGAACAACCTCACAATTTCAGTATTGTGCTTATGGTCTTAATTAAGCCAAGAAATTCTGGTAGTTGAATATTTAGGAATTCTGCATAAATTGGCTGTCTCGACTCAAACTCTCCATGAGAAACAGAGATAAGGGTGTGCAGGCAGAGAGAACAGTATCAATTACATCTCAAAATGTCCAACAAAGTGGGATTTTTGCAACGTAATAATTAGAATATCTTTTCTAAGATCTTTTACATTTCTGGAATATAACTTAGTTACTAATATTGACTTTAAATTACCCAAGACAGTGTGATTCATTAATATCAAAAGAGATGTGTTGACCATTATTTTTGTAGGTTTTCCTTATAATTAAATCTTTAATTAGGTATAATTAAAGTAAAGCATAGAATCATGAAGCTATAATGATAGCTTCAAATTTAAAAGGCAAATCAAATTAATACACACTTATTACAGATCATTGATATAGAAAAGAATATATATTGGGCACTCAATCTTTTTTCTCAAATTTCATTAATTTGTCAATCCTTTACATAACTATACAATTTTGTGAGTATAACTTCACACCTCGATAAATGCATGTGCTTCACTCACCCTCCATTTAAAACGCAAGTAGCCTTAGTTTTTCATATTGACAAAGGGTTTTCAAGTTGTTATAGAATAAAATAAAAAAATGCTGTCCTGATATCTTCTTCTTTGAGTATTTTCTCTCAGGTATAGTAACCATCAAAATGAGAAGATTCCCTGTATCAAATATGAAAACAGCACATGCAAAAGCAATGTGAAACCAAATACATGAGGTTGCAGAAAGAACATTATACTACATGATTGTATTACATGATTTTTGTGCATATGAAACTTGCCCTGTTTATTTCTCCATTTGCAAAAGAAGGTACTTACTATATCCAATGCCACTTTCATGAATATTATTTATAGACATGGTATGAATATAGAAATATAACTATAATATCATAAGGTCCACCAAATTTTCTTTTATTTGGTCTTAACCCATAAATGATGGAAATTAAACTTCTTGTCCAATATTTTCTACCTATAGTGTATGCAATCTGTGTAGCACAGATTATTTTGTTAGACTTCACTAGGAAATACTTTCTAAAATATGATTGGTTGTGCACAGAGCATCGGTGCTCAATCTTAGTATTTCATAAACAAAGATTATATTTGACATTCAATATTTTGTTTGGATGCTTAGTGCACATTGTATTGAATAAAGTCATGATTAAGCAGTGATGGCATAAGGTAGCAAGTAGAAGGGAGAATTATTCCATTTATAGTAAACTCTGGTGATACTCACATATAATTGTTTTTTCTTCAAAATAGTCTTTCATAGGATGGTTATATCTAAGATCTAATCTATATCAGAATTTCTAAAAGATCTTGAGGAGTGCTAATTTTTATTTTCATGAAGGTATAAAATCTCTTTTTAGGTGAATAAGAAGGAAAGTTCTAGGTAGTTGGGCAGGTGGGAAAGAAAGTAGAGAAATTGGTAAGTAGGATATTGTAAAAGGTACCATGTGCATTATTTCTTTGTCTACTGGTAAATGATAGCAAGAATGACACCTGACTGGACAGCAACCAAATTTCAAGGTCTATCAGAAAAGTCGGATGTATTTGTCGAAACCCCTTGTTGTTATGTCATATTTTTGATAATAATATTTTTGATACTAATATTTGATTTCTAATGTGATAACCTATATATGAGAAGAAATTCTTAGAGCACATTTTATTAAAATATGACTATAAAATTGAGAATTCTAAAGGGAGGAGAAGGTGAGATGCAAAGTGGGGAGGGAGTGCAGTGGACTATCAGGGAGGACTATGGCTGTCTTGGTGGTGGTTGTGGTATGGTAATATGCATATGAAATGGTATGAACCTATACCTTTGAATCACATACAGTGCTGTAAAACAATGTTACTTCAATTAAAAAATACATATTTAAAAATATATGAGTCTGGAAAATTCACCTCCCTCCCTTCAAATATTAGGAATTTTAAGGTGTAATTTATGCTGCCCATTCTGTCTACACACCATCACCTCTGTGTCCCCACACCTCTGTGTACTGTGTTTAGTACAGTTATGAAGACAACCAATTTATCCAGAATTTTCTGTTTCTGCTCAACTACTTACATTAGTTGCCTTAACTAAAGCCACAAACTCAATAGTTAAAATATGGACATTTTCTCCCTCCCTACTTCCTTCTTCTCGCCCTTATTTCTACTATCATTTCTTGAGAACCTGTCATATGAAGAACCACTGAGCTCTAGAGCATCCAGAAAGATCAACAAATCTAAAAGACTTGATTCATGTCTGGGTGAGGGGAAATAGGATGTACATTCATGTGGCTAAAAGCAAGCCCCCAGTATTTCCACTGAATTAGCATAAAGGACCACAAAGATTCAGAGGTTTTAAGGATATAACCAATCTTTCTTTGTAGCTCCTGATCCTTTCACATGCAGAGTCTTCCACATCCCACCTATATGCTGACATTTTGTGATCAGTCAGCCAAACACATGATACTTTACTGACCCAGTAAAGTAACACAGCACCATGCATCATCAGCTCAACTGAAATGTGAGTTGCTCAATCAATATTTGATTGATTTTCTCAGCGCAATATTTGGTGTTTTCATAGAGCAGTGTATTGTCAGAATAACAGCAACTTCCTATAATGCTAATGATTTTAGGCTTTATTTCTGTGTTAAATTTACACTATATTAGAGTCAACCAAAAAATTATTTCATTCCATACAAAAGTGAAGTATGAAAATGTATTTTAGGTGAGGTTTGAAAAGGTCCAGGATCAGTGAAGAGGAAGATAAAAGATTTTTCTGTTGACATTTTAAACTAACTCATTTAATAATTTAATTTTCCCTATCTTTTAAAAGAAAAATAGAGGGAATAATTCAAAATATAATGTGAATGCATGCAAAGGACGCTGAGTGAGAGGAAAGAGAATAAAAATATTTCTTGGTTAATTCATGGCATTTCCTATTCATAACTTCATATATAAGAAAGAAAAAGTGAGAAACGATTTATTCTTTTTCTTAAGATTTTTTTTTATATGCCACATACAATTGTACCCCCCATATTTTGACCCCAATCCCTCGTCTCCCCACACCCCCCCTTTAGTGTGTCTCTGGTTTATAGTTGCTTGTTTTTGATTTTTTCTTTATTATAGTTATTCTTTTTTTTTTTTTTAAAGATTTATTTATTTATTTATACAAGCACTGGGTACAGTCAGAAGCTCGGGAGGGTGAGAAATTTCACCAGAGCCAGAGCAGGGAGCAAAGCAGGCAGAAGGACCAAGTACACTGCTGGGGGGAGCAGTGGGCGGCAAGAGAGGTCTGCGCGCCATGTGGGACCCTTCTCCAGTGGCCGGGGAGCAGCCGGGGATCGAACCGGCGCTACAGAGGCCGCAGGCAGCTTCGCAACCCATCGCTCACCCGATGCGCCACCGGGGAGGCCCTATTATAGTTACTTTTTCTTGGTTCCTTATTTAGGTTTTCTAGATTCCTGCTATGAGTGAGACCATCCGGTATTTTTCTTTTTCTTTCTGGCTTATTTTGCTGAGCATGATCCCTTCCAGCTCCATCCACGTTGCTGCAAATTGCATGAGTTTATCTTTTTTGATTGCTGAGTAATATTCCATGGTGTATATGTACCACATCTTCTTGATCCAGTCATCTATTTTTGGGCATTTGTGTTGTTTCCAATGCTTAGCTATTGTAAATAGTGCTGCTATAAACATAGGGGTGCAGGTGCCCTTTGGAATTAATGGAGAAACAATTTATTCTTAATTGATCTTTTAAATATAGGCAAACATGCTCCGCTTGAAAATAAATTATAGGAAATTAGCATGTTTTAACAAACTTTTATATTGTGTATTTGTTTGTTATGACTTGGAACATAAGAGCTAACATAGGTTGCAAGCAAATACTAATAAAAACTAACCAACTTCAGGCTTCCCTGGTGGCGTAAGGGGTTAAGCACTGCACTGTGAAGCTGTCCCTAGCCTCTGCAGCATGAGTTTGATTCCCCCGGCTGGGGAGCTGCCCATATGGAGCAGCAGACCTATCCTGGCTCCCCTGCTGCTGCTCCACTAGGCAGTGTATTTCAGTCTATCTGCCTGTTCTGTTCCACACTCTGTCTCTGGTGAATCCTCTCACCCCCCGCACCTCTGGCCTGTACCCTGGTTCTTGTATGCATAAATAAATAAATCTTTATTTAAAAAAAAACCCAGCAACTATAAGCCAGAGCAACATAGATAAGAATATATTATCACTCTGAATGTCAGTGACTTGGTGATGACCTATAAATTCAAGTCAATTCATCATGGCAAAGGATTCTTTTATTGTCACTCTTTCATGGGAATCCCCATTTTGCCTTCTTAATTACCCTGACAGGTTCAGTTTACTTGGAATATAATTATTAAAAGCTCCCTTTTAAATTCTGAAAAGCATTTCAGCTTGGATGATAAATTATATGGTCGTCCCAACTATAGATACAATTTGGAGACAGAAAGCTAAGAGATCACAGCTCTTCTTATGTATCACTCTGACCCACAACAAATTAGCCAATTTTAAGTAAACCGTTCAAAGTTCCTTAGGGCAAGATCCCCTCAAGACTGCATATGAATGTAAATTGGACCAATCAGCTGCATTTTACACCAGCTGTAACTTCTGGGTGGTCTTCAAAGAAAACTCCATTTAGAGTGCATTTCAATGATGCAAGAGAAATTTCACAGACTGCTAAAATGAGGGTGGGAGGTCCAGTTAAAAGAGAAGGTTTCAATCACCATATTGTGGACAGGAGGCAAAAGCCTTTCTGGCTATAGCTGTCACCTGAAACTTCAGCCACTAAGTTACTCCCCAATATACTTTGTTCACAGCATTCCACTAGTTCTCATAATATCTAAATAAATTCTGAGCACCATGTTATTCAGGGTGGTGTCTTGGGTGGAAAATTTAGCACTCTTTGTCCAGTATTCAATGTTGACAAAATATGCTGTCAATGCTGTCTTTTGTGTAATGAAGGGAAAACAAGCTTTAATAGGATTTCATACTTTAGTTGTGTGATTCAATACTAATACAGTATGCTCAGGTGCAAAATTATTAGTAATATAATACTTTCACATTGAGTCTTAAGATAGGAATGGGATTTCTGTCTGTCAGGATTAACTGAAAAATTTAAGACTTGATTGTGAAATATAATATAAAGTTTTAAAGACCACCTTGTCTGACCAAATCCACTGAGAGAAAATTCTATGTATATAAACAAGGAATGTTTAATGCAACAACATTTGATCATAAAGACACTGTGAAATCTTTAATCCATTTTGCATGAAGTGAAGAAAAACATATGATGAGATGGTATCAAGATTTAGAAACTGAAACAGTAAGTTCAAAATATGAGAGAAAGAAAAATGAATTACAACCAGGAAGAAAGAACAATATGGTGGTTGGGAGTCCCCAAGGATTAAATAAAAATAAAGCAGCAAGAAATCTGAAGACTGCAGTCCCAATTGAGTAGAGATGTCATAATTTTCATTTTCTTGCTTGAGAAAAACTCTGAATTTTCAAGATATAGATGCTAGGCAATTTCATTTTTGATTAAACTTTCGAGATATGTAAAAGCAGACATTGCTACCTAGAGTTATGTGAGGGAAAAACATTTTCCCTTCTTCCCTTTTAGTTTCTTTTTTTTTCAAAATTTTTTTAAAAATATTTATTTATTTATTTATTTATATAAGCACTGGGTACAGCCAGAAGCGCTGGAGGGTGAGAGAATTTACTAGAGCCAGATTGGGGAACAGAACAGGCAGACTGATGAAATATACTGCTGAGGGGAGCAGAGGGCAATACATGAGAGGTCTGTTGCGCCATGTGGGACCCTCCCCGGCAGCCTCCGGGGATCGAACTGGCGCTGCAGAAGCTGCGGGCAGCTTTGCAGCCCAGCGCTCAACTGCTGCAGCACCAGGGCAGGCCCCTTCCCTTTTAGTTTTTTTGATCTAATTATTACATTGACATAAGACAGATTAATAAAGACAAATTTAATTATGGGTATATGGGGCCCCATAAAATATAAGAACTCCAAATGCAGCCTGGCCATTGAGGCTTATATATAGTAAAGTCTCCTGCATTAAGGAAAAGATAAGTAGTCTGGGGATACAAAGAGAAGGCCATTCATGGGAAGACAAAGCTATTTGGAAAGCAAAACTTAACTTGTTATGCAGACAATTTTCTTAGGAAAAAAAGGTATCCCTGGTAACAGTTCTTTTCTTGATACAGGCCCCTGTCCAAAGTAATTTTAGGCAGTTGAGGGGGAGGTTGCCAGGAAAGGCGCAGACAACAAGGGTATGGTTATTATACAGATTAAGAGTTAGGGATTTGGTCATCTTCCTTTCCATGGTATAAAGGGACACACCCTGATAAGTGGAGATTTTCCTTATACATGTGATCTCTCTTGTGGGGCCTCCCTGGTGGCCTAGGGGTTAAGTCTCAGGGCTGTCACCACTATGGCCTTAGTTCCATCCCAGCCAGGGAGCTAACCCACATACGATGGAGTAGACCTCTCCTGTATTGCCTGCTGCTCCCCTCAGCAGTGTATTTCAGTAAATCTGCCTGTTCTGCTCCCCACTCTGTCTCTGGTGAATCCTCTCACCCCCCGCACCTCTGGCCTATACCCCAGTTTTTCTATAGAATGAATAAATTAATGAATGAATAAATCAACAAATGTAATCTCTCTTGCAAAAAAGGTAACATTTACTAGGTTTTTGAGAGCTTTCCATTTGTCTGCTGTTTTTAAAATTAATCAGCCAGAATTATATTTATACCAAAGAGACATATTTTGAGATAGCAAATTCTGCTCCATTTAGTTATCTAGGGTATCTCTAACTTTCTATCTATCTATCTATCTATCTATCTATCTATCTATCTATCTATCTATCTATCTAGATCATCTACCTATCATCAATCTTTATCATCATCATCTGTTGTTAAATACAAAAATCCAATGATATTAACTTTAAAGACCTATGTGGATTTTTATTAAATAATTCACAAATCAAGCAGTATTCCACCTACCAACTAGAAAGGTGGAGCAAAAAGTTGTATAAAATGGGAAGTATTTATAGTCAGAAAAGTGGTGGGATAGGTTATTAGCAAAAGAAAAGAGGTTATTTCAGGCAAAGCCAACTTCCCCTCAGGGGATGTAGCAGTCTTATAGAGTCTGTCACTTTTTTTGAGCAGGAAGCCCCAGATTAATTAGTTACAATTTCTACTTTTATGTTAATTATTAGTATTGGTGGGGCCTGGCAGTTAAGACTTCATTTTAAGCCTGTCATTTCTCCTTTCTTTTTTTTTTTTAATTATTAATATCATATATATTTCCAATAGTGATTGTGACCTCCTAACTCAAGCTTTTGCTCATCAACTAACCCTAATTTCTTCAGGCATGATGCAAATTGGAGTTTTGGATACAAACAGGTTCATTTGTTTGGTTGTCACTTGTTTCTATGCCATTGTATAAAAAAGCCTTTTTGCTAAATCCTAAAAATAACTTAAAATGTACACTCATTTACATCTTGGCAAACCAAAAATACAGAGCCCAAAATATCCTTTTTTGTCTACCACATGCCATTCTGTCTTATGGATTTGGACATTGCATTATGCTCAGAAGCTATATTCTAAGAGTGGAAGATTCTTTGTTTATTTCCGTATTCACAGGATTTGTCACAGTCCATTGGGTCCCCTTCACTCTTTTTTCTTTTTTTTTAAAGATTTATTTTAAAGATTTATTTATTTTTTAAAGATTTTACTTATTTATTTATTCATTTACTTTTTAAAAAAGATTTATTTATTTATGCATACAAGAACTGGGGTGTAAGCCAGAGGTACAGGGGATGAGAAGATTCACCAAGAGAGTGGGGAGCAGAACAGAAAGATCTACTGAAATACACTGCTGAGGGGAGCAGTGGGTGAGACAGGAGAGGTCTGCTGCACCATGTGGGTTGTTCCTGGCCAGCTGGGGATCAAACTCATGCTGCAGTGGCTGGCGATAGTTGACAGCACTGTCTTTAACCCCTGCGCCACCAGGGAGGCTCCCCTTTACCCTTTGATTCCATTCCCCAACTTCCCTCTCTGTTAGCCTCAATTCTATAGCCATATTTATAGGCTTGTTTTAGTTTATTTTGTTCTGTTCCTTTGTTTTGTTTCTCTATATTGTATATATATATATATATATATATATGAGTGAAATCATCTGGTATTTGTTTTTCTCCTTCTGACTTATTTTGCTTTGCATAATCTCATTTCCAGTTGTTACAAATGGCAGGTGTTCATTTTTTTGTAGATTTTTCATGTAAATAATAAAATAACTGCACAACTATTTGCTAATATAAATACAGTATTTTTGAAGGAGACCTTGATTTTTAAAATATTAAATATTCTTATTTTATTTTCAAGGTATGGTAAGTCTTACTGTCTGGACTCCTTTTATGCTGTGTGATTTTTGACTATGAATTTGGATTTTGTCCTTTGGATCTTTATCTTTGAAAAGCATATTTTATTAACATATTAGCTTCAGGTAAATGACATAATGATTGATTGTCTATCTATCGATCGATCATCTATCCACCTTTCTTTCATCAATGTATACATTGAGAAACCACAATAGTTCTAGTTAACATTCATTACCAAGCACAGTTATACTTTATTTTCTTATGAGGAGAACTTTTAAATCTACTCTCTTAGCAAAAACATTCAAATATGTAAAAACAGTCACTATTCTGAATATTACACTCATGACATTCATTTTATAACTGGAAGTTTATACCTTTTGACCGTCTTCACCCATCTCATCTTAAAAAAGGCAAAATATTTACTTCTGTAGTTCAAAATATTAGTTAGTGTTCATCCCTGATAATAGATAATAGATTTGGAGTGGTTATTTTCTTATTTTTCTTTTGCACATGCAATACTTGGCCTCATATTGCTGAACACATACTACTTGAGCAATTAAACACTATACAACAAACAAGCCATTCTCTCTTCTGTTCATCTTTGTGCGGGCTATGGAAAATGTTTTGTATTTCTTGGTAGCCAGGTGTATTTTCAGTCACGATGTGGGAGATGTGGACATTTAGGAAGTGAAAAAGGAGCTGAAAAAACAGGTTCCAGCCAATTTGAGCCTGGGGCTGCAATACACGCACCTGTGGTTCTACTATAGATACATGATACCAAAAACTCAAGTTGCACCAAATAATTTTCATTAGGCTTTTATTTCTCTAAAACTAAACATAACAAACTGTAGAATTAACACCTTCCCTTTTATTACTGGGCATACATTGGCTTTTAGTGTGCTTATTAGAAAGTTGTTTCAGGTGCTGAAATAAATAATAATGAAAATACAATAATTTGTAATAATAATGATCATTAAAAAAATTAAAGGTTTCCATATATGCAGATAAACTGCCTTAAACTTCATATGTTCTTTTTTTTTTTTAAAGGAAGCTCTTTTTTTTTTAAGATTTATTTATTTATTTATACAAGCACTGGGTACAGTCAGAAGTCGGGAGGGTGAGAGAATTCACCAGAGCCAGAGCGGGGAGCAGAACAGGCAGACCGACGTAGTACACTGCTGAGGGGAGCAGCGGGCGGCAGGAGAGGTCTGCGTGCCATGTGGGATCCTCGCCCAGTGGCCAGGGATGGAATCCGTGCTGCAGAGGCTGTGGGCAGCTTTGCAACCCAGCGCTCAACCACTGCGCCACCGGGAAGGCCCGACTTCATATGTTCTTGAGACTATTTTTTGGGGAAAGAAAATAACAGAGAATTGTAATGTTTGAACAATTTGTTAAAAAGATTTTAATACTAATATGCAAAGATTCATGTTCAATTCTCTATGTTTCATTGCAACTTGAAAAATCTATTGCCTCAAGTCATCTCACAAGGGCAAACTTTCCATTAAGCTTATTGAGTTTCCACCTAAAGATCATGATGGTGATTGCTGTACTTCCAAAGTAATGACTAGTTTAAGAGGAGATTGTAAAAAGTCAGCCTCTCTATTAGTAGAAGATCTTAGTCTGTACTTTCTCTCACAAATGACAGTCAGATTGGGCCTTTACTGATTTTGCAGTTTTGACTTCCCTGCAGTTGTCTTTAAATTGCCCGATTTTCATATAATCAAGAGGGATTACACAAATTTCTCCAACCACAGCTGTGTTTGGAAAGAATAAAATCTCTCTAATTTCAAGGTATGAAGCCTTTTCAGTTGAAGAAACTGCAATCTTATTTTGAATTTATTTGCTACCTTGGTAGGTCTTATTACTCTTTAGGTCTTATTTCCTCTTTTATTTTCCTATTATTCAAAGTAATAGAAATAAAGAATACAATTCAAGGCGAGTTCAAACCATGGAAATGAAATCTGTATTAAGTTCTCTAGAGCCTTCTTGTTCAGAAAAGTGGGAAATCTCTTAGCCTGGGGTGCAAATAATTGATGCCCATAGGGAGCTACAAAACAAGAGAGAGGAAAGAATACTCAATTGGAATTCATTTAAGAGTCTTGAATTTTCATCTGCCAGTGTGCAGTGCACAAGTCTTGCATTTGAGGGTTCCATTTGGTATGTTTTCAGGAAGTGCTTTGAGACTTTTCTCAGGTGATCTTTTAACATCCTTCCATTTTCACGCTGAGTTTACAGCATTACCCACATAGAAACCTGTACAAACCCTCCAATGAACAATTACTCAACTTTATCAGCCTTGTGGGTCTCTCCAGGATATGAGCAAACAACACCAAGGAAAGACATTTCACACCTTCCAGTTCCTAAGCCTCTATCTTTACACAAAGCCAACACATTGTGTATGCCTCAAGCTTTTGCATGAACAATACAAGTACTCTGGCACCACCATATCAGCATTTTCCAAAATCCTCGTCTAGGGAAACAGTTATCCGTTATCTCAGGAACAAGAGTAAATTTATTTTTGCTGCTGAAAAGAAAAAAATTGTTCAACTTAAAGGATTAACAGATATTAAAATAATATTTGTGTAAGGTTAAGCTCAGAGACTGGCAAACAGTGAGCTCTCTTGAACATTAACAATCTGGAGATAATACTTGCTATACTTCAAAGACTTTAAAGAGACCCTGAGTAGCATTTGAATTAATATGGATGATCAAGTATTCCTCTTAGGATCTCAAGTTTTCACTGACAGATGAGAAACCAATATTCAACCACTATATGTCTCATAGCAATTTGAAAATCTGTAATAAAACACACCCTTTAAGCAGAGACTTTTACTTACATTGCTCAGCTTGAACAAAGAACACTTCATATTAAATTTCACAAAATTTGTCATCCTAAATAATGAACTCTTTGTGTCATGATAAATTGCTGGAATGTATGAAGGTCAAGCTCATTATATAATTATTACAAATCACACACTGCATTATGCTACATTTCAAGGTATCTGCCAAACAATATTCTGGACAGTAATGCACAGGCTTGTTAAAAGAATCTATAGGAACAGGGTAGAAGGAAAATGAAAAGAAAAGTGAGATCTTAGCTTTAGTTGTTAGAAAGCAGAGCAGGAGAAAAGGGCCTGTTTATTTGGGGGGGATTTGTTTTTACAGGGAAGTAATCCAGGGAAATAGGTGTGTAAGATAGGGAAGACTGTATCAGAGAAAGAGAAAGACAATTCCAATTGTGTGTTCTTTAGTCAATGCTGTGGTCAACTAGATTTGATCCTTAGGGGATCTTTCGAGGAGCTAAATGGACTATATCACAGAAAATTTCTCCTTTGCTCCTCTGTTCATTCTTCCACCAGGGAGAGAAATGAGCAGATATTATTAACAAACTCTCTTCCCTCATTGGAAAAAAAATTGTCCTATGGGTTGTTAATTCCTCCACCTGCAGATTGTACATGTGTGATTGCTGGTGGTCCTGTATCGTAGATTCTGTAACATAGGGTGAGAAAGGTCCATGGGCAAAAAGTAAGACAAATGTACGGCTAAAAAGAGATGATCTCTGGTGACACATATGCATGACTCCTCGCCATTGCTGCACAATGGCTGGCATGAAAATAAATGACTGAGAGGATGAAAGCCATGACACATGACATGTCTACCCCTTGGATTGCTCATATTTGACCACATTCTCCATTATATTTAATCAGGGACAGAATCATCAGCATTATGTTTAATTCTAATTCTATAAAGACTTTGACAGGAAATCATGTATGTGTGTGTGTGTGTGTAACAATCTATGATCCCTGCTGGACAATCTTAATATTTCAGTTGTTATTTATTATTTTCCTCTATTACTCATTTCGATTTCTGTCATTCACAACCATCATTCCACTTGCATAGTTTACATACCTAGTGGCTAAACAAACCTATATCTACAGGACATCTGAACCTTAGCCTTCTTCTCACTGAACCAAAGTGTTGTAATTTTCCGCTTAACATTTATCACTCAGTTATATAAGCACCGAACACCATTTCATTGAATCCCCTGGGTTCTTGAAGTACTCCATCCTCTCCATGTAACAGGACCTCTAGCTCTTTATGGTAAAATGGATCTATTAAATGGATCTATTAATATTGTACAATACATTGCTCACCTCTTTTTCCACTGTTTCCGGTAGGTACAAGTGAACAGGTAGTATTCTTTAAATTGGTGGAACTCTTAGTTAGAACTGAACGTAGTTGGAACATTCTTTTGTGGGAATCCAGGGTCTTTTATTCAGCAGAGTTCAAGTTTTTGGAGATGAGAAACTCTTTTGTGCCTCTCATTCACTCTGAATATGATGTGAAGGACTAACATGCTTCCCTCACATAGTGTCTAGGCTCATGTATTATGGCTGTTTGGAAGGCACTAATATTTCAATCACTGACTTGATGCACATATTATGTATGTCCTGAAGAATATTAACCAATTATGAAGGGTCTGTGCTCAGCCTGATCTCTTACCTGAGCTTGTAGTTGCCCATTATATTGCTGTTTTAGGGTAGCGCCATATATTCTGGGACAGGTAAATCCCATGGCCACTTTCCATTTGTTGCATGTTTTCACTGGCATAAAATATCATAAATAGATTTAATGTAACATGAGATTCCACATGGATCAGTTAGGCATTCTTTAGGTCCGTGGGCCGTGATGCTGGTAGAGAAGTCTTGCACACAGGGGGCAAACCCATGTCGGGAGTAGATGTCTTTTTTGTTAAGGATAAATCTCTGTGTTTTCCAGGATGAAAGAAGTTTGAGGTAATTGTCATTAATAAGTAAGCCCCAACAATATTTCCACTTGTCATGTCACCTGTTGATTTACTTGAAAACACTTTTATATCTCCAAATAATCTTGATTGTTAATTTCTGTCAGAATGCAAATTCCCACCTTCATGTGGCATCATCTCTGTACACTTTTCCTCCCCCATCTTACCAATCCTTCAACTCATTCTCTTTCACTTCCATGTGCTCCATTGCCCTTAAGGCTATCATCTATGATTAGCGCTCCTACAATTTATTAATGGTTCAATTTCTCTGTTCCAGTGCACACTTGAGAAGACCTATATACTTTTTGGCTGTATTTATCTCGTAGAATAAATCTATCAGTGTTTCTTAACATTGGACATATGGAGTCAGTAACAGTTTTCTGAAAGAAAAAATGTTTTAAATTTGTGTCTGTTATGTATTATGAAAGACAGTAACGCATTACTGTGCCCTGTAAAACTAATCTTTGACTTGTATACAGAAAGCAAGGGATGAGAAATAGTTTCTCATTTCACTGGAATGTGTTTCCAATGCTAACATAGGAACCTAGATTAAGATGCAGGATGGAGTCTTAACTCTGATGCTTTGTTTCCTGCAGAGCTAGACCTTCACTCAGCAGGGAAATATCTATATTTCAATACATATAATCCTCTATTTATTCAGAATAGCTCTTTAAGCAAATTTCTTCCTAAATAGCCTTCTTTTGTTATTTTTATAGTCATAAGTTAGAACAATTGTGCTCTTAGTTCTTTGTGCTGATCAAAGAGGCACAAGCAAGTTGTCCCCGGGTACTAGTTAGGATGAATGAAAACATCAACTCATATTTATCAAAACCCACAGGAAATTCTGAAAATTGTATTGCAAATCAACTTCTTCAATTGAAAATAAAAATAAATTCAACAAGCATGAATTGAAGTTATGAAATAATAATTACTTAGAAGTTTTGCATGATGCTGTTTGTTGGTTGGGTTGTCATCCCAAGTTGGATTTCTTCTTGTTTGGAGAAGGGAGAATGGTTAGATTTAAGTCAAATTTAATCAGGAGCATTTTCATAAAAACATTGTATTCCCCTGCTTTTGTTTTCTTTGAGTAGGAAAGTAGTCATTGAAATTGGAACATTGCCTGCAGCAATTAGTGTTTATTAAACACTTAGTATATAAAGCTTAGTTTCTTGTTTTTAGTCACAGATACTATTAAGTAAACCGCTCATTAAGGTTATTAGAAATAAGATATTCAGTTTTGGCAATGGCCCACAGAAGGTTACCTTTATTATTTTAGCCAAAAGGTAGTTTGTCTGACTACAGTAATTTGGTTTTCACATTCACAGGTCATATCTCAATGGGGGAAAGTAAATAACAGTCAATGATATTCTTTCCCATATAAATCTTCTTACAATCTTCAGTGCTCTTTACTGTATAGATGTCAAATGAATTTTCTCTGCCCAGATTTTCTTGGTAAATTTAAGCAACCAATCAAGATAATGTAAGCTTTGACTTTTTTTTTTGTCCCAGGAAAAAGCTAGATCTTTTGATCTGTCCATATTACTGATATTTCACAGGTAATTTCCAATTTAAATGTCTTTGGTTGCTTAGAGTCAGTTAAAATGTACTGGATAGTTAGAGCAATAATTTTAACAATAAAACTCACCATGCAAAGAAAAGGAAGGGCCTTGATGGGCCCAGGTGGTCCAGCTAGAGGAAGCCTTGGTGTGGAGGCTTTGAAGAGTGATAAGTTCACCTCATTGTCATTCTGCAGCAAAACCAGGGACCTTAGGCTACCACTGGTTTGGGAAGAATTTGTTCTGTTGAATTTGTAGAGGCAGGAAAACACAGGGCAGGATCTCTATGATCAAGCAGACGGGTGAAGGAAGAGAGTCCTGGAGCCCTTGGTGGCCTTTTCAGAATTTTATTGAGTTTTACTAGGTACACGGCAGGCAGGGGTGCCAGGGGGCTGGGAGGCGGCAGACCTCAGCAAGTCTTCACTCTTTCTGGAGTTCTCTCGTGGCCTCTGCTTCTCTTTCGTTCTTGTTCTCCTCTCTCGCTTTGTTCTGCTGGTGTCCCTGTGACGCCATCCTTATAAGCTCAGTCTCTCAGCCCAGGTATACTCACCTATGTATGCCCACACCCAACTCCAGATGCCCGCCATTAGGCATGCATTCAGGACCACAGGGGTCCATCATCAGTCCTAATGGTGGGATGGCAGAAAAGCCTGATACTTTACTTAACCTTACAGGATTTCTCTGTACAACCAACTTATTTAGTTTCGTGGATCTTAGTATTTATGTGAATTTCTTGAAAACATTTACTCCACAAAATGGTGGACTTCAGCAATCTCTCTAAAGATAATCCAGGGATGAGGAGGTGCTGACCACAGCAGACAGTGCTTACAGGCCCAGGTTGACTTGCTTCTGCAGGCCTGCCTTCAAGGCACCTAGGGGAGGCAGACTTTTCAGTTGTTTTTTCAAGTCAATTCATATTTCCTGAACTTCTGAGTTCTGGAAGTTCATTATCTACTTTATCTTCACTGCATCTCTTTCAACTTGACAACCACATTTGCTTTCAGAGAAGGAAAATAATTTAGACATTGCTATTCTGATTTCCTTCCCTATCATATTTTATAAATGAAAGAATTGAGGTATTGAAAGGGTGAATGAATTGTCCAGACCATACAGGCATGCAGTGGTCTTGCTGAGATGAGAGGCCTCCTGTCTTGGGTCCCGGTTCGAGCTCTTTGCGCTGTGCAATGCTGGGCTACGCACAGTTGGTCTGATTCTGTGCCTCATTCTGTCATGATCATTATTTCCCATGGTCTGGATCTGAAATAGTTTTTCTATGTGAATTCTTAAAATCTCATTCCAGGTTCTATCTTGGCTCTCAATTCCAGTTTGTTATACTGATTTCTTGAGCCTTTGCTGTACAAAGTCCATTCTGAAAGTTCCCAACTGGCCTTCCCTTTGCCAGAAGTTTTTCTCTTAATTAGAAATTCCAAAGAGAGATGCATGCAGCTTTTCTTTCAAAAATTTGTTTTCTACTTTCACTTTAGACTCTACTCAGCCTCATCTTTTCTGATCCGTTAAGACAACTGAGTATTATCTGACCATTTTCTAAAATGCTATGGAGAGGTATACCTGTCTTATGGAATAAATTGTTAGGGTATACCTTTCTATTGTTCTACTGCATGCCTTTTTTAATATTCTATTGTTGGGTTATATGATGACTGAGCCTATGAGTGATGATCAGAAGGAAAGCTTAGTGTAAGACATCATAGATGTTACAGTACTAAAAGAGCTATTTTTTGGAGGGAATAAATGTGCAGATATTTTTCAAGGAACATGTATCCTGACAACTTCTCATTTCAGTGATCACATTGCCTCCACATCCAAAGGTAGGTTCCTGAATTTTTAGCTTTTCCCAGTAGTGAAGTTTTTATATTCAGGTAGGCTCTCTTACCCAACATAAAGATTCACAAAAGAAGGCTTAGAACTTGAGTTTGTCTGTGCACCCATCCCCTTAGGTTATACTTTCTTTGGGTTCCTGTCTCTTCCTGTAACTAAGATGTCTCCCTACTTTATTTTAATATAAAAATCAATTTCAATACATGAAAAAGTGAATATTACCTTATATCGAGAACTTCCTGGTTGGCATACACACAAACATTGCTTCTACAAATATTAGCACTCATTGCAAATGTAGTATTACTTATTTATTTTTTATTCATAACCATTTCACATAAACTTAAAATTACTGTGAATCATATCATTTGGGGGCAATATGCACTGCCCTGAGGACTTACAGGTATATTTACATATTAATCTTGTCTTTTATTGACCTCTGATTCTTTGACTTCTGAGTCTGGCAAAGTTTCTCTCACAACCAATAACAGATTCATTACTAAATATGGCATTTATGTTTCTAACAAGATTTCTCAGGTGATGCTGTTGGTCCAGACACTGATCTAGAAAAACATTGAACTCTTTTTTTCAAAGAGTTTTAAAAACTGTTTCCTTTGCAATTATTTCAAATTTACATAAAGGTTCCAGTACACCCTTTACTAAGATTCTCCAATTGTTCAATTTCTGAACCATTTGGGAATGTCATAAACATGATACCTCATTATTCTTTAGCTTTTCAATGTAAATTTCCTAATTATAAGGAACGTCTTACATAATTACAAGTGCTCAAAATCAGGAAATTAACAATATACCATGCAGTCTCCATTCATATTTCCCAATTGCTCCAATAATGTTCTTTCTAGATTCAGGCTCATATATTGGATTTAGTTGCCAAGAATTAATCTGGATTAGTTCTTCAATCTTTTATTGACTTTCATTATTTTTACATTTTTGAAGAGTACAGGTAGTTACATTGTAGAATATCTTTCAGTCCAGGATTGCCTGATGGTTTCCCATGATTTATGCTTTTTTTTTTCAGGAATGTCTCAGAAATAGTGATGCCATGCTTATCTCAGTAAATCATATGAGAAGGAACAGAATGCCTGTGTGCTTCATTGCTGTTTATGTTAACTCTGATTAACTTGATTAAGATGGGGTCTGAGAGAGATCTCCTCTTAATTAACTAATCGATATGCTGTACTTACTATATAATAACTGTGGGAAGAAGTATTGAGACTATGTGAATATTCTATTCCTTACAATAATTTTGCTGATGACTCTAAACTCCAATGATGATTGTTGCCTGAATCAATTATTACTATCATAGTTACCAAATTGTGTTTTTCTAATTCCATTATTCCATTAGTTGATAATCTACTGCAGGGTAGTACTTTTCTTTCTTGACAACTTATTTACCCAGCTTAGTACTTTTCACACAGAAGGCATTTAACAAACACTTCTAAAATGAATACAGAATGTTTCTATGCAAAAATAAGTTTGATCTGAGAGTATGTCTCATTTAAATATATTTAACATAATGATTAATTTCCCCTCTAAATTATTTGAGAATAGTTTATCTAAATATATATATATATTTTTAAAGATTGATTTATTTATTTATACAAGTACTGGGTACAGTCAGAAGAGTGGGAGGGTGAGAGAATTCACCAGAGCCAGAGCGGGGAACAGAACAGGCAGACTGACGAAATACACTGCTGAGGGGAGCAGCGGGTGAGACAGGAGAGGTCTGCCGCACCATATGGGACCCTCACTGGCCAGCCCGTATCGAACCGGCACTGCAGAGGCTGCGAACAGCTTCACAGCGAGGCACCTCAACTGCCTGCACTACCAGGGGAGGTCCCATAGGTTGCGCCTTAACCCCTTGTGCCACCAGGGAGGCCCAGTATTAAATTTTTAATAAAGAAAATCTCCTTACACCTTCTGTAAAGGGAGAAATTTCTTACTGTTACTCAGTTTTTGAAGAACAGAGGGCCAAACTCCTGCAATGTTATCAGAGAGGCAGTTTGCGTTTATGTGGCACATAATTGCTTTATCTTCACTTTTCTTAGTGATACATTTCAACAAATACATGAGATATATAAGGAGCTTGGATCTGTTAATGAGGGATAATATTGAATTTCCTTTACACAAAATCCTTAAAAGATGAATCTCTCATGGGATGGATTTGAGTTTCTTATCCTGAATCCAAGAGCAATCTCTAGAAAATGTTTTACAGACAAACAGATTTTTAAAAAATAGCGTTAAGAAGCTTTATGAATCTACAAAATTGTCATCTTTCTCTCACTTAATAGCACCAGGGACTGATTCCAGTGACTATCAGAGGCTTAGAGAAGTCTAGTACAGTTGCCAGGGGCAATAGTTTTAATTTTTATGAAGTAACTTATCTTCCAGGAACATGATTTATTTTAGGTATG
The DNA here is from genome assembly GCF_964194135.1 of Talpa europaea. Classification (NCBI taxonomy): domain Eukaryota; kingdom Metazoa; phylum Chordata; class Mammalia; order Eulipotyphla; family Talpidae; genus Talpa; species Talpa europaea. The sequence goes on from NC_140071.1 coordinate 31,126,291, forward strand.
GCCTAATTTCATTCAAGCCGTAGGCCCGAGTGTCTGTGATAATTTGCAAAACTTGGTGAGATGACCTGGAATTTTCCACACGTCAGTGTAGGATTAGTGCTTCGAATTTTGCAGACATGAGAGATGATACTGAGAGACATGATAAAGTGAAAGATTGTATCACAAATTGGCAGAAAAGCTAAATTAGTCCTAACTTCTCTCATTATCAAGTTAGAAAATTTTTCCTCTGTTAACTTTATTTTTCAGTCTCATTTCTATCCGAAGGCATAGTTTTTTTCATCTATTCCACATACAAAGCTTCATTTACTTCAAAGTTTTTCCTCCACTCGTGGGAAGAACCTGACTAGATTGGTGTTCTGTCTTGAGATTTGTAAGGATGTTTGTTGAAAACTGCTACCGTGAGCTTGGTTAATGATGTGGACTCGATGAAGAAAACACAATCCTGACCTATTCTTTAAAATTATATAGCTACATGATACAAGCTTGATGGTTATTGGCCCAGTAAAATCCAATTTTGTGCTCAGTTGAAGGGAAACTTGTGGAGTAAAATGACAACTAGCGTTTTAGGACCATCATGCTAATCCTGTGTGATCTTCTACTGATTTGATTGTGGCTACCCTGCTGTGCTCTTGCTCTAGGCTTGCAAATAAAGGCCTTTAGAGGAAATCATAAATACTTGATTTAATTAAGACCATTACCAACACCACTTCTTGCCTCATTTCTCCAAGTGCTAAGGTATAGAATACACTTAAACAATGGCAGTGCAATAAATACACAGGGATAAAATGCAATTCCTTTTTTACGGTTCATGAAAAACAGAGCAACACCACAAGAAGCTCTGCAGTAATTAAACGTTTTCCTAGTCAGTAAAGTCCTTTGGAGTTGAGGTTTCCAGGGCTAGAGGCTAAGGGTTCCATTGATGCCTTGTCACTTCAGTCAAAAAAAAAAAAAAAGAAAAGCAGAAAGGAAGAGAGGGGAAGAAAAGTGAGAGGTGAAGAGGAGAGGAGAAGAAAGAAAAAAAGCAATCCTATGGGCCATCTAATCCTTTGCTGCGGTATCCAGTGCTGCTATTTCAAAGCCACACATCAGAGGGACTAGACAGTTTCAACTTTCATAGAGATCTCTACATTAATGACAATAAGAACTACATTAATTCTCTTCATCCACTCATCTTATAGTTTGAAGACGTCATAATGTTTTGCCAGATGCTGTTCTAATAATGGCAATCATTAGATAGCGTGAATACATCTTATTCGCTTCTGGATGTTTTTTGAGTTAAAAGTATGTCTTCTTTAAAACAATGGGTAACTAATTCATCCCAGTTCCACAGAAAAACTAAAATTTCTGAATGTCAAGAACACATTTAGTCTGGGGCAAGCCAGGTCTGTTGGCAACCCATTATGCATTATGTTCAAACTATACTACTTGAAAATTTAGGAAAATTTCCTTTTGAGAAATAGCTTAGGAATAGCTAACATTTGTTGTCTTAATAAGTCACAAATGCTACGTCCTTTAAATGAATTTTTTAATTTCCTCAAATTCCAATAAAAATGTTGAATTAGTAGCACGGAATATGTGCTGTATAACTCTGTGGAATGCCAATCACGTAGACAAGGTGGCCCTGCTGACAAAGGTAGATCTTCTGTTATCTCCATTATAAAGACAGCAGAAGCACTGAGAGATCAAATAAGTGTCACATGACCAAACAGCTAGAAAGTAGTAAATAGGGAGCTTATCTTCATAGTCTTATTTAGAGACTCAAATAAGAATATTTTTCTAAAGTAATTTTTATTAGACAACATTGGTTTACAACAGTGTATATGATTCAGAAATATAGGATCACACTTTTTCAAGTGTATGTTACCACACCCCACCCACCACGAAGGCACTAACCGTTGCCCATCATAGTCCATTGGGCCCCCTCCTTCTCTCTTGCTAGTATCCTCAGTTTTACAGCCAGATTTCTAGGGATTGTTTTTGACTGGTATCACCTGATACTTTGCCTTGTTTATCTATATTCTCCATATAAGTTACAGCATCCAATATTTGTCTGTCTCCTTCTGGCTTATTTTGCTTAACATAACCCCCTCCAGCTTTAGCCAGATTGTTGCAAATGGCAAGAGTTTATCTTTTTTTATAGATGAGTACTATTACATTGTATATATAAACCACATCTAATTATCATTCACTCATCTTTTTGAGTACTTAGATTATAGAAATAAAAGAAATAGAAATGAAAAAGACAATCCAAAAAATAAATGAAATCAAAAGCTGGTTCTTTAAAAAAATAAACAAGGCAGGCACCTAAATAGCTAGACTCACAAAGACAAAGAGGAAAAAACTCTAATAAATAGAATCGGAAATGAAAGGCAGTAACAATAGATGTCTCAGAAATACAGAGAATCATTAAGATTACCACTAACATTACATTGCTATGCCAATAAATTGAATAACTTAGAACAAATGGACAATCTCTTAGAGGTGTACAACCTTTCGAGAATAAATCAGGAAGAAATAAAACACATGAGCAGACCAATTATAAACAACAAAATTGAAACAGTCATCAAAAGGTCTCCCAAAAAACAAAAGCTCAGGATCCGACTCACTAGTGAGTTCTACCAAACCTTCAAAGATGAGCTAATACCTTTACTTAAACTCTTCCAAAAAAAAAAAAAAAAATTGAGGAAGAGGGAATGCTCTAAACACATTTTATGAGGTAACACACTACTCTGGTACCAAAAGTAGACAGGATTATTCTTGTTAACAATTGCAATAATAACCTTTAAATACGTAGAAGAAAACAGGCCAAACATTACATGACATAGGCCTCAGTGATGTATTTGGGGACTCTACACTCACAGCACAGGAAACAAAAGTAAAAGTAAGCAAATGGGGATACATTGAACCAAAAAATTTCTGCACAGTAAAAAAAATCATCAAAACAAAAGATACCCTGCTGAATGGAGAAAATACATTATGTACATTATATATCTAACAAGGGGCTGATAAATAAAATCTACAAAGAACTCATATTACTCAACAAAAAGAAAACAAAAACTGAGTAAAAATATGGGTAGAAGCCCTAAGTAGATACTTCTCTAAAAAAGGCATGCAGATGAACAATAGGCACAGAGAAAATGCTCATCATCACTGATCAGGGAAATGCAAATCAAAATCACAATGAGACACCATCTTACACCTGTGAGCAAGGCCCATATCAAAAAGAACAATGTGTTGGTGAAGATGTGGACAAGAAGGACCCCTGTTGGGCACTGTTGGTGGGAATGTAGACTATTTCAGCACCTATGGAAAATAGTATGGAGATTTCTCAAAATATTAAAAATAGACCTACCGTATGATCCAGCAATTCCATTCCTAGGTATCTACCTTCAGAATGCAAAATCACCAATTCAAGGGGATATATGTGCTCCTATGTTCGTTGCAGCACAATTTACAATCGCGAAGTTATGGAAGCAGCATAAGTGCCCAAAGATTAAGAAAATGTGATTTATATATATATATATAAAATAAAATAATGCACAACTATAAAAAAAAAGATAAGCTTTTGCCATTTGTGACAACATGTATAAAACTGGAGGGGATTATGCTAAGTGAAAAAAACCAGAAAAAAAAAAGACAAATACTCAATGCTTTCACTTAGATGTGGAATATAGAGAAACAAAACAAAGAGTCAGAAAACACCGACCAAGACACACCCTAGAAATCTAACTGTAAAACTGAAACTACCAGAGGGGAAGTTTGGAGACTAAGGGGGGGGGGGCACAACACAGTGACTTTGGGGGAGGACTAGCAGAGTGGGGGTTCGTGAGTTGTGGTAGCATATAACTGAAGTGGTAGGATCCTATATTTCTGAGTCATGTACAGTGTTTTAAAACAATGTAAAATTAATAAAAATGATAACAAAATGCATATTTACTGTTTTTCTGCCTTTATTTGCTCAAAGCTGTCCTGAAACTGTTGGATTTATGGTACCTAACCTAGTAAATTTTATCTAACCAAATCACTTAACTATGTCTATAGTTAGTACTTACTATTGCTTCACTATTTTGTAATTATCTTACAATAGTTAACTTATTGTCTTTTCTCTATTTCCCTGTAATGACTATTGAACAAAGTGGTACTCAAAATATGAATACCCTTCCTAATTCAATATGAAAATAGTCATCTAGAAAGAACACTTTCCAATAGAAATTTCCTTGATTATGGAAATGTCCTATACCTGCACTGACCAATACAGTAGCTACTAATCAGTGTGGCTATTGTGTTCTTGAAAAGTAGCTTGTGTGATTGTATGAATTTTAAAAATTGTTTAATTTTAATTAATTTTGGATTAAATTTATACAGCCTGCATGTAGCTTTTGGGCTATATTGGACAGTACAGGTCTTGAACCATTCCCTGATTAAGGCAATCTTCATTATTATTATAAAAATTATGCTAACTGCTTCATTAGTTAGAGGTGTACATGTCAGCTAACTTCTATGTATAACTCCTACATATAGAGAAGAGTCAAAAGGGAAACAAAAATGAGAGTGAGCCCATATCAGGGGAAAAGCTTACACCCAACTTCCTATGCTTCTTTTACCTAATAATGTTTTTAAGGGTACAAAAATGATCAAAAAGTCGATTGCTTTGGGAACCGTAAAACCCATATTTGCATTTTGATGGACGTTGGACACATCAGGACTTAGAGAGAGACAACAAAGTGAAAACAAACACAAGAATTATGGCTTTTTGGAAAATGTTGCAATATTTATCTTGGAAATATCAATTAACTTTAGTTATTGCCAGTCTCTTTTCACCATCTCTCTACGTTCATCGACAATTTTACATGTTACATGTATACTATAAATATAACTTGTTTTCTACTATTTTAAAACAGATGTAACTGAGACTTGCGCTAAAAGACTCTTAGGAAATTTCTTCAAAACAAAGTCCCCTTCAAGCAGTACAAGATTATCCTCTGACCTTTGCTTCCTTTCAATTACTGGGTGGAACAATCAGAGATACCTAAAGGAGGGATGATTATAAGAACAAGCTGGATGGCTAATTTTTCCATTTAAGGTCTTTTCCTGGCCTGGCTTGACTACTTTTGTTCCACCTTATTAGTCTTGAAAAGAATACTCACGGGGAAATCACCTTATGGGAACAACCCATCTGGAGCAGGTGTGTCTCCTTTATTGAGAGCCCAGGAGCACCTTTGTGCCCTTTGTTATTTTCTACATCTGTCATCAGGGTGCCACCTCTCTCAAGGGCCTGGCTTCATTCACCTTGCAAGCCAAATCTCTCTTTGCTTGCAGGGAAAGTATTTTAAGGGCTGGGTGCTGGCTACCATGAGGCTTTCTGCTTTCAACTGAGTCCCTTGCTGCCATTGATCCCGTTGATCTCTGGTTTCACTTGTCCACTTCATATTGATGTCATCAGGGAGAATCACCAGCTACATGACAAGGTACCTAATTAAATATGAATAATTTTTTAGTATTAGTATTCCCAAATTTTACATGAGACACTGATACTAAAAATACTCATTTTTCCAATGTGTTTCAAATGTAACTGGGCATCCTATGCTTTTGTCTGTTAAACCTGCCAATCTTGCTTCAAGAGCATTCTTTCCAAATCTTAAGAGTGAGGAAAGAGCTGCTGTAACTGACACTTTGTAGAAAGACATTAGAAGTCATTTGAACAGTGTGACTCACCTTTCAGCAATACAAATGGTGGGTTTTTTTTTTTTTTTGAGTGACTAAGACTTTGATAATGGAAATAATCACTGAATTTGGTTCTTTGCTATGACAAAACAGTGTTGATGGGACTAATTACTTATTGACTGGCTCCGGTTGAGTGCCTCATGGAGCTTCAATTAATTGAGACAGAACAGCAATTTAAACTGCAGAAGGTCAATGTCTAATTCAGAGTCTGGAACTCTTTTTTTTCCTTCTATAGAGGTGTGAAGAGCAGAACTAAAATGAAGTAGTTTCAGTTCTTGAAGTTACTTGTGTCTGAGAATAAAACAGGTTGCTATTAAAAATTTTCAGTGAATTTGCTTTAGCAACCAGCTGAGGCTAGGGAACTGTGGCATTATGCTTGAAAGTATGAAAAAAAAAACATTCTGATAATGATTTATAATACAATGTGGAATTGAAAAAAGAGAAGAGGATGTGGATAATAAAATTTGTATTGATACAGACATCAATGCCATTGTTCACTGAAGATGACAAAGGAGACAGAATCAGGAAAGCAACACGACTTGTCAGCCCACCAAGCCACTTCTGGCTCTCCTCGAGGTTACCCTAAATGTGAGGCAGAGCTACAATGCTCAATCCCAAACATAGCTCTTTTTATATAGCTGAGTTTGTTTCATCTCCACTTTATATTTGGATTAGTGGCTTTAAAATGGAAGTGTTGGATTCATTTCAGTTATTAGGTTGATGTAAGCATTGTAATTCTCTCTCTTGAATTCTTAAATGTGTTGATTGTACCCTGGGAATTTTATGGTTCTTTTAAAAATACTGAAAGTGTTTTGCTCCATTTTCTGATGTAATTGCTTGTACTATTTAATTCCCAACTCTATTATATTTGAACTTTTGTAGAAAATCAAAGAGACTCAAAGGCATTCTAAATGATAAATTTCTGTTTCTTCTTTCAAAATACAATTAAAACTAGTTTGGAAGAAATTGGAGGGAAAGAAAATGCCATTTTCTTTAACATGCACTTTTTCTGAGCCTGGAAGTCTTGGTTTTTTAAAAAGAAATACTCTGGTGACCAAAACAAATTGTGGTGAGTAGGTGACACAATAATAATTGGCAGTCTCTGGTGTCCAAAGCCATTTGCTTGAATTATTTATATCTCAAAAGTGACAGGAATTTCATAAGCGCAAATAAGGCAAGTCCAGCGGGTGTCATTTACATGATGCAATCACACATCTGATTGACTGCAGGTCTCATCTGCCAGAGCTGAGGCCTTAAAAACCCAGGAGAGGGTTTTATTGCAAGATAGTCTCACACGCATCATGGTTTGATCAGTCCTTCACCAGCTTGATTTCATTTATTGCCAAAAGCAAGTTGACAAAAAAATCACCTAATATTTCTTCTAAAATAACTCAGTAGCAAGTATTACTACTGGAATACCTCCTGGGACTTTGAAATAATTGTTAAGTCCTCTAAAAATACTTTAAAGAGCTATCAGGAACCAAGTGTGTAATGATTTATAGCTTTATAGTGCCTGCAATGTGGCTATTACTGTCTGGCAGGCTTCTAGAATGATTTTCTGCTGTGTCTCTGGGACTCAGCTGTCTTTTATGTCTTCTCCCACCCCTCATTAACTCAGTTTTCTCTCTGTGGTGCCCTTCTGGCAAGGTGGGTGGGTATGGGGGCATGATTCCATTGTACTAGCCTTTGGAGTTGGAAGAGTAAGTGAGCAAAAATCAATTGCCTTAGGACAATCTACCACGACTTCATTACTTACAAGTAAGTAGCTATTCAGTTTTTTATGAATTTTTGAGAAATGTTCATGGAGTTTATGAGCCTTACATTTTAAGTTTATCTTATAAATTTAAGAAAAAGTTTGTTAATGCTTGAAGGAAACAACATATTTATGAAATTTCTGTTGGAATTTGGGTTTTTTAAATTTTTGATTTGGGCATTCAAACAAACTGAATTACATAATATTCTTCATATATTTTTATTTTATAGAATATTTATATGTATAGAATAGTCCATATATATTTTTTAAAGATTTATTTATTTGTTTGTTTGTTTATTTATACAAGCACTGGGTACAGTCAGAAGCGCGGGAGGGTGAGAGAATTCACCAGAGCCAGAGCGGGGAGCAGAGCAGGCAGAAGGACCGAAGTACACTGCTGAGGGGAGCAGCGGGCTGCAGGAGAGGTCTGCGCGCCATGTGGGACCCTCCTCTGGTGGCCGGGGAGCAGCCAGGGATCGAACCTGCGCTGCAGAGGCTGCGGGCAGCTTCGCAACCCAGCGCTCAACCGCTGCGCCACCTGGGAGGCCCAGAATAGTCCATATTTTAATACATTTTAAATATTTTGGTTATCAAAACTCTGAAGTTAATTTTTTTTCCAGAATATCATGGCTATTGTTCACAATAAAATTGCTTAAGTTATTCAGTATCAATTTATCACAATCAAAAGTTATTTTCTCAACTGCTAACATTTGTGATGACATGAATGACACTTGAGGGCATTGAGAAAGGTAAGAGGTACAGGATACCTTTTACATATGAAGTCAAAAAAGGTCAAACTCAAAGAAACAGGAAACTCATGGTTGTCAAGGGCTGGGGGTGGGGAATACATTTCCAATTATAAGATGAAGTGCTGGGCCTCCCTGGTGGTGCAAGGGGTTAAGCACCGCACTGTGAAGCAATCCGCAGCCTCTGCAGTGTGAGTTTGATCCCCCTGCCAGCCTGGGAGCAACCCACATGGAGCAACAGACCTCCCCTGTGTTGCCTGCTGCTCCCCTCTGCAGTGTATTTCAGTTAGTCTGCCTGTTCTGCTCCCCACTCTGTCTCTGGTGAATCCTCTCACTTAAACCCCCCCCCCCCCCGCGCCTCTGGCCTGTACTCCAGCTCTTGTATGCATAAATAAATAAATCTTTTTTTTTCCCAAAGATTTATTCATTTATATACAAGAATTGGGGCACAGGCCAGATGCGGGGATGAGAGGATTCACCAGAGACAGAGCAGGAAACAGAACAGGCAGACGGACTGAATACACTGCTGAGGGGAGCAGCAGGCAACACAGGGGAGGTCTGTCCCGCCATGTGGGTTTCTCTCTGGCCAGCAGGGAATCTAACTCGTGCTGCAGTGGCTGCGGATTGCCTCATAGGTTGCGTTTTAACCCCTGCGCCACCAGGGAGGCCCAATAAATAAATCTTTAAAAAAAAAAATCAAGTGTTGAGGAACTAATATATAGCATGGGGATTATAGTTAATAGTACCATATTATATGCTTGAAACTTATTGAGTAGATCTTAAATGTTCTCTCCACAAAAAAGAAATGGTAATTATGTGTTGTGATGGAGGTGTTAGCTAACAGGATGGAAATCATTTTGCATACATAAATACATTAAATCAAAATGTTACACAAATTAAACATATACAATGTTATATGTAAATAATGTCAATAAAATTGGAAAGAGAAGAAAAAAGAAGCAGTCCTGGAGAAGGTGGTGATGATGACTGCACAACAGAGTGAATATATTTAATGCACTAAACTACATACTCAACAATGAGTAATATGGTAACTTTTATGTATGTCCATTTCACCACAACATAACAAGAAATTGTGAAAGTTATTTCCTGTGGACATCCAGTATGTAAAGTGAGTTGATGGTTGTCAGTGTCATTTATGATCAAAAGAGGATCTTACTTCCCCAGAGCTTTTGAAAAACAAACACTCTCTATTCATAACTAAAAGTTATGAGGAAACATATACAACTTTTACTCTTTGGAATGGTTTTGGAAATGGAGAACTGTTAGATTAGCAGGAATGTTAATTTATCCAAAAGCCAATTTTCAGTGGTCCCTGGAAGAGAAATTTTTAGTTTTTTTTTTTTTTTTTAAGATTTATTTATTTATGCATACAAGAGCTGGGGTGTTGGCCATAGGTGGGGGGGGTGGGGGGGTGGGGGGGTGGGGGGTGGGGGGGGAGGTGAGAGGATTCACCAGAGAGAGTGGGTAGCAGAACAGGCAGATCTACTGAAATACACTGTTGAAGGGAGCAGCGGGTGAGTCAGGAGAGGTCTGCTGTGCCCTGGCCGGGGATCGAACTCATGCTGCAGTGGCTGCGGATAGCTTCATAGTGCTGATGCTTAATCCCTTGCGCACCTGAGAAATCTTTAGTTTTAAAAATATTCCCCTAGAGGCAAAAAAACCCTATTTCTCACCATAATCCATTTTTATGTTACTCCTAATGATTTTTTTTAAAATTTTTTAAAAGATTTTATTATGTCTAAACTTTGTGTCTTAGCTATTGATTTGGGGCCTGATTTTTTAAAATTTTATTTTATATATTTTTTACATCATTTTCCCATTTTTTGCACAATGTATGCATTTTCATCTTGAGACACACTATGGGGGCGGGATGAAGGGAGTAGGATCAAAACAAAGGTGGTGGGAATTGTATGGGGCCTAATGATCTTTTTATTCCAAGTCTGTGGTATGTTATCTCATCTCTCTTACGTTCAACACAAATATAAAATTTATTTTCATAGACCCAGGTGTTAAAGACAATTGTATTAGCTGAAAAAATAAACCCCCCCCCCCACAGATTTCTTCTTTCAAAAGGGGGCTTTTTAGCTTTTATTCAGCAGATTATCTTTTCAGTGGTACCTAGCTTTCCTACACCTTTTTACAATGTCTAAACTCATTTCTCCAACTTAGTAGGGGAAATTGCTTCTCCTGTTGCTCGGGCTGCAGCCACCATAAATGTCTGTGGTCTTAGTGTGAGAGGGGAAGTCTGAATAAATCATATTGGGATTTGCTCAGACTTTTCTGAGCTCCTCTCGTCCAGGCACATGTGAAAAGGTTTAAGTCATGCAAATATCATGAATAAATGACTTGTATTCATCTCTAACTCATGTGTTTACAAAGATGTCCTGGGCACCTGGAAAAGCAGTCAAACCTCACTCAACACTTGACACTATATTTAACTTCCACTTAAGGAAAAAAGTCCTTAAAATTTGCTGAATCATCAGATTCTCATACTTCTTTTCATGAGAACCATAGACCAGGAGGTTTGTCAGATACACCCTTTCACTGGGTGAGCTTGGAAAATATCTATAATTTTTTTCTCTACCTGGCCTGAGCTTTTGGAACATGGCTCCTTCTTATAAACACATGAAGATTCTTAAACTGTTAAGACTTTCCTTCTCTTAGCCACTCTTGTCTTCTAAGCCATGCCTGGAGGTCACTAATTTCTGCGTTGTTCAGAGAACAGCAAGACATGGCACTCTGGTCACTTTCAAGTTAGAAAAGTCAAGCAGGTTACTATTCGGAAAACATTGGACAGATATTATTGCTTCTTAAAGCTTTAGGAAATTTTACCTTATTAGAATACCTACTAAGAAATATCTTTAATTGCAGTATGTTTAGTCAGTAAATCATTGAGCACTGTCTCTGCACCCACAATGTAATAATGTTTTTATGAACAAGAACCTGGGAAATTTGGACATTATTTTTGCCATTGATGATTATACATCCTGATTATCATAATAAACACCTCATAGAAATAATGTGCATGTAGAAAGAAAAGCCTTAACTATGAAGCAGGAAGAAAGCTTACTGTTGAAATAGAGGGCTGAGATTAGTAAGAAAAAGATTCCAAACAGCATTATTGCTAACAAATGAATACTAATTAGTTTAAATATGACAGGAAAATGTTATGAATATTCAGATTTTTTCCATCTCTAAGCTACACCTATCACAGAACTGACAATTATGTAACTACCTTACACTTTGTGTTTCTGAGATACACTGGAGAAAATAATAATTTTTATTATAGAGAAAACACATGTCTTCTGCCCCAGAGGGATTGTGGTAGATTCCCTGCTTGCTTTGGCAGGCCAAATAGCATCTTTGTGGAATTTTGTAGGGGTAAGGAAAAATATTGCCTCTTTTTCCCCTCTTATAACTAGATCATAGCTCATTCAGCAAATGTGGAAAAGTGGTATAGTTGTTTGTGGATAGTGGAGCCACTACGCAGACTTTAGTGTAAACGTCTGTTAGCAGCGAAGAGTGAAGGAAATTGGCCAACAGAACATTTTCTAATTACCTTAATGGAGGTATTATGTGCAGTCTACTAATGAAAAAATTCAGCTAAATGTTTAACATTTTCTTTAGGGAATAAAGTATCATTAAATGAATACAACAATGACATAAATGATTATTAATGGGAAGAGAAAAATCTAGATATTCTGAAGGGTGATACGTTTCTTTAACCTACTACGAATTTATGAACTATAGGGTCACTTCTTTAAATAATAATTTATGGTGAAATGTTATGGATGATATGACTCATTTAAGCTTTATTTGTGTATAATTTCCAAATATTAGAGTAAACCAAAAGTAACAACTGAATAATAATGATAAAATAAAATAACAAAAATTACTATTAGTAATATTTTACTAAGTCCTGTGCTAATTTTTAGATTTATTTAGGATTTTAAGAAATAGTTATTCTAAAACCCATGAATACAACTGAAAGGTTGTAGCGAAAAAGAGCTCTCATTTGAATTGGTCAGTAAGAGGGCAGTAATTCAGTGCCCAATACCCAATGCAGTCCTGTTGCTATAGACAGAATGCTTGTGCCCTGCCCAAATAAATATAATATTTAAATATTAAAATTAATATTCATGTGTTGAAATCCTAGCCCATAATATAATGGTATTTGGAGGTGAGGTTTTGAGGAAGTGTTTTAGGTCATGAGAACAGAGCCTTCATCAATGGAATTAATATTTTTGTCTTTCTGCAATATGAGGTTATGGTGAGCAGGCTGTCTGTGAACCAGGACATAGGTCCTTAAAGCCAGACACTGATCTGCTGACATCTTGATCTTGGACATTCCAGTCTCTAGATTTAATTAAATAAATTTATATTGTTTTGTAAGCTACCCAGTCTATGGTGTTTTGTTATGGTAGGGCAACAAAGACAGACTCTTCTCTGGAGTCTTATTTCACATAATTTGAAATAAATGCATAAGACAAGTTGATATAAATGCTTTTGTAACAACTAAGCGTAAGGAATCTGAAACAAGGAAAACATATTTCTGAGTAGCACACAACCAACCCAGGTAGAATGAGTTTTGTTCATAGCGCTACATAAATAAAAATAGGTAATACCATTTTCTTAGGAATGCAGAAACTTCCAAACTACTCCCTATCCAATTTTCACACAAATTATTCCACCATATGCAATATTCTTGGGGAGAAGATGATATCATTGCCACTAAGGGGGAACAGGGGAAAATTCTCCATTCTTCTGTGTTCTTTTGGGCTGTACAAATAATCAAAACACCATCAGATGGGTTAGCAAAAGAAAAATTAACTTAATAACATGCATGGGGAAGCAATCATCATTAGTTAAAAGCCAATATCAGATAAGGAGAAAAGGTGTATAAATTCTGAGCTGAGGGACCTGAGGTGACCAGGAGAGAACAGGGGGCGACTTCATATGACAAGAGGGGATGACTTCATGTCTGACTCTGAAAGTAAAGAGATGAGTTCTCACATAGAGAGGACAGGTATACTAATAAAATTACAGTTGGATAATACTCCCCAAACAATCTTCTTTTGGGTAAAAAAAAAGAAAAAAGTGATTGCTTCTTCTATTTCTTCTATTAGAGAAAGGAATCAGACAAAGACAAAACTTTTTCTCAGTCACCAGGATCTTCACTGCTCTTAACTTAAAGTAATCTACATTCTTCAAGTATGGTAATGTGTTTCCTAGGTTCACAATGCATTGATAGACAGTAGTTCCACATACCATGGTCACACTTTCTGGAAGAAGTCTAAGATTGACTATTTAATAGATAGAAAACATTATCGGCTCTAGATCGACTCACTAATAAAACAATTTTCCTAAAACTAATTTGCCGAAAGCTAATTTTCTATGAGCCAATTCACTAAGCGATGTCTATTCAATAACTAGTTTGACTATGATAATAAGAATAATATATTCACAACCATTGAAACATATTCCTTCAGACATGTTTGGTAGATTAGTGAATTTCATGAATTTGTCATTTGGCAAATTGATACTTTGGTAAATTGATTTTCTCTCAAACTAACAGATTCATCCATTCAGTGCTAAATAGTATACCTTTAATGACATGTACTATATGCCAGGGATTGGATGTTTAATACTAAATGAGACAGTTTGAGAGAAATTATATTTAGTGGAAGAAAGTTCAAACAGAACAGATAGTTCACAATAGTAATGCTATAAGAACATTGAGGAAGACCATGGGAAAAAGCATCTTACTGCATCTGATTATGGAGAATAGGAAATTTCTAAGAGGAGGGGATATTTGAGCAGGCATTGGGAGATAAAAACGATTTGCTCAGAGGAGTGAGCGAGCAATCAGAATGTAGGCTAACAGAACAGAATGTGCTATGGTGATGCTTTTCAAACTGAAATTGGTGACAGCGCTTTCATGAAATAAATATCAAATAAAAGGACCTTCCCTGGTGGCTCAGTGGTTGAGCACTGGGCTGCGAGGCTGCCCGCAGCCTCTGCAGTACTGGTTTGTTCCCCGGCCGCAAAAAATAAATAAATAAATAAAGATCAAATAAAAACAAAATCAAGATTGACATTTAAAAAGTAGAATAGAATGGATCAGAAAATATCAGAGGGTAAGTATTATTTTGTGTAGTTCTATTTTATCTGGTATCATTATGAGATAAGATCAATATATAAAACCTCTTTTACAGACATGTCCACTATATTCCTTTAAGCAACAGTAACAAAAATCTCTTAGTTCAACTATTAAAAAAATTGAACATCTCTCAACAATGGATAAGGAACCACCTAACTTCACTGTGTTTTAATCTTCAACAGTTACTTTGTTTTCATGGTTTGGACAAGATGCTAATTAAGGTATGAGATTTGCTTTCTTTAATCTGTAAATGAGGGAGAGGGTGTGATAATGATGCCTGTCCTGCCTACCTCTCAGGGATCTTCTGAAGCACTCTGCAAAGTGATGAAATAATTATTATTATGATCCAGACTCTTCAGTTTATATGTACATACATAATTGTCACAGGTAACTTTATATAGTGCCTTCAATGTGGTAGACACTGTTCTAAGAATGTTAACTATATTAAATCACTTAACTAGTACACACATGAGGCAGATATCACTATCTTATCTGCTTTGCAGCTGAAGAAACAGACACTTGAGGAACAGGTACTCAAACTTAAGCCTATGTCTCAGAGTCTATGCTATTAACCACAATGATCACATTCTAGGAGAATCTTCAGGATTTTTGTGTCATGTAGCTGTTTTTTACTTGTCTCTACCTATATTGTACATCATTTAAATACAGTGAAAAGACCACAAGTTATTGGGAAACTTGACTTTTCTAATACTAGTCCAATACTAATCTAAGACAGTCACTTCTCTCTGGCATCTCCCTCTAGGGCCCTCTTTGTTGTTCTTGTCATTCTTCCTCCCATTGTTATTTTTTTCTTTTAATAATCATTAAGGGCCCCCAAGATTCAGTTTAGGTAAAACTAAGATCTACTTCTTACACAAAACACTTTCAATGCAAATTGTGGTTTTTTGTTCCCCCCATACCAATCAATTCTCTAATTCTCTGGACTCCAACTAGGTATCTAGAATTCAACTCAATTCTGACATTAACTACTCAAGAATTAAAGCTAATTCCACAGATTATGGGTTCAGTCCACAAAACTATTATTTTAGGTTTTATGTGCTTTTTGGTATAATTTGGTTGGTTAGCTTTTGGGTTCAGGAATTCTTAGAATGTTTTCTACGTAGAGGTTTGGCAAAATGGCAGCAGATTGAACTAGAGAATATACCAGAACAATCGTCCATTGGAATGGAGTAGGAAAAATTGTAATTGGACTGAGTTTGTAGTGATGCCAGGGCAATACAACTCATGAGAGAGAAGGGCAGCTGATATCCAGAGTCTCCCTGTAGTTGTTGAGCTAGGGATAGTTATCCACATCAGGGACTTTGGAGATTAATACTGTACTGGGTAAGAGGGTGCAAGGAATTGGCATCCAGACAGAGGATACACTATACAGAACAGAGGGTTTAATATACATAAATCAATTGATATAATACATCAACAAAGGTAAAGATAAAATTCATATGATAATATCAATAAATATGGAGAAAGCACTTAAAAAGATCCAGCATTTATTTGTTTATGATTAAAAACTCTTAAAGACTGGAATAAAAGACACATATCTCAGTATAATATAGGCTATATATTAGAAACCAGCAGCCAATGTCATACTTCATGGTGAAAAACAAAGATTTCCCTTTAAGATTGACAAGACAAGTATACCCACTATCACCACATTTGTTTATTAAATATTAGATATTTTGGCTAGAGCAATAAGACAAAAAATGAAAATAAATAAATACAAGTCATAAAAAAGTGAACCTATCACTATTTCCAGATAATATATTATGTATAGAAACCCTAAAGGTATCATGAAAAGTTATGAGAAACAATAAATTAATATGTAAAGTAGTATGTTAAAAAATCAATGTACCAAAATCTACAGTATATTTATATATAATAAATAAGAAGACAAATTTAGAGAATTATTCAATTCAAAGTTTCTGCAAAAATTATCAAATACATCAAAATTAACCTAATTAAGGAAGTGAAGGACCTGTAGAGCAAGAACTACTAGGTGTTATTAAGTGATTTAGATAGTGACAAAAGAGATGGAAAGACATCCCATGATTGTGGGTGGAGAGAATCAATAAAATCAAAATGATTATCCATGTAAAGTGATATATTAGTTTGATGCAATCCCCATGAAAGTATATTTCCATTTTTAGTTTTTTAAGGTCAATCCAGATCATTTTCCATAACGGCTGTACCCACTTACATCACCAACAGTGTAATAGGGGTTCCTTTTTTCTCTACTCTGTTCCAGCACTTGCTGTTCAGGGTGATGTAAGTGGGTACATTTAATAAATGGTGCTGGCTACCTCACACCATACACAAAAATCAACTCAAAATGGATTAAAGAACTAGACATAAGACCTGAAACCATAAAATACATAGAAGGAAATATAGGCGAAACACTACGGGATTTGCACATCAAAGACATCTTTACAGACACGTCACCCAAAGCAGTGATAGTGTAGACAAAGATAAACAGCTGGGACTACATCAAATTAAAGAGCTTCTGCACAGCAAAAGAGACAATAACAAAAACAAA
The DNA here is from genome assembly GCF_964194135.1 of Talpa europaea. Lineage (NCBI taxonomy): Eukaryota > Metazoa > Chordata > Mammalia > Eulipotyphla > Talpidae > Talpa > Talpa europaea. The sequence goes on from NC_140071.1 coordinate 31,143,246, forward strand.
GAGAAACCCCACCAACTGGGAGAACATTTTTGCACCCAACACTAATGATAAAGGACTGATCACAAAAATCTGCAAAGAGCTGATGAGACTCAGCAACAACAAAGAAAATAATCCAGTCAAAAAATGGGCAGAAGAGCTAAAAAGAAACTTCTCTGAAGAGGAAATGCAAATGGCCAACAGACATATGAAAAAATGTTCAACATCACTTGTAATCAGGGAAATGCAAATCAAAACTACCATGAGATACCATCTCACACCAGTGAGAATGGCACATATTAAAAAAACTAGCAACAACAAATGTTGGCGAGGATGTGGAGAAAAAGGAACTCTTGTGCACTGTTGGTGGGAGTGCAAACTGGTCCAGCCACTATGGAGAGCTGTGTGGAGATTTCTGGACCTACTAAACATAGAGCTTCCATATGATCCAGCAATTCCACTCCTAGGTATTTACCCAAAGGACACAGAAACATCAATTCCAAAGAGCACCTGCACTCCTATGTTTATAGCAGCACTGTTTACAATAGCTAAGCTTTGGAAACAACCCAAATGCCCAAAAATAGATGACTGGATCAAGAAGATGTGGTACATATATACCATGGAATATTACTCAGCATTCAAAAAAGATAAACACATGCAATTTGCAGCAACATGGATGGCACTGGAAGGGATCATGCTCAGCGAAATAAGCCAAAAAGAAAAAGAAAAATACCGGATGGTCTCACTCATAGCAGGAATCTAGAAAACTTAAATAAGGGACCAGGAAAATGAATATAAGAAAGTGAAAATCAAAATCAACAAAAAACTATGAACCAGAGACACTTTTTGGGGGGTGGGGGGCGGGAGGGGAAGGATTGGGGTCAGAATGGGGCGTTTGCAATTGTATGGGGGAATATAAAAATAAAATTTAATATTAAAAAAAATAATAATAAATGGTGCTGGGAAAACCAGAAGACTGCAGGTGAAAAATGAAGTTGGATCACTTTCCAACTCCTTGCACAAAAATAAATTAATCCTAAATGGATTAATGACACAGTTACAAGACCTATAGCAAAATAATATATATAAACAATATTGGTTATTAATGATAAAGATATCTTTGGAAACTTGATCCCTGTGGCAAGGGAAAGAAAAGCAAATACTAAAAATTGTAACAACCTCAAATTAGAAGTTTTTTTTTTTGCAGTGAAAGAATATATAAGTACATTATAAGATATCTTACTGAATGGGACAAAATATTTAAGGATTACATGACGGTCAAGTGGTTGATATTCCAAGATATAAAAAAACTTATAGAATCAACAATAGAAAACAACCCAACTAATAAATGGGCAGCAGATATGAAAAGATAATTCACCAAAGAAGCTATCCAGAAAATCAATAGATACACGAAGTTGTTCATCATCAATCCCAATAAGAGTGATGCAGGTTAAAACCACAATGAGGTATCTTTCATACCTGTGAGAATGGCACCATTTATTAAATGATCATGCTGCATTGTCACAGATTAAGTATTTATATGCATGTGGACTTGTTTCTGGGCTTTCAATTATGTTCCAGTAATCCTTGTGTCTATTTTTATGCCAATGCCATATGTTTTTTGGTACTGTTGCTTTAAATTATAGTTTACTTAAATAATTTGATGCCTCATTTTCCCCTTTTTTCTCATGATTGCTTTTACTACTTGAAACTTTTTATTGTTCCGTATACAATCAATATTTTTGTTCTATTTCTTTAAAGAAGATTGCTTATACTTTCATGGGGATTGCATCAAACTAATGTATCATATGACCCAGAAACTCCACTCTTAAGCATCTATTCAAAAATCACGAAAGCATCAACTGAAAAACCTATGTGCTTCACATGTTCATTGCAGCACTGTTTACAATAGCCAGATCAAAGAAACAACTTAAATGCCCACTGATAGAAGATTGGATCGAGAAGATGTATTACATCCGATTAAATGCTATTACAGCAAAATGGAAGGATTTCAAGGGAACTATAAGGTCAAGCAAGTCAGAATGACAAAGACAAATATTAGATATTTATATAGGTGATGATTAAAAAGTAAAAATACTTATAAAAAGTAAAATACTTATAAAAAGTAAAATACTTATAAAAACTATAGGGCATTAACAAATGAATTGAGGTTTCCGGAGTTAATGGGAACAGGTAGGGAGCAAGGGGCCAGGGAGTATAAGAAATGATGGTGGGGAAATTTTTTTCCATATAAAACTAATGGTAATTACTTCTTTGTTTTAACTGTTTTGCTTTAAGAAAGGTTCACAGGAACAACATTTTTAGAGAGCAGGGGAAATGTATATATTTCTAGTATCACAAGATCACAGTAGTCTATAACAATTAGGTCTAAAATAATTAAAATGGTCATGGAAGATGCTTGGGAGTGTCCTATGAGTGAAGTACAGGGATATTCCTACATGGATGTGGTGACATGCAGATTGATTTTTTTTTTGTTCTTTGTTTTGGTTCTGGTAGCCAGAATTAGTAGTTACCTATGGTGATCATAAAGATTGGATTTCAAAGACTTGTTCCCATTGTTAGAAATAATTTCCATCTACATGCTCCAATTTTGTTTAAATTTTTTTGTTCCTATACAAAGAAGGGACTTTCAGAGGAGAGACACATGACTGAATTCCATTATATCAATGAGAAAATCAATTGTCTGGGATTACAAATATATAGATTTATCTGTAGTTACCTGTAGTTTTTAATTTATTAATAAGAAGTACAGAATTCCAAAAGGAATATAAAAGTTGGAGAAGAAAAGACCATTTGGGGTTGCCCAACCTCCTTTCTGATTGTGTCCAGTGTCCTCAGGGCCAGTTGTAGTCTGTAGGCAGTTTCTTAGGCTTCCCTTTCAGGAGAGTTGATTAACTTATCATATCTAGGTTTATTTCTTAATGTTCAGCACACACATCACTTAGAAGACACTCATAGCTCTAGTACTGCTAACCCAGGACTGCACTATTTCTTTGGTTTTATAGATCCTCTTAAATCAGATGAAGTACCTGACAAATTACATAAAATACCCTGGATGGATCCCAGACTTCAAAAGGCAAGCAGATTAGGCGTACACTAAAGAAAGGCACAGGACTCATTTGTACTCTTGCTAGATAAACAGGCCATCCATAAACAGTATCTTGTTCCAAAAGAAATGCCCAAATGGAAGAAAAATCTGTTAAGATATTTTCCAGATTCTGGATGTTTTTCTTTTCTCGTTTCCAATCTTCCTTTACCAACTCTGCTGCAGGAACCTGCAGGTGCCCTTACAATAAATGTGTAGCTACATATAAATGTTCTTAAAGCATGGGCTTACAAATGTTCTTAAAGCATGGGCACAATGTACCTTTGCTCTCAGTTGTTTTAGTTAGTTTTTTTTTTTTTTTTCCCTTAGAAGAACTAGGGTGTAGGCCAGAGGTGCAGGAGGTGAGAGGATTCACCAGAGACAGGGTGAGGAGCAGAACAGGCAGATCCACTGAAATACACTGCTGAGGGGAGCAGTGGGCGAGGCAGGAGAGGTCTGCTGCGCCATATGTGGGTTAGCTCCCTGGTCAGGATTGAACTCAGGCCATACTGGTGATAGCGCTGAGACTTACCCCAAGGCGCCAGGGAGGCTGTCCTTCCAGCTTTTAAGTGGTGTTCTCTGTTCAAGTTTTTTGTCTATGTTTGAAGCATCTCTGTGACTATGTTTATTTTTGATTCTATACAAATTGGATAAAGACAACTGTCCACAAACTTTTCTGAGTATTCTTGTGGATTTTTAAATGTGTTAGGGCAGATACTGGCCTTAGCTCCTCTGGGCTCTTAAAGATTTTCCTTTTTTTTTTTTTTCAGGGCTCTAAAGGGTCCTTAATTATTAAAACCTTTAAAATTTGAGTTAATTCAAGCACAAAAGTGAACAGACTTAAAACTCACGCAACACTAAAATGATTTTAAACAAACACCCTTTCTACCTTGAATAACTGCCTATAAAATGTACTGTTTTTAATTAGGTTAATAAACTACTTACTAATCTTTTTCATTGTTAGTTTTCAGGTTCTGGATGCAATGGTCAAGAGTTTTTAAAATTGGGTATGGTTTGGAAGTATCTTTTTCATATATATCTCCTTATTACTTAAACTCTGGCATTAAGAAGTATATTCAGATTACTGTGATATGCTGTATTTGTTGTTCTTGGTCTATTAGTTGGTTATAAGGAGATTTAGAGATGACGTAAAGCAAAATATGGGATAGCTTTTACTTTTGTTCTTGATTAAACTTTGGTAGGAGAAGACATTATTCTGCCTTCTTATTTAGCAAGCAGCAAGAATCTAAAAATGGTTGGGGCCTCCCCTGGTGGCACATCAGTTGAGCGCTGGGTTGCGAGGCTGCCCACAGCCTCTGCAGTGCCAGTTCAATCCCTGGCCACCAGCGAGGGTCCCACAAAAAAAAAAAAAAAAAAAAAATGCTTGGAAAATATCTCCATGTACTTTCCTTTAAAGGCAAAGGGACTTTTGCCCATAGGTTATTTGCCTATGGGAAAAAAAGTGGGAGGGGTAGTGGGGAAAGAATAGAACAAAACAGAACTTCTATTTATTAGTTTTTCTACAACTGACCAAGCCATGGTCCCCATGAATACAGCTTAGAGCACAAGAATCAACTTTATGATGTTATTTTGGAACCAACTTTCTAATGTCATTTTGGCTCAAGGCCTCATTTTTAAAACTAAGTAGAAAATTATAGAGATTCAATTAATATCCAGATCAGCACCACCATCATCAAGAAGAGATGAGAATCTGCTCAACTTCTCACTACATAGAAGGATTATTAATTAATCTGAGTCATATCTATAATGATGATTATAAGAATAACAAACATTAAGTATTTATTATTTATGTCATAAGTACATAATCTCATATATTACTCACAAAACTTAATGGAACAAGTATTATTTATTATTTTCCTCATTTATTCTTAAAAATCAATTTTAGTGATATATAATGTAAGTGCAATAAATTGCACATATTCAGTGAGGAAGGAGATATAACTTCTTGTGATGTCACCACCATAATCAAAACAGAGAACTTGGAAGAAAAGTCTCACCATCTGTGAAAGTGTCTTTGTGCCTCTTTACAGTTCATTCTTCCCTCTCTCCTGACACAAGTCAACTGCTGCTCTATTTTCTGTCAGTAAAGATTGGTTTTTATTTTCTAGAATTTTATATAAGTGGAGTCATACTGTATGGGTCTGGCTTCTTTTACTCGTGGTTTTAGATTTATTTCTGCAATTGTGTGTTTCGAATTAATTAGCTACTTAATTTTTGAAGTGTATGGATATGTCATCCTTTGTCTGTCAATAGTACTCACACTCCCTCCCCCCCAACATTTGGTTTACATTCATTTTTCACTGGGTCATTTGTCTTCTTATAGAGTTGTAAGAATTCTTTTTTTTTTTTCAAAGATTTATTTATTTATTTATTTGCACAAGAGCTGGGGTACAGGCCAGATTCACGGGAGGGTGAGAGGATTCACCAGAGACAGAGTGGGGAACAGAACAGGCAGACTGACGAAATACACTGCTGAGGGGAGCAGTGGGTGCGACAGGAGAGGTCTGCCTGCCATGTGGGATCCTTGCCGGCCGGCAGGCTGGGATAACCGGCGCTGCAGAGGGTGCGGACAGCTTCACAGGGCAGCGCTCAACCGCCTGCACTACCAGGGGAGGCCTGTAAGAATTCTTTACATATTTTTATATGAATATGTAAACATTTATATATGTTCTCTCTATGTTTATGTGTTACAGATCCTTTGTCATATAGATGTATTGCATTATTTTTGTTCAGTCTCTGACCTGAATTTTCATTTTTTAAACAATAGTAGTTTTCAAAGAGTAAAATTTTAAAATTTTGATGAAGGGTAATTTATCAATTTTTCTTCTGTCAATTGTTCATGTATCTTAATTAAGTTATCTTTGCCTACACAAAGGTTATGAAGAATGTCTTTTATGGTTTCTTCTAGGAGTTTTATAATTTTGATTTGATATTTAAGTCTATGACTCATTTCTGATTAATTTTTTGGTGTGTTTTGAAGGATCGATGTTTATTTCTTCCCATATAGATAGTAGTCCTAGCACATTTTGTTGAAGACAGTTTTCTTTTGCTATTGAATTGTCTTGGTACCTTTATCAAAAAATCAATTGAGCAAATGAATCTAGTTCTATGCTCTGTTCTGTTCCACTGATTTATTCGGCTAGTCTTTCACTAATACTACATTGTCTTGATTATTGAAGTTTTATCGAAAGCTTTGAAATCAGGCAGAGTGAGTCTTCCAACCTTACTCTTTTTAAAAATGATTTTGGCAATTTTAGACCCTTTGCATTTCCATTTAAACTTTAAAAACAACTTGGTAATTTCTACAATAATCTTGCTGAAATTTTTTGTTAGGAGGACATGGAATGAATCTCTAGGTCAATCGAAGGGAAAATTGATTAAATATTAAATCTTTTTGATCCATTAACTAGTATAATTTTACATTCATCTAGGTTTTAATTTCTCTTCAAAATACTTTATAGTCTTCAGTGTAGAGTTTTGCATTTTTTGTTCAATTTTTTCCAAAATATTTTATGGGTTTTGATATTATTGTCAATAAAAGTATTTTTATCTTAAATTGTAATTGTTTGCTAGTGATATCTAAAAATTTAATTCACTTTGAATATCTTTATATTTTATAATCAAGATCAATCCATTGCTAGTTTTAATCATTGTTTTCTTGGTTCTTTGAATTTCTACATAAAACAGCAAGGTTGAAAACTTACCATACAGTCTTCTACTTACAATTTCAACTTTCCAAACAAGTTGAAATGTTACTTCAATTTGGAAAAATATGTAGTTGGTGATTCTCCCTGTGTATCTTAAGAATACTTGCTTTTTGACTATAAAGCCTTTAATTTTATATTCAATGAAGTTTTTTTTAACCATTTAATATCCATTGACCCACAGGAGACACTGGTTTTTAGAAAATTGTCATAGCTAGATCTGTGGTTTTAAAAGATTACTCCAGTAGTAATGTAAAGGATGGAATGAAGAGAGACTAATCAAATGAGAGGTGATGAGGGCTGTATTAATACATTCTAAGAAAGAATAGAGCAGATGTGACAGATTTATCAGGTATTCAGAATATAGATTGGCCTGGACCTGGTAACATTCGATTATGAAAGTGAATGGGAAAGGAGAGATCAGTAATTCTGGGGAAAATAACTCTAAGATTAAAAACATGATGTTATTTCCTATTATTTGAAAAATGTTAATTAATCATATAAGTTAGAGGTTGTTTAATGATACAAGGTGAAAACAAATCACTTCACCTTCAGACTTCAAAATGGGTGAAATATATCAATGATACACATAAGAATGAAGAACTGAATTTCAAAAACATGATTCAATAATGCAAAGAACTCTGAGCCTTGCTATATTCTTTATATCGGGAAGGGGAGTGGTTGAAAGTAGAAGCTATCTAGGGAGCAATATGCTCAGAGTTAGTTCAGTGGTAGGAAAAGTTACAAGGAGCTATCTAACTAGTAGGACTTAGAGAATAGTCCTGCTTAAAAGAATAAAAGAGAATTATGCAATACAATGGGCTTTGCTTAGTAGAAAAAAAAATTCCCTATCATGCTCTCATTTAAATATTTAAAAGTAATAGATGCAAACTAAGCTTTCCAGAATCATGAAGATTTTTCTATTTGTGAAGTAAAAAAGTGTTGAGAAAACATTACTAGTTCCTTGGATCTTCCTGTGAATGATTACTGGGAAATTTTGAACGATTATATCTTTCACTATTATAGTACCATTTGCTTTGATGGATGCCATCTTGATCATGTGTTGGATTATCTAGTTTGGATGGTACATTGAGAATTTCAGATTTCTCCCATCCTCCTGAGTCCTGCCCAATCTATTGCTTGTTTTTCTTGCTGGGAAAATTTATTCTCCCGGCAGCTCATATCTGGGCCCTGCCTACTTGTCTAAGTATCTGCCCATGAGGAGATGAATGATTTTAGAGTTGATCAGGAGTCAGTTATTTGAAATCTTTCTCTTCCTACTCCTTTTCTCTCTACCTATCTATTAACAATCTTTGAGGACACTATAGGTCAATTACTCTGCTTTGATGTGCTTGGGCCACAAACACAGACCCTTAGAGTTGTCCACATGGGTTTTCTTTCCTTAAAAGTTTGAGGACACTCTTCAGTTTCTCTGTGCACCAGTTTTGGTTCCCTGACTGGGAACGATATTCCTTGTAACAGGCAACTCAATAAGCTTCCATAATTATTATACTTTTCATTCCCATTATTTGTGTTCTCTAGCTTGGAACTAAACACATGGACTACTCTAGGTAGCAATTCAACTAAAACATTGCTTTCTTTTTCTCAAATAATTAATTTTTAGGATCCTTAAGTGCTTATAGTTTTAGTTGGTAGAAAATATTTGTACTACAAATTATCAGAACCTGTATTAAGGGAGATTTGCATTTAATAGAGCAGGGAAGGGTTTTAAGTGGTCAAGAACATTTTATACTATGAGAATTAAAGCAATGATCTGGTTGCTCCAACCAAAACAATCCTTTCTTTGTCTGGCAAATTTGCATAGTTGGTGTTAAAGTCTCCAAATAATATCTCCACTCTTCTACTGCATTGTGTGTGTGTGAATTTATAATCTTAGTGATCCTATTTTAAGTAGATAGGAATCCTTCTTGTATTATTAAAACTATCCTCTTAGGAAATATTCAATTTAATATGTAATTTGTCAAAACATGAATTATTGCAAATATTATTGGGCAGTTCCTATATATCACTTTCTGAATTATGATAAAAGAACTGCTTATTCTGTAAGTAGAACTTATATCCTTAGGTCATCAAATCTTCCACAAACATTCTTACTGTACCATTTACCTTTGTGGCCATAAGGGGAGCCAAAAGGAAATTTTAAAAAAGTAACAAAACTTCTCCCTCCTCCACTTTCTATTCCTATTTCTTCTCTTCTCTTTCCTCTTAGACAATCTAGTCTAAAAATCCTTACATAGTTTGATCAACAAGACAGAAAACAAAGAAATAATTATCTTTAAAGATGAGCTATATCAAATAGGTTTTGTAGATATAAAAAAAATTCCAACCCAAAGTAGCAGAGTATACATTTTTCTCAAGTGCACATGGAGCATTCTCAGCATAGACCATTTGTTGGGACTATACACATAAGGTGAAATCTTGAGGGGATCCTTCCCCTGGTATGGCAGCAAAGGAAAAAAACATTTATACAGGCTCCATCTTATATGTAGGAATCTGCTGCCTGAAGGTGTCTGTCTTTTTTTTTTTGGGTGTTGGGTTGCTTTATTGTTTTTTATGGCAGCCACTGAATCTTTATATCTTTTACATTAATGTAATCCTGTAGTGTTTTCTTTGCATTAGACAATTCTGAAAATATTTTAATGCACCAAATAAATTTTAAAATAGCAATTTGCAGAGTGATAGTCCATTACATTTAAGTCTTATACATTGGCATTAGAAACCAGGAAGTATACATACACTCGTTCTAAAATTGTAATTGGGAGAGATTTATTTCTTGATGTTGTCATGTATACTCACTATTTAGTTCAAGGAAACACTTCTAAGCATAGTCCACTATATGACATAGTGGAAGTAGGTAAATAAAATACAATTTACACATATTATTTACTTGATTGAAGGCTTTATGGTACATAAAAGGTAGGTTTTTTATAATTGCTCTCAGCTTTTTTCACACTGACTTCCGTTGTATTTGAGTGTTCCATGCCCGAGATTGCTCAGCTGCTGCTGAGCCACTGGTTTGTTTTCTTTCAGGATCAAGGTGGGTACTTTCATATAAAATCTTATTTTTAATTCCTTCTCTGGCAATTCTTTACTGGATTCTTTGTTTTGCATAGTTATACCTACAATGGAACCAGCATCCTAAAGTCACTAAGAAAAATCCTCCTACTCCAACATCACATGATCTTCTAATTCTACTAGTTAACAAAAAATGTCCCAGGCCAGCCACAACAGATCCTAATGAACCATATAATATTGAATCCCGGGCACAGGGGATGTTTTCAACATCTAAAATTCGTAGAAGTTTAAAGGGCTGATAGGAGGAGGCTGCAGAGCGCATGGTAACCACATACACGCATGGCGTGATGGGAAAAACTGGAAGCACAGGGTTGGGTTTTGGTCTCATCCTATCATTTTTCTAATTAGGACATCTGACCTTTAATCTTTCCCTTCCTGCTCGGCGGCCATGGGTGACGAGTCCACCCTGATGGTGTCTTATCTTTTCAAATTAAAAGATTTAGCAATGGTACCCAGCCTTTGCGTCTCTGCAAGACATTTTTTGGGAAAGGAAGATATGAAAACCTGAGCTGTCTTCTTCTGTATCAGCATATCTTTAGATCAGTTAGAACCAGACAATTTATAACCATAAGTCCTTCTATCAAAAAAATTACATTGTACAAAAGCAATGTCAATGACTCACTGTTTCTAGCAATTTAGACTCAATTCAACCTTATGTTTAATTGAATAGCTCTCATAGAGTAAAATCTGCTGGCCTGTTTCCCAGGTTTGAGTTCTTACTTTGATTATCTGATAAACTCTTTGTCTACCTAATTTTGAAAATTTTATTTTTCAGTTATCAGAACACAAGTCAATTGTCAATAAATTTATGATGATTGAAGTCATACCAAACATTCTTCCTGATCATAATGCTGTAAAACTGGAAGTATACTATTAAAAAAACTGGAAAAACCTCAAATACGTGGAGGTTAAACTACATGCAGCTGAAGAACCGCTGGGTTAAAGAGGAAATTAAATCACAAATTAAAAGATAACTGGCCTAATGAAAATGAGGGCAAGATATCAGAATTTATGGGATATACAAAAGCAGTTTTAAATGGAAAGTGAATTCCAACATAAGCCTACATTTAAAAAGAAGAAAAATCACTAGCAGACAATTTAGCATTACCCCTATAGCATCTGGAAACAAACCAACCCAAAAGTTAGTAGAAGAAAGGAAATAATGAAAATTACAGTGGAAATAAAATAAAGAGAAATAAAAAAGACTATAAAAAGTTAAATGAAATAAAGGGTTGGTTTTTGAAGATGATAAATAAAATCAATAAACCTCTACTGGGACAAGGAGTAAAAACTTTAATAAACATATATAAATATAACAGAAAAAATTACTACAGATATAAAAATACAAAGGACAATAAGAGATTACTATGAAAAACTGTATACCAATAAATTTGATAATCTAGAGGAAATTAATGAATTTTTAGAACAATACATCTTAGTAGGACAAAACAAAACGGAAAACTTGAATAGGCCAATTACAAATAAAGAAATCAAGATAGTAACCAAAAATCTCCCTAAAAGCAAAATCCTCTGATCAGATGACTTTATAAGTGAATTTTACCAAATATTTAAAGAAATTATACCCATATTGTTCAAGTTATTCCAAAAAAACTTACACAATGAATGATAATATTAACAGATTTAAAGAAACATGAAATGAGATTTTTACATAGTTTAAAAATACTTCTCACAAAATTCATTACTAATTACAAAGGAAAAAAGAATTATACCTTAATTTCTCTGACATTACTGCCAAATATGCATAATATGAATCTACTCATAGGAAGAAAACTTTTAAAAAATCAATTATGTGATATTAAAAAAAAAACACTGGCTTGTAATTTTAAAAAAAGTCTAGATCATGAGAGTCAAGTAAGTCTGAAGAACAGTTCCAGAGAGGATATTAAACAGACACTATAAGTAAATGTAATGTGCATTTCTTTTAATGTAAAATATATTACTGAGATAATTGGCAAAACATGAATAGGATATGAGGATGAGATGTCAGGAATATGTCAGTGTTAATTTCCTGAGTTTCTTGGTTGAATTGTGATTATCTAGCAGAAGAATGTCCTTAGTTGTAGCAACTTCTCACTAACATATATGAGGATGTATGGACATCAGATCAATTTATTCACCAATGGTTCTGGGAAAAAATACTTCATGATTATTTCCAGTGCTTTTGTAAGTTTGAGAATATTTAACGAACCATCCTTTTAAAAAAATAACTGTAATCACAGCATTGTTCATGGCTCATTATTGGACACAATAAATTATTTTACAAGAAAAGACATCAACATTCTAAAGTTCACTTTCTTCTCTTTTCCCTTGAGTTTTGACCCAATTTTTCAAATATTATTTTATCATGTAAAATAACATCCTTAAGAATTTTTTCCCCAAATGTTAGTGGTAGATAATATTGTCCAAATCAAATTATTACCAGCTAGCTAAAATACTTCACAAAGAATTCAGAAGAGCATGTGGACATTTTACTTTCAGTTTCTTGCCTATTAAATTACTTTTTTCCTTTCAGGTCTTATGCTTCATGTAATTTTAAGTTCTTCCTGTCAAGCATCTACTAATCCTTTAAGGCATTTTTCATATCTGAGAATTCTTGAACTGCAGCTAATTCTTGCCAGTCACATTTTTGGTGTTGAACCTCAGCAAGAACTTGTTAATATCTATGCACCTTGAACCGTTTGTGTTTCTCTAATATTTTAGTTCATAACACTGATGAATTTTGAAGTAAACATTATCTGAAAATCTTTTATGAGTGAAAGTTGCAAAGAAGAACATTTCAAGCTGCAGATAAAGAACTGAAATTAGTGAAGTTCCCTACTTAGATGATAACTAGAAGTCATTTTGATAGTTTTTTTTTAATACTTTCTGTACAGAATTATCTGAATATGAAATGACTTTCTTTATACCATGGAGTAGAAATTGCTGCTTCATTCCATGTAGATAAACTTAGTTTACTTGTATATGTGTATATTGTTTTCATGTTCTTGGTCAACATAGTGTAGAATTGTTACTAAGCAAATTAATAAAAAAAATTCCAACAATATTTGTGGGCGTATTGGAGCACACCTGCAGGCTCTAACTGTGTTGATATGCATTAGAACAAGCTCTACTGATTTTCAGAATATTTTAGCAATATGTATTTATGAAACACTCTAGCTTACTGGCAAATCTTTACACTTTAGTTTCATATTGTGAACAGTTGAACTATTTCTTTATTGTGACAACATATTTGTTGAATTCTAAGTATATACAAGAGAGAATATGACCAGGTGGTATATATTTTAATGCTTGTTAGGAATATTTTACCCATTTTATGTGCAAAAAATGCATGTATGGGCCTCCCCTGGTGGCGCAGTGGTTGAGCGCTGGGCTGTGAAGCTGCCCGCAGCCTCTGCAGCGCTGGTTCGATCCCTGGCTGCCGGGCAAGGGTCCCACATGGAGTGCAGACCTCTCCTGCCGCCCGCTGCTCCCCTCAGCAGTGTGTTTCATCGGTCGGCCTCTTCTGCTCTCCACTCTGGCTCTGGTGAATTCTCTCACCCTCCTGCACTTCTGACTGTTCCCAGTGCTTGTATAAATAAATTAAATAAATCTTAAAAAAAATTATAAAAAAATGTATGTACATTTTACCTGTTTATTTTAAGATAGATTAAAATATAAATTATTAGGTGCAATAGCTAAAAATTGAATTTTTTTACTTTCAGATGTAAAGATCAATAATAACCATGTAACCATTGGCTGAAAATTGTGAAGTAATTATTGGAACTTAACTGTGTGTGTCTTTCTTGTTCTATACTATAAACCTGAGATAGTAAGTGCTTTGGACAACAGTGCCTTTTTACTTATCCTTCTTAGTTCTTCTAGTTCTGAAGAAGATAAGAACATACTAATCTAGAAAAGAATGGTTGCTTTATTTGAATAGGATGGGGATCTAAATGTGGCTATATTTATATCCATCTATTTAGACTTATAAAATAGTCTCTTTTTCTAATTCCTCTTCCCAAAGTCCCATCCATTGTTGGTTTGGAAATAGCAGCCCTGGTTGCATTAGCATAAAATTCTTGGCTATCGGGCTGTTCATAAATATATAGGTTACAAAATGACTACATCAGGTTACTTATTACGCAGAAAACAAGCTTCTTTGCTGATTTCATAATTCTATGTCTGTCCTTTCAGTGAGCTATCTTTAATATCGGTAATAACTATAAAAAGATATCTATAATATCTTCAATAACTTTTGGGTTTTGTTCATTAGTCTGTTTCAATGGAACATAATGTTGTGAAGTTAGGGTCCTTCTTGCTCTCCAGGCATTATCTGTCACATAGATTTACCCCAAGAGTAAGAGGTAAATGAGCCAAAGCATTCTCTGACAAGGGTGGCTTGCTGTTCCTGAACATAAAGCATGGCACTGTCATGCTGCTAAGCTGTTAAAAACAAAGTCCTATGTATCAATAAGTCATGTATATATGAAGAACTTAGAAACAGCTGGGTTTTATGGTAGAAAGCAATTTATGAGTCACATTTTGACAATTTTCAGAAAGTTGAGCAATATTTTCATCTGAGCAAGATTTTGTATATTGGTATGTTAGTTAGATTGTGGTTTTAAAAAACATTGAAAGATCTATTCATTCCCTCACTCACTGGGGAGTTTTCTATTTAGTGGGTGAATTTGGTAAGAAAATACTGCAGCAATTATCAGTAACAATAAGATTTGTTCAGAGGGGACGGAAGTTGGCAAGTTCTATGCTAGCGAGTATATAGAGATCTGAAATCCACAGTTTGGTAGGGTCAGAGTTAATCTCATTTATTCTTAAAAATCTCAACATTGCCACAATGAAATCTAATCCATACAGATTGCTTATGTCATGAGAACTTTATTTTTTTTGTGCAGTGTCATTGAAAATATTTCAGATTGCATTTTTTTTCCTTACAAATACACGCATCCTTTATTAGATTTTGTTGTATGAGGTTAGCTTCCTTAAAGGATTCTGCTGTTAACTTTGCCCTCCCTTTGAACTGAATCTGAAATAAAATTCTTTGAGATATATTGATATTCCTAGCTGGTTGGATTCTGAAGAAAATATAGAAAATATCTGTGTTTGGGAAGGGAGCAACTTTTTAAAATTTTATGGTCAGTATAAGGAGAGGCAGATATTCAAGAATTACATTTTTATTTTTAGACTTGTACTCTCTGTCTCATTACTACAAATAATCAGCACTATAATTTAGTCACTCTCAAGGTTAATCCTATTTCATTTTTATATAATCATTCAGTTTTATATGTTCTTCCATATAACTTTTTTTAAATACCACCTAATTTATGAATGATATATTTAAATGAAATATAGCCTCTTAAGGCAAGAACACCAGTGTTATACAAGATTTATTTATGCTGATGGAAACTGAACAGTGACAAATATGTAGATGAATGGAAGGAAAGTTTTATTGGTAAGTTTAAGTAGCATTTTTTGAGATTAATCGTCATGATTAATGACATGACATGATACTTTAAGTTTCACCCAAATGAGAACTACTTCTTATATTATTAATCAGTTGTGTCAAAGTTTTGTTTGAACTCATGCCTTTAATATTTTCCTTTAATGTTAAATGATTATACCTAATATATATATCTATAAATGAACATATATACCTACATGATAGTTTTCAAAATTCATTGGGGTATGGGTAATGCTTTGAAAAATTGTAGAAGTCCAACCCAAAACTTCAGTCAGATTGAGAAGTTGAATAGAGTTCAGAAAGTAAGCACCCCAGGTGATTCTGTGGCCAGGACCCAGAGTCCACTCTGAGAAATCCTACTGTAGGTATTATTTTTAGAAGCAAGTGGAAGGATCCCAAATCTTTTCATGATACAGTGAAAGGTTCCTAGGAGTTGGACCCCATACTTGAAAAAGCTGTTTGTAGAGAACTCTGGTTCCCAATTGTGACTTTGATTTAGATACTCTCCCTCCCAAGAAGATGACTCTAAGATAAAAACAAGACTGCAATTCCTGCATATTGTCTTGGTAATAGCTGTCAAATGGCTCTGGGGAGCTAACTGAGGAGTCTGATTTAGAGGACCTTTGCTCTAAAAAGATTTGATGTCCTCACATTTCTAATATAAAAATATGCTTTTCCAAGTGCCATAAAAACTATATGTATGATGAAATTAAAATAGCTTCTCAGATTTTTGTCAGTAAATTTATCACGGCAGGAATGTTTGCTTTGTCTATTTCTGTTCATTGCTGAGTTAAGCTGGAGCCCTGAGAGCCTGCTGACCCTGGACTGATTGACCACTCCACTTGTTCTGATGCTCTACCTATATATCCAATAAGTATACAGGTTGTGAGGTGTGTTTTAATGTCATAGAAAGCAACAGGGCTGCAGAACTGGAATGTTGTGGAAAAGTGGGAAGGAATGTTCTAGAAAAGTGCTAGTTAACCCTGCTGGGGTGAAGTTAGGATAGGAATGGGATGAAATGAGTTTGGGCACTCATGCTCCCTAGTTACCCACTTTTAAGAGACAGTAAAACTATGAAAGTGCAGAATAGGAGCCCGTATTTTCACTACTTTATTTTTTGTATTCCTTTAAGAAGTGTTAGTTCAGATTTTTAATATCAGAAAGCAATTAGGAAGAGAAAAGTGAAGATTATGAGAATTAAAAGGCTTCCACAAAAGAGGTTTTATAAAATTCTTTAAATTGTATCTGGCCACCTTCAGTAAAAAGGTCCAGTTTCTTTTTTGAATCAATCTACTATTTGTCTTATGCTTGTATTTTGATAGGAACTGTTTTGCTCTTTCACTGCAAAGATAGATAATTGTTATTTCTATAGGAATTTTGAGTCTAAGCAAAGTGGCAAATGAAGTGTTGAAACTATCGACACAGGCTTTTCAATTCTCACTTAAAATCCATCCCATTGAAGTAGACCCTTCTACATTCAGCCACATAAAAAACAGAGTGAACTGTTTCATTTGGCGATATTGGCTAGGAAGTTCGAGTTTTAAAGAAATGGAAGCAATAGTCTCTCAGTTGAATTTTTACTGCTAGGGTATGATCCAATGGGGGTGTTCTCTCTTTCTTTTTAAGCACAAAGAACTAGGATTTAATTGCATTATAAACCATTCATCAACATGTCCACCAAATAAAAAGCATCCATAAACTTTGTTCTATTCTTTCCATATTATGGCTGAGTCAGCTGAAATTACAGGAACAAATACATTTTGAGATAAAGAGTTAACCAGTAAGTTAGTATTCTTAGAGAAATAGAAAGAGACGATCATAAAGAGGATCAAGGCTCTCCATCTTTTGACCTTTTCTCATGAGTAGAAACCTGTTACAGAAATGAGATTGATAATTTTGTGGGATCTTCAACAGGCTCTAAAAGGGATAGTGGAAGAATGGGCACTAATGCCTTGCTGCCTCAGATGAAATCCAGTGTATTAAGGGGAAAATGAAAGAAAATCTTCCAGATGGACAGGAATTTGGAGTTGGACTCTGGCATAAACACTTGGCTTAAACAGGAGAAATTGAGGCCTGTCTCTCTCTTAGCCACCTCCAGAGTGATCCAGGACACGTAAGCAGTGTGTATCCCCTACCACCTGCCCCCACAAAAGGCAATCTCTTTGGAGCAGTGTGTTTATTTCTGTTGTTACCACAGCAGAAATAGCTCTCGTAATTCCTATAAGTCATTTCCCAGTCAAGATGCTAGTAGTTCTGAATAGCAAACTTAAATGTGAAGAATGCTCCAAGTGCAGTGTTCTTCTCCTTTTAATGTTTAAAGTCTCATCTCTAGTCTTTATGGATATTTATTGTTTAGTTGGAAAAATATTGTAAGAAAGCCCAATTGTTGGAGATTTTTACTGATCATGCTACCCAGCACCTGTGTACCCTAATTCTCTAATAGCACCCTGGTTTACTGCACACTTGGCTCCAGACTTGGCTTTTTAGTGCATAAAATTAGTGATTCCTTCAGGAACAGACTTGTGATTCCAGAACAATGAGAGGAGGCAATAAGGCATTTCCTGGGAGTGCTGGACAACGGCAGTTGTGTTTTCCTGCTGGTCTTGGTTGAGCCTGGGCATCAGGCTAGACCAGCTGGGGGCATTCTGACATGGCAACAGGAGAGGCTGTTTGACAATAGAGTCAATACAGAGACACCTTGGTAATGATGAAAGGCCGACACTAGGTTGATGACATTGTGGGAGTTATTTGTTCCTTCTGGAGGTAGCTGTAGTCCTGCTCCTGAGTGATTTAAATATAAGAAGTCATAAATTTCCTTTTCCTTTAAACTGGTTTTGCTGTCATATGCTAAAGAATGAAGCCTGACCAATGTATGGGTTCTAATCACAAATCCTTCTTGATGACTTTAGACAAGTAACTTCTGTCAATGTTGCTTTTATTATTTTTAAAAACCTGTACTAAAATTATCTAACTGATAGGTTTTCTGTTGAAGAAACAAATGGGGTTATAGTTGTCACATGTTGACTGCTATAAATGATCAGAAAATAAAGCTATTATTTCTCTACAAAAATATATTGTACAACACTAGTATCCAGTACCAAACATATCTCCAAAGAATTTTAAAATCTGTGTGTCCTTTTTCTGTCAATGCTACACATTTTTTAAAAGCTCAATTTAGTCATTCTAGTTCAAATTTCAGTCTTTTTTCTCTCCTTATATTTGATGGAAAGACTTAAATTTTCCTTGTGATCAATAGCTGCTATTTTATAGCTCCTCAACACAACCAATTTGATGTGATGATGAACTTAGTTGAAGTATGTGGTAACAGAGAAATGCACTAATAGAGAGAAACAGATTTTTCAAAATAATTGCATTAGAGTTTGACTAATATGGAAATGATGGGAGTGAAAAAAGAAAAGTTCATTGATGAGATTATTATCTAGAAAGGGTAAGTTTCACCTTGGGGTTCACTCAACAGAAGACATATACTAATAAAAGAGAATCAAGTAGTGGAGATGTTCTCCTTTCAGAGTTCTACCTTCCACCCTCTTGCCTTTGCGATGAGACCTATTTTCTCTCAGCTTTTATGTTTATGCACATGAATCAGAGGTGTACCTCTCTATATGGATCAATTTTCTAATGTCCAGTCAATCACTGCTCCAGGCCTCCTAATCTTTGCGCTTTCTTTCTCATCTTTTTATATACACAGCCTACTGGCTCAGACTCTAGGCTGAAAATATAACCTCAGCTTTCACATTCACCTGATTGCCAGGCTTGTGTCTTCTGTCTTTTGTGTACATTGCTTTCTTTCAATTCTTTATGTCATGTCCTAAATTAGGTCCTGATTGTTTGCCATAATAGATTTCTAATTACCTTCCTTCTATCATGTCATTATTTTGTTATTTATTGACTGCCCCCCTCCTTTTTCTCTTGTTTTCTGTTCTTTTCTCTATTGATGTCACTGTGCTCGAAGTTATGTTTCCTAAAGAACAATTCCCATCACATCTTCCCCTTTCAAAGATCCCATTACCTTTGGGATCTCATGGACTGGTGAAATAAAAATAAATTATGGAACGTAAAATCATGTTTCCAATGCTATTTTTCCAAGTAAGAACGTTAGAACCTCCCACCAAACTGCCATCTACTCTTACCATTGCTTCACAAAAGCAATTGTATTTGATTCCAAATATAGGAAAAACAATCTCAGGATAAAAGAGAGACCTTTAAATTGAGTACATTTTGTTTGATTATAAAATAAAGAAACAACTTACAAATTGCCTTTATCTTTCTCATTTCTCCCAGTCCAATGTAAATTTATACTTAAACCAACACTGGCCCACAGCAAGCTCTGACAGCCACCAGTCTACAAAATAAAGTGAAAGTACTAAAAATAGCATTCATTCATTCATTTTTTTTTTTTTTTTTTGCATAGAAGAACTGGGGTGTAGGCCAAAGGTACAGAGGGTGAGAGGATTCACCAGAGACACAGTGAGGAACAGAGCAGGCATATTTTTACTGAAATACACTGCTAAAGTGAGCAGTGGGAGACAGGAGAGGTCTGCTGCACCATATGTGGGTTAGCCCCCTGGCTGGGGATCGAACTCTTGCCATAGCAGTGATAATGCCCTCTCCCTCCCCCTCCCTTGCAGAATATCTCTGATTTATAGTTGCCTATTAATTTTGTTTTTTAATTTATTATATATATTTTTCCTGATCCCTTATGTTTCCCCTACATTCTTCTTATAAGTGAAGCCAGTTGAAATTTTTCTTTTTCTTTCAGGCTTATTTCACTGAGCATAATCCCTTCTAGCTCCATCCATGTTGCTGTGAATGGCATCAGTTTATCTTTTGATTGTTATAGTTTTTTACTTATACGAAGTTTATTCTGTGGGCAGGAATTATATCTTATATTATTAATGTGTTGCATAGTAAATATTTGTGGAATTTGGGTAGAATTTGGCAATCAAGTTTAAGCGAAATTAGTTTTTAGAAGATATGAAAATACTATTCATTGTGCTTCATCCAATATCTATAGTTTACTGATAGAAGACATTCCTGTGCCAAAAGAACAAGATAGCATAGGGGTGAAGTAGTCAAATACCTGATCCCGAAAGGCTAATAGAAAGGAGTGGGAAGGGGCATAGTTATCCTCCCAAAGGAATAGTGACTTTGGAATCCTGTGGTTATTTCTGTCTGGTTGGCATGAGCAATGTGAGCTGATGGTCACTGAGGAAGTCCTAACAGAGAGGCAGGAGGCCAGGTTTACCTTAGCTGACTTGCAGGCTGACATTCCTATGCAGTGCTGAGTGTTGATTAGGAAAAATGCCAAGGTAAGTGTAGAAGGTTGACAGGAAGACAAACAAAAGTACAGTCATGTGGAATGGGATTAAACCAGAACAAAGCACAAAACCCTTTTCTTGCAATTCATTTGGTTCCAACATATTTATTCCAAAGGAAAAAGTGAATTGTCAGTGCTATTGGGAAAGGGTGAGCAGGCTATAGATGTGTGAATGATAACCCCTCCCTAAACATGATATTTCTTGAATGTTTGTTCTGCTTCAAAAGTAACAGTGTAATGAGATTAAAGAAACAGGGAGAAAGAGAAAAAAAACAGTGTGAACCCATCTACCAAAAGGAGTAAGTTTACAGCTAAAACCTGTGGAACACCAAAAAAAAAAATGCTATCTTTTTCAATTTCCGTTGAAAAAAATTGAAAGTCCCTTAAATAAGTAGTTAGACCTATCTGTCTATCCATCTATCCATCCATCCATCCATCCATTGATCTATCAGTCATCCATATATCTTTCCATTCATCATCTATTTAATTGTACACTTACCGAATGACTCATTTTCAGCTAACTTGCCACCCCTCACATTGATGAGAGTAGGAAGTTGTTACAATATTCAGCCACAGAAAATGTGAAGTGTTGTGATTTGGTGCCTGGAAGGCCCTAAATTAGTTGTATAGATGCCTCCAGGTATCAGCTGGACCAGTTTGCTACTATATAAAGTGGAAAGAATAAATTTGAGAAAATCCATAGCATTTATTTTGATTCACCATCGTGGAAGCAGAAGACTATTTGACTATTTAACAGTAATATTTGCAGGCTGTATCTTCAAATACTGTGATACGCTTCATTGTGCTGGTGAAAAATATTGAGAGCGAATATCGTAATGAGTTGAATAGGATCTGAACCATGTCAAACAATTGGAATTCTAACAGCATTTGTTTGTATGGAGGACTCACAGCTTTGTTTCCCTATAGCTTCCATTCTATTGATTCACAAACAATACATGTACAAGCTTACTCCTGTTTTTCCACAAGATTTTCCACAAGTATATTTCAGTAATTAGGCTTAATTTAAAAAGAAGTGTAACTTAGATTGCTGAAAATTACAACTAATCAATTCTTCTCTACTATTTGATATTTGTGTGCTAATCTCCGAAATGATTAAATATACAAGTGCCTAGGTTATAACATGTCAGATACATGAATTTTTTTTTGTTATCACAATAAGTGAAAGCAGAATATATCCAGGCAGAGTAAAATTATCAAGTTAACACTAACAACTCATGGATTTATCTAAAGTCCAAACAGAGCTGTCTTCCCAATGAGTCAGGCAGAGCTCATTGTGTCCTTGAATATTTGCTTTAGTTCTCTGAGACAACTCCCTTTAGAGGACACCCATTGTTCATCTAATTAGCTAAATTTGATAAGAATAGTGATGACTCTCACTTTAATCTTTTTGTTCATATTAGGTCTGCAGTACATGTGATATTGGAAAAATTGTGGATTTGTGAAGTGCCAATTTGTAGCATTTTAATGAACTTGGAATAATTTTCTTTTGGAAATATACTTAGTTGCCTGTTGCTATTGACTGAATATTTGTGTCCCTCCCAAATTCATATGTTGAAGTCATAAAACCCCTTCCATCCCCCTTCCCCTATGACTACATTTGGAGATGGTGAAAATAAATAAGCTTAGATGAGGTCATAAGGATGGGGTCCTGAGTCACCTTGGGGCGCCCTCACTCTGTGCAAGCACAGAGGTCACGTGAGTGCACAGTAAGGTGGAAGCCCCCTAGAGACTCAGAGAAGACATTTATTTTTGGCATTTTTACCTTGGACTTCACAGCCTCCAAAACTGTGAGAAATAAATTTCTGTTGTTTCGGTTATTCAGTCATGGCATTTTGTTGTAGACAAAATATACCAGTAAAGGAGACTAATATACTGGTAAGCTTGTGCGAAGTACAAGAAAATATGAACTCTAGGAGCGGGGGTGACAGGCACAT
The DNA here is from genome assembly GCF_964194135.1 of Talpa europaea. Classification (NCBI taxonomy): domain Eukaryota; kingdom Metazoa; phylum Chordata; class Mammalia; order Eulipotyphla; family Talpidae; genus Talpa; species Talpa europaea. The sequence goes on from NC_140071.1 coordinate 31,165,918, forward strand.
GATCAGTGTGCTGACTTGGCTCTCAGGAAGCAGTCAATCAGAACAGCTTTCCTGTTCTTGTTTGCCACCTACCAGACTTTAGTTTCTTCATTTGCAAAACTGGAACAGTAATGAATTCTACTTAATGAGGTTGATACATGGTGCATAAGAGTTAGTAGAGGCATGATAGGCCTTAAGTGCTTAGTTAATATTAGCAATTATTACTATTATTATGCATGAAAAGAGGCAAAATATCCATGTAATGAAAATGCATAAATGTGCTCATAATCTCTTATAAACTAAAGTCACAAATGCTAAACTCATAAAATATTTGGTGTGATTCTGATTTACTAGGGCAAACAGAAAGTAGTTTTTCTTTTGGAATTATATGGGTAGAGAAATGCTTCATTTTTCTGAAAGTTTTTTATAGTATATTAAAATGATTTTTTCAGTGTAGGTCATATTGCGCATTAAATGCTCAATAACATATTCTTTATTCTGAAGAATGGCTGCCTGTTCTGTTAACAGCATATTCACAAAACCATGGAAAATAAGCTCTGTAGAGTAGTACTGAAGTCTCATAGGAAGTGTGTAAATGTGGAAGCAGGAGGAGAAAACCACATTTCCAATCAAAGCTGCTGGGAGATGTTACATTTAAGAGCAAAGGGCCTGGACCTGAGGAGGGAGAATTCCTCCAGGCAGGAAAATGGTGCATAGGCCCCGCTGCCCAGACCAAACTGCAGGGGCTCAGAGGGGTCCATGACATGGCCAGGCAAAACTTATCAAGGACTGGGTCTAAGAAAACTTCTGGAGTTTTGTGTACCTGGAAATTCAGTTCTTTTTTATAATTTGACAAAATTTGACTTACTCTTAGTAGAATGAAGAAGTGCAAAAGCCAGTAAATGAGAAAGAACAGAAAGTCCTTTTCTATTCTCCCAATCACAAAATGGGTGGTTGATGGTTCACCTAATACCACAAAATAAAACAGTTTTGGATATGGGTCAGCAGAGGTGGTGGTCTATGGCTGTCTTGGACTTGAAGAAATGTTTCCACAAAATTTTATCAGAAACTGCCCTTTCCTAAGAAACAAATTAATTCAGTAAGGAGCAGACAAATCAGCTGCCGTCCTTGAGACTGGAAAATAATGCAGTGATTGGCATTCTTTAAGTGAAGGTCTAGGCATAGCCCTGAGGACTAATGAATTACTTAGTCTCTTCTACTCTGAAGACATGTGCTTCGATTCGTGTCTGGGGATGTTGTGAAGGGACTCAGTTTATGGCTTCTTTTTCTTTCTCTGAGCCCTAGAAGAGGCAAGAAAATTGTCAGTATTTCTCACAAGCTGAGTATACTTACTTTGATTATCTCAACTACAATTGACACCAAGCATTTTGGAGGAGAAACTAATTTAACCTTCAAGCATTTCAAGGTGCTTTTTAAACTACTTAATGTAGATCTAGATATCACAATGATTGACAACGCATTATCAACGTCACCATAGGAACCAGTAGTGTTGTACTGAGTCCTAAAAAGATCTGACACGTTTTTTTCAAAAGACTAGCCTTCCTGATACCACCTGCTGTTAAGAGGTTTCAGTTCTTTGGTGTCTGTTATCTCTAACAGTCCTTGATCTTCATATTTTAAGATTTGTTTCACTGGTGAGAGGAGGAAAGCTCCTTTTCTATTGTTCAATCCTTTCACTGTTTTACCTCAGCTTCCCAAATGACAGTGGAGGTGAATGCCCGTTCCATCTGGTTTCTGGTGTGGCTGCTGTTTGTGGTCCTCTGATGACTCACAGGTTAGCGCAAATGCTGCCAGTGAGCCAGGGACACTTAAAGACAGATTTGGCACCACAGGGTGGGATAGAATTGAAAGCTAGAGTCATATTGTAAACATAAAAGCTCCCTTTATGCTGAACCCTGGGCAGCGGAGACCTGCACAATATTTGAAACCTTTACCTTCAATCTTGAGAGTAGAAAGTTAAAGGCCTATATTTCCTGGAGACTGTGATTCAGGATTCTAAAACCTCTATATGCCCCACTATCAACCTTGCAGGATCAGCTAAGCTCTCCTGTGACTTCAAAGACTCTTGTTACAACAGACAAATATTTTTCTTAGGATGATTAAATAAACAACAAATCTGAGCAAATATCAGTTCATAATTCTTTCTGTGATAAATACCATGAGCTCTAAAACTCTTTTGCTTGGGTAGGGAGGTTAACATTTTTGTTCAGTCATTTTCTTAGTGAATTAAGGCAATAAAATCAACTAGGCTGAGGTTTGATGAGGCTAACTAATTAGTCTACAACATTCTACAATCTGATTAGTTTTTTTTTTGACTGTACCGCTACTGATCAGCCTTCCTTGCAAAAGTGTGGGCAAACATCCCCGTATTTGGGAATTGTCTCTGAGATCAGGACTATTAAGACTATTTGTTCAGTGATACGAGTCCCTCTAGTTTCCCCCCAACTTTTGCTTTGAAAAATTCAAAGCCTATATATGACATTTTGATTTATAGAACACACACACATATGTTGATATATAATAAAGTATGATCATTCAGATTACCCAAAATATATATTTCTCACTCATATTTGATCTTCTTCCACAGTTTCTGGCTCACAGATCACATTGGAATTTCTTGTTTTTAAAGTGTATCTTGTTATGTTGATTAAGGTAACTTTTGAATAAACTTGGGGTGAGGATCTGGTTGCTCAGGAACACAACCTGAAGAGAGGGTGGAACTTTTAGTGCCACTCCTTGATTTCCTGGTCAGGAGAGGGCCTCTGAGGTGGAGTTTAGTTACCAACGGGCAATGATTTAATCACTCATCCTCAGTAAAATGAAGCTTCCCAAAAAAAGCCAAACAAGAGGGGGCTTTGGAGAGCTTCTGGGTTGGTGAACACATGAAGATTTGGGGGGAGAATGGCACACTTAGGGATGGTGTGGAGTGCTGTGCTGTCCCCTATACCTTGTCCTATGCATTGCTTCCATCTGACTGTTGACTCATATGTTAAATAAATTGGTGATCTAATAAGTAAATGAGTTTCTTGAGTTCTTTTTGCTGCTCTAGCAAATTAGTCAAACCTGAGGTGGGTGTCCTGCATACCTCTGATTCATAGTCAGTTTGTCAGAAACACAGGTAATTTTTGGGGGCTTGCAGCAGGTACCTGAAGTCTGAGGAGGGGTCTGTGGGACCTCTGGCCTGTAGCTGGTTGGTCAGAAGCACAAGTTTTCCTGGAGCTTGAGTCTCGTGTCTGAAGTGGAGGACCATTTTCGGAGACTGACACCATAACCTGTTGAATTTGATATTATTTCAGTGGATAGTGTCAGAATTGAGCTGAATTCTCAGACACCCTCCTGAAGCCTGAGAATTCTCTCTTAGTTGGGGAGCCTCAGCATCCACACCCCCATTGGAAATGGTGCCACTACTGGCTACAAACTGTGGAAATGTGAAAAGAACACAATGAACACCCATACATTCTTCACCTAAATTCAAAATTTATCAATATTTTATGGCATTTGTTTGCTCTATCATTTATCTACGTAATATATATCTCTGCAATTTCTTTTTGTCCCTCCTAGTCATTTGAAAGTGAACTGTAACAATTTATCATTGTATCTCTAAATACTTCAGTATTTATCATTTAAGCATGAAGACATTTACCTACATTACTAAATACTATTTTTACTCCAAGAATTTAGTGATGCAATATACAATAAATAATATAATAGAAAGTGTACATTAAATTTTTTTGATAGTCTCTCAAATGACCTTTATAGCTTTAAAAATCCAATCAAAGTTATACTTTTTTTAAGGTTTGATTTTGGACAATTACAAACACAGAACAAGGGTTTCATAAAAATTTATTGGTGAGAGAATGAAGGAGAGATGAGAACAAAGTGTCATATTTGTTCTTTTTTTTTAAAGATTTATTTATTTATAGAGCTGGGGTACAGGCCAGAGATGTGGGGGGTGAGAGGATTCACCAGAGACAGTGAGGAACAGAACAGGCAGATTGACTGAAGTACACTGCTGAGGGGAGCAGTGGGCTAGACAGGAAAGGTCTGCTTCGCTATGTGGGTTTCTCCCTGGCCAGCTGGGGATCGAACTCATGCTGCAGAGGCTGCAGACTGCTTCATATTGTGGTGCTTAACCCCTTGCGCCACCAGGAAGGCCCCCATATTTGTTCTTAATCACTATTTAGAACACTAAGCCCACCAATCTCCTCAAATGCAGAAAGCACATAGATATATATTTTAGATATGTTCCTTATAGACATGCAAGGTGTCTGGCATATAATAAGCACTAGCACTCTATAAATACTAGCTGCACTTATTAATAGAAATGTTCTGTCTCGATATAATCTGAAGCCTAAGAGCCTAGCACTGGAAGCCAGGAGCAAGTAGTGGGGGCAAATGTGTAGTGATTATTGCATCAACACCCAAGGCTGTGGACTGACCTGTTTTAGTCTGGTTTGCCCAATTGGAAACTTGCTTGGAGTGCCCCGTGGGCCACCCTTCTCTTCATCTGCAGATATATTATTGGAAATTGTCAGTTTAAATTACATTAGGGGGATTAGGAGATGTTCTGCAAGGAGAAAACAGGATTTGGCAATTTGATTTCAGGAACACTTGAAAGGTCAGAGATGGGAGGCCAAGGTGGAAAAAAAAAAGGTTTTGAGCTTCTGCAGTGAGAACCAATGATCAGAGCAAGAATGACAGTTATAGAAGGTTAGGAGTAATGTCTTCAATAAGAATCATCAATCAATTTTGTCATTTGAGGAGGTGGGAGATACATGGAATCGTCTAAAAGGAATGAAGCTTGTTGATTTTGTGTTCTGTCATTTCTAGTTAATACAGTACTTTTGGCTCATCAAAACAATTTTAGCGAAGCTAAAGAGTTATTTTAATTCCACCTTAGGGTTACTCATTGCTTTTGTCAAATTTTAAACTAAGCCACTTTTCAAAACAGTACTGTTTTTCATGCTTTAAATAAAATCTGTTGCCTTCTTAAAAACAATTGGCAATTATGTAAGAAGTTAATGAAATAAGTACACTTCTGTGTATTTATGTAAGAAATTAATAAAATAAAACACTTGTGAGGTTTTTTAGAATACATTTTCACACATAGTCGTTTATTTTTATAACTATTTATGTCATGTTTTATGTTTGTAAATGAAAGATTTTTTTAATCAAGCATAGTTCTATATAAGTAGACATATGCATATATGGTCAATGTAACCATGTATTCTGGTTCACTGTGTGGTTATTATTATTGACTGTGTCTAATCTCTAGATGAGTTACTCAGCATCTCTGAGCTGCAATTTCCTAATCTAAAAAATGAACATTATAGTTTCCTGTTTGTGGGGTTCTAGTGAGGATTAAGTGAGAAAAAGAACTCAAGTGTTAAGCACAGGTGCTGGTACATAATGAATGCTCAACAAATAGGGTTTTGACGAAATTTTTTATTTGTGTGCAAATCTAGCAGGCATTGTTTTCCTGCCGGATTATGTTTATATGACTGTACAAGAAGATTGTAAACATGTATGCCTTAGTTATCATTCTTCTGATTTATTTAAGCATGTGGATTTGTCAGCTATTTTCAACTAATCACACACAGGCAGTGCCACCTACACCACACGGTGTTTCTTTAATCCATCAGCAATGCCTGGGTGGAGAGTCCCCTGGGACAGGGCACATTAAAAGTTAGAGGCAAGGAAATTTGAGCTTTTGAATGTTGCAACTCCAGAGTGCTTCTAAACTCCTATGTGCCTCAGCTCTGATAATGGAGAAGTTGATCTTTCTAAATATATATATTTTTGAAAGTCAGCACCATCAGGACTGCCTAAGTCAGGAAATGTTCTGAGTCTGTGATAGGAAAGGAAATCAAGTGGGAAAGGTTGAGAGAATAAAAAAACAATTTAATGCCAGCTTTACTGATGACTTTTATTACTAGAATGTTAAGTAATGCCAAGGTAAAAGAGCAGGATTTCTAAAAAAATGTTATATACCCATTATAGGCGATTCAGGAAACAGAAAAGGAAAAAAATTCTCATAATCCTTCAACCTAAAGATAACTACCTTCAAACTTGGATTATATCTTCATTATGACTATTTATATACACATATACTTACATGGGTGCATATATATGCTTGTACACATATAAAAGGGTATTTGCAAAAATAGAATCACACCGAAGTATTTGGTTGCCTGCTTTTCCCATTTAGTGAGATACTCTAAAATTGTTTTCCATCATTTTAATGTTCTTGTATGTGATCCTTTTAAATAAATTTAAGCATTCACTGAAGAAATGATTATTTGCTTAATCTCTTAATTTCTGAGAGTTAATTTCCAATTTTAGTGCTACTATTAACAAGTCACTATTAAGCAGTCTCTAGCTAAAAAGGAAACATTTCGTTTTTTTTTTAATGGAGTAAGGACATTGAATTATAACATAAAATAGTTTTCAGGTGTGTATCATTATAAATCATTATGACGTTATGCTCACCACTAAAAATCTAATTCCATCCAAAGAGGAAAATTTCACAAAGAATTGAGTGATCATCATATACAGGTTCTCTATTCTGGCAAGGTTATCCCCAGGAAAGGATTGCATTCAAAATCACTTAATGGCATTAGAGAACAATATCAGGGAATAAAAAAGTCTCTAAATCAAAATTCATAAAAACCAGAAGCAGCAGCCCTACTGAATAGAGCGGTAGACAATGTGGCTGTGTGGTGAGTTTTTCAGGACTGGCAATTCTTGCTTTGCACAGGAGTGTGGAGCTGTGAAAATGATTGTGTAGATTAAAACTAAGCAAAGGAAAACTCAATAAATGGGAAAATTTAAGATTATTCCATGAGCATTAAAATTTTGTCATTTTGATTTCTCACTGATGAATGCCGGAGACATACAAAGTTATAATACAATTTACTTCAGTGAAAATAAAATTTCTATCAAACATTGAAATATTTCTTGCATTTTTATATAAATGTTGGTTATAAATATTCTATACGTAGTGAAATGAAAAGGAATAGCAAAACTAATACTCAATACATTTTAATGTAAAATATTAAAAACATTAGAAATTCAATGTTTTATTTCTTTAAAAAAAAAAAACTTCCCAAAAGTAGTTTGAACAGTGCTTGTTTTATTTTTCTTGTTTGTCACTTAAAGGTACACAAGGCATCTTTTCTATGCCTTAGCAAATTTTTTTTTTATCAGCTTCTGACATTTTATCCTCGGCTCCTCAGTGCCATGAAGTGTCTCTGAGAGTGCCTTAATGTGAAATGTTTGGTTGCCATCAGACATTTCCTCTGGGACACCATCATCTGTTTATCACAACGACTTTCCTTAATTTCCATCTGTAAGTTTGCTTTTCTAAACTCATCTACCTTCATATCTGGTGTTGTCACAGAGGCTGCATCAACATTTCTTCTATAGTTTCATGAATGTTTGACTTGGATTCCATTTTCAACATTGTTACTTTTCACTATTTTGCTATGCTTTCATCTTTGTTGGCCAATTCCTTCTTTCAAGACCCACTTTATTTTATTTTATATATTTTTTACATCATTTTTTGTACAATGTATGCATTTTCATCTTGGTTATAGTCCCCATAGAATTCCCACCCCCCTTGTTTTGATCCTACTCCCTCCCCCCCCACCCCATAGTGTGGTATCCTGATTTATACTTGCTTGTTAATTTTGATTTTTGCTTCAGTATAATTAGTCTTTTTCCTGGTCCCTTAGTTCTAAATTCCTGCTACAAGTGAGACCATCCAATATTTTTCTTTTTCTTTCTGGCTTATTTCGCTGAGCATGATCCCGTCCAGCTCCATCCATGTTGCTGCAAATTGCATGAATTTATCTTTTTTGATTGCTGAGTAATATTCCATTGTGTATATGTACCACATCTTCTTGGTCCAGTCATCTATTTGTGGACATTTGGGTTATTTCAATAGCTTACCTGTTGTAAATAGTGCTGCTATAAACATAGGGGTGCAGGTGTCCTTTTGAATTAATGCTTCTGTGTCCTTTGGGTAAATACCTAGGGGTTGAATTGCTGGGTCATATGGAAGCTCTATGTTTAGTAGATCCAGAAATCTCCACACAGCTCTCCATAGTGGTTGGACCAGTTTGCACTCCCACCAGCAGTGCAGGAGAGTTCCTTTTTCTCCACATCCTTGCCAACATTTGTTGTTGCTAGTTTTTTTTAATATGTGCCATTCTCACTGGTGTAAGATGGTTCTCATTGTAGTTTTGATTTGCATTTCCCTGATAACCAGTGATGTTGAACATTTTTTCATATGCCTTTGGCCATTTGCATTTCCTATTTGGAGAAGTTTCTTTTTAGCTCTTCTGCCCATTTTTTTTTTTTAAAGATTTATTTATTTTTATAAAAGAACCGGGGTATAGGCCAGATGTGTGGGATAGTGAGAGGATTCACCAGAGACAGAGCGGGGAACAGAATAGGCAGACTGAAGAAATACACTGCTGAGGGGAGTAGCGGGTGAGACAGGAGAGGTCTGCTTCGCCATGTGGGATTCTTGCCGGCTGGCCAGGATCAAACCCACGCTGCAGAGACTGCGGACAGCTTCACAGTGCGGCTCTCAACCACCTGAGCCACCAGGGAGGCCCCCCATTTTTTTTTAAGATTTATTTATTTATGCATACAAGAACTGGGGTGTAGGCCAGAGGTGTGTGTGGGGGGTGAGAGGATTCACCAGAGACAGAGCGGGAAACAGAACAGGTGGACTGACTGAAATATACTGCTGAGGGGAACAGTGGGTGAGACAGGAGAGGCCTGCTGCACCATGTGGGTAGGTCTCTGTCCAGCTGGGGGAATCGAACTCATGCCGCAGAGACTGCGGACAGCTTCACAGTGCTTTGCTCAACCCCTTGCACCACCAGGGAGGCCCTCTTCTGCCCATTTTTTGACTGGGTTATTTACTTTGTTTTTGTTGAGTCTTGTCAGCTCTTTGTAGATTTTTGTGATCAGTCCTTTGTATGCAAAGATTTTCTCCCAGTCGGTGGAGTATCAATGACCCACTTTTATAAAATGTCGTGTGAGTTATTTACTGGAAGACAGGGAAGCAACACAACTGCTTGCATTACTGTCTGTAGGTGAACTGGGCAACACATGTACAGTAATCAGTCACTTACAGGCTTTGAAAGAAGTGTGAGGTTAAGCATCTGTTATTAGTGTAGAATTTGTAGACTGAAAAGCTAGCAGTGAAGTTCATGCTTTTTGTAGTTACTCACAGATAATAATGTGTTAATGGAAATGTGAAGCATGTTATAGGGGACCAGTATTATTTAACTAAATCATGAAACTGAAATAGGCATTGGAGCTATGCAAAGTGAGGACTCATGTATATATTTACATACAATGAATCAAGATTTTGACTTCCTAAGTCATGATGGGATGTGAATGGAAGCACTTCTTCCTTTCCTAGCCATGGTGGGGTCCTAGAGGGAATCGGGTGTGTATAACTATTAATCTGATCTGATGATATTTGAAGGATATGTTGTACTTTGGTCTCCAAGCATCCCCCATAAAAGGGGAATCATGCTGATCAGGTGAGTCACTGCAATAGGACAGAATCTGTAAACTGTATTTCCTCCTGTCCTTCTGAGGCCACAGTACAGCTGAGCTCATTGAGAATTTCACTTTAACCTGGGAATTTGATTGTTTCTTTCCTTTATCCTTTAGAAAAATTCCCTTTTCAATGCCTCCTATAGTCCCACTTCCCTTCCCACATATACAATTTGAGGATAATGACAAAAGGAGACCTAGGTCTTACAGGGCTGTCTCTGAGACTGTTTCCAGAAGATAAATCTTCAAAGTCAAGTTCCAGTCAATGGTACTAAAAACACATTACACTTAGAGGGACAAAGAGTCAGGAAAATTGAGGTACTCATAGCTGAGATTGTAAAAGAGGAATGATGGTAAATGAAGACAAGAATTTCACTGGCAAGAGAGTGCAATGGACTTGGAAACAAGGCTTGGGAGACATTGGGACATTTTCACAGTCTTTACATGTTGTCCTTATTATCTTTGTTCCATAGTTTCTGTCACCTAAATCCTTATAAATGCCTGCTAAATGGAGCATGATATTGTTGGGATTTCACCACAATGAATTTTTTATTAACATCAATTTTGGAAAAATAATATTTTCATAAAACCTAGATTAATGGTGAATAACAATATAGGGTATACAAATAAAACAGACCAAAGATGAAAGTTAAGCACAAGAATATTCAATGGGGATTTCATTGTTTTCCTCTCTGTATTTGATGATCTATCTGTCCTCTTCTCTGGTGTTATGTAGTCAGGATGATTTTGAAAATGTAAGTGAAATCACATAGTTTCTTGCTTAAAATTTTCTATTATACCAAGAATAAAATCTAAGGTGTTTTACAAGACATATAAAGCCTAAGTAATCTTATCCCTAATAAATTATCTGATTCCATCTCTTATCCTTCATTTGTTACCACTCTCTTTCTAACCTCTGATATTTACATTGGCCTTTTTTTTTTCTGTTCACAAACATGTCAAATTCACTGTGGTCTTTGAGTCTTTGCTCTTGTTTTGCCTCTGTTTGGCAAGCCCTATCTATAGATCTTTACAAGTGTCTAACATAGAGTCAGTAAGTATTATTATTTATAGATTCATTTAAAAAGAAGTTTTTCTGCTCTTAGAATGCACGTTCTGGATTTTATCTTTTTACTTTTGTCTGTTTTATTGAAGTTATAGGATGTGTAATAATAGCCCTTCTTGGTAGGAAAGGATGGAAGGTATATCTGCATTACCCACTCTAGTACAGTCCTCCAAATCTCTTAAAACAACAAAGGTGACTTTTTTACTCATCCACTCCAATGTGGATCAGCAAGAGGATTCTACCCTTTGTAGATTTGCTATCATTTTATACCATCAACTCAATATAGGGTTCAAGGAGAGCCAGCTTAGGTTAAAAACAAAAAATTCCAGCAGGTAGGATGAATTGCACTAGGTTCTGTTTGAACAGGTGGACTGAATCATGAACTTGGGAGCCCTGCCCCAAACATTTAGTCCACCACACTGATCATCAGGTGCCATGCTAGACAAAAAAGGTTAGATTCTAACTAATGATTTTCTCATAGTTTCCTGGAGAGGGAAGGCTGAGAGCTCATACATGTACAGTTGGAATGTAACCCATCTGCACATGTTCAGGCATAGACCAACCCAGAACAAGCTAGGAGGTGACTCTTTTCCCCGCCTCTTGGACATGCCCTTTATATATCTCCTTTTAACTCGCTTTGTGGAACCAGGTTAATTTTTCCTTTCTGAAACAGGTTCCCTCATGCATGAGTCTCTAATACTGTCTTTTCTGGTTCAACTAACCTAGTGCTCTCTAATAAATTCTTTCCCTAGAGGGCAAAGGACTCAATCTTTTGAGTCAGGGCCTGTACCAGCAGGTTTACCAGATGAGAAGATGACCAGAATAGAGAGTGCTGTCAATTAAGTGGTTTATTCCAGAAGGGACAGACATTGCTTGGGTTTTATTAACCATAATCTGGATCTGCTGTATTCCCTTATTCTTATTAGGCCTTGGTAATAGTGACTAACTTTTCTCATTGGAGTTTTCAAGGTAATTTGGAAGTAGTTTGAGCAATTAGACTCCTTCTTTTAGCCCTCCAAAATTCTCACTTGGTTGTTCTCATTATTTCTAGAACATCGTTGCAGGAAATTGAAGACACTTTAGGAAACACACCTCTAGAGACTGAACAATGGTTGGCTTAATGCAAGTAATTAAATAAATATTTTTTGATTCACTACAATTTGGATTCTCATATGAATAAATAAAGGAATAAATCAATAATTTGAATGAACAGAATTTGTATATGCTTAATTGAACTTTTAATAAGAGAAAGACCCAGAGAGTTTTGTCCACTCACTCTAAGGTAATGTGGGCCTTTCACTTTGTGGAGGTCACTAGGTTGATCCAAATAGCATCCCAGCTATGTCCTAGCTCTTGTTGAGGAAGAAGGCACTAGTCTAAGGACATTAAAAAAGAAATAGATGAATTCTTTGACTCATTCCTTTTGAAATAGACTATGGAGAAGTCAAATCTAATCTCATGTAATTAGAAGAAACTTTAATTGTATGAACCACAGACCACATTTCTTTGACAGTGACAGATAATAGCTTTCTTTTTATGTTGTATTAAAAATCTAATGGCAAATAACTTTGAAACCCCAACTAACTGGCAACTAAACTGTTTGGCATTTATCTCTGCATTATTTTCACACTCTGATCACAAAATAACAATACTAGGAGTAAAAACCATAATGATGTCATAAAACCAGCACCATAAATGTATGCTTTTTAAGTGAAGTTAATGTTCCATTATGATAGATTACCATCTCCTTGAAAGGCTCAACCACATAAAAATTAGATTTGCTACATTTTCAATATTCAGGCTTTTCTCTTAAAGGGAGCTTCATTCTGGAGATCTCCATGCATGTGTATTCACAAGCATTATGTTTTGGTACATAAAATCTGAAGGCTTCTAAAATACTAAAACTTTCATGCAAAGCATGCAAAAAAAAAAAAAAATCAAGAAAACAAACCTAACCAGGAAGTTGGTGCATAAAATATCCATTAGTTGTTTTAAATATTAATTTGTAGGAGATTCTATTTTCATAATTGCTGTGAGGTCTTGCTTTAATAGAATCACAATTTCCTTGTCCTCTGGGTGAGTTATTTATAATATTACACTATTCTTATAGGCTAGGTATGAATATGGGCCCTCACTCATTGGAGCGTGGGCTAAGGGCAAGACAAGAAGAGAATATTTGTTCATTTATTGTCTTGCTGAAAATATCAGTACATTACATAATAACTATACTCTGATCAGTAAATCTAAGTATCTTGACTGGGAAGAGAATAGGTTGTAATAGGTGATTTTTCCTTTTGCTCAAATGTGGATCAAATATAGCTAATACTTCCCTAATCAGCGGTAAGAAATTAAAAGAGCTTAAAGAAATGCACAAAAATCACATGTACTCAAAGACATGCTTTCTTGTGTTAATGCATGAAGGTTTATATTTTTCCTGGATCATACCTGAGAAGGCAATGTGCACACCAGAATTATAGTATCCTTTTCTGCAGATGTTTCTATACTATACTTGCAATAGAATGGCTTTATCTACTTAGAATGATCAGGAATAATAGAAATGATCATACATAGTGAAGAGAGTGCGATGATATTTGCTACAGGCCTCACAATATGATCACAAAACTGCAGGGGATTAGAACTGGAAGCTAGAAAGCGCTAAACTGTCTATCTTGTTGGTGCGATTACAATGCACTAATTTTTTTTTTTTTTTTTAGTACAGGTGCAGAGTCAAAGTAATCATCTCACAGTGCATTATCATCACTGGTCTTGGGAAAACCCCTCTTTTTATTTCTATATCCTACTTTGCCCCCTTATTCCATGCCAATTTCCTTCTTTCCTCTAAATGTTAACCTAAGGTGTTTGGTTATAGCCTTATGTTTGTATGTGTTCCTATGAAATGGATAGTGTCGTTTTGTGCACTTAAATTTTTAATATTCATAAATAAGGTTAGATTAAAAATATCTGTTTGTTTTTCCTCATTTCCCTTGCTATGTGATTTCTACTGTTCCAGGCTACTCATTTCTGGATTGTTTATTAGGGTCTTTTTAAAATCACAATCTTGGATGTTCTGTGTTGTTCACTTTATTGACATGTTCATTCTCTATCTCCATCTTTCTAATAATCAAATACATTTTGACAATAATGAGCCACATACCAGGAGAAGGGTAAAATGTGAATTTTAATATTATTTCCAAATTCTGAAGTGGCACGGGGTAATTCCAGCTCTGGCCAAAGAGAGCATTGCCCTTATTAGATGAAGACACAATATATGACATACCCAGTCTCCCCCATACTTATATTCTGACTAGAACTTACCTGATGTTATGAAACTATCCTTTAGAGTACTCCTTTTCATTGAGACATAGAGGCTGCTTGCACAGATGTGGGATCAGGGATGTGTGAAGAAATAAATAAATTTAAAATAACATCAATGCAGAAGGTCCTAGAATCATACCTGCATTGGATACTAGCTTGCTCAGTCACCACACATGGTCATTAAATGGTCTACCTTCTCTCTCTTCATGGATTTTGGAAAATACTCAAAGTTGTCTTGTATTTCTGAGGGAAGAGTGATTATTACACTGTGGTAGAACAACTTCCTATTCTATTTTTTAAGATCTTTGGTCCTAATGAAGAATGTGAACCAGCCTGCTGAGGACCCGCACCCGAGTGCAGCCAGGCGGTATCTCCATCTTCTGGAGTTGTGCCAGGAGGCTGTGTGCCTAATCTGCTCGGAAATTGTTCCTTTCTGTCTGTCGCTGAAGCCTGAACACACTCCAGGAATTAGGTACTAATTAATGTCAACACATTACAAATGAAAGAAGGGAAATTGCCTGGGCTTATTCCTGAGGAAATCTTCAGCAGTTTGCTTTAGTTAAAGTTAATGTGTACCTCAGGGTAGCACTGAACCAAGTCATAAACTGCTGCCTATATGGGTGAGTGACCTGGAAGTGACCTGTGTGAGCCTCTTGACCAGTATTTGTTTCCATTCATGTCTATTTTGTTAGGATGCTACATTCACCATTGGATGACCCAATTGGTGGCATCAGACAGGCCTATAATCCAACCTAGTCTTCATTAGTTCCAAGTTCCAGAGTGCTTAGACAAAATTCTAGGAAATAATTTTCAAAATGGCACCTTATAAGTTTTAATTCATTGCTGCTTTATGAGCTTCAGTGAATGCCAGGAATGGAATGAACAAAGCATTGTATAGAGCTTAGTAAGTCTTCTTTTAATCAGAAGGAGATTCTAATGTAATGATTTTATGTGTATAACATTAAAAACTATATGCTAAAATCCAAATGATCATTTCAGGTAATCATGATTAATGTGTACTAATATATCACTTTTAATGTGAAGTTATGAGATCGTGTCAAATAAGGATGATCCAATAGTCAGAAGAGAGCAATTCACTCTGTAGAAAAAGCAGTTGGAACTGCAGTAAACCAAAAAGGACTCCATGTTTCATTGTTCTTTTAGCTTCTTATTTTTTTGCTTTTACTGAGGTTCCTGACATGGACTTCACTAGACTATCTGAACAAAAATGCCTGGGATTGTACAGGTAAGTGCCTTGCTTGCTTGGCTCAGATCTTCCTTCAGGAAGACGTCTTACTATCTAACCTCTTTCTCTGTCCTATAACCTGGCACAAAGGATGGGCCAAGATCATTGAATCAATGAAGACTAGAGTGTAATGTAGAGTAACTAACTGATGATGTCAAGCAAAGTTTTGACCATAGTAGTAAACTATTGAACCTTTGCCAAACCTGTTTTTATGCATATTCTTTTGTTTTATTTTTTAAATTTAATATCATTGTTTTATATCCCTGTTAAAAATTTTTTGGCAGTATAGGATTTTCTCTCCTTAGGTGTGGTCACTGTACCTCTTCTCCCACGAAAGCATCCGTAGCATGCATGCACTTTGAAGTTAAATAAAAATCTAGATTCCAGTCCTAACAATAATGAGTAAGTACCCCTCTTAAACCAATAAAGTCATAATGAATTAGTGGGGAAAAGAGGAGAGGCCTACAATGAAGACATATTTGACTACATCAACTTTGTTGATTTTGCTAAAGTTAAAAAAAATAAGTTTGAAGAAATATGGCTCTTAATTAAATGCTATCTTGATTCTCACTGAAAGGTTCCCTCTTCCTAAATCTTAATATAACAACTAGAATGAATAATTTATAAGTATGCATTTTTTTCACTTTATTTTCCCAAGCACTAGCAGAGATTACAGGTGAGCCTTACCCTGTATGGTTTTCAAAAATCACAATATGTAGAGGAACATGCAAAAATAAGGTCATGCCAAATATGGTTTAAGGAAATTTTGTTTAAGCTCCCTCACTCTATCCATACATTAATATTCCTACAAACAATTTTCATAATACTTAGAGGCTGAGAGAGTTGGGGGAGAGAGTTGGGGGAGAAACAAGAGCAAACAAGCAAAGAACTTAAGGATTTGTTCTGGGATTGTGGCCAGCAGACTAAACCTGGACATAGGAATCACTCAGAGACATTAGCTCTTAATTAACAGTGATAGTGTTTGAAGAAGAAGCTTTTTCATAAAGATGGTATATAAGATGCACATTAAAACACTTAAAATATTACAAACAAATAGATGTTTAGATTCTTTTAAAATTTAGCAGAGGGCCTCCCTGGTGGCGCAACACTGTGAAGCTGTCTGCAGCCTCTGCAGCCTGGGTTCGATTCTCAGTTGGCCAAGGAGATGCCCACATGGTGCAACACACCTCTCCTGTCTCTCCCGCTGCTCCCCTCAGCAGTATTTTCTGTTGTCTGCCTGTTCTGCTCCCTATTCTGTCTCTGGTAAATCCTCTCACCCTCTCGCACCTCAGGCCTGTACCCCAGTTCTTGTATAAATATAAATAAATATTTAAAAAAAATAAAATTCAGCAGAATGGAAACTTATCAAATGACTTATAGAACACCCTTCCAAATGAAAGATCTTCATTAGACACATTAAAATGCCAGGGAAAACGGGATCAGAAGTGAAGACATACATAAATTTGAGGGGCCTTAGTCAGATAAGGTGATAGCAAACTCACAATTGAATAGGATTAACTTAACTCTTTGCAGCTGGGGTCCAATAGCAATCAAGCAAACAACAATGAAACTAACATACACAGTATGTTAGTATGAAGCTAATATACTAACGTACTCACATATTGCGAGCGTGCAGGATTCGTGCAAGACCCCTTTCTCTTCATACACTGGAGCATGATGCTTCCGGCAATGAAGTGCCTGGGATCCCCAGTGAGGTGGGTGTGTGCGTGCACATGTGCGCACTTTCCTGAGACTAAATTATCACAAAAAGAAATTGATCCTGAGAAAACTGCCGATTGTGATTGATTTGACATTCTTGAGTGAAGATATTCAGAGCATAAGCATAGCCTTCCCTTTCAGTAGGAGCTCTCCCTAACATTCTCATGGTTTTGTGCTTGGATTTGTGTGTGTGTGTGCGTGTGTGTGTGCATGTGAGCACACTCGCGTGCCTAGACCTTTGAAGTTCACAAATAGCTACAGTATACCAATGCAAGACCAACTGCCAGTAAGGGTTAAAATGCTCCTGCAGCAAGAAATCAATAATAGTGTGCATCCCATTAAAATGTAATTATATAAGTAGTTGCTACAACCTTGAAAAATCTGCCTCCTTTACCAGGGTGAACATATTGGAATCCATCCATAGCTAGTAAGAAAGGATGGATGGATGGATGAACTTCACTGAAATGTAAGGCAAAAGAAAATAAAATTGTACATTTTTGAGAAGAAATGTATAGAGCATGACCGTGCAGGGGCTCAACTTGATACCTGGATAGTTGGCTGAAAAATCAGAAGATTTAGGTTTTATGAGTTTGTGTTGCTTACTCTTTTACCAGAGACAGAACAAATGCAGTATTTACCTTCAACGAAACAATAGGATAATTATGGTTAAAAATAACTCAAATATTGCACTATATTTTCTATGTATTATGTTCTTCTCCATTTAGCAGCCTGCTGTTCTTTGCTCAGGCTGTTGCACAGGTATGCGTCCATGTATTGGTGACTGTACACTCAGCCTCCACCACATGCCATATGACCAAGCTTCCCTACTTATCTGTTCACTGAAGGAGAAATTCTAAAGTTTAAAAGAAACTACATTATCCCAAAGTGACTATGCTAAAGGCTACTATCCTTCTGAACCCACAAACAAACAAGGCTGGACCTGATCTGTACAATGTTGGGCACCTGACTGCTTTTGTTTTCTCATTGACTATATTCCTTGTTTGATTCTTTCCCCATAAAACAGACAGAGAAAAGGAGAGAAGTAAGAGATTGAAACTGAGGGAGGTTGAGTCAAGGGCCAGCTCATACTACTCACAGACTGGTGGACAAGGAGGGTAGAGAAGGCGTACTCCACTGAAAGGGCCACTTCTCACCTCTCTGCCTGGTTCCTGTGTGTATGACCACACAAATGGGCACTGGAAGGTTTTTCCAAATTGCATACTGCTGGTTCACTTCTGCTGACTTAGGGAGCTGGAGGAAGAACTAAATCTCCTTCCTATACAGCCTTCCCTGTAGAAAATGAGAAATGACACATCAGCAATGAAATGTTTATAAATTCACGGGGACTTTTTGTAAGTATGGAAGATTCAATGATATCAAGGTGGAGCATAATATCATATCAGGATGGAGGAATGAGGTACATTTTTAAACTGTAACTTCAAAGTTTGCCTCATTTGTATAAGAATAGAAAGGCTTAGGTCCAGATGTTGTTTTTATCATTTCCATTGTTCATAAGACTAGGCACATTAGTTCATTTTATTGAGGGAAGTTTCTGAGTAAAATATGGACATAGATGTTTCCAGGAGCATTTCCACTGAAGGGAATATTGTGCTGAGAATATAGTTGATACAGGATAGACTTTCTGAGGAGTAAAAAAGAAAATAACTACCCAAAACCGGAAAAATTGACTTATTCCAGCTGCAAAAAAGTCTGTTTCTAAAAATTCTGAAAACTTTAGTTAGTTTAATGTAGCCTCTTCCATAATAGTATATATTTATCTAATTTTAATATAGGAGAGTAGTTAAGCAAATGATTTTAAATCATACAATGAAGTATGTTATGTCTAAAAAATATTTATTGTGGTGAAAGATGTCATAAAATATAACAACTGAAAGAAGTGGCTACAAAACTGTTCAAGTAGGATGTCTGTTTTATAAAATAGACATATAAAGACATCCATAAGAGTACATTTAGCAAAATATGACATTATTTTTCTTTTTATGCTTTTTATGTTTTCCAACTATTTTCTTTGAGTGTTTTCTTATGTAATAACATATAATCCCATAAATGCTGCTTAAAAAGACTCATTAATATTCAAGGACTTTTCTTTCACTGAGTCCAATGATTTGGTTTACTCAGAACTTGTGTTCTAAGTGCTATGCCGTGGGATAGGTGCATTCCTATCAGAGACTTCAGAGCTATCTCATGCTCGCAATAATGTAAAATGATGAATTAGATTTTACTACACTGCTAAAAGATAATGATTCTTTCTTGGTTTGCCATCTTGTCTGTCACTTTCAACCAGATGTTCATATTGTAACACAAATGGCAACAAACTATGAATTCATAAGATGAAAGGCACTATCATATTGTTGATAATGAGGAGGGGGGGTTAAGTTTAATTGCTTTGGCAATCCTAACCCAGTGTTTCCTGATTCTTATGCAACTGAAACCTCAACTTTCTCATATTACAATGATTTATATAATATATTTATAGATATGCACAGAAGCATATGATAAAAAGTGTTTTATGGTTGCAGTGAGTAAGCAGCTGGATACCACTTTGATTTGTACAGAAGAGTGGAAGTTCAAATATAAACTGAAATGACTACCCCTTTGTTTAGCTATTACAGACTGTTTCTTTACCTTGGTCATGTGCAACCCTTTAGAAAATGGAGAGGTAATAATAAATACAGCACCAAATTCCATTGTAATAATTATTTCTTCAGTGTACAATCTCTATATTGGTATCTCCTTAGCCTTACCTTAATGGGAATACCCTACTATAGTCCACTTTCTGCATTAGCATGCAAGGATTACTTAAGGCACATACAAAATAAATATTCAAATGCTCATAAACAAAAGCTCTCCAGGTGCACCCATTCTGGTATGAGCATGAACAATATGACCGATCTTTACTCCTCACACTTTACCAAGCTGCCCTTAAAACCAGAGTTTACAAATGGCATCCATCCTCATCATGCCTTGTATTTGGCAAGAATAGATGAATGAAATTATCCCCTTTAATGACAAAAGTCATTTAACAATTTTAAGAGTCAGGGGATGGAGATTACATTTTCTTATGCAAAATGAAATCAGAGGAATGTTTATAATTCAATATCTGTTCTATTGGTACTTGGAAGGAATCCATTGCTGCTGCTGATCAAACCTTTCTACCATTGTGAAGGTGGCTGGTCATGACAGAGTGCTTCAATAAAGAGATTAAGAAAGTCAAACATGAGCCCCAACAAAACAGTGGAAAATGTTGATATTTTAGAGCTTTTTCAACACATCTTTGATTTCACACAATAAAAAGCATGACTCTAGTCAAGTTAAATATCCTTGCAAGTATATTTAGATATCAGAGAAAGGCTGTTAATTTAAGGTGTTATCAGATTGCAAAACACTTGCAATGTTTGCTTGATTGACAATTTTACAGTTGGTATGCTGAAATATATTCTGCTTAGCAACTAATGTTAAGCAGAAAAGAATTTGTGACTATGTCATGGTTGTGAAAACAGGTGCAGAGTATCTGAAAAAAATTTTTCTCTGAAAGGAAGACAAAAATGGTCATCAAATGAACAGCTTGAACTTAAAGTACTGAACCTACAGTTATTCCATCTAACTATAAAAGCAAATAAAACTTTCCATTTCTAAAAGTTGTGTGTATTCCAACAAAAATAAACTTAGCTGTCAGCAACCAGGACAAACTCAATTAACTGAGTCAGAAGAATTTTTCTTCAAAGACTGTTAAGTCTAAGGACACTTTATTATCATTATAGTAATCTATATTATAATTTTGATTTCTCCACGAGTGGTGGGTAAACTGGTTTGTAAAACCTTTTGAAATATTTACTTGCAGACAAACTGTAGAAAGAGTTAAGAAAAACTGAATGTCATTTAAAAATTTTTAGATTTTTAATTTGATGTAGTCCCAGCTGTTGATCTTTGCTTTCACTATCACTGCTTTGGGTGATGTGTCTGTAAAGATGTCTTTGATGTGCATATCATGTAGTGTTTCGCCTATATTTCCTTTTGTGTATTTTATAGTTTCAGGTCTTATGTCTAGTTCTTTAATCCATTTTGAGTTGGTTTTTGTGGTTTTTGTGCATGGTGTTAGGTAGTAGTCAAGCTTCATTCTTTTGCATGTAGCAACCCAGTTTTCCCAGCACCATTTATTGAACAAACTTTCTTTGCTCCCGTGCATATTCTTTGCTCTTTTGTCAAAGATTAGTTGACCACAGCAAGAGAGACAATAACCAAAACAAAGAGAAACCCCACTGACTGGTAGAACATTTTTGCACACAACACTAATGATAAAAGACTGATCACAAAAATCTACAAAGAGCTGATGAGACTCAACAAAAACAAAGAAAATAATCCAGTCCAAAAATGGGCAGAAGAGCTAAAAAGAAACTTCTCTGAAGAGGAAATGCAAATGGCCAACAGGCATATGAAAAAATGTTCAACATCACTTGTAATCAGGGAAATGCAAATCAAAACTACCATGAGATACCATCTTACACCAGTGAGAATGGTACATATTAAAAAAACTAGCAACAACAAATGTTGGCGAGGATGTGGAGAAAAAGGAACTCTCCTGTACTGTTGGTGGGAGTGCAAACTGGTCCAACCACTATGGAGAGCTGTGTGGAGATTTCTGGACCTACTAAACATAGAGCTTCCATATGATCCAGCAATTCCACTCCTAGGTATTTACCCAAAGGACACAGAAACATCAATTCCAAAGAGCACCTGCACCCCTATGTTTATAGCAGCACTATTTACAATAGCTAAGCTTTGGAAACAACCCAAATGCCCAAAAATAGATGACTGGATCAAGAAGATGTGGTACATATACACCATGGAATATTACTCGGCATTCAAAAAAGATAAACATGCAATTTGCAGCAACATGGATGGAGCCAGAAGGGATCATGCTCAGCGAAATAAGCCAGAAAGAAAAAGAAAAATACCGGATAGTCTTGCTCATAGCAGGAATCTAGAAAACTTAAATAAGGGACCAGGAAAAAGAATAAGTATAAGAAAGAAAATATCAGAATCAAGAAACAACTATGAACCAGAGACACTCTATGGGGGGTGAGGGGCTGGGAAAGGAGGGTTTGGGGTCAAAATAAGGGGGTTGTAATTGTATGGGGAATATGAAAATAAAATATAAGTTAAAAAAAATAAAAGAAATTTAGATTTTTGCAGACATTGTTTTTTTGAGTCTTTAATACTGGGTTGTAATAAGCGAAATGAATACTGACCATATCCTCAAAGTAACTAGAACAACCGTTAACCATGCTGGTCTCTACAAGGTGCTGAACGCCTGAGGTAGGATAAGTGGCAGCGTCTTTCCCAGGATTCAGATGATACAGCATGTGTTGGTAGTGGTTTTCTGCAATGGATAATTGAGCTCATTTTATTTTTAACCCACATGAAAATTTTTATACCTCGCTTCACATATATTCTTTTCTGACTCCTGATTGACTCAAGAAACAATGGACTTAAAAAAATTTCTTTTAAAGTTTAAACTATTTAAATTATGTAACAATCTAGTGCAAAAATACAAAAATTTACTGCTTTGAAAATACCTGCAAAGTGTCTTTTCACTATTTAAACAGTCTTGGAGATCATCAAATAACTATATTCCAAGTTAATTAGTAATGAATAGAAATGAACTGCTATTTAAGTCTTCACCCCACCCTGCTATCTTGTAACTTTTTTTTTTCTCCCTTAAAATTATTCAGTCCGACTCGAATACAGTTATCAGTCTGGTAAAGCAACTCTCAAAAAATGAGTCTTTCAGCTAGTGGCCTCTCTCTCCTTTCTAGGCTACCTAAGACGAACAATTGTTTGGTCTCTTTTCAGTGCTATTCTTTTGCTCAGTGGGAACAACTTGGCCTCTGCTCCTCTCAGTCCAGCCTGCCTTTTTCTAGTCCTCCCAGTTTAGAGTAAGAACACAAAGGGTTGTGATGTGCCTGGGGTGCACCTTCTCCCACTGAGGGGTGCACAGCTGGGAAGTGAGGCAGGAAAGTTGTGCTCACAGACCAGACAAAGTACTCCCCACCAGGCTGCAGCTGTGACAAGCCAGCAATGCTGCTCTTGACACCTAACGCACATATTTCATAGTCTAAGAATAGATGTGCTCACACTGATCAAGGATGGGGGAGGCCAGCAGTTACCCTCATATGGCTGGGGCTCAGATGCATAAAGATGTCAAGAGATCTGGTTTTAATCGAAATGCAAGCATTCACCATGTGCTGTTCTACACACAGGACCATTTTGCCTTATATGGTCAATAGCATATGTTTTGGTAATTTAAGAAAACAAAACAAAAACAGTGAATATAAGTTGGAACAATAACTTAGTTGAAACGGTAAAAAGAATTATATCCACTGGATACTATGTAAAAATATATATTTATATTTTAGATTGTTACAGTCAACCTACCAATTAAAAAGAATAAAATTCCACAGCTGATTGCTGTTTTAGTCACTTGTGCAGAGTTGATTCTCTTCAAGATGGATTTACTTATGATTGATATGTTAACAATCAGCAAAACACCACATTTGGTGTTTTGATTACTTACTTGGCATTAAGATTTCTTTAAGAAAATCTAAATAGCAAACCTGCTCCAATATTCTTTTTATCATGATATCACAAAGTAAACACTGAGAACTGACTCACCTTCCAACTGATGTAGAAAGATCAAAGAATACCCATATCATAATTTGACCTTAAGTGAAAGTTTGTGTAGAGATAAAAATTGGGCTTTCAGGTTAACTCTAAAGATATTTAGTCTATTTCTTCCTTTCAATGTTTAAAACATAAAGCCTTCATTGGAAAATTAGTTTAGATATCAGCTTGGAATAAAAAGTCAAGTTCCATTAAGAAATGGTGCTTGTTTTTATTTTTTATTTTTTAAATTTTTAAAAATATTTATTTATTTTTATACAAGAACTGGGGTATAGGCGAGATGCACGGGAGGGTGAGAGGATTCAAAGGAGACAGAGTGGGGAACAGAACAGACAGACTGATGAAATACACTGCTGAGGGGAGCAGCGGGCGAGACAGGAGAGGACAAACTTCTGGCTCTCTTATTGGTTATGATAGTTACATTGGATAGTTACATTCTGGGCAAGAGATAATGTCATGTCCCCATAAATGTTCGTGTTTATATTTGAGGCATTGTTC
Source organism: Talpa europaea (assembly GCF_964194135.1). Lineage (NCBI taxonomy): Eukaryota > Metazoa > Chordata > Mammalia > Eulipotyphla > Talpidae > Talpa > Talpa europaea. The sequence goes on from NC_140071.1 coordinate 31,190,043, forward strand.
TTTCAAGCCCTTAACAGTTTAAATCTCACCTGGCCTATGGCCACTCACTTTGCCTAGACATGAAACAGGCAACATAAAGAGAGAAGGTGATAGCTATGCCAAACAATTATCTTACCAAACTACATATTGTTTGCTAATTTGTTGATTAATTAAAACCTGTGTACAATGATCATTTTAATGCAAGTCTGGATAAAGTTGATATTCTGCTTCTGGAAGATTGCAAGTTTACAATATTCTATGTTGTTCTCACACCAGATCTTAGGTGTTTTCCAGAAAAGCTTTTTTGTTGCCCCAGCAGAATTCAGGGTACTTTCAGGAAACATAATCTGGGTTACACTGGTCAGGCTATCACCTGGAGGCAAGTGGATCGATCTATAGTTATTGCCCCAAAGGAATTAATTATAAAAATCTAAGTGTTCCTTAAGCTTTGTTACCATGAGACTTAATTATTGTCACCTCTGACTCCTTTGATCAAGAAAAGGAGAACATCCTAAGTATTAGCAACTGTCACAGAACAGAGCAAAGAGTGTCACCTGCTAAAGAGGCCACTAAAACTCAGTTACAATCAAACCATCTTCCCTCATGGTTAAAGTGTCGAATTTTGGGACAATATCCTTCACCCTAGTTATTCTCTGATACCACAGAAATCTCCATACTATCTGCTTCCTTTTGATCACCTTCCTCTTATGTACCTAGATTTTGTTTCTGGAATCTGGTTTTGGTCATTTCCTGGATTCTTATCTTTAGCATTCATTCCTTCAGTCATTGATTCCCTGTCATCAACTCCCTTCTCACCACTTCATTGTAGAATCCTGACATTGAATCCATTTTAACCACCTTCTCTTGAAAATTCTATTGATTGTCACCAAATCTAGCACTAGAAATATTGGACTTAGAATTTCCACAGGACACTCCCACACAGGTCAAATCCTGGTCTAGACCCTTGGTTGAGTGTTAACACATTGCCTTCACACTGTATGGACTACTTTGATGCCACAGGAGCAGTAGACAAGTTAGGCCTCCAGCAGCAGAGCACCAAGCTCATGATCTGTGCTCCTGAAGTTATGAGTGTGAAAGAGTGTGTGAGAATGAAGGGGTAGGTGTGAGATAGTGTGAGTATGTATCACTCTGGGTACATTAGAGTGTGTGCAAGTATGACTGTGCAAATGGGAAATAAATACACAGGAAAAGCTTTGTTGTTATCAAAGTTTTGTATAAGTGGCATACCAGAGATTTCTTTGCTGAGAGATAAGTGACCCAGATTCTGATTCTGGTTCTTCTCTTGCCACTTCATGGTGTGACTTAGAGCAGGTAAGTCACTTTCTGTCCTTTTGATCATGGCTTATATATTTAAAAAATGAGTATATGAAAAGTACTCTAAAAAGTCCTACAAAATGACTGGCATGATTCTACTCAGTTGACCTAACTACATTAAAAGTTGAACATAAAACTGGAAACAGGAGGTTGTCCTCAATAAGAGGCTGAGAAACTCAAAGACAGGCTCATGCTCCAGTTTCAGGTTATGGTTATAATTAAAATGGTACAAAAATGGAGACTGAAAGATTAAGGGGCCCCCACTGTGTGGGAAGAGGATATCCACAGGAGTGGTGTCAAGAGGGACATACACACCCTGATGTTCCTCTGCTGGCTCCTGTTCCGGGAAGATCCCCTTTTAAACTCCCCTGAGACCTGGATATGTAAACAAAACCCATTTCCTTCTCTTATTGATTTATGAAAGTGCCTTGACTCCTTAATACAAAGAATTGGGTGAGCAGGTGACATTGCATGCCATCTTAATTTGAAAGTAAATGGAACATGCCGCTGAGTAGTCACCATCAATTATAACCAAGAAAACAAGCCTGGTGCACGTCACTTCCCCACCGACTGTATTGATGGCTTTCCCAGACTTCTACTGCGAAGGCAGATCCAAAAGGCAACAAACAGTAGGTGATTCTCTCTTTTCTAGTTGCTAAAAATAAATCTGTGCTACCTAAAGACTGAAACCAAAGCCACATACAAATATACACATCACCTCTTTTAACAAGAATTTATTAATAAGTTCATGTGTCTTCATTCTAACTCAGACCAGGCAATGGGATAATCAATTTATAAGCAACTTAGATGAGAGAGAGAAGCAGATTTGTGCTAGAGAAAAATAACAAATATACTTCAGAGTCATAAGTCATTGGCCCAATTAATTGAAACTTAGGCCAGTGAAACAAAAAGTATCTAGAGATTAATCAGAATAAATAAGATGAAGATCTAGGAGAGTGAGCCTCAGAGGGGTAAAGTGCCTGCTAGCAGCATAGGGTTGAGTGTCATTTTCTGTCTCCCCGATTGATGCCTTTGCCACTCAGTGTCTGCTGTTTGCTATCTCTTATTGCTTTGGCAAAGTCAAATATTTGCCCAGGGTTGAGCTTTTAAGTAGAAATTACTGTGACACTTTCAATGTTTCTTTTCAAAGTTCCCTCCTTGGGTGTGACATCTATCTTCCTAGCAGGATTCCGCACCTACCCATGGCTCTCCATTTTTGTACCATTTTAATTATAACCATAACCTGAAACTGGAGCATGAACCTGTCTTTGAGTTTCTCAGCCTGTTATTGAGGACAACCTCCTGAACACAGACTTGCACGTCAACACAAGCCTCTGGCTCCTTTTCCTCTTCCTCAGGCTCCCTCTTCTTGACCATCTTGCTTTGCTTTCCACCTTAGTGTCCAATGCCTCTTTTCTCTCTTCAGTCATGTGGTAGCACCTCTAGTTACTGAAATGTCCACAGCACATCTCAATTGTCCCGACTTCTAGAATCAGCTATGTTATGGTTATCCAAGTGTGATTCTCAAGCCAGCAACAGCAGCATCCCTGGCAACTTGTTAGAAGTGCAAATTATCAAGTCTCAGGCCTGATCTGCTGTTTCAGAAATTCTGGTGGTGAGGCCCAGCAATCTGTTTTGATGAGCCCTCCAGCTGACTCTGAACTCTGGAGTTGAGAATAACTAACCTTCCCAAGTTGGGAAATCACTCACCTACATTACTTTCTGGCTGCATGAGTTCAAGGGCAAGAGCTCTGCATAAAACTGCTAGTTTTCAAATACTGCACTCTGGCTGTGAGGTTTGAATAAGGTGCTTATCCTCTGTGCCTCACTTTCCTCACCTGTGAAATGGTAACAATACTAGACTTAACCTTAAAGATTTGTTGTGGGAATGAAATAATATGCATGAAATGGACCTGGCACAGAGCAAAACTTAGGAAATGCAAAAAAATGTTAGCATTCGTTCTTTTATAAGGTAGTTCTGCTCACAACATGTGAAATGTGACTCACTCCACATCAAACCCTTGAAACTTGTAAACAAATATTAACCAATAGTGAAATCATGTTACTAAGAATGCAAATTACATTCTGAATTGGGTATCAATAGACAATTTCTATGAAATTACATTTGTGTCTGCATTTGAAATAGTCATGAATATTTAATCATAGATTTCAACAGCTAATAAAAATGATGACATAATACAAAATCAAAAGAATAAGTTTAGAGAAAACTATTTCATTGCCAGATAGGAGTAAACCCTGAAAAAGTTTTTCAAGTTTATTCTTGTAGCTAGTTGCTGGTACTTTTAAAGAAAAACACACATGTTTGTTGCTAATAATAAAGCCCCCTGGTATTTTTCAATGCAGAACAACTGTAAACTTGCCTGTGCAGAATGTCCTTGAGGCATAAAATCAAATTCAACAGATGGAACAGGACCCCGCAAGCAACTCTTGAAATCTGAGTCATGCATTTTTCTTGAATGTAAATATCCTTTCATATTAATTGATAGTACTAAATATGCACTCATAGTTGCTGCCATACTTGTAGCTATCATAAAACCAGTTCATAGTATTTCACATATAAAATGATCTTTATGTTTATATTACAAAAAAATATAAAGTTGTAGAATCCCTTTATGCAAAAGATGTCCTCGGCAAACGCTAAAGTGTGGTTTATTTCCCTCCCATGCAGATTTCAAATCCTGTGAAAAATTACATATAATATTTTGAGTAAAAGAACTAAAATACTAGATATATCACTGCTGTCACTCCAACAAGGAGTGTCAGAAATTATCAGAGATGTGATATCCATATTTTAAATTAACTTATTGTCCAGGATGATCATTTAGTTAATGGGTATTACAATTGTAAAGATCATGTTACCTGTAATATCTGTACAGTGTATGGTCCTAGTAAAATGACTTAGATGAATAGCAACAACAAAAAGCCGCCAAGAAGGGATTTTTTTTTTAAGGCAGGCCAAAAACTGTGTGTGCATAACATTTTTATTTTTCTTCCCTGCAAGTCAATTGTAAAATCCTCAGTTGTGAATATCTTAGACATAAGGTTATGCAATTGTGGTTAAGGAAATATGGTGGTTGTTAATTTAATTCCTAGTTGACCCAATTTCCATTCATATAAAATTTGCTTTGGGGCAGTCATCAGGAGACCACTTTGACTTTGGTTTAAGTGGCATTTCCTTGCCTTTTATGACATTTCAAATTTTCATGAAAAGATAGGAGAATTCTATAAAACTTATGGCTTAAACAGGTAGAAAATTGTGTGGGAAAAGTTTTACAGTATATCAACAAATGTTCATATGCAGCAGTTAAGTGCAAAGAATTTTAGAACAAGGAAAGAAACATAACAGAGTGAGACCATAGAAAAATAAATCTGAAAATCAGACACGTGAATGGAAGTTATTTTATTGGGAGGACACAATTACAAGCACAGTTCTCTGAACTCTTTCTCAGACATCATAATTTTAGCCTCGAGTCATGTTGTTTAGTGTTATAAAGGAGATCTGGAAATCAGGAATCCTTATTCTGGTCCCAAGACACTTACTGTGATGCCCATAATTCTCTTTGGCTTAGTGTCCTTCCATAGGTTACTTATTGTTATTAATGATCATCTTAGAATAAGGAATATGTGCTTGAATTTTCATGATGAAATCAATTCTTTGAAAAAATAACAGAACCACTGTTAAGATTGGAACATTGAGAAGATAATGGAATCAAAAGAGCTAAAAGAGCTGTGCTATTAAAAAAAATAGTTTTATGAAAACAAATAGTGCTAGACAGTATTGATAACGTTTTCAATAGAATTAAAAACTTAGTGAGCACAATGAATGTACCTTAACACACATATGTATTTTTTTGTAATGAATTTGATAAAGTATCTCAATAAATCTTATTTGCTAACCTAATTAGCATTGGCTTTGCTGTGTGTTCTGTCACATGGACTGAGAACTGGCTGCAGGACAAGTCCTAATGGCTCAGGGCAATGTGTTGACTATAGGGTCAGCACGAGGTCTGGTTTTGTTTAATATCTTTATTAATGATCTGGAAGAAAGAGTAAATAATTCTTGAAAGAAGTAATATTTTAATGACAGGCACATGGACTAACTGAAGAACACAGTAAGGTAGATGCTTGTAAGTTCCAATTCAGTGCTAGTTACTGACTGGAAGGTGAGAGTCGCTTGATCTTTCTGGATTTGTTTCCCCATGTGGAAATGGAGATCTTGGCACTCCAGTGCAAAAGTAAAGAAAAGATTTTATGATTTCAAATAGAAAGTATATAATACTCCCCCTGATAATATTTGGTACTTATCTACTGTTTACAATGCTTGATAGAAGTTATTTTAATATTATAGAACAGAGAATGGGGCCCGTGGCAGAAAGGAGCAGAGTAAGATTGTCAAGGGACTTCATGGTTGGAGGATAAATGGCTAAAACACCCTGAAAGGTGACTTTTTCAGTAAGTGAGGGGAGGTTAGAGGGAGAAGCAGACTAAAGAACACCGAGAAAATCTTTTGTGGAAAACCGAGTGGGAAGGTAAAAGATGAGTGGTAAGAGGTTAAAGCTGATTTACTGTGTGGGGATCAGGCAGGGAAATAAGGGTGAAACACCATGGTACCCTCCCAAACCCCCCTTTTTTCCCTTCTGGTCTATGAAGAATGTGACCATGGAAGATGTGTTTACACCCTAATATTCATTAATTACAAATCACTTTTTATAATAAAACACCAAGCTATTAAAATGTAAAGGTAGAAGGTGGCTATTTCATGTAAACTCTTAGCAGTAAGTACCTTGGTAGGATCACCTCCAGTCTGATGCAGTTGTAATGTTAGGAATAGTTTTCTTGGTTCACACACATGCAAATAACTGGAGGTGAGTTGGGTAGGTTGGTGGGTGTGTGGTAATACTCACTGACACAGACAAAGCTAAAAATGATCTACCAAATTTTTGTTCCCACTGAACAGTATGATTATCAAACAGACCAGAATTCTTGTGACACCTGAAGAGTCATTATATTCTTTCTACTAGCAAAGACTCTCAAGACCCAAATGAACATTATAATTTTACTGATACTTGCACTCTAAAGCAGGAATACTCAAAGTAGCCTGATCCTAAATATTTTCTAGAAGTGCTTCTGAAATCATGATCTCTGTGCTTTAGTCCAGACCCACCGAGCAGAATCTCCAAAGAAGCCAAAATATTTGTTATGATCAGACAAAAATGGAAAACCCCAAGTTTGAATAAAGGGAGCTGCTTTGTTGTCCAATCAATGATATTCTTTTTTTTTTTTTAAAGAGTTTTTTAACCTTTTTATTTTAAATTTTTTTTAAAGATTTACTTATTTATTTATACAAGCACTGGGTACAGTCAGAAGCGCGGGAGGGTGAGAGGATTTACCAGAGCCAGAGCGGGGAACAGAACAGGCAGACTGGTGAAATACACTGCTGAGGGGAGCAGCGGGCCCGGCAGGAGAGGTCTGTCATGCCATGTGGGACCGTTCCCGGCGGCCGGGGATCGAACTGGTGCTGCAGAGGCTGCGGGCAGCTTTGCAGCCCAGTGCTCTACCGCTGCACCACCCCGCGAGGCCCCCAATCAATGATATTCTGATAGGACTATATGGATGAACTGTGGGTACTTTGGTGGTTGGTAGAGTGTAGTAACGACACCTGAAAGGGGAAATCCTATACCTCTAAAACAAAAATACTAATGTAAAGCAAATTTAACACAACAACAACAACAACAAAAAAGAAAATGTAATTATGTCCAGAATACATGAAATTTATATATATTTCAATCTTAAACATAAAACAAACTTAAATATATTAAAATATTATATTCTGAGGCAGCCTCATCTACTAATGTATATTCCTTCCAAACTGACTCAGAATATTTTTGTGGTTGTTGTTCACTTATTAAGGTTTCTTAATTTTTCTAACATAGAACCAAAGAGAGCATAGAAAATCGACAAGTCCACTGCTTTTTTCAGTTTTCCTTAATAATCATCAAAGGCTATGTTACTACTCTACTATCTCATTTTAGCTTCTGAGCCAATAGCTAATTTATCATGAGTTATTTATTTTGAACTCATTCATAATTTATATTCTACCAATTTCCAAAAGATAGTTTGAGTATTTTATTTCAAATTATCTTTCCTAGGAATGGTTGAAGTGAAAAATAAAAACAAAAACCAACTGTGGCATTGAAAGTGTTCTTATCAGCTACATTCTTCAGGAATTCAGACTAAAACCCCCCTTCCCTCCCCTAAAGCAGTGCTCTTTATGTTAAACATAGACTTATTTATTTGGGATACAGATAAAATCGTGCAAAATAGGGTGCAAATTTGATGTCACATTTCCTGTGTACTCTGTTAGAATTGCAAAAATGGGAGAAAGGTTAGAGGGTGACTGAGCAGGCACTCCCAACCTGCAGGGTAGGCCCCTCTTTGCAAGCTCCATGGGTGGTGGTATCTAAACTGGTGATGTAAGGGGTTAAGCATAGCACTGGGAAGCTGTCTGCAGCCTCTGCAACATGAGTTCGATCCTAGCCAGGGAGCTACCCACACAGCGCAGCAGACCTCTCCTGACTCCTGCTGCTCCCCTCTGCAGTGTATTTCAGTCAATCTGCCTGTTCTGCTCCTTACTCTGTCTCTGGTGAATCCTCTTACCCACTCCTTGCATCTCTGGCCTTTATCCCAGTTCTTGTATGCATAAATATATAATTCCTAAAAAAAAAATAAATTGGTGAAAGTCAGATGAAGTGCTGACTATGATGAAGTGCTCTTGGGCCTCTATCCATATCATTTATAGGAATAGAGATTTGAGGATTAATTTGACATACATCTAGACTTAAATTGTATGTGAGTGAGTGAGTTGGGGGAGAAGATGCCAGAACATCTTTCTTTAGAAGAAGAAAAAAAAGTTATGCTGTAGGATAACACGGAAAAGAACCCATAGAGAATACTATTAAATAGGTTTTAATTTGATGAAAACATTCTTTGGAAAAGTAAATCTACCATAAATGATCATTTGTGGCCAAAGTTTATTATTATAATCTTAAAAAAATGTTATTCCGAGGCATAGGATCACACCTCCTCAAATCATGATTGTATTAATAGATTTTTTTTGATATGCATTTTATGTCAGAGCTAAGTCTTGTCTATTTAATCTATTTTCTCTAAGGATATCTGCCAGTTTGTTTCCCTCTCCTGACATTTTGTGGCTTACATATCTTGATTCATCAGACTTTTTTTTTTTAAATTGAAATAGCAAAAAATTTCCTCAAACATAGTTCATTTTGTACTGCATATTGATATTGAGTAAATTCTGTCTCAATAACATTGGCAAGAAACATAGTATTGTTATTCAGTGGAATTCACCTTACATGTATTCAAGGCCACTGAGCGGATTCTTTCCACAGATTCTGCTTCATCTCCTCTTTCCTCCATGAATAGTTTCTTCTGAATTCTGTACTCACATCTCTTTGTTTCAGGAAACCTCAGCAAAAAGCAAGAGTCTCTTTCTGGCAAGGCCTTACTTTTTGCCAGTGACCCACCATCTCAGCAAGGTTCCTATGTGTGAAATAGGCTGCAAAATGATCTTGTAATTCAAGTTTGTGTTCTCACTTCTTTAAGATTCTAGCCAGCCTTTAGTAAAACATTTGAAATAGAAACGTTACTGAATATTCTCACTTTCCAATTTTAGCTCTTCCACCTAGAGCACCATGAATTGCTGGTAACATCTGAGTCTTAACTTCCTCATCTCTAAACTAAGGACATTCCCCAGGGTTTGTGATGAAAGGAGGAGCTGATGAGCACAATGCATCTGCATATGGTGGTGCTTGATAAATGGTAAGTACTATTATTATGACAGAAGCATTCCATTTTTATTGACAAGTTTTATTTAGCCTTTTCCTAGGGTCTTAGGTTTTGTTCCATATTACTCTCAAGTTTCTTACAAGTTCTCATCTTTTTATATCTGTGATTCAAAATCTTTGTGACTTAAAAAAAAATTATGTTCTTGTATGTTTACATTCTTATTGTTACTTAATTAGCTTTAAAATATTTTATTAATTTCTTTTAAAACATTATTTTACTGTTATTATTCTACTTTTGTTTATATTTCAATTTCCTCTTCTACAGAGGTATACATATATGAATTCTGAATTTATTTTCTGATTTCGTTTTTATACTAAAGGCTTACATGAAAACAAGGCTGCTTTTGGGGTACTAGTTTGCTCTTATCATAAAGGTTTGGTGGCAGTCTATTTTCCCCCAACTATGTTTAACAGAGTTCTTAGAATTTGTATGGGAGCATATGATCCAGCAATCCCACTCCTAGGTATTTACCCAAAGGACACAGAAACATCAATTCCAAAGAGCACCTGCACCCCTATGTTTATAGCAGCACTATTTACAATAGCTCAGCTTTGGAAACAACCCAAATGACCAAAAATAGATGACTGGATCAAGAAGATGTGGTACATATACACCATGGAATATTACTCAGCATTCAAAAAAAATAAACACATGCAATTTGCAGCAACATGGATGGAGCTGGAAGGGATCATGCTCAGCGAAATAAGCCAGAAAGAAAAAGAAAAATACCGGATGGTCTCACTCATAGCAGGAATCTAGAAAACTTAAATAAGGGACCAGGAAAATGAATAACTATAAGAAAGTGAAAATCAAAATCAACAAAAAACTATGAACCAGAGACACTGTATGGGGGGTGGGGGGGGGAGGGGAGGGATTGGGGTCAAAATAAGGGGGTTGCAATTATATGGGGAATATAAAAATAAAATTTATTAAAAAAATAAATATTATACCACAATTCTGTGACAGAAAAAAAAATTCAAAAAAAAAAAAAGAATTTGTATGGGAGCAAACAAAATCTGGAGAGGCTTAAGACAGCCCAGAGTTTAAAATCTGCTGAATGCACGTGTAACAATTATCTTTACCACAACAGCATAGTCTCATAGCAGTCATTAATTACACTGGTACTTTTACTTTGTAGTGCTGTTTTTGCTGTTTTTAATGCATTTTCCTGGCAACACCAATAATTAAACACATATTTAGAGTAACAATGCAAATAACTCATGATTTTTTCCTCATTTGTTCATTAAAAATTAATTAGTGTTTTATTCACTAATTTACTATCCAACAAATTAAGTATTGAATACTTTATTGAAGGGATGGTTCCTGTGTTGGTGCATCCACCATTAGCTATTTAGCCTGCACAGACTGGTATGTAGCCATGAGCCTATGGTTAATAGAGCATTTGAAATGTGTCAATATATGTAAGGAACTGAAATTTTTCTTTTATTTAATTTTAACATTAAATTTTAATACTGAAGTTGTGTAAAATTTCTAAATAAATTTAACTTTATTGAATGTGCAATATCATTTTTATGTTAATTACACATTGCAATGGTAATACTTAAATATATTGCATTAAATTAAAATATTAAAATTAATTTCACCTATCTTTTTTAACCATTTTCAATTTGGCAATTATAAAATTATGTATGTGGCCTGCATTATGTTTCGATTGGCTAACAATTGCATAGGCAATCCTATGGCCATCAAATAAGAAGCTAGTACGAAGTAATGTCACAATAATGTGAAAAAGGTATGACTGATTAGTATTAGAATTTATGAAAAGAAAAGTTAATCATTATTCAAAAATAGAAAAGAAACATCTAAGAAGACATCTTCAATTCTGAAAGTTGGAGAAAGTATCTATAGGGTAGGAGAAAAGCAATTACTTAAATCTTAGGCAATAAAATGACTGACAAAGCTGAGAGGAATTACCACTGTCAATTGATATCATGAAATATAGGAATTAAAAGTCATTCATGATTCATCTCTAAACCCTCATCTTTTGCAAAAATTGTTTATTCAGGAAATCTTCAAAGGTATTTATTGTATACCTACTATGTATTAGGGATTGTTTTAAACTAGATGCTGGAGACACAGCAACAAACAAGACAGAAAAATCCTTACTCTTGTTACATTCTAATTGGAGATACATATAATAGACAATTGTTAAATAAATGTACAAAAGAAAGGACAATTTCAGATTTTGACAGTTCTAGGAGGAAAATAAAATGGTGATAGCTACAGAGAGATGGAGGAGTAAGGAAGGCAGCATCGGCTAATTTAAATGGAGTGCTCAATGATGACTTCATGGAGAAAATTGCATAGGAGTTGAAAATTGGAAGTAAAAAATTATAAAACAAACCAAGATCTGTTTGAATGAACTGACAAATGGAAAGACCTAAGGACTAGAGTAACCTTGGTATTTTCCAGAAATAGACTACTATGATGGTACATATGAAGCTGGGAACTTAGACAGAAGCCAGATCATATCTGACCTTAGAAACCCACATAATGACTCTGGATTTATTCTATGTACGATAAAAACTGTTGAATTTTGATCAGAAATATGATATGAATTGATTGACTACTGCTTGCTCTGTGTAGAGGATGTAGAGGAGTCAATATTGTTTATCATAGAAACTATTTCCCCATTTGTAGTCTCGCCATTTAAAATTATTTAAAATTATTGCTTCCTATTTTTGTTATCATTATTTTGATGACATATTTGCTCTTCTTTGTTTATAGGATTAAAAATTGCAGGTATATCTGATGCCTCACTATGTCCCTCCTGAGGTGTTTCACCATCACCACATATTTTATGCTTACCATTCACTTGCAAACTTTTACAATTTTGTCCTATAGTTAGTCCATAAAGAATATCTTCTATCTACTATGTATATTTATGATTTTATGAGAATGTATTATTATTTGTTGCAAAGATTTTTTCAGATTTATTGAGATAAAAATGGCATAAAATACTTTGTAAGTTTAAAGTGTACAACACATCAATTTGATATACTTAAATATTGCAAAATGTTTACCCTTGTAGCATTAGCTAACACTCCATTGTGTCATATAATTACTATTTCTTTTTCGTGGTAACAACATTTAAGATCCTACTTACCAATTTTCATGTGTATAATACAGTATTGTTAACTATAATGTCAAGAATTTGTTCATCTTCTAACTGGAAATTTATACTCTTCACCAACATCTCCCCATTCATGACCCCATTCCAACCCCACTACCCCCTTACCCTTCCCCGAACAGCCCCTGGTAACAATCACTTTACTCCTTGTTGCTATGAGTTCAACGTTTTTAGATTCCACATTTAAATGATATCCTACAATATTTGTCTTCTCTGCTTCACATTTTACTTAGCACAACATTCTCAAATTTCATCCAACTTTTTGCAAATGAGGAAATGGTAGGATTTTCTTCTTTTTTTATGACTGAAATAATATTTCTCTGTGGGGTGTGTGTGTGTGTGTGTTTTACATACTCTTTATCAATTATCCATTTGGTTACTTCGGTTGATTTTGTATCTTGGCTATTGTGAATAATGCTGCAGTGAACATGGGGGTGCAGATATTTCTTGAGATTCCATTTTCATTTCTTTCGGATATAAACCCAGAAGTGAAATTTCAGGATCATATAGCAGTTCTATTTTAATTTTTTGAGAAACCAACATGTTTTTCATAGTGGTTTACCATTCCTATGAATAAATGCACAAGAGTTCACTTTCTCCACATTTTGCCAACACTCACTAGTTCTTGACATTTTGGTGATAGTCATTCTAACAAGTATGAGGTTATATGTCTCATTAAGATTCTGATTTGCATTTCCCTGATGATTACTAATGCTAAATATATATTTTTATGTGTATGTTGGCCACTTGTATGTCTTCTTTGGAAAAGTGTCTACCTATTCAGTTTCATTGTTCCAATAAAATTATTTTTTATTTGTTTTTGCTATTGAGTTTTATAAATTCTTTATATATTTTGTACTTTAAGCCATTATCAGATGTGTGATTAGAAAATACCCATGTACAATAGGTTGCCCTTTTTTTTTTTAAAGATTTTATTTATACAAGAACTGGAGTACAGTCCAGATGTGCGGGAGGGTGAGAGGATTTACTAGAGACAGAGAGGGGAGCAGAACAGGCAGAAGGACCAAAGACACTGCTGAGGAGAGCAGCAGGCAAGGCAGGAGAGGTCTGCCGTGCCGTGTGGGTATCTCCCTGGCCGGCTGGGAGTTGAACCCATGCTGCAGAGGCTGTGGACAGCTTCACAGCACTGTGCTCAACCTGTTGTGCCACCAGGGAGGCCCAGGTTGCCTTTTCACTTTTCTTATGGTTTCCTTTGTAGTGCAGAAGCTTTTTAATTTGATGTTGTACCACTTGTTTTAGTTTACTTTTGGTGTCATTAATTGAGGGGAAATATCAATAAAAACTTGAATCTGAAGTGCTTCCTTTATTACATTTGTCTTTGTCAAAGAAAACCAAAGTTTTTTACAAGTCAATATTTGGATAAACTTAAATAAATTAGAATTTTTGCAGTATATCCTCGTGTGTGTCTGGCTGCTGATATTGCAATACAATCACTGGGCAAAATGGTTATAATAATTTATGTTTGGCTATGCTATCAGACTGATTCTACTAAGATTCCAATAAGTAAAATGTCTGAAAACAATTTAAGAATAAGCTATGTATTACGAATGTCATTAATAATGATGAAAAGGCAAAATTAATTGAGTTGTGAAGACACAGATCTTTTCTTTTATGGTCAGTGTGTAAAACTTTGTGGTGTTTCACTTGATGAACATTAAGCTCATTTTTGTCCACATGAAAAATAAGAAATTTCTTCTGCAAATATATCAGCACCTGCAGAGGCATGGCTAAATGGCTATGCTATGCTTTTTTTTTTTTTTTATTTTTTTTATTTTATCAGCAGGAGACTCTCTCTTCCCAGAATAGTTGCCTGGCACACGGTCTAAAATGTGACTCCCTTGTGTTTTGAAAAAGATGGTGTCTCCACTGAAAGGACTGCACACAATAATGGGACTTTTGGCTTGGAGTTGCTGGCTGAATAACAAATCTTCACTGGTGAAAAATGAATCCATACAACCTGCTCTGTATCAAAACTCAGAAAACTGTGTTTGGTATGCATAGGTTGACATCTTGTCTTGTTCTTGTTTCAGTTTCAGTGGCAAACATGATACTAAGGCAGGTATATTTTCATTGACCAAATTGAGATTTTTCTTCTTTCTCTCCTCTCACTCTTTTCTTTCAAAGATAAATTTGCTTCCTTTCTCAGTGATTTATACAGCTACGTGCATTACAATACTGCTTTACATGCGAGTTTTTATTTTGACTATCTCAAGGTGATAAATTGTCTTTCATGGAATTCAGAGAATTTAGTTTAATATCAAGAAATAGTCAAATTGAGACAATTGCATGGATAGAAGTTTCAAACCTGTCTTTTAATCTAGTGTATTGAGTTCATTTTGAAGAAGCATTAAAGAAGGGTAAAGTGTTATTTATCACACTAAATTTGTTTATAATTTCCAGTAGCTACTAAAAAACATGAAGAGGATGTTCTGGTGGCAACCATACCAGGCTGAGAACGTTTATTGTTGATTTGGGCAAATGGATAAGGAATCTTGGAGCCTTAGGTAGATATGACATGCCTTTAATGCTGAAGCAGGGGACAAAGTACAGAAGCAGAGCAGAGGGCAGGGAGGCTGGGAGGCTGGAAGGCAGGCAGCAAGTGAGCCTCCAAGCCCCTGTGATCTCTGCTATCTCTCTCTGGCTTCTCTCTCTCTCTCATGTTGTCTTTTATTTTTAAGATTTATTTATTTATACAAGAATTGGGGTACAGGCCAGAGATGTGGGGGGTGAGAGAGTTCACCAGAGACAGAGCGGGGAGCAGAACAGGTAGACAACCGAAAACACTGCTGAGGGGAGCAGCATGCGAGACAGGAGGGGTCTGCTGCGCCATGTGGGTATCTCCCTGGCCAGCCGGGAATCGAACCCATGATGCAGAGGCTGCAGACAGCTTCACAGTGCTGTGCTCTACCCACTGCGCCACTGGGGAGGCCCGCAATCTTATCTTGTAATGATCTTCACATGTCCATAGTCATAGGTGTGTAAACCCCATGCTCATGCTCACAAGCATTTTTTGCAATAACACATCACCGTGGGTAATGAAACCTGGGAGGAAGCAAAGCTATGGCTATAGCAGTTAGCAATGGGAGATGAAAAAGAGCCTGCGCCTCTCCATTTCCCTTACGGATGTTATATATTCAAAGACATTAAATACAATTTTTTTTTTAAGAGCTGATTTCTAGACTTCTTAAACTTCTAATAACTGGTAGAATCCATAAGTACCCTATATACCAATCTCTAAAGCTTAAATTGCAAATACTCTACTTTAAGGTTGTTAGATAAAATATAGGACACTCAGTTCAAGTTGAATTTCAGGTCAATAATCAATATTTTTTAGTGTAAATATCTCCTAACAATTATTGAAGAAATCTAGCAACTCTACTCTCTGATACTATATTAAGAAATGATAATTTAGGTGTCAGTAGCTCAAAAACTATAAACTACTATGTAAAAATGAGGATTTATGTGTACATGTGATGAGGCCTACTTAGCTTGTTTTTGATGTACACTAAAAACTACAGTTATTTATGTGTCTCAAGAGAAATTTTAAAACTTTGACCAAGTCTTTCCTTTTTTTTTTGTCTTGCACTTTACTGCTGCAAATCTCCATATTCTTCAGCACTCCACACTAGTAGTTTATGGGGCCATTGAAAATAAGCAAGGTTGTTTATTGGCAATTTGATGCAAGATCCAGGTCTTCAACATATATGTCTGTAAAGCAGCAATGTTCATAAAATCAATTCCCATGTTAACACATACCTTTTTATTTCGCATATTAACAACAATAATAACAATAATTGTTATTAAAATAATCTAGTATACAGATTTTGGAACCAATGAATCTGGGTTTCTACTTCTAACATACTGTAACTGTATAGCCTTAGAGGAATCATTTAACTACGCTTTGCTTCTGTCCCCTCCTGTTAACTAGAGTTAATAATGGTACTGGCCTCATAGGTTTGTTGCAAGGATTTAATATGTTAATGTAAGTACTGAGAGCTAATCAGTTGCACCACCGGAGCTCCTAATATGTTGTTGGGTTTTTGGTTTATTTTCTGTGTGTAGTTACTATATCAAGGTTTTTATAAAATTACCACATTTAAACTTCATAACAATAATTTGAAGTTAATTTTATTAATATACTCAATAATGTGATATGCCTAGTTTATAGTCAGGATTCAAGCCTTGTGTTTTTAATCATCATGTTATCCAATAATATGTTGATTACATACACACATACTCTCAGGAGTTGAGTTATTTGTTTAACTAAATCTAAAGGAAGAAACCCATTTTAATAGGGGAAGTGTTTTTAATTGTGATGCTTGTTTTCTCTTTTCATCAAGACTGTATTCAAGAAATCCCAGGACACCGCAACCTACCTTTGACTAGAATTGTTGCTTTTGTTTGTTGCATTCATCAAACAATAACATCTGTAGTTTTGTTACTTTGAAAAGTGCAAAGACTTCTTAATTATGAAATTTTTTTTAAAGATTTATTTATTTATTTATACAAGCACTGGGTACAGTCAGAAGCGGGAGGGTGAGAGAATTCACCAGAGCCAGAGCGGGGAGCAGAGCAGGCAGAAGGACCGAAGCACACTGCTGAGGGGAGCAGCGGGCGGCAGGAGAGGTCTGTGTGCCATGCGGGACCCTCCTCCGGTGACTGGGGAGCAGCCGGGGATCGAACCGGCGCTGCAGAGGCTGCGGGCAGCTTTGCAACCCAGCGCTCAACCGCTGTGCCACCGGGGAGGCCCAATTATGAATTATTCTTAATAGTTCTTTTTTTTTGGCTGTGTGTCAGTCTACTTTTCCATCCATAGACAGGCACTCATAAGCATGTATATGTATCTGTTAAACTTATAGTTCAACTTAATGAGAAATTGGTTACTAATTATCTAGTGATATCCTAGATTTCAAAAAAAAAAGAAAGAAAAAGAAAGAAAAGGAAATTTGTCACTTTTTTGTTGAATGGTGAAGTGAAGACAAATACAGAGAAAACATCTGAGAAAAATCAATCAACAGAGATTGCTAATTGGGGGAGCTGCATATCAGTTAAATGAAAATAAAGGAAGATAGTAAAACTGTGAAACCACACTGAAGCATACTGCAACACAGTTTTAGAGGAATATTTTGGTCCAACAGACACAACAGATTTCAAAAGCAAATGATATTTAAAATTCTTTTGAGTTTGTCAAAATATTGTGAGGACATGTAAACCTTAGTGACAATTTCTTGAAAAATCATTTCTTCTTATCCCCACACTTAACTTCTTAGAGATGTTTTCACTGCTTTTCTTGAAATCCCACAAATTAGCAGAATTCTCACTTCCTTGCTCTGGAGAGAAGCTTCCTTCCTATACTTCCCCTTGGTCCTTTAAGTCTTCTTCTCTTCCCCCTTTTCTCTAACTTCTATTCTATTTTCTCTTCATATCCACCCACTAGTTTACATTCACTATCACTTCATCATCTCTACTCCTAAAAGGAAAAATGAGAAACTTCAGGCAAAGTAAGGACCCTCTTGGAGAAAGGGAGACAAAAAGACCAGCAACATTCATTCTATTTTGTTTTGTTTTGTTTTGTGCAATCACTGTTGAAACACTCTGAAGACACATACAAGGCAAAATTTTTCAAATGAAATGAAGCAAGCACAATTTATATTTACCCATTCTAATAAATGAAATATTTGATGAATTTACCAAAGCATATGCTATTAATGACACTGATTCTTTTCCTGAGCCTCTCATTATCTGCCTCTCTTTCCCACCCTTCTCTCTCTTTCTCCCATGTTCACACACACACCACATACACACACAGAGTTCTCTTCTGGTTTATATTTGAAGTTAGTCAATGCATCCAATTCATTTTGCACTGTTGGTCACAGGCAAATGGTCTTTCAAATAAGCGTGTTGTTTTCTGGAGAATAATATCAATTACCTGATGAAATCAAGAGAGGTGGCAAGAGAGCCAAATGTGGGCCTTAGAAAGATGTACCTTTTATACATTAATCTTTAGTGATGACTTGAAAAAAAGATGTACAATATAATCAAGACCTTGATTTCTATGGTTTTGGTAAACAAAACTAGTACTAATAATGCAAATTAAAGATTTAATGTTGTAATGTGAAACAAAGAAAGCAAGTGGAGACATTTTGATGAAAGAGAGGGTTGTAAAATATTAATATTAATATAACAATAATAGTGGCAAATAATAACAACTGTGAAGAGATTTAAGCACATATTATCTAATTTAACTCATAGATCAATGCTGGCAGTGGTGTTGTTTTCCTACTGATAAAGGGAGGAGCTGAGATTTATGTGAATTAAGTAACTGCCTGTGGTCTATCAGTCTATCATGGCTTGTAAAATACAGAGCCAGGATTCAAATCCATCTCTACTTAATCTAATGCTATGCTTTAAACATTTTGATAAATACATCTGTGTGGGTAAAATACATATTTAGGTGTGTTTTTTATGTGATACATATTTGCACATGTATGATAACCATAGTAAATGCTTCAATAATCAGTTTCCTCCTATAGGGAGAAGATATTTACGAGATGAGGAGAACTTTCTTCTAAGGTTATAATTTTTTTTTTAAGATTTATTTATTTATTTATTTATTTATTTATTTATTGATACAAGCACTGGGTACAGTCAGAAGCGCGGGAGGGTGAGAGAATTCACCAGAGCCAGAGAGGGGAGCAGAGCAGGCAGAAGAACCGAACTACACTGCTGAGGGGAGCAGCGGGCGGCAGGAGAGGTCTGCGCGCCATGTGGGACCCTCCTCCGGTGGCCAGGGAGCAGCCGGGGATCGAACCAGTGCTGCAGAGGCTGCGGGCAGCTTCACAACCCAGCACTCAACCGCTGCGCCACCGGGGAGGCCCTAAGGTTATAATTTTGAGACAGATCATCATGATATAATGTCACATAGCTGTGTGTTTGGATACTGGAAGAAATAGAGGATTAAAAGGTAAAGTGAGGTAATGTCATGGTGGATTGTGTGAGTGTAATAGTTTATCATTACCTTTCATCTGTCTTCCTGGGTGTTTTCACGTGCTTATTTCCAGAGGGTATATTATTTTCTTTTTCACTGATTCATGATTGAGTTAAATTTTCTTGCTTCAGCATTATTTAATTTCATTTATCTATTTTACCCATATTGACATCTTCTTTTAATGTTGAGTATCCTCATTAACTGCTGTGACTGGTCATCAATGGATTGTGATAATACAGAAGGAAATATGCAGGGAAGTGAATACTGTTGGTCTCTTAGAGAGGCTTGTTCAGAGAATCAGAGACTTCCCAAGCAGTGAGGACTGATGCCTGTGGTTTATGGGAAGCCTAGATGACTCTTATTCCTGAAAGGGAGAATAGGGAACCAGGCTGGTCATGCTTTAACACAAACCTTTTATAACACCATTTGGTCCTATGAATAGTGTCTGATTTTAGTTAGTCTTGGGCGCCTCTTACATGAACATCAAATAGCTAAATGTGTCCCTAAACTTCTGACATGAGGATGGGTCTATAATTTGATATTCCATATTCTCTTCAGTTGGTAGTAAATGCAGGGGCCAAACACTGCAGGAACTCAGGCACATTAGTTTAGGTTTCCAGCTCAGCACACTAGTAAATGATGGTCTTGAGGAATTTCTCAAAGCTCTGACTTCCCACTGATAGACGGGATACCTCAGCGCCTGACAATCTCACATTTACTGAGTACCTAGCAGTCATATATGGATGCAATGGGTTTTATAGCCTTTAGACATGCTCAATCATCTTCAAAAAGATGCTGTTTAGTTGGGAAACAAGGTGGACTGCTGAAGAATTGGAACCCTATAAATAAGATTTGTCAGAAGTTCCCACTAGTTTGAATCCTATGAAGTGTTGAGGTCACTGCTAATTTATATTGTGTTACAAACTCTAGTCCATAAAATGGGCCCAGTTTTACCTTGCAGTAGAGGGCTTCCCAGGAATCTGGATACAAGTGCATTGCCTTCAATAATGCTCACAAGTATTGTGTTGTAAACATAATGGAACATCCAATATAACAGCTATTGCTTTGTCACGTTCTCATTTCATGGATAAAGACAATGATAGAAAAGGATGAAATACACATGAATTGTACAAATCGTGGTCTTCTGTTATTTTATTTCTAGTGTAAAGGTCTACTCATCTATGACAAAGTGAATTCCATAGGGAGAAATGGAAGCTTTAGAATAAGGGCTGTCAAACCTCAGTGTGAATCAATGTCACCTGGAAGATTCAACAGAAACAACTCTTTGGTCCCCAAGCCCAGAGTTCCCATTTGCTGGGCCTAGAGTCAGGGCCCCTAATTTACCTTTCTAACAAGTTCCCAGGTGACACTGATGCTGCTTCTCCAGGGAATACCCTTTGCAAACCACTATCTTAAAACACAGGAAGAAAGGATAAAGAAAAAGTAGCTTCATGCTAAAGTGTTCTGCCTTATATCTGAAAAAGCAGTGAATAAAGAAGCGGGACTAAATGTCTAAGTTATTAAAGTTTGTTATTCTTTACAGGTAATATTAAAATGCAGAGGAGACTTAGAAATGGTGGGAAGTCATGGAACAGAACTATTTAATTTAAAGATGTCATTTGCTGCTTGTGCTTATTTATTTTGTAGAAAGAGACTTGTTTTCTCATGTTCAACTTAATTTTATTAAGGCTGGTATATTCTAAGGGAAATTACAAACATTGTGACATTTGACTTCTTTAGTACTTTAGTATTTACCTATAAAAATGACATTTACTTAGGGCCTCCCCCGGTGGTGCAGCGGTTGAGCACTGGGCTGCGAGGCTGCCCGCATCCTCTGCAGCGCCGGTTCGATCCCCGGCCACTGGCGAGGGTCCCACAAAAAAGACATTTACTTAAATAACCAAAATATCATGATTACAAACTAAGAAAATTAATAATAATTACTTACCTAATACTTATTCTATATTCAAATTGCTTAAAATTATCCCCCAAATGTCCTTTTTATCTCATTTCTCCACATCAGGATCTAGTCCAGGATAACATATTGCTTTTGGGTGTTGTGTCATATAAATCTTTTTTCGTTTAGAACAGTTGTTTCATGACACTGAGTTGCCAAAAAGAGAGGCCCATTTGTCCTGTAGAATGTCTCATTTTTCTGAATTTCTTGTGCATTCTTGAGAAAAGCGTTGATCAGATTATGGTCAATATTTAAGTAGAAGTGCATACTAGCTAATGTCATGTATACCATACTGCCTGATGTCAGCAGACAAAGAATATCTGATTTTCTCATCATTTGCATTGCTCAGACTGTGCATGTTAATGACTTCCTAATCATCTGCTATTATGCCACTTTCTCTCATTGCTACCAGAGTATAATCTATGTAGTGTTACTTTGATAATATACAGACGTCTAATCCTTGCATTTTTAACTTATGGATTTAAAACCACCTGATAATTCTTCCCTAAATCAATAATTTCATTAAGTCTTGAAAAATAACAATTTACTAATTCTCTTATCCCTTCTCTCTATATATTAGCTGGCATTCTTGTTAAAATTAGAGCTTTTGTTTACAACTGAGGCTGTTTGGTCACCTCAAATGGTATTTTCTAATGGAAAGCTCAATCTTCCCCATAATTTACCAATTTTCAAAGTAATTGGTGTGATTAAATGCCTTAAATGTTGACAAATCGTAGATTCTAGCTTTTTCTGTAAAAGTATCATTAAGGACAGATTGATTTTCACAGACTAAATGTGGGTCAGTTGCCTACCATTATTCTGAAAGTGTATTCATCTGACGGAGTAAGCTGTCAAGAAGCAAAGAACTGAAGACAAAAAGGACAACTTGTGACAGGAAACAGGTGAATGCACTACCCAAAAAACTCAAGGTCTCATATTTTTTGTTAGCCTCTTCAGGGTGAAGCATGGAAGGAGACACATCCAACCAGAAAAGGACTGACAAGTGAGAAGACATATGCCATTTGCTTTGAGAGACATTCATTCCAACATATCCAGATTGGAGAAGAGTGGCCACTAATTTTTATTACTAGAAATGTAAAAAAAAAAAAAAAAGGCAAGGGGATGTAATGTTTGCAATGTGTTTGGTTTGAGTCTATTTTGGGAGTGGTAATGATGGAAGAAATGCTGTCTTTTATTGTATTTATAACCATGCTGACTTTGCAAAGGGAAAACAGACTAAAGTCATTAGATGAATGTAAAAAGGCAGTTAAATGTAAACATAAGGGGAATGATTTATATGGATGTCTTCAGCATTTTTTCTATCTCCCAGAGCTTATTTGAAACAACAACAATAACAACTACCCATCATTACAGAATTAGAGGAAACCATTTTCATTTACCTCAGGTTGAAGTAAAAGTAAGTCCCAAATTATTTCAGTGAGTTTGGTGGTGATAGTCACAGCTGTTTTAATTGTGTAGACCCATGTAGTTGAACTTTGGCAGATGTTTTAGAATCATCTCTCTTGAGTTTTGTTACCCTGCTTTTGTGTAAGTGTCAGCCATAGGGATGCAAGATGTCTTTGATGTCTGTGCTTTGATTGTTACAATGGCAGATTTGTTAATGTAAAGATAGCACCTTCACTTTTCTCCACACCCACTGCTGGAGAGTCAGGTAATCTACCATGGAAAGCCACGGGGAGCTCTGAACTGGGTGAGTTTAACAGCAAATGCCATTTGTTGGAACATATGCCCCTTTCTTAAGACCTTTGTCCCTGGACTGCTGTTTTGATCTGAATTCCAAGCCAAGGTGACATATTTCATCTTTGCTAATCAAGCCATGTTCATTCTCTAGCTGTGGAATGAATTACTAGTTTTCCAGAAATATGTTCAAAATAAACATCCTGAGAATTTTCCAGATACACATATTTGTCAATGCAAAAAGTTCAGGAATTGGCATCTTGAAGAAGAGGAGTAAAAGTCATTTTATTTCTTATTCCAGAAGTATTTATTGAATACTTGCTAGGTATCTTGAGGGACTACTTTTCTTAATCAAATATGTATATTTTCTTTACAGATTATATCTTACTCTCAAATCTTGCATTTTCAAAGCATGTAAGTCAGTAACTGAAGATGGAAGAATGTTTTTGTCCTTTGGTTTCAATTTAACCTTTATCACATTCAAGTAACAAAAATGTCCAAAATGCTTCCAAGTCTCACTTATTGACAGTTATCTAGACCTTTGAATATGTGTTTATAAGAATAGGATATTGCAAAATTTCAAAAAAACAATCCAGTGGTTCATGTAGCTTCTTACTAAATTCAATTCCACATGTATAGTTTATATTTCATACAAGGTTTGCCTTCAAAATGATTTATTTTTTATTTAAAGACAAGAGAAAAAGAAACTAGAAGATAATTTGCACCTCTGTGAATCTTTGAGCACAATAAATATTACAATTAAATTGTTAATTCCAAGAAAGCTGTAGTTGTTTAAAACTTTATTTCTCAGGTCTATAAAAAAAAATAAAAATGCCTTTGCTGGTAAGCTTCTGAAATCAATTAGTTGTATCTAACAGCCAATGAAGTTTTCGCTGGAGGTTTTGATGTGTGAGTTATATTGACTTCAAAAGAAAACTTCCTTAATGTGGGATGAAATGTAACTTTAAGAATTTTAACTCTGCTTCAGTTCAGAAGCAGAGGCAATTGCACTTAATATTCTCTGCATTGGCAAACGTCTTTTGATTTAGATAGCCATGACTGTTAAAAATGAGAAAGTTTAACTGAGAGTTGGAGTTGTATAAGGTTTCTTTAGCAAAGGTTGTGATATCCCTGGATTCTTGTAGGTTCATTAAACAAGGAGAGGTTTCAATGTTTTCTAAACCATGGGTTAAAAAAATAAACACATTTTAAATGATAGCATCATTTTACCTGATTATATTTGTGCAGAAAATTTTAGGTACTAAATATGGGGAAGAATTGTCAGTCACAAAATCTTCCAGGGATTGCATAGGTCCCATGAGTTTTTCCTAGAAATGTCTGCTCTCCCCACAGCAGAGACAAAGAAATGCAGAAAGGCAGCCTCACTGTCCTGGACGGCTTGCTTATGATTCTCCCTCAAGGCTCTCTCTGGCTTCTCACTTTCCTCTTTCCCTAGGACCCCGGGCACAATAGGGGTATTTATTATCTCAACCTCCAACCTTTAGCCTCATGCTAGAGGAACCCTGCCCCTTATTTTATTTATAAAGATTTATTTTTATTTATTTATGCATACAAGAACTGGGGTGTAGGCCAGAGGTGTGGGGGGAGGGGGGGAGAGGATTCACCAGAGACAGAATCGGGAGCAGTACAGATGGATCTATTAAAATACACTGCTGAGGGGAGCAGTGGGTGAGACAGGAGAGGTCTGCTGTGCCACATGGTTCAGCTCCCTGGCCTGGGATCGAATTCATGCCTCAGTGGCTGGTGATAGCTTGATAGTGCTGAGAATTTAACCCCTGTGCCACCAGAAAAGCCAAGACTGTCCCTTATTCACAGATGGTGCTGTGCCCTTTGTGCAGAGCCAAAGCTCAGAGCATCCTGCTAGAGAAGGTATTATGGCCTCAGGACGTGAGCCTAGTCAAGGTGGAAACACTTGAGAATGACAAATCCAGGCCCAGGAAGATCTTTTAGGTTTTCTAGATTCCTGCTATGAGTGAGACCATCCAGTATTTTTCTTTTTCTTTTTTCTTTTCTTCTTTCTGGAAGATCTTTTAAGTTCAGGAATTTACCACCTCCCCTCCCCGACACAACATCCCCCTGAAGTGGCGAAGTACAGTTTGACTTCACACACTTCTGTCAGATTTTTGAAGTCACTGTGAATGTCTGTGTCTCCCTTGAGTGTCTTTCCCATTGGTTCTACTTAGAGAATTAGATGATTCTGAAGATGCTTTTTGGTGTTGAATGTCTCATCACCCATAATCCTGACAGCCTTGGCTTAGCACTTTTTCTCTTCAAGTCAGATTCGGTTGGTGGACCCCACTGTCTGGTGATAGTTATTTACTCTTCAGACATTTGGGAATGCCTAGTGTGTACTGAACACTATTTTATGTGCTGAGCAGACAGAAGTAAACAGAAAAAAAAAATTCCTGCTTTCATGGAACTTATATTTTACTAGGAGAAGACAGCTGAAAATCAATTTTTTTTTTTAGAAAGTGTGGTCTGTTAGATGATAATATGTTCTGTGGGAAAAAACAAAGCATACTAGGCAGCTTGCATTTTAAAACAAGGGATCAGAAAAGACTCACTGGGATGATGAGAATGAATATGAATAATGTCCTGAGGCAGATGCAGGTGAGGTGAATTGGGTACAGGTGAAGCGAGTTGGCAGATATTTTGGGGCAGAGCATTTCAGGGAGAATACTGCCAGTTCAAAGCCCCAGGCCAGGGCATTGGAGAAGTGGCAAGGAAATGGGCTTCCATTCCTATTGAGCTAGGATGGCATTGAATACCTTTGAATAGAGGAGAGATTCCTTTTCCTTTTTTTTTCCCCCCAGGGATGACACTAGCTGGGTTTCAAATGTGGACCCCTAGGGCCATGGGCAGAAGCAGGAGGACAGTTAAGAGAAAGTTTTGTAATAACACAGACGGGATGTGCTGGGGGCTTAGAGCAGGTTTGTAATAGTGGGGGTGGTGAGAAAAAAAAATATATATACTATATATATGTTTTCTAAATATAATTTGAAAGTAGAGCATACAGTTGACAGAAGGATTAGATGTAGGCTGTGAGATGATAAAAGAGAACTCGAAGGTGATTTCAAGGTTTTTAGCCAGAGCAACTGCAGGGATGGAATTTTAGTTTACTAATGTGGACTGAGGTCTGGATTAGAATCCCTGCCTGTGGGTTTCTTACAGTATGACTTTGGGTAAGCAGCATAACCACTTGGTGCCCCCGCACCGTGTTTTCGTTGAAAATATGTTAACCTTATCTACTTTGAGCGTGATATAAGAACTAGAGATAATGTATTCAAAGCTTTTGCTTGGTGCCTGATACTGTGGGCACTCAATCATAACTGGACTTCTTATCATTATTGTTCTTGAGAACAAAGGCACGAGTCCTGGCTTTCCTTTAGATATTTAGAGATTATTTGAAGATAGGGTGTATGTTTCCTTGAGTCTTCGAGGAAAGATTTTCACAGTCTGTCCTTGTGGAGGCTGGCTGGTTTCTATGACTCTCCTTGAAGCATGTACATGTGAACCACTCTCTTGATTTGTAAAAAGAATAGGGAAAGGTTAGAAAAGGACTTTATATATTTTTCATAGAAATGTGCATGTGAGCAGCTGGCAGCCCCATCCTTCAGGCCCCAATAACAATTGTGAATGGAGAAGCTTTGTTTTTGATGCAGTTGACACCGGATAATGGGAGTCATTATTTACATGTATTTTCTTTTTGTTACTGGTCCTTTATCATACCCCAGTGCCATTATGTAATTTTAGTGCAAGTAAACTTGAAAACTTCCAAGTTATAAAATCAATTACAGCCACAATTTTAATTACTTGTGGTTCTGAGCAGGGCCGTAATATCCTTGATGACCGTCAGTTACAAAAAGACTGACCAATCATCTGACCTATCAGTCCTGTGAGGTGGCTATATTCGCAAAAATTCTAGAAAGGATGAATACCTCGGATGAGCTCTATTTGTCTGAAAAATATGTGTTGAAAGCCAGATGATTGAAACAAAACCCTGAATATAGAAGGAAATATGGGAGAACAAATAAAACTAGACTATGTCTTTGGTTCTAATTTTTTCTTTTTCTTTTTTTTTTTTTTAAGATAAAAATTATGGACTGGACCAAATAATCTTCTAAAGGTTCTGTCTAGCACTAATACTTTATGTCCTATTTTGTTCCTTTTTGTGCCGTCTTAAAGCCTGGTAAAAATAAAAGTTAAGATTCCGCCTGCTCCCATGGAGATGATGGCCTTCTGAAACCTTTTCATGGATAATTCAGCTTCACGGGTTATGCTGTACTCAGCAGACAGGCATGGCACAAATTTTAAACTCTTGGCAAAGCAAAGCATGGAATGAAAGCCAATATGTAGAGAAAGACAATCTCTTTGGTACAGGTTGATTCTTCAGGGTCAATTCTAATTTTAATATTTTTTACCCAGAAAATAATCTTTACTATTTTATCTTAACAATTCAATATATTGGATGATGCCTTTATATGACTTAGCACATCCAACAGGTTCTTTTACTAATAGTAGAATGGTAGAGTTTTAATATTTTATGTGTCTTTCCAGCACAACATTAACTATATTCATTGAGATTGGCCAGTCTATTAGGCCCATCAAAATGCACAGCAACACTGACTTAACTTGTTAATAAACTGGAACTTCACACCTGCTCCCGGCAGCTCCCAAGAGGCTCTGGGAAGTAGAAACACAGCTGAAATGGCCCAGGGATTGCAGGCTGATTTTTAAATTCTCAGCTTTCGTGTTGGTCACACATATATTCATACTCCCAAATGAAATATGTCTTTGTGCAGAAGCAAAGAGGGTGAGTAGAGCTGGCAGCTTGGCTCACAGATGCCTTTATGCTTTTCTTCCTGCTCCTCCAGCCCCCACCGTTAATTTCTATTTAAATCCAGAAAGGCATTCATTTGTAACTCTCTACATATTGTGAAATGCTGAATGTGGACCCAGATTTTTCAAGTGAGTCTAGGGGTGACTTGTTAGTAAATGTTTGCCTTGAAGGCTGAGGAGCAGACATAAGCACGCACCCAGCGTGCATACTCCGGGTACACGCCCTGGTACCTCTGTGCCCACTCGTGTGCTGTCTCCTGCTGCTGCTTTTCTAATGGGGTGGATTAGGATGTATGTTCATCACTAAGAATTTATTCTTACTGCTCAGTGCTTAAAAGTTTGATTTTAGCAAGAATGTATTTATTTTTATAGCCTATAATAAGCCTTGAAAGCAATATTCTGAAAATATTCTAGAAGTATCAAAAGTAATATTCTAAATTAATTTGTAAAAACTAAAGAAACAAATTACAAATGTTCTAGCTAGTATTAATTTCTCATTTTGTTTTCTTATTTGATATGAATATAGAAATATACATCAACATATATCTGTATAAATGCATTTGTGCATATGTACCTTAATTTTCATTTTATTTTCTTGTGATGATGACCAGAGATCTCTGGTTTTCTCATCAGAATGTACAATTCATGAAAAAGCCAATTGCCCATTCATTCTCTGCTATGTTTCTATTGCCTATAAGGGCATGTATTAAATACTTCCTGCATTGAATATAAAAGGTATATAAATATTAGATATACAACAAATACAGGTTAAAGAAAAATTGTTTTCAAAGGACAACAGAGACCCTTGTAAAGTGTTTTTAAATTTGAACATGCATTAGAACATGAACTGGCAATTTGTGAAAATCTCAGATCCTTAGCTGCTCATAGATTTTGCTGCAGATGTCCTGGAGTAGAGTCCAGGATTTTATTTTATTTTATTTTTTAAAGATTTATTTATTTATGCACACAAGAACTGGTGTACAGGCCAGAGGTCTGGGGCGGGGGGTTGGGGGGGAGCAAGAAGATTCACCAGAGACAGAGTGGGGAACAGAACAGGCAGACTGACTGAAATACAACTCTGAGGGGAGCAGTGGGCGAGACAGAGAGTTCTGTTGCACCATGTGGGTAGCTCCCTGGTGGGCTGAGGATCCAACGCTTGTTGCAGAGGATGCAGGTAGCTTCACAGTGCTGATGCTTAACCCCTTGCACCTCCAGGGAGGCCCAAGTCCAAGATTTAATCATGCAGCCCTTACCCTCCCTCCAAGTCCACCTTTGCTCAAATGATTCTGTTGGAGGAAAAGGATGTTCTGAACAAACTCCACAAACAGGTTTTATGGACCCCACCCCCACCCCAGACCAAAGAGATCCAAGGCACCAAGGGTTACAAATCCCATGATGTCATCACCACTGAAGGGAGGATTGCTGGGAACAGAGGGTGAGTTAAGCAGCCAGGTTTGGTGTATAACCAGACATAAAGACCTTGGGGGTCTTTGGTTTTTCTTTGGCTTTCAGCGTGTTATTGGGGTCCCAGCTCAGCAAAACTGGTAGGACGCATTCACAAATTTATATCACTTTTTTCCCCTCCCTGGGTTATTCATTTCTTCATTTCCCCTTTCTGTAAACAATCCCTTTATTACCTTTTTTGTGTGTACCTGCAGTTGTGTCTCATTATAAGTTCCTTTTAAGCAGGTGGATGAGGACCCACAGTCAGGCCAACCATTTCATATTGGGGTTGCTCTGTCACAATTCAGTGACTGGTGGTCGGTTGAACCACACTGAGAAACACTGCCATAGAATCTGCTTTTTGTTTACATACACTGAATAACTAATTGTCTAAACTTAGTGACTTTGTTTCCCTCCTCATTCCACTTTATGCTAACTTTACTCACTAAAAGGTCACTGATGGAAGGTGTCTTAGGCTTTGTTCACCTCTTTGTCCCTTAGATTAGAAACACAAGGGTTTGGGCATCAAGCTTAAAAATGAACCTCACATTTATGGCAGCTGATGAAGAGGAGTTGGGAGATTAACCGCAGAAGTGAGATCAGAACACAATGTGATTGACCACGTTTGGGAGAAAAGCAGAACTAGTGAATCTACCTGGAAATAGCAAAAAGAGAGGAAATGAGATGTGAGTGAAGACCAGAAAGGGACAGGAATTGGTGGAAACAGATCTTGACTGTGAGCTAAGACAGACTCTCAGGAGGGTCTAGTCGCAAAAAGGAGAGGAGAAACCACCAGCGTGGAGGTCTTAGGTCTGTGCCAAGAGGGGAAACTCTGCCTTGAGCTTAAGGCCTTGTGCCTGGGAATCAGCCAGAAATGTTCTGGCATCCTCAGAATTGGAAATAAGGGAACTAGCAGGGTTAGCTTGTGTATGAGACAGGTTAGAACTAAAAAATAGGCTTGTGCGTTGTGATTTGCCAAGTTGGATTCTGTGACTAAGTGAGTAGTTATAACTGATCTGCCTGTGGGCACATTAGGCTCTGAAATCTCTACCTTCTAGATTTGAACTGTTTTTACCTTATTTTTACTTATGTATTTTTATTTTAGAGTGGTTGGCTGATATAGAAGAAGGTATGGACTAAGGACATAAAGGCAAGATTGTTGGAAGCAAGGTTGTGATTGAAAGGTTACCTTACAGAAAGGAAAAATAAGTCTCTTTTGACCTTGGGAGTGAAACTGATAAGTAGCCACCAGGGAAATTTTGTGTGAGTGCCTCAGGTTGCTTCAGCACATAACTCTCAAGAAGTGCTAATTGAGCAGTTGAAAGGATGACTGGTGACTGCAGGACACTCTTGGCCTAGAGCTGTGGGTGGGTATACTGGTTTTCCAAATGCATTTTTATTTTCTGATGATTCAATTCATGACTTAAATAGTCCAGATGATTCCATCAGCTAGCCTTATAAAATTGAATAAGAAATTTCTCTGCAAATACTTTTGCTTTGCTTTTCTCATTTTAGAGAAAAGTGTATTGCCTTTACTGTATATTTGAATTACCATCCATACCAAAATCACAGTGATACATTCTAACTCTAGAATTCAATGTACAAATAGAGTCTAAATATAAATGAAAGGTCCTTGTAAGGAAAATTTATTTCACAGTAGAAGGCATGATGGTTAAGAGTTCTTGTCCTCAAGGACTTGCAGTCAAGTTAAATTATTTTGTGTAATATTCTTTTTTTTTAAAGATTTATTTTTTTTATACAAAAGCTGGGGTTGGGCCAGAGCGGCAGCAGAACAGGCAGACAACCGAAAATCACCGTTGAGGGGAGCAATGGGCTCAACAGGAGAGTTTTCCCATGCCATGTGGGACTTAACCTGGCTGGCCAGAAATTGAACCCACGCAAAGGCTGAGGACAGTTTCATAGTGCTGCGCTCAACCCACTTTGCCACCGGGGAGGCCCTTTGTGTAACATTTTTAATCAGAGAAAAGAAAAAAATCTCTTGGGATATTTTATTAGTACAAGCCCAGTGTGACTGGTAAAATACATGGAATGAATGAGCATGTCTGCTGGACACATGAATGGGAATAGCGACTGTAGGGAATAGTGGGAAGAATAGGTCAAACAAATACAAAACACCCCCTGAAAAAAATGCATGTCTCTGTGAGTTGAGCATTGAAACAAATATCAGAATCCTAGAGAAAGTTAGCATCTCTCTTTATTTAATGTGCAAATAATCAATGTTCTCTGCTAGGCACTGTGTTAAGGTAGATAACTTTTTTTTTCATGCTTCCAATTTACTTTTTTTTGTATTTTTTTCCATTTTGTTTTTTATTTTTTTATTTTTTTAAAGATTTATTTATTTATACAAGCACTGGGTACAGTCAGAAGCGCGGGAGGGTGAGAGAATTCACCAGAGCCAGAGCAGGGAGCAGAGCAGGCAGAAGGACCAAAGTACACTGCTGAGGGGAGCAGCGGGCGGCAGGAGAGGTCTGCGTCCTCCTCCGGTGGCCGGGGAGCAGCCGGGGATCGAACTGGCGCCGCAGAGGCCGCAGGCAGCTTCACAACCCAGCGCTCAACTGCTGCGCCTCCGGGGAGGCCCCCATTTTGTTTTTTAAATATCAACTTTTTAAAAAATTTTTGCATAATTGTTCATTTTTAAACAATATTTTCTTCCCCCCAGCCCATCAGGTGTAGTCCCCATAGTTTTCTTCACCAATGCACCCGTGCACCATCACCTCTGTCCCCTGTGCTCCTCCCTCCCTCCCTCTGATCCCTCTCCCTCCTCCTCCCCTGCAGGATGTCTCTGATTTATAATTGTCTGTTTTTGCTTTGTTGTGTTTTGTAAAAAGGTAGATAAATTTAACAAAATCTTTGCCTTTTAGGAACTCAAATATAGGAAAATATGTTGTGAAGTGGAACACTCAAATATCTACACAGCAGTTCAGAGAAGGTGACATGAGAGTCACAGGAGGCTGCAGCCACTCTGAGCAGGATTGATTTCCTGGAGAAGAGGTGGTGTTAGAACTGAGAATAGATGGAATTGGGTACTTGGATTTTGGAGCTCTGGCATGGGTTCTAGATAGAAAGATTCCAGTAGGATTGAAGACAAAGAATTAGAAAGTATCAGGTCATCTTAGGGTGACCAAGAAATATTCTGGCTTACTTGGACCAAATGGAGTAAAGGCAAAGTTGGAAGTAGACACTGAGGAGGTATTTGACTAAATCGACTGATCAACAATATTTTATTTTTTATTTAGTCTAGAAACTTGAGTTTGTTGAATCAGAGAAGGAACACACTGGAGGGGATTTTGAAAAGGATTGCCTAGTTTTAATCTGTAGAATAGGAGATACAAACTCATCAAAAGATTGCAGTAAGTACTGTCGATGAGTGAACTGAGCCAGGTGTGGGAGAAAGAGCAACACAAGGAGATGTCAATGCCAACAGAGCCATGGTCTCCATGTCAGGGGGCAATAGGGCCTGGGCTTGAGTGTCGCCAAGTGGAGGATTGTTCCACTTTCTGAAGAGGGTAGTTGCTGTGCAACTCCAGACACTTGTTGCCTTATGGAAACTGAGGCCCAGTATGGCAAATCATCAAGAGAAACTAAAAGCACATATTTTATATTGGCAATGAATTAAAAAAAACAACAGAGGATTTCAGCATTGTGTGGGCCAAACAAAATAGGTCTTCAGGAAGTCAGTGTACTCTTGCTCCAGCTAAAGATGATTATTCATTCAGAAACTTTAAAGAAAGGAGGACTAGAAGAAGGGACTACATTTTAAAAGAAATCACAGCACAAGACTGCTAGGAATAGCAGGAAGAGCAAAGATCCACATGTAAAACCCACAGGTTGTTTGATTATTTGTTCAATGTCTGTCTCAGCAGACTATAAACACCTGGAAGTGGAGACCCTCCCTGTTTTTCTCCCCAACTCCTAACAGAGTGCCTAACACAACATGGGCATGAATAAGTATTTATTGAATGGACATTATTAGAAATGTATTCTTAAAGACTAGTGAGAAGTTCTATTCTGTTTTTTCTTTAGCTAGGGCAAGAGTACACTGATGTGTGAATAATTATATAAATTGGTTCTAATTTTGTCATATAAATATATTATTAAGATGTATCCCATTTAAGTTCAGCAGAATCTTTCCGTAGATATTGTTACAGAACCCTTAGGGTTTCTGTTGTCTATGTGGACTCTATGAAAAAATGGTGATCTTGATGATCCTCTAATTAGAATGCTTCAGTGATTTCCCATCACCTATGGAAGAAAATTGAAACTCAACATGACCCAAATTACTTCCCTGATCTGTTTCTTGAATGTTTTCTAAGGTCTATTTTTTTTTTTTCTGTTTCCCAATCCTTGGTTAACTGAGTAGATGAGTGGTTCTTGGTTGCTGAGAACTGTTTCAGAATAGAATTACTAGGGAAAACCTAGAATTACTAGGGAATGGATGGTGATTACAGAAAGACACTGAACACCAATGCAGTGTATGTTTCCCATTGTTAAAAGGATCATGTGAAACTGGGCAAGGTCTCGTGATTTGATTTAAGATCACCAATTTTGGTACACGTTTATCATTGGCATTCCAAACCTAAGTTATGCTTAGTTGCCCTTTATAGGCATACAATCTAATAAATAAAAATATAAATTATTTTTAAATGGTTTAGTAACATCCAGAGTTTGGAAGTCAAAAACCTTCTTCTGGATAAATAATCTATTCTGTTTGTGAATAGTGAAAAAAGTGTTCACATAATGAGAAGAATGACTACAAATCTTATAGGATAAATATTTTCTAGATGGCCTTTCATTTATTCTGTGTTAGGGTAGTCTTTCTCAAAGCATAGGCAAAGGAATACTTATATTAGAATGACTCAGAATGTCTGCTGAAATCAGATTCCTAGAACAAACTCTAGGTATATAGCGAATATAAATCTTTTCTGGAGGGGCTCAAGATTCTGCATTTTTATATCATTGCTCAAGTGACCTGGATGCATATGGAATTTAAGAAACAGTCTTTGAAGGTGTGTGATCAACCTAGAAGTAGCATCATTTATTATTAGTGGGTGGTCTTCCTCCCTTTCTTTCCCTGTACTAATATGCAGCCAGTTCCACAAAAATGCTACCCCCTGGAAGTCTGGCTGGGGACTATCAGTGCAAACACCTGCGCGCCAGATGGGCACATCTGTATGGCTTATACTGCTGATCCAACTTTGCACATGTCATGCACCACTTGCTTAATTCAGAGTGAATTGAAAGGATGATGAGGATTTCACACTGAAGTCTTTAAGCACATCAGAGTCCTTTTCCTTCCTTTTTTCTTTTCTTTTTTCCCCCTTGCTTACCTTGATTTGCAATGATTTTCTTTTTCATGCTCAAGAATGCAGGGATATTGAACACCAATAAATAAACAAGTCATCCAACTAAAAGTGTTGCTTTGTGAGTATGTCATTTTATACAGAAAGCTGCAAGAAAGTGATTTTGCTATTTGCAGAGACAGACAATTTTTAAAAAATGGATCTAGTTTTCCCTTAATACGCTCTAACAATTCAAGGTTTATCAACTACTGAGGGTCAAAACTATGCATAGCAGCACTTAAAATAGGGTCTGAAGATAAGAGAATTAAATTTTTAATTTTTTTCCCTAATGCAAATGACCTAAGTATCAAATAGATGGTTAATCTCATCCACCACAATGAAATACCAGGAAAAGTTCATAAACTCTTTTAGCCAGGCAAGTGTTAGATACATCTAGCTTTCTTTTTTTTTTACCCTCTTTTTTTCCAGTTGTATTTTTCCCCTTTATATTCTTTTTCCCACTCTTCAACCCAGAGGGAAAGATACTGTGTTGTAGAATGGAAGGAAAGAGTAATAGTTTATTGTTGGAATCACAGGTAGCCAGGAAACTCTATTAGAACTGGGTCAGAAGTCACAGCTCATGGGTAAAGGGAAGGTAACTGGTTGCACATTGTTTAGTTCTAAAGAAGAGACTGCCTACTCTTTGAATACAAGGGGAAAAAAAGATGTTTCCATAAGACCCTTAAAAATAACTATCATAAAACATTCTGAAAATGCAATAGCAGTGGATAGAGTCCCTAGCTAGATAGATACATATAGAGAAAATGAGGTTGTTTTTTTTTTTTAAATACTATTCAAGGCATTTTGCTAAGTTCTTGGAATTCATTCATTTACCAAACTTCATAAAAACCCTAGAATGCAATAGGTAAACTGGATAAACTAAGGTTTATCACACTTAATTAATTTACCCCAAGCTACACAATGGCAGAACTAGAATGTGAATTCAGGTAGTCTGGCTCCAGACTTCCTGTTCTTTGCCACTTGGTTACTGCTGGAGGAGGCAGTGTGGAGAAGCACTAGATGTTAGGATGAATTCTGCTAAAGAAGAGGGACCTAGAATCATCCTAAAGAGCTTAACTGCCACTTTGGATTGGTCAAACCTGCATCGCATGAAGAAAGAAAAGCTCTTTGTTATACCATCATAGGGTTAAATTGGCCCTTTGCAAAAAGTGTGGAGTTGGGGAAAGTCAAATTATTTGCATGATATTTGAGCAGTGTTGCTTTAAAGCTTGGTTGGCAGAAGAATGTGCTGAATAAAACTGAGTAGACCTGAATGATAGCCACTAAGTCTGCGTGTTGCTAAAACTCAGAGGATTATGGTTTTAGTTCATCTCCTTGTTAAACAGGAATGAAAATACTGAGCATTCTTCAGTCACTTGGAAAATGTCTCTAAAAGAGGCAGAGCCTGTCACTGGCCTCTGGTCCCTCAGTGAACCGCAGTCAAGCCTGCAGGATTATTTGTGGAGCGCCTGCAACATCAGTCTCTCTGGGGACTTCATTGTGGGTTGGGGATGGGGTGAAAGAACAGACATATGAACTGAAAAGTTAGCCATGGTATGATGCTGTATTGCCTAAACTAACT
Source organism: Talpa europaea (assembly GCF_964194135.1). NCBI lineage: Eukaryota > Metazoa > Chordata > Mammalia > Eulipotyphla > Talpidae > Talpa > Talpa europaea. The sequence goes on from NC_140071.1 coordinate 31,226,304, forward strand.
TTTCAGTCTGTATCCACAGTCTCAGATACAGAGCCGGGCAGAAATTTCTCATTTGGAACCTTTTATGGACCCACAGCAAAACCTCTCAGAAGTGTGTCCTCTGTGTTCCAGGTGTGATGGGAGGGAGTCACACCAGGCTGTCACTGTGGTCATTGAAGTTCTGTCAAAGGGCTTTATTATACTCCCAAACAGATTGTGGGGCATAGATCTGCTCAGATCTGGCTCACACATGCTTTCCTCTGGTTCCTTAGGTAGTGAAGGGAATACGGTTCAGGAATATGCTTTCGTAGCAATTTTGAGACTCAGAAGTAACACCCCTTCTGTTTCTTTCAAGATCTTTATCTGTTGACTCCTCCCTAGTAATCAAAGTTTGTTTCCCTTTCCTTTTGCATTACCTGCAACAGAGGAATCATTCTCCACAGAAAGCATTCTTTAAGGAACATGAGGTTTTATTAGTCAGATTTGTTGCCAGAGTTGTGACCAGTTATCTGTAGGATTCTCCATGTGAGGAGACTTTCATTAAAATAGAGTCATTCTATGTCATAGGATTTTTATGAAGAATAAGTGAAATCAAATCATGTGTGGGAAAGCATGTGGCTCAGTCCTTTGGGGAGAGAGTCAGGAAATGTTAATTTTGGTCCTTTGTAAATATAACAAACAATCTGAGAACAGAATTGCATTGAAAGAATTACATAGAGTTTATCAGAGTTGACTTAAACACATATATCCATGGCATTTTACAAATATGAGTTTATAATTGCAGTGTGATTCTATGTTAACTGACAAATCTTCTAATCACTGATGATTCTCCTGGCTTGACTTTTGCAGGCATGGTAACCAGGTTTTGATGATGTCTGACCATGGAACGCACCAAGGAGTTATTTTATCTTAGAAAAAGCTTTACAGAATATGTAAAAGCCAAGCTTAAATCTCCGTGTTGGAGGAAGAGCTAACAGGAAGGAAGTTTTGAAGCACATTACATATCTGTTTTTGGTGGTGGGAGTATGCCTTCATGGTTCACAAAACACAAATGCTACTGGTGTCTGTAAGCCAATCATAGGATCTTCTTTCATTCTTTCTTCTATAAGGGACAATTCTGGAGTCTGCAGGTAATGATCTTCATGGAAGCCAACCCAGAATCTGAAGATCTAGAATCCAAAGATTTCGAAGGAAAATGAGAAAGATACAACTCAAACTGTTTCACTGAATTGTTTTATTTAATCCAAAGAAGGAACATGTAAACAAATGGGTGTGACTCTTGTCCCAATAAGTCTTTATTTATTGAATCAGTTGGCATATCAGATTTGACCTGTGGGCTGTGGTTTATGATATCTGCATGGGAGAAGATGTTACATTGGACCCTTGTCCTCTGTTCAATATAAAATTCAGATAGTTATAGCTACATTTACAAAGATTCATTAAAATCAATGATCTAGCACAGACATGGTGAATAAGCTTTACCTTATCCATCACATTCAAAGAGTTGGTAAAGAAATCGTGTATACCTATGTTCAGGAAGATTCTGAGTCTGTGTCTGGGTTAAGCAGAAAAATGTCATAATTAATTAGCAATGCTCGAAATAGGTACCTATGGGAAAGTGGTCGCATGTACATCATGGGGTTTTTTGTTGTTATTATTTCTGTTTCAGAAAGAAATACGGACATGGCCTCATTGTCCTTCTCATACTGAAACTTTTCCATTCCAGGGCCTCAAAAGGTTTTTCTAGCTTGATTCCTTTCAAAAGCCTAACAAGGCTGCTAAGTTCAGTTAAGGGGTCACCCAATGTGATGTTGAGTTTGAAACCAAAGTGAGGAGGACATTTAAAGTATTTTATCAGGTGGAATCTGGATTTCAGTGCTAATCCTTACTAAACACTCAAATGTGACACCTTATCCTTTTGCTATGCTAGGATGGGATGGCAATGTAGTACTCTGTATTTTAAAGAAGTCTTCCCTGGGCTCTCAACCTGTGGTGTACTCTCACTCGCCTTTTAGACTATTCTTTTTCCCTTTCCTGGAGAAGGCCACTTTGAAAACCTCCAGCAGGAGAGACAATAGCAAGTTAGCTGTCACAGAATGCTGCCCGCAGATGAGCAAGCGCCACCTGCAGCTGTGCTATTAAACAAATGGTGCTTCTTGAAAACATAATCATTGGCAGGCAGTCGGCAGCTGTTAAAATTGGATAATCATTGCTCAGTGTCCAAAGGGAAGGAAATTTTAACCATTAGTCTCTCCAGCTTGATATTTAATTACCCTCAAAAAGAAGACAAATATGAAATTTCCCTTCAGAATTCCTTCTGAGTCAGACCTCAGATTTCACAAAACAAGTTTATTGCAGTCGTCTCAACAGTAGATATGTCAGCAGAGGGTACAGGAGAAGTAAACCCGTGGTTCCTTTTATGGGGAGTTTGGTTTAACCTGATGTTTAGTCAGCTATTTTATTGACCTTTTGTAAAAACCTCAATAAAAATGTTAAAAACACATTAAAAATATTTTTGAACATTTTCTTATGCGTTGGGTTGGAAAGGTTTTACTTGCCAGGGAATCAGGTACTAAAAAAAAATGTGAAAAAGGATGGAGATAGAAAAGAAAAAGAGAGAAGCTTGAGACAGAGGTTCTTATCCTGGGTTCTGTTCAGGGAGAATTTTAAAAATGACATGAAATTGTATGCAAAGTTTTTCATTTATGTGTGCTTATGTGTGTAGATGGATATCATGTGACATATATATTTTGGGGATGCATGCTTGCCTTTTAGTTGAGAATCACCAGTCTATAGATTAAATTCTTATTTAGAGACTGTAAACTGAATAAGCCTGAAATGACCAAATCCAGTCTAAAACATGGGGGAAAGTAGGAGCCAAGGGAAAATAGACATTAACTAAAAAAAGACAATGTACTTCAGCAGTTTACCAAGAGGTGACCCTGATCATGGGTACATGATTATCAGTCCCAGAACCAAGGAGGAACCTTGGCAGTCAAGACCAACTTTTCTTGGGAATCAGTGACATATGACTGCTCCCCTCTTCCTCTGTTGTTGAGAGAACAGCTGGTGCGCCCTGGTGAGGCCCTGACAGTGAACGATAGCCCAAGGACAAGGCACCAGCTGAAAGCCAGCGTGGCTGCAAATTAGAGTATAATGGCAGAGTGGCTTCTGTTGCGAAGCGATTTACATCAGAGCCCACCAACAATGTACATTTTGTAGAGTGGGCATTTGTGAAGGAAGGAAACCAGAATTACTGCCTTTCTAAATAATTTAGATGCTTCACCAGAGAAAGAGGAACAGAGAAGACAGGGAATTTATAGTATCTGTTTTCAGGTTATGTTACGTACATATGATGTTCATTTTGCACCCTAAAATGTAAATCTCAAATTTACCTCCATATACTTCCTAGTTGCCCCCTGATCTGTATATCCAAAAACCTTTGCTCATAACTCCATTATAGAACTATGTAAATACAGTAGTTAGACATACAATGTATTAAATTATGTGTTTATAATATATAGGTATGTTTTCCCCAAGACCTGAACACTACAGGTTTTGCACTCCAGCGTTCAAAATATCTCCTATATGTGTGAATATGTCTAACATCAAATCTTTAATTATTTTGGAAAATACACAAATGACTGAACTTTGAAAAACTCTGATAATATGAAACACCAGAGAAGAGATTCAATAAGAGCTTAATGAAATTCTATGGTAACGGAGACAGAAATTGCTGAAGAAAGCAGCTGGAAAGAGGAAGAAGAAAGAAATATGGCTGGGTTCGTGACAAAGCGATACTAATCCACATGGAGGAGCATGAAACAGGAACACAAGACAGCTTCAGCCCAGTAATACATTATATTGGGTATAAGATAAATGTAGCAAATGGACAGTACCACTTGCTTAATCTAACCATGCGATCTGCTGGCATGTTATGTAGATACATGGTGATTTTTTTTAATTTAGAGATTATTTCATAAAACTCTGTACGTGTCTGGTCCATAGCTTTTCACCTCAGCAACTGTATGTATTACCTCACTGCCACCAATACATAATTTGTGATGGTTGATACACTCAACTTATGTTTTCCATATGATGGTGAGTTACCAGGGGCTAAAAGTATGCCTTTTCTTTCCATAATCTCCAGTGCTTAGTGTAACACTTACTCCACAGAAAGTACTGGATAAATATTTATCATTTTTGTCATCAGTCTGACCTCATCCATATTTCTTCATTTTCCACTCTCCCTATCCTCACATTCCTCCCTATTAATTGTTACCTTATGGGTTTGTGTTAACATGCTTTCTCGCCTTTTCTTTGCTTTGCTCTGCTCTGATCCCACTTATGCTTCAGCAAAGCTTATATCCCAAGTACCCCATGAGGTCTCATTTGTCTGTTCTTCTTAGACAGATTTCCTTCCCTTCTGTGTAAGTTAGAACACAGACTGTTCATTTTTCATTATTTACTTGTTTAGGACTCATTTCCTTACCTTGACTCTAAACTTTTAGTTAGAAGGAACCACACTTCAAAGAGGGCAAATTCCTGTGTTTCCCTTTTGACTGAGCACAGATTGGATGCATCATAGCAGACACAGGCCTGTAAAGTAGAAGCATGTCTGCGAAGAGGGAGGGTGTGAATGCTTGGTAGAACTGAGGCATGAAGGGCCATGAACATGGAGGTGGGTGGGGGCTGGCCTTGGTTTGGGGCAACTTCACCATTTCTAGGGAGCTCACATTTATGGGGTATGATAAAGCAGGAGGCTGGGGCCCTGGATCTAGTGTTCTTAGTGGGGATCACACGCTCTGCTAAGCTTTCTATTCATTTCCTACTTCAGCAGCTGTAGTCTTAGAATTCACATACTGAAATTAGATGGGTTTCTTTTATGTGGTTACAAACTTCAGCTGTTCTTTCTCTTTAGGGCATAATTTAGTAGTAGGTAAGTAAATTGTGGCGTAGAGATTTAGTCAGTTTTATATCAAAAGCCTCCTGTTTTACTGTCTCAGCTTTCAGGTAGAGAATTTAAAAAAAAAAATAAAATGGTTCCTGTATTTTCATCTGGCATTACTGATTTGATAGCATTTTCAGTGATGGAATACAGTGAAAAATTAGATCTATGCATCTCCATGAAGGCTTTTTTCACTTGGCTTTTCAAAGGAATTTAGTTACACAAGTATATAGGTTAGTGTTCTGTCAAAAGAAAGAAAAGACTCCTATTTTTATCAATTAAAAGAAAATCTAAAAACCTGCTGGTAAATTCTAACCATTCTGTCCTTGTGAACTCTAACTTTGGACATAAAGAAGACCTTACCATCCTGAAACTGTAGAATACTTTTGTATAGTTAACAAGGTCGTAGTATTATTTAAGTCTGTTTTCCATAAAACATCTAACAGTCTATTGGAAGAAGAAAGAAAGGCATGGTTCAAGATCTACCCCATTCTGATAGGATTGTTCTATGCTGTGGTGGCTTACTAATAGCTTTATTATTAAACCCTTGTAAGCAAAAGAAAGCACTACAGCTCAGAGAGAACTCAGACGGATCTGCTTTCAGCATGTAACCAAACCAGTGTGTAGAAACAAGTAATTAAAAGGACACAAAGCCCGTAATCAATTGCGCACCGGTTATCTTTGATTGCTCTTGCAAAGGACAAATTACGCACAAGCCTCTTGCAGGCCTGAAGAAAAAGAGGTTCTATTATCTTCTTTTTGAAATCATTTCTCTGCAAAGACAAGGGTGTCCCTATTCCAGATCTCTTGGTTTAATTAAAAGGACACAAACATCAGATGATGTTGCAGCGTATCAAGTGTTTCCCAGTCAGGGCCATGGAGTGAAAGAACAGCAGGGGTGGGGAGAAGGGGGGGGGGAGGGAAAGTGGGGCATGCGGTGGGGGTGGGTTGGAAGAATTTCTGTTCTATAAAGACTGGCCTTTTTCACTCTGACCATCTGTTTTCTCATGGTGAAAAGCCCCATTGCTGGTATTCTGGCATAGCTTTGCATGTCTTTGTGCTTGAGGGACATTCAATCTTGCATCTGATACACGCTGATCTGTGACACTTCTTAACAAATGAGGCTTTGTTCAAACAAAGAGACTCCCTGATAGGAACTGTAAACTTGGAGTTTGATATCCTGTAGGAAAAGCAGGCTACGGCTGAGCTGGCACAGGAAATTCTCTCTGCAATGCAATAGAGCCGAAGGAGGTCACGCCCTTGTGCACACACATGCTCCTCACATCTCCCCAGACCTCCTCTCATTGCTGTCTTCTCAGTGTGGCAGCTCTAGAGCACAGCTGTATCGAGACCTGGCAAGAGGTAACCCTTCTCCATTACGTTGTGAAAGTCACTGTCAATAATAATGGCATTAATTTGTAGTTTCTTCATTTTACAGACTATTTTCCCAATCATTAACCCACAGGACATAATAACCACATAAGGCCCAGGAGAAAATGTGGTCCTATCCAAGTGTTATAAAGACTGATGTAAAGACTAATGCCAATTCCCACCTCTCTCCCATCTTGTGTAAAGACTAATGCCACCTCTCTCCCATCTTGTGTAAAGACTAATGCCAGTTGCCATATTATTCCCATCTCCTCCCATGTTTTTTTATCTCTCTGACTCTTTGCTTGTCTCTCCAATTCTCCCCAACAAATGGCCTTGAGTGGAGGTTGACAACTGCAAAACCATCCATCTTTTCACTGTTTTATGCTCCCATGGCCCCTTATTACTTAGACTGTGGCTAGAAAATGAATAATAGAAAATGTATAATGCTGAATATGAATTGGGATTAGGAATAAGACCCCAGCTCAGGAAATATACTACTTGCTATGATTTAGAATCCTGTTAGAATGAAATTAAACTTCCTTAGATAGACTGTCATCCAATGCCTTCCCCCTTAATACGCTATTCCTCTCTTGGAAAACTCCTGCACACTCATAAAAACCTAGCTGAGAGGGGGCTTCTTGGCAGGCATTTCCTGGTTCCTCCAGGCAGTTGATTGGTTATTCTTTTATATTCTCACCCTATTTTGCTTCCAACTCTGTCCCAGCACGAAGCACATTGTAGACTGAGCTCTTTGTTTATGTGTCTATCTCCCCTACTGAGTTGTGAACCACAGTGCTAGGTTAGTTTGCTTATTATTCATCCTTATATATTTCTAGTATCTTGTGCCTGACCCTTAATAGACTCTCAGTGACAGTATGTTGAATAAATAAATTTTGTTGGTTAACCATTGATACAGTTGGGAGAGAAGAAACAGAAAAATAAGGCAAAACAGGGGAAATTGACATCACACATGTCTATAAATTTTTCCTTGGCCTGGACCATCCTTTGGCACTCTGCTTCTTACCACTTCAACAGCATGAAGCAGTGTGCGATTCAGGAATTATCTTAGACCTACTTCCTCAGTTTTCTGTATCAACACTCTTTTACAAAGATGCTTGGATTACAGAGAACTTAAGTAACCTTTCAAAAATTCTGTCTTTGATTATTTAGTGAACCTATTACCAAATATAAAGGATTCTGGCTCCAGAAGGCCCTGGAGTTACAAGGAAAAAAACTCATCTGATGGAGCACTCTGAGATGAAAATTTCTTTGGGAGGATAGATAGTAAGCTGCAGAAAAGGAGAATGGCTTCATTGACTTTCAATCATACTTTTCAACTGGCTTGAACAATCACAAGTTCTTTAACATTTCTGAACCTGGTTTTTCTACTTATAAAACGAGAATGTTAATGCAAGCATGCCTCAATTGGATTTTATGAGAATTAACTAATGTGACTATAAAAATTGGGGGAACATAAATTTCTAGATAAGATAATTAGCATTCATAATTTTGAGAATGGATAAGATTTCAAAGGGTAATGGTGTGAGGCAAGTTGAAATTGCATTACACTTTTAGTTGGGGTATTTCAAACTCACTTGTTCCTGTTTTAATCTCAGCTTATATGCTGGTCAAAATACAGCAGAAAATCTAAATGATTCAAGTTTGGTAACATATTGGAATTTATTTGAAAACAATTTCTAAGAGTCACAGTGGTCTGTTGTCAAAGGGGAGAGTGACGGCCCCAGCCTTGTTGCAGTCAGTTTGAACACAATCATGTAAAACACAGAAAGACACAGAGATAACAGGGACAAACAACTTGGGCTCTTGCCATCTGATTACTCATTTGATCTAAAATAACCAATAGCTGACTCTATGTGATTATCAAGATACATAACTTTTATTGCTGCTGTTATTTAAAGTGAGGTAGCAAAGAAGCAAACTTTATTAACAGATCTAGAATTTGGGGTTCAGCCTACTGAAATGCCAGAAACAACTTCAAACGGTCGTTAAGGGCTAGTTCATGGAGTTACAAAGTTATTTTATCATCCCTGGGGAGTAGAAATGATAAGTTTAATGTGAACCTACCATATCTAACTCTATGTAGAGTAACAGCTTATGTATAAAGTAGTAACTTATATACTGTTGCCTTTTTCCGTGAGTTCTCAGTTTTGTATTACTGTGTTTGACTATCCTAAAATCCCTATGAAGGTGATGGAGAGCCCCCTAATAACTCTAATGCAGGGACAAGGAGAGTGTAGTGTTGCCATCTAAGTAACTGACCCACCAGGGAGGCAGTCCTTTGCTTTGGGACCAGTGGAGCTTTATGTTCTGGTGAAGCTTGTCAAATTTTCCAAATTTCTTTAGCACATGTGAAAAGGGAATTTTTTTTGTCTAAATGAATGGCGCTATGGCAACAACCTCCCTAGCATTTTCAAAAAGAAATACTGATTTTTCCATTCAAACTACTTTTCAGATTCCTTTCCTCTTTCCCATTTTCACTGTCAGCCCTGAAGTTCAAATCCTCCTAACTTGCTGGAGCATTAGTTCCCAATCTGGCAGCACAATAAAATCTCCTTGGGAGCTATAAAAAAATACTGACATCTGGATTAGAATATCAGAATCTGACATAACTGGTCTGAGATGTGCCCTGGGTATTGATAATTGAGAGTGCTTCTGGTGATTCCAGGATACGGCCAGGGAGTGGAACCAGTGACCAATGACCATGAGTTCTCTGTCCTATCCATCCTGCAAACCGCTCACATTGAACTTGATATCATTATAGTGACTCACTCATACTGGTCTTACTAAAAGTATATCTCATCTCCAATTTCCCTTTCTTCTATTCCTAGTAAAGATATTTTACCATGCATAGTTTGAAACTAGAATTGAAACAGATAAAAACTAAAATAGAGGTCCAGCGCTACCTAAATATTTCCCCAGCAATCATTTTACTCGTTCAGAAATTCTCGGAACATCTGTGTTGCTATGTTCCAAAACTCCTGACTTAGCCCTCCATATTCTTCCACAATTTTTAACATTGTTTTTCCTCTGCAGTTTTCCCCACCACTGCTTTTCCTGTATCTGTTCCTACCAAAGGGAACTTCTTGCTCTCCTCAGAACATGATTCTTAACCATCCCATCTCTGTGTCTCAGCTATTAATTTTTCCTCTATTGAAAATGCCTTGAGTCATCTCATTTCTTTGAATATAAACCAACCCTAATGTGCTAATCAATATGTTACTTTACTAAGACTTTTCAATTTTGATGAAAATAGGTGGAATTTTTCTTTTCCAACTCTATAACATTTTTGCTTCTACATATATAGTTATATTTTTATTCTAGTCTCTTCCTTTCTCCCATTATACTGATTTCTCCTCAAGGTCCAAAATGAAGTATAAATAGCTACTTCAGTGTCAGCCAGCCTGAGATCAAACCCTGGTTCTACCTTTTACTAGCAAATTAGTTTCCTCTCTGGGATTTGTTTCTTTATCTTGTGAGTGGGATAAATAATAATGTCTTCTTAGGGTTGTGGGGCAAATTAAATGAATTAATGCTTAGTACGCACTTAAGCCAGTGCCCTCCACAAAGTGAGCACCCAGTGAATGGCAGCTATTATCTTTCACTTGCTTTATCTTGCCAGAGACCAACCAGGGCAGTATCCTGCACATTTTAAGTAAAATATTTGTTAAATGTACAAAACCCTTTGTAGTTTGAAAAGATCCAAAACACCCAAAGTGTAAATATTTGATACTAATAATCTTCAAGTAATTTTTATAGCTACATATGAGTCAAAGTGACCTGTTATTTTAATTGAAAAAATGGGAAGCATAATTTCTGATGAGTTTGGTATCTTGTGTTGAAACTCTTCAGCCCCAGAGTTAGTGGTAGAGATTCACCACTTTGAAATGCCAAATCCATCAAGTATAGTGATTTATTGCATACTCAATAATGCAAACATTAAAAACAGCCGGATATTCAGAGCCTTTGAATTTCTTTGTTTTAAAACAGGTATGTGCAAAGAAAGTAAATAGGCCAATTATGTCTTGAGAGAGCAAAATTTCTTACTAAGTATTTCATTTAATAATACACACTTCACAAGCCTTTGGAGATAAGACTATAAATATGATTGTTAAATTTAATAAATAAATATTTCAACACAAGTACAACTTAACCTCACATGCATTATATCTCAGAAGTCATAAAACTCAATTGACTCTGTTTTTAAAGACAGAAAAAAAAGAATAAATAAAATGATCAGGTCACTAATGTAAGTATGACTATCCAACCAGTTATTGGTGGTTTTCCCCTCCTACATTGACTTTTGAAGTGTTTGAAGTGACTTTTTTTAAAATTAATAATTAATCTCTTCAAGGTGTTCTTTTTGTTCTTCTTGCAGAAGTTAATGTTAAGGGAAAGATAAGAACAGAGGACAAGTCTTGGCTGACAGAAGCAAGGTATTTAAGAGGAAATAAGCCACCAGATGGACTGGACTGATAGGTTCTTGTCCCCTACATGTGTTTTTTTGTTTGTTTGTTTGTTTTTTTAAAGATTTCTTTATTTATTTATGTATACAAGCACTGGGTACAGTCAGAAGCGCGGGAAGGTGAGAGAATTCACCAGAGCCAGTGCGGGGAACAGAACAGGCAGAAGGACTGAAGTACACAGAAGGACTGAAGTACACAGCAGGCACAGCAGGGGAGGTCTGCACACCATGTGGGACCCTCGCTGGTGGCCGGGGATCGAACAAGAGCTGCAAAGGCTGTGGGCAGCTTCACAGCCCAGCGCTCAACTGCTGCGCCACCAGAGGAGGCCTTTGTCCCCTACATGTTAATGTGGTCTTTGTCTTCAGGCCTTTCCCAGAAAATCCTGTCAAATAATTAAGTCTAGAAATGATGTTTATGCAAATGGAGTAGAATAGTGAAGTTTTCAAATACCAGTTTATAGCTACAGAGAAACAGAGAGAAGAAAGACAATAAACAGCTTCCAAAGCAATGCGGAAGATAATTTACTGCATATTAAGAACAGCACATGGGAATTTATTTTGTTTAGGGTTATTTAGAGAAAATTTTTACTTGTTGTCCACTGTCCAAGTTCTCATTGTTCAAAGAACTGATGGATGGAAGGTATTATAATCTCATCCACAGAAAATCAGGTAATTTATACTCCTGGGTGGAGTTGTATTTGTTTATCAGATCAGATCTTTACACAGTGTTCATTATGGAACAGACACTATGCTCTAAGTTTTATTCATCATTACTAATTTACTAACCTTTAGAATAGCCTCTAGGTAGATACTATTATTATTTCTATTTTATAGATGAGGTAATTGAGGTACACATTGGGCAAATACCTTGCCCAAGATTGCAGAACAGGGCCAGGAATTGAATTCAGGCTTTTTGACTATGGAGTCCAGCCTCCTACCTGCTGTTATGCTGCCTTGAAAGGAAAGACACTCATCACAACTGCAAACAGAGCCTGCTCCCCCTGTAGCTTCAGCATTTTGCGGTTGTTGTGTAATTCTCAGGGGTACTCCCTTTTGAGGATAACAGGAGATCTGGTGCTAACCTGGCAAGGAAAGGAATTAATCCAAAAATACAACAAAGGAACACCAAGAACTTGAATGGATTGTAAAGTTAGTGCAGAAGCCTCAGCGTTCTGGCCTGGGGCATGCATTGATCTCTCAGCCTGAAAAGGCTTACCGTGAGGGCTGAGGTATTGCCTTTTGTGAAAGTAGCAAAGGTACAACAAGTAGAAGACTGCACAAAAGGCCAGAAGTGTGTGAAGCACATCATGTGCCATCAGAGAATAGTTTCACAAATTCTAAATAACATGTCTCCTTTCTAGCCCTCTGAGAAGCAGGAAAACTATTAAAAGGGTAATCTGCAGAAGCCAGCTGTCTAGATGCCTTGATTTAAATCCTCAGCCCACAACTAACCAACCAGCTTTATGGCATTGGCCTAGGTTTAAAAGTTTTCTCAAGACAATTTTCTCATTGGTGAGACAGCAGTAATAATAGTACCCACCTTAGAGATATCCTGAGAATTACATAACATAATCTACATAAAGTACTTAACAGAGTTCCCAGCACAGAGACTATTCATTACTGCTTTATGTCTTTTTCACTCCTCCATGATCATTGATGGGTCACAATTTTGTATTCCACAAATATTTGTTCAGCATCTACTGACTAGGTGCTGGATATTCAAAAGTAAAAAAATAAATAATGCCTGCCTTTGGAGGCCTCAAAAGATATTCTTTAATCAGACATAATAATCAATAGATGTAAATATTTTATAATAATATATGTTGTATTGATTTCTACAAAAAAAATAGTGAACCACAAATGCTGGAATAATTTAGAATCCATTTTCCAAGCAAATACAAAGTTTTAAAGATATAGCATGACAAAGTACAGTAACTGCTCTCTGTCATGTGTGTTTCTGTGATATTTCCAGCAGCTCAGTAGATGTCTCCAGAAAGAGGATTCTGCAAACACAGCCTGCACTGAGGCCTCATGGGGTGGGCACAGGTGCAGTCTGTTTAAGAGACCAGCAAAAGCCTATCTCCTGGGTTATACCCAAAGGATGTCAAACATCCATTTTTGCAGGGGAGGCATGATGGGAGATTGGGTTTACACAGTCTCCTTAACTACAGTAACAAGATCACATCTAAGGTTTCTAAGGACTAAGAAATAATTTCTGGATATCATGTCATAAAGCTTCTTTGACCTGTATGTATTTTAAATAAGTTTCAGTTTGTGTTTGACAATATGTTATTTGGCATATATATTCATATGAAAATATGAATAACAGAATATTTAATATTAATGCCAAATTTATATGTAGCACATGCTTCTTTTTCCTTGTGTCCCATCCTTCAGCCTATACTTTTTATTTTAGCCACAAAGGTGGGACACTGCAAACTCAGCTCATGTTGACAGCATCTTGCATCACAGCTTTACCCTGTGTCTTTCCATTTTCTATCTGAGACCCTCTCCAAGTCCACAACTCAACCTGCCCAGGCCTATCCCTGGGCTCACTGTGGGGTGTCCTCCACGTCCCATCTTTCCAGTGGAACAATTGTGGGACACATTCTCCATGCTTCTCAGAGTCTAACTGAATTGTACTGAACACATTTTTACATTGTCTCCTCCCACTTCCCTGTTTCAATCTCCTTGTTCCTTAACGCCTATCACTGAGGCCACCCCTAAGTAAAGTCTTTGTCTTCAGCTTTGTATGCAGAGAACCCATACTGTGGCGCACAATCTCAACAACTAGCTAAAAGAAGCCCATTGAATAAACTGAGTAAAGGGAAATCGAACCATTTCATTCATTAAGTGAGACTGTGAGATTGAAATCATCAATGGAATCCTCATTCACAACAATTAACCTCACAGTGATGTACAAGTAGCAAAACTCTCACCAAGATGCTCACTGCGTCACAACTTCTGCAAAAAATCCCTGTAATAGAAGTCATCTTTTTGAGAAACATTCAGTGACTATATCTTTCTATAATAAGAGTAGAAACATTATGTTTTAAATACATGAAACAAATAATTAAAACTCATGTCTTTCCAATAAGCAGTTTTAAGTTATAACTGAAGTTGTGCTGAAAGAACTTAAAAGACATATGGGCCATTTTCACTGAGTTTAAATCAATAAGATCAACATAATAGCCTCATTCTTCTTCGGCTGGTTTATGACAGCTGCTTATGTTAGAATGTCAATGAAAGCCTGAGACAAGAAAAATAAAAAGAAAAAAAAACAAAGAAAAGAAAGCCTGCGACAGGGCCTCCCGGGTGGTGCAGAGGTTGAGCGCTGGGCTGCGCCCCCAGCCTCTGCAGCGCCTGTTCGATCCCTGGCCACCGGTGAGAGTCCCACATGGCGCGCAGACCTCTCCTATCTCCCTCTGCTCCCTTCAGCAGTGTACTTCATCGCTCTGCCTGTTCTGCTCTCTGCTCTGGCTCTGGTGGATCTCTCACCCTTCCGCGCTTCTGACTGTACCCAGTGCTTGTATAAATAAATAAATAAATCTTTAAAAAAAAAAAAAAGAAAGAAAGAAAGCCTGCAACAGCCATATAAAAGCTATGTATTGATTGTGACATAAGCTTTGAGCTGATTAGAAGAAAAGCACACAGTGCAAAGTATCGCTCTTATCATTTTATAATCACTATAAAAGACCACAATGGCTATCGCTAACAGAGGTGTTTACATCATGGTGCATGAAATTCCATGCCCGTGGTGCATGAAGCATATAACCAAACTGATGCAAATGACAGAAGTTAAAGCTACAGCACATACACCTGCTCTGAATTAAGAGAACAACAGAATGACAGGAATCCTCTCTATGAGATGGCATATATTCGTTGGCCTCCCCCAATTTGAAGTTTTAATGAACAGAATTATACTGTATGTAGTTTTAAGTTACTATTACTGACCTAAAGAATTTCATTTTAGATACATTTACTGGATTTCTCTCTTTCAGCTGTAGTAACATGTTAGTCCTGAGACATACGAAGCATTTTAGATTACCTATGACCCTAAATAAGCCAACTCTTAAAAAAAACACCATATAAATGATAATCAGTCCTTTTGATATTCTAGGCTTATGGGAACCTTATCAGAGTAAAAATAAAGAGTCAAAATAATTTGGTGTCATGGAAATTTTCCTGGAATAGAATCAGAAATGGATTAGACAATACACTTTTGAATCCTCTTGAAGTAAATTAGCAGAAGAGGAGATGTTTCCTGAATATTATGGGGAAATTTGTTCAATGTCATGAAACTTTCACTTTTCTTGTGTTTTTTTTTTTTTTTAAATTGTCATCCTTCTTAAAGTTTGCTGGAGAACTATGTTCATTCTCTGTATTTGATATTTAGATGAGAATTTATTCAAGTGTTGCTTACGAAATGAAGATATTTGGGGTAGTAAAGTTGATAGGAAATTGCTATGTGACAAATGATCTGTGACTTGTTAAATGTTACCTATATTCAGTTGACTTCAGATGCCTCTGCTGCCAACAAATGGCATTCTGCGGAACTTGCCTCTTAAATGAGGTCGATTTGTCTTGCAGTCCGTGATAGTCATTACTCACTTAATATTACTCGTCTTTCAGTCCTTTTGGGAGCCTGGGGAGGATTAGGTGTCTTTGCACCACTAAAGTTATACAAACATGTAACATTCTCTGATCAAGAAAATGAGAGTGAGTGCCTGGTTTCACCTCAGATCAAAAACAAAGAAGAGCATATGTCTGATTTTTTTTTGGTTCTCTTCTGCATTCTACTAAAACTTGAAGACTCTTTTGAGATATCAGCTTCATAGAAATGTAGAACAGTTGTCTGCTGAGGCCTGTGAGTGACAAGTTCCCCCTTCACCTACACGGGACATGTTTGTGTATGAGAAATAGATTTTTCCTGTGTCAAATCAAGGAAAGGCAGGTGTTTTTTATTATTGCATATAAGTTAGCCTATCCTAAGTAATGCACACAGTTTGTTTTAAAAAGCACTGTTTATGTGAATCAGTCACCTGGGATTGGAAATAGCTATAATATATAGAGAGAATATATGATATATAGAATTTGTGTAACTTTAACCAACTGTAACTCTGACTTTATTATGACTGTCTTGTTTTACAGCAAGATAATATCCCACAAAAGAATAAAATCTAAGTTAGTGGCTATTTCAGTGATAGGAACAAAGGAGGTGCTCAGAAAATATTCTTGGAATTGCATTAGGTTTTATGAGAAATCTTATGGGCAAGTAGAGGCTTTCGGCTACATATTACTTTATAACACAGGAAAAAGAAGTGGGAAGAGGGAAAAAATTAATATGAGCTAAAGATAGGAAGCAAAGGCTGTAGGAGCCGTGATACAATGAAGTTCAGGCCTGGGCCTCCCTGGTGGCGCAGCGGTTGAGCGCTGGGTTGCGGAGCTGCCTGCAGCCTCTGCAGTGCCGGTTCGATTCCCGGCTGCTCCCCGGCCACCGGAGGAGGGTCCCACATGGCGCGCAGACCTCTCCTGCCGCCCGCTGCTCCCCTCAGCAGTGTACTTCGGTCCTTCTGCCTGCTCTGCTCCCCGCTCTGGCTCTGGTGAATTCTCTCACCCTCCCGCGCTTCTGACTGTGCCCAGTGCATGTATAAACCAAAAAAAAAAAAAAAAAAAAAAACAAACGAACAAGCAAATAAATAAATAAAACATGCCTCTATTAAAAAAAAAAAAAAAAAAAAGACTTTCTAACAATGAAGTTCAGGCCAGAAAAATGGAAACACGCCATTGAGCATGCCCAAAACTTGAGGGGAGATAAAACTGGTCATGTAGGTTTCAAAGTGGTTTTAAGAATTGATGTTGTATCTACATGACATCAAAAATTTGATCAAGTTCTATACTGGTTTTACAGACCTCATTAACTTTTTCTATCAAATTAATTAATTAGTGGGGGCCTCCCTGTGGCCTAGGGGTTAAGTCTCAGAGCTATCACCCAGATGACCTGAGTTCCATCCCTGGCCAAGGAGCTGACCCACATGGTGCAGCAGACCTCTCCTGTCTTACCTGCTGCACCCCTCAGCAGTTTATCTCAGTAGATCTGCCTGTTTTGTTCCCCACTCTGTTTCCGATGAATCTTCGCAATCCCCATCCCTCTGGCCTACACTCCAGTTCTTCTAAATACATAAATAGAATCTTTTAAAGAATTAATTAGTGCTATGTAGAAAGAGTGATTTTTTTTCCCTCTTAGAGTTGTATCATTTCTAGTCAAATGTCTAATCCCATACAGATTGGTAGTAATTATTTTCAAGGCAAGAGATGTTTTCTTTTCACCACCAACTTTTATAAAATATAGAATAATATAAAAGCTTTCAAAACATTTATATTTCCCCTTTCTCACTTGTAATTTTTTAATGTTTATATTCCCTAGGGACTGGCTGATGTTCCGTGAGGCAGGAATGATATTAGTCTAGTCTCACAGAATTCCTGGCACCTACCACGATACTTTATAGACTGCAGATAACAATCACCTTTGATCAAATTTATGAATAAGTATCAAGTTTCTAAGCTCCCTATGACATGCTGCTACTTTATCTATCTGATCTGATTCCCTTTAGACTCCTCCAATCCCATTCTCACAAGACAGATACACATATGGGCTCCATGCTTCTTTGTTCTTTGACTTATTATCTTTCTGCAATATGTCCCCATCTCTCTGCCTAATTGTAAAGATAAATTTCATAGCTAAGCACTTTACATATATTTTGCCATTTGATAAAACAAAATAAACCAAACTATGAAGTAGGCATTGTTATTATCGTTAATACAGTCTACAGGTGAGGAATATAAGACTTAGAAAGGTAAGTTTTTTTTTTTTTCATTTTTTTTAAAGATTTACTTATGCATACAAGAACTGGGGTACAGGTCAGAGGTGTGGGGGGATGAGATGATTCACAAGAGACAGGGAACACAACAGGCAGAATGACTGAAATACACTGCTGAGAAGGTCTGCTGCGCCATATGGGTATCTCCCTGGCCGGGAATTGAACTGGTGCTGTGGTGACTGCAGATGTCTTCATAGGTTGCATCTTAACCCCTTGCACCACCAGGGAGACTCTCATTTTTTTTATTATTTTTTAAGATTTATTTATTTATGCATACAAGAGCTGGGGTACAGGCCAGGGGTGCAGGAGGTGAGAGGATTCACCAGAGACAAAGCAGGGAACAGAACAGGCAGACTGACAAAATACACTGCTGAGGGGAGCAGTGGGTGAGACAGGAGAAGTCTGCTGCACCATATGGGTAGCTTCCTCGCTGGCTGGGGATTGAACTCACCTTGCAGAGGCTGTGGACGGCTTTATAGGTTGCATCTTAACCTCTTGTGCCACCAGGGAGGCCCTATTATTTATTTTTGAATGAAATACCATTGCTTTACATCCTTGTTAATTATTTTTGACAGTATAAGATTTCTCCCCTCAGGTGTGGGCTCTGTAGCTCTCTCACCACCAAAGCACCCATCATCCACCACCACAGTCCACTATGCCCTCCTCTCCTTCTCATCTTTTTGCCTCCCTGCTTTTCCCCCTCCCTCTCTGGATGCCTAAGATCAATGTTCAGTTTTCAAGGGTTGGTTCTGAAGTTTGTCCTTGTCTGACCCTTTTCTGGCTTTCTCTATAATCCAAATATAAGTGAAATTCTCCAGTATTTATCAGAAAACTAAGCTTCCTTACTGCTCTTGGCCCCAGGCACCCCCTTCACAGGCTGCTATCGTCCGCCTCCTTACAGACCTTTGCTTCTAATCACCTAGCTCACTTGCCAAGCCTCTGTTCATCCCTCAAGCCTCAGTTCAAACACCACTTCCTCCATAAAACTTTCTTTTATTATGTTGATCTTAACCGATCTCTCTTTGTTCCAAACACCTGTTACCCTTAAACTCAGCACTTTGCTGTTCACCCTTACTCATTTTGTATGTATTTCATGTCTTAGTATTGTCTCTCCCATGAGACTTTGAAGTTTTGACTAGGACTTGAATACGACTTCTTTTTATATCCTAGTATCTAATACAGTAGAGAAAACTTTCTAGTTAATGAATTGCTAGAGCATAAAATAATAATAAATTTACAATATTTATCCCAGAATTTTCCTCTAGAAATTTTCCCTAGGGTTGAAGATCTAGCTGTGCTTTTGACAACTGTTATTTAAAAAAAAAAAGTTTAGTTAATTTCCTGCCACTCAGAAACTTAAAACCACATCTCAAGACTTGAAATTGTTAGAAATAGTTTGGATCAAATAGGCTGCTTCTAAAGTTGAGACTAAAACTGTTATTTCCAGTCATTAAAAATGTTTAGGAACAAAGGAATCATCTGACAGCTTGTGACTGATGCAGTCAGAGAAGTGGAGATCAGGATGTTTATTTTTACACATTAGGAAGGAAGAAGCAAGGCTTAGCCCTTAGTTTGACACCTTGGATGAGCTCAGTGGTTTTGCATCACATCACATGAACATAATGCTTCTCTTCATGCCGCCATAGAATTTGGTAGAGGAGCAGAGGAAAGCCTCAGGCCAGAGCTATGAATATAAACTGGATCTAAGCCTTCAAAACTGAATGTGACCATATAAACAACTCAGAACAAGTGAAGAAGTGCCAAACTTGTCCTTGTGACTTTCCTTGTAAGTTAAAAATAAACTGGAACAATTATACATTCAGATTAAGAAAAGGTAACAAAATTGAAGCTGATTTAAGTAAATGATTCATGAGTCCCCAGTACCTAAAACTATTATAAAATTAAGTTTAGCTAGTACAAAAGGAAAAACAAAATAAATGGAGTACTGGGTTACGTTTGCTTTTCTTTTTGTATCACAAAGTACTCTGCAGTGTCACTTAAATCATAGATTCAAATTAGACAATTCAGGAGCAAATAGTAGTTATTAACCAAAATCTCTTCTGTGACTGCTGCAAAACAAACTCAAAATTGAGGTTCATTCTCAATGCAAAAATCTCCACTGTAACTGCTGAAACTTTAGGCTGAGACTTTAAACAAGGTGTCACAAATAAGGTAACAGTATAATTTAATTATATATAAGTATGTCTTTAATGGAGAACAAAAACATTTAAAAATTATAAGTTGCCATCAAAATGCAAACTTATGAGGATCACATTATGTTAAGGACTTAGCCAATGGGAATTGCTAAATCAGGCCTGGGGCTGGCCCACATTCTTGCTAATAACCCTCCAAAGATCATGCCTGAGAGACTAGCACAGGCTTTCTGATAGCACTTTATGGCCATTCATTAACCTTCCAAAACTTTGGGGGGTTATTATAATTTTGTCAGAATTATCTGCAAAATTAGTCATTTTTTTTCGAAGTACAATACCTGTTATTTTTATTACCTTTTTGGAAAAACCAGGCATTAGGATGCAGATGACTTTTGATTTATTTAGTGGTTCTATGTCTCTAGTCTTATCCCTATCTTGATCCTTTTTGCCTTCCTTCATTCTCTTTCTCTGATCAGCTGTTGAGATTTAGAGAAACTTGCAGCCAAGACTGTGTATGGAGAATTCAGGCACACTTCACATAAATTTACAACTCCCAATCATAAACTCTTTGCTTACATCATTTGAATACCTCCATGGTTTACTAATTTTATCTTCATGACTCTTACCCCTTCTAATTATCTTTCTCAAATGTAGACCTAATTTCTCTCTTTATAAAGTTATTGAAATGGAATACTATAGTGTGGTTCAAGTCCTCCGGTAACCTCAGAAGCACAGAGGAGGTTATATGTGTAAGAAAGTGACTGGGGGAAATGACTGTGAAGGATAAAAGGCAGAGGGAGCAGAAGAAAGCAAGGAGTGCCTCAGGCATGGGGCAGATCTGATCTCTATGAAGGGAGGTGGGAAGGAAGGATGATTTGGTAGGAACAGCCTCAGTCTGTAGTGTAGTTGTTGAAAAGTTGAACACAGAACAAAGTATAGTCTCAAAACAAAAGTGGCCCAGTAGTTAAATTCCCCACGGCCTAGAAATGGCTCGACTCTAGCATCCTCACTGTGCTCAACCATTGACTGGCAGGTGTCCAGGACAGCACTGCCTCAGTGTGAACACTGTGATGGCTCCTAAACGGATAGCAGCTGCAGAGCAGAGTTTGTCTGGAAGGAAAGCTGAGCAACTCACTCTCATAGCTTCCATAACCCACCCCGCATGCTGCACAGATCTACTTCTCCATCTGTAGTTGGGGACGAGTTTCTCTGTAGTTTCTACAGACCCTTCTCTCTGAAGGATAAGTTAGAAGGGGAAGGTTAGAGGAACACACACACTGCTCATTTGGTGTCAGGTCTGCCGCTGGTGCTCAGGGTCTCCCTCCTCCACTATTGCTTCCAAACGCCTCTCACCTGTGGCTATACTCCTCACAAGTCTTTGTAGACAAGTTGGTGTTGTGAGTCAGACCTCCACTCCTGAGGAGGCTGAACCCTTGGTAGCCACGCCTTTCTCAGTACAGGGGTACTGCAGATGTGTACCCACAATTGGGCAAAGGAATATCAGAAGCAGTCGAAGTGGACTGCTCCACTTCATGGATCACCTCACTTGCACCTGTTCTCCCTCCCCCCCCCCCCATTAGTCAAAGCAGCACTACTTCCCTCTACTGATAAGAGTCGATTATCCTTGTTCTATGTCTGTGGATCAGGCACCTGTCAGTATCTGCGTAGTGGTGCTGGTTGAAGGTCTGTGGGAAGGAAACAAATTCATACCTGGATGCAGGTAACTATGAAATACAGTCTCTGACAAGGAGCTGCTTCCAGTGCTAAGTCTACTCTGCAGGAAATACAGGGATTGGTAGGACAGGGATTATTGAATGAATTAGAATACCAGAAACAAATGGGCGTAACTATCAAAAAGAAGACACCAGAACAGTTTCTTCCCTGAATAGTTATTTTTCTCTGTGAGGGTAAATTGTCAGTTCACAGTTGTATCTCAGGTGCTGTGCCCCATGAATTTCATATGAAGAAAACAATAATTGGATTTTCTCCCTTACATACTAAAATTGCCTCATTACACCTAATGTTTGATTCATTTTCAAAGCTAATGCATCCTAATGCAAACAGGTTCCACTCATCCTAAGTCATTTTTTGCTTGACAATAATTATTAGTTCAGAATTCTTTGTTTTGTATTTATAATTTGAATTATTTTTTGTTGAATGCATTGCCTTGTTTTTTTTCTCATATCAAAATCTATTTAACCCTTTTTCTTTCTTTCATTTTAAGATTTATTTATTTATGCATACAAGAACTAGGGTACCAGCAAGAGGTGTAGGGGTGAGAGGATTCACCAGAGACAGAGTGGGGAACAGACCACTGCTGAGGAGAGCCAGGTGAGACAAGGGAGGTCTGCTGTGCCATGTGTGTTGTTTCCTGGCCGGGGATCAAACTGGTTCTGCAGAGGCTGTGGGTAGCTTCATAGTGCTGTGCTTAACACCTTGAGCCACCAGGGAAGCCCTCTAACCCCTTTTCCACCTACTGTTCTGATCTAAATGTTCTCAACATTAGTGTCCTCATTATGAAAATTTGTGTAATGGGGACCACATTTATAGCTTCAGACTTATAATGCATATCTACAAGTTTTTACAAATATTTGTCCAACTTGATTCCTAAGTATTTCTGTGGACTTATCTATTGATTCACATTGGACCGTTTTGAGATGTTTGAGTACCATCTCATGAGAATGCTGTCTTTACACAGAAACAGGGGACTCATTCTCTGTCAGTCCTGTGTCTCTGGTCTGGAGAGACAAAATGATGACCATAAGTCTGACAAGCTTGCCAAGTACATGTTACGCTTTTTTTTAATTTATAATTTCATATGGTTTTTATTTTTTTAACAATTTATTTATTTTAATTTTATTTTTATATTCCCCAAACAATTGCAACCCCCCTTATTTTGACCCCAATCCCTCCATTCCCTGTCCCCCCCCTGCCCCCCCCGCCCATAGTGTGTCTCTGGTTCATAGTTGTTTGTTGATTTTGGTATTTTCTTTCTTATAGTTATTCTTTTTCCTGGCCCCTTATTTAAGTTTTCTGGATTCCTGCTATGAGTGAGACCATCTGGTGTTTTTCTTTTTCTTTCTGGCTTATTTCGCTGAGCTGATCCCTTCTGGCTCCATCTATGTTGCTGCAAATTGCATGTGTTTATCTTTTTTGAATGCTGAGTAATATTCCATGGTGTATATGTACCACATCTTCTTGATCCAGTCATCTATTTTTGGGCATTTGGGTTGTTTCCAAAGCTTAGCTATTGTAAACAGTGCTGCTATAAACATAGGGGTGCAGGTGCTCTTTGGAATTGATGTTTCTGTGTCCTTTGGGTAAATACCTAGGAGTGGAATTGCTGGATCATATGGAAGCTCTATCTTTAGTAGGTTGAGGAATCTCCACACAGATTTCCATAGTGGTTGGACCAGTTTGCACTCCCACCAGCAGTGCAGGAGAGTTCATTTTTCTCCACATCCTCGCCAACATTTGTTGTTCATAATTTCTTTAATAAGTACATGTTATTCTTTAGGGTGGAATTTTCTAGAGCCATGGCTTATGAAGCAAGTTCAGCTCATGAAAGCTGCCTTACTATCTCACACTTACCTGTTTATATCAGGACAAGTGAAAGGACAGCAGTGGCTAGTTGTCAATGAGGTAGGCTAGCTACATTTGGTGAGGCGCTGCTTGATATTCTGGATCAATGTGGAGAGAGTTGATCAGTTAAGTCCAACCTGTTATTATAAAATTAGTAACTGCCTTCTTTCTACATTATCTTCTCTGGGTAGCTTGATTGTCTACTCGTGAGGCAGCTTCTCAACCTTTTCCAGGTTGTATAGCTATTAGAACACCATCAACTTCTAGAAGTAACCTGTGCATGTCTAGTTCCTTAATTCTAAGGAATTTAACCATTTTGCTTAGTTTTACTTGGCTGTATAATTCCTATTCATATCTAAGTCATAATTTGTGACTTTCCAATTCTGTCTCGGGATCACATGCATCATCTCTTCACTTCTTAGGGAAGAAACTGTTCTGGCGTCTTCTTTTTTGATAGTTAGGCCCATTTGTTTGTGGTATTCTAATTCATTCAATAACTCTGTCTGCCCCAGATTATTAATTGTTACTGTTGTTATTGATCTGAGTGAAGGTCTAATGTGGTCAGGGAACAGAATATTCTGGATGATACTGTTTTCTAGGGAATTGAGAAGTGTCCTCTTCTCTAACATCTCTTCACTTCTTAGGGAAGAAACTGTTCTGGTGTCTTCTTTTTGATAGTTAGGCCCATTTGTTTGTGGTATTCTAATTCATTCAATAATTCCTGTCCTACCAATCCCTGTATTCCCTGCAGAGTGACTTAGAACTGGAAGCAGCTGCTTGTCAAAGACTATATTTCAGTTACCCTGCATCTAAATGGAGCCTCTGCTTCTTGATCATGGAATGGAGCAGAAATGGATGTGTCATCCTCCTATCTGCTGGCTGGATGCAAAACCTGATAAAGCCATTGGTGATGGCATATTCCCAGCACAGATGAACACTTACACATAGTGAAGAGCTCGCTTACACAAAGAGAAGAGCTGCCTCCTTATACAACCTAAAAATGGCACTTGCTTTATAAGGTTTTTGTGAAGATTTAATGAGTTTAAAAACATAAAGCGTTTAATGCCGGACACATGGTGGGTGTTTTGGCCGTGTGTCAGTTTCCTGTTGTGGCTATTAACAAATTACCGCATACTTGCTGACTTAACAACATTTATTACCTCACTGCTCTGTGGCTCAGAGTCGGGATAGGTGCTACTGGAGCCTTTGCTGAGGGTCTAAGAAGGCTGAAGTAAAGGTGAGTCTAGGCTCTTATCAGTGGTTTTGAAGGAGAATCTGCTTCTGCATTTATGGAGGTGAGTGGCAAAATTCAGCTTTAGGATTTAGACCTGTGCCTGTGACATGTGTGCCCCTCCATTTTTAAACCAGCAATGGCAGGTTTAATCATCTCATGCTTGGAATCTTCCAGACTTCTGCCACATTTCTCTATTTCCCCTTTTCTTTGCTTTTGAGTGCTCATGTGATTACACTGGGCCAGCCCAGACGACCAGGATAATCTCCCAATCAGCTGATTAGTAAACTTAATTTTGCAAAGTCTCTTTTGTTATGAAACTTTATATCCAAATGAATGACAAGAGGAGTGAAGGTTACAGGAACCAAACTTCTGTCTGCCCCAGATTATTAACTGTTACTGTTGTTATTGATCTGAGTGAAGGTCTAACGTGGTCAGGGAACAGAATATTCTGGATGATAATGTTTTCTAGGGAACTGAGAATGATTTCTTTTAAAGAGCTAGACTTTAGTTATTTATTTTTAAATATAATTTTCATTTTATTTTTCCCAGAGGGCAGTTTTTCTTCAGTCCTTAAGGACTTAATTCTTTCACTTGGGCTCTGGGTGACTTCATGAGGCACACCTGCAGATCGAAATAGGGGTGAGGATGTTGCCTCCTTCTGGACTTCACGAGAATGAATCTGGACTACCTTGCTGTGGGTGGCACAATTCTGTTCTGGGCCCATGTTAGACCTTCGCTCAGGCCAATAACAAAAGTAACAGTTAATAACCTGGGGCAGACTGAAGTTTGGTTCCTATAACCTTCACTCCTCTTGTCAATTCGTACAGTAATGTACTTTCACAACTTGGGGAGCACATCGGCCTCAAAGATGTGCTCTTTTGAACCCTCGTTGACAGCTGCGGCTTCCGTTATGTTTCAAATAATGAACTTCTTTCTCAACAGCCTAGTCCTTGGGCGTGCATCCGGTGCAGTTGGTGCAGCAAAGGGCAGGGGCCATTTTGGGCACAACCTAGAACTCCTTTTCTTGGTAATGTTGGAATCAGGATCTGGAGAGAAAAAAAAGAGTATTTGGAAGTAAATGAACTAATTAAATACCAAAGTTAAATATTGAATTTTACCTGGAGGGGTGTGTGTGTGTGTATACACACATATATATCAATCTCTGTATATTTAAAGTGTATCATCATCATCTCTAGGTATCGGCATATCTCTTTCAATAAAATTTTAAAAATATTAATAAAATAAAAAATTCAGGTCATCTCTGATTTTAAAAATTCAATTAAGATTAGTGAGAATGAGAACTCTTTTTTACAAGTTCTACTTCTGGAAAGTTTCAGAAATCTGCACAGTTACAAACGTTTCAAATCTCAGTTTTATTCTGAAATACGACTAGGATTAGTTTCTGACAACATGATAAAGAATGAAATATAACTATTAAATAATAATTAGCTTGGAGACAATGGAAAGATTGAAAGTGATTTTAAGATTTTTTGATATTAACATTATTGATATTGATACTAAGATAAATGAATATTAAGTTTAAGAAAAGATATTTCATTATTAAAATAAGCGTAAATTTTATCTTGCTAGACATTGAAGACAGAAAACATCAGAACATCATAGGGAAGGAAATAAAGATAAAATAAAACACAGTGTTTAACATCTTCTGCATGCTAACAATATGAAGCTGGATAACTGGGGTAGACTATTTCCAAAGATGTCTTATCTTTGAACTTGTGGTCTTAGACAGCCTCTAGTTGTTGATATTTGAATATTCTGAGCATGCTAACTTTCCCCTAGCATCTGCCCATACTAGAATCTACTGGGTTTGCTGGCATTTGTATTTGGGGGCTGACTAGCACAGGAGTCACTTCCCATTGTGTTCTAGATGGTGAATCTGTACACGTGTGTATGTTCATATACAGATGTGCACTCACACATATACTTTTGATTTACATGGCCAATTGACTGTGATTTTGAATTTATTTCTCAAAGAAATATATATTTACTTTACTTATGTGTGTAATCTCTATATTTGAGACAGTACAACATCAGCTAATCAGGACATGTCACTGGGAAAGAACTGACAGAGATAGGATATTAATATGTCTGGACTTTTTGAATTATACCATATTTTGCAATGTTCTGTTTTGCTTTCATTTCCTGTTCCTATTTACTTACCATCTATTTTTAGGTGTAACCTCCCAAACTCTATTTCTATGTATGTTTACTGTTGAAGTAACTGCTTGTCTCTTATTTCCTTCACATTAGCCAGATTTTGGCTATATTAGCCAATATAGCCTTTACTTGATATCTTGGAATAGGGTGGTTTACATCAAAATTCAATCACTTGTTTCATATGGGCCAGATGACATTTAAATATCCAGTGACTTGTTTATGCCAATATCAAATATCAGGAATGTCTATGAGTCATTATGAAATTTCCTAAATCTCCTTTTAGCTATAGTTAATAATTTATAGGTTGATGGATATATGCTGGATTATGATCAAATCCTTCAGAAGAAAGGATGCTGGAATGACAGACTTTCACTATGTAACAACCATTTATATGATATCACTGAGACTTTTGGCATAGTTTTCATGCCCCAAATGTTTTAAACATCTGTGTGACTATTTTTTTAAGACTGAAGATTCAGTATTCATTAATCTCTTAAACCCCAATTGGCCTTCAGAAGCAGCTGAATGCTTTCTCTGAGGAGTGCACAAAATATAATCTCAAAATAAATCACACGAAGTGTAAGGTAATGGTTTTTAGTTCCAGGAAATGCAAGAGTTCCTGGCATGCTTAGGGAGTTAAGCTTAATGTGGTGAAATATTTTATATGGCTTTGCATTATCTTTCACTTAAATCTGTCATGCAAAAAAACCAAAAAACGTTGAGGGTCTCTGTGACAATAGGCAGATTAGATTTGGGAGAGAATGAATTGATGTCCATTTTTATGATGTAGCAACCTAAAGTGGGTTTCCAGATCCTCTGATCATCAGCAAGAATGATCCATGATGGTAAACATATTTAAATTGCTTTTGGAAACTGAGGAGAACATTCATTTGATACATAGTGTGTTTAATCTCTATAGGCAAATCAGATTGGAAAAAACAGTTTTGTGGGTTTTTTTTTATTTGGGTCCTATTTATTATTATTTCTTCACCTTTGATAATATGATTAAGCTGACTGAATTTACCATACTGAAAACACCCAGAAAACTATGCTCACAGGCATAATATGAGCAGCTACTGACAGGATTTTCAAGAAAAATAGAAAATACTGACATGACTCCAATTAGAATGCTAATATAGAAACAGCTTAGAGATAGTTTAATAAGAGGAAATTCGTTTTGAGTGAAACATGTAGGCAAAATATGCGTCTCCACAAAGAGTAGTATTTTTCTTCCTTGAAGCTGTGAGGAATGAGAAATGATGTTATTATTCTCCTTTCCCTTATAGATATTCTTTTTTTTTCCCCTTATAGATATTCTTTACTCAGGTTATCATGACTATCTGTGTGTTTGGTATCTATTATTAATTTAAAGAGAAATATGAAGAAATATAACTTTCTGCTTTTATAGCCAAATAATATTATCATGGACAGTAGGGGTTTGACCAATTTGTTTTCTAAAATTTCTGAACAAAATTTGTATGTTTCATGATTTGATTTACACATACATAGTAAACTGATTACTAGAATCAAGTTAAATAACACCCTCCTCACAGTTGGATTAGAGTCACTGAAATCTACTTTCTTAGTAAATTTCCAATATTTAACATAATATTATTAACTGGACAAATTACACTGTATTTTAGCTCTTTAGAATTAATCATCCCGCATAGCTGCAATTTTGTACCCTTTGACCAATATCTCCCTGCATTTGCCCCATCTTTGTGCCCTTGGGAGTTATTCTACTCTTCACTTTGATGTATTCAATTTCTTTAGATTCAACACATAAGTGAGCTCTTGCAGTTTTTTTTTTTTTTTCTGTTTATTTCAATCAGCACACCGTCTTCCAGTTTCATCCATATTGTTGCAAATGGCAGGATATTTTTTTTTAAATATTTATTTATTTATTTATTTATTTATTTAAAAGATTTATTCATTTATTTATACAAGAACTGGGGTATGGGCCAGATGCACGGGAGGGTGAGAGGATTCACCAGAGACAGAGCAGGGAACAGAGCAGGCAGACTGATGAAATACACTGCTAAGGGAAGCAGCGGGAGAGACAGGAGAGGTCTGCTTTGCCATGTGGGACCTTCCCAAGCTGGCTGGGATTGAACTGGTGCTGCAGAGGCTGCAGACAGCTTCACAGGACAGCGCTCAATCACAGCATGGCGCTCAACCGCCTGCACCACCAGGGGAGGCCCAATCCTTTTTTTAAAAGGGTGAATAATACTTCATTTTACCAAATCTTTTAGTTGAATTCTAATTCATTTATGTCATCTACTAATCACAATAAATATCAACAGGAAGCTTAGAAATTTTCTTATTTTTGATAGAAATTTTCATTATAATGGAATTTATTTTAACATTTGCTCTATTTAATATTTAACAATTGATTTGAAGGAAACATACTTAATTTTGACTGATATTGAAGTATTCTTCATTGTCTCATAAACATATATTGTATTGGTGTCCTATGTTGAGGAAAATCATAAAACATGCAACAAAACTATAAAAAATAGGAAAAAATCTATCCATATTGTTGCAAAAGGCAATATAGCATTCATTTTTCATAGTTGAATAAGATTTCACTGAGCTGGCATATGTACATAAACATATAAACCACATTGTCTTTATTCATTCAGTCATTGATAGGCACATTGTTTCCTTATCATGGTTATTGTAAATAACACTGCGAAGAACACAAGGGTAAGTATGTTTTTCAATTAGTGTTTTTTTTTGTGTGTTTTTTAAAGATTTATTTATTTATGCATATAAGAACTGGGCTACAGGCCAGAGGTGTGGGGAGGGAGGGTGAGAGGATTCACCAGAGACAGAGTGGGGAACAGAACAGGCAGACTGACTGAAATACACTGCTGAGGGGAGCAGCGGTTGAGACAGGAGAGGTCTGCTGTGCCATGTGGGTAGCTCCCTGGCCAGGGTTCGAATCTGTGCTGCAGTGGCTGCAGACAGCTTCATAGGTTGCGTCTTAACCCCTGCACCACCGGGGAGGCCCCAATTTGTGTTTTTTGTTTGCTTCAGGTAAATATTTAAAAGTAGAATTGCTAGGTCATGTGGTATTTCTATTTTCAGTTTCTTAAAGAACCTCCATACTATTTTCTATAGTGGCTATGTCCAGTTCACATTTTGAGGGTGTTATGCTAGATGAAATAAGTCAGAGACAGATGTATACTATATGAGTTCATTTATATGTGGAATCTAAAAAACAAAAAGCAAACAAACAAAGCAAAACAAACAGCATAATGACAGTAAATTAATTTGTGGTTATCAGAGAGAAAGAAATTGAAGGGTGAATAAAATGGGGGAAGGGATAAGAGATTTATGCTTGCAGTAATTAAATAAGTCAAGGAGAAGTGATGAACAGCATGGGAAATATAATCAATGACAGTGTTGCATTTTTAAAAGTTGCTAAGAAACTACCATAAATAGGCTTATTGTGATGACCATTTGCGATGTGTATAAATGCCAAACAGTTATACTACATGCCCGGAACTGAAGTAATGTTGTCTTTCATTTATACCTCAGTAAAGACAAATCCATAGCTAACACCCTAGGAGAATTTTCTGAAAGATACAGCAACCAGAATATACTGAGAGGATCAAGGATATTTGGTTTTAAGCTCTTAATTGTTGATAAGAATGAAAGAATTCAAGCAAAATCCCTTCATAGTCATATATAATTCAACATTTAGCTTATTTTTTTGGGAGGGGGATATCCTCTTCTAAAATTTAATTAAATACTATGCATTAAATACTAAGCTTGTCTTGACATGTACAAAAACTAGATCATTCCAAGAATGTTGAAGCAGAATTCTTATGGCCCTAGAGGAAAGGACATTGGTAATTAGTCTGAAAGGATGTGAAGACTTAAGGAAACAGATAATACATCAAAAAATGGTTGAGAAGTGTTATTTTCAACTTGTATTACTATTATTCTCATGGATGGTCTAGAACTTATGAATAACTGTATAGTTAGGTAAGTAAATTCATCCTCATTGTAATACATACACTTACATAACCAATTGTATAAGTTTGCTCTTAAATTCATGGTTTCCTTGGAGGCAACTTGCCAATAAACATTTATTTGGAATGATATAAGAATGAAATAAAAAGATAAAATAATTAAGTGACTTAAAAATTTGAAGTGTGTTTTTTAATTATTTTTATTTTTTTTTAAAGATTTATTTAGGGCCTCCCAGTGGCGCAGCGGTTGAGCGCTGGGTTGCAAAGCTGCCCGCGGCCTCTGCGGCGCGGGTTCGATCCCTGGCTGCTCCCCGGCCACCAGAGGAGGGTCCCACATGGCGCGCAGACCTCTCCTGCCGCCCGCTGCTCCCTTCAGCAGTGTCCTTCGGTCCTTCTGCCTGCTCTGCTCCCCGCTCTGGCTCTGGTGAATTCTCTCACCCTCCCGCGCTTCTGACTGTACCCAGTGCATGTATAAACAAAAACAAACAAACAAACCAGAAAACAAATAAATAAAACATGCCTCTATAATAAAAAAAAAAGATTTATTTATTTATACAAGAACCGGGGTACAGTCAGAAGCATGGGAGGGGTAGAGAATTCACCAGAGACAGAGTGGGGAGCAGAATAGGCAGACGGACCGAAGACACTGCTGAGGGGAGCAGCAGGCAAGGCAGGAGAGGTATGTCCCGCCATGTGGGTTTCTCCCTGGCCGGCAGGGAATCGAACCCACACTGCAGAGGCCGCGGACAGTTTTGTAGCGCGGCCCTCAACCGCTTCACCACCGGGGAGGCCCAGTGTGTTTTATTTTTAAGGAGAAAATTCCTACTGGAATAGCACAGTTCCAGATAATAGAGAACTCAGGAAGCAAAGTTCCGATAGTTTGTATTCTGCTGATGGTGTAGTTCTTTCACTTTGGAAATATGTTTTAATACATTTCTAAATAAGTTGATAATGGTCTTTCCTGCTGGAATGATGCGCTCTCATTTTATTCTATTTTTCTTCATTTTTATCAAAGTTTATAAACAGTAAAACACTTTTTTATGGGTTGTTTTGAAAACCAGTAACTCCTTACCAACCTTTCAGAGGAAATCACTTTTAGCCAATTATTTGTGACTGATCTCTCTGTTGCTAAGCAATATGCTTGTAATACTGTGTCTTGATTTTTCAGTCTAAGGTATAATCTATTGACTTCCCGCTATTGAAAGTGTTTTGTTCATCTCTCTGCTCAACCCTCACTTCTAGCTATTGGGCTCTCCTTTTCCATTCTGCAACCTCCCACTAAAGCTATATGGTGATTCAGAGTAGAAAAATATTCATTGTTTACATTATTATGAATATGTAAATACTTGTTTACCCACTTAGAAAACTGTACTGCTTTTCCTTTCTGACACAAGTTTTACTTTTTTAAAAGTGAAAAATTGTCTAATTTTGTTTGGTTTTCTGTACACGTATCTTTTCAATCAAATTCTTGTGCATCAAGTGTGCAAGAAGTACTATTTCCCTCTGACCTGCTCCTACCAGGACTGTTGCCCTCTCTGCCTAGTTACTAAGCTGTCATTGTGTGACACCTTCTGTCACCACCATCCTGGGGAATCATCTTTCTTTCCTGTGCTTTTTTTCTTTGTTTAAATTTCATCTATTTCCTTCTACTCATTCTAATAGGGATAACGAATACAACCACACCCTTAGCCTTGGGGGATCATCCTATGTTTGAAATCTGATGAGTTTTCCACCTCCCTTGTTGCTCGTTAAAGTTTAGATTTCTGGGGTCTATCAAATCCTTTGTCAGTTAACATCTCTTACCAGCTACTAGAATTTTGTTGTTGTTGCTTCTTTTTTCATCCTCCTTGTTTGTGGGTTTATGCCTTGTGTGGGAAGTCAATTTACTATCGTTTTAGTGAAATTTCCAGAGGGAACAAAATTTGCTGTTTGTTTTCAATCTGTGGGAGATTGCATTTTCCAAAGATGATCACAACATCTCCTATCTTTTATGTTCTTGTTTCAATGTGCCCATGACATTTATTCCATCAAGAAGTTCATCTTATTTTCCTTTCTCTTGAATCCTAATGAGCTTTGGACTACAGTGAAAACAGTGCTTTATGACTTCTGAAGTCATAAAGTGTGTAACAAGCTATATAGTTTCTTCTGGTTCTCTAGGGACTGGCTCAGGAGACCTGGTCATCATCATGTGGCTAGAACATAGTGAGCAAGCTGTAGAGTAATTAAAGCTATGTGGAAGAGAGAGAGAGACTATGTCATTATTGGATATGAGTCATAAAACCTGTTCTTAAATTCTAGCTTTTCCAGGCAATTGTGTGACTTCAGCAGTCTGTTTCTTCATCAACAAAATGGACGCATCACATGAGATAGATTTTTAAGTTCTTCATTCTAATGTTGTATAATTTTACGACATTCTAAATAATGCAGGACTATAGCAATATTTAACCCCAAGGGGGTTATTCAAGCAAACTGCAATGATGCCTTCAAGTTGCAGAAGATGACAACTCTGATAATAATCAGTGAGGTTTATTTTCAAATCTGAAGTTGAGATCATACAGGAACTTATCACGCAGAATATTTTAGTTATGGAGCAACATAATTTGGTTTCTGAAGATTCACTTGACTGCAGCCTTTCTCTGAATGTCTTGTGACAGAAAGTAGAAACCATTTCTGTGACACTTGTTTTATCTGTTAGTTAGATGCGAAAACAAAATACAAACACACATTGACATCGAACAACAATATTCTAAAGAACAATAAACTTAAAAATATGGTGATATCTTACAGTAATGTATAATTAATTGTTAAGTCCATGGTTAGACTCTGCTCACTATTCTGTACTTCCTTGCTATTGCATAGACATTTATAAGTCCCGTGTTTCTTTCTCATATCCTTGTTTTAAAACTTTTGAGTTCCTTGGAACTTCTTAAAACTTGAAATAATTTCTCAAGTCTTTTAAGAATCCTTGTTTATAGATCCCTTAAAGCTGACTCTTCTTGACAAGAATCCTTACCCATATTTTCCCTCTGGTAAATTATTATAAAATTTTCCCGTGGATTTCCCTGATTTTCTTTATATTTTATTCTGTGAAGCCCAAGCTCTAGAGGTGAGAGGAGATATCTTTTACACTTGCAAGATCCCCAAATATCTTTCTTTGCTTTGGAAAATCTTTAATGTCTTTGACAGGAGGAGGCACCATGTTGATATCATAACCTCTCTTCATTCTCAAACCACTCAGTGTTTTCACAATCATGCACCCATTAATAGTTAAAAGAAATACGCACTTATGTTCAACTCTTACAGAAAATGCAGTAATGCAATATTTCCCCCCTCACGCAGAAGGGCTCTAAGACTTTATGAGAATCATGCAAGCACTTGAGCTGTTAAATTAGAGTTTCTAAATTCTATTTTATCCTTTTCTGCAGAATATTCCTCCGTGGTCCCAGGGAAGCTCATATGTCACACTGTTGTGTGTGGCTAGTGAAACAGTTAAGGGATAAGGAGGAATTTAAGAATCATTGTTGGGATGAAAGCCATCCTGAACTCTTAGTTAGATTAATTCTTAATTAAGTTAAGAAACTTAAAAGTGATAAAAACATATATGAACCACATGTCTTGGCTAAAACAATTTTTTAACATATATAGTATAATATTTTATGTGAGGATTTTTCAATTCTTCTGAGACAATAGGACTCAAACTTTGAGTGTAAGAAGAAGCTAGAGGGCTTGATAAAACACATATTGTCTGATTCACAATGACCTGAGATTATGCATAAAATTGCATTTCTAACAATTTCCCAAGTGATGTGGTGCTACTGGTCTAGGGAACCAGACTTTGAGAAACTGTATTAGAGAGTCTGGATATTGATGGCTCCTAATTAATGAATAATAGAAGCATTTTTTTAAGATTCCACATACATAGGTGAGATTATATGATATTTTCTTTGTCTTACCTAATTTATTTAGCATAATGCCCTCAAAGTCCATCCATATGGAAAGTTTTTTTTTTTTTTATAGAGGCATGTTTTTATTTATTTATTATATTTGTTTGTTTGTTTTGTTTATACATGCACTGGGCACAGTCAGAAGCGCGGGAGGGTGAGAGAATTCACCAGAGCCAGAGCGGGGAGCAGAGCAGGCAGAGGGACTGAAGTACACCGCTGAGGGGGGAGGTCTGCGCGCCATGTGGGATCCTCCTCTGGTGGCCGGGGAGCAGCCGGGGATCGAACCGGCGCCGCAGAGGCCGCAGGCAGCTTCGCAACCCAGCGCTCAACCGCTGCGCCACCGGGGAGGCCCATATGGAAAGTTTTTAAGAGAATAGATCTTTAAAAGTTTATCACAAGAAAAAAATTTATAAATATGATGAGAGATATTAACTAGCCTAATGTGGCAATAAATCTCTCTCTCACTCTCTATATATGTATATCAATATATATAATATAGATTGACGTATATGTAATCATGTTGTATGCCTGAAACAAATATAATGTTACATATTATCTTAATTGCAATTTAAAACAAGTAAAGTTCATCTTTCTGGAAAGTGTATTTTATACCATTGAATCTTAAAATACAATATTATAGTTGTTTGATCAGGGATAGTATGTCTCAGGTACACCACGTACTTTGCAGAATACAATGCAAATTTTCTTCATGAAATTGTTGGCATCATTCCTATGGTGACATTTCTCATGGCTATCTCCAATATGGATGAACCTTCACTGCCACCTTCTGATTCTTGGACTCTGGTGATTTCCTTTTTCTTTCCCTCCTAATTATTTACTATTCAACCCAAACCATCCAGTTAACTCTCATACTAATTACTCTTATTGGATAGCCCTGTTAGTCCATCATGAAATCTCATGATGAATCCTCAACCACTTGCTGCCTCCACCTATCACCTTAAAGAAATGTCTAAGCAAAACTTTTCACTTACTCTTTGATAATATGATTAGTTTTCTCCATTCAAATTCAATTAATCTCTCTGCCCCATCTACTCCTGTCTCGTTAGGATTTGTCCTCTCTCTACTGTATTTTTTAGTCATTCAGATCAAGCCTTAAATGCAACTTCCTTAAGAAGTCTCCCCAAATTTGTAAAACTAGGGTAACCCACTGGGCACTTGCCATCACATCACATCCCTTATTTTATTGTTTTTCACAATTATTATCATCTAGTATTCCTCACTTATATGTTATTTATTGACTCATTTTTTAAAAAAGATCTATTTATTTATGCATACAAGAAATGGGGTCCAGGCCTGAGGTGCAGAGGGGTGAGAGGTTTCACCAGAGACAAAGTGGGAAGCAGAACGGGCAGGTCTATTGAAATACTCTTCTTGGGGGAGCAACAGGTGAGTCAGGAGAGGTCTGCTGTGTCATGTGGGTATCTCCCTGGCCAGGGATCAAACTCGTGCTGCAGAAGCTGTGAATAGCTTCATAGTGCTGAGACTTAACCCCTTGCACCACCAGGGAGGCCCTTGTTGACTCATTTTTTTACTACCTTGGGTATCTTATTTCTTGTTTGATCTTATTTTTCTTGTTTATTCCTCTAATCTCTGTGACTAGATTCATGCTTAGAACATAGCAGAAGTTCAGTAAATATTGATAATAAGAGAGTAACTGTATCCCCTAATATCTTTACTTCTCTTCCCATCGAGGCTATAAACAAGTGTTCTACTATTTTACTTTAAAAACCACAACAAACAAAAGAAGATAAAACTTTTCTTAAATTCTGATAGTAATTTTCTAGCCCAGGGATTGGCAAATTATGGCTCAGCAGACTGTTCTATAAAGTTTTAGTGGGAGAAGCCATGCACATCCACCTATATATTATCTGTGTCTGTTTTTGTTTCCCTCTACAGTGGTACGGTTGCATCTTTACCACAGAGACCATATGACCATAATCCTAAAATATTTACTATCTTGTTTCTTCAAAATATATTTGCTTACCTCAGGACTTACTTTTTTTTTTTTTACATTCAGCATTCTCTAAAGTATTAGTGTGCTACAATTTCTTGCAGTCTTTCAAATTCCATTCCTTCTTCGTCATCCTTTAGTCTGACTCAATCTTTAGCATAATACTACTTAAAAAACTTAAAAACATATCTCCAACTGAGGGTAAGAGGAAAATAGTACTCTCATACATTACTGATGAGTTGTAAATTAAGTTGATCCTTTCACAAGGCAATTTGGCAAGATCCAAGAAGAGAAAAAAAAAAAAAAACAGAAAAAAATCTTCCATATTTTTGGACTTAGTCATTCCTCTTCTGGGAATCTAGTCTAAGAAAATAATTCAAAATATGCATTCAGGTGCATGTCACACATTACTTATAATTGGAAAACACTGGATTGTTCAACACTAGGGAGTCATTAAGATGCAGCTAATTGATGAAATATTGCATATTTAAATGATGATTTGAAGTGCATATGGCAACTATAAGATTATTTTTGTTGTAATGTTAAGTGAAAAATAAGGACACCAAATGTTAATATTTACTACGATTCCGATTGCATAACATTTTTGGAAAAAAGGTCCAAAAGGAAACGCACTTAACTTCTAAATTATGATATGATTTCATAATGAAGTTATATTTTAAAATAAACAAATATAAAAACTTATTTTAAACATCTATTCTGTTGTGTAGCTTTCTTTTTAAAATTAAAAGGATGTGTCAGTCTTGGTTACACAGACAATGCTCAACTGAGTCTTCAATAATAGCTTTTCTGGTATCTAGCCCTCTCTAAGTCACTTCAGGACACAATTTTAGGAACTACAAAAACTACATATCAAGACCCACACATTGAATAATATATTGATAGGATATAGCCTAAGTTTCATATAACAATGAAAGGTGAAATAACAATTGTTAGAAGTTGAATATAACATGAAGAAGGCAAGTTACACCCTAAGCAGGAATCACTAGTGAATTAGATGGACAAATGCAAACAGAATGGCAAAGATTTAAGTTTTATATTGAGTCAGTATTGCACGATGATTTTAGTTCTCATGATTTTAATATCACATTCTGGATTTTGTCCTTTACTGGTTAAGTGACTCTGTACAAGTTTTTAACTTCTTGGAGTTATCATCTATAAAATAAGGAAAATATT
Source organism: Talpa europaea (assembly GCF_964194135.1). Classification (NCBI taxonomy): domain Eukaryota; kingdom Metazoa; phylum Chordata; class Mammalia; order Eulipotyphla; family Talpidae; genus Talpa; species Talpa europaea. The sequence goes on from NC_140071.1 coordinate 31,264,203, forward strand.
TGTTTATCCACTGATTGTTTCCTTACACCCATCCTATTTGTCTTCTCCAGCTTTCTTCTCTCCACATTGCATATTCTGTCTATTTTACAGATGTGCATATTTTCTGCAAAATCTGTCTCTCATTCTAGGGTTTCCAAATATCAGATCCTCACTTTCTTAGCCCTTCTCTAGTCTGATAAGGCTCATATGACCCAGTTCTGATCATTAAGTTGTAGGAAAACACCAGAATATCTCTAGGAGAGAGCCTCTCCCCACCAAAATATCCCTTCAGGGACAAAAAAGACCACTTTGGTGTTCTTGGCTTGATATGATCATTCCAAGTGTGATATCTGCATTTGTTTTGATCACCTGACCATGAAGGAGGCATCACTCACCCACAAAAGGCAGCAGAACAGAAAGATGGGCAGTCTGAACCTTTAATGACATCACTACCAAGAGATATGAGATAATACCTGGGCTTATTGTTTAAGTCAGTTTTAGTTGGTGCTCCTGGGGCTTGTGGCTGAAACCATCACAGTGTTTTATGTTAAATGAGATAATACAGGTGAAGTGCTCACTTAGCAAGAGAGTGGAATCTGGTGGTCAAAAGTACAGGCTTTTGACTCAGACTGAATTCTTATCTAATGCCAGCCATGTTCCCTTGCACAAACTGTCTAAACTCTTGTTTCCTTGATCATCTGTAAAATGAAGGTAATAGTAACACCTCCCTTATTGGATTTGTATAAGGAATGAAAAATGTAAAACACCTATGAAAATGTCTGGCAGCTATAAAAGTTCATTTATTAAGAATTAAATGTTAGTTATAGTACTATCATAAGGGTTTAATAAATGATATTTTGCTATGGATTGGTGGTTAGGAAGTAAACTTAAAGACTAGCGATTTTATAAAAAAGTTGTAGTGACTAATTATACAATTGACATAATTGTAAAACATAATTGACATTACCTTTGCAGAAATATTGAGAGCTCTTTACTACATTTTCAATTATCATAAGTTTTATGTTTTAATATTTAGTACAGAGGTAGAATCAATGAGTAGATATTAAAATGCCTCCAATTTAATTTGCATAATCTGGACTCTTTCATTAGACACAGTATATTCTTGATATATTTATGTATTTACTACTTTTAAAATAAGGAGCTAGTGAATTACATGAATATTTTTATGTCATAAATTGTTTAGAATAAATTCTGTGTAAACTTCTCAAGCAAGCTGGGTATAGTAAATTTTGCATGGTTTCTCAGAAGCATTCTCTTTTAGGTGTTTATGATTTATATCTTGAACTTTGTTGTAGATATCGGCAGATAAAAATTTTAATAGATAACAAAACCATTATCATACTGAATGTGACAACTTCTGCCACTTTATATGTGTATAGGGCCTCCCTAGTGGTGCAGGCGGTTGAGTGCAGCACTGTGAAGCTGTCGGCAGCCTCTGCAGCATGGGTTTGATCCCCCGCCGGCAGGCTGGCGAGAATTTCACATGGCGAAGCAGACCTCTCCTATCTCGCTCGCTGCTCCCCTCAGCAGTGTATTTCATCAGTCTGCCTGTTCTGTTCCCCGTTCTGTCTCTGGTGAATCCTCTTACCCTCTTGTGCTTCTGGCCTGTACTCCGTTCTTGTATATATAAATAAATCTTTAAAAAATACTAAAAATGTGTATAATGTACAAGATAGAATAGAAAGATTGTGAAGTGTTAACCTCTCTGATTATGAAAGAATCTATTGTGTGAGTGTTTTGTAAAATCACAGCATCACGTGACCTGAACTTAGGTCTAATCTAACTTACAACTACAATTTCTAAAAATCAAGTGTCTTACTCCTAGCATCTAGAATAACTCAAAATAAAGTTCCATAAAATTCCAAAATGAATGAAAGAAAAAGTCACTAATTTTATTTCTGTATTCATTAAGTGAATTCATACATTGAGAGGACGAAAGTGTCTCACAAGTTAGTAAGCACAAGTCACATTAAGTACTACGAAGACATTAAAATGAAATGTTTTAAAGGATGACTAAGTGGAATAGTTGACAAGTTTAGATGAGGTGATCAGGGAAAACTTTTTTTTTTTCCTTTTGTAATAGGTGGTTCTTTTATTTTTTTAATTTTTTTCTCTTTTATTTATTTATTTTTTATTATTTAAATTTTATTTTTATATTCCCCATACAATTACAACCCCCTTATTTTGACCCCAAGCCCTCCATTCCCTGCCCCCACCCCCCACAGAATGTCTCTGGTTCATAGTTGTTTCTTGATTTTGATATTTCTTTCTTATAGTTATTCTTTTTCCTGGTCCCTTATTTAAGTTCTCTAGATTCCTGCTATGAGTGAGATCATCCGGTATTTTTCTTTTTCTTTCTGGCTTATTTCGCTGAGCATGATCCCTTCCGGCTCCATCCATGTTGCTGCAAATTGCATGTGTTTATCTTTTTTGAATGCTGAGTAGTATTCCATGGTGTATATGTACCACATCTTCTTGATCCAGTCATCTATTTTTGGGCATTTGGGTTGTTTCCAAAGCTTAGCTATTGTAAATAGGGCTGCTATAAACATAGGGGTGCAGGTGCTTTTTGGAATTGATGTTTCTGTGTCCTTTGGGTAAATACCTAGGAGTGGAATTGCTGGATCATATGGAAGCTCTATGTTTAGTAAGTCCAGAAATCTCCACACAGCTCTCCATAGTGGTTGGACCAGTTTGCACTCCCACCAACAGTGCAGGAGAGTTCCTTTTTCTCCACAACCTTGCCAACATTTGTTGTTGCTAGTTTTTTTAATATGGGCCATTCTCACTGGTGTAATTTGGTATCTCATGGTAGTTTTGATTTGCATTTGATCAGGGAAAACTTTTTGATGATATGATATTAGTTGAGATCTGAAAGATGAGAAGAGGCCAATATGTGGTTTTCTAGGGTGACTGTAGTATTCTAGGAGATAGTGTGTTCACAAGTCTGACATCAGGAGCTCACTTGGTGTGGACAAGCAAACAAAGAGAACCCCCCCACCCTAAAAAAAAAAAGCAGAAATAAATTTGAAATGCCTGAAACATCAGCAACAAAGAAGGAACTAGTACACAGTGAGGCTGGAGAGGTTGACAAATACCCGGTCACATGAAATTCTGGTAGAGCATGGAAATTCTTTCTCCAAGAACAATTGGAAGATGGGAATCTTAGTCATGCAATAAATGAGTAATCAGATATAAGGTGTTGATTTCTTACCCCTCAGGCACTGTTTACTTATTTCACTTGGCTTAACTTAGCTAATGCAGAGCAATTTTTTGAGGACTGATATGTTAAATGTTTCCCAAAGCTATTCTGCTAATGAGGAGTGCCAGGATTTGAAGTGGGCACTCTGGTTTCATAGTCTTTGTCAACTTCCTTAAACTTAAAGCTCTTTATGGAACTGTGAATGTAACATGCTAAGGAAGTTGGGGAACAGAATGCAGCTGGTATAACAATAACTCATTGATGTCATAATGACCACATGGCACTGGCTAAAATTCTGGGGTACAGAAATGAAGAAGATATTGACTTTTTCCCTAAAGAACTCACATATATATAAATATTTATATTGGAAGTGGACCTCTTTGGTGTATTTTACGAGTGCTCATTGATATCCAGTCATCGTCTCATTTGTGGGCCCATTTGCAGTGACGTTGGACCATGTGACTAATTTTGTCTATGGATTTTGAGTGTGTCTCTTTCTGGCTGAGGCATCAAAAGCTCTTGCACATTGGTTCAGTTTCTTCTCCTTCCTTGAAATGATTGAGGAAGCCTTATGTGGCCATGGCACAGACACAGTTGGAAGCAGTGTGGTGACTAATAAAGTCATTTGATGGAGAAGAACCATCCTGGGAAGTTAACAGACTCACATCAAGTTTTTTATAAGCAAGAAATACTTTGCTGGGATAACTGCTAAGATTTCGGACTGTACTTGTTACCATTGCCAGGCAGAGATTATGCTGTATTTCTACTTTAAAAACATATGTGAGCTACAAGAGACAAACAATTTTGGCTAGTAAAATGAACATGTATCACAGAAGAAGGAATTTTTTAATTGTGTATACAAGATTAGAATGACTTAAAGCTCTTTATGGGACAGTCAGAAAGATTAAGCATGAGTTGAATAATGATCAGGAAGGCTATCATAGGAAATATATCAATTGAGTACAGAAAGCATAATTGAAAGTAAAAAAATACATTTGAAAGACAGAATTAAGGCCATGTGGCTAAAATGTCTGGGAATTAGTATAACATAATAAGAAACTAAAGGCTAATGATAGTGAGCTGTGAATGAAAAGATAGATTAGGGGCCACTTAATAAAAGGTACAATAAACCTAAGGACCTTGAACTTGACTTTGTGGAATCTGAGAGAGTAAGAGGTTTTGATGGAGGAAACATTTGCTCCAACCACTCAAGGACATTTAATGAATTGTCTGTAGAAATTATGATTTATTCCTTACCCAGTGTTGGTTGCAAACACAAATGAGATTTTATATTGCTCTGAGATGATTTGTTTAGGTGATTTTAAGTGTAAATCTGATGAATAAAAATACTATTAGAGCAGACTCACAGTGGAAATTATTTTTCTTCAGTGTGCAAGGTAGCTAAGGCTAAGACTTGTAGTAGGAAGTGGGAAGGAATAGACATAGGGGAAGTACTAACTGAGTTATGAGCTGGGCTCTGGGACTGCATGTAGACTGTGCCTAGGAAAACAACTCAGGCCACAATGTGACTAAGGTCTGTAGTAATGATCCAGAAGAGAAAAATTGGGGCTCAAATTAAACAGCAGTAGTGCGCACATGCAACTTGGAGATGAACTGAGTGGGTCAGAAGATCTTGGATGTGTACAAGTGTCTTCTTTGCGTATCTAAATGAAATGACATATATCATTAAATGTTCCCGGTGAGATAGAAGTAGTATATTTGAAGAACCATAAAGATCCGCTGATCTGTTTCAGTCTAAGAGTATAGGATACATGGTAGAAACACTGAACTAGAGGGAGACAGTCTTGCTTCTGATCATAACGTTTTTTCCTATACTTGGTCCTCTTCTGAGACATGAAAGATCTTAACAAAATTAACCCTCTGGATAACAGCACTGGTGTTATTAAGAATAGGACGAAGGGGACTACCTGGTGGCCTTGGGGTTAAGTCTCAGTGTTTTCACAGGGACAGCCCACCGCCACGGTCTGAATTTGATCATGGCTACATGGCGCAGCAGACCTCTCCTTTCTCACCTGCTGCTCCCCTCAGCAGTGTATTTCAGCAGATCTGCCTCTTCTGCTCCCTACTCTGTCTCTGGTGAATGCTTTTACCCCTCTACTTCTAGCCCATACCACAGTTCTTCCATGCATAAATAAATAAATAAGACCTTTTTTAAAAAAGAATAGGATGGAAAAAATAAGTAGTTATTTTTTCATTTATAAATTTGTATAGGTAAAAAAAAACTCATCATAAATAATACTATATTATTTTCAAGTATATAGAGAAGTCATTATGAATAAAATATAAATCACTAAAAATTATACTGCATACTTACTTTTGTCATCACTGTAATTTTTTAATTACCTGACAATAAAAATACAATTATTATCATGAGCAGGATCTGCAAAGTTTTGGATATTATAAAAAAAAATCCTGACCATGGAAAGGTTGAGATTTTCTGCTCTGTTTCCTAGAAAGTTATTTATGTCACTGATACATAGCATTATATATCTGAGGGAATCTGAAATTAGCAAAATTATTTAGTAAATTAGTAAAATTCACTGTCTGACTTTGAATATACAGAAAAAAAAAGACCAGAGAGGGAGATGATCTTGCTTTGCATAGACCATAGTATAATATCTGCATATTTAAACAGGACAACTATTAACCAGGAGTTCTGAGGATCTAGTAACTTTTAAAGATTATAAATCTGTGTGTATGGTGGGGAGGAGGAAGGTAGAAGTGGTGAGGTAGGGACTGTAGGAGGAATAGGAGGGATATACAAAGACTTCAATGGACTTCTTAGCATGTGCCTCTGGAGGAAATCAGCAAGTTTGCCAGCTGTTCACAGCATTTTTAGATAAGTTTTTCATTTGAAACCTCTAGATTCTATACTTCATGTTGCTTGTGAAGGCATCTGTTACAAACCATGTTGAAAATAGTTTTTTATTTTTTCCCTACCTGAGAATTGGATCCTTTGTGAGATGTTAACTGCAAACGTAGCATAACTTTGCTGAAAACATGTTGCTCAATGGAAGTACCAGAAGGTGATGCATTTTATTGTTATTTCACTGAAAAGTCAAGGAGGGTTTAAGTAAATGTTGTCCTAATAAATTGTATCGGGGAATCTGTAACTTCACTCAGTGGAAAAATCCAAAATAAGCAATTAGCAAAGGCACTGTTTGTTAAGAATGACATTTCCCTGGAAGTCAGTTGTTGCTATCCGCATGCACATTCTCCTACCACTTGTGCCTCTGACTCTGGATTAGCAATCAGTTAACACCAAGTAGCTGCTGATTTCAGTTTGCAGAGCTTTCTTTGTTAACATCTCCAGATACTGTATAAGGCTTTCCATTGGCATCAAAATTTCATTAAGTATTGTCAGTTTGCCTTAGCTTTGACTTTGATTATTTGAATTTCAACTGCCTTTAGGGAGAAAAATACGGAAGTATATTACTCACCACTTCACATCTGTTGCAGTTTAAAAGACTTGGTTGCCAAGAATTTTATGAAGCATCACTTAATAATGATTCAGGAAATGATTAGTCTATGCATCTTAAGCTCAAAGTGAAGGGCACCCTCTGTTGTCCATCTTGCTGTGATGTTTCCTCTTACAGTTTCTTCTAAAATGGACACTGGATAGATAAATGGATAACATAAATACACATAAGAGAATCCTTCAATGTTCTGTTAGAGTATTACAGTAGAGGGAAAAGTGGTCTGAAAATACAGACCCAGAAACTAATAATCAACTTCTGTCAATTAACTGAGATTTCTGAAGTTACTTGCTTATCTCTGGGTGTCAGTTTTATACTTTGGGAAATGAAGTGGTTAATAACTGCACAATGTACATTTGTAAAGATTTTATTTTTGCAATTTGTTAATTGCATTTGAAGTGCAAATGAAGTTTGCTAACATTTTTTGTTTTTATTTTTTGCAATTTTAAGATGCAATTATTATTATTAACATTACACTATCATAAGGTCATTGGAATTGTTAATTATATCTTGTACATTTAAATATTGGGCTGAAAATTGGTGCTTCATGAAATTGCTTCTTTAAACTTTCCCCTTATATGACTCCTACGCTCTTCCCTCCCAATTCTCTGCCACATGTCTCCCATCACCTTATTATTTCTAAATCTCTTGCACCTATGAAATTTGTAATGCCACTTTATTATTCATCTGAGATTTGAGTCTTAATGATTTCTAATTGTCTGCACACTAGATCTCTATTTTTAACATACAACTCATTAATTTTTATTGTTTTCAATTATCACACTATAAGAATATCCTCAAGTATTTATTCTAGTTTTACCAAATCTTAAGTATCATGTTTTCAGATAGTTACTACGTTGTCCCACTTGTGTAGTACACAGCATGTCAAACTCATAACCTTTATCCCAAATCTGCTTCATGTTTGATCCCTTTGGTAACACTACAAATAGCGTAATATTTTTACATTGGGAGTCAGCTAATACTTTGCTGACTCATTACAACTGAGTAAATCATTGTTTCTACATATTTTCAGTGGAGAGTTAATGTAATCTTTTTAGTAGATGTAACATGCATGTATATTTGCTATAAATACATATTAAAAATATAAAATATCTGTGAACTCGTATTCATACTTCCTATACAAATTTTAGAATACATTTTACAACTTCCTTTTACATTTCATATTACAATTCTGTGATTTCTCATTTTCTGTATTTCTTGTCTCAGGATAGGAATTCTAGCACTATTACAATGAATATTATTTAAAAAAACAATTTTTTTCATTAGTTGTTCCCATTCATCTTATCTTTTTAAAAATACAGTTACTTTTGGAGGACAATGGGTGCCTTGGTGGTGGGTATGGAGTGGTGTAATGAATCTGACCCTGTAACCCTGAGTCACGTACAGTGTTATAAGCCAATATTGCCTCCATAAAAAAGTAATACAATTAAAAACAAATATAAAACATTTTTATTCTGTCCTATATGTGCATTGCCAGAGCATTTAATGTCTCTTTTAAAAATCATTATTTAACATTAATTCTACAAATTATTATATATTCAATGACCACTATAAGTCCTCGAGAGTACATATATTATTACATATAATATATATTAAATATTATATATAATATATTATCTTATACATAATATACATAATATATTATCTGAATATACATATAACTGAAAATACATATTTATGCAGAAGTGCATATTCATCTTTTTTACATAAGAATATTTTCAATTATTGGAATTAACTTCTGTATTTTCAGATACAACTGAAAAGATCATTAGTTAACAATAGCATAAAAATTATTGCAATATATACTGTATCAATTTATTAATCCACTTGTACTAGCGAAATTCCAAATCAAGCTTAATGAGGTCAAGGGAAGAGCACATGGGGCTGTGAGGATGGTGCACGGGTGAACTGGTGGTGGAAGTTCTATGGGGACTACACCTGAGAGGAGAAAGCAAATATTGTTAAAAAATGAACAATGATGTAAAATATGTATAAAAATAAAAAAAATAAAAGGAAACAAAAATTTCTGCTTAAAGCTTATTAAGCATACTTTTCAAAAATATAATATATTTTTGTATTTTATTTGAAAATATTTTCCCTTCAGCAATAAATGTTTAGAGTTAGTTCTAAATAATATTTTCAAAAAGCACAGTTAAACAAATATTTTCATAGGTCTACTACATTGTCCTTAAAATAGGTATGTGCTTCAGTTACTGGACATGTAAAGAAAATTGAATTAGAGACTATTGACCTGTTAAAGGATAAGCTCTGGCAATACTAATATAATAAAAATAAACTTCAAAATTTTAAAAGCTTCTTTGAACAAAACCCAGTAAGAATCAGGCAGTGTCAAACTAGACGTGGTTAGAAGTGCTCCACCATCAAGAGCTGAGGCAAGACATAGCAAAGAAGTAGAAGCAAAGTAAGGAAAATATTTGATTACTAGCTTAAGCAGTTACATTAAATGGAAAAAGTCTGGTTGGTTGCTTGTGATTGATTGTCCTTAGGTTTTGATTTCTTAACCTTGGAGCATTTTCATGCTTAGGGTGGTTTGCTTGCACAGATTGCTAAGATATTAAAACACCTCTGTCTATGAACCTCCTTGTTTATTTAATTTAATAGATTTTACCTAAATGTTCACTAATAATTTAAATAAGTACTATATGTAGATTCTTGTTGTCAAGTTGCCTTTTTTCTTGTTCATAGATGTTCTATAGTCAATAAGAAGGAGCAAGAGAGGAATGTCTGTTTTGTCTTTGGTTGTTTATTTTTTTTCTCGAATGCTATCATTTATTTACTCTTTGATATTTTTTATTGAAAAACTCATTTTAAAAAGGAGAGAAAGACCCATCATTGTTGCTCAATAAAGAATGACTATTTTATGTCATGTGAATCATAAGAAAGTCAGTATTTATTAGTTTTCTCCTGTCAAGGCACTTTTACTGGTGTCTCCCAGAGTTCATGTTCTAAAACAGCTGGATCATGAGAAGCTGTGGTGACACCTGAATTGTTCCACTCAGGTACAACTCTAGTTACCCTCTCAGAAATGTGTGCTGGAATTTTTTTGGGGGGAAATTTTTTATAAAACATTACAATGTATAAAAGTTAGTACATGAGGGCCTCCCCGGTGGCGCAGCGGTTGAGCGCTGGGTTGCGAAGCTGCCCGCGGCCTCTGCGGCGCCGGTTCGATCCCCAGCTGCTCCCCGGCCACCAAAGGAGGGTCCCACATGGCGCGCAGACCTCTCCTGCCGCCCGCTGCTCCCCTCAGCAGTGTACTTCCGTCCTTCTGCCTGCTCTGCTCCCCGCTCTGGCTCTGGTGAATTCTCTCACCCTCCGGCGCTTCTGACTATACCCAGTGCATGTATAAACAAAAAAAACAAACAAACAAATAAATAAATAAATAAAACATGCCTCTATTTAAAAAAAAAAAAAAAGTTAGTACATGAAAATAAGAATAATAATGAAAATAAAAATTTAAGGCATGAATATTGCAATCAAGCTGATTTGATATACCTTACAACTATGAGAATGGCCCTTAGTAAAATAAAAAGAAAAGAAAAGAAAACAAAAGAAAACAAAACAAAACAAAAAGCAAAACAAAACTAGAAACAACAAATGCTGGAGAGGATGTGGAGAAAAAGGAACCCTCTTACACTGCTGGTGGGAATGCAAACTGGTCCAGCCATTACAGAAAGCTGTATGGAATTTCCTCAAAACACTAAAAATGAATCTACCGTATGATCCAGTGATTCTACTCCTAGGAATCTACCCAAAGGACACAAAAACAGTAATTCTAAAGGAAACCTGCATTCCTCTGTTTATTGCAGCATTATTTTACAATAACTAAAATATGGAAACAACATAAGTGCTCCAAAATAGACAAATGGATCAAGGAGATGTGGTATATCTACTCCATGGAATACTACTCAGTGATCAAAAAAGATGAATTTGTGCCATTTGCAGAAACACATATAGAATTGAAAGGGATTATGTTAAGTGAAATAAGTCATAAGGAAAAATATAAATTTCAGATGATTTCATTTATATGTGGAATATAGTGAAACCAAACAAATGGTCAGGAAAAAAACAAAATTTGCAAGCTGACCATAGATCTGAGGCATACAGCAGAGGGAGAGGAAGGAGTCAAAACAGGGGAGGGAAGAGCACAAGGGACTATGTTGATGGTTCATGGGTGCTACAGTCGTAGGAGATTTATGGCAACTACACCTGAGGGGAGAAATCAAATACTATCCAAAAATTAACAACAATATAAAACTTAAATGAATTAAAAAAAGATTTGATTTCCAGTAGTGCAAAAAGCAGATTTTATTAATACTTCTTGTATGAATGAGTGAATCAGTCATTCAAGCTTATAATAAATCTTAGTTATAGTCCTTATAGATTATGTAACATTAGACATGTTAGTTGGATACTAAAAACACAGAAAAACTATTTTTAAGACAGGGACTAATTCACAGATTTGGAGTGAAGACAAATGGCACATTGTATGCAAACATCTGAAAAAGAGCCCTAGACAGAATAGTCGATAAACATTTCTTTGTCTTTTATTTTTATTGAAGACATTTGATTCATTTTTTAAGCAATATGCTGTCAAAAACACTGTCAAGCAATATATGATTTTGAATAAGGGCATTTATTTTTGCATTACCAAAGAATTGGGCTTCCAACCAGACAAAGGCCTTACTCTTTCCAAGGTTTAATCTGGGAAATAGCTTGGAGTTTTTCAAACTATAAAGCTGTTTGGAGAATTTTAAGACTCTAAGTAGATATGTAGGAAGGCATTTCTTGAACATCTTGAATGAAACATAACTTGGAACTTTTCAAGGAGACTATTATACAGAATATTCACAGGCGCAAAGAAACCTTTCCTTTATATAAGTTTTCTCATATGCAATGAAGAAGTTACTGAAACAACATATATATTTTTTCATTAAAAATTATTAACATTGGGCCTCCCCGGTGGCGCAGCGGTTGAGCGCTGGGTTGCGAAGCTGCCCGCAGCATCTTCAGCACCAGTTCGATCCCCGGCCTCTGGATGAGGGTCCCCATGGCGCGCAGACCTCTCCTGCCGCCCGCTGCTCCCCTCAGGAGTGTACTTCGGTCCTTCCGCCTGTTCTGTTTCCTGCTCTGGCTCTCGTGAATTCTCTCACCGTCCCACGCTTCTGACTGTACCCAGTGCTTGTATGTATGTATGCATGTATAAATAAATAAATACAAATAACTCTTTAAAAAATTATTAACATTAATTCAAAATATCATTTACTCTGGTAACAACAGAATTAGAACTAGCTAGCATTAGTTTTGCGCAGTTTACAATATATGAGATGACATTGCATTGAGGACAATGACAGGAAGGGTTACATAACATAAATCCTGGGTTAGTGAGCCAAAGATCATTATGTGTACAATTCCTATAAAGCAGTTTGATTCTTCACTAGCATATTTTGCTTGAAAAGATTTTGCGATCTGTAAACATTTTTTAAAATTTTTTCATTATTGAGATAACATTAGTGTACAGTACTGTATATGATTTAGGGGAGTAAGTTCACTCATTTTCAGGTGTATATTACCACAGCACTCACACTCCCACCATCAAAGCACACAAAATCCTTGACTCTAGGCCATTAAGCCCACTCAAAGCTTTGTTTTTCTCTCACCCTCTTGCCTACTCTAATAGCCTAAATTCTGCAGTCATTTTTCTAGCGTTTTATTTGTTTGTTTTCATTTTATCAACTCCTTTATTTCCCGCCCTCTGTATTCCACATATATGTGGTATTTGTCTTCCCTTTCTTTTTTTTTTTTAAATTTATTTATTTATTTATATAAGCACTGGGTACAGTCAGAAGCGTGGGACGGTGAGAGAATTCAACAGAGCCAGAGCAGGAAACAGAACAGGCGGAAGGACAGAAGTACACTGCTGAGGGGAGCAGCAGGCGGCAGGAGAGGTCTGCGCGCCATGTGGGACCCTCACCCGGTGGCCAGGGATCAAACAGGTGCTGCAGAGGCTGCACGGCTTCGCAACCCAGCACTCAGTCGCTGCGCCACCGGGGAGGTCCTCTTTCTGACTTATTTCACCTAGCATAATCCCCTTCAATTCCGTCCATGATGCCCCAAATGACATGAGTTCATCCTTTTTTCCTAAGTATTCCATTGTATACACATAACACACATTCTTACCCCACCGCTCCGTCAGTGGACATTCATGTTGTTTCCATAGCTTAACTATTCTACAGAGTGCAGCAAAGAACATAGGAGTGTATACATCCCTTTGAAATAGAGATTTTGTATTCCTTGGGTGGATACCTAGCGGTGGAATTGCTAGATCATATGGTAGATCTATTTTAAATATTTTGAAAAGATTCCATACTAATTTCCATAGGGGCTAGATCAATCTGCAAGTCCACCAGCAGTGTCTGAGGGTTCCTTTTTTTCTATAACCTTACCAACATTTGTTGTTACTGCTTTTTTTTTTTCTTTTTTAAATATATATGGGACATTCTCATAGGTTTGAGGTGGTATCATATTGTGGTTTTGATATGTATTTCCCTGAGATAAATGTTGTTGAGCATTTTTTCATGTTTCTGTTGGGCATCTGTATGTCTCCTTTAGAAAAGTATCTATTTAACTCTTCTTCCCATTTCTTGATTGGGTTCTTTGTTTTGTTTTTGTTGTATTGTAACAGTTCTTTGTAGATATTGGATATTAGACCCTTGTCAGATGTACAATGTGCAAATATTTTCTCCCATACATTAGGGTGTCTGTTTGTTTTAATGGTAGTTTCTTTTGCTGTTCAAAAGTTTTTTTGCTTAATTTTGTACCATTTTTAATTTTTGCTTTAGTTTTGCATGCCTTTGTAGTGGAGTCCCCAAGACATCCTTGAAGCCAATGCTTTGTTGATTATGTTTTCTTCTATTTTTTTTTTTATGGTTTCTGGTCTTACATCCAAATCTTTAATCCATTTTGAGTTACTTTTTGTGTATGGAATGAGTGGTATAGTTTCATTAATCTGCATGTGGCTGTTGATGTTCCCAGTCCATGTATTGAAGGGAATTTCCTATCTCCATTGTATGCTTTTGAATCCTTTGTCATAGATTAACTGTCCATACAAATATGGGTTTATTTATGGATTTTCAATTCTATCACATTGGTCTGTGTGTCTATTTTTATTCCAATACCATGCTGCTTTAATTACTATAGATTTTCAGTATAGTTTCAGTTTAACTTTTCAGTATAGTTCGAAGTCTGGGAGTGTGATACCTCCATTCTTATTCTTTTTTGTTAAGATAGTTTTGACTATTCAGCATCTTTCTGTCATTCAATAATGTTGTTTCAATAATGTTTGCTTTATTTCTTTTAAGAATTCCATTGAAACTTTAATAGGGATTGCACTGAATCTATATATTGCTATCAGTAAATGGACCTTTTAACAATGTTAATTCTTCCTATTCATGAGCATGGGATAGTCTTTCATTTCCTATCTTGTTTTCTATTTCTTTGAACAGTGTCTTATAACTGTCATTTGAATAGATCTTTCACCTTCTGTCTTTGGTTTACTGCTAGGTAGTTAATACATTTTTATTACACTTTAATGGAATTTTATTGATTTTGCTACCCTCTATTTATTATTTGCATATAGGAATGCAATAGACTTCTGTAAAATGAAGACCACATGAGAGACTTATGGGACAGCATCAATAGGAACAATATTTACATCATAGGGGTTCCAGAAGGAGAAGAGAAAGAGACAGACATCCTATTTGAAGGAAGAATAACTGAGAACTTCCAAAGAGTGGAAAAAAAATAGTCATCTAGTTATTTTAAATCTACTCCTAAAACCATTTCTGAAACACTTCTATCTCTCCCTGTACACCTGTCTTCAATTTGGTAGACAGTATAGGGTTTTCCAGTTATACAACTCATGTTTTCAGACATCTACTCATGTAAGCCATGTGTACTCTACCTAGAACAGTATTTTAATGTTTTTTTTTAATGTATGGTAAAATATTATTTTACTTTTTTAAAAAAATGGGATGCAACCTATCCTTACAATCTTAGTCAAAATCTTGCTTCTATGGGAAGCCCTCCCTAAACATTCAGGCAAAATTTTCTCTCCTCCTGTGTTCTGTTATTGGTTTCTTTTGTTGTATTCTGGGTGCCTTCATGTCAAGAGTCATATCTTCTTCCTAATTATATTACTATGCAATATTTTCATGAAGTTATAGTTTGTACAAGCAAAAAGTTTTTGCTGATACTGGTGAGTAACCAAATAAACAACACTATTTTTTCCAGTTAATTGATTTCAATGAGTATACATTTATTATTTCGTTTAGTGTCATGCACATAGAATTGGTTCCAAATCAGTTGAATTGGATTTATAACTTAAAAATATAAATAACTTTCCATTCTCTACCTCTAACTCATCCAGTAAAATCTGTTTGCATAGTATAAGCATTAATTTAGGTTTTACACAGACATATGGAGAAAGAGTAATCAAATATAAGATAGAATAAAAAATTATATGTATTATAACATGTAAATTTTATATGTAATTATTATATAATTAACATATATTAATTGCTCTATTTTTTTCAATTTTCTCACACCATATTATGTCTTTCATTAAGCATATGTACACACATATGCTTGTATGTGATATATAATATTACATATTGTATGTGTATATATATATACGTTGCAATTGAAGATTTTAGTGAGACTAAGTTTCATGAGGAAAGAAACATGTTTGTGCATCACAGCTGTATTCCTAATCTAAAGTAAAATATTTGCCCTTGTTTCCCTTACCCGAGATCTTGTATGCATAAATAAATAAATCCATTTAAAAAATTATTTCAATCTCATCTTAAGTACTAACTTCTTTTTTCAATCCAACCAGGAGCAACCAATATTTTATCCTCAGTCCTTAATTGACATTCCTTTTGATTACAGCTACATAAATTCTTAAGTGCTTGGGCTTTTCGGTATACTGGCACAATTTAAATAGCACATGGGGTTAATCTCATTTGTGTGTATCTTGCAACCCAAGGGCACCTTAAAGCTAACGCAATGCATAAGGGCCCTCTGGCATTAGATGCTTCTTTTACACTACTCTAGTGTAGCAGCTTTGAAGTCATTTGAACTCACCTGTGATGTCAAGTGTCTCAATTATACTCAATTGTTCTGTTGTTCTCTAAAGAAACAGTGCTTTTAATATATGATAATACTCAATTTTGTAACTTTGTGATATTAGTTTATTTTCTTCCTGTAAATATTATACAAATATGGAAAAATATCTTGACATGAAAGTAAACTTTTGTTTCACAATAGAATTTTGTGAAAATAAAATTATGTTCTTCTGACATCTACATATTTTATTGACCTAGTCTATTGATTAATATTTTCAAGATTTGTGCCTGTCAACATTTAGGTTACTGCACTGCATATTTATTCTCTCAAATAATGGACTTTAAGAAGGTTTCTTAACTGAGGTCTTAACAAAAAGTAACTGCATTCTTAATTATTTTTTACTTCTCTCACACCTTGTTGATGACTTTCACCAATTGAGTACACATGTGTGTATGTGAGATAATCTGTATAAATATTAGCTATAATTTAACTATTACTGTACCCCAGGGAAGATTTAAGATTGTTTAAGGAGGTTGTATTTTAAGTATATACTTAAGGTAGGTATGCATAATTTTCATATCTATTTCACCTTTTTCAACTTTGGTCATTGGACAGATATCCTAAAATGAGATTTAAAAAGATTTGCAAAATATACCAAAAAATCACATATATGTGCATGATGCCTCTCCTTTCAATAACAAATAAAAAGGCAGCAAGCAAGTCAATGAGCTAAGACCCCATCCCATTCCCTAGGATCAAAAAGTTAGCAGGAACTCCCTAGGGGAGATGTGCTGTTTCTTCTCTGGTTTTAATGAAAGAATTATAAGAACATCATTAGCAAATCCCCTCCTGCGTGGATAGCTCCTTGACATATCTACAGAGTGCTTCAGGAAAAAGAGCAGCAGCATAATTAAGATTTAATCTCCCCCCTTCATCTTAGAAATATGTTTTTAAAAAGTAATTGACAATTGTGGACTTAGTTATAGATAACCAAAAACTAACAAATAAACTGGGATCTAACACATGGGATCACAACTTCTAACCAGCACTAAGTTAGTGCTGAAAATGATTTGACACGTTTTCTTCAAAAATCTATTGCTTGACTTGGTAAATATTTAGCTAGTCAAGAGTGCTCAGTTTTCCCTGGTGGTGAGGATTTGATTTCATATTTGGGATTAAACTAATCTCTACAAGTAAAATTATAGCCAAAGTCCTCAGAGGCTGAGGTGCTGAATTATAATTATTATTATTTTTGTTTCATATTAGAGTCTAAACATTATGGCTGGATTGATTTCTACGTAGGAGGAATTTAAAGACCACAACCGGTAGAAAAGCGAATGTGCTAGAAAGTTAACCTGAATCCAATTTTGCTTAGAAAGACTGTGAGATGATTTGTTTACTTGATGTGGTTTGGGAGGAGGACCAATAGAAAACTTGGAGGATATTTTCCTGTGTCAAATTACCACTGCTAAACCACCCCTTGCCATTAACACTAGTTTTCAGTTAATGTGCATTTACAAGTTGATTAAAGTCCTGCCTTATGCAACATTTCACCAGGAGTCAAATGTATTCTTATAGTATCCTACATTTTCTCCATATAGGACTTAACAACACATAATTTATTAGCACCCCCTATTAACTTCTAGTTACCCCCCTCTTTGTCCATGAGTCAGAAACAAGGTTTCAATCCAACTGTAGCCCAAAACTATCCAAGGACCTGGCACTTATGTCCCTGAAATTGTTGTTGAATAAAGCAATCATGAAAAGAATATAGAGGTAATTCCCAAAACCATTGTGCCCAGAATGTGCCTCAAAACTTTCTTAACATTTCCTTAAATAAAAGAAAGCTGTATCAACAGCACACACAGCACAAAGCATTTTCAGAACTGGAATTTCTCTTGACTGTATTCCTTAAAAAAAAAAAAAAAAAAACAACTAGAATTTGAAAGATAGCCTTGGAGCTAGTCATGCTTTCCTTACCATGTTTGGTACTGAACAAGGCAACTGGGCAAATGAGTTTTTCTTTTTATGGTTTTTTGAGGTGTGCATAGAGGATTGTAATAAAGAAATTTATGAATATAGTCTTAATGACCAGCTTCCAGAACTCAAAAAGTTATCACTGGAATAAAATGTTGTGTTGAGTTACTTATGATGCTATCCTTGTATTTGAATTAACATTTATTTACAATGGAATGAAATACAGAAATACCTAGAAAAATACTGTGAAAACAAAAGGTGCCTCTGTCCACGGAAGCTTTTCTAAGTATTCAGAACAGAACATTCATTTAACAATAAAAATAACAATAACTCTTATTTACTGAAAGCTCATTCTGTATCAGTTCTTTTATATAGTTTATATTACTTGATCCTTAGAAGAGCACAATGAATTTGGAATTATCAATTTTGTCCTTTTTAGAAATGACAAAACTAAAGCAGAGAGAGGTAACAGCCCCAAGGTGACACAAGATATGAGTCATGAGTGAGATTTAAACTTTAATCTGATTCCCAGACTTATGTTTATAATCACTATAGTATTGTGGACTTAATTCCAGATGATTAAACATCAGTTTTTAAGAAGATGATGAAATGTAATATAGTGATTATTTATTTTTATACAATAAAACCAAGGGTTTTTGAGGTGTGCATAAATTTACTTGTGTGCTATAGTGACCTCGAAAATTCCAAAAAGTTATGAGATAAATAAATGATAAACATAGTAATCTTTAGCACCATTTATGCAGTTTCTTGTACAAAATTAATTGCACACCTTTTTTCTTCCCCACAGCATTTAACTTTTCTTTTTTTTAAATTCCATTTGCCAAGCGCTGGTTTGGAGCCTGGAATATTAAACTGTCATCTCACAACCAAAAAAGGACAAGAGTAAAATGAAAATGGATCTCATCCCAAATAACTAAAAGTTTTTTTGGCATTGTTTAATATTTGGAGGGAAATACGTGAGCTGTAATATAACAGAGCAGAAAGCCCCTCGCTGTCATGGTTTGACTACTGCTTTTAACCTCAGAATTAAACAGAGCAGAACAGGACACATTTCTTACAGTGCACAATGAAGTAATATTCTGTCTCAGAGCACCATTTTTGGAGTCAAGTACATTATCTTTAAATCTCCTCTTTTTCTTTTCTAAACCTTAAGGACATCTTGCTGAGTTTTTACACAGCCCAGTTCTTAGTTTATTTAAAGAATATTTCCTTTGCATTGGTAAATTCCTAACTGCATGTTCTGTTGAAAATATAGATTGAAAACTTTTATAAGATCTATTTGGGAGAATAATGTTTTCAAAGATAAAATTTAGAGTAATGTTTCAAAATATGGTATTTAAAGAGTTAGAGCTAAATGTCAACTACATGGAACAAACTTTGCAACTTGCAGCAGATAATTTTTTATCTCCACCCTTTTTGCTGTTTTTTGTTTGTTTGTTTATTTGTTTGTTTTTAAGTTAAAAAAAATAGATGTTGAGTAGGAAATTCTCCTGCCTTTCAAGCTGTGTTTCCTTACCTTTGTCCCCTCTTAGTTTGCATTTCAAGAGACATTTGCATGAAAACAATTACTGTGCATTTGAAGCTCTATCTGTTTAATTTCTGATAGATTGGGCTCCAAAACTGTAGAAATACATGATCCCAGGGCAGCTCCTCCTTTCTTCTGCACCATAGCCCCTGCTAAATCCTAATCATCCTTAAAAAATCAATTTACCTTCCTTATGGAAACTCTCCTGACACTTAATCTGGACAGATGCCTTGCCATGTTCTACCATAGCATCTTGTGATCCCATCCTCATGATACCTGTCACATTATTGCAACCGATTATTTAAATATTTATAAACCCCATGAAAATAAGGAACACAATTTTGTCTATATCCTTTACTTCCTATAGTGTCTCACAGTTAATAAGTGTGCAATAAACACTTATGATGTGAGTGAGTGAGTAAATATTTTCCAGTTCTCTGTGTGCAGTACTTTGTTAGACTTTGTTGGGGAATCCACTAAAGGTAAAGACATTGTCCAGTAGTTATTTGCATTTCTGGATAGGTCAATGAGTGATGCTTACCTGCAGTACAAATAGTGGAGGAGGTGTAGGGGTGCAGAAATAGAGGTAGGAATCTCTGAAGAACAAGCATCACAAACAAAGGCACAGAAGTAGGATACTGAGCAAGAACATAAGAAAAGGTCTGAGGTGGCTTCTAGACCATATTAATCCTGGATCATTTCCATATTCCCTGCTATTCCCAGGTGTTAGGGGACTTCCAAGTATCATCCAAATATCACTTTTTTCATAATGCTTTGCATGACCCTTAGAAAGCTATGCCTTCAAGTCCCTTTAGAATTTTGTACTTTTCAAAAATGGAACTGACCTATATGAATAGTAGTCTTTTGGGTGCAAACCCTTGTATCTCTTCTACTCAACTGCAAAATCTCTTAGAGGAAGGTCTGTTTCTGACTCATGCCTGAATCTTGTGCCCACCATAGAAACTGAGGACATAGTAGGTGCATATTATTAGTATTAGTATTAATTTTATTCTTTGACTTTGGGACAATATCTTATCAATGGTGTATGATATGTGTTAAGTGAACGAGGCTCCTTTCTTTGTGTTTTGTCTACCGAATATCCAATTCTGTAGCTATTTGATTTTATTGTCCAGCATCTCTAGCCACTGGTAATTGATCACAAAGGCTTGAAAGCTTGTGTATGAAGTTTACATTATGTGAGAAACAAAGTGTTATTTCCACTACTTTAAAATCAAGAGCAAAATAGTTAAATTTTGAGTTTGAAGATAGAGGTAAAAATCATTTGTTGGATGAGAATTTTAAAACTTTGATTATAGAAATAGATTAGTGTTCTTTCTTGTTTTGCCATTTCCACCAACTGGAGAGAACTCACATACTCCTGAAAGAAACTTGAAACATCTGAAAGCACCAGTTCCCATGAAAATAGTGCATCAAGATTGTGCCTTTGGCTTTATGCTAGCAAGTACATTGCATGGCTTCTATAAGATAAACAGTCAGGAGACTTCTGTTTCTCATAAGTGTGATCTTGGTTAAATCAGTTAATTTATATAGATCTTATTCCTATAATTTTTTAGGCAATGAGTTTCAATTAAGTGATTTTTAAGATCTCTTCTAATATGACATTTCTAAGAATTTGTAACATTTTCAGAAAAACAAGGAGAGATGATTGACATACAACTCCTCTTTCCATATTACACTTGCAGCCAGTCTTATTGCAATGGGACTTATTATAGGTGAGCTTTCCATAAGGGAAAAAGCAAGGAAATTCATAGCATTATTTCCCTTTAGGTGTCTGCTTTATTCTACTGGTAAGATTTTTCCAATGTCTGTCAGTTGCATATATAGATGGTGTATATATATATATATATATATATATATAGGGGTGACAACCAAGAGGCTCAGATGAGCTCTTTCTTCTTTTAATAAATTCCATTGCAACTGTGTCATAATTTTATTTTATTTTATAGATTTATTTTTATTTATTTATTTTTACAAGCACTGGGTACAGTCAGAAGCGCGGGAGGGTGAGAGAATTCACCAGAGCCAGAGTGGGGAGCAGAACAGGCAGAAGGACCGAAGCGCACTGCTGAGGGGAGCAGCGGGCTGCAGGAGAGGTCTGCGCGCCACGTGGGACCCTCCTCTGGTGGCCGGGGAGCAGCCGGGAAGCAGCCGGGGCTCGAACTGGCGCGGCAGAGGCTGCGGGCAGCTTCGCAACCCGGTGCTCAACCGCTGCGCCACCGGGGAGGCCCATAATTTTAAATACCCAATTTCATGAATAGTTATATCCTTTTTAATAGAAGGAAAATTAAAAGATGTGTAATTTGTTTATATTTGAGAACACCACCTTTTATTTCTTCAGTTTTAAAGGTACTGAATGACATTAATTCACTTTGAGAAGTGGTGTTATAGGACAAGGAGAGGGGCAGCCCAAACCCTGCAAACCTGCCTATTTTAAATGGGTTCTGCCATCCGCCGCATCAACACAAAACACATGAGACTTTAATGGGAAGGAACTTTAATAAAACTAGGAAACAATACAGGTAAGGCAAAGAGTCTAGTTTCTAAATGAAGCACCCAAAGTTACCCGTCCCCTCGTGGGTAAAACTCCATCCATATGGGATCGGCCCAGAACAAGGCCCCAAAGCCTGCTACAAGTCTAAAGCATCTTCCAGTGGGGACCCACAGAAAAGGGTCACAAACAACCGGACAAGCCCGGAAGGAAAAGAGCAAAATCAACATCAAGATAAAAGCTGCCATTGTCACCTCCCCACGGGTCTCACCCACATCTGTGTCACCCAGTCCACAACCAAAAGACAAGCGCAGTTTCTTCACGTGTCTCTAGGCTCCATGCGCCTCCTCCAGGTCTCCTTCTGGCTCCATCCTGCTCCTTCCTTCCTCAGTCTCTTCTGCAGCTTCTCCTTTTCCTGCTCAGCTCCACCCTCCCTTGGGTGGGGCAGGGAACCTGGAACTTCCCCCTTTCCTGGGGACCACCCTGTTACAGTGGGAGGCAATGGAAAATGTTTTTGTTCTAAAATTTTTTTTAAGACACCCTTTCTGAAAGATGAAAATGCCAAAGAAGTCCATGAAAATAGAAGTAAAAATACACTGAATGTTTTGCTAGAGAAACGTATTTAAATACTGAAAGAGGATGACCGACAGAGAGAAGAATATGAAGTAAAGAGAGATAGTAGGAAGAACAAGTTTGTTGGTTTTTTCTTGTAAAATTTGGAAAATTGATTGGTCTATTTTTTGTAAGTAGTTGATTTTATTGAGTTTTTAATATATCGTATTACATTTTGATGATTTTAAACTTTAGAGGTTTTGGAAATTTTCAAATTGAAAATTCTATGAACTGGCACTGAATTTTTAAAATACATTTAATTTTATCTGTAATTTCTTTTTTTTTTAATAGAGGCATTTTTTAAATTATTTTGTTTTGTTTATATAAGCACTGTGTACAGTCAGAAGCACGGGAGGGTGAGAGAATTCACCAGAGCCAGAGCGGGAAGCAGAGCAGGCAGAAGGACTGAAGTACACTGCTGTGGGGAGCAGCGCGCGCCATGTGGGACCCTCCTCCGGTGGCCGGGGAGCAGCTGGGGATCGAACCGGCGCTGCAGAGGCTGCGGGCAGCTTCGCAACCCAGCGCTCAACCACTGCGCCACCGGGGAGGCCCTTATCTGTAATTTCTTAAACTGAAATCATGCTAACATTTTTGTAAGACCAGAGATTAAATTTTTTTGAACACACTAGTTTAAATTCATATTTAAATCTTTTTTTCATAGAACTCTTATCTCAGGCATTTTAATTCTCCATTCCAACTTTTTTTTTTTTAATATTTATTTATTTATTCAAGAACTGGAGAACAGTCAGAGATGCAGGAGGGTGAGAGAATTCATCAGAGACAGAGCGGGGAGCAGAACAGGCAGATGGACCGAAGACACTGCTGAGGGGAGCAGTGGGCGAGGCATGAGAGGCCCGTCTTCCTTTCCATGTGGGTTTCTCCCTGGTGAGCCGGGAATCTGTTAGGGGGAAAAGGATGTCCCATAGCAAATTCCATATAGGCTTTGTGGACTCCACCCCCACCCCAGGTCAAAGCCAAAGACACTGGGAACTCCAAATCCCATCACCACCAAAGGGAAGGTGGCTGGGACCTGAGGGTGTTATAGAGCAGCCCCGATATTAAACGGGTTCCTGGCTGTGGGTCCTCACCCGCGCGCTTTAAAGGGACTTATGAATACTCTACTACAGACACGCAAAAGGGTTAATAAAAGGTTTATTTACAAGAGAAAAAGAAATAAGGAAAATATACAACTTAGGGAGAAAATAGGGAAATAAAGTCTTTAATGCGTCCTACCCGATCCGACGACCTGGAAATCCAAAGTCACTCCCAGAGCTGGCCGGAGAGCCAAAATGGAGAGAGCCCCCAAAGCCCACGTGTCTGCCTTTTGTATCCACCTGGCTGCTTAACCCCACCCTCAGGTCCCAGCCACCTTCCCTTTGGTGGTGATGGGATTTGGAGTTCCCAGTGTCTTTGGCTTTGACCTGGGGTGGGGGTGGAGTCCACAAAGCCTATATGGAATTTGCTTTGGGACATCCTTTTCCCCCTAACAAGGGTGGGGTTAAGCAGCCAGGTGGATACAAAAGGCATAGGACTGTTGTGGGTGTGGTTTTGACCCAAACGTGGCCTCAACCATGAACTTCAGCAGTTTAATCCCTAACTTGAATTCTTTCAGTTTTTTTCGAACCGGCGTTGCAGAGGCTGCAGACGGTTTCACAGCGCAGCGCTCAACCCGCTGCGCCGCCAGGGAGGCCCATTCCAACATGTTTTAAGAAAAAACAGTCACTTTTTCACTATATGATGTTTTTATGTAATATTAAACAAAAACTATTAAATTGATCACCAATAAGAGTTTAATAGATAATTTTCCAAAGATTTTTTTACATAAAAAATCTTGTTCTATAAATACTTAGTGTAAAGTTAGTAAAAGTGGTTATATAATTTGTTTTAAAAACAAATAAACACTTCAACCTAAGAATGGCTTTTTCTCTTTAGCCCTCTATTTTGCGTCAATAAAATAATACTGCAATAAAAACAAAAGAACAACTTTGACATCAATCAACAATTTTGATTTTGAGTTAAGCCTGGCCCAATAGGGACATGTACATAAAGACCTGATTAATCTTAACTATTACTTCTGTATCCTGAGATGTCAAAAGTCACGTCCTCGGGCCTCCCTGGTGGCGCATGGTTGAGCGCTGGGTTGCAAAGCTCCCCTAGGCCTCTGCAGCGCTGGTTCCATCCCCGGCTGCTCCCCGGCCACCAGAGGAGGGTCCCACATGGCGCGCAGACCTCTCCTGCTGCCCGCTGCTGCTCCCCTCAGCGGTGTACTTTGGTCCTTCTGCCTGCTCTGCTCCCTGCTCTGGCTCTGGTGAATTCTCTCACCCTCCCGTGCTTGTGACTGTACCCAGTGCATGTATAAATAAATAAATAAATCTTTAAAAAAAAAAAAGTCACATCCTCATATAATACACAAAATTTTGACAAACCTTGGCATAAAAGAGGATTAGTGATACTCTAGCAAGGAGATACATATGCAGGAAAGCAAGGTAAGATCAAGTGGGACTGTTTAGATCTGAACTTAAGCTGCATTAAAGCTTCCAGAGAATTCCCTGTTGAGCAGAAATTGTTTTGGGGGCAGAAGACTTTAAGGCCTGAAAGACACAGGCCTCCAGTCCTGTCTGCTAAGTTAAAAGAACTAATCACAGTTCGGAAAAGACATTTTTATTTTCAACCACAAAATTGTTCTTCATTCCTGCAAAACAACAAGAAAAGTGAAACTGGAAGCAAGCCAGGAGCTTTGCTGGTTTTTCTTTGGGTGTGAATTTGTTCACATAGCTCTAAGTTCAGAACATAATGTTATGTTCTGGAAAGGCCCTGGTGTATTGTTGGGAGATGTAATATCACACTGAGGAACAATCACTTTACAAAAGGAATTTTAATGCTAAAATGCAACCAAAACTATGTGTGTGTACCAGAAGCAGCAAACACATACACTACGTAGATACACACACTTACATGTGTATATTTGTGTGCATATGTAATACGTATGCAAATGCCTTCATTTTGGAGCTGATTAAAGAGATGAAAAGACATTTCTTCAAAGGCGCCAAAACTAGAATGTAAAATACGTTGCTTTCCATTATCAGTACATATTTTCTGATACTTGACTTGCCTTTAGAGTAGGAGAAAAGGGTGTGAATTGCTCCTTATGAATTTTTTCTCCTACTGTGACTATTCAGATTAATCAATGGGTGGCACACCTTTATATTAGCAATAAAGTCTGCATTTCGGGACTCAAAGTATAACATCAATTATTTTTCAAAAGTAGTTGAAGCTGCGGACAACTTCATAGCACTGTGCTCAACTGCCTGCGCCACCAGGAAGGCCCAAATTTGTCCATATTTTAGTAACATCTCCAAGAACTGTAGATAACATATATCTAGCAGCATACTTAGTACATTTACCTGTGCAGTAATCTGCCATTTTGCACTTTCAGAGAGTTGAGGAGTGGAGAAAGTGGAGCAGAGGACAAAGCATGGAGCTTAATATACAGATCAAGTGATTGGATTCCTTTAGACCATCCTGATGCCATTTCATGCCTTTTTTCTTTTCAGTTGAGTTGCAAATTACTTTCGGGATGGACATTTTTTATGTCTTTCTTTTTTATTTATTTATTTTTTTAAATAGTATTCAGAATAAATATCTCTGTACATAGCAGGCATTCAAGTATATGCTTAATTATTATCATTTCAGTAGTGATATAATTATTATTACATTTCAGTCATCATGGAAGCTGTGAATATTTTTTGGCTGTTTGGCTGGCCATTAAGAAAGCTTCAAGGATTCTTGGGTTTGTGACCTGCTATGTGGTTGTGGAAGAAACAGCTTGAACTTATGTTTCTGACCCATGGGATGGGTTGAACTCTCTTTTAGATCACCAACTCCAAAATTCAGCAAGTATCCCAGACAGTGCTGATAACAATCTGGTTTTCTTGACCCTTAACAAATAAGAAATGCAAGAATAAAATGGCATTTCATTTCATTTTTGAAAGCAGACTACTGGTTGGCTTTGACAATAGAACACTTCTTTGGCTACAGGCATTTCCTCAGGCCAAGTCTTGGCTTTAGTCTAAAGTAACCTTTCTTTGACCTGAGTTAACTGAGGTTATTAATAGGGTGTGGAAAATGCACTGACCTGGAGCTATATAGGTTAGGTGAAGAGGAAAGAAAATGCAATTTCTTCAGGGGAGTGTGAAGAGGAGATTGTGAAGAGCATATACAAGTGACATAGAGGAAATCTTCTCAATGGATTTTAACAACACTTTTGAGAAGCACAACAAAAAAGGAAGTAAGAGTCATCTATTTTCTTAATGTATGTTCATTATATTTATTCTGAGTGATTCATAAACTTTAACACTAATCAAAATCACTTTTGATATTTTACGTTTGTAATGTAACCATTTTTAGATAAAATGTCATGTGACTTTGCAGTCCCTTATATTACTATTTTGGCTGCCCTTCTATTTGGCATAACCTAAAAAAAATCCTGCAAAACTTCACTCAGATGAGTAGCACATTTAAATCTAATTAAGGAAGATAACAAATCAGTTTTTTTATCCACAATAAGGATACCACAACTGGCAGGTATAATTCATTCATCAATTCACTGGAGTGTCTGAGTGTCTGTCTTCTGCACAGCTGGCGGTGTTAGTCTGAAAGGCTTTTAAATATCCCTTTTGTTATACATTAGTGGAGGGGAAAATAGGAAAATCAAAGGATTGTCTTTTCTTTTTTTTAAAGGCACTGGTGCTACAGTTTTACAGATCTGTTTTGCTGATCTAGGACAAATTCCTAATGCAAATTAATTCACCTCTACCTAGTCCAACAACTGACACCAGGTTTAATTTAGATGGTATTCTTATTATACCTTGGGGCCACCATAATTTAGATTTGAAAAAAAGGCATCTAAAAATGTTCAGGCTTTCACAATTAGGGAATTTCCTGGGGATATTTGGTGGAGAGTTCTGAAGGTGATAGTTTGTACTTTCTTAGGGAAATTTTGGCACTGTGGTCTAGACCAGTGTTTCTCAAAATTTAGTGTGAATCAGAATCACCTAAAGTGGTTGTTAAAACAATCACTGGACCTCAACTTCAGAATTTCTGATTCAGATGGTGAGCTGTAAAGAATTTGAATCTGAATTTCTAACTAGTTCCCAAAAGGTACTGCCAGCTTTGGAACTACATTGTGAGAAGCGCTGGTCTACAATATACCCCACCCCTCTTAAAGGTCCCCCTAGACTGTTGGCTGATCTGGAAAAGTTAAGGAATAGAGTTATGAAGTTAAAGAGAATAGAAAGGAACAGAGATGCTGTGAGTTGATTGGTCAGGCCACACACAGAAATGGAGGAAACTATGAGATCTAAAGACCTCTTTCCGTGCTACTGGGATTTATCTCTGCTTAACTCCATAAAAGAAAGCAAAATTGACATTTATATGATGGCAAACTGCAAGGCACCCGCTGCCAGCATGAGCAGTTCTGACTACCCACTGTTATTTTTAAATGTTTTAGACACCCTGGGAGCAAGTGCAAAAAAACAGACTCATGATCTAAACAATATGAGGAAAAAGATTCCAGATAGTCCCCATCACACAAAGACATTCCTTTCCATTGAAGCAGGTTAGAAGTCACAGTGTAGTGGAGCAGCAATTACTTTAGGGGGGAAAAAAAAGACATAAAAGGCTTTTTTGTGAATATTTTCAGCCCTAAATATTCTCACCACTACTAACCGATGCAGTTGAAATGTGGATTATTTCATTTGGGAACATTTCTTACTCATCAAGGAAAGTAAGAAACAGTGTGTACTGCATGAGGGTGTTAGAAAAAGGTATCTCTGTTCGGAACATGTAAACAATTTCTCCCCAGCCCGCAAACCTTCAGCAACCAACGGCGATGGTCTTAGTGCCCAAGGTAAGGTGCACATGTGAGCATTTGGGTTGTATTTTCTGGGTACTATAAGTCCTGAAGAAGAACTCTGATTTATAGTCAACCAGTTTCAACAAGTGACCCTTGGCAGAAAGGGCCTGCTTTTTCAGCTGGCGCTGTTGTTGCAGTTCCGAGGCATAGCTCATCTGTCTCTATTTCAGGCGTCTGGCAAATGGAGAACTGTTTCAGCATTCTCCATCCCACTAAACGCTTACAGATGACTTCCATATTCTGGAGCATCTGCTGGTTATCTCATTTCTTTCATTTTGGGTCATTTTCCCAGTTGTGTTTTGAAAAGTCTCCCTAGCTTTTATTTTGTAAGCAAACTATTGTTGCTGTCATCATTTTTGGGAGGAATCAACAGATGTGTCTGGAGTTAACCCAGGAGACAGGCCAAACCTGTGGATAATCTGAAAAGAGAAATGGTGAGGTTTTTATACAGGAGACAAACAACAAAAAAAGTTAAAAGCCCAGCTGAATCACAATTGTAAAATATGTTCAGGAAATGATTCATGGACTGAAAGTAAACAGTCATCAATAATTTCAGGATATTTCTTTGAAAGTTCCTATAAACAACACAGTATTCAGAGACATTCTATGCCATGTAGTTGCTATGTATGATGCACATATGTAATATAAATGTTGCTCATAACTTCTTATTATAAATGAGTACACCCATTCTTACCCTCACTGATGCTTTTCTGGGTCTAATGCTTTGCTCTATACCTTGTAAAATATCAAAACAGTCAAATATCTGGGTTCTTCCCAAGGGACTTTTTTCTTCATTTCCATAAAAGACAGACACATATAACTCATATTTATTCCAGCTTTTTCATTTGCTTTTTAGAGTACATGAATGATGTTCTGCATATATTAAAGCTTTTCTTGCTTCCAGTTAATCAGATATACAGAGCACTTACACATGAATTTGAATATTAATGTATTTATTTAAAAGCACAGTGACTAGTGCCATTAAATTTGTGATCTTGAATTGATTAATGCCCAATGAAAATTTCTTTGATGCAAACTGCTAATTGGACAACAAGGATGGGTGTTCTAATTGCAATCATTTCCTTCAAAAAACAGAAATCACAATGGGCATGTGATTAGCTATTAGTCTTATTTTCTTAATTTTTTAAGATATTGAAATACAGAAAAGATGAAAGAATAACATAAAAAACACCCATCATAACATACAATATTAAAACCCCAGCATTAGTTACATTTGTCCCATCCTTCAGAACACAGTATATATTCAAATTTAGCTGATGTCTCCTACCACCCTCTCTGCCATTCTGTTCCTTGTTCTTTCCCAATGATAATCGCTGTCCTGAAGTGAATGGACTTGACTTCCAGTCCATTTCTTATAGTTTACATGCATGTGCTTCATATTTATCCATAGCAACATTGCTTACCAGCAGTGAAAAATAACAATAAAACACTTTAAAAAAACTGGATATACAAAATACCTTGTAACTGCTCTTTTATAAAGAATTAAGCACACATTTTTATAAGTAAGTCATTTGAAACCATCAATCTTTATAAGCCACAGAACTATGTTCTGAATATCCATGTATCTCCAAAATTCATATGTTGAGATCCTAGCTCCCAATGTGATAGTAGTGGGAGGTGCGACCTCTAGGAGGTTATTAGCTCAAGAGGGTGGAGCTCTTTTGAATGTGATTAATGCTCCTGAAAGATCCCTGCCCCCTCAGCCATGTAAAGGTATAATGAGAAGTTTGGACCCAGATGAAAGATTTCACACCACCATTCTGAATTCACCCTGATCTTGGATCTGTCATTTCTAGAACTGTGCGAAATCAGTTTCTGTTCTTTACAAGCCACCCATTCTGTGATATTTTGTTGTACAGCAGCCTGAATGGACTAAGATACACAGGTTTTCTGTGCAACCTTTACTAGAACATATGCCAGTTATGATCTGTCTTAACCTTCTTGTGACTGCCCACTGGATGCAAAGATTAATTTGAAAGGTTCATTTGTTGCTTAGACACATAACAGGACAAAGGGGGAAGGCCAAACACTCTTATGAGAGTTGTCAGGGAAACAAAAACATCATGTTCTTTCTTTGTGAAAATTAGGCAAAATGGATTTATTTCAGCAGCAGTTTAAGAAAACACTTTTGTCATCTTTGGAAGGAGGGTTGATTCATCACATTGACACTGTCTCCTGCACAGAGAAATATTGATCTCTGTCCTTTGCTTTTGGACAGAAATTGCCATCAATGCAACCCTTGATGGCAATCTCTTTGTATGATACTGAAATTAAAAAAAAAAAAATGGAAAAACTAAAATGAGACCAGTGTCCTTGCCATGATTCAGAGAATTGTTGAGAATTGTTGTTGCTGCCAGAGCTATCTATAGATTTCAACTGGTCTAACAAAGTAATGCCCCACATTTCTGATTGCTCTGTCTTACTCACTACTATTAATTCCTGAGTATTTTCAAGGAATTGACCTTTTTGCTATATATAACTCAGTTTCAGTTTAGCTAGTAGAACTCCTCATACAAATGTTGCGTTATCTGAGATTTCTGTGATTATAACGTCTTAGCCAGTGGACTTCTGGCCTTCTATGATCTCATTTGGTAGTGATTCTGCCTTATTATTAAGTATGAGTTTGCCTTAATGCAAAAATATTGAAAGGTCTTAGTAATAGATTAGAAATAAAGACCAAACACCTCCTGAGGGTCAATACTACAGACAATGCTATCCAACAGCAAACTTATTTATATAATGATCTACTCTGTTATCTTTTTAAAAACCAAGATGAAAAAGAAAACATCTTTATAAGTTCTTCTATGAATAAAGATTATAGCCAAAGGACTTCTTTTGACTACTAATGTTGATTACCTGCAAGGCATACTACCTTAAATTTTATCTATAGTTGTTTATATAATCCTATATTATGCTTTAACACCCCAAACAACAAGAAAATACCTGTCAACAGATTCTAGGAGCACAATTTAAATTAAAAAATAACTTCATGGAAGACTGATGACAATTTTAGTTCTTTAATTTATGTGTACATCCCAAATATATATTTTAGTTTATCAATGAGACTTAACCAGTTTCATGTGTTTGAATGTAAGACAAAAACTTCAAAAATAGTAGTGAAGGGGATGTGAATATGAGGGATATTTTGTATAAATCCAGTGATGAAGAAACTAAACTATTATTCATTTATATGATTCTTTTTCTCCAACTGTGCTGAATCCAACTCTCCAGGCAAGTTTAAAAAATACTACATGAAGGTGTGATGCTACAGAGAAAATATTTTTATAAGGTTGTAAACTTTGGTCTCAGACATTTTTGGATCGCTCATGATTGAGAATTTCAATACACCACATATTTGTCCTGAGGCTTTATTTATGTTAAGACTCCCTATGCTTGGCTCAATGAAGGATCACTTTGTCTCTGATTTGTATTCTCATCAGAGCTGTGTTGCACAGTAAATCTAATGCTCAAAAGCACCTGGAAGTTGAACTTCTTGAAAAACATTTACATAGAGGCACTTTTGTTTTTTTTTAAATTTTATATTGTTTTATTTATTTTTTTATGGAAAATGGAGTGAGAACTCTAAATTCCAAAACTATAGTTCTGATGGAATATGCTGCGAGACTTTGCCTCCGAGTGTTTTAATAGTTGGGATGATCTGATTATACTACGAAAATTTCCACTCTTCTTGGTGATACCTGGAATTTCAGTTTGCTTTCAAATGCATCAACTAGAATGTAACAATTTATATCATTACTTTTATTCCAAATATGACAATAACTTTCCTTAGATGTTCTCACTAGATATGAGCTTGGGTAACTGGAAGAGTATGGAGATAGAAAACTCAAAGTCAGTCATGTCACATACTTCATAGTTTTACTTAGTCTTAGGTTTGGGCTCATGGATTGAGTGGAAATGATGTGTAGCTCTTCTGTCTTCCTCTGAATTATTGTATTTATCACATTGTATTCAATTTTGGTAATAGTTGTTTTAAGGTAGTTCTCTTATCTCCTATCGAAATTCTCAGAAGCAACCTCAGTTTCAACATAGTATTTTGCTGTCTCTCCATAACCTTTTTTGTAAGCAAGCCATTTAGCATGGGAATGGGGTTACCTTAAAACTAAGTATGTAGTAGTATCAACTGAACTTGAAAAAAAAAAAAAGCTCTAGTTTACCATTCTAAAGCAGTGAAATCAGAATTGGCAATAGTACTTAAAAAAAAAAAAACAAACACTAAATGCAGTTGGATATGAAAATTCATTGCTTGACATTTGTATGGTTATGACACTTATAAATTTTAATTACTATTCTACCTTACATATAAGAAGAGTAAATTCTATATACCACGCTAGTCTATAGTGACTGTACCATGATTGAAATATAACCTTAAGAATATGTAATAGAGCTCATTTTATTTTGTATTTGTCTGAGTCTCTGAGTCTCAGTAAATATTTGAGACAAAGGAAGTATAATGCAGGTCATATTAGCCCATTTGCAAAAGAATTTATGTCAGATAAGAAACAACAAATGTTTGAATGAATGAATAGGAATGAAAAAGAGGATATCTTCACTTTGAACAATCTTTTGCGGAGACCTCTTGGACAATATTAACAAATGTCAGTTGTATTTCCACTGTTTGTGTATATATTTATTTCTCTCTATAAAGTCTTCATCATTAGGTTAAAATTTAAGTCTTTTTAAAAAATTGTAGCATTTTATTTATCAGAATACTCAGAATATTGTCAACTGCCTGAACTGATTAAAAGAAATAAATTTGATTTGCTCATATTTAAGAAATTAATTTTCTGATCCACATTTCTTTTTATCTGCAATAACACTCCTTTCCTTCCCTGAACCTAAAGACCCAATGAACAAATCCCTCCATTACCCTGACTTGGGTAATAATCTCTTTCCTTACTATTAAAAGCCCGCCAGTAAGCCTAGAAGAAATGTAGATGTTGTTTTCAGCATAATTCTTGCTCAATAATTCAAATATTACCAATTCAAATTCTCTACTGAACTCCATTTTTCTATTTCACATAAGTAGTAAAACCTTTGAGAGGAAGTTGGGTTTACTTTGCTCTGATAGCACCCAGAATTGGGATCCAAATGACTGTACAGTGAAAAGTGAATGTAACATCTTGTACTTAAAGAGCTCCACTCTTTGAGGAACTCAAAGAGCTTTAAAATGTGATTTTGTTAATCTTCACAATATCCCTTCTAGGAACCAACATGTCATTTTAATGTAAGAAAATCCAGGTGCAGTGTAGAAAATGCCAACCTGTCTTATTGGAGGGAATTTTTTTTTAAAGATTTGAAAGTTCTTTTAAAATATATTTGTTTATATATTTCAGACTTTTGGTTTTTCAGTGCTGCATCTGGTGCTTGGTAAGCTTGAAATGATCCAGATGGTATTTCCACACCCCAAAATACTTGCTTTTCTTTTAACTGAGACTTTATATCTATATTCTTTTTATTTTCTTAAAATTATTGTATGCAGACGGTTTGACTATAGGTGAAACATTACCAAATTTTGGGGCTTTTTAATAATAATTTTCAGCTGCTTTAACAAAAAAGTAACTTTCCAATATCCAAAGACAGTATACGTAAGTAATTATTATAAATGAAAATTACAATGGATAAATTTTCTGCACCATTTTTTTGGTCAATCATTCTATTTGTCTCTTTGCCTTCAGTTTAATCATACTCCCATCCATTGTTAACATCACTATATGGCTCCTTTTTTCAAAATACTGGACTACCTCAGGTGATTCTTCTTGCTAGAAGCATCAGTAACCATCAAGGTCCTCACACTGACCTGGCTTCTGGTAGTCATCCTGACACTCACAAACCTAGACCCAAATGCAACATTTACCTCAGATACAGTCACTGTTAACTCATCATATCAAATTTTTCCATATATTCACATAAACTCATCTCTCCACCGGCAGTGGAAAGCCTTCTTTTCTTTATCTAGCTAAATTCTACTCAGCTTTCAAAAATTCAAATTAAAAAATCACTTATACTAAACAGCCCTTTTGCCCACCTGCGACTATGTAGGTGCTTCTTTTCTCCAATCTCTTCCTTTTGTGGAGTTGGTGAAGCTGCCCTCTGTCTGCCTGTGCCTATGTAGGAGCTCCCTGCTGCAAACTCTCTCCCTCCGCCTATGACCTGTGACCATGCTCGTGCTTCACTTCACAGACCTCCTTCAGCAGAGGCAGCTCCACTCCCAAGGCTGTCCGATGTGAACATGCAGGCTTCTCTCGTAGCAAACCTCCCCTTTCGGAACAACCCTTTCTGCCCACTTGTGTCTATGCAAGTGTCCTTTATTCTTCTCTCCCCTTTATAATAAGCTTGCGCTTTTGGATATAAAGAAAAAAATTCACCCATACTATATTAAAATATATAGTAGTTGTTGGTTTATTTTTTTTAACGATGTCTTTTTTTTTTTTTTAGATTTATTTATTTATTCATACAAGAACTGGGATACAGGCCAGAGGTGTGGGGGGTGAGAGGATTCACCAGAGACAGAGTGGGGGACAGAACAGGCAGACTGCCTGAATTACATTGCTGAGGAGAGCAGCAGGCAAGTCAGGAGAGGTCTGCTATACCATGTGGGTAGCTCCCTGGCTGGCTGGGGGATCAAACTCGTGCTACAGTGGCTGTGAATAGCTTCATAGGTTGTGTCTTAACCCCTTGAGCCTCCAGGGAGGCCCCTACAATGCCTTCTCGAGGAAAGAAGCAAGTATTATTTATGTTTGCATCTCAATATCTAACTTAGTAACTGACATATAGTTTAGATGCTAAAAATGGGTCAATTGAATGCAT
This sequence comes from Talpa europaea, assembly GCF_964194135.1. NCBI lineage: Eukaryota > Metazoa > Chordata > Mammalia > Eulipotyphla > Talpidae > Talpa > Talpa europaea. Next base: position 31,299,474 of record NC_140071.1, read on the forward strand.
TCATTTCTTCTTAAAACATATATGTTTAGATAAGTTTCCAAGAAATTATTACTAATGTTAGCCATCTATCTTTCATACTAATAAAATCAATACTTAAATAACTAGAGAAGGTAACCTTAGCCATTCTCTTCATGTCAGTGAAATTTTCATATGACAAACATTGATGTTAACTAAGCATATAGAAGTGTTGACCCTTCACCACATTATAGACCTTACCCATTAAATGCAATTTATATTCATTAAGATAAACCACAATTTAGACTCCTTTTAATCAGAAGATAATGCCTCAGACCTCAATTATTCACTTTATTCAATGTAGACTGACCAGTAAAATCTTAGGTTTTTTTCTACAAATTTTCCTTCAGCCCACCTCTGTGTGAAGGGAGAGGTCTACTCTCCAAATAGAAATCTGTAAAATTTTAGAAGAATGTCATCTTTTTCCTCCAGTTTGTATGATGTCAAATGATGTTCATTTGCCTTTAATTGGCAACTTGAAACATCTTATGAAACATTTAAGACCAAGAAATAATGCTTATGAAGTGCTCTTGAAAGATGTGAAGCCATCTAATCTTAGTCTAGATGCTTCCTGGGAATCCAGCCATGCCATTGGGATGCAAGTGCACTGTTCTGCCCCCTTGTAGATTGTTATTTGTGCTTTGGCACGATGCCTTCCGTTTGCAAGAAGAGGTATTATAGGAAACTGTAGTATGGAACCTGCTGGTTTTTTTTCATTGCTAAAGGATCTTTTGAGAACATCATGCATTATATTATGAGCAGATTTCAAATTCGACTCCTTGTGAGGAACATTGGAGGCCTTGCTAAAGCAGAGTCCTGTGTTCCCCTTCAAATCTATTAAATTAGAAGACGTGGGAAGCCTCCTGGAGAGGAGTGGTTTTAAAGCTTTTTATTTTGAACTAATTTTAGGTTCATATACTAATTTCAAAGATAGTATAAGATATTCCATGTTCTAGTCACTCAGCTTCACTCAATGATAGCGTCTTAACATTAAAATCCAATACAATGATCCAAAATAAAAAATTCACAGTGGTATAATACGATGAAGTGCAGGCCTTAATTTGTAATTCAGCTGCTTCTCACAAAAATTTTTTGTTTATTATTTTATGGAATGCTATCACCTCTTTGATTCATGTAACCACCACCACAATCAGGATACTATAACTGTTCATCAATCTCAAAATATTCCCCATATTAGCTCTTGTGCCCATACTTTATCCTAATCCTAATCCTTGGTGACTATGAATCTGTTCTGTTTCTAGAGTTTTGTAAATACACAAATATATAGTACATAATCTATGTAAATACAAAGCTATGTAAATACAAACATATAGTACATAATCTTTTGAGACTGTTTCTTCCATTCAACCCTTGAGATCCATCCCAGTTGCTGTGTCTATCACACTGTTCTCCTTTTATTGCTGTATAGCATTCCATTGTTAATCTAGTCACCTACTAACATATATTGGGTTATTTCCAGTTCTATGTTATTAAAAATAAAGTAGCTGTGAATATTTATATACAAGATTTTTTGTGAACAAAATTTTCATTTCTCTAAGGTACATGCAATCCATTATTCCAATTTTGCTATTAGCCCCAATACAGTACTATCCTTATAGAATCTGTCCACATTCCCTGTTTGAACAATAATTTATTTATGCAGGAGTTAATAAATGCCTCTTATGTCCAGATCTTCACTTGCACAGATGTCCCTTTTCCTGTTTAAATCTGAAGTTGTTATGGTCAACATTTGTTGCAGTTATTATCCAGAAACTTCTTTTCCTCATGGTCCTGTGCTTTATAAAAAGATTCTTTTTTTTTTTTTTAAGATTTATTTATTATGCATACAAGAGCTGGGGTACAGGCCAGAGATGCGGGGGGTGAGAGGATTCACCAGAGACAGAGTGGGGAACAGAACAGGCAGATGACAGAAATGCACTGCTGAGGGGAGCAGCAGGAGAGGCAGGAGAGGTCTGTTGCACCATGTGGGTTGCTCCCTGGCTGGCCGGGGATCCAACTTATGCTGTAGAGGCGGCAAACTGCTTCATAGTGCAGTGCTTAATTAACCCCTTGCGCCACCAGGGAGGCCCAATAAAAGGATTCTGAATTGTAAAATGTATAGGTATTTTACATGCTAAAAAATACCTTCATTCTATTATCCCAGTTTGTAGATTGATCTGATGGTTAAGTTCCAACTGGAAAATAATTTTCATTATAAAATTTGAATATATATATTTTTTAATTTTCTTTTTTTAATTTAAATTTTATTTTTATATTCCCCATACAATTACAACCCCCTTATTTTGACCCCAAACCCTCCTTTCCCCGCCCCCCACATCCCCCATAGAGTGTCTCTGGTTCATATTTTTTTGTTGATTTTGAGATTTTCTTTCTTTTTTTTTTTTTTTTTAAAGATTTATTTTTATTTATTTATACAAGCACTGGGTACAGTCAGAAGCGCAGGAGGGTGAGAGAATTCACTAGAGCCAGAGCGGGGAGCAGAGCAGGCAGAAGGACCGAAGTACACTGCTGAGGGGAGCAGCGGGCAGCAGGAGAGGTCTGCGCGCCATGTGGGACCCTCCTCTGGTGGCCAGGGAGCAGCTGGGGATCGAACCAGTACTGCAGAGGCTGCGGGCAGCTTCGCAACCCAGCGCTCAACTGCTGCGCCACCGGGGAGGCCCCCTGAGATTTTCTTTCTTATAGTGATTCTTTTTCCTGGTCCCTTATTTAAGTTTTCTAGATTCCTGCTATAAGTGAGACCATCCAGTATTTTTCATTTTCTTTCTGGCTTATTTCGCTGAGCATGATCCCATCCAGCGCCATCCATGTTGCTGCAAATTGCATGTGTTTATCTTTTTTGAATGCTGAGTAATATTCCATGGTGTATATGTACCACATCTTCTTGATCCAGTCATCTATTTTTGGGCATTTGGGTTGTTTCCAAAGCTTAGCTATTGTAAGCAGTGCTGCTATAAACATAGGGGTGCAGGTGCTCTTTGGAATTGATGTTTCTGTGTCCTTTGGGTTAATACCTAGGAGTGGAATTGCTGGATCATATGGAAGTTCTATGTTTAGTAGGTCAAGAAATCTCCACACAGATTTCCATAGTGGTTGGACCAGTTTGCACTCCCATATTGGGAGCCATGCTACTCATGTCGTCTGACAAAAGTCCGGGCTTGGGGCAGATTTCTGAAAAATCAGGAATCTCGTTAGCTGACTCCAAGATTCTCCTCATTTGTTTATGGCTAGTTTCTACCATTGCTAAAAATATGCATTTAAAAGTAAAACTGCAAATACTGATCAATTACTCAATAACCAATTTGATGGCAAATGTCACTGCATAATACAATTATTACATTTTTTATAAAATTAGTTTTTCTCTGCCAAAAGGCAGTCAACATTTGGCCTTACATTAACAAGTGAAAAAACTTCTGGGAACAAAAGGTTATATACATCCCTTGGCCAAGTCTTTAATATGGAGATGTGGTCTTTTGAGGCAAGGGCTAATTGGAGAAGGAAATTCCATTACTTTAAAGATAGCAGTTGGGTGGCAGAGGAGATCCATGCTCCAAGCATAAGAAAATTCCTAATATGCCAGGAGGCGCCATAGCTGACTCCTGCTAAATTCTTCCTGTTTGTTTAGGGCTGATTTCCCTGGAAGTGACAATTGGTATGGTAGCTGTTAGAGGATGCATTCAAGAATAAGTCAATAGCAATCTTATGACTGGTCGAGCTAATAACCATGGCAGCACAAATAATGCACTTGGAAATAGTCAATGTTACAACTGTTATATCACATGTTAACCATTCTGAGAATCAAAAGCTGTAACCATCTCCAACCCTGCCCCTGATAAAATATTTGTAGTTCCCTAAAACAACAATCAACAATCTTACAGACAAAAGGAATTTTCCCTTGATCTTAAAGTTAGATACAGAAACTAGGCTGACTAGATAAGTAGGGGAGTAGTAGGTAGAAAACCCTTTTGTTAAATTAGGAGAATTCCTCCCTTAATTGAGAGCTGGGGGCTGGGGAAGAGTCAGTGCAGTCTGCCTGGCATTAACGTCCTCCAGGCCCTTAGTTCTTTAAATATCGAATCACAATAAAGATGATGATTTCTAAATAAAAAACTTCTGTTTTTTGCTTTAAGCATTTGGCTATATGTTAGTCTAAACTTTGTAGGTTAGAAAAAATTCCTTTGTCTCCCTTCCCCCAGGTAACTTCCTGTCCTTTATCTCCCCTAACCCTTAGTTAATCCCTCACTATGGCAAAAATAGAAATGCTAGTTGCAGTAATAGAGTAAGCTTTTTGCTAGTAATAGAATGACTGGTTGTTTAAGGTAAATGACTACTCTAAGAACACTTTTTGGGCAACTGTACCTTCTTTAAATCAAAAAAATAATAAATGTTGTGATCTCTGCAGGTGGGCAAATAGACACTTGACTGTTCTTAAGAATGATGTGACAATTGTTATCTTCCTGCCTTAATGCATATGCTTATGCACTCACGGTTTGCTTGAAATGTATAAATAAAGGGCTGCTGAGACCCTGAGCAGGATGATGTCAACACCCTGATCAAGTGTCTGCATCTCCTCATTCCCTCTCCCCCTTCCCTTACTATTTTTCTCTACAATTGCGCCGACGCTTTCCCATCCTTCAGGAACCCCTGACACCCAGACTGCTGCGGCTGGTTCCAACACTCCCACCAACAGTGCAGGAGAGTTCCTTTTTCTCCACACCCTCGCCAACATTTGTTGTTGCTAGTTTTTTAAATATGTGCCATTTTCACTGGTATAAGATGGTATCTCATGGTAGTTTTGATTTGCATTTCCCTGATTACAAGTGATGTTGAACATTTTTCATATGCCTGTTGGCCATTTGCATTTTCTCTTCAGAGAAGTTTCTTTCTAGCTCTTCTGCCCATTTTTGGACTGGATTATTTTCTTTGTTTTTGTTGAGTCTCATCAGCTCTTTGTAGATTTTTGTTATCAGTCCTTTATCATCAGTGTTGTGTGCAAAAATATTCTCCCAGTCCGTGGGGTTTCTCTTTGTTTTTGTTACTGTCTCTTTTGCTGTGCAGAAGCTCTTTAATTTGATGTAGTCCCAGCTGTTTAACTTTGCCTTCACTATCACTGTTTTGGGTGATGTGTCTGTGAAGATGTCTTTGAGGTGCATATCATGTAGTGTTTCGCCTATATTTCCTTCTATGTATTTTATGGTTTCAGGTGTTATGTCTAGTTCTTTAATCCATTTTGAGTTGGTTTTTGTGTATGGTGTGATGTAGTAGCAAGCTTCATTCTTTTGCATGTAGCAACCCAGTTTTCCCAGCACCATTTATTGAACAAACTTTCTTTGCTCCAATGCATATTCTTTGCTCCTTTGTCAAAGATTAGTTGACCATAAATCTGTGGGTTTATTTCTGGATTTTCTATTCGATTCCATTGGTCTGTATGTCTGTTCTTGTTCCAATACCATGCAGTTTTGATGATTATGGCTTTGTAGACAGTTTGAAGTCTGGGAGTGTGATGCCTCCATTCCCTTCTTTTTTTTTTCAGGAGAGCTTTGGCTATTCAGGGTTTTTGGTGATTCCATATGAATTTCATCAATAATTGTTCTATTTCTTTGAAGAATGACATTGAAATTTTTATTGGAATAGCACTGAATCTGTATATTGCTTTTGGTAGGATGGCCATTTTAATAATGTTTATTCTTCCAATCCATGAGTAGGGAATGTCTTTCCATTTCTTTGTGTCTTCTTCTATTTCTTTTAACAGTGTTTTATAGTTTTCTTTGTATAGGTCCTTTACCTCTTTTGTTAGATTTATTCCCAAGTATTGGATTTTTTTTTTGTTTCGATAATAAAAGGGATGGTTTTTTTGATTTCTTCTTCTTCAGATTTATTGTTTGTGTATAGGAAGGCTTCTGATTTTTGCATGTTGAATTTGTATCCTGCCACTTTACTGAACTGATTGATTAGTTGAATTAGATTTTCTGTGGAGTTTTTGGGGTTCTCTATGTATATTATCATATCATCTGCAAATAGTGATAATTTGACTTCTTCTTTTCCTATTTGGATTCCTTGGATGTCTTTCTCTTGTCTTATTGCTCTGGCTAGGACTTCCAGTATCATATTGAAAAGCAGTGGTGAGAGTGGGCATCCTTGTCTTGTTCCAGATCTTAATGGAATTGCTTTCAGCTTTTCACCATTAAGAATGATACTGGCTGTTGGCTTGTCATATATGACCTTTATGATGTTGAGTTATGTTCCTTGTATCCCAAGAATTTCAAGGACTTTTGTCATGAATGGGTGTTGCACTTTGTCGAAAGCTTTCTCGACATCTATTGATATTATCATATGGTTTTTATATTTCTTTTTGTTGATGTGTTGGATAACGTTCATTGATTTTCGGATGTTGAACCATCCTTGTGTCCCTGGAATGAATCCTACTTGGTCGTGGTGAATTATCTTATGGATACATTGTTGGATTCTGATAGCTAAAATTTTATTGAGGATTTTTGCTTCAGTGTTCAGTAGGGAGATTGGCCTGTAGTTTTCTTTTTTTGTGTTGTCCTTGTTCGGTTTTGGTATTAGTGTAATGTTGGCTTCATATAACGTGTTTGGTATTGTCCCTTCCTTCTCAATTTTTTGCAAGAGTTTGTGAAGGATAGGCACTAATTCGTCTCTGAATGTTTGGTAGAATTCATTTGTAAATCCATCAGGTCCTGGGCTTTTGTTTTTGGGGAGGTTTTTGATTACCATTTCAATTTCGCTGCTTGTAATTGGTCTGTTTAGGTGTACTATTTCTTCTTTATCTAGCTTTGGGTGATTGTAGAGTTGTAGGAATTTGTCCATCTCCTCTAGATTGTTGAACTTGTTTCCATATAATTGTTCATAGTGGTTTCTGATTATTCCTTTGATTTCTGCTGTGTCCATTGTGATTTCTCCTCTTTCATTTATGATCCTGTTTATTTGTGCTTTCTCCCTTTTTTCCTTTGTGAGCCTGGCCAGGGGTTTGTCTATTTTATTTTGAATATATTATTTTAATGTCTTTTAGGTTTCAGTTTTACAGTTCAAGTTTAGTGCGATCTAATTTAAAATCCTTAAGAAGTTTTCTTATATGCTGTAATATTACATTGTGTAAAATTTCTTTCCTTTCATTTTGTTTGTTTTCTCTTTCAGGAAGTATCATAGGTTGTACCATGAACTTCCTAAAGTGGTCCTCTTATTTGCTTAACCTTTCTTCCCTTATTTTCCTCTTCTGAGTTCTTACTTGACTTCCTTGAAAGTTTCCTGCCTTGTTAGACATTTGTCTTTTAATTTTAGATAGGCTGTACAAAACATGGTCATGTCTCTGACTTTTAATTTTTTAATAGTATCATTTTAATTTTTTTTCAATTGTGTGATTTTCATTAAAATAGCATTGACTTGCAACACTGTATATGATTCAGATGCATGGGTTCTCAAATCCTTAGATCCCTGTTATTACCCCACATTCACCACTGAGCATCAATCATCCTCTACCACAATCACTAGGTCCCTTCCCCTTTTCTTCCCCATACTCTCTCTTCCTTTCCTGGTAGCCTCAGATCTGTGGTCACATTTCTAGTGTTTGTTTTAAAATGTATTCCACACTGTTTCTGATAGGGACTGGGCCATTTCTACTTTTTGACCAACAGGGTTGCTTTTGCTGCACAGTCTTGTCAACACATTCAATGTGAGGTGGTATTTCATTGGATTTTGATTTGCATTTTCCTTTGATAATAAGTGGTGATTAGTATTTTTCATGTGTCTGTTAGACATGTAAATGTCTTTGAAGAAATGCCTCTTTATCTCTTCAACCCCATTTTTCCATTGGATTGTTTTTCTGTCAAGTTGTATGAGAACTTTGTAGATCTTGGATATTAGTCCTTTGTTATTTGTATGATGTGCAAATGTTTTTCCCCATTTGGTAGAGTGTCTTTTTTTAAATGATAATTATTTTCCTCTACAGAAATATTGTAGTTTGATTTGTACAGAAATATTGTAGTCCTATTTAATTATTTTTGCTATTATTTCCCCTCCTATTGAAGTCAGTCACTGAGACCAAAGTCACAAGGAATTTTGCCTGTTTTCTTCTACATATTTTATAGTTTCATGCCTTACATCTAATTCTTTAATCCATTTTAAATTAGTTCTGTGCATTTTGTGAGATAGTGGTGTAGTTTCATTCTTTTGCATGTGGCTGTCCAGTTTTTGCAACACCATTTGCTGAAGACTCCCCTTTTCATTGTATATTCTTGGCCCCTTTGGTGTAGATGAACTGTCCATATAAGTGTGGGTTTATTTCTGGATTTTCAATTCTATTCCATTAGTCTGTGTGTCTATATTCACTCTAATACCACACTATTTTGATTATTATAGTTTTATAGTATAGTTTAAAGTCAGGGTGAGTTATAGCTCCAGTCTTCTTTTTTGTCAGGATTGTTGTGGCTATTTGTGACTTTTGAGATTCCATAAAAATTTTAGTTATATTTCACATTTGACTTTTTTAATGGATATAATATTTTGTCTTATCTCAGGTTATTAATTATATGGTTCTGAAATTTTTTTTATTTCCTACAATGTTTTGGTATCTTTGATTATTTTCTTAGTTTTGTGTTTTTCTTATTCTGTCTTCTATATGTGTCTTGGGTACATCTCTGACAATCCAATCTTCTTGTTCGTATTTAAGTGTGAGGAAACTAATAGCAAGCCTTGAAAATGTGGATGGTGCTAATCAAAAGTGTATATCTCTATAGTGAAAATCAGCTTTTCTTCACTGAGCTTTCCTGAAATTCCTTTATTTATGTTTTTGTTGTTTTTAATCTGTTCATTTTTCCACTGAGTAACACCAGTAGTCTCTTGCATTAGCATAGTGTCTGACTTTAATTTTAGTTCTGGTGGCAAAGACAGAAACAAAGCAAGAGGTTTTTTGTTCCATTATATCTCAAGCACACCTTCCTCCCTCTCCCACCTTTTGAGGGACTTTGGGGAGATGGATGATGGTGGTGAGTCCATTGGAGACAGAATAAAAAAGCAGATATTCAATATTTTTTTTACAGTTTTTAATGCCTGTTTTTAGCCTTGACTCTTACCTAGTTTCAGTTTATTATGCCTCTGGGTTCTGCACCTTCTATGGTTTTAAACAGCTTATACTCAGTGGTATTTGTGAGGCTTCTTTTGTTTGCTGTCAATTTTCTGATCATCCTCTGTCTTCCAAAAATTTCTTGTCCAATATGTTTTCCATTTTTTTGTCCACTATCTTTTTTAAAATTTATTTTCTGTTATTTTAATATGGGGGGTAGTGGTGAAACAAAACTAATACCTGTAATCAATTTGCCATGTTAAATGTGATATATAGCTATTTCATTGATGCTTCAAGCTATATAATTATACTTACTTCTTGGATCTGTTTCCAGGAAGACTAGAAGATCATTTTCCATCCATCTCAAAATGTTTTGTTTGCATAACCCCATGTGTCCTCAAAACAATAAGCCAGCAAGTAAGATAAAGCCAGGCTCCTAATTTTTTACAGTTTGCTGTCTTTCCTGTTTTATGTCCATATTCCTATACTATATGTGCTTCTCCCTTTTTCACTTTTCATTTATTTTCTTCTGCAATATTACATGTTTTTGTTAGAAAATATCTCATACCAAATTGGAAAAAGATAAATGGGTAAACAGTAGAAAATAAATAAATGAAGGCAGCTAGATAAATTGTTGGTACTGGTTGAAAGTGTTGAATTAACACAGAAACTAATGTATTCTTACCTTCCATCAGCTAATGAAAGGTTTTCTTCTTCTTTTCCTCTTTTTAACAACTTCCATTCATAATTCTTATGAAGTCAGTGGGTTTACTGTTGTGATTAGAATTGAGAAAAGAGGTACAATACACATAGGTTTTACCTCTCTATACTTTGTGATCATAAAGAAATTCATTTATCCAAAGTAATCTAATTCACTTATGTGGAAAATGATAGTTAATTATACTTTAGTGAAAATTTAAACATTCATTAGCTACTATTATTTATTCTAGTCATACATCTGATGAATAAGTACTGTGCATGGTCAAAAGTTTTTCCTTCTAAAGATTTTGTTATTATAGTGTGTTTTAGAATACCAGTGCATATCTGAAATTAAGCTTATATATAAGATCTCCTCCCTAATTCAAATCCGTTCAAAAAAGTGGTGGCACAGGTGGTTGAGCACAGTGCTGTGAAGCTGTCTGCAGCCTCTGTAGCACAGGTTCAATCCTGACCAGACAGCGAGATACCCACATGGTGCAGCAGACCTCTCCTGTCTCACCCACTGCTCCCCTTAGCAGTATATTTCAGTCAGTCTGCCTGTTCAGCTCCCTGCTCTGTCTCTGGTGAATCCTTTCACCTCCCACACATCTATCCTGTACCCCAGTTCTTGTATGCATGAATAAATAAAAATCTTTTTAAAAAAGAAATATAAAATTGTTTTATACCAGTCTCCGGGTAAAACTTTCCAATGACTCTTTAGGTTATCTGGAATAAAATTCGTGGTCCCAAATCTATCTAAAATACAAACTCTATATAAAAATCCTACTTTGACCACATCTGCCTCTATTTCTTTTGCATCTATGTGAAAGCCATGCTGGTTTTCCCTTTCTTTTTCAAATTTTCCAGGTTTGTTTCTACTCTAGAGTTCATGGACCTGCTGCTTGCCCCTCTTTTGATTTCCTGTGTTTGCATCTGTCTAGTCATTTATATTATAACTAAAAATGTCTCCTTCAGAAAGTCTATACTTGACCATGTATTTAATATAAACCCACTGTCTATCATCACTTTCCATTTTACAACCCAATTTTAATTCTTTACAAAGTAGTTACTATTTTATGTATTTGTTCTCCCCCCACCCCATATTTTTGTAGTTGGTTTGTGCAGTCATTAAAAGGCAAGGTTTTTGACTATCTAATTTACTGAGGATCTGCCACTGTTTGCAAAATGCCTGCTATTTTTAGGCACCCAATAAATATAAACCATAAATTAAAGAAATAATGTAAATTTAAAATAGGGTAGTTGGTCAGCCAATTACTGGAGGAATTTGCTAATAGTGGAATCACTAAAACATTACTAGAATTATAACATTTGTATCTTTTTTTTTAAGATTTATTTATTTATTTATTTATTTATTTATATAAGCACTGGGTACAGTTAGAAGCGCGGGAGGGTGAGAGAATTCACCAGAGCCAGAGCGGGGAACAGAACAGGCAGAAGGACCGAAGTACACTGCTGAGGGGAGCAGCAGGTGGCAGGAGAGGTCTGCACGCCATGTGGGACCCTCGCGGGTGGCCAGGGATGGAACCCGCGCTGCAGAGGCTGTGGGCAGCTTGGCAACCCAGCGCTCAACTGTTGCACTACTGGGGAGGCCCAACATTTGTATCTTTAAGATTATGAGTGAGGGGGCCTAAGAATTTGAAAATACAGGATGAAATAACAGTCAGTATGCTTTTTACAAGAGGTTGAACACATACCATTTTGACAATTTTCAAAGTGTTAACATCTTATTTTCATGGGCAGGTGAAGCCTAATGGATTTTGAATGATTGTAGATAATTTCATGTCTTCACATGTGATTTGGCACTTGCTTCATAGATTCAATCATATAAAAATAATTCAAGTATTACATGTTAAAAACTAGGACAGATTGGAGATAAAGTTGGTCGTATCTATTTCATTTTTAAGTTTAGAAAGATTTCCTAGAACTATTCACGGCCTGCAAAATTACACACAATCTTCACTAGTCATTGTGGAAAGATGAGGTAAAAGCTTATTTCACTAACGTATTATTGAAAAAAACAAGAAAAGCTATTTTGGAATAAATGCTACTTAGGCTTCAGAGGTGATTTGGACAAAGGTGTTGGTTTTACTTAGAAATTGTAATTTATCATTTGGGAAAACATTTCTAGAGACTACTGATGGGTAAAATTTTTGCAAGATAAATAATTTATATCAGAAATATTAAAATGTGTTATTTAGTTATTAGGACTGTACTCATCTACTTAGTAATGTCTGTCTGTGTTTTATAGAATGTCACTATTTAAAAGATAGAATGGCTAAGATTAATGAATCATTTCATTATGTGCTTCATCTCTTCTTTATTCTAGTCTCTCCAACACACATTCCCATATGAAGATTCTAGCTAAAAAAATCAAAGTAAGACATTTAAAAATTGCTTCTATGAAGAAGGTAAGCTGTTAGAACAAAGAGAATAAATTGATTGTTGAAATAAGCAGCTCCCAAATGTCAGAGTTTTAACTCAGTTTGGATTTATTGCTTGCCCATGAGACATAGTCCTTTGAATCTGGCATTTCTACTCAAAGTGGTAATACAGAGGCTCAGACTATTCCTCCATCTTGTGGTGCTTCTTGAATCCATGACTTTGTCTCAGAAATAGACAGAGAGTAGAATACAGTATGTGGGAAATATAAGCGTCCAGACATAGAAAGATGCACATTCTATGGACCAGAGCAGAGTCACATGTCCTCACTAACTTCCCAGTGTTGTAGAGCAACCCCGATACAAAATGGGGTGCCTGACTGTGGGTCCTCACCCGCGCGCTTAAAAGGACTTATCAATGCTTTACTGCAGGCACGCGCGAAAGGTTAATAAAGGTTAATTTACAAGGGAAGGGGAAATGAGGAAATGTACAGCTCAGGGAGAAAAGTGGGGGACAAAGTTTTAAATGCCTCCTACCCGATCCGCCGATCAGGAATCCCAAAATGGCACTCTGAGAGCTGGCCGCAAGCCAGGAGCTGTGTAGCCAGGAGGCGAGAGACAGTGAGCCCCCCAAGGCCCACGTGTTTGGTTTTTATATCCAACCTGGCTACACAACTCCACCCTCAGGTCCCAGCCACCCTCCCTTTGGTGGTGACGGGATTTGTCTTTCCCAATGTCCTGATGGCTTTAGTCTGGAGTGGGGGTGGAGTCCACAAAGCCTGTATGGGATTAGCTCAGCACATCCTTTCCCCCTAACACCAGGGGCAGGGAAATGTAGTGCTCAAAAGAAGTAGGCAAAGGAAATGGGTTTGGTAAGAAAATAGCAGAATCATGACATCACTCTAATAATCAAGTGAAAGTGTTAACACTATAGAAGTAAGCAATGCAGATCTCCAAAAGGACCTAATGTAGGGAGAAGGGTTGATTAATAATTCCAGCTGTTACATGGTTAAATCAACTATCATAGGCAGTGATTTGCTCATATTGCTGTGAATCAATGCCTGAGCTTGGTGGGGATATAAGAATCATATATAAGAAACTAAGTTATAACTATTTGATATAACTAATCAAATATAAGAAACTAAGTCTCTTGAATGTCTAATCTATTCTTGATGCTTATTTATTGGAGGTCATGAATTGTCATAAATAGTTCTAAATTTGATTTGGAAAATTAGGCAGCAAAATAAATTTTTGATATTGGCTCACTCTTTAACTGATTTGTGAAAAGAATCTTGTCCTAAGTATAATTTAGCATGGATAATCCCTGGCACAAAATGGCAGCCTAATTGTTGGAGATTTCAGCAGTGATATCCTGTGACAACGTCCTGGTAGACAAGAATGAAGGACATTGCTGGTGCAATGACTCTGGTCTTGGAAAGATAGGTAGAGGTTAACTCCTTCAGGGATATTGGAGTTGCTTAATTATTACTAAGTTGTATTAATATTTTACGAAGAGAAACTTAGGAAGTGAGGGTGATTAACTAACTGAAAGTTTAATGCTTTGGTGCTTACCAAAAGGCCCCTTTTTCACTCAGATGAAGAGCAGACAGGGGTTATGCAAAATCAGCTTATGTTGCTTTAGTAAAATACCAAGACTAAGAGGTCAACAATAGAAATGTATTTCTCATAATTTTGAAGACTACAAGTACAAAATCAAGTTGCCAGCAAAGTTAGTGTCTGGTAAGAATTCTCTTCCTGGCTTGCAGATGGTTAGAATTCTCTTCCTGGCTTGCAGCCTTCTTGCTGCTTTCTTTACTTGGTACAAGTGAGAGACAGCCCTGGTGGGTTCCCTATTCCTGTAAGGACATGTCCTGTTGGATTAGGGCCCCATCTTTAGGATCTTCTGCACATATTATCCTTTCCATCTGCAGGAAGACGACATGGCTTTAATTACCTCAAAATATTTAGATGAGATACCTATATGTTCTTTTCAAATTGAATGTCAATTTGACCAGACATATATTATCACAGAAGTCAGCAGCCTGTTTCTGTAAAGAGACAGATAGCAGACATTTTCAGATTTGCAAACTTTATAGGCTCAGTTGTAGTGAAGAAGTCACCATAGACAATCTGTTAACAAGTGGATATTGTTGTTTTCCAGTAAAATTTTATCTATTGAACAGGTGGTGGCCAGATTTGTTCTATGATTTGTGGTTAATTGACCACATATTTTACTGCATCACACTTCCCTCATAACATTGAGGACTTGTTTGTTCAACAAACGCTTATTAAGTATATACTATGTGCTAAGTTTTCTTCGTGCTCAGAACACATTGTTGGACAAGGGGGAAAAAGCCTTTTCCCTAATGAACAAATAAACAAAACATACATACCCCTCCAAAATGAGAGAGAGAGAGAGAGAAACACAGAAAAATAATGAAAGAGAGAAGGTAGAAAAAAAGGTGGAGTAAATAAGATAAAAAAATCAGATGTAAGACCGTTAACATTTGACAGAGTGGTTAGCAAGTACTTTGTAGAGGTAGTAATGAGATGTATTCAATGATACAAAGATCTGGGGAAAATATTCTAGTAGTGAGGCTAAGTTCAATTTTTTTGTGGTATGATTGAGAAAAGAGAGGCGTGCAGCGTCTGAACAAATTTATTGGGGTGGGGAGATGTATTAAGATTTGAAGTATGAGAAGCAAGGGTGGAAATTATAAAGCACTAGGATTTCATTCTAAATGCAATGGTAGGCTACTGGAAACTTTTAAGTAGGGCAATTATATGATCATTTCTTTTGAAAATATCACTGTGGTCCTTTTTAGAGAGATTATGAGGTCTGGGAGGAGTGAGTATAAGGACACAATTTAAAAGGCTATTGCAGTAAATCAGAAAAAAATTTGATGGAACTCAGATAAGGGAGTTGGTGGAGCTGTTTGATAAAAGGCATATTGGAAGATAGAGCCAGTAACCTTACTGATAGGCTGCAATAAATGGAAAAAGGAAAGAACAGAATAAATCATGACTGCTTGGTTTTGAATGGAGAAATTTGATGATACTTCATTTTTTTCATTTCTAAAACTGTGAGAAGACATTTATTGGAGAGAGTTTTTGCAAATATTTGATGATACTTCTTATTAAGAAAAGAAAGACTCAGGGGAAACAGCCTTTTTCAGAGTCAGGAAGCATGCCTAATTTGGAAGTCAGGAAGTTTGTCCTAATTTGGGAGACAAAAGATATGAATAGTTAACAAAAGCAGAGGCATCTACACATTGGAAATTTCACATGAAGTAATGGAATATTTTGAGGTAATTAATTGATAAAAGTTGTGTGGCACATGGGACAAAAGCTTATAGAAAAGAGAAGAAAGCTCCAGAGTGAACACCGGTCATTCCCAACATGCATGGAAAAGTAAGTGTAGTGCGTAGAGGAAGAAAAGAAAATTTCAAGGAGTAAACAAGTGAAGGAAGAACATGGCTTCTTATTGGCTCTTTTGAATGAAATTACCTAGTAAGTCATAGCTATATATGCTACCTTCTGATGATATATTTTTTTCCCAGCTAGCAGAAGAAAAGGGGCTTGTCTAGCCAGTGAGACTGTATGCAGCTAGTGGAGGGAACAGAAAGTTTCTCACGTGAAATGTGGGATATTAAAACCTGAGGAGCCAGCAGAGCTGAAACCCGTGCCAGAAACTGGATTCTGAGAAGTCAGAAGGGGGCATCTGGGTGGTTACCAAAGAGAAGATGCCAGAATCAGATATCAAAGTTGGGTTATGAAGCCAGAAAGGCAGAAACTACAAAGACTAGAACAAGCACAAGCAAGTTGAGAATAGATGGGAGTTGTCTGGAACTTCTTTGCAGATCAGGATCTTTTTTTTTTTTTTTTTTTTTTTTTTTTTAAATACACCACCCCTGGTATAGTAGTGCTCCTCAGCTCGTCAGGCTCAGAGAAGTAACAGATTCCAGTTCCTTAGTCTAAACTCCCTTTTCTCTAGTTGCAATGAACTAAGTCTTCTCGTGAATTGTTGAATAAAAAATCCTTAAATGTTCTACTAAGTTCTTGGTGAAAAGTAGCAATTTGGGAAATAGAAAATAATCTCCCATAATCAGGATTAGCTTCAGAACACAGTGCTTAGAAGAGACCCATGCTTTTTTTTTTTTTTTTTTTTTTTTTTTGGTCGAAGAACTGGGGTGTAGGCCAGAGGTGCAGGGTGGGGGTGTGGGGAGTAGAACAGGCGGATTTATCACTGCTAAGGAAAGCAGCAGTCAAGACAGGAGAGGTTGTCCTACAGGTGGGCTAGCTCCCTGGCAAGGGTCACATTCAGGCCATAGGGGTGATAGCGTGATAGTGCTGAGACTTAACCCCTTCTCCACCAGGGAGGCTCCCATGCTTGGTTTAACATTCTGCTGTCACCCTCTTGAAATTCTTAATCGTTTTTTTCAAGAGTGGCCCCATGTTTTTAATTTGCAATGGGCTTTGCAGATGAGGTAGCCATTTCTTCCTATAATTGCTTTACAGATTACATATTTTGAATTATTTTCTGACTGTGGGATCACTGTGAATTAACCCACCACTTGGTTGGATTAATATATACAATCTGACCACTAGTTTATATCTAAAAATTAACAGATAGGAGATAGAAAAACCAAAGAATCCAAACAATGCCTTTCAGAATAGGTCTTAAACTGGGATTCAGATTCATACTCAGGTGTGTGGATGGCAAAGGTAAGGAAATTCATTGCTGAACAATGTGGAGGAGACTAGGACACATAGGAGGGGGGAGGGATAAAGGGACACACTGGTGTGTTCTAGCACCAATGACAGCCAGTCATGAAGGAGAGGCGAGTTCTTGCTGAAATTGACTAATGATATTCTGGAAGCAAATATTGACGGCAAAACATTTTATTTTAGTCCTTTTGCTCTTATGCTAGTCCTTAGCCAGGTATTTCAGTGGTTATATGGGCATCACGTTGGGTAGATGGGAAATGCATGACAACCTCTTCTGTTCTTTGTTTTGCCTCTTGCAAAGCTTTTATTAGAGGATTTATGCAGACTGACCTAGAAATGATTTGAAAGTTGAAGCATTTTTAAATAGTATTCTCATTTTTTGAACAAGGACTCAGTGTCTGCCTTTGACCAAGTTGTCGAGGCTGCAATGATAAGATTGTGTATCATATAATAGTACCTTGACCTTCATGTCTATAATGACAAGAAACTCCTGCTTCACCAGGAGAAAAGTATCTGTGACTGATACAAAGATCCTGAAGATTTAGACCCAGGGTGTAATTCCCCGAGTGTAGCGGGAGGACAACATCTATTCTTATGGTGGGATAAGTAGTTTCATCTACTGTCTTAGAGCAAAATAGAGTAAATCATGGTGAAGCAGACAGAAACGCCAAGGGTTGGGATGCTTCATTTGGCAGTAAATATCCACTAAATCTCTTTTCTTGCTGAGTATTCTGTGAATGATATGGGAAAATGAACACCTAAGTTGCTTACTGAGGCATTTAGTGGTGCTCATTCAGGAGCCACTGAATATTCTGAATGTTTAGAACTTTTATATTCAGAAATACTAGTTTTTTTGTATACAAGCATGTGAACATTCAACTTAATCTCACTGGAAAAGAATTTCATTTCTAAGGTCCTCAACATACAAGTCCCAGTGCCTGACCTGAGCAGTGAGCACACTCACCCAAGGATTTGTGGGAGACAAAATCAAGTCATCATCAAAAAATATATATTATTTAAGTATTAAATGTGATCAGGGACCACATTGGATCCCATTTCTCTATGTGGAAATTGTGTGATATAATATGAAAATCTATTCAAACTACAAAAGAAGCATCCATGGGTATGGATGTCTTCTTGTTCTGGTGGTTTTACAAGTCTGAACTGTCCTAATCAATATTGTTGCTTCATGTAGCCCTGGGCTTCTTAGGGAGAAGGCTCAGGTCGTGGGGAAGACTTGGACCTTATAATCTTCTCACAGTTGTCTCATTGAGCTGTGATTTCTTATGCAGAAGTAGCAATGTGGGTTTGAAAAAACACTACAGGAATAGAGGACCTGGAGACCCCTTTCCAGTTATGTCTACACATTCTGAGATTTGTGTCTACAGAGGATCTTGGATCAGATTACAAAAAGCTTATGTCACCATTAGATTGGTCCAGTAGTTACTCTGCAAAGTAGGGGAAATTTCTAATACACCTTCTGGTTGGCAGCACATCTATGGTGGGGGCACTGGTCAAAGAAGAGGAGACTGGGGATGGCATCTCAGGGGCTGCCCACAGTGCTTTCGAAAATGCTCAGGGGAAAAGTGTAGGTGGTGGGTCCTTCAGGTGATGATGTCCCTAATAAGAAGACACTATGGATGAAGGAAAACGAAGAAAACCACTTATGCACAGAAGTCATGGCCACTGAGTCTAGCTTCATGAGGACAGTCATATGGGGAACAGGTCCTTCTGATGGTAGTTTCTTCAGCAGAGGCCTGAGTTTATCATGGGAGACATTTTGAGAATTCACTGGGGATCTTTAAACCTTAAAGTCTAAGATTCAGGACAAGGGCCTTTCAGATTACATTGAGATTTATATCACAGGGATCTTCTTCTTTTTTTTTTTTAATTTTGAATTTTGAAATGCATTTTTTTATTTTTTTATTTTTTATTTTTGTATACCCCATACAATTGCAACCCCCTTATTTTGACCCCAAGCCCTCCTTTCCCCGCCCCCCCATAGAGTGTCTCTGGTTCATAGTTGTTTGTTGATTTTGATTTTTACTTTCATATAGTGATTCTTTTTCCTGGTCCCCTATTTAAGTTTTCTAGATTCCTGCTATGAGTGAGACCATCCGGTATTTTTCTTTTTCTTTCTGGCTTATTTTGCTGAGCATGATCCCTTCCAGCTCCATCCATGTTGCTGCAAATTGCATGTGTTTATCTTTTTTGAATGCTGAGTAATATTCCATGGTGTAAATGTACCACATCTTCTTGATCCAGTCATCTATTTTTGGGCATTTGGGTTGTTTCCAAAGCTTAGCTATTGTAAATAGTGCTGCTATAAACATAGGGGTGCAGGTGCTCTTTGGAATTGATGTTTCTGTGTCCTTTGGGTAAATACCTAGGAGTGGAATTGCTGGATCATATGGAAGCTCTATGTTTAGTAGGTCCAGAAATCTCCACACAGCTCTCCATAGTGGTTGGACCAGTTTGCACTCCCAACAGCAGTGCAGGAGAGTTCCTTTTTCTCCACAGCCTCGCCAACATTTGTTGTTGCTAGCTTTTTTAATATGTGCCAATCTCATTGGTGTAAGATGGTATCTCATTGTAGTTTTAATTTGCATTTAATTTGCACGTGATGTTGAACATTTTTTTCATATGCCTCACAGGGATCTTCTTTAGCTTACATGGTAGTGTTCATGCTGGACACCTGCACTTGAAATGCTTGTCCTTCCATGCAAAGGGCTCAACAGCCCTGTTGACCAGTGAACCTTTCTGTGGTCTTAGATTTAAAAAAATGGTGTGGGAGACAGAGGCAATAAACACATATCCATGATGAGCTTTTTGACATTTTTCACTGAATGAGCCCAGAGTCCTTTTCTTAGTTGGGATTATCAGAGCCAAACCATTAAAATCTAGTTATGAACTAAAAATGTCCTCTACACACCAACTTCACTCCCTAATAGCAGTGTTCTCCCAAGGATATCACACAATTTCAGCTCCATAAGAGGTCTCTCCATTTTTGTTGGTAGGGGGATTTGTCCACCATTCGCTTTCCATGCACAAGTGGATCTTTAAAATGTCTTTACCTGGAAATAAAAAAATTTTGGCCACAGTAGCTAGGAGAATGCTTAAGCTTTGTCTCATAAATAAGTTCAGATTCTTTGATACTATATGGAGTGCTTTAGGAGAGAGAGACAGGTAGAGACAGAGAGAGAGAGAGAGAGAGAGAGAGAGAGAGAGAGGAATAGTTATTTTCACATTACAGCATTATAAGGGAGTCTCTCTAACATGAGTTCCAAGAATCTTATTTGAAATTTCATTTCATTACATTCAGCACACAGTGAAAAGCTTAAAAAAGGACTGGAGTGTGTAACCTGGGCCATGAGAGACATGAATACAATTTGTACTTCTTCATTTGTACCTATTTATTGAGATGGGTAAGCATAAATCTCTTCCAGGAGAGAGCCACTGTAAAAATATCCCAAATCCTGTGGTGATACAGTGGTGACTGCTTTCCTGGTGTGCCCACTATAATCCCAGGTTACTGTAGGGGTTTCTTCCACTTTATCTCTGAATGGAGGACTGCTTCAGCTGATGCAGCCCCACTTGTACCCTGAAGATGGACGGGTCACCTTGAAGAGGAATCTCCTCCTGGTCCTGACATTTTATCCTGAAGAAGTGGTGTCTCTCTGGAATTGGAAACCTGGAATATGTGTTTATTGAAACACTGTCAAGATGTACAACCCACCATGAAATAATTGCAAAAACACTAAGAGAGTCATCACTATTTCTCATTGTATTTATTGCCTACCACAGCTATAATTAATTACCATAAATTACATGGGGTCTTAAAACATCACAAATTCATTGTCTTGCAGTTTTGAAGAAGAAATTCAAAATCAGTTTTACTGGACTAAAGTCAAGGTGTCAGCAAGACTGTTTCCTTCTTGGGGTTCTATGAAAGAATCTCTTTATTTGACTTTCCAACTTCTAGAAACTCCTGTTTTCCTTGGTTTGTGGATACTTTCCTCTGTCTTCAAATTCAGCAATGTAACATCTTCAAACCCTTTTCTTTCTGCTTCCTGCTCATGTCATCACACCATTTGTTTATTCTGACTACTTCTATGTCCTCCTGTAATCTGCCCATCTCAAGATCCTTATTTTGATCTTAGTAAAGCCCCATTTGCCTTGTAACATAATATTCACGTATTCCCAGAATTAAGCTGTGACATCTTTGGGGAAAGGACATTATTTAGTTTATCACGATAAAGCATTAATTTTGAAATATGAATTTAGTGGTCTTATTTGTGGTGTGGTTTTTAGTAAAAGTCTCCTATAAATAATTTCAGGGAAAGTTTTTATTTTTGGTAGAATTATTTTATAAAAACAATTCAGTATAAAACTATCTTATTTTGCTATGCCAAGCTAACAAGTAGTTTACAGTTAAATTACAGACTGATTTGCAAACGTGACTTTTAAATAGCCAGCTACTTTGGATGTATTTTTATTTTGCTATGTTATGGTAATAAATTAATTTAATATTTACGCATGTACCATTTATTGAGTTCTACTTTAGCTTAGAATTCATTAGAATTTCCTACTGAGAACTACAAAATAACTCTATCCTCGAATATTGTCAAATTACATTGGAGAAGCATAGACACACAAAATCCATGTAACTAGGCATAATAATTCTGAGTAATAATTCAGAATTATTATGAGGCATAATAATAATTCTCTTCCCTCTGAAGGAGGTCATCTGTCATGTGCTGAATTGGAAAGGCCAGCTTGATGAGGAACTGATATCCTCAGCCCAGAGTCAGCAGGGATCTGACACCTGCCAACAGCCCTGTGAATGGACTTGGAAGTGATCTTCCCCTGGTGACCTTTGAGATAATTGCAACCCTGGCAACACCTTGACTATATAGCCTCTGAGAAGATTTGAGACAGACCCACCCAGCTAATCTACTCCCAGATTCCATCCTCCCAGAAACTGAGATAATAAATATTTATTGTTTTGTTGTAATTTGTTTTGCAGCAATAGATAACTAATTTTTATCAGCCTTAAGCATCTTATACTTACAGCCTGTAAACAATTCAAGGTTGTACTCTCAATTAAGTGCTGGATTTTAGGTACTTCATGGAAACTGTAAAGGCAGCATTAGGAGAAGGGGAGATATGAATATATGGTAAAGCTTTGTTTGTTTTAAGAGTTTAAAAAGCCTGGTATGCACATGACACTTACAAGGGGGGGGGGTGCTGAAAATATATTTGTATGGCAACTTAATGGCTTCCTGAAAATAGTTCTTCCTAAGGACACTTGTTCCATCAGCTAAGCCCTTTATTCAGAAGAGGAATGAACACAACTTGGTAATTCATTTACATAGACAATGCTCTGGACAACAGGACTTTTTAAGAATGTTTTAAGAAAACATTTCTTAAAACAGGTTTTAAGAAAAACCTGAAACTGGGAAACACCCAGAGGGAATGGGGGTGACCTAGTTTTGGTGTTCTCACCCACAAGCTTAAGAAATTGGGACAAGGCCCAAAATAAGACAGAAAGAGAAATTTTTTTTTTAAAGTCTTATTTACAAGGGCATTTAGAAACAGGGAAGAGAGAGAAAGAGAAAGAAGAAATGTATCAACACTTCCTATCAGCAATGCCAACTTAGCTTAGAAACCAGAGTGCAAGTCAAAGCCACAAAAGCAAGAAAGAAAGAACATGAGTATCAAGATTTTAAGCCAAGCATATCTGCTTAATCCTGCTCTTAATTCCCAGTGGCCTCCTGTTCAGGAAATCAGGTTCATGGAATGCTGGGAGTTGTAATCCCAAGTGCTTGAAATCTCACCAGAATGAATGTGGGGATGGAGTCTGTAAAGACACCAGGGGATGCCATTCATTGGTTTAGCGTTTGCTCCCTATGGTTCCTCTAACAATTTCTCTCCTTTTAATTTTTGCCACCATTTCTATGGGGATGAAAGTCAAATCTGTGCATTTCGGAGTGTGTTCTCAGAAGAACATCATTGCCAGCCTTCCAGTGTGTTCAAAGGAAATAGCTAATAGTCATGAGGCATTGTCCAAGGGTAGCCAGTATAGCAAAGTCTTCCATTTTTAGAAAAAAAATCAGTTTAAGTAAAAAGCTAGAGACATTAGTCAAACAGAATATCAGAAAAAATCAAGAGAAAAATGAGAAAATTCTTAAAAATGGTACTATTTAAAAACATTTTCTTTCCACCTTCATCTCAATTCTCTTAAATAGTGGAGCAAAATACTTTTGTAAACTAAATCTAGTTTAAATCTATTTTTGCATAAACTCACAGGGCAGAAAAACCAAATAGAATTTTTGTTGACTTTGCTGGAACATTCTATAAAAGATCTTAGACTGAACTCTCAACATTTGGCCTGCACATTCCTTGGGAACCAGGTCATAGTGCAGGTCCAACAGACTGCACCAGCAACATCTGTACCTTTGGTAGATTTCCTATCCTGGAGGTTTCCAAGGCTTTTCTCTGAGGTTTCCAACGCTGCGGATGGAGGTCAATTTCCCTGCTTCCCTCAAAGGGTTTTCGAATCCTGTACTAAATGTGGCAAACTCTTTTCTTCTAGACTTTACTCAATTTCAACTTTCAAAAGATATTCCAATCAAAACTTTGGTAATCAGCTAAGTTTCCAATTATCTGTTTTTAGGAGAGACAAATAAAAATCCCTATCAAAATTATGAAAGATACACATTACCATGAGTAAAATAAGAGTACTTCTGACAATTTTGCCATAATATGATGGCAAAATGGAGAGAGAAAATGCAAGCAAAGATTAGTTCTGCTTGTAAAATTGCAATTTCACATTGCTGCAGATCCTGGTCAGCTGAAAAAAGTAATGTTCTTGAGTAAAAAACAAAACAAAGTGAAAAGCATTTTAAACACACACTTATTAAAATTATGTTCAATTCTAGTCATCCAAAAATTTGCACTCTTCAATTGCATCAATTAGCATGGGTCTTAAGATAGTGTTGAAGTTTTTAATCTTATTAATTTCTTCAGAAATAATTTATGTAAATGTAAAAACTTTGCAATAACCAAACTTAAAATCTGATAGTGACATAATTGCCAAAGAAATTAATTCAACATTACAGCTTACAATGTTGCAGAACAACAATCAAAATCAATAAGTAATATTATGTCAGAATATATTTAACAAGTTTAACCAACTTAATTTTAGAACACTAACATTAATATTCATGTTTATGCCATGTGATAATGTTCATGTTTTCCCCAGTGACAATATTTGCCATTATGTTTCCTAAATTTACCAGTAAGTACCAAATAGTATGAATGCCTTTCCCAAAAGCAAAGGAGAAATTTCATGGAGTGTCCCAGGAGTTCTGATCAATCAAATAAAACACTACCAATGTTTCCTAATTTAGATTTCTGGGAAGTTTTGTCATAAGTATTAGGGAATAACAGAACCATTTAATTACAATCAAAGCTCTGGTTACTCAGCATATTTTGATCCCATAACTGGAATTCTTAATCTTCTTAAAAAAAATTTCCTAATTCACATTTTGCCCAACAAATAAAGCAATACCATGATTTTATAGATATGCATGTTTCAAAACAACCCATTTAATTTAAAATTAGTTCTCATTAATCAAAAATTATCCCACTTCTTAGAAGCATACTTCTTCATGCACACTTCTTAGAAACATGTGTGCAAATTTCCATCATATTTCTGAGCTCAAAATTTCAATAGGTGACATCTTTATCAGTTTTATGTTCCCCAGTGGCTAGAATACTTGGACACAAAGGGAAATATACTAACATATAGATAGAGAAAATCCCTTAGGTTTTATTTAATCCAAACAAAGTCATTCATGTAGAATGACTTATGCAACTGTAAATTTACTCATATGTATACAAGTTTTTTTTTAAAAAGGATTTATTTATTTATACATAAAAGAAGTGGGGTACAGGCCAGAGGTACAGGGAGGTGAAAGGATTCACCAGAGACAGAGTCGGGGAGCAGAACAGGCCAATCTACTGAAATACACTGCTAAGGGGAGCAGCGGGCAAGACAGGAGAGTTCTGCTGGGCCATGTGTGTTACCTCCCTGGCCAGGGAATCGAACTCATGCCCCAGTGGCTGCCCATAGTAGCTTGATAGCATGAGACTTAACCTCTTGTGCCACAAGGGAGGCCCAGTCTTAGAGCTACTCTTATCCAAAGTAGGATGATGGACAATGCCTAATCTTAACACAGATGGGCATAGTTTTGCCAAGGTCTTCCTTAAAGCATGGTTCATTCCTTTTTGAGTTTGTCCTATAGATTGTGGTCTCCAGGCAGCATGAAGCTTTGAATTAATCTACAAGGCAATATTTTCTGAGTGACTTCTGAAACAAATGCAGGTCTGTTGTTATTCTGAACGGCGTTGGGTAATCCAAAGCAAGGAATTATTTCTTTAAGCAATTGTTTGGCAGTCTCTTCAGCTTTTCCCCTCCTAGTGGGAAATACTTCCACCTATCCTGAGAAGGTATCCACAAAAAACAAAAGAGATTTATAATTACTAGTGGTTTTGAGCACTTGAGTAAAAGACACTGCCAGTCTCCAAAAGGGAGACTTGCCCTAATATGGAGTTGTAGTATCTTTAGGGTGTGAGCTAGACTTTGCTTTATTTTTGGTGCATAAATGGCAACCATGTTGTTCCTTTGAGCTGTTCTGTGTAAATAGGGACCTTTTAAATATGGGCGCATGTGCTCTAGCAAGGCATCTCTCTCATAGTAGGATCTGTCAACACTGTATAGAGTAGGGTCTCTGAGAGTAGTATCTTACAATGTGAGTTCATTCTCCAAGAGGAGTTGCTGTCAAAGTTAATAAATCCTTATTCAGGGGTCCTTTCCTTATTCCAAACTGTAAATTTGGTGACAAATTGAGATAAGTCCATGAGAGAAATGACTGCTCCATGGAGAGCTCAATGAGTGGTAACCTTGGCCACATAGTTGGCTGGTCAGTTACATCCTGTAGTTTTAGACTCATCTCTGGTGATTGGGGCAATGTGGCAAGGTTGTGGCTGATGGAAAAATCTACCGCTTTCCCCAAGACCAAGATTTCCGACAGGTGTTGAATGTCTATCTTTCTTTGGTTTTTTTTTTCCCCAAGATTTATTTTATTTATTTATGCATACAAGAACTGGGGTCCTGGCCAAAAGTGCAGGGGATGAGAGGATCACCAGAGACAGAGTGGGGAACAGAACAGGCAGATTGACTGAAATGCACTGCTAAGGGGAGCAGCAGGCAAGATAAAGGTCTGTTGTGCCACATGTGGGTTAGCTCCCTGGCCAGGGATCAAACTTGTGTCACAGTGGCAGCGGTAGCTTGAGAGCACTGAGGCTTTAACCCCTGTGCCACCAGGGAGGCCCTGAATGTCTTTCTTATTGATGGTGAGGATCCCCTTTTCTTTTCATATGGCTCCAATGGGTATCGTAGGGCCATGAAAATTACTCTGAGTCAGTGCATTTATTTGCCCACTTATCTGAAGAGATTTCCAGGGCTCAGGTCAAGGCAATTAATTGGGTCTCCTGTGCTAAGACACCTACTGGGAAGGCCTTGGCTTCTATGGTGTCACCAAGCATTGCCACTGCATATCCTGTGTGCGACTGGTCTTATTGGATAAAATTGCTCCCATATATAAATAGCTTCTGCTCTGAATCTGCCAGGGACTGGTCAAACAAAGCTGTTTGGCTAGAATACACTGTTTAATAGCTTCCCAACAGTTATGTATTAAGGCTCCAACCTTAAGGGCCTCTGCATTGATTAGGAGGAAGGTAGTTGGATTTATAGAGGTAGTGACTCACAGTTGTACTTAGAGATTATCTAATAAAGCTATTTGATATTTTCCTCTGTGACCAGCAGTCAACTAAAGTCCACCTTTTTTTTTGTAGTAATATCAAAACCTGATGTGGCACATAAACAGTGATTGGCTGATCTAATATAAAATATTCTGCTACATGTAGAAGTTTACAAGTGGCAGCTACAACTAGCAAACACAAGTCCATCCTTTAGTTGTGTGGCATAATTGTTTGGACAGATATTTGATGCGCTACATTTCTGGTCCTAATAATTGGATTAGCACTCCCAGACCGACTCCCTGTCTCTCACACCTGTAGAGTCAGAAAGACTTCTTGGGTGCTGGCAACCCTGAGCTTATTGTTGAAATCAACCTTCCCATTATTTTTTTTTAAAGATTTATTTATTTATACAAGAACTGGGGTACAGGCAAGAGGCACAGGAGGGTGAGAGAACTCACCAGAGACGGAGCAGGGAGCAGAACAGGCAGACAGACGAAAACATTGCTGAGGGGAGCAGCAGGTGAGAAGAAGAGGTCTGCCTGGCCATGTCCGTATCTCCCTGGCTGCCCGGGGAATTGAACTGGCACTGCAGAGGCTGCAGACAGCTTCACAGTGCTGCGTTCAACCCTCTGTGCCACCGGGGAGGCACCAACCTTCCCATTATTTTACCAAAGTCCTGTTGACATTCCGACATTCATACAAAGGTTTGGAGTCCAGGTCTCTGAGGGCTTCATATAGGGGTGTGCTATCAACACAAAATCTGGTATCCAAATTCTGCAAAAACCTAAGCATTTTCAAAATCTACATAATTGCCTTTGATTGCAGGGGACTTAGAGAGTTGAGACCACCTGTTTTCACTCAATCATGTGGCTTTGTTTGGCTTTTTTAAAATCTCAGATTCCAAGTATGTCACCTTCTGCTTTTATATCTTGGCTTTCTAAGGTAACACCTGTAGCCACTCTACCAGGTGGCTCAACAACGATGTGGTACTCTCCACATTCATTGTCAGAGCTGGCAATTAGAAAATCATCCACATGTTCCAGGTAGGTGTCCTGATTTAGTGGGACTTTTCTGAAATCTCTTACCAGTGTATCCCCCAAATAGCCAAGGAATTCTTAAATCCTTGCAGAAGCAAAGTCCTGGACTTAAGCATCTACTGGGATGCAGAAAAGGCATCTTTCAAGTGCAGTGCTGAGAACCAGCCAAAATACTCCAGGTATGGCAATGAATAGGGTCTAAGGATTTGGTACAGTTGGATATTATTGCGCAATTTCAAAATGGCCCTCTAATCCTGAACAAAATGGTACTCATTTATGTGAATTTCTTTACCAGCAAAATTGGAGCATTGTAGTGGTGTGGAAGGGCTAAGTGATGTTAAATTGAAGAAACTTCTGCAAATACTTGCTAAAACTCCTTCAAGCTCTCCTCTTTCAAAGATATTGTTTTCTCCTTGGGGCTCTGCTCTCTTCTACCACCTGTATTTGTACATGATTTTCATTTTCTGCAAATCACAGGGTTCCACCAGCCCAAACCACTTTACTCTTTTTTTTTAATTTATTTATTTATGCATACAAGAACTGGGGTGTACTCCAGAGGTGTGGGGGTGGGAGGGGGTGAGAAGATTTACCATAGACAGTGGGGAGCAGAACAGTCAGATCTACTGAAATACACTGCTGAGGGGAGCAGCAGGCGAGGCAGGAGAGGTCTGATGTGCCATGTGGGTAGCTCCCTGGCCACTCAGGGCTCAAATTCATGCTCAGTGGCTTGGGATAGCTTGACAGAGTTGTCTTTAACCCCTGCACCACCAAGGAGGCTCCCAAACCACTTTACTCTTTTGTAGATTTCTGAGGGCAGCACTTTACCTTTTGTTGGCACATCCCGAGTGAGTATCATCTGGAATTACAAGGCATGCTTTGGGGGTACTCCTAGGTACAGCTTCTGATCTTGGGGTGAGAAAGTCATCTGTGCATTAAGTTTACTTACAAGTTATGACCATAGAAGTGGTTAGAGAGTCATCCATGTTGGAGCTTTGTATCATAAAATTGTTTCAGAGGTTATAGGACAGCTTTTGGTGTGGCCTTCCCATAAACCAACTGTGACTGGCAAACTTTCTTTTGTTCTCCTGAGCTAAATTCGAATTCAAAACCAAATAGGTTGCTCTAGTGTCTACAAAAAAAAAAAAATCAAACAGATAGTCCCCCATCAGTTTCTCACGGGGTTAGAAAAATAGGCATTTTTGGATCAGGTGGAACCCTTGGGCGCCCCTAACCTTCATCTGAGCCCCACTCTAGACTACTACTTATATCCTTGCATCTCTCCATGCCTCTGGGTTCCTTCTGCTCTGCCTCTATGCCCTTCAGTGACCTTGTCTGAATCTTCATTCTGTGCTGTCATCTGCTCCCTTTTCTTTCCTCTTATTTTCCCACTCCTCCCCACGGTTGTTGCTTCCAATTGGGGATACCTGTCCTTCCAAAGTCCCTCTTTCTTCAGTCTGCACACTGATTCTTCCTCAAAATTTCACTTCTTCTGCTTTGTCTCTCTTTATGTCCCTTCTCTGTTCCTTCTAATTCCTGTCCTGTCTTCTCTCTATGAAAATTGTTGTAGGCCTAGGCCTCTTTCTTTCATTTGCAATTTGTACTCAAAATGTTTTACCCACCAACTATAGCACCTTCTACTGGATTTATTTCCTCCTTATATCCAGAGCACTCTGCCCAATGAATGCTGCATCAACCATCTGAACATTTTCTGAAGTGTCTGGACTCATGTCTATGTAAGTGTTGTAAGTTTGGATAATCCTTTCAAGAAACTCAGGTGGCTCCTCATTGACATTTCATTGAAGTAAAACATATTTGCATAGGCATTTCCTGCTCAGCTCTACTAGTAAACACCTCTTGTAGTGTTTTGGTCTTTCCAGTCCCCCCTTACTGAGGTTAGGGTCTACTCTTGGGACAACCTCTTCTGATTCTAGGGTTTCAAGATCCTCCTGGTAGAGATAACAAATCTCTTCACTGTCCTTTAATACTATGCTCCACTGATCTTATGCTAATAGCTTATGTAATATGGATTGTATATCTATGTAGGTAGGCTAATGGGAGGCAAAAATAGAAACACATAAATTAGCTATCCTTTTAAGATCTTGCTGCTATGGAGGGATAGAATTTCTCCGATTCAGGAGGTGCCTGAAGGAAAAGGTAGTACGTGACCAATTGGGTTGAGCAGGTTGACTTGCTCACTCAGCACACCTGTTGGGAATTGATGAAGAGGGAATAGTTCTACCCTAGGAGTGCTCCTTCGGCCAACTTGGGTGCCCTGTCTGGTATGAGAAGGAGAAACCATTCCAGCCCCCTCAGAGGGAATCATGAGGTAGGCAAAGCTTCTGTATCTTCTCCAGGAGAGACTCCAGCTTCTAAAAAGGGCATCTCAATTAGTGGATTCAAAACCTCCAGTAAGCGGTGGTCTTCTTCCTTCTACCCTTTAATGCTATCAGTGTAAGGGGAAGGCTCTTTAACTCTTTGTTGTGCTATCATATGTGTCACTGAGTTTTCTAAACATTGTTTATAGAGAGCATACAGAATTCTTCCAAACAAATACTCTGTTAAAACAGAAGTTTCACATCCTCTCAAATTTAAAGCAAAGTTATAGAATATGTTTCCACATACTCCTGAGAATTCCCCCAGAAGAAAAATCCCAAGTTGGAGGTTGAAACTGAGTCCAATATGTGTAAAACCAAAATCATCTTCCATACTTTGGACTTCACCATATTACTCATACAAAAATATAAAGAAAAATACAAAAGATAACTGCCTAAACTACCACACCTAAGCTATCATTTGATTTATTTCTAAATAAAAAGATTGAGAGAAAGAGTTTTACTGAAGTAAAACCAATCTCCTCTATATTAGAGTCAGGGAAATCCTGCCCAGAATCTTAACATGCTCACAGTGACCAGTACAAGGAGTTCTCTTTGGGTTGATCAGTCATGGCTATGATAGGCCCACTATCATGTAAGGTGGTATAGGGTAACCCCAGGGAGAAACAGGGGTGGCCTGGGTTGTGAGTCCTCATCCACATGCTTAGGAACTTAGGACAAGACCTAAAAGCAGAAAGAGAGAGAAGCCGAAAACAACAACAACAACAACAAACAACTACATAAAAGGGGAATGAAAAGAAAAGAACAGAGAGGGAGAGGGAAGATTCATTTGTCAGCACTTTCTACCAGCAAAGCCACTTGAGACATCAGGGTGCAAATCAAAGCTAGAAAAGCAGGAGAGTGAGAATATGCATATGTTCAGTTTTTAACTCAAGCATAGGAGCTTAACTCCACCCATATTTCGCAGTGGATCCCATTCAGGAAGTCAGGTCCGGGGCATGCTAGGAGTTGTAATCCTTGCACCTGAGATCTCATTCAAGAGGAGATGGGGTGAAGTCTTTAAGACATCAAGAAGTAGAGTTCATTCAGGATGTCATCCACTGGCTCAGAATTTGTTTCTTACTATTCCTTTATCAAATCACTTGTTTCACCCAGTTTTCCTGGAGTTGACTTATTGGTCCTTTAGCAATGTTGCCTTGTGCTCCCAAGGTGTGACTACATAGGGGAAGAAGAGCCTTCAGATAGATTGAAGCTCCTAAATTACCTTGGACCCTGGTAGGAATTAAAGTGAAATGGCACTGATGTCTATCCTAGTGGAGAGAGGCCCCAGAGGTGGTTATCTGGACCACCATAGATATCAAGATCAGAGCAGGAAAGTAGGCAATAGCAGAAGAGCTTAGTTGTTTGTATTCATGAGCACCTAAGAGATGAAGGCTGCATATCCTACAGTCATGAGAGGAAGCCCAAGCAGAGAAATAATATATTGTCATTATAATAATTTTAAGAAATCCCCTGGTGGTGTAGGGAGTTAAGTCTCAGTGCAATCACCACCATGGCCTGAGTTTGATCCCCAGGCGGGGAGCTAACGCACATATGGCACAACAGACCTCTCCTGTCTCATCTGCTGCTCCCCTTAGCAGTGTATTTCATAGATCTGTCTGTTTTGCTCCCCACTCTGTCTCTGGTGAATCCTCTCATCCCCCACATCTCTGACCTATATACCCCAGTTCTTCTATGCCAAAATAAATAAATAAATCTTAACTAAAATAGAATAAATCTTCAGGCTGGTATGGTCTATGAAAGAAGAATTGTATTATGTGGGTTTCTCTAAGTAATTAGTAACCCTAGCACAGCATCTGTTATAGAATGGACACATTACTATCCCTAAATTAAAACTAACTACCTTGGGGCCTCCCCGGTGGCGCAGCGGTTGAGCGCTGGGTTGCGAAGCTGCCCGCAGCCTCTGCAGCGCAGGTTCGATCCCTGGCTGCTCCCCGGCCACCAGAGGAGGGTCCCACATGGCGCGCAGACCTCCCCTGCCGCCCGCTGTTCCCTTCAGCAGTGTATTTCGGTCCTTCTGCCTGCTCTGCTCCCTGCTCTGGCTCTGGTGAATTCTCTCACCCTCCCGCGCTTCCGACTGTACCCAGTGCTTGTATAAATAAATAAATAAATCTTAAAAAAATAAATAAATAAAACTAACTACCTTGTGGTTAGTGGCAGAGTCATGAAGACAATACTGTGCAATGTCAGATTATTCAGGCTTCAAGCCTGGGCATGACACTAGAAAACTGGTTTAAAAATAATGAAAATAATATTGCAGGTAGGAAAAGTTTGTCCAATGTCTGTGTAAAATAGTAGTCTTCTTGGAGAGTTTGTGTGGTCTCTGCCAGCCTTACGAGGAATGAATTCTGATTTTGGCTGGAACTTTACCTAAGGTAGCACTGTAAAAGGAGGTAAGTATAGGAAGTAGTAATAAAAAAGTGTGGATTGGAGCTTGCAGACCCCATAAAAATAACATGTACTCTCTTGGGGTAGAGAATGTTACAATTATAAAGGGATGTTTGGTGATGTGTAAATAGGTGCTATAAACCAAGGGAAATCACATGAACATAAGATTAAATTTCTAAAGACATATCAGTAGGGAAGTTGTGCTTGTGTGTTAAAGGGATAAAACTTTTTACAGACAGTAATAAGAACAGGAGGTGAGGCAGCACCCACTAGAGGCAAATGTTGCCACCTTGAAATGTTTCAATGGCAACTTAGATTGCAGGACAAAATAAGCATACCACCCTAGATTCCCATAATTAATGCAAACTAGTAGTAGAGGAGGAGGAGGATTAGGAGAACATTTTTAGCATTAAAATGGGACACAATTAAATTAAAATGGGTCACAATTATGGGAACTGCGACCTGACTAGCCAGCATTTCAGGATGCTTAGCGCCTTATCATTAAGTGGCTTATCAAGTCATTCTCTAATGTTGTATGTAATAGATTTATGGCACTGTGAATTGAAACTGCTGACCATTTTGTAATTGTTTCATTCATACCATTTCTCCAGTGGCATGTGACAAGAAAAACAAAATCTTAGAAGTATAGTTCTACCTGGTGAGCCATGTTAAATCTAGCCGTTCTGGCCCTTTAAAGAGAAGACTTAATGACATTTTTATTTGTTTATTTATCTTTGGTTCTCAAGCATTTTGTATAGTACAATGGTAGCGTTCAAAGTTTGAACTTAAGCTCCCTGTGAAATGGAGCAAACCTGGGGGAGCTGGGTTGACTCATTTGGGAGGTCGTCACTCATGCACTTAAGAATGCAGGCCAAGACCAAAAAGCAGATGCATGTTGAGAAAAAACAATAACTGAATTTATTTACATGGGGTGTGGGGAGAGAACATTTATAGGCTAACACATGGCCAGGTGCTGTCTGCCCTTCCTCAGATTTTGTCTACTGAGCAAAGACCAACATCTAAGCTGAAAACTCAAGCAGCAAGCTGGAGACAAATCTACAGGCCCTCCTCCTCACCAGTGATTTAACTGCAAGAGTACCAACTGTTCAACTGCCAGTGCATAAGCAGTTTCTAACTCCCAGTGGCCTCAACCCCTTCTGAGCGGTTGGAGTCCAGAAAACACTTTCTGCATTGAGTCAGCCATGAGCATCACCCAATGACCTGGAGGTTGCTTCTCACTGTTCTTATACCTGCATCTCCATCACCTTAAAGTGTGTTGAAAAAAATGCATACATTCTTGAATTCCCCATTTCCTTATAGTGTGAGCGCTGTTGGAACCACACTTTAAGACATATAATTTCAGTCGTTTTGACAGGTGAATTCTAAGGAAAAATAGTGGGGTGAAGGATGACACCAGAGAAGGAAAATTCAGAGCAGATAATGTTACCAGGAACCCAATGATCTGCCTTTAAAATTGATCATAGGCAGAACTTGATTGCTAATATTCACCCTCTCCAATTATTTGTGCTCTGAAAATCAGAAAGTGAAATTTCACTCTGGGAACATTATGGATTTAGCTGAGGATGTGACCTGGAATGTCAGCTCCAGGTTGGACTTGTGTTTGTTATGAGTTTTCAGATTATTGAGGGAGTTTCCCAGAATGCCAAGAAGCTCTGTTAAAGGTCCAATATCCATAATGATCATGATAATTGGCTGATATTCTTAAGCACTTTTTCATCATGTACAGACCTAAACAGTCTTATGAAATCCCGACAAGATTCCATAATATTAGGGGCCTCCCTGGTGGCGCAGCAGGTTGAGCACCGTGCTGTGAAGCTGTCCGCATCCTTTGCAGTGAGGGTTCAATTCCCGGCCGGCCAGGGAGATTCTCACATGGCACGGCAGACCTCTCCGGTCCTCCCTGCTGCCCCCCTCAGCAGTGTATTTCGGTCAGTCTGCCTGCTCTGCTCCCTGATCTGTCTCTGGTGAATCCTCTCACCCTCCTGCGCCTCTGACTGTACCCCAGTTCTTATATAAATAAATAAATCTTTTAAAAAATTCTATAATATTAGATGATGGAAATTAGACTTAGTAATTTGACAGTGTTTACATAACAACTATATGGACAAATTGGGCTTTTAAACTTCAAAGCCACCCTTTGTGGTTCCTCTGCCACCTTAAATGGTTCTGTGAGAGAATGAAGAGTCTCCTAAAAGGAATTAGCTTTTTACATGGGATGCTGACAAATAAACTGAATCACATTTAGTTATACTACTTCTGTTATGAGAATATCTGAAAAGTTTTTATACAAGTAGTTCCCAGCCATTTACTGTAAGGGTCTCAGCACTCTCAGAATCAAGCCTAGGGAAAAGGTTGAATAAAAAATATTGACTATTTCTGGGGATAGAATCCTTTTAAGGATCTTACTGGGTGGAGTGTAGCAGGAGTCCCAGTTGAGCATAAATTGAATGCACGTGAGGACTCTTGTAGACGTCTACCAAAGGCAAATTTTTATGAGAAAGTGAGCCTCCTGGGAAATAACTGTTACAAGGGAAAAGGCAATCTGTGCACATATCTGTGCACAATAATGTAATAGATAGCAAAGAGGAAGAGTCATTTTTTAATAAAGAATGCTGTCTATCAGCTCATCCTTCAGTCTCAGAGGAATCATCTTGAGTGCTGGGAAGAACCAGGTAAAGAAACACTTTCATCAAAAAGTCTGAAATCACTGGTACCTCTGTACCCATGTCATGTGGTGTCACACACAGGCTGATGGGGGTTGTTCCCCCACCTATGCAGAAAACAGATACCACAGCATTGCTGCCAACCTGAAGGCATCCAGCACACTAGTGATGTCAGCAACTTTGGGCACCACATCATGCTGGCATGGCAGAGAGATTTTAGTCCAGCAGGCGCTTGCATAGTACATATTCTATAAACGTTATCAGGATTTTTGCCAGACATAGAAGGAAAGGGCCTTCATGGGATTTTATTAGCCTAAAGTCTGTGTAGTAGATTTCACCAATGAGAACCAGCAATGGAACAAAAGAGAAAGAGAAAATGATAATAATTTCATGGTATCTTGAAGAACTTTGTGCTTACGTCCGTGAAAATTAACTTCAGAATTAATTATGGGAAATATTAAGGGACTCTAGGAATTTCAAATAGTGAATAAAGACAGAACTCCAAAGATTCTGTGTGTATCAGCCTCCTAAATACTCCTTTGCTCCTAATATTCATATTTTTGTGTTGAACCCATACATGGTAAATCATTGCTCACCCATGTTAGAATAGAACACAGTGAAAGTAATGGTGTGTGGTTTCTAAGCTAGGTTATTAGAGGTATTGTGGCTTCTGCTTAGGTTTCTTGGATAGTTTACTCCAAGGAAAACCAGCCTCCATGTTTTAAGGACCCACACAAGCCACTGTGAGAAGAGACCCATGGGAAGGGTAACAAAGGTCTCCCACTAAATGCCATATTTTCCATCCTTGTTGAGTAAGTCTCTCTGGAAACAGATCTTCTATCCTCAGTCTAAAATTCAGATGGCAATAGTCTGGCCAGCATCTAACTACAAACTCACGAGAGACTTAGCCAGCTCTGTTCACACAATCCTCCAAATTCCTTACCCACAGAAACAAACAAACAAACAAACAAAAAGATCATAATACCTATTATTGTTTTAAGGCACTAAATTATAGAGTGAAGACACATCACAGAAATATTATGGGTTTGCCACAGATTTATGGTCAACTAATCTTTGACAAAGGAGCAAAGAATATACATTGGAGCAAAGAAAATTGGTTCAATAAATGGTGCTGGGAAAACTGGATCGCTACATGCAAAAGAATGAAGCTTGGGGCCTCCCCGGTGGTGCAGCGGTTGAACGCTGGGTTGCGAAGCTGCCCGCAGCCTCTGCAGCACCGGTTCGATCCCCTGCTGCTCCCCGGCCACGGGAGGAGGGTTCCACATGGCGCGCAGACCTCTCCTGCCACCCACTGCTCCCCTCAGCAGTGTACTTCGGTCCTTCTGCCTGCTCTGCTCCCCGCTCTGGCTCTGGTGAATTCTCTCACCCTCCCGCACTTCTGACTGTACCCAGTGCTTGTATAAATAAATAAATAAATAAATAAATAAATAAAAATAAATCTTTAAAAAAAAAAAAAAGAATGAATCTTGACTACTACCTACCACCATGCACAAAAACCCACTCAAAATGGATTAAAGAACTAGACATAAGACCTGAAACCATAAAATACGTAGAAGGAAGTATAGGCGAAACACTACATGATATGCACCTCAAAGACATCTTTACAGACACATCACCCAAAGCAGTGATAGTGAAGGCAAAGATAAACAGCTGGGACTACATCAAATTAAAGAGCTTCTGCACAGCAAAAGAGACAATAACAAAAACAAAGAGAAACCCCACCGACTGGGAGAACATTTTTGCATACAACACTAATGGTAAAGGACTGATCACAAAAATCTACAAAGAGCTGATGAGACTCAACAAAAACAAAGAAAATAATTCAGTCAAAAAATGGGCAGAAGAGATAAAAAGAAACTTCTCTGAAGAGGAAATGCAAATGGCCAACAGGAATATGAAAAAATGTTCAACATCACTTGTAATCAGGGAAATGCAAATCAAAACTACAATAAGATACCATCTTACACCAGTGAGAATGGCACATATTAAAAAAACTAGCAACAACAAATGTTGGCAAGGTTGTGGAGAAAAAATACTCTCCTGCACTGTTGGTGGGAGTGCAAACTGGTCCAACCACTATGGAGAGCTGTGTGGAGATTTCTTGACCTACTAAACATAGAACTTCCATATGATCCAGCAATTCCACTCCTAGGTATTTACCCAAAGGACACAGAAACATCAATTCCAAAGAGCACCTGCACCCCTATGTTTATAGCAGCACTGTTTACAATAGCTAAGCTTTGGAAACAACCCAAATGCCCAAAAATAGATGACTGGATTGAGAAGATGTGGTACATATACACCATGGAATACTACTCAGCATTCAAAAAAGATAAATACATGCAATTTGCAGCAACATGGATGGAGCTGGTAGGGATCATGCTCAGCGAAATAAGCCAGAAAGAAAAAGAAAAATACCGGATGGTCTCACTCATAGCAGGAATCTAGAAAACTTAAATAAGGGACCAGGAAAAAGAATAACTCTAAGAAAGAAAGTATCAAAATCAAGAAACAACTATGAACCAGAGACACTCTATGGGGGGTGGGGGGCAGGGAATGGAGGGCTTGGGGTCAAAATAAGGGGGTTGTGATTGTATGGGGAATATGAAAATAAAATATAAATTAAAAAAAGAATAAACTACAAGGAAAACAAAAAAAAAAGAAATATGGGTTTGATACAGAGCATTCTTATAAACAAATATTGCAACAATATGAGTCACACAGATAGTTTGGTTTCTAGAGCATGTAATAGTTATGTTTACACTATAATGTAGTCCGTTAAGCATGCACTATCACTGTGTCTAGTAAAACAATGTCTATACTTTAATTAAATGTGACTCAGAGACACAAAGTGAACACATGCTGTTGGAAAAATGGTGCTCATAGATTTGCTAGATGTGAGGTTGCTACAAAACTTTAATTTGTAAAAAATGCAATATCTGTGAAGTCCAATAAAATGAAGCACATTAAGGTATCCTTGCAATATGCTATGAAGAAAAGATATGTAATGGAAATGTAATCCCTATTTTACTCCTAGACTAGAAAGTCATGAAGAGAGTTTAGGTAAGATTTGAACTGATCCAAAAGGATAAGATTGGTTGTTTTTATTTTTTTTTTAATTTTGTTATTAAAGTAACATAATTTACAATATTGTATATGATTTACACGTTGACATGTAAGATCACAGCCCTTGTGGGCATATTACCACACCACACCTACAACCAAGGCACTCATTGTGTATTCCCCTCCTTCTTCCTCATCTAGTCGCTTCAGTTCTAAGTCAGATATCTGGGTTTTGATATTAATTTTATTTTATCTGGCCCTTTGTTTTGTTTTTCTATATTCTACATAAAAGTGACATCATTTGGTATTTGTCTTTTTCCTCCTGACTTGTCTTTCTTAGCATTATTTCCTCTACTTCCATCCACTTGTCACAAGAATTAAAGCTTTATCTTTTTTCATAGCTGAGTAGTATTCCACTGAATATATACTACATAGTTCTAATCCACTCATATGTCTTTGTTTCCATAGTTTGTTCATTGTAAATAGTGCTACAATGGCACTAAAATCAAATACTGATTTCTATGTGAACCAATATGAGTCTTGTAACTGAAGGTGGGTAGTTCACCAAGCATAGTCGTGAGTGTTGGAAATACCAGCTCCTAATTTTAGTGCTCTTATCTGTTAGTTGAATTATTTCTTGGATACTTCAGAAGAGTCTAGGGCCTCCCTGGTGGCGCAGCGCTTGAGCGCTGGGTTGTGAAACTGCCCGCAGCCTCTGCAGCGCAGGTTTGATCCCCGGCCACCGGAGAGGGTCCCACATGGCATGCAGACCTCTCCTGCCGCCCGCTGCTCCCCTCAGCAGTGTACTTCGGTCCTTCTGCCTGTTCTGCTCCCCGCTCTGGCTCTGATGAATTCACTCACCCTCCCGCACTTCTGACTGTACCCTCTCACGCTTCTGCTTGTATAAATAAATAAATAAATAGATAGATAGATAAATAAATAAATAAATAAATAAATAAATAAATCTTTCTTAAAAAAAAAAAAGGAAAAGTCTAATAGTATCTGTAAAGGATTTATCATTTAAGTACTTATGATGGTCCATAATGGGCAATATCAAGGAAGGTAGAGATGGTAGTATTGTTAGTAGTAGTAGTGATGGCAAATGGTGGTATTATTGGAAGTGGTGGTGGTAAAAGGAAAAAAGTCGTGCTATAATGAACATGTATCACTCTGTACTAGTGCTTTTGCTTTCAGTGCCACTTCACAAGACTATCTTGAGTTCCAACGGTTTAGGGGAGGGGCAGCACCACTCTGCTTGTGCTGGCAACCCTGCCTGCCTGACTGACCCCAGTACCTTTCTGTTTGTCTCCGCAAAGTCATGGGTGCATGTCTACATGACTCGGTGCTCCTCTCCCAGGGCCACTAGCAAACATAGGAATGCACTCTTGCCTTGCTCGTCCCAAGGGTTAGGATTTAATAGATTCTGAGGCAACAGGAAACCTTTTTTAAAAGAGGGATCGATATTAACAAAGATAGGGAATCAGATATATCTGTATTCAAAGGAACAGATTTATCCAAAATATTGAATGCCTTTGAATGTCCAGAGGATAACTTAGGAATCAGATGGGGCAGATTGAGTAGATCCAATTTAGGGAGGTCTTTATGGCCAATTTTAGGACCTTGTATATGAATCTTCAAGGCACTGGAAATAGGAGTAGAAAAGTAATAAAATAAATAATTGATTTTCTAGAATCTTATTTCATGTAGTAATTGGGAGTGGAATGAAGTAGAAGAAAAGTAGAGTAAAATGAAGAAAATAGTTTAAACAATTTAATACTTGTACATAAAGATATAAATAACCTTATGAAGATATATTTAGAGAAACTGGAATTATCTTTCCAAATATGACTTTATTTTGTAAGAAGATCATGCAGTATTAAAAACTGATTACAAATCTTTGACTTAAAAGATTTTTATTTATTCATTCATTGACAAAATACTTATTCAATATTTATTAAAGAAATTAAGCATGTACAAATTGATAAGCTTTAGTCAATAAATGTTTCCACAATAAAATTTTCTCTAAATAATGCTAACAGTGTAGTGGGGGGTTGTGAAATTGTTTAAATTATTTAATGTCTTCTGAATTTACTAAAATAAGTTTTAAGAAAATATAGAAAAATAGTCCTTCTTTATACTTTCTTTCAGTGATTTTTCTTGTTTGCTAGTTTTTGCTATGAAACTGCAAGGAGATGTTGCCTATGGCAGAAGTCCATTTTTTTCCATGAAGAGAAGTAATAAATTAAAGTCCTGGCCAGATGATCCCATTTTCTGGAGCTGAGGAAAGAGATATTAGTTGTGACTTTTATCTTTAACTGAATCTCATAGAGTTATTCTTATCTCTATCTTCTATCGGACTGTACTATTTTTATCAAGAACTCTTATCTCTGGGAAAAAATCCTCGATATTTGTGTCTATTACTAACAGTTGCATTATTCTACAATTTTGAATCAAAGCCAGTATACCACACACTCCAAACTTGAAATACCTGTATGCCTCTCATTAAAATACAAACCATTCATCTTTTTAGGTATAACACTCATGGTTTCACTCAATTTAAAAAGTAGCATTTTGGAAATGTAAGGAATTTCTGGATTAAATAATGTATTCACAGCTATTCAAGTCTAACGATGTTGTCATAATTCTCATGTTTACGTCTTTAAAATCCTGAAGGTTATGACCCATTAAGGGTCATGAAATTAATTCAGAGTGTTATGAAAACATTTTTAAAAAATGAAATTGAATGGCATTTAATAGAAAATACCTTAAATGCATTAAGCTAAGCACTATTTTGTAAAACTTTTCTTTCAGTTTTATATCTGTTTGTGTGTACAGGAACCACAATGTAAAATTATCTCTTATCATGTATCATATTTAACATGATTTAATGTTGCTATTGTTTGGAAATACAAATTCCAAAGCTTTAAAATGCTTGTCAGTACTATAATAGTTTGCTGTATAATTTTTCTTCCAAGTTAGAAATAGTTTATGATGGAAAATGGAAATGGAGATTGTATAAGTAGTTATAAGCCATTATTTCAACTACTCTAGGTTATTCTTTAACTTGTACCTGCATGTAAAATAGCAGTTCATAATTCCAATGATCTAATTATCACCCTCAGGCTAACACTATCAAAATTTTCTGCATAGTGTGTTTTTTCCAAAAATAGGGGAAAATAGTAAACATCTTTTCAAAAGATTGTTGTGGGATGTGAAAGAAATTAAAATGACTTTTTGGCTATAACTAACATTGCTAAGCATATTTCAATCAAGTTCCTGAGCATTACCTTCATTCCTTAACTGTTTTTCTGCTAACATATTAATTTTACAACTTTATAATATAATAGCCCAGAAAGCTCTGTGTCACAAAGACACTGAAAACTATGACCTGGGATACCTATGAAATGACAATAATAATGAGGGGGGGGACACAAAAATGCCTGTTAGTATAATATTTTTATGATTTTAATATAATAAATTTTCCCATGACATGTTATATTTGTATTAATTATTGCATTTATAACCTTTCTCAACCATATCTGGTTATTTAGAAATTACATGTTTTGGCACCTGCTTAACAGTTCATACCCTTAAGGATTTTATTTACTAGTTAAAACAACATTAGAATGGATAGAAATAGGTAATAAGAGACAAATTTTGAAGTTGTGATAGCATTGAAATATAGAAAGAGAAAATTGACTTAAATTTAAAACTGTATGAATATTGTTGTGACCAAGAAAAACATCTAGAATTTGAGCTGCAGCTTGCTAACTAACTGCTTTGTAAACTGGATTTTACTTCCACACTGACAACTTACATTTTAATTCAAATTAATTCAATCCAGGGGCCTTCCTGGTGGCACAAGGGGTTAAGATGCAACCTATGAAGCTGTCAGCAGCCAGGGAGTTACCCACATGGCACAATAGACCTCTCCTGAGTCACCTGCTACTCCTCTCAGCAGTGTATTTCAGTCAATCTGCCTGTTCTGTCCCCCACTGTGTCTCTGGTAAGTCCTGTCACCCCCAAACCTCTGGCCAGTACCCCAGTTCTTGTATGCATAAATAAATAAATCTTTTTAAAAAATTAATTCAATCCAATCCAGCAAGTATTTATTGATTCCCACTTAAATGGAAAAGACTGTTACTTTATTATTCAAGTTCCTGTGCTCAAGGTACTTACAGTGTAATAAAGGTGATGAGCAAGTACATAATTCAGAAATCAAGGGAGAATTTCATTTGGAAGAGACTACCAACAAAGTGGTTTGGAGATACCTACTCAATTAAGTAGCTGCATGGGTTTTGACACTGTATACCTTAGAGAGGGTGTTGTAAAGATTAAATAAAATAATCTACAGAGAGTTATGGAAAGATTTGGATCTAAAGAATACTGGCCATCAATACATTAATTTATATAGCTGTTATTATTTTTATTATTTCTTCAAATGTAATATATAAATAGATATATAAAGATATTCACATTGGCTGTTATCTGCATTAGTCATTTTGATTGTCTTGAACTCACTAAAATTGATCACACCAAATATACTGATTTCTGATTAAGATGTAAAATGGTGTGGTAGATTTTTAACCCCCTCTTTGGATTAGTGGTACTGTTTTGTTTATCTTTTTTGAATGCTGAGTAATATTCCATGGTGTATATGTACCACATCTTCTTGATCCAGTAATCTATTTTTGGGCATTTGGGTTATTTCCAAAGCTTAGCTATTGTAAACAGTGCTGCTATAAACATAGGGGTGCAGGTGCTCTTTGGAATTGATGTTTCTGTGTCCTTTGGGTAAATACCTAGGAGTGGAATTGCTGGATCATATGGAAGCTCTATGTTTAGTAGGTCCAGAAATCTCCACACAGCTCTCCATAGTGGTTGGACCAGTTTGCACTCCCACCAACAGTGCAGGAGAGTTCCTTTTTCTCCACACCCTCGCCAACATTTGTTGTTGCTAGTTTTCTTAATATGTGCCATTCTCACTGGTGTAAGATGGTATCTCATGGTAGTTTTGATTTGCATTTCCCTGATTACAAGTGATGTTGAACATTTTTTCATATGCCTGTTAGCCATTTGCATTTCCTCTTCAGAGAAGTTTCTTTTTAGCTCTTCTGCCCATTTTTGGACTGGATTATTTTCTTTGTCGTTGTTGAGTCTCATCAGCTCTTTGCAGATTTTTGTGATCAGTCCTTTATCATTAGTGTTGGGTGCAAAAATTTTCTCCCAGTTAGTGGGGTTTCTCTTTGTTTTTGTTATTGTCTCTTTTGCTGTGCAGAAGCTCTTTAATTTGATGTAGTCCCAGCTGTTTATCTTTGCCTTCACTATCACTGCTTTGGGTGATGTGTCTGTAAAGATGTCTTTGATGTGAATATCACGTAGTGTTTCGCCTATATTTCCTTCTATGTATTTTATGGTTTCAGCTCTTGTCTAGTTCTTTAATCCATTTTGAGTTGATTTTTGTGTATGGTGTGAGGTAGTGGTCAAGCTTCATTCTTTTGCATGTAGCGATCCAGTTTTCCCAGCACCATTTATTGAACAAACTTTCTTTGCTCCAATGCATAGTCTTTGCTCCTTTGTTAAATATTAGTTGACCATAAATCTGTGGGTTTATTTCTGGATTTTCTATTCGATTCCATTGGTCTGTATGTCTGTTCTTGTTCCAATACCATGCAGTTTTGATGATTATGGCTTTGTAGTATAGTTTGAAGTCTGGGAGTGTGATGCCTCCATTCCCTTCTTTTTTTTCAGGAGAGCTTTGGCTATTCGGGGTTTTTTGTGATTCCATATGAATTTCATCAATAATTGTTCTA
This sequence comes from Talpa europaea, assembly GCF_964194135.1. NCBI lineage: Eukaryota > Metazoa > Chordata > Mammalia > Eulipotyphla > Talpidae > Talpa > Talpa europaea. The sequence goes on from NC_140071.1 coordinate 31,343,642, forward strand.
TTTCTTTGAAGAATGACATTGAAATTGTGATTGGAATAGCATTGAATCTGTATATTGCTTTTGGTAGGAGGCCATTTTAATAATATTTATTCTTCTAATCCATGAGCAGGGGATGACTTTCCATTTCTTTGTGTCTTCTTCTATTTCTTTTAACAGTGTTTTATAGTTTTCTTTGTTTAGGTCCTTTACCTCTTTTGTTAGATTTATTCCCAAGTATTTGATTTTTTTTGTTTCGATAATAAAAGGGATTTTTTTTTATTTCTTCTTCTTCAGATTTATTGTTTGTGTATAGGAAGGCTACTGACTTTTGCATGTTGATTTTGTATCCTGCCACTTTGCCGAACTGATTGATGAGTTGAATTAGTTTTTCTGTGGAGTTTTTGGGGTTCTCTATGTATATTATCATATCATCTGCAAATAGTGATAATTTGACTTCTTCTTTTCCTATTTGGATTCCTTGGATGTCTTTCTCTTGTCTTATTGCTCTGGCTAGGACTTCCAGTATTATATTGAAAAGCAGTGGTGAGAGTGGACATCCTTGTCTTGTTCCAGATCTTAATGGAATTGCTTTCAGCTTTTCACCATTGAGAATGATACTGGCTGTTGGCTTGTCATAGATGGCCTTTATGATGTTGAGGTATGTTCCTTGTATCCCCAGAATTTCAAGGGCTTTTATCATGAATGGGTGTTGCACTTTGTCGAAAGCTTTCTCAGCATCTATTGATATTATCATATGGTTTTTATATTTCTTTTTGTTGATGTGTTGGATAACGTTCATTGATTTTCGGATGTTGAACCATCCTTGTGTCCCTGGAATGAATCCTACTTGGTCGTGGTGAATTATCTTATGGATACATTGTTGGATTCTGATAGCTAAAATTTTATTGAGGATTTTTGCATCAGTGTTCATTAGGGAGATTGGCCTGTAGTTTTCCTTTTTTGTGTTGTCCTTGTTCGGTTTTGGTATTAGTGTAATGTTGGCTTCATAGAACGTGTTTGGTATTGTCCCTTCCTTCTCAATTTTTTGCAAGAGTTTGTGAAGGATAGGCACTAATTCGTCTCTGAATGTTTGGTAGAATTCATTTGTAAATCCATCAGGTCCTGGGCTTTTGTTTTTGGGGAGGTTTTTGATTACCATTTCAATTTCGCTGCTTGTAATTGATCTGTTTAGGTGTTCTATTTCTTCTTTATCTAGCTTTGGGTGATTGTAGAGTTGTAGGAATTTGTCCATCTCCTCTAGATTGTTGAACTTGTTTCCATATAACTGATCAAAGTAGTTACTGATTATTCTTTTGATTTCTGCTGTGTCCGTTGTGATTTCTCCTCTTTCATTTATGCTCCTGTTTATTTGTGCTTTCTCCCTTCTTTCCTTTGTGAGCCTGGCAAGGGGTTTGTCTATTTTATTGATTTTTTCGAAGAACCAGCTGTTGGTTTCATTGATCTTTTGGATTGTTTTTTTAGTTTCAATTTCATTTATTTCTGCTTTGGTTTTTATTATTTCTTTTCTTCTACTGGTTTTGGGGTTTTTTTGTTGTTCTTTTTCTAGATCTTTGAGCTTCGAGATTAAGTTGTTTCTTTGAGTTCTTTCTTGTTTCTTGATGTGAGCCTCTATTGCTATATATTTTCCTCTTATTACTGCTTTTGCTGCATCCCATACATTTAGGATATTGGTGTCCTCCTTGTCATTCAATTCAAAGAATTTTTTAATTTCTTCTTTGATCTCCTCATTAGTCCAGTGATCTTCCAGTAGTGTGGTTTTTAATCTCCATGAGGTAGGAATGTTCCTTGCCTTCTTTTTATGGTTTATTTTTAGTTTGATGCCTTCATGGTCAGAAAAGATGGTTGGTATGATTTCAATCTTGGTGTATCTGTTGATGTTTGTCTTGTGCCCCAGTATGTGATCGATACTGGAGAATGATCCGTGTGCGCTTGAGAAAAATGTGTACTCCGTTTTTTTGGGGTTTAGTGTTCTATAGATGTCTGTTAAGCCCAAATGCTCTAGGTCCTTATTTAGAGCTTTAGTTTCTTTGCTTATTTTTTGTCTTGTTGATCTATCCATTGTTGATAGTGGTGTGTTGAAGTCTCCCACTACGTATGTGTTTTCTCTGATGTCTGTTTTCATAGATGACAACAGTTGTCTGATATATTTTGGTGCCCCTTCGTTTGGTGAGTATATGTTAATGAGTATTATTTCTTCTTGAAGTATTGTCCCCTTGATCATAATGTAGTGACCGTTGCGGTCTCTTTTTATTTTTTTGAGTTTGAAGTCTGTTTTATCTGATATAACTATAGCTGTTCCTGCTTTCTTTTTTGGTCCATTTGCTTGTAGGATTGTTTTCCATTCTTTGAGTCTGTTTTTATCTTTTGTAGCTAAATGTGTTTCCTGGAGACAGCAAAAGGTTGGGTTTTGTTTCTTAATCCAGACTGCAACACTGAGTCTTTTTATTGAAGAGTTTAGTCCATTTACATTTAGAGTTAATATTGATATGTTAGCATCTGTATTTGCCATTGTGTTTATCTTTCCTTTGATTTTATTTATTTATTCTTTTAATATCTTTTTTTTTTTTTGGCCTTCTTTCATTGTTATTCATCCCTCTGAGGTTCTGGCTTTAGGATTCCTTGTAGTAATTTTTGGAGTGGGGGTTTAGTCGTAATGAAATTCCAGAGTTTCTGTTTGTCTGGGAAGGTCCTTATTCTTTCTTCATATAGGAAGGAGAGCTTTGCGGGATAAAGTATTCTTGGTTGGCATCTGTTTTCTTGGAGTCTGTTGACTATGTCCCTCCACTCTCTCCTTGCCCGTAGTGTTTCTTCAGAGAAGTCTGATGTCAGTCTGATTGGTTTTCCTTTGAATGTTATCTGTTTCTTCTCTCTTGTCAGCTTCATTATTTTTTCCTTGTCCTGGATTCTTGGGAGCTTTACTATTATGTGTCTTGCTGTATTTTTCCTTTCATCGTGGAAGTTTGGTGTTCTTGTTTCTTGTATATCAATTTTCAGCTCCTTCTTCACATTTGGGAAGTTCTCTTCAATTATCTCTTTGAATATTTTCTCTGTTCCTACATCTCTCTCCTCTCCTTCTGGTATTCCTATAACTCTTATATTTCTTTTCCTCATGGAGTCAGATAGTTCCCGAAGTCTTTCTTCGTTCTTTTTCCTTCGTACTTCTCTTTCCTTTTCTGTTTTGGTTCTTTTTATTTCTGTGTCTTCAAGAGTACTTATTCATTCTTCCATTTCATCTATTCTGCTTTCATTGCTTTTCCCAGAGTTCTTTAGTTCCTCCATTAATTCTTTGATCTCTTGCGTTTCTTTTGCTTCCCTCTTTAGGGACTCAATTTCATTCTTCTGACCATTGTTTTCCCTCTTTAGGGACTGAATTTCATTCTTCTGATCATTGTTTTCCTTTATGACTTCTGTCAGTTTTTTAATCACGGCAATTTTAAATTCTCTTTCTGGAAGGCTCAGAAGTTCTTCCAAGTTACTGTCGTTGCAATCTGGGGGGTGGTTTTCTTTTTGTGGTGTGCTTTTTTCCTGAGGAGTTGTTAGGTTGCGTGTGGTTCTTCTACTCCCTACTGTTTTCTAATTTGTCTTATGCATTGGGACACTGTGTTGCTGGGACTGGCCGGCATCTTGGGTGAGCTTCTCCGCTCCCCTCTGGCTCCTCCAGGGGCCATCTGTCTGTTTCAAGCAGACTTTACTGAAGAAAGGTCCCTGTTCTAAAATGCCGATGTGGGGACACACTCCCCTGTGCGCTTGGTCTGCCCCGGCAGTGGGTTCCCGCTCCCCCTCTGGGTTTGGACTGTAGGCCAGAAGGGGCCTGGCATGGGGAGCTTCCCCGCTCACCTCTGGCTCCTGAGGGAGCCTTCTGCACGCAGTCTTTACTGAAGAAATGTCCCTGTTCTAAAATGGCAATGCGGGGCACACTCCCTGCACTTCCGGTCTCGGGCAGACTCTTCTGCGCACCTGGTCTGCCCCGGCTGTGGGTGCCCACTCCCCCTGTGGGCTCAGACTACTGGTCGGAAGGGGCCTGGTGTGGGCTAACTTCCCAGCTGGCCACTGGCACCTCCAGGACCCTTCTGCTCGTTTCACGTCGCTCGGTGGTGCCAGAGATCTCTCCTAGAGCCCTTGGGGAGCTGATTTTTCCACACAGTGGGACAGGGAACAGAGTGGGAATGGTAGGGTAAACCTCAACAGCTTTGGGGTGCTATGTCTGCCTTGTGCCCCACCATCGTGGAGAACCCACGCCCCAAATTTCGTGCCCCGGGTCTCAGTTCCAAAGCCCTCAGGTCCAGGACATGGGCTGTAGCCCAGTTCAGTGTCCGCAAAAATAGAGTCTTTTGCACCCAGCTCCCGTGCCTGGGTGCCTGGTTCCTGATTACTCAGTGAGGGGTTTTCACCTCAGTGAGGGTCCCCGCGCGTCTCCCTGCAAGCCTAGGTCGCAGGCGCGGGGACCTGGGCAGCCGCTATCCGCGGTTGGAGTCTCTTTGTTCTCTAATGGCGGCTCGCCCGGAGCCGTTCGCTTACTGCCTCGGCGAATCCTGCAGGGTTCTCCACAGCTCCCGTTCACGGGGTGTGGTGGCTGCAATAGTTCCTTTCCACTCACAGTCCCGCTTGCTGCGTCGTTTGTTCTTGTTGGTCGTTTTAGTTTGTTGTTTTCCTCCTCTCTGCTGGTCGGAGAGTGCCGACTCTGTGGGTGGGGGAGGGGAGCAGGGTTCTGCGCTTTCCTCCCTTCTGGTCCTCTTTTATGGCAACTTTCTTCTTCGGGTAGTTTGCTGGAGTCGTCCGTTTATCTTCCGTGTCCCAGTTCTCACTGGGACCTGCTGCTTTTCCTCCCTATTAACTTTTTTTAATGGGAGATCTTACTCGCAGCGTCTCCTCACCGCCATGTTGCTCCGCCCCCTCTTTAATGCTAACTTTCTATTAAGCATTGAAGGTATGGCTTCTACAAGGACACTCTTCCTTTGGTGGACTATGATGAGGGAGTAAGAGCTACCAGATTTTGTTTACCAGTCTGATGGACCTTTGAAGATTCCAGTCTATTTCTCTACCCCTGTTGTATTTATTGTCTAGTAAAATGACTCTCAATCAAGGCTTCTGTGTGACTAGATGAAGTCAATATATATTTTTCATTACTCCACTGTCAAAGATTGCATTCAAATTCTAAACAAGATGATACATGTGCCTAATTAATCCTTTCCTGAATCAACTCAAGGGATTTCTCTCCATTACTTACTTTAACAATGTCAAAGGTGTCTTTCAATCCATAATTATTATCTAGTTGTTATTCAGTTTACTCAATGTATGTACTAAGCACACATTAGATTCTTCCATCTGAAGGCAAAAAGACATGCTGTACACAGAAATAAACAGATAAAATGAGGTATATATGTTATAATTTAATCACAATTCAGATTGCTTTGATGTGAGCAGTTTAGTGTGGGATAGCAGAGAGTTTCTAAACTTAGGACTGAGATTAGTTCCAGAATTGCCACTTTTTAATTGCATGACTTTAGATAACTGTTCTAATCTCTTATAACTTCAGTGGTCTCATGTGGGAAATAAATAATTGCATCCTATGAACTGCTTTCGAGTTCTAAAATTCCACAAATGTGTCATGCTATGGCCAGAAAGTTAAAGTTAACTGAGTGGTTGAATTTGCTCATTCAGTCATAAATATGTAGCACATAATAAAGAGAAAGGCAAGTTGGAGATCTTGAATTATCCATCTATCAAATAGTAAGCATTTAATATATACATGTCACTGGGCTAGATGGTGAGAGTGTGTGTGTGTGTGTGTGTGTGTGTGTTGAATGTGGTAAGAATCTGAACTTTAAGGGACTTAGAGCTTAATTGAGAAAGACTGGGTGCATGCATGAGTAAACTCACTGACAAGGTTTCTCCATTTTTAGGAAATTAGCTAAACAATTAAACCACAATTCATTTTCTCTTTTAAAATAGCACTTGATGTTCTAAGATAAAACAGCTCAATCTGAAGTTACTTAAGAATGAAAGTAATTTTATTGTTCTGATGAACATCACAATTTGTAGACTTGCCAAGTCAATGTAAATGTGTGTGTGTGTGTGTGTGTGTGTGTGCCTGTTTAAGAAAAAAGAAACAAAAAACCACATGTGATTAGACCAAAAAATTTTCCCCCAATTTTTCTTATCTGGAGACAAACTAATCCTAATCCAAAACAGGTGGTAGGGTTTAACAGAGATTAGATAAAGGTGTTAACCAAATCCATAGTAGTATATGTAGGAGAACAAAAATGGGTCATCCCAAAATATATCTTTTTGACAAAAGGTTGATTTTATGGGTGTTGGAGGGGTGAGGGGGAAAGCTGAAGGCTACACAGAGATTGCTTCTGAAGGAGAATTATATGTAACCTTCTCTCCATAAGGGTGTCTCCCAGGAAGACCCAAACTCCTTATCGCTTTCCAGGAAGAATTTAATCTGCATACTTTTGTCTACTGTACTTTACCCTATAACCTCCCTAAATGACCTTCCCCTTTCCCCAAAAAGTCCTTCTTAGCTAAGCCAATTAAGGTGTCTGATACCACATGGGTAAGTGACTTAGACATGTTAGGTCGTCTCCCATGTGTATGTAAGGTACAGGTGTTATCATTAAACTTCTTTTTTTTGAAGATTTATTTATTTATACAAGAGCTGGGGTACAGGCAGAGGTGCAGGGGGTGAGAGGATTCATCAGAGACAGAGCAGGGGACAAAACGGGCAGAAGGACCGAAAGCACTGCTGAGGGGAGCAGCAGGCGAGACAGGAGAGGCCTGCCACAACATGTGGGTATCTCCTGGCCAGCCAGGAACTGAACCTGTGCTGCAGAGGTGGCGGACAGCTTCCCAGGGCTGTGCTCAACCCACTGCACCACCAGGGAGGCCCTCATTAAACTTCTTTTTTACTCTCTCTCTTATCAGTCTGTCTAATGCTTATTTGGTTATATAGAAAACACCAGAGAGGCATGAAATAATTTACCTTTGTGTTCTTACACATACTTTCACAAGAAAGCAGCAAAGATATAGATGGTTATTGTCTGGCACAGTCTGACACAGCTGGTTAATGTCTGTTAGGTAATGTTTTAGCTTTGATTAATAATGAACCAAACATTTTTATTATCTATAAGAAAAAAAAAAGCAGGAAAAACTATCAATAGAGAGAGACTAAAGAATATACTGATTAATAGATAGTAGAAAAATTTGGAAATTAAAGCATAAGTAAAAAAATACCTGAGGGCCTCCTGGGTGGTGCACGGGGTTAAGACAAAACCTATGAAGCTGGGCCTCCCTGGTGGCGCAGGGGTTAAGATGAAACCTATGAAGAAATCCGCAGCCACTGCAGCACAAGTTCGATTCCCGGCCGGCCAGGGAGAAACCCACATGGTGGGACAGATCTCTCCTGTCTCGCCCGCTGCTCCCCTCAGCAGTGAGCTTCGGTCTGTCTGCCTGTTCTATTCCCCACACTGTCTCTGGTGAATCCTCTCACCCCACCTGTGCATCTCTGACCTGTACCCCAATTCTTGTATAAAAATAAATAAATGTTTAAAAACAAAAAACAAAAAACAAAAAAACCTATGAAGCTATCCACAGCCACTGCTGCACGAGTTCAATCCCTGGCCAGGGAGCTAACCCACATGGTGCAGCAGACCTCTCTTGTCTCACCCACTGCTCCCCTCAGCAGTGTATTTCAGTCAATCTGCCTGTTCTGTTCCCCACTCTGTCTCTGGTGAATCCTCTCACCCTCCACAGCTCTGGCCTGTACCCCAGTTCTTGTATGCATAATAAATAAATTTTTTTAAAAAAATACCTTGAGATAAATAAAAAGGATGATAAAAATTACCAGAATGTAAGTGATGCAGCAAAAGCAACCTTAAGGGGGAAGATGAAATTTAGGTCCATGTTGAGAAGCAAGAAGAATTCCAAATAAGCAATCTAAACTGCATTTAAAGCAACTTAAAGAGAAAAAAAGACCCAAAGTTAGTAGAATGAAAGAAATAGTAAAAATAAGAGAGGAAGTAAATAAAAGAGATAAAAAAGAAATATGCCCAAAAAATGAAATTGAGTTGATCTTTCAAAAAGATAGAAAAAAAGGTCAAACCAGTAGACTGATAAAAAATAGAGAAATACTACTAAACAGAGTCACAAATGAAAAAAACTAGATATCACTACAGCACAAGAATATATAGGATCAAAAGAGATGACTATGGATAGCTATATGCCAATAATATCAATAACCTTAATAAATGGGCAAATTTCTAGATCAATATAGTCTACCAAGTCTAACCCAGGAAGAGACACATGAGCTGAACAAAACAATTATTACCTGGCAGGGTGAGTGGGGCACTACAGGAACCCCCTTCCTGCTCGAAATAGGTTCTGCTATCTGCTGTATCAGGAGAAAACATACTCTAGTGCGTAAGACCTTTAATGGAAAGGAACATTAATATAACTAGTGTGCAGTAAAGAAAGGGGATGGAAAAGAATAGACTAAATTGTTTTCACATGAAACACCCAAAGTACCCATCCTCTGGTGGGTAAACGCCCAGCCAAGCAAGATTAGCCCAAAGCAGGACCACTAAGCTCCAAAAGCTTGCCACAAGTCCAAGGCGGGTGGGGGCCTATAGGAAAGGTGCAGAAACGGCCAGATAAGTCTGGAAGGAAAAGAAAAAAATCAAAATCAAGATAAATGTTGCCATTGTTAACTTCCCCAGGGGTCTTTCACCCACATTCATTTCAATTGTCTCTTTCCATGTCCCCCAAGTCCCTGGTATAAATACAAGGCTGAGAAGCAAGCACAGGTTCTTCACATCTCACATCTCACATCAAGCACAGGTTCTTCACATCTTCACATCTCATGGTTCTGCCCATGTTCCTCCTCTAGCTCTCCTTCTTGCTCTCTGTCCTTCTTTGTCTCTTCTCCCAGACTCCTCCTCCCTGCTCAGCTCCACCCTCCTATGGGCCTGGCAGGGAACCTGGAACCTCCTCTGTCCCGACCCGCGGGATTTGGAGGCACGAAAAGAGAAGGGCTGAGGATTGAAATGAGGGGCTTGAGACAACTTGACGCTAGCGTTTGCTTCTTTATTTTTCCTTTATCCTTTTCCTACTTTTACATGTCTTTCTTTTCACTGTCTTTCTTACTTCCCTGGCCTTCTCTCTGCTCCTCTCACAGTAACCCTTGCCGTATCTCCTTACAGTCTCCTCGCAGTCTCTTTCTCTCTCTCTCTCTCTCTCTCTCACACATGGTTCCCTTCTTATACCCCGGTCGCTCCTCCCATCGTACCTCTCAGTCTCGCGTGATTTACAGGAGAACGCAGGGGTTTCTCCGAAGGCGAAACAGTAAATCGAAACCTAATTCATCGAGCACATGTGCAACATGGCGCATGCTCCAGGCGGCTCCGGACACTCCTCTTTCCCTGGGGACCACCCTGTTACACAATGACAAGCTTGGAAATATAAACCTTCAGTCTGTCCCATTCATTTTAGACACTTTAAATTTATTTCAGAGTCACAGTAGTATAAATTCCCCTTATATATGTAACTAATTTTTCTGTTTTTCACCTACTGATCTTTCTGGTGTTTATTTCTTTGCTTGACAAGCCCAAGAATAACCCAGAAGAGTAGTGGAATTTCCCCATGTCCCTACATATATATATATATTTTTTAACGATTTATTTATCATTTATACAAGCACTGGGTACAGTCAGCAGCGCGGGAGGGTGAGAGAATTCACCAGAGCCAGAGCCGGGAGCAGAGCAGGCAGATGGACCGAAGTACACTGCTGAGGGGAGCAGCGGGCGGCAGGAGAGGTCTGCGCGCCATGTGGGACCCTCCTCCGGTGGCCTGGGAGCAGCCGGGGATCGAACCGGCGCTGCAGAGGCTGCGGGCAGCTTCGCAACCCAGCGCTCAACCGCTGCGCCACCGGGGAGGCCCATGTCCCTATATTTCTAATGCTCTTTTCTCTCATTTTATGGATTCATTATATTATTTATCTTTAGTTCAGTCATCATCTAATACATTCGAGCATGTTCTATTTAGCAGGTATTGTGGGAAGCACCAGTGGGGAGGGGGATATTATAGATTTATGAAAATTGTCAGGATACAGGCAAAATTACCCCCTATCCTTCTAAGTTCTAGGGTGGAAAGGATTCAGATAAACATCAGACAAATTGATAAGAGAAAAGATTAGTAATAATACTTTCCCTCCTGTGTACATAGGAGAAACCCAGTAAAACTGACTACTCAACAAACTGACATGAGGAACCATGTGAAATATCTTCAGCTAGAGACAAAAGATGTTGGGGGAAGAGATGGGGAAAGTTAGCCATGGGTAATCACTAGGAAAGGCAGAGAGAGCTAGGATGTAACCTTTGTACAGCTTTATGTTACTGCCGTTCCTTGATAAGAGTTTAAAAGATATTAAGTCTTCCCTGGCACTAAAAGGAGATGCCATTACAAAGAGAGACTTTGCTTTACACATTTAACTATCCCTTACAAAAAGCAATATCTACTCAGCCTTCAGAGCCTCCCCCATCAAATAAATAATCCTAGGCCAAAGAGATATACTTTGGTGGTAGATTTTGTTCCCTTGCAAAATGTTTTTTCTTACTTTTGACTCAATCTAGTGGAGAGCCCAGATATAAATAAATTCTGCACTGGGAAGCAGAGCACACAATACACCACCTGAGATCTGCCATTTTGGCATAAGGATTATTTTGAGCTGATTATTTTGAGAAAAGGCCCTTAAAGCACTTAGGATAAACTCTGGAAAGAATTATAAGTTAACTTCTTATAAGGAAAATTTACATTTTTAGAGGAAATCTCTGCTTGTATGCACCTCTTTTGCTGTGTATCAAAAAAAAGAGATGATTTTAAATTACAAGAGAATCTTATCAATGGAGAAGGAACAGACTTAAATTTGCATGACAAAAGTTACCTTAGGTGCTTTTCCTGGTAACCTCTCACAACAGGCTCTCTCACACAAATCCTCAAACACATACACCTATCTTTTATTTGAGCAGATTACATTTAAGCTAGTGGTTTAGACCACCTTAGGGAGCTACTCATTTTAACCTGGATATCATCCATGTACACAAGTGCTATGCATGTTAATAAACTTCTGTTGTATTTCTCTTGTTAATCTGTCTTTTATTGTAGGGGTCTCACCCAAGCATTCAGAGGATAAGAGTGAAAATTATTTTTCTTCCCCTAGAAATGCAAATAAGTATATCTACTTAGTATACTTATTTTAAGCTCTTTTTTCCTTCTTTTAAAAGTGAAGCAGTGGAGTATTTATATTCTTTTTAAATTTTTTTTTTAATTACACATGATCTAATACTTTCTTAGGACCATTTACCCTCAAGAGAAAGCAACCAGTGAATAAATTTTAGATTATATTCCTTCAAAAGAAAAAGTAATCATGATTTTGTATATCAGACAGTTTAATATTTCAAATGACTCATTTTTAAAAAAAAGATCAAAATATATACACTAGGTAATTTTGGGTAGCATAGGCATTTCTCTTCCAGATTAAGGGAAGGATGGATTCACCAGGCATGGATTGAATCATCAACTGCCCATGAGGGACAGAGTTTGTCACTGACAAAAGGCTCTAGAAAATGAGATCTAGAGTTCACTTGCGTTCCAAGTATACAGGTAGACAGGCACAAAAGCTACAGCTATCATGAGAAAAACAGCATATATAAGAGAACAGTAAAAGCGAATGTCTCCTGGATTCTTGCTTCATTCCAAATAAATATGGAGAATCTGTTCAAAGCTATTTGCTCTCTCTGTGCCAACTAACATATCAGATTTTTTTAAAAAAAATATTTTTAATGGTAGAAATTTAACTGGAAAATTAGCATTTGCAGAGGAGAAACAAAATCACAAATTTATAAAAAGATGTTCATAATTAAAACGTGAGTAGAATTACATTTAACATTAATTGAATTAACTCTGAATATTTCAATTTACATAGTTTGCTGTCATGTTGCTGTTGTCTTGTTTAGTTTTTCTCCAGTGCAAAAGAAAGCACCATGAAAATGACCTGTTGAATTTCAAGACTGTATTTTTTTTTAAAGATTTATTTATTTATGCATGCAAGAACTGTGGCACAGGCCCGAGATGCAAGGGCAGTGAGATGACTCACCAGAGACAGAGTAGGGAGCAGAACAGGCAGATTGACAGAAATACACTGCTGAGGGGAGCAGTGGGTGAGTCAGGAGAGGTCTGCTATGGCACGTGGGTAGCTCTCCGGCAGGGAATCGAACTCGTGCTGCAGTGGCTGCAGATTGCTTCATAGGTTGCATCTTAACCCCTTGTACAACCAGGGAGGCCCTCTAGACTGTATTTATTTCAGCATGTAAGATGATTAATCAAATTAAAAAATGAATTACATCAATAAATATATCCAATTGCAAGAATAGAAGTAAAATTTGCAAACATAGCCTTTAACATTTAAATTATAACATTTAATATATAGAAATGAGTCTTATATATTATAAAACTTCCTGAGGCTTGGTTTTTCTCATCTGTAAAATGTAAATAAAAGGTTAAATGTATTTTGGATAGGGTTATTATGAAAAATAAGTAAAATAATGAGCTTTAAATACTTAATATATTTATCCCTAGCATATGGTTAGTTCCCAATTCTTATTTGATATTATTGATGATATTTAAAGTATACAGAATCTGAAGAATGTATCTAACTTCAGAACAGAGAAATAAAAATGATTATGACTAATAGGTACAACTTTCAGGTTTTGAATAAATTGGTGTTTGTTTGTTTTTAAGATTTATTTATTTATTTATACAAGCACTGGGTACAGTCAGAAGAGCGGGAGGGTGAGAAAATTCACCAGAGCCAGAGCAGAGAGCAGAGAGCAGAACAGGCAGAAGGACCAAGGTACACTGCTGAGGGGAGCAGCGGGCGGCAGGAGAGGTCTGTGCACCATGTGGGACCCTCGCCCGGCCGCCCGGGATCGAACCTGAGCTGCAGAGGCTGAGGGCAACTTCGCAACCCAGCGCTCAACCGCTGCGCCACCAGGGAGGCCCGGTTTTGAATAAATTGGAATTTAGATACATTACTGTTGAGACAACTGAAAGATTTCCTTCTGTAGTTTATTTCTGAAGAATTAATATGCTATTATCTGTTTTAAAAGCAGAACTGTGGGGGGTAAATCTGACAATATTGGAAAATTTCTGTAATTTGTTTTAAAAACAAATCACATATGTTTCATCAAACTTAGGAGTTTTTGGTATTAAATTGCATATATGCCTTTTATTATCAATTTTTAAAATGATTCCATGAAAGAAATCAATGGCATGGATCCATTTTACCAAATAACTTGTTTATGCTAATTTTTGCACACGATAGGAATGAAGTACTTATTAGAAAATGATAGATTCAGTATGCAAACTCTTCAGGTACTCCCTCAAGCTTAGCAACAAAAACTAAGCACAAAATATCTTTTGGAAGTGACTCCCATCTCTTTTTAATTTTTATTAATTCAACTCACCTTTACCTGAATCCTGAACTTTGCCCAGAGATGCTGCCTCCTTTCAACTCAGGAGTCCCTGACTTCTCCCTCCTTTCTTGTTTTTCTTACCTTTGTCCCCCCTGCAGTGAAAAGAGCAGTATGGAATGGTCCTCTGGAGACCCTCCACCTCAAACGGCCATATGGGTTTAATGTATTATGCATGAGAAGCAGCGTGAGCTGCAGATGATTCAAAAGAGAAGCCTTTGAGGCTGGGCTCAGGAGGCAGTCTTCAATAATAATTAGGAAATCAAACAGCATCTTACTGTTGTTCTAGTCATTTCATTGCAGTGTAATAACCCTGGCTCAAATAGTGTCAGAGAGTAATATATTGCTATAATACAACCCCCTCAACACAATTATTGTGCAAATGCCCTTATTCATTTAATGTGTTCATTGTGCTCAGAATTTCCTACTCATATTTGACAGGGAATGACACTTTCTTGTAGACATCTCTTATTTGATTGTATCACTGAGGTTTCAGGCGAAGAGTAAATAATATGAGGTTTAATTTGGATGTTAATTTTCTATGTTTTATATTATGAAGGAACTCTTTCAGCAGAGACTGACAGACAAGATTTTGTGTTGGTCTCTGAGGCTAGTGACATCAGCTTTTTGAGAAATGGCCTTTCTCTTTTCTTCTGGTCCAGGAATAATATTTGAAAATAATATTTGACATTTCACCTTGCTACGATATACATCATTTTTGCATGTAAGTCATGGTTTTTAAAAAAATCTACAAATTCGTTGATTGTAGAAATATTTAGTGGGTACCTGATATTTGTATAGGATACCAGAAAATACCACCTCAAAATCTGCCTCTTTGGTATATGGGTTATTTTGAGCTAAAGTCATTGAGAACCAATGAAATTTATATTTGTAAACATGTTGCCCTTTCTGAACAATAAGAAGCACTTTAAATAAGAATGTAGGAATCAATCTACAAAACAAGCTATTAAAAACTTATTTGCTATACTATTACTGGTTACATTCCCATAACTTGCTTCTGCCTTCTAGAAGCATAAATACCTCTTACTTTGTTAAGCCCAAAATATTACATCAACTCAAGTTCTAATACTCCTTTGGGTTATCCATCACTGTGTGTTCACTTGATGCACATTTTAAAAAACGGTTTAATTTCTCTTGTTAGTCTGTCCCCTATTTGGGAAACCCAAGATTTGTAGAAAAAACTGTCTTTTTCCTCTCCTACATATATAAGGAAATCTTAGCAAACTGCAACTAGATATATGTAAGGTAGATAGATGTATTATGTCTGCAAGTGATGGAGGAAAGAATAGAAAATCTAAAGGAGGCATCACAAGACAAAAAGATGGGGTTAGAGGAGATTGACATGACTATTAACCCAGCTGTAGAAATCAAGATCCTTAGGAGCCAGTGCCACCTGCAAGGCATAAGGCCCAAGCAGGTATCCAACTGCTATAGGGAGCATCAGGAGCACAGACCTGAAGGTAAAGATATGGAGATTGGGCCCATGTGGAATCTTTTGTCCCTTTCAAGATTCTGCCTAGTTATCCAAAATCAGCAGCAAACATGCCATGCCACGATGGAGTGAGCCCCTCCCAAAGAGAAAAATATGTCAGTGCAGTCTCTGCACTGTCACGGGGCAGCAGTCCTTCTGCACTCCTCTGGCTACCCAGGGGCTTCTTTTTATCAACTTTCTGTCCCTCTGCAGGGCAGCTGCTTCCTGCTGCCCACGACCTGCACCTGCCGGGGCTTCTCTTCACTGCCCTCCCTCAGCAGAGGCCATTCTCCTCAAGGCTGCCCACCTGCAACCATGCAGGCCTCTCTCAGCAAACCTGTCCCTTTCGGGGCAGCTCTTCCTGCCTGCTTGTATCTATGCAAGTGTCCTTTTATTCTTCTGTCCATTTCCCTAATAAACCTGCTCTTTAAATATAACTAATGTCTCTGCTCTTGGGGAAACTCACCTGGGAAACTTACCGCGTGCTGCTGAAAGGGGAGCTCTGGTGACATCTTCCCTAGCATGAACCCAAGGACCCGGCACTCCAAACCCACTGACTCCAAAAACTGCATCACAAGGACAATTCTACATTCTTTGGAAAACCTTAAAGGATATACATTATTTATTTGAAGGAATTAGCAAAGGTGAACAAAGTAAAGCCTCATACATAATAATACAGGGGACAACTCACCTTATTTTCTTAGGACTTGAAGTCAGACATCCTTGAGTATTTCATACATGAGGACATATGCCTAATAGCTTCTGAAGGGCGTGACAAAGATCCTTGGCACAATTGTAGGAATATCCTATAAGGAGAGAAGAAAATATTTTGAAAAATCACAGTTTATTTAAATTGGAAGGGAATTTACATGATGAAAAATCATGCAATCATTGAACTTAATCTCAAGTAGGAACCCAAGCAGTGAATACCCTGTGCCTCTTATTGTGAGCATATGTTGTGCTCACAAGTGAGAACTAAAAACCAGGTTATCAACCGCTACAAAAGAAACAAAAGCCCCAAATGGAGTTGTTTATACAAATTCCCATCAAGGCTTAACATTTAAACTAACAGCAATTTCAGTCTCTCCCAAAAGTAAATTTTAAAAGTCTGAAATTTGCTGTTTTTATCTGAGGCAATATGCATGATAAAAGCCCTCTGCCTTCACCTAAGGCATTGCCTGAAATAATCATTCTTTTCTTATCCCATCCTCCATCTGACTATAAAAACCTTCCATTTAGTACAACTCCTGAAAGGGGAGGAGCATGACAGTGCAGTATCCTTATGCCATTTTCTACTCCCATTTACAGGCAGTTGCCTTGGATTACAAGTCACAGGATGCCATGGACCAAACTTCCTGAGCAGGGAAACTAGGAATGGAGTCAAGCAGTCATGCTTAATATATAACTAAATATATGCAAACTCAAGCCCTTTTGCTTCTGTGGCATTGACTTGCACCTCTGCACCACTTGTGAGCACAACATATGTTCCTCCCTCTCTCTGAAACCCCCACCCTCAGCTGCCTTTGTAAATTAACCTTTTCTCCTCTTAATTTCTCTCTGCATGTCTGCTTTTGGGGTTTGTCTCAATTTCTTAAGCATGCTTGTAAAAATTCACACCCAGTTTACCCGGTTTCATGGGGAGCTGCCTTGTAACACTCCTTTTAGCATGTTTGAAACACCTGATGCTGCCTGAGTCCTATGTAAGGAAGCAAGAACTGCAGCTCCGCATGTGTCTTTGGCATAAGAATTACTTCCTAGAAGTAAGTAGTTCTGAAGGGTAGGTGGGATTGCTCTTTAGTGAGACATTTACATATGTAAAGGAAAATTTCCCTTTGTAACTCCTCACTGTACTGGGTCGTCTAATCTTTTTAATTCTTATCCGTGGAGAAGGTAACTATTTAAATCTGTACAACAGTAATGCTCTCTTGGCTGTAACTTTCCTGGTATTCCCATGGCTGACCATTTCCTAGCCTAGCATTCTAGTTTCTAACTGAAGTTATTGAAAGAGGTGACTGAAGGACCTCTGTTAAGTCATTTAGTTTTACTGGTTTCTCCTATGTATACACAAAAGGGACACAAGGTATTGTTAAACTTTTTTTTTTCTCTTCTGCCAATCTGTGTGATGATTATTTAATTAATTGTTAGTCTGGAAAGATCTAAAGTGATTGGGAAAATTTCTTCTCCATCCCAACACATGAGTCATTTAATAAATTAAAACAAAAATAAATGAATATGGAGTCATTCTGAGCCTGGGTTAACAACCAAACAAAGGGGGCCTCCCTGGGGTTAAAGCGCAGCACTATGAAGCTATCCTCAGCCACTGCAGCATGAGTTCCATCCCTGGGCCGGGAGGTGACCCACACGGCGCAGCAGACCTCTCCTGTCCCACCCACTGCTCCCCTCAGCAGTGTATTTCAGTCAATCAGCATGTGCTGTTCCTCACTCTGTCTCGGGTGAGTCCTCTCACCCTCCACACCTCTGGCCTGTACTCGAGTTCTTGAATGCATAAATAAATAAATCTTTTAAAAAACAACCAAACAGAGTCAGAAACTGTTACGGGTCAGATTCTAGGCATATTCAGGTGGCCCTAGCATGTGTGGACATGCAGAAATATGTCCATAGCTGAGAAGAAGACACTGAAAAGTCATGCCTAGGATAGAAATTTAATGAATCAACACTTGATCAACTTTCTACCAATCAAAGCTACACTGATGAAAAAACTCATCTGCATAAAGCAGATCTAGCCCTACCTCTTTGCCAATATATATGCTCCCTCAGAGCTCTTGGGGGAATCCAGCTCAAGTGTTCTTTGAGTCTATAGCTCTTGGATAGTTCTGAAACCCTGAATTAATGTTAGTTATAACACATGTGATCTGCAATAGCTCTGCGGTAGCATTCTGGTTTACAATCAGCAAGAGGGGTAACATTACTGCTAAGACAGGAGAACTGTTAACACTTCTGCTGTGACATGGGAGCTATAATACTACATCAGTAGCCCAGTTATAGTAACTAGACCAGAATTCAGTATTGCAGTAAATAGGCTTAATAAAACTGATTAGATCCTTACATTTATTTACATGAATTTGTTTTTTAACAAACCACACACACATATATGACTCCATTGGGTTGATATTTAATCTCATCTTAGGCACATCATGTGACAAAGACCTCACTTTCTTTTTTTGTGGCTGCTAAATTTATATTGGATTATCTTAAATTGTCACACAAAGTCACTTTCTACAAATTGAAAAATGTCTCCCTTATCAGTAAAAATGCATTCCTTCCTTGTCAGAAGCAAATCATAAAGTGATACTTTATCCAAAATATAATAAACAGACTTCTTTAACATTTTATTTTTGCTAGCACAATGATATTTTGATGTTGCACCACAAATCTATGAGAAGGAATAGATTGTTTATTGATGATTTTAGGAAAACTGACTCTATAAAGATTGAATACCCAACAAAATACACCTAATCTAATATCGACATATAAAAAAAGGATGTTTTAAAAGTAATGGAAGTAAACGCAGAAGCATATTTTTGTGAATTAGGACAAGGAGAATTTTTTTAAATAAAACTTTTACAGCATAAAGTATAAAAAGGAACTTGATCATATTAAGAATCTGATTACATTAAGAACCCTGAACAAAGATAATAGATATTATGGCAAAAGTGGGAAAATGCATTATTATCTTCAACTGATAAGGGGTTACCATATAGGTTACTAAATGAATATTTGCATATTGACAAGAAGGGGAGAGAAATCCCTGTAAGTGAATATGAGATTTGAAAAGCAATTTACAAGAGGACACTCAAGAAGTTAACAATCAGAGAGATCTGAGGAGGCAAATCAAAAGACTCGTGAGCTATCATGTCACACCTATACAGTAATTAGAACGCTATTACCAACTCTTGACAGACTGTAGGGGTAGAATTGTCTATGTTTGTTGTTGGTGGGAGACAAAATTGATGTAGGCATTTAGAAGAGGCAGCTGAACTGATTGCTCAAAATAATTTTTCTCATACCTCCTGTCTAAACTATTCCTTTCCTCAATATTTATACTCCAATATTTATACCTCATAAAAATCCACTAAGGGTCATGCACAAGGATGCTCATTGTTGCATTGTTTGTAGTGGTGGGATCTGAGCCAAGCTGGTGTCCAATATCACTGGGAGAAAAAACAATAGAATGTGGTGGGCATAGACCAAGGATACTATCCAGGGTTAGAAACTCTGAACTACATTCATGTAGCAAATGTTGATGAATCTTGAAACCATAGTGCTTAGTAAAATAAATAAGAATCTGAGTTACACAAAAAATTATTTACCTAAATGAATTCATTATTTGAATCCATTCATTCAAAACAAACAAAATCACATTTTTTATAATAAGTAATAAAACTGAAATGATGAATAAGGCATAGGATGAAATCACTGCCTGGAGAGAGAGAGAGCAGTGAATCTGAGGCAGGTAAGGGAATAAAAAGAATTAAATGAATAAGACAAATGAAGCCTTTTTTATGCCTCAATATTATTAATATTCCATGAAGGTAAATGTTTGATTAACTCAGTCCTCTGCACCTGTGGGTCAAGGGAAAATGATATCTCCAAACAATGACCTTGAAAGAAACTGAAGGGCCTTTTGAATTATGGAAGAAATCAAAAATGTGTTTAGCATCAGTGAAATTTTATTGTTCTCTACATATTTGACATTAGAACACTGCATGGAAATATAGGGAACTTATTTTAAATTATTCACAAATGTTTAAGCTAATCAAGCATTCTGGTGAATTGTGAAGATTTCTTAAATAGGTAGATTTATGAAGAAAAAAGTTACAAAATGTGCTAATAAAATGATGTACATTTGTTCCCTCTCCATTTTCAATCTTTTGTACTTCTAAGCTTATTTGGGAACTTTTGTTCTTTATTAAATTGTGCTAAAAGGACAAGAGATATTGTCTTTTGCCTTCTGGTATACTTGCCATTGTTTTGAAAAATTATGGAATGGAGTCATTTCTAAATAACTTCCTTTTGCAGAACAAAAATAAAATCCCATGGGCCATTGAAAGTACATAGGGCAAGGTTACTGGGTGAGTGAGCTATGGAAACTGCTCAGGGCTTGAGCTTAGCAGGGGTCTGGACTTGTTTTAATGTCATGGTCACCATCTTAAAATCCTCAACTTTTTTTTTTAAATAAGGGAAAATATATTATGCAGTGGAAAAATAGATTCAGAATTCATTTTATTTATTTAAGATTTATTTGTTTATGCATACAAGAATGGGGGTACAGGCCAGAGGTGCAGGGGTGAGAGGATTCACCAGAGACAGAGGGGAACAGAACAGATTGACTGAAATACACTGCTGAGGGGAGCAGCAGATGAGTCAGGAGAGGTCTGCAGCACCATGTGGGTTTCTCCCTGGCCAGGGATCGAACTCATGCTGCGGTGAGCTTCATAGGTTGCGTCTTAACCCCTTGCACCACCAGGGAGGCCCCGAGAATTCATTTTGTTTAACAATAATTTATTGAACATCTCTTATGATGTTTGAGACTGTAACTTAGAGATAAATAAGGAATTGCTCCTCTCTTTAGGTGATAATCGTAACACATATGAATAACTAGCCATAGGCCAATAGATGTTCATAATTGTGTAAGCCTTCTTCAGAGGAGCTTATTTGAACATACAGCTGTTTGGGAGGTGTGAGGGATTTGTAAATGAACAAAGGATTAGAAATCTTTGTCCCACACTGATACCTGCCATCAAATGGGTATCTGAATTACATTGTATAAAAGACAATGGAAGTAAATAATTTTCACCCAGAAAATTTCTATAATTTCATTTGGAATTAGTACCTAATGTTATTTCAAACAGAATCTCTAAAACATCAAATGAGTTTGCTTTTGTTTTTAAATAGTGTGTTGGATAACAAAGCCAGTTTCATTAGCTTCATAGTTCTTTGTCGATTCATGTCCTCATTTCATTTTCAATTCCTAATTTCTGATTTTTGTCTTTCATGCACTCATGAGTTAACCTTCTAGTCTTTTAATTGTTTTTTTTTTTTGTAAAATCTAATTTTCAAGTTGTGATCAACAGCTTAAAGATTTATTATTTTAGCTGTTATGGTGATGAATTTGCAACATTAACCTTTTAGTTACACAATTAACCCTCATTTGCATTTTGCTAAAGCAATTTAGCTAAGAAAGTAGAATTTTTGCAGGGGATACAAAGCACCATTGTTTTTCTGTAGTTCTATTCCAAGTAGTAAATTCTTATTAGGTTTGAAATCCTCTCCAAGATGGGATGTATTTCATCTAACATCCAATAAGATTATAACACTCTTTTCGAATCACATAAAACCTTGCTTCATCTTTAGCTTTCAATAGTTTGACTTTAATGTATATAGGCAAAGTTTTCTTCATATTTAAGCTATATTGAGATTTGAACTGTTTTGATTTATAAATTTATATCTTTATTTAATATGGGACATATTCCTGTTGCCAAAAAAAACCCAAGGTCTGCCACCACCCACTCACGAGGCCAAACACACCAGACAAGAGCTGGAGTTAGGAAAGCTAAGTTTATTCAGAAAACCTATAGTCTGTGGAGATGGAGAATGATGACCTAGTACTAAGGAAGCTATCTTGAATTTCATGGCATGGGGTGGGTTTTTATAAGGGTATTTCAAGTCAGAATAAGGTGAGTTTTGGTTGGCTAGCATGACTGATTAGGTTTCTGCTCTTATCTTTAGTTGCTTCTTTTTTCCTCATATTTTTGCAAATTCATGGTTGTTGTCCTGGCTGTTTGGGCAAGATGGTGGTCTTGAATTCTGTATCTCCCAGATTTTTCATCCAACAATAAGTGTCCGGAGGTTTGCTTATGGCTTTTTAAGGACGTTGATATGTTAGTGACTTAAGGGACACAGCTAAATATTCTAAAAGTTACCATCGGGCTCACTGAGGCAGAGGTCTCTTCCAGTTTCTATTTTGTTTCTGCACTTTCACTTAGGCAGTTCTTTGGATTTTCTTTTAATGTTAACCTTTCTCTTCTTTCTCTGGGATGCCAATCACCTCTTTGACATTGTCCCATAGAATCCTGGGCCACCTATTTTTACAGCTTTTTTCCTATTATTAGAATGAATTTCTTTTTCACCTATTATCACATCCACAGATTATCTCCTCTATCATCTTCATTCTGATGTAAAGCTATTTAATTTCATGTAATTTTTAAGATTTATTTATTTATGCATGTAAGAACTGGCGTGCAAGCCAGAGATATGGGGAGGTGACAGTATTCACCAGAAAGAGAGTGGGGAGCAGAACAGGCAGATCTACTGAAATACACTGCTGAGGGGAGCAACAAGTGAGATAGGAGAGGTCTGCTACACCATGTGGGTTGCCTCCCTGGCCGGGGATTGAACTCGTGCTTCAGTGGCTGAGGATAGCTTCATAGTGCTGCATCTTAACCCCTTGCGCCACCAGGGAAGCCCCTCATGTATTTTTTTATTTCTGAAAATTGTATTTGCTTTCTTGCTTCCCATTTCTCTGCTATTCACCATCAATTTTTTTAGTTTGAGAATATTTTTCTCTATCTTATCAAGCATAATTATAATAATTGTTTTAAATCTTTTCTAATAATTCCAACATTTGGGTTACCTTAATGTATGGCTCTATTGATTGTCTTTCTTTGAGACTTGGAGATATATATTTCTCTGTATGTTTAGCATTGTTGGAATATATTTTAGACATTATGAATCTTATAGTATGGAGAGTCTGCAATCTGTTACATATTCCAAAGAGCAGTGATATTTACTGATCAGCATATATCTGAGAAGAAACAGCCCAATTCTGGGGGAAGAACCGTTTGAAAGGATTAGGGAGAACAGTGTCTGATGTCCATCAGGACCTAAGATAGTATTTTTCCCTATCAGTCAGGATAGAAAACTCATAATTCATGGGACAATGAATAGAACACTCAAAAAGTTTTTGCCTCATTAATGGGGAATATTTAGTTCTGGAATGAACACTGCTTTGGTCTCATCTATCAAACTAAATTGCATAAAGATTAAACTTTTCTCTCTATCCTTCTAGTTCTCCCTCATCCTCAATAATTTTGGTTAGAATAAATTGCATTTTCCTTTTTGGTTGCACCAAAGACCTTTTTGTTTGCATTTGTGGCCATGGGTGGCTGGACCTAGAACTGGTGAGAGATATCCTGACCTGGTGACAATATTTAGACTCTTTTCCTGGTAACAAGTTTGCAAGGACAGAAGCACATTATGATCTCCAACATTATAGGATGTATTATGAGGATGTATAAGGAAGTAACGAAACAAGAGATTGCCTTCAAAAGAGCATCTCCAGGAAAACAATAGGTATTACTTCTTGGATGAGCTGATGCGAGCTCTATTGTTCTATTGACCATTTTCTTACAATGGTTCTATTTTAAGCATCGGTGCTATTGTGCAATACTCCCCACGCTTGCTACTCAGGGTGTTCTTGTCATAGATTTGCCAACAGACAGTTATTGGTGACACAGGCATCAATTCATGCAATTGAGATCATAGGCCAGGATGTTGAATCCCAGGTTACAAAGCATAAAGGAAAGAAGTGTGACTGATTTTATTCAGGTGCAGTTTGGGGCTCAGCAGGCATTCACTCTTAAACAAAGAGTACCACTATCTACCTTAATTGCCATTCAGAAAGAGAAGAAAACTAATAAAACTTTGGAGACTTTGGGATATTTGGGGCTTAATATTGCATAAGTCAAGCTGACCTACGAAACCAAGTTTTATTTTTTGTGGATTTGACTCTCCAATCCCTTAGTTGTATTATCTTGGTCAAATTTTTTTAACTCCTCACTTGTAACATAGGTCTAATGCTAACTGCCTTAGGGAATCATTGTGAGAATGAAATCATTTAATGGTTAGCATTTAATTAGCCATTATTTTTATTCTTGGTTAGCATTTAATTAGCCATTATTTTTGTTCTTATTATTACCAAGCAAGTTTGGGAATTGCATTTTAAGTTTTTTTCAGTTTCCTTACAATCATTTCATATGGTTTCATATGTCTCAATATCTATATGTTGCACATATTGATATGTGTATCTGTACTTGTATGTATACTTCTTTATATTTTTCTTTCAATAATTGTTTTTATTATCTTCAAAAGAAGGAAGAGATTGTTTTCATAAATACATTTTAGTGTATAGCATACTGTTTGAAATGGAGGTGCTCAATACATAGTTGTTGAGTGGAACTGAATTCAACTGAAAAGGAGAAGAAAGTGTTTTGATTCATTCTTTTTTCTGCTGCAGGATCAGCTATGCTATAGCACATAGAATATGAACTTGGAAATAGAAATTCTGCTTTTGAGCCTTTTGTTTACCAGCTCTACATATCATTGAGACATCATTTAATCTCTTTTGGCTCTAGTTTCTTTTAGTTACAGTGGGAACTAATACTCTATAAAATCATAGTAAGGATTAAAATGAAATTAACTGTGTATAGAACAACAACATGTTAGCTATAGTTATTATTATCTTTTTTTTAAAAGATTTATTTATTTATTTATGCAAGCACTGGGTACAGCCAGAATTACAGGAAGCTGAGAGAATTCACCAGAGCCAGAGCGGAGAGCAGAGCAGGCAGATTGACAAGCACACTGCTGAGGGGAGCAGCAGGCGGCAGGAGAGGTCTGCGCGCCATGTGGGACCCTCGCCAGGTGGCCGGGGATAGAACCGGTGCGGCAAAGGTTGTGGGCAGCTGCGCAGCCCAGAGCTCAACTGCTGCACCACCAGGGGAGGCCCTAGTTATTATTATCTTGTTACAAAAGATTACGCTTTCTTTTGAATTTTAATTTTTTGGATGACATGGAAATGTTGCAAACATCAAAATATATCTCAAATTTTTAGGGCCAAATAACCCCTCATTCAGAGTACTTTTATACTCTGGTTATCTGCCAGACCCAAAGGGGTATGACCACTCATTCTGTGGTCATTGTTTTATGCCCTACCTCTTACACAGCCATTCTTTGTCCATCCTAGTACAGACAAACCTCATTTCCTTTCCATCTGGGTAATGCATATAGAGTGAAAGATACATTCGGAGTGACATCTGGTCCCATTACAAAGAGAACAAACAAATTATATCTAGCCAGTCACAAATGCCACACAAAAGAACAGGACCTTTCTCAGGCGATTTTCTTTTTGTCATTCTCTAATGTGGTTTTTATTGCACATTGTTTTTCTCAGTTGCAATTCACTTGAGTCTTTCCTACTATGAAAAGATTGACTGTCATGGCATACAATTCTTAATATTGGAAAGTGAAGGCAAAACTCAATGTTAGAACCTTGCACTGACACTTGAAACAAAGAATACAAAAGAAACTATTTTACTCTTTGAATATATATTGTAAATCACTTCTTTGTTTCAGAACACATTGCTGTTTTTGTAATTCATTTTGGAAACGGATTCAATTAATCATTGCTATTCTGAAATTGCCAGATAAATTATCTATCCATGGTTTTGTTGCCAACTTGCTTGCAGACTGGTCTGGAAGTTTGCAGGGAAGACTTAGAAGGGTTGGCCAAAAGTGCTCAGTTAGACAGTAGACTAAGAATAGCTATTCTTTGCTGAGTGATGTGAGAGAGTGCTTGTAACTCCTAGACCTAAGTGCACACTGATTTATTGCTACCACAAGGTCCATCCTGAGTGGCCAATAATGCTCTAAAGCTCAGGGGAAATAATTGGCCTTTCCTTTGTTTCAAATAATAACTCAATTTAGAGTTCTCTATCAAGACTCCTCTTTAGTTAACTTAGGGAAATGGACTCATCCTGGATATAAGACAGGTGAATAAACACACATTATCTACTAATGAATCTTTAGAAATTACGGGAATACTTTATTTTGACATTGTAAAGACATAGAAATAAATAGTAAGTTTTTGTGTATCTGGGACAACATGGAGCACAGCTTTATATTATTTTAATTATTAATTTTTTATGATGGCAAATTCTTGATAGCAGCTTGAAGAGCACCAGTGATTTCTTGCATGCCAGTCCTCTCACCTTCAATCACTGTTATCAAAAATCCAACTCAGAATGCCCTCTCTTGGCATGGTAGTAAGGAAAGCATCATCAGGAGTGTTACCATGTAAACTTATGTTGTCCTTTCATGAATGAAATGTTGAACTTCAAAGACTAGTTTGATAAAAAAAAAAATAGTGATGTTTAATGTGTTTTAAAACTTAGAAATTCTGGAAGATAGTAGAATTTACATAGAGATACATGGATTTGTTGGTCAGTTTATAATGATGTATTCTTTCATAGATTTCTGAGATCAGAGTTGGGTATAGGCCACATTCTAATGTGGAAACTGTGAAGTAAATCAATAGCTAGTGCCTGGGGGATTGTCAATTACCTTTTAGGCATGCACTCTTGGATAATTACAAAGTGAAGAGATCACCTGGTACCCCCATATGCTCAGGGTCCCCTAGCTCAGCTAATGCCATTCTTTCTAATGACATTTGAGGGTGTTTTTTTTTTTTTTTTTACCAATTAATTATCTAAAAACCTTTGTGGATACTAAAGACAGGAACATCTTTTTGAAACCTTCTTATTTGAGGGATATAGTGATTTTATAAGGAGACCATGGAACTCATATTACTAGGATCACTTGGAAGATATATGTACTAGCTTTGCTAAATATAAAGTAGTACAAGGGTGTAAAGATCTATTGTTATGATTTGACAGTGCTATGGTTAATATTTAATTTCACTAATTTATGGAAGCAGAGAAGCCACCTGCCTGAGCTAGATGAGCTATAATGTAACTGGATTTGTCCCAGAGTAATGTCCTATTCAAGGCCAGGACTGCCACGCAGGAAGAGAAAAGGGATAAAAGCTACTCTGCTGCCCTACCATGCATGTGCTGCTGCAAACTGCCCCTCAGATGCATGGTGCTGTGCATTTATTTCTTAGTTGATTGATTGGAAAGTTAAATAATCTTCTTTAAAAGTAGATTTTTACTTTCTTTACACTAGGGAATTGGTCTCCCCAATAGGTGAGACAGGCTTTTTTCAATATGCTCTGAGTTTGTTGGGGAACTATAGTCAATGAGACTCAATAGGCCTTGAGAAGTCTGTTATCATTACATGAAGAATGCAGTTAAAAGTTAACAGTGAAGGCCTTGGAGGTTGATAGAAAGTCTTTGACTCAGTCCTTCAACCTTTCCTAATAGAAGAAATATCACTCTTCCCCATTTGGATTCCCCCTTTTCTGGACTTATTGGTAAGATATGGCCCTTCTAAGGTTTTAATGGAAAGTCTGTGAGTTTTATGAAACCCCTCTAACTTGATATGACCTAATAATCAAACTAAGTCACCCTAGAACTGGGTGGCTGCTGACATATTGCTTCTAGTTGATGCTTTCTTTTAGTTCTGAATGACTTCTTATACCTAAGGAGCTCAATAATCAACAATTTTAAGAAACCTCTAAAGCAGATTATTGTTTTCTGTGTCTTTCCAGAACATTCCTATCAGCTAAACCAATTATTCTTAATCTCACTAACGATGCTACATTTGTATGCTTAATGGAACTATTTTTGTAGGAATGAAATTCAAATTCATGATGAGTTTGTGCCAAAAGTTTGAATACACAATATACAATCAGTCTGTATAATCTAAAAATAGCTTTATTGCACTTCATTATTTAGCCTTTGTTTGCTAATGATAGTGTTCAACTATCTCTTAAAGATGGGAATAGAATTATTGGATCCATTACTTAAGCCACTGTCTTCTATAGAAATTAATGGGCAATTCTGGAAAATCTTCTGTAGATTGCAATATAACTGCCTACAAATGTAGCAAATGTAAACCTATAGTTTATTTTTTGTTGTTCAACTTGTGCAAATTGCCATTGTATAGGCTACAGGCAAAACCCTAACTTCATTTGCTGCCAGTTTCTGAAGGACAGTTCTGATCTTGTATAGGAATGTAGGACTGCAGTTAACAAAATGGTGACCTAACAGGCCTCTTAGGAGTAGCAGACCCACACTGTATTGCTTTTTTGAAAGTTGATAGGAGAATAGATCATAACAGCTCTCATCACAAGAAGAAAATGATTTTTTTAACTATGCATGGTAACAGATATTAACCGGACTTGTATTGATCATTTCACAAGGTATACAAATGTCAGATCATTATGCTGTATGCCTGAATATAATATTGTGTGTCAATTAAACTTCAATGAATAAAAAGGTGTTGACACCATTTAAAAGAACACCATTAAGCTAGAATAAACAATAGAAAAGACCTCATACTGATAGCAAAAACAAACCAAATCCTGAAACAAAAATATATCCATAAAAGTACAAAATGAATATGAGGAAAACTATGACATATCCCTGAAAGACACGGAGCAGACTTGATAGAATGGAAAGCTTATCCACGATTTGGTGTAGGAAGAATTGTGTGTGGCATGCACAGCAATATGCATAGACAAAACATAACAATGGGAAAAAAACTTTCAACATATGTTACAAAGGTTCATATTTCTAATATACAAAGATTGCCCAAAGTTTGAAGGGAAAATTAATCATAAAATGCCCCTATGTACATAAAATCAGACTCAACCTCACCCTCAAAATAGAAATGCAAATTAAAACTACATTGAGTAGGGCCTTCCCATTGGCGCAGCGGTTGAGCGCTGGGTTGCGAAGCTGCCCGCTGCCTCTGCCATGCCGCACGGTTTGATCCCCGGCTGCTCCCCGGCCACCGGGTGAGGGTCCCACATGGCGCGCAGACCTCTCCTGCCGCCCGTTGCTCCCCTCAGCAGTGTCCTTCGGTCCTTCTGCCTACTCTGCTCCCCGCTCTGGCTCTGGTGGATTCTCTCACCCTCCCGCGCTTCTGACTGTACCCAGTGCATGTATAAACAAAAAACAAACAAACAAACAAATAAAACATGCCTCTATAAAAAAAAAAAAAAACTACATTGAGTTAATTCTCAACCATGAATTTGGCAAATATTTGAAAGTTTCACACTATATTTTGTATTGGTCATATGGGAATAAACCTCTTAACTTGGCTGGTTAAAATTCAAAATGGTTCCAGAAGTAAGGAGTACATGGAACATTTGATTAGTACCACCAGAAATTAATCAGACATGTCTAGAATGTAGAACATTCTTTCTAAAAAGACTCATATTTTCCCAGTGGATCAATGACATGGAAATTTTTTCTGCAGGGTCAATGGGGCTGAGATTTAACAAATTTAGAGGCTTAATTGAGATTTCAAAATATGACAATAATAAACATTCTTTGAACCTTGTTTGAGTACTGATTCAACAAAGATAACTATAAAAAGAAATAATCGTGACATTGGGATAATATGAATATGAACTGTGTATTAGTCTACATTAAGGAATTATTGTTAGTTTTGCAAGATGTGATAATGACACAATGATTCTACAACTTTTTAATCAATCAGTGATGCATATGCAGTTATTTTTAAAAAGGCCTGGCATCTCAGATTTACTTTAAAATGAGTAGAACTAGTTAAATATAGATAAGTGTTAATGTTGAGTTAAGAGATTCATTTATAACCATGATCTCTACATTTATGTAAATATAAAATTTTGCATAAAATTTTTTGAAACTAAAAAGAGTAATATATTAACTGTGACCTCTTTTGAAAGGAGAGCAAATAATGCAACATCATCAATTATGTTTGAAGTGGACGCTGTGTGAAATAAGTAAGAAGGGGAAAAATAAATACCGAATGGTGTCACTTATATGTTAAGTATATAGAAACCAAACTAAGGGTTAGATAAAGACAAGCTTAAAAACTAACCCTTGAGGAGCCTCCTTGGTGGTGCAAGAGATCAAGACGCAGCACTATGAAGCTTTCCACAGCCACTGCAGCATGAACTCAGCTCCCTCCCAGGCCAGGGAGGTGACCCACATGGCGCAGCAGACCTCTCCTGACTTGCCCACTGCTCCCCTCAGCAGTGTATTTCAGTCAATCTGCCTGTTCTGTCCTCCACTCTATCTTGGGTGAGTCCTCTCACCTCCCACACCTCTGGCCTGTACCCCAGTTCTTGTATGCATGAATAAATCTTAAAAAACAGCAACAACTAACCCTTGAAGTTGACTATGTAACTGAAGCATCCAGAGAAAGTGGGTGGCAGAAGGGTGAGAAAGAGGGGAGGGAGCATATGGACTATGCGGTGGCCCATGAGTGAGCTGATGGCTGGTGCACTATAATGGCAATGCTGAGTGAGAGGGATTCTACATTTCCAAAATGGCAACAATAATGTAAGCCATCAACCCAATAAAAAATAGAAAGAAGCAATGAAATTGTACAATAACTACATTTTATGCATCATCTAAATCAATAATAATAAAGTGGAGTTTTGGGGAGCTTTAAGGTTCCACAAACACTTTCAAGGAATCTGAGAGTTCAAAATAACTTTCGCAATAAGATATGGTTTGCCCTTTTTATCCTCATCACAAGTGTACTGTGTCATTTTCTAGATGCAGAACAGAGATGTTGTAACAGAATAACTGTATAGATACAAGAATAGCTGTCTTCTTTCTATTTACTAAACATCTAAGGGATTGGTAAAAATATAAAGTAACACTTTTCTCACTAATTTTCTTTTTTGTTTAGAAAATATAGTTACTTTGTTAAAAGTAAGCCATTATTAGTAACATGTATTGAGTTTATTATGATTATTTTAAAATAAATGAATATTTTTGTCTTCTCAATTTTAATTTAGATTATAGTAAATTGCTAAAGATAGAATCCATATCAACAAAAGCTCTTTTGAGTACATGATAATCACTAAGAGTAAAAATAGGTGTCTTGAGTCAAAAATGTGAGACACTTGCTTTTCAAGCAGAGTTTTATGCTTTTCTGTTGAAGTTCAGGAAGGAAGGAGAAAAGATAGGACAAAGCAAGGTGAAAGTTCATGGAAATAACACCAAGTGTTATTCATTGTTTTTTAAAAAAAGCAGAGATGTATTGGATAGAAAATTCAGCAACTTTCCTTTGAGCTAGAATTTAAGATGGATTATATACAAGGACTATATACAAGGAATCTAAGTTCAGATACTTACAAAAGGCAACTTCAATAATAACATGATTGCCTTTTTTTAAAGATTTATTTATGCATAGAAGAAATGGGGTTTAGGCCAGAGGTATGGGGGTGGGGACAAGAGGATTCACCAGAGACAGAATGGGGTACAGAACAGGCAGATTTATTGAAATACACTGCTGAAGGGAGCAACCGGGGAGACAGGAGAGGTCTGCTGCGGTATATGTGGGTTAATTTCCTGGTCAGGGATCCAACTCAGGCCATAGCAGTGATAGTGCTTAGACTTAACCCCTAGACCATCAGGGAGACCCAACTGCCATTTATTAAATTCCATGTATTTTAGCTATTTCTGTGCATACTAAATCTTTAACTTATTTTTACTGATAGCAACCATAAACATCCAGAATCCTTCACTTACCAGTTTCTTACACTATTTTCTGCTTTAAGAGCTGTTTCCAGATGCCACCACTGATAATATCTAACATTTGTTGAGTGCAGAGTATGAGTCAAGTATTTTAAGTTATCTATACACATTAACTCATTTAACTCCTTAGAAATCTTGTCATAAACACTCTTATTATTCCCATATTATATATGAGGATAAGAAGATTGTAGAGATTTCAATAATTAAGTGGCAAAAATCGATGCAATTTGTATTCATAGATATCAACTTTAGCATAGGATGTTATACCGGAGATTTCACAAATATTTAACCTTTTCCTTAAAAAAATGTGTAACAAGAAATTGTCTAGTTGACAAAATTAATTTTACTAGTAGTCCTTGCAATTTGTAACATTGAAGTCATTTTAATTGTAATAATAGAAAATATTACAATTTTATAATTCAGATTTCATTGCTAAGAGGCATACGTTCTTGCTGATTTAACCACAGAATAGGTACTCTTAAATTTTATAGACTTGTTATAAGCTATTTAAAATGGTATAATATCCAAATCTTTGCCTCTAGTGTTATAATTATTCTTAACTTCTCAAATTATGTGTTAGGCTGTTAATGTGAGAAGCTATGACTCAGTACTTGCACGAGGGTGATATAATTGGTAAATAAACTTTGTGTTGGGGGTAGTGGGAAGGCTTTAGAAGTACTGGGATGATAGATGATTGCATTAATTTTGGACAAGATTTCAGGGCCCAGATATTTAAATGTGAAATCCGCTCTTATTATAGCTTCTGTAAAGGCAAATCTACACTCTGGGGCTGCCAGGACTTTGTTTTGCTGCAGATTAGTGGTGAAGTCTTTTTACCATCTGGGAAATAGACAATGGGTAGAACTCTGCAATTGGCGCGAGATTTGCAAGTATTTTGAAAGATTATACATCAGAATCTTCATTAATCAATTTCACAAAGTTGATTCAATCAAGAAATTGCTTTTAATTTGTGAATTTATAATTTGGTGACTCAGACATCTAGTGACTAATGCCAGGTCACCAGGTGTGTTGCAACAGCATCAGCAGTGCTGTTCCCTTTGTTTTTCCCCTGCAAAGTCCTCATGGTCTAAGCTTCTTAAACATGAAGGATCAATGAACTCAAGGAGTGAAAGGGGAGCCAGAGGAGGGTTTGTGACTTGGGTGGAAGGAGAGGTACTATTTGTATCTTGTTCTCTTTCTGCCATTTCAATATAAAAATCTTGTTTTGAAAATATCTGTGCTCTTGATGGTTATCAAAATATCCACATATTTTCAATTTTTTTTGCCTAAGCCTTTGGAATTAGGGGAATTTAAAAGAATTTTATATAATGTGTGTGTATTTGTATGTGTGTGTGGGTGGGGGAGAGAACACATGAAAACTAGAACAGAAAACAGTCCAAGATGATGATAAAGCTAAGATGAAAATGCAAAGATAAGAATCACCGCCACTGTAATTCAGGCTTAGCGTCTGCTCTTGACACAGCCAAGAATTTCTCAACTCCAGGGCAAGGATTCCAGTTTCAAGACTGGATCTTCCACTGCAATAAATATGAGGAAAACAGTCAGTCATATGTAGCTTTAGTGTACACAGGAGGTGATTACCTAGACTGGCATGTCTAGAAAATTGCCTGGTTCTAACAGGAATATAATTTCTCTGCTCTATCAACAAATACTATGCCTGTCATACCACTTTAAATCGTTAATCAATTTAAAAAGACCTTTTGGGCATGATGAAATAGAACCTTAAAAAATCATACTTAATTTGGAAAAGACTTATTTTTTGTTCCATTTTGTAAATATTTTAATTATGGGCTTTCTCTTTAATATAAACATGCATTTAATGGTGTATATTTTATAAATAGTATTACTTTAATTAAAGAAATTTAGTAAACTTAATCTAGTTCTCTTTTGGAAACAAAATTGGTATTTCGAAATAAACTGGAAAAAAAGTCAATAATCTTAGGGTTTTACTCTATTGTTAACAATATTTATATAGTCATCATAGTTTCAGCAATAAATAACACAGAAAGTACTTATAAACATGAAGTGCAAAAATGTATGCTTCTGTGTTGAGAAGTGTCATTCCTTATTGCAAATATACCAGTTTTATTGGCATCATCATTAACAGCATTTTAAAGTAGCTGTCAGTAGTTCCATATATGAAATTTACTTGGATGTTTAGAGTAAGTTTATAACAACATCTTTATTAATTAGCCATATTTATAAATTAAAAATGGCTCTCCTATATCCTTGACACATTCTTTAAAGTTTTCACAAACAGGCAAGAATTAGAAAATTATTGCCTGTGCCTAGTCATTGCTTAAATATTTTATTATTCACTTTAAAATGGAATCAACAACTCTAATTTCATTAGCCACCCACTTAGCCTTCTTTTTCTAAGTTTATCTGTCACTTTGAAATTCTACTTTGTGACATCCAAACTTTTTTATGACTTGCATGTTCTAGAGGAGGGTGATTATATTAGCATATATTTAAAACTGAGTCCTTAGATTATTCCAAGAAATATGCTGTTGTGCTTTTCAATCCCTTACTATATTAGAAGCACATAGCAGTTAAGAAATAACTTCTGTAAAAAGAATGATAACTATGATTTTTAAAAGAGTTAATATGCAAATTTCTCGACAAATTATTTTGTTATAGGGTACTGCTTACATTTTGCAATGTTTGGCTGAAATTATAGACAAAGCCTTGAACTTTAGTCCTCCAGGAAGTTTTGGGGAGGGGCAGAGAGGTCAAAGTGAGTAAGAAGGGCTTGAAAATTTTTGTTCGGAAAATGAACTAAGGTTAGAGGTGCCTCTCCATTTAGAAACAAAATTTATTAGAAGATCTACCAGAAACATGAACTTTGAAACAGAGTAAGACAAAAGCTTGATACTGTTAGCTTAACAGCAGGTATGCGGACTTCATCTGGCAAGTCCATGTGTGAGATATGATGCAACCCTATTTCAGAGGTAACACTTATTAAAAAACAAGAAGACTTATTCATGGAATAAACTATGCCTTGTCAACTTAAATAAAATGAAGCAAGCAAGAGTAAGTGATTTTAGTAAAGAATCAAGACTGAATACTTGAGTCCATGAGTAGCCCATAGATACCTCTGGGAAAGCTGTCTGAATCCTGAGTTTCTCAATGAAGATGTTATGCAGTTTGCAAGAAGGTTACATGAAATATTTCAAGGATTTCTATACGGAAAGTTCAGGTAGAAATCCAGCAAATGTGTCTGTCTGATGTTGTCTATACATCAAGGAAAACAAAAAAGACAGTTAAAGTTCACCTTATCTATTTATGACTTTATCTATTTATCAGCTGAGAGCTGAGAGTTTTAGCAATGTCACAAATCTCAGAGTCGCCATTCTTTGAAGTTACTGATTTGTCTGGTGATAACAGCTGCAAATGTTCCTTTTTCATAGACACAGAATTTTTCTAAGGCACCATCTTTTCACAGGACCAGACTAGCTGCATCCTGACTCTTGACTTTTGTGCCTTAGTTCAAACCAGGGAGAAGGGTGCCTATTTAATTGTTAGCTTTGGTTAACAGTCCCCAGCAATTTGTCTCATTGTGCAACCTGAGCAACTCTATGAGGTCTCCTTGATGTGCTGGTTAGGACTATTTCACTAACTTCACTAATTTCCAGAGTGGCTTTTTCTTATCTTTAACGTCGTAGTTAAAATCTTATTTTTTTCAGGTAAGCAATTCTTGGACACT
This sequence comes from Talpa europaea, assembly GCF_964194135.1. NCBI lineage: Eukaryota > Metazoa > Chordata > Mammalia > Eulipotyphla > Talpidae > Talpa > Talpa europaea. The sequence goes on from NC_140071.1 coordinate 31,378,904, forward strand.
GAATTTGAAGTAGATCCCTGTTATTGTCCCTCATAGGTCCCTTTTCTTATCTTTCATTGTACTTAATTTGTAATGGCATTCTATTTTATAATGCAATAAATATTTATATGGCTCCACCAATACAGGCATTAGGTCTTTCTGTTCACTACAGTCTGCTCCAAGCCTAGTAGAGTGTTTGGTACTTAAATGACTCTAAGTAAGAACTTCATTTGTTAAATAAACAAATGTCAAATGAACAAATGTATCACTTTAATAACTGGCTAGTATATTGAGTAAGTTGCATGGGGAAAAATATAGATGCTAGGATTTTTACAAGGTCATTGATTCCTGGAAAAGACAAAGAAGTTGATATCAACTAGGAATGAATAATTAAAATTAAAAACAAAATGCCATTTATACTAACACTATTAAAATTGAAGTACGTAGGTATAGAGCTAATAAAATACCTACAATCTATATGAGAAAAACAGCAAACTGTGATGAATAAAATAAAAAAAGAACTAAAATGGAGAGATATCCTATATTAATGAATAGGAATATTCACTATTATCAAGATGTCCATTTTTCTCCACTTGATCTATAAGATCAAAGTCTTTAACAGACATCTCACCAAAGCAGATATACATATGACAAATAAGGATATGACAAAATGATTCACATCATATGTCATCAAGGAAATGCAAATTAAAACAACTTTGAGATGACACAAAATGCTATTAGAATATTCAAACTGAAACACTAACAATACCATATACTAGTTAGGATATGAGGGGACAGGAATTCATATTCATTGCTGACTGGAATGCAAATTGGAAAACAGTCTGATGATTTCTTTCTTTTTTTTTTTTTTTTTTTTTTTTTTTTTTTTTGTGGGACCCTCGCTGGCGGCTGGGGAATGAACTGGTGCTGCAGAGGCTGCGGGCAGCTTCGCAGCCCAGCGCTCAACTGCTGTGCCACCAGGGGAGGCCCAGTTTGATGATTTCTTGCAAAACTAAACATACTTTTGTCATATGACTCAGCAATCATGCTCCTTGGTATTTATCCAAAGGAGCTGAAAACTTATGTCAATATAAAAAACGGCATATGGATGCTTATTACAGCCTTATTAATTATTGCTAATACTTGGAAATAGTCAAGATGTTCTGCACTAGGTCAAAGGATGAATGTGCATGCCAATGGAGTATTATTAAAGCACTAAAAAGAAATGACCTTCTCTGCCATGGAAGAGCATTAACTGTATATAACTAAGTGAAAAAAGTCCTATAGGAAAAGGCTATCTGCTTTGACAGACATAAAAAGACAAAACTATGAAGACTGTAAAAAGATCAGTGGTTGCCAGAGGTTTTGGAGGATTGGAGTCATGAATAAGTGGAACACAGAATAATATTAAGGCTTTGACTCTGTATGATACCCTAAGATGAACACATGTTACTATGTTTTTATATAAACCCATAATATGTACAATACCAAGAGTGAACTGTAACTTGAACTCTGAACTTCGGGCAATTTGACGTGTCAATGTAGGTTCATCAATTGTAACAAATGTGCCATTTTACTGGAGGGTTAATAATTGGATATGTTGTGTATATATGTGTAGGAGCAGAAGGTATATGAGAAATTTATGTGCCTTTCCCTCAATTTTGCCATAAACTTAAAATTTCTCTAGGGTCTCCCTGGTGGCACAGGGGTCAAAGACAACACTATTAAGCTATCACCAGCCACTGCAGCAAGAGTTTAATTCCCGGACAGGCCAGGGAGCTACCCACATGGCATAGCAGACCTCTCCTGTCTTGCCTGCTGCTCCCCTCAGCAGTGTATTTCAGTAGATCTGCATGTTCTGCTCCCCACTCTGTCTCTGGTGAATCCTCTCACCCTCCTGCACCTCTGGCCTACACCCCAGCTCGTGTATGCATAAATAAATAAATCTTTAAAAACATTTAAAAAAATAAAATTACTCCAAAAAATTAAAGGCAGGAATTTGAATTGGTGAAAAGAGAATTGCTTCCTTCTTTTAAGAACTCAGGCTTTATTACAGGAGCTAAGGGTATCAGAGAACTGGCATAATAGACATCCAGCATAGGGAAGGTCAGAAGAGGTTTCTTTGAAACTCAAATAGAAAACTAGGAAGAGAGACTGTGATTCCTTAATTTAATTCAAATGTTTTGAACTAGTTCCAATTTCAACAGGGATTGGGTTAAAGGCTGATGTAGGAAGGAAGGAAGTAGATGATGGGGAAGGTGATAAATGTAACCTCAAATGAACACCTTTTGCTCTATTCTTATTTGCATGGAGAGCAGAGATGATCACAATTAGGATTTTAAAGTTTTATTATATCTACTTCACTTATTGCATATTTTCTTTTTCTTTTCTTTTCTTTATTTCTTCTCAATTTGGAACTAAAGAAAAGTCCTCAGAAATGTAAATAGGAAAAACATTGGTTTAGACAAAGAAGGCAGGTGAGAAAATTTGGAAAGAGTAGGTTCTAACTCAAAGGAGTGAGTGCTGCGGCTAGAGAAAACATCAATGGAAGAATGAGATGAACACTAATTAAGCACTGTATGGGCAGCTCTATGTGAAATAAGAAAAGTAATGGGGACCACAGCTAGGCCCAGGAGGAAGCATCCTCAGCCCATCCCTGAAATTTAAACTCGTGAGAGTTGTATTCACTGCAATAAATTATTTCTTTAAAAATAATTTCAGTTGATAAAATGCAGGTTGGGAAAGATAAGGTCCAGCAAGAATATTCTGTAAGGCTATAGCATTTTCATTTGATTGTACATTTGATATATTTTCATTCACTCTAAGTTTGTGTCACTCAGAATTTAGTTTTGAGATAATAAAAACAATTTCCTGATAGCTATATTAAACTCAATAATCCCATATTTCTTGCCTAAATGATTTATTTCCAGCTCATTTTTGATCGTTTAAAAGACTCGTGTGTTTGATGACACACTTTTAAAGTTTGATTGTGGAAGAAAAGTGTTATATTTTCTTTTAAAAGACTATTTTGGTGTTTAAAATATATCTAACTTTCTTTTCAGGCTCATCCAGAACTCTTTTTTTCTTAGGCAGTTTGCACAATGCTATCATTGCCTATAGCTTTCGGTCTTAGGCCTTACCTGCTCACTTGCTGATGAACTGCCAAGTGGTCCATATTCATGCACTACCTGCTCACCTCTCACCCCACTCTCTCTTTTTCTGGAAGCTATTGAAGTTCTCTTTACAATACCATTACTATCTAGTTCTATTTTCCTTCCTTCTCTAATTGCAGTTAGATTTGGTCACTTGACCCCCATCTCTTTTTTGATTCTCTCTGATCTTCTTGAAAAGGGTTAGGAGTGGTCATAAACTATTTTGAGGGTCACCCATACATCATATCACTTGGGGAAGAAAGGATCCCTGCTGCACCAGTGTTACACTAAAAAGACATATGTGAGATGAACCAGGTTAATTCCAGTCATAATTAAGGCCCTCAGTAATTCAGAAGATCCGGTATTTGTACCAGATATTGTGTTATCTTTTAGGCTTAATATTGAAAGCCAATCCATGATGTTTCTGAGCTCCCTGGAATATGCAAGTAATTACCTCCAATATAGTAATCTGCCATTTTAAATTTCCAAATAAGTTTTTAAATAATTTGAGTATTGAATCTTAGATAAAATGTTTATTTCAAGAAGAACAAATTACATTTTCCCTGTTGCTTTTAAAGATTCACTTTTACTTATGGACAATTTTTATCTTCACAAAATTATAATTTAAAGAACTAAATAGGTTGTTGAAAGGACTCAAAATAGAAGATAATGATTCTAGGTGGGATTTTAAGTGTTCAAAGTCTTGATCAGATTGCTCTATTTTATTGCAACTACTGGACTATGGGTGTCCTTTGAGTCATGAGCTGATGGAGATGGTGAAAAAGTAGGAGCAGAGGCAAAGCAAGTGCTTCTCATTTTATGAACAATGTGCATTATGTTAAGGTAATATGGTACACTTCAATTTTATTTTGTTTTGAGAAAATATTCATTTTCCCTAGCACTAAAATTTGATAATATAAAAACATTTGAATTTTAGAATATTGAAGTTAATAGAAAATTCAGTAATCATCTAGCTGAAATTTCACATTTTTAAGATCAGAAAATTAAATATTAAGACTATACAACTAACCTCAATTTCCTTTGCCAGTTTAGGGTGAGAGCTCTTGAAACAGAATTTTCTGATACTCAGTTCAGTTTTGTTTTACATTTTATATATATATATTTTAGCTCTTCCTTTAGCAGAAGGAATATAGTGCTCTGCTTTGTCCTCCCAAGTTATCATCAGGTTTCTTGTCATGGAGTGTTTGGGAGGATTAGAGAAGATATAAGTGCTGTGAACTTTAGTGCAAAGGAAAATGCAAGAAATGAAAAGGATTGATAGCAGGAATTACTTTGATACTTTGCATAAGAGTACAATTTTTAGCAAAAGTAGCTAAGTTAGTGATTCATATATTCTCATCCAGTACAAAAAATTATCTGAGATAGCTATCACAGTGAAAAGAGTATTTATGATATATAGTTGCTTGGCTGCGTAAAACTAACTTTAATGGAAAGGCTAAATGTATATCATGTACTGTGTAATTGCCTAATGTGTGCATTTAAACAATTATTCATGTTTTTGGATTTTACTTTGGGTGACATGTAGGTAAAATACTTTCAGTCTCATTGAATATTACAGGTAGAAATCACACTAAATACTAGTACAACTTGAGTCATGTTGTGGTTCTAGCTCTTTCTTGTCTCATTAACATATATTTTAAATATTATATCTGCATTGTGAAAGTTTCTAACAGAAAACTGGGTATTCTTCAAATTCTTAGTCCAGCTGTTAAGGAGTATACATGGAAAAGTGATAATTCAAAATGATTTGCTTGATCAATATATACAAAAACTATTGTACCCCAGATGCCTCTGTATTCTAGTAAGAAAAGGATATAAGCAATATAAACTGTAATCTTGAGGTTGGAAATTGCTTTCTAAAAAAGACAAATCCTTTTAGACCCTGAAGTGACAGTTTGTATGAAATTTCATTTGTTGAAAATACAGTCCATCTATAGCCAGGACTAAATAAGAAAAACAATGTATCTAACAGGGGAAAAGAAGCCTTATTCCAGCTACCATCTAATATTTCCATTAGATTAACTATAAAATAAGGTTTCCTACATAAATGACAGCCCCAGAGAACATTGGATATATGAAAAGAACCCAACAGAATTTATCCAGTTGAAATATTTGAGATGGTTAAGTGATTTAATGGAAGAAATTTCTGTCCCTATGACTCTGTATTTTATGGAATATCATGTACGTCATAAAAATTATCTTATGTCTCAAAAGACACCACAAACAAAATAAAATGATAAGCCATAGACTGGGAGATCTTGTAAAACATATTGATAAAAGATATGCCCAAGATATATAAACTCTCTTAAGTCAATAATAAAAAGACAAACAGGTAAATAACAAATGGAAATTATTTGAAAAAACATTTCAAAAAGGATCATCTATGCTTTGCCTGTAAATATATAGAAAGTTGTTTATCATCATTAGTCATCAAGGAAGCTCAAATTCTAGAAAATTAAATAACCCAAGAATGGGTAAAATGAAAAAACACTAACATTAAAGAGTGCTGATACAGATGTGGAGCAACTTGGACTCTAATATATTATTAGCAATAATACAAATAATGATATAAATCAGACGTTGACCAGTTTAATGTACATGATCGTGTATGTGTATTAACCTCAATCAAAAATCAAGTACATGGTTCTATCCATAGAATCGGCCACCGGAATTCGTTTTAAATCAAGAGCCCCTCTGAGAACTGAAAGATTGATCAAAATCTGGAGTCTTCTTTTTCAGTGGTAAATATGTATGATCCCACTGCTCCAATGAATTTGTTACTGAATCTATAAAAAGTGGACTCTTTACATCAGTGATAGAAAACTTCATATTTGGAACATAACTAGTGGGGATATTGGGGGATATTTAGTGAAGATGTTGAAGAAATCAAGCAATTTTGTTTACATTTCCCCAGTTTCTTTGAAATGTAGATTAATAACCAGATAGCTCAATAGCATCACACAAAATGATATGTGTTTCACTAGTTTCACAGTGATATTAGTAGGAAATCAGAAAAACTACTCCCAAGCCTACACCCTTTTTCAGCCTCATATTGTCAAAGATCTAGAGGTGTATCCCTTTCATTCCTTTATAAAGAAAGTGGAAGAAGTTTTGCTGTGAAAATACCGAAGGTAAGAGTGGAAATTGGGGAGATAACATTTGGAGCTTTTTTTAAATATTTTGTCCTCTTGTTTTTGTTCCTTGGAATATTCTCTACACTTCTTCACATTTAAACAGTTTTATACCTATAATGCTCAAGGGCACTTATGATATACCTAAAAGGATTATTGTACTTTTTTTTTTTAAAGGTTACTACTTTTTTTTTTTTTTTAAGATATATTTATTTATCTATACAAGCACTGGGCACAGTCAGAAGCGCGGGAGGGTGAGAGAATCCATCAGAGCCAGAGCGGGGAGCAGAGTAGGCAGAAGGACCGAAGTACACTGCTGAGGGGAGCAGCAGGCAGCAGGAGAGGTCTGCGCGCCATGTGGGACCCTCCTCTGGTGGCCGGGGAGCAGCCAGGGATTGAACCGGCGCAGCAGAGGCCTGGGGCAGCCTCGCAACCCAGCGCTCAACTGCCGCGCCTCCAGGGAGGCCCAGGATTCTTGTACTTTTGACTTAATTATTAATGATGAGCTTATACTAAATGAAATAAAATAAGAAAGTTAAAAATTTAAGCAAGTAAAAATTTATTTTTGTTTCTTGTTATTACTTAGGAAGAACAAAGATATTTTTTGAGTGACTGTACTGATTTGTATATGAAGTAATGGTGCTGATATGCAACTATGTATATATCACAACTCTTAGAATACACAGCTTGAGAAAGAGTGCACATTAATGTATGCAAACTGAAAAAATCAATCAGAAGATCCATGGGTCCAACGATAGAACACAGCCTGCAACAGAAGGTTAACTATATTACACTTGTGTGACTTAATCTCATTGAAGGCAAGGGAAAATGACTAAACTGACTTTGAAAAATTGTGTTTTTACTGGAATCTGAAAGACTAAATACAAAAGGAAATGTACACAAACACCTACAGCACTGTACTTTAGTTGATGAAGTTTTTTTCAAGTGGGTATATTGCTAATAATTTTGAAACTACAAAAATAAGTGAAAGGATGATGATGGTAGGAATTGAGTTTCTCACTGCTGAAATGGGAAGTTACAGATAGGAGATAAGGCTTAAATAAGGAATGTGGTGCTGGTTTAAGTTGGAGTCTTTTTATATGAACTCAGATTTCGCTTAATATATATACAATTGACAATGAAATAATTATAGATGGACATGCACATGTGATTTAGCATAAATCCATGCATTTTTCAGTTGTTTGCTGAGAGGGCCTTGAAACAATGACATTCCACTGGTATTGAGCTCACTCAGAGCCAATCTAAGATCATTCTCCAATGAAAGAAAGCAGAGTTCCTTGGAAAAATGGCTGATTTTAGAGCTGCAGTGGGAATACACAAGGTGAGTCTGAAGTGTCTTATAGATTGAGAAAATAAGGAAGTGCTCAAACAGAATAATGGGGTTGTGCTAAAGGGACATAGGCGGCAACTTTTGCCAATGCTCACTATGGCAAAAGATGGGGCAATTTGAGCAGCAATATAAATAGCATTCATTGAATTATTATCCAAATTATAAAATAAATATTCATGAAATCTTACTGACATAAGAACCTCATGGGTCCTCATTGAATTAAAAATTATTGAAGGTAAATAAATGGAAGCAAAGAGACAATTGTGTAAAAAAAAAAAAAAAAAGAACCCAAATAAGTTACACAGCCACCCCAGGAAAGTCGATCTTAACTTTTAATTATAGGCTGTGCCTATTGACTTGCTTCTAAGGCGTAAACTATGAAAAATAGGAGAACTAAATATACAGGGTAGAACTATGAGAATATACCTCAGCCTGGCAATCAAACTTAATGGCAATCAAAGTTAATGTCATCAGTAACTATTTATGTATGGTATGGTATGCAATCCCTGATCTCATATGATGGGAATGTCATTTTACTTTTGTAGTCTTCTTTTCAAAATCCCAAACATATAATCAAAAAAAAAAGGACAGGAAAATCCAAAACCGTGGAGTAGTCCAGTAAATATATGACCTACAGTCTACAACACGACGAGGGTCATCAAAACCAAGAAAAGTCAGAATTATCACGGGCCAGAGCAGGTTATGAGAAAGAGAAGACCAAACATCATGTGATAACCTAGATGGGAAGAAAAAAAAGCACAAGACAAAGCCTAATGATATCTAAATAAAGTATGGCATCTAGATAATAATAATGAATCAGTGATGTTATCTGTTTTGACAAATGTACCACAATCATTATTGAGGTTAACACTGCAGCAAATTAAATGAGTGTATACAGGGACACACTCTAGTTTCTTTACAACTTCTACAGGATTGCAAAAATATTCACAAATAAAAAAAATTTCTTTAAAAATCAAGTTGGTGACTGTTTCTTGTTTTGTTTATAATTATTCCTGAAAATTAGAGAAAATATGAAGAAACATCAATAAAGATAATTCTGTTCCATGGGAGAAATATAGAAATAATGGAGCAGCAACAATTTTTATAGTATCTTATTTTTAATTTTGCTGTCCTTCCACATCAGATAAGGAAATGATGCTAGATGGGTTAAATGATGTTGTCTATAATTTATACAGAATGTGAATTATTGTAGCAGGAGAAATGGAGGCAATTATAAGAAGGACTTGTTTCATTTCATACCATTTCAGGCCCTCAGTGTCTAAGCAAATTTCCTTGGTTCATTGGTTTTGTTCCTTTAAATCAATTAAACATAGTATTTTCATCCATCCAAGGTATTTCTGTCTCACCCAAAGGATGAAGGAAATCATTCAATTCTCAAACTTTTCTTGTTTCCATGAAATAAGGTAAACTTTCCAAAAGACATGTAAATATAGTCTATTTTTTTAAGATTTATTTATTCATGCATTCAAGAATCAGGGTAAAGGCCAGATGTGCAGGAGGGTGACAGATTCACCGGAGACAGAGTGGGGAGCAGACCAGGAAGACTGACCAAAATATACTGCTGAGGGGAGCAGCAGGCAAGACAGGAGAGGTCTGCCGTGCCATGTGGGTATCTCACTGGCCGGCCGGGATCAAACCCTCACTGCAGAGACTGGGGACAGCTTCACAGTGCTGCACTCAACTGCCTGCACCACCAGGGTGGCCCTAAATATAGTCTATTTTTTGAAGGGTATCTAAATTTTGGTAGAGGATGGAATTGGAACTTCATTAATAGCAGAAAATAACAGGTAGGAATTTTCTCTGGGAATTAACTCTCTGGGAATTTTCCAAGCAACTTTGAATGTTGTAAGAGGGAAGGGAGATTGAAGTATATACCACTGCCCTAGAAAATCTCCATTGCTTTTTCCTTCCTAAAATAATAGATGTTTGTCAGTCTTGTGCTACAAAATATTGTTTACTGCAAATACCCTGGAAGTGAATTTCTAATATATCTTTTGGGATTTTTAAAGACCTCAAGTAAATTGAAGTCAACTTTCAGAAAAATGCAAATCTTTTTTTGGGAGCAGTGATTCATGACGTACTCTCTGTGGAAAGCATGGGAACAGATGTTCTCAATACCACACACGATGGTTATGTCAACTTCAAAATTGAGTGGAGAGCTGAGGTAGCTTTCCAGATAATACTGGTCACAAAGCAGTTTAAAAGTCAATTATCTTGATGTTGCACGGGGCCTCAAAATACTTCTCTTGGCAAGTAAAATACTCATTTTTAGGGAATTTTCACAGAGAAAAAGCAGGGACAAGAAAACGCATGGAGATAGATATGGTTCAGATATTTTAATGTACTTGATTTAATCTACTTGAAACAGTGTTTGCTAAGTTTTGCCAATAGGGCTTCTTATTTAGGTTGGGCAGCTGCATTAGAACTTTCTTAGGAGGAGAGAGAAAAAAAGAAGGCAAAAGACAAACAATGGAGAATCCATAGAATTTTTAGGTTGGAAAGTCTCATCTGAGAAATGTCCAATAGCTCGTTTGTGAAATATCAGTGGTATACATCTTTTGTCCCCTTGTCTTTATTAAATGTCTTATCCTCAACCCTATAATTCTCCAACATTTTCTTTGGTTTGAAATAATAACCATTCCATTTAGAGTTCACTGAGTCCAGCACCAATTAATATTGTTCTCTCAGCAATGATCTGAAGTGTAGTAAAGCAAAGTAAATCTAGAGAGTTAATATATGTGACCATTTATAATATTAATAAACCTCCATAATTAAAGTTTTTGTTGCACAAGCTTCTCATCCCTTTGTTAAATTTATTCCCAGGTATTTCACTTCCTTGTTTCAATTGTAAATGATACTGTTTTCTTGATTCTTTTACTTCTAGTTAGATGTTTGCATATGAAACACAACCAATTTTGTATATTGATTTTGTAGCTTGTCTCTTTACTGTGTTGATTTATTATCTAATAGTATTTTAGTGGATTCTTTAGGATTTTCTCTACATATTATTATGTTATTTGAAAACAGTGATAGTTATCCTTCTTTCTCTATTTGTATTCACCCTATATCTTTCTTTCATCTAATTCCTCTAGGTAAGAATTCAACTGCTATGTTGAATAATAGTGATAAACATGGACATCTCTATTTTGATATTGAGGATGACATGTAGTTTGTCCTCCACAGTCTTTATTATGCTTATTTATGTTTTATCTATCCCCGTTTTTTGAGTATTTTCTCTTACATTAGTTTGGAATGTTATCACCTGCTTTCTCTGCATCTCTGGATACATCTGATAATATTTACCTTTTTGTTTGTTGATGTGATAAATTGCACTGGCAGATTTGTGAATAATGAGCCATCTTTACCTCCCTGAAAGAAATTGCACTTGGTCATAATGCATGATCCATTAAAGTATTGTTAAATTTAGTTTGCTAAGATTTTAATGTAGATTTATTACATAATGTAATAAATTAATAAATTAATGTAGATTATTATTACACAAGTTCAAGAGTCACAAGTTCAAAATGATATTCTCTACCTTACACAGACCTCATTCTGGCTATGACCAAGACTATCCACCCTCCTATATTTTCCTTATTTGGAAGCATGGCATGTTTAACTCTCTGTCCCTTGGTACCTATTCATCTGGCATCCTACTGCTTCCCTAGTGTTGTAGTTTTTGAGTGGGAGAACACTTTGTTCTGAGCATCAACTATACATGCCTCCAATTTCCAGTGAATTCCTCAGTTCTACTGTCCCTGGAGTATGTACACTTCTGACAAGAACAACAGAGATGCTGGGTGCCATAATCATCCCTCCCTTTCCTGGATTGTACAGCTCTGATAATGCTCTAAACACATTAAATTTTCAGTTTTTCCTACTCTCTATGCTGTGGCTTTTCACCTGATACATACAACAATGAGCATCTGGTCATTTTTCAAGGGACCTTTTATTTACTTACATATAATTTGGTTGAAAATATATGCAGGAGGCCTGCCCAGCATCTTCATACTTCTGCTATCCTGCTGAACTCTTCATCTAGTGTTTTTATATAGTTTTTTTTTAATAAAGGTTTAACTCTTGAAGTTTCTGGGTTTCAATAAAAAGCATCCTTCTCTAACAGGGTAACATTGAGAAATAAGACAAGGAATAAGCCAGATAGGAAAATGAAATGGCACCTGTATTTCAAAAAAAGGTAAATTCTAAGATGTAGTTTAGAATGGAAAGCAAATTAGTATCTTAACACTGGACCCCAGGATTGGACACTTTAGCTAGTCTTGGTGGGGAAAGCCAGTCTGGTGGGGAATATAAATAGCCCTAGAGACAGAGAGCAGAAAGGAGTTGTTTTTAACAGTCATGGAACTTTCTTTTATTCAGATTAGTCCTCTGAACTTATAGGGACTGACCAAATAAGAGTAAGAGTAGAGACAACAGAAGAAATCATCAGCCCTCTTCAGTCTACTAGCTCTAGCAGAGAAGCAGAGCTGAGCCTAGCATGCTTAACTTATTTTTTCCAATGATACCAATTAGTGTGTCTCAAATTAGTGGACAAAGTTTAGAGTTCTCACACCAATTGACCTCCATGGAAGGAAAAATGAGCTTAGGGGAGATTTCCCCCAAAGAAAATGCCAATTATTTCCTTGCTATTGGGGATAAATTTTTAAAGGCATCACTAAAGCTTATGGCATGAAATGGTTTCAAGTTTTGCATCCAGTCTTTGATCCATTTTGAGTTGATTTTGGTATATGGTTTGAGGTCATGATCTAATAATTGGTGGGAGTACCCTAATGTTACCTCCATTATAAAGGAGAAGAGAGAGTATAACATGTCTTTAGTGGTTTCATTCTCATGATGATGTAGTAAACCCACAATTGGATAAAAAGTTGTATTACATTTACAGAAAAGTAGATTAATTTCCTAATATTTTTGTGTAGTTAGGCAGAGAAGTTGCCTTCTGAATCACAAATTTAATTTCCCTAAGCACCTAGCAGTCCCCCAAAATTTCTTCACACTAAAAATGTAGCTTGTTCCTGGGACCATGTCTCCATTTTGATGCAAAGACCCTGGTGCCATCAACAAAGAAACAGCATAGGTTGAACTGGTTACCTGTAGTTAGAGTTTTGTGCATGAGCTTGTTTTATGAGTGTAGCTGATGAGTAGTGCAGGATGTGAAGACACCTTACTTTGCAGATTGATTGTTCACATTGCTTATGATCTCATATCACACAGTTGGAACCAATTGCATTATCTGACACAAATCATCATGTCTGCAGGGTGTTCATTCTCAGTCAAAATTACAGACTTCTTATCTATTTGTGGGGAAAGTGAAAACAGGGGTGTGCTGATGAGTTTCAAAGCTGAACACATTGATTCATTTCCAGGGAAGGGAAAGGTAAGAAGATGACATGTTTCCCCTTGGTGCACTGAAGCCCAGACCATCAACAGTACATTCTGTTTTACATTTAGATTAAAAGCTCTTTTTCCCAGCATCGGCCCTGTGATTACCAGTGAAGGGATTTTGAACAGCATGGTGAGAAGGGTGATTGCATTTCCTCCTCATCCACTGGTCTTCCCTTTGGCTTCTGAGCTATGTAGAGGACTGAAAGCTGAGTGTTGATAGTTTCCCTGGCTGAATCTTTTTGGGGACAGCTTTACTTTGGATGGAAGTGGGGCTTTGGAAATAAGGTGTATGTTACTGGGAATTTCAGGATAGGCCATCTTCTCAAGAGTGACACCACAGATAGGAATGTTTACCAAAGCATCTTTATAGAAAGTAAATTCTTTATAGAAAGTAAATTCTGGCTTTGAATTCATCATTTTTCACGTTAGTTCAAAATCTAAATTCATTTGCTGTTTATGTGTCTCCTCTTTTTTTTTTTTTTTTATGTGTCTCCTCTTACCTTGAGCAAATATGAAGTTTTTAATTTTATATTTTAATTTCACATGGGTCATTTCTTCTCTTAAATTATTTAAGTTATTGAATTTGCAGTTTATTGCTCATTTTTGTTTGTTTGTTTGTTTGTTTGTTTGTTTATTAACTATTGAACCTATAAAACAGATGATAGGAACTTCCTGCTAGGGCCCCAACCTGTTTATATGGTCACCTAGCAACTTGAATATAACACTTTCTGAATTATTTGGAATAGTTTGATTCTGTAGTGAATTAAATTATGTGATTTGTTCCAGCAAAGACGAGAGGAAAAAAGTCAGTAGTAAGAGTAGCACAACATTCTGGTGTTTTTTTTCCCCAGGACTCCTAGGAACATCTGGTCTCATTAATCTCTAATGCCTTGCTCTGTAGATAGACACATCCTGAGTTCCATTCATCTCAAGCATGGTCCATTGAAAACTGCTGTTGCATAGTAATGCAGGCAGATGCTTTTAAAGCACATGGTTTTCAAAATGTTCAAAAGGAGCAGCATTATCCAGCAGGGTGAGAATGGAGCACAGCATGTTCTACCTTCTGGTCATTGGTGTGAGTGTGACCGAGGTCAGGAACAGCTGAAGGCTCAATTCACAAATTGGGTGGTCTTAGCTTAATTTCTTACAGATTACCAACGAGGACAAAATGCTGACAGCCTCTGAGTGAATTATGTTTGAGCTTCCATAAGCAGTTTCCGAGCATTCGTGGCCTAAGACCACCACATGGTGCAGACATATAAAAAAATTCTCTATTAGAAATTTTCACGATTACATTACTGTAAAATTCAAACTGCGGTTTATCTTAAAATTCTAGAATAAAGCTGGGATCCCCTGTAGGTTTATTTTGATAGAATTATTGATGTTGTTTGGAATTTTATGATGAAAAGGGGATGAATCTAGAGTCAGACAGATATAGGTTTGAATTACACTTTGGACAAGCAATTTAACCAACTCTAACCTTGGGGAAAGTGATTTAATGTCACTAAACCTCAATGTCATCATATATAAAATCGGGATAAAATTGTTCACCCTCAGAGATTTGAGGATGAAGTCAGAGAACACATGCCATAACTATTTATAATGCAGAGAACAGGTGGATAGTATATTTTAGCTTACTTTTCTCAACAAAAATTAGTGGGTGAAATTTTGCTCTATTTTGAGTTGCTTCTTTTTTTAATTTTATTTTTATATTCCCCATACAATTGCAACCCCCTTATTTTGATCCCAACCCCTCCTTTCCCCACCCCACCCCCACCATAGTGTGTCTCTGGTTCATAGTTGTTTGTTGATTTTGATTTTTTCTTTCTCATAGTTATTCTTTTTCCTGGTCCCTTATTTACAATAGCTAAGCTCTGGAAACAACCCAAATGCACAAAAGTAGATGACAGGATCAAGAAAATGTGGTACATATACACAATGGAATATTACTCAGCATTCAAAAAAAGATAAACACATGCAATTTGCAGCAACATGGATGGAGCTGGAAGGGATCATGCTCATTGAAATAAGCCAGAAAGAAAAAGAAAAATACCAGATGGACTCACTCATAGAAGGAGTCTTGAGTTGCTTCTTTTAAAGGCATGTATAAAATTGGGCCTCCCCGGTGGCGCAGCGGTTGAGCGCTGGGTTGCAAAGCTGCCCGCGGCCTCTGCGGCGCCGGTTCGATCCCCGGCTGCTCCCCAGCCACCAGAGGAGGATCCCACATGGTGCGCAGACCTCTCCTGCCACCCGCTGCTCCCCTTAGCAGTGTACTTCAGTCCTTCTGCCTGCTCTGCTCCCCACTCTGGCTCTGGTGAATTCTTTCACCCTCCCGTGCTTCTGACTGTACCCAGTGCATGTATAAACAAAACAAACAAACAAATATAATAAATAAATAAATAAAAACATGCTTCTATAAAAAAAAATAAAGGCATGGATAAAATGGGTTCATTCTCTTGGGGATCATCACAGGAATATAAATGAGGAACTAAAGCAATGTCAGGAGAAGAAATTGGGTGGTGGTAGTGATGGAGGAAAGAATAGAAAATCTAAAGGAGGCATCACAAGACTAAAACCTGACTCACACAAGGAGGTGGGAGTACAAGGCATTGACATAGCCATTTGACCCAGCTATGGAAACCAAGATCCTTAGGCACCAATGCCTAGATCACAAAGCATAAGATCCAAGCAAGTGTCAGACTGCTGTAGGAAGTGGCAAGAGCACAGCCCCAAAGGTAAATATATGGAAATTGAACCCATTGTAGAATCTCTGGTCCCTTTCAAATTCTACATAGTTATCCAAAATCAGCAAAAGACTGACAGCTCACAAGGAGTAAGCCCCTCCCAAAGAGAAGAAGACTTTTATCAGTGCAGTATCCCCACTGGCATGGGCAGCAGTCCTCCTGTCCACCTGTGCCTATGCAGGTGCTTCCTTTTCACCAACTCTCTGTCCCTTTGCAGGGCAGCAGCTTCCTGCCTGCCTGTGACAGTTACCATGCAGGGGCTTCTCTTCAATGACCTCCCTCAGCAGAGACAGCTCTCCCTAAGGCCGTCTGCCTGTGACCATGCAGGCTTTTCTCTTAGCAAACCTGTCCCTTTTGGGGCAACCCTTTCTGCCCTCTCGTGTCTATACAAGTGTCCTTTACTCTTCTCCCTTTTCCTAATAAACCTGCTCTTAAATACAACTAACGTCTGTGTCTCGTGGGGAAACTCACCTGGGAAACTCGCTGCGTGGCACTGAAAGGGGAGCTCTGGTGAAATATTTCCCAAAGTGAAGCCAAGGACGCCACTCTCCAAACCCATGAACTCCAAAGCTACATCAGTAGTTACACTGAGCTCAATAGAGGGAGCAGATTAAGTTAGGTTTTGAAGTAGGAGGAACATAGTCGATCAGGCAGGTTAAGCGCAATACTTCTTGCTAGGGGCACATGTGCACATCACTGATTTTGTTATTCAACAAATTATTTGTCTTTTTTGAGGGGTTGCTTCATTTATCACCCCTCATTCTCACTGAGAACATGCTGCACTAATCATGGCAGACTTTTTTGAGAATGTGAGATTTTTGGAAAGAAGAAACACCTGAAATGTTTTTAGTGTGGTCAGAGGTAGAACTTATTCTAAATGTGAAGGCAGACTTCTCTGCATTGTACAGAGTTTTCAAGTTTCAGGACCCAGCTCAATATTTACCTTTTCATGAAGCTTTTTCTGATTCCTCCCCTTTTGCCATCTCTCCCCAGCATTCTTATAGCATTTAGCATTTAGTGTCATTAGTCAAAATTTAACTCTAAACTATATACACCTTAATAATGTCCTTGTATTTGTCATATATGAACATATTTTCTCCTATCTAGATTTTTAATATTTTGTTGTTCTGCTGCACTCCTTGTTAAAAATCTTATTGTAGCTCTTCTTCATACCATGTGATCAACAAGACATTGAAATTAATTGATCCTTATCTGACTGTCTTCTCCTTCCTGGGCTTAAGGATATACACACTTCGCTCTCTTCTTGCAGAGACATGTGACTAGTTCTGCTGTATGAGCTGTGCGTAAAAGTGACATGTCACCTCTAGACTGAGGCAGTGAAAAGTCCCTGCCTCTCTGTGAAGATCACATGTGGACATGGTGAAGACACAAGAAGCAGCAACATTGCCTGGAGGAGTCACCTGATTTCACTGGGTGTGTTCTGTAGATATGTCCTTTCTTAATGAGCCTGGGTCATGGAAGTCGATGGCAGTTGAACTTATATAGCATATACCAATAGATATAGATATAGATATAGATATAGATATAGATATAGATATAGATATAGATATAGATATAGATATAGATATATCAGATATAGCATATCTTGGCCTATCTTGACTAGTTGTAACAGAGTTACATCACCCAGACTTCCACTTCTAGATGATTCACTCTGCGAGAAATTGCCTGCTGGCTGTTCACAACTGAGTACTTCTTTGGGAATTGCAGTAGCTGGAGTGAGTTTCCTGGGCTTACATAGTACCCCACATTTGATGATGAAGCTGTTGGACAGGATAAAGACCCAACCCGAGTGCCTACACAGGGGGCAGCTTTGAAGAGGAGCAACAATCTCCTTGTAGCATCTGCACTTAAATTCAGCTTCTCATTCTGTCACCTCTTGTTTCTCTAAGTCTCTTACAGATGTGCCCCAGGGCACACCAGATCTGCATATATGAATCTCTCTCAGTGTTTCCCAGGGAACCAGAACTAAAATACTAACACAGAGCTTTCACTTCTGACGCACAATTTGAGTTCTGCAAGAATCCTTTATCCAGCTACCTAAAAAAATACAGACTAAGATTCAGGAGCCCAGTTTCTATTACTAGTTATTCTGCAAACAGCTTACTATGACTCAGTTTCTTCATTAGTCCAGTAGTTTAACACATGCTCTAAGGAGGACAAAAAATTATTATGCAGATTAAGTGTGAAAGTGTATCAAATACTATAATGCTTTTTATATAAACTATGATCTCTTTGGTTTAATTTCACTTTCCCCTACACCTTGGTTATTTTTGTAATATCACCATTGACTCCTTCTCAGGCTGTCAGCAGAGTGGAGTTCTCTCAAGACAGGATGTATTTCAGTGTCTTTGGTATTCACCTAGTATCTAGCAGAATGCCTCACATCAAGTAGGAGCCCAGTGCATATTTATCAAATACTCCCTTTTGGATCTGCACATCCAGGGACATATATAGCATATACAGGAACTGTTATTTCAGAAAAAAAATCAATTCATATTTGTAAAGATAACTGAGTCAGTAAAGACATTAAGGAGACTCAGTGGGCTAACATTAGCCTGATCTGTCATTTTCACTGTAATTTGGAGATGACACATTAAACTTCTTCATAGAGGTAGAGTAGCATTATGTTTTAATGAAACATGCTTGGAAAAATAGAGAAAGTGAGTCAATTTTAATCCCAAAATATACAGAGTTAATTTTGATTTTTAAGAGTGAAGCTTCAAAAATAATACAAATGGAGGGATAGTAAAAAATAATGAAAAAAAAAAACTTCAAGTGCCATGCAACTGGTGCAAAAAATTTATCAATGAAGGATGCAATTAGAAATTAATCTAATTTAAGCAGTGTTAGCACTTTACCGATCATAACACAGGTAGGCATTAATTTCAGGGACAAGTTTCAGGCTACATAATATTTTGAACTAGTTAATACTCTGCTGTTTTGTATGCAAAATAGAATTATACTCCTGTGTTTTGATCTTTTGCTTTTGTCACAGCTTGGCTGTGTCTGCTGGAAGAGGTGAAGAGAGGTCAGCCTGATCTCAACTGTGTCATTAATAACTAACTAGAAGCAGGGTAAGCAGACAAAAGTAGAGAAAAGAAGACGCATTTCCTGCAGAGGAGAAGAATCCCACTTCTTAATACGTCCAGCGTCGTTATTCTAGAGAAGCTTGATATCACAAAGCACATTAAATATTTCACAATCAGGACAGAATGTGCAGGGTGGAGAGAGGGAATTGCATTTTCTCTAAGTCAGTTAAAGTTTCATATACCTATTAAAAATAAAAAGAAATGAGAGGTCACCATTCTATAATATATTTCAATGAAATTGCTTCATAATGACTATTACTATTCTAGGGATTATCACCCCAGATTCACTGTGATAAATCATCGCCAGACACAGGAAATAGAAAGTCATAACAAGATGTCATTGGAGAGCTTAATTCAGGCAGTTAGGAGAAAAGGAGCATGATTTTTTCCTCCTGAGATGCTTTCTAATCCTAGTCTACTGAATGCTTTGCAGTCACCAAATTACAGGCTACATTACTTTGCAAGTGATTTTACTTTACTTTAGATACACTTTTTAAATGACCTGGCATAAGTCATGCAATCAGAAAAGTGACTGATTTAGTTATGAGATCGCCTCAGAGTTAATGCTCAGTCTAGAGCAATAACTACATAGTGAGATGCCTTTAGTACAATAGATTGATAGCATATTCAAAGATTCAGCAAAATATACTTTGTTAAAGGCTGCTGGGCATAGTTTTGGAATGTTGGTAAATGGACATTGAAAAAAATGTAATCTATGGGGAAAAATTGGAAATAGAAAGCTAATTTTAACCAAATATTTTCCTCTGCCTAAGTGGCAATGCTCAGAATTAGCTTTAGAGGCAAAAATCACTCATCATATTGCATCACTACAAATCCTCCCTATTGCCAATACCTTCTTTATTTCACCCTGTTGAATATGTACTTCCAATTATATTACAATTCTACTTTGCAACTGTTTTTATAAATTAAAACATTTATGGTACTGATATGTATTCTGGATTATCCACAATTTGGAGGAGATTGTGTGGCTTGGACAGGGGGTTGACAATTTATTGTCAACCAAACTAAGTTTTAGGTCCCAAAGTCTTTTCAGTTAATGGCAATTTCATCCTTAACTTGTTCAGGCCAAAATCTTTTTTTTTTTTTAATAGAGGCATGTTTTATTTATTTATTTATTTGTTTGTTTGTTTGTTTATACTTGCACTGGGTACAGTCAGAAGCACAGGAGGGTGAGAGAATTCACCAGAGCCAGAGCGGGGAGCAGAGCAGGCAGAAGGACCGAAGTACACTGCTGAGGGGAGCAGCGGGCGGCAGGAGAGATCTGCGCGCCATGTGGGACCCTCCTCCGGTGGCCGGGGAGCAGGTGGGGATTGAACCGGCGCCGCAGAGGCCACAGGCAGCTTCGCAACCTGGTGCTCAACCTCTGCACCACTGGGGAGGCCCCACCAAAATCTTGGTGCCAATTTTGAATTCTCTCTAACACTCATCTTTCATATTGGATCTTTCGTCAGTGTCTTCAAAATGCCTGGAATAATTCAGCTACTTCTTGCCACCTCCACTGCCATCCCCTGATCCAATCACCATTATTTTGCCCATTCATCATTACTGTATCTACCAGCTTGTATTCCTTCTTCCTTCTCATCTGCCTTTATTCTGGTTTCAACATGGCAGCCAGAGTGATCCCATGAAACTATAAGCCAGGTCTTGTCTTTGTCTTGAAAGTCCTCAGTGGAAGTCTTCTTTTCTCTCTCTTTGTGTGTGTGTGTGTGTAAATAAATGTTTGTGCTCTGATCTGTGAGTTTTATCTGCCAAACTCTCTTCTTGTGCTCCAGCCATGTTTTCCTCAAATTTGCTGCCAGGCAGGCCTATTTCAGGGGCTTCCACTTAGTCTTCTTGGGTTAACTCTTCTTCCTCTAGATCCCACCAGACTGACTCCTTCAGTTAGTCAATATCTACCCAAAAGTCACTCTTCTCTTGAAATCTACCCTGGCCAGCCTAACTAAATTTTGGCACTCCCTTTAGCCACTCCTCCCCGTCTTTTCCTGCTTTATATTTTGATAACACGTATTAACATATAATGTATACTAAGTCTAAAAAAATCTCATTTCCATGCTTGCCCCTACCTAAAATCCAGTCTCCTAAAGGACAGAAATTTTTGCCTGTTTTATTCACAGATGCATTTCCTATGGTAGAAGAGAGCCT
Source organism: Talpa europaea (assembly GCF_964194135.1). Lineage (NCBI taxonomy): Eukaryota > Metazoa > Chordata > Mammalia > Eulipotyphla > Talpidae > Talpa > Talpa europaea. The sequence continues at coordinate 31,399,976 of NC_140071.1, forward strand.
GGTCAAGAGAGGTAATTCATAAATATTTGTAGAGTGAATGATCCTATTCTGAATACAACACATATTTCATAGCTTCAAATATCAAAGTAAAGCTGCATTTTACATGATGGCTTATTCTTACTCTTATTGATGCACATCCATTAACTTTGACCAACTATTGAATAAGGAAAATTATTTTCAGTAAGCAGAGAAAATGAAAGTTGGCAACCTTTTTCTAGATAGATAGTCAAAGCTTTATGGGAGTATTGAACTGTGATTTGATTAATTGGCAATTCTTGGAAAATTTAACTTAGATTTGAATCAAAAAGAAACCACATTATTGCTCTTGATCTTTTTCATAGTACTGAATATTGAGTAAACTAAGAACTGTTAGCAGATTAAAAAGAATATGGGGCCTCCCTGGTGGCACAGGGGGTTGAGATGCAGCCTATGAATCTCTGCAACTACTGAAGCACAAGTTTGATCCCCGGCCAGGGAGCTACCCACATGGTACAGCAGACCTCTCCTGGCTCGCCTGCTGCTCCCTTTAGCAGTGTATTTCAGTAGATCTGCCTGTTCTGTTCCCCACTCTGTCTCTGGTGCATCCTCTCACCCCTGGCATCTCTGGTCTGTACCCCAGTTCTTGCATGTATAAATAAACAAATCTTTAAAAAAAGAATATGTAACATTTCTTTAAAAAGTAACAGTATATGGTTTTAAAGGTTAGTTTTAAAGTTTGTCTTTGACTTCTGTTTTTTCTATAGTTTACCTATACAGGATACCATCAAGTATTTATCTTTCTTCTTTTGTCTTATTTCACTTAGTATAAGCCTTTCCACCTCTATCCATGTTGCAAATGATATGAGTTTATATTTTTTGATTGCTGAGTAGTAGTCCATTGTGGATATATACCACATCTTCTTGATCTACTCATTTGTACACCTGAAGGGGGAGATCCTGTACTGTCAAAATAATAGCAAAAATATAAAATAATGGTACTTCAACAACAATAAATAATAAAAATTATGAAGTCGTAATTTTTGCAAAGATATGATCAGTCTCCAGAACTCTGAAGACTGACCACTGAAAATTAATATACATTACCATATTAAAAATTCATTTAATAAATATTTGCTGAATGAAAATAATAAGTTTCACTTCTGAACACAGTGTTAACTTGTGAACCATACCTCCTTGAAATAGGTAAAAGTACAGAAATAAACACACTCAGGATTCTATTTTAGGTACTGTTAATTCCAATGTAAAAGTCAGTAAGTGAGCTAAAACTATGACAGTGAGAGAAAGAATAGATCTTGTGACAGTTTTAACTAGATTAGAGTATCTCATGTGGAAATACCACAAATTTGTTTTTCTGACAATATACCTTTGTGACACTTAAAATCTCTTCTTCAACATTTCTGATGGTCACCTAGCTTATAGTTAAACATGTCCATTGATGGAAAATTTACTACACTTTGAGGCAGTTTATTTGATTTGGGGGCAAATTTTTAGAAAGCTCACTTATATTGACTCAATTTGTCACTTTGAAGTTTCTTTAAGAAACATTCAATAAGTATTTTTGACTAATTGAGTACATGATTGGTTTGGGTGAAATTAGTTTGTGAATAAGGTGACACAAGAATAAACAAGCTGATAATAAACCTTGAAGAGCTTAAGGAGACAGATAAATCAAAAGTAGATATAAGAATTCAAAAAAACATACTATCTTGGGATTATTTCATATAGAGACAAATAGCTTCTACTTCAATGTGAATCTGATTTTAGTTTAATTTAATAAAATATATTAACAACTCTATGTTGCCAAGTAAAGGTACTATCATTTAAAGTGTATTTGTTTTCTAACACAGACAGGAAGTTTAACACAGCTAATAGTAAATATCTTTACCCCAAGATTTGAAACTATAAAAACATGTTGTATAATATGGTAATTTTTAAGTTATCTGAAAAAATGTTTGCATGATAGCAACTGTTCTCCAACAGTAGTAAGTAAATGTTATTGCCATTGCAAAAACAATTAAGAGTTCTACAGTCTATATGCAACTATATTCAAGCCCAATCTTTTTGATGGTATAGAAATAAGATGTGATAATATTTTTTTAAATGTTATAAAGGAGAGAAAATTATTATAAACTTGAAATGAATTTGAAATATAATATTGCTATGTCAATTCTGTTGTCTGTCATCAATTAAATAGAACTGGACTAAACTTTTGAAATTTTGTCTGTGCATTTTGGTGGCACTGACACACTATACATTCTTTCTGCCTACTCTAGTTTTGATTAATAACTATATTTGTATTATCTATATCTGTCTATATCTATACCTGTATCTATCATCTATCTACTTTTGATCTATAAATATCAATCTCTCATCTATCACCTATGTGTCATCTACATGTCTAACACACACACATACAAAGACACACCTCGCATATTGTGTAAATTGCATTTGCCATTTAGATTTTGGCTTCCCTCTAAAATGAGAATATCTTACATAACTCTGCAGGATTTTATGATGGACAAGTATTCACTTTCTTTATATGCTTGTGAATTTTTCTATCTAAAAGGTCAGTAAAATCCAGTTAGTTTTAATAGCTTCTAATTCACTATTTTATGAGTATTTCGCATTGAGAAAATCTGTGAGATGTAAATGTTGACCAAAGGAGGACGGGAGGGAAATATGGGACAATATCTGCGCAAGAGCTTCCATTTTTACACAGACTCTGCTCTCCTCTGTACTTTGCTCCAGAGGCCGCTGTCTCTGTGGACTACATGGATAGGCTCTCTTGATCTTGGAAGAAAGACAGAACGAAGGGAGAGATGAGGAGTGAGGCTGAAATGCATATTCTCCCTGCAAGTCACCCTGCAGGCTGGCTGCATGGTGTGACGTGACGGGGACTGAGAAGGTGTCTACAGCCCCTCTCAGTCATCTCGACATTACTGTCTTTGCTCCTTCCTTTTGCTCCTTCAATCCTACCAGGCCCTTTGGAATGCACACCTCTGTGTGAATTCCTTACTCTCTGATTGTATCTTTGCAAATATTTCCTTTATTAGAGTCATTGCAAATTATTCCAGGCTACATGTCATCAGTTTCCTGCTGAGATCTTACCTGATCAGGACTTAAAATTTCTAGTTTGCTGCAACGGAAAATGATAGCTGGTGTGTTGCACAAGAAGGGCAGATATTGCCCAGCTCTCAGTCATCAACCATGGACTTCTGAACAGAAGATACAGAACATGATGTCCCTCACACTGCCATGGAACAGGCAGATGGACAACAGGGACACATTAGACAGAGGGCCTAAGGCAGTGAGAGGGAGTCTCAGAATTACCAGAGAGAAAGTAAAGCCAAGAGAAAGTAAAGGAGGAAAGAAGATTGTGATCATATAGTTAATCTCCTGGAAAGACTGCTAATCTGTAGAGTGAGCTGGTCACTGGTGAAGGAGTTGAAGATTTTTTACAAATAGTTATAAGTCCCTTGATACACAAAAAACAGCTCATACCAGACCAATCTGTGCTTTGAGTGGCAAGATGCTGTCTTTCAGCAGAAATGAGAAGTGCCTGAGGAAGGGAATCTTGGGCTAGAACAAAGACCATACCACATGCGGTGACAACTGACGTATTTTCATAAGATTTTGGCAGAAAAAAGTACCAGAATCCTACTGTTGGCCAGTTTAGTGTATTATACTTATATTTGTTTTAGTTAAATATAAATGGAGGTAGACAAATGATAATGTAGATAAATGACAGCTAGATGAGGGAGAAAGAATATTGCACAGCATATGTGAAGACATTTTCATACAGTGCTAAAATTAAAAAGTCTGAATTTATTAAAAACTACCAACTCTTGCAGTTGTGATATTTGTGCTTGGACTAGATAGATATTTTAAAATGTCTGCATGCATTGAAAAAAATATATCAAGCAATGAGGATATTCTAAGAACGGTGTGGATAACCAAAAAAAAAATTGTTTTTTAAAATCAGTATAATTGAAGCACAGTGAAGCCTTTGAATTAAACCTATTCCTTTGGGCTGGTATGAAACCACCCTTCATCCCTTTCTTGTCTTTTCTCAGAACAACACCTGTTCAGTGAGGCCTTGCTGGTTTTCTGGAAAATTTAAATTTGCCCACTTTCTGTTTCTTTTTTTCTTAGACTTTATCTCTGTCTTAATAATTATTACTTGACACCTTCACTGTGAAAAAGAATCTGTTTTGGAGGCCATGTTTTGTTTAGTGCTTGAAATCCAGAATTTAACTTAGAAGAGTTCTTGTCACATAGCACAAGTTTGTTCTTTTTTGTTTTTTCAAATAAATGGAAGGAAGGAGAGAGGGAGGTTGAAAGAAGGAAAGAAGGAAGAGAGAGGGGCTCCAGGAGAAATAATTGGGAGAGAAGATTACTTGTACATTCAAGAAGAGGCCATGGAAGATTTCATGAAGATTGTACCTTTGATCTGAGTCTTGAATGAGAAAGGGTTTGCTTTTAGGTGGAAGAAGAGCTTGTTGAATAAAGAACAGTGATCCAAATGTTATGTTAAATACATATCAGTTAAATTCATAAATATATTAAATACATATCAGTCTTCTTCATTTGAGTGCAACTCAAAGTTACACATGTTTTATTGGAATTTTTACTTTAGAGAGAAATTCTTTATCACTAGATGTGTTCAAAAAGATTCTGTATGAGAAGGGCTTGGAGACATTTTTGGTTGCCATGCTGGTGGAGGATGCTACTGCCATCAAGAGGGTAGAGGCTAATTTTTAAACTTGTCAACTAAGCCTTGAAGATAAATATCCAGAGGCCAGAGGGAGTGAAAACAAAGAGAGGAGGAAGCATAACAGACTATGGGTGATTTGGCAGTGGGTGCACTATAGTGGTGATACTTGATGGGGGAATCCTAATGTTACCTCAATTAAAAAGATAACTACATTTACCAAAAATGTGGGTAGAGGGCAGGGATTCTGCCAAATCTTCCAAATACTACACAGGACAGCTCCCCTCCCCCACACATACCACAGCATTATCAGCTCAAAATAATGGCGCAGCGGTTGAGCACTGGGTTGCGAAGCTGCCCACAGCCTCTGCAGCACCGGTTTGATCCCTGGCTGCTCCCCGGCCACTGGAGGAGGGTCCCACATGGCGCGCAGACCTCTCCTGCCGCCCGCTCCTCCCCTCAGCAGTGTACTTCGTCCATCTGCCTGTTCTGCTCCCCGCTCTGGCTCTGGTGAATTCTCTCACCCTCCCGTGCTTCTGACTGTACCCAGAGCTTATATAAATAAATAAATAAATAAATAAATAAATAAATAAATAAATAAATAAATAAATAAATAGATCTTAAAAAAAAATCAATAGTGGCAATAGTGATAAAACTGTGCTATGTGGGTTATTTGTGAGATTTAGACTAACTCACTACAACACAAAAAGTCCAGAAAATTTTTTGAGACTAGGATTTTTAAAAACTATTTCAATTGAAGTTGTGTAGAGGAATTAAATGCATCCTGGTTATAATGGAAGCAAATTTGAATCTCCTGAACTACGAGTCAACATTTTCTGGATATGATTGTTAGAGTATATTGGGACTAATATTTTTCTGTAGTACCCATCTTTGGACTGATTCTGGGTTTTTTAGAAAAATAATAACTACCCTGAAATATCCAATGAATATTCCCCAAATTAATGGATAGAACCTTAAATGTCATTGCTATAATAATGAGGACAGTATCAAGTTATCTTAATTTTTATCCCCAAGAACTATCTCCCAAATGCTGAGATGGCACAACCCTAGTGTTTGCATTTAAAATAAACTTAGATAAGAGGGAAAATACTATAGTAGTTAAATTAAAAATTGATTTTCGCAAGGAAAAATAGTAAGATTTCCCTTGTTAATTAAAAAAATATTTTGTCTGTTTTGTTAACCCACCAAGGAAATTGCACACGGGGTGATATTGTGAAGATAAAAGCCTCTAGGATATAGTATATCACTATATAAGAGCTGAAGCTATGTGAGTGGGAAACTGTATTTAAAATACTAGCCAATTCTTTTTGAGCTCTGTCATCGGCAGGAATCTATGGAAGGAAGATTCTCCTCATTAGTTTTGAGTGGCTGAAACTAGGAGATATTTTCCTGCATATATATATATGTCTCAATATTGCATAGACTCAACCCTTAGTTTGGCAGCTCCTTACATGAAATGCAATCTGTGCTGTAGTTCATCTCTAAGTATCTTATCACTGGCTAACATCTACTGTGATGTTTATTAATATAAAGATGCATTGTTCGATCCCTGTTCATTTCCTTGACATCAGTTTAGACATGGCTAGGACCAGTCATTACAATCCAGATTTCAGTACTAACCCTTAGAGGCAAAGAATTTGCCAATATGCAGTCTGACCAAAGTTTTGGTTGCATCTAATAGTTTTTATATTGGACTACCTATTTACATATCTATATTGTAAATGGAATAGATTTCTTGGAATATCAACAAATCTGAAGACTCTGAAATGAGAAACAACCTAAACACAACCTAGGCACAATCTCTTCTCTGATTCGACCCTTTTATACCATCCCATATTGTGGCTAATTTTGTAGATTAACTCAGATTTGGTATTCTTCTGCTCTTCTATTTTTTAAAAGAGAAACTAAAATAGAATTAGTTAATAAATTACTATATAAAACAGATCATCAGCTATTCAACTGAGGAATTATAAATATGCTTATCAATTTATTAAAATTCTAGTAAACAATGCACTTGAGGGTATACAGCATTTCACTTTGAAAAAACCCAGCTTATCTGGGGTCTTCTGAGGTTGCAAAGATGAACAAATCAACATCAGGCAGATTAGTAGGGAAAGAGTCAAAATATAGTAACATACATATGGAAGATCTATATGGCAGTAGATTTTAAAGTAAAATGGGGTGAACCAAGGATATATACCTTGTGTTAAGAGACCTGGGTCGTAAAGAAGCATGGGGAAAATTTCACATGACATAGAAAGATTTACCTTTTTCCTCTAACCTGAGAGTAAATAAATGAGTTTGCAGATAGGAAACATGTGTTTACTGGTAAATCTGCACCCAAACAATATCCTCCAAACAATATTTTTCTAGGTCATAAAAAGGGGCAGAAGTGATTATTTCTTTGATTGGAAAAGGGCAAATGACTGAGACAAGGGCAAAAGTTCTTTTAGTCTCTGGATATTTCACTGCTCTTAATTTAAAATAATCTTTCTTTAAGTAATGGTAACAGACAGGGTCTCAATTCATCTTTATTTACTATACCAGCATGATATTTATTGGAAGAGACCTACTCTGGAATAAGGCAAAAAAATCATCTTTTGGAGGAGACCTATCCTATAGTCTTCAAACTACTTTTCTATTTTCTGATTGCTTTACATTTTTAAATATACTCTTATTTTTTAACCACCATTTTAAGTTACAGAAAAATTGAGGAAAAGCATAAAAATTTCCCAAATTGCTCCTTACCCTCCATGCAACATACATTAATGTGGTATATTCATTATAGATGTGATTAACCGAAGTTCATAGTTTACCTAGGATTTCACTCTTAGTGGTATACATTCCATGGATTTTGATAAATGCATTATTTTCTTCACCCACCATCACAGTTTCTTATAGGATAGTCATTGCCCTAAAAATCTCATATGTTCTACCTGATAATTCTTCTTCCCCCACCTGCGGTCCTGCAACCACTGATCTTTTTTATTAACTCTATAGATTTCCTTTTTCCAAAATACCATATACTCAGAATCCTGCAGTCCATAGCTTTTAGATTGTATTATTTCACTTGGTAATATGCATTCTCTTTGCTTGACAGATCATTTCTATTTATTACTGAATAACATTCCACTTTTGGGATGTAGCACAGTTTTTTTATCCATTTTTTTTAAATTAAGTAATGTAAAATCAATAGATTTTTTTTTAAAGATTTATTTTTATTTATTTATACAAGCACTGGGTACAGTCAGAAGCGTGGGAGGGTGAGAGAATTCACCAGAGCCAGAGCGGGGAGCAGAGCAGGCAGAAGGACCGAAGTACACTGCTGAGGGGAGCAGCGGGCGGCAGGAGAGGTCTGCGCGCCATGTGGGACCCGCCTCTGGTGGCCCGGGAGCAGCCGGGGATCGAACCGGCGCTGCAGAGGCTGCGGGCAGCTTCGCAACCCAGCGCTCAACCGCTGTGCCACTGGGGAGGCCCCAATAGATTTTTTTTTTAATGAAAGAAGAAATATTACCATTTGTGACAACATGGACGGACCTTGAGGGAATTGTGCTAGCAGAAATAAATTGGAAGAATGACAAATGCCACATGATTTCACTCATTTGGAAATATAAACAAAACAAAGAATATCCTTAGATTCTGACATAGAATGGTGGTTATCAGAGGAGAAGGAGGGGCATGGAATTGATAGAAGTGGATGATTGGTTAGTGTTGAGTGGTGACTGGACATCTGGTGTTGGGGATGGTGAGAAAATGTATCCTAGGAACGTCAAGACTAGTTTGAAGACTGTAGGATAAGTCTCCCCTAAAAGATGATTTTTTTCATAGTATTGTAAACTAACGTTATCTCAATTACAAAAATAAAAAAAATAGAAAAAATTATTAAAGCACCTTTTCCTTTTAGAATGATGTTTAAATATAATCTCTTGTGAAAACCTTTTGGAACGCTCACAAAATAGATGTCTTTTTTATGTGGAAATCACTTATATGAACAGATTTTTTTGTGTGTGTGTGGAGATGAGGGGGTGGTTGGGGGCAGGGATACTGCAGGTGCTGCTACTGGGCAAACCCATGGGCCTTGAAGCCATACTCAGTTTCCACTTGCTTTCTTGATGCTGGGTGTATCTGTCTATTGTCACACCTTTTATCACACTTCCAAATCCAAGAAACAGAAAGCTAAATGCCTAGAGTGCTGTGTAAATTATTAAGAAGTTAAAATCTATACCAGTTGTTTGAAAAAAACTGTCTATTACTTGCTGGTCTGTGTACTAGCTTGGACTAGGGAGATGCAGAATGAATTGAATGCAAGTATTTGTCATTGGTCCCGAGACAGTAGCATGAAACTTTGTAAGCAAGGTGGTTGGTTCCATGGGGACGTCTATTGGCTATAGGGGAGGGACAGCCAAATACAATATGAATTGTTATTTAAAACCTGAAAGCGGCTATCAAAAATTATTGGCTAAGAGTTCTATTTACTAACCACAGTGTTAACTTGTTTCCTTTAATTTTCCCTTGCCTTCTCTGCATAATCGCATTTTCTACTTAATTACTACAGAAACGCCTTAAGGAATCATAATATTAAAATTCATGAATTAACAGCCAAACCTGCAGAAATATAACCTAAACTCTTAGTTACTGATCTCCTAATGGAAAGGTCCATTCACCTGATGATTAAAAACCAATAACCAAACAACCAGGGTAGGTAAAGCAGAGCAAGATCTACATGGTCTGCTCTGACACTGAAAAATAGGGTAAGTCCTTTTCCTAAGCACCTTTCTCCTTGGGCTTGGTGTTGAAATGAGGCTATAATGCTTTGAGGCAAGCATTTGAGGTGAGGGTTGTTTCCATGTTTCTCATGTTCTGGGTAGGAGTAAAGAGTATGTTCTTTTCCCATTACATGGACATACAAAGTTTATGTGTTTCACTATGATGTTTACGTCTCCACTCCCAGGTGTAACTTCAACCATTATAATAAAGCAAAGGTCATCTTTATGTTATTGTAGTCCTTCATTTTCTACAAAACAATAACAGAAAGTTCATTAGAAACAAGATGCAAAATTTGCATAGGCAAGTCAAATTTTTAAAATTTTAAATAAACTTTAAAGGCTATTCAGCATATGACTAAATGTTAAACTTCATGGAAAGGAAAACTAACTAAATGAAACAGTTAATACAAACCAATATTCTGTCCCCTCCATTAATTTTAGTACAAATTGTAGATTGATTGAGGACAATTAGGGAACACCCATAAAAATTTAAAATTTGCAAACCTTTGACACAGCAGCTTTTGCTCTCTGATTTGATACTAGAGTAATATTTAAGTATCATACAAGACTGTTTGTTTATAAACATACAACATTTGTAATAGCAAAATTTGGAACCAAGTAATCAATAAATTGTTTAAAAATATACTGCATGATATAATGTAGTTGTTAAATGAGGTAGATGCACACATTTTTCTATGAAATATGTGTGAGATATTTTGTTAATGAATTTAAAGAGCAAATTTAATTTGAATTTAAAGGGAAAACATGATCCGATTTTAAAACATCAAAATGAGCATGATATTTCATTTTTACATGTATACATGTAAATACACTCGCATACACATATCTTTATAAACAAGAAGTAAAAGGACTAGGAAACCAAATGTTCGTGCTCATAACCTTGTGAGATGAGACTGCAATACAGGGGGAAAATTTACCCATTTAGGTTGTATTCTTTAAAAAAAGGAGGTGGATTATGTGTGTATTTTATTTTCGTTTTGTTTTCTATATTGTTTTAATTTCATCTTTATTTTTAAAAAAGCTAAAAGCACATATTTGAAACATATATAACTAAAATAAATCATAAACTGGCAGCATAATTTGGAAAATCCCAGATTTTACAACTTGAAGAGAAAAGAAAAGGCAGGTGCACAACAGAATTTCATTCCAGTGGTTAAGTTACATTTCTCTATCTCTAAATAGCTTCATTTAAAAGTTGTTCAAATGCTCCTTCTAAGGAAACTGTTGGGCTTATTTGTGTGGAAGGGGCTGCAGTCTCTGACATTGGATTCAAAGAGACACTGCACAGGGGGCAAACGCGTCTCAGCAGGGGTTCCCTCTGCTCATTTAACATACTCAAACTTTTCCCTGCTCACCCAGGAAAAAAGAGTCCCAATAATCAAATATAAAGTGATGCTAATATTTTGGTTGTTGAAGGAGAGGGATGAGCACTGAGAATGTGCAGCACTAATCTTGGCCAGAGTACTCTGAGAGTCTGGTCTCCATTCTGTCTGATACAAAGAAGGTCTGTGGAAGTGCTCAGCTGGAACAAACAGGAATGTGCTGTGTCTCTGTGATTTCCTGTTCCTCCCTCCCCCTTCTTTTTCCATAGAGATAGGTCCTTTGGTAAAAGACATCTGTGCTTTCTTCTTTCTCTTCAAGACTGAATGTCATGATTTAGGACACACAAATGTAATTTCAACTTTGACTGCCTGCTGGTTTATTTCATGCACCTGCTTTTGAAGGAAGGAGACACAGGATTTTAAGAGGACATTTTAAGGCCAGAGCTGACATTTGACCTGATATATCCCACAGGAATATGAAAAGCAAAAGCACTTATTCATGATGTGTGATTTAAACAAGAAAGGAAACACATTTTTAGGTTTACATTTCATATCAACATAATAGACTTGTTTCTTTTTTTACATTTAAATCTGGAAAAGGTAAAGATCTCTTTTTTTATATCAAATATTGTATTGGGTTTACAAATTAAACTGTCTTTCTTGGTTTCATAGATTTTTGATGTTCCTATTATAGCGTATTGTAAGATTTTGGGTTTAGGAATAAACTGCCTATGAAAATATGCATATAAAATTTCCAGTATCTGTGAATTTAATTGTGCCTAACTTAAATATATTCTATTAATTTTTTCCTTTCTTATGTTAGTCTTAAACAATTACAAAAAAGAAGTTGTTATAGTTGTCCTTCACATTTGTTAAGTCTGACAGCTAATGAATTATGAATTGACTTAATAAATTGGTTCTTAAATTTCTTTCTATAATGAATGATCATACAGTGCAAGTTAACTGCCAACTTTTTAGTTAGTTTTAGGGAAATAAATATCAAATTAAAAAGATAAAAAAGTAAATGCTTAATAAAAACAGACTATGCTTTACTTTTGCTTGTCAAAGTGTAGTTTTCTGAGTTTGAAATCTTGAATTAACGAGTCCATATCTACTACTGCAGTACAATAACCAATTTCTTGAAGACTATAAGTTATAGAAGTAAACATGAAAAAAGGAGACTAGGAAACCTCCAGATTGTTAAATGCAAGAGTAATGCCTTGACTTTATCGTGGCACCATATATTTGCTAGAATTGATGAACAGCAGATGTCTTGAGACTTGTGAAAACATCTGCAACAACTGCTTGAAGGTGAGAAAATAATCTGATTAATTTCCTTTTTTTCCCCAGTGTTCTCCTTATACATTATTTTTCTACCAAGTTGACTTTCTTTCCATCATGCCTATATAAATTTGATGAAATAAGGTTTACAGTTCCAGAATATTGTTCCAGAAGTATAGATCGGGTGTTTTGTAGTTTTCTTTAAGTTAACAATGCCCTCTACTATCACCACAAATCTGAAACCTATCTTTTACTTTATTTTTTCCAGGAAACTACTTTATTACTATTACTATGAAACCTACCTTTTAATCTCTGAACTTCTTTTGGTATTTGTTTTCCAAGACTCTGCGATATGAAATTTAAGATGAGTTAGTGGGAGATTAGTTTTTTTAAGTAAAATATTTTCCTGCAGAGGCCTTCTAGTTGGTGGCAATTAGGCTATGGAGATGAAGCAGAAGCCTATTTCCAACAGGATCCTCCTGTGGCCTTCTGCTGTTGAACAGTCAATGTGAGTCTGCTGAGAGGGGTGTATGCCTAGTCACCATGAGATCCTTTCCACTCTATTCTTTTGAAAAGCTCCAGCTATTTCTGGTTCTCAGAAACTCAGAAACATGTTGGGTTGAGTTGTAGATTTTCTGGGAATCTGTTTAAAGTAGGCTTTTACCCTGAGAACTGACCATGTTATATACAGTAGCTCTAGCAGAGAGGAGTAAATAAAAAGAACTCTTTGTTCTTTGTAATTCTTCATTGTCTGTTGTGATGGAAGAGTAAACAATGAACCCATGGAATTACAGAGTTAAGTTTTGGCCTCTTTTATCTGACTTTTCCTGCCTAAAGATTCTCCACTGTATGGCCACAGTAAAAAGTAATCCAGAATGGCAAACTGTGGGACAAAGAACTTCTGAATTCTTTGATAAAAGACACGTTATCTTTACTTAGTCTGCACCATTCATCATCAGTCTGAAAAGGGATTGCTAGCCCTGCATCTAAACTTTTTTTCTTCAAATTCAGACCCACCTACCTCTCTCTTCCGGAATCATCCTCTTAACTTCTCAATAACAATGACTAAAGTTAGCTTCAAAAGAGAACAACAGGGGGCAATTCTATAAGCTATAAACAAATGGAAACAAAAATAGCCATCTGCTCAATGGCTGCTACTGCCTTTGAGGGTCTTTCTCTGATACCCTTAGGGTTTTAGTTCACTAGGAACTTCAGTGGCCACAGTTTTGAAAAAGCTGATTTGTGGTGTGTTTCTCTTGAAGATTTGCCTGAATGATAGCTAATTTAGATGTAGAACTAAAATCTAGACCAGACATAAGAAAATGAAAAAGAAAAAAAATAGCTGGACATATTCCACAGACTATTCAAATTAAAGGAAGCAGCCCAGGGCGAGCTAAGGCAGAAGAAAGAATTGGCAAAGGCTTTACATACCTACAGAATATCGCAGTGAAGAGTGGATATAGACAAATGTCAAAGAAAGACCTCTTCAGAAAAAAGGAGGGTCATATTAAGGTTTTCTTAGTGGGAAACAGAGGAAGAGGTTGAGCTTGAGGCTATCAAATGAAAACTCCTACTAGCTAAAATGAGATTAATGTTCTGATTTGTTCTGCATGAAGTATAGTTTTCTCCATCCACCATGGATTGAAGGGATTTTGCCCCTCCTATATCCCAAATCTGTTAAACCAGAACTGTCGCCAAAACATCAAAGAATTGAGCAAAGATGCTTAAAAGAAGAGAAGGAAGACAAGCAAGAACTGCTCTGGGATTTCCTGAATTCCAAGAGGCCAGACATGAACCACTAGCAAGTCTAATTAAACCAAAATGATAATTACTATATGTCTTTTATTTGCAAGGCCTGGGGCTTTAGTGGAACCAGGGCAAACAAGATGCAATTTCTCATTCAGAAACACCATTATCCCCTTAAAGAAAACAGACATAAACACGAAACACATAGAGATAAAAAGGTGCTTCTAAAAACTTTGGAGGATGCAGCTTAGAAAGTAATGAGGTATATAGATCAAAATCTGCAAACCCCTCTTAAGACATATTCCTTCTTCCTCTCCCCACTGACCCAGATTTTTGTGATATTTACACTAAGATCTCAGTTCCTCGTCATCATTTTTTATTACTCAACAGTAAATTTTAGTTCTCCTCTCCTCCTTTCTTTATAGATTCTTCTCTGATTCAAGCATATAATACATATTGAAAGACTATTGTGTGCTAAAGATTGTAAAAGTTTCTACAATTCAAAAGAAAGTGCACATATAGTCATAAACTGAAGATTATTTCAATCTTCTCAGAGAAGTACATTGTAGAAAATAGAAAGTGTTTGAAAATAACATGAAGAGTGAATGGACCTCCCTGGTGGCTCAAGGTGTTAAGATGCAACCTATGAAGATATCCGCAGGCTGTGCAGCACAAGTTTGATCCCTGGCCAGGGAGCTACCCACATGGTGCAGCAGACCTCTCCTGACTCACCTACTGATCCTCTCAGCAGTGTATTTCAGTCAATCCTCCTGTTCTATTCTCCACTCTGTCTCTGGTGAATCCTCTCACCCCTCCCCTCCCACCTCTGGCCTGTACCCCAGTTCTTGTATACATAACTAAATAGATCTTTTAAAAAAAACTGCTCAAATTGGAAACGGGCAGATAAAAATTAGTTGATGAGCTATTGCTTTCCTCAGAGACAGTTCCTGTGAAAATATTTCTAGTGGCTATGGAATTAAAGTGAAAATCAAAGACACATTGAGGACTTTTTTATGCTCCATTTATGCTTTCTTATTATTTCCATAAAAGTCTTGACTTCGCAGATTTCTAGGACCTGAATTATATGTCTTTTCATGGACATTTGCTTTGCCTTCAATTTCTTCTCAAAATTCAAATGATTAGTTTGCTTCAGATCCTCAGAAAGACATCATTTTTTTCCCCTTCTCTCATTAAGAAATAGAAAAATGTTCAGCTATTCTGCAGCCGTATATACTGAATTGAATAATCACTAAAACATCTGCAGGACAAAGGCCCTTGTCACCAAATCAAGGACCAAGAGTGTGTGTGCTAGTCTGTGATTTTAAAACTTAAATAAACTAATTTATTACACATACCTACATCACAAATAGCAAATATTCAGATGACCAATTCTGTTTCATAACTGTCACCAGGGAACCAAATGCTGAGCTATTATTCAAAGAAATGACCATTACACATTTCCCTTTTGTCATTATTTATCCTTTCTCACTGTTACATCTGATGTATGGTTGTAATTATGCAACAGCTATTAGACACATCTTATTTCATTTGTGAAGGTTTGCTCTATCTGAATTAAGAAGGCCATATCTATCACTTCTTTTCAAAGTTAGTACAAGCCCAAGACATAGCAATAGAATATAAGCTCCTGTGTCAATGAGATACATGTCTTCATTGATTTTAATATCAATTAGTGCTATTGCCACAGTACCCTCCTGTTCATTAAGAAATAATTTTGAGAGGCTGCTTACTCTCAAAGAATTCTATACCAAGAGTTTATTTTAACATTTAAATAGCAATGTGGATCATTTAAGGAAATTCATTTTCAAATACTACCAAATGGCAGTCTTTTAGAAAACAACTTTTTAGAATGAAAAATGTGCTTTGGAAAACTGTCTTACTAGCAAAGGGATTTTATTTTAACCTGCAAAAGGATGTTTCATAAATGATAATTAGATTTATAGTTTTTTGATAAGAAATTGATAGTACTCTAACTTGTGATAATAGCCATTGCCCTAGAGACACTAGAGTCAGAAGACAGAATGCATATAAATAGCATTAAACTTTATATCATATTTACGTCATTTATCCAATGTTAAGTGATATGTATTTCAGTGTGATAGCAAGTCAGGAGGTTATGTTGCTACATCGATTTTTTTTTTTTTTTTTTTTGTGGGACCCTCGCCAGCGGTCAGGGAACCAAGCAGCACTGCAGAGACTGCGGGCCGCCTTGCAGCCCAGTGCTCAACCGCTGCGCCACAAGAGGAGGCACCGATTTTTTTTTTAACTTGATAATCCTGAAAGTCATGACTAGTAAAAATATGTTCTCCTTATCGAACATTATTTAGGAACTTTTCAATCTTTCTCTCTCTCTCTCTTTCTCTCTCTCTTTCTCTCTCTCTCTCTCTATATATATATATATATTTTTTTTTTTAAAGATTTATTTATTTATTTATTTTTATACAAGATCCTGGGTACAGGCCAGATGCGAGGGAGGGTGAGAGGATTCACCAGAGACAGAGCAGGGAACAGAACAGGCAGACTGATGAAATACGCTGCTAGGGGGAGCAGCGGGAGAGCCAGGAGAAGTCTGCCATGCCATGTGGGTTTCTCCGAGGCCGGCAGGGATCGAACCGGCACTGCAGAGGCTGCAGACAGCTTCACAGCACTGCATTCAACCACCTGCACCACAGCATCTCCCAACATGCCCCCAGAGTTTCTCCAAGCCTTCATGGTGTGTTACAGGTTTTATTATTTTGCTTTGTGTTATTTAGGCTAATAGCAGCAGCAAGAAGTCATTCATTTGATCTAACATTTGTGCTGTATGTTATTCACCCTGACTTTTTCAGCTTTTTCAACAAAAAAGGAAGTCTGAAAAGCCTTTGGTCATATATTTATGGCAAAGACATCTTACAGAATATTGTTTGCCTGGTGATAGTTTAGGAGCCTGTATTTCTATATGGAGTGTGTGCGTATACTTGCTGACTCTTAACTAAGTCTCTCTCCCTGACTAAACTTTAGTCAATCTCTTCTGGCCTCTCTTCTACTAGACTTAAATAGAAGTTCATTAATATGTGCATTGTGAATACACATGGGAGGACTCAGTGATGAGTAATGCAGAGATGGTTAGAACTTGGGTTTATATGGTATCTTAGCAAAGAATAATAATTCTGTGTAGGAGTTGCAATACAAAGCAAAATGACTAAACTTATATGATGGTATATTGTAGGTTGGTAAATATACAAAGGATTAACAATAGAATTACTTAGTAAAATGTGTTAGTAAAATATGTCATGTATCTGGGCTTATAAAAGTCTAGAGTTATCTACACCAGTTAATTTCTGTTTTTTCTGCTAGAGGAATGTACAAATGTATGTCCTGTTTTTAGGTAAATAGGGAAAGAGATTTTTTTCATATCTAATTCTTTTTAATTGCCTTCTTTCAAAATAATCCTTCTACAATGTTATGTGTTTTGTAGTGGCATATTCTTTTACCCTTACCTGCATAACCCAATTTTAGCAACAATAGTCCTAAGTTAGTTTAAAGAGGTTCATCACTTGATAGCTAATCAAATTTTTCATCCCGCCCCCACACACACCTTGATATCTTATCACTCTGGCATGCCTTCAGCAAGAATCCTATTGAGTTGGTTTAGCAAGAATTCCCCTAAACTTAATGCCTCCTTTTAGGGATTTCTGTCCACTGACTCCTTCACTTTGTTTATTTGCTATAAATTCCCAGCAGTCTTTGCTGTATTTGGAGTTAAGACACTTTCATTCCCTTCTTCCAATAATCTTGATACCTATTGCAATAGTTCTGAATAAAGTTTTCCTTTCCACTTTGACAGGAATAATGTTAATAGGAATGCGTATTTTTTTTAACACTCTTATTATCAATCCTTCATTTTTTTAAAAGATGTATTTATTTATGCATACAAGAACTGGGGTATAGGCCAGAGGTGCAGGGGGTGAGAGGATTCACCAGAGACAGAGTAGAGAACAGAATAGGCAGACTGACTGAAATACACTGCTGAGGGGAGCAGCAGGTGAGGCAGAAGAGGTATGCTGCATCATGTGGGTAACTCCCTGACCTGGGATAGAACTCATGCTATAGAGGCTGTGGATAGCTTCACCGTGCTGTGCTTAACCTCTGTGTCACCAAGGAGCCCCCCTATTACCAACCCTTCAAATTGAGTTCTGGATACTACAGCAGGAAGATAAATGGAAATGATCATTTCATCTTAAAGGATTTTTATGGAGTCAACACTGCTATTGTGCATCTTCTCTTTGAAGTTTGTATAATTAGGTAAAGATCCTGACATTGATGTATGGTCAACATATCCAGCCCTAACATTAAGGTGAATGTGAAGAGGGGGAATGATGCAATGCCACCCCAACTTCCTCACTCCACAGATTTAATCAGGTTTCCTATCACTCTTTTTTTGGAAGGACTTATAGATGTGACTTTGTGGGAGGATAAATCAGGAGTGGGGAGTCTGACATTCATGAGTAAAAATTGGTCTCATTGCTCTTCAGAACATGACCATTTACTAATCCTCACTTTTCTTCACCTTTCTTTTCTTTATTGCAACTTTTAATCTGTGAGATAGTCAAAATTTATATCATTTATATATGTTACCATTTATGATTCTCTCATTACTTTGATAAACCTTTATATGTATTATTTCAATAATCACCAATAGAATGCAAGAAGTTGATATCTTACCTTTTTACAGAGAGAAATCTCAAATATGTAGAGATTAAATGACTTGCTCATGATCATATCACTAAGTGGCAAAGTCAAAATTTAAACACTGTTCTAGCTAAAATTTGTTCTTTAGTAAATTACTGGTGATTTTCAAGTTTTCATGGGCATCCTCATTACCAGGAGATGTTGTTAAAATTCAGATCCAGGCTTAAGAGGTCTTGGTGGGGACAGAGATTCCCAGCATTTGTGGGGAATTCTGATTCCGTGTTTTGAGTAGCATTTGATGACCATTAATTTGAAGTTGGACAGTTTTCACTGATTATGTGCTTACTCATAATTTTACCTCATTATTTTATTATATGCCCATAATTATTAGAATTTAATTTTAAACCCTACAGACTAATGTATTCCAAAGACCTTGATTTCACTCAATTTAAAGTTGAGAGCTTTCTGGTATCAGTGGAATTACCTCAAACAAATTCTCCCTCAAGGTTTTTGCTTAGAAACCTCAAATGCAGCACTTTTTGTCTTCAGTCCATCCATCAAATTTCTCATTCCACCAATCATTTTTCTCCCTCTCCTCTGAACTACTTTCAATTTATCTAGACCTTTTGCGCATCTACAAGCACAAAATTGAATGTTTTATTCCAGGTGCAGGCCCATCACTCATATGGAAAATACTATCACATCACATCTCTCTGTTCTAAGAGACAAGTGATACCATCTTTCTCAGTATTGAGTCCAAAAGAACCCCGCATAATTTTGTGACTGAGCTATCTATATTGAAGATTTCTATCTAATTTGACATTGTAATTTACAGCCTAAAATATCTGTGCTTCTTCAAAAGAACTCATTTACATCTTTGAAATTGGATGACATGTTTTTTCCTATACCGAGCGTGTTTCATCATTTTTGTCACTAATGTTCAGACACAGACATCTTCATTTTTTAATTGCATAGGTTGTTGGTGGGGGTGTCTTCTTCACACCCCTTCTATCTTGTGGACTGCAGTTAAGGCAAAAATATATCCCTTGTATCCCAAATGCCTCTGTGTTGAAATGAGCTCTAATAAGGCTAGAAATTTCAGATGGTTAAGAGTAAGACAAAGCATCATGGATTTTGTTTTGGGAGGTCCTGAGATGCAAATCCCAGAGAGGTTAATAGCTGATTAATTAGAGAAAGCATTTTAATTACTGTATATTGTACAGCAATCATTTTCAATGTTTTCCTTTTTTTGGTTCTTCTTCTGCCACTGTGCTTCTGGTACCCTTAGCTACATGGGAGAAATTTTGCATCTAAAAAATTCCAATTTGATCTCAGGTGAACCAAGAGGAAAATGAGTGATTCATGTGTAGCCTAGGAGAGGAAAGTGGAGCTTCTGTTTTGAGCACAAGATCTCCTTTCATACATTTACACATATTTAAGAAAAACATCATTTTTAGGTAAGAAGCTTCTGATTTTCAGTTTATACCTAACTGTTGATGAAATATCCTTTGCAATGATAATTCTTTAAAGTACTAATAAAGTCACTCAATAAAGCTAACTGGGAAAAAATCTGGCAGAGAGAGAGAGAAAGAGAGAGAGAGAGGCAGACAGAGAGAGAGAGAAGGAGAGGGAGAGACAGGCAGGGGAGAGGGACACAGAGAGAAAAACTAAAGTCAAATTTTAATCAGGTCTTCTTTGCTTCTATAGTTGCTATCAGTTTTTAATTCACCAAATATACATTGAGAGCTTCCTATGAGTTACTAACAAGGTATCAAATGGGTAAAATTTGAAAAATACACTGTTCATATCCAGAGGAGCTCACAATTATTAGGGGAGGTAGATTTCTACAGATCAATTAGCTCAATCTGTTACAGTTCTAGTTCCATTCTATTACTTTAAACCAGGGAAACCTCATAGAAGGTAATAATGTCTTATTCTGGGATAAGGAGTAGTGGGAAGGTTCTAGAAAGACTTATTTTGGAGAAGTGTTTGTGCAGGACCCTGAAGACCAAACTTGGATCTTTTACTGAATGAGGACAGGTAAAACAAAAAGTCATGAATTTTTGTTTTTGGAGACTCTGTGAGGCAATCTTGAAATACGGTTTAGATGTGTATAAGGTCAGGATAATAAATTTGAACATCCATCTATCATAAAATCTTTACTTAACAAGTGGTGTTTCCCAGGAGAAGGTATATTTAGGATAGAGATGTATACATGTATATTTTTCCTCCCCAATAAATTCGTTCTTGAGATTTGGAACTGACTCCTTTTTTTTTTTTTTTTTTGGTTACCTGAGTTATATTTGCTTAAATACAATTTTTTGCAAAAGGAATACTTGCCTATTTACATAGGGCTGGAGTGGGGAGAGGTGGATGCTAGGTCAATGATACATTTCTGCTTTGCTGCTGGACATTTGCTGGTTGCCATAAACAGTTTCCATCAGCATAAATTAAAGTACATAAACTATGCATCACAACATAGACTTGGGTGTCTATTATACCCATACTATGTTTCAAAATTCTACCAAATATTTTTCATATTTGCATTTTGAATTGATTTTGAATGTTTTATAGCAATTTATATTAAATAGCAACCATCATGTATTATATATATGAATTATAAAAGTATAACAATAATAATAACTAATATTTATCAGGTGCTTGCTATGTTAGCACCATGCTGTGTTTTATATAGCATTATACCATTTAATTTCATAAAAAAAGACGTAATTATAAGGCATTTTATTGATGAGAAAAGTGATGATGAGAATTTAAATGTGTTGCCCAAGGCTAGTTGTTTTGTGGCTAAGCATGAATTCCAATTTGATCCTTCTGACCCTAGGAACTAAGCGCATAGCTCATATACTATATATATGATCACTACACAAATGTTTAAATCCCTATGCCATATGAGCAATTAGTTAACTCAATGTAGCAATAAGTTGTTGCCCAATGAACTTATACAATGCAAATTTTATAAAAGAAACAAAAGACAACATGGTGTCTATAATCCAAGAGCACTTAAATTAGTAGGTTAACACTTTTACCTCTATTAATTCAAATACAATGCTATGCTAAATGTTATAACAGAGGGGAAAAAATAATATTAGTATTGTTATAGAAGAAACATTGCTTTTAACATGAGGACTCTGGGATGGTTTTCAATGAAGATATGAGCTAAAATGAGATTTGGGGGAAATTAAAGAGTTCAGCAAGAGACACAGAGTTAGGAGAAGGGACCACAGTCACAGAGTCAATCAAATACCAAAAGTCCAGAGACTGTAGAATATGTTCAGAAAAAAGTTTCTTACAAAAAGGCAAAGGGACACTGATGTGTTGAAAATGAAATGAAAATGTAGGTAGAAGATAAATTCTAAGCTAAATTTCTTAAATTTCATTTAGTAGGGAATAAAAATTATTAAATGACATGATCAAATATAAGTGTTAGAAATATGAGTAATCATTGAATGTGAATCATGGCTTGGACAGTATCAGGGAGTCCATCTAAATCATAAAAGGAACTTCTGAACTGGTTACAACTGGCTATAACCTGGAAAGAGAGCATTTATATTATCTAATTCTGAAGTTAAGCTATAAGGTATATTGTAAATTTCTTATTTTTGCTTATTTATGTCTTATTTATGCTTAGGCAAAATTTGAGTGATTTATTATTTAAAACAATCTAAGACATTTGTTACTTTTTTTTTAAAATTTGGGACTTCATGTGTTGTATCACTTTAATAAAATGATATAAAGTTTCTGAATTTCACATAACATTTTTTCTTGATTTATATTTTCTTGATTTATTTAAACATTTTTCCTTCTTACCAAGCATTTTCACAGAACATTAACATTCCAACTCCTGGCATTTGGAAGGAATGTGATGCCAAGCAAATCTTAATATGACTAGAAGAGCTTAAAACTAGAAGAGCTTAAAACGAGAAAGACAGGCCTGAAGGGAGTTTTAAAGAATGAATGGAACAAGATCCTTTCCTTCAAGTTTTGAGGGAGTAATTCTTTTTTGACAAAAAGATGGATTCAATGACTTATTGGGTCATTTTCAAACTTTAGTTTTCATGAGACTGTGATTCATACATAAGAGAAATTGTTTTATCTTCTGACTGATAGTCTTCCCAATCCTGCTTTCCCCCTGCCACCAAAAATAAGATTCCTCCAAGTATAAAAATGTTTCAAGCAGACATTTTGGCTCTGTAAGACTCCAAGTGATAAATACAACTTTCAACATTGCTGTTTGAAAAGGTAAATCACCCAAAGTTGGATTTATAGAAACCTAGAGATATGTTTTGTTCAATCACCACCTATTTTTATATCTGAATCCAGAATTCCCTGACATTCTATCAGAAATAAAACATAAAACAGTGAAGACAAATAATTTAAAGTATTGAAAAGACACATTAAAGTCAATTCTATAGATTTTTCTGTCATGAAATTATATTTTATTTCCAAAACAACCAAATATTCTGTTAATTGTATGCATAATTTGTTAAGAAAATCTTCAGAACTGACAATATATCATGAGAAATATATTAGAACATATATTTTGAGGGGACTTACCTGTGACAGAATAATTAGATGTTGTATACTTGTATATTTGTGTGTGTGTACTTGTAAAAAGAAAGGGAGTTATCACACAATGGGAAAAAAACACAGAATAGCCTTAGCTGAAGTTAGATGCCAATAATAGCTCAAGGGCTCCATCTATGTTGTCACACAGAGCAAGAGTTCATCTTTTTTTTAAAGCTGAATAGTTCTCTATTAAGTATATATATATATATATATATATATATATATATACACACACACACACACACACACACACACCCCTTATCTTCCTAATCTACTCATTTGGCATTTATGTTGTTTTTATAGTTTTGCTAATGTAAATACTGATGCAATGAACAAAGAAGTGAGGATATATCTTTGAATTAGTATTTTTGTATTCTTTAGGTATATACCTAGGAGTAGAATTGATGGATCATATGGAAGGTTTATTTTTACTATTTTGAGAAACCTCCATACTGTTTTCCATAGTAGCTGGACCAGCCTACATTGCTACCAATAATGTACCATGGTTATTTTTTCTCCACATATTCACCAACACTTATTTCTGGTCTTTTTGATATAGACCTTCTCACAGGTGTGCATTGGTATCTCATTGTGGTTTTGATTTGCATTTCCATGATGATAAGTGATGATGAACATTTTTTTTAGGTGCCTGTTGGTCATCTATAAGTCTCTTTTGGAGAAGTGCCTACTTAACTCTTCATTTTTTCATTGCCATGTTTTTATTGTTATTGGCATTGAGTTATATGACTTCGTTATAGATTTTGGCTACTAACCCCTTGTCAAATGTGTAGTATGCAGGTATCTTCTCCCACTCAGTAGGGTGTCTTTTTGTTTTAGTGTCAATTTCTTTCACTGTGCAGAAGTTTTTTAGTTTGATGTAATCCTATTTGTTTATATTCTCTTTGGCTTTCCTTGCTGTTGGAGAGGAATTCACAAAGACATCACTGAAGCCTATGTCATGGAATATATTGCTTCTGCTTTCTCTTTGTATTTTAGAGTCTCAGGTCTTACATCCAAATACTTTATGCATTTTGAGTGAATTTTTGTGTATGGTATGAGATAGTGGTCTAGTTTCATTCTTCTGCATGTGGCTGTCCAGTTTTCCCAACACCACCAGAGAGGCTTTCATTTCTCTTATGTATAGGTGCCACTCCTTTGTTATAGATGACCTGCCCAAATAGGTATGGGTTTATTATGGGCTCTCAATTCTATTCCATTTGTCTGTGTGTCTGTTTTTGGTGTAGTGCATACTGTTATGATTATTATAGATTTGTAGTATAGTTTGAAGTCTGAAAATGTGATACCACTTTCCTTCCTCTTTTTAGTCCAAAACAGAATTGTTTTGGCTATGCAGAGTATTTTGTGGTTCTATATTAATTTCAATAATATTTGTTCTACATCGTTGAAGAATACCATTAAAACTTGAACAAGGGGGCCTTCCTGGTGGCACAAGGGGTTAAGCACAGCACTGTGAAGCTATCCGCAGCCTCTGCAGCATGAGTTCCATCCCTGGCCAGGGAGCAACCCACATGGTGCAGCAGACCCCTCCTGCTTAACCCGCTCCCCTCAGCAGTGTACTTCAGTCAATTTGCCAGTTCTGTTCCCCACTCTGTCTCTGGTGAATCTTCTCACCCCCCACACCTCTGGCCTATATCCCAGCTCTTGTATGCATAAATAAATAAAATAAATATTAAAAAAATAAATAAGATGGCTCTTCTGTATTTTTTCCATATCTAGTACAACGACTTTTTGAGTTTGATTTTATTTAATTGACCTATTTTTCAATTCTAAACTTAATTTTTTAACTTTAGTTTCCAGTTATTTTGTATAGCATGACATTCTTTATGATTCTTTTTTTCCCCCAATATCTTTGTTCATTCAGTTTTATGTAATAATTTAAATACATTATTAGAGAAATAAAAACAGCTATACCAATACTGGATTTCTAATTTGTATTATATGAAGTGTATACATTATTTTGGGACATATTACATATTAAATATTATCTTTTTTTAATTTTACTCTGGCTTTTGTTTACCTTTTTATCTGATATTAATATAACTCACTTATTTTCTTTTTCTTTTATATATTCTTTTTTGCTTTTATATTTACTTAAATATACTTCTTGTACATAACAAGTAACTGGATTTTGTTTTATAAGTCAACCTATTATAAGGGAATTGCCATTAGTCATGTCAAATAGTATTTTTGTTTTAAATAATGTCATACCAAGAATTCCCAATTTTATATCCAGATGGCACAAAAATTAAATTATCATTATTATAATTATATAAAATTAAATTTTATTTTCTTCCTCTTAATGGCAAAATTAGAAATCAGGGTACCCTCCAAAAGTTCAACGAGAGTGCTATGAGGAGACAGCTAATCTTTTTGTCTGATCTTGTGTAACTGGAATATTTGACTACTTGTAATCTTAGATATAAAACATCTTAATTTGCATATGCAAGTTTATAAATATCAAGGTATTTATTATGGTGTTAGCTTCTGAGAATATGTTCTTCATCTGTTATTGGCTCTTCCATCTTATAATTTTTTGTACCCCAGTGCCCATTCTACATTCAAATAAAGCTAACATTCAGTTTATTAAATCTTCAGTAAAGATTGAATTTTTTCTACTAAAGGATATTAAGTAGACTTGATAATGGCATAATAATGAATACTATAATGAGATTAATTCCCTGATTATTAGACTTAATTGATAACAGACCTCATTCAAGAAAAGAAACTGTTCGTTTTAGACTGTTCAGTTTAGATTAAATACATATTTAAGAATAGAAATCAGGTTATTCTCTATAATTGCCTATCCTATTATCCCTGGCTTTGATAAGTACTCTCTAACAAAGAAATAAAACTGTTCATGAACTAAGGGGAGTTTATGAACTAAGGAAAGCCTGAGGAAAGAATTTTAAAAGCAATGACTACTTGGCATAATATTTAAAACAATTTTTACACGCAAAATGGAAGCCTTTTTTTCATTATTGTTTGGTTCAGAAGAATTAGCTATATGGACTGAAGATTTATTAAAATGAAAGATTTCAAATTCTTGTTGGTATATATTTTGTGTTTGAAATTTAAGGAATAGGATTCAGAAATGTTTATTTTCATTTATTTAATAAATATCCTATATAACCAGAAAAACTCTCCCCATTAAATTCAGATATGTCAGTGGACTCTGGTAGAAAATTATTGGTACTTTGGAGGTGGACATAGTTTGGTAGCAGCCAGTTGTAGTGGTGAGAGACAGTATGCCTAAACCAGTGTTGTAAACCAACGTTAAATCAGTAAAATAATTAAAAATAAAAATTAATATAAATAAAATATCACCTAAGCTAAAAGAGTAAGATAAAAATATACAAATGGGTCATTATGCTTTTGCTTTATATCTTGGAAAAGATTATGGCTCCACATATAGTTTTTTTTTTTAGCAGAACTATTAAGACATCTGCCAGACCATCAGTCCTTGTGAATAGTGGCTTAAACAAATAGGCTTAATTTGGATAGATTGTTAGATCTCAGCTCTGTATTGCATTGATCTGAAGACTTTCTTCATCTCTAAAATAAGTATTTAAGACTATTGAATGTTTTTTGCAGTGCTTTAGCTCAATCCATAAGCTTTGCTATTTTATCCAATTAAAAAGATTAATTTGCATGTGATATCTTTTCTAACTTTATAACAGTATTTGAAAGTTCATTACTTCAAGTCCAATAGTTATTTTCCCCCCTGCTTCCCTATATGTTATTTGCTTAATTGGAAATTGCCTTGTAGGAAAACAATACAAGAAATTGGGTTAAATTTAATGATCTTTTCCTCTTTTCAGGGTTTCTCAAGCTCTCAAATACTGACAGCCACAAACCCTGCAATATTTTTAAATATTTTTTTAATTTATTTAAATTTTATTTTTATATTCCCCATACAATTACAACCCCCTTATTTTGACCCCAAGCCCTCCTTTCCCTGCCCCCCATCCCCCATAGAGTGTCTCTGGTTCATAGTTTTTTGTTGATTTTGATATTTTCTTTCTTATAGTTATTCTTTTCCCTGGTCCCTTATTTAGTTTTCTAGATTCCTGCTATGAGTGAGACCATCCGGTATTTTTCTTTTTCTTTCTGGCTTATTTTGCTGAGCATGATCCCTTCCAGCTCCATCCATGTTGCTGCAAATTGCATGTGTTTATCTTTTCTGAATGCTGAGTAATATTCCATGGTGTATATGTACCACATCTTCTTGATCCAGTCATCTATTTTTGGGCATTTGGGTTGTTTCCAAAGCTTAGCTGTTGTAAACAGTGCTGCTATAAACATAGGGGTGCAGGTGCTCTTTGGAATTGATGTTTCTGTGTCCTTTGGGTAAATACCTAGGAGTGGAATTGCTGGATCATATGGAAGCTCTATGTTTAGTAGGTCCAGAAATCTCCACACAGCTCTCCATAGTGGTTGGACCAGTTTGCACTCCCACCAACAGTGCAGGAGAGTTCCTTTTTCTCCACAACCTCGCCAACATTTGTTGTTGCTAGTTTTTTTAATATGTGCCATTCTCACTGGCGTAAGATGGTATCTCATTGGCCCTGTTTTTAAATATTTTTTAACCTGCCTTTCTCATTGCTCTTGATATAAGCTGTTGTAGGGCTATAAGCTATTCCATTACAAGTCAGTGTTGGAAGACTTATGAATACCTATTAAACACCTTTCATTTTAAAATTTAATACATTACATAAAAATAAAACACCTAAACACTGTGCAGTTTAGCCAATTATTGTAACTTGACCACCTTTTAGACATCTTTTCTTCCTGTGTAGAATAGATTTTTGTGGCCACCTAGGAAAGAACCATGTGCTCCTTAATAAACACAATCCACTCAATCCTGAGAATAATGATTATGATACCATTTATTGCAAACACCTTTTGCTGTTGTTTGTAATTTTATCAAGTGTTCATGCCTCAATTTCAAATTTAGTTTATCCTCCTGCTCACTTTCTTTTTTCCAGTTATCTTTTTTCACTTGTAAATTGTTTGTTGAAGAAACTGAAACATTTGTCTTGGATAGTTTCCCATAATCTAGACTTTGTTAATTGTGTTCACATGATATAGCTTAAAATGTTCCTCTATATTTTCTTTAAGTTGAGTTAGACTTAGAGACCTATTTCTTAAAAAGATTATTACACAGTCTTGTTGTCAGTCTTTTATGTAATACTAGCAACTACCGAAGTTTATGACTTACATCATCAATTCATTAGGAGTTAAAAAATTGATGATTTCCCAATTTGATCATTTATTTTCTTCTTGATTGCTTTGTTGGAATTATTGAGTTAAAATAAATGTCATATTAGTTATTATTTTGTTTCCTAGAGGTGGCACAGTTTGTACAGAAAAGTTATGATAGGTGTTTGATTTTCAACACTTATTTTCCAGTTTTCAATATTATTTCCAAACATCACTTAAAAAATGACTGATTGGGCTTTTGGGGTGGTATATCATTAATTAGTCATGGATTTAACCTTGTTTTGTGTGTCTCGATGTATTGCAGTTATATCTAGGGCAGCCCCATAGTAATTGAAGTGACCTGAGGGTGAGTTCTCACCCATGCACTTGAGAATTCAGGACAAAACTCAAAAGCAGAAATGCAGAGAGAAATTAACGAAAAATATAAAGGTTCATCTACAAAGGAAGCTAGGGGAGGAGGAACAGAAAGAGTGGGCATGTGAGAGAATTAATTGACCAACATGTGATCAATACCATACATCCTGCCAATAAACTGTGCAAGTCAGAGCCACTGAAGCAAGATCACCTGAGTCTAGCATGTGCTCAGTTATGTTTCAAGCATAGCTGTTTGATTCCACCCTTAGTTCCCTGCTCAGGAAATCCATTTCATGGCATCCTGGGAATTGTAATCCAAGGTGGCTGCATGTAAATGGGGGCAGGGAAAATGCTACCCATTTATTGAGCTGTGATGCGCTTTATTCTTTCAGTTATTAAACTTATCTATGTTCACATCATTTCATCTTAATCACTGGGTGTCTGACCAACTTGTCTCATGAGTTCTTATGACATTCTACTGGTCTTTAATAGCTTCTTTGACATGTGACATGAAAAGCTTTAAGAGACTCATGCACATTTTCTGCCTCAATGGTAGAAGCAGTCACCGAGGATCACAAAACATATGTGAATCTAGCTAACACCAGGAGCATTGCTCAAACTTGAGAACAATGACAAATAATTATTGAATTATTGTTTTAAGTAAATGTATTGGATTGGTTTGTTACACAGCAATAACTATTAACACAGAAGATAGACCAAAAGAGGTAACAAAATATAAAAGGCAAAATAACCTGAAGAATGAATCTGGAATAATAAAATGTCATCTAGAATGAAGTTTAAGATAAAAGAATAGTGGTAATAAAGCAGCGAACGTTACTGAGAAGCTAATAAGGGTTCATCTGCCTGGAACTAAAACACAACTTCTCGAATGTAAAGGCTTATATAAGTTCATGTACTATAATAATAAACCTACAGATACAAAGGGAAAATTCTGTAAGATTTCAGGCAGAGAAAAAGAGCTTAATGTGCTCATCGCTCACACTGGCTGTTAGAGTGCATCAGAGCAAACCTTTATATTTGTTGTGTGTGAAAGAGAGAGGAGGGGAGAGGAGGGGAGAGGAGGGGAGAGGGGAGAGGAGGGGAGAAGGGGAGAAGGGGAGAGGGAGAGGGTGAAGCAAGGGGGATTGTTGAATATTAGGAGTGTTAATGTGTAGCTTTCCCGCACTTTGCTGAGGCACATAGAGAAAAGTTGCCAGGAATCTTCCATCTTTGGCGGATAGGATGACTAGATTTGGCTTCTTCTTGAACTCTTGAGGGTACTGGTGGGAAGTTGATGATATTCTTCCAGGAATCCAAAGTTCTGAAGCCTAAGTTATTACCAGAATTTGATATTAATCTGAAACTTTCTTTGGACTCCTTCTGCTCATGTTAAGATTTCTAATACTAGTTCTTTATTTTGAGGTCCTAAGAGAGAACCTTAACCTCACTTGTACCCCACTGCCTATATACACAAAAACTGTTTAAGAAAAGACAGGTAAGTTGCAGTTCATATTGAATGGGAAGGGGTCACATCCCAGAATCCATTACTGAAAATTGTCAATGAAGGAGAAGTTTCATATACAATTTTTGTATATGAAATATTTTGTATATGTATATTTTGGTTGATTTTCTGGTTTATTCCATTTTAAAATGTTCTTGTTTCTTTCTCAATATAGAAGTATTAATTATACTACCCTTTTTCTAGGTAGACACAGCAGTGATCTGTGTGACTCCTTGTCTGGATTTGCTCCTCCTGATAGCTCTCTTCATCCTAATAGAGAACTTGCTAGAATAAGAGATTAAAAGGGCTGGCCTTGGTCATTTCTGCCATGTCCTTTTGGATAGAACTAAGAGGTGTGTGTCTGTCTAGTCCAAACAACAACATATGTTTTCTTCCTTCTTTCTGGAAGTATTCTCCTCTTTTGGTTTCCACTGATTTCTGGTTTCCTTTCTGTCCTTTTTTTTAAAAATATCTTTTTTATTATTATTTTTTAATATTTTATTTTATATAATTTTTACATCATTTTTCATCTTTGTACAACATATGCATTTTCATTTTGGTTATATTCCCCATACAATTGCACCCCCCCATTATTTTGACTCTAGTTCTTCCTCTCCCCGCCCCTCTGTAATCCCCCCCTCCAGTGTGTCTCTGGTTTATAGTTGCTTGTTGATTTTGATTATTACTTTGCATTGATTAGTCTTTTTCCTGGTCTCTTACTTAGGTTTTCTAAATTCCTGCTATGAGTAAGACCATCCGGTATTTTTCTTTTTCTTTCTGACTTATTTTGCTGAGCATGATCCCTTCTAGCTCCATCCATGCTGCTTCTCACCCCTTTCCAGTCTTCAGTGGGGTGTCCAAATAATATGTGTTTAAGTTTCTTAGATATGAAGTCTAGATTGATGCTCTCTTTCACTTAGATTCACAGGTAATATCATCCTTCACATCAGAAAAGTAAATTTTAATTGTTTACTCAGAAAACTATTTTTTTGGTCTTCACCCATGTCAGAAAATTACATTGCCATCCTTCAGTTAGTTACTTCATCCCAGAAACCCAGAATCATTTCTTTCTTTTACATCACAGATATAATACTGTGACAATTTTTTCAATTCTGTGTCCCTTTGGATTTATTTCTATCCCTATAGTTGAGCTTATTTTGTACATCATTTGGCCAGGATTATTGCAGCACCATCAAAAATAGTTTTCCTGTGTGTTAATCTCCATATAGTCATACAAGTTAGGTTAACACCTATCACCTCTTCTTGTATCTTACTGGTCTCCCACATATTTATTTAATAAAACTTAAATTTCTTGCATGGCTTAGGAATTCTTATATGATCTGGATTTTACTATCTCCAAACATTGCACTTTTCTTTAGCTTATCTTGTTACATGCAACTGCACTGATTGTGTTCAGGTTCCTTAAATACATCAAGCAGATAATTTATTCAAGATTTTAAAACACACTTCTTCAAGCTAATTGTCATTCATCTTCTTCCTTCTTTGTGTGCTTTTTTAAAAATAATAAACCTTCCTTATTTCCCACTCTAATTTAGTAATTTAGTATCTTATTTCTTCTATAGTGACAAGACAGACACTCTTTTGTTCTTTAGATTTCTAAAAGACCCCTGCATATTATATGTTCATTCTGGGTAGGGGGAAGAAGATAGTGGGCAAACAGAATTCCTAAGTCATCACTTTCCTCAGGAATACTGAAGAAAAGCCCCTAAAGAGAGCAGCCATGTCTAAAACAGATCTGGGCAAGTGAAAACCAGTATCTCAGCAAGGAGGGCCAGAAATTATGAGAAAGGAAGGGAAATACTAAGAACAATAAGTCAGAAAATGTGCCAGTTGACTGGGAGGGCTATTGACTCTTCCAATAACAGTCTTCCAGGTTCTCTCACTGGGTTGGAAAGGAGAGAGCACAATAATTCACTGTGAGAGTGTAACCTGTTCCACAGTTCAACAAAAGATACTCAGGTGACCATGGACTGGGTTTGACAGTGGGAAAAGCCCAATGGTTGTCTTTGGCATGCTCTCTAGGCTCTTAGGAATGTCTTTGAACACCCTAGGGAACCAAAGAAGACACTTACTACTGCCCCACGTGGATCACATGACTTCCAGTCTGCCCTCAGGAGGACGCTACAGGAGACTACGGCGAACTTGGTCTGCTAAATGGCTCATTCATGGCCACCAAGAGCATATTGCACACATAGAATTTTTTGCATGGAATTTCTGGATATCAGGCTTTGGAAATACTAAAGGTGTGCCCAATCCTCCTTCCTCAGAAACCTGTGTTAAAAGTATGTAATCAGAAACTATAAGTAATCACAAGGAACAGAGACTGTGAACAAATGGTTTCTGGGTTCCTAGTAGCCCCGTTGAGGTGTCAGGAATGATTTCTACCTACTCCGCACCACCCCACAATGTTCATGTAGAAACAACTTGGATTTGAGCTTCTTTTATTTTATAACCTTAGTTATTCAACTATATTTTCTGCTGCATTCTAATTGCCTGACATTGGGAAATGCTGTGGAGAATCTTAGTTTCATTCAATAATGCAATTTAGATATTTCCTTTCTTTCTAATCAAAACTGAAAAAGACCTTTTAAAAAAGGAAATTTGAACCAACCAACATATTTGATTTTTCTTCACCCTATAAAATTCATAGTCAAGGTGAATTTTTTTTACTGTTGTAAACCGAACTGACTGATTTTTCTTTTACACACTAGATTTGTGGAGTCTTTCATCTTTTTTTTCCATTCAAGATATTTATTGAGAAGATAAGTTATGCAAGGAATGCCAAAAATTTATTAAGGTAAGTCAAAAGATGAATAGAACATATCTCCCCTAATACTGTTTAAGATTTTTTTTATTTTTTTTTATTTTTTTTTTTATAAATTTTATTGTTATATTCCCCATACAATTGCAGCCCCCCCATTCTGACCCCAATCCCTCCCCTCCCGCCCCCGCCCCACTAAAAGTGTCTCTGGTTCATAGTTTTTTGTTGATTTTGATTTTCACTTTCTTATATTCATTTTCCTGGTCCCTTATTTAAGTTTTCTAGATTCCTGCTATGAGTGAGACCATCCGGTATTTTTCTTTTTCTTTTTGGCTTATTTCGCTGAGCATGATCCCTTCCAGCGCCATCCATGTTGCTGCAAATTGCATGTGTTTATCTTTTTTGAATGCTGAGTAATATTCCATGGTATATATGTACACATCTTCTTGATCCAGTCATCTATTTCTGGGCATTTGGGTTGTTTCCAAAGCTTAGCTATTGTAAACAGTGCTGCTATAAACATAGGGGTGCAGGTGTTCTTTGGAACTGATGTTTCTGTGTCCTTTGGGTAAATACCTAGGAGTGGAATTGCTGGATCATATGGAAGCTCTATGTTTAGTAGGTCCAGAAATCTCCACACAGCTTTCCACAGTGGTTGGACCAGTTTGCACTCCCACCAACAGTGCAGAAGAGTTCCTTTTTCTCCACACCCTCGCCAACATTTGTTGTTGCTAGTTTTTTTAATATGTGCCATTCTCACTGGTGTAAGATGGTATCTCATGGTAGTTTTGATTTGCATTTCCCTGATGGCAAGTGATGTTGAACATTTTTTCATATGCCTGTTGGCCATTTGCATTTCCTCTTCAGAGAAGTTTCTTTTTAGCTCTTCTGCCCATTTTTTGACTGGATTATTTTCTTTGTTGTTGCTGAGTCTCATCAGCTCTTTGCAGATTTTTGTGATCAGTCCTTTATCATTAGTGTTGGGTGCAAAAATGTTCTCCCAGTTGGTGGGGTTTCTCTTTGTTTTTGTTATTGTCTCTTTTGCTGTGCAAAAGCTCTTTAATTTGATGTAGTCCCAGCTGTTTATCTTTGCCTTCACTATCACTGCTTTGGGTGATGTGTCTGTAAAGATGTCTTTGATGTGTAAATCACGTAGTGTTTTGCCTATATTTCCTTCTATATATTTTATGGTTTCAGGTCTTATGTCTAGTTCTTTAATCCATTTTGAGTTGATTTTTGTGTATGGTGTGAGGTAGTGGTCAAGCTTCATTCTTTTGCATGTAGCGACCCAGTTTTCCCAGCACCATTTATTGAACAAACTTTCTTTGCTCCAATGCATAGTCTTTGCTCCTTTGTCAAAGATTAGTTGACCATAAATCTGTGGGTTTATTTCTGGATTTTCTATTCGATTCCATTGGTCTGTATGTCTGTTCTGGTTCCAATACCATGCAGTTTTGATGATTATGGCTTTGTAGTATAGTTTGAAGTCTGGGAGTGTGATGCCTCCATTCCCTTCTTTTTTTTTCAGGAGAGCTTTGGCTATTCGGGATTTTTTGTGATTCCATATGAATTTCATCAATAATTGTTCTATTTCTTTGAAGAATGACATTGAAATTTTGATTGGAATAGCATTGAATCTGTATATTGCTTTTGGAAGGATGGCCATTTTAATAATGTTTATTCTTCCAATCCATGAGCAGGGGATGTCTCTCCATTTCTTTGTGTCTTCTTCTATTTCTTTTAACAGTGTTTTATAGTTTTCTTTGTATAGGTCCTTTACCTCTTTTGTTAGATTTATTCCCAAATATTTGATTTTTTTTTGTTTCAATAACAAAAGGGATGGTTTTTTTGATTTCTTCTTCTTCAGATTTATTGTTTGTGTATAGGAAGGCTACTGACTTTTGCGTGTTGATTTTGTATCCTGCCACTTTACTGAACTGATTGATGATTGAATTAGCTTTTCTGTGGAGTTTTTGGGGTTCTCTATGTATAATATCATATCGTCTGCAAATAGTGATAGTTTGACTTCTTCTTTTCCTATTTGAATTACTTGGATGTCTTTCTCTTGTCTTATTGCCCTGGCTAGGACTTCCAGTATTATATTGAAAAGCAGTGGTGAGAGTGGACATCCTTGTCTTGTTCCAGATCTTAATGGAATTGCTTTCAGCTTTTCACCATTGAGAATGATACTGGCTGTTGGCTTGTCATAGATGGCCTTTATGATGTTGAGGTATATTCCTTGTATCCCAAGAATTTCAAGGGCTTTTATCATGAATGGGTGTTGCACTTTGTCGAAAGCTTTCTCAGCATCTATTGATATTATCATATGGTTTTTATATTTCTTTTTGTTGATGTGTTGGATAACGTTGATTGATTTTCGGATGTTAAACCATCCTTGTGTCCCTGGAATGAATCCTAATTGGTCGTGGTGAATTATCTTATGGATACATTGTTGGATTCTGATAGCTAAAATTTTATTGAGGATTTTTGCATCAGTGTTCATTAAGGAGATTGGCCTGTAGTTTTCCTTTTTTGTGTTGTCCTTGTTCGGTTTTGGTATTAGTGTAATGTTGGCTTCATAAAACGTGTTTGGTATTGTCCCTTCCTTCTCAATTTTTTGGAAGAGTTTGTGAAGGATAGGCACTAATTCGTCTCTGAATGTTTGGTAGAATTCATTTGTAAATCCATCAGGTCCTGGGCTTTTGTTTTTGGGGAGGTTTTTGATTACCATTTCAATTTCGCTAATTGTAATTGGTCTGTTTAGGTGTTCTATTTCTTCTTTATCTAGCTTTGGGTGATTGTAGAGTTGTAGGAATTTGTCCATCTCCTCTAGATTGTTAAACTTGTTTCCATATAACTGTTCATAGTAGTTACTGATTATTCTTTTGATTTCTGCTGTGTCCGTTGTGATTTCTCCTCTTTCATTGATGATCCTGTTTATTTGTGCTTTCTCCCTTTTTTCCTTTGTGAGCCTGGCTAGGGGTTTGTCTATTTTATTGATTTTTTCAAAGAACCAGCTCTTGGTTTCATTGATCTTTTGGATTGTTTTTTTAGTTTCAATTTCATTTATTTCTGCTTTGGTTTTTATTATTTCTTTTCTTCTACTGGTTTTGGGGTTTTTTTGTTGTTCTTTTTCTAGATCTTTGAGCTTCGAGATTAGGTTGTTTCTTTGCGTTCTTTCTTGTTTTTTGATGTGAGCTTCTATTGCTATATATTTTCCTCTTATTACTGCTTTTGCTGCATCCCATACATTTAGGATATTGGTGTCCTCCTTGTCGTTCAATTCAAAAAATTTTTTAATTTCTTCTTTGATCTCCTCATTAGTCCAATGGTCTTCCAGTAGTGTGGTTTTTAATCTCCATGAGGTAGGAAAGTTCCTTGCCTTCTTTTTATGGTTTATTTCTAGTTTGATGCCTTCATGGTCAGAAAAGATGGTTGATATGATTTCAATCTTTGTGTATCTGTTGATGTTTGTTTTGTGCCCCAGTATGTGATCGATCCTGGAGAATGATCCGTGTGCGCTTGAGAAAAATGTGTACTCCTTTTTTTGGGGTTTAGT
The DNA here is from genome assembly GCF_964194135.1 of Talpa europaea. NCBI lineage: Eukaryota > Metazoa > Chordata > Mammalia > Eulipotyphla > Talpidae > Talpa > Talpa europaea. The sequence goes on from NC_140071.1 coordinate 31,436,557, forward strand.
GTTCTATAGATGTCTGTTAAGCCCAATTGCTCTAGGTCCTTATTTAGAGCTTTGGTTTCTTTACTTATTTTTTGTCTTGTTGATCTATCCATTGTTGATAGTGGTGTGTTGAAGTCTCCCACTACGTATGTGTTTTCTCTGATGTCTGTTTTCAGAGAGGACAACAGTTGTCTGATATATTTTGGTGCTCCTTCGTTTGGTGAGTATATGTTAATTAGTGTTATTTCTTCTTGAAGTATTGTCCCCTTGATCATAATGTAGTGACCATTGGGGTCTCTTTTTATCTTTTTGAGTTTGAAATCTGTTTTATCTGATATAAGTATAGCTGTTCCTGCTTTCTTTTTTGGTCCATTTGCTTGTAGGATTGTTTTCCATCCTTTAACTTTGAGCCTATTTTTATCTTTTGTAGCTAAATGTGTTTCCTGGAGACAGCAAAAGGTTGGGTTTTGTTTCTTAATCCAGGCTGCAACTCTGTGTCTTTTTATTGAAGAGTTTAGTCCATTTACATTTAGAGTTAATATTGATATGTTAGCATCTGTATTTGCCATTGTGTTTGTCTTTCCTTTGATTTTATTTATTTATTCTTTTAATAACTTTTTTTTTTTTTGGTCTTCTTTCATTGTTATTCATCCCTCTGAGGTTCTGGCTTTAGGACTCCTTGTAGTATTTTTTGGAGTGGGGGTTTAGTTGCAATGAAATTCTGGAGTTTCTGTTTGTCTGGGAAGGTCCATATTCTTTCTTCAAAGAGGAAGGAGAGCTTTGCGGGATAGAGTATTCTTGGTTGGCATCTGTTTTCTTGGAGTCTGTTGACTATGTCCCTCCACTCTCTCCTTGCCCGTAGTGTTTCTTCGGAGAAGTCTGATGTCAGCCTGATTGGTTTTCCTTTGAATGTTATCTGTTTCTTCCCTCTTGCCAGCTTCATTATTTTTTCCTTGTCCTGGATTCTTGGGAGCTTTACTATTATGTGTCTTGCTGTATTTTTTCTTTCGTCGTGGAAGTTTGGTGTTCTTCTTGCTTCTTGTATATCAATTTTCAGCTCCTTCTTCACATTTGGGAAGTTCTCTTCAATTATCTCTTTGAATATTTTCTCTGTTCCTACATCTCTCTCCTCTCCTTCTGGTATTCCTATAACTCTTATATTTCCTTTCCTCATGGAGTCAGATAGTTCCCGAAGTCTTTCCTCGTTCTTTTTCCTTCGTACTTCTCTTTCCTTTTCTGTTTTGGTTCTTTTTATTTCTGTGTCTTCAAGATTACTTATTCGTTCTTCCATTTCATCTATTCTGCTTTCATTGCTTTTCCCAGAAGTCTTTAGTTCTTCCATTAATTCTTTGATCTCCTGCATTTCTTTTACTTCCCTCTTTAGGGACTCAATTTCTTTCTTCTGACCATTGTTTTCCCTCTCTAGGGACTCAATTGCATTCTTCTGATTGTTGATTATTTTTCCCTTATCATTGTTTTCCTTTATGACTTCTGTCAGTTTTTTAATCACGGCAATTTTAAATTCTCTTTCTGGAAGGCTCAGAAATTCTTCCAAGTTATTGTCGTTGCAATCTGGGGGCTGGTTTTCTTTTTGTGGTGTGCTTTTTCTCTGGAGAGTTGCTAGGTTGCGTGTGGTTCTTCTCCTCCCTACTGTCTGTTTTCTAATTTGCCGTATGCGTTGGGACACTGTGTTGTTGGGACTGGCCGGCATCTTGGGTGGGCTTCTCTGCTCCCCTCTGGTTCCTCCAGGAGTCATCTGTCAGTTTCAAGCAGTCTTTACTGGAGAAAGGTCCCTGTTCTAAAATGCCGATGTGGGGACACACTCCCCTGTGCGCCTGGTCTGCCTCGGCGGTGGGTTCCTGCTCCCCCTCTGGGCTTGGACTGCAGGCCAGAGGGGGTCTGGCGTGGGCGAACTTCCCCCGCTCACCTCTGGCTCCTGAGGAAGCCTTCTGCAGGTAGTCTTTACTGAAGAAATGTCCCTGTTCTAAAATGGTGATGTGGGACACACTCCCTGCGCTTCTGGTCTCAGGCACACTCTTCTGCGCGCCTGGTCTGCCCCGGCTGTGTGTGCTCGCTCTCCCTGTGGGCTCAGACTACTTGTTCGGAAGGGGCCCGGTGTGGGCTAACTCCCCAGCTGGCCACTAGCTCCTTCAGGAGCCTGTGCTGGCTTCAAGTCTCTAGGTGGCGCCAGAGATCTCTCCTAGAGCCCTTGGGGAGCTGATTTTCCACCCCGTGGGACAGGGAGCAGAGCGGGGATGGTAGGGTACACCTCAACGGCTTTGGGGTGCTGTGTCTGCCTTGTGCCCCACCGTCGTGGGGAACCCACGCCCCTAATTTCGTGCCCTGGGTCTCAGTTCCAAAGCCCTCAGTTCCAGGACGCGGGCTGTAGCCCAGATCAGTGGCGTGGGAATGGCGCCTTTTGAATCCCGCTTCCCTCCCTGGGCGCCTTGTTCCTGCTCACTCAGGGAGGGCCTCCGCGGTCTCCCTGCAAGCCTAGGTCGCAGGCGCGGGGACCTGGGCAGCTGAGATCCGATCCGATCAGGGCGCGCCGCTTTCTGTGCAAGCTTACCAGGTGGCCGGGGCTGTGTGCTGGTGCTGGTCTCCTCCTGGGGGGCGGGGCTCTCTTTAATGGCTCCTGGAGCTCACCTCTGCGGCGGATCCTGCAGGGTTCTCCACAGCTCCCGTTCACGGGGTGTGGTGGCTGATATAGTTCCTTTCCACTCACAGTCCCACTTGCTGCATCCGTTTTTCTTGTTGGCCATTTTGGTTTGTTGTTTCCCTCCTCTCTGCCAGTCGGAGAGTGCCGACTTTGTGGGCGGGGGAGGGGAGCAGGGTTCTGCGCTTCCCTCCCTTCTGGTCCTCTTTTATGGCAACTTTCTTCTTTGGGCAGTTTGCTGGAGTCGTCCGTTTATCTTCCGTGTCCCAGTTCTCACTGGGACCTGCCGCTTTTCCTCCCTATTAACTTTTTTTAATGGGAGATCTTACTCGCAGTGTCTCCTCGCCGCCATGTTGCTCCGCCCCCTTTTGTTTAAGATTTTTTTTAAATTATTTATTTATGGATATAAGAATTGGGGTACAGGCCAGAGGTGGGGGGGTGAGAGGCCCCACCAGAGACAGAGTGGGGAACAGAACAGGCATATTGGCTGAACTACACTGCTGAGGGAAGCATCAGGCAAGACAGGAAGGTCCTCTGCGCCATGTGGGTTGCTCCCTGGCTGGCCCAGGATGGAACTTGTGTTGCAGAGGCTGTGTACAGTTTCATAGGTTGCACCTTATCCGCTTGCACCACCAGGGAGGCCCAGTGTTTAAGATTTTTGAGAGTAGAAATTAAAGTGAGCATATAACTAAAAGCTATTGAGGTAATATTCTGTTAGATACCATATTTCTCCATGACTTTAATGATTTTACAGATGAAAAATTGAAATTAGAGAAATGTAACTAACATGTTCCAAACATGTTATTAGGTGGTTAAATTTCAATTCAAACTCATTTGGTTTATCTCCAGAACTACATACTAACCATTTACACTATGTTACTGCCAAGACAAATCCTAAGCTGTACTGAATATTTACTATTCTACTCACTATTTTAAGCATTTTGATGTATTAATGCATTTCTTACTACCAGTGATCCTATGAGTTTGCTATCACTATTGTGGCCGTTTTACAGATGAAGAGAGGGAGCTGAAGGCAACTCTGGTGATTTGTGTATGCTGGGATAAGGAGTTCTGGAATGGCTTCCTCAAAGAATTTGCTTGTGAAAAATAGTTGATTGCACATGATTTGAGCACAATTTGACAACTGTACATGAGAGAGTGAGGTAAGGTGCAAAAAAAAACAGGAATGAATGAAACTATCCCAAAAGAAGAAACCAAAGGAGCAAAACAAGATTAATTGACCATACAAAGACAGTGTATGGGATGCCAGTGGCAGTTCTACGGTTTGGGGTCTAGATATAGGAGAAAAGTTGTACAATTAATAAATGTAATTGTTGAGAAGAACTCTTCTTAGAACTATATTAGCATACATTCTAGTAAATAATATGCATTGTCATGATTTTATTTACTACTGTACTTATTCATTAACATTTTTATTTCTTCTCTTTTTTTCTGAGCACCAGTCTACATTTACATTTGTGTTTTGGATAATTTCATTTGAAAGATATCAGTTTTTCTAAAAACTAATAGTTATCTTTATCTGAGTTGTTTTCCTTCTTGATTAAATTAGTATTCATTTATCTAGTTACCAAAACTAGTAAAATTTAATTTTTGAAATTATACCTTGATCTTTTCCCTCAATGCCTACTTTATATTTACCAATTTCTATTAATTTTACCTATTATTCACCAACTAACATTGGCTCCATCTGCTGGTCTCCATAACTTCTGCCATCACTTTAGCATAAGCCCTATCTTCTCTACTGTTTGGACCAAAGAACAATATTCTTCTATTTCTACAGTTTTTCAATAATTCTTCTAGTGCCAGTTTACATGTCATTTTTTTCCCCTATGGCAGTGTCACTAATCTTCCTAGGTATGTTTTCAGTCATTTCTTTCTCTGTGTTGTTATAATTCATACATTTTGAAAAAGTTTTTCAAGTGTCTATCTGCTCCACTAGACAATGTACTCCTCAGAAATAGAAACAATGCATTTATCATGTTTTCTACACTGTAGCCAATGTTAAAGACTCAAAAATATTGAATGAATAAATGATGAAATGGAGAAGTTGCACATTAGTTAGTTGGGTATATAGTTTAGGGCTCAAGAAAGATGGTTAACATTTAACTCATAAGCAAGTTTATTGATTCTATATACAAATATATCTAGAATCTAACCCTTTCCCAAGACCTACACTGCTTAGTGACTATCATTTCTTGTCTGATTCATGCAGCTGTTTCAATTACGCGCACTGCTGCTCAAACTTTCCCTCTGCAGTCTATTCTCACTGTATCTGCAAGAGTGATCCTAAAAAAGACCTAAGTCAGATCATCACACTTTTCAACACAAGCTCCTGAATAACTCAAATGTCACAGATTAAACATGATAGTCCTTACAATGTCCTGCAAAGATTGACTCAATCTGACACAAGATTGCCTCATCTCTGACATTCCTGGGGTTCTAACTCACTGTTTGCACTGCCTGAATGCACTATCCCAGTTATTGCCAGTCTGTTGCCTCTCACCACCTCCTCATCTTAACATAAGTATCGCACATTTTTCATTTCCCACCCACCATATTTTATCTTTTATCCACATGTAGTATATATATGTAATGTACAAATATAATATATATATGAAGATATAAAATCTGTATGTAAAGTATATTTATATATTAAATATAATTTTACTATAATTTCAAATGATTTTTAAAAAGATTTATCTATTAATGCATACATGAGCTGGGGTACAGGCCAGAGATGCAGGGGGTGAAAGGATTCACCAGAGACAAAGCAGAAACAGAACAGGCAGACTGACTGAAATACACTGCTGAGGGGAGCAGTGGGCAAGACAGGAGAGGTCTGCCTCACCATGTGTGTTACTCCCTGGCGGGCCGGGGATCGAACTCATGATGCAGAGGCTGTGAATTGCTTCATTGTGTGGTGCTTAACCCCTTGTGCTACCAGGGAGGCCCTCAAATGATTTTGATAAAACATTAGTCATTTATAAAATTAGTTATTTATAGAGTCAGATTTTTGTTTATTTTTTATATTCTACTAGATTATATTGTGGTAGATATTTTATGTTGCTTTGTTTAGACTTAAGATACTGCATGTGAAGGGCCTCCCCAGTGGCGCAGCAGTTGAACTCTGGGTTGTGAAGCTGCCTGCAGCCTCTGCAGTGCCCGTTCGATCCCTGGCCACCAGGTGAGGGTCTCACATGGCGCGCAGACCTCTCCTGCTGTGCTCACTGCTCCCCTCAGCAGTGTACTTCATCACTCTGCCTGTTCTGTTCCCCGCTCTGGCTCTGGTGAATTCTCTCACCCTCCCATGCTTCTGACTGTATCCAGTGCTTGTATAAATAAATAAATAAATATTTTTTTTTTAAAAAAGATACTGCATGTGAAAAAATAAGTGTTGAACACAATAATTGTTCAACACGTATTTGTTCCAGGAAAGAGAATAAGGCATTTCAAAATTCTTGAGGAAATATATATATATATATATTATATATATATTGAAGCATATATATATATATTAAAGCATATATATATATATGCTTCATAAAGTGACCCAGGACTAGACTGATTAGGTAGATTAAGGAAAGCAAATCAGTATCTGATTGTTTATTTTGTAGGTAACTTTGGGTCCTAAATAGTGAATATTTTATTTATAAGTCTGGTGGAAGACATGCTATGGGTCTTGAGACTAAGGAGAGAATATATTTTTCTTTTTCATTGAGAACTAGAGAACCTCCAGGATTGCCAGCAGCGTGGTTTTCTGGGGTTTTAGGAGAAGATGCATGTATGACTGGTCTCTGGCCGAGGCAGCAAGAGGCTGGCACATATGAATGTACATCTGTGCTTCAGCTGGGGGTGATGACAGTGGCAGGGGTATTAGAAACCAGCTTTCTTTGAATATATCTCATCACTTAGTTATTCAGGGAATGCAACCCTTACTTTATGCAGAAAGTATATCTTTTTTGAAGTCCCAAAGAAGGATGGTTCTGTATAGTTGGAGACTAATAACACAACCACTTCTGACTTGGCCAACCTGAGTGCTGTGAGAACAGTTTTGAATAGTTTCTTATGTGTGCTTGAGTTTATGTTCAATGTGTATGGTTTTACAGATCATTCCCTGTATTAGGACGGCTGGTAGGTAGCAGCTAAAATCCAGTTTATGCACTCTTGCCTGTCGTGTGCCCAGAAGGGACACCTGTTTCTAATTTCCACTAAGACCATGGTGGGCCACTAGACATGCATATGTAGGTATTTATATGCATGTACATATATATTCATGTGTTTATTAGCAGGAAGAAATGAGTTCTTATAAAGAAATAGTACGTGATCACCATGATTGAACAAAAATTCTCCCTTAACCTCTTACACCAAACCCAAGTTTCTAGATTATTACAGAGATGGTGCATGTGTTTGTAATAGCAATAGACAAGATGTGCCCATCAGGACTGCACGAGGGAACAGTGAAAGTGGAAGAACACAGGGCTATTATGTTTCTGAACTGACTTTCCAGATATTTTTCCTGCAAGCAATAGTGAATGACTGAAAATTTAGGTTGAGAACATTCTGACAGATTTGAGAAACTTCAGGAGGAATTATGCTGAAACTCTTGAGATAGGGAGCATGAGGACAATGCACAATTTAATTTGAATGTTAGTAGGGAAATGACCTCATTTTGAAAATTATAAAGCATGACAAATCAGGAACAGAAATTAGGTGATAAAAGAATGAAGAAATGAATTATTTATTAAAGATAGAGTGGGAATATAAACATACAAACAAATAGAAACTCATTGAATGGGTATGCAAATGTTGTTTTTCTGGTGAGGGAGAGGAATAATTGAATAGAAAAATCACTAACCAAACTGAACAAGAAAAGAATTGGATTCCTAAGGGTATAAAAGTGCCACTTACGAGGGAAAATGATAGATTAAAAGTTAACTGAAAACGAGAATCTTTTATTTGGAAAGTCAAATGTAAGAGACATCTTTAAAAATATGAAATACTAAAATTATCTTTTAAAAAAGATGAAAACCCAAATAAACCAGTATCAATGGAAAAAACTGAAATGGTGTTTTAAAAATGTTGGAAGTTTTTATGGCTGTGCAGCTATATCCCCTAAGACTTTGTACATGAGCAGCATAACACTAATTTCTAAATCTGACAGAGACCTTATGACATTAATTTTGCTGATCATTGCTCACATTTCTTAATTACTTGCCTTTTTTCAAGAACATGTTCTTAGTGTTTTCCATATATGAATTCAAATTTTCATAAACCATGACTTCATCTGGTGTCTGAAGATGGAGGAATATTATTATCCTCTATCTATCTATCTGTAGATAGAGGAAAGTGAAAAGCAAAGTGTATGAAATGGCATGACTAGAATTTGAGTCACATGTTAATGTCTGGCCTATAGCTTAATGCAATATTTCCTAGTGTGGTTCAGTCCATAAATGTTAGGATGATTTAATAATAATGCATGTATACCAAAAATTATTATGTAAGTGACCAAGGAAAAAGATCATTTACTATTTTGCTTTATGTCAAAAGTGCATTTAATAAATTTTAACATTTATTATTGATAAAACATACTTAAAACTATTTATAGACATATAAATATTTGTATTGGATATATTATTTTAACATTACATGCACACATACACACAGACTGAGGAATACTAATGTGAGAGCAATAAATGCAGGATCAATGTTGGAGTTTCTAGTGCTACTGTTTTTCTTTATATTTAATTTTATTTTTTTCTAGAAATGTTACTTATTACCAATAGATAAGTCCATTAAATAAAGGTTGTAAACACTGAAAGCAGGATTCAGTCATATTATTTGCTTATGACAAAGTATCCAGAACAACTGAATAAAATATTAAAAACTACAAGAGAGTTCAGTATATGCCCATCTATAAAATAAGTGTATAAACACCAATGGATTTTCACATGACTACAATATCTAATTATAAAATATGATATACAAATTACTAAGTAGAAGATATCCCCATTTGTGACAGCATGGACCTTGAGGGTATTATGCTCAGCAAAATAAGTCATATAGAGAAAGACAAGTAGCATACTATTTCACTCATGCATGGAGGATAACGAAACAAAGCAAAGACAAAAACAAAACAAACCCTTCTACTCTGACAATAGGATGTGATAACCAGAGGCAAAACAGGTAGGGTGATGGGGGAAACAGGTAAAGGGATTAATTGTATGATGGTGGATGGAAACTAGATGTCTGGGTGATCACAAGATAATATACACAGATATATATATATACATATGTGTGTTATATATATATATATTACTTAATAATCCTAAATACAGAAATGTTCATGATAGAGCTAAAAGAAATTATACTGCAGGCAGAGCAGGGTTTAGTGATGTCATAGGCTAACAGATAAATGGCTAAAGTTACATGATGCAAAAATTCCAGGCAAGTTTGCACAAATATTATTTTTTAATTTTCTTGTAATACCATTTTTATGATTTTATTGTTTGTATTTAAATAGCTAATATATCTGAAATATACATTTGTATATTGCATGAAATAGCACTTGAAAATTTGCTTTCTTGTGAATTGATAGCCCACTATATCGTATCATTTAATAAACAAATCAGCTGATTTTCACTGAATTTTTATTTAAATTTCTAGCTATTTTATATATACTTCTGGATATTGATATATTTAATCTCATTTAAATATATTACTTCCAACAACATGAGGAAGGTATAGACACATTATTCATTTAAAAAATTAGGAAACTTCTATGTAAAACAACTTGTATAAGACTACACAACTGGTAAGAGTCAGAGTTGAGATTCAGACATAGGCAGACTTGCTCCAGAATCTGGAATGTGTCATCATGCTTTATTGTCTCTTATACAAACAGCACTGCAGTGATGTTTTTTGCTTCATGTACGACTTTTTTTTTTAAGGAGGCAAATAGAAATGGAATTGATGATCATAACATCATAGGGTCAAAAGGTTTGCACATTTTTTGTTTTAATGTGTATCGCCATACTGCCTTTTATGGTGACTGTATCAATTTAATATTCCTTATGTGAGGTACAGGATGGAGAGAGAGAATGATGAGATTTTATGCTTACCATGCCCATACTTTGATTCTATATACATGCTATCATATTAATCTTCATATAAACACTAAGTGATAGGTATTTTTAAATACAGAAATTGAGACTGTAAATTTCATTAATGTACCAAGATTTGCATAATTAATAAATGGGAAAATGATTTGGACCTGACTTATTTAATTTAAAATTTATATTAACTCCATCATATGTTGTATTTTGGCATGCATATTGACTGCATGCCAGTATTAGGAGTACCTAATAATGAGGAATCTGAAAATTATTATTAATTTTACTCAAGTATACCCTAGAATAGCAAACATCAAGCCAAGAAATTTTGACCCTGGCTTCAGGAATTTTTTTAAAGACTCAGACCAGAGGAATTGCTATTGACCAAAGGTGATTGTTGTAAAAGTGAAAAGAGAAAACAAAAGAGTCATTCAGTGGAAACACACATGAGGAAATGCAGAAAACAACATGTTAGCATTTGAACTGCAACCATTGGATTCTTTTCAAGGAAAAAGCAACTTCAAGAAGAGAAGATATATCCTTGCAACCCAGTATCTCACTCCAATTGAAAGCAAAACTCAAGCAAACATCAGCATTAATAGGATTATTGTTATTTCAGTAAGGTTATGTGAGGTGATGTTTGCTTTAATTAAATGTCACAGTTAATTCATAACAGAGTAAGGCATTTAGATATTGTCATATAATAAATCTGAGCACTCCAAGAGACCAGCCTGGATCACCTGAGAAAACCTTTGTGGATTTTTAGTAGTCTTAGGACCACATTTTGAAACCTGCTCATTTTCCCTGGAAGCTCCATTTAGCATGTATAAAAAAGACTAGTTTCAGCGCGTGTACTCTGAATGTTACAAAGTACACATGTAAATTTACTCCGTGACATCAATATTTTGATGGGTTAACTTCAAATTTATAACTCAAAGTGATCTTTTTGTGAAACATATAAACTGTATGAAAAGTAAAAAAAAAAATTATAGAATTAAGTCATATGGATATTATAAGAAATGAAATCTTAGGGAAAAGGAAATCATCATCATTGGCAAAAATTGTCCATTTCTTTATATTTGTGTTTTTTTTAATCAGTTTTTTTTTTAAAGATTTATTTATTTATTTATATAAGCACTGGGTAAAGTCAGAAGCGCGGGAGGGTGAGAGAATTCACCAGAGCCAGAGCAGGGAACAGAACAGGCAGACCGACAAAACACACTGCTGAGGGGAGCAGCAGGTGGCAGGAGAGGTCTGCGCGCCATGTGGGACCCTCGCCTGGTAGCTGGGGATTGAACCGGCGCTGCAGAGGCTGTGGGCACCTTCGCAACCCAGTGCTCAACCGCTGCGTCACCATGGAGGCCCATTTCTTGATATTTTGATGTATTAAGATTGAAATGCCTAGAGAAAGAGCAGAAGAGATAGCAATATAGTAATATAGAATAAACTACTCTGTAAAGAGACCTTTTTCTATTCGAGAAGATTTATAAAATTCTTCAGTTCATAACCGGTTCATATGAACAATTAAACTTCTTGGGAGGTCAAAATAATTGAAACTAAACTGTACTGGTGTAATTATTGCCAAGATCTTGTAACTAAATAAAATGTCAATGCTCATTGTCTCTTTTTTTTTTTTTAATTTTTTTTTTTTTAATAGAGGCATGCTTTTATTTATTTATTTGTTTGTTTGTTTTGTTTATACATGCATTGGGTACAGTCAGAAGCACGGGAGGGTGGGAGAATTCACCAGAGCTAGAGCGGGGAGCAGAGCAGGCAGAAGGACCGAAGTACACTGCTGAGGGGAGCAGCGGGCTGCAGGAGAGGTCTGCGCGCCATGTGGGACCCTCCTCCGGTGGCCGGGGAGCAGCCGGGGATCGAACCGGCGCTGCAGAGGCCGCGGGCAGCTTCGCAACCCAGCGCTCAACCGCTGCGCCACAGGGGAGGCCCAATGCTCATTGTCTCTTAACATTGAGATTCTCACCACATGATTGAAACCAGGCTGACTGGGTACAGAGCACTTCAGTATCTGTGGTAATGGTCCATGTGGTGATGGTAAAATGAGTATACACAATATAGTAGCTTCACTCAGAGTGAAACATGCTGGGAAAAGTAGACATGGGAAGTGGAGAATGAGGGCTAAAATAATCTCCTATAAAGGACATCAAAATTCACTCTAAACATTACCAAGTTTTCTTGTTTAGTTCTTGATGTACATGGTTCGTTTCTCAATAAGTCAGGAGACATTTGATAAGTCATCATGAAAAAGTTTCAGACTACTATGCTGCTGGGGAAAGAAATCTCAAGCAAAATTTATATTTTCATAATGTACTCTTCTTGCTTGATGTGGTTTTGAGATGGCTAAACACCACAATAATTTATATATCACAAGAATATTTCTATTTACACAGAATGGAAATCCAGACAGTTAAATAAGTTTTGTTTTCAATTTGAATCTGTTTTGGGATTACTCAAATGGTATATCTAAGGGGCATAATGTAAATATTTTAATGCAATAACTTTCCTTTAAAAATGAGTTATTCCGGATGATGTCACTAATATTAGTACTAATATTAGTACACTAATATGTGTACTATAAAGCAACTAAACTAAGAGATAAAAACAGCTTGAAAACTAACCCTTGATAGCTGACTACAGAACTGAAGCACCAAAGCGGGTGGGGGTTGGGGGAGACATAAGAACAAAAAGAGAAGGAATCACGAAGGACTATGATCGTGGCGTATGGATGTATTGGTGGTGGGTGCATTACAGTGATAATACCTGATGGGGGTATTCCAATGTTACTTCAATTAAAAATAAATAAATATTATATGTATATATATATAAATAAATATATACATATATATAAATGAGTAAACTTATTTGAAATAATGTCTCTACCAAATTGCCAAATAAAATAAAACTCATTTGGAAGTTTTTATAACTATCTCTGGCTTGATCGAATCCAGTTATGTACCCATCTAATATATATATATTAAGAAATTTATATTTTAATAGGAAATGAAATACTCTGACACATAAAAAAATATAGGTGTGAAAACACAATTAATTAGATTAATATCATAAACAGTTATTGGGTTGCTGCAAGTGGATTTTACCCTTTGCAAACTTTTAATCAAAAAGGACAAAAACATTCATATAGCATTTTCTAAAATAAAATTTTAAGAAGAGCAGTAAATTGGTGGCAGAGTAAAGATACTGGACTCACCTCCTCCATAAATTCTCAGCTAGATTGCAGTGGAACAAAACCAATAACTACTGATGGAGAAATAGACAATTATGGAACACTCAAGGAGCAACATCTCTAGGAAAGGGGTATACAGTAGTAGTTGAATGAGTCAAATAGGTAGCCTGGGTGAACACAGGCAGACTGATGGCAGAGCAGTCCTTACGTGGTGGGCCCTGGCAGATTTTAGTGAGCCCCAGGGTGGGACCTGGCAGTGGCCCTGGCATGGCAATCTCCAGAAGACCCCAACAGCTCTAGGGTGGGAAACTGGAAGCAATTCCACCAGCAGTAGGCCTCAGAAGAACTCAAGCCCTAGGGCTCATTCTTGAAGCAGACTCACTACTGGTTGGCCCCAGCAGAGCCCCGTGAGCTCCAGGACAGGCCCTGGAAGTTATCCTACTGGCATTAGATCCTGGCAGACTCAAGGACTACAGGGGAGATCTTGGAAACAAACGTTATCATGGTAGGCTTGGCAGACCTCAGTGAGACCTGGTATGGGAACTACAAGCAAACAACCCCAGTAGGCATGGCAAGTAGTGGAGCAGGCCATGCTAGAGGCAACTGAAGGGTCTGATCCTCACTGACTGTGGTTCTGGGAGCAGAAAACACAAGGACACTGGAGAGATAATCTTGCGGATAGGAGTGAGATTGATTATCCCTTGCAAAGTAGACATGAGTGAAAACTTCAATGGGATTGATATTGAGGATATTCACGTTATACTGAACAGGAGGTGGGTGGAGTGAAGAACCTAGAGTTTGTGGTCTAATGTAGGAGACGCTAGTGGCAGGGCTGTCATCTCAGCCAGGGTTCTGGGTTCATTGCACAGTGATTAGGGAGTGTTCTTTAATACTTTTAATTATTGAAATAACTGATATCCTTCTTGTGACTAGTTATCTATTGGTTGTATAAATCTCATTTTCTAGAACAAGAGTCAGGAAACTTTCCGTAAAAGTACAGATAGTAAATATCTTATGGTTTTTGGCCATATTCTGTAAAAGTACAGATAATAAATATTTTATGATTTTTGGCCACATTCTACTTCACTCTTTTATTTATTTTTCTTATGTTTAATTGAACTTTTTATTTTGGAATATTTTAGAATTATAGAAAAATTAAAATTGCAAAGGTTGTACAGAGAGCTGTTGGATATCTTTCATGAAGTTTCTTTCATTGTTAACATTTTACACTTAGTTAGTTTTGACAAATCTTTTCATTCTTTTAAACATCCCTTTTATTAGTTTACGGGCTGCGCACACACAAAAAAGCCAGGGAGGAATGCTGGGCTTTTAACTGTCAAATCTGCTTTAGAAGAGGAATTGATGTGTACAGAATTTCCTATATTCTTTAATGGTCACAATTACTTTTTCTGTAGATTTTATAATTGCAGTCAATTTAGATATAAAGCCATTTATGATTCTCTTTTATTGAATATTTTGAATATATTTCTCCATGTTACTTTGCTTTGGCATTAATTTTGAAAAATCTGATTCCCATTTATTCTTTGCCCACTGTAGAGTTATTTCATCTCTCTTCTTAAAGTTTTGGTTATTTTAAAACTTTTCTTTTTAATCTAATAATATTACCAATATATGTCTCAGATGTGATTGTCTTGGGTTAATTTTTTCAGATAGATTGCAAGACCTTCTAGTATGTATATCCATTATTTTTAAATTTACACAAAGTTCTTTGGTTTATACTTTTAAATATTAGCTCTTTTCCAATGTCTTGTTTATCTTCACAGACACCACTTATATGAATATCATTCCTTCATTGCCTTTTATTTATTTACTTCTTTTAATCTTGCGACTATTTTCTTGGACGTTATTTAATTCATAATGCTATTATGCTTTCTTTTTTTTTTTTAAGATTTATTTATCCATGCATACAAGAACTGGGGTACAGGCCAGAGGTGCAGGGGTTGAGAGGATTCACCAGAGACAGACTGGGGAACAGAATAGGCAGACTGACTGAAATACACTGCTGAGGGGAGCAACAGGCGAGACAGGAGAGGTCTGCTGCACCATATGGGTAAATCCCTGGCCGGGAATCAAACTTGTGCTGTAGTGGCTGTGGATAGATTCACAGTGGCTGTGCTCCACACCTTGCACCACCAGGGAGGCCCTATTACACTTTCTTAAAATATCTAATTTATTATTACATGAACCCTTCACAGCCTACTACATGAAAATTAACTCCTCTCAATGAACTTCTCCAACTATTACTGATTTCTTTCTTTAGAGATCTAACTTTACAGACTATGCACTGGAACAAATACCTCAGTCTCTGCTTCATTAATCAACTCTCTTACTAACCTGCCATGGATCATGGCTCATCTTAGCATATGTCCATATCTCTTGCAAGATCTCAATTTAGTGGGAATCTTTTCCATAATCATGAAAGAAAATCTTAAGGCTTCTCCAAATATTATTCCCTTGATCCAGAAAAAGTAACAATGATCTTTCTTCAAATCTAAGACAACCTATATACTTTAATGTCAATATCAAGTTAGGATGGTATAGTTGGTGATAAGAGTTAAAAGTGAATAAACATGTTATTAAAAGTGATTGATTGTGCTTCAAGTCATTAAAATTGAAACAAAAAATTAGTTTTCTCATAGCATTAGAAGTGTTTCCTACTTCCTACACAAATTCTTAAGATCCTATGTAGATTGACATAAATTTCTGTACTCATAATCTGCGGCATAACAAAAAAATTATGAAGCAAGACCTTCATAGACTAATGAGTGGAGATATCTTAGACCCCACATCACATTAGATGTGATAGGAAAATAATTAAAACTGATCACTAAGCATCAAGTTGCCACATTATATTCTACTAAGGCCAAAGGAGCTTTCAACTATTAATTTCCCTACATGGCTTTCTTCTTTTCTTTTATTTATTCCATTAAAAAAAACTGATGCTCTTGATTAAAAGACTGTGTGAGAATCACATTATGCTGAATAATTTTCATGACATCATATTCATGTCATTAATTTCACACCCAAGTAACTAAAACAAAACTGTGTAAGACCTTTTATTTTTAACTTAATTTTTCAACACAAATTTTTTAAAAAGTGCCCATTTTTTGATGAAGTTAATAGTATGCCATACTGCCAGAACCAATAAGAAAAAAGTATCCTTTTCTATGACACAATTTTACTATTGGCAGCCAGAAATAACTTCACAAAGCAAATGATATTATTGTTTAAATATATACAGAAGGAACAGTTTAAAATTAATTATGCTAACACCAACATCGGTTTTTGGCCAGAATTTCTTAAATATCCAAACCAATGACACTAAATAAACCAATTTGAAAAGTCAGTTCATTCAATTATCTGAAAATACCCATTTCAATTAACTCTTTTGATGGGTCCGTCTTAAAGTAATTCCACCCTAAACTGTACCTTCTTTAGTTGCTTAGTGGTGATTTTATGATCAAGTAAGTTGATAAAAGCAACCTAGTCCAATACTTTCCTGGATAAAATAACACAGTCTATGTACTAAGCAGTGACACATCGGATATTTCTGGTGGAAAGAGGAGGAGGTAACTAAACAGTGCAGGTTTAACTTAAAGACAAAGATGTTTTTAAGGAAAATGCGATCACACAGTCACTTAATGCCCTTATTTCTGGCTTTATAATATGTATTGCTACTTCTGTCTAACAAGTTTATAAGGACAGAAACTTTTGATGTTAGCTTCTTCATATTTTCATTGTCATATGTCTCACATATTATGTAAAAATGACATTGGAGACAGTTCAGTGTTCATTATTTTAAATTCTTCCTTACACATTTCTTCAAAAAAGTTTGTACCTTTTTTTGCTTTATATTGTGGCATTAATCCAAGTTTTTGATATATTTTCTGATTCCTCCATTTTTTAAAAATTCATGCTGTGTGTGCTTCTGTGAATATATCCACATTAAAACATTTTTAGGAATTATATGGAATTCACAGTATATATATATATATATATATATAAATGAATGTTTGAATTTTTGGTACTTCATTTTGAAGAAGTTTTATAGAGTGGGGGGTTAAATAAACCTATTTTAACAGAATTAAAATAAGAATTATGTTTGATAAGAATTGATTTCTTTAACTTATTTCATTATTTATGATTTTTCTTTAATCTCTCTTTTAATTTTGTTGCTATTTGACTAATTTGAGATGATAGAACATCTTTTAAAATCCATCATGCTAAGTAATCTCATTCTTTGACATAGAAATTTCTGTTTCTGTCATCCATGCCATAATCCAGTATGGTATCATTTTTCCTGATTCAGAAGATAACTCTATTTCAATTAGAAGTATATTGTATTATACGTATATTTTAAAACATTCTTAAAGTCAGTTGTGACAATTTTTTATAAGAAAGTATTATAATAATTTTTATTTCATAATTAAAAATTTTCTGACCAATTGGATTTTAAAGCAATTGGGGTACAATATGTGACACAAATAACATATAAACTTTGTTAACCTTGAATGTTATACTTAAAGCTTTATCAAGCAATATTTAATTAGTAAGCTTATTACCTAAACTTTTATTATTTTACTGAATTTTAAAGTTATTTTTCCTTAAGATTATCAAATGGGTAAGCAGGTGATGTTTCTAAAATGTTACAAGACTTGTTCATTGAATCATTACTGCTAGACTTTGAAAAACTCAGTAAAAATATCAGCTAATTTCTTAGGTTAAAACTGATTAACACATATTTTTTTAATGTATTAGGTACCCTCGGTGTGCAGTCCACAAATTGCTTTTTAAAGATATTGGAATATTACCTTAATCTCATTTTAGAGATGAGGGAACTTATAAATGGCTAATAGTTGGTTCAATAAAGCTAGAATTTTAGTCAGGTTGACTCTCTTCAAGTGTACTGGCCAATAAAATATTGATGTTATCATGAAGTTGTACCAGGGCCTGTATACTACTTATATTTATGTACTTATTTTTATGTACAAGAACTGAGGTGTAGGTCAGAGGTGTGGGGAGTGAAAGGATTCATCAGAGACACAGTGGGGAGCAAAAACGGTGGATTTACTGAAACACACTGCTAAGGGGAACAGCCAGTGAGACAGGAGACATCTGCTGCACCATATGTGGGTTAGCTCCTGGTCTAGGATTGAATTCAGGCCATTGATGTGATAGCAAGATTTAACCCTTAAGCCACCAGGGAGGCCCACTTTTTTTTTTTTTAACACAGTAGGTACTCAGTGGGGTCTTAGATCAGTAAGATCACCTGGGATCAGAATGAAAACGTGTATTTTATTAAGGTAGTCAGATGACTGTTATGCATATTGAAGTTTGAGAAAACTCTCCTATACGGTTGTATAAATGACTTTATTTTAAAACTGGTAGGATTTTAAGAGATGATCGATAATTAGTCCATGGATCATCTTCCTTCTCTACCACACTCATTTCCCCTATCCAGTTTCAAAAAGAAAAGATGATTCCTTTTCATTTAGAGTAACATTTATATATATATTTTATACTCTTTTTTTATATTCTTTTCGAGTCAAAGGGTGTTGTCGGGGGAGAAGACCAATCTTTCTGGAAAAGTTTTCTCTCTTCCAATATATACCTTGGATTAATGAGAGTTAAGTCATTATTGCTTCAGATTCAATGCTATGGCATTCTCTTGTACGCAGAAAATATATTTTTTTTCTTTTTTTGGTTACAGTCTTTCTTATAATTATTAATACCTTTAATGTCAAGAACATACAGAGAGGACAGAGTCCCAGAGTTTCACTTTGTGTAACTTATTTTCAGAGAATTTTCAACACTACCTATATGGGGAGTCCTTGAGGTTAGAGCTGTGGAGCTGATACTTTTCTCTTTTTGAAACTATGGACTATATAGTCTCTCCTTCTTTTTCCCCATGTGTGGGCTCCAGGAAAAAATGGGATAAAACTTTAATCAGTAAATTGCACTGCTTGTTTTAAGCTTAGGAAAAAAAATACAGGCTCCAAACTATTGTTTAAAATGAGGCTTCTATTTCTATCTGAATTTCTAATTTTGTATTATATGGATAACTGAAAGTAGCCCATTTGTGAACTGTTAATTTTAATAAGCAGTACTATTCCCACCCATGTCACTATGGTACAATTCTTGGATATATATTTATTAAATTGAATATGGTTATAGGAAATGATTTTTTAAATTAGTGCCAAATGTAACAAAGCTGTACAAGGGGAAAAAAGTTGCTTCCTTAGTAATTTTTTCAATATATTTAGTTAATATTTCCAGAATAAACAGTAATTTTTAAAATTTAGTATCTTGGCCTCTTTAAAATCACATCATATTACATTTGATTTGATCCATTTGGTCATTTGAGACTTTACCTCCAAAAACTACAATTCTGACATAATTTCAGAGGTTTTTGGCCAAGTGAAATAGAAATAGAAAATCTAAAAGAAAATTGAAAGGTAAAAAAGACAAAGTAATTTTATAGGATAATATTTAAATGAGCAAAAGTCTTAAAGTCATTTAAAAGGACACAACTGAAACATTACAGATCAAGTTATATAATACAAATCTTAAAGATTGATTTTCAACAGATTTCTTATATTAGGTTTATGGAGACTTTACTGTAAGACCTTTTCAAATCCTAGTTCCTACTTGATGATTAATAGATTTATTTCACTATTTTGTCAGAAATATTTAGGTTCTATTAACAATATAGGTTGCCATGTTGCTGCCTATAAACTTTTGTGGTTTTGCTTCATTAAATAAATGAGCACAATGATATGTAGAGCAGAAATGCAGGTCCCACAAAATTGGATACAATAATGGAAGGAAGTTTCATTTTTATTTTAGAAGTACAACTGAGCCATGTGCCCTCTACTCCAATAAAGTCTTCAATCATGGGGTTTGGTAATAATTTTTTTAAAAGAACATTAACTGATTTTTTCCTGAGTACAAAAATATTTTAAATTGGCTTCTGTCAATAAGGAACATTTACAAAAGTATAAAGTAAGAGGAAATAAATATCACCTGCTATACTACTATATAAGGGGTGAGAAATATTACATATGGTTTAGATTTTAGTAATCATTTCTCCTTTTGGAATGATAGCCCATACATTCTTTTGTACTTTACCAGTGATTGATTGGTAATATAAAGTAGCTTGTTTTGTTTTGAAATGTGTCTTTTTAAAAATTAAAGTACATCAAGGTGCCCTGGAAGCCTAGGAGTTAAGTTTCAGCACTATCACACTATCACCCCTACAGTCTGAGTTCATCCCCAACCAGGTTGCTAAACCCACATGGCACAACAAACCTCTCCTGTGTCTCCCACTGCTCCCCTCAGCAGTGTATTTCAGTAGATCTGCCTGACCTGTTCCCCACTCTGTCTCTGGTAATCCTCACGCTCCCTGCCCACACCTCTAGCCTACACCCCAGCTCTTTAAAAAATTAAATTAAATTAAAGTATATCTGGAAAATTTAAAATAGAGATATAGTGTAATGTACATTAATGTAATGTGTCAAAGTTTTCAAATTATTTCTACTCCCTAGAGGTAACCAGAGTTTACAGTTTGATACATATCGGTAAATTTTCTTTTTGCATTTAATATGTGTGATAGGTGATACATAAAAAAAGTGCTTAATATAGCATAGTAAGGATGTAGCATCATTTTTAAACATCAATTGATAAACTAATGTTAGGTTATTTCCAAATGTTCCTTATTTGTAGCATGCTGCAGTGAATATACATGGAATATATATGGAAACTTAAAATATACTTTAAGCACTTTCTCAGGCATTCTTAGGGAAGGAATTTTTTTTAATAGGTAAGGATGTATTACTTCTTGCCAAGTGTTTTTTGTATTTTGATAAATTTTCTCTAAAACATTCCTGGTGATTTCATTTACATACCATGTTTGACAACATTTGATCCCTTGTACATATAGATGTCATGAACACTTTTTGTTTTTGCCAATATCATAGAAAAATTGAATTTCATTTTTATTTTAATTTGTAGGGTTGTTGTGATTTATTAGTGAGTTTTCACATCTTTCATATATTTATTAAAAATTGCAGTTTTCCATTGGGGAAATGTCTATTCATTAACCCAATTTTCTCTTTTTTTGTTTTTTTACTGATATATAAAATAATTATTTATATTAAAATATATGTTTAAAATATTTCCGTTCACATTTTTCTGTTCTAAGGCTGTTTATGGCATCTTCATATGTGTACATTTAATTTTTGTAGTATGTTTTAAAAGAGCTATTTTTTTAAATAATAGTCATAGCTTATATCTGCAAAACATTTACCATGTACCAGGATATATTCTGAATACTTTACAATATTGATACTTTAAGCATTCATTATAACCAGATGAGTTTCTATAGTTATGCTTTTATCATTGTCAGTATAAGAATTGAGAAAAGTGAGGCAGAATAGATGAATGTTTTTATTGAATGCGTTCATGTACATGACTAGAAAACAACAAAACTAGGGCGTGAAGCTGAGCTGTTGGAGTCATAGCTTGTCCCATTACTCTCTTTGTTATATATATCATCATTCAGGAAATAAGTCTAAAGCCCTATTTATTGTTAGGATGGTGGGGCTTTTTAGGACGATCAAATGATATGGTATGCTATGTTTACCTTTATGTTAGCTGTGTACGTTGAGATATCCATAGAAGACCTTCTCTCCAGCAAATTCCCCTTGACTTCCCATTTTGCCACTTGTCATATGCAATCATTAAATCAATGCTTCTTTTCACTTTCATGGTTCTCAATATTACCAAAAAAGTTAGCTAATTAAACGCATTATAATAAGGACAATGCTCTAAATATTTAGTCATGTTTTATCAGCAAGATGGTAGAATAGAAAGTTCTAGCCCTTGTTCCCCTCATAGAAATGATGATTTAACAATGACATATGGCCCCAAATACCATTATGAGGATTACAGAATCCAGTTAAAATTTGCAATAGTGCAAGTAAGCACAAACAGGAAACAGCTCCATTGAAATGAGTAAGAAAAGCAATTTCATTTTACCTACATCAATGCCTCTCCTAAGCCTGGACATTTCAGTGCTGGAAGAAAACATTGCAGTACACAACTTGTCCCTAAGCATGAAAGCAAAAAAGGGAGCATAATTCCAACATTCTAGATATTTGAAAGACTGCTCGTGGAAGTGCCTCCTGTCTCAGCTCACTTAGAACACCACCACTGTCTCCAGGTACCTAAATCATACTCTGGTTCCATCATTTTCCCAAAGAAAATATACAGATGATGAACAGGCACAAGAAAATATGCTCAACATAACTAATCAGGGAAATGCAAATCAAAACCCCAATGAAGTAAAACCTCACACTTGTTAGAATATCTATTATCAAAAAAGACAAAAAAAAAACCCAAAACATTATAATCTATGTATTATGCCTCTATAAAAATTTAAAAAGGAAAATGTAGAATATATATATTGGATGTATGCACATACAAGAAAATACTAATCAGTCATAAAAAGAAGAAATTCTGCCATATTCTACAATATGGATGAAACTTAAGGACACTATAACAGTGAAATAATCCACCTGCAGACAAATACTGCAATATTCCACTTTATGAGGTATCAAAAACAGTTATAGAAATAGAAAGAAGAATGGTGACTGCCATCGGCTTAGAAGAGGAGAAAATGGGAGAATTGCTGTTCCATTGATTTAATTTTCAGTTATGCAAGATGGAAAACTAGTTCTAGAGATCTACTGTAGAAATTGTGCTTAGAGTTTCTGTACTGTACACAAAATTTGTTCAGAGGGTAGACCTCATGCTGTATGATTTTTTTTTAATCATAATAAAAAGACATATTACATATTACTTTTGGTGTGCATTGCAGGTATGTTCTGCAAAACAAGAATCTATTTAAAGAGTAGGTAGAAGGAACATGAGGAAACTGAGAGACTTGGAGACTTAGGAAGCTCACTGTGCACAGCAATAAATGTGAGAACTATAACATTCGATAGTAAACTCTGGAGATGACAGTCACTTCTGTCTAGTGTTTCCTCACAGGAGTTCCCTCTTAATTCCTACAAAATGCAGTGAAGTGCATGAACTCCCCTCTTACATGGTTCAGTGTGGTCAGTCTAGACAAATCAGGGTTACACAATTTATTCACATCACTGTACATGTCTTATTTATCAAATAAAATAATCATCAAATTTCCTCTATTTTATAACATATGTACAGGTAATTTGTGTAAGTTTATTTCAGCTATGTTAACAGCTTGAAGTGTTTGAAGTTTGAAGTAATGTGTTAATTTGCCTAAAATAATGACATTTATTAACACTTTAAGTAACTATAATTTATGTAACTATGTAAACGTATATTTATAACCTCATTTGCCTTGGACACTAAAATATAAAATACAGTTTTCTCTCGGTTTTTGCCCATGTATTTTAATTTAGTTGAAAGTGCATTATAAATGATAAAATGTCAAAGCATTTATCATTCTACAACTTTTGTTCTTTTGTTTCAAATACTTTTGTCAGTATAGGCTGATGTATAGATCAGCATTTGCCTTCAAAGAATCATTAAGTACTTCATCGTATTTTATATAGCTCCAGAAATTGTTTGGAAAGATATTATTATGCCATCTGACATAACATTTTTAAATAGATAACCAAATAGTTGAAAAAATGAAGTTTTTCCAACCCATTCAATCTGATTTCAATATGTGGGTGAAGCAGACTGTATGAACTCAGAGAATTAAAGGATTGTATGCTTAATTTAAAAACCTTAACAACTGACTTGCTATCAAAAAACTGGATAGTTATCAATGTATTTCAAAATGGTGAGACGTCTATTCAGCAGAAGTTTATCTGGTGATATCAAATTGTGGATTTTCTTATCTTTGCCACAAGAAGAAAAGAAATATGAAAATATTACAAATGTAGAGAATATCTAACATAATGTACTACAATATTACTTATGTGCTTAATCCTAATTTTGTAGGAATTTTTACAAATTTAATATACTATTATATTACTAAAACATATAATTTTTTGTACTTACATTGGATGGCAATATAAGTAGCAATATTGCTAGGACTTTTACAAATTTAATTTACTATTATATTGCTAAAATATGTAATTTTTTGCTATTTATATTGGATGGCAATATAAGTAGCAATATTTGCTTCTTATATTAGCAAAGAGTAAAAAAACTATGAGACTCATAATTTTTAAAGTCTCAACAATCCCCTAGAATCTAGCAAAATGATGCAGTTTCTTCATCTACATTTTTCACTCTACATGTGTTTGTTTCACTGTACTTTTTTTTTTTTAAGATTTATTTATTTATTTATATAAGCACTGGGTACAGTCAGAGGCTCGGGAGGGTGAGAGAATTCACCAGAGACAGAGCTGAGAGTAGAACAGGCAGACTGACGAAGTACACTGCTGAGGGGAGCAGCGGGCAGCAGGAGAGGTCTGCGCGCCATGTGGGACCCTCGCCCGGTGGCCGGGGATCATGGTTGGGGATCGAACCGGCGCTGCAGAGGCTGCAGGCAGCTTCACACCCAGAGCTCAACCTTTGTGCAACCAGGGAGGCCCCTCACTGTACATTTTTATAATTGTTTGTGACCTTTGCACAC
Organism: Talpa europaea; assembly: GCF_964194135.1. Classification (NCBI taxonomy): domain Eukaryota; kingdom Metazoa; phylum Chordata; class Mammalia; order Eulipotyphla; family Talpidae; genus Talpa; species Talpa europaea. Next base: position 31,461,177 of record NC_140071.1, read on the forward strand.
GGACAGTGTATTATCTCAAAAGTTCCTTCCCTCTGGGATTGGTTAGTTGTAGTTATTTTTGTTTGCTAGTATTTTGCTGGTAGTTAGGTTTTTGCTTTTTTAGTGCTGTTCTCAAAAACGGGTTTAATTTTGGAAAATTGAAGAGGGTTAGGAAAGAATAGAGAGTACTGAACCATGCCCATCTTCATCTGCATTTAAAATCATGTATGAGAACATGTGCATATTATTTTTACATAAACGTACACACAGAAAGGACTTTATGTGATCATGCCATCTAATATGTGAATACATATTTATAAACATAAAACACATATGTACTCTCTATAGGCTCTGGCCCTGATATTTCAGCTTTGGAATGCACGCTTACCAGGATTAGAATTATACTGGACCACCCACAAAAGCAAGGCCACCCAGGGGAAAATTCGAGACCTGGACAGCAGAGCTGCCAGGCTTGCCGCGTGAGAACAGCTGGCCATCCCAGCACCTGCTGCCCAGCTCCAGACAGCTGAGGCTGAGGCCATGCGGGCCCAGCTGCTTTTAGGACGGGCACACACAAAGACCACTGCTGCTTGGGCATTTGTCAATGCTGGCTATATTTGGTAGAGGAAGTTTGGCAGGGAGATGTGTGGTCTACCAACTAAAATTTAGGCTGATTAGTCACAAACCAGAATCATAAAATCATAGGGCTGGAAGGAATTTCCAATGAAGGAGGTCTCAAACTTTGGTGTGAATTAGAATAACACTGGGAGCTTCCTGAAAAGGCTGATTCCAGATCCCATACCTGAGAGTCCAATTCAGTGGATCTGTGACTGCAGTTATGTGTAATTTGCAGTTTTAAATTAACCCTTGAGGTAAATATACATAATATAATTATATAATATAGATGAACTAATGTTTTAATTCTAAGAATTCAAAAATATCACAGGTCTGACTTATCCATCACTTAAGGTCCTTGTTAAAAATAAAAGTACCAGATCTTGTCTTTTAGACTCATAATTTAGGGAGTGTGTGAATCGACATAAAATTGGGAATTCACCACTTGCTAGGCTGACAAATATCTGAGGTATCATCAAAAGTGACTTTTTATATTTTTTACTGGTTAAATGAACAGCATAAGCCTTACCATAAAGGAAAAAAAATATTCATACATTTAAACTCCTGTCTTTTTCGTTTGGAATGTAAACTAACAGCCTGATGAAATTGTGGTGATAAAGGTGTTAACTTCATGCATACTTCTTTTTACTAAGTAAATCAAAAGCTTTAAGATCTGAAATGGAAACATGTTCTCATAACATAATTTAAGATGTGGAAAATCAAGCTGCTCTATTAATTACTGCTACATCAGCTATCCTGTGTGGCACAAAGGGCAACACAAACAACTTGCACTAGTTTCCCCATCAAGGTGGGAGAACAGCCAAGTTGTACCTCCTCATACTTTCAGCAGCTGGGCAGGCTGAGCATGAGTAGTTCTGGGAAAATTATGTGTATATTCTTCACTTCTCTCTGAGGATTTTACCCAGATCTTCAGGATATCTGTGAACCACCTAACCTTATATTCACATTAAGTTTTTTTTTTTTTTTTTTAGAGAAGAGGTTCATGGCTTTCATTAGAATTTCAAAAAGTGAAGACATAAGACCTACTTCAGCTAATGAGCTGGACTTTGTCATCTCCCAAGACCATACTTTGTCAAATAGGAATGAGGAAAAACTAGACATAAATTCCGTCATAGTAAATATAAGCTCATCCAGAAAAGAAATGGTGAAAATCTTCAAGCTGTAATAGTGGGTTTTTTTTTTTCCTGTGAGGCAAGTAAAATATATCAGTCAATTCAAAAATACTTTTTAGATTTTTAAAAATATTTTAAATGGAGTATGTGTATACCTTAGCAAGATTTGAGGCTTGTGCAGTTAGTAAATTCCTTCTCATAAATTTCTCTCCACCTATACCCTATGCATTTGACTCTCTTACTTGATGTAGTTGGAAATGATCTACTCTTTCATATAAAAATATATGCCCTCCCACATACACACACACACACACACACACAGTGACAAGACCATGCACGTACATTTTGAAGATTCCATTTTTTTTTTTTTACCTTCATTTTATTGCTGCTATGTTAGAATTTTTTCAGGTTCTTGCTCTGGGCGGAATGGCAGAATGGCAGAATGGAAGCTCTGAAATCAGCTAGGTCTGAACTGGATTTTAAATGTTCCTGCCTTGTAGAGATGTGGAGTAATTGACCTTTATGTTTCTTTAGCCCTTGAGTGATTGTCATGCTGTTTGAAAAGAAAGGTGGAGGAGAGGAGCTTGCACATAACTGGAAGAGGGAGAGAATTTCTTTAGGGCTGAAAGCCATTTAGGAATGTTATCACCTTGCTAAATTGCCCAAATATACATTTGCAGATTCATTAGTGAGAAATATTTCAAAATTGTTGACATACTTTTTTGATTCTGAAACCAGAACCTGGATATTTTTATGTTGCTTTCAAGACTTTCTCCAATTTATCAAATCATGTATTTAAAGTAAAGGTCATTTTCATTTATTGCATGCACAGTCTTGAATCTTTGAAAAATTTGCACAACAAGATACTTCATTTTTGTCAAAGTTCCTCAAGATAAAACAGAGATTGGCTAATCATCATTTAGGAGAATTGGCAGCAAGTTTATGGCTTCTGAACAACTTTCTTCCCACTTTCCCCACATGGTACAGATAGATAGATTAGATAGATAGATGGATAGCTTGCTAGCTAGATAGCTAGCTAGATAGATAGATGGTCTTTCTCCTTAATTCTTGGCACAGAGTTCCTGAAATCCTCAGAATCTCTTGGGTGGTAGGAGTGTCTTTTGTTTTGCACAAAGTCAACCAAAAGATTGAAATATTAAAGAGTTGTAACTTTAAAAAAAACACTTATTTATTCATGCATACAAGAACCGGGGTACAGGTCAGATGTGTGGGAGGGTGAGAGGATTCACCAGAGACAGAGTGGGGAACAGAACAGGCAGGCTGACTGAAATGCACAGCTGAGGGGAGCAGTGGGTGAGACAGGAGAGGTCTGCCACACCACGTGGGTATCTCACAGGCTGGCCAGGATAGAACCTGTACAGCAGAGGCTGCAAACAGCTTCACAGTGCTGTGCTGAACCACCTGTGCCACCAGGGGAAGCTCTGGAACTTTTAACCTTATCTGCTGACTGACCTGTGAGGAAGAGAAAGGGACTGGAGTTGCAATTCAATTATATGGCCAATCACTTCATGCATTTGTTATATAAGCTGATATAAAATCCTTGAAACAATAAAGGGCTGGGAGACTGGGTTGGTGACCATAGATATGTCATGCCAGAAGATAACATGTTGACTCTGTCCCTCCCTCCCAATGTTTGCCCTAAGCATGCTTTCAATTGGCTGTGACTGAGTTCTAGCCTTTATAATTAAACTGTAATCATAAATATAGTAATTTCTTTATTTCTGTGTAGTTGTTTCAGTAAATTATCAAACTTAAAAGGCAATCATGGGAACCCCCCCTCAAATTTGTAATTCACTGATCAAAAGTTTGAGTAGTTCTTGGACCTTGCAGTTGGCATCTGAGGGGATCTTACTCATGTGGGATAAAGCCCTTAAACCTGCACAGTCTGACACTACCTCCAGGTGGATGGTGTCATAACTGAATTAAATTGAATTGTTGGACACTCACTGGTATTGAAGAAATGATATGTGAGTTCATGCACTACTATTTGGAAATATCAAAAGAAGGCAGTCAAAAAAAACTACGTCTGTAGTTTAGTGACACTTTCCTACTAACACCAGCCCTCCCTACCATGAGGACTCTCTAGTTTTTTACTTTCTTGAGTTCTGACCATGGAATGATCCTCTAGGTCTGTGGGTCTAGAAAGAGGTTTTGTAATATGAATTTACTAGCCAAGGAAATTTTTGTTTAAGAGCTATATCATCAAAGTAAAGTATTGATCATCAAAGTAAACTTGATAAAATCAAGTTATCATAGACATATGTAAAATTGAATAATTCTTTTAAGTGAGGTTAAACCAATGAGTGGTAATAGGAAAAAAAACTGTAAAGAATGATTAATTGGATTGGTCTTTGAAGAACTGAGGCAATTAACAGCATCTATAGAGATACAGAAAAGCCCTTAACCTCCAATGTGCGGAAAAATTTCTCACCTATGTAAGACTAAGTCAAATGATTTGGAAGAAACATGTCAAGAATGACAGTTTATGAAAAGAGTAGATCCATCCAGGATACTGTTTGTTTTCTTTGGTATATCCTATTGTTCAGTATGGTACATATTCTATTCTTTAAATGTTTTGTTGAAAAAAGAATAATTTTTCTTTAAAAAAGACTTCTGTAGGACCCTCCTTGGTGGCACAAGGTGTTAAGCACAGCACTGTGAATCTATCTGCAGCCTCTGCAGCACAAGTTCGATCCCCAGTCGGCCAGATCTGAGATACCCACATGGAGCAGCAGATCTCTCCTGTCTTACCTGCTGCTCCACTCAGCAGTGTATTTCAGTCAGTCTGCCTGTTCTTTTTTTTTAAATTTATTTATTTATACAAGCACTGGGTACAGTCAGAAACGTAAGTGGGTGAGAGCATTCACCAGAGCCAGAGCAGGAAGCAGAACAGGCAGACTGATGAAATACACTGCTGAGGGGCGCAGCAGGTGCGGCAGGAGAGGTCTGCGTGCCATGTGGGACCCTCGCCGGTGGCTGGGAATCAAACCGGTGCTGCAGCGGCTGCGGGCAGCTTTGCAGCCCAGCACTCAACCACTGTGCCACCAGGGATGCCCAGTCTGCTTGTTCTGTTCCCCACTCTGTCTCTGGGGAATCCTCTCACAGCCCACACTTCTGGCCTATACCCCATTTCTTGCATGCATAAAATGAATAAATCTTTAAAAACAAAGAAAAGACTTCTGTAGTTTGTACTATACTGGTAACAGCAATTAAATGGCAAAAATAAAAGACATAGTTCTGGTCTTCATCTAATTTTTGGTTTGGGGTAGAGGGAAAAAATACTGTAATAAAATTACAGATAATAAAAAATTAAGACTGTTATAAGTGCTAGAAAGACAGATATAAGAGCACACAATGAGAGAACACCAAGAAAGAAGTTGGTAGGAGGAAATGGCTTCGTCTGGAAGACTTCGCTAAGGAAATGAGTGAGCCACATGAATGAGTTTGGACTTGTGTGCAAATGTGAGAAAGCAGGGATTATGGTAAGAAGGACCATGGGTCAATATGATGTCAGAGAAGGAAGAAAGTCAAAATTTTATAGAGCAAATCATTGTGTTAAGACTAGTAAGGAGTTTAATAGTAGGGGTTGGTCATATGAAAAAATGCATGTTTTGAAATGATTTTTTTTAAAGATTTATTTATTTATTTATACAAGCACTGGGTACAATCAGAAGTGTGGGAGGGTGAGAGAATTCACCAGGGTCAGAGCGGAGAGCAGAGCAGGCAGACTGACGAAGTACACTGCTGAGGGGAGCAGCGGGCGGCAGGAGAGCGCCATGTGGGACCCTCCTCCGGTGGCCGGGGATTGACCAGGCACTGCAGAGGCTGCGGGCAGCTTTGCAACCCAGCGCTCAACCGCTGGCCTTCGAGGAGGCCCTTGAAATGATTTCTGAAGGGTTTATGATCTAAGATCAGTGATTTAATCTTAGAATAATTTTTCTTGATCTTTATAATGAAGATACTAATACTTCCTTTTTGTGCTATTGTGAACACTCACAGGTAATAGATGTACATGATGTGTGATACATAATAGGCCCAGAATAAATGGTAGCTTTTTATTATCTGTTATTATTGGGGAAGTATAAGGATAGAATGGAATCACAAATGTCATGTTCTTGAAAATGAAATTTTACACATATATATTTAAACATCCCCCTCCCCCTTACTGCACAGCATAGAACTCTGAGTCAAGAAATATGTACCACATCTTCTTGAGCTAGCTATTTATTTTTCATTGTGCAAAAATGAAACATGTAAGAATTATATAAAATAAAATGAAAAATAAAAGTATTAAAAAAGAAAAGAAGAAATGTGTGTGTGTGTGTCTGTGTATATACACATACTATACATACATATATGCTGGAACTCTGATAGTGACTCTCACTCTTTAAGGTCCACTCTGTCATGTTGGAATAATAGTACCTAGCATACCTGCTTTAGAATCATTGAGAAGCTCAAGTACTATAGTATTTCTGAAAGTCACATAACCTGGAGACCTCTATAGAAATATGTGGTGTTTTCATTTTCTTGACCTCCTCTTGAAAGTGGTAACTGTTTCAGTTTAACTCTGACAGTAAAGCTATCAATCACTGTGAATTTCTTCCCACTTTCATTACTTACAAATTCATCAATAAAGAGATTTCAAACTCTTGGTTAAAGTTTCCCACACCTGGGTAAAGCTGTCAAACTGTCACCTTTGTTTCTCACCTCTGAACTTTTCTGGCCTGTAGTACAAATAAATCATTTTTTTGAGACCTGAATGTCCATCAGGAGAGACCATAGTTTTCATTTTCTCAGCTCGTGTACTAAATTGAATCACACCTAAGTCCTTATTTTTAATCTCTTTGCTTGGGTTTCTGATCATTTCTCTGGGCTGATATAATCTCTTCCTTAATTGAGTTATTGGGAGAGGATTTCACAGTGGAGCCTAACCTTTCTCTAGTTTGATTTTCTTTAAAATTTTTTAAATTCTTATTTTAGGTCAAAACTTAATATGATGGCCATATCTCATTTACTTGAGAATAATTTATGTTTTAGGTTTATTGATCACTTGTATTTAACTATATCTTTTTTTATGTAAAGCTTTCATTTTTTTAATGAAGTTAAGAAAACACATAGACACATCAAATTTTTATGTGCAGCAAAGATGCAGATATGTTTGAATTAGAATTAGAATCAGGAAGACTCTGTTATATCAGTGTCCTCTAAAGTGGAAGGTGACATGCTGTATTTTGAAAATGTAAAAAACAGAGTAGTAAAGGGGAAAGTGATTTACTTTGTGTTATCTTCCCTGAAGTCTTACTATGCAAATACAAATTTTTGGTGAAGTATTGCATAACTTTTAGAATATAAAAGTATATATAGAAAACTTCTATTATAGGATCTCCCTGGTAGCGCAGGCGGTTGAGCGCAGCACTGTGAAGCTATCTGCAGCCTCTGCAGTGCCAGTTCTATCCCCGCCGGCCTCAGAGCAACCCACATGGCAAGCAGACCTCTCGTCTCCCCCGCTGCTGCCCTCAGCAGTGTATTTCTTCAGTCTGCCTGTTCTGTTCCCTGCTCTGTCTCTGGTGAATCCTCTCACCCTCCCACGCATCTGGACTGTACCCCTACTCTTGTAAAAATAAAATAAATCTTTAAAAGAAAAAAAAGAAAACTCATTATAATTGGGATTAAAACATAAGTCGAAGAAACAAGGACATCGGCTTACTATTTATTTACTCTTTTTGCTGGAAAGGAATCATCCAGAAATTTGTTGCCATTTTATTGTTGGGACTCATCAGGTTATTCTGTATATTCATTAAACACTTTGGAGAGAGGAGAGACTATGATTTGAAAACATTAGAGAGTAAAATATTCTTTGTTAAAGACAATTGAAGATGATGAATTTCCTACATAAGTACATGAATTTCCTAAAATAACTCAGATTTATTGAAGGTAATATTAAACTTCACCACCTTTTTGTGCTAAATTCTTGTTACTCTGTGAACTTGTAATTAGCACAGTAGAATCAGTGCATGTAATACTGTAGGTTTCGATTTCAATGACTAATTATTTTTGTAGTGATAGAGGCAATTAACTAGGAATCTTGTAATCCTTCTTTTTACTGGAAAGGAGACTGTTTTTACTGGGCATAAGAATCAAAACTGGAGTTGGCCCCTTCACCCTTTAGTTATCTATTCTTCATGGTTACAATTGCCTCCAATTGGATAAATAAAAAAATAGCTAACGTGACAAATTTTCACTTTGTACGAGACACCATGCTATATGTTTAACATTTAGCCCTAACAATAATTCTTTGAGATTGGTGTTATTTTTAGTTTTATTTATATTAATAGAACCCTGGAATTATGGAGTTTAAATAAATACATTTCTGAGAATCACAGCTAGGAAATGGTGGAGCTGGAATTCAGACCCAGGTCTTGGGTGCCAGGAAAATTAAATTGAGGCAAGAATGACATAATGGGTCAAAGGAAGCCACCAATAACTAAAATAGCAAACAAGAAAGAGACTTGAAGCCTGACTGTTCTGGAAAACAAAACAAAATAATAAAAAAAAATTAAAACCTTGAGTATTTTACATGGGATAGGAATTTCATTTTTATAATAGGTCTACTTATTTTATATAATAGAAGACTCACTGAACAGCAGTAAAAGGATATTAGAGAAATCCAGAGCCATGTATTTAGAGTTTGACACACAGCAATGCCTAATCATGGGAGACCATAGAATGTCTTGTTTTGAAGTTTATGAAGGAAATAGAAGATAATTCTCTGGATTGGAAATTGTGAAGTTTCATGTGATGATAAGGTGCCTTCCTATTCTATGATTTCCACTGAAAACCAATCACAGAAATGGTCTAATAAACTTTACAAAGGCAGCTGCATGGACTAGAACTTTTGGTCTTGAATATGAAGCTGTGAATATTCGACAAGAAGATTTAACGAAGGCAATAAATAATGGCATATGAGAGAAATAGAAAGTTACCAGTAACTAAAATAAACACTTAGAGGATAACCACACCGTGTAGTGTTGGTGAGAACTTGAGAACCCTCCAAACATACAATAATGAACAGCCCACCATAGTGCTGTATAAACTTTTCCATGAATAAAAGCCATGCTTCATGAATTCTGTTCCATAAGTAGAAATTAGACCTTGGACTGTCTCCCTTGCCTCCCATTAGACAGATGGAATATTGGAACTCTTGATCCAAAGTAGAGGTATACTTAGGAAATATCTTCCTTTAGAAGTATAAATGAATGAATGCAGTCAACAATTTTAAAGGAATGCTTTCAATTAATGAAACTATTTCTGGGGAAATTTGTGCAAGCTTTCCGAAATTTAAATGTTAATACTATTTTAATAGGCAGCTTAGATTTATCTAAGTTTCATCTATAGGAAATTCAAGAATTCTAAGAAATCAATTTATGTGTTTATAACGACTTATAGAAATCTTTGATTTCCACAACTAATAAGTTTTTACTTGTAGTATTTGGAAAATTACAAGAGAAGTTCTTCTATTACAGAAGAAATAGTGAACTGAGAAACAGGAAGTGTTTGTTTCAGGTTGGAACTTTGTCTACTGATTTTGACATGTGGCAATGGGTGAACTATGTCATTTCTTGGGACTAATTCCTCATCTATGACAAAGTGAGAGTGTATTATTAAATCATCTGTGAGGCAATGTTTTGTCTTGAGATTTTATAAAATTCTCCAGTGTAATTCATTGGTTGAAAATTAATGATTTGCCTAGATGTGCTTTCTTTTTGAATAAAAGAATATTGTTATCACAAAGAAAAGAATAATCATTTTGAATTTCTCACGTAGTAAATTCAAGTAGCAAATTCCCATTAATTGTTCCTGGTGACTCTGTTTGTTCCTAAGGATGAAAGTGACAACCGTCACAGAGAGATCGTTTTGGCACATTTAACCAGCAGCTCTGCTGGTGTTCTTTTTGCAAATTCACATTATTAGGAACATCTATTCAGACTATCAGATATTAGTGTTTAACCCTGTAGAAAGAAAAGACAGGGCTCCCTGGGGGCCTAGGGATGAAGTCTCAGCACTGTCACCACTACAGCCCAAGTTCCATCCCCAGCTAGGGCGCTAACCCACATGGCGCAGCAGACCTTTTCGGTCTCACCTGCTGCTCCCTTCAGCAATGTATTTCAGTACATCTGCCAGTTCTGCTCCCCACTCTGTCTCTAGTGAATCTTCTCAGCTGCACGAACACTGTCAATCATTTCAGTTCCAAATGGAAAATAAAATGGAAAGTACATTGAGTAGGTTACTGAGTAAAGCTAGCTTAGTGCATTCATGTAAACAAGCAACAACTGAGCAACTGCTCTTTTCCTATTCCTTCTACATCACTGATTCTCAATGCAACTGTACATTGTTATTACTTAGGGAACTTTAAAAAATATCCTTATCTTCCAGACTGTACTCCATAAATCTGAATTCTTAGTCGTGGGGTCTAAGCACTGCTATTTTATATTCTTTAATTCTATACATGACTTCATTGTATCAAATTATTAAACAACCACTACTATTCATAATAGAATTGCTTCTGTAGGTGAAACTCTTATGAGTTTCAAAGTGGACTTGATATCAGAGAAGTAAAAAGCTGTAGGAAGATTAAAAATTGCCTTTTGCAAAATGCAAATTTTGTCTTTTAAAATGCACACCTGTGTCTATGCAGGTGCCTCTTTTTCTTAATAAAATTTCCTTTCAAAAATGCAAAAAAAAACCCCAAAAAACAAAAGTTGCTTTTTGACTACTAGAGGGTGGGATGAGGACCAAAGGGGAAGGGGGCCCTTTGGTCTAAGGTGAAGGACTTTGGGTGCTTTTATTGTGGGTGTGGTGTGAAACTATTCCCCTAAATCACATGTAGTATTGTAAAATCATGGTAGGTTAAAAAAAAATTGCCTTTTTATTTCAAGACTATGGTAATCCAAAGCATTCATCTACAAAATTACATATTAGTTGCTACATTTTCACATAATTATTCCATTCACAATGTTTTTCCTTTATGCATTTTTCTTCTATATTGTAATGAATAATTATAGATCTTAGCTATATATATGTAAAAATATGTATGTATATGTATATATATAATTTTCTTCTCACTCACTCACTATTCTTTTTTGTCCTCATATCTACTTAAGTATCAAAGTTCTAGGCATGACCACTGGGTTGGTTGAGTTTAGATCAAAGGGCCACCCCTTGCTATAGTGGGTAGGAGATGTAAGATGAATTCCCTTTTTTATTTAAAAAATAAGCCACCACCTCCTTGGTGGTGCAGGTGGTTGAGCACCTCACTGTGAAGCTGTCTGCAGCCTCTGCAACAAGGGTTCAATCCCTGCTGGACGGCAAGAATCCCATATGGCAGGGCAGACCTCTCCTGTCTTGCCAGCTGCTCCCCTCAGCAGTGTATTTTGTCAGTCTGTCTGTTCTGTTCCCTGCTCTGTCTCTGGTGAATCTGCTCACCCTCCTGCGCATCTGGCCTGTATCCTCGTTCTTGTATAAATAAATAAATCTTAAAAAAAAAAGTTTAAAAAAGCCACCTTTTAAAATTTAACTTTAAACAAACAACATCATATCTACTAATTATTCCTAAAATTCTCTGAACATTCTAGAGTGTCATTGAAGTTCTTGGTTTTGATAAATCCACTGAATATATTCATTATTTTTTATTAATCTATTTATTTTAAGTTTTTTTCTTACAATGCTTGCTTTCTTTTCTCAGGTATAGTCCCCATAGAATTTCTACCACCAATTCACCCATGCACCTTCTTCATAGTCCCTGTGCTCTTCCTTCCCTAATTTTGATCCCTTTCCCTCCCCTTCCCCTGCAGAATATCTCTGATTTATAGTTGCCTGTTACTTTTTGGGGTTTTTTGGTTTTTATAATTCTTTTTTTTTCTGGATTCACTTTTAATACAAGTGTTTTGGTTTAAATTATTTATTTCAAGCTATGTGTCTTTCATTTTTTCAATCTTATTGATATAAACTGACAAACAACTGAGGTATTTAATGAGAACATGATGGTGATATGAATTGATATGAATTGATATGATATGAATTGTGACAGGATTCCTCCCATCTAAGGAATTACCTCACATATATTCATATATATATATATTAGAGATATTGATAGATATCTATTTAGTAGACTATGCTCTTGAATTTCTTGTTGTTGTAATAGTTTTTTTCAATTTCTTCAGTTACTTTGTTATTTAACTCTCCATAAAATATTTCTTTTTAAAAAGTATTTTTATTGTGACAACATTGAGCTATAAAACTGTGTAAGATTTAGGGATATAGGTTCAAACTATTCATATATACGTTTCTATGCCATACCCAACACCAAAATACCTGTAATTCTTTACCATAGTCCACTGAGTCCCCTTTTCATTTTGATACCAAATCTCCATGCTTCCTCCTGGTAACATCAATTCTGCAGTATTATTTTTGGATTTGTTTTCCTTAAATTTTTTCTGTTCCTTTGTTTTGTTTCTTTATAGGTCCACATGAGTGAAATCATCAGGTATTTGTCTTTATCCTTCTGGTTTATTTCACTTAGCATAATCCACTCCAATTCCATTCAGTCATTGCAAATGGCAAAATTTCATTGAATCACTGAATAGATTCCATTGTATATATATAACACATCTTCTTAATCCACTCATCTGTCTTTGGGGACTTAGGTTGTTTCCACACTTTAGCTAGTATAAACAGTGCTGCAATGTAAATGGGAGTGCACATATTCCTTCAAATTAGTGTCTGTATTCTTTGAGAGTTACCGAGTAATCAAATGGCTAGATCATATGGTGCATCTATTTTTAATATTTTGAGAAACCCAGTGTTTTTTCCCAAAGAGGCTAGAGCAGTCTGTGTTCCCTCCAACATTGCATGATGGTTCCTTTTTCTCCACATCATTGTCAACACTCAATACTAATCTTTTTAGTAAGGACCATTCTAATAGGTGTGAGGAGGTATCTCATTGTGAGTTTGATTTGCATTTCCCTGATGGTAAGTGATGATAAGCATCTTTTATTTTTTTTTTTATTTTTTTTTTTTTGGCACTGAGGAAGATTTCAGATCTTTTGCTCGTTCGAGCATCTTTTAATATGCCTGTTGGCCATCTGTATGTCTTTGGAGAAGTGTCTGTTTAGGTTTTCTGCCCATATATTGATTGGGTTCTTTGTTTTCTTTTTGTTGGCATCTATATGTTCTTTGTAAATCTTGAGTATTAGTCCTTTGTTGATGTATGCTGTGCCTATATTTTCTCACAATTTGTAGGTGTCTTTTTGTTTCCATAACTTCTTTCACTAGGCAGAAGCTTTTTAGTTTGATGTAGTCCTATTTATATTATTTTTGCTTCCCTTCCTGCTGCACTTGAATCCCCAAAGACTATGCTGAATCAATGTCAGAGTGCTTTACCTGTTTTTTCCTAAGTATTTTATGATTTCATGTTTTATATACAAGTCTTCAATCCATGTGGAGTTAGTTTTTGGTTATGGTGTGAGACAAAGGTGTTGTTTCATTATTTTGCATGTGATTATTTTCCTTTTCATGTTACCTCCTATCAAGTATTTTCCTACCTGTACATAATAATTCCCAGAGAAGGAGATTATATTATCATATATTGTAGATGCAAGAAGTTCAAGAAATGAGATTGTTAACATTTGGAAAATCCCAGAATTGTCAGTGTCTCCAAAATTAAAAAAAAAAAATGCTTATTTCTGCAATATGTTGCCCCAACAAAGTATTTTAAACAAATTATCTCTTTTGATTTGTAAGTCAAGCTCTTGAGATATAAACCATTTTTTATTATGTCTGTTTCATGTATGTAAGACCAGAGTTTAAAGCATTTAAGATACTCCTGAAGTGATGATTGTGGAGTGAGGCCTCACATTCAAGCTTTGGGTCTTATTCTAAGGGGTCTTTCACTATGTCACACTGCACAGCCCACCAATAGAAAAGTCAGTAGAAAGTAAGGTGAACCCTTTAGACTATGTATCTGTGAACTTATAGGTATGTCTATGAACTTGAAAGTGGTTAGACTCTCCACAAATTTTACAAACAAGAATAACTAGAGTCATGTAGTTTTCAAAAGTAAAGAAAAAGTGAAGCAGGGATTCAGAAAAAAGGATTCAAAATATATTCTGAGGAACAGATCTTTCCGTGGTAGCATTGCATTCCAAATGTGTGAAATAGACAGGGAAAAACATGAACTGCAATAAATTATGACTAAAGTGAGTTAGCTTATTAACTTCCTTTCTCCGTTTCCTGGCAACTAGCAGCTAGCAGTTCTTAGAAGCTTTCAAAACCTGGGAATGATAGGCATCCTCAAGTTCAAAGACTTCCTTGAACCTTTTGGACTTACAACAGCAGCTAGAAGTCCTGTTGAAACAAGCTTCTGTGGGTAATTTCCAACACAGTTGGATATACAACACTGTTCAAACTAGCTCCCTCAAAGTTGTACATCACTGACATTCTGTTCTCAGCTAGATTTGGGAGGACAGAGGCTGCCTGTGAGACTGGCCTGGGGCATGTACACCTGGTATTTCATACCTGAGCCACCTGACCTTGGTCACTACTGCAGCCGAACAGGCCCTCCCCTACGGACACAGGTGTCAGGCACTGCCGGGTATGTCTTACACATAATTAGAAAACACATCTTCTGTGCAGGCAGGTTGGAGAGAATTTTTCCTTTCAGAAAGAAACCTTTCTGCCTTTCTTAAAATCGAAATATAAAAAGACTTATTTTTTATTTTACATGAATCAGGAGTCCGTTCCCTGAAGATATTGTTGCTATTGTTAAATTATATATTTGTGTGTGTGCTTGTGTGTATGTGTGTATATATATATATGTGTGTGTGTGTGTAACATAATATATACACATAAACACACACACATATATATATGTGATTTGTATGATCACAATAATTGGTTAAGTAGACCCATGTTCAGAAGTAAGAAATGCCATAATCTTTTCTTGATTGGTTCTAGTGAAACATGAAATTGGCAGAGACAACACTACTCCCACGGGTATTATTTTCTTTGATTTTAGAGCGGGAGGTAGTTGTGCCGAGCAGGAATGATCATGTCTGAAAGATGAAACATGGGAAAAAATTAAACTTTTGGTCCCTGGTTCTTTGAAAAACCCTAAGTACTTCTGTAAGCAGCTATTACTGGCACTCTTAAAATTGCAAAATCAGTGATTTTGTGACTTGCTTAGAAAATCATGTGAACTCAGCAGACCCCAGGTCTTAGAAGCAGTACTTCATTGGATATCACACACACCTCACTCCTTTTAAGCCCAGTTTTAGTTAAGTAGATGAAAGATGTTATATCACAGAAACACTGGCTGTTGCTGAAAAAAGATCCACGAATTGGATCCAAGAGTGCAATCAGGACTCGTCAGGAAAACGATCTTTAAAAATGTTACTATTCCAAGGTCTGATTCTTACTTAATTGTATTCAGTACTCAGATCAAAGTGTTTATGTACACAAATAATCCCGAATGATGAAAGTCTGGATTTAATCTCACAAAGGGGTCTTTTTCTTCATTTATTAGTAGAAGCAATCAGATGTCTTACAGAGAATAAAGGGAAAGAGTGATTTGAGCATGATTTAGAGATCTACAAGTTCTTGTACTGTGGAAATGGTAGAAACGTAAGATATCTTACATGTCTTATAAGATACCTTATCACCTTCCTAAAAACTACATGATGAGTTGCATGTTGATATATCTTTAAAGGCTGGCACATGCATTTCCAGTATCTCCCTATGAAAAATGTTTCCTTATGTTTTTAGTAGATTTCACATCATTACCATGATAGTTTTCCTTAGCTAACATTACTTGTTAAATTTTTACTTAAAAATAATGCAAAGTACTTGTTGGAGCTACAAAAATGTGCAATATTATTTTACAGTTCCTATATTAAGATGCTAAGATTTAGTTTGCCAAATACTATGAAAGATCACTTGTTCTTATATGTTTTATAATCCACTCTAACACACGTGGACTGAAGTTTGGAGCCAACATATTTTTTATCCCTTACTGTTAATTCATTTGCAATTCTAGACCTCCAACTAAGGTGAAACAACTTATTTGTTCAGAATCTTCTAATTTTGTAAGATCATGGGGAAGACAGGCCAAGGTTACATATACATATCAATACACATTGTAATAAGATTTATTTTTTGCATTACATTTTCAATTCATGTACTTCTTTAAAAGCATGCTTCTTACAACATTTTCATGAAAATTTATTGGAACAAAAATATTCCATTTTTTTAATAAAATGGTGTATTTCTCTTAGGGCACAAGCAGAATTAGCTCAATGCATTTCTCAAATCATCAACAAAGGAAGGACTATAAGTTACCTGGACATCATGTGTAAAACACACAAACACACATTCACACACACTTTTCTGTTTTTATGGCTTTTCAATTCTTAGGAATTGTATATCTTGCATACAAACTATTTTTCTTTATTTATTGTCTGTCTCTTCCATTAAAATGGAAGCTCCACGAGGACACGGGCTTTTGTCTATTTTGTTTATTGTTGTTCTCCAGTGCCTGAAATATGTTCAGTGCATTGCAGATGTTCAACAAACATTTGTCAAGTGAATATGTGACTATTCCTAGAAACAGAATTCACTGGTTGATGACACAAACTCTCAATTTTTTGTTGTTGTGCTAGATAGAGTCATTAAAGCTCTGAAAAAATGGCAGAAATAGATTGATTTACTACATTAAGGAATCAATAAAACTTACTGATCAGTGTTTTTTATGTCAAAAAAAGCTACAAATTAAGGCTTATTTTAAAGGAAAAGTCATGTCTACTCTATACCCAGATTTAAAATGATGTGTACGTGATAGCAACTTTTCTTTCTAAATTGAAACTTTTCAGGAATATAGATCTCATGGCTAGAAGTCTCAATAATTTTTTTTCTAACACATTGGTCATCTGACTTTTTTTCCCATTAAGATATATCAAAATAAAGTTGTTTAAAAATATATAGTGTTTAAATATTTCAAGATGTACAATGATGCTATTTCAAGGTATTAAGGTAAACATTTAAATATCAAACGATAACATCTTTGGGTATGTGTTTCATTCAATTTAACTTAAAGTTCAAATCTGTGAATCTCTACACTTAAAACAAAGGAAGGACTATAAATTAAAAATGATTCTGACACCGAATTTAGTAGCATTGAATTCTACTCCATCATGTAACAAACTCATGGTAATTTGCTGCAGGAGGCCTTGTTGCTCCAGCCAGATAGGATACTGACAAGCAGCAAAGAGAAAAGGCCTCACACCATGGGGCTGAAGATCTGGCATCCCTTTGCTTTTTGTTCTTGGTCATAGAGAGAGAAAAATTTATCAGAAAGTATATTAGGCAATAAATTAAATGTATCAGCATATTGTAAGTAAATAGCACAGAAAATTGTTTGTTTAAAAATTAGTTGTTGGGCAGTTTGGCCCACTTGACAATGGGAGATGGTTTGTTGAACATGCCTGACAAGCATTACAATTCAATAATTACAGTGGGTCCTTCTTTTGCCTTTTCTTGAAGTTTCTTGGGAAAGTTTTTAAAATGAAGCTATTTGAGTTAAGGAGTTTCTAGGTAAAGGAAGTTCTGATAGCTGAGTAGCAGCTGGCCCCTGGTGTGACGGCCAAGAGAATAAGAAAAGTTCTTTCTTTGCTTAGGCTTTAGCTGATGGGAATGTTCCGGTGGCTATCAATTGTGTTGGGCTATTGTTTAGCTGAAACAATGAATTTTAGTGTAAGACTTAGTTTTTTATTAACCTTGAAGGTTGCCTTCTTGCTGAGAGCACGGAAAAGGAGATGCACTAATTGTTTCTGCTTTGTTTCTATGCACATGATAATGTTATCCTACTGCTTGCAAAAAATGTATAAATAAAGAACCTGCTGAGCCTTTCCGGCAGAAGATACTAACACCTCACAAAGTGTCCATGTCTCCTCATTCCCTTCCCCTCAGTCCCTAAGTTTCAGTCCTTTCGTTTTTGCCCACGCCGTCTCATCCTTTCAGGAACCCCTGACACGACATTTTGCCGGAGGCTGGTCCCCGGCAGTAATTGAATTTAAACTATAACACTGAGCACAAGCAAAGTTAGAACGTGTGCTGAAGTTATATTTTGAATCAAAATGCATCTCTGTGACCCTTTGTTTTAGTAAATAGAATTTGGGAAATTAAAAAATAGTTTCAGTGAACTTTTTTTAAGATTTATTTATTTATGCATACAAGAGCTGGGGTACAGGCCTCAGTGAACTTCTTCTCTTTTCTTGATCTTCACTTGTATTTGTGATAGTTGCATCATAATTTGTAATTTCTCAAATGGGCACAGAATGGCTCTTCTACCTCAATTAAGGGACTTTTTTTCATTCTATGGTGCCTTCTTCATAAAGATTCTATGATTATTGAAATTGAGGGCAATCCATCACTAAAATAAGGTAATAGCCTTATCATGCTTTTACCAATAAGCTGAGAACAGTTTCATTTCCCTCATGTGTCTGCTTATTAATAGAATTGTGGAATTGTGGCTCATAATCACTCTGGGAGAAGGCTGAGTACATATTAGGTCCAGGAAAGGATCTTGTTTTGTTTGTAAAGTTTTATTTTTATTTATTTATGCATACAAGATCTGGGGTGGAGGTCAGAGGCATGGAGGAGGGACATTGAGAGGATTCACCAGAGACACAGTAGGGAGCAGAACAAGTAGATCTACTGAAATACACTGCTGAGGAGAGCAGTGGGCGAGACAGAAGAGGTCTGCCGAGCCATGTGTGTTAACTCCCTGGCAGGGAATGAACTCAGACCATAGAGGTGATAGCGCTGAGCTTTAATCCCTTCAAGTAGGGACCTTGTAAAGAAGTTCCTCCCAAATGTTGATAAATCTATACTTGCCACAACAGTTCAAATAGCAATGCTGTTATAGAGCAATAAAACAAAAAAACTATGACCAGCCGATGTACTGGCAGATTTTAGATACAGGATATCCTATCCTAGAACTAAGTTTGTTTGATGCAAAAATCATGCCCAAAATCGTCAGGTGTGTTTTTTTGCATATTGATATGCTACTCCTTGAAGAATGATACCATCAAATGTAGAGCAATTTTTGAAATGGTTCAATATTTACTTTTCACACAATTTTAACTGTACTTTACTTTGAGACTATTTAAAGTAGTATTTCTAAATACAAGAACTTGATTACAAAATATGACTGCTGATTATAATTAATGTTATAATGCTTATATAATTGAATATAATTAATGAGATATAATTAATGTTAATATTATATAATGTTGTAATATTACACATATACATGAATGTTTACTTTTTTAAACTTTTGTGGTGCATCATGGGACTACTGTTAGGAGAAATGAACATTGAATGCCCTAACAGTGTCCTCTTTCCCTTTTGCATTATACAAAATGAGCTCATCATTTTCCTTAGTGTTCCTCCTACTTTTATCTTCCTCTTTTCCCCTAGTATATTGCACGGTATTTAAATTTCTGAATGGAACAGTTTCTTTGAATGTGCTCTAAGAAGATTGTACATGCTTTATTCAATTCTACATTCCCACACTGTAGACTATAACAGTACAATTATCAAGCCGTGACTAAAATTTTTTGGAAAGTAGTATTTTCTGTAGGTTTTATTATAATTCCTTTTGACACATAATCCTTATTTTCATCATGAAGACAATGTTGTGCCAACCTTTTTTTGTCTCTAAGAGTGTGGCTCTTTCAGTCACACTGATTACATAGCTTTGTTTATTTGTAAGTGGCACTAGTCCCAGGTAGATTTTGGAAGATAATGGACAGGTTTTAACATTTGTTATCATGCATCTCTTGGCAGTAAATGTTTTCTAATTACGTTCTCCTCTCATTGAAAAGAAATCAGTACTTGTTTTAATCCAAAGAAATTATTGTAAATGGATAGCTCAAATAAATACATGAGAAACATGATTGTTCTCATCCACTATTTTTGATAGTCTTACACAAACCTTTGACATTGAAGTACTCTGATTGCTATCACACCTATACTTTCTTTATGTGTCCTTTTGTCCCATCCAAAACCAAGAATGTATATGTAAATTGTTAACAAGAAATAGAAAGATTTAGGAAGGTGTTCACTAGTAAAAATAGTGTGTTTGAGAGTACTGCCTTTCTTAGTCTCCCTCCCAGATTTTTAGTATCCAGCAAAAAACGTGCAAACTCAGTAACCAAAATATATCACAAAGTTAATGAATTAAGAGCAAACACTTTCTGACCTCAATATTCAGCTTTATTTCAAGTCCATAGTAAAAAATATCTTTAGACTGTTAAGTTGCAATACCACAGGAAGTCCTGAAAAAATGTCAGCACAAACAAAAAATGAACACATCAGCAGTTCAGGTGAGAAAATCTATACATTCCTAATTTTCTAGATATATTTCTTTGATTAAAAATCTTGACACGGTGGGAATAAATTTTCCCCTTTGAGTGCTCTTGTAAGACCATGTTTTCTTAGTCTGTGATAAACTATTTTGGGATCATTATTTTGCAGCTGCAAAGGAAAGTGATTTCAGCTGTATTCAATTCTGCATGCTGTACAGGGATCTAGTCAATGGGGAATTCCATGGGCTCTCATAACCAGGATCTGATTTGAGGACCAAAGAGGAGTGATCTGGGAAAGGAAAGGGCCTAGTACTTGTTCATACATTATTTAAAAACCCCTGTGAGTGCTTTAGATGTTGGAGTACTGAGAGGGGGAAAAATACCTTCGTCTCTAGTACATAATGAATCTACTCCTTAATAGACTGGCCATGCACAATAAAACACAATCAGCTGACTTTTTCCCAGGCAACTTTGTGAGCAGGAAGGAGAGGGGTAGGCTCTTGGGAATTACAGATGCATCATAAGTAAGAGAGTTTGCAAATTGTCCCAACTGCACTTGGATTTTATTTTACTCAAGTTTGGTTCTAATAAAAGTATTCCCACTGAAGCCAGTTCTGTATTGTCCCCTGCCATAAAACTCCTACATATGTTACAGGAAGCTTCAAGGACCTTAGAGAACAGGGAACTGATTTTATAATATATCTATCTCTCAGTATCAAGAAAACATGCACTTTCATATCCACAGTTTCTAAAACCAGAGATGTCAGAATGTGACAGCCTGCACCCTAAGTTCATAGAAAGAAGAGCACATATTGATGGATAATTTCTACTGACCCACTCTTTTCCCATTTTTGTCTTTAATATTCTAAGCAAGATCCATTTTAGAGAGATGGAACTAGCAAACATTCATGTGGTATGATTAGAAGATGATTAAGAGATGAACCCTTACCTTCAATTGTCTCTTACAATAGTTTAAGCCTTCTAATATTAAATTATTCCTACAGTACCTTCACAAAAGACTGAACAGCTAAACTAAGGCTGATAAACTTTTAGGATGCCATCACATTAGTTCATCCACAACCATGGTAATAACATTCACTGTTTTGAAACATGTAGATCAAGTAGAGCATGCTTAATAAAGCAGTGGATTCAGACCTCCTGGGTCATCCCAGACCAGAGAGACTGCACAGTGGGCATGAAGATTGTCCCTGAGAATAAGTTCCTGGCTTTTAGAGAAGGGACCAAACAGAAAAACTATTGGATCAAACTTCACTATCATTTCATCATGACTGGGCTGAACCCTGGGTAGAGGCATTTGGCAATGGCCATAATAGTTATTTTACTGTTTTGGGAGAAGATATCCAAAAATACAGCAGCAATGTTTGAAATAACTATGCAGAGTCCTCACTTAGCCTAATCAATTATACCCGTTATTTTTATATATTTTAATAAAACAATTTAAGACTTTTACTTCAATATCACTCTACTAAATCTACTTTCTTAGAAGTGATTAATAAGCTGATAATTGGCATATATAATCACCTTTCTCCATTATTTTTCTTTTAACCATTTTTTATATACTTGCTCCCTGGAAATTTTTGGATACTTTAATCCCTTTATCCCGGACAGAGAGGGTCTTGACTGAAAAGATTTAGTAATGAGAAGGGATCAAGGCGACTAGTCACTGTTCTACTAGGAGGCAGAAGGTGATTGGGTGACTTAGGACTGGTTGCTGACACAGCAATTAATAGGTAATTGGTTAAGAGTGAAGAAAAAGGAGAACTTCCTGAAACATTTTTCAGGACACATCAACCCATTACTTGATGGAATCCCAGAAGAATTTCCTTCTTTATTCAGAGCCCAAAGTAAAATGTATATGTAGTTTCTCAAAGTTCAATTTCTTAACCTGGTGGACAGTTATTCTTCCTTCTATGAAGAAGCATAAGATATGCAAGATAAGTTGTTTATAATATTTATTTTTATAATTTTGTTTTTACATTTATAAGCAATGTTCCTTATGTTTTCAATAGGGATTAATCTTCTCTTTCAAGGAGTTTAGTTTTGAATTCAAAATAAGGGGATTTATATGATTCTGGAATACATCCAAATTCACAAATTCTTCATTGCAGAGTTAAGGGTGTGAAAGGATGTGTAAATATTTGGTGAGTAGCCTGAGTCATTCCAATGGAAATATTCTCCTTCTGGTATTTTGGCATGAACTGAAAATGCCCCAGGCCTAGGCCTTGACTTCTGATTCAGATGTAAAAGATTGAAAATAAATGTAACATATAGGAACATCTTAATAATTCCCCTGAGCCTTATATTTTCCATAAATAACCATAAAATGGGAATTTCCTGATGCGTATTGAATTCAGTGAATGCAGCATGGCTGTGATGACTGTGAGAGGATTGCACTGGAGTGGTCAGTGAAGAACAAACCACTTCACTACCACCATTCCCTGACCTACACAGGAAGGGAACAAGGCGTGTCTGATTAAGGGGGATCCCCCAGCTCTTACCAATTACCCAATTATTACCTACAATTGCTGAGTCTCCAAGAGCTAGTAGTATAAAAATATAAAACTCTGGGATAGGAACAGGTTTTGCTTCACTACCCTTTTTCATTTTCTAAATTCTGTTAATAGTGTTACAAGCTACTTGCTCTCCTTTATTTATTGTATTTTTCTTGTGATTAAACTTTTGAGGTATAGTATATATAAAAGAGTGATGGAATTTTACACGCCTTTATTCCAGCTGTTACCAGTATTATTATTATTTTTTTTTTTTATAGAGGCATGTTTTATTTATTTATTTATTTGTTTGTTTGTTTTTGTTTATACATGCACTGGGTACAGTCAGAAGCACGGGAGGGTGAGAGAATTCACCAGAGCCAGAGCAGGGAGCAGAGCAGGCAGAAGGACCGAAGCACACTGCTGAGGGGAGCAGCGGGCAGCAGGAGAGGTCTGCGCGCCATGTGGGACCCTCCTCCGGTGGCCGGGGAGCAGCCGGGGATCGAACCCGCGCCGTAGAGGTTGCCGGCAGCTTCGCAACCCAGCGCTCAACCGCTGCGCCACCTGGGAGGCCCACCAGTATTATTTTTAACTGTTTTTGGACTTTATGTAAGTAGAGTTTTATAGCATATAATTATTTATTGTGGAGTTTTTTGTGTGTGTGTTTGTTTTGCTCAACATTATATTTGTGAGCCTGAGCTATGGTGTTGCCTACAGTAGTAGTTTGTCCTATTTAATCACTATGTGATTAATCACTGTTGTGAAGGTATCAAAACTCACTTATCATTGTACTGTTGAAGGATATATTGGTTAGATCCAGATTTTTAAAAAATGTTAATAAAACTCCTGTGAGCATTCTTGTATGTCCCTTTTTAATAGCCTTATTTTTCTTGGGTATATAAATCTATGAGTGAAATTTCTGAAAGTAGTAAATAGTGACACACTCTTTATCAAAGATGTAAGATCATCACACAATTCCATTAGCAATGCATGAGTCTGATTGCTCTACAGCCTCACCCAAATTTGTGTGACTCCATTGTCCTGTTGTCATTTCTTCAAAATTGCTACATAGTATTCTATCATGAATATTCTATAATTCAGATATCCATTCTATGTATACTACAAAACATGTGGGTCCTTACCCATTTTGGTGGGGTTTAAAAGCATTTCTCTATGGTTTCAGTTTTTAATTTTCAGGGATACATGATGCTGAACATCCCTCACATTATTTTGCAACAAGGAGGAATATCTCTAAAATACATGTGTTATGGGTTAAATTATGTCCCCTCAAATTCATAGATTGAAATTCCAGCTCCAAAAATCTCAGAATGTGAACTTACCAACAACAGAGTTGATGCAGATGTAATTAAGTTTGGATGAGTTCATATTAGAGTTAAGTGAGCCCTTAAATCATAAGGTACCCTTGTAAAAAAGGCATAGAAACATGTACAGGGAGAATGATAAATAGTAATAAATATTAAATGCAGAGAGTCATCCACAAGTCAAAGAGAGAGACCTGGAATCCCACAGAGGGATCCCTGCCCACTGATACCTTGATTTCAGGGCCTATAACCTCCAGAACTGAGATCATAAATTTCTGTTGCTCTAAGGAATCTAATTCGCATTTCTTCATTACAGTAGCTCTAGCAAATTAATACAAACAGCAAGTGACTGCTCCCCGTCCTGTTCATGGTGGATAATCCAACTGATGTGATGTAAATTTAAGTCTGGGGGAACTATCACTTATGCAATAAGCTGGACTGCGACATCCCCTCTTCAGAAAACATTGTGGAACCTGCTATTATAGAAGGGAATTGGCGTGGGGATAAAATGGGCTGGGGTTGAAGATCAGAGATTTTCTTGTTAAAGTATTAATGGAACAGGAAGCTATGTCAGAGTGCACTAGTCCCTTTGCTTAAACAATTCTTGAGGTGATGTTTCATCCTTGTTTTCTATTTGGCCACTTCTGAAAACAGAATGAATTTTCCATTCACCCTTATTGAATGCTTGTACTTCACAATGCACTAATACTGAGAATCGCTATTTGTGTACCTCATTCATCTCATCAGTTCTTAAAAACATGATGAAAGAAAAAGAATTTACCCTACATTGTCAAAATAATATTTATGAGAGTTATGGATAAAAAGATACAATTAATAGATTTAATAATAGATTTAAGCCTGTAGTGGGAGAGAAACAATGTTTAGCTGTTTCTACTCTGTACCATATTTGCCTGGTCTATCTGAATTATTACTCCCACTCTAACATTATCTTCCTCGGTGAATTAGTGATTGATAAAAGAGCAAGTGAAATATAGAAAACTATTTTTCCCAGAGGAATGTAAAACTCACAAGAGAGACACTTCGTAAAACAGCACACTGAATAGTCTGATATAAATGAATCTTTATGTACTCTAGGTGGGAAGGCTTGTTTCCAAAGCACTTGAACAAGGAAATTAAAACTAAGTGCAACACCGTGACCACTTGTAACTGAGAATAAGTTTCCAGGTAAGGGGTGTGCAAACATTGACCTGGTGGAAGCAGATGGTTTCTTTGTCTTCTTCATTTTTTGTTCTTTTATTTTTGCATTTGTAAATATATTTTCATACATTAGTGGGGAAAAATAATTAAAGAATTATTTTTATAAATAATTTATTTATTTTTATATAATTTATTTATTTAATTTATTTTTGTAAATAATTAAATAATTGTTTTTATGAATAATTTATAAATAATTATTTTCATAATTAAAGAAAACACATTAAAATAACAATGGGATATCATTTCAGTCATCAGATATAACAATTTGATAAAACTTTTTTTATATATATATATTTTAAAGATTTATTTATTTATTTATACAAGCACTGGGTACAGTCAGAAGCGCGGGAGGTTGAGAGAATTCACCAGAATCAGAGTGGAGAGCAGAGCAGGCAGACTGATGAAGTACACTGCTGAGGGGAGCAGCGGGCGGCAGGAGAGGTTTGCGCACCATGTGGGACGCTGCAGAGGCTGCGGGCAGCTTTGCAATCCAGGGCTCAACCGCTGCGCCACCAGGGAGGCCCCAATTTGATAAAACTTAAGACCAATGAGATTTGTGACATTAGGAGGCTCAGAGTACTATGTGGTACTACATATTTTCTTTACCTTTTGGAAAGCTTTTTGGCCTTATTTGTATAAATTTTATTTTTTATTTTATTTTTTTTAAATATATTAGGGGGATGCAAATGATCCTAATGAGCAGTTTAGGGTGAGATAACCTTCACAGAGGATAGACTACTAAACTGAAATTAAGGGTTGATAATCTTCATTTTTTTCTTTTTCTAACCCTGAAGTATATGGAGGAAGGGCAGGGCAGCAGGTTTGCCCATTGGTATTTGTGAGACACTGACAGGAAGATGGTGCTGTATAAAAGGTCAGCTCCCTTTCCAATCAACCCTTCTGACTTTTCTCTGAAAATTGCCTCGGTGCATCTTGACATAACTCGCTGTCCATAATGGACGCAATGAAAGGTTACAAGTGGGAAAGTGCTCAAGATGGCCTCGATTCCATCCTGCAAACATTTCTGTGAATGGTCTGTTAACACTGCTTTTCAGAGCAACAATGTAACATGGCATTTCCCTGTCCAGCTGCCGGTCTCAGCCAATCCCTTGACCAAGTTTATACTAAAAGGTTAGGGAAGTGACCTTTCTTACTGTTCATTGTTTTCCATTTAAGTCACATCCTCAGGAACTGGTTCCCTATTCAGAAACATTCAGCCCCACAAATGACACTATCAATGAAGAGACATAGTTAAGCTTTAATTAAGTCCTTTTGGCCTGAGTTTTGCATTAGTCACATTTGATAACTGCTAGACAATAAAATGAACAACTCACCATGTAGGAATAGACATTCACCACTAGAATTGACTTGATAACACCAAATGACCAGAGGGCAGGGGCAGGTTGGGGTTCAGCTATATTTAGGAATTCTTGAGCTCCAGGTTCAGTTTACACATGTAAAGAGAGAGTTCTTAATCCAACTATTAAAATAGCAAGTATTATTTTATCCTAAGTTTCCAGATGCTTTATAGTTTGAGTAATATTGGAGTATCTCTTAAAATAATAAAATGCCAAAAACAATAAAAATAAATAAAAAAAATACCTCTAGGACATCACTTCATCTTATAAACATTTCATTTACAATCCTAAATATACAAATTGGAAATGATTTTCTATACTGCATGGAAACCAAGCCTGAATTTCAAAACACATACTTTTATGAATCTCTACATTATA
The DNA here is from genome assembly GCF_964194135.1 of Talpa europaea. Lineage (NCBI taxonomy): Eukaryota > Metazoa > Chordata > Mammalia > Eulipotyphla > Talpidae > Talpa > Talpa europaea. The sequence continues at coordinate 31,488,130 of NC_140071.1, forward strand.
TGCCAGCTGTTTCTTTATAGTTAAAGTTGTGAGGAAAGCCTTCAAGATATTGAGTCAAAAATCATCTTCGAATTGTCAGTTTGTGAGTGTATTCTCTCTATGGCCATTCCCTGAAGATAAGGAGAGCAGGTGCACACACAGACACTTGCTTTGTTTAACTGTTTCCTCATAATAGAATTTCAGGACTGCAGAGGGCTTTGGAGGTCATTTAGTGCAGCCCTAAATTGACTGGCTATACATCGTCTATCCAGGAAAGCAAAGGACATTCACTAATCATGTTCAGAATGTCTTCTTGTGCCTTGAGGTGTCTTTATTAATCTAAATCTCAACAACACCTGGGACCCACAGACAGCAAATTCAGGGAGATGGGTGAAAGGGTTCCTTCAATGAAAACCCAATAAGGCAAGAGTATCTGAGATTCATTTGTTCTCCATTTGCCATCCTCCACGTTTAGTGATATGTAATGGGGCTAGATAAGCATTGTAATTGTTTTTTTTTTTAAATGATCACTTATTCATTCACTCCAGAGGGGAGATTGTAGGAAGAGGAAAATTGCTGTCTTAAAATATTTGCTTTAATACACAAATCATGTGTGATTGTCCAAAAACCTGAAGGTACTTGTATTTCATCAGTCACATGCTCTTCCTAATTCCTCCCACTGTCATTTATGTCCTCTTGCTAAAAGAATATAAGCTTATATCTGCAGTAAAATGGACACACTTGCTCCTTTTACATTCTTAGCAATTACATAATAGAAACAAAATGTTTTCATTTACAGAAATTTTTCACTCCATTTTCATATGTCAGAAACGTGATTTAAGTAGAAAGGAAGTAAACAACATAAAGAAAATGCCTTATAGCTTAATGTCCTGGAAACACAAAGAAATAGGACTAGAAGTAGGATATGTCCTTTTTTGCATATGTGAGGACTATGAGATCCTGTGCTGCTGGGAGCTTGTTGAGAATTCACAGATTTTGTTTGGTAGGTCTACTCACATTTGATCTGTATGTAAAAACAGTGCCTACTTCAGTTATAGTTTTTTATAAGGAGAAATATTATATGACCACATTTCACAAGTCAAAACTAAAAAAGGAAAAGTTACAAAGGGACAGATTGGGGAATGAAAATTAAAACAGTACAAATTATATTTTTAATGAAATCGGAAAAAGTAAAACACCTTATCTAGATCATTTCCATAATGAGACAATAAAAAACAATTTCAATAATATATATTATTTTCTAGATAATATATTATTTTCTAGACATGTGATACATCATGAACTTTCATTACTGAGGCAAACTAATGAATCAGAATTTCTAATTTCCAAGACAAATATATATTATGTATATACATACATATTTTATTTTTTAATTTTTTTAATAATAAATTTTATTTTTATATTCCCCATACAATTTCAACCCCCCCATTTTGACCCCAATCCCTCCCCTCCCGCCCCCCATTTTGACCCCAATGCCTCCCCTCCCGCCCTCCACCCCCCAAAAAATGTCTCTGGTTCATAGTTTTTTGTTGATTTTGATTTTCACTTTCTTATAGTTATTCATTTTCCTGGTCCCTTATTTAAGTTTTATAGATTCCTGCTATGAGTGAGACCATCCGGTATTTTTCTTTTTCTTTCTGGCTTATTTCGCTGAGCATGATCCCTTCCAGTGCCATCCATGTTGCTGCAAATTGCATTATACATACATATTTTAAATATATATAGATGCATGTGAATGTTACACATATATTCACATATATTCTAAAATTTAGATTTTCTAACTCTAAATATCATTAAAAAAAGCTTTATCCCTAGACATAAACATATACCTATATGTCAAAATATTTTTCTCTCCACTGAAGTTATAGAAGAAAGTACAATAAAAAAGAGGAAAGGGAGTTACCTGTGGTGGATGTAAAGGTAAAATTGTTCACTACCCTTACAATGGAAGCAGTTTGATTTATCGCTATGGATGACATACAAGTGAAAACATACAGTGTTTGTCTTTCTCTGTCCGGTTTATTTCACTAATTCCCTTTCTTTTATAGATGAATAGTATTCCATAGAGTATCTGTACTTCATATGTTCTTTTTTAAAAAAATTTATATGACTTATTTATATATATTTTACATCATTTTTCATTTTTGTAGAATGTTTGCTTTCTTCTCTCAGGTGTAGTCCCCCAAAAATTCCCACCACCAGTTCACCCATGCACCATCACCATAGTCCCAGGTGCTCTTCCCTCCCCTGTTTTGATCCCTCTCCCTCTCCCTCCCCTGCAGAATGTCTCTGATTGTTGCCTCTGAATGTTGCCTGTTTTCTTTTTAATTTATTGTTATTATATTCCCCCTGATCCCTTATTTGGTTCCCTTATATTCCGCTTATAAGTGAAACCATCCAAAATTTTTCTTTCCCTTCCGAGTAATTTCACTGAGCATAAACTTCATACGTTCTTTACCCATTTGTCAGTGATCTGTACTTAGGTTGTTTTCAGTTCTCCCCTATAATAAACAATGCCGCAATAAACAGAGAGAGTGTGTATATCTCTTTAATTTACTTTAAAAAAAAAAAAATACTGGGCCTCCCCGGTGGCGCAGTGGGTTGAGTGCAGCACTGTGAAGCCGTCCGCAGCCTCTGCAGCATGGGTTTGATTCCCGGCCAACTGGGGAGAAACCCACATGACGCTGCAGACCTCTCCTGTCACGCCCGCTGCTCCCCTCAGCATGTCTTCAGTCCGTCTGCCTGTTCTGCTCCCCGCTCTGTCTCTGGTGAATTCTCTTACCCTCCCGCGCATCTGACTGTACCCCAGTACTTATGTAAATAAATAAATCTTTAAAAAAAAAAAAAACTTAGGCAAATATCCAAAAATAGGATAACTGGATTGCATGGAATTTCTATTTTTAATTTTTTTGAGGCATTTCCATACTACTTTCCATAATGGCTGCAGTGATTTATATCACCACACATCTTCTCCAACATTTTGTATTTCTTGTGTTTAGGATAATAACCATTCTTACAGGTATAAGATATCTCATTGTGGTTGTGATCTGCATTTAATGATAATAGATGAAAAGTATCTTTTCATAAACCTATTGGTCAACTGTATGTCTTTCTTTGGGGAAATGTCTAGTCAGGTTCTCTACCCATTTCTTAATCAGGTTGTTGTTTTTGTTTTTTGGGTTTTTTTTTTAGATTTTTATTTATTTATTCATACAAGCACTGGGTACAGTCAGAAGCGCGGGAGGGTGAGAGAATTCACCAGAGCCAGAGCGGGGAGCAGAGCAGGCAGACTGACCAAGTACACTGCTGAGGGGAGCAACAGGCAGCAGGAGAGGTCTGCGCGCCATGTGGGACCCTCCTCTGGTGGCCGGGGAGCAGCCGGGGATCGAACCTGCGCTGCAGAGGCTTTGGGCAGCTTCACAACCCAGTGCTCAACCGCTGCGCCACCGGGGAGGCCCCAGGTTGTTGTTTTTTATTGATAAGTTTTATGAGTAAGTTCTTTATATAATTTGATATTAACCTCCTAAGATATAGGACGGTAAAAGTATCTTCTCCCTTTCCATAAGATGTCTTTTTATTTTCATACATATTTCTTTCTCCGTGCAGAAGCTTTCTAGATATAGTCCAGTTTGTTTATTTTTGCTGCTGTTTCCCTTGCTGTCAGAGTCAAGTTCCTGAACATATTTTTAAGACAGATATTAAGGAGTTTGTGTTTTATTCTCTTTATTTGTGATTCCAGTTCTTTAATCCATTTTGAATTAATTTTTGTATGAGGTGGTGTATAGTGGTCTAGTGTCATTCTTTTTTTTTTTTAAGTGGGGTACAGGCCAGAGTCAAGGGGAGTGAGAAGATTCACCAGAGAGAATGGGGAGCAGAACAGGCAGATGCTCCGAAACACACCATTGAGGGGAGCAGTGGGTGGGACAGGAGAGGTCTGCTAGCCATTTGGGTTGCTCCTTAGCCAGCCAGGGATCAAACCGCAAAGGCTGCGAACAGCCTCACAGCGCTGCGCTCCGCAGCCTATGCCACCAGGGAGGCCCTAGTGTCATTGTTATGCATGTGACTGTGCAGTTTCCCCAAAGCCATTTATTGAATAGGCTACTGGCTCCACAGTAATCCATTGCCTCCTTTGTTGTAAGTTCGTTGTTACATGTGTGAGGTTTTATTTCTGGGCTCTCAATTTTTTTTTCCATTGATCTGTATATCTATTTTTATCCCACTATCAAACTATTTTAACTATTATCACTTTGTAGTGCATTTTGAAAGGAGTGTGATACTTCCACTTCTGCTGTTTTCCCAGGAGTATTTTTGCTACTTGGGGTCTTTCATAATTCCAAATAAATGCCATGATTTTTTTCTTGTTTCTTTTGTGAAGAATGTCTGTGAGAGTTTAATAGGAATTGCATTGAATATGTACATTGCTTTAGGGGTAACATAGTCGTTGCAACAATGTTAATTCTTTCAATTCATGAGCATGAAATACCTTTCCATTTTTTTGTGTCTTTTAGTTCTTTAAAAAAAATCTTAATGGGTTTTAGCACACAGGTCTTCTATTTCTTTGCTAAATTTCCCCCAAGATTAAATAATGCCCAAAATATTAAAGATAGACCATATAAAACCAGATTTATAATTTGTATGAGATACTTTTCCATTGATTTTGATACATAAATAGGAAAAAATGTATACAGGAAATGGACAAATATTCTTATCCTGAAATAAAAACTTGAAACTAAGTCTTCAGGAATTAAATTCTACAGAAAATAGCACCATGTTACACTCTTGAATGAAATACATTATTTTGATCATGAAGTATTAAAGGCTGAGTGGAAAAAAGAATGTTTGGAAATAATATTTGTCCACTGATGATGATAAGAATAACAAATGGTTATTATTAGTTGAGTATTTACTCTGTGTCAAACACCACATGTCCCAGAAATTATTTATGTGGACAAACTCATTTGTATCTTACAACAATACCTATTTAAAGATGAGGAAATATCACACAAGAGAGGCTAAATGACTCACACAAAGGAATAAAAAAATGGGAATTTGAATACAAAATATCTTATTTATAGAAATTTGCCATAACACTAGGGTCCACTGAGAACTGACCAATTATCGTAAATTGTAAGGCCTATAAATTGAAAGGCAGGTGAAACCAAATCACTTATAATAAAAAAAAGAATTTTTTAAAATTCTCCCCTGAATAGAATAATCATTGAATATTGAAATCTGAGAGTTCTGAGAAGTATTATTGCACAACTTGATGATTTTTTTTTTTTTTGGTGACTTCTAAGGAAATTGAGACAGATAATACAGATAATACACAGTCTCACTAGAGTAGATTTCAGGCTATAACTCCAGTGTTCTTTTGTCTATACCACAATGTATCATTAGGTGTGACTATCCAAGCTTTGTTGGCACTCAATTTTGTGGGTAACTGAAAATTCATTTTTTTCCCAGCTAAATGTCAACATTATGCCTAAAGTCACAAGTTTGAAAGTAATAGAAGGCTTTATTAGAATTTTAATTCTTGAGCAGAGATGTGTATGTATAATGGAAATTCAAGCATTGCACAAATGGAGAATTCATTTACATGTAATTATTTCTTGAATTATCAAGAGTAATTGCCCTCTATTATGTAGGAATGTTAACAGGCAGCTAAAAAACATTATCAAATTGTTTGGAGATAAATGCTTTTTTTACTCTTTTACATATGATGAAGCTGAAGACTATAAATGTTAAGTCACATGTCCAGGCTTGCTAATGTCATACCCATTACATTTTGATAAATACTGGACACTTAGGAAATCCTTATTCTACAGTCAAATCTCAAAGATAAGGTCGTGTATATTTTGTTAAATTATTACAACTAGAATAATTAAAAGAAGATTATGTGAAAAGTAAATGGATTGAAATCAAATGAAAGTGTTGCATAGAGGTAATTTTTCAAAAATTCATAAATGAGGTTTAAAAATTAATTTTGATTTGGTATATATTTTGGTGTTATAACCATTTATTGCATACCATTCCACATGGTAGAAGTGGTAATACAAACTACAGAAGAGGGCGTAGACATGCTCCATGTATGTTAGTATAAAATGAGAAACCTATTGTAAGGAGGTGTAATGGAGTTATGCAAAAGAGATTATATAAATACAAAGGAGGGGCAAATTCACTCATGAATTTGAAAAACAGGTGGTGAGTAAAGTTTATCAGATGAAGGTAATACCTGATTTGGGGACTTGTTGGGCTGGGTTAGGAAGCCAAATTATGAAAGTGAGGAATTTATTGTTACATAGACCAGAAGTCAACTGCCACTCATATATCCAAACTTTGTAGGCTTCAGTGTCTTCACCTGTGATATGAAGATAAAAATACTTACTGGAAAAACTATGATTATAGATAACAGATGTACCTGATACATGGGTAGCATCCAATAAATGATCTCAATATCTTTAGTGGAATCCAAGACAGAACAGATTCAAGTTCTCAAAAAAAAAGAAAAAAAGTTTGGATTTTTATTTGGATTTTCCAAAATAAATTTCTGTGATTGACGTCATGGAGTCAATGGCATCTTGTTATGGCAATCTGAATACTAATAAACCCTGTAACTCTAGATGTGAATATTCAATTGCCCATTTGATACCCCCACATGTAAATACTTTCATATGTATTTCACAGTGATTTCTCTGCTTTTACTCTGTCTCTTGATAGTCACCTTCAGAGTTCACGGTGATATTGTTTAAATGTCTGTCTTAAACAATTCACTCGCAAGAACCTTTTTGAAGATTTCCCCCAGTATAAGGAATAAAATGCAAACGCCGTACTGAAGTTTTCCCTTATAGTAAATTTCAAACTCCTTACTGAAGTGTCCAGTTTCCATCTTTGTTTCCAAATTCATTTTATTCCCCTCTGCTTCAATCCATTGTTATCCAGCATCTACAGAAACCTTGTCAGTCTTGAGCATTATAAACTCTTTCCCAGCTAAGTGTCTTTGTATAATCCGTTTACTCTGCCCTGAAGCCTGGCTTATAAGTTCTTCACATAACTGTTCCTTCTCCCCATCTGGTCTCAGATTAAACTCATCCTCAGCAAGGACTTTTAGGACCATCCCTATCTAATTAGACCACTCTCCATTTTTCTTGTAATTATTCTGTGAAATTAAATATGTATTTGTTTGTTTACTAAACAGTAAACTCCATAAGAAGGGTGTGTGTACATCTTTTCCACAACTGTTTAGTTATTATTGAAGGCCATTTTAGCAAATTCTCCTTTATATGCTTCCTATCACCCAAATATAAAATTAATATTTTTCTATTTAATGATAAATAGGATTAGAAATGTATTACTTTTTATGATTTTTACATAGCTAAATTGACACTTATAATGATGTCACATAGATAAAACAACATTCATTTCCACAAACAGAACATTTAATGCTTACTTGCTACATTGGTATTATTAAAGCTCAGAGAGGGATCAAGTCATCAGATACATTTCAAATGAGATAATGGTATTTTGATCAAGTTTCAACATGACCAACCATTTTCTGTACCTGGAAGGTAATAAAGAGGACTGGTAAAGATATGATTTCTCTGAAACAATCATATCAGCATCATTAAAGTAGGATGTTCTTTATTATTTATAAATGCAGAAATCCATTTGAATTAATCACATGTTTATGTATATATAATAATAATTTTATTATTTTATTTTAGAATAGTTCACTTTAGGAATGCTCCAGAAAAAGACACTCTTCAGGACTAGTGAATTCTTAGCACAGGGTGTGTTAAATAGTTGTCCCTCTAACATCTATTAGTTAAATAAATTAATAAATGAATTAAATTGAACAGTGGTTGAGAAAGAGAGGCTGAGGTCAGAAAGGAAAGTTCTTTAAGACACAGTGATGTGCATAAATGACAGATTCATCCAAAAATTTTAAGCAAGAAAATAGCATAATTACATTTGTGCTTTTTAAATATTATTTTGGGAATACTGTGAAATAGCTGAAATACTAAAATTAACAAGCAGAGTTTCTTTTTCAGGGAATTCCAAAGGTTAATATAAATTTCCATAATATTAATTACCAACAAATCATCAAATTATTTGCTATAGTAATAGAAAAGATGATACAGATACAAGAAGTAATTTAATGGTAAAATTTGTAAATTGTGCATAATAGGGAAGTAGTCAAACTGGCTCCATGATTTTTATCCTTGAGAGTAAATGTGGTCATCATAGAGTAACCAAGTCTGGGGCTGATATTGGTGGGGTAGAGATTAAGTGAGTCTATGAACAGAAAATTGAAATATGTGAATGGCTGTGGGAAATTCACAGGAAGCTTTTAGATATATTGATGTGGATTTCAGAGAAGTCTGTTAAAGAAACAGACTAGGAAGTCATCACACATAGGAAGTAAGTATAATAAATTCATGACCAAATTCATTCATTTGACAAATCTTGACTCAGCAACTCTTATGTGTCAGGGACTGTTCTGCATAATTAGGATATATCCATTTACTAAACACATGGGCATTAAAGCTTTCTTAGAACCTAAATTTGATTGGGGGTCACAGACAATATGCCAAAATGTACAAATCTCTGTTGTTGCTCTGCCCATAGCCCCTTGGCTTTGACAATCCGCAAACCCTCTGCCCAACTTCCAGCATTTTGGACGTCTTTGCTGAAACTGCTCTTAAGTCACACAAGGACAAGCCCTTAAACATTGATGTGTGAAAAGGTGCCCTAGCCCTTAACAACTTTTATGTGTGTTTTGCACCGTCTCTCAACATCTCCAGTAGGATTAACTCCATTGCCCACAGTATATTTCCTGTATTCCATATTGCTCAGTTTCTGACTATAAAAATCTTCCAATTTGTACAAATCCTAGTGCTTTTCTACTTGTTAGATAGCATACTACTTTATTCATGAATCATTGGATTAAACCAATTAGAGCTTCACATTTGGATGTATTTTATTTTTTAATAGCAACAAATAGTGATTATTGTGTACAAATGTGTTAGTGAATGATTGGATTTATAGTCATTAACAAAGTCTAGAGATGAGCATCAAATAAATTTGGTTAATGACTAATGTGTTCATTGCTTTTGGAAGCTGATAAATTTGAGTCCATGCAATACCCTTATTTAAAAAAAATTTTGATATGTATATAAGCATTTATTGTTTATTGTTTCTATATTGTTTAAATTAAAACTTATTTTAATGCAATCAGCTTGGGTTTGATTATTATAAATTTATCCAGTCATCTTTTAGTTATGCTTTACTTAAATAGCAATGCTCTTGGGAAATTACTGGTGCTTATATATTTTTGTTTAATGAAATTTGATCAAGCTTGTAAAAATCAAAAGGATGACACTATGTTTTCAATACAGATAAAATTAGGGTTGATTTGTGTAAATGTTTTGCTTTATTTTGCAAGATTTTTTTTCTGTAGTAATTTTCCAGGCAGTAATGAAACTCTTATGTGCTTGTTGTGATCTCTATTAATTAATCCTTCAGTTTTGTAAGCTTTGAAACCCTTCGCAGTGCAAAGGGTTCTCAGAACACAGTTCCCAAAAGCTCTGTAACTTGTTACAAAATTCAGACTGAGGAGAAACTGGGATATAAATGTCATAGAGCAATTCTTGATCATTTCTAGATTCTATTGAATTCAGAACTGATAAGAAGCAGCAAAAATCATCATGAAATATTGAAATTTAGAGACATAGACAGTGCTTTTCTATAAGCAGTGTGACTCCTAAAACTTTCTTCAAATTCAACTCATTTTAAGCCTTAATTAACATTCAATTTAAACTTATTAAGATGTGTAAATATGTAGTGAAAAAATGAAAACTAACCTTTACATTTCATCGGGAATGGGATTTGATGTTCTAAAATTCTGATCTTTTTTTTTAAAAGATTTATTATGCATACAAGAGCTAGGGTACAGGCCAGAGATGTGGGGTGAGAGGATTCACCAGAGACAGAGCAGGAACAGAACAGGCAGACTGACTGAAATACACTGCTGAGGGCAGCAGCGGGTGAGACAGAAGAGGTCTGCCTCGCCATGTGGGCTGCTCCTTGGCTGGCCCAGGATCGAACTTATGCTGCAGAGGCTGTGAATTGCTTCCTAGTGTGGTGCTTAACCCCTTGAGCCACCAGGAAGGCCCTAAAGTTCTGATCTTAATTGAATTCAAATAAAAAATATAATTTGCTGTCTCATCTGTATGTGACATAAAAGTGTTTTCTGTGACATCTCATTCAACTCCTTGTTGTTAAACTACAGTTTTTGAAGAGTGATTTTCAATCCCAAACATGATTTCATAAAATATTTGTAGTTCTGAGATAACACTAATATCTGATTTTTATTGAGAAAAATGTCTGACTTGATTCTGATCTCTAGTTACTCAGAGGTCAGTATCTCTTCTCAAGTCTCCTGATTGGGAAGATTCAAGTGGAATCTGTTAATCATGCTCTGCTTCTCCCACAACTGAGACAACTCAACAAAGAGGAAAGTAAAATGATATAGAATAATTTAATGTTAGTAAAGGTTCGTAAGCTCTCCTGGTGATCAATGAATCATTTTTTAACCAAGTCTTTAGGTCATCTATCAGAGTTTGTTGCAATATTTCTAGGGATGATCATAGTCAAATATTCACTGTATATATCACTTGGAACATTGCATCTAAGTGGTATTTCTTCCATTTTTGGATACCTTTCCCAACTTGTCACATCCTTGAAGATTGATTTAGTTTTGATAAGATCCTGCTCTAAGTTTTTCACATAACTGAGTATATAATTTGTCCAGATATAGATGGTTCTTTGGCTGATCAATTACTTCTTTGTTCCAACTCCAACAGTGCCTCTGCACAGACTATCCACAATTGCATGACTTACATCTTCTACTTAGAGAAACTCACCATTACATTGATTATAAACTGCTGTCATTGTGGAACTGATTTCTTCAAAAAATAATTTGTTATCAGAAATAAGTTACTGATTTGTAGTTACAGACACTTTAAGAAGTGGCTGATGAAAATTCACTAAATATATTAAGGGTCATTTTATTAACCTCATTATTCATTTAGAATGCTTGAAGTAAAATTTCTAAGTGCTTTTTAACATGTTTTTCTTTCCTTTCAGGTTTGCTTCAGTGTTTCACTTTTAGCAGCATAAAATTGGGTGTTATCATTTATATATTTTAAGTGGTATTTTTATATCTGAGTCTATTACTATATATACTTAAAATGTGACACTATTTGGAAATAAACAAAAATAATTTGTCTTTTATTTCTATTCAAGAGTAAATATTAGAGTGGGAGAATGGTAATTTATATGTGTTCACAGTCTAGAATCTAATAAGCAACTTTAGAGCCATTACAACCACAAAAGAAGGAATAAAATAATAATTTCCTGATAGACAGGGGTAAGTTACTACTTGGTTTTTAATCAATTAGTTTGGAGAAGAACTGCAGACAGTTGTGTGACTTAATTCACATGGCCTTTTTTTGTTAAGATCTATTTATTTATGCATACAAGATCTGGGTACATGCCAGAGGTTTGAGGGGTGGGAGGATTTACCAGAGACAGAGTGGGGAACAGAACAGACAGATTGAAATACACTGCTGAGGGGATCAACGGGTGAGATAGGAGAGATATGCTGCATCATGTGAGTAACCTCCCTGGCCAGGGATTGAACTCGAGTGCCGCAGTGGCTGCGGATAGTTTCACAGTGCTGTGTCTTAACCCCTTGCGCCACCAAGGAGGTCCTGACTCTTGAGCTATTAAACACATAGCAGTAAACTGGTCTCAATATGGTGGCTATATCACTCTCAACCAAGTTCTGTGTTCCTCCTAGGTGTCGAGTACCAGCTCAGTCCTACCAGACTGTTTTTCTGATGCTGAGCCTAATCTCCTTCCAATGACTTTCTTCCTCAGAATGCTGCATGGATTGTAAACATCATTTCCAATTTTGTTTCCTCACCATCACTAGAAGACCTATTAGTCATTGTATTTCACCATTGCAAGACAACTAAGCTGAAAATTTCGTTTGAAAATGCTAATGTGTTTTATCTAATGCATTTTAACTAAGATAAGAAAACAGCCTTTCTTTACAGCTTTGCTGTCACAAAAAAAGGCCAGAAAAAAGGCAGATATGTAAAGTCTTCAACAAACTTCAGCTTGCCTTCCTCAACCCTCCTGCATGTACATGTAATTGACAGGGGTGGCTATGGATCTTCCCCAGTACACACCACCACCTGCCCAAAGTCGCACTTAAGCAACCGCTGTTTTCAGTTTAGCCAATTAATAGGTCCCAATAATTCTTCAGAGTTAAGATTTTAAAGATAAAAAATATTTTTACTGAAGACTTTTTATTGTATGCACCTGTGTATACAAACACACTATACATGCACAAATACATATTATTTTATATTATTTAAAGAAAGGCATTCAATAGATTTTGGGTGTTTTAGAAATATTGTAGTGTTACTTAACACATTCTGGGAAAATATTAGCAATTTAAAATTAAATGACAAGAGTTTGGGTACGTATCTTCATATTTTTAGAAATTGTTTCTCTTTTTTCAGTTTTAACTAAAAGTACTTTCTTGAAAAACACCTTCCCATACAACACAGATCTCCTGTAAATTGATAGAGTGGGAAAGTGTTAATTATGATGTCACATGAACATATATTTAAAAGCTAGTATCAGTATTTCCACATGACTGAACAATTTTTTTAACTATTCAGAGTCAGAGTTCCTTCATGTATAAAATTAGAATAATGATGGCACCATTTTTAGAGTTGTTAGAATTAATGTATACAAAATAATTTGCAATGTACCTGGAACATAATAAGCCTGGACTGTACTTAGTACGTAGTTCCTTATATCTCTTATTAACGCAAAAATTAGCTGAGTAGTTAAACAGAATGAAGAAAAAAGACAGTCACAAGAAGGAGTCTACTATATCAGACAGAATCCTACCTTCATACAATGGGTTAATAAGGTATTATAATGATCTCTTCACAGTTTTCTCTCCCATAAGACTGTAAGCATCATACAGTCCAAGGGAACTGTGACTTTTTTTATGTCTGTATCATCCAGAACTCCCAACATAGTATCTTATAAATAGTAGATACACAAATATTTTTAAATGACTGAACAAAACAAATGATATGTATTTGTTAGTACAAGTTTTGTTTTTTAAGCCTCTCACCTGCAAGGTTGCATGTTTCATGAAACCCAGGGAATGCAATTTTTTTTTACCACTACATCTCTATCAGCTAGAAGAGGTCTTGGTGCAATAAATTATTGTGTCGAATTCAAGGAAGAAATTCCCAAAGGTACTTACATCTCTGGGTAGTGCATGAATATGAGAGAAATTCAGAAAGCATTAAGATCATTATTTTTGCAGTAACATAGATGTTGTCTGCTTTACCTTATATACATGGTATTCTTGACAACTTGTGAAAATAAAGGTTATTTTAAAAGTTACAAGAGTGGAGTTCATTTTACACCAGGTGTCGGGTATTAAAAATATTCTAGATAACATTTTGAATATTTCTAATTACAATATGTTGTAACACGTGCCTTGATGACCTTTGTTCTCAGGACTGAAAGACTTCAGGCAGCCTTGTTCTGCCTCCAAGAGGCCAGAGATTTGTCCAAGGACAGTTCACTGTAAGATTCAGGACTGCTGGTGCAGGAAGTTGGCTGCCCGCAGATCTCCCAGAGTTGCCTGTGAGGTTACCCAAACAAGCACTTTTCACCCACAGTGAGAAATTACAAGATGTGGCCATTCACATCTAGAGAGCTTCTTGCTGTTTCTGCTGTCATCTTGATTTTTCTTTTTTGGGTGTGTAACAAAGAAAATGGATCTCGTGGGACAACTCTCACACTTGTTACCCTCCATTTCCTCATTCTGACTGAGTGTAAGTAATGGAACCGCGTTTTAATGGCCCACTATCCCAAACGCCCTCCTAACCCTTTAGCAGAGCTGCTTTGTAGCTGACAAATATGACAGGCAAGGCTAACGAACCCTTAGGCTAGCAATATTCTCATCTTTAATCCATCATAGACATCAAAAAATAATGAGATTTCTTGAAACGGTGCCAGTAGTGAGTTCATATGACACTGAGATGATAAATTTACTCAACTGCTTACAAAGAAATAGCCAGCTCTGGGGGAGGCCCAAGTAATGCAGAGTGACTGCGAGAAAAAGCATGGGCGCTTTACCTTGCTTTTTAGGTGGTATCCAGTTCCAGAATCTAGTTCATTTCCATTTTTAATCTTGCTTCTTCTAAACCATGCCTTTTATTTCTCAGTGTATTGCATGGAAATTTAATTCTGTCATCCTTCTCCTAGAAATTCTGATAAGAAATATAGTCAAGTCTGTGTATCGTGCTATTCCCAGTGTAAAATTATGATAAAATGAGACATTAAAATATAGATATTATTTGCAAAAAAAAAGCAAAAGGAAAATTTAAGTTCTTTTAAGATTTAAGTTGAACTGGTCTGAATGAGAGGTACAGAATAGATTTTGAAATGACCCTAAGCACTGAACTTTGTGCTGAAGAGTATATGCTCACTCTGTACAATTGTGGGGAAAGGTGTTTCTTTTATCCAAGTTTATAATTTTGATTTGAGAAAACAATTGAATATGAGCATATGTACATATACAAGTATGTATGAATGTGTGTGCTTGTATCTCTCTCTCTTTCCCTCTCTCTCTTTTTCTCTCTCTCTCTCTACACACACACACACACACACACACACACACACACACACACACACACCACAGAGCTTCTTCCAACGCTCAAGTCACAAGTCAGTCACTTAGTGACTCTTCCAACATAAATAAAACGTAAACTGTCCCCAAATAATTCAAAATCTACATTGGATATTATGACTAGAATATCCAGTCTATCATTTTTTATTCTGTTTACAAAAGCACCTTTAACTGAATGATATCAGAGTGATAACCAGAACACTGGCTCACCAAAGTATCTGTGGCCACAACAGAGTTGCCACTGCAATTGCTTCTAGTTTCCCAAGAGGTTAGATAGAGCTGCTGTTTGAAATCCACATAGAAGTTTCTCTTACTTGGCTTCTGTTTTATTTCAATTCAGCATTTGCGACAAGAGAGATTCTGTTCTTCCCTTATTAGGTAATATGGAATCGTTGATCAGATACTTGCTACTCTAACTGTGGTCTGTGACTAGCTGTGTCAGCATTGTCTAAAGGTTTATTACAAATATAGAATCTCAAGTCTCATCACAGTTTTCATAATTCAGAATCTGTATTTTAACAAGATTTTCAGGTGATTTATACCCACATTAGAATTTTAGAAACATTAGATAGGATAGCTTGGATAGAAAGAGAGAGGTTTAAAGAATATTAAGGTACTGATGTTTAAGACAAAGATACGGGCAAAGCAGACCTAAATTAAAACCTAGCATAGTTCACACTGTTTCCTGGGGTTTTATTTATTATATCATGGATGATGAAATATAATTATGGTGGTTCAACTGTAATTATATTAAGAAAGTATTTAGTTCACAAGAAACTGTTTTCTTTTTTTGGATTTTAGAGCTGATGTTGAAGTGGAATTTATAGAACTATTCACCCTTTATGTGAAGAAAAAGAAAATTTATTTCTATCTAAGAAGGATAATCCATTTTTTACTGTTACTTTAGGACTGCATAGATAATTAAAACTCTATTTGGGCTTTCTTAGTGCCCATTAAGAAAGATCAAATCCAATATCAATTTAATTAATATCCCAGAGGGTGATAGTTAGCAGAAAAGTACAGGAGAAACACTATGTGTGTGTTTACATTTGAGATGTGAATACTTAAAAACTGTAGATGACAAAATATGTCTTCATCTCTGATCAAGTACTTGGTACCAAGATAGAGCCAGTATTAGTCCCAGTATAAACCACTTGTACATGTGAGCTAAATATAGTACTTTCGGGCCTCCCCGGTGGCGCAGCGGTTGAGCGCTGGGTTGCGAAGCTGCCCGCAGCCTCTGCAGCGCCGGTTCAATCCCTGGCTGCTCCCCGGCCACCAGAGGAGGGTCCCGCATGGCGCGCAGACCTCTCCTGCAGCCCGCTGCTCCCCTCAGCAGTGTACTTCGGTCCTTCTGCCTGCTCTGCTCCCCGCTCTGGCTCTGGTGAATTCTCTCACCCTCCCGTGCTTCTGACTGTACCCAGTGCTTGTATAAATAAAATAAAAATAAATCTTTTAAATAAATAAATATAGTACTTTCCTAGGTTTCACTGATTCCCACACAAGCAGAGCTTAAGACCATGGCCCCTGGTCACACTGTGTCTGGGAGTTTGGGCTAAAGGGCACATAATTAGGTCAAAGTTGGCTTATGAATTTCAGAGTAGATGTCAAGAATGAAATCTATGAGCAAAACCAGGATGGATGTCCAATTAGATCATAAAAACACACATTACAGTGAATGTTTGAGAACAGAAAGGCAAACAAAAACCTGGGTAATAAGGCAGAAAGGAGAGTCATATAACTAGAACAAGTACATTCAGAATGAGGATGGGGACAAAAGAAAGGCAAGTCCGGAAGTGCTGAGGTGCAGGTACACGGTCCTTGCCCCACCTGCTTCCCTGGTCTGAGAAGGAGTAGCAAGAATGGAAGCGGCTCTTGTTCAGATAACCTCGGGGTCAAGAGAGGGGATAAGTATGTCTTGGCACACCAAGTGGTAGAAGATTGTTTGAGTGAAGGAATTGGTGATTGTTGTTACACAAATGGAAGTAGAGGCACTAGTCACTCTTACAGAACGCTTGATAGAAAGTGTCTCCTACTAGCCATTCTATTTTAGACCCCTGTTCGTGGCATTGGCCAGTTTGGGTCTACTTGAGGATGTCCTGATGATCCCTGTAGGCAGTAAGTCTTTGGTCAGATGATTAATTGTCGGAAACTGTTATAACAAAAACTTGTTATTACAATCTTGCAGACCAGTAGCAGGGTAGAAAGCTGTTTTTCATGAGGGTGCCTTGAGTGGAGAGTTAATTGTATATTGTATGTTGATTCCATGATGGAAATGGAAATAAATTAATGATCTTATGCGTATAGGACTATGTAAACTCAAGTCTCTATGAGCTCCTGAATGATATGATTAAATTGACCTCTTAGTTGTGGAGTATGGTAGGAGAATGGCGGATAGTGAACAAATATCACAACCTTTGAGGATATTGAAAACTCCAAAAGTAATTCCAAGCACAGAACTAGTATTCTTGGTTATTCTCAGAGACAGAAATCACATCTGTGTGAGGAAGATAATGTTAAAGGAAACAGTGGTTCAGAGCAGTAGAATTTGAAAGAAGAAGCCGAATGCAGTTCTGGTTTTGAGGTTGGATTCATTTTATGTTTTAAAAATCAGCATAGGGACCTCCCTGGTCACCAAGGGGTTAAGTTGTAGCACTACAAAGCTCTCGCAGCAATGCATCCCCTGCCAGGGAGGTGACCTACATGGTGCAGCAGACCTCTCCTGTCTTACCCTCTGCTCCCCTCAGCAGTGTATTTCAGTCAATCTTCCTGTTCTGCTCCCCACTCTGTCTCTGGTGAATCCTTTCACCCTCCCACACCTCAAGCTTGTACCCCAGTTCTTGTATGCATAAATAAATCAATCTTTTTTAAAATTAAAAATCAGCATAGTGGAAGATTCAGCAGGATTCTCAGTTGGGTGTGTGCCACCACCATGGATCCAACACACATGGAGAAACTGTCCATCTTGCCAAGTTGGAAGCATGGCTCCTCTACCTACTATATTATTCCCTCCATGGGCGTCAGCAGGTGGTTAGCCTAGGCAGGCAGCAACAAAGCTTTATTTTGTTCCCATATTAGTGGTGGGAGGTCTGATGGCAGAGGGTCAAGGAGAATAGAAAAGTTTTCACTAGAGTGCTTCTGAAGCTCATGGGGAGGTCTCCTAATTCAGAAGGTCTGGAAGATTTAGGCAATTCAGCCAGCTGTGCATGTAGAACTTAACTGAAGCCTTCCTGGACATGGGCCTACACAATTGAGTCATTTCCTCTTTATGTTCTGGAACTAGGGCCAAAATTCCACAGGATAACAGGTCATTGACTCTGCCCATTCCAGAATCCATGCACCACAGGGGCGGGCATCATCCATGGGTGAGGCTATGAAAGATGCTGCTTCCTACTGCTTAGAGATAAGATATGTGCAAGCAGACTGCCTGACAAGGGGAAAGTATTTGGTGTCCATGTAAAACATGAAACCAAGAAAATGCCATGAAAATTTATCATTAATGGGCCCAAGTTCAGAGTACCATTCATAATTTCAGCACTGATAATGAGACTGTCTATAGATATAGGTGATCCACAGCATAGTGCTGGAGAAGCTTGTACTAACTACCCTGGGTACATTCTCATCAGCTGGCCAGGAAGATTATAGTTGAGAATGAACATAAAATGGAGAGAGTCTGTAATAGCAATTGACCTGAGAATCAAGTCAAGTATTCATCACAAGAACATGGTCCACAGTGAATAACTGTCTGTGTATGTTGTTATTCCGTTTGCTTCCAGATACTTTCCCTGTCCTTGTTCTGCCATGCTCTAAATTATAGGGGCTGACCCTGCAAATTACAACTCTAAGATTCTTTGCCCATTGGCTTCTAACTAGGCATGGTCAATTGGATGTGGGAGAGTGGAAAGCCTGAAAATTAGAAAGAAGCCAGAGCAGTTTTCTCTACTTTTCCTGCTTCCCGCAGTTTTTAATAGTGGCTATGTCTGTTCCTTTATCCCAGTTCCCCCAAATAGATTCTGCTGTTTCGCTGACTGTCCCTGGGTTCTGAGTTTCAATAGCATCTTTTCCCTCTATAGCTGTAGTACGAGTAATGCTATCAGCTCCTCCTTTTGTTAATCTCTCACTTCTTTGGTTTTTCAGTGCTCTGTAACCATTGCAACTAATTCCCATATAAAATTCTTTATATTTAATCACTCGGAATGGATTTTCTGACACAATTAACTGTCTATGAGTCTTTCTTGGGCAACAGGGATTGCAGAATATGGGATGTGGGTTGGGGATTCATGTGTGTGGACATGCTCCAGTAAGCAAATTGGACTGGAATCAAGAGAGAGAGTTGAGCCACAGATTTGAGGGACAAGATGAAATCAGGCCATACAATTAGCCTGATCAGAATGTTTATATGCAAGTTGTTAGTCAGAAAGAAGAAAAGCAATGTAACCAAGTAGTGTATTTTATGTGATGTCAAAATAACAATACTCCAATATTTAAAAAAAAAATGAAAATATTGACTATATTTTTGTTAAACATTCACAAATTCACACAATGGAGAAGCTATATTGTTTAATACACAGCAAAATTTCTTTGTTCTCTCTATTCGGTCTCACACATGATGATTAACATTCTATAATTTTTTTCCTCCTTTCTTCCTCTATTCTCCAAATTCTTTATATCTTCTCTTCCCACTTACATTTTCCTTTTCTTGTGTCTTCCTTCAGTACTCTTTCTTCCAAAAGAAGCTTTATTTTATGTAAACAAACCAAGAAGTTTGCATAATGACATAATTTATTACATTTTCTTATGTCTCTTTTACACCCGATTACCTAAGCTAAAATGAAACTTGGAGATAGTAGATGAGAACTAGTTGACTTGAAAGGAAAGTGAGAAGATAAGCCCATAGATAATTCTCTCAGGAGGGTTGAAATATGACCTTTGATATAACGGTTTGCAAGGGAGGAACTCTATTAACAGCAATCAACTGGCTCAGATAGTTGGAATAAAAATAGTGAATGTAGAAAGCAGCTGTTTAAAATTCAGAGTATAAACATGCTTAGGAATAATTTGGGTAGGATTCTAGTACTTCTCACAGAAAATACACTCAATAGATGTTTTGATAATGAATGGATAATGCCTAAAATACAATACAGTATCCAACCAAAGTTTTAGAGAAAAAAAGGAATTCATAATTTCACTTTAGAATATAAGAAACAAGTTTTGGTGGCAATAAGAGTTTTAATCCCTTCCCCTAATTTTACCATTTCCTTTTAATGAAGTTTAAATCCCTTCCCCTAATCATACCATTTTCTTGTAATGGACAAACTCCTTCAACTACTGACTCAACTACTAATTACTGACATCAGCTTTCTGGAATAGAATTATAATAAGGTACTCTGAAGAGTGATCCATAAGTCCATGGGGATCAGGTAATAGGTACTGCCAGGAAGAAAACTTGAATAATCACTTTTCTCCTTCATGCAGCAGCAGACATTGGTTTACCAGCTTAGCTTATTGGTTCTCATCAGATGTTATTTATCTTTCAGGAAGGTACTAAGTTAGGTTATTGGGTAGCAACAAGAAGGAAACATATCAGAAGTAAAATAATAACACCTATCTCAGGTATTGTCATTATTTTTAAAATACCAGTTAATAATAATGTGGATTCTATTGCTTTACACAAATGATAAGAACATCCTTATCATTCCTTTTCAATATCATACAGGAAGGCCAAAATAATAATGCAATAAGACAAGAAAAGGAAGAAATATAAGTATCTTTGACCTGATTATTTATGTGGAAAATCCCAAAAAATCAACAAAATTTCTGGAATTAATATGTGAGTATAGTAAGGTCATAAGACATAAATTTAATATGTAAAAG
The DNA here is from genome assembly GCF_964194135.1 of Talpa europaea. Taxonomy (NCBI): domain Eukaryota; kingdom Metazoa; phylum Chordata; class Mammalia; order Eulipotyphla; family Talpidae; genus Talpa; species Talpa europaea. The sequence continues at coordinate 31,508,795 of NC_140071.1, forward strand.
CTAATTGTTTCTATATACCACCAGTAAGATGACAATGCCATTTATAATACCAGAGAGAGAGATTGAGAGAGAGAGAACTATTTAGTCACAAAAATTCATCAACATATGTACAGGATCTAATGCTAAAAAATCACAGAACTCTGTGAAAAATCAAAGGCAATTTAAATGAATGGCATGGGCCTCCCTGTTGGTCCAAGGGGTTAAGATGCAACCTATGAAGCTGTCTGCAGCCTCTGCAGCACGAGTTTTATCCCCAAGCTGGCCAGGGAGCAACCCACATGGCACAGCAGACCTCTCCTGACTTGCCTACTGTTCCCCTCAGCAGTGTATTTCAGTCAATCTGCCTGTTTTGTTCCCCACTCTGTCTCTGGTGAATCCTCTCACTCCCCACCCCTCTGGCCTGTATCCCAGTTCTTGTACGCATAAATAATTAAATCTTTTTTAAAAAATAAATGAATGGCATAGTACTCCATATTAATGGGTTGACTGTCTCAGTATTGTATTATAAAGACAACATTTTCTTCTCAGTTTTATATATACATATATTAAATACAATAACAATTAAAATCTAGAAAACTATTTTGTATACATTAATAAACTGAATATGAAGTTTACATGGGAAAAGAATAGAATAGCCAATATAATGTTGAAGAAGAAAAATACGGAAAACTTGTATTACCTGATTTAAAAACTTAGACTGACTGCTAATTATAGGAGCAAAAGCAATTTAATGGAGAAATGATGGTCTTTTCAACAAAAAAGTGATGAAGTATTAGTTACCTATATGCAACCAAAAAACGAATCTAGCACAAACTTTGCACCTTTAATAAAATTTAACTTGAAATATAAACACAAAACTATTAAACTTCTACAAGAAAATATAAGGGAAAAAAATCTAGGTGACCTGAGTGAAGACACATTTAAGAGAATAAACAGAAAAGACATGCAGAAAATATTTTGAATAAAATATTTTAAGAACATATATTTGAAAAGGATATACTTCCAAAATATACAGAGAACATTTATAACTCAACAATAAGAAAAGAAAATAAAATAGTTAAAATATAGCAATAACTCATCAAATAAGATATAGAGAGACAAATAAGCATACAAAAAGATGGTCAGCATCATATAGTATTAAAGAATTGTAAATTAAAAAAGTAATGTATAACTACATACCTCTTGGAATTTCTAAAATGAAAAAATATATATATAATATAATAAACCAATTCTGGTGAGACTAAGGAATAACAGTATTCTCACTTATTCCTGTTCAGAGTGCAAAATGGTATAGCCATTTTGGAAGTTTGAAAGTTTCTTATAAAGCTAGACAGTCTTAACATACCATACAACACTGTGCCTCTAGGTATTATCCCAACTAATTTAAAAGTATATGTCCATGCCAACAACTGTACATGAATTTATAGACGCTTCATTCGTAACTTCCAAAACTTGAACACAACCTAAATAGCCTATATTAGGTAAATGGAGAAACAAAGTGTGATATCCAAATACAATAGATTATTATTCAGTGATAGAAAGAATGAGCTATAAAACTATGAAAAGATGTTTGACTATAAAGGCATATTTCTACATGAAAGAGCTATTTTGAAAAGGATACATATTATATAATTACAATTTATATGGCATTCTGGAAAAGGCAAAAAAAAAGATAGAATAAAATGACCAGTGGTTGCCAGAGTTTCATGTATAGGTAGAGTGTATTGAATAAATGAAAAACAGGAGATATTTTTAAGGTGATAAAACTAGTCTGTATTATTCTTTAATGCATATGTGGAAACTCATAGAACTTTACATCTCAAGGAGGGAAATTTTGAAAACTTAAAAAAACTGAAAACTTGAAAATATACATTCAGTAGGTCAGTAGATGTCAGGATGAAATGTAAAATGATTAATAATCTAACTGCATTATAAATATCTGAAACAACAGAATTAATTTTCTTGACTCTCTCATTAGATGGTGAGCACTTGTGGTAAAGAATTCTGTCTTTCTGATCTAAAAATAACTTGTATCTAACACACCAAAGGTACATAATTAATGCTAACTTAATAAATGCATGCCCATTTTCATCTAACCATAAACAAACCCTATTTCATATTTCACTCCCATAGAAATCTGTTCTATGTGAAAAGAATAGAATAGCCAATATGTTAACACCATTTTATGTAAATGATGTGAACATTATTTATTTTCATTGTTATATTTAGGTTTTTGCTGAAACATAGTCCCAGCCCTGAGAAGTCATCCCTCTACCACTTCAGAGGTAGCAGCAGCTGTTATATGTTTTCAGCCTTGGGGAAAAAAAAAAAAACACCAAAAAACATGCTCTATATTTGGATTTGTTTGAAAGCATTAAAATCTGTGTCTTTGGAGAAAGCTAGCATGCCATTCATTACCCATCATTCCAGAGGTCTCCCCTGAGTACTCTCATTTCTATCAGCCTGGTCAGGCTGACATCTGTTGCTTTGTCTCTCAAGACTTCTCTTGGAACTGTGTTAAATTGAATTAAAGTATTCCAATTATTTTTCTGTATATGAATTGCTTCCACACTAATGTATTAATTTTGGAGTGAAATCTACAAAATTGTATTATCCTGACCTGAAGCTTGTTGTTGATTGTTATGTAGTCTGTCTTTATTATGGATATTTTCAGGGAAGTAAAGTGACATGGTGAGAGTTATAAGTGAAAATAAGGGAATTAGAATTCAGGGAATTTTTTTTTTTAAACATTAAGTTATTTGCTCTTTCTGAGACTTTCAATATCACTAGGCATTCAGGCCCTCTGGAGTGCGTCATTCCACTATAAAGATATCAACCCTGTCAAGGGTTGACTTGTATCCCCCAAAATTCATATGTTGAACTCCTAATGGCCAGTACCCCAGAATGTGACCTTATTTGGATATCAATCCTTTACAGTAGTATTCAAATTAAAGTGATATTATTAGAGTGGCCTATACACCAATGTAACAGACGCTCATAAAAAGGAGAAAATGAGGCATATTTGCACACAGGAGAAAGATAAAGGCAGAGATAAGTGTGCTGTTTCCATTTAGCAAGGAGTTCCCAGCAAAGCCCTAGAATCTAGAAGGGAGGCATGGACCAGATTCTTGCTCACAGCCTTCAGAAGAACCAACACTGCTGTTATCTTAATCATGGACTTTTAACATCCAAGAGGAGGAATACATTTCTGTTGTTTAAGCCACTAGGTTTGTTGTATCTTGTGGAAGTCCTAGGAAACTAACACAGATCACTTTTTAATTATTCTCTTCACACATCTTTGTGTGACAAACCACCACTAGACCTGCTCGTGAAAAACACAAGGCAAACATATGAGTTTGCTGCTATCAGATTAGGGATTTCAAACAAGCACTCCTATAGGGAGAATGGCATGTCTCAAAACTCACACATCAGAAGTGGGTGATGTGACTTAGAAACCAGACTGCTTATCCATTCATCATACATCTGAGTGACTAACATGTGTCAGGTGCCGTTGCAGGTGCTGAAAAGTTGTCATTGAACAAAACAGACCAAAAAAGTCCTGTGTTCAAGGAACTTATATTTTGGGAGACAATCAGACAATAAACAAATAAGTAAAATATATATTGTATGGAGAAAGCTAAAGCAGGAAGAGAAATAGTATGGGGGAGTGATTATTTTTAGTAATGGTCAAAGAGGCCATAAATTCATAATTTCTGTATGTAAATTTAAGATAGAAGCAATATGCTTTGCTACCAGCGAAGAGTCAAAGATTGGGTAGGGTAAGTGACTTTCAGGCTTTCTGCCCCCCTCCCCACCCATTAGGATTGCCCTGCATGATGTGGTCATCTGCATTTTATTACATTGTTATAAGTTGTGTTGTTTACTTCTGTGGGCCATGACTGCAGTATTGAGATTTTCACCAAGAGAAGCAGAGGCAGGAGAGAGAAGGAGAGAAAGAAGGCCAGGGAGCCAAGAGTGAAGACTTGTGGGGGGCTTGAAGACCTGCTGGCCACCCTGCGCCCCAGCCTGCTATGTACCTGTTTGCCACACTACATGTAAAAGCTCAATAAAAGCCTGAGAAAGCCACAGAGGGGTCCAGGACTCTCCTTTACACTGTCTGCTAGAGTCACAGAGAAAACCTGCACTGTGCCCATCCTGTCCCTACAGATGGCTTCCAGGTCTCCTTTTCGCCTGAAGCAACTGAGGGAAGTTTGCATTACTATTTTCTGGAGTGACAAACTTTAAGGGAGGGGCATGTTTTGGAAGGCCTATCAATTGAGCCTGAATCCATTTAGCGTCTGCAGAAAACCTGTGTTTTTGAATTGTCTTTAGATAACTAACGCAGAAGCACTACAATTAAGTAAAGTTCAGGGGAGAGTTCTGAACTGGTGATTGAAACTTGCAAACTACTAGAGTGTTATGATCTCTAACATAACTAGAAGGGATCATCAAGGGAGTGAGTCTGGATTGGAAAGAGAAAATATCTAATGGTCACATTGTGGGGATTTCCAAAAGTATGAAAATGGGACCATGGGGTAGAAGCTGAAAAAAAACTTAAAGTGAGTGGTCCTGATGTAGAAGGGAAACCAGGAGCACGTGGCAATACTGAAGCCAAGTAAGGACATGTTTTATTAAAGAAGAAAGGCTTGACAGTAATAAAACTAACATCTTTGATAAGAGGAGAACTGACTTACTAACCCATGGAGCAGCAGTCAACTCTGAGCTAAAAGTGTAGAGAGTGTAGAATATTGGATAAATCAAAGATGATGTTTTTTACTGCCTGACAGATTAAGAGATGGATAAAGACTTGAGGGTGTGTAGGTGAGGGATTACAGAGGATCATGAAATAACTAGATAAAGAGAGTAAGAATATGGAAAGCTGTGTAGAGAGTCCTCAATCTACTAAAGATGGAGTTTCCACATGATCCAGCAATTCCTCTTCTAGGTATTTATCCAAAGGACACAGAAACATTAATTCAAAAGGGCACCTGCACCCCTATGTTTATAGCAGCACTATTTACAATAGCTAAGCTTTGGAAACAACCCAAATGCCCAAAAATAGATGACTGGATCAAGAAGATGTGGTACATATACACAGTGGAATATTACTCAGCAAAAAAGATAAACACATGCAATTTGCAGCAACATGGATGGCGCTGGAAGGGATCATGCTGAGCGAAATAAGCCAGAAAGAAAAAGGAAAATACCGGATGGTCTCACTCATAGCAGGAATCTAGAAAACCTAAATAAAGGACCAGGAAAAAGACTAATTACAATAAAGTAGAAATCAACAAGCAACTATAAACCAGAGACACACTATGGGGGTGGGTAGGAGTGATTACGGTCAAAATAAGGGGGTGGGAATTGTATGGGGACTACAATCAAAATGAAAATGCATACATTGTGCAAAAATGAAAAATGATGTAAAAATATATAAAATAAAAAAAAGAAGAAGATAAAGAACATGGAGGAGTTAAGAGACTGTGAAAAGATGGCAAACCAATGATTTGGAGACTTCATGTAGTTAAGGAGTTTTTAGAATCCAGCATCAAAGCAAGTAAAGTAGGAAAATAGCAGCAACAAGATAAGAAATGACTGTAATGTAAGCAGCTGAGAGAAGTAAATGGAGGAAAAGATCACTAGAAAGAGGAAATCAAAAAATAAGAAACTGGGATGTTAGAAATATATCTGAGCAGAGATGACAATTGCAAGCAACAAGGAAAGGTAGTGGGGTGTGTCGCAAGAAGAAATAAAGTTGAAGATGAAGTAGGGAAAGGGGAAGAGTGATCTGAAAACAGGCCTGAGAGGCAAAAAGGACCACTAACTCACCGTCATGTCAACAGTAAAGGGCTTCAGAAGAAGAAAAGCCCATCCCTTAAGCAAAATGCAGAAGTATTATCTTCAAAGAGATGCAGATTTACTTAGCATCAGACAGGATTTGAGGATATAGGAAATTTTTTTTAAAGATTTATTTTTTATTTATACAAGAGCTGGGGTACAGGCCAGAGGTGAGGAAGGGTGAGAGGATTCACCAGAGATAGAGTGGGGAGCAGAACTGGCAGATGGACCGAAAGCACTGCTGAGGGGAGCAGTGGGCGTGGCAGGAGAGTCTGCTGCGCCATATGGAAATCTCCCCTGGTGGCTGGGAATCGAACCCACGCTGCAAAGGCTGTGGACAGCTTCATAGGGCTGTACTCAACCCGCTGCGCCACTGGGGAGGCCCAGGAAATTTTGCTAACTGATGGACTTAAAATTCCAAAGGATACAGTGGTAGGGTTTTCAGAATGGGGGAGGGAGTATACAGAATTCATGGAAATTAGTATCTGGGAGGTGAAGGATGACTTAGGACACCTGGACTTCTGTGATATAGAAAATCATAAAAAAGTTCATAGTGAAATAAGTTGTGATGGCTCTAAGGCCATGGAAGTGGAGATTCTGTGAGCACTATAGGCAGGAAGGTTGGAGATCTTGCCAGGGGTGGTGGTGTAATGGTGGTGCCCAGGAAAAGTGAGGCTTCCAGGTTCCCTGACCCATCCAGAGGAGGGTGGAGCTGAGCAAGAAGGAGAAGAAGATGGGGAGGAGACTGGAGAAGGAAGGAAGCAGGACAGAGAGCAAGGAGAACTGGAGGAGGCACATCAGAAAGACATGTGAAGAAATTGTGCTTACCTTTTGGGCCTGGACTGGTTGAAACAGATGTGGGTGAGAGACCCTTGGGGAAGTTAACAATGGCAGCTTTTACCTTGATTTTGATTTTGTTCTTTCCTCCCAGATTTGTTTGGCTGTTTCTGATCCTTTTCTGTGGATTTCAGGCCTTGCTTTGTGCAATCCTGCTTGGCTGAACTTTTACCCACGAGGGGATGAGTAACATTGGGCATTTGATATAAAAACTATATTCTTTGTCTTTTCTGTATTGTTTTCTAATTGCATTAAAGTTCCTTTCCATTAGAGATCTTATATGTTTTGTCTTGATGTGGAGGATGGCAGAACCTATTTAGAGCAGGCAGGTTCTGAGAAGCTGCTCTCCTTGCCCTGTATCAGTGGGGCACCTACTTGACTCCTAATGACAGAAGCCTACAGAAAGGAGTGGTGCCACTGCACTCTGAACATGCTACTTCCCAATGTCCCCCTGGCAGAGCACCAGACTCTGCTGTAGTATCTGCTAATAAATGAAGGCTAGTAGACCTGTATAACCTCCACAATGCAGTCCCTGTTTGACCTTCACAGATGGAGACCAGAATATTAGGATGAACTGTGCCCCTTAGGAGGGGGAAGAAAATCTAGGAACCTTTCAGCTTTGGCAGATTTCTCATTCCATTTAAGAATAAGGACAACCTCATCCTTCATGAAGCTCAAAGCCATGTGCCCCTCCTCTAATTATTAAGCATTCATGGGCATGTAGCTCACATTGTTGTTTTATACCACAGTCATTCTGAATATGTCCCTGGGAGACAGAGAAGAGATGTGCTATGAGTTTGGTTTGCACCGGAGCCTCTTTTTGTCATGTGTCGTTATACTCAGCAGTTTGTGAAAAGAAGCTAGTGCACTCTGTTTCACTTCGCTCCAATCCAATCCCAAGTCTTTGAGCTAAGCCCAAAATACTTTGACCATGACTCTGCCTTTAATTTGTAATGTTCACAATACCCCTGGGACAAAGACACACATACATGCCTCCAAAACTTCCCTCTGACATTTGTCCTTAATCCGTGGTTCAGAGTTGATGTAGAAAGTCACATAGCAGACCTATTGATGTCCCAAAGTGGAACATTTTTTCATTGACTACTCAAGTCCCAACTGCAGTTGAGCATATAGGAAAGAGCTGCACTCTTCTTAGACAGAAGACTGCTCAGAGGCGTTCCAAACAAAATTGCTGAAGTCACACTGAATATTTTGATCTTTTCCTTTTGGGAACACTGGCAACATTTCAAGACAATCCAAAAGAAAAATGTACCAGTTACTGTGTAAATTCTCCTGAGCACCTTGCACTTTTCAGGGTTTTCATATTATTGTTATTTGGAAGTGAATTTATACATCTTTTCACCACTTTTTAATGATGACATGTCTCTATACTGTGCCAAGGCATCATTTATCAATTCACAAGCTACCCAGTTAAGCTGTGCACCTCTAGCTGACATTGTAACTCTAGATTAATGTCAAATCATTGCAATTTGCAGACTGTCTACATATATCCCAAATTAGATAAGGCAAGACTTCTAAAGTCTAGAAAATGACACCCTTTTCACATTAGCTTGTGTGTGTGTGTGTGGTAGGCGGGGAAGATAGAGATTTTTCTACAATGGGAATTTAGAAGTTTGGGGACTCTCAAACACCTCCCATTATAGAATATCTCTAATTCTCTTTAGGGCACCTCCTTCTGAGTCCCAGTCCTAGGTGACCCTCTTTCTATCCCTGCTCATGTCTTCCCCTCAATGGCCAGGACTTCCTTCTTTTCAACTCAGAAGACTGAGTAATCTGACTCTGATAATTGTGATCCTTTATGTTTTCCAGCATGTCTTTCACTAGTAAACAGTCTGAGAACAAGGATATTAGTGTAGACCCAAGTAACAACATTCCCAACTGCCATGCTGAACCAACATATGATCCTCCATCACTAATTGCCTAATTTTGATGAAATTACACAAGTTCTCTATATGTTAGTCTTCAAATTGGTAATATGGAGAGAACAATAATTACCTCATGGGGTTATTGCAATGCTAAAATTGGCTTACATGTACAAGAGTCTTGCATAGGGTCTGACTTGCTAGATAAATATATAATATATGGTTGTTTTTATGAGCAGATCTCCCAGTAGTACATGCTGCTTTATAGACTTTGCATTAGACTGCCACCTGGAATAATGCTGCGTCTCTCTCCCTAGTGGATCTGATTTCATGGCCTTTAAAGGCTGAGTGAATCACACTTGAGATTGCTACAAGTACCTTCTAAAACTCTCATGTTCATAAAACCTGGTGATCTTGTTAAAATGCAGGTTCTGAGTCAGTAAAATTGAGGATGGTTTCGAAGATTCTGTATTTCTCACAAGCTTCTAGATGATGGTGAAGCCCTGTCTTGTCTAACTTGGGGTGTGTGTAGACAGATGACATCTTGAGTAGCAAGGTTAAGACAACTGGTTCTCAGCCTTGGCTGAATATTAAAGCTGACTGGAGAGCTTTTAAATATATCAGTGCCTGACTGAATTCCATAACAATTAAATTAGAATCCCACCCTGTCTATCTTCTTAACTTTTTGCCTTCACTTATTCATTCAACATATATGTATTTAGTCTATTATCTATCAACTGATTGATAAATAATAAAAATTGATAAAAGATATCCATTTTGAATGTTTTCACAAGAGTAGAAAAGTGGTTCCAAAAAGGAAATAATCTGAATATTGGAATTATTTTCAGTTGTTTAATGGTAAAGGTAAAGGGAAAAAGATACTGATATAGAGTATTTATTATATTCCAGGTACACTGAATGGGCCATCTCATTTTATTTTGAGGGAGACAGTATTTTATCTTTCTGAAGCAAAGTTGAGAGAAACTTGTCAGATGTCAAATATCTGGAGAGACAGACGTGAACCCACGGTTCTACTCTTTCTACCACATCATATTCATAGATGTTCCCTCGCTTGCTATTTAATAATAATTTTATATTTTTACTGGGGACAATTAAGTGCAATTTAGAGAGGCATGTAATTTTTCTTTCTAAAACACATATCTACGAGTTACAAGTAAGATATCCTTACTGAATTTCAAAGAGATTTGGTTTATTTATTTTTTATAATTAGTTAACAGTCAGGGTAGGTGCTATTAATGCAACCTCAAAATATGATGAGTTTAACAAAATATAATTTACTTAGAATCCAAGGCAGCATTCTGGTCATGGCTGCAGCACTGGTGGCAGTGACTCAGGAAGCGAGACCCTGTGCTCTGGCCTATGACTGTGAGACAGGTGGGTAGAGATAATGGAGGCTCTCTCCAAGGAAGTTTTTTTTTTTTTTTAAGATTTATTTATTTATTTATACAAGCACTGGGTACAGTCAGAAGCGCGGGAGGGTGAGAGAATTCACCAGAGCCAGAGCGGGGAGCAGAGCAGGCAGAAGGACCAAAGTACACTGCTGAGGGGAGCAGCGGGCGGCAGGAGAGGTCTGTGCATCATGGGGGACCCTCCTCCGGTGGCCGGGGAGCAGCCGGGGATCGAACCAGCACTGCAGAGCCTGCGGGCAGCTTTGCAACCCAGCGCTCAACCGCTGCGCCACCGGGGAGGCCCAGGAATTTTTTTTTCTTTTCTTTTACTTTTTTGTGACTGTTTTTTTCTGACTTGTCTGTATAAAATAGAAAAACAGCAAAAAAAAAAAAAAGAAGTCAAAGAAAAGGAAAGAGCCTCCCAGTCTGCCCCAGATTCCGCCAGTACTGAGGTGAGGAGGCAGCCAGGTCAGGTGGGTGATGAGAAGAATCAGACTAGCAGGGAGTTGCACAACTGCTTGATGGGTCTTGTTTTGTTTTTCTTAAACTTAAAATGTATATATTTATTTTTCTGTATGTTTGATTCTTTTTAATTTTCATATTCTCCACTTAGCACCTGACTAAACTAAGGGTAAGCCCTCCCCGCGACACGACTGACATCCGAACTGGGTGTACAGCGCGGGCACCTAGCAGTGGCACAACCATACACACACTGAGAAAGTGACAAACTTGTTATTAATTAATGGAACCATTAATTAATGCATCACCCTCCAGTCTCCCACAGCCACATTCCCCTGTTTTCAGTTAGCCAGTGTCCCCAGGCTAGGACGGCCAGAACGAATGATATGAAGAGATGTGCTGGGCCTGGCCTCTGCGTGTGTATGTGTGTGCAGGTTTGTGCACATCGGGAGAAGCAGTTTGGGCTCCTGGGGAGTGTGTGTGTGTGTGTGTGTGTGTGTGTGTGTGTGTGAGTGGGAAGGAGACAGGGAGTGGACACATAGCTGAGTGTATGAAGGCCAGGTGTGGGGTGAGATGGCATAGCCAGGAGGGATCATGTCAGTCCTGTGAAAGCAAAGGGCAATGATGGTGAGGAGTCCTCTGTCAAGGGATACAGACAGTGCATGTGGTCCCACTGGGGACCTGACACTAGGGAGAAAGGTTTACAATGAGTGCTAGTGATGGGCAGAACAGAGCGCCACGTATCACTGCACTCAATTTCTAACAGTTAAAACTCATTTCCATGGATTTACATAATTGCAAGAGAGCTCAGAATATGTTGTCTACCCAGATGCCCAGAAAAAAAAGAGAATTTTTTTAATACAAAATAACATATAAAATAGGAATGTAAATGTTTAGTTCACATCTGTGGAACAGCCCTTGCCATTTCTTTTTCTTCATCTCAGTATTAAGAAGCAACTTTTAAAATTCCTCAATATCTCCCAAGTATTAACAAGAGGAAGAAAAAAATGCAGAGAGTAGGAAAAGGCCACCCTTCTAGCCACATCAAAGCTTCAGTTGTCTAGTTTTGAAACTATAGAATTCAGTGAAACCACATCCCTCACTCTTCAGTAGAGTTCACTTCATCCTATCCCTCTCCAGGTAAATTATTTATCCTCTGTTATTTTATTTCATTCTTATCACATCATGTTAGGAACATAAAGACTAAATCCAAATCTCAAGGCAACAGCAAAAATGTATCATACTAACTTTGATTCAGGTACACTTAAAAATTAATACATACTACATGGAGCTTTAACATTTTTATACATTTATCTTTTTTGGATCCATTTTTAATAACTATTCTTATAGGAGTTCTGTCTTTTTAATAATATTAACTGTCCTCTTTTTTTGCAGCATTTCAAATTCTTTCAGACTGTTTTATATCATGGAGAAAATCTGGAAGCTTATATGTCTTTAAAATAACTTTTCAATAACTTACTGACCATTTAAGAGGCAGGAGGTCCTAGATCATGGGCTAACTCAGCAACAGCAGGAGTAACCACCAGAGAGAACTGCAGGCAAGGGCAGAAGTGGCTTAGGTGGCCCAGAGGCAAATGAGCCAGCACAGATATTGTGGTTAGTATACAGTATATACACAAATCCTTAAATCTAGAAGGTTTATATGATACGTCCTTTAGTGATCGCTTTGTTATTCCAAATTTTCTAAAACTTTCTGATAGTTCTTCCAAATCAGGCATTCTTCAGAATTTTATAAAAGCCCACTACACTCATCCAGGAAAGTGATATCACTTTGAAATATAGGCCCAATGAAGTAGTTTTCCCCAAACCTCTGAATAAGGCAGCCAAGGTATATGCTGTCAACAATAAACAGCTGCATCTATGTGGGGCTTTATGATCAGTTTACATTGTGCTTAAGCCAGACTCTGAATCTCTCCCAATTTCAAGTATGTGAGAGAAGAAGGCACATTAATACAAACATGAACGTGTTGTTTTCCCTTTGTCTACTTTCATTAAGTTTGAAAAACCCTTAACCTTCCCATTTGATAGCTTATTGTGGTAAATGAATGATGACTGAGGAGTATGTTGCAAGGATATGTGTATGACTTACCTCATTCACTTACTAAAACCCCTGCATTCACTCTATTATTTTTTTTTAGATAAAACAGGAATAAAACAATAACTCATTTTTCAAGAAATGCTAAGGCTATCTAAAGAGTTGGTGCTATATGGCGGTTAAGAGGCCAGATTTGAGATTGAGCAAACTCAGGTTGTGAATCTAGTTCAGCCAACTAGAAGCTCTGTGGCTTTTTCTCTCTGAGAAATAAGAGGGAACAAGAATATGATTTATTTTGGGGAATGAGAAAAAAACTAAGTGTGGGAAATGCATGTGAAGCCCTCAGTCCAATGCATGACATCTGGCAAGTGTTCATCATCGTTATCATTGACATCACAATGCTCCAGCAGTGAACAAGAGGCTTTACAAATGCTCTCTACAGTAGTGCACCGTAAAAAGTGAGATTTTAAGTATTTTTAGGGGAAGAAATGAAGACTCGAAGAACTGAGCTACAAAGCATAATGCTCATCTTTGTAGAAGTCATTCAAGAATCATCCATTTCTGTCCCTAATCTAAGTGCCCTGAAATAATCTAAAGTATCTGAAATGTGATTTGCTAGAAGAAAATTGCTGACTCTACTTACGAGTTTAAATTAACAAAGAAAAAAATTCCACTTGCACTTTATTTTTTTGGCTGCTCTATGAAATGACTTTCCCTCCTCTATAGCACTTAACAGCCAACATGCCTCTAGGGGAGACAGGTACAAGTGGGTTTTTTCTACTAATCTTTGTCCAGTTCTTTTTTGTTTTTTTTAAGAAGGTGATGTTTCTTTCTTTTTTTTTTTAAGATTTATTTATTTATACAAGAACTGGGGTACAGCACGGGAGGGTGTGAGAATTCACCAGAGACAGAGCAGGGAGCACAACTGGCAGACAGACTGAAGACACTGCTGAGGGGAGCAGAGGGGAGCAGCTGGCGAGGCAGGAGAGGTCTGCTGCACTATGTAGTTTTCTCCCTGGCTGGGCATTGAACCCGTGTGCTGCAGAAGCTGTGGACAGCTTCACAGCGCGGCGCTCACCCACTGCCCTACCAGGGAGGCCTTCTTTGTCCAGTTCTTGACATAACCATAACTTATTTTTCTAGGGATTGTTATCCCAACATGAGAAGAATTGCTTATCCAATACTAAAAATAGAGAATTTGGGCCTCCCCGGTGGCGCAGTGGGTTGAGCACAGCGCTGTGAAGCTGTCCACAGTCTCTGCAGTGTGGGTTCGATTCCCTGCGAGCCAGGGAGACTCCCACACAGCGCAGCAGACCTCTCCTGTCTCCTCCCCCACCCCCTCCCCTCAGCAGTGTAATTCCGTTGTCTGTCTGTTCTGCTCCCTCTCTGTCTCTGGTGAATCCTCTGACCCTCCTGCACCTCTGGCTTATACCCCAGCTCTTGTATAAAAATAAATAAATCTTTAAAAAATAAAAATCCTATAAACTTTAAAAAAACAAATAAAAATAGAGAATTTACTTTCGTCAGTATCCAGTTTTCTGTCACTCACTAAAATAAACAAAATTAGGATTATATACAAGGTTTATTATTTTAAAAGAAAAACTTATTAAACATTCATTTCTTAAATATCACAATTTAGGTTTATGGTATATTAGAAAGGAGAGGTTATATGTGGTTATTAATCTATATATATGCATAGATATCTACATTCATAGATTTATATTTGCATCACAAATATTTGGGGGGAGGGAAACCAAATGTGATATTCCACCCTTTTCCAAAATTAAAATTCACTCTCCAGGAAATTGGTCATGACTTCACTCCGATCAGCTTATGCTAAGAATAATGAAAATTTAAGAAAAGTCAATGAAGATACTGATCATCTCTTTAATTCTGAAAACATTTGGGATTTTCTCTTACATTAGGAACATTGAGTGGAGAGTGCTTATGGATCTCAATGAATTGAATTATTTTTTAAATCATCCCCCAAACCACTTTTGTTTGTTTGATGCTTTTGCTTCTAAAATTTTCCCTATCAGTCTCTCAGCAGATTCCTAAGTGAGAAACAAATTGATCATATCTTTTTATTAGACTAAAATCAGCCCTCCTAAACCCATATCTTTTGCTTAATTTTAATTTGGTCAACAGGTGATTGTAATTCAGCCCAGGACTCTCTCCATGTCGTGTTCACATGTTTGTCAAGCAAACCTCTGGCATATCTTCCTAGTGACTCCTGCTTTCTGTGAGAGAATCGGTTCAAAATGTATGAATATTTGGAGGATGAGGCAGAACAATCTTATCTGCTTTAATTTGCCACTCTGCAGCTTGCCTCCATATTAAGCTCTCACATCCAAAGATGGTCCATAACTTTGAGATTAGCTAAGCCTATGAGATAATGCATCTGATTTCCTTAACCATCTGTGCTGTGCTGCCAGGGATTTATAAATGCTGGTCAATGCTTATGCTCGTTTCAGGATACTTATGCAATCAGTCTGCAGAGATTTAAATAAAAACCACCCAGCCTTGAGAAAGGATGACATCCTCCCTCAGATAAATAAAGATACAGTGGAAATATAATTAAATAAAACCTGAGGGAGCTAAATCCAAAGAGAGAAGGTAGATTTTATAGAAAGAGCTACAGGATTATAAAACAATGAGAATTTTAAAGACTATCTGGTTTCACTTTCTCATTTTAATGATGAAAAAAATAAGCTCCAAGGAGACTTTTACAAGGTCACTGGGATACGTGTGTTGAAGTGAAATCTGGATCTGTGGTCATTCACTTCACTGGGAAGCCCCCCTCAGTCAGGAACACCACACAAAGCACTCCACACCACAGAGTCTGGCAGCATTCTTTTCAAACCGGACTTAATAAAGGATGCAGACACACAATCCCACAAAACGATTAGCATCATGAACAGACAACTGAATGACTAGGTCATTACCACTTTTAATCTGAGAGGGTTATGATTCATACAGACTGAATGGAGAGGCCACCCTCAGCATGAACATGTCTCAGGAAATAGGGCAAAAGTGGAAAAAGAAAAAAAAATTATCAAAAACACAGAATCACAAGTGACAGAGTTAGCAAGAGCATCTTTGGCCAACACCCACAGACCTCACCACACAGGGGCTTTGGCAGCAACTGGGGCTGGCTGGGCCAGGCTGCGTTCGCAGTAGCCTCTTCTCTGTCAAGTAGGAATGCTGGAGATTGGGAAGCACCAGGGCAGAGTTAACTCTAGTACTCTCTCTTTAATGTCTTTAAAAAAGTCCTAAGGCTTTCATTGGGCAAAAATGAGCTTTTTTGTGGCCACCTGAGTTGTAAAAGCCTAATAATTCCAGTGGGAGGTATAACATTTGTACTTAGTCCACAAGGATCCTTTTGAGGCTTTCATGTTTCACTGAGCCTGGTAGAAAAATTCTGTTCATGAACTGAGGTTTTCTAGTTGTCTATGGATATATTCCTGGGGCCCTCTGACTAAACACACACACTGCAGACATTCATATAAATATGATCAAGCTGATTCTGTAAAATTGCATAATCAGATTATATATGTTTATGCAGTAAAAAATCCAGTCTGTCTTTTGCGTCCCCCAGAACTACGCATAGCAGTATATTGGCAGAGGAAGTCCCTTACTATGTTATGCATGGCTGGAATTTATGACTATGCATAGGAACAGGAAGAGAAAAAAATGATGGGAAAATATACCCCAGACTTGGACAATAATTCCCATTCCAGACTTGTAATATATTTTATACATAATTCTTAATTAGATTAAAATACAACTATAGATCCCAGAAGACTCCCAGATCTTCACCTGACTCCAAGTTGGCACATGAAAGCCTCACCATTTCTCATCTGTATTAGAATTCTCTGGACCTTACATGGAGCATCTCATACAGTAGGGTCAAGCCCAGGCTAAAAATGCACAACTTTAAAAAATCTTAGAAATCCAAGGCATTCCTGGTAGTACAGGTATTAAAGACTCAGCACTATCAAGCTATTGCCAACCACTGAAGCTGAGTTTGATCCCTGGCCAGGGAGCTACCCACATGGTGCAGCAGACCTCTCCTGTCTTGCTTGTTGTTCCCCAGCAGTGTATTTCAGTCAGTCTGCCTCTTCTGCTTCCCACTCTGTCTCTGATGACTCCTCTCATACCCGCACCTCTGGCGTGCACACCCATTCTTGTGTGCATAAATAAATAAAAATAAATTTTTTTTTAAATCTTAGAGATTCAGATAATCTGCCACGTATTTCATTTTAAAAACCTCTGACTCACAGCATCACCACTTGCCCCTAAATCAAATCCCCAAAATAAAACCCTCTCAGGCTTAGATATGAAAACTGTTTTCATGAACTAGTGATCTCAAGTCATGTGACAGAGAGACTCTGAAGGTCCAGTGACAGCCCAAATATTTGAGTAAAGGGAATGAGAGTTCTTCAAGCAAGAGTGTCAAACTCCTCAAGAGTAGTAGTGATGTCTCATTTACATCTTTAACCACTACCATAAAACCTGATCCTGAAAAATTTCTTGATGAATGAAAGTAGCATGCCTATGGTGGGGAGGAGGTGGGCAGTGGATTGTGCATTTTGGGGTGTCTCTGGAACTGGGAGGATTGTGTCTATGTATCTGTCTATGTCTACATAACTGAAAGTAAACAGAACCAGGGCATATGTGTTAGAACTGGATGTTGGTTATCTATCTTCAAACTGCATGGGGTTTGAACCAAAATTCACCAGGTCAAGGACATGCAGCTGTCTTTTAACATACCAGTGAATGACTCTAGTGTTTATTCCTAGCTTTCCTCATACTGTCAATGTCCTATTTCAGGGCTAGGGAATCTTGTTTACATATGTTCTTACTGTGATCCTTTTCTCCTGATATTAACAAGAGATGGATGTCATTATTTTCAAAAGGCCAATGATGAGGACCCTGGAGGAAGATGGAACATAGTAATTAGTAGGAACACTGTCAGGTGATCATTTTGGTGAAGAAAGGGAAATCCCGACTGTCTTTTCTTTTGAACAAATAATGATGATTTATATTTAGAAACCACTGCCAGTTTATGCCTTTTATGTCTCAGTTTCTAAGGAGAGAATAAGGGAAGTGCAAGGATACCACCTGAGACAACATGAACTAAGTCTTTATTAAACATAACTTGACATTAACTGGCACCTCATTTCCTCTCAAATGTCACATTACAAAGGTTTTACTGTGTGTATACTCCATGTCTATAGGGTAATGAGATGAAGTTTTTATGTGGTTTATGGAAAGCAGTTCTCACTATTTTACAGCCACTTCCCACCTTTTTCCCTATTCTCAGCAGTAAATTCTCTTTCTTTAATATTCTACATTCCTGCCTCAACTTCTAATCTCTCTTAGGTCAACAATTTCTAAGTGGCCAATTTCAAATTACTCTCACTCTTTTTCATCTCTGACCCATCTGAACTTACCACTCAGGAGTGAAAAAGAAAGAAAAAGAAAATTATTTTTGTCAACATTTATTTTCAGTTGTTTACAAGTTCCATAGCATAGACCGGAAAGTTAAATCTTCAAGAAGCTAAGATGATTATTGTAGGTCACTGAGTAGTTCCTCAGCATGGAAAGTGGAAAAAAGAACTGATGTTTAAACATGTTAAGAAATTAACCTAATTCTTACTAACAAATTATTCAGGTAAGTAGATATGGGGAGAAATAGTGAAGTTCTCAGATCATTGAGAATACAATAATCCACAACCAGCAGGTTTGGGAGTAAGATTTGTTTGTGGGAAAAGTGCAAGAATGTTATCAATTAGAACCCTAGCATAGACTTTTTCTGTTGAAAAGGGAGATTACTTTTGGATTGCAGCATGTAGTTTTACAGTGTTTGTCCCTTTAGATTTGGAGTTTGAATAATATCAAAAGAAAAGTCTTCTGGCTTCCCACAAACCATGGGAGTTCTATGTTCCTGTACTCTTGCTCCTACCCGGAAATTCTGTTCTATTAGTCTCTGGCCATCCCTGGGGAGCAAAAGATGCTTCTTCATCGCTTGCAGAGCTTGCCTCCAAATGGTAATGAAATCCATTAGGAATGCAAGAAAAATCATGAAAAAGATAGTTAGGTTAAATGATACTCTAACTGCTAAATCTCAGTGATGTCAGCTCCTTGAGAAATGTGCATATGTTTTTTCCCCCCAACCCCACTTAAAGTTCCCGTCCTCCTCTCACTGAAATTTTTTCACATTCCCTCAAACAAAAGTATATCATCAAGGCTTGCTGCTTGTGTACATCTAAATACTGTGTCAGTACTGTGGGACTTGCAGAGAAAAGTTTTAGAAACTAAACCTCTCTTTGGACATGAAGAGGAAATGAACATTGTGAAATTTTTCAGCAAAATCAGTTTATAGGGAGGGATTTGGAAAGTCAGGAATTTTTTTTTTTTCTGTTGCAGCTGCTTAAACACTGGCTCGAAATTAAGACATTGGAATAGCTTCTATGCTTTATGGCCATGATGCAACTCAGTGGTTTCAAACTCTTTACCAAGGACAAGTCAATCCTGAAAATAAGTCTGTTTTCCACTAGTTCTTTAGAAAAGAAAATGTTTAGCTTTCCTCAGTCTGTCAATCTTGTGGTAAGGAAATGCCACCAGGGCACCTTTTATGAGAATCTGGCTCAGAAACAGCTGTACAAATCGTAAAATAAGTTTTTTCCCTTTTTAATCTGACTGGTATTCAAGTCAATGGGTATTTTCAGAGACAAGTGTAAAGCAGACCCACTTTGAAACCTAACTTGGATGAGAGGCATACAGAACCATGACAACCTGCTTAGAAGTCGATATTCCTATCACTGACACTGGAAAAAAGTGAGGAAAAAAAAATCACTTATGATACTATAAGCAAAGCTCTACTAGTGCTGTCTACTTGCCTGCAAATAAAAAACAATCAATGCAAAAGCCCAGGGTCTCTGGAAAAGGGAGAAAAAAATGTCCTTGACAGATGATATGGAGGATATTATTCTTTCATGAACTAATATTCTCTCCTTGTCAGTTTTAAATGAAAAAAGGGCGAAAATCCCCAAATGGGAGGCTAAATAAAGGTTTTGTAGTGCACAGCAAAAACAAGTGAATCTTTAAAACCAATTCCAACTCTATACTGACAGAGAATGGTAAATCATTTGCTTTCCTCTTACACCTTTCCTTTCCTGTCAAAAAAAAAAGTGCTGTTAGATTTCATCCATTAAAATGTAATTTTATCTTACTCAGTGTCTGCCTTTGTTGCTCCTGAGGGTTTGGACTCCTTTCTCCCCGCACCAATCAATGCAGACATTAGGGAATAGCAGGGGATGGGATCCACGTCTTAACCATGCAGTGCAGAGTCCCCAAGCTGTATCTGATATGGTGGAATGTGGTTAAAGACAGATCTCCTTTGCTGGTTCTCTGCCTTTCTCTGTGAGAATATAGGTCAAGGGAAGAGATAAACACTCAGGTCCAGGAAAGAATTTTTCCATTTAAATTGTTTCAATATGTTCTGAGTATCTCTCACCTTGGGCCTCACACAGAGATTTTCAAAGAAAACTGAACCTAATTTCCTTTGTGAACTGATTTTAGAGACACAAATAGCAGAATTCTGTTACAAATTAATTATGAAACCATTCCCCTTAAGGCTTCAATTTCCAAAGAGCCCTACATGGTTCTGTGGAACATGAGTTCTGGAGGAAAAGGGTACAATGGTAATCTTCCAGGACATAACCCAAAGGGTTGGAGAAATATCCCAGAATTTGGCAAGTAAAGACGAGGAGGAAAGTTTCAGATTGCTAAATTCATAACTATTGGGAAACTAAGAAGCATTGTAGTGGGAGAAGGCTCACATATTAACATGAAAATAATCAACAAACACTTAATAGAAAGATAAATAAATGGATAAGGCCCACTTTCACCTTTCTCCCCACCTTTTCTCTTCCGTGGTCACTTAGGGTTGCTGAATATTGTTCAACAGCAATCAATATTTAATGAGTAACAATCACGAGAGAGGCACAGGGCAAGATCCTAATCACACCAATTCAATCAAAATATAATTTCTTACTATAAAAGATAAAAATCCTTCCAATGGTGCTGTCCATTTAACTTTGAATCTATCAAGGATAATGGGTAATATCATTCAAGGTCTAAATTTTCTGAAGATTCCCTGTGTGTTAACAATTCTACTAGATATTTTGAATATGTTTCCTAATTAGAAACCTCCCATTAGTTTCCTAATTATAAACCTCCCATGAGTTAAACATTATCTACTTATGATGAACTAGAGTGAGTTGTGAAATGACTTGCCCAAAGTCATTTACAAATGGCAAAATTAGGATTTAGATATATTTATGATTCAAAATTCACAACCTATTAACATGCAGATATTGGTGTTCTTCATTTAAGTAGTTTATGTAACTAACATATTTGAACTTATGCTTAATGATTTCCTCCTACCTTCATTCCTTTGCAGGAATGAAGAAGTATAAGGAAATATACGTACATGGAAATAGAAGTATAAGGAAAAATGTTCATAAAGTACACATCTTTCTCATTAATGAAAATATTCAAATTGGATACACACTCACTTGAATAAGTGTACTTTCTCCTACATCCCACAGTAGATGTAGCTCTGCACATCTGGTGCTAGAGAGAAAAAGCTGCAGTTGGCTGACAAGTTTACATAGTGCTTGGTAGCCTGCGATGCATTATCAGATATATTTTTTAAGATTTATTTTATTTATTTATGCATACAAGAGCTGGGGTATAGGCCAGAAATAAGAGGGGTGAGAGGATTCACTAGAGACAGAGTGGGGAGCAGAACAGGCGGATTGACTGAGACACACTGCTGAGGGGAGCAGCAGGCAAGACAGGGGAGGTCTGCTGCACCATGTGGGTAGCTCCCTGGCCTGGGATTGAACTCGTGCTGCAGATAGCTTCATAGTGCTGCAACTTAACCCTTTTGCCAATAGGGAGGCCCACATTATCAGTGTTATACTTTCTGATTATGGCATAGGTTGAACTCACAGACTCCTCATGTATTAGATATTATTAGCAAAATTCAACATGAGTAGAAAGGGTAAATCAAAATTAAGTTACTGCTCACATATTTTGGGAATTATAAAACAATGTTATAAAATAATTATGTATTGTAAAACAATGTATGTATCATTGATTTCAATATTTCCAGGAATTATAAAATAATGTATATATCATAGATTTCAATATTATGTTATAATGCATGCTACATGTTTTTGTTCATGTGTTATAAAATTTCCATTTGAATTTATTTTATCTATTTACCCAGATTTATTTATAGTTTAGAAATAAACACAGATGTTAGCAAATTTTCACAAAGCTAATAACAATATAAATTGGTCACAGATTCTTAACATAATTAACTCAATAATGCATCAATAGATTCTTTATGTGATTTGTATAACTGGAAAATAGGTACAGCATGAAATGAGTATTTTAAGTTCTGAAATTCTTTCAAAATACTATAAAATATGCTCTTGTATATTGATATCCTTTCAGGTTTATGCAGCTATTAATTTGATGCAAATTATGTATTTAATCTTGCAGAGAGTAATGATAAACTTGACTTACTGGTAATAAGCATAGTATTTAGGTGGGATGGCCCTGTAAATCACGTAGCAGAGGACCCTTAGCTCTTAGGAAAAGAGGGGGGCATGGTGGTAGAGAAAACTATATTCATTCATTTAGTACATACTTATTAAGCAATTACTATGAAAGAAATTTATGCCAAACAGAAAGAAATGCAACTTAACAAGTTCTATTCTGGCTTACTTGAAAATGATACGATTGGCATGGCCAGAGAAAAATGTGCCAGGATTGAGTGGTAGGAGAGGGGTTTAGATGGTATAGATACATCAAATCACATAGGACAGAAACACTGAGTTTTATCATTAGTGAAATGGGAAATATCCAGTAAGAAATATTAATTACAGGCATTGCATATTCTAAGAATCCAATAAGATCCGCACTTGCTTCTGTTTTAATAAATATTAATCTATAAGCTGGATATTCATAGGCAACATGTATTCTAAGTCCCTTATACAAGATTATGAGCCTAAATGTTTTGACTAGTTCCCTTAATGAAATACTTAAAAGAAATATCTATTAATTGGAGAATGGAGACAGGTTGGAGGATGCAGGCCAAAAAATCATCCTGTTGTGTTGATAAAGGATATGTGGGTAATTTAGGGTGGAAAACCAAGTTACAAACCAGAAAAGGGAAGTTATATAACTATAGCAGAAATAGTGTGGTGGCAGTAAGCATCAAGCCATAAATCTGGGATCAAAGGTATGCCTAAAACCAACAATATCAAATACTGGCAGTAACTTTTTTAGGTCCAGATAAAATTATCTACCAAAAGAAGTAATGTCTTCTATATGAGCAGAGTTAAATTTATTAAATTTCTGGCAAATAATAAAATAATCCCTTCTGTTTGATAATGTCTCAGACTTGCTTTAACTTTAATTTCATTCTATCTTTTAAAAATCTACTATTTCTCTTGGGGCCTCCCTGGTGGCGCAAGGAGTTAAGACGCAACTATGAAGCTGGCCGCAGCCACCACAGTACGAGTTCAATCCCCGGCTGGCCGGGGAGCAACCCATATGGTGCAGCAGATCTTCCTGACTCGCTTGCTGCTCCCCTCAGCAGTATATTTCAGTCAACTTGCCTGTTCTGTTCCCCACTCTGTCTCTGGTGAATCCTCTCACCACCCATACCTCTGGCCTGTACCCCCGTTCTTGTATGCATGAATAAATAAATCTTAAAAAAAAAACTACCATTTCTCAATTGAGGAAACTATTTAGAGAATTAAAGCCAACAGATTTGTAATGCATCAGGGGCAAAACAGTTATTAAATGCAAATATTTTACCTCTCAATCTATGACCTTTTTCCAAATTTAAAATTTTAGAAGTATATATATATATATTTTTTTTTTAAAGATTTATTTATTTATTTATACAAGCACTGGGTACAGTCAGACACGCGGGAGGGTGAGAGAATTCACCAGAGCCAGAGCGGGGAACAGAGCAGGCAGAAGGACTGAAGTACACTGCTGAGGGGAGCAGCGGGCGGCAGGAGAGGTCTGCGTGCCATGTGGGACCCTCCTCCGGTGGCCAGGGAGCAGCCAGGGATCGAAAAGGCGCTGCAGAAGCTGCTGGCAGCTTCGCAACCCAGTGCTCAACTGCTGCGTGACTGGGGAGGCCCTGAAGTATATTATTTGCATGATGTCATGTTTTGTGATCCATCAAAAGAAACAGTAATTCACACTGTAAATGTTATTTCATATTTATATTTGATAATAATTGAAAAGAACTATCTGTGGATAGTTGGGTTCTTTTGGTAATGAATCTGTCACTTAGTGGAATGAAGAGAAGTTGACCATTTGGGCTAGGCTTTTTTTTGTTGTTAATATAGACAGAGTACCTTCAAGCCAAATCTGTGAAAAATTGGATAATATGTATAGATATAATAAAATTAAACTACGACTATTAAATCATAGCTTGTTTTCTTTGATTTTACAAATTTAAAATGAAGTAATTAAAGGTAATTATTAAAACTTCTGCTTAACCTCAAGCATGACTTATGTGTAATTTAGAAAAGGAAAATTATTACATATAAAGAACATGTAGTGAAGTAGTCACTAGAAAGTGTGTAGGTAGAGAAGCCAAGATTTTCTTTCACAGCCGTTATATAAAAATCATAGAAAACTTTTCAAGAAATGCATAACCATATTTTGTTGACATTTTGGAGCAACAGCAATGAAACAGGGGGGCAAGAAGCCAAGATACAGTGCCACTACAGCCTGAATCAAGGCTATAATGACAATGAAGAATATCTAAGATTTAACAGAAGTCTCATCTAAATAAAGATTTAGAAAATCTATATCAACTGTTCACAACAAGGGGTGGCAAGAATTTTGGCAACATTTAATTTTTTAAAAAATTTATTTATGCATACAAGAGCTGGGGTACTGGCCAGAGGTGTCGGGGGAGGGTGAGAGGATTCACCAGAGACAGAGTGGGGAACAGAACAGGCAGATTGACTGAACAGTCAGGAGAGGTCTGCTGCGCCATGTGGGTAATTCCCTGGTCAGGCATTGAACTCATGCTGCAATGGCTGCAGATAGCTTCATAGGCTGCGTTTTAACCCCTTGCACCACCAGGGAGGCCCAACATTTATAATTTTTTATTGTCACATCACATACTGCTATTGGTATCTTGTGGGTAGGGCCAGGGATGCTGCTAAACATCCTACAGTACCCACAGCAAATATCCATCCAATTCAAAATGTTAACAGTAAGTAGTAAGGTTGAGAAACACTGATCAAACTGAAGATTTTACTTGAAAATACTTTGGAAGAGAATCCATCTTTTCTAAATCAACTGCAGTTAAGAAATAAGTGGTGTGTGAGGTCATAAACTGGGGCTAAATAACATTGGCTAATTGGAGGCAATTTAAATTGCCCATCATTAGCATAGGAGACAATGAAAAAGTGATGAATGTCCACCAGGGAGCAACAGATTGAATATATGTACAAGTAATAGAGTAGAGATATGTATAGCATTATCCAAAACCAGCAATGATTTATAAGTAAGGAGCTGAGTGAAATATCTATCAAAATACTCTTTAAAAATAAAAAAAAGTACAGTAAGCATCAAAATACATTAGAACAATATACACTTTTGCAAAAACATCAATAAAGGATATCTGTTAAGGTTTGTAACACTATTACCTGTCTAGAGGGGGAAGACAGAAGGTTATGGATGGAAATGAAATGATCAACTAATTAGTCAATCAAGAGAGGCATCAAGGAAGCTATTGTGGCATAGACAGATTTTATGATTATTTCAGTCATCCTCATCTGATGTTCAAATATATATAGAGAGTGCTAAAAATATTAACCCTAAGTGTGCAAACACAAAATCAGGACAGATGGTAATCAAATAATTATCCACATCTGGATTCATGGATTTTTCTCACTGAGGAGCGATATATGAAGGAAATATTGGGGTGGGGGGGTAATAAATAACTGTTTCTTAGATCAAGTAATTTTAGAATCCATATGGAAAGGAAGTATACGGAGTTCTGCACAAAAGACAGGAAGTGAATCAGAAATTATACTAACCACTATATATTAGTGATCAGTGTAAGATTAAATTTCATTTTCTGCTGAGAGTGAAAAAGCCAAGAAACATCGAACACATGCTAACTCAATTTTACAAAAGAGACCTACATCAAAATGTGTATTAGAAAAAACTGCAAAGGAATTGGGAAAAAAAAAAAAAAAAGCAAATAATCTACCAGAAACCTGGAGACTGCTTAAAACACCTTATTTGAAGCCCAGGCAAAATGTGTGCCAAGTTTCAAAAAACCCAGGTGCAAAAAACAAAATCCCTCTATGGTCAATTGGTGAAGCAAAGGAGGTCATTGTGGGTGACAGGAGAGGATGGCATTTTAAATGGTAAAACTGGCCAAGGGAGCAAAATAGAAAATCCACAAAGTGAGGCAAATCAGGTGCAAGAAAACATAAGACCAACTATAAAAGACTAAATGAATACTGTGCTTGATATTCCAAAGAAAATAATAAAAGCTTTCTAAAAATAAATCAACAGTAAGATGCCAGCTTCAGAATCACAAGGACCATACAATGGTGGTGGTGGAAAAGCTGACATAATGAATTGAAAGCATCAGACAAAAGGAATCAAAGGATTCTTTGTGCGTGTGTGTTGATGTTTAATTAGAAATATGTTGTTAGTAAAGACACTTAACTTTATTTTCATTTGGGCTATGAATGTCCATCTAAAATAGATTATTTCCATTGAACTATGCATTTTAAATGTCATACTTATCCTTGTATTGAGAAAATATTAAATATTCCAGTAATCTGACACCCATAACTTTTTTTTTTTTTAAAGATTTATTTATTTATTTATACAGCACAGGGTACAGTCTGAAGCGCAGGAGGGTGAGAGAATTCACCAGAGACAGAGCGGGGAGCAGAGCAGGCAGAAGGACCGAAGTACACTGCTGAGGGGAGCAGAGGGTGGCAGGAGAGGTCTGCGAGCCATGTGGGATCCTCCTCCAGTGGCCGGGGAGCAGCCGGGGATCGAACCGGCGCTGCAGAGGCTGCGGGCAGCTTTGCAACCCAGCGCTCAACCGCTGAGCCACCGGGAAGGCCCTACACCCATAACTTTTGATTAATAATTTTTCCTCAAATTTAGGAATGCCTTTTCTCTTGTAATAGCCATTTCTAAGGATTTTCAAATACTGTGTATATTAATCTCCTAATTTTCTGTAATTGAACTCTATAATTGCCAAAAACAGATGAATGTATCCAGAAGATGAACTATATATGTACAATGGAACACAACTCAGCAATCAAGCTAAATTAAAGCCAGCCACTGCAGCATGAGTTTGATCCCTGGCCAGAGAGTTAACGCACATGGCACAATGGACCTCTCCTCTTGGCCCACTGCTCCCCTCAGCAGTGTATTTCAGTAAATCTGCCTGTTCTGCTCCCCATTCTGTCTCTGGTGGATCCTCTCACCCCCCCCACACTTTTGGTCTGCACCCCAGCTCTTGTATGCATAAATAAATAAAAAATAAATATTAAATAAAAAACCTTGTGATTAAAAAAATAAATATATGAACTCATGCTATTTGCATCAAGATAGAAGAAGCGAGAAAGGATTGTGCTAAGTGGAAATAAGTCAGGAGAAAGATAAATACCAAATGGTGTCACTTATATGTAGAATACAGAGGAACAAAACAAAGGATCAGACAAAGAAAAACTTTAAAACAAACTCCTTGAAAGTTTACCTTAGAACTAAGACATCCAGGGTGGGGGGAGGGGCAGATAACAAGGTGGGAAGACACTTCTCCAAGAAAGACATTCAAATGAACAACAGGCATCTGAAAAAATTTTCATCATCACTTATCTTGAGAACAAAGCAAATCAAAACCGAAGTGAAATACCACCTCACTCCTATACAGTAGCCCATTTCAAAAAGACCTGAAACAATAGTTGCTGAAGGAATGAGAAAAAAAACAACCTTATATAATGCTGATGGGAATGTACACTGTTCCAGCCACTAAGAAACACAGTGTGGAACCTTCTCAAACTATTAAAAAATAATTCTACCAATATGATCCAGCAATTCTACTCTTAAGTATTTACACAAAGAATGAAAAAGCACTAATTTGAAGGGATATAGGCACACCTATGTTCACTGTAACACTATTTCCTATTACCAAGTCATGGAAACAACCTAAGTACCCAATGACAGATGAGAGAATAAAGAAGATGGGAAACATGGTCTATATACACAAAAGAATATTACTTACCTATTAAAAACATGAAATCTTGCCACATTGTAACATGGATGGGATAGGAAGGGGTTATGCTAAGTGAAATAAACGAGGAGTCAAACATTATAGTAAAGTAAAAATCAAAATCAGCAAGCAACTATAATCCAGAGACACACTGGGGGTGGGGAGGGGAGAAGGTATTAGGGTCAAAATAAGGGGAGTGGGAATTGTATGGGGAATATAACCAAGATGAAAATAACGCATACATTGTGCAAAAATGAAAAATGATGTAAAAAATATATAAAATAAATAAATTTAAAAAAAAACAAGGAGTCAAACAACTGATGATTTCATTCATGAGAGATATGTACAGAAACAAAACAAAGAAACAGAGAAAATTAAACTAAACAAACCCTAGAAATCTGACTGTAGAATTTGAAATCAGCGAGGAGTGGGAGCAAAAGGGGTAGGGGACACAATGGACTCTGGTGAGAATTATAGGTGCCTTAGTGGTGAGTGTAGTATAGTAACATATCTGAAGAGGTGTAAATCTGTATGTCTAAGTCAAATGCAGCGTTGTAAATCAATATCTCTATAAAATTTTTAAATTTAAAAATATGCTGATTGTGTTAGATACAATATCAAAAATCATCTGTCAGACTAAAGATCTGACCTCCTATATGGCAGCTTATGCATAAACAGAATTCTATTATACAATAAGTACCTTGAATAATAATCAAATAAATTAAAAGATCTCTTACCAGGACTTTCTCATATGTCATTTGTTCATCATCTCACTTTCTTCAAGTGTCTTGTTTATTTTCTGATTCTTGGTCACAGAGGTCATTTGCAATTGTTAGTAGGGTAAACCATTATAAATCAAAGGTAACTCACATACACCTTTCTAGGAATAATGCAACTTCCACTTTCCTAACTCCTAGCTAAATTATGCAACTTTAGCATTCAATCATTAAGAGGACAAATAGATTATTTCATCATATCACAAGAAAACACATAAATGCTCAAAAAATGTCCCACTGCTCCCCTCAGCAGTGTATTTCAGTAAATCTGCCTGTTCTGCTCCCCAATCTGTCTCTGGTGGATCCTCTCACCCCCGGCACTTTTGGTCTGCACCCCAGCTCTTGTATGCATACATAAATAAAAAATAAGTATTAGGGCCTCCCCGGTGGCGCAGCGGTTGAGCGCTGGGTTGCGAAGCTGCCCGCAGCCTCCGCGGAGCCGGTTCGATCCCCGGCTGCTCCCCGGCCACCGGAGGAGGGTCCCACATGGTGCGCAGACCTCTCCTGCCGCCCGCTGCGCCCCTCAGCAGTGTACTTCGGTCCTTCTGCCTGCTCTGCTCCCCGCTCTGGCTCTGGTGATTTCTCTCGCCCTCCCGCGCTTCTGACTGTACCCAGTGCATGTATAAACAAAAAACAAACAAACAAGCAAATAAATAAATAAACATGCCTCTATAAAAAAAAAAAGTATTAAATAAAAAACCTTGTGGTTAAAAAAACAAATATGTTTCACTGAAAAGATAAATTGATAGGTAAACTTTTATTATGACCTAAATATGCTTAACCTCAATTCTGTTAAAAAACAACATACTATATTCAAGAGTGGGGCCTCCCCGGTGGCGCAGCAGGTTGAGCAGAGTGCTGTGAAGCTGTCCGCCGCCTCTGCAGCCTGGGTACGATCTGGGGCCGGCCAGGGAGAGCCCCACATTGTGCAGCAGACTTCTCCTGTTTCGCCCCCTGCTCCCCTCAGCAGTGTCTTTGGTCCTTCTGCCTATTCTGCTCCCCACTTTGTCTCTGGTGAATCCGCTTACCCTCCCACGCCTCTGGCCTGTACCCCCGTACTTGTATAAATAAATAAATTGTAAAAAAAAAAAAAGCGTGACTATGATTTTAAAATTAAAATAATGACTCTGTGAACACTAATATTCAATCTCACTCGGGACGATAATTTTTACAATTATTTGTCCAAGTTTCAAATCTATATGTAGCACCAGACCATTCACAATTTAAACAATACAGCTCTTGTGTCCAATGAAACACGTATAGCAATTTGAGATTTATTTAAAATGCAACCTGTACTTTAAGATTGGAAAAATCAGTATTCAAAGTTATTAAGCTTTTCTTCCTTTTCTAATAGATAACATTATCAAAATGAAAATGCACAGCCAAAAGACTATAAATGTTGAACTGGAATATTAATTTTTAGATGCAAAAGCAGGAAGAATGGAAATGTACATAGATTTTTAACTTGTGGTGCTTGATTGCCTTGGAGAGAGGGTGGTGGAAAATAGATTTCACCTGTCTGGATAGATGTGGCATTAATTAAAATATATTTTCTAGAAATAAAAAGAGGAAAGAACATCATGAATTTGCAAATATCAGAGTCAAGCTCCATTATTCTCTGTCCATGATATATATTAAAGTGACAATTGTGGGCCTCTCCAGTGGCGCAGTGGGCTGAGCGCAGTGCTATGAAGCTGTTCGCAGTCTCTGCAGTGAGAGTTCGATTCCCAGATGGCCAGGGCGATTTCCACATGGCGCAGCAGACCTCTCCTGTTGCGCAAGCTGCTCCCCTCAGCAGCGTATTTCGGTTGTCTGCCTGTTCTATTCCCCGCTCTGTCTCTGGTGAATATTCTCACCTTCCCTTGCCTCTGGCCTGTACCCCAGCTCTTGTCTAAAAATAAATAAATCTTTAAAAAAATATAAAGTGACAATTGTACCTTAACATCTCCAGTAAAATTTCACTTGAATTTGGTACAGAAGGAAAATTCACTCTAGTAATATTAAAGATTCCCATAATTTTTTTTTAATGTAACTACTCTTTTATTAACTTTCTAAACCAGAATGTTTGTCTTGGCTGGTATGGTGGATTCTAAGAAAATGTCCTTTTCTTCTTCCTGCTCCTGTCTAGGAACTATAATTATACATCTTCACAAAGAGAAAAAATTTTCAAGTTATTGAAAAACATTAATCAGTAATACTTTGAATTTTATTTGGCATTATATAAGTGTCTCTTTAAATTTCTGCTCTTCTATCTTTTTCCATTTAAGGGTCTTTGAATTCAGTTCTGCTGTTTCTATCCCTGACATTTATGCATAAACTTAAAATACTGCATTCAACAAGTGAGGCAAGCCTGGAAATACAGATAATTAATCTTAGCTCCTCTGAGTTTCTATCAAACCACACAGGTATGCTCACCTCACCCTCATCTATTTATGTATATAAATAGGAAGCTTAAATGAAACCTATCCTCAGAGGTTCTATTTTGAAATAATGTTACAGTACAGACTGCCATTATTTAGATCAACTCATATACATGTTTTCCAGATTAATGATCTTAGTATTTGCTTTCCATCATGGACTAACTGACACCATTCTGTGTTAGGATTTTGTCTTCAATAGGACATATTGATTTTACCATCATATCCCAAGAGAAACACATTCATACATACAAATCACTCCACACCTTAAAATATTTTTTTCACTACAGAGAAACATCAATGAGTGTGCATTTGCTCCTCTTATCTGGTGCTGCAGACTCAATTCTGTTCAGCAAATATTGATCAGCATTCTTGGACTTACTCAAGAATGGGAAAAGTTAATCAATCTATAAGTTGGAAATGCCATGAAAAAAATTCAAACAAAATAGAAATCTACCAGTTAAATTAACACATTCATAGCATACTAATAACAGGAATGTTGAGGGAGAGACACAGAAAAGCAAGAAGATGAACTAAAGCTGACATCTTGCAAATATACATTTGATAGCATATGTATGATATCATGTCAATATCATAACTCATGTTCATTCGTTATAAAACGCATGTGATAGTTTCTGAAAACAACTTTCATATTGTTAAACAATCACTGTGTTTAAATACAATGAGCAAACAGGTCATGCATTGTGCTTGAGGGTATACCCCCTAGATGAAAAATAAATATTGTTTTCTTAGTGACATGTTTATGCATTCTAGCAATAGTTTCTTTTTTAATTTCTACTTTTTTTATTGAGGAAACACTGGTTTAAAAAACTGCATGTGATTGAGAGATAGAGGACCACAAATTTTCAGATGTATATTACCATTCCACATCCACTAAGGCACCCACAGTCTTCCATTATAGTCCACTGGACCTCTCCACTCTGCTCTTTACTCTCCCTTTTCCCACTCTGGTACCTCAAGTCTACAATCACATTTACAGAGTTTGTTTTTGGATCAGTTCTGTGAACCTTTGTGTTGTTTCTCCATGTTGCATACATAAAAGAAACCATCTGGCATTAGTCTCTCTCCTGACTGATTTTGCTGAGCAAACAATGGGTTCTTTGAATCTGAATAAATTTGTGTGTGTATATATTCATACTATGTATATGTATATATATAGTCATACAAAATTATTTGAATATATTAATTAAAAAATTTAGCAATCAATGAACATTTTGACTCAAAAATACCCACTGTGCATTTATATATCTCTCCATGTTTTTATTTCTGTATTTGTTCTTTATTATGTGGATTCTACCTGCACTAGTTAATTTCACACTACTTTTTACTTGGCTATATTTATTGCTTTATATATGATATATGATAAGTCATGATTTATCTGGGTTTGTCTATATATAGATACTCAGCCTCTATAGTCAGTTCTATCTGAAGAATGAATCATTTATCAATGTGAACAGTTTTTCAATGAAGACTGAAGGAATTCCAACTTGACTGAGTACATTTTCACTGATGTGTACACCCAATGGCTGAGGTAACCGCATACATACTTGTCTCACTTGATCATGTAAGGAAGATAAATCTATTGTAAAAGATAGTAGAAATCTTGCAATGATAAGCAATGTAAAATGAAATATCTGCTAAGAGTAACTTTGCCATCCTCCGAATATAAATATTTAACTTCTGTGACCAGCAAATTTATAGATAAAACTATGTGATAAATGTTCTTTTATAGAGATATGCAGCAAGGTCATATCAAAGCGAGAGAAAGAGAGATAGGCTTATATTTTCAAATTTACGAAGAATCCAAGAGACCCTCCTGACCCAAATAATCTCACCCAGAAGCCAAATATCATATCTGCAATTTCTAATTTCAAGTCTTTGGGAAAATGATATTATTAAAAGCTATATTTCATAGAATATAGAGCACTGTTAAAGACCAGGCCAACAGCAATAAATATGAAAAATTTAGACATTAATGGAAGTGTGCTAAAAGTAGTAGAAGATTCTAAGATCCTCAAAGGAAGGTGAGGATCACAGAATACTGATAAGTACCAAAGATTATTTTCACCTTCTTTACAGCTTTGCTTAAGTTCAGTACTTACCATAATAATTGAAATTAAATCAGTAGAGCACACATTCACACCATTCAATGTTGTAAAAAGAAAGTATTTGTGGAAGTGTCATTTGTTTCTTCCTGGTAGTTCTTTTCTAAAAATGTATTCCACCTCTGAAAGTACTTTCATTTCTTTTCATAGCAGTTCATTTTTCTATATCTGATAATTTTCAAATTATTAGCTCTAATGATGTATGCTGCTGAATTTTATTAGACACTGTGCAGTAGTCCCCAGACATGATGATATTTGACATGGATATTTAAAATGTTATGAATAATATATGTGTGTAATTTTTGCAGGAAAATCAGAACTATTGGAGACAAGGGAATGAAAAGTGGCAGAGAAAGAGAGAGGTATATAAATAGGAAATAGGGGCCTCCCCGATGGCGCAGCGGGTTGAGCACAGTGCTGTGAAGCTGTCCACAGCCTCTGCAGCGCAGGTTCGATTACCGGCCTGCCAGGGAGAGTCTCACATGGCGCAGCAGACCTCTCCTGTCTTGCCTGCTGCTCTCCTCAGCAGTGCTTTCCTTCTGTCTTCCTGTTTTGCTCCCCACTCTGTCTCTGGTGAATCCTCCCACCCTCCCACACCTCTGGCCTGTACCCCAGCTCTGTATAAATAAATAAATAAATATTTAAAAAAATTATTGGCCTATAATTCTTTAAAAAATGACACTATATTTAAAAATAAATAGGAAGGTGGTTTTAAGAAAGCTAGGACTCACAACAATTATTAAATCTAAAAAAATACATATTTTAAATGTTGACTTACTGTTTGATTTCTATTATAGTTACTTTATTCCCAAGTAAATCAGTCAAACAGAATTAGTTACCTTGAAATATTGATCTATGAATGTCATGTTCTTTATTTTATTCCGTGTAATACTTTTTTTAAGCAATACATTAAAATTTTTATTTCTTATTTATACCATTCCAATTCAAACATCCCTTTCTTTTTTCAAGTATTTTCTGGTCTTTCCAGTCTGAATTGATATCACTCTTTGACTTGTAATACTTTGCTTTTTATTTATAAGAGCTCTTAACTCCCTTGACTCATATTAGAGTTTTTAACATGCCCATGTCTTTTACTGCTCTGTTTGCCTTTTGAGATAAGGGAGCACATAAGATTAATTTTCCATGAAATGCTTTAAAAGAAGAATGGTAATGAGGGATGCATCTCTGCAATGATGAGAGACAAAGCCCCATACTCTGCATAAGCAATAAACAGAACTGTGATCATAGCAACAGAAAATGGAGGGAAGAGAAAATTGTAACACTCAAGAGAGGAGCAGGTCTTTTTCCATGTTTCAACAAAATTTAATAATTATCAGATATTTTATAGTTGAGTTTCTTACTAATGTACTAAGCAGTTGGAGAGACAATGGGACGGAATCTTGTTTTGACTAGCTTATTTGTAGATGTTAAATTACTGATATTAAGGACATATATCTGATTAGGTTTCAATTGTTTCCTAAGCCTACACCTAGAGCAGCTTGGAACTGTGTTGTGCCTGAATTATGGCGTTATGCATTTTACTCCATGCATCAGTGATTGTTGTCATTATTTGCCATGCGGAGATGTCTTTTCTATTAGGACATTAGCCATTTTTTTTAAAATTCTGACTATAATTCATGGAAAGGATAATTTAAACACACATGATCATCTAAATAATCAGGAATTATTATATTGCTGAATATATTCTATTGTTGGGACTAATTAACTAGCAACCTGCATATACATTAAAAGTTCTCACATATGAGATATAAAAATATAGATATAAAGAAAATTAATCTCTCTTCATTTCAAGATGACAACTCTAAAAATAAGCAAACAAATTTTCCTTACAACGATATCCCAATGAAAGCTGTACAAGTTATTACAAAAAGCAATTACATTTGTGCATAGATAATAAACATAATCAATCATTGTATTTTGTGGTGGATTTTTTCCTTGGTGTAGATCTCATTGAATTTCTAGACATAGTTTCACTCAGCACCAGCCAGTCCAAACTGACTGTTTAATCTTATTGAGAATTCATGCAACATTTCTTTCCTCAGTATTCTCATGAACTGAATGAATACTGAAGAAAAGCAGCAAGGTTATAATGCAAATCATCTCTATTTAACAAACTGCAGAATGTTTGAACAATTAAATGAACAATGGTGAACACTAATTATTTCATAACAGTGTGTTAAACTAATCTGGGTTTAAGAACCCAAAGTTGATATATTAGAAAGACAAAAATTTAAAATGGATAAATGACCTTCAATTTTGCTGAATCCTAGTACCTATTAAGATCAACCTGATTTCTACCCTTTGCCTCTCTCCTTTTCCTCCCCTACTCAATCCTAAATGGAGCTAATGGAGCAAATACAATGGCCTCCAAATCTTAGGATTAGCCCTAGTTTGAGCCAAAATTAAAGTATGAATGTCTTTCAATACACATGGTAACTCATCATTGGATTCATTTTTATCCAACAAGCAGGCACTGGAACAAAAATGATCCCTGCACTTAAGGAGCTCATCCTCTGGAAAAAGGAGAGGTAATAATAACACATCATTACAATTCATTGTAAATTGTGTTTTAACTGTTCATACAAAGAAAATATTGAGGAATAACCCGGCTCATGACACAGAAACTGATGAGGAGTTCTCAAATGACTTTAAGAGTTCTCATGCAACAGAGAGAATTCTAGTTGAAGGAAAATGTTGTGTAAAATGTATGGGCAAAAAGGATACAACAGTCACATTTGTTTTGGAAAGATCCAACTAGAGAAGTGGTTTGGAAGATACATTAGAATATGAAGGGCATAAAGACAGAAAACCATAAGAAAATAGTTCAATAGTCTAGGCTAAAATGTTGATGGGTAGAATTTAACCAAGGGGTTGGAGTTGGGGGAGGAAGAGTTTAAAGTAAAATTTGTTCATGAGACAAAAAAGTACTTGAATTCAGTATCAGGAATATGGGAGAAATAGGAGTCATTTATTTGAAATTGCTAATAGACCAGATGGATTATAAGGTTCTTTTCTTTTTCTTTTTCCCCCTCCATCAAACCACTCATACCTATATCCCATCTAACTCCCTCTCCCATCCCCTCCACCCTTTCTTTTATTCCCTCTGGTGGTCATTATCTTCTTTTTGCCCAGGTCAAATTTTTTTCCTTCCATTGTTTTCATGTAATGTTTTTTTAGATATTTGTAATCCACAGATGAGTGAAACCACACAAAATCTTTCACTCTTTGACTAACTTCTCAACATAATCACTTCAAGGCCCATCCATTTTGTCTCAGATGCTACTGGTTCACCTTTCTTCATACTGTGTAATATTCCATGGAATAGATGCTCAATGGATTCTCTCCCCATTCATCTGTTGAAGGGCACTTGGATTAGTTCCGTGATTTGGCAATTGTAAACTGTGCTGCTATGTACATTGGTGTAGATAGTTCTTTGCATTTTAGATTTTTCATGTTATTGGGGTAAATATCTAATATCAATATTGCTGGGTCATATGAAATTCCCATTTTTATTTTCTTGAGAAATCTCTTGTTGCAGACAGAGACTATAGGAGGATAAACATGTTTTACAGAGATTAATTTGATTTTGAATATGATAGTAAAATGTGCCTACAAACACAAAGACTAACAGGGGAGGATATTTAATAGGAAGATAGAAATATGAGTCTTAAAAGACATGTGGGCTGAAGATCATATGTTGAGTGTCATTCATTCATATCAATATGCCAGACTTCACTGTTTGCAAGCAGAATATAACTTACTTTGGAAGTTCTATTCTATTCTTGCAGGAACTCACTGGCAATTTTAGTTGCTTTTATTTATGGAATAAAATAAAACTACTCGTGTCTTATTGAAAACTACTTGTGTCTTAAGGAGCAAAGACTATGCATTGGAGCAAAGAAAGTTTGTTCAATAAATGGTGCTGGGAAAACTGGGTCGCTACATGCAAAAGAATGAAGCTTGACCACTACCTCACACCATACACAAAAATCAACTCAAAATGGATTAAAGAACTAGACATAAGACCTGAAACCATAAAATATATAGAAGGAAATATAGGCGAAACACTACGTGATTTGCACATCAAAGACATCTTTACAGACACATCACCCAAAGCAGTGATAGTGAAGGCAAAGATAAACAGCTGGGACTACATCAAATTAAAGAGCTTCTGCACAGCAAAAGAGACAATAACAAAAACAAAGAGAAACCCCACCAACTGGGAGAACATTTTTGCACCCAACACTAATGATAAAGGTCTGATCACAAAAATCTGCAAAGAGCTGATGAGACTCAACAACAACAAAGAAAATAATCCAGTCAAAAAATGGGCAGAAGAGCTAAAAAGAAACTTCTCTGAAGAGGAAATGCAAATGGCCAACAGGCATATGAAAAAATGTTCAACATCACTTGTCATCAGGGAAATGCAAATCAAAACTACCATGAGATACCATCTTACACCAGTGAGAATGGCACATATTAAAAAAACTAGCAACAACAAATGTTGGTGAGGGTGTGGAGAAAAAGGAACTCTTCTGCACTGTTGGTGGGAGTGCAAACTGGTCCAACCACTGTGGAAAGCTGTGTGGAGATTTCTGGACCTACTAAACATAGAGCTTCCATATGATCCAGCAATTCCACTCCTAGGTATTTACCCAAAGGACACAGAAACATCAATTCCAAAGAACACCTGCACCCCTATGTTTATAGCAGCACTGTTTACAATAGCTAAGCTTTGGAAACAACCCAAATGCCCAAAAATAGATGACTGGATCAAGAAGATGTGGTACATATATACCATGGAATATTACTCAGCATTCAAAAAAGATAAACACATGCAATTTGCAGCAACATGGATGGCGCTGGAAGGGATCATGCTCAGCGAAATAAGCCAAAAAGAAAAAGAAAAATACTGGATGGTCTCACTCATAGCAGGAATCTAGAAAACTTAAATAAGGGACCAGGAAAATGAATAACTATAAGAAAGTGAAAATCAAAATCAACAAAAAACTATGAACCAGAGACACTTTTAGGGGGGCGGGGGCGGGAGGGGAGGGATTGGGGTCAGAATGGGGGGGCTGCAATTGTATGGGGAATATAACAATAAAATTTATTATCTAAAAAAAAAACAAGAGAAAAAAAATAAATCACATGAATACTGAAAAAAAAAAAAAAAGAAAACTACTTGTGTCTTAATTTGAAACCTCAAAAAAAGAGATCAAGAACTAATCAATATTTGTCAAGTATTCCATATCCCAAAATGAAGTGCTATACCACTTATTTAAAATGTGTCATTTTGGGCCTCCCCGGTGGCGCAGCGGTTGAGCCCTGGGTTGCGAAGCTGCCCGTAGCCTCTGTGGTGCCGGTTCGATCCCCAGCTGCTCCCCGGCCACCGGAGGAGGGTCCCACATGGCGCGCAGACCTCTCCTGCCGCCCGCTGCTCCCCTCAGCAGTGTACTTCGGTCCTTCTGCCTGCTCTGCTCCCCGCTCTGGCTCTGGTGAATTCTCTCACCCTCCCGCGCTTCTGACTGTACCCAGTGCTTGTATAAACAAAAACAAAACAAACAAATAAATAAAACATGCCTCTATAAAAAAAAATAAAATAAAATAAAATGTGTCATTTTGTGGTAAAAAATAATCTCAATGCACCATATACAATTAAAAATCTAAATAATTTTCAAACCTAGTTTTCATTCAATCTCATAGTTAAATCTCTCCGCAGGTTAAGAGGGATTTCTTGTATTTATTTATTTTGAACTTTTCTTCCTTGTTCCTGTCTTGAGGACTGGAGGCAGAGGATGAAGAGGTTATAAATGTCTTACTTGCTGCTGGTGACATGGCAACTTAGTTTCCAGATTTGGACCATGTTCCAAGTTGAATCATATGAATCTTCCATGGAATCCTAAACATTGCCCTTCCGAGTTTCTGATTACAGCTTCTTGATGCAGTTAATGCTCCCTTCTGAATGGCTACCTGCAATACTCTCTGCAAATTCAGCAAACAATTGTACATTCTTAGTCTTTGGTACACTGTAGGCTTTCCTAGTGAGGTTGTTTTGTATATTTGGTGTAGGGTAAATGGTTTTTCAGGCTTTTCTGCCCTCTAGCCACTAGGATTGCCCTGCCTAATGGGGCACCACAGTTGTTACATTGTTACAAGCTATCTCCTTTACTTCTGTGGGCCATGGAGGAGTATTGAGAGACAGTCACAGAAAGAAGAGAAGCAGAAGAACAGCAGAAGAGGCAGGAGAGAGAAGGCCAGAGTGAAGACTTGCCAGGGACTAGGAGGCCTGCTGTGTACCAGGTTGCTGCTCTATATGTAACAATAAAAGCCTGTTAAAACCACTGAGGGCTCCAAGATTCTCCTTTGCCCCTCTGCCGGATCCTAGATAACATTCTTAGTGTCCATCCTGCCCCTACATTTGGGAAATATACAAATATTTTTATCAACCAGTTAATCACAGCTAGCTCCCATGTAGTCACTTCTCCAAGCATTGAACTCTGTGACTAGTACTAGATTTTAAATATTTCAGGAATATGTTTGTATTCCTGAAAACTTTAGGAGACAAATTTTAATCATTAGATGCTTGTGATACTAGGTACTACTTATTTTTCTCCATGAAGTTGAGGGAATCAAATAGCATGCCAATTCTCTCTCCAAAGAAACTCTTTTTCTTACATCTTATATCTTTCAGATGGTTGATACAATAACAATTTAAAGTAAATTTTGACCACAAAATTACACATTTTAAGTAAGTGGTATAGCACTTCATTTTGGGATATGGAAAACTTAACAAATATTGGTTAGTTCTTGTTTTTTTGAGGTTTCAAATTAAGACAGGAGTAGTTTTCAATAAGACAGGAGTAGTTTTATTTTACTCCATAAAATAAAAACAACTAAAATTGCCAGTGGGATTCTACAGGAATAGAATAGAATCTCCAAAGTTAAAAAAAAAAAAAAAATACACCTTTGGAGAACTTTAGAAATCCAGGGAATGGGCAAATGAAGGAAATAGAGGAGGGATAATGAGAATGAGGGGAACCAGGAAAATTGTATGGATGCTAAGAAAGCAGTTGATTTCAACAAGGTGGGAATAGTCTACAAGTCTACACACTTCAGAGTGAACACTGTAATAAACCACTGGATGTTAAAATTAGCAAGACGTTGATATAGATAAGTACAATTTAGAAATAAATTTAGTTTCAAAGAATTGAGATGTTTGGAGTGGAGGGGAAGAAAAAAGATAGTTTAGGAGGGCATTTTAAGAGCTCACAGTGAAGCACAAAGAATTATGCTATTTTGTCTTATGCTCTATTTAGAATTGGGAAATACACTGTAAATTTGATGTTTCTATTACATCTGAATAGTCGGATCAGTTGTATTTCTTCCTGGTTCCAGAAAGGAGTTTACATCTGATGCTTCACATCACATAGCTATGATTGATTTATGGCTCATTTCCTAGTTTTCGTTCCTGTAACCGTGATATCTATGACCATGGATAAGTCTGAAGTAAATTTGTGATGAATATTATCTTGATCCAGTGATTAGGACTTTGTTCCCTGCCAGGATCATCTAAGTGTCACCTGATCCATTGTCCTTATTACTCCCTACCACCTGTTAAGATATGCTTCTATTTTATTATGGGACTCTGCCTATTTTGTGCCTCTTTGCCTGGACAATTCTATATAGTGCCATTTTTTTGACATTGGGCTTTGACTAGTAGGGCAGGTCAGCTCTGATGTTCTACCTGACTTCTATCACAGTCTCCTGTCTTTTCTACACTGTTAAACGGGAAGCCTATATAAAGAGAGTGGGCCAGTAGGCCAAGCCACTGTCACCAACTATCTCCAGCCACATTAAACTGAATACTAAAGAATTCATTTCTAGATATCTATTACTCTTCAGTATCTAAACCAGAAAACGTTTCTGGCTTCCATCTTCTTAGATGAGTTTATATCTTATAGAGTTAGAAAATGTGTTATTTTAAAATCTTCATTTAACCAATCTCCACTAGGGCCATTATCTAATTGAAGAAAATTTCCGTATATTTTTCAAACATCTATTTTTTTTATCAACTAGTGTTCAAGAAGAAAAGACAAATAAAAATTCAACATCACTACTATGTGACTTAATTAGTTGTTTTTATAGACTAATTGGTAAGAAAATAGATATCTGGATAGAGTTAAATAAAAGCATTTTTTTTCTGCTTCGGCAAATATGAGTAGAAAGGATAATACTTTTGTTACCTACTAAATATTAAGCATCTAATGAAATTCATCATCATTTATATATATCCTTTCATCCATGACTACCGGGCAGGGCTATGGCTCTTTATAGATCTTCAGCTTTATGGCTTTCCAGAGACATAGCATAATAAAAATAAGAAATTTTTCTTGGTAATTGTAGGCATAATTAGAGGTAATGATGTGAAACCACCTGATAATGGATTTCTAGGTATTTGTTTTAATATATTAGCCTTTATTTGGTTTTTATACCAGGATAACAGATAACTGGTTTATATAAGAATGAACAGTTTGAAATGTATAAATACAGATATTCTTAAATGTTGCTGGTCCTCACTTGTGGTGTCCTTGGTCTTATTAATATTTCCTTTCCATGTAGAAATGCTTCAGTAGCTACTCTTCTTCCTTTTTTTTTTTTTTTTTTTTTTTGCTTAGAGAAGGATACATACTTAAGCTTTAGATAAAAATGTTGATTTATATGAAATTCTATTCTAACATTTGCAAATGGTTTGGCTGAATTTTGTAGTACTCCTATAAAATGAAATAATACACACCAAACAAGGTTGAAGACATCAATAGATATTTTCCAAATGAAGAATTTCTCCATTAAATAATTCTAGTTTTCTCTCTCTCTGGATATTATTTTATTCTTATTTTACAAAGTTAGATTTGTAAGTATGTTGAAGGAAAAAAAGCAAATGAAATTATTAGAATTTCAAATGTAGAAAATTCTACTGTCATTTCCAGAATACTTGCTATGTTCTAAGTATTATGCTAGGCACTACTAAATTAAAGCTTCCAATTCAGAAGAGAGGCAAAAGAAAATAATTATAATATAGTGAACATAACATGTTAAGCACACTTATTTTTTTTTTTAAAGATTTATTTATTTATTTATACAAGCACTGGGTACAGTCAGAAGCGTGGGAGGGTGAGAGAATTCACCGAGCCAAAGCGGGGAGCAGAACAGGCAGAAGGACCAAAGCACACTGCTGAGGGGAGCAGCGGGCGGCAGGAGAGGTCTGTGCGCCATGCGGGACCCTCCTCCAGTGGCTGGGGAGCAGCCGGGGATCGAACCGGCGCTGCAGAGGCTGTGGGCAGCTTCGCAACCTAGCGCTCAACCGCAGCCCCACCAGGCAGGCCCAGCACACATAGTTTTTGGCTCAACATCCATTCTCTTCTTTCTTGTCAACAGAATATTGATTTTTTCAGTTGGAGCAACTAAATACTCAATTTCTCTTGTAACTAGTTATGGTCATGTAACATAATTCTTTTTTTTTTAAGCCTTTAGTTTGCTCATTTTTTATATTAGTTTTTTTTAATTTTTTATATCATTGTTCATTTTTAAACAATATTTGCTTCCCCCACCCCCTCAGGTGTAGTCCCCATAGAGTTTCCTTCACCAATGCACCCGTGCACCATCACCTCAGTCCCCTGTGCTCCTCCCTTCCTCCCTCTGATCCCTCTTCCTCCTCCTCCCCTACATTATGTCTCTGATTTATAATTGTCCGTTTTTGCTTTATTGTGTTTTGCACCGTTATTATTTTTTTACACTGATGTCTTATTTGGTTTCCCTATATTCCTGCTATAAGTGAAACCATCGATATTTTTCTTTTTCCTTTTGCCTTATTTCACTGAGCATAATTCCTTCTAGTTCCATCCATGTTGCTGTGAATGGCATGAGTTGATCTCTTTCGATTGCTGAATAATATTCCATTGTGTATATATACACCACATCCTCTTGATCCAGTCATCTATTTTTGGGCATTTGGGTTGTTTTCAGGTTTTACCTATCATAAATAGTGCTGCAATAAACATAGATGTACCGGTGTTCTACTGAATGTTTTTGTGTCCTTTGGGTAGACCCCTGGTAGTGGATCATATGTTAGCTCCATT
The DNA here is from genome assembly GCF_964194135.1 of Talpa europaea. Taxonomy (NCBI): domain Eukaryota; kingdom Metazoa; phylum Chordata; class Mammalia; order Eulipotyphla; family Talpidae; genus Talpa; species Talpa europaea. The sequence continues at coordinate 31,552,123 of NC_140071.1, forward strand.
TTCAGTAGACTGAGGAAACTCCACACAGCTTATCATAGTGATTGGACCAGTTCGCACTCCCACCAGCAATGTAAGAGAGTTTCTTTTTCAGCACATCCTTGTCAACATTTGTTTTTGCTTGTTTTTTTGGATACACACCATTCTCTCTGGTGTAAGGTGGTATCTCAGTGTGGTTTTGATTTGCATTTCCCTGATTATAAGGGATTGTAGGGTAAATGGTTTTCAGGCCTTTCTGCCCTCCCACCATTAGGATTGCCCTGCCTGATGGGGCACCTTCAGTTGTTACATTGTTGCAAGCTATCTTATTTACTTCTGTGGGCCATGGGAGGAGTATTGAGATAGTCACCAAGAGAAGAAAAGGCAGGAGAGAGAAGGGGAGAAAGAAGCCAGAGAAGCCCAGAGTGAAGACTTGCCAAGGGCTTGGAGGCCTACTGGCCTCTTGGCCCCCTGGCACCCCTGACTGCCGTGTACCTGGTTGCTGTGATGCATGTAAAGCTGAATAAAAGCCTGAGAAACCCACTGAGGGCTCCAGGACTCCCTTTACTTGGCCAGTCTGCTCTGATCATAGAGAACCTGCCCTGTGCCATCCTGCTCCTACAGGGATGTTGAACATTTTTTCATATACCTGTTGGCCATTTGCAATTCCTCTTCAGAGAAATGCCTTTTAAGTTCTTCTACCTATTTCTTGACTGGATTGTTTATTTTGTTTTTATTGAGTCATGTGAGGTTTTTGTATCTTTGTGATCAGTCCTTTATCAGTTGATTGGGGGTGCATGGACTTAACAGACATCTATAGGACACTGCATCCAAAAAAAAAAAAAAAACATGTAACATAATTCTAAAGAGAGAAGGAGAAAGTAAGAAGACAAAGGAGGAAAAGGAAGAAGGGATGAAAGGGAGTTGATAGAAAGGAGGAGAATGAGAAGGAGAGTGAGGAGAATGAAGGAAAGAGGAAGAAGAAATAAGACAAGAGAGAAAGTAAAAGTCTGCCTTGTTAGGAAAACTAGGAATGATCAGACCACAGTGTGGGTCCTTGTTTGAACTTTATTATTTATGTTGGGAAATAAAAGCAGTTCAAGCAGCAGAAACTTTAGCTTTATTGCATATATTCTGTCATTTCATTGAACTTTTGGAAGACCAGAAAATCCAGAATAAAATGTCTGAGTCGCCAAGGAGCTGTTGACAACTATACTAGTGTTCAAAAATTATGCCAGTATACTCCAAACTATTTGACAAGGGTATGAAAGCAGGACAAGTTATACCTAAAGCCAGACAGAGAATAGATCCCAGGAGAATGGAAGAATATTATGGCCCTATAACAAGATCACACCATGCCTTAATTTCATTATACCAGGCTTCTCTACCCTGGAATGTTTGATTAAAAACAACAACATGGGCAGAACAGCTGAAAAAATAATGGGTGGTCTGAGTAATAGGGCTGTGAAAAAAATTTATTGACAATCTAACATGAACTATTAGCATAGAGGAGAGTGACTTTAAATATGAACATACCAAAATTTCATCAAAATGGACATTGTTTCAAAATTGTAATTTTTTTGAGATTCATCCCACTGGTATTTCCATTGTTAAAATATTCCTGAATTCATCCTTAAAAATATTTTCCAGGATATATTGTACACTTTCACATAGATTCAAGTTTAATACCTATTTATCTTTTGAAGTGAATAGGATTCACAGAGACAGTCATATAAGTGTTCAATCTTGTGATTAGATTTGGGGATCAAGTTTATAGCATTTTTTTATTTCCTTATTAATTACTTTGTTCAAATGAAGATATGAATATAAAGAAATACAACTGAATTTTTTTAGTGTCCAGGCTCTGATGGAAATAAAGTAACAATTTACTCATATACAATAGAACAGCTTACCAGCAACCATTAGAAGTACAATATTTTGAATAAATTAATACCTTCCTGAATAATTAATATACTATGCCACCTGACAAGGATAAGATCTTCCATAAAGGTCACTTATTTCCATTCTGCATATTTAAAGTATGATGTTAAAAATACTTTAAAATGTATTCTTCAATTAATTACCTCTAAGCTCTTCAAGAGGAAACCAATTATTTAAATGCTGAGTAAACTGACTGTCACTTAGGCAAAAATTATCTGTGATATTCATTGAAAGGCTAAAAGTTAATTTTATTTCCGTAGTAACTTTCACTTCTTAGATAAACAAGGGGTAAGGAAAAATTTTCTTGAGTCTTAGATACAGGTAGTTCCATACACGAATACAATACATGATTCATTCTTTTTTTTATTTAGTGAAATTTTATTAATTAATTTGTTTATTTATCTAATAAGGTAACATTGGCTTACAACACTGTATGTGATTCAGAGATAAAAGATCATACCCTTCAGGTATATATTACCACACCACACTCACCATCACGGCAGTGAAAGGGCTCTTAAAATATTAATGTTAGGAATTCTTTGCACTGCTTTTCCTGACAAAATATGAAAATATTTCTCTACAGAATGAGAATTTGCCACCCATCATCCTTCATTCCTTTCCTTGTCCCAAGCCTTGGAGACATGAAAGGAATTAAATGCTTTCTAGTTATTAATACAAATAGCAGGGCCTCCCTGGTGCAGGGGTTAAAGACAGCACTATCAAGTTATCCACAGCCTCTGCAGCACAAGTTCCATCCCGGCCAGCCAGGGTGCTGTCCACATGGCACAGCAGACCTCTCCTGTCTCTCCCGCTGCTCCCCTCAGCAGTGTAATTCAGTCAGTCTGCCTGTTCTGCTCCCCACTCTGTGTCTGGTGAATCCTCTCACCCTCCGCATATCTGGCCTGTACCCCAGTTCTTGTATGGATAAATAAATAAATCTTTAAAAAAAAAAAAAAGATTCACTCTTTTGGTCATCTTTCGGTCCTGTTCCAGGGCTTGAAATACCATTTTTAGTTTAGCTGTGACTTGTCTGAATTCTTATTTGAATATTCAATATTATTATTAATTTCACTATTATTAAATATTTCCACTCAAATTCACTGTGCTGAATAGAACTCTGATCCCCATTTGTTTGTCTATCCATTTCAAATAGGGTACTCCTATTCACTTAGGTTTCCAGGCCCAAAGACCAGGAATCATCATTAATGAATCTCTCTCTTTCACACATATATTTCTAAATCCATTTTATTGGCAAATTTTATTGTTTTCAACCCAAAAGTATAACTGAATCTGAGCAACTCTCACCACTTCCACAGTTACAGTTACTATCCTAGTCAAAGCCTTCAGTGACTCCCGGGGCATTATTGTAATAGCTTTCAGCCCTATGTCCTTGATTCCTTTCTGATTCCATTCCATTCTCTATGAGGCAGCCACAAAGATAGTTTTAATATGTGCCAGATCATTCCATTGTTTAAAATCCTCCCCTCACACATAATTAATATTGGTAATCATAGCCCTATCTGAATGTTCAATACCATTTCCTCTATTAGTCTCCTGCCTTGCTTTATTTAAACCACACTGGTTACTCTTCTTGTATTCCAACATCAAATACAGTCTCGTCACAGGGCCTTTGTAATTGCTATTCCCTGTGTATGATACGCTTTTATACATTAGCTATATTCATTTTGGGGTTTCTTCAGGTTTCTGTTTAGAAAAAAAAAACAAAAAAACAAAAACAACCTTCCCTGCTTATCCTGTTGTGCTAGACATGAAGATTCACCACCTAATCCTATTTCAAGGAAGAAAACACTGCTCAGCTTTTAGATCAGGACCTGCCTCCTATGAAGAAGTTAGTCCACTCAAGATCATGTCTTTCTTGTGACAATCTACAGTGTCAATTATTGGGCATGCTCTCTCAAGAATTCCCCAATGAGTCAGCTGATGCTTTGTCTAGACTTTTTCATAACCAAACGCCTTTCTCTGCCCAGAGCTACTCCTTTCTCCTTCATTTCACAAGTGTTAATAACTAATAACCATCTTGAACTTTAAACTCTGTCACATTATCTGCTTAGAAACTCACAGAAGCTAACTTAAACCTAACTAAACTGTATCTTCTGTCACTTTGAATCCCCATTGTCAACTGTTTCAATTTTTATAGAACTTGAGATGATGTTACATATGTATTTGTTTGCTTTTTGCTCTGTGGGCAAGAATCCATCCCTGTTTTTCTTGCTGTATTCCAAGCACATGTATTGTCTGACACATAAAGGTTATCCATAATATATGAGGACTGAAGGATGAAGGCTTAGTGTGCTGACCTATGGATATGATCACCAATTTCAATATCCTCCTGTAGGAAAATATGTCCTGATTTGAAATACATTGCTGAAATTCAATCCATTTATAAGTTAGGGATGCCAGTCTATACTGATTGAAGCTAAACTTTAAGAATTCAAAACATTTCTGCCTGTTAGAGGCTTAAAACTTGTGAAAGAAAGTGAATGAGGCAGTTTTTGCTTTTGTTCTGTGAGAGTAAGTGCATCAGACCTATGGCCATCCGGTTCATCTTTGAATCATTAGTCATGATGGATAGTCCACTTAAAAAAGCAATTATATTATGTATGATTTGGATCTTGATGGAAAAAGATAAATTAACTGTAGGTTTATGCAACATAACAGATAAAATTATATTTGGAAAAGAGCTCCACCTTGAACAGTTTCCAGACCCGTCAAATCTCCAACAGCTTGGCCTTTTTTGTAACACACTCTCAGTGGTTAATGCTGCTTTTATGCTTCCTAACTGCCTGCCCTATGTGATAGCACTGAGTCATCCAGAGTCTCTTGACCTTTAAGTCACAATGAATTCATTTGCATTTCATTTACATAACAAATCATCTTGTATACATTTAGATGAATACTAAGGCATGGCAACAACAACACTCATCAATTACTCATGCATTGTTAGGACAGAATCTGAAATGTTCAGGTGATGTTATTAAAATCCTTTTAAAATCAAAACCTTATAAAGAGCCCATTTGTACTCACTTTTAAATGTCTTAACACTGTGTATATTTTCTTATTTTTAAGATTTTAGTTTTCCAAGACATTCTAGTTTCTCAAATCTTAATATTTCTCTTGTCACTCTGTTCACTTTTCCTGTTCACTACTTTCATTTCCATTTTGTCAGTTTCTCTTCCACCTTTCAATTTGCTTCCTTCTCTGTCTTGTCCTTTTTCTTAAGACTAGCTGCACATTTCTCTGCAGTTTCTCCCATTGTCTTAATCTTCATTTTCATTGATACTTCCCAAATATAAATTACAAATAGTGAAGAAAAGAGGCAGATATCAATAAACAGGCAGAGATTGATAGTAGAAAAACCATGAAGTTCTTCAGTCCATTATTTATGTTTCATAAAGTACCTGTTTCTTTAATTTTATTTTACCATGCTATATGAAAAAGATTCTTTATATTTAAATATAACTACACAGATTTGGCGTGTGTGTATGTGTGTAAATGAAAATCTTCCAGAAAGATTCCTGTCAGATATTTTCTCTTATGAAAATTGTTTCAAGGGTGTCAGGATGTTAAGAGAGAAAAGTCCAAAGGGAAGATGAGAGAGGGAAAGAATGTCAAGCTCACTTCCACTGTGTCTGCATATGTGTTGTCATATTTACTGTGAGAAAAAAAAACAAACAAAATTTAAGCAATAAGAAAACCCCATTGCCTCTTACTCCTAATATGAATCTTTCTCCTAATTTGAAGTCATTACATTTGGAAACATATATTCTAAACCATACTTTCTTCTAGCTATCAGTATGTCACTGGATTGTCTTTATATCAATATTAATTTAAATTTAAGCTAAGGGGGGGTCTCCCTGGTGGTGCAAGGGGTTAAGTCTCAGCACTATGAAGCTATGGGCAGCTGAATTTGATCCCTGGCCAGGGAGCTAACTCACATGGCACAGCAGACCTCTCCTGTCTCACCTGCTGCTCCCCTCAGCAGTGTATTTCAGTAGATCTGCCTGTTCTGTTCCCCACTCTGCATCTGGTGAATCTTCTCACCCCTAGCACCTCTGGCCTACATCCTAGCTCTTGTAAGCATAAATAAATAAATATTTAAGAAAATAAAATAAATTCAAGCTAATGTAATCTTATCAATGGAAGGTAATCACAAAGCATCTGCTCCTACAGTTTATTCCACAGATGGTGTCAGAGATGATCTTTCCTTTACACCTCAGAAAATCATCAGATAGTTAATCAGAGGGATGTTACACATAGAGAGTTCCAGGGCTCGGCATAAAACTGGAATACTTGCTGGACATCAGAGACCAATGCGGACTGCACCAGCAGGGGTTAGAGGAAATCCTGCTTTACTGAACATGAAGTGAATGGAGAAATGTCTACAGGCTCTGGTCCAGGCAGAAGTCACAGACTGTGAGGCTGCTGCTCAGACAAGAGCTTTGGGAAGGGTAGAGCTAAATGGCACAGACACACACAGTCCTGACTGAAGGGAAATATGTTGAGAGGAACTGAGGTCTTTGCACAGGCCAGGTTACTATCCACCCAGTAACAACAACATAACATTCATAGAAACCCTTAAAAACTCTACCAAAATGTAATGATAAGTAATCAATCAGTTTGGTAAAGTATGATTTACAAAATTCAATTGCATTCCTCTAGGCAAACAGTGAAAGAGAAGAGAAAAATCAAGAAAAGCATACCATTTGCTATCACAAAAGTATTACATTTCTGGGAATAAATTAACAAGAGGTGAAGGACTTGCACAATGACAACTATTATATAATATGGCATTGTTACAAGAAATAGAAGAAGACACAAAGAAATGAAAGAAATATTTCCTACTCTTGTACTGGAAGAATTAACACTGTTTAAATGGCCTTTTTAGCACACCGAGGAAAGTGGGTGAGCAAGAGCTTAAGGAGGGAGGGAGAGAGGCAGCTGCTGCATCCACCATAGCCACCATGTCCTGTCAAGGCTAGAGGGACATCCCACAGAGCAGGAGTGACTGCTTATCAAGGGCAGCTGACTCATCAATTATGATCAATCCTTTCATGCTGATATTTACATGGATAATGGCCTAATAAAGCAAATTAGAGACAATCTCATTGTTCCTGGAAAAAGGAATATCATCAAGGCCAAAGGGAAGAGGATGATCCCAGGGGGGTGGCCACACTCACTCCAGATGTCGTACAAGGGGATGGCCACAGTGGATGACTTCTTCAAGGTGCAAAGCCTGCATTAGCAGGGCTACCATCATGATCCTTTCTACATGGTACCTGAGCCCAAGTCCAGTTTGTCAGAGGGCTTTAAGCACTGGCAGGAGTAAGCTGACAGGAATTGCTGCTGGACTATTATCTGAACATGAACATCACCCACTGGAAGGACAGGTCAAGCAGGAAGTGCAAGCCTACTCAAGGACAAAGGGGTGAACTACTTCATGGATTATGTGGCCTATAAGGATTTGTATC